>NC_085960.1:27117340-31917340 GCF_910591565.1 Cydia splendana | reverse complement strand
TAAACATATGTTTATATTATTAAATTATTACTCGTTTTGGGTCATAAATAACGTAATCTTTAGGTACGAGTACGGTACAGAGTTCACAAACGTCTTTTCAAGCCAACGTTCCAAAAATATATTTACACGACTTTATTGTCAGATCTTAAAGGCTTGTGATCTCGACTGTAAACAGATCGAGCTATAGGTATTACCTAATGAACTTAGCTAATCCTTGAACTATGGATATTAGACAACTATCAAGTAGGTAATTATTCAGACGTGAATGGACGTAGACTTACCTCCGCCGCTGCTGATGACTTTTATGATCTTCACCTCTGTAAATGTACAAAAAGTAATATAACTTTATTTATAAAATGTATTTCAGTATGCAATATAATCGTAAGTTACACTGACAATTAGCAAACAATTTTAGGTACCTACATAACTGCGTTTTAACCAGAGAGGCACAGTCGAATTAAACTTAATTACTGTCTGGCTACTGAAATATTACCCAAAGTTTTGGCGGGAAATTCAAAAAATCTTGGGCTGGTCACAGTGTGTGTAGTAGGAATTATAGTTTTGATACTAGAAAATATTTTTTATTTTCTGTGCACACGTAAGGTACCTAAGGAAATAAGTTAAATATACGTTGACTGCACTCAAAGTCAGCTCACATTAATTTCTACCACTATGTAAAGTATAGTCAACGACAAACACATATGATTACGTTCCAATGTTTTGATTTTATTGATATTTTCCAGAACTTCTAGTTTATCCGTTTTTTTTTACACACTTGTCCTGTTTATGAAATTCAGGTATTAATAAATTGACATACTTAATCAAAGTTATAGGGAAATGTTAGAAGTTTAGTACTAGTACTCAAAGTATCAAAATATGAATAGAGCACCAACCTACTAAATTGTTTCCGACTTGTAAACATTGCAGTTTTTCGTTATAAAACGCTTCACGTCGACTTCGCACATTGTCGTAATTATTTACGAGCTTAAATAATAGGTTGCGGATGTCACTCGATATAGTAATTATTAATATTATTTAAGTATTATTTAAAATAAACGCCCTTATAAACCGCGAACAATTTGAATGAATGACATAAATTGACAAGAGACTTTTAACTTTTTTTAAAAGTATAGACAATTGGTGATGCAACAAGGAAATATCTGTCAACAAAATTTGGCTAGCCAGACTCTAATAATCTGTCTAGAAATTGTCTCTAATCAATAATTTTAGCGACTATTAGGTGCATTTAACGCAACAATGCTGCACTCTGTAGGGAATGCAATAACCGGCCAATCTTCATAACCGGTTTCGGTTACGGTTATGCCCGAAAAATAACCGAATATCGGTTATAATCGGTTACGGTTATTTTCAACAAAAATGATAATTTTACAATCAATTAAATAAAAAAATACGAAAACAAAGGTACAGTATTAGGGAATGTGAGTATAATAAGTCTTCATTTTTTAATAAAACACACAAAATACTGTAAGAGTAAAATACGACCTTGGACGTGATACAATATTCAATAAAAATATTTCATAAATAAGGGAAGTAAATTTGGTATATTTTCATTATTAAAGTACAGGAATGACAAAAATTGTAGTCACAGACGTCACAGCCAAAAAAGGCAGGATTTTGTAGTCATTAGATGATAGAAACAGAAATTAAGTCATAAATAAATAACCGAAAATAACCGTAACCGGTTATTCCATTTTCCAATATTCGGTTATGAAATTTTGTCCCTAGCACTCTGTCACTCGGTGCGCTCTGTCATGGTCAAGACATAAAAATAACTTACGGCCGCCGCCGCCGCCGCTGCGCCAACCGCCGCCGCCACCGCCTCCAGACTTCCAGCCGCCGCCACCACCACCACTCGACCAGCCCCCGCCGCCGCCGGACCATCCACCGCCGCCGCCGCCAGACCAGCCACCGCCGCCGCCGCCGATGAAGCCGGCGTGCACGGCCACGATCAAAACCAACAAGCACACGAATATCTGGAATAGAGGTTAGTGTCTTCAGAAGTTGCATTATATTATTATTTATTTCACTTTTGCCTTTGTAACATTAGATTTTTATTTTATTTTTGGAAGCACGTGTGTGTAAATAAAACTACCCCTAGCTAAACTTACAAAGGAGCAAAGGGTGACCTGCCCGAACGTCTATCACCTTCTCGAACTCTATTGTTAATTTCCACAAAAGCAATAAAAGCCGGCAAAGGTGCCCGTAACTGAGGGGCTGGGCTGTTATTAGGGCTGCACGAGTTATTAGTGTGTTACTCGTATCAGTGTTTTTAGAGCTTATAGTAAATTTCCCACGCCCCCGATCAGACTGGAACTTGTCCTTTTTTAAATGATTAGGTACCTATTAGCATAGGTACCTTCGCCTTTCGGCATACCTAAGGCTCCAGAATCTTACTGTAATTAAGAAGCTGACTTTTAAATGCAACTTTTTTATGACATTCGTGCAGTGTGGGTAATTTATAGTTTAGTTACCTTCATGCCTGAAGCTCAGCGATGAATGCTTGTCAGGGAGTCAGTCATTGTGCATTATATACCAAAATGCATTTCGCACGTCGAGGTCTGGTCTTGGTTGACGGCGCTCACAGCTCGCTTTATCTGAAGGGCACCAGTTTAACCGTGGTCCCCGATGTATATCTAGTTCTTAGTGGTCTCGAGGTCAAGTTATAGTGTACGAACTCACATTCGATGCGAAATGTGTTTTTAATTAGATTGCTCTTTGAGCGGAAACGGTTTCGAGGAGCGGATGCAACCTATTGTGCTTTACTCCCAACTTGTCATCTCTGATGCTTTGAGTTCAGACAAACTAATAATAAGACACCTTTGGCAAGTTAATAGGAACCATAGTAAATTCTTTAGTATTTAACTTAAAAAAACCGCCATGGTAATAAAAAAAAAACCTACCTAATAGTAATCTAGTAAAACTAGGAAAACAGTATCTATATATATGTTGCAGTCAAAAGTGTGAACTGGTCAAAAGAACTTTAACCGACAAAAACAGGCAAAACTGCTTTTGACTGAGCATGTTGGTCAAAAGTAGTTTTACCTGAAAATCATACCTATTTCTGGCAGCAGTTTCGTTTTTAGGGCGTAGCAAATAAAAATAACCCTAACCTACCTATCTCTGGGAACAGTTTTGTTTTTAGGGCGTAGCAAAAAAAAAAAAAAAAACCCTAACCTACCTATTTCTGCGAGTACTTTTGACTGATAGTAACAGTCACAATTACTATTAACCAATGATTTTCAGGTAAAACTACTTTTGACCAACATGCTCAGTCAAAGGCAGTTTTGCCTGTTTTTGTCGGTTAAAAGTTCTTTTGACCAGTTCACACTTTTGACTGCGACATATACATATAGTTTATTAACGAACTCGGTAATAGCAGGTAATAGGTACGTAGGCAGCAGGAAGGTACAGACAAACAGTAGGTATGAGGATTCCATGCAAGTGATAGTCTTACCCCACCTTATGTCCATTACAATTTGAACAATTCATTAATTGCAATAATTAACTAGGGTCATCACGTCATTAGGTCTTATAAGTATACCTATTCTATTCTCTTAAATGTAACTTTTAAGAGATTTCATTGCGAGTTTTTTTATTATTATTAAAATTTTAGTTTTATTTTATTTCAAACGGAGGTCGCGTGTTCAAACTCCGGCTCGTACCAATGAGTTTTTCGGAACTTATGTACGAAATATCATTTGATATTTACCAGTCGCTTTTCGGTGAAGGAAAACGTCGTGAAGAAACCGGACTAATCCTAATAAGGCCTTAGTTTCCCCTCTAGGTTGGAAGGTCAGATGTCAGTCGCTTTCGCAAAAACTAGTGCCTAATTCTTGGGATTAGTTGTCAAGCGGACCCCAGGCTCCGGCTTCAGCCGTGGCAAAATGCCGGGGCGAGGAAGAAGAAGAGGTACCTAAAAGTAGACAACACGTGGTTATGTCTAGCAAAGACGATGCGAATAATTAACCACCAAGGTCGTGTATTTAGACCTCAACAGACTTTTTCTCTGACTATTATGAAGTCATTAGACTCTAGAATTATGACCATAGCTAATGACCATGATGGTCATATAGACTAGACAAAAAAATTCAAAATCGCTCTCCTTGATGCGACTGGCAAATCATATTACTTTTTGGTAACCGGGTTTTTTAACCTAATTAGACCCCGCTGAATCCGAATTTGCCGGTTGCTTGATCGAAATCTTGACCGGATGTGAGATATTTGACATTAAAGGTCCCTTTTTTCAGTTTTGCACAAATAACTCTTAAACGGTGGCGCATAGCAAAAGATGTTCTATTACAAAAGTAATCTGCATAAAATTGCCTACAAGAAAGATTCAGTACAATTTTTCGCTAGGATCAATATTCAAAGGGATATTAAACGCGGGAAATTTAATTATAATCACTTCTAAGGTCCCTTTTTTTAGTTTTACGCAAATAACTCATAAACGGTGGCCAATATCAAAAAATGTTGTTAAACGATAATAATCTACACAAAATTTTGAACAAAAAAGATTCAGTACACTTTTCGCAGGGATCAATATTTAAAAAGATAATAAAGAGGGAAAGTTAATTATAATAAATTCTAGGTTTCCTTGTTTTTATTTATTCGTTAATAATTTGAAAAGTATGACTCATAGCAAAAAAAAATCTTATACATAAATAATAAACATAAAATTTTCTACAAAAAACATGTAGAACACTTTTAGCTAGGATCAATATTTAAAAAGACAAAGCAGCGGGTAAATTAATTATAATCAATTTTAAAGGGTCTTTTTAGTTTTTTGTAATTAACTCGTAAACGGTGTCCCATAGCAAAATAGGTTTTTAAGAATAAATTAAATCTACATAAAATTTCCTCCAAAAAACATCTGGAACACTTTTCTCTAGGATCAATATTTAAAGCGATATTAAAGGAAGAAAGTTAATTACAATCAGTTCACAGTTCACTTTTTTTTAGTTTATTAGTTTTTTTTAGGGACCTTTAATGTCAAATATCTCACTTCCGGTCAAGATTTCGATCGAGCAACCGGCAAATTCGGATTCAGCGGGGTCTAATTAGGTTAAAAAACCCGGTTGCCAAAAAGTAAAATTTGATTTGCCAGTCGAAATCGATTTCATGAAAAATAAAACCAGTCTAATAGCTAATTCAGGGGAAGTAGAAGAAAGAAGAAGAAGAAGAAGAAAGCATTTATTAGCACAATGTTATACAACCTCAAAACTAAAAATAATTACACAGAATGAAATGTTGCGCTAAAATGGTCCTCACTCAGCTATGTGTCACGGTATGAGCCACATGGTACATACCGCGACGCTGATTTTCAGTAAGGCCCAGTGGATGGACTAGGTGGCACTCATCAGTAAAGGACAATGTACAAAAATGAAGGAAAGCTTAAATAAAATTAGCCTATACTTAAATCTTCTGGATGTTTGTGTGTATGTATGTAAAGTGTCTATGTGATTGGTGTGTGTGAGTGTGCACGGTTGCCTAGGTGTTGCATTTTTGCTTAGCCAGTATGAATTTACGGAGATGTATTTTAAAGGTGGACACGGTTTCGGAGTACGCTGTAGTCATTGAAAATTGACCTCTCGCATCCGTGCCGTGCCGCCACGAGAAGCTGTAGCGGATATTTTAACAGCAACTTTAAACTTTGACGGTCTAATTGTACAGTCAGCAACAAATAGATAGTTACAGCCAAAGTGCAAGGGCGTAGCGCGTAGCCAGCCAGTGAACCAAAGTGGCCAAATATACCGGAACACATCCTTATTTCTATGGTAACAAAGGTGTGTTACGATATATTTGTCGCTTTAGCTGTCACTATATATTTGATGCTGACTCACCTCTATTGATTGGAATTAAGGTGCAACCGGGTGGCAACTTATTGGAAACAGTGTCCAGCACTGAGACCTTTACGATACATGATGGCTTATGTTATTACACTTCGACATCGGTTACTTGCAAATCCCTTTATAATATAAATTAGATTATTTGGCTTAAAATAGTTATTTGAATTTACGATACAAATGCGAAAAATAGGAAATTCGCACGTGTATCGTACAATGTTTTACAGCGGGTACATATGGCCAGTCAACGGTAAAAATATGGGTGTACAAATCATTTCAAAAATATGTCCCATAACTCTTATGTCAGTGAATTAAGAACTATGGGACATATTTTTGAGTAAGTTGTCTACACCCATATTTTTACCGTTGACTGGCTCTTTAAATTTTCGATGTAGTTACGTAATGTGCTTATTATAGCACCGGTGTTGTAGGTAATGTAGCACCAGATGTACTGTAAAGGATTTTATCTACACACATATCATAAACTCTCTATGATACCTTCAAAATCCGTAAATAATGGCCCACATTACGATAAACTGTTTTGTTACAGCAAATTTCTTATCTGTGAAAATGTGGTAATAGCTTCATTACTATATCAAAATCGATTTGGTAATGACATTCAAATTTCGAACATCTCTGAAAAAAAAAAGCAATTTGATTTGACCCCTATTCTAATATCAGTCGAGATGACGTTTTATTCGAAATCAAATGACAATTGCATACAATATTGACAAATCTCGCTTGTAAGTTGGTATCGGACGATATGGTAATCGACCCCGACTCTAGTTTGTCTTTGAATTAAAAAAAAACTACGGATGCGTGACATGCGTGAAAAAAGTTTTCATTTGCCGCCATTTGATGTACAGTTTATCTTTTAATTAGTTTGTAAGTAAAAAATAATTTGTTTTGTTGTTTTTAAAGTAACTATACAAAAGTTTCGTGTAAAATGTACGATAAAGATATTTCGGAGACGCCATCTCATATCCGCGAGTTCCGCCAGAGAGGAAAGTGCCCCAATGTCGGCTGTAATATGAGGTTAGTGAATATATCATAGAAAGTTTATAATATGTGTGTAGATAAAGCAGTGTATGTAACTGTACATAATTAGGCATTAAAACACTCGTGTGATACTATTATGAAACTCATTTCATTCGTTTCATAAACCCACACTCGTATTTTAATGCCTTTCATTATGTAGCAGTCACATAAACTACTATTAACCTTTTCAGCTTGCATTATTATAACATTCGAGAATAGAAGTTGAATGAACCTATTTATTTGAAACATAATTGACCGAGCAATTCCGAAGGGTCTTTTTCAGTTTTGGCAAAACTGCTTACTCGTATGTCCGGCTATTTTCCTCTACACGTTTAAATTATCAGCGCCTTACTTTTATATATTATTTTATAATTTTCCAGTGATACCTACCTATAAATCATTTCATGTTGTATTTTTTATTATAAATATTAACTTTAATAACTTTTAGATGAAAAATTATATGTGCTACCCAAGACCAAGTCTTAGGTATAAGTACAATAGTTTTAGAATATTTTAAATCAGTATTGGTAGCAAAAATTACTTTGGTGGTCTTGTAGCACAAAAAACAGTTATATGTAATCGATATATGCCATAAGTATACCTATTAACTGTGCTATACTAATGGCACAAGGCACAACTCTGTTTCCGATATTCCTTAATGCTTTCCGATACGTCTCGTGTATAATATGTACCTACTATATTTCAGTCTTATTAATTAGCTCTTCAAAGCGAGGAGGAAATAGGTAATGAAGGATCATGGTCGTACCTATTGAAAAGATTTCTATCAGTACCGCGGTAGGTATTTTCATCGTATTCGTATGTGATGTGACACTTAGCCTATGATTCAGACAAGGTCAAGTGTAAATAAAACGAATTCATATGAAAGTATTAATGTATTGTTGACAATTGAGCTAAGAATGGTGATCACCATGATCCGCCGGACTTCCAGCCACCGCCGCCGCCACCGAGCGACCAGCCGCCGCTGCCGCCGCCATAGCCGCCGCCGCCGCCAGATTTCCATCCGCCGCTGCTACCTCCGAGCGACCAGCCGCTGCTGCCGCCGCCGTACCCGCCGCCGCCACCGGACTTCCATCCTCCGCCGCTGCCGCCACCATAGCCGCCGCTCGACCAGCCGGAGGAGCCGCTGCTGGGCCAACCGGAGGATCCACCGCTTGACCAACCGGATGAACCACCGCTGGGCCAACCGGAGAAGCCGCCACCGCCGCCGCCGCTCTTCCAGCCGCCGCCGCCGCCGCCGCCGCCGCTAGACCAACCACTGCCGCCTGTACATTCAAAATTAATACTTTAGATACCTACTCGGTAACGGGTGCTTTTTAACAAGCTCTAAATATAAAGTGCTCAATTTTATTTACGAAAAAAACATCAGATAATTGTGTCGTTTTATATTTACATTTTATTAATCACGTAATTTTACTGTCGCAAATACAATGAAATTGTAAACATTTGCCGAAAATATCTGATTTTATGGTTAAAAACAAATTAAAAATTTTGGGAATGGTTGTGGAAATAGGAATTTATAGATTGACACCATTCAAAATCTAAAAATATGTGGATTAAACCGTGAGGATGTAGAATTATTGTGTGAACGTGAACTGTTCTTACCTCCGCCGCCGCCGGTGGTGATGATTTTAATGATCTTCACTTCTGTAATAGAACAAAGAAGGGTGCGACTTATATAATGTGTATGGTGTAATACTATTTACTGGCAAGGTCTATGTTTCAGGTTTCTAAATAGAAGCATTTCTAAGTAAGCGTAAGTTGTTATAAGTTTAAATTATGTTAGAATTTAAGTTTAAGGTTTTTTTATGAGATTGGAAACTTGTCAGCGTGCAACAACTTGAATTATATACATTGAACCAGATAAACACTACGGAACACGGCTAGACTCTCGATTGTAATTTTTTAACTTTCAATATGTAAACACTATTATTTACATGTTACCCTTATTAGATGCGATATTAATACACATTCTTTCATTCGTGCCTAGCGTGCGTCAAAGTGGGTGCCCTATAGGTGTACCTATCTAGTCCCATATGTAAGATACCGGTCAAGACAATGTTTAACTTACGTCCACCACCGCCGTGGCCACCGCCGCCGCCGCCGCCCGACCAGCCGCCGCCTCCATAGCCGCCGCCACCACCGCTAGACCAGCCACTGCTGCCGCCACTCGGCCAGCCGCCGCCACCGCCGCCGCCCGACCAGCCGCCGCCGCCGCCGCCGTAGCCGCCACCGCCGCCGCTGGACCAGCCAATAGAGCCAGCGCGCGCCGCTACGGCCAAAGCCAACAAGCACACGAATACCTGGAATAGAGATTAGTTCATAAATAACTGTTGTTGTCTTGCTTTAGTGTTATTCTTGATTTTTTGAATTATTGAATTTTAACAGAAGAAAAGGTGTGCCCTAATTTAAGGGCTACCCACAGAAACTGTAAACAGGTGGTTAACCTTTTTGTTCGTTTCGTTCTGAGAACACTATGTCACCTCCTAGGATTATTAAATGTTTAATGAGGTAAATATCTCAATGCTCGACTTTGCTCGATTACTTGAATAAAACCAAATTAATACTTTTTTTTAAATCCACAGCAATATGCAATATCTTTGAGGAATAAAACTGAGCGTCAAGTACTGGGACGTTTACCTTATTGTTTATAAAGCTATTTTGCAATCAAGCCTGAATCTTCTCACACTCTTAGATAATGTACGTTCCAAGCCACAGATCGTTACTGTTGGAGCGACATAATTATTATCTCACCGAAAAAATTGAAAGTGCAATATGAAAGGCAGTTATGATTACCATGATGAGGTTAATGTTTAAAACCTAAATACTGCCGAATTTGTGTAATGTAATTTAGTTACCTTCATGCTTGAAGCTGAACGATGAGTGCTTGTCTAGGGGTCGGTGGTCGTGCGTTATATACTAAAAGGCATCTCCCACTCACGGCGAGGTCTGAACTGGATTTATAGAGCTCAACGACCGATTTGCCTTTGATGAACCAGTAGAAGCGTGATCGCCGACGCGTACTTAGCTGGTACTGGTGTGAATGTCAAGTTATATTGGTCGTGCTCGCATAAGATACGAAATCTGTTGTGAATTAGGTTGGTTTTGGAGCGGAAGCGGTTCCTACGAGCTGATGCAACCCATTGTGGCTTGCTCCCAGCCCGACATGATGCCTTGAGCTCGAGAGGTTAATTCGACTTGTAATGATAACTCGTAACATATGGCGGTTTTGTGGTGATGTCATCGGTGAATTATCAAACTGTGTTCGATGAAAACACAGACAGTGAGTGAAAACGTCTAGTTGGGCCGTTCATGGTGGGTAAATTCTCTCATTGATAAATCGCTTAGGTAATACCTACGATTGCACCTGATAATGATAGGTAACTGACAAAAAATAGTGTAGAGTACCTAGGATATTACGAGTAATTAGTGATTTGTTGATTAATTATATAATAACGTTTTACACCGTCCCATTTTGGTCAGATGTTTGATAGTTGGCGACATTTACTCTCTAGGGCAGCATTTGGGTCGCGAGTAAATATTGAGTGGGTCCTGAAACAACTAGGAAATCTGAGCGTTACCAGGCGTGGCTCACTCCGCGATTTCGTCGCTTTGCAACAGGTAGCTACAAGTACATCCGTTCCACACCAATTTTGGTGGCTAGCCATAAAGGCTCCTCTTTACGTTGGGCCAACGCCAACGCCAACGAGGGACGCATTTATGCGTTAGAGGGAGCAAGTGATATTGCTATCTCATTCTACGGCATGGCTGCGTCGCTCGTTGGCGTTGGCGTTGGCCCAAAGTGAAGAGGAGCCTTAAGCCGCGCGTGGCGCTGTCGCCACCTAGCGGACATATCTGTCCTGATCGCAATAGACGCGTTTTGTTAGAGAGTGAGTCTTCTGTCTAGGTACAGACTATATATTATTTATTCTGTGGCGTTACCAATGTACCTATACATAATATTTTATGCTCCCTTTGAATTCGGCAGTTTTTGGTAGGTGGGTCGGGTCGGATCCCAAGTTAATAACTTTGGGAACCACTGCTATATAGGGCAAAGTTGGACGGTTTTTAAAATGCATTAAGTTACACGATGTCGAAATGAGAATATTAAGTAAAGGATTCCAAAACCATGTCGCAAACTTAGCAATGTCACGAGCTATCAACTTATCAAGTAACAATGTGGAATAGAAGTAGGCAGGTACCCTCGCACAAAAAACTCGTAATAGAGAAATGCAAAGTGCAAGTGCTGAAACTGAAGCCTTGCTGGTTATGGCTATTGGCTATGAGTACGGCTATTGCACCGCCTGGAGCCTTTGAACCGCGTTTGTCATTTGACAGTTGATATCGGGTTTTAGTTCTTCGCCATGCACATAGAGAATCACGACCAGATCAGATGTCGACTACGAAAATAATAGTCTTTTTGGTACTAAAACTGAAGTATGGAGTGAGCACTCTATGTATATTTTTCTCTATGGTCATGCATGATAGGTATACAATACATGTTTAACTACCATGCAGTAGCTCTGTGAGCTGTTAAACCTCGCGATAAATATCTTAAAAAATATAATAACAATAAATACTTCGTCGAGTCATTATTACAGCGTGTTCACAATGGTCTTAAGTGCCATAAACCCTAATGGCACCTGAAGTCCATTAACTTAAGCCAATTCCCACCATTTAGAACGTTTTAAAAAAAAACGAAACGACAGAAATCTAACACCGAACCTGTTCACAAAATTTTACGAGAATCGGTTGAGAAATGTGACCTGCATTGCAGGGGAGAACATCCGATAGCATTTTTGGCTAATCAATAATGCGATTTCCCTTTTTTCTGCAGATAATTTGTTTGTATTCTATCTTTTTAATTAGTACTAACAGTGAAAGGGAGACTGATGATGGCGTATCGCGCGTTATGCGCATGGTACCTACAATCGCCTTCAGATATATGAATAGGAGCGGCTAAGGTGCTCAAAAACATCTAAACATGCACTTTAACGTCTTGAAAATAAAGACTAGATATGTTCAGATATTTGTGAACCCCTCTCAGATATATCTGATGGTGACTGTATACCTACGCAATCGCGGTAGCCCCGAAATGTGACAAACGACAATGTTTTACAAGGTGTAAATAGCCTGTTTAGTGTCTGTCAGTAATGTTTCCATTGTATTGTACCTATACAAAGTGCGTAATACAACGTCATACACGGCCAGGCTTGCATTGAGACGAGACGAGAGTAAAATCCGTAGGCATACCTACTATCTAATGTTAACGTTAGCTTGTAAAGCACTTTAGTCATGCTTGGTAGGACTTGTTTTGAAACTAAGCAGTAAGTAAAATAAGCACGTGCTTGATTTTACTTATACCTACCTTCGTAGGTAGGTAGGTATAAGTATTGAATACCTATTTTATTAGTGTAAAAAGGGTATAAATTGATGGTGTTATGTAATTGTGTTTCCGTCCTTAATCAACCATAATACCTATAAGTACCTAAAAATATTCTAAAATCAAACTAATTACTTAAATTTATATCGTATGAAATTATCAGAAAAATATCACATTGAAAAAATATTAAAAACAAAATGATTAAAATATTAATAATACCATTTAGTATGTACCTTACATTTCATTATAAAGTGTCAAAAGTGTTGGCTTCGGCTCCGCGCACGTGCACGTCTGCCAAAGACCCGGAATCCGGAACACCATTGTTCCGTGATAGGAAAGACATAAATCATACCATTTCAATTAATATTTTGTCTAATATTTGTTAATTTTAACAATACACAAAATACAATTTTAAAATAGGCAAGTAAACACAAACAGTACCTAAATATAGTAAATACAAATAAGTAAAGAAATACACAAACATTCCGTGTCATTAATTGATGAACAAAACATTGAATTTCTATTACCTATGAGTTACATGTTCGTCACCAGTTGAATAATAACCATTTTCTATGAAATGGTCATATAAATATTTCTTAAAGGTAATTTTATTGGAAAGGCCTTAAAATCGTCAATAAAGGATTAAATAATTTTATTGCCATGTACCTAATTCATGCTTTTCCTGCTCAGTGAAAGGTTCGTCATGGGCATTATGTCTAGGTATAATGTACTTCTTGTAGATTAGGTACATGGTGATAGAGTTAGACCAAGAAAAGTCTGCAGCGATTTTGATAGCCCGCGCAGTGCAAGTGTTATTTTAAACGTCAAACGTCTATGAAGTTATGACGTATAAATAACGCTTGCACTGCGTGGACTATCAAAATCGCTGCAGACTTTTCTTGGTCTAACTCTAGTTTTAAAACGTTTGACAAAAATACATTTTTCACAGATGATACTGTTTAGCAAAAATATGTCAATCCACAATAAAATGTCAACCTTAAGCGTCAATTTTTTGAGTTGACATCTTATTGCAAAATGGATGTGGGTTATTGCTTTTCAGCATCCAGATGTATGTACATAGATACATTGTAGGTACCATCACGCTCCGCTATTGTTGCGCCATTTAGGGTCCTAGATAAATTGGTTGTACAATACTTACGCTATAGAATTTCCAATTTAGCAAGAACCCTAAATGGCATAACAATCCCGTGTGGTGACTAATCTCAATTTTTTTGTGCCTAAATAAAGGTCTGGAAACGCTATTTGAGTCTCTATCACTCTACATAATACTTATATTAGACCGATTGAGAGACAGATGGCGTTTCGTTGTCGTAGCGCAATCGATGGTCATCTAGCTAGCTAGCTGGCTAAATAGGCCCCGTGTGATCTAAATGCCAAGCCCGAGATAAAAGTCCTTAATAACTACACATTTTTAATGTTTTAAAAATGATGTGTGCTTCGACGATAAATATAGGTAAAGTCAGACCGTAAAAAGTCTGCAGCGATTTTGATAGCCCACTCAGTGCAAGTGTCATTTTAAACGTCAAACTTCTATGAAATTATGACGTATACATAACATTTACACTGCGTGGCCTATCAAATCCGCTGTAGACTTTGTTTGGTGCGACTATAGGTAATTGAATTTAAATAAAAATTGGGTCACTGAACCGACTTGCACCGATCAGGCCGCGTAGCCGACATGCCAATTGCTTACGCTCCGTATATTTTGTCCTAATATTTTTCTAATTTAAGTACGATTTATAGAGATGCGCGTGGAATGACAGCATGTAGAAAGACATTACCCTCCCTATAGTCGTGCTGTCGTATAAAAAGCCTTATAAGTAGATCTGTCTTCGTACGCTCCATACTGCGGCTTAATGGCACAAGTGGGCAAGCAGGAAAAAACTGTTCCGTGAAAGGAGCTAATTTCCCAATAGCATAATTCGCAACCCGCGAGCAGTTATCTCAGATTGTGGCATGAACCATCCAAAACATCAGGCAAATGAAAGCAACTTACGACATATTATATTGAGTGCAACTGCATGCAACGACACTACTGGATGCTCACAAGAACAGTAATTAGATCGGCGGAAGCAAATGATACCTAGTTTGACTGGAAACCGGTAACACAAAGTAGGTACCAACTCGTCAGCAATTTAAAGAGGTGATAAACGTTATAACGAAACGATTATCTAATAAATTGATTTTTGCACCAATTCTTATGAAAACGTTTTTAAACATTTACCCCATGATAAATACATATTAGATACAATGATATCTGATTACATACAATTCGCCCAACCAAACACAGCTAGACTTAGACCAAGAAACGTCTGCAACGGTTTTGATAGCATATGCAATGCAAATTTTATTTATACGTCATAATTTCATATAAGTTTGACATTTAAAATAACACTGGCACTGCGTGTGCTATCAAAATCGTTGCAGACTTTTCTTGGTCTAACTTTAGGAGCCTTACATCGCTCGATTCATTATTAACGAATCGCCGCTGATCATATTTTATAGCATAGTCCAATGATTAGTTCCACTTCATAAGTTATATTATGAACATACAGACAAGTGGCTCAACAGACAAAGCAAAGAATACGAATAGCTTAACGTGAAATAAGTAGTAATCTCGTTTAGTTCTGCTTTTGTTTTCATCAGTCTGACTTCACCGGGTGCTATTTTTAACGAATAAAAATAAAATACCATTTTAACAATAAATTATATTATTGTACAGAATTGAGAACCTCTTCTATTTTAAGTTATTTAAAAAGCCAAAATATCAGACACAAAGTGTAGTTAGAAGTTTTAAGGTGTCCGAATGGTAGGAAGAGTTCTTATAGCGAATAAACAGAGGCGGATCGGACGACGATATTCGAAAGATTAAAAATCCGTTGATCTTTCAAATATTGTCATAAGAAATATTAATAGATTTTTTAGTCTGATTCGATGCGCCTCGGTCTACTATACCAAAAATCTTTGGACATCTTGAAGAATCTTAAATATATTTTTACAGGAAATTAAGTAGTTCGTAAATCGCTTGAAAATTTTCGTCAGCCTCATGGTCTAATAAAACATGTTCTTCTATTCCCAGAGTGACACGGGCCTACGTCACAATAACATCGCCACTTTATTTCAACATAACATGTTACATGGGTACATTATAGGGGAGAGGGGGACAGCCTGGTACACTTTTTACATTAATTGTCATAGTTCAAAATATTACCTATTGAAACCAGTTTTAACCCTTTACACAATAACCTACGTTATTAACCTATGTAATTACTGCATTTGCACATATATAAAGCTAAAGATAATAGTACAAATTAGATTTTTGCAACTCAAGGAATAATGTTCGATACTGCCCCAAGAGTGGGTACTGGGTAGCTTTGAACTTACAGGGGGCAGATTTGAAAAATGGACTGTAATGGCAATAATTTCGAGATATACGCGTTTTTTTTATCTGTACTTGGTACAATTTGTCACTAGAAATAATTGTGTTAACAGTTTACTCGTATAATTTGCAGTTACAACAAAGATGGGGTAGTTTTGTACATTCATGTTTTTTTGAGTGTTCAAAGGTGCCTCAGTGGGGGTACCTTTGAAAAGTATTGAAATCTTACTAAAGCTACCCCTTTGAGGCAGTTTTGCACATACCATTTATCAAAACTACCCCAATAATGTTTTAACAGTGGATTGTATGAGTATTTATTATATTTTGGTTCTCTCTGATTCTCTTTATTTTTATAATTCCTTTCCATTTTTACCTGTTAACAAATAAATGAATAAACTGCAATGTTTTAATTATTTATAGAATTTAATTTTAATATTTTGTAATATTGTAAGTACCTAAATGCAAAATTCGAATAAATATTATACGAGTATTAAACATGACTAAACGTACCTAATAAGTACTGAACCACTTAGTTCATGGAATTTAGGTAAATGCATTATTATCATTTACTAAAATAACTAAAATATTATTACGGTTTTAATTTACATACCTAAATGCTAGTCAATATCGGGGCAGATATGAACATTTCTTATGGCCGGGGTAGTTTTGAACAGACTGCTAATCAAAACTGCCTCCTAATTATTTTTCATAACTACCCCAATAACTACTTAAAAAAATAAACGTCGTTATTTTGTAGAAACATTGCAAATTTTGATTATTCATCCTTCGTCACTAAACATAATAGATTGTTCTATCTAATAAATTAAGTTTCACTAACCACTTCCTTCAAATACAGCCTGAGAAACCTTACAAATCTGCACAAATACCGCTAGCGGGTAGCATCGAAAACAAACTAAGCTACTGGTTCGTTCATGTTCTGTCAAACTTCAAATATGCCAGGTGACAGTTGTGTGGGTCGATGTTGCAAGCCCAAAATATGGATTTGGATCATTATCGCATCAAAAATACATTTTTAAACGCATTTGTTCTAAGCTGCATCCAGTGATAGCTGCCCCCCTCTCCCCTACCTATGGTTAATAAGTTAAAATATTTCTTTAATTTTATAATTTTCATTTATATGTATTTTATCTTAAATTTTACAATAACACGTCATTTTTAATTATTCGTTAGCAATATCTTCCGATTCACGAAAGAAATTTCAGACGTTCGGGTAAATCTGTTTACATTACTGGCAACACAGGATAGCGCTGTCACATTTGACAATTGGGATCTAGATAACTTCATGCCCTGACCGTCATCCTTGTCGAACGCGTGTTAATTGTTATTTCCTTCTCGCTCAGTGTCAGCAGTCGCAGTGTTTTCCAAACTTTTCATGTCGTAAGCTTGGTAATTAATGTGTAACTGTGAATTAGTTTTTCAAACGTTTGTCTTGTATAGATAAATAAAGTTTAATTTAATACATTAGATTTGTTTTATTTTACTATGTTTCTACATGAAGAACTTAAGGCGACGGTAGCGGTGGGTAAAATATCCGATTCTGTCAATTTACCCCATTTCACACACAAGCGCACTTCACGCACACTACCTCACTTTACTGGGACAGGTCAGTGACCCATCATGTTTTTTTTAAGATTGGACTTTTAGTTTAGTATTGACCACTAGCCTCCTTTGAGGGTAAAAGCATTCCATTTAAAGATGAAAGAGAAACAATGCATTTAATCTTGCTTTCCTTGTCTGTTCATGTCACACGTGACGTACCTATTTAATTCATTTGATTGTTGACTGTTTTACTACCTACTATTTCTTTGTCGAGATACGCGGTTTGTACAATTAAAGCGAATAAAACAAGATGTCATTAAGTCAGATGTAAAATGTTATTTACTACTCTATACGGTTTTTCATAAGGTGCAAAATCCATTCAATAGGAATTTAAATAAATAAAGTTTCAGCAGGGTGGCAATTCCATTTTGGCGGATAAAGCGAAACAGAATAGTTCTATCGAACTTGCTTACAAATTTTCACGAGAATCAGTTGAGAAATGTGATCTGCAAAGGAGAACATACAAAAGCATTTTTGCCCAAGCTGAAACGGAGACCTTTGCTAACGCTCGGCCAATGATGGTTTAGGTACACCTATAAAAAATGATTGTCCCTGCTGTAATTTTAATATCTTTATATTTCAACCGGTATAGTTTTACCTTCAAAAATAATCGGTATCGCTAAACAATAGCGGTACCTTACTACTTATACGTTCACGAAATCGGTATCTGCATAACTTGATTGTTAGTAAACTAACCTGGAAAATAATCTCAAAATCACCGAAACATTTATGTACAGTCACCTGCAATAATATGTTACGTCATTAGCGCCAACTTTGCCTCCAGGGAAACTTTGCCCAAAACGACAATTTTAAACAAATTCGTTAATGTAGGAAAATTGATAATAGTTATGGCCACCCTGCTGTTTTTAGTAGAAAATTGGTTATATTTCTGACAAAGTATATGCCAAACTTGTGCATAACTTGACTTGGGAATTTTGAGTCTGAGCGAGTTGTCTAATATAGGGTATATTTCGGCGGGCAAAAAATTGATAAATAATGAATGCAAGTAGAAAAAATTGAGAACCCTTTGACAAATATTTCCGGGTTTCAGTTATAACACATGAAGCATAGATTATGTCTATTGAGATTTAAATTAATAAGGCCTAAATACACAAAAGTTTTAGCGGTGGGCAAAGTAATCCGGTAATTTGGCATCCATACCAACATTGCCCACCACCAAAAACGGATTAGGGTTGTCACTTTCATCTAATTTACCCAACTTCGCAAGTAAAAGAAGGTTATGTTTGTACACTAAAATAAGTTTATAAGTATATACTGTATTTAATTTCTCTTATTATCCTTTATTTAGATGTTTTATCCCGTTAACGAATGAAAACACAACAAAAATCATATTTTTGGTCATTAAACTATTGTAACAGATTTTCTCAAAAGTGACAACCCTAGCCTTTGTAAAATGCTTAGGCGAGCCTTATTTGGAAATGGGCAAAAACGGGTAGGCAACATTGCCCAGCAAATTTATTTAAAAGTTTTTACACTTATCGCTAAGTTATTAACAGGGAATGGTAGGATTGCCCAAAACCTTTAAGTGATCCTTAGACATCATCATCATATATACGAGCTGTATTTGAATACCAAATTGACGTGGGCAATGTTGGCGAAAACCCCGGATATTTTTTTATTTGCCCGCCCTCTAAAACGCAAAAAAATGGGTAAAAACACGATAAAAAAATGTTTTCTTCACATAAACTGATGCGTTTGCTCACAATGGACGTGCTGAGCAAAAAAAAGTCATATGATGTGATTTTTTTTGAGAAATTCGTTTAAAAAAAAAGCGGGCAAAGTTGATGATAATGAGTAATGACGGTACCTACTCTTCGAAGGTCGCAAAAATATGTGACATGCTCTTATGGTTCTACAAATAAGATCGTGTTAGATATTTTTGCGGCCTTCGTTGTGTAACATAAATTGCAGGTGACTGTACATTTGGAATAATTATTTTATTTAGTTTCAACGAAAGTTTCAAGTTTAGTACGAAAATACTTCAGATATTGCAATATGCACAAAATGTAGACCTAATCGAAATAAAACATTGCTTTTTATAGTAAATTTATAAAACATTCGATACATAGGTATACATAACAATAACCAGGCCACAACGCTATTGGCCTGTAAGCTTCATCTCGGTCTCCAAAGCCGCAAAAACTTGCTAGTACTTAGTGCTGGTCTAGCCTTTATTTTTTCTTGAAGATTTTCAGAGAACAGCACGTACACGCATTATACATATAGACGGAACGAACGGCATAATCATAATAATTTATTCGTCGCAATCCATGGTATTACAGATCTAGTTACAAGACTTTCAGGTATTACTTATACGAATTACATAACTCTTCCTGTTAATAGGCAATATTTTAATATAAAAGTTCTATAATATAATACAAGATTACAGATGTCATCAAAATTCATTGACATACAGAAGTCAAATACGTTTTTAAAATGACGCAAAATGATACCAGCATAATAAAAATTGATCCCAATCAGTAAAGATGAGTCTTTAAACTTTTTTCATTTTAAGCGAGTATTGAAGGAAGATAATACTTAAATTCGACTGTAATCGTATTATTTTAAGATAGTTTACTGCGGTTTTCAACAATAATGACCCGTAAATAACAGCAAATGAAATTTAAATGAGACGCGAGCTGATATTTATTTACCCTATTTTTTGAAATACATTTTATCTACTGGTATGCTTTCTCGTGTGCGTATATGATTTAATGTCAATATAATTGTCAAAAGCAAGAAAATCAAGCTGTCATTTTCATTTGAAGAAGTACACGTGTGCTCCGGTGTAGCCCCAACGGGCATCTGACTTGAAGAAGAATTTTGAGTGATGTCGTCAATGTATGGAAATTGTTCGAAAGTTTACATTTGATATTGAATTTCTGTGTTGTCTTTGTGAGTAAAAATATAAATCGATAATAAATTGGCAGCTGAATTATCTAGCTTCCAAAATCATACAATAATTCAATTACTGTCAAAGACAAAATTGTTTTGCTTCTGTCTCAAACGGAACTCCATATTTTGATTTTTTGATACTTTTAGTGTCGATTTGTAGAGAATAACAGCAAATTAAAAATATAATGGCATAAAGAGTCGGTACACGGTTTCTTCGTGAATAAATTTACGTGTAATTTAATGCAATTATCAAACATTTATTGAACAAATTATGGTTACAAAGTGAGGTCTAAATCGAAAACGTCATATACCGGCCCCTTAAAATTAATGCCGTTAAAATAATTTTCACCGTTGGTTAAAATTCTCCCACATTTTAAAGTTTGAGAACCTGTAAACAGCATGATGACGTAGGCCCGTGTCAGTTAGGTCATACGCGAATCTCGGAATAGAGTACCAGGCGGAGTATATTATTATACCATGGTCAGCCTTCTTCTGCCATAAAGGAGTCGTTCAACCCGCACACCGCACAACGAAGGTTTTTTACATTTACGTTCATTAATTTATTTACGCAATTGCAAGAATCACCGGAAAACAAATGTATTTCAATATCTTAAGGCTTATATTAAATACTGCCGGAATACAGACTGACAACGAGGCTATGATGATTTTAAGAGATTTTTATTAGTTACCGATCGGTAGTTATCTCCCGACTTGATTACGTCAATAATTAACTTAAGTTAACAATTTAAGTACGTTGTGTGCTTAAAATTGAGGTCAAAGGTTAAGGCGGCGAGTTCGTTTTCATCTTAGCCTTGTGTGTCGGTAAACATGTATAACATCAAAACAAAAACGTCATGTAAGTAGTACGTACTATTCGTAGATGCACTCATTGCGTAAAACACATTGCCGTAAGATTGAAATCTAACTAAAATCAGATTTCCTTTTTTAACCGCCTTCAAAAAAAAAGGATGTTCTCTGTTTGACCCGTATGTTTCTATGTATGTTTGTCCGCGATTATCTCGCGTTTGGCTGAACCGATTTTGATGTGGTTTTCAGAAAAGTGTTAGTTACATTCTGGAGAAGGTTTTAGTACACATAGAGCTGACCTGATGCTGGACCCTGGATTGTACCTAGTGGAACTCAGGTTTGGTGCAACATAGCCACATGCTGTTTTGGTCATCCGACACGCCTTGATGAGCAGTTGGGAGAGCAGTACCCAAGATAGAGCTGATGCTGAACCCTGGATGTACCTAGTGGAACTCAGGTTTGGTGCAACATAGCCACATACTGTTTTGGTCATCCGACATGCCTTGATGAGCAGTTGGGAGAGCAGTACCCAAGATAGAGCTGATGCTGAACCCTGGCTGTACCTAGTGGCACTCAGGTTTAGTGCAACATAGGCACACGCTGTTTTGGTCATCCGACACGTCTTGATAAGCACTTGGGAGAGCAGTATCAAAGATAGAGCTGATGCTGAACCCTGGATGTACGTAGTGGAACTCAGGTTTGGTGCAACATAGCCACATGCTGTTTTGGTCATCCGACACGCCTTGATGAGCACTTGGGAGAACAGTACTCAAGATAGAGCTGATGCTGAACCCTGTCTGTACCTAGTGAAACTCAGGTTTAGTGCAACATAGGCACACGCTGTTTTGATCATCCAACACGTCTTGATAAGCACTTGGGAGAGCAGACCAAAGATAGAGCTAATGCTGAACCCTGGCTGTACCTAGTGGAAGTCAGGTTTGGTGCAACATAGCCACATGCTGTTTTGGTCATCCGACACGCCTTGATGAGCAGTTGGGAGAGCAGTACCCAAGATAGAGCTGATGCTGAACCCTGGCTGTACCTAGTGGAACTCAGGTTTGGTGCAACATAGCCACATGCTGTTTTGGTCATCCGACACGCCTTGATGAACAGTTGGGAGAGCAGTACCCAAAATAGAGCTGATGCTGAACCTTGGCTGTACCTAGTGGAACTAGGGTTTGGTGCAACATAGGCACCTACTGTTTTGGTTAACCGACTCGTCGTCTTGTGTCCATGTTGCAGGGTTCCTCTAGGTGGATCGATTAACTTTTTTCTAATCGCCTTCAAAAACAAATGAGGTTCTCAGTTTGACCCGTATGTTTGTATGTATGTCTGCATGTTTGTTGGCGATTATCACGCGTTTGGCTGAACCGATTTTGATGCGGTTTTCAGAAAAGTATTTATTAAATTCTGGAGAAGGTTTTAGTATACATGGATGGTACCACTTGGGCTCGATAGGTGGCGCTGCTATCAGTATATCGTCAAATTTGATTTGCTGAAACCGATTTAGATGAAATTTTGTGTTTAGATTAGATAGATGAAATTGTCGGAGTGGGAGTAGGAGTAGGAGTGGGGGTGGGAGGGGGAGTAGCAGAGGGAGTGGAAGAGGAAGTGGGAGTGGCAGTGGGAGTGGGAGCGGAAGTAAGGTCTATCATTTACATGCCTATACTCGTATCTTGTCGAGTAATTTGAGAGTTAAATTTTTCTTTACAAATCTTAATCTATTTGGGCAGATATATTAATATACGCCGTGGCTCGGCACGGGTAGTTCAACTAATTTACACAAAATTACAAATTATACACGTAAACCTTTCTCAAGAATCACTCTATTGAAAGGTGAAAGCCGTGTAAAAATTCTCTCAGTCGTTATTGAGTTTATCGCGAACATATTTACATACAGACGAGGTGGGGGACTTTGTTGTATAATATGTATTGAGATGTAAGTATTGATTTTAACCCTAGGCAAATTAAGTTACAATAACAAGATTTGATTAAACATATTAGCTGTAAACTATTTACAAATCGTTTAGCACCGAAACGTCAAAGTTTCGTCGCGATTATCGGATAGGTTAACTATCGCCAGTGGGGAGACACTCCTGACTTCGGTCGAACTCGGCTCCACTCGGCTCAGCATTGCTCCGAGCAATTATTAGGGTTGGCACTACTTGACTTCCTTGTGCGTGCACGACCACAGATAAGATAATCACTTGAATTTTGACAACCCTAAATAGCCGAAAGGGATAGTGCCATATATTAGAAAGGGATAGCACAATTCGACCCTGAATCGCTGTCAAAGTTCGGGTTTGTAGGAAGTGTCCTTTCTGTACGGTAGTACTATTATTTCTTCTGTGCTATCGCCAACACTAGTACTAGCTTAAAACGGAAACGGAAATGGAGAGCACATGTATGTATAAACAAACTACTATTTTAGTCCAAAACCTAAAATAAATAAAGTACCTATCACTAAAAAGTAAAAAATAAAAATAAATTAAAAACAAAAACAAAACAACTTAATTTTATTTCTTTTAAAAAAAAAGGGAACCGCCTTCAAAAACCAACCCACTGAAAAGTATTAAATAATTTTTATATACTTAGCCTATGGGGTTTCATGCACTACACTGCACTCACCCACATCGAAGCTATAATAGATCTGTGGATTCATCATTCAAATGTTTACGTGTTCTCGCGCCATTAATCCCAAGTACAACCTTATTTTCCAATGTCAATTACGGTTGTTACAGAGTCGGTCCAAACTAACTCTGCATGGTAATTGCAATGACAAAATAGACGTTTATGATGACATTGATGACACTGCCTCACTTTGGTCTGTTGTGCAACTCTACCTAGTCTTACGTGGTGAGTGGTTAGTGTGAGTTCATATTAGGTCATTACCTATGAAATTGGCGTTTTGTTCGGAGAATTTCAACGAAACACGAATTTCCATACAATTAATTTTGCGGATATTTTTTTGATGGCTAATTCAAACCAAACAAAATTTTTCCAGTAATTTTTGACACCTTTAAGGTATGTTTTCAATATCTCCATTTCTTGAAAATTGGTACCATTAGAAAAATATAAGTAATTTTAATACTCGAACCGACAGCACATGAAAAGACCTATTTTCAAGGCTTAATTCTGAACACTTAACAATAAAAAATAACAATTAATTGTATGTAAAATCGTTGTTTATTGAGTGCACTGTAGTTTTATTGTAATTGTGTATGTACTTTTGTAAAAAAAAAAAAACTAGGATCAGACTTATATCTATGAACAAAAACGCCAATTTCATAGGTAAGGACCTAATATGTCATGTTGCCTTCCTTCCTTTCCTTCCTTTCTCGAGTCAAATAGGCCCGAAGTAATATTACGATTTTACGATAGAATATTGTGGCCTATAAATGAGTATTGTGGCCTATCAATGACGTTGAAATTAAATATTAAGATGCGCTTTAGATTTTTTCGTACAAACTTACACTGGTTGCTAACTTGCTATTTGTATTGCTTGCTGGTAAATATATTTTGCTCTTACCTAAATTAATATTGATATATTTTATACAAGTACGTAGATATAGCTAGTACAGTCGACGTCAAAGATATGTGTGTTTACATTTTTCGTCTTATCACAAAGGAACAAGGTGCAAAAGTGTAAACATATCTTTGACGTCGACTGTACCATATTAATTTATTTATTTAGAAATTTAAATCAGGCAACACGGCTCATATTGAATGCGGCCCAAAATGAGTGCCCTCCGACACGAGTAAACGCCAG
The DNA here is from genome assembly GCF_910591565.1 of Cydia splendana. Taxonomy (NCBI): domain Eukaryota; kingdom Metazoa; phylum Arthropoda; class Insecta; order Lepidoptera; family Tortricidae; genus Cydia; species Cydia splendana. Next base: position 31,892,525 of record NC_085960.1, on the reverse strand, counting down.
TTGTCTCGATCCTGCGCAATCTCCCGCTTAGCTCAAAATCAAAAAATTGTGTGCAAAATATTACAATATATATAGTAGGTAGGTAGATTAGTAATTATATGGGTATGCATGCATTAATATAATTGTGTAAGATGTAGTGATAATGCAGTTCCGGACCGTGAGCAGAGATTTTCGACATTGCCTGCTTAATCTGCCGAAGTTTCACAATATCACAATGCTATGTTGAGACACATTCTGTGTCGTCCACTGATTATCATATGACTGATATGACTTTCAGAATTCGGTGCCAAAAATGTACACAGACCTAGGGGCCTTTGCAAGATACATTAGCAATCGTTGATAGAAAACGCCAATGGAAACTTTAATATTGTATGAAAATAGTCAATGGACTTTTCGTAGCATCTGTCATCCCAATACATTTTTTGTCACCTTGGCTAAGGCACTCAGGGCCCCTAGGTAGGTATTATATGCTTCGTAAAGTGCCGTGGTGCCATAGCGCGAAATTTTACGACAATTATTTAAGTGGCGATAATACATATGTCAAAATTTGCAATTGAACATGTCGCCTAGGTACTCAGTAATTCGGAATTAAGAGTTAACTGATGTATCGAGGCATGTATAATTGTATATATATTTATTTAAATCGATCTTCTTCATAGCTCATTTCAATTCTACACGGTGTCAATTTAGTTAATGTTTTTAATTATGAACCTCATTTCGGTCCGGCCTCACATTACTGATGTACAAAACACATCAAAACATGCATTTTCGTGTACTTAATGTTGGCGGTGGCTGGTCAAATCAACAATTCTAAAGCTGACCTTACTGGTTGCCACATATTATTTGGAAGCACACGTTAATAATTAGTCTTCACCCGCCTTGCGGCCTTCGCTCTAAATTATATCTTGAACTTTTGCGTGCAGTGCATTCGAATCATTCCGATCACTCGTATTACTCGTATATTTTTAATGGCGGCAGTATATAAAGGCTAATTACGTCGACTGACTGTGACTTAGGAGCCCAAATCAGATTTAACAACTTATTAAGGTTTTGATACGACCCTGAAGACCGCTCACGCTGATTGGTTCATGCAAAATTAAAAAAAAAAATACTTATTTCAATAAATTAGCAATCCAAGAGAGGCAGTACAGTGATCCCACACTAGGCTCAGCCTGTAACGTGGGGATCTTAGAGGAATACAGAACACCGATATGTTGCGGCTATCAATTTAACAGATTACACAAAACTACATTAAAAAAAACGCATTTAATCGATTTGCAAGACCGAAGTGATTCCATAAGAGCTCCGTGAACAAAGTTTTGTACGGAGCACGGAGCTCTAATAAGAATGTTTAGAGGAAGTTGTGCGTGAGATGCGCGCCAATCACCAAGACGATCGACGATCAAAGTCGTGTCAAAACCAGTTCGAAACCCATTAAAAATGCTATATTTGAATCCACATCTAGGTGCTTTGCTGACGGATTACTCTTGGTCATAAATCACGCTTGGTCATTTGGTATTAGATGCAGGTGGTTCATGGTTCTTTATTACAATGTGTTCTAGTTTAGGTAATAGGTGAATAGCCTAAGAATATTGAGCGTGATCTACATATTAATCATCAAGCATGATATTACACCCAGAGTTGGGCAAAAATTAACTTCAATAAGAATAAGAATAAAAACAGAAATTTTATTCTTATTCAAATCGATTTGAATTAGAATAATTCTTACACTAGTTATTTTAGAATAAAATTAAGGTGAATAAATCATGCGACTTTTATTTTAAATGCGGAATAAAAAACAGAATAATTATTCTAGAAGTGGGACTATTCTAACTAAGGTTTTATTCAATTAAAATGTTATTTAGAATTAAGTTAATTTTTGTAGTACAATTGGTTATATTTTGTAAGTTGATTTTCAACCTTCTATTTAAAAGTCTGATTGATTTGATATTTGTTACTTTAGTTTAGGTATAGTACACATTGAAGAGTTCCGCTATACACTATCTAGTTCTATCATCCGATCAGGGTGCTTAGCCAATATGCCAAACGTTGATGCTCCGTAGAGTTGCGCATAGTCTCTCTCTATCACTCTTACATATTAGTGCGATAGAGAGACAGATAGCGTGTCGTAGCGCAAACGATTGGGTGCCTAGCTAAGATGCCAATTTTTGTTTTTAATTTAATAACCAAATCATTAGGTTTAATTTAGCTGCTTTTAGCGCTTTCTGACTCTCACTCTTACATATTAGTGCGATAGTGACAGAAATAGCGTTTTGTTGTCGTGGGGCAAACGTTTGGCATGTTGGCTACACTCTCAATGTGCCTAGCCAATATGCAAATTTTAGTTTTTAATTTAATAACCAAATCATTAGGTAAATTAAGCTGTTCTGGGGGCCTAGCCAACATGCCAATCGCTTGCGCACCCAAGGTGCCTAGCCAAGATGACAATTTTTAGGGTTCCGTACCCAAAGGGTAAAACGGGACCCTATTACTAAGACTTCGCTGTCCGTCCGTCCGTCCGTCCGTCCGTCCGTCCGTCCGTCCGTCCGTCCGTCCGTCCGTCCGTCTGTCACCAGGCTGTATCTCACGAACCGTGATAGCTAGACAGTTGAAATTTTCACAGATGATGTATTTCTGTTGCCGCTATAACAACAAATACTAAAAACAGAATAAAATAAAGATTTAAATGGGGCTCCCATACAACAAACGTGATTTTTGACCAAAGTTAAGCAACGTCGGGAGTGGTCAGTACTTGGATGGGTGACCGTTTTTTTTTTGCTTTTTTTTTTGTTTTTTTTTATATGGTACGGAACCCTTCGTGCGCGAGTCCGACTCGCACTTGCCCGATTTTTGTTTTTAATTTAATAACCAAATCATTAGGTAAATTTAGCTGTTCTGGGGTCCTAGCCAAGATGCCAATCGCTTGAGCTCCGACAACAAAGCACTTTCTGTCTCTATCACTCCTACATATTAGTGCGATAGTGACAGAAATATCGTTTTGTTGTCATGGCGCAAACGTTTGGCATGTTGGCTACACTCCCAATGTGCCTAACCAAGATGCAAATTTTAGTTTTTAATTTAATAACCAAATCATTAGGTAAATTAAGCTGTTCTGGGGGCCTAGCCAACATGCCAATCGCTTGCGCTCCCAACGAAGTGCTTTCTGTTTCTATCACTCTTACATATTAGTGCGATAGAGATACAGAAATAGCGTTTTGTTGTCGTGGTGCAAACGTTTGGCATGTTGGCTACGCTCCCAAGGTGCCTAGCCAAGATGCCAATTTTTGTTTATTTTAATAACCAAATCATTAGGTAAATTTAGCTGTTCTGGGGTCCTAGCCAACATGCCAATCGCTTGCGCTCCAACAACGAAGCACTTTCTGTCTCTATCACTCTTACATATTAGTGCGATAGAGAGGCAGAGAGAGAGCTTCGTTGTCGGAGCGCAAACGATTGGCATAATGGCTAGGCCCCCAGAACAGCTAAATTGTACCCAAAGATTTCGTTATTAAATTAAAAATAAAAATTGACATCTTGGCTAGCCACATTGGGTGCATAGCCAACATGCCAATTGTTTGCGCTACGACAACGAAACGCTATCTTTGTCTCTCTATCGCACTAATATGTAAGAGTGATAGAGACAAGCGCTTCGTTGTCGGAGCGCAAATGATTGGCATCATGGCTAGGCCCTTAGACCAGCTAAATTGAACCTAATGATTTGGTTAGTAAATTAAAAATAATACGGTTACTGAAACTATGCGATATGCGACTGTCAATTTGTAAGATTTTATTCCATAAAATAGGTATAAATTAGGCAAGGGACTAACTACTTTTACATCTACCTAACTAAACGTATAATTAGTACCTATACCGTACCCGGACTACATTTTTATGCGTGGAATATTATTTCGAATAAAAATCATGATTATATTTATTTGATTAAGAATAAGTTATTCTCATTCAATTTTTTCTCATACGAATTATTCCCGACCAAAATTATTTGAATATTTTTGACGGGAATAAAATCGAGATGATTTTATTCCTACGAATTCTTATTCAAATAATAATTTTATTCTTGAATGCCCAACACTGATTACACCAAATAGTCATATCGAGCGTGTTTGATTTACTACATACCTAATACACTTAAGTAGGTAGGGGAGAGCGGGGTAAGACGGGGTGGCGGGTAAGACGGGATAGGGGCTTTATTTGGCGATACGACTGACCAACCAGAATCCCGTTAGTGCATGATGACGATGCGTCGCCATCATGGTAATCAGTTCGCACGGTGACCAGCTAGACAAAAGGTGTCGTTAATTATTTATTTGCAAAATAAACGGTTTTTGTCATATTCCTTCTTATTTTAATGTTTTATTTGGTTTGTGTTTGTTGCCTTAATATCACCAGCACAAATACAGTGTTAATTTATTCCTATGGACCAGTAATCACGCCAGCAGCTAAGGACTTGTTTGGATTCAAATACGTAATGGTTTTTGTTACAAAAAAAAAACAAATTTCATCAGGCACAGGGGGGCAAGATGGGGTACATTGCCCCTCCGTAGTTATAAAGTGATGAAATTGCAGAGTTGAATGTATTTATTTCTACTCTCGTAGAATGGTGAAAACGCATAAAAAGAAAGTCAAATAGAGGAGAATGGTCAGTGGAGGCCATGAAAAAAGCGGTGGATGGTGTTATAGAAAAGAAGATGGGATACATGTTAGCTGCAATAGTACATTATTGTCGAGGCTCGGAAGTAGCTACTTGCAGGCTGAGGATTCGTTTTAAACGGACGACCTTGGGAGTCCGTTTAATTGAATCCGAAGCCAGCAAGTAGCCTTCCAGCCGAGTCATATATAGTGCTTTTCTCAAAAATGGTGCAAGAAATATAAATATCATAGAAATATTTTACAAAAGCAACTTTCTTACGTATATATTTTCACAGAAAAAAGTAGAAACAATTGAAAAATTTAGCTTTGCCGCCTTTTTATTAAAAAAAAAAAAATAGAAGTGTATTTTTCTGCCGAAAATACGCCAACCTATTTGAGACAGCTAAATAGTCGCGGTACTAATCATCTGTTTGGCTGTTTAATGGGCCTGTGCCTTCATTTGATATGGCCATTTCAACTTTTAAAAAGTTTGGAACTCGACAAATAATGGAATTTGTATGCAACATTGCAGTCCCAAAATCGAGACTGCAATGTTTTTAACTTTTTAATTTTTGACTGACCATAAACTACGCGCTTCGCAACCTATTTTTTAAACGGCAAAGTCGACTTTGCCGTCCATTTTTGAGAAAAAATATTTTCTGTCCCGCAGACGACTAAGAAATAAAAGTAAAAAAAAAACAGTTTGTGAGAAGTTATTAGACGACGATTCCAATAGTCCATCCATCCATCCATCAATTGAAGTTTTGTTTAGGCCCTAAAGATACTGTTTATATGAATCATTCCTATAACCCCATCTTGTCCCATAGGGGTGCCCCATCTTACCCTACCTAGGGGGCAAGATGGGGAAAAGGGACCTTTTGCTATTTTTTTTTATTTTATTTAATTAATGAATTAGAGTTCCTACTAAGTGTTGAGTATGAAAGACTAATAACAAAAGATACAAAAATAAAAATAACAAAACCTTAAAAATAGTTGCATTTTCAGTTTTATTGGACTTGAAACCTTGAGTATCCCGTCATGCATAATTTTACTAGAGAATCCATTTTTATGAACAATGTCTGGTCCAATTCCATGGACATTGGTCCGGCCCCGGCTTAAAAGATTTACTACCCGAGTACAAGAAATTCAATTCAAATATTTTAATTATTGCCTTCGCCTTTGCCCTGAGGATATTATAAATTATAATTATAAACCATGCCCACACCTACAATAATAAATGTTAGTACAGGAACGTGTTCTTAATAGTTTCTACTGTGGTTTTATCTGTCATTTTTTATATCACTTTTGTGGCAAACAAGTATACGGCCCGCCTGTGCTTATAGCCTATAGACGCCTGCAATTTCGGGGCATCCTTCTAACATTAAAAAAGAAATAGATATTTTTTTCTGTCTCTCCATTTTCGTGACTCGAACTTCAGCTTATAATTAAATTAAAATTCAGCTTTTCATCAAAAGGGCCTCCCCATCTCACCTTCAATTTTAGCTACAAAAAAACACATGCATTTTTAGTATTAAAGTGCATTGATTATCGTAATTATAGCTACCTACTAATTATCTAAAGTTCAAGTCGATCCGCTTGTATACTCGTAAACTATAATCCGAATCACGGTATACAAGGCCCCGAAATCCGCGTTCAGGGTGATACCTTTCTCATATGGTTAGCATTAGCATGCACTTCGCTGAAGTCATCGCCTCGGTGACGGTGACGTCACGGTATTGCGGCAGAAGACACTTGAACATGTGAACTGCCACCAGAGGCTGCGGCCAAACGAAGCGCGGAAATCGAAGCAATAGAAATAATATGGCATTCCAAAAAAGCTAGGTCTACTTTGTCGGGGATGGCAGCTATATAGCTTAACTTAACGCATACAAAGCCATATATGGAAGTTAGCTATTAAAATTTCGAATTTATATAAATAATTTTATATGTAGGTAATGCAGTAAAGGGTTAATAAAAAGAAACATGTCTCCTGTGATAGAGGCCGGGTCATGAAAAAGGTAGAAAAATACTACTGAATAATCATCAATAATCAATATTTATTTGCTTCGGATGCAATGAAAAAGCAGTTACCGTTACGATTGGAAGTATTTACAAAAACGATAGGTACTTATTCGTGATTTAATTATATGGCCATTATGGCCGAACAAATCCTTATTTTACAAATCTCCTATAACCGCTGGGAGTTTCTCCACAGCCCGCTAGAACAAGTGCAATATCTCACGGCCAGATTGCACATAAGTGATATCCTATGTCGTTGTCGCGCAGTATTTTATTTCCTACTCAGTTATATTTCGGGTTGTGCAAGTTTGGTTCTCAGTTTTCAAATCTGAACCGAGACCAAGTAACTAAATATGTAGCTAGAAAGTCCAGACAAGTAGTATATTAATTTCATATTTTGCCTTTTATTTATTAATATAACAAATATTTTAGGTAAGAGCGCTGTAATCAGTCGGATGAGTCGGTGTCGGTTTTCAGTAGGTAAAGGTAAACGAATTCGCATATACCTATCATAGACCTGTGAGTAATAAATCATTACGTTTTTCTTCGGAATAATAAATAATGCAAACAAGGTAGGTATTACCTCTTTAAAATCCATATGCCCGTAGAATCTAGTACAGTCAACTGTAAAAATATGGGTGTAGACACTTACTCAAAAATATGTCCCATAGTTCTTAATTCACTGACATAAGAGTTATGGGACATATTTTTGAGATGATTAGTACACCCATATTTTTACAGTTGATTGTAAATAGATGCTCAAACAGTTCGCGAGAACGCGTTGATGTCGTTTGTTCGATTCAGCGAGTGAGTGTAGTAAATACATACGATCGCCCACGCCCACGCTCTGTACATCGGTGGACCGTGGACCTTATGCCTTTTGCAATAAAGTCCACCAATGTACAGTTAGGAGTGTTGCTGTTTAGTACATGCTTATTGTATTTTGAATACAAACGCATATTGAATCGTGGCGTAGGTTTAAGAACCATGAAACGATTTTTAAATACATTTTTAATTTAGCCTTAGCTAAACAGAGTGCAATTAATTTTAGATTTTCTTTTCGAGCATTGAATTGAGTAGTGACGTCGCGTCACATTTTGAATAAAACAAAGTATTAAAGTAATGATTAATTGCGTGCTGAATAATATTATAAGAAAATTAACAATCGTTAATTTTGATTACAAATGTATATTATGAAATTTAATTCATTTGAGCCTTCTCGTACGGCTCGTACCTGTTATATACGAGGGCTGATCCGAAAGTTGTTAGCTGCTCCGGCTCTACTCATGCAACTGCAATATGATTTATACCATTGTGAGGGATATTTCAATGCTAATTAGGGCCATTTTTTTGTTACTTATGTTTATTTCGTATATACTTAATATATTTTTTACTGAAAGCTGTTTTGTATGGAGTTCTAAATTACTAAGAAAAAAACGTGTTTTTTTCACAATTTGATTAATTTCGTATTGAAATCTTTAAGAATCAACTTATATTTACCCGGGTCTAATTATTCGGTTCCTTCTGCTATTTTCGATGTATCATGGATTAATAATTTTATATGATAAAGCACATTTTTGAATAAGTATCTGAAATTACTACTTTTGATGAAATTACTCATTATTGACACCTATTAAAGTCATAATTAGGTTTACTCAACCAAAATTATTTATACGTAAAAAGACGATCGAGATTCGCAATTAGCAGCACCTAAAATAATTATATATTTTTAAAATAAAAATGTTTATAAAATTATACCACATAATGGAGTCTCAATTGGGTCATTCCACCGTTTCGGGTGTTACACTTGAACTAATAAAATAAGGTTTTATTCGATATTTTATTAAGGAACTAGGAAGTTACAACTATTGATTCATCAACTACTTTGATAATATTTTCTATTCCTGATCACCCATAGTTAAAATATAAGAGCAATAACGAGAAAATGACGAAAAAGTAGTGTTTCGGGCGTTACGCGAATTGGCCTATACCTTCTGACCATCAGTCTCAAAATGCATAATTCAGCGAATTTTCTTAAGTAACCCCCAGTTTTATTCATAACAAGTCATAATAGTTTTGTTGTAGTCTACTAAAACACTAAAATAACACTTAATATCGCTTTTTAATTAATTTTAATGAATTAAAGTATCCGTTTCGGGTGTTACTAATGATTCGTTTCGGGTGTTACGAGTACGAAATTAAAACAGATTTATACGAAATTATGAGACATTTTATTGAAATTATTGTATTTTTAACAAATCCTATTTAGAACAATAGCAGCAAAGGCAGAATTACTATAAAATATATGCATATTTAACAGTAAAAATAACTATTTCTCGAAGACATCAATTTCGCTTGGGAATTCGTAGTAAGTGTGACCATTTTCTATGTATGAAGCAGCACGAGGCAATACACAAATTATGTCCTCATAACGCACATAACTTACATCCTCTTCGTCAGGTCTGAACGTAGTTGCGGTATCACCAACTACTTTTAAAAACATTATTTTTACCTCACCATCATCATCACCAATGAAACTCTGGCAAATGCCTGCATATCGATATTCTGTTTTCTTTCTGCCTTTTAGTTGAAATTTGACTAGAACAAATGTCCCAGTTTTTATATTCTGCACGGATCCATCGGGATGAGGTTCATCCTCTTCTGAATCTGTATAAACTTCACTATACCGAAGCCGTCTTTTCGAACAATCCGCAGCCTGAAAATCAGGCACGGATGCAGATGTCAGGTCAGGATCAGAGTAACTTTCGACATCAGATACCTCCTGTTCTTCTTCTTGGTGTTTTTTCAGTGTAGCTAGCGGTTCCAGGTATTCATCCTCCCATATGTCTTGCTTTACAACTACTACTTGAACAGAAATGGATTTGGATGTTTTGGCTACGATCACTCGCCTGTAGTCCAGCACTTCAAAATAATGCTGCTTTCGAAGCTCGGGTATAGGTTGAACATCATCCCATAGCTCTTTTAAAAACTGAGTATCTGTTTCAATATCTTCTTTTTCGATGTACATAACGTGTATGGCCTGGGTCTGAGTTTTGACGAAGGCATAAAAATCTGCAGCGGAATTCATGATAACCTGTCTTGATTTAACACCCAACCATGCCAATCTCTTTATTGTGCCCCCAATGCCGTCAACAGCTCCCTTTCCGTGAGATGCAGCGAAAAAGTGCCACTGCAGCTGTGTGGCGTTTCCGCGCTTTTTGAGTTCATGGAGTGATGACAAGGTATATTTATTTTTGAATTGGGCAGCACAATTGTCACTGAAGATGATAAATGTCGTGATTGAATGGCTACGTATAGCTTGGATGTAATCAACAATGTTCTTTAAATAGGTCCAGACGGCTTGTTTTGTATGAGAAGTGTCATTACTGATGATGGCAACTGATTTCGTCTCATTATCGAACCAGATGCAGCAAGTAAAAATAGTCACTTGTTTATGGCTCCAATGTGCACTTTGTATTTCATCTTGATGAACGAGTGCGTAATTTTCGGCAAAATCGATTTGGATCACTGCTTCATTTTTCAAGGGACACATCCTCCTGTTTTCAAAATGGTCAGACTGTACTTTCTTTATATAACAGTGAAGTCTGAATTTGTCTGACATGTTTTCTAATTCTTTTAAAGCCTCTTTACATGTTGTTGTTTTTGTGATCTTTTCAGGACGGTTATTGAGAGTAGACCATTGGTTCCATGTTACTTGTTTCTCACCTACATGAGTCGTATCAAAGCTACTCCAAAAGTTTTTCGGACATTTGTCACAAGATCCTGACATACAATCCTCATTTGTAACGTCACAAGATATCATCTCCAACACTTTTTTGTGGTTTTCTGGCAAAGGTAGATATTTTTTCAGAGATTCTAATAAGTTTATGTAATTTGAGTGTTGCGTGCAAACGCAGACATTGTGGGGCGTGTCAGCTATCGGAAGAACCTCAGTTGGTCTTAGATTATAAAACGATGACTTTCCAATATTTAATTCAGGGTGTAGTTCTTTAAAGTATTGGAATGCTTCACGAATAGTGAAAACCATTGTGCGTTTCTGCTTTTTTATTTTCACACCAGATTCAGGGTCTCTTACTGTTTTATAATCTTTCATCCCAGGGGCTTGACGACTTACATCATCCCTTAAAAAAAAATCTTTTACTGCTCTCTGTGTCTCCAGTCTGAGTGTTGGGCATTTATTTTTGAAAAACTCAGACGTTTTTATTTCACTAGGCCCACCTAACACGTCAGTTATAACTTTTTGGATAACAGCAGCCTTTTTTATCGGTGAAACTGGGAGAGATTTCTTTACCTTTTTGACTGCTTTTGAAAAGGTTTGCACGCAGTTATACGACCCTATTGGAGAATCACAACTTACAACTTCTGCATTCATTTTTTTCTTTGCTCTATGCGCTCGTACTCTTTCACGCACTTTTAGACGATATTCCAATTTAAGACCTTCTGTACATAGCTCTACTTTCTTTTTTTTCCGTCTAATAGCATCCCTTTCCCTCTCTTTGGCCAAATATTCGGTATATTTCACAGGATCTTTCTTTCTGTTTTCTCTCAGTTTTGCTAAACGTTCTTTTGTTGATGATGGCATGATGATATACCTTAAAAAATACAAACACCATCATAACACACACCCATGCATTATGAAAAGGACGGTATAACCCCAAGTTAGTATGTAAAATCAGTTTTAGGTCGACTTACGTCAATGTAACGCCCGAAACGTTTCGGGTGTTACACAACTTCAAACTTTAAAACATAGGACTAAAGTACATGTTATGATAATAATTATCACACTTTTGAATAGATCCACACCATAACCTTACTTTGGCAAAACATGCTAGGCTACAGTTTATTAAGCGAAAACTTACACGTACTTTTATCTCTTTTTCGTTTCGGGCGTTACTTTGAGACCACAGTTCAGAATACTCTTCTAAAAACCGATTAATCCATGCTTTTTAATATTTTTAAAGACGAATTATATAATTACAATATCTTACCTCAATTTACCGCGGGAAATTTGTGACATTTGACAGTTACTTTCTTTTTAATTAGTGTTGCCATATATGGATTAAAAAAGTACCTATACGACTATCTTGTAAGCGCTGCGTTCAAGTAGATGGAAAACATAAAAAAAATGTTTTTTTTATGTTTTTCTTTTCTGATCATTAAGGTTGGGTATGTTAGCTATAGAAACAGGTTAGAATTGACTTCCTAAACCAATATTCGTTTTTGCGGCCTCGGTATCGTTTATTATGGAATGACCCAATTACTAACCATCCTGGCTGATGGTTAGGCTTCGGCACGTCGCAGAAAAAAAATATTGAAAAAAAAACTATGCGTTTTCTAAAAACTAATTGACGTCACCTCTTTACATACTGAAATATCCCTCACAATGGTATAAATCATATTGCAATCACATGAGTAGAGCCGGAGCAGCTAACAACTTTCGGATCAGCCCTCGTACTAACAACCCGTACTACCTATATGTGGTCGTATCAAAATCCACGCTGTATACTTAATGAATATTTCAGTATTAGTATTCAGCATAAAATTATAGTAGTTTGCAGTATGCCATTATAGCTTGATTCATAAATCTCTAATTCAAATATTATGTAGTCAAGGCAAAAATTACGGCAACTTTATAATATGTTATCTCGAACTTATGAATGAACCATCTTGAGCTCATAATATTTCGTTTTGACCGCAAGATAATTTCATTGCGCATACTTAAGAGCGCTCTTACAAGAAAAGTCGAAATAATGCAAAATTGATGATACTAGTCGACGAAATTCAGGACTTTGCGCTCATTATTAGAAACAATGAGTACGTGTTCCAGTAAAAGCGTCTTCTTATCTTTATAAATATCGTTGTAAATATTAGAAAAAGGACTTATTAAATTAGTAATGATTTTTTTTCTGATGGTCGTTTCCGAAAAACCCCGTGAAGCACTGAATGGCGAGCTCTTATTTGGAAATGTTGAGAATTTTACTCTGCTAAACCTGGCTATTTTGTATTACTAATACCCTGTACTTTAGGCATATCAAACTATATTTTTCCTACATACCTTTGAGAAAGAGAAAATCAAAGTAAAACGAACTCGATTTTCTCTCCGAAACAAGTGTCAATTCCTACGAAAATCTACTTAATATCGAAGTCATTTTCATACTCAAGCAATCTGCAACGTTTGCTTATACTGTTGGTATACATTAGTGTTTATGAAATTCTACTATAATTTTTTGGCAATTTTTTGAAAACTACTCTATATTACCGATGACGCGCGCTGCGCCAGCTCAGTGCCGCGGCAGAGCTTGTAGAGGCAGGACGTGTGTCGGTCGGCTCCCCACATTTTCAACGGCGACGACGAGGTTTTTTATCATTGTGTGCGGCGGGCGCCGTGTAAAACGCTATACTGTGTGCGTGTAAACCGCAACGAGAGACTTTGATCCTAGCACCGTTTTTATAGTATTATAATTTATAATGATACAGTTTAATAAACTACCGGACAGGATTAAAAATATTTGAAACGACCTGACATTCTATATGTATTTATTTGACTCAAGATAGTTTGACTCAGGGTCTGATGATGGAGCCGGAAGGTGGTCACCGGTATCAATCAACCATGCAACTAAACCACTTCGTGTTTGGGCTCGTTTGATTCGGCTCAACAAGATCTTTGACTTAAGATAGTACTCAGGGTCTGATGATGGAGCCGGAAGGTGGTCACCAGTACCAATCAACAATGCAACTAAACCACTTCGTGTTTAGACTCGTTTTATTCGTCTCAACAAGATCTTTGACTTAAGATAGTACTCAGGGTCTGATGATGGAGCCGGAAGGTGGTCACCGGTACCAATCAACCATGCAACTAAACCACTTCGTGTTTGGGCTCGTTTGATTCATCTCAACAAGATCTTTGACACAAGATAGTACTCAGGGTCTGATGATGGAGCCGGAAGGTGGTCACCGGTACCAATCAACCATGCAACTAAACCACTTCGTGTTTGGGCTCGTTTGATTCGGCTCAACAAGATCTTTGACTTAAGATAGTACTCAGGGTCTGATGATGGAGCCGAAAGGTGGTCACCAGTACCAATCAACAATGCAACTAAACCACTTCGTGTTTAGGCTCGTTTTATTCGTCTCAACAAGATCTTTGACTTAAGATAGTACTCAGGGTCTGATGATGGAGCCGGAAGGTGGTCACCGGTACCAATCAACCATGCAACTAAACCACTTCGTGTTTGGGCTCGTTTGATTCGTCTCAACAAGATCTTTGGCACAAGATAATACTCAGGGTCTGATGATAGAGCCGGAAGGTGGTCACCGGTACCAATCAACCATGCAACTAAACCACTTCGTGTTTAGGCTCGTTTGATTCGTCTCAACAAGATCTTTGACACAAGATAGTACTCAGGGTCTGATGATGGAGCCGGCAGGTGGTCACCGGTACCAATCAACCATGCCACTAAACCACTTCGTGTTTAGGCTCGTTTTATTCGTTTCTATAAGATCTTTGACACAAGATAGTACTCAGGGTCTGATGTTGGAGCCGGAAGGTGGTCACCGGTACCAATCAACCATGCAACTAAACCACTTCGTGTTTAGGCTCGTTTGATTCGTCTCAACAAGATCTTTGACACAAGTTAGTACTCAGGGTCTGATGATGGAGCTGGACTGTGGCCACGGGTACCAGTCTACCATGTAACTGAACCACTTCGTGTTTGGGCTCGTTTGATTCGTCGCAATAAGATGTTTGACACAAGATACTACTCAGGGTCTGATGATGGAGCTGATGATGATAGACAGGTACCCGTCGCCACCTTCGCGCTCCATCATCAGACCCTGAGTACTACCTTGTGTCAAAGATCTTGTTGAGATGAATAAAACGTGCCTAAACACGAAATGGTTTAGTTGCATGGTTGATTGGTACCGGTGACCACCTTCCGGCTCCAACATCAGACCCTGAGTACTATCTTAAGTCAAAGATCTTGTTGAGACGAATCAAACGAGCCTAAACACGAAGTGGTTTAGTTGCATTGTTGATTGGTACTGGTGACCACCTTCCGGCTCCATCATCAGACCCTGAGTACTATCTTAAGTCAAAGATCTTGTTGAGCCGAATCAAACGAGCCCAAACACGAAGTGGTTTAGTTGCATGGTTGATTGGTACCGGTGACCACCTTCCGGCTCCATCATCAGACCCTGAGTACTATCTTGTGTCAAAGATCTTGTTGAGATGAATCAAACGAGCCCAAACACGAAGTGGTTTAGTTGCATGGTTGATTGGTACCGGTGACCACCTTCCGGCTCCATCATCAGACCCTGAGTACTATCTTAAGTCAAAGATCTTGTTGAGACGAATCAAACGAGCCTAATCATGTTACTACATGGTTGATTGGTATCCGTGACCACCTTAATCATCATCAGATCCTCAGTACCAGTTCGTTTTTAAACCCTCGTTGATACAAACTTTACAACCTATAGGTACCAAATGCAATGACGAAACATGTAAATAAGCGAGTAGGTACCTATAATTTCTTTCGAGTAATATACCTTCATAAGTACAAGTATGGGGCTATTCATAAATTACGTCGTTTCAAATGGGAGGAGTGGGGGGGGGTCTGGACATCGGATGATGGTAACATGACGTAGGAGGAAACAGATTCATCCGAAGCTTGATTTTTGGATGATTTGAGGGGGGGGGGGGTCAAAAATCGTCAAAAATAGATGACGTAATTTATGAACAGCCCCTATGTACATTTGCACTGCATTTAGTATTTTCGTACTTACCAAATAACAGTTTTAGAACTTTAAAAGTTAAGTACAGTTAGTGTTGTTATGGTTGATTTCAATATGCTTCGCGAAGGATCAAGAATGTTTAATCCATCATTGTAGTGCGAGTGTGGTAGAAGGGATCGGCGTACTGAGCTCGCACGGCCTGCCGCAGCGCGTAAAATACCTAAACTCGCTCAACGCCGAAATGTAATAGCGCTCTTAATCGAAACTGTAGCGATTCTTTGAGATAAACAATGCCTACAAAAATCCTTGATGCAATTTGAGTCTTCATGTCTAGATAATAAGACTCAAAGTTTTATTTACCCAAAATTATGGACCATTATTTCAACTTTCAAGCACCGGCATGGCCAAAAGTACGTAAGCTCTGTTAATATTCATTTAAGTGGAAGATCTACGTAATCTCATAATCAATATATACCTCTCACCATTAGCATTAACTTCCGTTTACACAAACTTGAAATGTTTGATGACGTAATAGTTTATTAAATTGGTTACCGTTACATCCTGAATAATTTAATTATATACCTAATCTCGTATAATGTAAATCGTGCTTATTAATTTTATTATAGTTATTTTCTCTTACTTTACGAAATAAACATAAATTATAATTATATGCCTATGCATATGTACTTACACTATACTTACGTTAATTATGTGTTAACTTAAGTTTAGTGTCGGCTACCAAATTCTAACTATATATTTCTGAAGTTCTATATTTTATTATGTTTAAACCCTCATATGTACATATTTAATGACCCTCACCAATAATCATAAACTAATTTGTCTGCAATTGTGACTTGACAGATACTTAAAGCGGTAGCGTAGGTACCTATTACAAGTAAAATCATACCTAGTAGATCATTATGATTACACTGTAGGGGGCTCATAATTACCTACAGTTTGGCTCGTTTGTTTGCGTTTCGCTTACTCCGGGTTAATAACATCAATAACAAATGTATACCTACCTAGTCTAGTGCAGTGTGAAGTGTGAAATGAACTATCATCTCTTTTATTTTTAAGTGGATTGTTTTGTGGTATGTGTGGTATTTGCATTTTGAAACATTATTATCCTACTAATGATCTACTACAAGGATGATACGTAAAATACCCCCTTTCATTAAGATTTAATGATTGAATCATAGTGATCATAACGTAAATCAGTGCCGGATTTAGACATTTGCCGCCCGTAGGCTATACCGATTTTGCCGCCCCTATCCGCCTCGCTATAGGTTTTTTAAAGACGGTTTAATTTAAAGTACCTACAACACACCATAGCCACATTAAAAATATTAAAATGCATATAAGGTGACGTCACTAATGTCACTATTCGAGATACAGATTTATATGAGCCGTTTTGGTCACTCAATGACGATGCGACCTCGTTATATTTGCCTGATCTGATCGGTGACCGGTGGGTACCGCTGGGTTTTGGCGATTTGAGAATCAAGGTGAGGCATAGGCTGTCAGGCTGGATATAGATAAAGAGTTTGATCGGGTCTGGCATCGAGTCTGCTCGGGGAACTATGCTATACAAATGGATCGCCAGCTTTTTGTCCGGTAGACGTATAATATGAGCCGTATAGTAGACGGAAGCTGCTCCGATAGTGTGGACATTACCGCTGGCGTTTCACTAGGTTCTGTGCTGTCATTGCTGCATATCAATGATAATCGTTGCTATGCAGACGACAGTAGTAGGGATGCGTATTACACAGGCCGTGCCAATATCCCTCATTCTGTGGTGCTGGAAAGTCATGAAAAGCTTGTATCTGATATCGAGAGCACTCTATCCTGAGTTTCGGCATGGGATCGGAACAATTTAGTGAGATTCAATACCACGAAGGCACAAGAATCGCCGACCATCCCAAACTCACAATGTAGTCAGTCGTCATAGTAAATTTAAGAGTTAGACTCTTGTCGGTGTAGCTCTCTCCATTTGACTCAATCCAGGGCCGCTTCCTTGATTTCCTTATACGACATTACAGCTACCTTTTCTTTTACTTGTGTTATGTAGCTTATTATCGTCGGCCTTCCCCTTCCTCTCTTGCCTGCAACCTTTCCTTCTATTATATTATTATTTATAAAAGCGTCATGTCGTATAAGGTGACCAATCATTTTCAGTCTCCTACTCTCTATTGTCCTCCACAGTTGCCTTTTCTCTCCTACTCTTTTTAACACTTCTTCGTTTGTGATTCTTTCTGTCCATTTGATCTTTTCCATTCTCCGCCAGCATAGACGTGTGCGCCGCGCCGGCGCGCCGCCGCCGCCGGGCTTTTTGACCACGCCGCCGCCGCCGATAAATGATCGGCGTGAAATCGGCGTGACCTTGAGTGTTGTTAATTAGCTATTCCAAGTTGATTTTTGGATTACAAAATGTATTTTTTGTATTATTTATTTTACAGTTGTCAAATATACTTCGCACACAAATATAAAAGTTCGCGAACATTGCGGGCATGTGAGCACACCATTTGAGTAATTATAATGTATTGCCGCAGCTGGTCTGGCGTTTACTTCATAGCGCTTGGCATCCAGCTCTAAGCGCCGTCGCGATCCAAAATCAGTTACGTTGGCATTTATTGCTGCCGCCCTTCCGTCCGTATGGCTGCCTGCTGCTCCCATCGAGAGGGTTCTATCCGACACTTTTTCATGTGCCGCTTAAGCACATCTTTGTACCTGAGGAATTGGCCGCCCTGTTTCCGCTTGCCCTCATCAAGCTCGGAATAAAAGATGCGCTTAGCCACACGCTGGTCGTTCATCCGCGAAACGTGACCGCACCACCGAAGCTGACGTCGCATGAGGTATACCTCGATACCACCCACATTTGCTTCACGCAGCACTTCGGTATTCCGAACACGATCAGACCATCGGATCTTCAGTATCTTGCGTAGGCATCTGAGGTGGAATCGATCCAGCGTGCGGATATGGCGGCGATAAACGGTCCACGTCTCAACGGAGTATAGAAGGTTGGGCAGTACGACCGCCATATAAACGGATATCTTAGTGGCCAGTTTTAATCGTGCGAGCTGAGGACCTTGTGGTCTAACTTGCCAAAAGCTGCAGCCGTTAATTTCAGCATCAAGGTCGCACTTGGATGTTAAGGTGCTCCCCAGGTAACGGAACTTGTCCACCTGCTTCAGCTGGTCCTCGCCGTGTTTAGACACGTCGTTAGCGACCAGTGCCTGTTGACTGACAACGTCCAGCGACATCACCTCAGTCTTCTTGACACTGATCTTGAGCCCAAATCTGCGACAGGACTCGTCGAAGCTGGACATGAGCTGTTGCATGCCTTCCGGGGACTCAGTCACAAAGCACAAGTCATCTGCATACATGATCTCTGTGATCACTGAGTATGAGACTTTTGTGCGTGCTTTAAACCTGGCCAGGTTGAAAATGTTGCCGTCAGTGCGAAAGCGGACGCGAACACCTTCAGAGCATGTGAGTAAGACTTCTTGGACTATGACCGAAAAATACAACGCTAACAGAGTGGGTGCTAGGACGCAACCTTGCTTCACCCCGCACGTAACGGGGAAGAAGTCCGATTGTTCGTCGTCAGTAGCAACGCAGCACTCCATGTCGTCGTGTAGGAGTCTCACTAGCCTTACAAACTTCTCCGTGCATCCAAGCTTGCTCAGAACTATCCAGAGGGCTTCACGAGGCACGCTGTCAAACGCCTTCTCGAGGTCAACAAAGCAGAGAGACAGTTGACGACCTTGCACTCTGCTTTTCTCTTTTAGTTGACGCACAGAGAATATAGCTTCACAGGTGCCTCGGTCAGGCCGGAAGCGTAACTAAATCAACTAAACCAACTAAATAAGTACATCAATTATTAATTAAATGAAACTGAATAGCCAGTTGCAGAAACTATTTGACACACCAATTAAAGTAACTGAGTAATCCTAATTATTCACCGTCAAATGTTAACGAACGAACGAAGACTGCTGCCAGTGCTGCTTATACCTTGGACAGCTAGAAGAACAAACGCCTCCATTCTCAAAGAGCTCTATATCGCCACTCATCTCTTCCCAACATGCCATGCGTGAGCCCTTAGATTCTTCGGACATATTATCCAACGCATGATGTGAAGAAACACATGAATTTAAGCCGAATGAATGGTAAACGTGCTCGAGTTGGAGCATGTGTGAGATGGTCGAACGCTATGAAGAGGTCGGCTTGCAGCAGTCTGCACCGTGCAGTCCATACGGCTTATGACCGCACGAAATGGAGACAGATTACATGTGGTCGCGAGCCTCAGCAATGAGAAAACGAGAAAGAAGATACGTCTCAGTAAGCCTGGTGGTTGTACGACAAGAAAACCAGCCATAGCAGTCCACTATAGTCTAGCAAATGTCTAGGATATGTGGAGTTCTGTTTTGTTAAAGTACGTCATTGTTAATAGGATAAGCCAAGGAAAGCTTGAGAAAACGGAGAGTTCCAGATCGGATCGAAGGTCATTGGGACCAGGTAACCTCTTAACTAGGGAAAATAAGTTATTATACCTATCCTATATTCATTTAAAAACCCTATTTTACTCACAGCATATTCAAACTATACGTAGTTAACTGACCAGTAACCTGCATTGATAAAATTTTCAAGAAAAACAACAAATCTATGATTTTTCTTAAGAAAACCGAAAGTCAAGGTCACGCCGATTTCACGCCGAAAACACGCCGCCGCCGCCGATTTTTTGGCAAACGCCGCCGCCGATCATTTTTTAATCGGCGCACACGTCTACGCCAGCACCACATTTCAAACGCTTCTAGTAGTTCTCTGTCTTTTGTGTCATGGTCCCTGCTTCAAATCCATACAATGCAATGCTATGCTCAATATAAAACTTTTAATTAATTTTCTCTTGGTTTTCCTCGATATATTTGCAGTTAGATGGGTCACAAATAATGTAGGTACCTAAATGAAAACGCGAGCGTAGCGAGCGCGAAATTTTTTCCATAAAATAGTACATATATTATTTAGGGTTCCGTAGTTCAAAAGGAAGTCCGACCGTCTGTCTATCTCAATATAAAGGGTCTTGACATGACAGAGGGCGGCAAATCCGACAAATAATATATGCTTGCTTGTTATTTAAATGTTACAAATTAAGGGAAGCGGCAAAGAATCACGTCATCGTGTTTACGCGGATGTCGTCGCCGGTCCGAAAGTCGCACCGAACCGGGTTAGTGTACCTGTAAAGGGTACCGAAGATCGAGCGGCTCCCAAGGAGAAGCTCCCTGTTACCAGTGTGGATGAGGAGGATTTCACAGTGGTATCAAGAAAGAAGAAGGCGCGCACGGCGCCTCGTAAGACTCAGTGTGGTACCGCCGAACCGGCTGATTCTGGCTTGCGGATTGCTACACCGAGTAAGGCGCTGTACGTATCGCGCCTGCATTACACCGCCACGGCTGCTGAAGTGGTGGAGTATGTACACCAGAAGACCGGCTACACGCTGAGGGTGTTCCAGCTTCGATCGCGCCACTACGTGCACTTCAACTCTTTTGTGGTGCGCGTGCCGCGACCGCTGCAGGGAACCATCGAGTGCGTCGACTTCTGGCCGAAAGGTGTCGTGTTTCGCAGGTTCCGGGGCAAACTGCCGAATCCGACACAAGAGCAGCCGATGCAACGGAGCCACGCCGTTTTGTCGACTAAATAGTGTTTAGTTTTAAGTTTATAAAATACATATGTATGTTAGTCTGTAAGGTATTTGTAATATGGGCCTTGTTGCCTGAATTAAATTTCTAAAAAATAAAAATAAAAAAAGTTCTGGTCGACCCTATCTGAACAGCAAATAAAATATTTATTTGACCCAAATTTGCCGCCCCCTAAAATCTGCCGCCCTAGGCTTCAGCCTACTCAGCCTAGTGGTAAATCCGGCACTGACGTAAATACAAAGGGTGTACAGAGTAAGTCATTAGGCTAATGCATAAAGCTCGTAAGTATGATTCGTGTAAATTACCTTTACGGTATAGCCGGTGATATATACATGTTTGTATGCCTTGTACTTATTTACCTAATAGTCTTTCAAAGCAAATGAATATTTAAGTACAATTCCAAATATGAGCACCTTCTGTTGTATGTCTACTTGTCTGTGGGTACCTATGTATGTATGTCGTAACGTTGCATAGAATAACAATTCATTTAAGTAATAACACTGCTTCAAAAGCCAAAGTCGAAGACAGAATAAATAAGTAGGTAAACGTTTACTATGTACTCACTAGTGACTCACTAAGATTGTTGCAAGGATTTATAGTTAACTAGTACATTTAACTTTAATTGGTTGATCAAACGAATGCTTGTCTAGCAAATTTGACATTACAATATTTACAAAATAAATATCATGTTAGCATTTGACAACTTATGTTTAGCTGAGAGGCGTCGAGTGAAAATAGTTTTTTCTCAAACATGCGACTTAAATGATACTCACGCTACAACGGTCCAGGCCCGGGCGGGGACGCCCGACACTTCGATTTTATATAGAAAGCAACACTCGATCATGAACACCGATCACCTGTTATAGGAAAAGAAGTGTCTGTCGCCCGGGCCCGAACCGTTCTAGCGTGAGTCATCCTTATTCCTTAATTATCATTGTCGTTACCTCATATGATGAGACACGCCGGCAATAGATTTTCATACTTGCTGATCTAGGCCCAACGTAGCTGTTACCTCATATGATGAGACACGCCGGCAATAGATTTTCATACTTGCTGATCTAGGCCCAACGTAGCTGTTACCTCATATGATGAGACACGCCGGCAATAGATTTTCATACTTGCTGATCTAGGCCCAACGTAGCTGTTTTTTTCATGGTTTGGTTAGGTAGGCATTTAATTTCTTTTTATGAAACCTAGGTATTAAAACACTAAAATAACCATTTGTCTTAGATTAAGCTAAATAGATAACATTATTGCGCTTAATTTGCATAAGTAAGTAGATTACAAAATGCTCACTCAGATTTTGTTGGCCGATTTTACACGAGGTGTGATTTTAATGAAAAGTAGTGGCGCATCACGTCAGTTGTATCAATTTTTTTTGTTGCTAATCTGTCCTGTCAATCAGGAGACAATTATTTTTCAAAATTACCCTATATCCTTTCTCGGGACCTAATAAACTACATATAGTAACAGCACCAGTCATGGGACATTTAAGAGGAAATTTGGAGTATTTATGATATTTCCCTTGTACATGTAAATGGTCTTCCGCTTATATATATATATCCGCCTTTCATGTTTTAGGCGTGTTGTATCAAAGATACTGCAATGAGTTTCCACATAATTAACAAATTAAAACTATGCTTTTTTTCTCCAGTCATGGACACCAAAGCTCCAGTAATGGGCCCCCGGTAATGGACGTGGATCCAGTAATGGGCCCCCTATAATGGACATTGCTCTATCAGTATAACATTTTGAAATGGGGAATAAGTTATGGCAAAAAAACAATTTTTGGTATAAGCTTTTATCGCTGAATGTATTTTTCTTTCCACAGCCAATTATTATTGTATTAGATTCATCGAGACAATTCTAATATACCCAAACACAATTAGTTAGGGTTTATTGCGATAAAGTTCCCATGGCCACCTCCTGTCTCCATCATCAGATCAAGTCCATGTTATCATAATATTGCATTATCATCCGATTTGCATACTTAATTACGTACTTACACAAAATTTCAACTGAATCGGAAATCGAAAAGTGGGTCAAATTCAGCTACCAAGATTTGACCCACACTAACTAACAAGGCAAGTTAAATAAAAGTTTGGAAAAACGATATTAATTTATCCTAAGTCCGAGAATACCTCCTGGTTGACATATTTCGTAACTACATTTTACTTCTGTATTGTTTAAAACATGAAATTATGGCATGGCAAGCATCATTATGTCAATTGTCCCATCATAGGAGGTATGCAGTTTTACAGCTCCTATAATGGGATTGGGCCAAATACCACTATTTTTTTACATCTGTGGAGTCACAACATAGTGTGTTGTATACCTTATCTCATGGTAAATGCAATTAACAAAACACATTCTAGTTTTCATCAAGTATTAATTAATTAAAATTTAATAAATTAACTCACCTCTCTTAGCGAAGTTGTTAAGAATTTTTAGTGATATTTTTTTTCAGTGGCACGACAACTTTTGGGTTGACGCACATTTCTTAAAAAATAACCGAATTTAATAAAAATTCAAACATAATCAGCTCTAGGACTCTTATTTATGATAAAAATATATCCAGTGTTTATAAACTACTTTTATATACTTATTTTAGAGGCATTGTGTTTTTTTGTCCCATTACTGGTTCCGTGTCCATTATAGGGTATACTACTATATATCCAAATTTTGTCCAAATCAGTTCAGCGGTTTAAGCGTGAAGAGGTAAAGGTAACAGACACGCTTTCGCATTTATAATATTAGCATGGATATGCTAAGTAGATGAACCATTACTCCTACTCCTACTGGAAAGGGCTTATAACTGTACCCCTATCTGCCTATATGCCAGGGGATCTCCGCGAGGCGAAAATGTGTAGGGCATACCTACTCGTACCTATACTTGTACGACTTTACTTGGGCACCAATTCTGAAATCACGGCCTTCAAGATATCAAAGCAAACTAAAAAACATTGTGAGCTAAATAGGATCTTGTGAAACAGCATTTCCTCTTTGATCACTAAATGCATTTGAAATTTGATGCATTCAAAATCCCTAACATATAATTACCTATCACAAAAGCAACAAAGTATTTTTCATTATCATGATCTACTGTCGACGTTACCATCATTAGGTAAAGTCTAATGCGTCACTAATCTGTTAATTAACTACCAACAAGTACCTTTTTAAATCCGTGTCAGCATATGATAATGCCCCCTATAAATATACCGTCTTGAAGGACGAAGGGAGCGCCCATCGGTACCTTGCCCACTCGTCCTCAATACTGGCCATCTATTCACAGAACAGCTCATCTCTGGGACAATCTAGTATAACTTGAACCAAAGGATAGACTCATTTGTGCGGGTGACGAGGCAAATGATGTTAAGGGTTTTTTTAAGTTTTTTGGCTTAACACACCTCGTTCACTAGTTGCCTCTGGCACGAATTTGTAACTGCGGGGTAGATAATATCTATCAGAGGGGTTAGCCAAAATGACAATCGTTGATAGTATACGCCAGTCGAAACTTAAATAATGTTCACGTTATTTCAGAGCGTAACTTCGATTGTATGAGAGCGCCGAGGTTCACGATTTACGCTGCGAAGAAGTTTAGTTGCAGGAACCTTACACCTAATTGCTTAGTAGCTAGGAGTGGCAATTTCGCAACGACCACCGGTCATTCACAGTGCATATAATGGATCACTCCGCCCGCTGATTGATCGAGTCTGATGCTTAGATCCGTTTATGGATTGCATAAAGCTTTGCTGTAAAAGTTTTGTTGCAAGAGTTTTAGTGAGTGTTTGTAGGGCGAATAGGGAACGACTTGAATTAGCTTGTGCAGAAATGACCACTGGCCTTTAGTGACCTAAAGGTCCTAAAGGATAGACCAGTCAATTTCGTAAACATAGAATTAATCTTCTAAGCTTAACCGAAGCTTAACATAGATGGTGAAAATATTACCTACTCGTACTAGGTAAGGAGCATTGATTGAGGTAACTTCGAAAGTGGGGGCGAGTAACTTTGTAAAATGCAGATATCTGACTAGAAAGAACCACGTTTTACTGTAGCATCAGTAAGCACCGCCTAAGCTGCCTTTTAAACGTTGCAGTAGCGTGTAAGTGTTACCAAAGTATGAATTTAAGTGCTTCTGGTATAGTAGATATTTTGCGATTTGCAAAATTATCCCGCCGCTATGACTACGGTGCGTTTTGGTCTAAGGTTTTGATACTATCTTATTTAGGGAAAACGACTTCCGAGCGTCGGCGTCTAGTCAACTCTATGGCTCCTAGCTCCTACTGGACGCAACGTTGGCGCAACTGCGCTGCGCCGCCATTTTCTATAGCGCTGACTAGACGCCGACGCTCAAAAGACTAGTGTTGGGTGGCCCTAAGTATATCTACTAGTCGTGTCAGAATCAACTGATATACCGAAATATACGAGTAGTCTGTAATGTGCAGTGATCGTTAATTTTCCAGCAATTTTGGTGCAGCATTGTTGGCTAAAAGCATCTGTATGCCATACTCTAGGTGGAATAGATAATTAGGGTTAATAACAGTACCTAATATTAACCTTAACCAATCCTCTCCCTAGATTTTTTTTTAAGAAAATCCTTTATTTTTACTATGCTGCACCAAAATTGCTGGAAAATTAACGACCACTAAATTAACATCAAGTAATATGCATACCTACCACCTGCTGGTGGTCGAAATTATGACGTTCCGTCTGGGCTATCAAAATCGCTGCCAACTTAGCTTGGTCTGACTCTACCTAATGTTGTAGGAATGCAGCACGGCTAATTTTAGACAGGTATGTACTAAAATTAGCACTCCCTTTTCCTTTATCTAGTCACTAGTGACTAAACTTTTTATTAGCATATTCACAAAGGTTACTTGATAAAACAAGCACGCGTGTCACATTATGATAAATACATAGATATAATAATATACAGGGATACCTTCCAAGCGAGCTGTCAGTGGGACCACTTTTGTTTAGTGTACGATTAACAATGTAGCCATGTCGATAAAGTCATATCGATAAACTATCGACATTTCTTGCAATTTTAATTTTACTTCAAAGGTTTAACGATACCTAAAATGAACAAAACCGCTTTTATTCTTTGTTGTGGTTATCAGATCACAATTTTATCGTCACGCCCCAGCAGGGATACATAAATACCTACTAAAATATGTGTTCCGCAATAATTGAATTATTTTATTATATTCTAATACTTATATTCATTATCCATTAGCATTTCAATTATGTTTATGTTTAACGAAGATATTGAAGCTTCAATTAATATCGCTATTGCGTTCCGCTGTTTAGCGTTTATCGATATATAACATGATTAAAATCGACTTTTCACATCCCTAAAAGAGCACACATATACGTTTTTACGCACACATACACAACCTGGGTCTACCTAAAAAGGGGACACCTGGATTTGAAGTCCATCTTGTCAACAGTATGGTTGTCCTTTTTTGACAAACGGCATTTTTAAAAGACCAAGGAGAGAGAAATGATACTAGTTGCTGCGCCGTGAAAGAGAACAGACAGCGTTGGGGCCTTGGATAAATAGGTATTTACCTACAGCGATGTCCCGCTCGCATACCAGAGCGGCGTTCGGAGTTGTATCCAATGTGAAGACCGCCTTAGATTGGAGCTTTAAAAGCGAAGTCGAACTCTCGGTTTGCAGTGGCAACAACCCTGTCCTTCACTTGAAGATATGTGTTAGGTAAGTATCGCCTAGATCGCATCTGGAAACGTGGATAACTTAGCAATTATCATTGTTTGCCTAGCAGTTGCGAAAATGCACCCGTTGTTAGGATTTGCACGAAATGTAATTGACCTTACGCAACTTGATGCAACGTCCATCTTGCACACACGGACTCGAGACAGACCGCATTCAAATTAAGCTACTTAATCTTATCAGCTTACTCCTTGGGGGCTGTCCATAAATTACGTCATCGATTTTTGACGATTTTGGACCCCCCCCCCCCTATAATCATCCAAAAATCATGCTTCAAATGACCCCATTTCCTCCTACTTCATGCTACCGTCATCCGATGTCCAGACCCCCCCCCCCCTAATTTGAAATGACGTAATTTATGAATAGCCCCTTGGTGATGTACAGTATTGTACAGTCAGCATCAAAACTACGCGTCAAAAATATTTAGTATTCTCTAATAGGTAATTTAACAAAAAGGGATACAATGTACTCTATATGTAGAACAACTACGTTTCATACGCTACTTTTGATGCTAACTGTACCTATTGACGAAAAGTTTCACTATTACCTTTTAATTCAATGGACCGAAACTTCTACTCTCTAAAATTAAAATTATTTTTAGTTTCATGAAATATCCAAAAACATTTCAATTTTTTTCCCAATTTGTACATCAGCTTCTGTATCACGTGTTACCATTACCACGTACGTAATTCCTGACATCATTTGTTTTTGTGCTGATTACACAAATATTGTCTGAGTGGTATTAAAAGGAACGCACTTCACACATCCCAAGGATATCTTATTAGAATTGTTAACCGAATCTGAATCACGTTAAAAATGTTAAAATTACGAATTATACATACCTCTATATCATATATTATGTTCATATACCTATGTAAAGGTAGTTACCTACGCAAAATCACGCCGGAATAGTTTTTTATAGTACCGGAGATTGAAGGTCCATCATTCTGAACAGGGCCTAACCTAAGGGCTTTATCACATCACTGCACTGGCGATGGCGGTTTATGCGAGCGAACGAGCGAACGCATTATTTGGATCGATTGCTATTTTGCTAACGATCCGAATTTTAAGAATAAGAACAACCCAAAAAAATAGGTTCAGAGATAAAAATACTTTCTTTACAATCCCTAGGTACCTACTAATATACAAATAAATATTAATATACATACATATAAATACCAAAGTAACTCTGTCTGTTCACGCTTCAACCGCTGATCCGATTTAGATAGAATTTTGGTATGGAGAAAGTACCAGGTAGTTTGAGGCCCTGGGTTGTACATATACTTAGGATAGTTTTTATCACTCATCATCATCATCCCCGCAGGCGAAGTCCAGGGCACGGGCAGACGCTATTTAGGTAGTATGAAATAAAACGCCACGCTGAGGAACCGCGGCGAACTCGCCGTGAGTGAGCTAGCTGCGGGCACGCTCATTGATATCGTATCGTTTGTAAATACAATACAATACAATACCATTTATTTCTCTCATACATATAAGCTTACAGTAGTTTACCAATTCGCTTACGCGGTAAAATAGAAGATAAGACACATTATCAAATCATAAATAAAAAGAAGTAAAACTCAACAGTGAAAACAAAATCACTAGTGTGATAGCGCCCTAAAGCGCATTAAGATTTGATGCGCTGACAATGTGTTTGATCTCCGAGGTTTCCACCGGACACGATAACATCACCGCTGGTTCGGAACAACGAGAGTAAGTCGACAGAGACCAGTTTCTGATACAGACCGTCATTCAAACAAAGTTATTTAATGTTGTACGAGTCTAAGAGATGTAAGGTTATTCGTCGACCGCCATATTGGTGGCGTCGCCTCGTGATTCATTTCTTTGTTTTTGCCCATTAATGTTGTTTAAAGTGTAATATTGATAGCGTATTATGCAGTAAATTAATGTGGAAGTGTGCAGATAATGAAAAATTGATCATGAAACGCGTTTAACCACCATTCTGGCGTCAACGCCGGGTAGCACACGCGGGTCCTTGTAACGTCCAGCTATCGCCTTACAAGATCCTCAAATCTCAACTACCGAACAAGATTTTAATGAAACAGAATGAGAATGGATGTTTAATGGATATGACCAAATAACTAGAAGAGACGCTTTTACTTAAAGTATTTTGAAAATGAAGACTACTGAAGACATTACTATCGGAATTAACCTAATACGAGCCCCGATGCAAATGATTTCGTCTAGTTCCACGCAACAATTTTGTTTTTTTTAATAAATTTTACACATGAACTTAAAATGACCCAGTAATGGAAACCATAACAGCAATGTTTAATGTAGTTTATTTTGATCGTATAATAAACTTGCATGAGACTTTTATTGCTGAAAAAATGGACTTTTCAAAAACGTTGTCCAAATTATATTGTCCTCTCCTACAGCACTCTGCTGCATGCATGGGCTCGAAACAAAATTGTCAGTATATTGGCAGAGCCCTATTGCTTTCCCTAGTAATAGCCCTTTTCACATATGGTGTAATCCTACCCGTCAATAAAAAAATAAAAAATCATAATTTTTTTTCTTTCAGTACAAACGGTATTTCTTGTATTTGGAATTAGTTATTGCAGAGTATTACCATATAAAATTAAATTAAATTAGTATAAGCATTAAATATTAGTAATTTTTAAACAATACCATTATTTTTGAATAAACGCGAGAATCTCAAAAAATGGTCTCACTAGACGAAAACATGTGCATCGGGGATTCGGGGCTCGTATGAATAGTATTTACTGAAGACGTTTACCGGATTGAACTTACTGAAAAGACAAAAAATCTACTTATGACAAGGCAGTATGGCTTAGAGCTTTAGCCTGTCCTGATGGACGAAAAAAAAAAACTAAGAGATGTAATTTTTTTTCCATTTCTCATGCTCTAAATGAGGGTCATTATAGTATTTCTTGAGGGTTCAAAAAATACTATAAAACGTTATACTTAGTCATGTTTTCGAAATGAAAAGTAGATTGAACTAGGGTGAAAGGCATCATTTCATCCCTTGGTTAACAATCTACTATAGGAGATTAGATTAGACTACGCTTTCAATGAGGACTCTCTTTATCGATGTCTTAATGTCACGAAGCGTGAATATAGAGGACTTCAGTCGAATAACAATACGTACCTACCTACAATCTAAATAAACAAAATGCCAGCACCTACTCATTTTGCAAAACTAGGTTTCATCATTTCAATTTCATTTCGTGATGGCTGTTCATCGCAATCCAACGCAGCGAGCGTGATGGGCACCTTTGCGTCGGGGGCAGCCCGGGACGGGTTTCAGTAGGTAGGTAGTTTATTTTATACATATTTAGTGTACATTTATAATTAAGTTTAGTTTTTAATAGTCTTATGTTTAGATTATGTGTTATTAAAAGTTTTATCTAAATTATTATTTACCGAGTCTTCATTTTTGAATTGGATTAAAAATGGACTCTAATCTGCATACGAGTAGGTATATCTACTCACTTTAAAATGACAATTACATATAATAATACGAAGAAAGCAACTTTAACTTTTAACTTTAGCAGTCTTTGTTTATGACTTGTCGCGCGTAATAAGATAAAGAATAAAAATGGACAGCCAAGGCCGTACGCGTCCCACGGAATTATAGCTTTGTAGAACCATTATTAGACGAATACAGATAAGTGATCCGCTAAAACGATTACGTTGTTACTAGTATACTGTTTTGTGCGGCGTTTATTATGTATGAACAAAGGTAAAATAAGTTCTCAAAGGCTGGCTTGATTAAATATGACTAAAACAAGGCGTTATTTTTACGGTTTCGTTGTCAACTACCTATCGAACTGAACCGAAACTACACCCGTACACAGGCAGATTGCATCGAAACAACTAACTATAATAATAGTCCCGGATAACCTGAGAAATACCTGTTGGGGTAGGTACCTATATATATTACAGATGCGCATTTGTGCAAGTGTTCATGGAAATTTCAGGAAATTTACACAACAACTTTCATTTTAGAAATGGATTATTTCGATTCCTGTACAAAAATATGAGAAGTTTCCTTTTTTCTTCCAAGTTTAAATTTCGTCGTACCGCACCGCATGGTGGGATTTCAGCGCGATAAAAAAAGCAATACCTAATGGCTTATAAACTTTGACGAATTCAATCCTCCCTAATGAAATAATTAAGCAAGTTTTTTTATGATATAACTAGAACGCAAACAAGCAGACGGATCGCCTGATGGTAAGCGATTACCGTCACCCATGGATACCCGCAATACCAAGTGCATTGCCGGCCTTATCTTATATAGGTTTGTACCATAACTTTTCCTAAGAAATAAAACGATAATATAACAATAAAACTTTATTAACCTACTAGACCTACTCTACATTAACCTACAAGTCTACTTCCTCTTCTTCTTCTCAGCGCGGCTGCCGCCCATATCCTCAAGTTGTTGCTTGAGCTCGAGCAGCTGGTTGTCGGGCACGTAGCGGACCTCCTCGTGCTCGACGGCGTGCTCGTGCACGCGCAGCTCGCAGCCCTGCGGGAGCGCGGCGCGCGCGCACCGCAGCAGCGTGCCCAGCGCCCACGCAGGCACGTCCACTACCTGACAAGAATGTTATAGAACGTTGCAGAATATATCGTCAGGTGACAAGCAAAACTCACTAATTACCACAAGTTCATAGCCATAGTGAACCATATTAGTACTAATAGAAGGTCATTTTTGTTTAAATTTTTTTAGGTAGGTAATTAGTGACTTTTGCTTGTCACCTGACGATATAGGTGTTTGAGGAGTTATATGTAAGTAATATAATTATTCTTTTTATTTGCAGATGTCGCTTTCGTTCTTCATGCCTTCAGATGAGCGAAACCGAATATCGCGAAAATCGACATTTCATATATGTCTTCTATTTCAATTTCACACTTAAATTGCTGTGCTTATAATTTATAAAAACTTATATTTATTAATATGTGCCACATAGCACTTCATAAAATAGCAACTAAAGGACCAAATTGACTGAGTGGGAGTGGGTGGTATTCAAATTCTTCGAGAATTTAAATATATTTTATAAACCTCAAGGTTCAGCATAGATCTAAAGACAATATAAATACGAAAGTTTTAATTTACCTGTACATTGCGTTCATAGACACTGAGGTTGTATTCTGCATCAACAATGGTGCCTCCCGGCTTGAACCGCTGCACCTTCAGCTTCTGAGCCGGCGTGGCCCAACTGCACACAACCATCGCTTTTATACACATCATTATGTTTGATAGGTGTATTAAATGCAAGGTTTAATAGTTAGGTAGTTAGGTAGAGTAGTTTTAGTAATAATTTTATGAAGGTCTTTGATAAATCCATAAATTCTAATAAATATATTAATTTTAGCTGATAGATATATTTTTAAATTATGTTCCATGTTTTGGTATTTACATTTAAAATTTATGTTTGCCATCAAAGGCTAGTGGTTACAAAATAAAACAAAAAATATTACATATATTGGTGATACTGCAAGAAAAACACAAGTTAACTTTTCTAAGCCCTGACTCTGTTACTCAAACTAGTTCAGATCACCATAAAGATATAGTTTTGACATATCATTACTACATACTTTGAAAAATTTGAATCTTGTTCTGTCAATTAAAAAAATTGGTTACTATGTATGAGATGTTACATACATTTACTGGGTTTCAACTTAGAGTAGCAGTGTGAAACACAAGATGTTTTTCAAAGTAGTAACAATATCATTATAAAAGCTGTAGTCTTTTAAATATCAAACTATTTATTTGCAAGAATTCATTAATTAGGTAATTAATTAAACCTATAAATTAATTAGGTAATAGTTTGTCAAAGGACTGTCTCATTTCAATCATAGACAGAGAAAATCATACTATCTTTGTCTTACACTAGTACTAGCACCCAAAAGAAAAGGATGAGTATAGTTTTCCTGGTTCTTACTGACTGACAAATAATTTTGACCAACTAGGTATAATTAACTGTATATGTTTAACTTACCTGTCATCAACCTGTATGCCCATAATTTCAGCATATCTGTGGATCTGCTTCTGGCAGGCCTCCAGCACGGCAAAGTCATAACCCTTCAACTGCAGGTTCAGGCAGTCGTACACCGGCTCGTCCGGCTCCATACTCTAAAAATTTCAAGTTTGTATACACAATTGATTTTCAAATATCTTGATTAATTTATTTTTATGTACTTACGATTAGATAGTCTGGTTCATATAGATCGGTTTTTGTTCGTATCTGATGGCATACTGAGACTCCTAAGCTAGGCCTGCTGTTGGATTTAAGCAATTGGGAGAATCTTGCCTGTAAGTATATGAATAAAGAATAATTTCAGTAAGGATATATACATAACCTAAAGAATGTTAGATTATATCAAAATTGTTGACTGAGACTTACAAGCCTAGTAATTTTTGAACTAAACATTGTTGTGATTTCAATTAGAAAATTGTATTTACAAGCTATCTCGTCAGTAATTATTAATTATAGAACCATAAAAATCTAAACCTAAATAAACCAAATCAAGCCCTAAAATGACATTGACATTTAATTGATTTGCCTTTTTTTTTCTTCAACTATTATGGCCTGGTTGCGAGTTCTTTAAGCCAATTGATTTGACAGTTATAAGGCGTTTTACCACAATTTCGGGTTTCACGGGCCTATAAATCCCGGTCTTTTGATAGGCTTGCGTGGGGATATAGATCCAACACGTAGAGGCCCCTTGGAGAGCTTTAATGTCATGTAGAACGCCTGCTGGAACCCGTTCACAGGCGCAACAATAAACACCCATGAACCGGTCGCAGCAGGCATTGGGACTATTGTAGAAAAAGTGAACAGTATACCGGTCTATGGATTGAAGTTTGGGTGGACAATGAAACTGGGCTATTGTAAAGAGGTCCGGACACCTGCCATAACAATGTTAACACCGTCATCGAGGCAGGCGGTGATTCGCCGCTGACTAGATGGGCCCCTGAAACTGCCGTCGTAAAGACGACCAGGAGCAACATCGGTGTGAGCGGCTCAGGGGTGTCGAGAGGTGTGCGCCGCTTTCTACCCAGTGGCTGTTACCAGCCACTGTGCCAACTCGCGTCTTATGCATCTTTCACTTCCACCCCTGGAGCATATAGCTCTAGCGACTCCTCTCTGGACGGCCAATGAAGGCAAGCCAGAGCTGAGAGTCCTGCGGGTCCCCTTGGGGTCCACTCCGACCGACGAAGACACGCCGGAGACGGAGACCCTGACCGACTCTCGGGAGCACTCGGGTCCGTGGGGTCGTTACTCCCCAACACCTCGCCACAAGCTGCCCTGCGGGCTTATTATCAACTATTATTATCTTTTTATAAACTCAATTTCAATTTTAAGATACACACTAAGATAACAAAAAATATATCACTCACATGTATAGATGGTCAAGCAAATGTTGTCAGTAGAATAAGGCAGCAAATTTAAAAAATGTAGGCGCGAAGGGATATCGTCCCATAGAAAATTTGAATTTCGCGCCTTTTTCTACTGACGAGATTTGCTTGACCAAGATATAAAGCTGGTCAAGCAGATCTTGTCAGTAGAAAAAGGCGGCAAATTTGAAAAATGTAGGCGCGAAGGGATATCGTCCCATAGAAAATTTGAATTTCGCGCCTTTTTTTACTGACAAGATTTGCTTGACCAGCTATAATAATACATTTTATATGGGATGGGCAACATCCTCAACAACATGAGTTTACATTTAGTTTGGGCAACATATAATGTATTTAAAGAGCATTTACACGATACAATTTTTACACTGCACAATTATTTTTTTTATATATAATTTATTGCACTAAATAGTTTCTCATAGTACTTAAAAGGAAAATTGGAAATACTTGAAATGTTTGCGTAATTTAAATGGAAACGTATACTTTTATTCGCTTAAAATATTTATTCTATGAATGGTTCTGCCTACTGGCAGGATGTGTGCACATGATTAATCAATTATAGAAAAAACTTAGTTGTCAAAATTTTGTCTATGTATGCTCCTCGCTTGGAACTTGCCTTGGTATCGAAATGGAAAGAGCGGTGTAATAGTTATAGTTTTTGTAGGTTTTCTTGTAATTGTGTAAAGACAAAATAAATGGTGTAATCTTGAAACTTCTTGAAGAAATCCTTGTAGGACATGGCGTCAACCGGCAGCACACCCTTTCCTAAATGGCAACTGGCCATCCTTCTCGGCGCACCTTTGGCCATCGGCTTAGGTTACCTTTATCTAAGAAATAGATTAGAGGATCCGGAAAAGAAAAAAGTCGCGGAGCTAAAAGCCAAGACTACAATTTCACTAGACAATGAGGAGAACAATGTGAAAGCCGCCGAAAGCGCTATCGACCGCGCCATGAAGCTGAAAGGTGCAGGAAACCGAGCTTTCCACGCAGGCGAGTACGACAAGGCGATCTCGCTGTACAACGAAGCCATCGAGTCGTGTCCGCCCGACCGGCCGGTGGACCTCGCCACGTTCTACCAGAACCGCTCCGCGTGCTACGAAAAGCGCGAGATGTGGGAGCAGGTGAAGGAGGACTGCACCTTCGCGCTCAAGCTTAACGAGAAGTACGTTAAGGCGTTCCTGCGGCGCTCCCGCGCGGCCGAGAAGAGTGGCGACCTCGTCCTGGCCCTAGAGGACGTCACTTCCGCCTGCATCCTAGAAAGGTTCCAAGTGCAAAGCTCCCTAGTCAACGCCGACCGCATCCTAAAGGCGCTAGGCCGCCAGCACGCACGCGAGGCGCTGGCGCGGCGGCACCCCGTCATGCCGTCCAAGCATTTTATCAAAACATACTTCTCTGCCTTCTCTGAGGACCCTATTGCCAAGATCCAATTGGACGACAAGGCAACCGGTGGCTTTGCAAAGGCAAAACAAGCTCTTGATGCACAGGATTATGATTCAATTGTAGATGCTTGCACTGCAGAGTTGCAGGCAGATGGAAAGTACAAAAATGAGGCACTGCTTCTGCGAGCTACCTTTTATTTGTTGCTGGGCCGCCACGAGGAGGCTCAGGCTGATCTTGGCAGGGTGATTGACAGTGATGCTTCAACCAAGGTGAAAGTGAATGCTCTGATCAAGAGGGCCTCTCTGTACACTCAGCTGGAAAACACGGAACGCTGCTTGGAAGACTTTGCCAAGGCTGCCCAGCTGGATCCTAATAACTCGGACATTTACCACCACCGAGGCCAAGTGTACCTGTTGCTGGAGCGCATGGATGAGGCCACCGCTGAGTTTGCTAAAGCCGTCCAACTAAACCCTGACTTCTCCATTGCTTATATTCAGAAATGCTATGCTGACTACAGACATGCCCAGTTGAGCAAGAATGTGGGTGCTCTGACACAGGTCCGGGCAGACTTCGAACGTGCACTGGAGAGGTTCCCGAAATGTGCTGAAGCGTACATCCTGTTTGCTCAAGTCTTATCAGACCAGCAAGAGTGGGGACGAGCAGAGTCCCTGTTTGACTCAGCACTGACAGTGGACCCCCACAATGCCACTCTGTATGTGCACAAGGGGTTGGTGCAGTTGCAAAAGAGCACAGACTTTGACAAGGCTGTCAAACTTATTAACAAAGCTATTGAGATGGATGATAAATGTGATTTTGCATATGAAACACTTGGAACCATTGAAGTTCAAAGGTAAGACACTCTGTTTTCATGTGTTTTAGATGGTAAATAAACAAAACAGATCTAAAGTTACCAAAAATCCTTTTCACATTTTCATAATTATAACTGAAACAATTTAGAAAAAACATGTAGGTATACAAAAAAATTTTAGCACTACATTATTAAAAACACTAAAATAAAATAAAAAACTCACAATTTTTACACATAAAAATTATTATTTATTAAATTCTGCTAAATTTCTTGTTTACTGAATCTAATTTATAACAATTTTTACAATCTTATAAAAAAAATGCATTGGGTTCATTAATTTTCATGGAGATGATGTTTAAAATAATACCACCAAGTTTTGTTTAGTGATTTAGTAAATGTACCAAAATCTCTTCCCCAATCTAATAATAGCCCTGCAAATGACAAACAACAAATGCTTTGTCTTATTTCTTATGTTGACTGGATGTCAACATATCTTAATACATTGTTCAGGGTCAGAGGTCAGCCCAGTAGTTTGTAATCACTTGCAGTGTCATTATCAGTGACTTGTGGCGTTCCGCCAACATAATTTAGGCCACCTCTGTCTGAAACTGCATTGTGTTCCTATTAATCTATTGTCTTGGCTAACTACATGTTAAGAAATAATTTTATGAATTAACTTTATCCATCGCGTTGTTAGGTTTAGATTAGTCATTAT
The DNA here is from genome assembly GCF_910591565.1 of Cydia splendana. Lineage (NCBI taxonomy): Eukaryota > Metazoa > Arthropoda > Insecta > Lepidoptera > Tortricidae > Cydia > Cydia splendana. The sequence continues at coordinate 31,855,370 of NC_085960.1, read as the reverse complement.
CAGTAGTATGTCCTTGAGGTGTTAAAGATAGTAACAGATTATCATTTCTCTGCATCAACACCTGAAGGGGAATGAACGGTTTTATCTCAAGTATTTGGTTTGTTACATCACCATGTTTTTAACCAACTTAATATGTGTTAGGTAAACACAGATTTGTTGTAAGGATGACGATCCGTGATTATTTCTCACTTGATGGTCTAATCGGAAGATCAGCGCTGGAAGTCGCCAGCAACATGCTGAGATGGGACCATTTCGTGACACTTTATTTTTCACTATGTTTTTTCAATGTATGTCTGTTGTCTGTGTGTTTACGAATAAAAAACTATTCTATTCTATTCTAAATAGTTAAGTAACTATGAGGAAAAACAAATTTATATATACTGCGATTAAAAACTCAATGAGATGAGTTAATTTTTATACCTATTTCCATTTTTATAGTGTTGTTAACTTGAACACTACTTGAGTGAAACGATCATGTTTTATTTACTGTTTCACTAATGTTTTATGGATAATTATGTAATTGCCGGCTAGAAATCGCAGAGCTGGCCCTTGAGCTCTCATATTCCACTCAATAATCTTACATTATTATTTTTGCTTTCCAGGGGTAACCTAAAACGATCACTGGAGTTGTTTGAGAAGGCGATCGCGCTGGCCAAGACTGAGCTGGAGATGACGCACCTGTTCTCGCTGAAGGACGCCGCCGCCGCGCAGCTCAAGGTGTCCGAGCGCTGGGGGCTCGACTGGACCGTTAGCTAGGCACCCCGCATACTACAAGGCATTTGCCAAGTGAGATTGGCCTTACATACTTTGTTTTAGACGACGATTTTATTTAAAATCTGCCATTTTTTTGTGAAAACAGTACTTAAAGTTTGCAAGCTTGTTTTGGAAAATTAACTTCAGTATAATACATTTTTAACTTACGGCCAAGTCTCGGATTCAGCGACCCGCCGCGCCGCCGCCGCATCTTATGTCTAGTACGGTGTTACAAATAACTATGCTCTACTCTAAGCCGCTTTCCTCATTTGCCATTAGCTCGTAAATGTTAGGTGCACTTTGATATATATCGAACTTCGTATCACAAATTGTTATGGACAAGAATGCCTGTTTGATGAATGATGAAGTTAGAAGTAAGATATTTTTGGAAATGTAATTTAACTTGAATTTCAATTCTTTAAATGACCTTGTATTAGGCCCATATTAGGAGCTTCAATGTGAAATTACAATCTTGTATAAATTTGTTTATGGGAAGTACAGGGTGCCGCACTACAAATTGATGTGTAGTTCAATACTTAGGTAATATTTCAAGCTTCATAAGAAGCAGAACAGAGTACAATTGTAGCTAGCTAGTGCGGCCCACGTGTATCCCCCTCTGTTTTATTACACTTCATATTGAAGTTCTCGCTGAATTTATTTGGAAATGAAATGTACCTATTGTTAAATTATGTAGTGATAGCTATCTTGCATTTAAAATATTACAATATATTTTGCGTCTGTAGGTAATTAACAAAATGCTGTATGTATATATTTAAGATAAACCTAGAATGAGCGGCTACCTTGAATGGATGTGGTAAATATCTCGAACACCAGGCATTTTAAAGAAATAAAGGATGATTTATCTCATCTCGTCACGGCTTTTGTACATATCTATGTATATTTTTTATTAGGTATGCTGCAAATATATTCTTGTGAAATACAGATACATATATATTAGTGATACAATTGTTTTGTATTGTCGTAAATTGACTCGTTTTCACTGGCTATTCGAGAAAATTATTGAAACCAATTGTGTATGTTTTTGCAGTTTCAATAGTTGATTGATATACATAATGAATATTTAAAAGCTGTTTGAATCACAACTTTAACTAACGTTTTAATTGTAAAGCGGCTTCACTAGCAACATACCCCGCTAAAGACGTACTATACGAATATCCTATATCCATCATTTTCAGAGTATATTTGTTGTACACAAATGATGTCGATGAGTGATGCCTTCATTTTCTTGTGGCACTCGAACACTGAATTGTTCAAGTCGAGTCGAGTAAATACTAAATAGTTATGTACCTACTTTGGCATTACTACTCGATACCAATTTCCTGATATTTTAATTAAATAAACGTACTAGAAATAACGTAGCTACGAATATTTCGAAATGTCATTTTAATTATTAAATTATAGTTTGTTGTGCAGTGCAGTGGTAACAATTCTAGATGATTTGAGCATAACCGTTTCAACTGCCATTGTTTTGTTTTGGTAAATGATACATCATTGGTTCTGTAAGTGCCGCGGAGACGGTAGAGTGATCGTTAGTGGCGCCGGGCCGCGCGGGTGCAGCCAGGGCGTCGCGGCCGCCTGGCAGGCCGGGGCGGGGCTTGCAATAAACACATTATGTTTTGCCTATTATCCTAGATACGAGTTTAATCACAAATTAAATGACGGCAGATGTTTTGGATGCACCCCTCTATTTTACCAGTTAGGTAGATCGTGAAATTAGAACTGCTCGCGGATGTTTGTACGAGTTGTTACCTCACCGATAGTGGATAGATTAAATTTATGAAAAATACGAAATACATTATTCGAAACAATTAAATCATCTTTTACTTCTTCCTGCATGTATCACAGATAACCGAAAACCTGAGTAGGGCCTTCGGAAAATAGTACCTACCCTTGAAATCTTATGTATCTATGTCAGAAGTAGGGGTAAACTACTAAAAAAAGATGACAAGCACTAAAAAGTCACCATAGCTGCTTTAGAATAAGGGTTAAAGTCCCAACGATTAGTATCGTTCCTACGTCTGCAACTAGGGTTGTCTTATCATGGTGTTATTTGGCGTCGTCCATATGTATTCAAGTCGGCCATGAGTGTCGCACGTCATCGTACTAAAGTGTTCACATTAGTATTGGTGCTGGCGAGCTCGGGCTCGGGGCTGCTCTGCTACAACGGCACGCTCACGTCCGCGCGGTTCGGGGACGACCCCCTGAGCGCGGAGTCCCTGGTCGGCGGCGGCGTGGGCCTTGCGCGGCTGCGGTGCGCTATGACGATACGGTGTGAAGGTAACTTACAGCTTGATAGCTACCTTGTGACTTTAGTCAACAGTCCTGCCCACTTTATCACGTTAATGATAGTCAAGGGGACTGTAGGGATTTAATGATTGCCTTACCCTAGTTTTGGTCGCGTTTAGGTATACCTATACATGAAAGCAATTGAGACCAAAGAATATAATAGGTTCTCACTAGGAGATCGAGACCTTTAAAATTATAAGGTGTAAGGTAGGTAAAATGAATTGACAAACATCGGTTTAACAAGGCTGTTTAATTATCGGCCTTATTACCTACTTGCTAAATACTTAGGTAAGTAGATTCAAAACATGATAAGTTTATTGAAAATTATTTTTTATCCCTGGGGTTCGATCTCAATTGGATCCAAAGAATATAATACTCACTAGGATTGGATCTCAATACCTACTCTAACTCAAAGAGTATAAAAGTCTATATAGGTAGTAGGTACATACAACCTGTTAGTAAGAACCTACTTACAGTCAAATGTCAAGAGTTTGAGCTATGCAAAAATTTCGGGATAAATTTTCATAACACTTGTCGCAATGTGGAGCACACAGTGCTTCGTGCTGCTGACTGTGGCGGGAGCGGCAGTGGGCCTGGACTGCTACAACTGCTCGGAGACGCAGCACGAGACCAACCAGTGCGCTGGCAGCTTCGGCACGGGCGCCATCTGGTTCAATGCTTCCAGGCTGCGATTGGCTACCTGCACGGGAGGTTTCTGATCTCTTGCGTACCCTTTTTTAACATAGATGGTTCAACCTGGTGATAAAAGCGAATACTTACAATTAGTGATTACTTTGCACTTTGCAGCGAAGATTTAATCTGAGTGCTACGGTAATCTTAGCATTTCCAACAGTATTTGCATTGCGTAATAAGTTTATGAGTATTTGTGTAGATTTTATGGACTTTACCTACTGGTGGTAGCGGATTTTGGTCTTTCACTGGCTGACGCCACACCGACACCTTATCTACCTACACTCAAACGTTATATCATATGCTATGAAAGCTACTGTTTGTATTAGGTAGGTATGTTCGATCGGGAGGAAGGAATAAAAGTTGTACTTAGCCTATTATTTTAATTGCAAAAGATAATGACAACGAGCGGACGTGCTCTACCCTCTTCCTCGTCGTAGCATATTCCCGGTTGCATCCTGCAGCAGCTCGAGGTACCGTGCTTTTAGCAGTCTAATCCCAAGACTCAGTAACTGTTTTTTTCGAATGCTTACCACCACCCACTTACTTCCAAACCCAAAGAGGAAACGTATTAGCTTAGTACTCTCGTAGGTATTTTGGTTTCCTCACAGTATTGTCCTTCACCAAAGAGTTGGTTATCAAATGATATTTCGCACCTTAGGTAGGTACTTTTCGTATCTAATTAGGTACTTAACGAATAAGAAACTCATGGGTTCCGAACCTACGCTGGAAGCGCTGGTGGCCTAGCGGTAAGAGCGTGCGACTTTCAATCCGGAGGTCGCGGGTTCAAACCCCGGCTCGTACCAATGAGTTTTTCGGAACTTATGTATGAAATATCATTTGATATTTGCCAGTCGCGTTTCGGTGAAGGAAAACATCGTGAGGAAACCGGACTAATTCCCAATAAGGCCTAATAGTTTCCCCTCTGGGTTGGAAGAGGTCAGATGACAGTCGCTTTCGTAAAAACTAGTGCCTACGTCAAATCATGGGATTAGTTGTCAAGCGGACCCCAGGCTCCCATGAGCCGTGGCAAAATGCCGGGATAACGCGAGGAAGAAGGAGAGGGTTCCGAACCCACGAGAATTTTAGGTCGCACACGATAAATTAATTTGAATAATCTGTTTTGGACGACAGCGCTTTACACTTTACTTCTTACACCTCTATGCTTGCAGAAAACGCCATGTGCTTCGTCCGCTCCTGGTCGGCGCGCGCTAAACACGCGTGGCTGGTGCAGCGCGGCTGCTACAAGTCCAGCCCCGACGACCCGCTGCCGCACACCGTGCGCAGCCCCACCAGGGCCATGACGTGTAAACGAGAGAGGTATAATAGCTTGCTTTCGCTTTAGTAGTAATTTAGTACCCTCGTTTTACCTAATTTTACTCATTTTGATAAGTGTCAATGGTTAGACAGTCAAGTGAAACAAGCGATATTATTCCAGGTACAGAGACGCAGAATACAGAGTCTGCCTCTGCCAAGCGGACTGGTGCAACTCTGCGAAGTGGGACCTGCATACGCCACTCCATGTGAGCACCTTATTTGTCGGGTTAGCGAATGTATTACGCTGCTTATATCTGCCATAATCATTAAATTAATACAGATTACGATGTCATGTGTATTTTGTTATCCTAGTTGGGTACATGGCATAATCGATGCCTGAATAGGTCAATGACGGGAAGAAAAATAGTCAATAGCCAGCCAGCCAGCTTATGAATCAACTTTTAAGTATGGTGTCGATTGCGTGTCAATTGTTAGCAGGCGCCTTGAATATTTTGTTATTTCTTTTAAATTCTTTAGGCATAAATATTCTTACTTTCTTACAGTGTAGGTATTGCTATTTACGTCAACTTGAAATTAACTTAGAATGCCATATACTTACCTACATGTAGCCTGCAGTAATACACTCGAAATTCATAACTTACCCCTTTCTTGTCAGTCAGATTAGAACTTAAAACAAAGCTAAATCCTCAATAAGAACCTCATTCAGAACAAAATCCTCCTCATTATTAAATTTATTAATTACCTAAGACAGCTTCAAGCAAAAATCTCCTGCGCTACACTTACGATGCTGATGATGCATGACATCACATATATGATACCTATAGAACCAGTTAACATCAATTCAATAGTAGGATTAGTAGGGGATGAATCAACGTGCCAAAAATATGGAATACTTTTCGAAATAGAAGCATTCAAAAGTATCTGTAACAGCAGTCTAATTGTTTTACATATAGATACATACTCGTATCTCTTTTTGTTAACTTATTAGAGGATGGTAGGTGCTTAGACTCATAGTCTAATCCGCTACTTTTGATGCTGACTGTACCTTCTTACAACTTATAGGTATTATGTTTACATATGGGTTCAAAATGTACAGGAAGTAGGTACCTGTCAATGTTGAAGAAAACTTTCCTACACTGCGCCTCGAGTTTCAACAAATGCTGGATTATCTATTGCCGCTTTCACTTTATCTGAGGTCTATTTCCACGAAAAGGATGGTAAGTAAGTGTGTGTCAGTGTGCCGCGTCCGCCGCTTCGGGAGCGCCCAACATGGCCGCGAGAACCTGTGTGATATTCACTATTAAACTCGTCTCGACTGCCCATTCGTTCCCATTTATAATTAGACTTCAATACTCGCAACAACTGTAAGCAATCGCAGATCTCTGTAAACTGGCTTTGCTGCCGTTACAATGGCAAGTTGTGAAAACGTCCCTGCGTGCTCGGTTTTTGTACGCCGTGTCAGAACCTACATAATTAAGAAGAAAATAATTTTCTCATTGCCATCAATAGATATTGGGCTACTTAGATCGCATTAATGTGTTTACGTTCACGGTGGAGACAGGTGCCGGCCGTGTCGTTTTATTTATGGCGTTTGGATATCTCTGAACTACCATTAAGACTGTCTGACACATCTCAAGTTTGTTACCCCCGATGCAAAAAGATGAGTAAGTTTATAAAGATAAAAGCACGTAGGTACGAGTATCTGTTTGGAGCGTCTGAAGAAAAATATTTTTTCATCACACTTGCTCGGAAAAGATGTATTTACACGTAGGGCTTGCGGGCGGGAAATTGAATTTTTCGCCCTAGGGCGGAAAAAATCTTTTCCGAGCAAGTGTGATGAAAAACACTTATTTACACGTAGGGCTTGCGGGCGGGAAATTGAAATTTTCGCCCTAGGGCGGAAAAGTGTTTTATACAGAAGTTTGTTTTTATTAATTCTCCTTTTTTTCCTTACAAGTGTGATGAAAAACATTGTGTGTGCCACGGGCGGTAAAGAAATTCCGAACTCGTGAACATTTTAAGCCCTCGCTTCGCGTCGGGCTTAAAATTGACACTCGTTCGTAATTTCTTATTTCCCGCCCTTAATACACAATGTACTATTATGCACCAAAGGTTCCTACTTTTTGGTGTCATACCCAAAGGGTAAAACGGGATCCTATTACTAAGACTCCACTGCCCGTCTGTCTGTCACCAGGCTTTATCTCATGAACCGTGATAGCTAGACAGTTGAAATTTTCACAGATGATGTATTTCTGTTGCCGCTATAACAACAAATACTAAAAAGTACGGAACCCTCGGTGGGCGAGTCCGACTCGCACTTGTCCGGTTTTTTGTTGTTCTTTTAACTTTTAACCTACTTCAAAGTTAAGGATAAAGGAATTCATCATTCACCGTGATCAAAAGTTAAACGTGTGTAATAGGTATTCTAGACTAGACATAAAAATTCAAAATCGCTCTCCTTCTTGATTCGACTGGCAAATCATATTACTTTTTGGCAACCGGGTTTTTTAACATAATTAGACCCCGCTGAATCCGAATTTGCCGGTTGCTTAATCGAAATCTTGACCGGAAGTGAGATATTTGACATTAAAGGTCCCTTTTTTTAGTTTTTCGTAAATAGCTCTTAAACGGTGGCGCATAGCAAAAAATGTTCTATTACACAAGTAATCTGCATAAAATTGCCTACAAGAAAGATTCAGTACAATTTTTCGCTAGGAACAATATTCAAAGAGATATTAACGCGGGAAATTTAATTATAATCACTTCTAAGGTCCCTTTTTTTAGTTTTTCGTAAATAACTCATAAACGATGGCCAATATCAAAAATGTTGTTAAACGATAATAATCTACACACATTTTTGAACAAAAAAGATTCAGTACACTTTTCGCAGGGATCAATATTTAAAAAGATAATAAAGAGGGAAAGTTCTAGTATAATAAATTCTAAGTTTCCTTGTTTTTATTTATTCGTTAATAATTTGAAAAGTGTGACTCATAGCAAAAAATATCTTATACATAAATAATAAACATAAAATTTCCTACAAGAAACATGTAGAACACTTTTCGCTAGGATCAATATTTAAAAAGACAGAGCAGCGGGTAAGTTATAAATAATCAATTTTAAAGTCCCTTTTTAGTTTTTTGTAAATAACTCGTAAACGGTGTCCCATTGCAAAATAGGTTTTTAAAAATAAGTTATCTACATAAAATTTCCTCAAAAAATATCTCGAATACTTTTCTCTAGGATCAATATTTAAAGCGATATTAAAGGAAGAAAGTTGATTACAATCAGTTCACAGGTCACTTTTTTTTAGTTTTTCGTAAATAACTCGTAAACGGTGGCCCGTTGCAAAACAATATTATACATAAACATTAAACATAAAATTGTCCACAAAAAAGGTTCTGTACACTTTTTCGTTACGATCAATATTTAAAGAGGTATTAAAGGGGGTAAGTTAATTGTAATCAATTTCCAGGTCCCTATTTTTAGGTTTTCGGATTCAGCGGGGTCTAATTAGGTTAAAAAACCCGGTTGCCAAAAAGTAATATGATTTGCCAGTCGAAATCGATTTTATGAAAAATAAAACCAGTCTATTCGGGTAATTCCGAACAAAAATCTCTAAAACCTGTTTTTCACAGACCTTAGCTTTTTATAGTTCTTTCCAAGAAATATTCAGGATGTAAAAATGTAACGTTTCTGAGTGCGATAGAAACGATATTGGGTTCCAAACAAAACTACGTACCTTCTCTACCTAAGAAAAAGGTACATAGGAGTTATTTCGTAAAATATAATAAACGTATGAATTTAACTTAAAAAAACTATTCTTATTTTAAGTCTTCTGGGTTTGGTTCGAGAAATAAAATAAATGGATTGCATTATTTATCTAACTTTATTAATAACGGAAATAACTTAATATGGTCAGTCGATAATAACAATAACTACATTTTAATAATTTACCTAAACATTCTTTCACAGAGCTCATCTATCGTCGTCGTCATCATCATCATCGTCATCGTTTTCATCGTCGTCGTCGTCGTCGAGGTCGTCGACGATCTCGCTGGCCGCGTTGCTCGTCACCGCCTGCGCGATCAGCCCCGTCACGCTCGTGTCGTTCTTACGGCTCTTCAGAAAGTCAAACACAAATTCTTCTATAGTATCTTCGTCAAAAGGTATCAAATCCTCCAAATCTACCTGTCTTTTCTTTCGTGGCTCTTTCTTGCCTTTCTTCTTGTAATTATTTATGTCGACGTCGCTGTCGACAATTCCCTTCCTGTATATTTCCACAGGAACATTGCTTCCATCACTGACGTCATACTTTATGCCTACGTTAGCTTCCTGAATTTCTATAGAACCTAACCCGTTCTCTACTAACGCTTGTAAATTCTGTGTTCGGCTTGTTCTATACGCTGAAGGTTTGTCATGTCTAACCTTCTCTTTGGTGTGTAAATGTTTCACTTCGTTAGTTTCATTCTGTTTTATAATTTCATTACTAATTGCATCATTGCGAATTGGAGTTGGTTTAGGTTTCGATCCGTATGTTTTGACTTTTGAATGTCCTTGTATGATCAAGTACGGTACTGAAGGTACCTCCGTTGTCGGCTTTCGTTCTGAAACATCGGCAGTTAAAGTCACCGGTGTGGTCTGTCGCAAGTGCAAATATGGAACGTTAGTCGGCGGGGGTCTCGGAGTGAAGCCACTTGGAATGAAGGGATTCACATTCTGAGCCTGTTTGACAGGTGTTGACGAGCCTTCTGTGGTTTTTGTATTTGTAACTGGCGGCGGCTGCATAGTTTGAATGGTATCTAGTTTGGCCGGGTCTTCGGTCTCCTTGAACACGTGGATGTTGTTGGACGCGTGCGCGTACAGGTTGTCCTCGGGTCTCTCCGGACCATTTACCAGCGGCATGCTCATCATGGAGCCTAACATATCGAATAAAGAGGTCTTCTCAGGGGTCGGTCTAGGAGCAGGCACCGGCGTGGGGACAGGACTGGGCTGGAAATATGAAGTTTGCTTGTCGGTTGTCGTATCTTCATAGTATTCTGAGGTTTCCGTCGTGGATTCATACACTGTCCAAGCGCTTGAAGCATCAGTGAAACTTGTGATTGGTGCGGCAGGTGCGGGTGTCTCAGTGGGCGGAAGAGCCGTAGGAACGAACATTGGCAGCAATATCGGATTAAGAGTCTTCTGGGGCGGAGGGGGCGCCTCCGACAACACTGGTTTGTAGAACGCGTACGGTTGCTTGGACAAGTCGAAGTGGTCGTTGAGGATGAAGTTGAGCGTGTCGTTGACGTTGCTCTCGTCGAGCGGCGTCGTTGGTCCCCAGCCGGCGTAGTCGCTGCTCACCGAACTGTAGTTAGATTTTGTTTGATTGGTGTTAAGTATCCAATTTTGATTCGTTGACGACGACTGGTAGATCAAATTTGATTCCTGTAGGGCGTACAGTGACGTAAGGTGCTCCGGACCGTTAGTTGTGGGTTCTTTTGTTTGTGGTTCTGGTTTGGGGTGTGGGGTTTGGTGAGGTTTATCATCGAGGACGAAGAGTGGAGTCTTGTGGCCCGGAGGCGGAGGTGGCGGTGGAACTAGGATAGTCATAGGGTAATGGTCGTTGAGTTTGTATTGGAAGTCTTCGTATTTGGGGGGCGGGGGTCGGTGGGGCCGTCGGGAAGGAAGGGGTTGTCGGGTCCCCAAACTGGGCTTGCGGGAGGAGACTCCGAGCATGAGTACTTCTGATTTCCTTTCGGGGTAGTGTTCTCTCTCGAGGCGGGTGTCGTCGGCCCAGTAGTGCACGCGCTCGAGCACGGGCGGCTCGTAGTCGTAGGTGGGGTCGTTCCGCAGCGGGTCGCCGCGCCCCGTCAGCGGCCGCCATTGCTCGAAGTCCATCCGCGGGGAGAACATCGACGCGGATCCGCTTGCCATCGGGTCCTCTGCGGCGACTGGAATTCAAATAAAATTACTTTATATTATATAAATGTGCGTTAATGTCAATTGAATGTGAATTGTGACATTTTCGTATGGTTATCATAAATTGTCTCGTTCTTTCCTTTATGGAACGAACGGGCTAATATCGTTGGGTTAACTCACATGACACGTTGGCTATGTGCTTGAGCGAGGAGCTGTCAGCCGCGCTGAACTCTGCCGCCGCCGCCGCCAGCAGCCCGAGCAGCACCATAGTACGGATGTGGTTCTGTGGATACGATAAATAGCATGAAAAATTATCAATCATAATCAACACGATTTCAATGAGCGCAACCACCCCGACGATCTGCCGAGTTCAACTGTCTACAGTCTGTTCACCGGCCAACTTAATAATACCTATAATTCTTCTTTGTCGTATCCTCATGGCTGAGGGACGTGACGAATGTGGACACTTTTCACCAGCGCTCTCCAAGCCGCTCTGTCTTGGGCCCAGTGCATGCTAGCCTGCAATGTGGCGTTTGTCTCTGACGTTATTCTGTCCGCCCAACGTGTGGCCATACGTCCACCCCTACGCTTCCTTGCCATGCGGCCAGTAATAAGGAGCTTTTCCAGGCTATCCGGCCCTGTCCTGCTCAGAATATTGCCACCGAAGTTACGTAGTTATGCTATTTAAATTGCAAGTTGATATAGGCAAATATAGGTAGGTAATATCGGGACAGTTAAAAACTTTTGTTGGCAAGATTTGACTATGCAAATACATAAGCAAACTAACTAACAACGATTATTAAAACCTTGTAAAAAACCATCTAGATATTCTAGATTAAGAGTCCTAAATACCTATAAGTAATATCCCCTAGTCCTAGTCTTTACTCTTTTGTCCTATCTACCTAGGTATAAGTACCTATGTTTTATTTACATATCTTTAGGTACCTACCCGTAACTTCAATCGTTATGAAAGATCGCTCATCGCTCATACAGGATCGCCAGAGGCGATGCGTTCGGGACCATTGTGAATGGTGCAGAATACCCGCCTCGCGATTTTTGTGCAATTAGAGCTGTTCGTTGCCGCGGGTTTTTTGGCCGCGGCTCGTTAAAATGCCGCGCCGGCAAAGAACGCATTAACCAGCCATCCCCTGTTCCCATACGGCCTGACCCCGATACCTTATTATGGATTTCTTTCTCTGCCTCAAAAAACTTGGATTCGACCGGTTCGTGTCCCATTATCGATTCGACGTAGGTATATGAACAATAGTTTTAATTTAATTATGTATACCTACTTTCAGATTCATATACGAGTATGCGGGCTAATTGCGAACGCTATGTTCACTACCGATCGGATTTCTTAACCCTAGATACAGGGTGATTTCGTTATGTCTGACCATACTCTGAGGGGTGAATATGTAGGTCATACTGGACAACATTTCCTATGGGGCCAATACCAAAATCACGAAAAAAAAATACTGTTCCTTAGAAAACATTGACATATACGATTCTCCGAAATGTATGAGACAACAGATTTTTATGTGCGTTTTCGGGGTCGGTCCCTTAATAAAATTTGTTCAGTAACAGTATGACCTACATATTCACCCCTTAGAGTATGGTCAGACATAACAAAATCACTCTGTACTTATACACTTTGATGCCCCAGCATACAATTTCTAGACCTCTTCCTTTCGGGGTCAACTATTGACGTGGTGTCCTAAGAAACGGCTTAAATTCTGACCACACTAACTTTGTATAAATTTGGCAGTAATCTACATATACTTGACGTGGCACTCGATATGAAAACTATTTTGCTTATTGATTAATCTCGCACTGCCAACTTATAGTCTGTCACTTATTGTCTCAAAGGAGCAGGAGCCGCTAACCAGGATGCGCAGTGAAAGCCGCGCGTGCGCCGCATCGCGAGCGGGAGCGCACCTGACGGGAATCCCGCTAAGGTGTTTTACATCTATTACCTTCTATTCTTGGCCCTTTCACTCTCTTTGTCATAGTGTATTTTGTCCCGGTTTGTTGTTTTACTTTCTATGTTTTAGTATTTTGTCGGAATACGGTTTTAATTCTTACCTACACTTTTGAATTGGCGACAATTTCTTCAAAGTTTGAATTCATTAAATATTCTAATAAGTATTAGTTATCCTAAACCTTTCTCAAAAAGAGTAGAATCAGTCAGTCAGCTGCATGCTGCCGCATTTTTATGCTGACAGTAGGTACATGGAGGTACACTGGTACATATCAGAACATTTAGATATTTTCCCATCATAACGTTAAGTTAAGTTATTAAAATGTTGCTAATTACTCTGATAATAAAATAAGCTGGATGAAGGTTTTAAACTGTCTACCGGAATGCCCGGGGTGAATTAAGTTCCTAGTGACACTAGCTAGCTAGCTAACAATAAAGCTGCATTTTAAATCATTTAAATCAGCTCAGATATTTAAATCAGATCACATACCGTCAGCAAAACGATTACTTAGCGCACCTGCATACATAATTATTTTTATGCGGGGGTGCTAAGCTAATAGTTTTACTGATTGCACCTACACCTAAAGTCTCCGTTCTATTGTGCGTTTTGGGTGGAATTTGTCGACAACTTCGCTCCACGCTCGATTAGCATCATCACATGTCCGCGCAATCAGCACGTTCAGCAAACATTTGTCCGGACGCGACTTTCCATTTCTAATTCATAAACTATTGTGGTAATCCTCTAGTTTTACTCGGACCGGCCGGATGAAATCCACACGACCACGTGCTAGTGAAATCAACGCATGAGAGCTGCATGTTACCCGCGGCTGGTGGTTGGTGTATTATGTTACGTGCTATTTGCGGGGCGATTATGAGAAAAGTGAACTTGGATTTTCTTATAAATAGGCAAAATTTTGCTGACTACACAATATGATTCGAGAAAGTGACAGTAGGTGATATGTCACCTGAGTAGGTACACGTGACTACGACTACGATCTAGAAAACAGAGTAAACTACTGATGAAGTGGGATTAATTCAATCACTTAATTTTTGTTGAAACAGCTTGAACAGCTCCAATAATGTACTTTTGAACTAAAATCGTTTAATTATAGGCCGCGTGCCCATTTATCGAACCGGCTGAAAATGGATCAAACAAGTTGATGGATGTATTTCTAGGTAAGTTGCGATAATATTATAATTTTTATGGGGCGTAATTTGGCGGACGAGCGATATTAACCGCCATTAACGTTTTAGAACATGCCCGAGTCCGCTCTCGGCTCCTCTGGATTTACGACATGCAACCAACAACATTATCGTCTACAATAAAAAGTATGCGAGACACAATGGGCTTATTATAAATAATAATATCGCATCGGATACAAACGCCTGAAAGTCTGATAAAAGCTAGAGCGCATTAGAACTTAGAAAGATCTGATTTAGAAAAGATATTACGTGATTTGATTTGTATTTAATATTTGACATGTACCTAATTTTAATGTAATGGCTTGATACCTTAATAAATAACATTTATTTATTTATTTATTATTGTCGTCATGCATAACAGCAGTAACCGTCATCGGAAAACTCCATGGTATCGCATTAAATATCGTGCAAACTGTTTCTTCAGTTTCTATACGGCTGTTATGCGTGGAGGTGGAGGGGTAGATTAATCGCAGATTACCTTGCTTTGTTGCTGCCAGTTATAACGTATATGTAAAATATGAACGGAATATCAAGATTAAGTTTAGTTCTGAATGCTCGACCTTTTTTCTTCTGTTATGTTGGAAGGTCAGACGGCTGATTTAATAAGGGGGCGTCCATTAATTGCGTGAGGTGTTTTTGAGGATTCGGCGTGACGTGACCTACCCTCTCTCTCCTGAACACCTAACATAATTAATGGACGCCCCCAAATGTATAAAAATTGGTAATATAAGATGTCTGCTGTAGAGGTACCTCTGCAGCAGTCGAGGCGACATCTGTTGAGATACCTATTAATATACAGGATATTTAAATGTATCTCCTCGATTCTAAATGCGGGGCGACGAGCAGATTTACATAATGTTATGTTGATTTGCAATGTTTGCATGTAATTTTATCTAGACAAAGCTACACTTTGGCGCCGGACCCCTGAACCTGTCCTCAACAAAGGTTCCGTTAGGCTTCAATAAACTTGGAACACTTGGCTACGCTTGTATGCGACCTACTGTAGTCTGTCACATAATAAACATCTACCTAGAAACGGACTGCCTTTGCTACAGCGGATATCTAATATCTAGCTGCTATACTAGTGGCTCTGTGAGGTGTAGACCTCGACAACTCCCATAGCTAAATTGTCTGCCTGTAAGTGTTAAGCCATTTCAACCTTTTGGACGCCAATGACCGATATATCCGCACCGCAGTTTCAACGCCAAAGACCGATTAATCGGTCACAGACCACAGAGTAACATAGACCTAAGTGCATATGCATAAAGTTCAATTTCAGTTTTGACACTTGGGTGACGTGGCGTCCGAGTGACAGCTTTTGCGGGTCGTCTTGGGTCGTCCCATTCGTTTTTCGTCAAGTTCTTAAATTAGTCCTATTCTGGTTTCGTCACGCATTCTACATTGAAAACCACCGACGATTGTGAGGAATGTAGAATTTAATGAACGACGAAAGCAGAATAGGACTAATTTAAGAACATGACGAAAAACGAATGGGACTACCCAAGACATTTTGCGTTTGACACGGCGTCGAAAAGGTTAAAAAATGTAGGCGCGAAGGGTTATCGTCCCATAAAGAATTTGAATATAGCGCCTTTTTGTTAACTACTGACAAAGTTGTTTAGCGATAAGGCAGCCTGTAGTCTGCCAATTAATTGTTTTTTCCTTAAGTTGTATCTTTTACTGAGGTGTTGGCATAAAGAGTATTCTATCTAACCTGCTGCATGGTCACAGAATTTCACGAAAATCGGCTGAGAAATGGGACCTGTAGAGAAGAACAGCGGGACTACCCGACATAATACGAAAGCATTTTGCTCAAGCTGAAACAAAGAAGACGCTCCGCTCGCGCTTCGCGGTTGCACGGTCAATAGTGACATTCGCTAAGAAATTTGAAGAATGTCACGATGTATCGTTATCGCAAACACTCACTGCACCAGCAGCACCTAGCCACAGTATAATAAAGAGTACTAGACCTAGCCATCAACGTTGGGATTATAGGTATACAGGTTAAACCAGTTTCACGAGTAGGTAAACAGTTTACCTGTGAGTATGGAGTGCAATGTACCATAATACATAATAAACTTTAAAAAAGATGGGCTAATCTACCTACTGATGTAATATAGGAACCTACGAATTTATCTTAAGATGCAATATGGAACTTTGGAACAACCCTGTTATTAAATCAATAATTCAAAATTATCTCTGAATTGTTGTAGTTCGGAAAATAGCAGCCGAGTAGATCCATGATTTATGAATTATGACGATCTATGGCGAGAAGTGATATTGGCCAGAGAAGATAATGCGACACGACACACTACGTTTGTCTCTAAGCGTCTGAATTAAACAGGTTTTTTACATGGTTAAATAATTATTCACGCACTTCAGCAAAACCCGTATTTTATTTGGCGGTGAAAGTTTTGAGCATTTATTTATAAAACGTCATATTGGTTGATACACGAGAAGATACGGCGGGCGGGGCGGCCGGGGTGTGGGGAGGCGTGGGAACGCGCGCGCAGACCGAGTGGCGCCACGGGCGGTTCGCGCCCACGCTGACGCAAGCCAGCGAGCCTACAGAAGGTCCGCAGATAATGATTGAAGCTGCTTTCCGGCCAAAGATGCTGTTGCTATGTCTTATTTTAGAAACGAAGGCAATCGTCATGCGTAATAAGTCGAAGTCAGAGTGTCAGAGGACTATAACTAAATTATGGGGGCAGTGGCATAAAAGTATGGGAAAGACTATCCAAATAACCCTATTACAGTGCAAAAGAGAGAACATGAAGCAGTAAAGCACCAATCTACTGCCCCTTTTTGGATGTCAAAGCAAATAATATGTGAGTCCAACAATCCTCTTCGAAAACTGAAAATTTATCATCAGGTTCAGCTGTCTCGATTAATTTAACGAGATGACACAGCCAGTGATCTGAAACCTGCTATAACTACTCCGAAAGGAGATCGAAGAGGCAATACAAAAACTCAAATACATAATATAAGCATAGAAGGTTAGGATCCTATAGAAGTGGTATACGCGTGCCTCCGTGAGGGACAAAACATACGCAATGCGACACTATGATTGGTCGAATTTATTTGTTGCTCACCATAATCCATACAAAATTATGGTGAGGAACAAATAAAATGTGAGACTGTGACAAGGACAAACAATAGTAGCTCTTTCGCTGCTACTCCTACTGAAAGATACATAAGACTATCCTGTTCGGTCGCTTCACCCCACCACTCATGCCAGATCCAGTTATATACTAGATATATGAATACCTATAAGGAAATAAGTGCAAAAGAGTCATACATTCAGTAAATACAGAACGGGGCTTCTGTGGCTGTCGCCGCCGCACCGCCGCGGGTGCATGCAGGCCATTAATCTCGTCCGACATGCGCCCGACACATCTGTCGCTGCGCAAGTGCGCCGTCCTACCGTATTCGACCTGTCACCACTCACCACTATCAGCGCTGATGTCAACG
The DNA here is from genome assembly GCF_910591565.1 of Cydia splendana. Taxonomy (NCBI): domain Eukaryota; kingdom Metazoa; phylum Arthropoda; class Insecta; order Lepidoptera; family Tortricidae; genus Cydia; species Cydia splendana. The sequence continues at coordinate 31,837,789 of NC_085960.1, read as the reverse complement.
GAGATAACACCGGCTAGGGACACAAGTCGAAAAAGTTTATGCGGTTATAGGACATAACTTTTTAAGAAAAACAGACACGTGGCAGCGGAGCGGGTCTACTTGGGGTAGTTGGGAGTCGAAGGTTGCGTGTTTATGACGCTTTATTCATTGACGAATTATCTATCTTATCTTATCTTATTGTTTGCGGGGGCCCGTGCGGATACAGCACTTCGACCCATAGGGATCTTTTGTGCAATTGCCCCCTAGAAAAGATCCGTCAACTACTCAAGAGCTTTTCCCACCATATCCATGTGTCGGATGATGGAGCTCATGGGTAGCGTTTTAAAGTCCTTTGGTTACAGGTATCCTGCTCCAAAGTCCTTCATTCTTTGTCTGGCGAGGGCGAATTATCTATCTCTCTAGATTCATTTCAGGATACAGCAATTAACATACGGTAGGTAAAATACTCAAGGATTGTACACTCAGTCGCAGTGGTCAGGTCACTTTATGCATGAAATTATGCAGCGCGCTGATGTACGTTGGAAGGTATGCCGACAATTATACTTTATCCTGAAAATGTTGTATGCACTGGTTAAAAGCTTTTTGAAAGATCAGTCCGACCCTCGATTTTGTACAAGGAAAATAGTCTTCCTCCTCAGACCCAGAACTCACAGAAGCATTTCTTTCGTTTTTTAATTTGGACCCTTATTTACTCAATAAAAGTTCAAAATAGATTGTGGAATTGTAAATTGTACGCAGGGTCTTAGAAGGTTAAACTTTTCAGTCAGTTTTTTCCATTATTGAAATTAATCAAAGCTTGTATGGTAGGTATTTATTTTTTTTTCCTCAAATTGAGGTTAATGGTCAAACAAACCAGTTCTTAATGAACTGAAGAGACATAATGTCAAAGCTCATCACGCCAAATTTGGCGTCAGACGAAACCGCACAGAAAGTGGACAAGCATAAATGAATACAATTCAGTTTGGTGTCCTCTCGTCCTAGACGTGTGGGCTCATAAGGAATAAATAACACTTTCTTTAGTGCTGTGCCGATGACCGCCACCCACGCGCTATTACTCATGTCAGAGTTTAGAAGGATTTATAAATTTACCTAACATTAGTAAATGTGAAGTTTAAAACTTTCTAACCAGGTACTAAGGAGACAGTTGCTGCATTGTCATCGGTTGCCGAGTGTTAGTCTCAGTCTCAAGCGAGCCAGTGTAAGTGTAATCTTTGATTACAAATTTATACTAACTGCAAATCTGGGGGTCATAATATATCGGTTGAACTTTAAGCGCTGGGTGAGTTACAGGAATAGCAGACGAATCCGTGATTTGTATTGTAACCTGAGCACGTGGTGGGCATGAGAATCTACTGTTGTCTGAAAGTAACATAAATAACATGTATATATAAGGCACTATGTTTATACGAGTTTCATGCAGTCTAATATTTTGACACCGCACCGTTCAACATCCTCTCATTATCGGAGTTAATTAAATGGCTATAAAATTAATAAATCTGTTCCAAAAGCTTTTTCTATGACGATGTCGATATAGTGTTGATTAAATGTGTATATTTAGATACCTCTTGGCCCTAGTACGTGCAAAATATGCTTAACCGCGATGCTCTGATAATTACATTGATTTTTTTAATTAATTATTGGGGATCATCCATTAATTACGTCACACGAATTTCTAGGTTTTTGACCCCTCCCCCCTTCCTTGTCACACTTGGTCACATTTTGCAAATCCCTCCCCACCTGGTGTGAATCACATTTTAGGCAATTTTGTTTTCAACGAAATCGGCAATACTAACTCGGCATAATTTTTTTAATAAAAAAATATTTTTGGTAAAAGAAATATTAGTACTTAAGTAATTTTATAACACAAAACCAATTAGGAACGAAAATGACTTCCAAAAACACATTAAAAAATATAAATTAATTTTCGGTTACTGATGAAGTTAAAGTGACGTCACAATGTTAGTGACTCCCCCCTCCCCCATGTCACAACATGTCACATTTTCTTGACCCCTCCCTCCCCCTAAACGTGTGACGTAATTAATGGATGACCCCTTGCCGAATGAGACCGTTTGTAACACCGAGAGGTCGTTTAACATGTAGCGCGTAGGTAAAAGTACCTAATTGTTACCTAAGTTACGTCACGCAATTAGAGGCAGGGAGCGGGGACAAGAAAATGTGACATGTTGTGATAAGGGGGAGGGGGAGTCCCAAACTTTGTGACGCTGACGTCACTTTAACTTCATCTGTAACCGAAAAATAATTTTGTTATTAGCTATACAGTTAAATAACTAGTTTGATTGCAATGATAAAACGTTTTTATTAATACACATTTGATTATTAATCGGTTTTATGTTATAAAACGTCTAATATTGCTTTTATCAAAAATATTTTTACTAACATAATAATTCCTAAGTACCTAATTTGAATTGCTGATTTCGTAAAAAAAAAATGCCAATAATATGACGTCACATCAGGGGTGAAGGTGTTGCCAAATGTGACCAGTACGGTTACCATCAGAGCCTCTACCATCAGTTTTAACATTGACATAACGCTCACGTCTACGTAATTTACTTTCTGTACATCTCGCTTCCACTATTGCTCGCATATGCGAGTACGAGCGAGATGCATAGAAAGTAAGTTACTTAAACGTGAGCGTTATGTCAATGTCAAAACTGGTGGTAGCCGTACAGTTTGTCACTGACATAAACGCCGTCGAGAACGTAATTTACTTTCTATACATCCCGTTTGCACTAATATGCGAGTGCGAGCGAGATGTATAGAAAGTAAATTACGTTCTCGACGGCGTTTATGTCAGTGACAAACTGATGGTAACCGTACTGGTGTGACAATGAGGGGAGAAGGGTAAAAAAATCATGAATTCGTGTGACGTAATGTATGGATGACCCCTAAGCAATTACAATTCCTTCGTGAGTTTAAGAAAACTACCTATGTGTTGTGTGTATTCAAAGGTAATGCCGTTCGTGCATATTTTGATGAATACGAATTTTCACACAAGTAATAACTCGAAGAGCCTTTTAAAGATATTTTACTTAACATAGCGTGAAATAGAAGTAGTACTTCGGTAAACAAAAGTGCATAAACGCCCATAAGTCGTTACTTAATCGAATTAAAGATAGGCCATTTCAGAAGCGATTTTCAGAATTTGTTCGGATCAGGTCGGTAGTGAAAGTCGGTTGCCATTTTCATTTGAGTTGCTTTTAGTAATTGAATGTCACTGTACCTTCGCCGGTTAACATTACATTCGGGACTATGTAAATGTCAACTCTTACGGTCATAAAATTAATAAATAAGGAGGCCAATTTGAACGTACATTTTGATAGAGTCGGACCACGCTTAGTTTTCATGACAAGTGCTTTAGGGTATGTATGCATTCTTACTGGAAAGTTTGTGCAAAGTTAGCGTGGTCAGAGTTTATTTAAGTGATGTCGTTTTGCTAGCATTCGCCCGTGTGTCTCGTTCGAGCCAATACATATACAATTATACAGTCGACGTCATACATATGTCGGCGGCCGATCGTAAGATCAGGCATATCGTGAAATTCCTAGGCATATCGTGAAACGTGAAAATCTTTGATTCGTTCCCTGAGTCGACGGAGCCCCGCTACTAGGGTTTCTGGTTTCTCGACCTTTTTAATTTCTCGAGGCACGGGATTTCTCGGCCAAGATTTCTCGAGTTTCTCGAGTATCTCGAGAAATTTTGAAAGTATCAAAAAACACCATGTTATTTTTATTTTTTTTGCTTTATTACAAATCAGACTCATAGGAATCGTAGGAGAAATCAATAATTGATAAACATAGGGTAAATTTTTAGTTACAATAAATTTCACTTAATAATCAAAAAATTAAACAACCAACAAAAAAACTATAGGTGCAGCCGTGTGCGCCGACGATGTGACATGCTATAGTGTATTTCTTTAGGTATTTAACAAAATTTTATCAAACCACAATACCTATGGTATTTTATTAGGCAAGAATATTCAAGTCAATAAGTTTTACTACGAAATAGTCAACGTAACAATGAAGCTGCTAAAATTGTGATATTTTGCTAATAGGAATATATCGGGATGATTTGATTTATCAATAGTAATTTAGTATATTTGTTAAATATTATATGGCCCTATAATTCGTTTTTTAGCTTTAGAAAGAAGATAAGCGATCGCTTTTTATTGAAAAGTAATTTTAAAAATTAAATTGTAACAATTACAAATCATATACGATAGTTTACATTATTTTGCTTTCAGAAGTAATAGTAATATATTTTAAAGCGTTTTTTAATAAAAAAAAGATGAAAATCGGTTGAAGCCAGAACGATAGGATAAGGGACAGATTAAGGCAGAGTTTTATTTTTTGCTTAACTAGGTACCTAATAAATGTTTTAAGTACCTGAAAATGTAAAAAAAAAAACATTGTTTACATTTATTTAACTACCTAAACAACACTAATAGACACATCACGTGTTATACGCGTGTTTTCTTGTTACTTATCACAAGAGATTTATTTCTTGAGTTCTCGAGGCATTAAGTGTTTTTTCCCCGTCTCGACTTAGGACAAATTTCTCGAGATTTCTCGCCTCGAGAATTCTCGAGCAGAAACCGTCCGCTACGCGGGGCTCCTATTTCTGGGCAGTTTGCCCTTCGGGCATCTGAAGCAACCTAACGAACCTATCCTACCTATGTATTGGTTTAATGTGACTATCGTCAAAACATTACACAGGAACATTACGATCTGCCTGATCTTACAATCGGCCTACGACACATATACAACGACTACAAGAGAGTAAGGTCCTACGAACGAGTAAGAGCGAAATACACGCGCGAACGATCTAGGCACGCGGCAGCGTGTCAAGCCAAGTTAAAAAGAAATAAAAACTTTTACAAAAAAAAGAAGACCGACTTCAAAAAGGATAAAATAAAATATAATCCGTTTTTAAGTATATGCGTTACTAACTGATATGTTTGAAGTCGGTGCCAAGCCAAATTTGAAACATACCATGATTTTAGGGCGATCCGGTAACAATGTTTGCCATAACAAGGATTGCCTTACACGACAGCAATTATCATACTTTCTGTAGATACCTAAGAACCCACTGTCAATCCACCTTGGCGCAGTGCGTACCATGTTTGTCGGTACTAGTGTATAAAACCAATGCGATTGCCGATATGTTTTTTAAACAGCAATTTTTACTAATTTTCGAACTGTCCATAGTACTCAGGTGTGGGATTGGGGCTGAGTTATTTCCCGCCTCTTATCCAGAGAACTTGATTTCAAAATATAAAACAATTCAAGAACCATCTACAGGGCTTTAACTTTTTACCTGCATGGCAAATTTCACCAGTTTACATGGCAGTTGTTTAGCTGAAAAGGTGACAAAGAGACTGACAGAATTACTTTCACTATTATAATACCTATTAGTACAGTCGTAATGTGATTTATAGACATAAAGCTGATTATTTTTGACCGGTATTGTTACTATTTGTCTTGGCACCGACTTCAAACATATCAGTTAGTAACGCATATACTTAAAAACGGATTATATTTTATTTTATCCTTTTTGAAGTCGGTCTTCTTTTTTTTTGTAAAAGTTTTTATTTTTCCATTTTTAATTGTAAGGCATTGTTAACAGCTTATGAGTGACGCGTGACGCATGAATGAAAATAATAATGATGCGTATCACTAAATTCGTAATCATTCCTGTCACTATACAGCGCACAAACACAAAATCCATCCTCCGCCCTGCCACTGACCCAATCCCTCAACCCCCAGATCACTCAACCTCACAGCACAGCAACCCCTGATCACGGAACCCCTCGACCCTGAAGCCTGAACCACCAACCCTTCAACCGCCATTTCCCGACTCCTGTGTGCGTAACTTACTTTCTATGCGTCTCGCTCGTACTGGCATCCTATTAGTGCGAGCGAGATGTATAGAAAGTAAGTTACGAAGACGATAGCGAAGATGTAGTGTCAAACTCGTGGTAAGGCTACAGTTGTACTTCATCAAATGGGTTATTAACGGGAGGAAATGTTTGAGTTACTATAAAAAACAACGATGTCGCCATACTCGTACCTTTAAAAATTGAGGAGTTCCCTCATTTCCTTATGAATTCCGTCACCAGATTATAACTAACAATATTATGGGAACACCTTGGAGGTAACTTCGTTCAAACAAAAAAATAATTATTCAAATCGGACCACGGGTTCCGGAGGAATCTGCACTTATAAAATCATCATCATTTATCATCAACAATCATCATCATCAGGTCCACTCCATCAAACTAGTGGTTTTTAAGAGGAAATGCTTGATTTGCTTAAGACAATACCCAAATCACCATACATGTGCCTTTAAAAATTGAGGAGTTCCCTCAATTCTTCACGGATCCCATCATAACAGCACCAGACTAATGTGGGACGCTCTTGGAGGCAGTTCCCTTCAAACAAAAAAAGAATTGCTCAAATCGGACCACGGGTCTCGGAACAATCGCAGAACGTCGTACATTTTAAGAAATCGTTATGATTATCATCAAAACAATCATCATCATCAGGTCCACTTCATCAAATTGGTGGTTTTCGAGAGAAAATGCTCGAGTTGCTTAAGAAAACATCCAAATCACCCTACATGTGCATTTAAAAATTGAGGAGTTCCCTCAATTCCTCATGGATCCCATCATCAGAACAGCACCAGATTAATGTGGGACCACCTTGGAAGTACCTCCTTTCGAACAAAAAAAGAATTACTCAAATCGGCCCACGGGTCTCGGAGTAATCGATGAACATACATAAAAAAAAAAAACAGCCACAACCGAATACAGAACCTCCTCCTTCTATGAAATGGAAGTCGGTTAAAAACCGGGCAAGTGCGAGTCGGACTCGCGCACGAAGGGTTCCGTACCATAATGCAATAAACGGCAAAAAAAAAACGGTCACCCATCCAAGTACTGATCCCGCCCGACGTTGCTTAACTTCGGTCAAAAATCACGTTTGTTGTATGGAAGCCCCACTTAAATCTTTATTTTATTCTGTTTTTAGTATTTGTTGTTATAGCGGCAACAGAAATACATCATCTGTGAAAATTTCAACTGCCTAGCTATCACGTTTCATGAGATACAGCCTGGTGACAGACGGACGGACGGACGGACGGACAGCGGAGTCTTAGTAATAGGGTCCCGTTTTTACCCTCGTGGGTACGGAACCCTAAAAAGAACTGGCGACGCAGCTCACGCAGCGGCCGTGTGTTATACCACACGAACCATTTGGAGCCAGTTTTAACCCCTGCGTAACTCAGAATCTATTAAACATAAAGATATGAAATTTGGTTCATTTTTAAGGCTAACTAGAACCACACATTTCCTGAATATAGCTCAACCGGTTATTAAGATACAAACATCTAAAAATCGGGATTTTTCTGACTGACTCACGTACCTACGTACTGACCTATCATCAAAAACCTAACCCACTTCCAGATGACCTAGCAAGCTGAAATTAGGCATCCAGCTGGTTAACTGTGTGGTTACGAAATTGAGATAAAGAAACAGTGTATTTTTACGATTTGTAAAATTGCCCAAAAAACAGTTTGTGTTTACTTAGCGCCTAACGATTTTGTAATAGCAAAAATAATTTTTAGTTTCGAAATCAACTAATGAATACTAATAATTTCCGTACAAAAAGTAATGATATCCCATCAAAAACATAAATGTGAAATGAGAGCCAAGTTCAATATTAAGAATATTCGTCGTTGTTGACTTCGCCGGAAAAAGAATTGAGATCTATATGGGTGCCAAATTCTAGTTTGCTTGGGGTGTAATTAAAGTTTAGGATTTGTCTTGGCTAGTTTTTATACCAAAAAACTAAATTTTAGAAAAGTATAACATAGGAGAAATAATATAGCGGATAGGTCTGAGCGCGGGCAACCCCATTTCCCGCCGAGGTATGTATAGTGCTTTTCTCAAACATGCAATGAAATAAATAAAATAAAAAATCCACGAAACCCAAGTTAAAAATTACACAAGTCAAATCCTGAACTTTAATTACACCCCAAGCAAACTAGAACTTGGCACCCATATAGATACTTTTTATTTTATTTAAACGTACAAAAAATTAAAATAAAAAAATACATGATATCCGCGCTCCCGGGCACGCACTTCCATCTCGCTTACGCCTATTATTTATTCTGTGCTTACGCTCAGTGAGAGAGAGAGAAGAACACTTAGTTACTGGACCTTGACCTAGCATTAAATCATAATAGCTATAAATTGTACCATGGGATTCATGGGCGTATTCGTTCAACATTTAGGATTTGGAATAAGTTTAAGTTTATTGTGAATTCAATGCATATCATTCGTTTCTTGGTAAAATTATTATTTTAATATATTATTTTTACGAAGTTGCAATGGTCACCAATGGCGAAGTTAGGGTGGGTTCCCTACCCTACCTACGGTATAGATACTTTTGCCAACCCTGATTTTCAATGAATTGCAACATTGATAACGAGGTTTGTTTATATCTCACCTAACGCTCACAATAAGTTCAGTGGTAATGGTAATAGTTCCCTAGAGTTAGACCAAGAAAAGTCTGCAGCGATAAACGTCAAACTTCTATGAAATTATGAGTTTATGACCTATAAATAACACTTGCACTGCGTCGGCTATCAAAATCGCTGCAGACTTTTCTTGGTCTAACTCTACCTATTTGTCATCAAAGGGAGCGAAGTCGTTGTTTAAAGATGTAGTCCATAATTATTTTCGATAGTTTTTTTACGGAAACGTACGAACGTGTCTTGTATTTCAGTCAGTCTCGGTCTCTCGGTACAAAAAGTAGTGAGGTTGACTGAAGTAGCATGACAAATACGAACGTTTCCGAGAATATTTTAAATCTAAAATCGAGAATATGTTGTTTTTATCTTATTAGATGGAAAACAATTATGCACTACATCTGTACATCTCGCGCTTAAGACCGCGTCGACCGTCCAGTGACGCTCTCATTGGGGGAATTGTGTTCTCTAATAAAATTAATAAACCAATAAATGTACTTATGTATAAATCATAGTGATATATTAATATTGTTGTCCTACTGATTCCTCAACTTTCGGTTTTTGTCACATACGTTTTATTTTGCTTATTTTTCGCGTTATCAACTAAACGGAAATGGTGGCCACATTTTTCCGTTTAGGTACCCAAAGTATTCCTTTTCTTTGCAACCAAGTGTACTAACTTCCGGATATTGTTCGTCATTCGTCGCCGCGGAGACAACTTCCGGTGGTCGGTGGATGAGCTTTTTTTGTCTATTTAAGTTTATGTGGTTTTTTTCTGATTATCTTATGGTGTTAATTAATGAAATGGAAAGTTGGTCCGGATGTCACACGTGTAAGTGTTATTGAGATTAAAGTCTATTGCTTACTGATAAAAATACTAGGTAAATATATTTCAATTAAATCTGTTAAAACGACTTAAAAAGTTTAAAACAATAGGTATTTTGTATTTAGTCGAGTGACAAGCAAAAGTCACTAAGTACTATCAAAAAATTAAAGTAACAATGCACTTTATTACACTTGTAACACGGTTTATTGTCCAATAATTTCAATGGTGTTAGTTAGTGACTTTTGCTTGTCACCCGACGATTTGAAACTACATCATACATAATATACATTTTAGCGATAAGACCGCCTGTTGTTTAACCTCTTATTAGTATATTGTTTTCTGTAATTACTGTAATGAGGTGCTCAATAAAGAGTATTTGTATTGTATTGTATACAATAGGTATATGTAGGTAGCATTTATGCTTAAGTAATTTTGTCTGTATGTTACATAGGTTTTCATAAATTTATCGAGGTCCCTACTTTGTTACTATTCCGAAGGGCATACCATACTTTTCTTCCAGTTCTACGCGGGCAAGCCCAGTTAAATTGTCATTAATGAAAAAACTACAAGTAAATATATATTTAACATTAATCACAAAAAAAAATAGCCGGCAAAGTTAGTTACCCGCACGCGTTTGTCTTTTATACACGCTAAAGCACTTCACCACAAAAAAAACTAACTTAAACAGATATATAAAACGTATGATCCGAACTCACCGAACACGTCATGATTCATTTATCACTTCACTACGGTGGGAACACGCACGGGCATGGGGTGCGCGTGCTTCGCGACGTCTGCGGCGCGTCTGCGCAGGCCGCCATAGCGCACGCGCCCGCCGGCGAAGTGTTTACGATGCCACCGAACCTGCTGGTCGAGGTGCCTCTAACGTCTATTTAAGGGTCATACACAGTATACCTACCTACACACTACAGAATTTAAACAAAAGTTGTCCCTCCCCAACAGTTAAGGATGATTATAACTTAATTTCTGGCGCCTATTTCACCAACATGACTATTTCCTATAAGGCAATACGGATAAGTGTGGCTGTGGGATAAGTGTACCGCCATTCGCACATTAATTAGAATAATTAGTGGATAGTACGAGTTCATATATTTGCAACTAAACACTAAGCAAGGTGTAAACAGGTCCCAAACCCAGTGTGAAAGCTTATCCCTCGGCCTCACTTACTCCTATTGATCTTATATTTCTGTCGCAGATTTTTTCTTACGTTACTGAGTAACGACAGGACCAAGGGTTAATTTCTGATTGTTGGCCCTACAATGTATTGTGTATTTGTATTGTCATCATGTCCATGTAAACGTAAAAAGAACAAATCTTTTATACAGAGAAACCAATGGAAAAGCCAGTGGGAGTATTTGCAGATACTTAAAGTCTTCAAACAAGCGCAATCTTAATCTTAAGTAGATGTTAACACCGGATATTCATACGTTTTGTGTAGTTTATAAACGCGCTGTTAAGAGTCACACGATTGTAGCCGCTACCATACAATCGAAGTTACACTCTCATTTTCAATTCAACCTACATTTTAAAATAACATGAAACTTGACATGAACATTCAAGTAACAATATCTAGATCGTAGAATATACCCACTATCAAGATAGACATGTGCATGTTCAGTAAACTGAGATTTCCCAAAACAATAAAATTTAGCGAGCGTTCTAAATGGCGACAGACGGTTTGGTGCAACCTACCCTAATTACACGGCGCGCGAACTCGCATGCGATTTTAGTTACAACAATTCAACCGACCGACCAAATAACAATAACGCAATATAATGAAACTCGCATGCGATACGACGAGTTCTCGCACCGTCTAAATGTTGTATGGACCCAACACCGCCCACCAACGTCGAACTATGTGAAATCGGCCTTTCCTTGTCGGCTTAGTAACAGACTTGCTAAAACATATATGACACATCCTATAAAAGCTCTTAAAATAACAGTATTCTCATGTTAGATGTTAATAATTCCAATTAAACAAGTGAATCGACATTCATCAACCTCACTCGCGCCATAGTTCGTATCTTATCTTTATCTTATCTTTATCTTTACAGGAAGCGTCTAACGAGATCGAAAGAGTAGTCAATTTAATTTACATAACTATGACCTACATACGATATTCGATCAACCCAATCTTTTAAATATATCTTTTAAAACAAGACCTTCCTAATAGCACAGAATAAATAATAGTACTAACTAGGTACAGAAGACTCACTCTCTAACAAAACGCGTCTGTTACGATCAGGATAGATATGGCCGTTAGGTTGCAACAGCGCCACACGCGGCTTATAGCTAGCCACCAAAATTGGTGTGGAACGGATGTACTTTTAGCTACCTGTAGCAAAGCGACGAAATCGCGGAGTGAGCCACGCCTGCTAATAGTGCCGCTAAGGCGTCATAGAGTGCGCTGTTAAGACAGAAGAAAGATGACATCGAGACAATTAAAGATATGCTGAAAGATATGAATCAATCTCCAGACGAGAAAAAACGGGAGAAGGTGACTCCGGTGGTTACTGGATCTAATATTTTGCTCAGCTTGAGGAACAAGTTACGTTAGTTTGCCAAATTGCAACAAAATCAGACATCGGGATATGGATCAAATATACCTGTGGTACGGAATTCAGGGTGATTTTATTAATACATCTGACTATACTCTGAGAATTTTTCACTGAGTTACGTTGATGTCTGTATGATCACTGATCAGACAACAAAATCAGCCTGTATTATTCAGGTTGAACCTAATTAAAAGCGTGTAAAAACAACTCTGTTATCCGAAGATTAAAGATTAACTAATATCAGAATGAAATTGTCATAAGATGCTATAGGTATGCAAACTTTTGCTTTTGGTAACCAGTGGAGTTTGGGTCATTCATAATCCTCGAGCCGCTGGGTATTGTATGGTAATGCCGGGTCTGAGGGGACTCCATATTAGTCATTATTCTGTGACAAGTACGCATGTTCTTTGCTCTTAAGAACAAACGAGTCGAGGGCTCAAGCTGGCCAGTGGTACCGGAATCACGAGATCGAACCACTAGCACAGAATAAATAATAGTACTAGGTACAGAAGACTCACTCTCTAACAAAACGCGTCTGTTACGATCAGCACAGATATGGCCGCTAGGTGGCGACAGCGCCACGCGCGGCTTATGGCTAATAGCCACCAAAATTGGTGTGGAACGGATGTACTTTTAGTCTTTTAGCTACCTGGAGCAAAGCGACGAAATCGCGGAGTGAGCCACGCCTGCCACTAGACGAGAGCTGATATAATTCGAGGATAAAATTTATGGTTATTTATACTCAAGGAGGGAAATAAACAGAATGTAACATAACTATTTAAGGTTATTTTACCGTATTTAAACTTGTAACTGAAGGTCTGCCGCGTAAATCGTAAATATAAATTTCGTTATCTGCCCGCTCGAATACAGCGAATACTTATCTGCAAAAGCGATAAAGAAGCATAAAACGAAATTTCCATTTTAGATTTTTGCGGTAGGCCCCCTGGGGCCTCTGGTCTAGGTGGAGGAGAGCAGCGTTGAAGGCGTTAGGTACGGCTGCTGCCCGGCGGGTAAATAGTTTTTGCTGTGGGCTCTATTGCCAAGATAAGAGGGTCTAGAGTCAGACCAAGAAAAGTCTGCAGCGGATTTGACAGCCCACGCAGTGCACGTGTTATTTTAAACGTCAAACATCTATGAAATTATGACGTATAATTGACACTTACACTGCGTTGGCTATCAAATCCGCTGCAGACTTTTCATGGTGCGACTCTATAAATAATGTAATACTTTTCGAAGTTTGGTCAATAGTCAAACACCAAAATTACCCTTAATTTTAGCCTTATCGTTGTTGTGCAAAAACCAAGTGTGCATTATATGGTTTCCCTTGGGTTCAACTCGCTTAATTTCGATCAGCAAAGAGAATACTGTGGGCCCGAGCTGACCCCGCGCCTGCGCGAGAAAGCGCCGCGCGCGCCGCGGTGCGCCTACTAATTATCATACGATACACGTCCACCGAGCTTCTTACTTGATTAAGACTTTACACAATAACCTGTAATCATTTGTGTTCCTGTCTGGTTATTTTTTATTTAATTATCGTGTCTAAATAATTAAACCATTCCAGGCGGTCCAGCATAAGTAGGTAGTCGCGCTAGATGTATGGAGTCGCGCGCGAGAACGCAACTCATGCTAGAGACCGACAGATTATTTCGTTGGCAAGCGCGGGTGGGTCACCTGAGTAACACAAAATTGTATCTATCGATGAATAATCATTCTCAATTAAATAGGTACCTAACATTAAAAATGTACATGCCAAGTTTCATATTATTTCAGCATGTCGATGTCGTTTAAAAATGTGTATATGGGAGCGGATTTTTTGCGGCGGGATCGTGGCACAAGACAAGATACCTAGTCATGATGTTATGGAAGAGATCGCTTATGGAATAACGTTTACCTGGTCTTATAGAAGAGGCGCCGCTCTATGCCACGTAAAATTAAAATAATGATATCTACAAAAACCGTACAAATTGAATCCGTATCCAATGTACGACCGGCCTAAGTGTTTCGTTTTTCTCATTTTGGCTGCGGAACCCTAACAATAATAAAACGAAGGTGCAACAACAACCAACTTTGTAAAGCTTCTTCAAAATCTGCGGAATTTTCGATAGATCACTTCGCAGAGCGGTGGGCCGACGTCTCAGGGGTAATTATTTTTTCTCAAAAATGGACGGCAAAGTCGACTTTGCCGTCTAAAAAATAGGTTGCGAAGCGCTTAGTTTATGGTCAGTCAAAAATTAAAAAGTTAAAAACATTGCAGTCTCGATTTTGGGACTGCAATGTCGCATACAAATTCCATTATTTGTCGAGTTCCAAACTTTTTAAAAGTTGAAATGGCCATATCAATTGAAGGCACAGGCCCTTTGAACAGCCAAACAGATGATTAGTGCCGCGACTATTTAGTTGTCTCAAATAGGTTGGCGTATTTTCGGCAGAAAAATACACTTCTATTTTTTTATTAAAAAAATAAAAAGGCGGCAAGGGCTTTCTTCTGTGAAAATATATACGTAACAACGTTGCTTTTGTAAAATATGTCTATGATATTTATATTTCTTCCACCATTTTTGAGAAAAGCACTATATATGACTCGGCTGGAAGGCTACTTGCTGGCTTCGGATTCAATTAAACGGACTCCCAAGGTCGTCCGTTTAAAACGAATCCTCAGCCTGCAAGTAGCTACTTCCGAGCCTCGACAATAATGTACTATTATCCGTTACCGTACCATTACGCAAAAAACGGCAAAAAAATCGCGTTTGTTGTATGGGAGCCCCACTTAAATATTTATTTTACGGGCAACAGAAATACATTCTCTGTGAAAACTTCAACTGCCTAGCTATCACGGTTCACGAAATACAGCCTGGTGACAGACAGACGGACGGCGGAGTGTTAGTATATAATAGGGTCCCGTTTTTACCCTTTGTGTACGGAACCCTAAAAATTGGAACATCAGTACGTGCAAAATAGGTAAATAGGGGACCGCGAAACTTGCGCGCAAATCCTAAAACACTCAAACATTTGTTGATGCCGATTAAGCTCGCCGATATTTTATTCGCCGATTTCACATCAATCTAACATTCGATGAGTGATAATTGTTACTTAATGATAACGGTGTGCGTGGCCAGCCGATTACGGTAACCTTACGTAACAAGAGAAATTTAATATGACAACATAAACAGTCGTATTAAATAAATATGTAATAACTATTAGCTATGTTCGCAGATTGCTATTTATAGCGATTTTTGCATGATGAGATTGCCTAGCTAATACGGGTACAGTAAAGCTAAAGGTGAACTTTTCGGCTTGGGCTGATGGTGGCTGGCGGAGTCAAAAGTTCACCTGACAAGCGCTCAAGTACATATATTAAGTTTGAAGTGTTTGTGACTTCTGATGGCTTGATCAATGAGGATGAGCCTTTTCCTGTGCTGGGTAAAATTCGGTTAGGTTAGGTCTTCTTCTTCCTCGGTCCCTCATTGCTGAGGATCGCGACCATGTAGGTATGCTTCGTCTCCACAGTGTGCGATCATAATAGGCCATATGGGTCACGCACTGCATGTTGCCGCCAACCACCCTCTTCACAACATCAGACCATCTCGTGGGTGCTTATCCTCGCGCTCGCTTGCCCTCTATTTGGCCCAAGCAAGATAATCTGCCTTTCTAGGTTAGGTAATGTAGTTAAAATTTTGATGAATCCTTGAATTGAACCATTTCATTAATCCTTGTAAAGCTATAAAGGGTCGACAACGCGCCCTCTGGAGATGCAAGCTCCCATAGAGGTGTTCGCTTGCCTTTATCCGGGTCGTTGTAGTACAAAATACGCGCAGTTATATCAAGAATTCATCGGGGAAATAAAGTCAAGCGTCAGAAATGTGAAATTCTCCTTTAATTCGTATGCATGCCATGCCCGCCAGGACCATTTAGAGAAACAGCCAGCCTACATGATAGTGAAACGCCGCCAGGGTCCAAACGACCGAATATACATTAAGGTTGTGCAACATCTCTATCTTTGAGACAAGGAAGTGTTACTTGTGTTATATCAACAAGCTAACAATGTAATAGAAGGAGCAGGCTACTTTAATTGCATGCTATCGTTGCCATTGTTGATTATCGTTTGTTTGATGATAGTGATAAAAGTCATGATAGGTAGGTAGTTCAACAAATCATCATCTTCCTCGCGTTGTCCCGGCATTTTGCCACGACTCATGGGAACCCCGGGTCCGCTTGGCAACTAATCCCAAGAATTGGTGTAGGCACTAAATTTTACGAAAGCGACTGCCATCTTACCTTCCAACCCAGAGAGCCACTAGGCCTTATTGGGATTCATCCGGTTTCCTCACGAGTTTTCCTTCACCGAAAAGCGACTGGTAAATATCAAATGATATTTCGTATGTATATAAGTTCCGAAAAAACTCGGTACGAGCCGGGGTCCGAACCCGCGACCTCCAGATTGAAAGCTGGTATGGTCGCGCTCAGGTACTTCAATTTTTTTTTTTGGTGTAAAACATAAAACTTAACCTATAATACATCTTATTCTTATATATTCTAACACCAAAATGGATATCGGCTGTAAATGTCCATACTAATATAATAAAATGTGAATGTTAGCTCCGGTTGATGCCTCTTTACTTAATTACTTACTACCGAACCTGGGGACGAAAAAAAAACTCTAGGGGGAGAGCCAAATGACTACCTAGTTACCTACCAGTTGAACCTAGGGAACAAATCAAAATTATTTTATTAAATATTTGTGTGGCCGAGGCCGGAATCGAACCGGCGTCTTCAGCTTGACGCGGCTTTCACCACTAGGCCACCCGCTAGTCTATTTCAGTAGGTATATTATATACTTGGTCAAGCAGATCTTGTCAGTAGAAAAAGGCAGCAAATTTGAAAAATGTAGGCGCGAAGGGATATCGTCTCATTGAAAATTAGAATTTAGCGCCTTTTTCTACTGACAAGATTTGCTTGACCATCTATAATTTCTACCTATTTTTTTTAGGAAACCTCTTTTTTTCAATTATAGCTGCGTATTGACAGGATTAGTATTGATATTGATACGACCGTTTATTACTTACGAGGGGTAAATTGTATATGTTTCCCGTTTCCATCATGACTATCTAATTACCGTAGTACCTTACCTACCCATTACCTACCTCTAGGGAAAACCGGAAATCAAAGTGTTCATTAATTTATGGGATTAGCTTCCAACTGTCGTTAAATACGTGCCGATGTTGATGTGAATAAGCACTTATTTATTTGATTAGGCAGTAAATATCAAATATCTAAAGAAAGCTCAAATTTAATATACATAATTATTACCTGTACTGTACTTTATGCCGGCTTTAACGCTGTGGCGCGCTCTGCGCGGAAGAATCGGGCGGACTTAGCGTACCTATATCCACAATTATATATGATTTTTGATCGCTTATCCTACATTTTTCTGTAACTTGCTGTTTTACTTTGTGAATATAACAGCAAGTACCCTAAACTACCTAGTACGAGTATATACTGAATTCTGAGGGATTTATGCTCAAAATAACTAATTTTTTATTACTTAGTCAAATATCGATCTCATCGAGATAAATCGAAACACCAACACACCTATCGCATAATAAAATACAAGCTAATCCTATTAGTGATTTTGTATGTAAAATAGTATTAGCTTGTGTTTTATTATGCAATAGGCCCGAAATCTGGATTTAATTTTTTTCGCACGTGATTTCGAATCTCCAATATTGACTAGAGATTGCATTCCCTAGCCACCATCACGCGCACGTGCAAGGGTGCACTGCCAAATTGCCAATAAAAGCGAAATTACCTATTAGATGTCAAGTCTTCAAGTTCAGTGTAGGAGAGAAACTTTTAAAACATACCTGTAAACTGGATCTTCAATATGAGGACTTGATCATTGGGTACAACCGTATCTTGTGCAATTTTCTTTTTTTATTTCAGATTCGGCAGTTGGTCAATGTTTGCTATTGGAAGAAGAAAAAAGTTTGGATAGAACAAAAAAAAACAGATAAATAAAGAACCAAGGAGGTCAGAAATATTTAAACTATCTGTTTAAATAAGACTGATAATTGGGAGAGTGTAAAGCATGCAGGTGTATACTCCAACTCATATCAATAAATCTTAGGACCTGTGTATAGTGATAAAAATGAAGATTTGGAAGGTTTGGTTTCAGCTAAAAAACTGCCGCACCATACCATGTATTTTCAGTAATGTCCAACCGAAGTTTTGGTTTTGAAAAAAAAATTGGTTTCTGTCAGAGACTGACAGATTATTATCACTTGATATTTGGCCATAGCTCTTTAGAAAAGAAAACATTGCGAGGAAATTGGACTAACCCAACACTTGCCTAGTTTTCCCTCTGGGCAAGAGAAAGAAAGATGAGGCAGCTCCTTTTAATTTCCATATGAAAATTGCCAATTCCTGGAATTAAGTTGACTAGTGCATCTAGTGCTAACATGATGAGGAAGTAACATGACTATTACAATAATTGGGAAAGCACTTACCGACATGAGAAAAGTAAAAAAAACAGTTTCAACTCTCAACATGCCTTTTATTGAGATGTTCCATAAATAAATCTAAAGGGTCTTCACCACTGTCAGTGGAGTTTTTCCTTCCGTACTCCGTGACCAGTTGCATGTGCTCCTCCAGGTTCTCCGAGTCATTTGGCTCCGAATCAAAGTACTTGTCCTCAGCGTCTTGTGAAACTTGCTTTAGGTCATCATACTGCTCATTGTTGTCTATGGTAGTGTAGTCTATATCATCTCTGCCTTCCACGAAGCTGGAGTACATCTCCTGCATGAATTCCTCTCTAAGAAGTTTTCTTTCTGGAGCGCTTATTGTTTTCTGGGTTCTCACTTCAGGCTTAGAAGAAGACTCGGGTATTTCATGATCATCAAACTCGCCCCATTGCTTTTTCTTAAACTGTTTATCTTCATCATGGTCTTCTTTTGGTCCATTAATATCCATAGACTCTATATCTTCCTCAAGCATTTGTTGGTCTTTTGTTTGTCTCATTTGATTTCTATCAACTGTCTCCAATATCAAGTTTAGAAATGTAAGGTTTTCATTGTCCACTCCGTCTCGCTCCTTTATTTCTGCTTCTGTCAAATACTGCCCCACTAGTTGATCATAGAGAAGAGGGCTTCTATACATCATTTGCTTTTCATTAAAATAATCAGATTCATCTTGCAGCTTCTTCAATGCATTGTACCTTCTATTTCTCACTCTTTTATGCCTTGTATCATCAGAGTGATATTGTTTTAATTCCTTTATACATTCCCGATATTTGCTATCCCCACTTTCAGGACGATAGTTATCAAAGTATTCTATGTGATGTGGTGCTAAGTATTTTCCAAATTGTAGTAAAAAATCAGTCGGCGCCCTTCTGAAGAGATCACAGGCCAACTTTATTTTGTCCCGTGTCCGTATTTCTGATTCATTAACGTGAGCTGTTTTTATTGAAATCTTTGCGCATCTCACTAAATAATCTACAATATCTGTGATAGGATCTTCGATATCGTCTTCAGCATAACAGTTTTCATTAACCGACATGGTAAATTATTGATCTTTTACCAAAGATAAACGTAAAATCAAGACCTATCTTCAATACCGTGTTGTAATTTGTTAACTACGAGCCGAGATTAGCAATTTATTTCAGACAATTGACATAAAATTGACAATTGAGTTTTGACAGTTCAATGACATTTGTATTTTTTTTAATTCAGAAACCTTGAATTAATTTACTGTCTAGATCTTGTAACAACATAATTAATAAATTCTACGGGTTAGTTCATCGATATTTATTGTTACAGAATTTTATCATTTGTGTTTCAACATAGTTGCATGATATAGTAAACCTGATAATATCATTGTGTTGCAAAAAGAGCATGAAAAGAATGCTGATTTAGTGGTGTTGCTGAACGTACGCCATATTAAGAAAAATCTGTTTCAGATACAGAAATAACCGTTTGAATATTACTATAATTGTATAAATTTCAGAGCCAACTGTCATAATTTTATTGAGTCAGGCTGTCAAGGTGTATTATGTGTATGGGTTGACAAATAAATATTTTGCATTGATTCGGGGATTCACTAACGACAGAAAACTAGAAATCCAGATGCGTATTACTCATAATTAGATCAACGTTAGCATAATAAAGTCATAAATTGGAACAAGTTATTTTATAGTTGGGTAAATGACTTGGTGTGTTGGTGCTGAAACTGTTTATCTTGGCTGGAATGTTTTGGGACATACCATGGAGATGGGAAGATATGTGTGGATCGGCCGGGCTGCAGCCCTGGGATCACGCGTCAAAGGACCTGGGACTGTGCTTCCAGCAGTTGTTTCTGCAAATTCCTCTGTACTTCATCATTGCGGTCGTGTCGGGGTACTATATCGGTTACAGGAGGGATTGGGTGATAAGAGAGAAGTTGCAGGAGCGTGCAATAGTCCTCCGTAGTTTTGTTGTGCTGACTTTAGTTTTTATACCGATAGTAGAACTGTATATTTTTATTACGAAAGTGGACTTTGTGTTGCTGCCTGTAGATTATTTTGTGGCTGGAGCATCATGCTTGTCTTGGCTGGTGCATTTTGGATATGTGTTGTCTCTGAAGCACCGTCTGGGCTCGAGTTCCCGCGGGCCGTCAGTGCTGCTGTTCCTCTGGGGGCTGACGGTGGTGCTCAATGTGATATCTCTGCGTAGCTGTGTTATTCTCGGAGGCCCTGTTGCCTTCTATGTTGCCACACTGTGTTGCCATGTAGTGTACTTTATTACTCTAATACCATCAAGTGAATCCAGGCCTACTTACTACTCAGCTTGCCTGGTTGGATCACAACATGGTCATGTAAGTGTTTTTTAACTTTATGTAAGTTGAATCTTAATGCATGGGTTTCCCAAATAATTATAGTTTTTAATGCATATTTACCCATATTCATAAGATTCAAAGAAGATATATTATGTGAAATACATTATTTTCATTAAAAAATATTTTTAAAACCTGACTCATAATTTGATGTTACAGGATGAGTATACACCATTGTTGCCCCATATGGACGAAGGTGTCTTAGGCACGGCTATGCAAGGCAATGGCTGCATATCACAATTACTGTTTTTATGGGTGAATCCACTGCTAAAGAAAGGTAACTAACTATTTATTTATTTTTTACACGAAAAGTTTCACTAATTACACTTGTAGGAGTACAGTCACCTGCAATAATATGTTACTCCGCGAAGGCCGCAAAAATATGTGACACGCTCTTATGGCTCTACAAATAAGATCGTGTCAGATATTTTTGCGGCATACTATTGCAGGTGACTGTACAACTTTTACATTAATTAAATCAGCCAGCTAAAAACATCTGTTGTGCAGGAAAATATGTATTTATTTGGCTAGCGTCACCCTACTCATATTTGTTGATTCCTTTGTGTTGTATTGAGTGTTGTATGCACCAAGTATACATTTCCATTTTATATTTATTAATGGGAGCAATAAAGAATATATAGATGGTCAAGCAAATCTTGTCAGTAGAAAAAGGCGCGAAATTCAAATTTTCTATGGGACGATATCCCTTCGCGCCTACATTTTTCAAATTTGCCGCCTTTTTCTACTGACAAGATCTGCTTGACCAAGTATAGTATCCTGTTTTAACTTCCAAAACTTATTTAAAAATTAATTTTAGGTTTTGACAAGAAACTGCAAGACCCAGAGGAACTATTTGACATCCCTGCAAAGTACCGGTGTGCTTATGTTGGTGCTAAGATGGACAGAGCACTGATTGGCAATGTAGACAACTACCAGCAGTATGCGGAGATACCACATGAACCTTTTATCAGTTCAGGTCAGAAACAATTAGTACATTTCAACACATTTAATGCAAACAAATCTTTTCAAGCAAGTATGTATATGAGACGCGGCAGACCACCCGCTAGATGGAGCGCACAAGTCACGACACCGCTGCATCTACATCTGCAGGAAGCCGTACATATGGCGGGTGACAGAAGCCTATGGAAGAGACTGGTCAGTAACATTAGGACATGATGTCACGATCCTCAGCATTGAGGGAACGACTGATGATGATGTATATGAGAAAAAAAATAGTTGCTTACAGAACACTTCCAATTGGCCTTCTTTACCCTATCTTAGTGTTTTCAATTCTAAAGAATCCCTATACCAGTATACCTAGACCTTGACTAGCTGATAAAAGTAATTAACAAATCAAGGTCGTCCAGGATATAGATTATGTAGACTTTTTCCTTAAATAACATTGAAGTAAACAAAAGGAGAATATACGAAGTATGACATAAATGTTTAGGTATTTTTATGTACTTACCTACCTACCTCAGTAAAATTACTTTAGGGCTGTATTGTGACTCACTAAACTATCGATGCATTTATGTAAGTAATAAGCATACATTGGGGTTTTCGGTGCGGGAATGATTTCGTGTATTTATAACTTTGTTTATTGTAAAATAAATACCAAACTATGAATTAAACGTAGGTAGTAAGCTCCAAATGTGCTTAGAAATGTTAAATTAGTATCGTTTTTTACAGTTTTTACCTGTTATTTGGCTAGTGTAAAACATTCCCGCACCGAAAACCCCGATGTATGGTAATAATTAAAGGAAAAATACTCTTTAATTGCTTTGTCAGTAACATATTATTATTTACAATTAGTGGAACCACCATTTTCGCGAGTCAGACATGGACTGACATTAAACATGAATTGGCAGGCTACGGCGCGCTGGGCGAGTCGGCGCCGCAGTCGTCCACGCCGGTAACGCCGACCTCGCGTGTACCGCTGCGCCGTCGCCGAAATGTGACTCTTTTCCGGGCACTGCACTCGTGCTTCGCGTACCAATTCTATAGCATCGGCGTGTTGAAGTTGGTATCGGACATGGCTGGCTTCGCTGGCCCTATGCTACTCAATAGGCTGGTCGCGTTCGTGGAGGATGAGAGTATTGATCAGCATTATGGGTAAGATTTTGTTCTGGCAAGACGACTTGTGTAACTCCTTATTTTTGCGCTTTCGTTGTTGAATCATAAAGGAGCCCGACGGCCGCTTTGTCATTCTAACCTAACCCCAAGAGCTGGCGCAAGAAACAGCCTTCATGAGAGTGACAGCCATTTTGGCCTTTTAACTAAGAAGGGATACTTGGCTTAACTGAAATCAGTTCCTCACAATGTTTTTCAACACCTAAAAGTGACTGCTAAGTACCTATCAAATGATATCTCGGACATAAGTTGAAAGAAGCTCACTAGTTAATAGTACAAGTTGGGGTTTGTACAGTCGACGTCAAATATATGTTTACATTTGTCGCCTTATTACAATGGAGTAAGGTGCAAAAGTGTAAACATATCTTTGACGTCGACTGTACCTGCGACCTTCAGTTTTAAAGTCGCACGCCTTGTCTGTAAACATGAAACTGTCAGCGCCATTTTTAATTTAGAACTCTTAGCTTCACGCCCTGTTAGTAATTCCATTGTTATTGCTCATAAATCACTTTTTTTTTTTCAGCTACATTTATGCAGCAGGTCTCATGGCCTCCACCCTAATCTCCACCCTGTTCAACGTGCACTTCAACTGGCTGATGTCTCTCATCGGCCTCAAGATGCGCGGCGCCATCGTCTCGACCATACTCCGCAAGACCCTGAGCGTGACGTCCACTGAGCTCAATAAGTCGTTTTCCGTTGGAGAGATAACGAATTTTATGTCCACGGATACGGATAGAATTGTGAATTCTTGTCCGAGTTTTCATTCTTTGTGGAGTATTCCTTTACAGGTGTGTATGAAATTATGTTTCTAGATTAAAACTTTTCTGTATTTTGGTGATCGCCAACTGACACACCAAAACGTCAAAACATTGTACGTACTGAAACGCTCAAAAATATCTGGTGCCATCGTATTTGCAGTAATGGGAGTGTCCGATCGAAGTTTCGGTCATTTCGGCATGTTTAGGCATAAAAATCGTGTTTCAGCCGAAGGTTCGGTATCGGCTAAAAAATTGCCGAACGTTTCGGTTTCGGCATAATAATGATATTTCGGCCTAAGGTGTCATTTCGGCCGAAACTAGAGCAAACCCCTAATGTAAAGGCCACCCACAATTATGTACCAGTCAATCGTTAAAACATTTTAATGTAAATTAATTATTGTTACAGCTCTTCATCACCCTATTCCTCCTCTACCAACAAGTGGGTATCTCCTTCCTCGCCGGCGTGGCGTTCTCCGTCCTCCTCATCCCCATAAACAAGCTCATCGCCAACAAGATCGGCCAGCTCAGCACGGAGCTGATGAAACACAAGGACTCCCGTGTTACTCTGATCAGCGATTTACTCCGGGGCATTAGGACCGTGAAAGTGCATGTTTGGGAGGACTACTTCATAAACAGAGTAACAGGTAACTAATAAATATTAACTTGCATATTTCCTTCTCTACAACAAAATCGGGCAATTTTAAGAGCTGATGAAACGTAAGGATTCCTGTGTTACTCTGATCAGT
This sequence comes from Cydia splendana, assembly GCF_910591565.1. Lineage (NCBI taxonomy): Eukaryota > Metazoa > Arthropoda > Insecta > Lepidoptera > Tortricidae > Cydia > Cydia splendana. The sequence continues at coordinate 31,813,344 of NC_085960.1, read as the reverse complement.
GGTTTACTCCGGGGCATTAGGACCGTGAAAGTGTTTGGGAGGACTACTTCATATACAGAGTAACAGGTAATTTATTAAACTAACGTTTTACTATTAAGGGTCGATTTTTTCTTCCGCGCCCATGTCTGCGTAGACTGAGTATGTAGTTATATGTATATTCCACTTTACTTAGAGATGATTTCCAGGATAACAACCATCCTATGTCCTTTTCCAAGGCTCAAACTATCTCCATACCAAAATTTATCTAAATCGGTTCAGAGGTTTAAGTGTGAAAAGGTAACATACGGACAGACAGAAATACTATCGTATTAATATTATTAGAGTAAGGATATTTTCGATTTTCTCAAGTCCCACTTTAAAAAAAAACACAATATACTATTGTTGACAGAGTCCCGAACATTGGAGCTGAAGTACCTGCGCTGGCGCAAGTACCTGGACGCAATCTGCGTGGTACTGTGGGCCACCACGCCCGTGCTGGTGTGCGCGCTCACGCTGGGCGTGCACGCGCTGCGCGGGCAGCCGCTCCTAGCGCCCACCGTACGTACAACAAACAACTAGAACAACCTGACTAGAGCTCGAAAACCGGCCAAGCGTGAGTCGGACTCGCGCACGAAGAGTTCCGTACCATTACGCAAAAAATGGCAAAAAAAAACACGTTTGTTGTACGGGAGCCCCACTTAAATATTTATTTTATTCTGTTTTTAGTATTTGTTGTTATAGCGGGAACAGAAATATATCATCTGTAAAAATTTCAACTGTCTAGCTATCACGGTTCATGAGATACAGCCTGGTGACAGATAGACAGACGAACAGACGGATAGTGGAATCTTAGTAATAGGGTCCCGTTTTTACCCTTTGGGTACGGAACCCTAAAAATTACCCCACGTTGTGCCCCGAGCGTATAAATTGTTCAGCGCGCAGTTTGACAACGTCAAATATTGTAATGCGTATGTTTTAGCCAACCCAATCCAGACCAATCACAACTTTTTTGTGACGAAAATTGTGTATGGAGATAGGATAACTGTCAGTATAATATCTGAAAAGTTTTTGGAAGTCATGTTTGTACTGAGAGAATAATGAGAGATTAGTATTTACTCTATACGTATTCCGTCAACGGGCCCATCACGCCTGCCCTAGTGTGCGCTCTCACACCTGTAATAATATCTTGCACAACTGACAACCATTATATCCCCGTTCATATAAAGACTAAATTTAAAACATTTTCCAGGTGTTTACAACAGTGGCTCTAATCAACATGCTGATCGCGCCGCTGAACGCGTTCCCGTGGGTGCTGAACGGGCTTACTGAGGCCTGGGTGTCTATCAAGCGGATACAGAAACTATTAGACGTGAGTAAAGGTTTTTTATTTTATATTTATAGTTAAAGCGAAAAAGCGGTAAGTTGAAAAAAAGTGAGCGCAAAACATGGAGTGTCTGTAGATTTTTAAAAATTTAGCGCCTTTTTTAGAAGAAGAAGAAGAAAGGAGAAATACATTTATTTTAACGCCACAACATAGTACATGAAAAAAAGAAAGGCTGCATGACATAAAAGACATTTGGACGCTAAAATAGGATCCCACTCAGCCGCGGCAAACCGTGGCGCTGGTTTTCTGTGGGGACCTGACTTAATCTAAAGTTGATGTATGGCGACACGTTCGCCAATGACACACAAATAAATATACATTGATATAAAAGCTGGACTGGTTAGCCCAGTATGTACATAAATGTTACTTAACATATCTGTTTTAGCTCCCAGACATGGACCCGGAGCGTTACTACGACAAACTGAACACGAATCGCAACGAAGACAACATGTTCATGATAAACAACGCAACCTTCGCCTGGGCCAAGCCGCCCGAGCGTAGGACACCCCAACCGAGTAGGAGAAGCAAGGGCAAGTCCAAGAAGAAACAGTCTAAGAGGAACATTCAGGTAGTCTTACAATTTATAACGCACCTTCTGGAAATGGATAGTTTACTAAGCGCCACTTGCACCGCCCCACTAACCCGGGGTTAATTGGGGAAACCGTTAACCTAGTATCAAATTGTACTGGTAACCATGGTAACTCCAGGTTTAACCAGTTAACCCCGGGTTAGTGGGATGGTGCAAGTGGCCCTAAGTAACTAACTATTTTGGCTCAGCGATCCAAAGAGAATCTTGACCTCCGAACCGAGAATTATATACTACGAACCAGATATTGTTGAGGGATCATTGTATTGTGTTGACGATAAACTAAAACCGTCATTTAAAAAAAAAGAAGGAGGTTCTCTAAACAGAGACAAATGTCGAAATAATCTACAGAAAGAAAGTCTTATTAAGAGAATCCTTTGAACTAAAGTAGATTTGTTTTATCTTGAAATTCGACGTCGTATTTCCTATAAAAAAACTTCCTCTTTAGTAGTTTCTGATGTTAAGGATCACTGCTCATTTAAATGAACATCTTGTATAGTAGGTAGACTGAAGATATTTCTATTATTTTATGCAGGCCAGCGATTCGTCAAACGAAGTGGTGGAACACAGCGAACCATTCATGCTGCGCCATATATCGCTAGAAATCGAGCGAGGGGAGCTAATAGGCATCACCGGGAGCGTTGGCAGTGGGAAAACGTCCCTTCTACACGCCATTATGGGGGACATGGTTAGGAAGAGTGGGGTTATACAGGTCCCAGAGAGCCTTAACAGTGAGTATCATTTTTATACCGCTAGAGTACGAGCGAGAAGCTAATAGGAATCACTGGCAGCGTTGGCAGTGGGATGACATTACTCCCATCGCGTGGGGGTTCCCCTCTTCTGGCATAATATTGTTTGTCAGAAATACACTTCGCAAAACATGTATCGCAGAAACACTTTTAGTAGAATGATAATTAGGCATAAATATGACTTTGCATTATTATTACTAAGCATACAATACATTTAGCAGAAGATTACTTTTGCAGACTTTGGTTTAGCATAATTTTATGTACCATAATTATCCTGCAGCATAAAGTTATACTTGCAGAAAAGTGGATTACGTTAAGTAAGAACTGTGACACCCAAACAAAATTGAACCTGTGCCAGATAAGAAGATTATGTTAGGTTGTTACTGCGGCCTCCTGTATAAAACGAACGGCTCCCAGAAAAGTGGGTTAGGTTAGGTTAGAACTGCGACCTCATACAAAACGAACGGCCACCAGAAAAGTGGGTTAGGTTAGGTTAGAACTGCGACCTCATACAAAACGAACGGCCACCAGAAAAGTGGGTTAGGTTAGGTTAGGTTATCTGATTAACTTTAATGCATCTTGATAACTTTATGCTACCTAAATATTATGCAATACATTTATCTGCGAAATTAATACTCGTTTAAAAGACTATTATGATCATCAACAGTATGCCAAAATATGGTTCTGGATTTTAAAACTCTGCGAAATGATTGTATGCTAAATGATATATGGGAAAGGTAATTCTGCCAAACGACATTTCTGCCAAGTAACATTATGCAATACAAAAATATGTCAAAAATCTTTCTGCGACACATTAGTAAACCATCGCGTGGTTATGAAGAGGAAGTTTCTTCCTTTCACTACCTTTTTTGCAAGTTGTGTAAACACGGTGGCTAAAAAATAACTGCATTTCCGTTGCCCGTGAGGTTTTGGGATTATACTGATCAACTTTTACTATGGGACCAACCCCGAAATCGCGAAAAAAAAATGTATCCTCCCATAGAAAGTGGACCAGCCAAAATGTATGAAACAGCCAAATTTTTAATCGCGATTTCGGGGTTGGTCTCATAGTATAAGTTGCTCAGTATAATCCCAAAACCTCCCTGGCAACGGGAATGTAGTTATTTTTTGGCCACCCTGTATAGTTATGTCGATGTGTATGTAATCAGTAATCATTCACCCCAACTCTCCTACTGACACGTCAACACGTCATCATTATCGTCATCGTCACCGTCGGTAACGATATGATTCAAACCTGTTGTCTCGAGATGAAAGAAGTCCTTCTAAAAATTTAATTGGGCAATTTTTATTTTTAGGTTTTGGCTACGTGTCTCAGAAACCGTGGTTGATACGGGGAACAATCCGGGATAACATTTTATTCGGGAAACCGTACGACGAAACCAAATTCCAGACAGTTGTGGAAGCTTGTGCTCTTACCGGTAAGTGAAAAATTATTATTGAGTGGTAAATTTAGGTACCGTTAAGCCCAAACCCACTAAAATTCGGAAGTTTCTCGGTCCGCTAAAATATTGACTATAAACTTAGGCCCAGTTGGACCAACCACATTTGGTGACAGACGGTTTGGTGCAACCGGCCCTTAGTCAGTTTTACCCCAGAAAGATGATGGGTCGGTTGCACCGTCTGTCACCGTTAAAGCGTTCGCTAAATTTTATTGTATGGGAAGTTTCATACTACACTGCTGATTAACGTTAGTCAGTCCGTTAAATGTGGTTGGTGCAACTGGCCCTAAATGTTACTCAGTTAAATGCTGATTTTGTAAGGACTATTTATGCTGCAAATTATCAAATACTATAGAATGTGTGATAGCTTTCGAGTGTCGGGTGTTGTCGAATGGATTCGGGTCGTATGTGTGTTTCGAAGTTTCGAAATATCTCGTGCTGAAAGAGGTGCTCATGACTTGTCTTCTATTACCTAATGCCTGAGAATGCCTGAGATTTTGTGAGATGATGGATGCTAGGCCGTCAACTGTTGTGTAGTTTTAAGCTGTTAATTTATATTTGATGACGCATTCGTTATGACTGTAATGTTATGTAAATATGTTTGAAAATAATTTGGCCAAGCCCGAGATAGCTCGAGGCATTTAGTGTTCCGTACGGCTACCATCGGTTTGGCATTGACATAAAAGATATCGTGAACGTAATTTACTTCCTATAGGTATATCTTTTTCGCACTAATATGTCAGTACGAGCGAGATGCATAGAAAGTAAATTACGTTCACGCCCACGGTAGCGTTTATGTCAATGCCAGGCAACCACTGACATCTTGCAGGCTTCGGGCCTTCGGCCCTTCGCGGAGCTCGGCCTTCGGCCTTCGCATTTAGACACTTGTATTAATTACCTGTGTTTAGAACTGACCTCCTGGATGCTTCGGGCTTTCGGCCCAATGCGACTTCAGCCTTTGGATCTTACGATTTAGACACTTGTACTTAAAAATACTTGGAAAAGTTACGGGAGGCGCGCGTCTGTCGGACGCTTCGGATCTTCGAATCGCTCCTTCGGCCTTTGCATTTAGTTAGATTCTTGTACTATTACTTTGTGTTTAAATACCGAAGTCGAGCATCTCGCGAATGCTTGATGTATTATAATAATTTAGAGTAAGGCCAAGCAGCACGCACCACGATTTTTTGTCGTGCGATAATTTTGTCGCAGAAATGCAACGTATGTGTTTATATGTTAGTGCGCGCATATGCGACAAAAAAATCGCAGCGATTTTAAAATTGTGATTTGTCAAATTTTTCCGCGATTGTTCGCGACGCGATTGTCGCAAAGTGAATTGCAGCATGCGGAGTTGTATGGCCCCGCGCGCACTATGATAATAAAATCGCACCCCGGCTGGACCTCAGTCGGCATTTCGCTCTGCAAACCCCAACATCTCGGCACCTGCATCTCCAATGGAGTCTCAAAATGAGACGCTAGATGTTGACCATTTAATTATGGAAATAGACGGGGATCACCTTTGTGTTATAAATGCTCAAAGTCATACAGCAATCGCATATTAAAGACACGTTTCATGACAAGCGACTGGTACAAAATCCATGTTGAGAATGAACAAATCGTCGACTTTTTCATCTCAGTGCGCGCAGTGAATTTTCTGCGATATATTACAGCGCGATTCTAAAATCGTGTCGCAAAAATTAAAATCGTGCTGCGCGCTTGGCCTATATAATAAATATCCTACAATATATATCCTACAATTTGAATTTAGAACTCATTATTTTTTTTATTTGATTTTGTTTCTAGTTCCATGCCATATATATAGACTTTAATATTATTTAGAACTACTAAAAAATAAAGAGTCCGTCTAAGCTAACAAAGTGAGAGAGTATAAGAGACGTAGTTTATGGATGAATCCTTTTCGCTAAACTACGTTCAATTGATACTAAACTCAGTCCGAGTTTATATAATTAGAGTTAGACCAAGAAAAGTCTGCAGCGATTTTGATAGCACTCGCAGTGCAAGCGTTATTTTAAACATCATACTTCTATGAAATTATGACGTATAAATAAGCACTGCGTGGGCTATCAAAATCGAATCGCTGCAGACTTTTCTTGGTCTAACTTAAAGTTTTTATAATGTAAGTACTTCTAATGCAATATAAACCGCATTAATAGGTTATTTAGTGTTATTACTGTAGAGTTAAGCTGACAAAAAATATAAGTTATGAGTATGAGTGAGTTATTAATATTTTCTGCACGTCTTGAATTTTGGCCGAGGAAACGTGTTTTTCAGAGAATTTAAAAAAGAAAATTTTTGCGATTACTGTATTTAAAAGAAATTTTTTTTAGTAGAACTGGGATTCATGAGTACCAAATCTTAACTTACATTTTTGTCTCTGCGCTGGCTGTAAGGTTGACGAAATATCTCTCAAACAAGTTTGAACAAGATCGGCTTACTTTAAATATTTCGTAAATTTTACCTTTGTTTCTAAAAACTGTTATATTTAAATGTCATATAGGTACTATTAATGTCTTCCAAAATTATTTTCTCGTAACAGGACTGAGGGGCTACCGCGAAAACCGAAATTCGCAACTTGCGGGGATCTTTCTCTTTTACTCCAAAGAAGGCCTAATTAGAGTGACAGAGAAAAATGCTCGCAATTTGCGAACTTCTATTTTCGCAGTTATAGCCCTGAATCTTGTTGCTCACCTATCCGTTCAAAAATATACATAAGTACTGAATATAATTAATAGATATTATAATTATACAATTAATACATAAATGTAATGGTACTTAATGAAAAGGAATATTGTGTATATTGTTTCGACGAATCAGATACTCTCAATAAAATCTACAGATGAGGCCACACAGCTGTTCATAATAAATATTAAATGACTTTATTATCTCTATACGCCTTACTAACTCTATGTGTCCTATTGTGGAAAAATAAAACACAACGACAGTGAAGAACGGAATTCTTAATTTGAATTTTTCAGATTTTTGAGATGCCTAGTCCATTGGTTGGAAAGCCCGTTCGAAATTTAAACTTATTTGCAATATAATAAGGTCGAATTTTGTAGATCTCTCTCATACTTATAGTAGGCTATTCAGATAAAATTAAATATCCCACAAAAATAAGCAAGCAGAATTAAACTTTGTGTCAAAGACATAAGTCATAAATTTCAATGCCAAAGTTTTAACTAAGGATCTTTCTCGCTAAAATTACTGTCTAATATGAATTGACCAGTGTAAGCATCAGTTAGCTAGCCCTAAGCAACCAAAGATCAAGCTGCAGTTGAAAAACTAATAAAGATAAAGTTAAGCTGATAATTTTCCCGCCGTCTCCATGCTTCTTTAAGTTGGGTATTGACTGGTCAGCTGCCTGTTAGCTATAGTTTTCGCGAAAATCGCCAGGACAGAGGTGAAAATTTTTGTATGAAAACTTGCAACTTTAAATGCATTTTTTGACGAAACTATTGCAGTCTAAAATGAAGTCAAAATCAGTCCATCGACTCAATTTTTTGCAAGCTTTCTAATGGTACCCCACACGATTCTTACAAATGAAAAAAGTTTCAGCCTACCCCTCTCAACCCCCTAAATTTCCCCCTTTAATAAGAAATAAGCAGTTTTGACTTATTTACAATATGAGTGGTGGTAATTGCTATAACTGTTCCAAATTTTAGGTATCTATGTCAAACGGTCTCTGAGAAAAACGTATTTAACTGATTTGCAAGACCGAAGTGATCCCATAAGTGTTCCGTAAACAAAGTTTTGTACGGAACACTAAAAAATGAAAAAAAAAATGAAAATGACCATGAATGTTCACAGAGGACCTGAACGTGCTGGGCTGAGGCGCGCACGTGGGCGAGGGCGGCTGCACGCTCAGCGGCGGCCAGCGCGCGCGCATCGCTCTAGCACGAGCCGTTTATCAGGACAAGCAAGGTAACAAGAAACTATGCGCGTCATTTGGCTTTTCTTAACCAAGAGTGAAGGCCATCTTTGAGGCCATTTGCTATCATAACGTTAAGAATTGGGTGCAATATTTCTACTTGATTGGTGCGAATTCTGGCGTGTAATGACACTTTGAAGAGAATGAATTTACTCTTAAATGCAAAGATCGCGAAAAATCAAAAGTTATGACAATCATAGAAAAAATGTAGGACATCTTTCGATTGTCAAATATGAGGCGGCGTCATAATCGTGCACCTTTTCTAATCTATACTTTTCTGTGTGTTGCAGTGTATCTACTAGACGACATATTCTCCGGCGTGGACACGCGCGTAGCTCAACATATTATGCAGCGCTGTGTGCTGGGCCTGCTGAAGCGAACAACACGAATACTGGTGTCACCATCGCCGCGTATACTCGCGCGCTGTTCACGAACGGTGCTTGTACATGACGGCCGCATACAAGCGTTGGGTAAGTACCTACTATATTACGGCAGGGTCGCCATGTATAAATATTACAGTGTAAGTACACTGTAACATTTGTAACACAGCTAACCCTAATAAGGGTTAATATGCAGTTTGAAGCAGGTAAATAACGTGAATGCCTTCTTCAATAACACGGCACGATTTCTTTCTTTCTTATCTTTTAACGATTCGTTTTAATGAAGTCTTTTGTCAACCGATCTGTCTATGGAACACGACCTCAGCGACGCCATCTGCGTTGCACTATTATTATTTTATGTCACTACATGATAATGTCGGAATATTATTGTTTTTTTAATCAGGACCTCCAGAAGCGGTGCTAAGTGAGATCGAGGAGTTCCTACCGAGCGACTCAGATGCGTTCGAAGAGGAGCCTCCCAAGGCCATCGCACCCGTAGCGGATAATCAAGACAGTGTCAGTCGAAACAGCTTGGACGAGGATGTAAGTTCTGTTAATTACCTTATGGACTTAGAACGCAGTACGTTTTTGTATCAATTATCGCCGCAAGTAAATGAATCCGAACCTCGCTATAGTCTTCTATCCTCCGCTGTAATGGAAGTTCGGATGACAGTCGTTTTCGCAATATGTCTGCACCCATCTTTTGAACCTGGGCTCCACTAAGACGTAACCATTAAATACCTTAATTACCACTAGTTTGTTGTTTACAGATACTTTATTCTGTTTACGTTTAGGCATAAAAATAAATGTATTAAAAGCGTCTCCATTCATTTTAAACTAGAAATAGTTGAAAATGAATGTTGTTGTTGTTGCGAATAAATTAGTTATGTTCCTTTGAAAATCATAAAATAAAAGCATGACAAATAATTTACGTTTTGGTGCCGTGACCAGAATTATTATTGCATCTAGTTTTATCTTATTTGGTTAGTTGTTATTGGCAGGCTTTTACATATAATTTTTTTATTCTAGGAAGCGATGTCGGAAGGCACGGTCGGCTGGTGGGTGCTAGGCCTGTACCTCCGCTCCGTCGGTTTCTTCCTCTCCGTGGCCATCATTCTCTCCCTCATCCTCATGCAGCTCTCTCAGAACTTCACCTTCGTGTGGCTCACCTTCTGGGTGCGCAACAAATCGCGCAACATCACCGAGACCACCGCCCACGAGAACACAACAGCTTTAGACCATGGATTTAACGCTATAGACACAGTTATTGACACGATAATGAACATGTCACAACAGTTTATCAGCCACTTGGATCGCAACGTTACGCCAACTATAAGACTACAAGCGCCAGCGAATGTGACGCCGAGTTATGACGATGACTTCTATTTGGAAGTGTATTTTGGACTAGCGGGGTTAAATTTGTTGTTTACGGTGATGCGAGCGTTCCTGTTCGCTTACGGCGGCGTGCAAGCGGCCACTAGGATACATAAGATCCTTCTTAGAGTCGTGACAAAGGTAAGCAACCTACTAGTAAATGATAATTTATGATATTTTTTACGAATTGCTTGATGTTTTTGTTTTTAGACCATTTTACTGAGTAAAACTATAATTGTACATTAACAATGGAGGCTTTTTGTCATTTTTTAAAACATACATTTAATTTACATTGGTACATTTATCATTTTATACCGTTGTTTTAGGCAAAAATAAAATTCTTCGACGTGACCCCGACGGGGCGGATTCTCAATCGCTTCTCATCTGACACGTATACAGTTGACGACTCGCTGCCATTTATTATGAACATATTTTTAGCTCAAGTATTCGGTTTAGTAGGTAAGTCAAAATCGGTTTATTACCATTAAACTCATTTTACGGTTTAATTCACGTATTTTTTGTGTTCACGTATCTTGCGCGATATATTTCAGCGCCTAGGTCACCAATTCAAGTATTAACAGGGCATGAGCAACATTCGCATTGGCTGGGTTGCGTGAGTGAATAAAAATACATGAGTTAAACCGTGAAATTAGTTTAATGTTAGTACTACTCAGTTTAAATTCGACGGTTTATTACGATTGTTTTTTCAATAGATCTTGCATTGTAAAGTAAACTCTACCAACGTTAATTTAAAGTTAATTTTTGAATGTTTTTTCTACTCAGGGGCGGTGGCAGTGACAGTATACGGACTTCCGTGGCTTCTAGCGGGCGTGGTTCCCGTGGCATTCATATACTACCGGTTGCAGCGTTTATACCGCGTCACATCTCGACAACTCAAACGGCTACAGAGCGTTACTCTATCACCTGTGTACGCACATTTCAACGATACGCTAGAAGGTATAGAATTTCCCCATTTTGAAGGGAATATGGAAATCAATGTCTGCGTGCTTGCGATTGCGATCAATTGATTATGCTGCTTAACACTCGCTAAGATAGATCAATGCAGCGCGTTACCTAAGGGCTATAGAACGCACGTTCGACGCCGACATATATCTTTTTACCAATTTATGACGGTAGGTGTCAGCGTCGAACGTGCGTTTCAGAGATGTTAGTGTGTAGTCTTCGAACAATAAAATGCATTTATATATATTTTAGGGTCCAAGGAGCCTTCTTTTATGTGCAAAAGTCCAACTGCCGATATGAAACGGCTACTATTACTTGTAAAGTACCTATTCTATATCTACTCGGTGTCCAATATTAATTCTGTCAATGTAAAGTAAACGGTGCATCCAGGTTTATCGACAATCCGCGCGCTGGGCTCCGGGCCGCGCTGGGCGGACCGCGGCGAGGAGCTGGTGGAGGCGTGGCAGCGCGCCGCGCTGTGCGGCGCTGCCGCCGCGCAGTGGCTCGGCCTGAGGCTGCAGGCTTGTGCTGGCGCCTGTGTGGCCGCTGCGGCGCTGCTGGCTGCTGCGCAGCGCGCTACTCATGCTTTAGACCCGGGTATGTTAAGACGACATGTATTCAGATGTCAGGGGAGGTAGGGGCCGGGCCTCTTACTTTAGCACTCTACACATACACACTCCCGGAAACAAAGCATGTATTATCTTCCTACGCGATGAGAATACCTAACTTGCAGACCAGGGCTCGGAACCGGTTTTTTTTAATCCCAAAATAGCTTAATATTTTTAATTATTTTATGCTCTTTCCGTAGGACTGAATCATGTATTTAGGTAACGACTTCGTATTATTTGATTGACCCATCAAAAATGAAATAATAAACCAAAGAACGAAAAAGAACGTAATAATACCGGTATTTTTTGTATGAAGAAAAACTGTTTCGTGCGACTTGGATCAAGAAAATTATCCGGCCGAAAAGAGAGCTCCCTGTCCAGGTTTTATGAGTCACTCAACTTCAATAAAGTTGTAAAAAAAAAAGTTTAACGAAATTTTTGAAATTTCTATTTTCTACTTGATGTTGGCTCTATACATAGTCTGTAGTTTGGCCATAACACAAAAGAATACCATACCTACAGTGTATTATTTACTCGTTTAGGTCTGGTGGGTCTGGCGATCTCCTACGCACTGTCCATGACGTCCATGCTCAGCAACGTGCTCAACTCCTTCACCGAGACCGAGCGCGAGATGATCGCCGTCGAGCGCGTCGGCGAGTACATTACACAGGTGGGATGAGCTTGTAGTATGTCTTAAAATTCTTATTGTGACATTCCACGGCAAAATGTACCTTATTGCGGCTAACGCTTACGTCGCATAGCGCCGCAATAATATTGGAGCGGCGTTAATAATAGCGCAAGCGCCAATCGCCATAAGGTACCTTTACCCGTGGGACGTCTCAAATTATACTAGACAAATATTGTAGGAGTATAAAAGCGACATGTTATTTTATTAATCGCACAAATTTTCGGATATGATCTAAGTTTAGTATTTAGTGCATGCTTAAAATGTAAAAATGAGCGCTATCTTGCCAACAAACTGCAATCGCAGTTTGGCGAAGAATAAAATTATTAGAAAATTGTTGTGTACCTACTTTATGACTGACTTTATGATGAATTAGTTATTTGTACAACAAGAGATCAAAGTTTGATATTTCTTCGAGTGCTTATTTTGAGTCCCGTGCAAGCGAAAGATTCTATAATAGATTCACGAGCGTAGCGAGTGAATCTAATTTAGAATCTTGAGCGTAGTAAGGGATTCAAAAGCGCACGAGATGTAAATAACTTTGATCTCGTGTAGTACACAAAATTTTTCACCCTAAGCAGTGAGAACATACCTAGAGGGACAGAGGTAATAGAACCCAAGTATCGAACTTGTATTAGACCCCGCATGTTGAAATGACATTTGACTATAAAGGTCACTTGAATGTCATTTTGTCTCACTCTCACTGAGTTGTCTCATTCAGTGAGCAAAATGCGATTTTGCTCACTGGGTGAGACAAAATGACTCAGTGAGCAAAATCGCATTTTGCTCACTGTTTTTAAGAAGCAAAGTACCCTTGTTCGAGCTGCTGAGGTGAAAAATACATTAATTAATTAAATAAGGCGTCCAAACTTTTTGACCCGGATACCACGCTTAACCATCAGCTATCCCGTTCGGAATTGGCGGAATTGGTTCGCGGGCGGAATTGTATGGTTATTGGCTCTCCCGTTTCTTTTCCGAGGGTTAAAAGTAAGGGCTCGAGACTAAGATCCGGCCTGCCGCTCGTTTTTGAAAACTTTGTAATTAAATCGAAATACAGTACAATTGCACAGAGGATACAATAGTTTCTTTTTTAGGTGGAGAGTGAGAAAATTGACGGCGAACCACCGCCGTACGGTTGGCCTTCGCAGGGAGTAGTGAGCTTCGAGGATGTCCATCTTAATTACAGGTAATAAATTAATAACGTATAAACGTATAAATGTGCGATAAAAACCGGTTTCTGGGGTTCACGATTGACTCAAACCTGAACTGGAAATGTCACGTGGATAAACTCTGCGCTAGACTGAGTGGTGCCGTTTTTGCACTACGAAAACTAAAACCCCTTATATCTCAGGATGCCTTAAGATCTGTGTACTACGCACATTTCCACTCATTGATATCATACGGAATAATAATGTGGGGAAACTCGACAGATGCAAAACGAGTTTTTACTATTCAAAAGCGCGCGCTACGTATTTTGGCTGGGGTGAAAACTAGACGCTCGTGTAGGGATCTGTTTGTTGAATATCGCATTATGACGCATTTTTCACTATATCTTTTTGAAATCATAATGTACGTGAGAAACAATATATCAGAATTTAAACGGGTTCACGTTGAGGGTATAAACGTCCGTTCCACGGGACGGCTAAGAACGGTTCCTCGCCGTATGGCCCTAGCACAGAAAAACCCTCGTGTCATAGGACCTACCTATTATGAACGACTTCCGGCCGTTGTAAGAAATGAATTGTGTGATCAAGCATTCAAACGCCGATTAAGAGATTTTTTGTTGGATAAACCGTTGTATTCTGTTAGTGAATTTATCAATGATGTATAGATTTTGACGATCCACCACAGGAGATACTATCTTGACATTATTTTAAAATCTTATCATTTCACTTTTAATTTGATATTTTATTGATTATATTGTTGTGACATCCCTGTTTTTGACGATCATAATATGAATTCCTGTAGATTGACATGCCTGCAATTTATAATGTAATCTGTATTATGAAATAAATAAATCTAATCTAATCTATACATTTACGTACGTATTTTTTAACTTAATAAATCTGAACAAAACGTAAAAAAATGCTAGCATGCACATTTTTTTTTTATAAATCCTTTGTTAATTGGCACAGTCAGTGGGATAATGGGATAATTAAAAAGTTCAATTAACCTGTATCTTTTAGGTGAAGCGGCTAAGGGGCTATTCATAAATTACGTCATTTCAAATTAGGGGGGGGGGGGGTCTGGACATCGGATGACGGTAGCATGAAGTAGGAGGAAATGGGGTCATTTGAAGCATGATTTTTGGATGATTATAGGGGGGGGGGGGGTCAAAAATCGTCAAAAATCGATGACGTAATTTATGGACAGCCCCTAAGGTCTAGTGGGATAGGTAACTTCACTCTAATGTATTGGTATCTTTGATTACATACGTTGTTTGAATTAAAATGCCTTCTTCAATTGAGCGACATATGATATTCTAGTCGCGACGGTCGCGGCGCGGCGCTGCGCGGCGTCACGTTCGCGAGCTACCCGGGCGAGAAGCTCGGCGTGGTGGGCCGCACCGGCGCCGGCAAGAGCTCGCTGCTGCACGCCGTGCTGCAGCTGGCGCCCGCCGCCGCCGGCCGCGTCGTGGTGGACGGCGTGCCCGTGCACACGCTGCAGCTGCACGCGCTCAGGTGCATTAGCTATATTCTTTCTTGTATTGAGGTGTGGAAATCCCTTCTGAGAAGCCTATGTCCCTGATGAGGGATAACAGGATATCATCATCATCATTGAGGTGTGGAGTAAAGAGTACTGTATTGTGTACAATATGCCACAGGAGTTCTTTCATTTCCGCGCGCAAAAATACAAGTAGGTATTCAAGGCACAAAGCGTGAATATAAGCGTGAGCAGTGTTATAGATAGAAGGCAACCGTTTAAATACATAGATGCGGTACCCATTTTCGTAACACTCGCTCCGGCTTATCCCTCAAGTGGAATATTTCATTTTGGATCTCTTGGAATGAGATTTTTTGTAAATTTATTATCAAATTAAAATCGGGCTGCCTACCACTAGAAGGGATTACCTCACGTTTACTTTTAATAAAAATTACATAATATTCCATTCGTTTGTTAGGTCCCGGATAGGCATGATCCCGCAAGAACCCTTCGTGTTCACGGGCAGCGTCCGCGAGAACGTGGACCCGCTGCGCCAGCACTCGGACACGGAGGTGTGGCGCGCGCTGCAGCGCTGCGGCGCCGAGGAGGCGCTGCGTGCTCGAGGAGGCCTGGCCGCGCCCGCCGCACAGCTGTCCAGGGGGTTAGCGCAACTGTTGTGCCTTGCGAGGGCGCTGCTGCAGCGGGCTAAGGTTAGTTGTACTAGCAGGAGATCTAAGGTCCCGTTTTCTAAGGGGACCTTGCATTTTGGAGACAAAGCAAACCGCTTGGAACAGGTATTCCTGGGGGTGACCTGAGCTGATTAAGCCCGGTTGCCAAGAGGTTCCCCCCAGCAGGTGGGCAAGGGAGGGGGGGGGGGGGGGGGGGGGGGGGGGGAAAGTGACTCCGGCGCGCCTCACTCTAAGCTTTATATCTGCATACATCTCGCAACTATATCAAGTTTGGTGTCATTTTCGTATAATTCGAGGATGAAGAATTCATTTCTGTGGCTAAATTTTCACTCACCCATACAAAAAATACGAAAAATTCAAAATTCAAAAAAAATCTTTTAATTTTTCTTTTCGAAAATCCTGTACAAAATGTATACTATGAGGATTTGCTCTAGAAAAAAAATACCTGTGAATAGCCCAGTTATCCTACTATACAGAATAGTAAACTTGTCAAACATTTTTTTTCATAACTCTGTTAAAAAAAAATGTTTTGTGTCGCGCGGCGTACCTGCATTGTAAGAGCGGTATGCAACGTTTAGGATTTTTAAGTATGTTTAGATGATTTCTGATAAGTTGTTATTACTTTTGGACGTGATATATATACAAATATAAATTAAATATATAAATAAAGATGTTGGGAATACTTTCGCTAATAGAGTTAAGTATTAAAAATAAAATAATTAAATAAATATTAAGGACATTTTTACACAAATTGACTAAGCCCCACGGTAAGCTTAAGAAAGCTTGTGTTGTGTAAATGTGATAAAATTAACATAGGAGATGTTTGACAAAAAATGCGGGTTAAAATAAGATATATATTGTTCGTAATTGCCATTACATGCCCATGGGACTGTGCATTTTAGGTTTTTTTTAACGCAGTTGCACCTCCCTGAGCATTTTGTTTTGCAGCGACAACGAATAAGCTCTAAACAAGCAGCAGCCGCCGCAGGTAGGCTTGTCCATATGGGCTCCGAATAACCATGTTGTTTGGACCAGCCCCAGTCAGCAGGGCATGGTGGCTGTTGCTGAGGGGCTATAATCTGTCCCCAAACATAGACCAAATCCTACACCGGAACATGCGACACAACTGAAAACCGCCGTGTCGCCGAAATGTCAACCTGGTTGACAAGGTGCAGAAAACCCTAGAGGAAAAGCAAACCGCTCTATGTGCGTTCCTTGATGTTGAAGGTGCTTTCGACAATACACCCACAGAGACCATACTCAATGGTATGAAATCAAAGGGAGTAGACGAAACCACCAGATGGGTACATAGCATGCTCTCGAACAGAGTAGCCACTCTGACCATCAATACTATATATAGAGCATGAATTTTATACCACTAAAGGGTGCCTACAAGGAGGCGTTTTATCCCCACTATTATGGACCCTAGCGGTGGACCAACTTCTTGCAATCATGTCAGGCCAAGACTTTGATACACAAGGATATGCCGACGACCTTGTAGTCATCGTCAAAGGCCCTTGCCTCAACACAATATCCAACCTAATGCAAGGAGCTCTAAACACAATATTCAAATGGTGTAGAGAAAATGACTTGTCCATTAATCCGAGCAAGACTGTAATAGCCATTTAACCATTCACAAGGAAACGGAAGCTCGATAAACTCACAAAACCAAGACTTAATGGACAAATCACCTTCACCTTCGACCAAAAGTTAACTTGGAACCCTCACCTGAGAAACATTATACAAAAAGCGAAAATGGCCATGTGGTCATGCTGTCGAATGGCAGGAGCAAGATGGGGCTTAAGACCCAAATTGCTATGTGGTTATACACAGCGGTAGTGAGGCCAATTGTCACCTACGCCTCCGCAGTCTGGTGTAACAAAACCAGCCAAAAGACAGCAATAGACACTCTAAACAGCCTGCAACGCACGACTTGTTTAACAGTAACAGGCGCCTACTCCTCGACACCGGGAGCGGCCCTAGATGCACTGCTGGACATCATACCACTCCACTTGCAGGTGCAAAAGGAGGCCAAGCAGTGCGTCTACAGAATATGCACGCTAAACAGGCCAAAATGGCGCTCTCAGGCATTAACCGATCTAAAGGCCTGGGTTTTTGCGAATAGAACTCTTAGCATACCCACTGATGACACGCACACCGAATGTCATCTCACCAAACTGTACACAGTAGAAATACCTCTTAGAGACAAATGGATCAACAACCAAATGTACGTCGAAAAGGGAAGCCACATCTGGTATACTTACAGATGGTTCCAAGAAAGGCAATGATGTAGGATGTGGGATCTATGGTGAGAGATCTAAGCTCAGAGCGCTAGCTAGCATGGGCACACTGGCCTCAATCTTGCAGGCAGAAGTCTTCGCCATCAACAAATGTGCGGAGATCAATCTGGATAGAAACCTAAGACACCAGCATTTCTAAATCAACTCAGACAGCCAGGCTGCTCCGCTGGCACTAGAATCCCTTGAGTCAAACTCAAAACTAGTCCAGAACTGTAAAACAAACCTAAATGCACTGGCTTACTCCAACAAAGTTACACTTAGATGGGTACCAGGGCACTCCGACATTAACGGAAACGAAGAAGCGGACGAACTTGCTAGAAAGGGCGCAGACACACCCCTGGTCGGCCCAGAACCGTTCTGTGGAAGCACAAAACGAGATGCATATTCTCTGCTCAGCAACAGAAAAAACGAGAGCAATCGATTGGTGGAAGTTCGTTAAAGGACAAGAACACTCGAAAGCTCTGATCAAAGGGTTCAACAGCAAAACTGCTAAGGAGCTTTTAGGACTCAAAGGGCACAAAACCTGCGCGGTGACCAGAATACTGACTGGACACTGCAAGTTGAACAAACGTATGTTTCAAATTGGCAAGAAACAAGATGCGACATGCAGGTTCTGTCAGGAGTAGATATGAGCGCCGCGCCGGCGCGCCGCCGCCGCCGACAAAATTTTCGCGCCGCCGCCGCCGACGCTGCGCTATCGGCGTGGCATCGGCGTGACCTTGTTAGATACTACTACTTTCAGAATCAGATAATATATATTTTATCTAGTTTAGATCTTTAACGGCGCCAGTCTGAATAGCTTATAGACATTCAAAAGGTATTTTAGATCCATATAATTCAAAAATATTGATGGTAAATTCAAACTTTTCTGTTTGGTAACCGCGCTACTAGTGTCAGGGCAACGAAATGACTTATTTTGCCAGCTGGCTAGCTCATCCGTCTTCACCGCGAATTTAATCATTGCAACTACTGCAACCATGGTTTGAATGTCTTTAAAGGTGTAAAAAGGGGTTAATTTCAGATATTAAGCGTTTTCACGCTCAAAGGCCCGGCCGTTGGCTTCGCACGGAAGTCGTCGAAAACGGAATCGGGTCTCATTTAAGCTTGGCCATTGTTCAAATTTCAAGCTTTGCTCTCTCGCAGCTCAATCTTTGGCCTCGCATCGCTTGCATAGAAGTAAGACGCTACCTGAACCTCCAAGTTTTCGGCCCTGTTTGGAGCCTAACTTTCGGCCTCGCATTTAAAATGCATTCTTCTCCGATCTTAGTTCCACTTCAGCACGGCCTTTGGCCTCGCACGAATGCACCTGCAGAAAGCTCCTGGTCTTTAACACATGGCATCGGTCTTTAACGGCCTTCGGACTTGCTTACACTGGACCAAGTTCAATTCTAAGCTCTGCTCTCTTGCAGCTTGGCCTTCGGCCTCGCACAGAAGCGCGTCGTAATCGGCGCTCCGGGCTCACTTGGCGTTCGATTCTAAGCTGTATGCTTACTTGCAGCTCAGCCTCTGGCCTCGCATGGGAAGGCGTCGAAATCAGGTGTTCGGGGTTAGGTTGAGCTCGGCCTTGGGCCTCACTTTTTGACATAAACCGGTTTGTTGGGTCGATATTGGTTAATGACGGAGCTTGATTTTCCTCACTTCGGCTCTTTGGACTGTCGACCAGACGTATCCCTGATACAGTCAATCCGCTACTTTTTACTAAGCACAAAAGACAAGGGCCTCGCAAAGATCTTCTGGCCAGGGCCTCGCCAAGATTAAGACCGCATCTGATGCCGCGCAATGCCGTTTAGACTATATAAAACTTTTTTCGTACCTTTATTCAATACAATTTGCTTGAAATTGAAAAATAAACTTATTTTATAACTTTCTTACAGCAAAAACATGTTTTTTCGGTAATATTTTGGTTTGAATTCTTTTTTCATTAATAAAAGGTGTTTCAAGGCCACGCCGCCGATTCGCCGCCGCCGCCGACCGATTTTGACCGGCGCGCCGCCGCCGGCTAAATGCCTATCGGCGCTCATATCTAGTCAGGAGTCAGAGAAGACTGCAATGACACGTAGTGCAATCCTATGAGGTACAAAACATTACGGCCCAAAGAATCTGGAACTTTCTGGATGCAACGGGCATTAGTAATGAACTTAAAGGGCCGTCACAATAGATCAATGCTGGTCAATGCATCACTCAAAGGCCCACAACACCACAATAATAATAATAATGTCCCGCGGGGGCAGCTTGTGGCGAGCTGACGGTGAGTGGCGACACCGCGGACCCTTATTCCAGAGGGCCCTGTCATATGGCCCTCGCCTCTGTGCTTGCCTTGATTGGCCGGCCAGAATGGAGTCGCAAGAGCGGGACCTATGATCCAGGTTGGAAGTGTAAAATGTGATAACGCCGGCGGCCTGCTGAACGGATTACCGGGATCTGGCTACCGCAGACTCACATCTCGACAACCTCACAGCCACTCCAAAGTGTTGCCCTGTTGTCGCATTGTGCGTGCGGCCATTGCGGGGCCCACTCAAGGAGTTGCCGAGTCACCACCTGTCATTTACAATTTTGAGACTGATTGTCACGGCAGGTGTCCGCTAGAGTCTCCCATAGCCCATTATCCAGTCCATCCAACTTTCAAATCTATAGCCCATGACCTTAGTTCCCATCGCAGCACAAAAGTGCTGCACTGCAATAGTCTTTGCACCTGGCGGGGACCATATCCGGATGTATCACATTGTGCGTTCGGGGATAGTATCCACCACATGTATCCCTTGCTTTTAGATTAAAGTGCCTTAAAGGGCCTCTGCTCTGTTGGCTTCGGCCCCACGTACGCCTCCCAAAGGTCCGGGACCCCATGGTCCCGAGATATGGAAAAGACATACAAATAATAATGTTAATTTTATCACATTTATAATACTTAACTCTGTTGGCGAAGGTTTTCCCAACATCTATATTTATATATTTAATTTATATTTGTATATATATCACGTCCAGAAGTAATTTATTAATGCAATCTACAACCAGAAGAATAACAACTTATCAGAAATCATCTAAACATACTTAAAAATCCTAAACGCTGCATACCGTTCTTACAATGCAGGTACGCCGCGCGACACAAAAATTTTTTTTTAAACAGAGTTATGAAAAAAAATGTTGGACAAGTTTACTATTCTGTATAGTAGGATAACTGGGCTATTCACAGGTATTTTTTTTCTAGAGCAAATCCTCATAGTATAAATTTTTTAGAGGATTTACGAAAAAAAAAATTACAAGATTTTTTTTTAATTTTGAATTTCTCGATTTTTTTGTATGGGTGAGTGAAAATTTAGTCACAGAAATGAATTCTTCATCCTCGAATTACACGAAAAAGACACCAAACTTGATTTATTTATTTATTTATTTATTTATTATTAATATCACAAGAACGGTTACAGTACTTATACCAATTACACTTGCTACTACTTATACAATTATATCAATAGAATTTTAAAAAATTAACCACATCATAACATCATTAAAAATTATACAATTATAACAATAAAATCTCACATTACAAGTTTTCCATTCATCACCTATTATATCACATATCACACGTTCATTCACTCTCACTATAAGCGAGGCACCTGGACATTAGTTTAGGCCACTTATCCATGAAAAAATCCACTTGTGGATTCGTGCGCAGGAGCCCGTTGATTGAGTTGATCATGTCGCACAGCGGTGAGTTGCGACGCGCAGCGGTCGCGCGCGGTCCTGTACCGTCCCACAGCTGTAGGTATGGTCGCCGGCGAGAGTTATTCGGAGGCACAACTATGTAGTTGAGAACATTGTGTAGCTCCATGCTGTTAGTTTTGTTACTAAGCACCTTACACACTGTTACCAACCGCTCGCATCCTCTACGAACCTCCAATGAGTTAAGACCTAGAACGCCAAGTAAAAACTTAGTTGGATACATAAATGGGTAATATCCATAGAGCTTTTTGTAGAAAAAGCGCAGGAACGCTTTTTGGACCTTTTCTAAAATAAGCTTATACTTGGCCTCACTAGGACTCCAGACACAGGCGCCAGCTTCCAGCTTGCAACGAACTAGAGCCGTATAGAGGAGTTTGATGACGCCGGCATTGTGAAAGTCCCTAACGTTCCTCATCACGAAACCTAACCTCCGATACGACTCTTTGGCGAGGCTATTAATGTGCTCATGGAATGTGAGCTCGCGGTCAAACTTGACTCCAAGGTCTTTAACTGAAACTACACGATTTATCGCCTGAGCGTTTATCTCATAGTTAAAGTTAATTGGACGTTGACGACGTGTAAATGTCATTATTTGGCACTTGCTGTTATTGAAGTGAAGTTTGTTCGCGACGCTCCAATGATATACCCGATCGAGATCCTCCTGAAGCTTTAAGCAATCCGACTCCTGCTCGATACCCATCACCAGCTTGAGGTCATCCGCGTATAGTAAGCATTTGGCGTACTTGAGGTCACTCACAAGATCGTTCACCATGATTAAGAAAAGCAAAGGTCCGAGGCTTGATCCCTGACTTACACCCGATCGAGTATGGTACGGAGATGAAATATAGGGTCCATATTTGACAAATTGTGTCCTGTCTTTTAGATAGTCAGCAAAAAAAGCGAGTAGTTCGTGGTTGAACCCTATACCCCATAGTTTAGTTAGAAGTACGTCATTGTCAACGGTATCAAATGCTTTCTGGAAATCGAGATAAATTACATCAGCTTGGGTACCGTTATCAAGACACTTACTGATGAAGTCAACATGAATCAGTAGATTAGTATTCACTGACCTGCCTGACCTAAAAGCGTGCTGGGCGTCGCAGATGAATGGATCGATTTGTCGGTAAATTTCCTTATGTAAAATAGTCTCAAAAGTTTTAGCTGCTGAGTTGAGAACGGCTATTGGTCGATACCCATCTACTTTTACCTTATCATCAGTTTTCGGTATAGGCGTGACCCGGGAGAGTTTCCATGGGGATGGGTATGTATGTCTTGTAAGTGAAAGGTTGAAAATATGACACAGCGGTTTGGCAAGGATACCATCGCAGGCACGTAGGATGTATGGCGGCACTCCATCGGGTCCAATTGCACTGTTAGGTTTTAAAGTTTTTAGTGCGTCACAGACTTGTTTTGTTGTAATACGTCGGATGTGTATATTTAGGTTACTGCTAGATGTAAGGGACTCGCGTGCATTGCTACAGCTGTCGGCGCTGAGAGTAGGGTTATTTGGGAGAAATACACTACTAAAGTAATTAGCAAATGCATTTGCCGCCTCAATGCCACTGTGCGCTTCGTCTTTGTACGTAACATAGTGCACCATACCGCCTTTGGATTTTAAGCTAGATATGTGTTGCCAGAAATCCCGTGGGTTATTTTTAATATTATTTTCAGTACGTTTCATATGTATGTTGTATGCATCTACTGTTCTTACCTTTAATTCATTTCGTAGGGTGTTGTACAGCTGACCGGTGTCCTCGTCACCAGTGCGTTTCCATCGGCGATGTAACTCCGTTTTACGGCGCAAGTCCTTTAT
Organism: Cydia splendana; assembly: GCF_910591565.1. Lineage (NCBI taxonomy): Eukaryota > Metazoa > Arthropoda > Insecta > Lepidoptera > Tortricidae > Cydia > Cydia splendana. The sequence continues at coordinate 31,790,068 of NC_085960.1, read as the reverse complement.
TATTTCGCCATTAAACCAAACGGGGTACGTCTTGCTACGACCTTTTGCGCGTCGTTTCTTTGGTATACAGGCGTTAAAATGTGAATACAGGGTTTCGTAAAAGTGGTTTGTAGCCGTGTTTAGGCAGTCAGATTCCCTAAATACATTTTGCCACTGTTCGCTTTTAAGTAAATTATATAGACGTGAATAGTCCCCTTTTTTGAAATTGTAGTCGCGATCTACATTTACGTTACTAGGATCCTGCGGTCGTGACCTTACCTTGGCACTAAATGTGATATCTATGTCTAGCGGTGGGTGGTAGGCGTCCAGAGACACCAGGTCTGTATCAGCACGAGTCACTCTCACCTCACCAACGCACTCCCGAGATAGGACGACATCCAGGATACCTCCCCTATCATTCATCACATCATTCATCTCTTTCATGCAACAGAAAATAGTTGCAAGATGTATGCAGATATAAAGCTTAGAGTGAGGCGCGCCGGAGGCACTTTTCCCCCCCCCCCCCTGCCCACCTGCTGGGGGGAACCTCTTGGCAACCGGGCTTAATCAGCTCAGATCACCCCCAGGAACACCTGTTCCAAGCGGTTTGCTTTGTCTCCAAAATGCAAGGTGGTGGACCTTAGATCTCCTGCTATACTTCAATTCTGACGCGAAGATATAACATGATATAGAACGGTGTGGGGCTGAAGATACCATACTGGCTTTGCTTCGTTAATTCAAATTCCAATACCTACCTGGCTAGCAGAGGACTATTGATATCGAACACGAATGTAGCAAATTTATAGTGTTTTGTTTTAATGTTTATTTGGGCACAAACGGTACATGATTCTTATAACTAATGTATACAAACTTCATAAACCAATACAGTTGCCACCACTTATTAGCTCATTAAAGAAAAACAAAATACGGGATAACTAAAATTAAAAATTAACAACAACAGTCAAATTAGGACAAGGGCTTAATTAATGAAGATATAACTATTGTTATACATTAAATATACAATTAAAGTGTAAAGTTACAGTGTCTTTAATTCGATTGTTCATTTAAAACCAGAAGTACTTGATGTTTGAATTTAGTCAAGGAGTCATTAAATATATCAATTTTTGAGAAAAAATCATTTTGGAATCTACAAGCTCTTATCAGAAAGGAGTTTGATTTGTATTTCTTTTTAGTAAAGGGAATATGGAATAATTTATTGCTACGTCGTTTGTAAAGCTAAGTCTACTTAACAAATAAGGGGAGTCAATTAAATTTCTTAATACTTTATACAAAAATATTTGATCTTTTAAGACGAAACGGGAGCTGAGCTAAAAGTCAATTTTGAGATTTCAAGCTGAATATACCCGTCGCTCTGACGGGGCGTGAGAGACTGTATTTGTGTGTGTAATGCACGCACACAGATGCGTACGCTTGCACCCGCGCGCGCCTCATTGCCGACAATTTGCAATGTTATTTTTCGTGCGTTACTGCCACGAGGCGTTCACTTATTACTTACTGTGTTGCGATTGAATTTTTTGACCCGGCTTACGTTTACGGAACTCGATAATCTTTCTACTACTGTGACTTGGCTTTGTTTACTTGACTTTGCTGATCAGCTTATTGTTTTGGACTCCGTGAGTTGTGGTTACCTATTGGACCGCACGCAATTCATCTACCTTTATTCAAGTAATTAAGCGTAATTAGCCGAAACCTTTATAAGAGTGTAATTCATAAGAAGTACATAAGATATAATTTATGTACTGGTTTGCTGTTAGCTTTTAATTGTATCACTTTACATATATGTTACTCAAATAACTAACACGGTTACACTGTTGTAAGAACATTATTTTTCAGGTAGGCCTTATTATACCTACTATAGGCCTTATTACCTCCTAGTACCTTAGTAGTAGTAGTACTACTACGGAAATTGATTCAAAGACTCAAGACTGACTTAAGTGGCAGTAGGGTGTAGGGTTTTTTCTAGGCTTAATGAGTTCGCTGAAGCTTATTTTTTATACTTAGCGCACAGAACCACTAGTTTAACAGTATCAGCTCTAACCACATGTCACCATTTTGTCCTTTACGTAACAAACTCAGGGGCCCAGAATATCCGATGTACCTATCAAATCAAGGTTCTGTACCAAATAAGGCCCGGTTATTATAGTTCGTTATTTTTTAGCATTAGAAAGAAGGTAAACAATCATGACGTGTCTTTTTATTAATAATTATTGAAAAACGCTTTCAAAAATTAGTTTATATTACTTATGATCTTATGAAAGCAAAAGAATATAAAAAAGTATATGATTAATACATACATACATACATACATACAATCACGCCTATTTCCCGGAGGGGTAGGCAGAGACCACGGATTTCCACTTGCTACGATCCTGACATACCACTTTCGCTTCCTTCACATTCATAACATTCCTCATACACGCTCGCCGGTTTAGGTTGCTCTTGCTCATTAATATGATTAATATGATTTATAATTCTAACATATTTGCTATGACTTATTTTTCAATGGTAATTTTTAATAAGACATGTCAAAATCTGTTACCTTAATGCAAAAAAAACGAACTTTAAGCGTGCTAACTTTCAAAATTTCATTTTTTATAAGATAGTATAAGTAGATGGGCAAAAATTTTGCGTCCATGTCCACCAGTGAGTAAGTGATTGAGATACCTAAACATTTAACTTTATAATGTAAAATGATATAATTTACTAACCTACTCGTTTAATTTCAGGTAGGTTGAATAAGGAACCAAGTAACCATGGGGAGGAGCAATATTTACTAACATTTTCTTTTTGGGTCTTCAGAGTGTATCGTTTCCTTTTTTTTGCACATATTACACTTAAATATATATTCTCTGTGTAAACCCTTACGTCTTTCAATGACAAAGGCAAGATCAGCAAATGTACAATTTGTATGATCGTGCCTGATATTTGAGATCACAGAAAATAAATATTTTAAATCCACTATTCTGCGACCTTCTAAAATTTTGTTTTATCATGATTCATGATCAAAAAGCTCGGATTCAATAGTCATATCAAACGTCGATTATGCAGTTGATGATGAGCTTGCATTTTCTACCATTGGTGCTGCAAATGCATCAACCGGTGGCGATAATCTTTGCCCTCTTGTAAAACAAATTACTATTGTGATTGTGTCCAGCAAAAGGCCAAAATTCGGTTTACTTTCCTGTTTAAAATATTACTAATTTATTCATATTTCAGATTAGGTACATAGGTAACTGTCTGAATGTTACAATGCCAGCTGGGAAATTCTATCACATTTGTTTGTTTGGTAGTCATGGTAACATTCACTTACATTGATATCCTTATTAAGATCTGTATCTTATTATCCAGACCTTAAAATATTGCCACCGTTGCCCTTTAAAAAAATACTGTTTAAATAATTGGCTACTCAAACAATGCTTCTATAGTATAAATAATGACTACACAAAAATGGGTAGTATTGTATATAATGCACGAAATAAGGCCCGATTCTTAAGCGGGTTTAAATTTTGAGGCCATGTCCGCTAATACTATAGACAAAATATCAAGTTTAATAAACACAAAAAAAAAAACATTGATGGGCCTTATTTTATAATTTAGGCCTTACTTTGTAATTTAAAGTAGAGTTAGGCCAAGAAAAATCTATAGCGATTTTGATAGAACACGCAGTGCAAGTATTATTTCAAACGTCGCTTCTATGAAATTGTGACATATAAATAAGACTTGCACTGCGTGTGCTATCAAAATTGCTGTAGACTTTTCTTGGTCTGACTCTAAAATATTCTTTATTACACCACAAACATAAAAACAAATTTAAAAAAAACCGGCGAAGTGCAAGTCGGACTCGCACACGAAGGGTTCCGTACCATTATTTATAAAAACGGTCACCCATCCAAGTACTGACCCCGCCCGACGTTGCTTAACTTCGGTCAAAAATCACGTTTGTTGTATGGGAGGCCCCACTAAATTTTTTATTTTATCCTGTTTTTAGTATTTGTTGTTATAGCGGCAACAGAAATAAATCATCTGTGAAAATTTCAACTGTCTAGCTATCACGGTTCGTGAGATACAGCCTGGTGACAGACGGACGGACGGACAGCGGAATCTTAGTAATAGGGTCCCGTGTTTTACCCTTTGGGTACGGAACCCTAAAACCGATTTACAATGTAGATAAAGGTAGCAACAGGCGGTCTTATCGCTGTTAGTTCTTATTCTTCGTTTGTTTAGCATTAGAGTGAAGGTGACGTGTCTTTTTTAAGCATGCAATCGTATAATTATTTAGCTTTTTTTGTAATATGTAGTTATGTACTTAGTGGTTAATATTAGTATTTACTATTTTTTTTTCAATAATGCTTAAAAACGAAGTATAAGGTACCTCCGCCAAAGATGGCCCTGTTCCTAAGATGGCCCACTTTCAAAAATTTATACTTACAACCGTTCGAATGATTTAAAATTTCGCGCCCGTGTTCGGTTAGTGCTATAGAGATAACTGCAAGTTCATGTCAAATGGTAGATGCCGCCATCTTTGTAGTGGTTGACACTTTGTCAGTCACGTCGCAAATGGCTTGCTGTTTATACCCTCACACTCACATACTTTTTAGTGTTTCTTTAAAAAAACAAATAGTTTTAGTATTCCTTTTTGATACAAAGTTTCTAAGATTCAAAGACATTCCTATGAAGGTAAGCGTTGTTTATATTTTTTGTTTATTTTCATTATATAGAAATAATTGTCGCTGCCGAGAGAAGTGCCTATAAAGGCCCACCACACGGGCTCCCAAGATAGCCCGATGGGATGGGCCTTATTAGGACTGTTGAATATGATAATTTTTTGGATCATAGAATGACAATGGGCCATTATAATTTCTTTTTTAAATATAATATAACTATCGTAATAGAAATAGTAGCAAAATAAAATATTTTTATTTTTTATAGGTTAAAATACTTTATTTTACTATTTTTGGTTTGAATTTAAAGTTGTCAGATCTTTGGTTTGTTCAATGTAATTTTTAGGGTTCCGTACCCAAAGGGTAAAACGGGACCCTATTACTAAGATTTCGCTGTCCGTCCGTCCGTCCGTCCGTCCGTCCGTCTGTCACCAGGCTGTATCTCACGAACCGTGATAGCTAGACAGTTGAAATTTTCACAGATGATGTATTTCTGTTGCCGCTTTAACAACAAATACTAAAAACAGAATAAAATAAAGATTTAAATGAGGCTCCCATACAACAAACGTGATTTTTGACCAAAGTTAAGCAACGTCGGGAGTGGTCAGTACTTGGATGGGTGACCGTTTTTTTTTTGCTTTTTTTTCGTTTTTTTTTTTTGCATTATGGTACGGAACCCTTCGTGCGCGAGTCCGACTCGCACTTGCCCGGTTTTTTTTAATACTTTTCATGGCGCCAAATACTAAAGGGATCGGAAACTTTTTTCTATACTCCTAATAAGGCCCACTAAAATTGTTTAAAAAAATGTTTGCAATTTGTAAGGTTATTCGTTGTTTAAATTTAAACAAATGTTAGAATAAGCAGAGGAAAAATGTTATTTTTATGTTTTATAAAGTTTTTATTTGTTTTTTTGATAGATTATGTTTTGCTAAGCCCAAGGTGGCCCACCGTCCAATTATGACCAAAAAATATATTATAAGAGACTGATTACCTAAGAAACGCATTTAATACGTAAATTTTAATGCATAAAGAGAATTTTTGTTTCGATAGCGTTTAAAAATTACTTGCTTAAAATTGGGCCATGATAAGTGCCTATGTCCCTAAAAAGACCCACATTCGAGGTTTTTAAAAATGATTATTTTCTTTAAAAATTTTAATTTTATTTGTTAACTTTTATGTTGATTTTATTCGCAAATAAATAAGGAATATTTCAATAAAGTTTTATTTCCGAAATATTTTTTTATTTTTGATTTATTTAAGTATTGCAAAAAATGGGCCTTACAAGGCGCAGGTACCTTAGACATGACAACCAAATATTAACGCCATTGTAGGGCAGGATATACAGAACATGAATCATTTGTACTGTCACGCTCCGTGATTGTTGAGCCATTTAGGGTTCTAGCTAAATTGGACATTCCATAGAGCACGAGTAAGTATGGAACAACCAATTCAGCTAGGACCCTAAATTGCTCGACAATTACGAAGCGTGCCTGTAGGTACCTAAAAATTTTGTTAACCCATTTTAACCATGCAATAAAATATTTTTGATTTTGATTTCTAATTTGAAATATTAGAATCAAAAAGTTCATAATAGATTGTATATCATAACTACAAAAATGTGTTCCCTACTCTCAACCCAAAACCCCTTGTATCTTAGGATCTAGATATTTTCACACAAGACGGTTTATCGATAACTTCTTACATCACTAGATTATCGACATTAAATGTCGACTATTGCCCATCACTTTTCTGGCTGTGTACGTATTTAGAAACTTGACTCCGCCCCTAAAATTAGTGCGATAGGGACAACTGCAGCTGAGGCGAAAAATCCTGCGTAAAAATGACAAAAATCGAGGTTTCGTAGTCCTCTTTTTCCTCCCCCAAAACTTAACCAATCGTAACCAAATTTGGAAATCTAAATGATTATGAAATTATCTGTGTCGGACCGTTTTGCTTTTTTGGCTAATTGATATCAGTTTTGAATACCACGCCTCTCATTGCGGCATAGTCTATTAGGCCATTTTGGCCGTTTTTGAAGGGCTCTAGCGCCTTAAAAAACAAAAATATCAAAAAAAGCAAAACGGTCCGACACAGATATTGACAATATTAATCTGTGTTGAAAAAATCATTGCTCTAGCTTCAAAAACCACGGAGGAAAACGAGGACTACGTTTGTATGGAGGAATGACCACTCCTGTTGGCTCTTAATGGCTTTCGAGCGACACCAGTTTATCCAGGTTAAACGATTGGGTTGACCGAAGGTTTTTATACTTTAAATGTTTGATGAGCTTCTTTTGAATTCCTTCAATACTATGAATATAACATTTATAGTTAGGGTTCCATACTGTAGATCCATATTCTAGAATTGGCCTGACTAGCGAGTTGAAGAGTGTGAGTAAGGTGATAGCTTCTTTGAATTCTTTACAAGTTCTCAAGATGAACCCAAGTAAACTGAAGGCCCTATTTATTATGCTCTCAGTGTGGTCGCTGAATAATAATTTGCTATCCAAATGAATACCTAAGTCTTTAATGGTAGAAACTCTACATAATGACACGTTATTTATATGGTAGTCGTAGTAAATAATTTGTTTTTTTCTACTGAAGGTAATTATATTACACTTATTTATATTTAAGTGCCAACGATTTAATTGACAATATGTATGAAATCGGGTTAAGTCTTCCTGTAGAGCTTGACAATCACTAATGCTCTTAACAAGTTTTAGTATCTTTTTATCGTCGGCGTATAAAAGGCAGGTTGAAGATTTTAGATGGGAAGTCACGTCATTTATAAAAACATTAAAGAACAGGGGTCCCAAATGAGATCCTTGAGGGACGCCTGAACTGATAGGGACAAAACTAGAACTGAAACCCTTAACGGCTACTGCCTGAGATCGGTCCCGCAGATACGAGGTAACCCACCGTAGGAGATCGCCATGCACTCCGACTAACTCTAGTTTTTGTAAAAGTATAGGATGAGATATTTTGTCAAAGGCTTTAGAGTAATCGGTATACACAACATCTACCTGGTAACCATCATTCATGCCAGATAAGATTCTATCAACGTATTCGCAAAGATTAGTTTCGGTGGACTTCTTATCAATAAATCCATGCTGTTCTTGTACTAACAGGGGTCTGAGAACAGGAAAAATCTGATCATAAATGATTTTCTCAAACAATTTAGGCACACTGTGTTAAGTTTAGAAATGGGCCTATAGTTCTGTACGTCATGCTTATTTCCGCATTTGAAAACAGGAGTAACAAATGGCTGCTTCCACAGCTTTGTAATTTTCATCCTGAAATAAAGAAATCTAAATCTAATAATCATCATTTTACATCATATCAGCTGAAAAACGTCCACTATTGGACATAGACTTTGCCTTGTGGGCTACTGCCCAGCGTTAGTCATGAGAATTTCCAATTTCATTTCAGATCGTCCTAATAGACGAAGCGACAGCGAACCTCGACCAAGAAACCGAGCGGCTCATCCTCGACACGATACGCAGCGCGTTCGGCGGCTCCACCGTGCTCCTAATCGCGCACCGCGTGGTCGGCGTGCTCGAGTGCTCGAGAGTGCTCGTCATGGGCGGGGGGAGGTTGCTCGAGTTCGACACGCCCACGGAGTTGCTCGCGGACCCTACGTCGCAGTTGTACGCGTTGGTGCATGCTCACGACCAGTGACCGATCTCTTTAGCCCTTATTATAAAGTGAAAAGTAGTCTTATTAATGACGCGCGCGTAAAAATACGAAAACAAGATTTAACGTCGGTTGATCTGTCTGTGATACGAAACACGAACGCAAGTCTGATTATGAATGGAGTGGTCGGTAAGCTCTAGTGCTCGTCATGGGCGAGGGGAGGTTGCTAAAGTTTGACACACCAACAGAGTTGCGAACTCTACGTCGCAGTCACGACCAATGAAATCGAAGATTGAATTAAACTCTTTACACAATAAATGTAATAGTCAAATTAAGATTCGTCTATGACACACAAGACAAGAAATAACATCGGCTGATCTGTCTTTGTTACATGCGGGACAATGCTAACATCGAGTCATCAAAGTAATCGTGAGTTCTCGTGATAGAAGGCAGGAGACTGACATCACATGGAGTTTCACGATATTCAATCTAAAAACATATAAAATATAGCTTCAGTGGCAAAATCAATTTATTTTCATAAACGACACAATATTAACCCAATAGAAGACGAAACATACTTATTTTTAAATTAATTCAGCCTGATTTATATGTACTTTGAAGTTTGAATGATGGCATTCCTTTTACGTTAAGTATTATGAAAACTTTTATGTTGTATTTAAATGAAAACAGTACTATTTGAAGTCAAGCATAATAAGGCTAAAATATTACTAGTCTGCAAAAGATTACTATGATATGGTGTGATATAATATTATTACGAGTATGTTGAATGAATATTTGTACTTTTAGGTTAATTATTTACTTATGAATTCAAGTATTTATGATAAAACAGTTATGTGATTACCAAAGTTTACTTGCATACTGTACTTGTAATGTTAAACAATAGTTTTAGTGTAGGTATTCAAGAATCATGTTGCTCCATTATAACTTAAATATCGTATTTATAAAATAATCATTTAACAATCACATGACAAATTAATTGGCAGATAATGAGATTATAGTTTTTTGATATTAAAAGTAAAATAATACAGACTTTTTTAAATTGTAAAAAGCAATGAACTGACTGAAATTGTTAAAAAATCTAATAATTAGTCAATTAAATTCGACCTCATGACTTCCTTATGTAATAAATTTAATACGAAACTAGTTGTAAGACAATTACTTTGTTAATTGAATTATGTTATCTCGTCCTAGTTTCCCTTGTGATATTATATTTTTATATCCAATTCACGAAACTTTTATTTTGGCGCCATTATAAGGGGTTATTGCCATCCATTTGCCGAGCACCTTTTGTATCTTGTAACTTTGTAAAAAAGGATAGATGTAATAACTCCTTTATGGTGGCTACACACTGAAGCGGTTTTCGGGTGCTACGGTGTTATGCCCGCCTACATGTTGCGATCCTCGGGTTTCTTGTAAGGGTAGTCAATGTACTCGAATATGTCTTCTTCCGAGGATACCGGCACTGGTTCTCCAGGCACACCTGGGGAGCAGTAATAGTTATTGTGTTAAAGGCCAGAAACTTCTTGATTGTCGAACGAATACGATTAGGACGCCCCAGTCATAAAACTAGCCCGATGCGGGTCAGACAAGGTCGTTGTCTCGCCATTAAATAGTGTCACAAAATTGTATTGCTATTATACCACCTGAAAAGCTCGCAAACAAAAAATGCTATAGCCGCCTTTTAAGCGAGACACAGAAGTAGCGGCGTACGTTTTGATCCGAGGTATGGCCTTTGGCGAAGAGAAACGCGAGAGACGCTTCCTTTTAGCAGGTCAAAAATAAAAGTTCCTTCAGACCCGACACTACTCTCCTACACTACAGAGACAGAAGTCTGTGTCTACCTGTAACTCCTACCGGTCTCAGCGAGTACTCGTTGAGCGTGAACCCCTTCTCGAGTGCGTGTGCACGCATCTGCTTGTTGAACACGTCGCTGCCCGTGAAGTACAGCACGGCGCAGTGGTACTGCGCGGGTGGGACTAGTCTGATGTCCAAGCGGCGCGCCGGTAATGCGGGTAGTCGACATACGCCCTAGTAAAAAATGGGAAATGTCAGTTTTAGCTTACTCATCATTGCAATGTTTAATTGCGAAATCATATAAAGTAAATAATGAGTCGCATTTAAAGCACTTGTTCATTACTAGAAACTATGTTCCATGCAAATGCTTTGTCAACACGATATGAAGCAATCGTACACGTCATTCTACACACACATCACACATGCACACTCATATCGCATAGGTACGTTAGGTTACCCCAGATGAGTATGCCGTATAATAATAGAGAATAAAATGAGCAGAGTAAACTTTTTAGCGTTACCTCTCGTGAAAAATGTTTTAGTTACAAAGCGTTAGTCCACATACCATGAATTTAGTGTCTCCCATAGAAATAGTGTCAGTAACCAATCCGCTCAGGGCATCCACTGTGTTCCTAAGCAGTTGCTCGTTGTGCTTCTTCTTACTGTCCGCTACCACAGAAGGGTGGGTCACGAGCGCGTCTATATCACCGCTTTCCTGCTTGCCGCGCCTGCATTTATTTACAGAAGGAGATAAAAGTATTTCTTATTAACTCTTAAATGCATGAATTTTTCTTTTTGCCCGAAATTAATACACCGTGTTTTTTTTGATTTCCGTTAATTTCAAGGGTGCATTCCTGAGCTTAAATCAAGTAACTTTCTCAAAGACACCGATGTTCTAATTAAGTCCATTTCGGAGATAATCCATAATTTATTTTTTTCCTATAAGGCCTCTACAAGCGTGTACACTTGCCTTAGGGCCGGCTTACATATTGATTAGTGTTTAGAATGAGTTCATACATTTGCTACTAAACTTAAGTACAATCTCGGTCGATTGATGTACGAAATGACATTGATATGTCACAGATTTCAATTGTTTGGTTGAGTTAAATGTAATGCCCGTGTTACAACAACGCTATATGCTACATTTAATTACTTTTTAAACAAAAAAAAAACAAAAAAGAAAACAAAAAAAAAATTTTTTTTTGAAAATTAACTATGCCATTTAGTTCTTATAAACGTACTTAACTATACCCCGAAGTTAACGGAATTCAATAAAAACACGGTGTATATGTGTTACGTAATTGTTTGCTGATTATGGGAAAAATGGTAAAAAAATTACAATATCGATTTTCACTGCGAAATCAGTGTTAGAAGTTGCATAGGCTAAATCATATTTATGTAAATATATAATTATCAGGAAGAGATATATGAAAAATCTTACTACCATCAGAAAGATACACTATTTTAGATACACTTATGATAAAGTTTTTAAATATAAAATAATTACAAACCCCAAAAAAAAACGTCCAAAATCACATACTAAAAATCATCAAACTGGATATTTTCAAATTTTCCGACATTTCGTCTTAAAATTAATGTAATTTTTATAAATTAAAATATTGCGTTAATTTAAGTAAAAAATCGGAAAACGGATTGGTTTTACAATTGGAATAATATATAGGAATAAATAGATTTTATCTAATTATGTATAAAATTAGATATTTTTGTAATGTACGCTGCACGCTGCATCGTACACCATGCATTTAAGGGTTAAACTGCAGATATGCTGGACCTCTTTGGCCTACCAACAACACCCTTACCGGCTTACCTAGACCCTAGTCTAGCAACAAATTGGGACCGTATTGCAGAGGTTAAATGAGAGTTCAACAAGGAAAGCATCGTAAATCAACCTAATCTTTATAAAGGTATGTAGCCTACCTACCTACAAAAGAAGAACAATTGTAAACTGACCTGTAACTGCCACAAATTGTCACGGTGAATTGAGGATCTAGTTGCAAGATGTTGGCTCTCAATTTTGTTTCAATTTCTTGTATCTCCGATCTTGGTATCTTCTTTTCAAAATCTTCAAAATATCTGAAAATTAACATTAGTTTTACAACCACATCACCATCTTTTTGATAATAAATGTGTGAAATTTTACAAAAAATTCAATCATTTTTGTTTCGTCGAGAGATTACAGTTAGTAGGTATGGGGTTCTTCTAAAAAGGAGTGTACAGGTTTGTAAAGAGTCTGCAACGCGCATTTTGCTTGTCTGGAGGTGTAGGCGTCCATAGGTTACGGTAACCACTTATCACAAGGCGGGCCGTTTGTTTATTTGCCATCGACGTGGTACCTATAATTATCTTTATGTGTACTTACTTTAGACCTATTAGTTGATGATGGTTTAATTTGTTCTGGTTAGTTCTGAGATCTTCTATAGTTTTAATTCCGCTCTTAACTAAGTCAGCTGCTTTCACGGGACCTATTCCTGAAACTCGCGTAAGTAAACTGATGGATTGAGCTTCCGCATCATGATGGATATTTTCAAGCTTCTGCAGTTTTCCGGTTTGTAGAAATTCATCAATTTTCTTTGAAATTTTTTCACCAATTCCGTTTAATTTTTTGGCCTCATCTCCGGATTCTATTCTCTTGCTGTGAGAAGCTAGAACACTTGCTGCTTTCCTGTAGGCATTGTACTTGTGTATGTTCCGACTAACATTTTTTTCAAATTCTGCTAATTCCATCAAGAACTCGCAGAAGTCCCCATTTAAGTTGTCCGTTCCCGAAGGATTTTTGCGTTTACTCATTGTAGGTATAATCTGTGGCAAAAACTTTGAATATTTTATGATACGATATACGATACACATTTTATTAAAATATCTAAAGCAAATGTCTAACAAAGTTTAAATTTTTGCGGGTGTCTGGTTCTGCAGTTGGACAGCCTGATCTGAACGGTCTGATAAAAGTTAGCGGTTGGCGGAATTTCTATGGCAATTCGCAAATGTCAGATTGATTTTGAGGTTGTTTTGATAATTGTTATTTTTGTTGAAAATACTTGCATATATTTAAATAAATAATGTGTTATGATGATAACACAGTTCACTGTGTTGTGTGTTTAAAATTAAGTGAAATACCTGTTACGACTGTGCGACAAAAAGAAAGTCTTCGATATGGATAATATAACACAGAAACTGTCGCAGTATTTTGGACACCGAAAGTTTAAAAGTGAACTTCAAGAACGTGCTGTAAGGGCGGTAGCTAGAGGTAAGCGTGTGAAACAGACAAATATGTATAAGAGTTCAGTAATAATTTATAAATAAACACCAAATATTACACGCAATATTTTTTATACTGCTATATTTGGTAAGAACACAAAGGTCTTGTATTGCACGAGAAGAATCACGCTTCAAAATAGTCGTATTATATCAGTGCTGCCAAATTAAAGATGCGATAGGTATGATAAAATCGCACTTTCTTTTTGTTTTCTTTTATCTCATTATTATCAGTTATTATCAAACAAAAACAACAAATTGAAAAGGGATTTCAAAATAATTGTTATTATATTTGTAATAAATCTTGAAAAATATCTTAATTAATTATTTAATCTCAGTCATCAAGTCACAATTTTATTATCAAAATATAAAGACTAAATAAGGTCTTAAAATGCAATGCAAACTTATCTTTTATCAGGCAAGATGCTACAAAGATTATTTTCCTATCATTTTATTTATTTTTTAACTTCATTATACTTACTGGCTCAAAACTTGAAAGATTTATAATGTACACTTACAGGGGTCCATGATGTGTATGTGTCCATGCCCACGGGCTCGGGCAAGTCCCTGTGCTTCCAGCTGCCTGCCATGTTGCAAGACAACAAGGTGGCTATTGTGTTCTCACCACTGCTGGCCCTGATCAAGGACCAGATAGACCACCTCACCAAGATCAAAATCACTGCAGAATCAATCAACTCTAAAATGACTACAAAAGATAGAGAAAGAGTGCTAAATGATTTGAGAAGTATGAAGCCCAACACAAGGTTTCTTTATGTAACGCCTGAGCAGGCTGCAACAGCGACTTTCAAATCATTGATGGAACATCTCATTAAGTATAAGAAGATCTCATATGTAGTTGTTGATGAAGCTCATTGTGTCAGTGAATGGGGTCATGACTTCCGGCCAGATTATTTGAAGTTAGGTGATCTGAGAGAGAAATATAAATCTGTGACATGGGTTGCCCTAACTGCTACAGCGAGTTCAGAAGTCACCAAAGACATAATGGCAAATCTCAAGCTTCTGACCCCGGTAGCACAGTTCAAGACGCCTAGTTTTAGGAAGAATTTATTTTATGATGTTGTTTATCAAAATTGTATTGATGATGAAATTGGACATTTAATGGAATTTTTAAAGAAGAGTTTAAAGGAGGATGAAAATGTTAAGCCAGTGAGTTTCACAGATTTTGTAAATTTACTTTTCACCTATATCACCTATATTCGAAAAAGGGCTTTTTCTTCCCCGCTAGGAGGGATCAAAGTGGCACTTTTCTTCCCTGCTAGGAGGGATTAAAGTTGTACTTTTTTGTTCTAGGACACGATTTTTTCTTTCTTGCATACTATTTTTTTTGGTCAAATAATACATATTTTGTGAAAAGCAGTATGTGTCACACGGTATCAAAATTATTTCGTCTTGGGCGTTAACACTTGAATCCCTCATTATGCTCAAGATTCTACTTTAGAATCCATCGCTTCATTCAGGATTCAATGTACGCCCTTGACGGAAATATATCATTTTGATCCATTGTAACACAAACTACTATTTTTGTTGCTTTTATTCTAACTTTTTGTTGACATTATGAAATATTCTAATACAATTTTTGTTATATTTCAGAAAGACAATAATGCTGTTATTGTTTACTGTAGAACTCGCGATCAAACTGAGGAAATATCAAATATGCTGAACAAAAGAGGTTTACCATCATTGGCATATCATGGAGGTATGTACCTACTCTATGTACCTATGGAAAATTTCATGTTAGGTAAATATGTGGATAGTAGCTGTTCAAGCAATGCATGCAGCTGTTGTTTGATCAGGTTTATATTATTTGACGTTTAACTCGAAACGCAGTCTGCCGCCAAATAAACAAATTTTACCTGAGCTATGTAGGGTAATTGGCCAGTGACTGGCCACCTGTTAGTAACTGGCCACCCTAAACTAAAAATGAATTATATTTACTTATAAACAGAATTTATTTTAGTATAAGGTGGCTAGTTATTGAAGGCTGATGGCCAGTTATTGAAACCTTATACTAAAATGCATTCTTGAGTAGGTTATGGCACCGACATAAGTTATTGTATATAGGTAAATCAAATTCATTTTTAGTTTAGGGTGGCCAGTTACTGGTGAATTACCCTAAATGTTTATTTTTGTGGAAAGTTTGTTTTCTCTTATGACTATTTTTGATCCAATATTATTTTTATCGCCAGCACATAAATACATTTGTTTGGCCGTTGGCCAAAAAGCTTGCAAACAAATTCCACAATTGGGGATGTAAAGGGCGTTTTCGTATTGGCTTAAATAGTTGCGAGAGACAATTGTCCAGTACAGTACATACTAAACCTCTCAACTCCCAAGAATCTTAAGTTTGCCAGCCAAAAAACGACCTTCAAGTTTAAAATTATTGGGTTCTATTTGACATCTCAATATCGCTTTGATGGGAAGTCAATATATTCAAGATGGAAGAGGCCTCCTTATTTTTTCCCAGTAGTAGTTTCTCGTCCATCAGAGCCTGTTGTATGCAATAATTTGATGATATAATCATTACCCCTGTCACGAAACTCTGCAGGTATGAAATCCGCGGAGCGCGTGTCTGTGCAGGAGCGCTGGTCGCGCGGCGAGGTGCCGTGCGTGTGCGCCACCGTCTCCTTCGGCATGGGCGTGGATAAGGTCAGATCATGCTACTATAGTGTAGCACTAGCATCTAGCCAACTATTGATCTTTAGAGGGCGAAAATGGAGGCGTGCGCAACAGATGTCCATAAACAACGACCCGTTTCTCGAGGGAATTCCTGCGGGAGCAGTCCGGTCTTTTTGAGTATGAAGGAGTAGGTATTAATTATTTTTAGTACCTATTTTAACATAACAGCTTCTCGAACATTGTAGTAAATGTGTTTACTGTAAGTTCGGAAATAGAAAGATAACGGCGCGGTTGACAAATAGTATCGCTGCTACCAAGTAGGTTTAATTTTGAAATGCGGGTAACGTATTTGTGTAAATTGCATGAATATATGTTATTGATGTATTTATCTAAATGTGTGTAGGCGACCGTGAGAGCTGTGGCGCACTGGGGGCTGGCTCAAAACGTCGCGGCCTATTACCAGGTACGTTAAAGGGCTGTTCATTGCACTATTCTTCCTTAACTTTTCATCAGTAATAGAAAACAAGCAATGAAATTTTAATTCGCATATCTTTTTCGTCGAATAACCCCAATTTAAACCCACTAAATTAAAAAAAAAAATACCCAAGTAAAAAAACCAAAGTGACTTTAAATGTTAACTGCAAGAGATCCCTTAAAGGCAAAAGTTCGCTTTTGTACATATTTTATTTTTATTGTAGTTTCCACCTGTTCTATAAATCGTCTAATCAAACAATGACAATCATCCCAGGAATCAGGTCGCGCCGGCCGCGATGGGAAGCCGTCATTCTGCCGCGTGTACTACTGCCGCTCGGAGCGCAACGCCGTGGACTTCTTGCTGAAGACGGAGCTCGGCCGCGCCAAGACGCCCGACCAGAAGAAACGCTGCAAGAACGCCTACAAGAGCTTCGAGATCATGGTCAACTACTGCGAGCAAATCAGGTTAGGTTTATTCAAAATATACGTATTAGGATAGAAAAGTTTTTTTGTAAAATAAATATTACATAAATCATCAGCGAATTAGCGTATCGCCGGTCAGTTTCCTAATTCGTCAATTTTGCTGATTCAACAGTTTACCTTCTGGTCATTTTCACTAGGTTGACAATTTCGCTAGTGGGTCATTTTCCTAAACCTTCAGTTTACTCTTTCGCCAGTTTTGCTAGGCTTCAGTTTCGTAAATTTGCTAGTTTCCTTATGTGCTAATTTAATTATTCGTCAGTTTGGTCGAATGGTCATTTCCCCTAGATAATCGGTTTCTATATTCGACAGTTTCACTAGTTGCCAGGGTCTTATAGTCGTGTTTCGGTGTATAAAATATACCTTGGGATTATTGTGTCCCGCGTACCGTAGTGCCTTGTATCACCAGATAATCTCAACACAAGCCTTATTGAGCTTACCGTGGGACTAGGTTGATTTGTGTAAAGATTGTCCTATAATATTTAATATCTATTTATTATTCCATCAGTTTTAGTGTAAAATAAGACATGACTATGTTTTTTTAAAAAGAATATGGCAATGTGGTTTAAAAATATTAAACTTACATTTCGTGACTTTTAGCTGAGTACAAAAATATGTCTTGTATCGCCTTAAGATCGCCTTAAAAACAGCTGGGTTCCTAGTTTACTACGGAACCCCAAAAAAGTAGCAAATCATAAACATGACGAGATGGGAAAACTGACAAACTAAACTATCAGATGAACCATGGTATAATAATATACTCCGCCTGGTACTCCATTCCGAGATTCGCGTATGACCTAACTGACACGCGCCTACGTCATCATGCTGTTTACAGGTTCTCAAACTTTGAAATGTGGGAGAATTTTAACCAACGGTGAAAATTATTTTAACGGCATTAATTTTAAGTTATTTATGTAGAAACATAGTAAAATAAAACAAATCTAATGTATTAAATTAAACTTTATTTATCTATACAAGACAAACGTTTAAAAAACTAATTCACAGTTACACATTAATTACCAAGCTTACGACGTGAAAAGTTTGGAAAACACTGCGACTGCTGACACTGAGCGAGAAGGAAATAACAATTAACACGCGTTCGACAAGGATGACGGTCAGGGCATGAAGTTATCTAGATCCGAATTGTCAAATGTCCCCAGCGCTATCCTGTGCTGCCAGTAGTATAAACAGAATTACCCGAAAGTCTGAAATTTCTTTCGTGAATCGGAAGATATTGCTAACGAGTAATTAAAAATGACGTGTTATTGTAAAATTTAAGCTAAAATACATATAAATGAAAATTATAAAATTATAAAGAAATATTTTAACTTATTAACCATAGGTATAATGTACCCATGTAACATGTTATGTTGAAATAAAGTGGCAATGTTATTGTGACGTAATCGCGTGTCACTCTGGGAATGGAAGACCATGTTTTATTAGACCATGAGATGAACAAGGAAAGTAACGGATTGGGAAAATGACGAAATAGCAAAACTGACAACTTAAGATAATTGAGGAATAAGGAAGTTTGCGACTCAAGAAACTGGCTTAATAGGGGCTCTGACAATTTAGTGAAACTGGCAAAAAAGGAAATTGGTGAATTAAGAAACAGTCTAATCATTAAACTGTTGAATCAGCAAAATTGACGAATTAGGAAACTGACCGGCGATACGCTAATTCTCATCAGCTTTTCCCCACAATATAAGGCCGTAAGTAATTATACTATGGAAGTAACCAAAGTAGAGCAACCACGGGCCTACTTTATGTACTCGACGCCCACCGACGCTACAGCGAGGGGAGGAGGAAACTACGTCACGGCGAGAAGCGGAGCGACTACATAGAGGTTGGCGACATCTATTGATCGGACAATGGACGTTGCTCTCTCATAATGATCTCAGGCGGAGAACGGAACACATAATATATGATTTTGTAATAAGAGTACTTTTTTAAATCCACAGATGTCGACACAAAACGTTCGCGGATTTCTTCGGCGAGGAGTCGCCGAAATGCGTAGACCGCTGCGACGTCTGCGCCGACGAGCGAGCGGTCAGGCGAGCGCTAGACCAACATCAGAGGAGAGCCATGTCGGCGCGGCTACAGGGCGGGCTGGTGTCTAATGTCGACCCCGCGCAGCTGTACGGGGAGGGGCGGTACGGGCAGAAGAGGTGAGTGCTATGGACACATATGTAGGTTAGAGAAGGATGCAACATCAGAGAGGAAATTGGGCACGTTAAGTCGTCACATCAACATGCATAAGGGCTGATTTAGACGGCGCGCGAACTCGCATGCGATTTTAGTTACATTGCGGACTGTTTGGTTACGTCCAATTCAACCGACCGATCAAAACTCGCAATGTAATGTAACTGGCATGCGAGTTCTCGCATCGTCTAAATAAGCCCTAACTCAGTCAGTCTTGTTGAGCATCAGCGGATGTCATGGCTATTAAAGCGTTGAAAATGTAAAATTTACAAAGGAATTAATTTCATCATTTGTATTTATTTTTATTATGCCCTAAAATAAAAATAATACTATTTGTTTACAGGGAAGCGGATGCATACGGCGCCGATGACAGCGGCTCGGACAGCGAGGAGAGCCGCCGCCGCGTCGCGCAGGAGACGCGCTCGCTCATACTCGAGGAGTTCGCCAAAAGAAAGAAGAGTACAGAGAAGGACAAAAGAAAGGATAAAGATGGCGACGAACAGGCTGCTAAATACTCCAAGTGCAGGGCCGCGGAAAGCACGGGCACAAAGGTATGTTTACTGAAATAACTACAACTTTAAATACTATTGATTTTCTGTAGGTTTTAATGTTTTGAGTCCAAACAAGTTTTTAATTTCAGGTAAATGGGCTAACAGTGGCAACCCGCGAGAGCTACCTGTCCCTCGTGAAAGACGCGTTAAACAACAACATGGCGGCTATGAAAGGGAGGGAGGAACCGGTGCACCCTCTCACTCGCACCGACGTGGAGCAGTGCGCCGCAGACTTGGAGTATGAAGCGTTCTGCGCCAGCACCGTCATCAGTCTTTACCGCCGCGCTGTTCTCAAAACGGTGTGTAATAACGGCTTAAATATACATAACAGAGTTCTTCAAACCGTATATGCTGTTCTATGGGAAGTCGCCGGGGCCCGCAAATCATAGGTGAAAATAGTATTTTATACAATCGTGATATATTAATGGAGAGCTTTTAAGTCGATTACCGTGTTAAGGCCACGATGCAGCTGCTGAGTGGCCTTAGTGGGTACGAGATTGAAAAGCTTGATTATATCACTATTGTATACAATACTTTTTCTACGAGTCAACAAAATGTTTAGCCCTCTTGACCGCGGCGAGCTGTGATTGGTTAATTTCATTATAGAATAAACCGTATCGAAGTGAATATTATGGTTGAGTTGGGAGCCCAAACATTAAAAGTTGGTATACAATTGCAATTTGGTATACGAAATCTTAATTCAAAGATTACAGTCGACGAGTAGAAAAATAAACATTACGTACAACCCATAGGGGTTGTCAATGGGACAACCAAACATTTTGTACACGTCGCCCATCCGCCATACCGCGTACGAGTTCACCCGTTCAACATTCAAGTAAAACGCGACATTAATCTTTAAGTCAAAGCAGTGTTTAAGAAGAGTTTACTGACCCGAATGGCATTACTTTCAAATGAAACAACCCTCTACCCGGAGTGGTATCCTATATAATTAACATCCTATAGTTACGTTATTAGATACATCACCAACACCACTTTCATTTCAGATATCTTCGATAAAATCTCACGACGACAGTCTCTATCCGGCGCTCAAAACCTACGAACCGAAGAAACGTAATACTCTCAGAGAGTTTGTGAAGGAGTTTGAACAATCGAAGCAGGGGAAGAAGAACATGGGCTTTGTCACAGCGGCCGAACTAGAAATGGGTATGTTAAGTCTAAATCTTTACATCAATTTACTTTTGCCTTTTCATAATTATATATTTTATTTATTTTATGTCGTAGAATCGAAAAAAGAAGAAAGAGTTCTCTCTAAAGCGGACAAAGAGGCACAAAGAAAAGCGAACTCTTTCAAAAGAGACCCGTTTCAACAAACAAAGTTGCAGAGCTTCTTCAAAAAGGCCTCTCAAATATCTTCAGATAATACTCCCGATGAAAGTGAGGATGACGCACTTTTCATAGACGACAACAAGAGCCCGTGTGAAGACACATTCAAACTGGAAGACACTAAAGATGTTACATCTAAACACGCAGAAGATATTCACAACAACACCACCTTCAAGATAGAAAATAACTCTGAACCTGAAGATAATATTGAGACAACCGATGATTCTAAAAATGACTCTAAAGAAGATTCTGAAACGAAAACTTTTGTGATCAATATTACGTTGCAAGGTGTGCCTAATAAAGATAAACATAGCAGCAAAAACAATAAAGAATCGAAACATTCAAAGAGTGAAAGCCACAAGAAAGAGCCTGAACGACACAAATCTGATAGAAAACATAAAGAGCATAAACATAACAAATCTAATGAAAATAAATCACCTAGTAAATCACCAAAACAAGCAAAAAGAAAACTTAAAGATTTGTTTGGAGAATCGTCTGGAAGTGACGAAGAAAAACCGGAAGTTAAGAAATTTAAAACAGAAGAGAAAAAACGAAAGGATAGCAAAAAGCACGAAGATAAGAAGCATCACAAAAAGACTGACCATTCGCATGAAAAGAAACCCATAGAAACGGTTGCTCCAAAAGAACAAATTAAACCAGAACCGATATCAATCGCAGAGGACAATAATTCAGGTAGTGAGTCAGAAAAAGAGCTAGTTATAGATGATCAAATTGAATCTAACAACGAGAATAAAACAGAAAAAAGTATTGAAAATATTTCATCCGAGCAATCTCATAATTCATCAGCAGCCAGTTCTAACCCAGTGGAAATGAGCGAGGAAGACGCAAAGTTGGACAAAGCGCACCAGCTCAGCAAAGAAGCCGACAAAGTATTACAAGCGCTGAAAATGTTCTCAGAAAATCCACCCGAACCAGTAGTTATAGAAAAGCCTGTAGAAAAAGAAAAGCCTATTAAAGAGCCGATCTCTCCTACTAAAACAAAAACATCACATAAGCATAAAAGTGATCATCACTCTAAAGATAGAAGTAAGTTAAGTTTAAGACGTAAATCTAAAGAACATAAGGAACATAAAGAAAGGCATAAGGAGAAAAAACATAAAATTGAGAAGATAGTGAAGGAGGAGAAGAAATCTGAGAAGGTGGACGTGGCGGGGCTGGTGGTGAAGCTGCTGATGCCGTACTACAAGAAGAAGAAGATCGACAACCGGGACCTGTTCAAGGTCACGGCGCGGCACATCGTGCACCAGCTGCTGGCCATACAAGTCACCGGTAAGACTACAGTCTGATATATTACAGTTTTAAGGCTCATTTAGACGGCGCGAAAACTCGCATGCGAGTTTCATTTATTGATTGTTAGGCTGAATTGGTTGTAACCAATAGTCCTCAATGTACATACGAGTTCGCGTGCCGTCTAAATCAGCCCTAGGGTCCATTGATATCTACAGACATTGAGCGTGCCAGACACTTGCCGTGCTTTTTTTTACTAATATTGAGTTGTCTGTCGGTGTCTGCGCGGCCGTTATTGTCAACAAAGTATAAGTACTTTTATATATATAACTAGCGACCCGCCCCGGCTTTGCACGGGTTAACAAATTAACAAATTATACACCTAAACCTTCCTCAAGAACCACTTTATTAATAGGTGAAAACCGCATGGAAATCCGTTTAGTAGTTTTTGAGTGCGAACAAACACACAAACAGACAGACGCGGCGGCGGACTTTGTTTTATAAGGTGTAGTGATTTAACACGATGTTATTTTTGCAGAGGAAGCGGCTATCGACATGTTACTCAAGAAAGCGTTTAGCAAAGAAATAAAAATCGAGAATGAAAGTGACTTGGCGGTGAAGCTGAACCTTGGCCAATGACGGTTTCTGTTTTATTTATATAGTATTTACATTATTTATATTTATTGTCGCGGTTGTGTGATTATTCCCTACATAATAAAATTATTTTTATGGTCAAGCATGAGATAAGAAATATCTTGTTTGTAAATAAGCTTAATACAGCTATTTTATTGTTGTAACAAATGGTTTGATTGATCAAATCACGATTAAAACCACTGTTTCTCTAAAATGATTTCAAGTATGATTTCAACTAATTCCACTATTAATGCAACTAATTAAATAAATATTCTTATAATAAATTGTCCATTTTACGCTAATTCACAAAATATCATGTAGATCCACTTATTTTAGAAATCCTGCGGCAGTAGCATGGTCGCGTTTTATCGCCTGGTGTGTCATGCGTCTCTTTCGCACTTGTATGAACGTGGCAGGCATGGTGACAATGCTACCGCCGCTGATGTCTACCCAGACGGAACTTTGCTGTTTGCGGACATTTGGTATGCGTGCGCGGAGTCGAAGCGAACAACACGTAGAGGCCCTTATAACACTTGTATGTAAGGTCTACACTGAGCGGATGCTGCCCTTGCCCGTGAGATGAGCCGCACGCAGAGACAGCACCAGCTAAGGTATAAGTCTTTGGTATAAGGGCAAGGGCTATTGGATTTTAATCAGGAAAAAAAAAAGTTGTATTCGAGTAGTCCATTTTCGCAATCACTCGACATTCGGAAGTGACCTGGTCATACACCTTACGACCTTACATCTTATCCACCATCTATTACCACCAGATATATCGGAGCGGCCGACGTACTCAAACATAAGTATAACACGCACTCTAACGCCTTGACAATAGAGGCGTGATCCCGCAACCTCCGCAATCCGTGCGTTTGTTCTAATCTAACCAATTGAATAAATTTGAAGCGTAAATTTTCCATATTAAATTTAGAATATCGCTCGCAGACGTCGTGAGGAAACCGGACTAATCTCAATAAGACCTAGTTTACCCTCTGGGTTGGAAGGTCAGATGGCAGGTGCTTTCGTAAAAACTAGTGCCTACGCCAATTCTTGGGATTAGTTGCCAAGCGGACCCCAGGCTCCCATGAGACGTATCAAAATGCCGGGACAACGCGAGGAAGATGATGATCGCTCGCAGACGTATCTGCTTGTTTAAAATTTAATAGAGGCGTGTTCGGATATTTGTGAGCACCTTCGCCGCTCCGCTCCTATCTGATGGTGACTATATATACATACGTACCTACGTACAAATTCAAGGTCTATGTTTACATTGATAATGATTGAAGTCAAAGTCGCCAGACACATTTTAATACCGTCGACAAACATGCGGGCGAGGTATGCGAAGCCAGGCTGTATCTCATGAACCGTGATAGACAGTTGAAATTTTCACACATGTATTTCTGTTGCTGCTATAACAACAAATACTAAAAACAGAATAAAATAAATATTTACGAGTAAGTGGGGCTCTCATACAACAAATGGAATGGAATGCGTACGGAACCCTTCGTGCGCGAGTCCGACTGGCACTTGGCCGGTTTTGTTCTGACTCTGGAGCACAGACCAACCCCTATAGACATAGCTTATAGGACGACTCGCGGCCTCCACTCGTGCGAGCAATAGCGCTTATAAAATATTTCACGCGCGCCGCTCCGATCAGTTGCGTCCAAATTCACGACCTGTTAACAGTGTGCGTGTGTTTACGAAAATAAATCGCAATTTATTCAAATCATGGGATTTTGCAGTGTGAAATTTATTTATTTATTTATTTAACCAACTTTACATTGACAGTTAAACCAAACATGCAAGTTATGGGTTACAAACATATGTACTTAAAACTAATTATAATAGACTTATCACTAAATTTACCTACTTAATATTAATAGTTGTGGGCGTAGATATTGACTCTAGATAGCGGGCTGCCGTGGCTAGGAATTTCGGTTCTGTTTGTGAGAATAAGTCAAGAGTGGGATTATGTAAAATAATATTATTAATGTGGTTAAGTGCGACGTATAGTGGACTAGTGACTAGTGTCATTGTGCTGGTCTTCGGAATTACGAATGGTGTGGCAAGTCACCTAAGACTTCCAGTTATAAAACAGATGGAATAACATTCCACAGGTAAGTCAAAATCACTATTTTGTTGAAAATTATTTCTTTTCCGCGGGGTTCATTTTATACTGGTCAATATGGTTGTACTGAGCGGCAGTGAAGTAGCCCGTCCTTTTCCGTCAACTTGAAAATGCAATGTGCTATCCCTTTCACGTCAACAACTAGTGATGTGACGGTGATGGTTTTGTCAATTGCGGTAAATTCGTGCTTTCGCTCGAACCATATTGTACCATTTTAAGAAATGTAAAAGATAATTGTGATTCTCTTTCATTTTTAATTGAGAATAAATAAAATTGATCTGTAAAATCTATAGTTTTAATTAGGTAGTTGGTAGTTTATCTTAGTGGGTATATGTAGTATGTAGTTTAGTTTTTAGTTAGTAGTACCATTATTGAGGTAGCATCAAAATAAGAAAATGATCATATTTTAGCAGGTTTTCAGAGCAACGCCCATGTGACATTCTCTTAGTTGCAAGCGCCATTAGTTAGTAGTATAGTTTCCATAGGCTGCGTTTGCCACCAAAGTGTATTTTTGAAATTCATGATTGATTTATTAATAATAAATGAATGATGTAATTTGTAATGGTTTGTGATAGACACATGTTGTGTGGGTTTGTTAGAATCCTCTAGGTGAGCAGTTCGGTGGGGGGGCACGAGATGGACCTGATGATGAACTTTGAAGAAGTGCGAGGGAACTCGGTGTTGGTTTGTGATAGACACATGTTGTGTGGGTTTATTAGAATCCTCTAGGTGAGCAGTAAGGTGGGGGGCCACGAGCTGGACCTGATGATGAACTTTGAAGAAGTGCGAGGGAAATCGGTGTTGGTTTGTGATAGACACATGTTGTGTGGGTTTATTAGAATCCTCTAGGTGAGCAGTAAGGTCTTGGGTCACGAGATGGACCTGATGATGAACTGAAATGGACTCCGACGAAATGTGAAATTTATTACACATTTATATTATTTTATATTTGTTTATGTTATTGCCGTAACCAAACTAATTTTACAGATGTGCTGGGATCATATACAAAATTGTCGCGTCGGTTTATTCGTAAACGTAGGTACTTAGATGCTTTAAATAGATTATGCATGGTTGTTTAGTATGAATTAGACTAGGAAAATACTACAGTATTTTTCATTAGCATGCATGCATTGGTGTATAGCGGCTTTTGCCTTTGTGTCAGTGACGTGGTGCCTCAACGGTACTACTGTAGAAAACAGCGTTAATAAAAACTGAATATCTGAGAGACCGAGCTTTGCACAGCAAACATAAAAAATCTAAAATGCGCGTTTTCCTAGAGTTAAAACGCCTCGCCTCCGTAAACCCCCATATAGCAAATTTCATCGAAATCGTTACAGTTTTTCTTATGTTTACAATCTTAGCTCATTAATAATATGCAAAGTAACATTTTTAGATACATTTTTAAAGTACCTAATGAATGATTATATTGTATGAATATTCTGAAGTAATTAATCTGTGGACTTTATTGATAACAATTATTTTACCACAACAGATTACGGTACCATTGGTACCAGTACCACTGCAAGTAATGAACATGTCCCATCCCTACGCTTACACGTGTCAGCGCGCCACGACCAATCGCAACGCCGGGAGCACCCCTCCCGCGCCTCACAGTTTGGTGATTTGCGTCGCGAACAAAATGGCCAATATTAGGTTTCTAGTCGGGTGTTCTGTGCTCTGGAGATATGACTGACCGGTGACGACCGGTCTGGCCTAGTGGGTAGTGACCCTGCCTATAAAGCCGATGGTCCTGGGTTCGAATCCAGGCAAGGGAATTAATTTATGTGATTAGCACAGATATTTGTTGCCGAGTCATGGGTGTTTTTTATATATTTCTTTTTCTATTAAGTATTTATATATTGTATGGATATATCGTCGTCTGAGTATCCATAACACAGGCCTTCTTAAGCTTACTGTCAGGCTTATAAATAAAAAACTGAAAATCATAATTAGATTCCAAAAAAAGTAAGAAAATGTTGCCACTTTTTACTAGCGCGTCTTGTATTTATGTAAAAATAAGTAAATAAAAGTACTTTTTAAATCGTAGGAGTAAAATTACCAATAAATAAATTATCTTAGCGTGTTTATTTATAAAAAGGAATTTACTATTTTGCAAACAAATTATTGCAGTGGCAACATTTTTTTTGGAATCTAATTATGATTTTCAGTTTAGTCAAATTGTGAAGGTATGTCCAGTATGTATAATATATGTATGACTGGAGGCAGTTTTATTAACTCCTGGAACCTGTCCAAGTGTCCAACACGCGGAAATCTTTTAAAACCAGGTTTTTTAGACACGTTCGCTTGTTTTACTAGCGTTATATGTATTTATAATTATAAACGACCGGTCTGGCGTAGCGGGTAGTGACTCTGCCTGCGAAGCCGATGGCCCTGGTTCGAATCCCGGTAAGGGCATTTATTTGTGTGATGAGCACAGATATTTTTTCCTGAGTCATGGATGTTTTCTATGTATTTAAGTATTGTATATTATATATATCGTTGTCCGAGTACCCACAACACAAGCCTCTTGGGCTTACCGTGGGACTTAGTCAATTTGTGTAAGAATGTCCCTATAATATTTATTTAATTGTATTTATAAACGCTATGCCCGCCATGTGGCCCTGAGGCCCTCTGCACTTTGACACGATGCTTCAACTCTATTACTATCAGATATATATATATATTAGTAGGTAATATAACACGAATCATCTCATTAACGCACAAAGCAAGGACGAAATACGTCCACGCGGCTTCTCGTAAATACACTTAAGTACCTGGACAAATACAGTTTTTTGTAAATACGTATCAAGGCTAAAGGTATGTATTTATGTCATGTTCCTACTTAGGGCGTTATCACACTAGCGATTTGTCTAGGATGACTAACGCCAGAACGGTCCGGGTCCAGGTCCGGGCCGACGCGTCCGCCATTTCATTTTTTATAGATAATAAGCGACTTCGAGCCTCGGTGATCACTGATCACGTCATCTATTCTATACGAAATCCTTTAATGAGCATCCTCACGACCGACGTGCTCGGCGTGGTTACGCAGCGTGTGCGTAACGTATTCGAAATTATTTGGCAAATTGGTAATAGGTACCTAACATGGATGTGTCGGGTCGGTTGCAACAAACCGTCTGACAGTAATACGTTCGCTAAAAAATATTGTATGCGAAATATTCACTGCTGATTATACCTTGATAAATAAGTTTGTCAATTGTGGTTTGGTGCAACTACTTTACTTAATTATCCGGGTGTCGCCGTCAGCGAATACGTCGAGATGGCATATGACATCATCATCATCACCACAATTAGCTGCAGTAACGAGTCCTAATCGTCCTGGCATACAAACTTGCTGCTACTTTTGGGTCATTCTCTGAGAATATGTCTGCGGTTGCGTGCCATTGCCACGGCTCTTTTCATACATTTTTTATGGGTCGCGGCAATTAAACCGCAGACATATTTTTTGAGAATGATCCTTTTATGCAGCTGCTACTTTTATGCTGGTTACATGTGCAGGTAATTACCTATCTACTATGGATTACATTTACGTCATAGGTTATGTATAGTGGGGACGGTGTCGCGACGAACTCTGCGCATATTATCGCATCGCTCGCTATGTGATGTGATAGAGTCTTTACTGATGTGATGTGATAGAACACTTAGATATTCGCGCGGAGCCTCGAACTCCCATAATGTTTAAAACAGTAAATATTTTACAATTGAACAATAGAAACGATACCTGTCTGATGTCTGAATAAAAATATTGTTCTCCTCGATTCACACCATGCAAATGACAATGAAATATTACTGATCAAAAATCAAAATAATTATTTCTGTGATATCATGCAGTGTGTCAAGGTGCTGATACCGAGCCCGGTATAAAATGAGTACAAGGAAAATATCATATGTATCGCAATAATCCGGCAGTCTCGAAATGATCGCCGCCGCGTTTGTGTGTGTGCTGGTGTTGGGGTCGGGTGCTGCCGGCGCCGGTGTGGACGGTGGTGAGTCACGATTGTCGTCTCTTAAGTATACGCGCGCGAACGCTCCGGACGAACACTGTGTAGTTTGGACGGGTTGATGCTGAAGGACAAAACATGAATGTATAATAATTTTCATATGGTAGCCTTGGTCCATATCACCTTCCGAAATTGGCGCCGCAAAGCACGCCCTACAGTCACAGATCCCAATCTGGTGGTTTAATGTGTGTTGCGTGTCACATTTTGTTTTAATGAGAGAGTGAGACGCACTGACATTGGACAAAGAAATTGGATAGGTGGAATACCACCCTAAGGTATTCGAAACCACAGTTAGGTACAGTCACCACACGGGATTGTTATGCCATTTAGGGCTCTTGCTAAATTGGAAAGTCTATAGAGTAAGTATTGAACAACCAATTTAACTAGGACCCTAAATGGCGCAACAATCGCGGAGCGTGATGGTACTTTGGCTAGACCTGAGGGTCTACTGCGAAAACCGAAATTTCATTATTACGAGTAGGTATATGCTTCTCTATCGTTCGAAAGAGTGCAGATACAGTCAGGGTCAGGATAAGAACTTTCCTTGGCATAATTACAAAAGTGGACGCCGTTTTGTTTATTATAATTGTAACTGCCGGTTTGACTGCTATCAATTAATCTTTAATCTCTGATTTGTGTTGTATTGTAATAATGTGATATTTACGCCGTTTGCGAAAGGGCGACCGCAAGAATGAAACTTATGCCAACAATAAGAATACACGTCGTGGTTTATTGTTATTGCGTTACGATATATGATATTGTGTATTTCGTTTCTTTATACCACCAACGTAAGCGACAGCATAAAGTCAGCAGCAGAAGTTGCTAAGCGGGCCAAGTGTTCAAAATAGTCTTGACGCGACTTTATTGTTAAGAGAACTAGTAGTTCGCCCCGAACTGAGAACTCGCGGTTAACCAAAAATTATATAGCGATTGTTGTTGCACCTACTTATAGGTACTCTTATAGTGCGACATAAAATAATAGAAAATAAATTAGGGCGCCACTGGACGCGATTCTACGGCGGCCGCTAAACCTCCTAATTTTATTTAGGCGTCGCTAAACCACTTTGCTATTCTATGAGCAGCTGTCATAATCAAATGACAACACCAATTTGAATCTGACGTTTCTTAATTTAGGCGGTCTATTCAATTTAGGTTTAGCTGCTTAAATGCTATTCAGTACATGTCTTTTTTAAACAAAAACATAGAAACGTCAAGCTAAACTGACTAATTTTAGCGGCGAATAAAATAGTCCCGTTTAAAATACGATAACACAAAAAAGTCAAGTTTTGCAGAATTTATTTTTCGAAATGGATGAAGAATACGTCATAGCTGCTGTGGTGGCCGAAGAGAGGGAGTATGGCGAGGGCGAGGGTGAAAAAATTTATTTGAAGAGGTTGCGAGACGGGTCTAACCCATTTGACCGGTCCGAGCGGAAGTTCCGTAAACTGTTTAGGCTGTCGCGGGCCATGGACCGTCACGTAGTGGACACTACAAATTATAGTAAGTTGATCTTCCAAGGCTCTTACAACAGAATTTGCAGCTGTTTTCGTGGGTCTGATTATTTTAGCAGCTTCAGTTTCAGCGCAGTGGATGCGGTAAGGCGTTGTCGTTACGGTGCTGTGGCGATATTTGTACGGTACCTAAACTTCTCCATTCTCGAAAGTGGTAACCGGAGTTCTGCGTTGGCGTTACACTCAGGTCCCATGGAACACGAATGCAGAACGCCGGTAACGGCTCTAGAGTCGACGGCTAGAACGAACTCGAGACACAATTTGAGATGAAGAAAAGAGGAATTCATTTCTTCATCTCAAATTGTTTTCACCTTATGTCACATCATATTAGTAAATAAACATGCTTACCTCTTGCTAACATCAAGTTAGCATGGAGATGCTCTACGAGCACCTCCTGTTGCGTTTTATTGCTCCGCTTTCGCGACACCGACATTTTCCACGTTTTCCACAAACAAAACCAAACAAATTGGAATACAAACAAAGTTTACAAACTTCTTCGTACTTGACAGCAGTGGCCTATTTTATAAAGCTACAAGTTACAATTTACAAGCGGAAGTCTCTTTCTAACCCTATGTGTTAGAACGAGACTTCCGCTTGTAAATTGTAACTTGTAGCTTTATAAAATAGGCCACAGATTTTTTTAAATGTTGCCTATTAAAATTTGATTAATTATTTTTAATTACATAATTAAAAAGTAACGTTTTAGTGGTCTAAGGTGTGTACACTAGTGTTAAATATATGTAATGGAATAAAATTCATTAAATTATCATATTTCACTCAAAAGAAAATACGATTTTACAGTTTTTATACAGATATCATTCATTCATTCGTTCACTTATTTTTTTAAAGTGGCAACACACTCAATTCAACTTAGAAATTTTAGAATCCGTCTAAAATCTGGCTAAATTTAGTCAGCTTGACGTTCTGGAATAGCACTTGTTAAATCCGCCGTCTAAAATATGATTAAAACTTAGACATTTTAATTTTAGGCTATTTAGGCGATGTGCACGTAGAATCGCGTCCACTTTCTACGTAACTGTCACATTTTTGACGTAAAATGCTTACACATGGCAACAATTTAGTATGGACATTTTTGAGTTCCATTTTATTTAATTTCTACTATTTTATGTCGCTCTATAGGCGGCAATGGATCAAAGATCGCGTGGATTTATTGCAAGGTCTGTGGAGCCCTTAACTGATAGATTTAAGCAAAGAATGGACGCGATTCTACGTGCACATCGCCTAAATAGCCTAAAATTAAAATGTCTAAGTTTTAATCATATTTTAGACGGCGGATTTAACAAGTGCTATTCCAGAACGTCAAGCTGACTAAATTTAGCCAGATTTTAGACGGATTCTAAAATTTCTAAGTTGAATTGAGTGTGTTGCCACTTTAAAAAAATAAGTGAACGAATGAATGAATGATATCTGTATAAAAACTGTAAAATCGTATTTTCTTTTGGGTGAAATATGATAATTTAATGAATTTTATTCCATTACATATATTTAACACTAGTGTACACACCTTAGACCACTAAAACGTTACTTTTTAATTATGTAATTAAAAATAATTAATCAAATTTTAATAGGCAACATTTAAAAAAATCTGCTGTCAAGTACGAAGAAGTTTGTAAACTTTGTTTGTATTCCAATTTGTTTGGTTTTGTTTGTGGAAAACGTGGAAAATGTCGGTGTCGCGAAAGCGGAGCAATAAAACGCAACAGGAGGTGCTCGTAGAGCATCTCCATGCTAACTTGATGTTAGCAAGAGGTAAGCATGTTTATTTACTAATATGATGTGACATAAGGTGAAAACAATTTGAGATGAAGAAATGAATTCCTCTTTTCTTCATCTCAAATTGTGTCTCGAGTTCGTTCTAGCCGTCGACTCTAGAGCCGTTACCGGCGTTCTGCGTTCGTGTTCCATGGGACCTGAATGTAACGCCAACGCAGAACTCCGGTTACCACTTTCGAGAATGGAGAAGTTTAGGTACCGTACAAATATCGCCACAGCACCGTAACGACAACGCCTTACCGCATCCACTGCGCTGAAACTGAAGCTGCTAAAATAATCAGACCAGTGCACTTAGGACCTTTAAATGTGGTGGCACCGTCCCCGCTCGTAGCGCATCGCCTTCACACAGAGTGTCCACTACGTGACGGCCCATGGCCCGCGACAGCCTAAACAATTTACGGAACTTCCGCTCGGACCGGTCAAATGGGTTAGACCCGTCTCGCAACCCCTTCAAATAAATTTTTTCACCCTCGCCCTCGCCATACTCCCTCTCTTCGGCCACCACAGCAGCTATGACGTATTCTTCATCCATTTCGAAAAAGAAATTCAGCAAAACTTGACTTTTTTGTGTTATCGTATTTTAAACGGGACTATTTTATTCGCCGCTAAAATTAGTCAGTTTAGCTTGACGTTTCTATGTTTTTGTTTAAAAAAGACATGTACTGAATAGCATTTAAGCAGCTAAACCTAAATTGAATAGACCGCCTAAATTAAGAAACGTCAGATTCAAATTGGTGTTGTCATTTGATTATGACAGCTGCTCATAGAATAGCAAAGTGGTTTAGCGACGCCTAAATAAAATTATAGTGTAAACAACTTTATTTACGGTATTTGACACATTATGACTGACGTATATAGAGATGTAACTAACGCAAATCGATTGTCACAGCAAGCGATTACGATTGGATGGCACATAGACTGAGGTATCGAATTGTGACGTATAATGATTTTTTATTTGAGATTTAAATAAAGCTAAAATTATATGTTTTTCCCGCAAGGTAAATGCATTTAATACATCGACCTAGTAGGTCGCACCTATCGTCAAAATTGAAACTATCGGAATATCCATTTCCTCATCAATAATCAAATATACCTAATAAATAAATAATCATTTCGAATAACAATTAATCCCACGTTGTAGTATTATGTAATCTTGTGTGGTATAATAAGCTTTAGTCGGGCCTGTCAGTTAGAACAAAATTTTGACAGTTCCTAACAACTGACAGGCCGATACCGTCCTGCGGATTGTTAATCAGTGGGCCCCTGAAATAAGTTTGCGCTTTACATAATTCTTAAATTTATTAATAGATAATTCGGATAAGGGAGAGAGGAGGCTTTTGCCCAGTAGTGGGACAGACACATATGAAATGAAATGAAATTAAATATTTTTATTTCGAACAAAACAAACAAACAGAACAAAACATTTATAGCTTTCTATAATATAACTACGACGAACTGCACCAATACAAAAACTTTACTTTCAAACGTCAATACCGGATCGTTCAGAAATCGATACACTATCTATTCGAAAGTAAATATAATAAATTTAATAATGCTTTGTTGCGACCTAAAATGAAATATTCATATCGATTTACTTAGACGACTACCGATTCATAACGGTGGTGTCCGGACAACACTAAAATTAAAAAAAAAAAGACGTAGAACGTAAACGTTCGCAGTGCAGTTGTTTTCCTTTGTGATTTCAATGTGCAAGACATTTTACGTAGTGTTGCTGTAGTGAGTGACAGACGTCAAATACCGTAAATAACGTTGTTTACACTATAGGTTTAGCGGCCGCCGTAGAATCGCGTCCAGTACTAATGTATGATATATAGCTGGTCAAGCAAATCTTGTCAGTAAAAAAAGGCGCGAAATTCAAATTTTCTATGGGACGATATCCCTTCGCACCTACATTTTTCAAATTTGCCGCCTTTTTCTACTGACAAGATCTGCTTGACCAAGTATAGTTGGCCAAGCAGATCTTGTCAGTAGAAAAAATAGAAGAGTTTTTTTAGAGTGCGTTTTTCTACTGACAAGATTTGCTTTTTTGTATCAATTTTGAAGCGCCATTTACAAGTTTAGCGTTAAGTAATATAGATGGCGCTATTTTTTCGAATAAAAGGGCTTCGTATACGGCTGCCCCTCCCCTGGATTTAAGTCACCACCATAGAGATTAAAATAAACTGTATCTGTGCTAAGCCGAAATATTAAATGTCAAATGCATATAATATGTTTATTCTATTTTATTTTTATCTTGCTAATTATTTCAAAATGGTAAATTTAAAAACGATATTATAAAAGTGTAAGTCGAGCACTTTCATTTGATACTAAACTCGACCATGTTTCTTGCAAAAAAATGACCAGAATAGCAAGACCTCTCACAAACAGCTTTTTGGCAAGCTAAGCTCTTCTTGCTCAATAGCCCCTTGATCGGGCCTGCTCATAATTTAATGACTAAAATATAATGCCCTCGACTACACGTTTACCCAATTTCATTTAAATTAGAACAAATTTACTTAAGTTATTGAGTATCAAACTATCTTCTGACAGTTCAGCTTAAAAACATCGAAATGCCGGGACGTGCCGCTAGCCAGCCGCGTGTTCAAAGTCGAATGTAAGAACTTCGCTTCGCTTCGCTCGCTCGTTCGATAAGAGCGTGTCAAGGTAATTTTGAACACCTCGCCCGCTTAACAACTTCTGCTGCAGACTGTACAGCGCGAACACAAACCACGAAGTGAATTGTTCAACAGTTTTTTTATCATTACATAGGGGTCATCCATTAATTACGTCACACGAATTTCTAGGTTTTTTTACCCCTCCCCCCCTCCTTGTCACACTTGGTCACATTTGGCAAACCCCTCCCCCCTGGTGTGACGTCACATTTCTTCAACGAAATCGGCAAATTTTTATTTAATATTTTATCAAAATATTTTTGTCAAAAGAAATATTTGTAATTTTATAACCCTAAACTGATTAAGAAAAAAAATTCAACGAATAAAAACGATCATCGTTTCAAAACCTTGTTATTTAAATGATAATTAGTGTATAAATAATTTAAATACATTTTCGGTTACTGATAGATATGAGCGCCGCGCCGGCGCGCCGCCGCCGCCGACAAAATTTTCGCGCCGCCGCCGCCGACGTTGCGCTATCGGCGTGGCATCGGCGTGACCTTGTTAGATACTACTACTTTAAGTGTCAGATAATATATATTTTGTCTAGTTTAGATCTTTAACGGCGCCACTCCGAATAGCTGAAATACATTCAATAGGTATTTTAGGTCCATATACAGTGAAACCTGGATAAGTGAGACTTCAAGGGACGAGCAGATTTGTCTCATTTAAAGAGGTATTCCACTTACCCAGGCTCTCAGTTAGCCAGGTACAAATAAATTTCTGTCTCATTTACAGAGGGTTCCATTAATAGAGGTGAGAATAGAGTATATTTCAGTTATAGAGGTGGTTAACAAGGTATTTTGTAATTATCTTTAAATATAAATAAGGTAAAATAATCCTTATCCCTAAATATTTTTTAAGTCTGTTTAAATATTTCTTTGAATTTATTTTGAATGATTCTCCAAAGGATAGATATTTAAAAAAAAAAAATTTGATACGGACTTCATTGCGTCTTAGATATTTATTAAATGAAAATTTGTTTATTCGTGTTACTTATCAAGATTTCAGCTTTCGTTTCTATAGTTTTAACTACATAAAGTATCTAATCAAACTTGAAGTTGTTTAGACACAATAGGGTATTTTCCTACTAGTCAAATCAGTTACTTTTTAAGAACTGTCAAAACGATTTTCTAATATGGAATTTATATGAAACATTACATCGTGACGTCACGGTCAACTCACCTACTTTTTATATCTCTATCCGATTTATTAAATAGAACTTGTGTTTAAAAATAACTCCTATCTGTGTTTTTCTTATAATTATCTGATGCTTTATTTCATTCATGGTGTAAAATAATTTATTTTAAATACAGTATAATACCCTATTAAGCAAATGCGGAATTTGTGGATAGACTAAGAGTTAGTAAGAATACGGAAATTGATGAATAAATTCCAAGTTAGAGAGGTCATAGATTGACGTTATCTCAGATACAGAGGTCAATTCCTATAAAATTCTAAAAAACAATTAGGAAAATGTAATCTTTTAAATATAGTCTCAGTAAAAGAGGTAAAATACACTCTTTGTCTCAATTATAGAGGTAAATGTGACTATAAAATCACAACAACTAATCCAAGTTATAGAGGTTCCTTTTATCTCACTATACCTCTGTTAGTGAGATAAAACGAACCTCTATAACTGGGATTAGTTGTTGTGATTTTCAGTGCTAAAGTGTCGGGACCGCACCATGAGTCCCAGCTATAGAGGTTTCTCACTTATCCAGGTCCACTTAACCAGGTTTCACTGTATATCAAAAATATCGATGTTAAATTCATTTTTTTTTCTCTCCGGTAATCATGCTACTAGTCTTAGGACTCTTAGGGCAACGAAATTACAAATTTTGCCAGCTGGTTAGCTCATCCGTCATTTACCGTGAAATTAACCATTGCAAACATGGTTGAATGTTTCTAAAAGGTGCAAAAAGGGGTCAATTTCAGGTATTAAGCGTTTTCACGTCCAAAGAACCGACCGTTGGCTTCGCACGGAAGAGCGTCGGAAACGGTATCGGGTCTCATTTAAACTTGGCAATTGTTAAAATTTCAAGCTTTGCTCTCTCGCAGCTCAATCTTTGGACTCGCATCGCTCGCATGGAAGTAAGCCGCTATATGAACCTCCAAGTCTTCGGCCCTGTTTGGGACTCAACTTTCGGCCTCGCTTTTACAATGCTTGGTCATTAGTTTTTGTCCGATCTTAGCTCCACTGCAGCACGGCCTTTGCCCTCGCACGAATGCGCCTGCAGGAAAGCTCCAGGTCTTTAACACTATGGCCTCGGTTTTTATCGGCCTTCGAACTTGCTTACACTGGACCACTAGTTCAATTCCAAGCTCTGCTTTCTTGCAGCTTGGCCTTCGACCTCGCACAGAAGCGCGCCGTAATCGGCGCTCCAGGCATTCGGCCGTCAGCCAAGCTCACACTTGGCGTTCGATTCTAAACTGTATTCTTACTTGCAGCTCAGCCTCTGGCCTCGCATGGGGAGGCGTCGGACTCAGGTCTCCGGTGTTAGGTGGAGCTCGGCCTCGGGTCTCACTTTTTAATGGTTAATGACGGAGCTTGATTTTCCTCACTTCGGCTCTTAGGACTGTCGACAATGACTGCTTCCCTGGTGATACAGTCAATCCGCTACATTTTACTTAGCATAAAAGATAAACCGCTTGTAAAGATCTTCCCGCCAGGGCCTCGCCAAGAATAAAACCGCCTCTGATGCCGCGCGATACCGTTTATACTATGTAAAACTATTTCCGTACCTTTATTCAATAAATTATCCTTGAAATTGAAAAATGTACTTAATTTATAACTTTCTTACAGCAAAAACATGCTTTTTCGGTAAAATTTTGCTTTGAATTATTTTTTCATTAATCTAAGGAGTTTCAAGGCCACGCCGCCGATTCGCCGCCGCCGCCGACCGATTTTGACCGGCGCGCCGCCGCCGGCTAAATGCCTATCGGCGCTCATATCTAGTTACTGATGAAGTTAAAGTGACGTCACAAAGTTTATGACTCCCCCCTCCCCCTTGTCACAACATGTCACATTTTCTTGACCCCCTCCCTCCCCCTAAACGTGTGATGTAATTAATGGATGACCCCATATGTCCGACATTATTTGGAGTTACTTAACTGTGATGTAATAGGTACGAACATGAAACACTAAGAATTGCGACTACTATTTCACAAGCCATGAGCGGCAAACCTTGACCTTATGAACTTGCTAAAAAGATTCCCTTTTTTTCCAGCTGAGGAAGAAGATCTCATCCCGAAATTTAGATTTTATTACAGGTTAGTAAATTTTTTTTACCATGACGGTGGCAAGCGTGCGACCCGCCGCCTGATATTACGCAACCTCCACAGCCCACAGCTTATGGGCCCTTGCAAGTTGCAACTAGTGGAAATACATCCGCGTAGCCGAAGGACCCCGAAATGCGCGAATGACCCGGTTTTCGGACCTTCTTTTTTTAGAGCGCTTTATTTTACCTATTTAAAATTACCTACTGTAGGTAACGCCGTAACTAATGTAGATACTACTTACCTACAGTAGGAAAAGCTAAATGGTCGCCATAGACAACTTACTCGAGCCCAATAATCAAGACAAACCACCGTGCCAACCATAGGGACTGCCCGTTGGAGGGTCTTCTGGCCACCTTATTATATGCTTATTAAATAGTAAGTACATTACTATTACTAATAATAATAAGGTGATCAAGGTCCCTAATATGGATGGCACGGTGGTTTGTCTTGATTATTGGGATCATGTAAAAGGGCTATTAAGGATGACTCACCCTAGACCGGGTCGGGCCCGGACCGAAGCGTCCGACATGTCATTTTCTATGACGGCTGATCGGTGATCACGATCACGTGGTGCTTTCCATAGTAACCGAAGCGCCGGAAGCTCCGGCCCGGTCTAGCGTCAGTCATCCTTTAAAGTGGAGTCTGTTATTGTATTAATTACTGTCGTGTTTTTCGCAGAGCCATGGAGGCCTACATGGAGCTGCCGCTGGAGACAGCGGAGCGCATTCTGTCGACACCTTGGCATAATGCCTCGCGCACCAATGTAATCTTCGTTCATGGCTTCACGGGTGTGTACTTTAGTTATGGTCGTTTCTCAAAAAGTTGGCACCGCCAGGTTAAAATTTATGTTTTTCAAAAATTTTGCGTTTTCGCATTTTTTTTTATTGGGATCGTTAAAAGGCAACTTAAACTATTAGAAAATGTGGAAGGGAAGCAATGTGGATGTGGAAGGTTTGGTGCAACATAGGCACATGCAGTTTTGGTCATCCAACTCGTCTTGGTGAGCACTTGGGAGAGCAGTACCCAAGATAGAGCTGATGCTGAACCCTCGCAGTACCTACTGGAACTCAGGTTTGATGCAACATAGACACACGCTGTTTTGGTCATTCGACACGTCTTGATGAGGACTTGGGAGGGTAGTACCCAAGATAGAGCTGATGCTGAATCCTCGTAGTACGAGTGGAATAGACTTGGTTCATCATAGGCATACGCTGTTTTGGTCATCCAACACGTGCTGGGAGAGCAGTAGGTACCCTAGATAGAGAAATTGCCAAATCGCCAAACGTGAACTATGCGTCGTTGAAGAGTTCCGTTCTGATCTTCATCAGCAGTTCCACTTCATCAAATGTCACTTTTGTGAATGTATATGCTTGATTTGTAAATAAAAACACAAAAATCACTATATGTATGCCTTTAAGATTTGAGGAGTTCCCTCGATTCTTCATGGATCCCATCATCAGAACTGGGTTTTGACAAAAACGGGACCAATCTGTATGCATATACATACAATCAAAAAAAGAATTTTCAAAATCGGTCAGGTAAACAAACGTTAAGCATTGAGGTTTCAGATTATCATCATCATTCGCTTGCCCTTGCCCCATTCATTTGGGGTCGACGCAACATGTCTTTTTCTTTTGATCCATACCTCTCTCTCTCGCCCGTCATCTGATCACACAATAAACAAAATGAGCATGTTTTCACCTTTTTACAAAACATTTTAGTAAATGTCTAAAACTAAAAACCCTCATAAGGTACCTTTTACCGTGGGACGTCACAAATCTACTTACGACATTAGTGTAACAATTTTTTTTTTCATAAAAAAACCCAGGGAGGAAAATGGGGTCTACGTTTGTATGGAGAAACAGTTGTCCACTAACGACTTGATAAACATAATCACTGTTTCAGTATATTATATGTAACGCGGATTTTAAATATTTATCGTTCACCTGTCATATGGCAGGTGAATGACGCTTCATTCACCTGCCAATGCATCATTCACCTGACTTTTTTGGACAGGTTAACGAGACTTAAGACAAAAGTACACAAATTTGAATAATATGCAGCTTTAACCGACAGGATAGTTTTTATTCCTAAATTAACACACAAAAGCGATATAACCGCTATATATAATTATATAGTTACGAGTATTAGTTGTGGTATCAGTGACATTAACCTGCCGCAAAATCTCATCCACCTGGCAGTTTTAGCCAGGTGGACGATATGCAGGTGATGGGGAAAATGGCAGTTATATCGTGAATATACAAAATGTATTAGCTTGATGAACTCCATACTTAGGAATATAAAACTAAACTATTGATTACGTTACATATCTTAATAGTAATGCGATAGGTTACACAATTAGCAAGATATCGACGCCAGGATAAAGAGTACTTACCCATTACAAACTAATTTCCGATACTTTGTCGTTTGTGTTTTATTTGCAAAGCACAATAACCACGTCTTCGTCCTACCAGGTAATAGCTGATGAGTGACGGCTTCGGCTCGTGCGGAGTGAGACGGGATAGGTGCGGTCAGGGTTATACAATCGTCGTGAACGTGACGCGCCAGGTGAATGTTAAGAATTGCCTTGGACAAACTTTGAAGCCGAATAACTTAAAATATAAGTATAATATTGTTATGCGATAGTAATATTTTAAAAGTTAAGGATATATGTTAATATTAGCTGTGCCCGCGGCTCCGCCCGCGTGGAATTCGGTCTGTTCTGTTTTTCTCCCTCTCCCCTGGAGGCGGAACTTGAAGTAAAGGTTGACAGATGGATATGCTAGAGGACTGTAGTAGTCCAGATAAAATATTTTACAATTAGGTACCACTAAATAAAACTACCTACACTCCAAAATCAATAGTTTTTTTCGCCCTTATTCAAATTTTACACGTGATTTAAACGACAGAGTAGTAGGTGTATATCGGACGATACAGTAAGGTAAACGCGCGCGACCGAAAGCGAAGCGGCCTGCCTGGCTAGAGCGCCACTCACCGTGGTCTTCTTCAGATTCCTGAGGAAGACCACGTGCCCCTTGTAACCTCAATGCGGTGCGAGACTTCTGATTGATGATTCTATTTTTTTCGGGAAGGCATGGAAATGCGTATAAAATGCGAGTCCCAAATCGTTTGACTCCGCAAACGACCAGTGCCGGATTAAGATATTTTGATGCCCTAAGCATTTCTAGAACATGGTGCCCCCTCTCCCTAGGGTCATCAAGATTATATTAAATTTTTTTGGTAAATTGAGTGACGTTCATTGCCGCATTACTGCTGAGTATGGAAATCAGTCACATATTTTATCACGAAAATTGACCGTCCTGCAGCAGTAACGTTGCAACAGAGTAATGCTACTGCAGTCGCCACCCGAATATCACCTTTATGATATCTTAGAATGTTGTTGAAAACGCGAGCGAAGCGAGCGCGAAATTTTTTCGATATAAAAACGCAATTTGATAGACAGTTGTACATTTTTACTTTTAGTATGGAAATCAGTCACATCATTTTATCACGAAAATTGACAGTGCTGCAGCAGTAACGTTGCAACAGAGTACTCGTAATGCTGCTGCAGTTGCCATCCGAATATCACCTTTATCATATCTTAGAATGTTATTGAAAACGCGAACGAAGCGAGCGCGAAAATTTTTCGATATAAAAAACGCAATTTGATAGACGTTGTACATTTTTACTTTTAGTCCCAACCAGGCGCGAATCCAGGATTTCATACA
Organism: Cydia splendana; assembly: GCF_910591565.1. Classification (NCBI taxonomy): domain Eukaryota; kingdom Metazoa; phylum Arthropoda; class Insecta; order Lepidoptera; family Tortricidae; genus Cydia; species Cydia splendana. Next base: position 31,747,987 of record NC_085960.1, on the reverse strand, counting down.
GAGAAGGGATGGGACAGTTTTCTATCAGCGTAGCTTCGCATAGGGCTCGATATTGAAGGGTCTCAGCGAGGTTGTTTTCATACAGAAAAGATGCAAGAAAGCAGAGCTTGGAATTGACCAAGTGAATTGAATTGGCGAAATGTGAGCTGTTCACTTGATACTCTTGACAGCTGACAGATGATGTTTCTTGACGGTTTTGAACGAGAACCACAGACAAAAATTAATTTTTACCGACTTGGCGCGTAGAATGAGCGTTAACTAAAAAGATTGCCTCTTGGCTAGGTTATTATAAACATTATCGACCAGTCGCTCGCGATCGTAGAGATCGAATCGATAAGGAGCGAATGTAATTTGGCTACGGGCCCAGCTGCGAAAGAGGAAAGCTTGGATTTGGATCCACGCCCAAGTGTAATTAAGGCAGAAGATCAACTTTGCCGTAAGGCAAGAAGGCCTCGCATGAGATCTCACGCCGAACTGCAAAAGAGTGGCTTGAAATCGAATCTATGCATGTAATCACGACTTTTCTACTGCTCGCTCTTTGGCTTCACTCGAAAGCGCTACTTGATAGGATGCTTTTAGTTTTCGGCTTTCACGGGGCCCCTGAGACCTAACTGCCAAAGTGTTATCACTTTGACAGTTAGGTCTCAGGATCGCGGCTAAGGAGCAACTCGCCTTGGCCGACAAATCTGGCGTGCAAGAGAGCAAAATTCGCTATAAAATCGGTAACCTATGTCGAAAAAATCGGTTGGCCGCAAGCCCGAAAGCAAGATTATTTCCATGACTTTAAGGGCCTCCGCGTAAGGTCAAATCGGATGCCTACGTTGGAGATGTTCATACGTACCCTCACTCTCTTACTAGTATGGAAATCAGTCACATCATTTTATCACGAAAATTGACAGTGCTGCAGCAGTAACGTTGCAACAGAGTACTCGTAATGCTGCTGCAGTTGCCACCCGAATATCACCTTTATCATATCTTAGAATGTTATTGAAAACGCGAACGAAGCGAGCGCGAAAATTTTTCGATATAAAAAACGCAATTTGATAGACGTTATACATTTTTACTTTTAGTCCCAACCAGGCGCGAATCCAGGATTTCATGCAGAGAATATATGCCTTGTTAACATGTTTAAGTGGTCTGTGTAACCTACACAACCTACCAACCTGGTTAAATTGGTACCCACCAACAGGCATCTAAACCTTATATATATATCGCAGCAGTAAGGTGATAAATTGATAATGTGCTGACGATCATGGCTACTAGTAGTAAACGTAAGTAAATCACAAAATTAATACATACCTCTTTATGAGTACACAGAGCTTCTTATAATTTATGGTTTGAATTTTTACGGTCATTCTCCCATATATTTTCATACAAAATTCGGTGATAAGAGTCTACAAACTACAGAATGTGTTGTGTGTGTAGGGAAGCCAACGGGTCCGGCTGTGACGGCGCTAATGGAAGCGTTCCTGGAGCGCAATGACAGCAATGTAGCTCTACTGAACTGGGAGGGGCTGGCAGCCGCCGTGTCGCCGGACCTCGCCAGCTCCTATCTCAAATGGGCTGCACCTAATGCTCGGAAGGTAGGCTAATAGTGTTCCATGGCCCACAGCAATGTAGCGTTGATGGCGGAGGCTGACGCCTAGCCTCACTGATTCTGACCTCAAATGGGCTGCGTTGCGTCTTTTTAATCTCTCATACAAAACGGGGAATCGAACCTGGTCAATATTCTTTATGTAATCGCGTGTAGTACCAAGAAAACAAAAAGTTATTAAGTGTTCCATTTTCAAATTTTAAATAAATTGGCACGCCCGCTGAACTAATGCGTTCTAATTTTAAATAAACGCAATTTGTAATGCATAATATCGATGCAGATAAGATATGCATAAGTGGTATATTCAGATAAAATATTCATAATGATGAGCGATTCATATAAATGACAACATTGTACAAATTATTTAAATTGTGGGCATTTCAGTCTAATGTTTACACAAGATTTCATAGCAAAATTTGGTCCTTATACTTTCAGGATCAACACACAAACAAACACTATACGCAATTACTTATATAAATAATATTGACCAGGTTCGATTCCCGGTTATGTATGAGAGATTTAAAAAGAATTTAATGCCATTATTATTAAATCTAAAATCGAAGCCATGGTTCCTAAGAACAGATTTCGCTATCTCTCATAGTTTCTGACTTCTCCATACTGACCCATTTGGATTGATCACTCTGTATATATAAAACGTAGTGGTTATGGTGGTGGTGGTGTGTGTAGCTTAGTTTGCCATGAATAAATGATTTGTATTTCTAAAAAAATCCTCGCTACGTTGTAACACCGACCTTGGTGAGATATTCTAAATAAAAATATTGCTCCCTTCCAATATAAGTGTTATTTTTCAGTTGGGCCGACGTCTTGCGGACGCGCTGGCGCGGCTGTCTGTAGGGGGTATGAAGCTGGAGCGCACGCAGCTGGTGGGGCACTCGCTGGGCGCGCACGTGCTGGGCCTGGCCGGGAACGCGCTGCGCCAGGATGGGATGCTGTTGCCCTGGTAACTGTTATAGCTGGGCTGAAGCTGGGGCGCACGTGCTCAGCCTGGCCGGCATTGCCGGCAACGACTCTCTAAATACTAATCCAATCATCCTGCATTCATAACAATTTTGTATTATTTCTACAGAGGCCGGGACAATTTTGTCTTTTACCCACTATCTATTGTTGTTATTGTACAGGATAACAGCCTTGGACCCTGCAGGCGTGGGGTTCAAGGGCAAACCTGAAGCGGGGCGGCTTCACGCCGGCTCAGCAGCAGTGGTTGTTGCGGTGCATTCCGACCCTAACAAGTATGGATACCGGCGTGCCTTGGGAACGGTGGACTTCTGGCCGAATTACCGGCCCGGGACTGTGCGTCAGCCCGGCTGCCCTGAGAAGACGGGAAAGAGATTCTCACCTGAAGGTAAGTTTTTAAACTTGAAACTCATACTTGTATTGAACTGTGGTGAACGGTGGCGGATTTGCAGTCTTGGCCGCCCTAATAGGCCCTGGTAAACACTAGCCGCCCTTTTTCTCAGCACCCACCATATAGACTGCCCCCCCTCATATCTGGCCCGGGCCTACTGTGCCTTACGGCAAATCCGCTGAACGTGGGGCAATCCCTACTCCTAACGAGTATAGAAACCAGCGAACCATAGGGGCGGTATTAGCCTTCTGGCTGAATTACCGACTCGGAGACGTGTGCCAGCTCGGCTGCCCGAAGAAAGTTCTCGCGGTTCTCTTCATTACTTTCATTAGGCAATTCTTAAAAATTGTCTTAACATGCAATAAGGTAGTTATCGCACTCCGACCCCAGCCTGCAAATATGGCTGCTGGCGCGCCGTATTAGCGACGGTAGACTTCAGGCTGAATTACCGGTCCGGGACAGAGGCCCGGAGAAGACGGGAAAGAGGTTCTCATCTGAAGGCAAAACTTTTAAAACTTGCATTGAAACAGCTAGGAATATTAGGGACAAGTTTGAAAACCATATCATTGAAAAATATGTAAGCTTTTGGTATACACAAAAATGTGAGCTATCGAGCACACATTAAAATTATTTCATTAAGATTAACTGCTATTACAATATCAACTAATCTACGTTCGTTCGTACGTAACGTAGCAGTAAACTTTACTGCTTGGTTCGATAGGCTCATATGGATCTGTTTAAAGCATTGAACGTTAATGCAATTTCAATTATTTTAAACGATTTTTTTTCTCAGTGTAGCTTTGAAAAACCAGTTGTTGTGTTTGTGAAGTTGAAATATACCGAATTAATCAGCAAAGACACATGAATAAAACTCTACATCTACTTTTTTAATTATTGATGTGTTTGGTTGCGTTTTTATTAGTCCTGCTTAACAAAGGCCTCCCTTCCATGTTTCCGTTGCTCTTGCCCTTGCCGCTTGTTATAACAACTACGCTGATAAATGGCCATAACAAAACATTTTGTGCAGACTTATGCAGTCACAACCGCAGCTGGCAGTTATTTGCGGAGGCGGTGGCGCGGCCCGGTACAATCGTCGGCAGTCGTGCGAGGAACTATAGAGAGTGGAACTATTATTCCACATCCCAGAGGAACGCCTCTACGCTAGATCTGGACGCCTACGGGAAGACAATGTAAGTAATTCGAAGGTGGTGTAAGACTTAGCTTGTATAAGTACGTTTTTGTCAGTGTCAAAGGCGCAGCCCGGTGAGCTTTGCAGCAGTCGCGCGAGGAACTATAAATACTTGAAGAGTAATTCTCCACATCTACTCCACAACCCAGAGGAAAGCTGCGCTAGATTTGGACGTCTACGGGAAGATGTTGTAAGTGATTCAAAGATATTGTCAGTATCAATGGCGAGGCCCGGTGAGTGCTTAAGTCCCTTACGACAATTTCCCCATTTTGAAAAAAATCCAAAAAGTGGATCAACAAAAAAAAGCAATTTACCTAATCATAGAATCGTTACAAAATTTCACGAGAATAGGTTGAGAATTGCAACCTGTACAAGAGAACATCCGGACATACGAAAGCATACTGCCCGAGTTAAAACGGAGGCCTTCGCTAACGCTTCTATCAATAAACGTTTAGACTGCAGCGGTCGGCAACCTTTTTTTGCGTAGTTTTAGTAGCGTAGTTAACGATGAGTATGTTGACGCGGGCCGCACTTTGTTAATATTTATGACTTTATCAGACATTGTCGTTTCTCAATTTTACATAGCCAGAGAGGCTCGCAGGCCGCAAGTGACAGTTTCACGAGCCGCATGCGGCCCGCGGGCCGCAGGTTGCCGACCGCCGGTTTAGAGTGACAATAAATCAGCTAAGTAATCTTAATGTGCGTGTTACAGCGTTCCGGGCAACTACTACTTCATCACGATGGGCGCGCCGCCGTACGGCATGGGCGAGGGCGGATTCTAATCCATGCCTCGTTATGGACGATTCTAACAAGATCGAGTCGAGCCGCGAGTGCGTATAACGAGAGTAAAAGAAATTCCAAATTGACCCTTACAGCAGTTATACTATACCATATTTAAGTGGCAGCCGTGCACTACGCGTGCTGACTTCTAAATTTAATATGGATTGTACCTACTTAACTATTGTCGTACAGAAGGTTCGCCCGACTTCGGGCTTGTCTTCGTAGTCAGAGGAAATACAAAAAACCTTTACAAATTATTTACCTAAACTTTCCTAAAGAATCACTCTATTAATAGGTGAAAATCGAATGAAAATCCGTTCAGTAGTTTTTGAGTTTATCGCGAACATAGACAGCCAGACGCGGGCACTTTGTTTTATAAAATGTAGTGATATTCTCTTTGAACAAAATTAAATTGGGTAAAATACGTTTTATAGTTATAAATAATATTATATTTAAGAAAGTGAAAAAAGCATTTACTTTCTTCAACTGGCAATTAGCTAATTTAGAGGGCTCTAATATCACCATAAATCTAAATAAAATCTGTGATTAAATTGGAGATTGACCCAATTACATTTCTGATCAAATTGGTCGATTTGATCATGCCGTCTGGATACCGACTATTACCACAGAATAAATAATAGTACTGCCGTATAGAAAGGAAACTTCCTATAAAACCGAAGTTTGACAGCGGTTCAGGGTCGAATCATGCTGTCCCTTTCTAATAAATGGCACTATCCGTTTCGGCTATTTAGGGTTGTCAAAATTCAAGCCATTATCTTATCTGTGGTCTTGCACGCAAAGGGACGTCAAGTTGTGTCAACCCTAATTGTTCGGAGCAATGCTAAGCCGAGTGGAGCCGAGTTTGGCCGAAGTCAGGAGTTTCGCACCCCTGCTATTACGACATCAACAACATGATGGTGTCGTTCCAAAACTATTCTGCCCCAAAACCCACAGAATCAATTGCACTTTTGTTCCGTTTTGATGCATTGGTGACGCCTATTTTGTGTGATATCTAAACCGATCATGTAGAATTACCTCCGTAAAATTTAACCATTTTTGGTAACTAACAGAATTATAGGTACTTACAACAAAATCGTGTGCAATTTTATTTCACCTGTTATGGAACGATCCCTTGCTACGAATACGAAGGGGAATACCCTTCGAAGTGCTTTTACAACAAGGACCTTTAACTTACTGGATGTCCCGTCCAATGACGTTATTCATAAACGTTTGTGAAATCTAATGCCTATAGATAATAGTGTGAAACTCCTTTTAAGAGCATCAACTCGCAGAGAGATTGCGCACCGTGTTTAGAAGACTACCAATTACAAGTGTGACGGCATTCAAGCTCTAAATCGCGCCTCAACAATATTACGACATCCAGCTTGAAATAAGGTCCTTGTTTTACATGTGTACCTGGGGTTCAGCCTCAGCCCGACGGTCTGCATACATCTATCTCATTGGCAGTTTGGTACGGATTCAAGCAGCCTGCTGTTCTATAGCTAGAGGTACGGTTTACGATTCCTTTTTGTTACTCTTTAAATAATCTGAGTGGACTAGACTAGAAGGTAATAAAATCGGATGTTTAATTGTTTATTATTGTTATATTTACTTTGTTTATTTAGCATTAAAGAAAGGTTCTTATCGTGTCCTTTTACTCTTTTTATTGAAAAACGCTTTTAGAAAAATAGTAATTATTAATTATAAACCAAAATAAAGTACTAATGATCATATAAGTACCTAGTACCTATACCTACATATGTTTTAAAGTTGTTGCATATTTGCTGCTGTTACCTTTATTTTTCAAAAGTGTTTTTAATAAAATACACGCCAATATTATTTACTCTTTTTTTAATACTAAAAATATGAAGAGATCTATAGAGTTTGAGACAAGCGATTGCCTACGAGTTACTAGAGCTTTTAGAGGTAAGAATTATTTCCGCAATAATGACCCTATTATGTAGGTATATGGAAATGATTGATAGGATTTTTTTGTATTTATTTGTTTAGATCCCAAGTGAATGTGTAGGTTACTGGGTTAAAGGGCTATTTTGAATTTTGTTGTCCTATTTTTTATTTTTCTCAGAATTTGATATTTGGTGGATAGATAGAGTTCCCTGATAAGCAGAGATAAGCGCTGGTGGCCTAGCGGTAAGAGCGTGCGACTTTCAATCCGGAGGTCGCGGGTTCAAACCACGGCTCGTACCAATGAGTTCTTCGGAACTTATGTATGAAATATCAGTTTATATTTACCAGTCGCTTTTCGGTGAAGGAAAACATCGTGAGGAAACCGGACTAATCCCAATAAGGCCTAGTTTACCCTCTGGGTTGGAAGGTCAGATGGCAGTCGCTTCCGTAAAAACTAGTGCCTACGTCAATTCTTGGGATTGTCAAGCGGACCCCAGGCTCCCATGAGCCGCGGCAAAATGCCGGGATAACGCGAGGAAGAAGAACAGGGTGACCACTCTTTACTATAACCCAAATTCCCTGACTTTTCCCGGTTTTCCAGGCGTTTTTTCAAGTTTTTCCCTGACCATAATCTTAAATGTAATAAATATAAAATATGTAATTGGAATACATTTTTGAGTTTTTGCAGAATCTGAATTAGTCCAGTCATTATATCCAAAAAACCGACCCTACCCGTGAATAATCAGTTGTTGGATTTTTTTTTTGTCACTGGGAGTGTACATTCAAAAAGTAGTGTTCAGGCTCCTGTGTATATTCGAAAAACGGTTTTTCTTGAATAACTCGGCCATTTTTGATTTTACAGTAAAACCGTGAGGACAAAAATTTTAGGAAATTTGATTCTCTACAAGTTTGGTCCTCACAATTTTTCTTCTAGGATCGATATTTTGGAAATTAAATTTGAAAAAAGAGACTAATTCAAAATATTTTCATCATCTACTAGATACGAGCGATAGAAATTGGGAATCTAGTGGTAAAGTGGTATTGACCACTCGATTTCAATTCTATTAGTAGAATTTAAACGCCTAGTAGTGGAGATATCATTTAACGAAATACACGAAATCGAGTGGTCGAATTTCAAAAATCGGCCCCCTGGACTTAAATTTTCTATCTTTTTGTGTAGCTCCTCCGTGTACAAAAAAAAATGATCCACGCGGCTCGTAATGCTCACTTTACGTTACGAGCCGCGTGGATCATTTTTTTTCAATATTTATTTTGTCTATACCGCCGTGGTAGGATATAGCGTTACCTATTATTAACTTATTTAGCGGCAAACGTACGACCCCAATTTCATAGAAAACCGCAAATCGATGTACGGGGTTAGCCGTTTGGCACACGCATACTAGAGATCAAAATAAAATTTTTGACCCGCAGTTCCTAAAAAAAAATCCATAGGAGGGGAGTGCTGAGTCATTGTTTTTTTTTTATGAGAAAAAAAATTTTTTTAGAAACCAATCGTGTATGGTAGGGTTAAAGAGGTATTCCCCGTTGGATATATGGATATTACGTATCATTTTATGATTAATATGCACCGTATCTGCAGTACAGTTCCATTAAGTCTCGTAGAATAGATACTGAAGTAGGACTGTATCACTTAGTATTATTGAAAAATTAAAAAAAAATACTAAATGAAATTATTTTCAAAATTGCTTTATTAGGGTTAGATATGAGGATATCACGTATCATTTGAGGTATATTGTACAAAAAAAATCAGCCATATCGTATCTGGAGAAGCCCAAACTTGGTATGTTTTGAAAATTATTTTTGTTTTAATTTAAAAAAAATGGCTGAAATGTAATGATGTGATTTAGAATCGCCTCAAAAAGCTTTTCTGAAAAAAAAATTTTCCCTCCCATACAAAAAAAACAATGACTCAGCACTCCCCTCCTACGGGAAATATTTTTAGGAACTGCGGGTCAAAAATTTTGTTTTGACCTCTAGTATGCGTGTGCCAAACGGCTAATCTACAGATTAGCCGTTTGGCACACGCTTGGGGTTTTTAAAGTGAACAGGTTAGCACATTCACTGCCCCCGACGCAAATGTGCGTCCACCGTCATACAAGTTTGGGGCTGTCCATAAATTACGTCATCGATTTTTGACGATTTTGGACCCCCCCCCCCTATAATCATCCAAAAATCATGCTTCAAATGACCCCATTTCCTCCTACTTCATGCTACCGTCATCCGATGTCCAGACCCCCCCCCCCCTAATTTGAAATGACGTAATTTATGAATAGCCCCTTTGTTCCTAGGCCACGCCCTCTGGCAGTGAATGCGTTAGACTAATTATAGTAGATATATAATATTTGCAGATTATACATAGATTATAGATATATAATGAAGCGATGGTGGCCTAGCGGTAAGAGCGTGCGACTTTCAATCCGGAGGTCGCGGGTTCAAACCCCCGGCTCGTACCAATGAGTTTTTCGGAACTTATGTACCTACGAAATATCATTTGATATTTACCAGTTGCTTTTCGGTGAAGGAAAACATGATGAGGAAACCGGACTAATCCCATCAAGGCCTAGTTTCCCCTCTGGGTTGGAAGGTCAGATGGCAGTCGCTTTCGTAAAAACTAGTGCCTACGTCAAATCATGGGATTAGTACTCAAGCGGACCCCACGCCTATTACTTATTCTGTGCCCAGGCTCCCATGAGCCGTGGCAAAATGCCGGGATAACGCCAGGAAGAAGAAGATATAATGTTTGCAGATGGTAAAATTAATATATTTATTTTTATTTTATTATGTACATACAGAGACAATTTTTATTCCCTGACCTCCATTAAATTTCCCTGACAATTCCCTGACTTTTCCATGACTAGCGAAATTCCCTGACTTTTCCCGGTTTTCCCGGTTTTCCAGAAAGTGGCCACCCTGAAGAAGAGAGAGTTCCCTGATCTGAACAACATACCTAAGCGATTAAGAGCGCTCTTACAAGAAAAGTCGAAATAACGCAAAATTGATGATACTAGTCGACGAAATTCAGGACTTTGTGCTCATTATTAGAAACAATGAGTACTTGTTCCAGTAAAAGCGTCTTCTTATCTTTTTAAATATCGTTGTAAATATTAGAAAAAGGACTTATTAAATTAGTAATGATTTTTTTTCTGATGGTCGTTTCCGAAAAACCGCGTGAAGCACTGAATGGCAAGCTCTTATTTGGAAATGTAGAGAAGTTTACTCTGCTAAACCTGGCTATTTTGTATTACTAATACCCTGTACTTTAGGCATATCAAACGATATTTTTCCTACACACCTTTGAGAAAGAGAAAATCAAAGTAAAACGAATTCAATTTTCTCTCCGAAACAAGTGTCAATTCCTACGAAAATCTACTTAATATCGAAGTCATTTTCATACTCAAGCAATCTGCAACGTTTGCTTATACTGTTGGTATACATTAGTGTTTATGAAATTCTACTATATTTTTTTGGCAATTTTTTGAAAACTACTCTATATTACCGATGACGCGCGCTGCGCCAGCTCAGTGCCGCGGCAGAGCTTGTAGAGGCAGGACGTGTGTCGGTCGGCTCCGCACATTTTCAACGGCGACAACGAGATTTTTTATCATTGTGTGCGGCGGGCGCCGTGTAAAACGCTATACTGTGTGCGTGTAAACCGCAACGAGAGACTTTGATCCTAGCACTGTTTTTATAGTATTATAATTTATAATGGTACAGTTTAATAAACTACCGGACAGGATTAAAAATATTTGAAACGACCTGACATTCTATATGTATTAATTTTGACTCAAGATAGTACTCAGGGTCTGATGATGGAGCCGGAAGGTGGTCACCGGTACCAATCAACCATGCAACTAAACCACTTCGTGTTTAGGCTCGTTTTATTCATCTCAACAAGATCTTTGACACAAGATAGTACTCATGGTCTGATGATGGAGCCGGAAGGTGGTCACCGGTACCAATCAACCATGCAACTAAACCACTTCGTGTTTGGGCTCGTTTGATTCGTCTCAACAAGATCTTTGACACAAGATAGTACTCAGGGTCTGATGATGGAGCCGGAAGGTGGTCACCGGTACCAATCAACCATGCAACTAAACCACTTCGTGTTTAGGCTCGTTTGATTCGTCTCAACAAGATCTTTGACACTGAAGATACACAGGGTCTGATGATGGAGCTGGAAGGTGGCCACGGGTACCAGTCTATCATGTAACTAAACCACTTCGTGTTTGGGCTCGTTTGATTCGTCTCAACAAGATCTTTGACACTGAAGATACACAGGGTCTGATGATGGAGCTGGAAGGTGGCCACGGGTACCAGTCTATCGTGTAACTAAACAACTTCGTGTTTGGGCTCGTTTGATTCGTCTCAACAAGATCTTTGACACCAGACAGTACTCAGAGTCTGATGATGGAGCTGGACTGTGGCCACGGGTACCAGTCTATCACGTAACTGAACCACTTCGTGTTTGGGCTACGTGTTTGGGCTTCGTGTTTGGGCATCGTGTTTGGGCTTCGTGTTTGGTGTATCACCTAGTGTCAAAGATCTTGTTGAGACGAATCAAACGAGCCCAAACACGAAGTGGTTTAGTTACATGATAGACTGGTACCCGTGGCCACCTTCCAGCTCCATCATCAGACCCTGTGTATCTTCAGTGTCAAAGATCTTGTTGAGACGAATCAAACGAGCCTAATCATGTTACTACATGGTTGATTGGTATCCGTGACCACCTTAATCATCATCATTATCATCAGATCCTCAATACTAGTTCGTTTTTAAACCCTCGTTGATACAAACTTTACAACCTATAGGTACCAAATGCTATGACGAAACATGTAAGTAAGCGAGTACCTATAATTTATTTCGAGTAATACTTATACCTTCATAAGTACGAGTATGGGGCTATTCATAAATTACGTCGTTTCAAATGGAAGGAGGAGGGGGGGGGGTCTGGACATCGGATGATGGTAGTATGACGTAGGAGGAAACAGAGTCATCCGAAGCATGATTTGAGGGGTGGGGGGGTCAAAAATCGTCAAAAATAGATGAAAAATTAATGTATGAACACTGCACACACTTACATTTGCACTGCATTTAGTATTTTCGTACTTACCAAATAACAGTTTTAGGACTTTAAAAGTTAAGCACAGTTAGTGTTGTTATGGTTGATTTCAATATGCTTCGCGAAGGATCAAGAATGTTTAATCCATCATTGTAGTGCGAGTGTGGTAGAAGGGATCGGCATACTGAGCTCGCACGGCCTGCCGCAGCGCGTAAAATACCTAAACTCGCTCAACGCCGAAATGTAATAGCGCTCTTAAGCGTAATTTCATTGTATGTCTTACAAAATCTTTACGAAAACGTATGGAATTTTCGTATTTCAATGGGAAATTACACACCACTTTTTTTGTACTTAATTTGGATTTCGTGTTTATTCCGAGGGAATTAGGAGTTCTTCAAACCTACTACTTAATTCTTATCAAAAACTGTCAGAAAAATAAAATCGACAAAAATAAAAAATGGCTTCCCACACATTATTAATGTAGGTATGTCAATATTTTAACTTAGGTACCTATAGGTATGTATATAATTTGAAATAAAATAGGTTAAAATTACTGATCTGATAGAAATCGGATTAATATTATTTCATAGGACCTATTAGTAATGGTTAATACCAACAAATAAATCCTTTCATAATTCGGGCGGACTGACTGTCCACTGTAATGTTCAACTTATCACCAAAATTAAATAGATACCTACTTAGATCTCACGAATAGTTTCTGATTTGCAGGATTCTGGTTTCGCCGTATTACTGTTTCGTCGGATTCTCGTTTAGTCGGATTGTGACGTACTTTTATGTAAATCCGACGAATACGGAACTAATCGATCTCACGTTTCGTACTTTTGAGCTTTTTCCTCCTACATAAGGTTTTGATAATATTGTTCAAAGTATTTGCGAAAAACTTTATTTTTGAAAGCTTTCATGCCGATTTGAATCGTCTCGCCTACACAGAAAGGTTGATATTCGTCTGATCAGAGACATTCCTACGTTACATTGTAAGGCTGCTCTGAAACAGTGTCATGTTTCTACAGAATGAATAAGTCTGTTGTGTTTTGTCTAGGTACCTTACATAAGCGGAATTCACTGGAATTAGTATTGTACCTAGGTACGTCGCACTTAACTACATACTTCGAAGTTATTAGAAATAAGATGTGGGTTACTTCTGCAGCTATCTATAATATTTATTTTTACTTTATGATTTTAGGATTTCGACTCTACTAATAGTACGACCGAGAACCCACGAGAATAAGCACAGCAGATCTGCTAGGCTAGATAAATAAAACAGTTTAGGAGAAAAATGAATAATGGCATTTTACTTTGATGAAATCCAAGATGCACTCGATGCGATTTGCTTTGATGAAATCGATGATGGACTCGATGACGAGTTTCGCTTTGATGAAATCGATGACGGACTCGATGACGAGTTTCGCTTTGATGAAATTGATGACGGACTCGATGAGTTTCGGTTTGATGATATCGAAGATGCACTCTATGAGATCCGTGGCAAACAAAATCGCGATCAAAGTAGAGGCGATGCCAACCTCAACTTTAAACCTAAATATCAGGCAGGACAAAGCAACCGAGACACGGCAATCAACGCCATGATAGAAATCCGAGCCCTATGGGACTATGTCTCAGAAGAAGCAAAGAAAAATTACTCCAATATGTATTCAAAGTTGTCAGCTCCCTTAAGCGACAAGTTGGTGCTTGAATGTCAAAAACATAAGGAAAACTATGCGGTGTATGACAGAACATCACTAGAGTGGTTAATAAAAGCAAAAGAGCCAAAATACAAATATTGTTATGATGGAGAAGATTTTATGGAATTCAAATTGGCTGTTAAGTCCGTCAGGCCAAGTAAGAGATTTTTATTAGTTGGCAAATATACGGTTTTAAGGCAGGAGCTAAACTTATTGATGATGACGGAACTCGCTCCATCAATGTTCGGCGCGTTTTCATTGCCAGCTCTAAAGCTTATAGTGGGGGTGCCCGGCTGCGGAAAGACGACGCATATAATTAAAAATCATCGACCCGGCAGCCTGGTGCTCACGTCCTGCGCTGAGGGCGCTCAGGATATCCGTGCCCGCATAGCAGCCTTAAGACAGTCCAAAGACCCAGACCAATTCAGGGGCTCTTACAGGACCATCGATTCCTATTTACTGCACAGCCGTGCCAAATATAGCACCGTATGGATGGACGAGGCGCTCATGGAACACCCCGGGAAGCTGTTTTTAGTGTGCTTACTCAGCCGCTGCCACACCATGTACATGCTAGGTGACCCGAATCAGCTCGGATACATCAACAGAGTAAGCTCAGTTAACTTGCTCTATGATAAATCATCAACCTTTTTCAAAGGCACGGACTCGTTGAACATTTCGTACAGATGCCCCGTGGACGTGATGGCCGTCTTGTCCAGCAAGTACGAGGGTGGAGCGTATTCCACGTCGGAGATCACGCGCAGTATGAAGTGCGAAAAGTTCACTGGGCTCGAATGTGTGCCTAAGTCTAAAGATATCAAATATCTTGTGTTTAAACAGGCTGAGAAGCAAAAAATGAAGACGGAGAAATACAACGTGTCTACCATACATGAGTTTCAGGGCAAGGAGGCGGAGCACGTGGTGATAGTGCGTATGTCTCGTAATGTGGAGGAGTCGTTGTACAAGTCGCTCCCGCACATGCTGGTGGGTATATCGCGGCACACGGTTTCCCTCGTGTACTACACGCCGGTGGCAGACGACTTGAAAAAGCTTATAGAGACGCCGCTGACGGTCAAGGATCTTAATAGAATTAAAAAAGTTGCAAAAAATATTTAGCAACACGCGTCCAGTATTTTCAAAACTATGTTATTGTTCTTTTAAATTATGGCCATTTAATATATTTTTATTTTTAAAAATCAAATTTTAACTGTATTTAGCTTAGTCAAAGTTAAAAAAATCATTCAAGTGAGAACTAAACTGTAGTAGCGTAGTTGTTATTAAATGATATAATTACATTTTTATTAAACTAATTTTATCTTCATTTCTGTGCCTTTCATCCATCCTTTTTTCCACATTATTTCTCAAATAGCATGAGGTCATGGTGATGTGAGGTGATGGTGGAGTGAATGCTTTCATCTACATTTATAGTTCTTAAATATTACCTACCTTTTAAAATGGCTTTTTTCATCCTCACTATGCTTTTTGAAAAATATGATATCTTATATTTAGGTAACCAGTCCAAGCTAACTTTGCAACCCCATATAACCATTCCAGTCGCAGAATCACAAAGTGGTAACTAAATGTCAGATGTGTCGTAACAGAGTCCACACAATGTGTCTAGAATTGTTTCGAAACAAAGTGTGGTCGCCGTGTCTACACTTTTCCGTAACAAGGTGTCGACACATTTGTGTGCACTTTGCGTGCGGTTTGCGACTAAATCTGACAGCAAATTTGTGACAGCAAATGTCAATATAAAATACCTCTTGAAAACCAAGGTTTGTCAAACTACTATTAGTGTCTCGTGTGCTCGTAATTCTAGTAAGTCATCATGGGCAATGCAAATGATAATAATCGACCGAAACCATATAAACACCCAACACCCGTCAACCTTTTACAGAAAAGTTTTTAAAGAAATTCAATAAGCTACTTAGGTCAGGCAACGAATGCTCCAAAAGTTGTAGAGGGAAATGCTCGGAACACAATTTTTGACTCCGTAACTCGGTTTGACAAGTTAGGAGGTGAACATATCAAAAGTCCCCGGCCGTAGCCCTTGAGCGGGGGGGGAGAGAGGGGGCTTTGAAGGTCCCATTTTCCCGTTTTTCGATTATATCTCGGAAACTATGCATCTCAGCGACATGGCCACTTATACAAAATGAAAGTTAATTTAATTTGTTACAAGTTTATTCAGTCAATTTTTTCGATATGTTGAATAGTTTTTGAGATATCCGCTCTTGAAAGTTTATTTAGGGCTCTCAATTTTATCTTGATATATCTATATCAGTGAAGGTGCTAGGCCGTGTTTGGTATCGTTTTCGTATAAATCTGGGGTGCTGAATCCATTTAAGATATCACATTGACACCATTCCACAAAATAAAAATAAATCTTTTTAGGGTTCCGTACCTCAAAAGGAAAAAACGGAACCCTTATAGGATCACTCGTGCGTCTGTATGTATGTCCGTCTGAATACACAAAATAGTTCTTTACCTATAGATGACAGGAAAACCTATTAGAAATGTGCAGTCAAGCGCGAGTCGGACTTAATGTACGGAACCCTTAATACGCGAGTCCGACTCGCACTTGGCCGGTTTTTTTGAAACTCTTCTTGACGCTTAACCGCTGAACCGATTTCGTTGAAATTTGGTATAGAAATAGTTTGCGTCCCGGAACAGGACATAGGATAGATCTTATAACCAAAATCATCTTTTGAAGGTGTGAAAAGTGGCGTGGAAATTTGTACGGGAAATCAATAACCGCTGAACCGATTTATATGAAATTTGGGATGGTCTACATCTTTGATTTAGTTAAAAATGATGAAAAAACATGACTTCAAACCTAAACTTAAACAGTATTCTTCAAGAAGTCAATTCTGAATTCCCCCCTACACCTCATTTCACACCTTTAAAGGATGATTTTTGAGATAACTTATTATATCCTGTCTCGGGACTCAAAATATATGTGTACCAAATTTAAATTAAAACTGTTCAGCAGTTTAAGCGTGAAGAGGAGTTTAAAAGAAAGTATTTTAATAAGTTTATATGTTTTTACTTCGGAATGGTGTCAATGTGATACCTTAACTAAATTTGGTACTGCGAATTTATACGAAAACGATACCAAACATGGCCTCGTAGCTTTACTGTTGTAGAAGTCAAAATAAAATTGAGAGCCCTAAATTCTTATTACTTGGCCAAACTTGTGTAGAAGGAAAAGGTAAAATAAAAGTCTTCGGCAGGAATATAAGACACAAATATATTTTTTTTTGCGTTACTATTTCATTCATCAAATATAAACATACCTTGATTATACTATTCTAGTGAGATACTCATAGATAAACAAAAACATTTACTTAAAAAATTACAAGGTCGAAATGTCACGGAACTTGTGAGAGTAATATGTGAAAAATATAAACTTTTATGACAAAAAAAATCTGGACACAATTTAAGAATCACCCAATTGCGTCGAGGAATCATCTGTATTTTTGCTTGTTTCATTACCTCCTCGCTTCTTTTTTGTCCTTTGTATTCTGTAGCAATTTGTTAGATCTGAAAATAAAGATAACTTGCGTCGTCACGGATGTCGATTTATAGGTTTTAGGGAGTGCAGAATTCGAAAACGATGATCATTTTATAATCCAAGATGGCGGCTACGTATTTTGTCATAAAAGTGGAATCCAAAATAGTCATCATTTTCGAAATCTGCGCCCCCAGAAACCTATAAAACGACATCCATGACGACTTTTATGACATAGTGCATAGCCGCCATCTTGGAATCCAAAATAGTCATCATTTTCGAAATCTGCGCCCCCTAAAACCTATAAAACGATATCCATGACGACTTTTATGACATAGTGCATTGCCGCCATTTTTAAATTGAAAATGTTATCATTTTCGTAATCTGCGCCCCCCAAAACCTATAAAACGACACCCATGACGACTTTTATGACATAGTGCATGGCCGCCATTTTGGATTCCAAAATGGTCATCATTTTCGAAAGCGGGGCCCCCTAAAACCTATAAAACGACATACATGACGACTTTTATGACATAGTGCATGGCCGTCATCTTGGAATCCAAAATGGTCATCATGTTCGAAATCTGCGCCCTCTAAAACCTATAAAACGACACCCATGACGACTTTTATGACATAGTGCATGGCCGCCATTTTGGAATCCAAAATGGTTATCATTTTCTAAATCTGCGCCCCCCAAAACCTATAAAACGACACCCATGACGACTTTTATGACATAGTGCATGGCCGCCATTTTGGAATCCAAAATGGTTATCATTTTCTAAATCTGTGCCCCCCAAAACCTATAAAACGACACCCATGACGACTTTTATGACATAGTGCATGGCCGCCATTTTGGATTCCAAAATGGTCATCATTTTCGAAAGCGGGGCCCCCTAAAACCTATAAAACGACATACATGACGACTTTTATGACATAGTGCATGGCCGCCATCTTGGAATCCAAAATGGTCATCATTTTCGAAATCTGCGCCCTCTAAAACCTATAAAACGACACCCATGACGACTTTTATGACATAGTGCATGGCCGCCATTTTGGAATCCAAAATGGTTATCATTTTCTAAATCTGCGCCCCCCAAAACCTATAAAACGACACCCATGACGACTTTTATGACATAGTGCATGGCCGCCATTTTGGAATCCAAAATGGTTATCATTTTCTAAATCTGCGCCCCCCAAAACCTATAAAACGACACCCATGACGACTTTTATGACATAGTGCATGGCCGCCATTTTGGATTCCAAAATGGTCATCATTTTCGAAAGCGGGGCCCCCTAAAACCTATAAAACGACATACATGACGACTTTTATGACATAGTGCATGGCCGCCATCTTGGAATCCAAAATGGTCATCATTTTCGAAATCTGCGCCCTCTAAAACCTATAAAACGACACCCATGACGACTTTTATGACATATTGCATGGCCGCCATTTTGGAATCCAAAATGGTTATCATTTTCTAAATCTGCGCCTCCCAAAACCTATAAAACGACACCCATGACGACTTTTATGACATAGTGCATGGCCGCCATTTTGGATTCCAAAATGGTCATCATTTTCAAAATCGGCACTCCCTAAAACCTATATATCGACACCCATCTCGACTTTTATGACAAAGTGTTTTGCTACCATCTGCATGCAAGACATTTCTATTATTTTTACGTACAAAAATGGCCCCCTGTCAACTTTCAATCGAGATTTAATCGATAATTTATTCGATTAATATTCAGATTAATTCAATTTCAATCTATGTTAGGTCGACTAAACTAATCGCGATTAAAATTTGAGAATTAACTTTTTATTCCATTAATTAGTCGAATAAACAGTTAATCGATTAATGCCCATCTCTGACCACGGCATTTTTACACTTTGAGAATATCTGAAAACAAATCAACACAAGGAGCCATTTTGCAAATCCAGTAACTTTGTTATTACTTTTGACAGCGCGTGTCATGTGTCAACACAGAGTCGACACAAAGTCGAAACATTGCAACTACTTTGTGACTGCAATATTTCTCAGCCTTAAACCATATTTATACATCATAATTAACAAGTTTGGTAGTATGTAAAGCGTTATTTCTGTTATTTAAGTATAGTATACGCATCGAAGTACTAAAAATGCTTCAAATAATATAGTTATGAACACAGGCACTGAGAAGTAAACAATTTCATTTCCGGCTAAACTACAACAATGTGGTGGCGCGTTGATTATATTACACTTAGTTTATCAAATCACTCGAGCAGTTTAATTCCCCATAATAATTTAAGTCATATTGTAATATAAATGCAAACAATATATAATTACGTCTTGTAATCCGTTTAAGAGATGGCGTATTAATGTCACTTATTTTTATTTAAGTATTTTTCCATCTGACAGTTTCCATTTGACAGGAACAAAATGAACGAATGAACGAATGATTTTGGCATAAAGTAGTCGCAAACCCGAAACAATGTGTGCACACGGCGACCACACTTTATGTCACTTTGTGTCATGTGTCGACCCTTCCCCATTTCTGGTAACTGTGTCGACACGGCGACGACTCTGCGACTGGAATTGTGACCGAAACAGACGGTGTCGACACAAGATGTGTCAACACCGCGTCGTAACGGCGACTGGAAATGGTTGTATGGGACCGCTTAGCAAGGGACAGAGATTGGAACTACAGATGTTGGGCATCATTATTTTCCATCGTATTATCACGGAAACGTACGAACGTGTCTTGCTATTTCAGGCAGTCTCGGTACAAGAAGTACTGAGGTTGACTGAAGTAGCATACGAGAAAATACGATGGTAAACAATAATGCACTACATTCGTACCATCATAAATATATTTCCATGAAAATATGACGTCAATGGTGCTTTTCAAACTTTTTTACTGCAAAGTCGGTATATAGTTATTTAGCTTAGAATTAATCTATAGTTTTTTCTCGAAGTCTAAATACTGTATCATAGCAAGTGTCATGTTGATTTCAGTCTTTCAGCTAAATTTAAATCATTTCGTCATTTAGATATTTAAATAAATACGGATCTTTAATCTGGATCCTAGTATAGTTACCTAATAAAAGACCCAGGTAATGATTTAGAAGTATTTTTTATTAATAATTAAACTTACGCTATATATATGCACAGTTGCGCACATAATCTTTGTATAAATTTTATAAACGTTTTTAACAATATTTTCCAAAAATATTTTATTTCAGGCTCCAAGATACTACGTAAATTATTTATTATGTATAAAAATAGCAAGCTTTGCGTGTAATACTACACCCGCGTATCAATGTATTTCTATCAAGAGTCATTTAAAGATTTGACACTATCCTAAAGAACAGGAACGTTATCAGTCGATTCTCTTTCACATAGTCCCGCAGGTACACGCCGGCGCGTAGGAAAAGGATAGACTTCACATTCGCAGGTTATCTTACAACGATAGCTAGGCCGTCGACCGAGGTATGTCGGGCTCGGGCGGCGACGACTCGCAACGTGAGCTGTCAAAGTATTGTGGCTTATCACCAACATAGAAAATCGAAATTTCATTATTTAGATGCAATTAACGAAATTTTGATTTTTAATGTTAGCCGCAAGCTCTCACTCTAAACGCTCGCTTGCGCGTTGGGCTCGGCCGGCGCGGCGTGTCGAGCTCGGGCGTAACAACTTAGTGCCCGGTTGAAGTCGCACAACTTCGCTTGACCTATGGGCGACAACGTAAGCCATGCTAGCGGGTCAAGTTGCGAACGTTGGCGAATACCGTCATCTTGTCCCTACTAACGCTTTACACACGGGGTCATATCCGGAGCGCGCGCTTCCTTGGCGGGCCGTGGCTGTGACGCGCCGGGCGGCGGCGCGGCGCGCGCGGCGTGTCGGGCTCGGGCGGCGCCGACGTGGTGACGAGGTTGCGCGTGTTGCCGAACACCGGCATCTTGTCCACTCCGATCAGGTCCTGGAACGTCTTCATGCGCTCCACTAGAGTCTCGTCGTTCTCGATCAGCTCCTCGATCTGTGGCGTTATAATAACTTCTTTAGTGGCGCTGTGCACTTTTTGTGATGGGGAAAAAAATGTTAAACTCGTGACAGCGTAAGACGTAAGACGCTTCGTAAGATGGACACGTGACCTGATCGAAAAACTGTTACAATGTCATTGAGTTTTTTTTTGTAAAAGAGCGATAAAATGTGGTAATATTGTATCTTGTAAAGTTCTCGTTAAAGTTTCAGAAAGTTTTCGAAATAGAGTCGGTTCACCATGCTAAGGGCCACTTGCACCATTCCACTAGCCCAGGGTTAGCCGATTAAACCTGAAGTTACCAGATACCGATGTCAAATTGTACACACTGGGTTAACGGTCTAACCGGTTAACCCCGGGTTAGTGGGATGGTGCAAGTGGCGCTAAGTGTTACATCAAGTAAGTATAAAATAGTAAGTATATAAGCATTGTCACTGCTAAGTAGATGCAAATTTAACATGGTCGGAGTGTAAATAAGGCGGTAAAGGCCAGCCTTATGATAATACAACTTGTGGTATTAATAATAAATAAAATAAAATAAGTAAAGTTAAGATACCTCCTGCCGGTAATCGACGAGCAGCTCGTTGGCGATGCGTACCAGGTAGGTGGAGATCTGTCCGTACTTGACCCTGGCGTGGAGACGGAGTACGGCGGGCACCAGCACCTCCGCTACGGTGCGCTTCATTTTCTATAACACACCACGCTTATGTCAGCCTGGTACTCATGGGCTTAATTAGCCTGGTTTTCGACCTATCCAATTTCTTTGTCCAATGTGCTTTTTTGCTTTAATGGGAGAGTGAGACGCACTTACATTGGACAAAGAAATTGGATAGGTGGAATACCACCCTTAGGAACATTCAGTAAATTAGACAATAGTATTAGGTCTTGGGTTTGTAAATATCCCAAAAATTATACGAATATTTATTGACAAGTTATTTTAAGAAACAATGAAAAGAATCAAACGTCAAAATCTAATGAATAGCAATTAACTTCAAGTACCGTTAATTCCAAATTTCATTTAGATTGTGTGAAAATACATATAATGTTTAATTATTATTTACTTACTTAAAATCGCTTATCATAATAAATTAAAAGAATTACACTTATCGTGCATCCACCATGCTTCATTATTAATTTATAGATCAAAATCCTACAATTTATAATTTGAATACATACATGTACCTAAATAGTGCATGCCGGATTTAATGGTTTTTATATTGGCGACACGCATAGGCGTAACTAGGGAAGGAAAAACAGTCTCTGTGAGCTTTTTATTATCTTATCTGAAATTTTAATTCGATATAATTTTTTTTGATCATCACAAAACCCTGGTTACGCCATTCGTAGTTAAATTAAGACAATAAGTTGACTTACATAATTACGATAGAAAATACAGAATAAGTTTTTGTTATACTTCCCTATTTTGAGCAATACGCTTTCTACCCAAATAATTTTGAAAAGAGTCATAATATTTTTGAAAAACTGTGCTTTACAAACTAGGCCTTATTGTGATAAGAGCGTCCCGATACGTAAAAACGGATCCTGCGTGCCTATGATAGTCGCGCTTTAATCGTCTGTATTGCCCGTAACATTTAAGCGCCAATTGCACCATCCCACTAACCTGGGGTTAACCGGTTAAACCGTTAACCCAGTGTTATATTGTAGTGGTAGCCATGGTAACACTAGGTTTAACCGGTTAACCCCGGTTTAGTGAATGGTGCAAGTGGCCCTAAGTAAACTTAAGTTTACCTGGGTATACCTATGTATTACCCAAGCCTTTTGGCTAAAACCCGAAAATTGGATCAACTTTAATTTGGGTAATGTTAGATGTTGCATCATCACTTCTGACATTACCCTCCCAGTGTTGGGTAGGTCTAGATGTATGCGGGTAAACACCGAATACAGATTAATGTTGTTTATCGGACTTTACCCAAAAGGCTTGGGTATATATAATACTAGTTATACCAGGGTAGATTTGAGTTTAATTGACCTTCTAACAATACCCGTAACATATACATACGAAATAGCGATAACACTACTAAGCTTCTATAGGCCTGTTGCGTTTGAAATACTTTAGGATGTTACGGAGCCTTTCTCTGTATCCTCGGCAAAATGATCAATTCCATTCACTGCCTCAGAGGAGAGATTCAAACTGCCGGCTTTGGGACACCGGGCCACCGCTCTAGCTCACGTAAAATGACTGTAGAAGCACAATAAAACTATTCTAATGAATTTGTGCCAAAACTATATCCGTAACATCCTTTTTATAACACGTAGAAGAACTATGTGGTTACGTCAAAGCACAGATATTTTTATTTCATCAATTCTCTGCTTCGATGGAACAGTTATTACCTTGGAAACGTGCGGACATTCCGTTACCTGATTGCGTCCATATACAAAATATACCACTAATTACTAAAACAATATTTTTGTAAGCAGTGTGGATGAATAACGGTGAACCTTTTAAACAGCTGGTTTAAATTTCAACTTTCTTCCTTAAAAGTCAGTTTAACGTAAACATTACCTATTTTGTACCTTGTTACGATACACATAAAGTCCATATTACTACGAGTAAACATATGGTTGGGCGGCATGATTTTAATATCGACTATTTTGTTTCCGCTAGAAAAGCTACAAGATTAAAACAACATATTAACTTTAAAATACATGTGCTGAATTATAATGGGCCTTTATAAACACGACATTAGGAACTAGTAAATGCTATAAATAAAATAGCGATGGGTTTCCACATTTTACAGAAGCTCATACAAAACAGTAAAACAAACTTACATGCGACACAATGTTGGTGGTGACTCTCTCCTGAAGGTCGTCTATGTCTGCTACGTCACCAGTCTTATCAGGCTTTTCTGTAAAAGGAATTCTAATTGAACCTCACTATAAGCAAAGATACATTGATTGAGTAAGACGCGTAAAATCTAAGACAATTTCGTGCTTCGAATTTGACAGGTAAACCAGATGGCGCTATCCGGCTCGAACGTCGGTCCTCCAGGCTTGTCTTCCTCGCCGTTCCCCTCGATCCATTCAGCCTGTCATAAGATGGAAGGTACAGTCTGTAGTGTGTACGTACTGGGTAGTTTCATGCGAGCCCCGCAGAGCAGCGTGATGGTGTCGAGCAACGTGGCGGCCATGTCCGGCTCGAACGTCGGCCCTCCAGGCTTGTCTCCCTCACCGTTCCCCTCGATCCATTCAGCCTGTCATCAGATGGAAGGTACAGTCTGTAGTGTGTACGTACTGGGTAGTTTCATGCGAGCCCCGCAGAGCAGCGTGATGGTGTCGAGCAACGTGGCGGCCATGTCCGGCTCGAACGTCGGCCCTCCAGGCTTGTCTCCCTCACCGTTCCCCTCGATCCATTCAGCCTGTCATCAGATGGAAGGTACAGTCTGTAGTGTGTACGTACTGGGTAGTTTCATGCGAGCCCCGCAGAGCAGCGTGATGGTGTCGAGCAACGTGGCGGCCATGTCCGGCTCGAACGTCGGTCCTCCAGGCTTGTCTCCCTCACCGTTCCTCTCGATCCATTCAGCCTGTCATTAGATGAAAGGTACAGTCTGTAGTGTGTACGTACTGGGTAGTTTCATGCGAGCCCCGCAGAGCAGCGTGATGGTGTCGAGCAACGTGGCGGCCAAGTCCGGGTCGAACGTCGGCCCTCCAGGCTTGTCTCCCTCGCCGTTCCCCTCGATCCATTCAGCCTGTCATCAGATGGAAGGTACAGTCTGTAGTGTGTACGTACTGGGTAGTTTCATGCGAGCCCCGCAGAGCAGCGTGATGGTGTCGAGCAACGTGGCGGCCAAGTCCGGGTCGAACGTCGGCCCTCCAGGCTTGTCTCCCTCGCCGTTCCCCTCGATCCATTCAGCCTGTCATCAGATGGAAGGTACAGTCTGTAGTGTGTACGTACTGGGTAGTTTCATGCGAGCCCCGCAGAGCAGCGTGATGGTGTCGAGCAAGGTGGTGGCCATGTCCGGCTCGAACGTCGGTCCTCCAGGCTTGTCTCCCTCACCGTTCCCCTCGATCCATTCAGCCTGTCATCAGATGGAAGGTACAGTCTGCAGTGTGTACGTTTCATGCGAGCCCCGCAGAGCAGCGTGATGGTGTCGAGCAACGTGGCGGCCATGTCCGGCTCGAACGTCGGCCCTCCAGGCTTGTCTCCCCCACCGTTCCCCTCGATCCATTCAGCCTCTCATCAGATGGAAGGTACAGTCTGGAGTGTGTACGTACTGGGTAGTTTCATGCGAGCCCCGCAGAGCAGCGTGATGGTGTCGAGCAACGTGGCGGCCATGTCCGGCTCGAACGTCGGTCCTCCAGGCTTGTCTCTCTCACCGTTCCCCTCGATCCATTCAGCCTGTCATCAGATGGAAGGTACAGTCTGGAGTGTGTACGTACTGGGTAGTTTCATGCGAGCCCCGCAGAGCAGCTTGATGGTGTCGAGCAACGTGGTGGCCATGTCCGGCTCGAACGTCGGTCCTCCAGGCTTGTCTCCCTCACCGTTCCCCTCGATCCATTCAGCCTGTCATCAGATGGAAGGTACAGTCTGCAGTGTGTACGTTTCATGCGAGCCCCGCAGAGCAGCGTGATGGTGTCGAGCAACGTGGCGGCCATGTCCGGCTCGAACGTCGGCCCTCCAGGCTTGTCTCCCCCACCGTTCCCCTCGATCCATTCAGCCTCTCATCAGATGGAAGGTACAGTCTGGAGTGTGTACGTACTGGGTAGTTTCATGCGAGCCCCGCAGAGCAGCGTGATGGTGTCGAGCAACGTGGCGGCCATGTCCGGCTCGAACGTCGGTCCTCCAGGCTTGTCTCCCTCACCATTCCCCTCGATCCATTCAGCCTGTCATCAGATGGAAGGTACAGTCTGGAGTGTGTACCTACGTACTGGGTAGTTTCATGCGAGCCCCGCAGAGCAGCGTGATGGTGTCGAGCAACGTGGCGGCCATGTCCGGATCGAACGTCGGTCCTCCAGGCTTGTCCTCCTCGCCGTTCCCCTCGATCCATTCAGCCTGTCATAAGATGGAAGATACAGTCTGTAGTGTGTACGTACTGGGTAGTTTTATGCGAGCCCCGCAGAGCAGCGTGATGGTGTCGAGCAACGTGGCGGCCATGTCCGACTCGAACGTCGGTCCTCCAGGCTTGTCTCTCTCACCGTTCCCCTCGATCCATTCAGCCTGTCATCAGATGGAAGGTACAGTCTGTAGTGTGTACGTACTGGGTAGTTTCATGCGAGCCCCGCAGAGCAGCGTGATGGTGTCGAGCAACGTGGCGGCCATGTCCGACTCGAACGTCGGTCCTCCAGGCTTGTCTCCCTCACCGTTCCCCTCGATCCATTCAGCCTGTCATCAGATGGAAGGTACAGTCTGTAGTGTGTACGTACTGGGTAGTTTTATGCGAGCCCCGCAGAGCAGCGTGATGGTGTCGAGCAACGTGGCGGCCATGTCCGGCTCGAACGTCGGTCCTCCAGGCTTGTCTCCCTCACCGTTCCCTTCGATCCATTCAGCCTGTCATCAGATGGAAGGTACAGTCTATAGTGTGTACGTACTGGGTAGTTTCATGCGAGCCTCGCAGAGCAGCGTGATGGTGTCGAGCAACGTGGCGGCCATGTCCGGCTCGAACGTCGGTCCTCCAGGCTTGTCTCCCTCACCGTTCCCCTCGATCCATTCAGCCTGTCATCAGATGGAAGGTACAGTCTGTAGTGTGTACGTACTGGGTAGTTTCATGGGAGCCGCAGAGCAGCGTGATGGTGTTGAGCAACGTGGCGGCCATGTCCGGCTCGAACGTCGGTCCTCCAGGCTTGTCTCCCTCACCGTTCCCCTCGATCCATTCAGCCTGTCATCAAATGGAAGGTACAGTCTGTAGTGTGTACGTACTGGGTAGTTTCATGCGAGCCCCGCAGAGCAGCGTGATGGTGTCGAGCAACGTGGCGGCCATATCCGGCTCGAACGTCGGCCCTCCAGGCTTGTCCTCCTCGCCGTTCTCCTCGATCCATTCAGCCGCGTTCTCGAGCACCTGTATCATGGTATAATATAGTGTTAGCTACAAAGTCTGCAAACTGCTGACTGACAACGCAACGCGACCACCCGGGACCCCTTTCTCAGGTAGCGAGGACCGAAACTCAGCCTATTTGGCCGTAGACGCTCGCTCGAATTTATGACATCGTACATAGTTATTCGTTACATACTGGTTCTGAGATTTTAATCTTAAATTTAATTCAAAATTTAACTAGTGGCTCTGTGAGCTGTAGACCTCGCGAGCTGAGCTTAAAACTGAGTAAATGTATGGCTTCGTTGTTTAGAAGAATTTAGAGAATCTAATTTGACAATTAAAACCTTAACTATCGAACCTGCTTACAAAATTCGGGAATTGGTTTAGAAATGCGACCAGTAGAGTAGAACAGATGGACATACGAAACAATTTTTGGCTAACAGGCCAATTCAAACGTACACTGATATCAGAACGACGTCTAACTGATGTCATTTAGTTATCGTGCATTTCGCTGGTTCTTGTCCGTACATGTATTGGCGCAAGCGAGACGCACGATGACTACTAAATAACATGATAAAAATATCATTCCGATGTCAGTGTACGGTCGGTGCCCCAACTTAAGTATCCACGTCGCCATACTAATTGTATAGAAAAGTGGATAGAGTTAGATAGCAGTGCCAATGTTATTTGTGCCAGTGTCAAAATCTCTGCAGACTTTTCTTGGTCTAACTCTACTTATGTTAGGGAACCAACATTACCTTTTAATTAGCCTGTAAACTGCAACTGAGAAGCTTCGTGCGCGTTTGGTTTGCCAGTCTTTTCAGTCTTTGTTCCTCCTCGAGTCGCAATAGAAGGAGTTTCATGGTTTTAATTTTAGTCGAGTAAGAATTTAAATATCTAACTAATCTAAATTCTAAAGAGAATAGATTGTATAGGGGACGTGCATGAACTATAGGGGGCAGCACAGGAGCCGTCAGATCTTTGGCGCGAAGCGTAGATGTGTAGTTTATGATTCCGATGTAGCCCACAAGATGGCAGAACCTACTATGCACAAGAAAACGTACCTACGAGAACGGTTGATGGTAGCACTTGCTTTGGCAATGTAAGTACATGTGCACATATGTTTCCGATTCAGGCCACAAGACGGCAGGCCCTCCAACGCGCACGGTCCCTATAGGGGGCGTGCGTGAACTATAGGGGGCGGCATAGGAGCCGTCAGATTTTTGGCGTGAGGCGTAAATGTGACGTTTATGCTTCCGATGTAGCCCACAAGATGACAGAACCTATACTATGCATAAGGAAACGTGTCGCCATCTAGACGAGCATAGAGGCCAAAGGTATGGCGCCGTATATTCAAGAATCAAATTTTCTTTAAAGCGCAAAAAGCCATCATTTCTTGCAAAAATTAAACGAATACGCCTGGCCCGCGCTTTTCAAAATAAAATAATAAAATAAAAAAACAACAATTGATACGAAATTTAAGTATAAAAAAATACAAAAAGTTGTGTAGCAGCATACAATTACTGGGGATGGAACCAGGGACCTCCCGATGCAAACAAAAAAAGCGAACGTTTGCAAAATGCGCCATGATAGTTCTTACTAAAGCTGACGAAATTTAGCTACTCATTCTCAAGTAAAAACGAAATATCTAAATACCGCCAAAACCAGCGATACAAATTTTCTGAATTTTTGGGCATTTAATCTATAAACATATATCAAAAAGAAAAAACTCTTATGATATCGATACGATTATTTGTTTAAGCGCTAGGTATCACGACTCCGCCATTTTTAAAAATTTCCAAAAACCGGATTGACAAAAAAATTTTATTTAGTCATAGAATCTGGTCACAAAATTTCATGAGAATCGGTTAAGAATTGCGACCTGTAGAGGAGAACATCCGGAAATACAAAACTAAATATCTAAATACCGCCTAAACCAGCGATAATTTTTTTCTGCATTTTTTGCTATTAACTCTGTAAACATGTCTCAATAAGAAAAAACTCTTATGATATCGATACGACTATTTGTTTAAGCGCTAGGTATCACGACTCCGCCATTTTTAAAAATTTCCAAAAACCGGATTGACAAAAAAATTTTATTTAGTCATAGAATCTGGTCACAAAATTTCATGAGAATCGGTTAAGAATTGCGACCTGTAGAGGAGAACATCCGGAAATACAAAACTAAATATCTAAATACCGCCTAAACCAGCGATAATTTTTTTCTGCATTTTTTGCTATTAACTCTGTAAACATGTCTCAAAAAGAAAAAACTCTTATGATATCGGTACGACTATTTGTTTAGGCGACAGGTATCACGACTCCGCCATTTTTTAAAATTTCCAAAAACCGGATTGACAAAAAAAAATTATTTAGTCATAGAATCTGGTCACAAAATTTCATGAGAATCAGTTAAGAATTGCGACCTGTAGAGGAGAACATCCGGACATACGAAAGCAAATTGCTCGAGTCAAAACGTAGACCTTCGCTACGCTTCGGTCAATAATGTACTTGAATTTTTTTTTCCTTCACAATAGGGGCGTGTTCAGATATTAGTGAGCACCTTGGCCGCTCCGATATATTTAATGGCGACTGTACAATGACTGTACAATGTGCCTCAGAACGGATACGGGTAATGGTCGCACTTATCTAGTACGTGACCGTGACAATCGCTCGGTATTCTAAAGTGAGCTTTGTTCTGTCTCGTGCATAACGCCATCCATTAAGTGCCTGCATATACGATAAGATAAAATACATTTTTAACTTTGTTGCATAGAACGGCAAATGCATCGGACTTAATGCTATTTATGCAGACATTTAAATTTTTCCTTTTTTTTGCGATTTGCGAAGTTTTAAGAGTCTATTAGGGCTCATTTAGATGATGAGAGAACTCGCAAGCGAGTTTCATTACATTGCGGGTTTTAATCGATCGGTTGAATTAGACGTAACCAACAGTCCGCAATGTAACTAAAATCGCATGCGAGTTCGCGCACCGTCTAAATCAGCCCTTATGCTATTTCTATCCGGGAAGATTTTTAACACCCTTTAAGTAGGTGTACAATACATAAAGTACATGTTTGAGACTTTTTTCACCTATTTTACCGTAGCGTCGAGACTATGTCGAAACTTAGCAGATTTTAATAAATGAAGAATTAATCGATTTGTGTTTATTGCTCAGGTGATATAAGTACCTATAGGCTAAATTATTAAACCGATTTCTGTAAAGAGGTAAGGTAAATGTACTGGTGCTCGACGCGGTCCCAGTACATGTCATCTTGAAACTTAAGTCATTGTCAATAGAGGTGACAGCAAGGTGTCATCTATTGGGCATTAGCGTGTCGAGCACTAGTACGTTTACCTTAATTCTATACTCAAAAAAATCCGCGCAGATTTAAAAAATAAAAAACAAAAAGTCTGACTCGTGAAGGATTTGAACCTCCGCCCTCCGATGGTCAAATGCAATTATATATCGGCGCTCTAACCTACTGAGCTAACGAGTCACTACGAGAGCGCTTCAAATTTACTATACCATGCCGGAAAATGACGTCACAGTCAGTGCGAGCAGAGTGTTTTTGCAGATAATATCTATGTATGACTAATGTTTGTAATTGTAGCAATGTATCTTGATACTGTGCCAATTTTAATAACTGAAGTGTCGATTCGTTTCTTGTTTATAAGCTATAATTCTACATTATTAATCGATTTCTAAAAATGATGAGGTTCTATATGCATAAGAAAACAGTAGACTAGGCGTTTCTTTAAACTTTTTCATTATATTAATATGTATGTGGATCCGATTGCGCCACATAATAAATAATAGTACTACCGTACAGAAATGACACTTCCTACAAAACCGAAGTTTGACAGAGATTCAGGACGAATCATGCTGTCCCTTTCTAAAGAATGGCACTATCCATTTCGGCTATTTGGGGTTGTACAAAATTCAAGTGATTATCTTATCTGTGATCGTGCACGCAAAAGGACGTCAAGTTGTGCCAACCCTAATAGTTGCGCGGAGCAATGCTCAGCCGAGAATGCTCGAAGGAGGAGTGTCGCCCCACTGATTGAGCACGTCGCTCCCATGAGCGAGCGGGACATCGCTATATAAATCCATAGCACTGCCTCGCTCACAAAGAGCGGCGTGTGAATCCTCATCAGTGTGATGTCGGCTGTACACTCTCGTCGAGAGCCTCTCGCCAAGAGTCTCGGCACCGCTCCGATCCAATCGGAGAAGCGCGAAACGAGACAAGGAAGAGCGAGACGGAAAGGGAGCATGTACACACTCGTTCTCGGCCTGTCTCGGGGTCTCTCGACGAGTGTGTACAGCCCGCATGATAACTGCGTAGGGATGTAGGTATAAGATAAAGTATAATACCTCTCGCGCTAGTCGACATTGCACGTTCAGCTTCTGGACGATGGAGAATCGCTGCAGCATTACGTCGTAGATCAGCTGGCGCGCGTCGAACGATATACTCTCTGGAAACAATAGTCAAATTATCACTTAGTGTCTCATTTAGACGAAGTGAGAACTCGCACCCGATTAACGCTACAGCAGGCGTGGCTCACTCCGCGATTTCGTCGCGTCGCTACAAGTACATGCGGCCCACGCCAATTTTGGCGTCTAGCCATAGTAGTTGCCGCACACCGCTATAGAACGGACGCCTGCTCGCGCTTGCGCCACCTAGCGGTCATATCTGTCGTAATAGACGCGTTTTGTTAGAGAATGAACCTTCTGTATCTAGATACTATTAATAATTCTGTGGCTACAGACTAATAACAGTAATAGCCACAGTGACTAAGTCCTCACGACAAGACATCACCACGAGATAGGAAAAACTCATTTACGCGCGAATTAAAGAAATGGCTCCTCTCCCTTGCCTTTTAGTATAGTAAACAATTTAATTTAAGCGGTTTTGAATATTTTTTTTCTATTCTATTCTATTTGACATTGAAATAATTATCGTATGGAATAAACCTAATTAATACTATGCTTACAAAATGTAAAAACTAATTTGACATATTTATAGTACCCGAACTGTAACAATAATAAATGCAATTTTCAACCAAAAGGGTACTTATTGTCGGTTGTCAATACGGCGCTATTTCCATATAGTTTCGATTTGAAATCAACCTTATTGACAACCGACATTGCCCATATAATCTATCTAACGTAATTTCAATTTTGACCTTCATGTAATATTATGTAGGTAATGATATTATAAAATTTATAATATCATTATATAAAATTTATATGTATAATATAAATAAATGAGCATGAGTAATAAGGTGTAACGATTTAGAACAATTTATCAAATGCCCTAATGTAGGTAACGAAGTCCGCATGCGACTTCGCGCTACTTCTATAAGGTACACACAGGTCTTACGACTGTTACAATGCCGAGACCTTTTACGAATGCGTGGGTAGTACGAGTAAATTTGTCAAAACAACTGTAAATTTTGGATCTGGGATGTATAGCACGCCGTTGCAGGAATCAGCAGAATGATATGTACCTGATCGGGAGCTGTTGTAGTGCTTGATGCAGTTGACGAAGTGGTGGGAGATTCAGGCTACGACATTTTTAAAAATGTCTTATAAAATACAGCCAAAATACGTTTATTTTTGCCCAATATGAAACGGAGACGCTTCGCGCTCGCTCGGTCAATAATACCTGATCGGGAGCTGTTGTAGTGCTTGATGCAATCGACGAAGTGGTGGTAGATGGCGTCGGACGTGAGGCAGCTCGTCAGGTAGTACTCGGCCGGCTCGCGGACGTCGGCGTCCGAGTCCGCCAGCAATGCGCAGTACCTGAGATGAAATCGTAGAACTACTATCACAGAATAAGTAATATTACAGAAAGGACACTTCCTACAAAACCGAAGTTTGACAGCGATTCAAGGTCGAATCATGATATCCCTATGGCACTATTTAGGGTTGTTAAAATTCAAGTAGTTATCTTATCTGTGGCCGTGCACGCAATGGGACGTCAAGTTGTGCCAACCCTAATCATTGCTCGGAGCAATGCTGAGCCGAATGGAGCCGAGTTTGCACGAAGTCAGGAGTGTCTCTCCACTGGTATTATGTCCTGGGACGGGAAAATGGTATAACGTAAGGGTCACAGCTACTGCCTGAACCTGGGTGTGCCCGGTTTGTGTTTGCACAAACCTAGCTGGTCGACATTTTTTTTACTTTTTAAGCCATGTCAGTACCGGTAGTACAGCGGAGCGCCGGAGCGCCGCCGGGGCAGAGACGTTGAGGCACATCGACACGTTGCCTAGCAGCGGCTACACTATGTTGGTGTATCTGTGGACACAGCCTCTCACCGGTAGTACAGCGGCGGCCGCAGCCGCAGGAAGCCCGCCAGGAGGAGGCGAGTGAGCGAGCGCGCCGCGGAGCGCCGGAGCGCCGCCGGGGCCGAGACGTTGAGGCACATCGACACGTTGCCTAGCAGCGGCTCCACTATGTTGGTATATCTGTGTGGACACAAGCAATTTAAACTATACGGTGAAAAAAAAAACAATGTATTTCCGCATATTTGATTTCATGACCATTTCACCAAACGGTTTAAAATGTATTGGAAAGAACCCTATTATGAATACAAAACTCTTAGGGGGGAACGTGCACTACCTATATTTTCAATACGGGTTTTGAGAAACCTAATACAATGAAACATTTATTTTTAAGGGCATTTTTTAAAATATGGCGTGCCAATGTTTTTTTTTTCTACATATAGGTACCTACACACAGCTGCAAAAGTGCATACCCATTGTATAAATAGGATTCATTCATAAAGTGGGTATGCACTTTTGCAGCTCGCTGTACAGTCAGCACCAAGTAGATAGTGACAGCCAAAGTGAACAAATACATCGGAGCAAAAACTTATCGCTACTACGGTAACAACGGTGTGTTGCGATATATTTGGTTACCAATGGCTGCCACTATTACGAGTACCTATAGCTATTTGATCATAACGCTCTTATTAGACATGTTATCCTCGTAAGACCCAGCATATAAAGTTTTTAAATTTTTTAATTTGAACCTTATT
Organism: Cydia splendana; assembly: GCF_910591565.1. NCBI lineage: Eukaryota > Metazoa > Arthropoda > Insecta > Lepidoptera > Tortricidae > Cydia > Cydia splendana. Next base: position 31,713,815 of record NC_085960.1, on the reverse strand, counting down.
CTATAAGCAAATAAAAAGCATAAGCAAATTGGAACTATGTAATTTCGTTTGTTTTAAAGAGCAATGATACAAAAGAATTGCTACTTTATTTGGTTCATGAAAGGTTCAAATTAGATTACACGATTATGTACATTGTAATGTACATTTAGTCTCAGGAGGTTAAGGTAACGGGCACAAGTAGCGACGCCTCCTGTCCACACTGTGGTAAGGAGACAAGCTTACACTAGCAGAATGTACATGTTATGTATGCGGCACCGCGATATAATACATTCGGTAGAGATACACTAAAAGAGAGCGAATTAAAGGATGTCGAACAATAGAGAAATATAGTAAGACAAGAGTGCTCACTCCATACATCAGTTTTGGTACCAATACGACTATTATTTTCATAGTCGACATCTAGCATCGAATAGCGGAATTATCAGTACTGCTACTTGACAATAGATGTAGCACCGACCGGAAAGTATTATGTTGTTGAGCATTAGACTTTCCGTTCGGTGCTACATCTATTATCAAGTAGCAGTACTGATAATTCCGCTACTCGATACTAGATGTCGACTGAAAATATTAGTCTTTTTGGTACCAAAACTGATGATGGATTGAGCAATCTATGTATTTTTTTCTCTATGGTCGAACTTAAAGATGTCCTTCTTCACTGTTCTGCAGGAAAAACAGAAGATTTGAGTATAATAGTGTAGGAATGCCGCCGGGACAGTGACCTGCAGCTCCAACTCCAGGGCTGAATGAACGCAACGAGCGATCGACAGCCCGTCTGTTTCCGACCGGGCGTCCCTTTTTTTTTGACGGAGTGGGAATCTATTTACGCACGGTGTGTGGGACTCGCCGCTCCTTATCCTTCTCTTGGCGAGAGGGGGGAGGACTTGGCCCTACCCACTAAACGCACTCCGGAGTTTCACCCTCTTTGCCGTTCGTGAGGGCGCACTGGGATCGATGTCATTCCACCACGGCGCCCTCAGGACATCGGCCGGGAGTCCCTACGCTACATCTACATCTAGATTATATTTCATGCTGACTGTACATACAGTGCTAAAAACGAAATAGATATTAAACTAATTTTACGGTCAACCTCACATGACTTTAAGTCACAAGCGCCGTAAAATTAACTTTAATGTTAGTACAACTCACGACAGATTTAAATTCGATAAAATAAGTATTAAAAAAGAAAACTGCGGAAAATTACCTGTTTATCTAATATGGAAATGGACACACAAAAAAATAATCAAAAAGTATAGAGACTATACATACATCTCTGTTATATTGTAGTCATTATTTATTTTTAACATTATTACAATGTAATGTTTACCCAAGCATTGTATTTACATGTTGCTATGTATTTTGTGGTATTATTCGTGTCACTATATGATAATACTGTAAATGTATTGTAAAAGAGACCCTGAGGCCTACTTTCAGAATATATTTTTTTATTTTAAAACCATATCATGGGAAATTAAACCATTAATATTTTTTGCTAGATTTTGATATCCATACTAATATTATAAAAGTTTAAATTGTTATTTCTGTCTGATACATTCTCAAAGCTAAATTACTGCATCGATTTTAATAACATTTCATAACTAGACAGCTTAATAAGTTAATAACCCTTGGCATGTCCAACCCCAACTTTTTTATACTAATAAAAAAAGTAGCCCATGTGCTAATTTATTTTAAAATACATATGGTACTACTTTACCGCCCTAGGGCGGGATTAAGGACAATACCTACGTGCCTATGACAAAAATTTAAAGAGCCATATGTACTGTAATACGTTGTAGAATACACGTGCGAATTTCCTGCTTTTCGCACTTGTATCTTAATGTACTATTACAGTACATATGGTGCTACTAGGCACCATAGGTATCCTAGGGCGGGATTAAGGACAATACGTGCCTATGTCAAAAATGTAAAGGGCCATATGTACTGTAAAACGTTGTATACAATACACGTCCCGTAGCTCTCCACTAAAATTAGTGTATACATGGCAGCAGTGCTGCCGAACCTGCTGTACTCATCTGAGACGTGGGCCTTTACCGTAAACATATACGTACACTGGACAGATTCCACCTTAAATGCCTCCGAGACATTATGAATATCAAATGGACGGACCGGGTCAGAAACACAAACATCCTGAGGCGCGCAAATGTCGGAGGCATTGAGGTGTATCTGATGAGGCGGCAGCTGCGGTGGTGTGGGCACGTGTCTCGGATGTCAGAAGACAGAGTGGCGAAGCGTATCTTCTTTTCAGAACTCCAGAATGGTAAGTGTAAAAGCGGTGGCCAGTACTTACGATATAAGGATGTTCTGAAAAGACATATGAAGAGATGCAAACTAGAGCCCTCTGACTGGGAGCGGAAAGCAGCGCGGCGGTCCGAATGGCGGCGCCTCATTCGTGATCGAGTTAGCGTTTTTGAGGCTGAACGCCGCAGTGCGCTCGACATAAAACGAGATGAGCTTAAGGCTCGGCCGCCAGCCTCAATTTCGTATAATTATATAGGTGGTGTGCTGCCTTGCCCAAAATGCGCTCGAGTATTTAGCAAGAAGATAGGGTATGTGAGCCACTTAACCCCTTACCGCATACGAAGCCATATATGGCGGATATGATATTTAACTCTATTGACAGCTATTAAAGTTTAAATTTCAACAAATATTTTTTATTATATGCAGTAAGGGGTTAAGGGCGCACCAGAGAGTGGATCAGCTACACTCTAATATCACGAGTTAAAAATTGCCTACTCCAGAGCACACAGTCGCTGTGGCCGAAATCGGTCAGGAGAGCATCATCATCATCATCATCATTACAATGCACGTGCGAAAAGGTAATTCGCAACTCGTGTCGATATATAACACTTCCTTCGGTCGTGTTTCAATTTATCGCCACTAGTTGTAAATTTCCTACTTTTCGCACTTGTATCGTAATACATAATCGTGTACTATTGAGAAATCTACACCTTGAAGAAAAAGCTCTATCCGATTTTCACGCGGATGAAGCCGCGTGCGGAGGCTAGTTTCTACTCATGTTATAAATGCGAAAATAACTATGTCCGCCTGTGTGTCTGTTATCTCTTCACGCTTTACCCGCTGAGCCGATTTAGATGAAATTTGGTGTCAATATAGTTTCAGGCCCGGGAAAGGATAGGTAGGATAGTTTTATCAATCATCATCATTTCACGCAGACGAAGTCGCGGGCAGAAGCTAATAGTCCATAAACTTTAGCGTGACCGTCATGTGCACGAGGATAATTAAATAAAGACGTTATTAGTCACATCTGCCATATTAATTTTAAGATTATTGCGAATGTGTGATAGAATAAAACAATTTAAAGGCTATAAAGAAACTTATCACGATAAAAATAATATATAAAAAGACAAACAAATAAATCCATCACTAGTTTGCCAGCAAAATGGCGACAATCAAGTTGATACTTGGTGTACTTATTCTTACTGTACTGTGCGAGTTGACAGTCTGCGGATTTGGCAAGTCTTGGAGAGACAAGGATTATGAAAAAGATAATAAAAAAGAAAACTTCGTGTCAAAGGTTTTTAAATGGCCAAAGTCGGTAGCGAAGTTCAAGTGGGATAAATCTGACAAATACGATAAAAAGGATGATTACGACAAATACGATAAGGATGATTACGACAAATACGATAAGGATGATTACTACGAATACTTTAAAAAGTTTTGTTCCGACATATACGATAAAAAGTTTGATTTCGACAAATACGATAAAAAGTTTGATTTCGACAAATACGATAAGGATGATTACTACAAATATGTTAAAAAGTATTGTTCCGACATATACGATAAAAAGGATGCTGGTGACAAATACGATAAATATGATCGTGACGACAAATACGATAAAAATGATGATGTTGACAAATACGATAAATATGATCGTGACGGCAAATACGATAAAAAGGATGATGATGACAAATACGATAAATATGATGGTGATGGCAAATACGATAAAAATGATCGTGACGGCAAATACGATAAAAAGGATGATGATGACAAATACGATAAATATGATCGTGACGGCAAATCCGGTAAAAAGGATGATGATGACAAATACGATAAATATGATCGTGACGGCAAATCCGGTAAAAAGGATGATAAATCTGATAAAAAGGATGACAAATCCGATAAAAAGGACGATGATGACAAGTCTGATAAGAAGGTTGATGGCAAATCCGATAAAAAAGACGATAAGGGTAAATCTAGCGAAACGATAGTAGTGATAACTAAATAGCCACCCGATGGCAAGTAATCAAGACGGACCACATTTAGAGTCTAAGTTAGATACCGAGAAGAGTTGCCATTGCCAAGGATTCCAAGATTATAGCAAATTAAATTCAGGCGCTATGCCCATAAATATGTTAGTTATTTTACACTTATTTTTTATAAAACTATTGTTAGTGCCAGTTGCACCATCCGCACTTGACAGACTGATTAACGTTACCCGGCGCGCCGCGGCGGTTTACTATGAAACTTTTCATACAATCGAATTTAACGAACACTTTAACGATGTCAAATAGTTTGGTGCAACCGACCCTTAGTCAAACAAAGTTATATTAACACGTAAGAACTTACTTAAATAAATATATAAGATTTTAGCGTCAAAATTTACAGAATAAACTTTTGAGTCTGAATGCAAGTTTTTCTTATCTTTCCTGCAAATTACGTACCTTTAGTAGGGTTCATGCGAGTGTGCACCGCTATTCCTCAAAATCCGGATCGATATATCGTCGTCCGTATCGTCGTATCCACAACCACAACACAAGCCTTAGCTTAGGTACTGTGGGGCTAGGTCGTTTTGAGTAAGATTGTCCCATAATATTCATTTATTATTTATTTAATACCATGTTATACATTGCCTGGCTGATTGTAAACATCAGTGATTGAGTGAGCTACATAGCTGTCTAAACTCTAAATCATAATTAGATTCCAAAAAATGTTGCCACTGCAATCATTTGTTTGTAAAATAGTAAATTCCTTTTTATAAATAAACACGCTAAGATAATTTATTTATTGGTAATTTTACTCCTACGATTTAAAAAAGTACTTTTACTTACTTTTTAGGGTTCTGTACCCAAAGGGTAAAACGGGACCCTATTACTAAGACTTCGCTGTCCGTCCGTCCGTCCGTCTGTCCGTCCGTCCGTCCGTCTGTCACCAGGCTGTATCTCACGAACCGTGATAGCTAGACAGTTGAAATTTTCACGGATGATGTATTTCTATTGCCGCTATAACAACAAATACTAAAAATAGAATAAAATAAAGATTTAAGTGGAGCTCCCATACAACAAACGTGATTTTTGACCGAAGTTAAGCAACGTCGGGCGGGGTCAGTACTTGGATGGGTGACCGTTTTTTTTTTTGGCTTTTTTTTGCATTATGGTACGGAACCCTTCGTGCGCGAGTCCGACTCGCACTTGCCCGTGTAATATGGCGATTGTCCACTTTTAGTGTTTAGCAGTAACACTTTGGTTTACTGCGACATAAACGCGTATTGCTTGTGTCAGCGCAACCTAACGTGTATATATAGGCAGGCATTTAGAGAATATACGTTCTTATACTATCACACATAAGGTGTTTGACTTCTACTCCCATCACCCGCTCGAAACCATAAACAACAAGTACTATATCTTGTTATTTGATGGCGACCCAGACCAGCGAACCAACGAACTAATACTCAAGAAAGAAGAAAGAAGAAAGAATCTACCAAGACTACAACCCAGATAACCAATCACACTTTCAACGCAAGAATCCACGCAGTCAGAACCAACCACCATTAAGAACCAAGAAAAAAGAAGAACCACCCAACATCAAAAAACGGAAACCAAGTTAAGAAGAGAAATCAAGAAGAGCGAAGATCGAAGAGCGTTGTCCAGGGTTTCCCGGCTCGCAAACCAAGAGGTGTCCAGGGTAATCCCGGCCCACCATAATCATCGGAAGCAGAGCCAGCCAGCCATATGAAGCGTCAAGCGAGTGCCACGTGGAGGTGCCAGCTCGCCAGGCCGCGCCAACAGCTGCCAAGAATGCCGGTCGCGAACTCGCACCGGACCGGACGAAGACGAAGCCGAGGACGGCCAGCCACGCAGCAATAGGATGTAAATCCTACGTGTAATTTAGTATTTTATTTAATTTTCTCTAAAAGCCAGCATTTTTTTTCCAATTCAGTAGCAGTCATATTTAAATCATTCATAATTATTAAAGGTTGTCGCTAAACTCAATTTCGTTTCGAGCATAAATAATTTTCATAAGAAGTCATAATATAATATAAAAATTAAAAGTGTCGAATAGTGTCCTCAATTATGTATGTTGCAATTTGCAGCGCGTGCCACACGTTGTGCGCACGTCGACAGAAAACTTAACTAGGCCGCGAGACTTTGCCGCGAGTTAGAATATTTTAATAAGCGATGAATGAAATTTGATACATCGCATAACGATTAAGTAATAAACAACTCAATTCAATAAAATTATTTAATTGTTTTTGAGTAATGATTAATACTTTAGCTACGTGTCGGACTGATCACCTGATATACAGCGAAAGTTTGATTTATTACATTTTTTTTTTAATTTTGGAAGTTAAATAAAAGTGTTTATTTTATAAAAAAACCTTACAGTACGGTACAAGTTTGAGAAGTTTTAAGGAGTTTAATAGGCACATTCGTACAATGTGACCTTATAGCTAGAGCACTAGTCCTTCGTACTTGATCATAGTGTGATATACAGTATCCTCCGTGAAAGTTGTAGGAGACTTTTAAGTCTTAATGTATTTGTGTCTCTAGGTACAGGCAGAGCCGTACAGCCTCGCCTGATATGCCGCTATTATTGTGTTTTAGGGTGACCATGCCCTCGGGTAGCCAATCCCGCGTGTAGTTATGAAGTTCGGGTACGCACGGGAGCGTAGCCCATGATGTATTGATTATAGGGTGACCATGCCCTGGGTAACCATTCCCATTAATTATGTTAGGAGCTTAGGACTCCGTCTTAATACGGCATTAGTTATTTTTATTACGAGATTTATAGGGTACCGTAACTATAAACAGCGAGAGTGAATATTTTAAAGTTGAATACCAAATGTTTTAAAGTTGAATAGTACATGTTTTAAAGATGAAGAATAGGTAAATGTTTTTAAAGAACGAGATTTATATTTTATGAGAAAAGGAAGTAAATTAATATTTTAACGTTTGAGAGATGATAACATTTTAAGTGAAGATAATATTTTCTTATTATATATTTTTTTACAAGGACTACGACATTAATACGACACATAAAGTCAAGCTAAATAAAGATTGTTTGCATTATACCTATATAATTTCTTAACATTTTTTTTTATTGATTTCAGAAAAAATTGTAAACTAGTAACATGCGTTTAATTTTTTTCTTCTGCCACCCCGGCGGTGAGAGGAACGTTCGGGGGAGGTGTAATATGGCGATTGTCCACTTTTAGTGTTTAGCAGTAACACTTTGGTTTACTGCGACATAAACGCGTATTGCTTGTGTCAGCGCAACCTAACGTGTATATATAGGCAGGCATTTAGAGAATATACGTTCTTATACTAACACACATAAGGTGTTTGACTTCTACTCCCATCACCCGCTCGAAACCATAAACAACAAGTACTATATCTTGTTATTTGACCCGGTTTTTTTTTACATAAATACAAGACGCGCTAGTGAAAAGTGGCAACATTGTCTTACTTTTTTTGGAATCTAATTATGATTTAGAGTATATGTCTAATCCCTAGTAGTATTATAAATGCGAAAGTAATTCTGTCCGTTTGTTACCTTTTCACGCTTAAACCGTTGAACCACTTTGTAATAACTGGTATTTAGGGAGTCCCGAGGAAAAAGTATCACCATAGAGTTATGTAAGAGTGAAGATGACATAACACCTACCTGACGCAAATGTCGGCGAGAGCCAGCAGCGCGTTGACACGGGCCTGCAGCGCGTGCTGCGGGGAGTGCAGCAGCGCGGCCAGCGCCGGCGCGGCGGCGGCGGCGGCGCCGCGCGAGCGCACGCACAGCCGGCCCAGCCCCGCCACGGCCGCGCCGTGCCACGCCGCCGACCACTCTGCCGATACAACAGTTAATGATATATATCACTAAAAGGCCGACTTGCACCATCCCACTGACCCGGCGTTAAGCGGTTAAACAGTTAACTCAGAGTCAGATTGTACTGGTAACCATGGCAACTCCAGATTTAACCGGTTAACCCTGGGTTAGTGGAATGGTGCGAGTGGCGCTTTGAGCTTTAAAAGTACAGAATGCAAGACAACGGCTTTATTAGACATTTTTTTCTTATGACAAATAAAATGTGATCGAACCGAGATTTTTTTGTGAAGTCCCATAATACAGCATTTATCATATAGGGATTACATGACATCTTCTGAAATATTAGGAATGATAGGTCGCCTTATCGAAGTCCGTCGGCCGATCTGTCGCGACGTTTGTCGGCACCGCGTCGAGTCGGGCTGCGTGGTCTGCTGTGGTGTGTACCTGCGGGCGGGTCTTGCAGCGCGGCGAGGAACAGCGCGAGCAGCGCGGGGGAGGGCGGCGCGGGCGCCACCAGCGACAGGTCGGCCGCGCGCACCCACTCCGACACGCCGCCGCCGCTCAGGGCTCGCTTCTCCGCTGTTATCACACATCGAAACAAATTAACTTTAAGTATACAAAAATAAATATGCGCACGCTCCCATAGTACATTAGTAGGTACGACTTTATCGTGACGCTTCTGGCGGAACTGCTGAAATTAATATATTAAAGAAAACTAAGCAAATTACGAATCATTTAAAATTTAATTTAATTAATTTGATTTACCACAAACAATCTCACGTCTGCTTAACGACATGTACTTACACAGTTGTAGTAATTCATTGGCCCACTGCAAGTTGGTAGGGTCCAAATGTGCGGCAAGCGTTGCACTCGGTATCCGGCAACCTGCCAAAGAAAACTTATCGTAACTCGACGTGGCTACGCGCTACGAGCGTAACCCGTAGCACTTAGTGGCAATGAATGTGTTAAGAAAACAGAACTGACTTCATAACTCAAAATCTATTTAACATAAACTCATAAAAAATGTTTTATTCATTACAATCCTTCAGATTAGTTAGTTTTATAAATACAGCTCAAACGGTTATGGAAATAATCGCCTAAACATTATCTTTATTATCACAGACTCGCTGACATACAAAGGTAGCTAGAATAGACAGAAAACCTAAAAAGTTTCCAGATGGCCTCGAAAATAGGGAGTATTACTGCAATGTTCTGCCGCCAGAGTGCAGCACTAATTTGTTTAGTAAACCATAGAGTAACTTATACATAGTAGGCAAACAGTTTCTTGACAAGTTTTCACTATAACATTCATGCATCAAGGCGGTTTGTTTACATCAGGTGGCCTACCGCGAAACGCGAAAATCGAAATTTCTTTATCTGCCTCTCTATCGATCGAATAGGCAAGAGTGATAGAGTCAGAAACCGAACTTTCGATTGTCGTGTTTCACGGTAGGCCATGTGATTGACCTAGTGACGCCCTCTACGCAGAGTTTTGCGTAATATTCCCTATTAAAATTATCCATCCAGATAGACAAACCATACACATAAAATAACATCCCAACCCTCTCAACAGTAGTGTAACTGGACTACTGTCACAGAGACCCTCGAAATTTCGTTATCTGTCTCTCTATCGCTCTTAGGTAGTCGAGCGACAGAGAGGCAGATAAAGAAATTACGTTGTCGCGGTAGTCCCACTGATGTCACAGCATTATGAGTGACGCGACCCGACCCGAACTGTCAGGTGAGCATCGCCCACCCGGCCTCGTCATAGCATTTACCCAAGTTATGTCTGTTTTCCATGTTTTCATGTAAATAAAATAAAATAAAAAGCCTTTTATTTCCTGCTATTTGATACATGGATTTATGTTTAGTTAGTTAGATGTTAGTTTTTGTTTTTTAGTTCAATTAGTTTTTGTTAGTATTTTAAATCTTAGTCTAATAAGCAGGAACCCCTCAGGTAAAGGCCTCTTCCAAAGCTAGCCATTTTTCTCGGTCCTGAGCAGTTTTTTGCCATTTCTGCCCGGCATTTTTTTTATATTGTCATCCCAGCGTGCAGTTGGTTTTCCTTGTCGACTTGTTTTCATGTATTAAATCCTTAATTAATGGTGTATAGTGTGTTCTCGTTTAACAATACAGAATATACTGACCGTCCTCTCCCGAGGCGGTGGCGAGGCGCGCGGCGAGGTGCTCCCGCAGCGCCGTGCGAGCGCTCGGTGTTAAGTAGCGCGACCACAGCGTTAGGAGTTCTAAAGTCAGCGGTTTCAGGCGCTGGTCACGACCCTGAAATATCCAGAAATATTACAGGTTGGTTTACCTTGTTGGTTGGTATAGTGTTTGTTAAATTAGTAGTTATGTAACTATGTAACACCTAAACATAAACACCGGCTCGGCAATGCCCTCGCAAACAAAATATAACATCACTTCCACAACAGCAATCGTACAGCCCGCGGCCATCGTACCATAGACAGTGACAGTTACTTTTTTATGGCATTGCAGCCAACACAAGGGCACACGAGATGGCGTATGTATGCTATTTAAGCTACTCGCATAATCGCATACACTACAGTTGGTTTAACCCCTCGAGCAAGAGATTCAAATTTCGAACCTTAATTTAAAACATTAAGGTCGTTTTTGCTGGCAAATTTCCAACCTTAGGAGGGCGCAAGGAATGAAACCAGTATACGCCAGACCACACATGGCGACCCAGCCGGTGATTTTGCCTTACAAGGCATACAAAGTGCATAACAGCGCGCACGCAATGGAACATTTTAAAATTTACCATGCAAACACGTAAATTAATTTCTTCACTAGTAAACTAATTTCATGATTTAGGGTCGGTTGCACCAAACTGTTTGTCATCGCTAAATTTAATTGTACTATTTAGTTTCATAGTAAACCACCGCGGCCCGCCGGGTGACGTTGATCAGTCTGTCAAGTGCGGATGGTGCAACTGGCACTTAATCGTGTATAAATTAGCTGGAAAATTAACTCGGACGTTTCAAAGTCGGCATTATCTCAGTAATCAGTAATCTCAGATTCTGTTTGGCCCAATGGTTGACTGGTAGCGAATGCCTTATGGCATTAAGTCCGCCATTTGTACTTTCTTGTATTATGCAACAAAGGTTAAATAAATAATCGCGAAATACTTCTGCAAAAATAATGAAAGTATAAATCAGTGTTTTACCTGCGTGTTGTCAACCAGGCTGTAGTAATAGTCCAGTATGAAGGTGACATCTGAATAGTCGACTAGTCTTGCGATGCTCGTTAGAAGCACTAGGCATTGTAGGTCACGCTCATCGCCCTGGACGCCCAGATGTGTGCTGACGGCGTCCACGACGCGATGGCTGCGTAAAATATATGAACAAACTATTGTGTTTACCTACATCATTAGACTCGAACCATAAAAAGATATATAAAAGTCATAAATATAATTTATAGATGTACGCTTCGGTAAGAACTGGCGGAGGTGCTGGGATAGAAATAGAGTTAGACCAAGAAAAGTCTGCAGCGATTTTGATACCATACGTAGTGCAAGTGTCATTTATACGTCATTATTTCATAGAAGTTTGACGTTTAAAATAACACTTGCACTACGTGGGCTATCAAAGTCGCTGCAGACGTTGCTTGGCCTAACTCTAACGCCTTGCAATAAAATAAAATGAACTTTTTGCAATACTAGTCGGGTTATATTACACCTATCAAAACAACTTAAAAGTCTAACATCATTATCTTCCTCGCGTTACCTACGCATTTTGCCACGGCTCATGGGAGCCTGGGGTCCGCTTAACAACTTCTATCCTAACAATTCTAACAACGGGTCAATTATTTATAGTTTGTGATTGAAATATTTCATACATTTGATTTTCTACATTAACATATAGTTTTTGTATATTCTTACTTGATACACTTGGAAGTCTTAGCGAGCAGCACGCACGCCTTCTGCAGGTGCCGCCGCATGTTGTGTCTCGTGATGGCAGCCAGGAAGTGCCACGGGAGGGGACTCTCGGCAGCTATAGAGATGATTGCTTCTGGAGGCGGTCGAAGGCTACCGTTTTTGTATATTCTTACTTAATACACTTGGAAGTCTTAGCGAGCAGCACGCACGCCTTCTGCAGGTGCCGCCGCATGTTGTGTCTCGTGATGGCCGCCAGGAACTGCCACGGGAGGGGACTCTCGGCAGCTAGAGATGATTGCTTCTGGAGGCGGTCGAAGGCTACCGTTTTTGTATATTCTTACTTAATACACTTGGAAGTCTTAGCGAGCAGCACGCACGCCTTCTGCAGGTGCCGCCGCATGTTGTGTCTCGTGATGGCAGCCAGGAACTGCCACGGGAGGGGACTCTCGGCAGCTATAGAGATGATTGCTTCTGGAGGCGGTCAAAGGCTACCGTTTTTGTATATTCTTACTTAATACACTTGGAAGTCTTTGCGAGCAGCACGCACGCCTTCTGCAGGTGCCGCCGCATGTTGTGTCTCGTGATGGCAGCCAGGAACTGCCACGGAAGGGGACTCTCGGCAGCTAGAGATGATTGCTTCTGGAGGCGGTCGAAGGCTACCGTTTTTTGTACATTCTTACTTAATACACTTGGAAGTCTTAGCGAGCAGCACGCACGCCTTCTGCAGGTGCCGCCAAATGTTGTGTCTCGTGATGGCAGCCAGGAAGTGCCACGGGAGGGGACTCTCGGCAGCTATAGAGATGATTGCTTCTGGAGGCGGTCAAAGGCTACCGTTTTTGTATATTCTTACTTAATACACTTGGAAGTCTTAGCGAGCAGCACGCACGCCTTCTGCAGGTGCCGCCGCATGTTGTTCCTCGTGATGGCAGCCAGGAACTGCCACGGAAGGGGACTCTCGGCAGCTAGAGATGATTGCTTCTGGAGGCGGTCGAAGGCTACCGTTTTTGTATATTCTTACTTAATACACTTGGAAGTCTTAGCGAGCAGCACGCACGCCTTCTGCAGGTGCCGCCGCATGTTGTGTCTCGTGATGGCCGCCAGGAACTGCCACGGAAGGGGACTCTCGGCAGCTAGAGATGATTGCTTCTGGAGGCGGTCGAAGGCTACCGTTTTTGTATATTCTTACTTAATACACTTGGAAGTCTTAGCGAGCAGCACGCACGCCTTCTGCAGGTGCCGCCGCATGTTGTGTCTCGTGATGGCAGCCAGGAACTGCCACGGAAGGGGACTCTCGGCAGCTAGAGATGATTGCTTCTGGAGGCGGTCGAAGTAGGCTACCGTTTTTGTATATTCCTACTTAATACACTTGGAAGTCTTAGCGAGCAGCACGCACGCCTTCTGCAGGTGCCGCCGCATGTTGTGTCTCGTGATGGCAGCCAGGAACTGCCACGGGAGGGGACTCTCGGCAGCTAGAGATGATTGCTTCTGGAGGCGGTCGAAGGCTACCGTTTTTGTATATTCTTACTTAATACACTTGGAAGTCTTAGCAAGCAGCACGCACGCCTTCTGCAGGTGCCGCCGCATGTTGTGTCTCGTGATGGCCGCCAGGAACTGCCACGGGAGGGGACTCTCGGCTGCTAGAGATGATTGCTTCTGGAGGCGGTCGAAGGCTACCGTTTTTGTATATTCTTACTTAATACACTTGGAAGTCTTAGCGAGCAGCACGCACGCCTTCTGCAGGTGCCGCCGCATGTTGTGTCTCGTGATGGCCGCCAGGAACTGCCACGGGAGGGGACTCTCGGCAGCTAGAGATGTTTGCTTCTGGAGGCGGTCGAAGGCTACCTGCTGCATTAGGTTCACTACTAGCTCTTGCACCTATAAAGGAGAGTAAATTAATGATTTTTTTTATTAATAGACAACATTAGGTCCACATATTGTTAGTTATGAACTTAATCTACAATTCTACATGTTAGTTACTAATAATAAATATATAAAAGAGATTTGGTCCTCTGGCTCATTTGCTTAAAATGCTGTTGCCACTCCCGCGCACCTTGTCTAAAGGTGCTTTTGTAAAGGTTGACGAGCGAGCTTTCGTGAGGCGTGTAAATTTTATATGGTGTTGTTTTAATTTTAAATGAACAAAGTTTTAGGGAAAGCATTCTCGAAATATTTCGTGCTATAATGGTAAGACTGCTGCCAGTGGTCGAGGGAGAATCGAACCCGCATACTCAGTTTACGCGACTAACGTCCTGACCACTACCTGTCCTGTGTTTTGTTTTAGTTAATTAAATTACTTTACTACAAACTATATCCATGTTTTAGATGAAAGGGACGATTCACTGACGGTCGATAGCTCAGTTGCTTAGGTTGGTATTCCACCTGTCACTAAGCAAAATGTGAGACGCAAATACACATTGCACAAAGAAATTGGACAGGTGGAATACCACCCCTACAACGGTATCCAAATGGTCGTGAGTTCGGACATCATCAGTTACCCAATTTTAAATCATTAAACAGTGGTACCTTGGTCTCTGGGTCGCTCATCTGATGCATGGGCCCAGCGAGGAACGCGTCCAATACGTCGTCGCTCGGTCGTTTCACTACTATCTCGCCGAGCGAAGCGATAGCCGCCGAACGAACGATTATACTCGCGTCTCGGCACAGGCTCACTAGAATCTGTGGAATATATGAGCAAATTAGTTTCCAGTATTAAAAAAAAAACATAAGTAGTCGTCTGACCGGCATTGGCTAATGAGAAGCGAAGAGTGAGTTTCTTCTTCGCGGGTGAATGCGCTGGCATGGCACTGTGTTACTATTTATAGCGAGCAACAATTAATATACATATCTTCTATTCACATTGGATCCAAATATACTCGTACGTTTCATGAGCGAGAAAGTCGTCGTCAGTTTTAGCAACGGGTTGTTGTCAATTAGAGAGTTAGGTCCTGTTTAAACATTGATTAATGTTTAGTATAAGTTCATACATTTGCTACTTGTAAATAGTGGCAAATGTACAGGGTTGGGCAGATTAAGTCTCCTAGTTTTGTACTGCCATTTTACTTAAATATAGCGCAACTTTTTTTAACTATTTTATTTTTTCCCGTATAAAACTATAAAGAGTAGAAAATTTGATCACGACGTCACATGCTAGTGTTTCATATAAATTCCATAGTAGCAAAATCGTTTTGACAGTTTGAAAAAAGAAACTGATTTGAAAAATAGTAGTCAAATACCCTATCGCGTAAGGTATGTTTTGTAGTGAAAAGCCTATTATAACATACCCCAAGGTCGTTGGGCTGGGGCGGCGGCCCGTTGATGAGTTCCCGGTGCACGAGCGCCACGGCCGCCTTGCGCACCGCGGCGCGCTCGTCGCTCACGCAGCGCGCCGCCACCACCATGAGCCGCGACACCGCGCCCGATCCGTTCAGCTCCTGTACAGTAAACAAACGAGTGTGTAAACAGAACCAGCTAAACGTAACCGCACACAGTCGAGTTTAGTAAACATTAAACAAATACGTACCGAAACCGCGTGTCGCAGCGGCGGGCGCTAGCTAGGTGATCACTTAGAAGATCGAGTGCGCGCGTTCGAAGCATGTTTGATACGTAACTTACGCGGTTATACACGTCTCGTAATAGCTCGACATATGGTATATACATCTACGGGAAACATAACGCTTGCGCGATGTAGGTGTCGGTAAACACGTTACGGCGCCATGTATTAGGTGATACTTACTAAAACCGCTTCTCGTAGCGGCGGGCGAGCGCTCGCAAGACAGTCACTGAGCAACGCAAGCGCGCGCGTTCGTAGCGTACTTGAGACGTCGTTTACGCGGTCATATACGGCTCGCAATAGCTCCGCGTGGGGTACGGTGTGCGGGCGCTGACGGAGCAGGCCTGCGATGTCGCCCTCGGCTATTATGTCGGGCTGCAAAAACATAAAAATATGGTATTTGAGCTCTATCTTCGATAGACGAGTGATAAATTAGCCTTAACCGCAAAATTGAGTCCTTTCACTTTGAAATAAAGCTCAAAATAGATTCACCACTTTCTTATGAAGGCACCGTTCACTGTTAGTGATCATGTGGTACATACGCCGCGTGCACTCAGCACTCTTCCACTCTACGAAATATGTCAGTAAAGCCGTAAAATTTCTTTAATATTAGCGTATGACTCACGACAGTTTAAATTCAACTATCTTTACGACTATTAAATGCAATATAAACTGTGCGTTGATTGCAAAAGAACTTCTAACTATAACAAACATTTTCAGTCATACTTACATTATGTTCTTGGCTGCTCTCATCATCCATCGGCACGGGTTCCGGAGGCGGAGCTTCCGCCGCACTCGCTCGACCTTTTTTACTCTTGCCCTTCTTCTTTTGCGGCGTAGCTTCAATCGGTGGATCCTCTTTGACAGGCGTGGCCGGTTCAACTGCCACCTCTTTAACTGTCGTAGCCAGTTCAACAGTCACATCTTTGACAGTCGTAGCCGGTTCAACCTGATTAGCTTCATTAATTTGATTGTTAAGTTCGTTAAACATAGCAAATTGGAGATCTATATCACCAAGCTCTATAGGCCCCGGCAGATCTGGCAGGTTCTCGTTGTTAAGTAAAGACATAATGTAATCATCACACTCGGTGTCAAGGCCTGTTGTAGGATCTTGTATCCCGGAGTCAAAGACCTCTGGCCCTATTGAGTCAGTACTTTGAGACTCATTGATTTGAAAGCCCGATGGACCTGGTACTGGGCTTATTGGTGCAATATTTTGAGTACCAGATGTTCCAGGAGTGGGATCACCTGTCATTGGGTCATCAGTCGGTGCTATATTTTCAGTACCAGATGGTCCTGGAGTGGGATCATCATAGGGATCTGTTTTTGTTGCATTTTCAATGGCAGGAGACCTTGATAAAACAACGTAACAGTTCGGCAAAGGTGTGGAGGTATTCTTAATTTTCATTGTTGTTATGTTTTGGTTCTCTGATCCTTCTTGATTAGATGGAGCGGCTGTAGTGTCAGCGTTTTCTGGTTGGTTTGATGATGTGTCGACAGATTCTTGATTTTCCGATGTTACAGCTGCTAACGCATTAAACATCAATACAAATTAAAGTTGGATAGAGTAGTTGACGAATCAATGTGCGATTTTCAATACTAGCTTAGAAATAAATTAATAGTGGAAAAATTCACTGTCTCAGGCGAGGCTCGAACTCACGACTCAGGATCACTAGTCCATCGCTCTGCCAACTGAGCTACCAAGACTTCACCCGAGGACAGATTCCAATACTACAAATATTTATTCAATACTAGATTTGACATAGTCTTACTGTATATCCAATTTAAACAAATACCAGTTCAAAGCTGATAGTCTCAAAAGCTTGGAAGACTAGGTATACATTATTACACCAGCACCAAAATCATCTGTCTATTGAAGCGTTAGTTTTTTATTTATTAAATGGCGCAGCGCCATCCATTTCAACTGTCAAAGCGGATACAATATTTTGTACTACAGAATTATTTTATCTAATTCATTTATCTGTCAGTTCATTTACCTGGTGGCTCTGTCGGAGGCGGAGGTGCGGCGGATTCTTCTGGATCGTTGTTCAACAACTGCCCGATCAATTCCTAAAAGAAAACATTACAGGTACAGGTATGATTAGTTTAGTTAGTAGTTTAGTCTCGAATTTTAGACGCATGTAACAATGGGTTACAAAATATTGGAAAAAAAATGTCTGAGAAATGAACCACATTATACAACAAGAATATCAAGGCGATATGCCGATGCCACACTTTGGCAGTGACTCGCGACCTCGCGAGGCGACTCTTTCCATGAAATTACCATGCAAAGTGTTGTCTCTGTGGACGGGCCTCGTCCCGAGGCATTGCGACTGCACGGGCATTTGCCTTATGCGACGCGCGTCTTTACAGACTGAGCTTTCCGTGCGTTAATCTCGTCTTGTAGTGGCTCATTCAATTTGGATGGGTCCATTAGGACATTTCATTGTGGTAATAACCATACCATGTAATCAGTGCGTACCAGTGCAATATGCCGATGCGACACTTTGGCCGTGTTGGACAACTTGAGGATCCAGCGGACGATGAAGCGGTACGACTTCTGTGGTAGAATACTCATCAAACCAATCACTAGGGACACCCGGGCTGACCGGACTTCTGCGCGCTCCTAAAATGACAAATATGACCAAAATAATTTAGAAAAAGGATGAGAATTTTTTTCGGTTTCATTTTAGTCTATCCTTTTTTTGTGAAGATCAAAATTCTACTATTACATGGAACCAACTACATCATAGCGACAGCAATAAGTAGAAAAGAAAAGATGTGAATTTGGATTTCATTTCAAGATTGTAGAATCCAGTAATTGAAGCTGATATTATAGCGTTTTTGTAATATTTGAAGTCATTTTTGTAGTTTCAGTATCAGATGAATGTTGGTAAATGGGAGATCAAGTATTGTACACGATGAGGGGACTAATAAATATGTTGTAAGGATAATCCTTTTAACCCTTTGAAAAAATATACAACTAAATTCTTGGCAACATATCTCACAGAAATAACTCACCAAACCATCACAGGTATAGCATAGATGTTGTAGAAGAGTGATGAAAGCAGAGAGGGCAGAGTTGCCATACTTGGTCAGTATCAAACCCGAGTAAGTCACATATGATGCTCTGACTAAGTTCTGAAAATAATAGTTTCAATGCAAAAAAGATTAATAAAAACTGCCCTGTAATATGTTTTGTAAAATTTTATAGCTGCAGTAATTGAAAACAACAAAAACCCGGGCAAGTGCGAGTCGGACTCGCGCACGAAGGGTTCCGTACCATAATGCAAAAAACGGCAAAAAAAAAACGGTCACCCATCCAAGTACTGACCCCGCCCGACGTTGCTTAACTTCGGTCAAAAATCACGTTTGTTGTATGGGAGCCTCACTTAAATCTTATTCTGTTTTTAGTATTTGTTGTTATAGCGGCAACAGAAATACATCATCTGTGAAAATTTCAACTGTCTAGCTATCACGGTTCGTGAGATACAGCCTGGTGACAGACGGACGGACAGTGGAGTCTTAGTAATAGGGTCCCGTTTTACCCTTTGGGTACGGAACCCTAAAAAGATTCAATGCAGCAATTTTCTACAATGCAATATTTTTTGGCAAAGGATACATACACTTTTATTTAAGACAGTTTTTAACTCACTACATGATATTGTTATTTTGTAAAGTGTGTTTTGTTTAATTTTAAATGTTAATAAGTCTGTTTAAAAAACGTTCACTTGCATACTGCTTATAAATGCTGTCTTAAGTTATTTCACATAAAATACACGTTATCAGTATCACGTAATAATGTGGTTTGAAAATGAACTAAATTAGTGCCCACTTGGGTAAGTACTTTCTTATAGCCCGTAAGTAAGTAAAAAGTATGTTTTTTTTAAATTATATTTTTAATAATAATAATTTCCATTTCTTTTTGTTTGATATTATTAAATAAACTTATTATGTAATAAAAAAAAAACTAATAAGTATGAATGAAATGAATGTAACTTACATTGGCACTTTTGTTGTCAACGGAGGCAGCTACTAGTTTTGGCAGCAGACATTTAAACAACAGCTGAATGGCCTCGGGTTTAGGATCCCCGTCCGAGTCACATAAGAGTATATCTATCATCTCATAAATTACTTGAGAAATGTTGGCTAGTTCTATTTTATCTGAAATCAATGAGAGAATATTAATAAATGCACTGTAATACAACAATTACTACATTACACAACACTGACTTATTATTACACAACAACTTAAGTGAAATATACATTTACCATTTGCCATTTGTACATTTTATTTGTATTTTGTGCAATAAAGTTTAAATAAATAAATATAGCCTCGTACGACCGAAGTCAATTTTTGCGCTTTTGAATTTGGAATTTTCTTTTATTTCTATAAAAGTTCATAACTCAAATTTAATTTGTACTTGTACGAGTACGCGGGGACTTACGAAGATAGAATAGTTCACGTCTGTCTATGTTCAATCGTAAAAAACATGCAGTTTATCTAAAAACATCCAATTTAAATTTTTAAGCAATGTAAATGTGGTTTGAAATTATATTATAGACTTGTTCATTATGATAATCATATTTACCTATATCAAGTTTGTTAACAATAGCACCACCAGTAAACTCCACCAGGTTACTAAGAATGTCTTCAAAATTCATGTCAGTTGGGTTCAAATGCAGGGCTTCAATCACTGCTCTAAGAGCTTTTACAAATGATGCTACTTCTTTAATCACAGAATTCACCTCCCGGGTCAATTGCTTCAAGTTGAAATAGTTGTCTTCATTTTCACAAATTATTTTCGGGTAACCAAGGCATCCTAAGGACTGTGCAAACAGCTGGGAGTGATATATGTGATAAGCTTTGTAGCCTGGGATGGACAACATCTTGAAGTACACTCGCGCAGCCAGCAGAGCAGTGTTCCGGTGTTCGTGAGACATAATATTCTTACTCCCGTTATCAATATAATATGCTAAAAATGCTAGCAACTTCCGAGGGTTCACTTCACGTGATAACAAGGCCCATGACTTCTCTTCTTCACTGCTAGAGTCCCTGAGCCATTCGTCCACGGCTGACATAATTTTACGAAAAACTGACCGAATTTCCACATTCTCCAGAATGAGTGCATATTGTTCAGGAAATTCTCCAAACTCGAGGAACTCTGAAAAGTAGATAGCTTCCACCCAACCATTGTCGAGCTCGGCTAGCCGTAAATAGTCCAGTTGGTGTGTGACTCTAATCATTTTTGTAGTTTTTAATACACTGTACTCCGACTTCAAGTCATAATCATTATAATTAATACCAAAAATGAGGTTAACGTTGTTTAAACAGCGGCTTTACAAAACGCGCGTTCGCGTTGTTTATTGACCATTTTGTATTTTTGACAAATGTCAAACCATTGTCAAAATTTGAACAGATAAAGAAAAATTGTTACCCCTATTAAGCCGTGTATACATCGTCAAGTAAGTGCGTTAGTCACGGTCTGCTACTATAGCCCTAACAGATTAACGCACCGCACCGCGATCTTGTACCGGTGCGGAACACACGTATCGATAGTATGTAAAGGCCATAACACACTATCGTACCGCACCGGGACCTTGGTGCGTTGCACCCATAAGTGAAAGCGAGAAACAGATATCTCTTTCTATAACAGATATCTCTCGTTCTCACTTATGGGTGCGACGCACCAAGGTTGCGGTGCGGTGGGATAGTGTGCTACGGTCTTTATAGAGGAAATGAGTTTTTTTACTTTCTCAGTCTAGCAGAGAATACAATACCTTTTATAAATAAATAAATAAAGAATTTTCTTGATTCTCTTGAGTAAACAAGTATGAATCTTCACCAAATCTTCACTAGTGTGATTTAAATTTAGAGGTACAATAATATAGAGATGAAACGGGGGAGGGGCCGAACGACCGAACGAGATGCACTTATGGAACTTTCAGTAAGAGTCGCAGAGAAAGCGGTATTATTGCTTGTCCTTGTCACTGTCTCACTTTTTGTTTGTTCCCCACCTTTTTATTAGTATGGAGAATGGTGGGCAACAAATGAATTCGACCAATCACAGTGTCGCATTTGCGTATGTTTTGTCGCTCACGGAGGCACGCGTATACCACTTCTATACGACCCTACCTTCTATGGATTTAACCCTTGGGACGCCTAGTGCCATATCCGTACCAGTCCTGTCAACTGCCGGAGGGTCTTCAATTTTTGTACCCGTCAACTGCCTAGTCCCAGATCTGTACAAAGTGTCTCAACTGCCTTGTGCCTTATCAGTCACCAAATTTATTGTATTATATTTTTACAATTTTGAGATCTAAACACTTACAAATAGAGTTTTATATCATTTGCAAAATAGCACTTTTTTTTATCGCGGCAGTTGACGGGTGCACATACGCGAGCCTATCCGGCATTTGAGGGGGATGGGACGGATCCGGCACTAGGCATCTGACGGGTACAAGTACGTTTGTCGGTTCGGCGTTCCAGGGGTTAAACCAGTTACTGAACGTACTAGAAATGACAGCTAGAGCTATAATATTATCGGGTGATTATCGGTTATCCAATCCAACTTAACCTATGGATAGGTCACAGAAGTTTTATATTTACTGTGAAATGAAGGTACCTTTATATTAAATCGAAGCAGAACAGCATCTCTATAAATATAAATTAACTAGCTTGTTACAATGGTTTCACGAAAGCCGATAAGTTGGTTTCTTACCGATCAGGGACGGTCGGTTTCCTTTGCTCTTGTAACCGGCAGTGGTCTTGCATTAACTGCAGCGAAGTTTTTGCCTCATACCTTTTTCCTAGATAAATACAAAGAGTTCGTTCACAATTACACGTAAGTTTTGCCACAATTGAGAAACTAGCAGACGTTTCATACAAGTAATCATAGTGGTTGTTAATACATAACTTTGTGATTTATATCACGTATCCTATTTCCAGAGATGGTAAACCGGACCCTTTGCCAAGAGAACTTACAGAAAGATATAAAACATGCCTGGATATCCTCAAACTGGCTGACGTACATCGGAAACTTGTCTCACCATTTACAGTGTTTGGATTTGATTTGTTTCATGCAGGTAAATTAAGTTCAAATTTCTTCACTTTTATATCTCGAGTATCAACTTGCCGCCGTGTACCGAAATATTTGTTATTGGCTACATGTAAAGTTAGTGTTGGGGGACTGAAGGTAGGGTTGCCATCCATCCGAGTTTCCCCAGATTTGTTCTAGTTTGGAGGCCGTCCGGGGGGGGGGGGGTTTCAAAAATTGTCTGTAAACCCGGACACTTTTATTGTGAGGAAACACCTTATTGAATGTAATTATTTACCGGCATTATTGTGTATAAAGTAGGTAAAAACTGTAAAAAAACTCACATTATTATTATTATAGCCTTTTCTTCCATATCCATTTTAGTTTAGCTATGTATTTTTGAACTCATTGTTTTATTTATTTATATGGATCCCTCTCTGGGTGAAGGCCTCCTCCAGTTTTTTCCATCTTTCTCTGTGTTCTCCTGTCTCCATCTAATGTTTTCCGGCTATTTGGGTAATGTCTTCAGATCAGCATAAAAAAAACTCACATACATATATACATACCAACATGAACGCTGAAAACAATACACTCTTTTTTTGGGCAGTTGTGTAAAAATACACATCCGGGAAAAAAATCATTTATGCCAAATGTCCAGGCTTTTTTTAGTCTTTGTCCGGGTTCGGCGAATTTGGAGGTGGCAGGCCTAACTGAAGGTGATGACAACAAATATAAACTTTGGTGGGCTAATTCATATCTAAATTGGCTCTTTAGGTGGGTTACATTATTTGAGAATGAAAATATCTGCATGTATGGTTTTAAACCAAAAATAATAAGACTTGCAGCATGATGATAGGTACTGTTAATTAGTAAAATAACTTATTGGTATTACTGATTTTGGTTTCAGGCAGCAGCAGTTCAAAATATGGTGTAGCAGTGGGGATACCTGTTAATTTTACATACAAGTCAGTTGCTGACCTAGAAAATGCTGATATTAAAGTAAGGGAAAGAAAAAAAAAATCATAATTGTGGGAAGAGCTGTAGATAATTTGCCTAATATTTCTTTCTTTCTTTTCTTGTTTGCATCCTTTTTCCACATAACACAAATTAGTGTGAAAAGGAAAGAACAGAAACTTAAACCTTTTTATTTGCAGGTTAACCAGAAGAAAATAGATTGGACATCAGAGGCAGGCCAGAAACTGGCAGACTCCCTGATCCTTCCAGAGAGAGTTCAACAGTTTGCTATTTGCAGAGAGATTCTTATGACACATAACAATAAGGTTCAATATGAAGCCACATTTCCTTTTATTTGCATATTTTTTGTATACAACTTAACCACATATCTAAATAGGAAATTAAACTTGTACTCTGGCCCGGCAGCTATGCGTGGAACTCTTTATTCAATAGTAGGATTATTTGGTGTGGGCACCTACTTCCTTATGAAAGATTTGTCAGAGGTTTATTATGAAACTGAGGTAGACAAATCATTGTGTGCATTAGGCCCTGAATATGTTGAGGCAGGAGTTGTCTTCTATGATAAGATACTCAAGAGGAATCAGGCACTGAGAGAACTGATGGGGGCAGAAGGAGAGAAGAAATACAGTAAACTTGGAAATGAAAACTTCTTCCTAAGACAACCACGGTTGGCATTGGTGCATAGGAAGTTATATTTTGAGAATGAGTTAAAGAAACTTGCGACTCAAGATGATACAGCCGGAAAAGATGTGCAAGAATAAAACCAAAGATGTTCTGTGCAATTCACTGCTTCACTATCTAAGAAATATAATCTAGGCAGGATTGGAAAATTCAATTAATAAAATAATTGGGTAGATTACTAATATTCTTACGATGTTCTTAATTATTTATTCCCGTATTTTTACTAGAGTACCTATTTCCATCTGACCCATATGAAAGGCTGTGAACTTTGAATTGCGATATATTTGGTCAGTTGTTGGCCTAGGTATTGCTGTTTGGTCAGTGCAGGCACTCTTATTTTACATAGAAATATTGGCGCTCTTATTTTACATACAATACAATTTTATTTTATGCTATCAATGCTATGAAGCTATAGTTGGTCAAGCAGATTTGTCAGTAGAAAAAGGCGGCAAATTTGAAAAATGTAGGTGCGAAGGGATTACGTCTCATAGAAAATTTGAATTTCGCGCCTTTTTCTACTGACAAGATTTGCTTGACCATCTATATTTCAAGTATTTTTTATATCATAATCATAAATAATAAATATTATAGGACAATTTTACACAGATCAACCTAGTCCCACAGTAAGCTCAATAAGGCTTGTGTTGTGGCATGTTGTGGGTAGTAGACGACGATATATTATATAATATACACATATATATAAATACTTAGATACGTAGAAAACATCCATAACTCAGGAACAAATATTTGTGATAAACACAGTATCAAGCACGTATTAGGCATACTCTCTCAAAAGTCTCAAATATGGCTCTTCATCTCTTGTTTTTTTTTAATGTGCGCGAATCGCGGCACGAAGCTGCGAACGCGAGTGTGGAGCCAAGGTCCGAGATCTGCGAAATCGACTCCACACTCGCGTTCGCAGCTTCGCGCAAGAGTGTGGAGAGGGCTTTACGTTTACATCACTTGCTATCTAAAAGTACGCATGTAAACGTAGCATAAACACAGGCCATTTGCAGATATGGCGCTAGTGTAATACCGCCTTAAATATTGCTGACATTGATGTATGGCAACATATCTAAAATAAAATAAAAATTGTCTGTGCTTGCTGCTTGACACTTGACTGACAGTTCATTACAATCAGAGCTGAATGATAAACGTAAAACTATTGGGAAAATATAACGCGTTATTTAAATATATTATTGTTTATGCGTATATAACGATTTCACCTAATTCAGTGCTCTTGATTATAAAAATCTGATCAGTTTGGACCTTGTGTAAGATAGTTGTGTATATTTCATCCTACATTTATTTGGCTGATGCATGAGACATGGATTTTCGAGTGTAGATAATAGCTGCTCCTTGTTTCTGACTGCCACATAAATTGTTATCATTGTAAAAAGGAAGACCTAAATCATCAAGATGTGCGGAGGATTCACCTGCTCTAAAAACGCGCTGATTGCGCTTAACATTCTCTATGTGGTAAGATATCGAACAGTTTTTGACCTTACATTCGAACAAAAGATTTCACAAATTATACCCTTCACACGCGTGTGCATTTCTCTGGCCTCTAAATTCTATTATGTAAAGTGTAATCTGATTTGAGCAATGCTCGAAATTTAGGCTGGCTATAATTTTATTATACAATCTTTACTCACTTAATATACCTTATAAAAAATATTTCAGTATTTTCCAAGCAGTATTTTACAGTATTAATGTTGCAAGAAGTCCTAACTAAGTAAGATATAAACTATTCAATTAAACAAGTAATCATTTGAATTCACATAGTTGAATCTGATATTGATGATCAAAGAGTTGGGATCATTCAAAGGTTTTTGAGGAGGCCTTAATCATTTTGGTATGCAGATGTAATCGAAATTAAACTTTCGTGAAACATATTTTAAAATATTTAGATCACAATGGTTGCGCTATGCAGATGTACTTCAAAGCTATTTACTATAATCCAGGAGTGCAAGCCCACTTGTTTTTCCAGCTATACATGGTGTTTTTTCAAATGTTTAAAGTAATAGGGAAGTGAACATGTATGTAGGTCATATTGGACTACCCTACCCTAAATGTGAATAAAAAATGTTGTCCCATTAAAGATTGACATCTAACTGGCCATACACTCACCTTGCTAAATATGACTAAACATTGTAGTTAGAATTTTTGTAAAGTGTCCATATTAAAGAAAGAGCTCTTAAACATAATAATCAGACACCTAGAAAAATGTTCACTATCTAGAACGACCCATGCCCATTACTATATGTAAGACATTTCCAGGTGGTGGCCTCAATCTTAATATCCGTAGCGGTGTACGGGCAGACCTCGTCCCTGGTGAACACCAACCTGCCCATCCTAGGGGGTATCCTGGCATGCGGCGTCCTGCTCATCTTGATCTCCTTGCTGGGCATGGCTGGAGCCGTCAAGCACCACCAAGTTATGCTGTTCTTTGTATCCTTTGCCAATATATTTTTCATAGTAGATCATTCATAGTAAAATTTTAATCAATCTGTTAAGAAAATGCAAGTATTAATTATGCAAGTATGTATAAGCAATCCAAATATGCATATGACATGATAACATGAATAATTTAGGTTATTACAATAAAACAAATCAACAATAATCTACTAACATGTAAAATATCTTTAACAGGTATCTGGTATAAGTAAGATGGCCACAAAAGTCAGAACAATGTTAAAGATTTGATTGTTTCTTACCAATAATATGATTTAACAATTGAATGTGGTGGACAATTTCCTTAACCACTTAATCAGTACATGGTGATTCTTTTCCTGTTGTTCCTGGTGCAATTCTCAGTGGCCTGCGCCTGTCTTGCCGTGAACTCGGACCAACAGGAGATGTTGGCTAAGCAAGTGAGTCCCTAAAGTCATTATGAGATAGCTAATATGTTGTATAAATTGGGTCTCTATTGTTTCCCAAAAAGTTTTAAGTCATAATGTATTGTTTGTCCGCATTTTCGTTAGTCATAATTTCTTTTTCTCAGAAACGCGTAACTTTTCAGGATTACCATAAAACAAACCTAACCTAACCTAATCTATCTATAGAATACCTTACGAAAATCCTGAAAAGTTAACAGTTTCAGAATTATGACTAGTGATAATATGACAAACAATACATTATGACTTAAAACTTTATGTTAAACGAAGGGACCCTGTAGAAATTGACAGTGTTCTAGCGTTGATATCTTTTTTTTTTTAGATTATAAATGGTTCCCATTTATTTTTAACTATATATGTACAGTCAGTGGCGTATTTTAGTATTTGATGCCCTAGTCTACAAAGGTTTGCCACTCCATAGGGTATTTTCCTACTAGTCAAATGAGTTACTTTTTTAGAACTGTCAAAACGATTTGCTAATATGGAATTTATATGAAACATTACATCGTGACCTCACGGTCAACACGCCTGCTTTTTATACTTCTATCCGATTTATTAAATAGAACTTGTGTTTAAAAATAACTACTAACTGTGTTTTACTAATAATTATCTGGTTCTTTATTTCATGCATGGTGGAAAATATTTTATTTTAAATACAGTACAATACCCTATTGCCAATCAAGATTGTCTCAAACAATACAGCAATAGAGACGAAAATAATTTCCATGTTCACAGTAGCCTCTTGGTACGAACAGCTCCGAGCGGCGCAAATATAACGTCAAAATGTTGTGCTTTAAACTATGGTTACTACTCCATTGGCGGCTCGTCGAACATATTTGGCTTGTCTTGGAGACTAGGATATTGGAGATTGATTGTCTCAAAGCAGGCAAACTGCTGGGAATTGAATGCTATGGGTGTGCGGCCACCGCTATTTATTTATTTATTATTTTAGACAGGCAGCTGATGATGGTATGTCTAAATCGTAGTTCACTTAGCACGATATCCTGTTTAGATAGATTTCAACAATATTGTTGAAATAATAATATTAATTTTTTACTTGTCAATAATATTATTGACAAGTAAAATTTATTCACGTGTACAATTTCAGGGATGGAATAAAGTGAACACGGAAGTGAAGAGTCAGGTGCAGGAGAAATTCCAGTGCTGCGGGTTCGAGACTAACATTCGCCCCCTCAACGCCACATCTGACTACCCCACCTGTGATGCTGTCAACGTAAGTGGAAAATATTCATGTAAAATAATACTTAATACTAAACTAATAGGTACCCAAATGTACAGTAAAGTGTTCCTTATATTTAGCGGAATTTCATATTTTAAAAAAATCAGAAAAAGAAACTCCTAGAGTTAGACCAAGATAAGTCTACAACGATTTTGGTAGCAAGCAGTGCAAGTGGTATTTTAAACGTCAATGTTCTATCAAATTATGACATATAGATTATATTGCATTCTGTGTGTGCTATCTAAATCGTTGCAGACTTATCTTATCAAACTTTATCATCATAGATTAAAAAAAAAAAGAATAAATTTTTCACAAACATGTTATGTTTTATGGTAGAAGTAGTACTTTCAAAATGTAATGTAGGTATATTTCCATACTAAACAGGTACATTTTCGTATAGTTTCCAGAATCATCCATGATAACAGTGATTCTTTTACTACGTCACACTACAAATGTCTAATTATAATAGCTTACGCAGTGACACATAATCACATTAAAATAATCGCATTATTTCACATTGGTTCTAACAGCAACACACTTAGCTGACTGGTTAGACCTTATTTACCAGTAATAAGGTTTAAAATGGTTAGTTAACCCTTGGGTACCTAGATATTACGATGGCCCAACTATGTCACACACGGTACAATATAGTAACTAGTGCCTGACCGAAGTTTCGGTTTCGGCATGTTTCGGCATAATAATCATCTTCCTAGGCAGGAAGTTCGGTTTCAGCCAAACAACTGCTGAACCTTTCAGCCGCGCCGAAACTATCGTGTCTTCAGTTTCTGTCGAAACTTAGAGCAAAACCGAACACTAACAATTACCCTTTATTGCACACCTCAAAGAACAAAACGTCAGATAAGTAGAGGTTATACAAAAAATGCGGTCCTAAAAAAACAAAACTCTAGAACCCGACCACGCTTAGTTCTCATGCCAAGAGCTATGCTCAAGTATGGCGCTCCTGTAGGATATGTATGCATTGTCGCTGCTAAGTTGAGGGTCTTTTAAATTAGAGCGGTGTGACTGGACCTACCTATCCTACCTATAATTGTAACCTATAGCTATAAAGAGTCACTTGTTGGCATTACAGAAACTTTGCTGCATGACCTCGGAGGACAAAGACTGTGCCTGCGCCCCCTGCATGGAAAAACTCAAGGAGCGTATCGACTACGCCTTCAAGCTATGCGGAGGCATCGGGCTATTCTTCAGCTTCACTGAGGTACTGTATACAATAGAACCCGCGATTTCCCTCGTAATACGCCATTTTACAATGGTATCTAAAATTGTTTTCATAATTCTTTTTTCAATGTTGACATACCTTCCCTTTTAAGATACGTTCTTCGCGCGGTCCTTTCAGAAACATTTTTAACGGGTTTTACTGTATGTGATTATTTACTTTGATATTATTCGTGATGACGATAAGATTCAACGCCAGATTTAATAATATCATGTTTTTAAGAAATTTATTATTTCGGATGGTATAGTAGTGATAAGATAATTATATTTTTTGTTTGCCGGCGAGATACTAGTTATCTGATGTTTTCGTTTTTCCGTTCTTCATGTATAAGGATAAGGACCAGTTTTGAAGTATTCCTTGTATTAGAAAAAAATATCAGAGGGCCTACCGCAGTAATCGAAAATCGAAATTTCGCTAAATCTTCTGCTAACTTAGCGGCGCTTATGATTGTCGCTGGGTTTACGTTAAAATAAATTTACACGCAGTAGATCTATTATTTAGGTTAGAGCATGAAATATATTTGAAATAAATCATGAATGTGTGTGGGTAGGGAGATAACTCAGATAACTTATCTATGTTGTTGTTTGAACTAACTAAAAATAACAATGACGTTTGAATCATTTTTCAAGGGAGATTGCAATAAATATCTTGACGTTATATTTTTTCTAACTGCATGTATCTTTTTCGAGACTCATCGCTTTGCTCTACGACTTATTTGCGGACATGTAGGTACCATAGTCTACTATTTAGTATCTTATACTTTTAATTACATTTTATATATGTGCACTAATATTAACTATGACAAATATGATAATACTTTTCTTGGTGTTAAATAAAGCATGTCACTTTGATTTGTTCTTCAATCTTTACTCTGAAAAAATACGCGTTAAATATTTATTTGGTAGGTATATTATTTTCATGTCATTGACCTCTGTTGTTTTTGTACATCTTATAATCTTATATAAGTTGGTATGGATAGTTTTATCGCCGAAAAGTAGGTACACATAGAGTTTTGTAGGTATAATTGAGTGACTACATAATATGTCAAAAAATATGTATATGTGACGTCCCACGGTCAAAGGTACCTTATGGCGGGTATGGAGTTATGCATACCCCAGTAATCTACAATAAATAAGCTATCGATAACACAAAAGATCAACCTTCTAGGTTGCGTAGTTACAGAGATATGATTTTTTGAAAATAATGTTGTGAAATGAGCAACTTTACGATAGAGAAGTTTTAAGTTTAGCCGCCTAAAAAACTATGTTCCTGAAGTAAGTTACATAGTTGACTACAAATAATAATACCTTATATATCTGAGATTAAAAAAATATTGCGACTTGTTCTATAATGCAAATATAAACTTTTGATATCGACTGATTTATGTGTATACTAACCAATCTCTTGAAAATAAAGTTTTATTTCATTTTCACGATTGATTGCAATGAGCTCTCAAGATTTAAATTTTATCTATTAGAAAACGACACTGACAGACAGTTTAAGCAAAAAACAATACCGATTTAGAGGTGAAAATGTATTTTCTGACTTTTTCATATAAAATCACAAAATTGAATATTTTTACTTTTAATGTGACACACAATCAACTTTTCTGAGCACATATGAAAGAAATTCTGTCATTCAAATGAAATAAATCCTAAAACCCCAACTAAATACTATATTTAACCCCTTATGCCACTTTAAACTTACATAACAATAACAGTATTTGCTCCATACATTTACGAAAAGGTACCTTATGGAAATAAATCTAATAATACATCACTACAAAATATCAATCATATTACAGTTTATCTTTTATGAATAGAAAATATTAATTTACATTAAACTGCCCCAAATTTAATTAGTTCTTCGTCATAATAATCTTAAAAAAGACCAATAATTTGTATGTAATGAAAAGGTACCTTGTGATTAAGTTACATGATGAGGCATGATGATGATGGAACAGTTAGGATAAACTAATAATATTTTGGGGTTAAGATGGTATAAATCGTCTATTTCTTATCAATAATATATTTCGGTTGCTATTGAAGATAAGCGGCATTGAGGTTCAATGACCTCAGATATTCCATAAGGTAATGCGTCGGGTATTGGCATTTTTCAGCAAACCAATGGCTGATTTACTGCATGCGACCAAACCAAATGAAGATTATTCTAGTTAAGAAAGACTTGACGAGAGTAACTTTGGTATAATAGCAGGCTACTTGGATTTGTGATGTCGGTCGATGTACGGTTATAATATTTGCGAGGCGCCCCAACCAGAACTGAAATTATCAAATTAGTTTTGCAGAATGCTAATACAGTTCTCTACCAAACTTCTTTTCCCGTATTGACTAGTTTTTTTGGGAATTTTCAATCTTTTTTCCATAAGGTACCTTTTCTACTAAACTCTGAGACGACATTACTAGGCTTATAACTAACTTATAACAAAAATAAAAACAGGTAAACA
Organism: Cydia splendana; assembly: GCF_910591565.1. NCBI lineage: Eukaryota > Metazoa > Arthropoda > Insecta > Lepidoptera > Tortricidae > Cydia > Cydia splendana. Next base: position 31,681,763 of record NC_085960.1, on the reverse strand, counting down.
AACGTTACGCATTAAGGTTTCAGATCACACAATAAAAAAAAATTGAGCATTTTTTCACCTCTTTACAAAACATTTCATATCTCCGAAACTAGAAACCCTCATAAGGTACCTTTTCCCGTGGAACGTCACATATTTCAATAGTTAGGTACTTATGTAAAAATGATATAGATGATATGAATTAATCGGAAGTATTTCAATATTGAATTATGCAAAAGATTTTTATTTCCTTTGTTTGTGTTAATTGAGAACGAGTTTGTTTTGTTATAATGGCGGTATGTTATGTGATGCACAGAAAAAAAAACAGAATTCTTTTAATAGAAATGTAGATTCTCAACCTAATTTCTGTGCACGAAATTCTAGGCTGGTTTCCACAGTTGCCACACAAACGAACTACTGTACAGCTTGCTTAAAAATAACTGAACACGTACTATTAGGCCTTTTAAATAGGGTATTTGACTGTTTCATATTGTTATTTTGAGTGTTTCATATAAATTCCATAGTAACAAACTCCTATTGACAGTTCGAAAAAAGAAACTGATTTGACTAGTAGTCAAATACCCTATTGAGTCGTGTTTACATATTTCTAAGCACCGTGAGGTAGATTCTAAATAAACAATTTGTTAATGTTATGAACTGGTTTTGATAGGACCTTGACGATCGTCTTGGTTATTGGCGTGCATCTCACGCAAGACTTTCATTTTATTTCGTATGCACCAATTAGCGTGAGCGATCTTTAAGATCGTATCAAAAGATCACGGAGCCCGTATCATTCTGATTCGGGCTCCGTGTTGGATCTTATGACAACTGTAGGAATATAGATTATTTTTTATCTACATATTTAAAAGGAGCCTTTATCAATGAGACACGTCGGCTCCGTTGGGCCTCTACAATATAGATATATGATTATTTTTTCAGGTTTTTTTCTAACACATTCAATTATATTTCAGCATAACTTTAAATATTTCAATTTACGCTTGCTAGCGACAAGATGTACATACTTTACGCAATAGGAAACGCCACCTATAAATCGATAATTAACGATTTGGCGGTTATCATGCCGCGGGCTGGACCAAGCGGCGAGCGGCGAATTAGGGCTATATTGCGTTCAACCAAATGTATGAACGTCCTTGATTCGCCGCTCGCCACGCCGCGCATCGCTTGCGTTCAGTCCGCAGCCTCATACTAATGCGGTTTTGGATGCGTCGTCAGTTTGATAACCTCGTTTATCTTCAAGACGCGAATATTTATTTTACTTCTTGGTGGCGTTCTTTATTGTTTGAACAGGGATGTCCAAATGTTATTACATCCAAGTGTTATTGTGTTTATTGTACTTTTACGATTGTTCGTACTACGCTAAACTACTCACGGATTCAAGTCAAATGAAGTATTAAAAATAGTTCACTCATACCGTTTATCGACAGCCTATCGCAAAATAAAGCCTGAGAAGGTTTTATTTGGCCGTCGCCATGTTGCGGATTTTCAGTGGTAAGTACTAATTTATTTAAACATGTCCCGCAACATGCACAAGAAATAAAACCGTCTCAGGCTTTATTTTGCGATAAGGCGTCCATAAACGGTTGTCATCTTGGCTACTGTCACTAATGTCCTGATGTATGGGTAAGAGTTTGGAGATCCCTGTAAAATTTGTAAACGGTTTCGCTAACACACTATCTACGGGCATGCATTTGTGACTAACAAATGTTACTTTCCAGTTTCTGGGTGTGTGGTTGACAGTAAGATACCGTAATCAAAAGGACCCCCGCGCTAACCCCAGTGCATTTCTCTGAATGATCCGCCGATACGGACTCACGGCGTTTGCTAACTTGAGGTGGTTGACGCGTTTGTGTGTTGCTTATGCATGCTTTATGTCCGCACTTGTAGCACCTACACTAGAATAACCTCTGTTTTTATATTCCTATCTCGTATCTGGGATGTAAAGACAAGGATTAGTTATGGTCCATATTATGAACACTGCAAGTCTTCTGTTATAATTGTGCCAAGACAACTTAGACAACGCATGCAAAATAACAATAGAAATAACAATGGAACACAGACTAAACAGATTTTTTGGGTTTAAACCTTAATCTGTTAAACAAAACCCTTTGTTTCTTTTATGCAGAGCGGTCACCTTCTCCGGCAAGTTCTCAAAGCAACAATGTCGTTTAAAAAGCATCTGTATCGTGATAGTATTAAGGTTTACGTAACAGCATATTCGGAGATAACACGTTTGAAACTAAACCTGTCACATGAAATTGAACCATATAAATAGGATGGTAAGAATACTTTTTAAATGGGCCTGTTCCCGTTCACTTATGACGGAGTCAGTAGTAGCAGCAGCAGCAGTAACCGCTGCATAAAATAAAGCAATACATTTTGTTTAACAAATTAGGGGTTTAAGCTTAAAAAGTCACCTCAGAAAATTCCAACTATACATACATAGTTGCAATTTTACTTGTAGCGAACAGCACGACCGAGTTGCATATTAATACACCATTTTATACTATAACAGTCGATGTTCAATTGTTCTTTCCTAAAATTCGGTTAATATTTAATATGAATGAGAATGTGTACGCAACAGAAGTGCTCTCAAACTAAATTACGGGAGCGCCTTTGTGTGGTTACAGCGAATCGGCTTATATAATAATAATAATTAACTTAAGAAGAAGAATAAATGAAAATAATAATAATAATAAAAGACGTTAATTCAAAAAGTTATACGCATGCTCCATCTTATAGTTGAGGTGATTTTTGCGATGAAAATAGGTACATACTTACTTATAATATTAGACCATTAGCGTTCGACAAATGGACCCCTAGTGTTTATGAGCTAGGGCTTGGACTAGGTATTCCGAAAAACAATAACTATACCTAGCCTTTTTGGTTAAAGTCCTCATTGTTCGCGGAGCCTTTAGCTCATAACGCTACTTAGTCAGCAGCATATACATTTATTTATTCGGAGGCGAGAACTGACATGCATGGATTGGTTAATAGTTAATATATGTTTCGCATATAATTGTCAAATTTGCCTAATTTCGTTTATACGTGTGGGTGGGTTTATACATAGGTTTACGAAGTGTCTAAATAATTGTGCTCACTGGCTCTCGTCCAAAAAATAAATTATCTGCTATAGCACGAGCTTCTGAATTTCTTTTATATCTATACTTGCTTGGGATAAAAATTCAGCCGATAGGGCATGCCCGTCTGTAAAATTCGTTCTTTGATCAGAAAGAACTCTCCATAAAGAAGCATGAGGGTCTAAATCAAGCACTTAATGCGGTACAATTTTGAAATAAATAATGCGTAGTGATCGTGCTCATTGAGATCACTTCATTATACCGTTTAAAGTGTCTTCAATCTCATGCTTACTGCTGTGGAGTTCTTTCTAATGCTAAAATACGAAGCATATTAGTGCCTAATCAGCTGAAAGCAGCAGGATTTGAGGCTGACAAGCTCTAGGTAACGTTAATCATTTTTTTACCACCGATTGATTCTTTGCGCCCAAATTTTGCCGCGTGTGAACAGGGTTGATTGGCTTGGCTTGCGTGAGTTTGCAAGAGCTTGTACCCGATCCAGGCCAGTGTCGGTTTTGGAACTCAAATCAAAGGAATACAATAAAACCTGTCCGGAATACAATACGCACTTGCAAACGTGTAAATGGCTTTTGCACAGGCTTGGATCAAGGCAAGCGTGTATATAGGCTCTTGACACAAGCTGCTCCTATATTCATGTGACCATTGTAAAACTTCAAATTAATTAATTGTGAATTAACGAGCAGGGAAGCACTAGCTTTTTCTCCTTGCCACGTGTATGCATACTCATCCTTGATAAGTATAAAACTAACTTTACATACATTGTTATCTAAATGTTTAATTTGCATGCCTCTCGATGTACTTTAATGTAGCACTTTACGCACGGCACTATCACTTTATTAGCATGCAATTATGCCTCAAATGTTATTGGAACAATGTTTAAGCGATACGAGTAATTTACAGCTTAACGCAATGCGATGAACACGGTTGAAATACTAATTAGATATAATCGAAAACTGGCCTTTGCAAGTGGTTTTAGTTTGCACTTTTGTTTGACCAATTTCGTTGCATTGCGGTAAGTTTTCCCTGATTTATTATAAAAGGTTTTGGCCTGAGGTAATCTCTAAGTTTAAATATCTTCCCTTGCATGATTCTTGAAAAAATTGTGAATTGATTTCTTGCTCGTAATACATACATACATTATTAGCTTACAGAGATGATTAACCTAAACTATAATCTAGGAAACCAATAACTGTTGCTGCTCTTGTCGTATATCTTCAAGTACAGAACGATAGAATGAATGTGTCGCGTTTAAATCGCAAGTTTTACAATAAGCACGCTGTGACGGTTTTACATGTTTCTCCTTTATTCGATAAAAAAAACTCTGACACTAAGGTTTTCTAGACCCTAGTTTATTCATCTTTTTATTTTTTTAACGATCGAATAAATTGAACTCTGAGAGAACCTCTAGGCCAACAAACTTCGTACAAATATTGTAAAGTGTGTGTGGTTGCAGCTCTTCGCCGTGTGGCTCGCCCGCCGCTACCGCAACCAACCTGACCCGAACTACAAGGAACCTCACGCTATTTTCCCGAGGAAGAACTACTTATACTGAGAAAAACCGATAATTTAGACTCCACAACTTAGGAATACACAGGTTTTAGTTTTAGATAGTCAATGAAATGATGGGCGATTATTTATTTTGCCATAATGGATTAAAACGCATTTGTTAATTAGTCAATCATTTCACAAGTAACTTTTTTAAGTTGCTTATTCTATCACCTATGCCCAGTGTTATAAACGTATGAGTTACAATTTTACAAGTCTAAACCGGCAATATTTGGCCTAAGCTTCGCGCCAATGGTGGATTGTGTGTTAATCGCTTGTAACTCACTATAAAATTGTAACTTTAGGCTCGGGGCACTGTATACATACCTAACTAAAAAATAATACTCTATGACTGACGTTATCATTATTCAGCCCTTAAATATACATAGGGCAAACCATGTCTACGTAAAAAGTCTTGCCAGAATGTAAACTAGACAAAAACATATTATTAGTAAACCCAACCATAATGTTGTTGTTGCTATCCTTGCAACACTTCAGAATAATGTTATCTGTCAATCTATAAAAAAACTTTTATGCACGGACCAGAATGAAAGATTGACTTGATTGCTTTTAAATTGACTATTTCTGACACTTTCTTTTACAGTGTGGTGAATTAAGTGTATGTGTTCTGTTCAATCCCGTCATTTATTAAATATCTGAATTAACAATGCCTATTATGGTTATATGTCGAAGTTTGTGTCAGTCATACACCACAATAGATATATGTGGCCATTAGGTGGTATGGTCATCTAGACGTTCTAGATTATTCATCCTGTGTCCTATATATACATAGACAGGCAAGATAAATCATTAAATTACTCAATATTTATTAATACTGTCTCGACTTAATCCCGAATTAGTTGTGGTTTTTGATTTCAACCGATCGTTTGCTGTGTGTCTGTATCGACGAAAACAAAATATTGTAATGTTATTATTGTAAATTGTAAGCCATACGATCTCAGGACGACTTTTCTGCGTACAATTTAGGGCTCAGGTTCATTGGTCGAACGGGAGCTACTGGCATTATCCCCGTATTCTAATAAAGGAATAAGAAAATAAATAAAAGCCACATAATGTAGGTTCGTAACTGTATGTCATTCATTCAATGATATGCTAACAAAAAACACTTCTATGATTTTGGATAGAACTTGTCTGTTGAAAAAGATTTACTATTTGTCAGTTACCTGCGTCAAATTACTAATTTGACAATTATTGTCATTTGACAATTACAAGTACTAATTGACTTGCCAATAACATTTCTGGGTCGATACTCTTAACAAGCGCCAATTGTCAAGCTAGTGTAATATAAGTCAGTTAATCACCAGGCCCTAAGTATTTCACCAAATTGACAATTGTCATTTGACAATGACAATTCACCATACATTTTGGGATCACTTTACATATTTAGGTTAAGAAATATGTGTCATCATGCTCATGAAAGCATTTTGAAATGCCTGATATGTCATTGTCTCTTACAATTTTCAACTTCATGAAATACGGACCAGACAGAAAAGATTCTTTGATTGATTGAGTGACTGAATGAAACAGCGTTTGGTTTCGACATATTAAAATAACTAAATGAATGTTTGTCCAACAAATCAACAAAATAAAAACGTGAGCAAAATCCTTTCCTAGTCGTCCAATGAAAATGCGCCCTTAGAGATACGGTTGATTCCTAGCAAATAGTATGTGTAAGTTGTACATTTGTGTACTAGTCAGTAGTCTAATTATTTTGTAGTGTTTCTGGATCCTTTTGCTTCCAGTATTTATTGAATGGCAAAATGAGTGATACTTAGGTATCTACGCGTAGGAACGTAGTTTTTTTTTGTACAGTCAGGATGTTATTTTTTCTTTTACTCAAATCATTAGTTACATTACAAATTAGAAAATTACATTAGTTACATTACATTTGCTGCTTATTGGTAAGATCTATACTGCCACACCGGCACACCCAAAATCACCCACATTTTTATAGAATTTACGCATCTGATGCGCTACAAAGGCAAAAGTATGCGAGCTCTAGAGATAATTCACGAAAATAGTAAATAGTTTTAGTGCTGGGTGGCCGTCGATGTGGGAGTGTTGACCTTCTTTTTCAAAGAAAACCAATTTATAAAAATAACCGTTTAACTCACAAAGTGCCGCATGCACAGATGAATAAACGTTACTGTTTAAAACTTATTTTCATTTCTTATGATATCCGTGTAAAATAACAAGCTTTAATTTTATACGCTGATTTACGATAAATACCTACTTTATTTTCTACCAATGATTTTAACATTTTAGTAAATTTCATCCTCTACTGGTGTACAAATGATTTTTTTTAAGATATCTAAGTCTTTGTAAATTCTAGTGATGATTATTATGTTGCAATTTTTTGTTGGAAGTAAGAATGACCATGTCGATATGTATTATATTAAAATATGTATATGTTTTATCGTAAATCATTATATCATTAACTAATCATTACTTAATCAAATATTGTTGAACCTTCTACTTAATCTAAGTTATGATTAAGTACAATTCAATCATACTTTTTTTTGTGATGTAGGTATCTATTATTATAATTTAAATTGCTGATAAAACCTATTTAATAAATGTATGTTTTAGATTTCATGTTTAATTCTTCAACGGTCAGTCTTGTTTCACCAACTTTACATTTCGGGGAAATCAAGCAGCAACGATATCCATCAATAATTATCAACAATACGATGGCGAATTGTCAGTGTCAGATAACCGTTGTCAAGTTGGTGAAATATTTATTTCACGGATTTGACATAGACAATATCTAAATATTATCATTTCTTTTATCGACCCCGAAAATTGTCAAGTTTTGAAATAGGGCCCGAGCTTTAACTATAGTAGGTAGTACTTAATCGCGGATGAAAGTCATTAATTCGTCATTCCGTTGAAGTCCAGATTATCTAACGCATGTAGTTTAATTTAGAGGTTACTTCACAAAAGACATACTCTCTTTGAGCAGACACTCTTAAAGTGCTTTATTTTATTAAAAGTATATCAGTAATTATAATGTGTATATTAGCCATGTGGACTTGTATAGTAAGTGTACAGCCAGCATTAGATGTACCTACACGGCCGCAATCCATACTAATATTATATAGGCGAAAGTGTGTCTGTTTGTCTGTCTGTTATCTCTTCACGCTTAAGCCGCTGAACCGATTTAGTTGAAATTTGGTATAGACATAGTTTGAGTCCCGGGAAGGACATAGGATAGTTTTTATGTCGGAAATCGTCCCTGAAGAGAGTGCAAAGGGGGGTGGAATTGAAAGAGTTAATGAATTGCCTAATAATTGGAGTAAGCAATGCGCGATGCGCGATTGAATGATTGCTATTAGCATTATCCAGGCGCTATACCTACTTTAGCTGCTGTCACTAATTCCACGCAGACGAAGTAGCGGGCAAAAGCTAGTTATTAATATACGGACATTTCAAAGAGAAAGATTGAATAACCAAATTAGCTTATACCTTAAACTAAATGGATCAGCAATTAAAGACCGTGACCATACTCATCGTAACAGAATAAAATATATTCTCGCCAATCTCATCCGTGAGTTCATCTGCTGCTGGCTGTACTTCGCAGTGGCAAAGCGTCCAATATCTAGGTGCGTAAACAATGTAAGACTACTGGCGGTCACCACTCATTAGCGCCTCCATACTAATTTACTATACATAGATCAATTACCCTCCATCTACTCGTATTTGTCGTCTTGGTGCGCCGCAGTGGGCTACCGCCTTGAATGAATATGCAACTGACTGCAAATAAACAGAAAACGGGGGAAATAGGGAGCCGAGTTGGAGACATTTGTCTAGTTTACAAGTCCGTTTAGTCACTATACCTCTTATTTTTAAGATTAGAATTTCTCTAACCTCAAAAGTAGTGCTAATTAATTTTTTCTACCTATGATATCTAATATTGCTGTATAATAATATGTAAACGACACTATAATTCAGTGCATACCTAGTTACTCGGATTTAATTTTGGAGGAAAAATGTTACCACTACTTTTGAGGTTATAAAATTTCTAATTTAAAAAACGGGGTAGGTATAGTTTATCTAACTTTAGTTAATTGACTGTTCATATGAACGCTTTGCCACTGCTGGGTAGTTTTGTGAGTTGGCTTAGCCGGGCCTTAAAGATTCGAGCTGTGCCTGTATGGCTACCGCCAGCATCGAAATTAGAAGATCGTCTATCTGTTTCTCTTGAATTCAAGTGACAGAGATGCCGATAGATGATCTTCAAATTTCAAGGATTATCCATCTGTTTTCAGTTTAACTATCCTTATTTAATCCAATTAAGGGGTTTAGCATATAAGGCTTGGTCCAAGCTGGCTCATAACACTACCGTCGAGAGTTGTTACTGTGTGTCGAGTATCGTTCGAGTTGTGCCCTTCCAGCTCCATGTATCTTCTCGGATTAAAGTGTGTTGAGCATTACAACTTGTTTCAATATTTTTTCACGGTCCTAAAATACTAGAACAAAATTACCTCCAATGAACTTTCTGTTTCTAATACCATGTTTAAAATTTGACTGCCATTTTTGGCAGGCCAATCCCTATGGCATTTAAAAAAAAACAGAATCGAGAAAAAATGCATATCCTTACTTACTTACTTAATTATCAAATCTGCTGCTGCGACTTGTAGAGGAGAACAGTCTGAAAGACAAAAGATTTTTTGCCCACAAGCTATTTAAAACGGAGACGCTTTGTTCGCGTGTCACCCTCGCTCACTCGCGAGTAGAGATGGGTAGGGGTGAGTAGTAAATACTGAGTATTTACTCGGTATTTACTCAAAGCACCCGATAAATACCCGTATTTACTCATTTAGATGGGTAAAAACGATTGCTTATAAAATATTCAAAAAGTGAGATTTAAGAACAAAATTGTCTTTTATTGAAGAGTGCTAACGTGTAATAACAATATCTATTAATTAAAAAGCATATATGACGCTTAATTTTGGAAAATAAAGGTAATTATCAGTGAGAGGCAAATTGTGATAATGCATAGTTAACGATTTTGTTTTAAATAAGAAGGTATTTACTTTAAAAATATGGTACTTAAATTCCATCGATGTTCTAGATAACTGCATGTCGCGCAAAAGTGCGTGTTTACGCGGCACTTACGACCTTTTATTAAGGGTTTTTTAAAGAAAAATCAAAAATGGCTCAACCGATGATGTTCAAAATATTGTTTTTTGTACTGTTTATTATACGGCTAATCTCCCGATATGTTTTCATATTTTTTCTGAACTTTGGTTCGAAAGTTATAGAGAGATGAACATTATTTTGGCCTTTCGAAACTGTTTTATTCAAAAAATATTCAATTTATCCAAAAAAGTTCTTAGAAACCTTCCAGTTATTTTTAAAGACCTATTTAATGATGTGCAACACGATGATTGTTTCGGAAAAAAAAATTGTGACAATTAGTTACATGTATGGAGTGCCCTCTTAAAAATACATTTCTTACAATTCTGAGTACTTAATCCAGTAGCGGCTTACAAAATACCCGTATATTTCAAATTTTTATGCCCCGTTCAGCACTCTAAATAGTTTATACTCACCAACTTGGGTATAAACGAGTAAATACGGGTATATTGAGTAAATACTGAGTATTTACTCGGTATTTACCCGTGAGTATTTACTCAGTACCCATCTCTACTCGCGAGAAGAAATCTATTCTAATATTATATATGCGAAAGTAACTGTCTGTTACCTCTTTACTCTTAAACCGCAAAACCGATTTAGATGAAATTTGGTATTGAGGTACAGTGAGCGAAATTGCATGGAGAAATTATGTATAAATTCATTGATAAAGTCCCCATGCACTTTTACGGCTGATGGTGTACCTAGTTTTAAGTCCCGGGGAAGAACATAGGACAGTTTTTATCAATCATCATCATGATTCCATGTAGACGAAGCCGCGGGCGGAAGCTAGTCTTTTATAAAACAAGAATATAATATGAATGTCTAAACTGATGAAAAAGTACAAATGACCTGACAAACAACTTTGTTCGTAACCTTTATATTGATCCCGAGGGAGCCCACAAAAAGGACTTAAACAAGGAAAAGGGATTTTCTTTACAATGTATGATTTTGTAATTTAACAATGACCCTAAGGGAAAACATAAAAAAGCCTTTTATACAAAGGTCGTTAGGTTCTTTTACAAATTTTACAATACAATGCATTGTTTTTAGGAGTTATAAAAGAACAAAGTTTGTCATTTATCGATCTAACGAGCTTAAGCGAAATAGAGAGACCACGGGGTGTTGCTTAAAAATACGAAACATATTGCTAAACATACCTAGGTTTCATGATTACACTGGTCACTGGTCATTGATTACAAAGGTCCGGACATCACATTAAAAATCCTGTCAGTTCTTGGACAGTAATTTCTCCAAACAACGGTCACGATTTAATGTTACCATTACCACGATATAGTATACAATTTTAGCCCATTCATTTCATTATTTCATAACCTTTCGTGGTTTCGTTCAGGGATGTAACGGATGTGGTTTTATCGGAACCGAAAACGGAAACAGATGTTTTCAATTTAGTTTAACGGAACCGAAAACGGAAACGGAACCGAAAACGGAAACGGAACCGAAAACGGAACCGGAACCACAATCGGAGCCTGAGTGATAGGTGGACGAGATGTTAAGGGTAGATCTATTAAAAACAAAAACTCCAAATATTAATCAGCCTTTATTATGCCAGGCCTTTATTTTGGATTGGAATTGCACCACTTTTGATTTTTTAGCAAAGTCTCTTTAAGGGTCATTTGTATTTTCGCCTCTTGAAGCGGCGTGTCTTTGGATGTCGAAGGCTGTGTATTTAACTATTTATCTTTTCAACTTCTGACTGGTTAAATTAATCATATTCTGCAACATGCATACACTTCAAATGACTTTTTAACGATGTAGCCGTTTTCTCCTTTCTAGAATAAACCTTCAGACAAAGTTTACACTTAGCCGTGTCCCCACTAACTTCATCAAAATAGTTCCAAATCGAACTTGATTTCGGCTTCATTGTGCGTTTTTTTACACACTAATTCACCACACACACTACCACTACACACAGTCAGTAGTCACTACACAACAGAACACATACGATTTTGATTTTAATAACACGAATAAAACAAAGTATACAAACAAACAACAAATTAGCGTAGCACGTGGCACGTGGCAAGCGGGGCGATTAGCGAATGACAGGTATAAACCTGTTTGTTTTTGATGTACGCCGCCGCCGCGCGAAGCATTGACATCCGTTATAACTTCCGTTTCAAACATAACGGAACCGGAACAGAAACGGATGTGTAATACCAAACGGAAGTTCCGCCTTAACGAAACGGAAACGGAGCTCCGTAACATCCCTGGTTTCGTTGAGGTATCTAAAATACCCTAACACTCGCTAAGTCCCTAACACCCCCTGCAATCTTGACAAAGTACTTAGGTATTTAGTACCCTGATAACCAGTGCCGTTTCTATTAACACGGCTTATATTGACCCGCATCCTATTTGGCATACTGGTGATTAATTAATAATTACTTCGTTCTTTTATGTACTGATATTGTTTTTAAGTTAAATAAATATTTTCTACTTGTGTACCAAATTTTTATTTTTGTAAAGCATTGCTTCTTCATTTCGTACAATACACACACACACACACACACACGCACGCACGCACGCACGCACGCACGCACGCACGCACGCACGCACGCACGCACGCACGCACGCACGCACGCACGCACACACACACACACACACACACACACACACACACACACACACACACAGCCGGCGTATTATGGATAGCTTTATCCATCTTTATCCACGTGATAAAATAACTGCCACTTTTTAACACCGTGGGATAGAACCGGACACCGATTTATCACGCTGTCACGTAGACAAGAACGGCCATCATATCCGTACTGGCGTTGTATATTAAAGATTAAAGAGAAACGAACGGGTAAGCGAATATTTTCAAGAATGAAAACTAGGTTGATTATTGTTTGCCTTTGAAACGATGAAGTTTTATACTTAGAAAGTCGGTCAAGTGCGTGTCGGACTACTCATGATAGAGGGTCCTGTATGTGAAGTTATAACTTAGTACCCACTAGTTGACGGTAATTAATGAAGTACTAAATAGTTTTTATTACATTCATGAGGTATAAAATAAACCTGCTGTGCCTTCTACCTGTGAGAGGGGTGAACAGGGCAGGTTCAATTTAAAGTTTTGAGATATAAATAATAGTTTTCATACGCACAAAGTTAAAATGCAATAAACAAGCCACTTCACGTTGTAAATACCTATATGAAGGGTAATACCTACTCTTAATTAATATACTACTCTCTGCTTAAACGTTAGACTTTTGATACCCTGTTGACGTTGTGCCAAAACATTAAAAGTTACAAGTTTCAGATCTCTTTGACCGTACATGATCCCACTCTTAAAGTTTTGCGATGTTGTTAATAAGCTCTTAATCTTCGTAATTTTTGCGAAGGCCACAAATACGGGTGTGTTTATTACTTGCAGTACGTGCCTTGATACAATAATGATAAAAACCACTGTTAGCACTGTTTCCAAGCGTTTAGATTAAATTTATGCAGTTACAGTTTTCGCGCACTGCATGCCTACACATACACCATAGTAAAAAGTAGGTACCTACAATTATCGAGCCATAGTACAATTTATTTAAGAACCATTAGCTCATACTGTAATCAAAAGTAAAGTTTCAGAAGCCCTGTCGAGCTAGGCCTCGCGTTGAAAACTTTTGTATTAACACAACTGGCTAAGATAAACTTTATATGGTTTCACTAAGGTTTACGATCGGTCAGTTCAGTTCACAGTTAAGAGGCTGGGCGGCGCGCAGCCCTCCGCGCATTCTCCTAGGGCGGAAAACCTTGCCAGCCTCATTCAGTCGCTGACAGCGCCCGTGCACGCCGCGATACCCGCGTACCACTCCATCGATCCATGCTCATACCGAAAACATTCTATTAAAGTGTAGTGTAGTGTCACAGCCACAATGTCTTTCGACCACGACGAGCTCCGGGACGAGTAAGTAAAAAACCTACTTGTAATTTGTAAAACGCTAGGAAAAGAACCGTCAATGAGCATTGTCTCCTCATCAGCGCGCGTAATGACTTTAACCTGCTTTAAGACCTGTCACTATGCGCAGTAAAGCGTCCTATTTGAACGTTTCAGTACATTTCTATAGAACGGTAATGATAGCGCCCTACTTGTACCTAATTACGGTTGCGTTGTTGCTTCGGTAAACAAGGTGACATGACCCATTTCGCACTTGAGAACGAGGGAAAGTTGCTCTCGCCAACAATGCGTTTAATTTCCTGACTGGCTGCTTTGTTATGAGCAAGATATAGACGTACATTAGACATTTCTTTTTAAATGCATGTGACAAAGTCGTACTTAGTACCTACAGTATTTTTTCTAATCATGTGTCTATAGGTACCTAGTTACCTACATATACCTAAATATTATCCATTAACATTAATTCTGCACTAAAAAGAGTAAATGCTAATAACATTACGAAACGTACCTAGCATGAGATTCAAACCCACGGCCTTTTGTAATGGCACCACGCACCAGTGATCCGGAAGATTGCTATTTACAATAAAATTCGTACCTAAGTTAATATATGTAGGTATGGGGTTGTGCACAAATCACGCGAGGTGTTTTCAGCTACTTTTTGACGCTCCCTCCCCCTTGGTGATATTTTTGGGTACCCTCCCTCCCCCACATAACCTCACATGTATTTTTTTTGAAAATTTTCTATCCGACCGGTCAAGAGGCCACGCGCTCCAAAATTTCATAAAATAGACTCGCTATTTTGAAGCGCGGAGTGAAGATTTATGTTTAACGAAACCGAGAAAAAGTATCTACTCATGTGGTAGGTATTTTTTCTTAGTTTTGTTCACTGTAGAAAAATACACGTAGGTCTCCTTATACCTGAGGGGTCCCCCAGCGTCATCTGTCGTGATTTTTTCGTAACCCCACCCCCCCCCCCCCCTATCGAACCTCGCGTGATTTGTGCACAAGCCCCATGTACCTATAATTAAACCCTTTTTAGTACCTATTAGGTGCCTATTTATAGAAAATGGGAATCCCTAGCTTTCATTTACAAGATCTTGTAAGTACAAATACTACAGAACAATTGTCACTATTTTTGAATCAAATTGGTTACTAACAGGTATTTTCTAACGGAAAATAGGTACAATAACTAGACAAAGTATAACACAATTAATAATTACTGGAGTTACGTATTTACCAACCCACACATTAGTTAAGCTAAGTTAAAACTGTACGCTAAGCGTCAATTATAAAATACTTCTCGTGTTTCTTCGTGTTAGTAAGAATTGTAAGAAAGTAGATACTTACATAGGTGCCTAATTTGTTATTTTAATTGTTTACCAAGAAATACTTCTTCTGGACTCAGACGAAAACTTTAATTGCAGGTTTAATCAGTTTAAAATGTATTCCAATTCCAATTGTCCATCAGCATCACAAAGCGCTTTTTAACATCTGGGGGCCATTCAACTTGTCTGAACCACAGTTAGTAACGTGGTCATCACTGTATTCACTGTCAGGTGAATACCTACTCATACGTCATCGTCATGCTGTCACTGACCTTACGAGTCGAGGTCCCTGAATGCACTAACACAACCACAACACAATAGAGAGCCAAGCCAAGATGCCAATCGTTTGCGGCCTATGTAGCGAACGAAACGGTAATCTCTATAGGTGGACTTGGTTTTTAGGTATGTATGAATGGTCACTTGGTCAGTTAATAATAATCTTAAATTAAGTGACGCCGTCATACCAAGATATCTCTGCACCGATTTTGACTTGACAAAGTATGGCAATGCTTATAGTGACAGACGAGAACAGACGTAGTTCTCGTCTGTCATGTAGGAATATGTAAGTCTGCCAAGGCCTTGGCAGACTTACATATTCCTGAAATGCGGGTTCATACCTACCGACTGGAATTGGTTTCTTGGTGGTATCAGATGGGTTAGTGTACGGTAACCGATGGTCATCTTGCTTATAATCTCGTCTGGCAAGGTGTTTCGGCAGGAAAAACCTTGGGAGACTTATATATTCCTAAAATGGGGGTTCATACCTAACGACTGGAATTGGTTTCGCTGTGGTATCAGATGGGTTAGTGTAGGGTAACCGATGGTTACCTTGCTCACATAATCTCGTCTGCCAAAGAGTTTCGGCAGGAAAAGCCTTGGCAGACTTATATATTCCTGACATGAGGGTTCATACCTACCGACTGGAATTGGTTTCATGGTGGTATCAGATGGGTTAAATTAGGGGTCCCGGTGGCCACCTTTGAGATAGTCTGCCAAGCACTTCCGGCAAAAAAAATACTGGCAGACTTCGCTTTTCTGTGTCTACATGTAAATTTCTAACTGCTGCCATAACTATTATTTCGGTATCAGATGGGTTAAATCAGCCCCCTTTTTTCGCACCGGAAGTGGCCTTCTTTTTCGTACTTTCGGCAAGTTCCGCCGTGGCAGACTATCGAATTCGGACTTAGCATCACTTTTATGGGAAATCATTGTGCATTTCATCGTGGTATCAAGTCGGTTAGAAAATTTGCGGCCGGCTCTTCTACTATCTGACACCTCTGACCAACCTCTGACATAGCGTAACAATAAAAAAGACTAGGTAGTCTAGGTACAAACCATTTTAAAAAATCCGATGAACGGTATAAACTCTAACAAAAGAGATGTACGTCACAAGCATCGTTGCGCACGCGTAGTATTCCTTATTTCCAATTCACAAAAACCTTCCAAACAATACGTCTTGAATTCAGCGTAAACATCGTTATTGTACTCTGAATTAAACTTTCCTGACTAGAGTTGTGCCGCGGGAATTTCCCGTTCTCGGTAATTTCCCGGTATCTAAGGCGGTCTTCACGTTGGGTGCGAATTCGCACGTCGCTCCGGTGTCCGAGTGAGACATCGTTTTATACGCACATAGCGCTGTCACGCTCATACATCAGTTGACTTGCGAATTCCACATAACCACTTAACCTACCTATACTATAGGATAGGGATAGAGAAGTTAATGTGAGTTAAAACCATAGAAAATAACGTTTCTCGGAAACAAGGTAGGTACCTATTTCCGTTTCATAAAACTACATTCACGGGACTATTCTGGTAAAATATTCCCAAAGACGGCACATCACTATTCTCACCATGCCCATTCATCAAGTTGACACATGTGAAATATGTATCGATAATCAGTTTAGCATACTGTATAAAACTAAAGGGTCGTACATCATCGACCATCGGCCGACAATGGTATGATTAATAGATTCCCATTCCCGTATGGCGACAGTCGGCGAAAACGGTTACTATTATTAAGAAACTTCATAACGTTTCACGTTTTTAAATAACCACAATTTCGAATAGTTTGAAATGTGACAGCCGCAGACACAATTTATAAGTAAGTATCTAGTTACATACTTAGCATACTTATTTCGATAAAAATAATTAAGTAAGTAGTTAACCAGAAATTGATCATAAATAATGATACGAAATAAAAATGCCTACAACAAGGTATACTTAACTGAAGGGTTGACGCAAAATAATTGGAAGATGACAAATGTAAATAGGACATTTCATAAGATTCTTAAATGACGGTTTCCCATAAATATTTCCGGGAACGTTACATCACTATTTCCACCATGCCCATTCATCAAGTTGACAAATGAAATATCAATAATCTGTCCAGCATACTGTTGGGAAAGTAGCTCGTACATCATTCAACCGTCGGGGGGCCGTTACCGGGAATATTCCCGCCTGGAAAATATTCCTGGGAGCAGTCCATCACTGTTCCCACCATGTCCATTCATCACGTGGATACAAGTGAAATATCAATAATCTGTTCAGTGTACTGTTGGGAAAGTAGCTCATACATCATCGACCACCGGCCGACAATGGCCGCGTGATTAATGGGAGTTAACTGGAACTGGACGCAACCGCGGGGAAGTAGGTACAGTCGACGTCAAAAATATGTTTACACTTATGCACCTTATGCTTTTGTAATAAGGCGAAAAATGAAAACATATCTTTGACGTCGACTGTACCTACGAGTATGGATACAGTCGGCTATATAAAATAAATAATTAATTCTTCTTTGAACTGCCAGCACAGATTTTTTTTTTTTTATTATTTACTTATGTACTTGTAAATATCGTCAAAACAACTCAATAATATTTAGTAAAATCAATAGTAGTGCCAGTCTAGACTGCACTATTAGTATTATAACGAAAATCGTGCTTTCGAGTTTGAAAGCTGAAGTAGATTACACAAATAGTTTTCGCATAATATACGTACGTAGCCATAGAGATTTTTCTTAGAATTTACATCTCTTCTATAATCATTGATCTGACTCTTTGTGATATAAACAAACACAATATCAAATAATCTAAGTGACGTCATCAACACAGGATTCTAAAAAATAAATTCAATTAGTGCTGAGTTAAGTAAGTTGGTTGATTTGTTTTTTATTACGCCTTCACGGTTGAAGTCACGAAAATCATCCTGAAAAGAAGTTTCCGGGAAACCGCAAAACAGATTTAAGAGAAGGACAAGGCTACGGATAAATTAAAAAAATAAAATAATTAGCTAACTCTACAGCATGCAGTGCGGCTAAGGGTGGTATTCCACCTGGCCAATGTGTATTTTGTCTCACATTTTGCTTAATGAGAGAGTGAGACGCAATGACATTGGACCAAGATATTGGACAGATGGAATACCACCCTAAACTATGCGTTGATTGTCGAGTCACTCTGAGAATCGCGACTGACACAGAGAACAATCTCTGTGTCAGTCGCGATTTCACGAACGCCAATAAGCGGTTCTCGAAATGTTTATCAAAACAAACAGTAACACAAAGCACTTTTGATTCTAAGTAACTACTTATATGATAGGTAATATAATACCGGGTGTGGCCTGAAATATGAGCAAAAAATTAAACTGTAGGCTGTACTCCTCATACTGACCAACATTTGTTCAGCAACTTTTAAAAATAACTTGTGGTTTGATTTTTAACACACTTTAAAGTTTATTCTAAGACGCAATGTATTGCGAATTTTGTTATGTTTAAGGCGTGAGAAGCAACGTCAATCACAATGATAGGGCGTGGCGCCATGGCGTCCATTGAAGATAATATTTATTTTGTATGAAAAATAGGGAGTCTAAATACTAAATATTTTTTAAAAGTTGTTGAACAAAAGTATCACCGTTTGAGGAGTACAATCTATGTTTTAATTATTTGCTCGTGTTACAGGTCACACCCGGTATATAGGGTGTTAATGCCTCGTTCATTGTTACTAATGTTCTTTCAGTCGGGTACTGCATTCGCTTCTCGAAAGTGTGCAAACCCGTGTGTAACTAATAAATAATAGTACAAACCGCCCGTATCTGGTAACGACTATACCACTTGGTTGCGACTAAATGATGTATTGATTCACCAAGTGTGCGGTTAGTCCGAGACCATGTTTGCTGCTGCTACTTCTCAAAAGTGTATCAAAAAACCCGTAGGTATATAGCAAATATTAATAGAACAACCCGCCCGTATTTCGCCGCTTCTCGGACTTGTATCTATAAACCCGTATATAAACGAATAAAACAACCGCCCGTATGTGAGGGCCTACCGTGAACCACGTTCGACGCGTTGCCTCCCTGTCACACTTACGTATGAATTTACAAGTGCGACAGAGAGGCAACACGTCGAATGTGGTTCGCGGTAGACCCTCTGCTGACTGTACCACTAGGGTGCGACTATTATTGCGATTAAAACTATGTGTTGATTGTCGCAAGTCTGCGGTCGGACGTCACTCTCGGACCTCACTATTCGCCTCTCGAAACTTGACTTAGCACAACGTGTTCGTAATTACGATTGTGTTTATAAATTGTTTATATTGTGTTTTGTGAAACTACTGAATTGAAGGTAAGATTTAATTTATTCATTTATTTAATTTTTATTCTGTAAATGTTTACACAATAAACATGCATAATGTAAAATAAACAAAAAATATACAACTATAGAGTTGTGCAATTATTTTACGAATAAAATACAATAAGTACATATTTTACACTCGGTTACTTACAAGCTACCTACTACCTATAGTGTGTTTGTAAATTGATTTAATCGTATGGCGTAGGTATACATAAACATACTCAAAAAATATGTAAGTAGCTAAATAAAATAAAATAATTATAAATCCACAGTTTGTAAATGCCATACAAAAATACTGGTTGCATTTTTTTTTTGTACTTATATTTTAATATAACTACATTTATAAATAGGGAGGCCTAATTTAGCCTCGTTTATGAAGAAAATGAAATGAAAAAAAACAATAATATTTTTTTCTATTACTTTTATACATGCTGAGAAAATATTAATTTATTTTTCGTCATGCACTAGGTATAAATACCTCTAACGAGTTATGGTACCAGTTCCCGACCTTGGGATCTGTTTGGCAACACAGCTGAGCTTATCAGTATCAATCAACAATATTGTCAGTGTTACATTTCCACAACATTCTTAGTTTAAAAAATATTTATGATAAGTTGATAACCCGCGACCCTAAGTGCGAAAGACTCCATCGCCACTAGAATGGCATGATGCAAATTGAATATTTCATTGACATTTACGCGTCCTTGACCGCACAGTCATGACTAGCTGTGCACCAGCTGCTCCGGTACGCCAAAACAATGTATGCAATGTAAACTGGAAATATGTATGTTATAATTAAAATACAGTGTTTTGGCGTAACACGGCAGAGCTGTGTAATACCTGAAAGTAGTGGAATATGCTACCAAAACAATAATGACCTATAAGAATGGTATATACGAGTATTCCTATACGCTATTATACACGGTGTAACATGAGGAAACCGAATAATTTTAACAGCGTATTCCTGATCATGTTTAGAGACAAAAATGTCCTATAAACTTTTTTGAAATTCGCCTAATAGTTTCAGAGTTAATACCAATTTAAAAAAATCAAGTTTTTATTGTTCTTCTTCTTTTTTCCATCCTGTTACCCCCTGCTGGGGTGTAGGGCTCGAATCTTTTTCTTCCATTGACTCCGGTCCTGGGCAGCTTGGGTATCCTACTCCTCCCACCCCATCCCCAATACACCCAGCTCTTGCTCCACAGAACGGCGCCAAGTAGATTTAGGGCGACCATGTTTCCGTTTCGTGTCGTTTTTATTGTTACATAGTGCAAAACGCCTTTTTGATGGCGATGGTGCTACTATGGGATGTAGTCTAAATATCCTTATTGATAGATGTCAAAAAGTGACAAGTAACACTGCAAAAACTAAGTTTTACAAAAAAAAAGGTAAAAATCCATTTTAAGTGACATGTTTACCAATAACATTTACTTTTTATGTACTAAATATATTCAAAAAATTGAAAAAAAGCCAAACAAAAAAAAATATTTTTTTGTCGAAATTGACCTAAATTCATATTACATTATTTCCTTCTTTTGACCTCAGAAATGCGTGGTTAAAATCTTCCTCGTGAACACTATGTATAAGACATTTTAGTTTAGACACGTACACCCTAAAAAAGCTACTAACTAAATATCTTACAATTTAAGATCATTTCCCCAAGAGATACGGCAGCTGCTCGGATGCTCTTACATAGTAGCAACAATAAAAAAAAATGATTGTCATCAGAATGTTGATTGGCCCATTCAGTAGATACGTGTAAACACGCAACACGAGTCAAGAGTTCGTCTCGAGTTGAGACAGGATTCCACCGCCCCCGGCAATATCCGTGCCTCCAGGAAATGTGGAATTCCTGCGAGGAAGCCGTCTGATCTGAGGAAGGCGGGATTGCCGTTTATTTTTGGTACGATGTATTATTGGGTTTATAGGTCATAAAGCGTAAACTTCAATTCTTGCGAACTAATATCTTGATGTTCAAGTACCTAACCCTTTTGTCAAAGTAACTGCTCAATTTTTATATGTCCTTTGGTAAAAATAGGTAGAGTTTTTATGGTACTAAGAGTTGTACTGTTTTTATCAATGATCCGCTGACCGCTACCCAAAGGTTGTCTGAAAGAGATCGTTTTTTCCGCGATAAACCCATTATTGTCGACAGTTGACAACTTTTACCCTAATACTTTTGTTTGTTTTTTAGCGGCGAATAATAAATAAGTACCTACTGTATTTTCTTAATGTAGGTATTGTATAAAATCTTTTTCACTTAGGTACCTACTGTTATTTTAATAGTTTGGTCCTAAAAGCAACAAACAAGCCCCTGTATGTTTTAATAAAAACACTCTTTGTGATTATGATCACAAATAATCGTAATCAACGGGGCTATTGCCAATATCTACATATGCCTACTTAGGAAAACCAGTCTTTATTGCGTTTTTTTTTCATTTATTTTTTTTATCCCGGCCAGCATTGAAACATGCCGTGTAACTGCGAGGTGGAGGTGGAACTGGCGGGTGCGCGCATGCATCACGCCAGCTGCGAGTACAGACTCACCGGCGCCAACGGGCATGTCAAACACACACCACACAGAAAAGTCCACGACGAAGAGTACCTCCCGTCTGACGACGATGATGATGATGAAGGAACGAGGAGCAGCATTAGGTTATTATTTTTATTTTCGATATTGTTGAGATGACGCTGGCGGGAAGTTTAGGCTCAACGGCGATACCAAACAGACGGCGCATAGAAAAGTCCACGATGAAGAGTACCTACCCCCCGTAGAGAGGAGTTGCATCCTAAGGTTACTTTTAAATTTTTATTTTATTTAGTTTTTGCTGATATTATGAATTTATGAGTTATGGCGCCAACGGACAAACCATCAGACCCACACGCCTCACAGGAAAGTCCACAACGAAGGGTAGGTAACCTCCCGTCCGACGACGAAAATTAAGGTTTTTATTTTAATTTTATTATTGATATCGTTACTTGACTGCTGATACGAGCTTTAAAATTATTTTTGAAATTATTTATAATCTTAATAAACAGAAAACTGAATGTCTTACAAAATTAATTATAGTTAAACTTGGATCGAATAGAATAGGTACTAGCTATTCTAATATTCTTACACCATTCTATAAAATGTAGTCCTTATTTTATTTTTTTGTTCTTGTTATTATGTATTCGTGTCTGCCCCTAGTTTACATAATTGAGCCGAAGATATTCGGTAAGCGTATTTAGGGGCATATTGGCTATGGGCCCGATTCGGATTTTGAAATAGACATCTATTAGACATCTTTTAGACATCACCAAGATACGATAACGATATGTTTAAGATCTAACCTGTCAAATTTGACATTTGCGCGATTCTGGAGATACTGTTGAACGATTTCCACAGGATATAACTTAGAGATCCAATTCACATCTAATAAATATCTTACTCTATCTAACGTAAAAGTGACATTGGTTGCCCGAATTGCGCTGCAAAAGAGAACTAGTTGATATATAAACTATAACGTATCTAGAATGGATCTAGTACGTGTCGCCTCTTGTGAATATCTTGAAGTTCGAATACGGCAGTATGACGACCCAATCTACTCAGCAGATAATGAGATAAAGCTGTAACTGACCCGTAAATTTAATTTTAGCCTTAATCGTAGTCTGTTTACCAAATACCAATTTACGTCATCGGCTAATCCTTATCTGTATTACGTTTCGCGTACGCAACAAGGAAACATTTTAATTTTGAAGCACTCTTGGACTGAAAGAGAACCGCAGAAAATTTAAGTAAGTAGCTACAGTCAGCAGCAGAAGTTGCTGAGCGGGCCAGGTGTTTAAAATGAGCTTGACGCGACTTTATTGTTAAGAGAATAAGAGCGTGTCAAGGTAATTTTGAACACCGCGCCCGCTTAGCAACTTCTGCTGCTGACTGTATTTGGCGGTTTTCAGTTTATTCAGTTGGTAGCAAAAATGCGGTATTTAATGCGGCACTTGCGGCAATCGTATAGCTTTTATTTTCATGTTATTTAAATATTCGTGATTTACCTACTCCAAAGTCACTGGGTAGGTAACTGCATTTTATTTCCGTCGCATGAGTAAACAAATTTAAGGGTTTTGGATTAAGAACGAGTCATCGCATCGTACATGAAATCGAAAATTGGTTGGTCTATTATACAGCCTGTGGCCTGTAATACGAGCAAAAAACTAAACTGTAGGCTGATGTACTCCTTATACTGACCAACATTAAATTTGTTCCACAACTTTTAAAAATAACTTGTGGTTTGATTTTTAATACACTTTAAAGTTTATTCTAAGACGCAATGTATTGCGAATTTTGTTATGTTTAAGGCGTGACAAGCAACGTCAATCATATGGCGTGATAGTGATATGGCGTGGCGATGGCGTCCATTGAAGATAATATTTATTTTGTATGAAAAATACGGACTCTAAATACTTCATAATTTTTAAAAGTTGTTGATTAAAAGTGTCACCGTTTGAGGAGTACAATCTATGTTTTAATTATTTGCTCGTGTTACAGGCCACACCCGGTAGATTTTCGTTAATATAGATGTACACCATAGACTAAGATCATTGAAACATAATTTATGATGAAAGCATTTTGGGAATATACGAGTATCAGTCAACAATGTTAAAATAATACTACACAAAACCTTAAACTAACAACTAAAACTAAATACTAAATATAAAATATCTCTCCCAAGCTACCCGCTTCTGGAATGGACCCTAGAATGCTGGCGGCGTTGCCCCTTTGAACTGCCAGACTTAATCTTTGAGCCAAGAAGGAGCCCGCCCTGTGGTCGCCCGAGACGCCTATTAGCCTGACCGACACTTCCTTTATTAACTGCTTGGTGTCGGTCGACCATGGGCCCAGTGTTTCAATGGCGAGCGCCGCAAAATCGTATGTGTCCGTTAGGAACGCATATTTGCGGCGCTTTAGTGTCTGGGCCTGGTCCGCGGCAGTCCCGGGCTTCCGGGCCGATTCCTCAACGTGGGACGGTGCTAGCGTATCGACGCAGGTAGCGTCCCACGCTAAAGGGTGGCCGAGGCTCCAGGGCACAAGAGTGCAGCCGTCAGGTCTCTTGCCATCTGTGGCAGAGAGGCCTGACGGCTCCAGAGTTGCGGGTAAAGAGGCGGTGCAAAGGGCGCGGCGGATCAGGTCGTTCAATGTGGCGTGTCTATATAGTCGGCCTGCGCTCATTTGGCAGTGTAAGCCGTGCCGTCCTAAAGCATCAACAGCTTGAGCGCATCGACTACAGGCGTGGGGCTCGCATATTTTTAAGCCCAGGCGGAGGCAGACAGCGATGCGTAGGGCTGAAGGATCTAGAGTCGAGCCAAGGTTTCGCGATGGAAGCGCGTGCAGCCAATGTCCTGATTCCTTTTCGGAAACGGCTAATAGCCTCGCCCGTTCGTAGTCGTTATGGCAGTTTTGTAGTAGGAGTTGGTGTTGCGATTTTATATTTATGACGTCCCATGTTGCTTGGCTAGATTTTTCCTCTGGTACCCGTTCGACGGGATGGTCTGCACTCCAAGCCGATTCAGCGTCCGCCAGGCACGACACCGGCACATTAGCGGTTGAAGGGGTACGTAATATACCACCAATGAGGGTGAGCGTGCTATAGGCAGACGACAAAAAGGCCGGGAGAGCTAAACTGCCCGTCAAACGGATACCAAGACCGCCGTATTTGATCGGGAGGGTAGCTTGGATCCAACTGGGGGATGTGAAGGTTACGTTCTGAATTTTACTAACGGTGTCCTTTAAAATTTGGTCGATGTTTGCAGTAATTATGGGGAATTTCGAAAGTGGGGCGCAGCGGAGGATGTACAAAAATTTGGGCGAGAAAAGGCATAGTCGTAAGATGTAGAGGGCCATGTGTGGGTTGATTTCATAAAAAAGGTTGGAACACTTCAAGAATTTTTCTATTTTGGAATTTATGCATAACGGGATGGATTCGTCTAAAATGGGGGCTCCTAAAAGTGTGAGGGTTTCGCGGGTTAAAATGGAAATATTTGGTGTGAGCTGGTTAATCTCGTTGATAATAGAGGATCGGGTATTGGGCGGAATGGCTTCTGAAATGAACATTTCACACTTATTAAAATTGATTGAAAGACCGATTTCTGCGAAGCGGTCGATTAAAGTTTTAAGGTCATGAAATATTTCATACTTCTAAATGTTTTTGTTTCTACCGGCATGCAATTCGATAGGTTCCGCTATTATTACGTAATCGCCTGTCATACGAACGTGTTATTGGAAGACTAATTAGACCCGCATGTGTATCAAATAAAAGCATTACGTATTTCTAAAAACTTTTTGTTTTCGCCTTCGAGTTCCCAGTGGAACTGAATCCACAGATTCCAAGTAACTACGTATAAAACAGAGATTAATTTGATACTGGTCTGGTTTTTATTTTCCCATACGACACATCGCGCATCAAAGTGCCGCTGTTTACCTCCTTTTATACAGCGTTTACTTTGACGACAAGATCTCGGCAAATTTCGCTTTTAACGACCTGCTTGAAACTTCGCTGGGCAAAGTTGAGAATCTCGGTTTAAGAGCTATTAAGTTACCCTGGCAGTTTACCAGTATAGGGCCATTAGGTTGAGAAGCTGGCAAGAGCCTTGCGTCGCAACTGTAGCCATTTTCATGTGACATGATGGGGTGTGTAATGTTTTTAATAACAAGTATTTTCGAATTTTCATTTTGCATAAATCGAATTGCATAATTTTGAAATGCAGAAATGATTATTTAGTATAAAAACAAAATGAATAAGAGCAAATTGCATAATTTCAGAAATAATAATAATTCAGTTGCATAGTAATGTATTTGCATAACAGGCAATCAGTATAATGATCACTTTGTATACTATTTAATGCTCATAACGTTATTTTTCCATAAAAACCACGCACGCCTTCCAAATGTCCGGGACCTCATGGTCCCGAGAATTTGTAAGAGACAGACAAAATAATAATAATAATTCAGCCTACACACGCCCCACTGCTGGGCACAGGCCTCCTCTCATGATCGAGAGGGTAATAAAATGTGTACTATTATAAAATAAGTCGGTTCTGGCGCTTCGCCGGCCGCTGCCGCGGCACGCTCGCTTCGCTTGCTCGGCTCGCGCGCTGTAGGGTCGCAGTTCTACCTAACACTCCTCCTCGCTTCACTCGTCGTCGTACCTAACGGCGACCTGCCTTAAGGTAGAATATGTAAGTTGTTTTATAGTTTATGTCATATTATATTATGTTACCCGATCATTCGTTAAAATATAGTTCTACATTTGAATCATAACACTAACTGTATGTTATAACAAGTAAAATTATTCCTAATGATCGTTATAAAGAACGTTTTTATGATTATAGACCATTCTGTAATTTAATTATTATAACGAATAATATTATGGATTTTGTTTCTATACATTATGTTTATTATGAGTTTTAAAAGTAGTTACATGTAATTATGCAAAATGTTTGTATTAAAATTGAACGGCACCCGACATGATGACTTTTCAGACTAAGAAATGTAAATAGGTAACTCAGATTTTTTTTTCTCAGTATTTGTCCCAAAGTAGGTTAATTTTATCGGACGCTTTATTTTATCATTATTTTCAGACGTGTGATGATCATCTGTCGCCCGCAATAATATTTTTTTTAAGATATGAAAATTAAATGAAAAAAAGGTTTAATGAGGCAAAAAAACATTACAGCAAAACAAATTGACAGCTTTTATTCATGTGCTTAGATAAAATACGAGATAGTATAACCTGTAGGTAATATGTCGAAGCAAATTATAGCCATGCATAGCAATTATAGTCTAAATTCATGTCACGTACCTTTCGGAATAATACCGTTTGACCCCAAGATTAAGTACCTGGACTTGAAGGTTCTGGCGGTCAGTTACCTATACCTATCGTTGTCTCGAGAATACATAGCCAACCTTGGATGCTAAGCAAATCCTATTAATTAATTAAATCCGTTCATGTTAATACAGTTGCCAAACAGTAAATGTAGCGTCTGTAGCGAGAGTGTTAAGGTACTTAACATACGCGTACAAAGGTAGGTACATATTTGCATAAAGCTTGGTTGTCATTGCATGGAGCATATGTATATCGCCTCAGGTGATAAGTACCTATGTGCAACCTGGTCCGTGACATCTATTACTTATCTGTAAATACAAGGTTACGGCCCACCTTATGTTAAGCGGACACCACAGACTATGGACGCTGGCTACATCAGCACTGTCACAAGAGTGTCGTGCGTTTTATAAGTATACAATTAGTCAATGTGTTTCGTTGGCGGGCTAAAGGTCAAATGCAGGGCCCCTCACAGCCAACACAGTGTTTTTCAGAAGGTTTGGCAACAAGTAGCAGTATTATTTTAATATGGCTGTACTACTCCAGTTAAGATGCTCCAGATTTGAGTGGTTTTGCGACCTCTCTTAACAATACGTAGGTAAAAAGTGATCTCAAACTGGTTGTTCGAATGCCTTCGGACCGGTAACCGATGACAACAGTTAGTATACTTTGTATTAACTAAGTATGAACTGTCTAGCCATCTAAGCACACGTGGAACCTTGTCGCTCAAACGCAAACCAACCTGGGAGCTAATGGCATGCGGTGACTAATCGTTGTTTACAGTGACAAAGTTATAGCGTGTCGCGGTAACGTGCTTAAATTAATTTGACATTGCTACCGAATGTATTAGGGCTAAATTATATGTTTTAGCGATAATACCCTTATTTGGTTCAAAATTTCAAGCTTAAGTCTACCCGCGTGTAACATGTATCCTGTAATCAATAAAGATACCCCAAAAGGGCATATATTACTGTTCACGAATATCTGTTAGTGTTAGATAAACAATTTCGTATTTAACCTTAGTACATGCTATGATTAGAGTATGTTTAGTAACCTACCGAACAATAAATGATTAACGTAAAAAAATATCACCGCGCAATTATATTAATTCAATTCTCTAATTATAAATAGCTTAATTTACATGTTTATTATCTCATGACATTTCGAGTTTTAAGACCGTTTGCATACCAAGTACCAAGTTATAGCCAAGAAAAACAACCATGATCCGCGTGAAAAATAAGAACTTGTTTGTTATAAAATATGTAGAAGCGCTTATTATAGTTTTGAGTTATAAAGCGTTTAAGAGTTAATTTCTTTGAAAACCAATGCAAATACAAATAACCTGTTTGTATGCCCCAGAGTTTTATTAGCCAATTTACTATTCAATCATCCTGCTAATGACAGATCAGTTGGACAAGTTATTATGTAAAAACAAGGTTTGTATGGTAAAGAGTAGTAAAGAACTAAAGACTAATAAACGGATCCAGTGGCGTGGCGTGGCGTCAAACATGAATATCTGGTGGTAAGCCAGAGCCAAAGGTTTACATTGTATTCAAGCAATGTGGCCATGTCTTAATAAAATAGTTCGAACTTTCCTTCTCAGTAATCAATAACAACAAGTACATATAAATAAACAAATGAAACCTATACTATTCGGCACATTATCGCGCTTTATCGTACCGTGAATACTGTGATTGAAGCCATAAAACTACGGAGTTAATGTTACGATACAAATCGATAATCTAGTTAACATTGTCCTTCCGCAAGACTTGATATTACATTTAAATGGCGATTTCTGTTATTTTTACCGATTAAAAAAACTAAATCGATCTTATTATTCCTGTTTCGCATGGACATTTCTTTTTAACATCACCATCAGACACTGCTGTTTTTTGGCATTTTCGACTTGTTTTAAGGGCAGCCGCTTGGTCTGTGAGGGCAGCTCATGATGTCATCAGAAAATGTTTCAGTTCATAAGAGAGGAATTTAAATGCCATGTCAAACTAATGAGTCCATTAGCTGCGACAACTATGATGCTCAGTATGGAATTGACAAATATCGGGATATGGCGGTCATGTCACAATAACAGTGATGTCACGAGCTACAGCAAAACAAAGTGAAGTTGGACTCCAGTCAGCCTCTATAATGCTATGTACAGTCGCCATCAGATATATCGGAGCGGCCAAGGTGCTCACAAATATCGGAACACGCCTCTATTGTCAGGGCGTTAGAGCGCGTGTTCAGATATTGTGAACACCGATATATCTGATGGCGACTGTACTTAATCAAGTTAACAATACAACAAGCTTAACCATCGACAGTTCCAACAGTAACCGACCGCACATCACGGTGTAACCATTTATTATATCTAGAGACGCGCCGCGCCATTAGACCAGTTAGCGTGATTTTGCTACTTGAGTTCTTTATAAGAAGTAACTTGAGAGGTCATTGCCATGAGTTTTATAGGACACTATTCAAAGAAGCCTGAAAGGTAATTCGTATTGCTTTTGTGTGTGTGGATACATTGATATTAAATAGTATGTAAGTACGCAAAAAGTTGGCAGTTGTTCATAAATCAGCTGTGAATCCTATTCGCCGGATTAAAACTATCTAGGTATCTTTGAAGAAAAGCGGAACGTATTTTTAGAATTATAATTTGTGCAAATATAATTCTAAATAAGTATGTATATATATTTAGGCACACCTTAATACCTAACAAAGTTATTTATGTCACTCTTTAAATAGGTACCTACAATAGGTAGGTAGGTAGACTAGGTAGGTACTTAGGATGAATGTACTTATAACAAAAATCAAGGAAAAGGTTTTACGGTGCATAGTGACAAAGGTCAAATTACCTCCCATCTCTGACGATCAGAGTTATCACTAAACGCTAAGAAATTCAATATTGACAGTTCATTTCCTGACAATATCTGCTCTACAGAATAAAAATCTCTTACCTTCAGTAGGTCATTAGAAAACAATCTCACGTGTGTTCTGCCCCTACAGATACCCAGATGGCACGGTGCGGCTACGGAACCCCAACATCGAGCTCATGGACCAGGACATCCTGTACCACCTGGCGCTCGGCAGCGGCTCGCACGACCTCGTCGAGATGTTCGGCGATGTTAAGGTAAATACAACATTTAAACTACAGACTGAACACGTAACACGTAAGTAGATAGCCGCTGTAGCCAGGGATATACGTGCAAATTTGTCTGGCGTATGTGTCTGACAGATATATACCTAATTCTGCCATTGTCCGTCTGACACGTCTGTCAGATGGATGATGGATCTGACGGATATATGTGTACGTACGTACGGACGTATTCCTAGCTTTCGTCTATATCTGTTAGGTATATTGGCTCAGAAATGCTGAAACTCACATTGTGTGATGCTTTTGTACAATTTTATATGACGAAATTATTACGGCAAATTACGGTTGTATTTTATCCTCTTGTACTAAAGTAGGTATAAAATAAAGAAGACTCATTAAACTTTAAACGTGATCATACGACTTGACAACCTGTAGAAATTATGAGCAACTGAACTTTAAAACTTCACTTAACTGCATGCCTCCTGTTTTTAACTTTACTGCTGTCTCTAGCATTTCACCGAAAACAATGGACAAAAGGAGTTGTGAAACTACACTTGTTTTTGTCTAATTTATTCTTTAATTCATTGACACTTACTTATAGATCTCTCTCTGATGCCTCATTGCCTTTTTTTTTCAGGATAAAAGGATATTAGAACTATCTTTGTGTAGCATATTGATTAAATATTTTTTCCATTAGGAAACAAGTACTAGAGTACTTAGAGACACGCTAAAGGCCTCCTTTGTACAGTCGCCATCAGATATATCGGCCGGCCAACGAACGCTCACAAATATCTGAACGCTCCTCTATTGTCAAGGTGCTAGAGTGCGAGTTCAGATATTTTTGAGCACCTCGGGCGCTCCGATATATCTAATGGCTACTTACAGTTCATAATTTCCTAGACTATAACATTAATGTTTTCCGTTCAGTTCGTCTGCATGGGAGGCACGCCGAAGCGCATGGAGCAGTTCGCGTACCACATAATGGCGGAGATCGGCCACAAGCTGCCGTGCGGCACCACCCTGCAGGACATCAGCCAGTTCTCCTACCGCTACTCCATGTTCAAAGTGGGGCCGGTGCTGTCTATCAGTGTAAGTAGACCATCATATCCTAGCGTACCACATAATGTTGGAGATCAGCCACAAGCTGCCGTGCGGCACCACCCTGCAGGACATCAGCCAGTTCTCCTACCGCTACTCCATGTTCAAAGTGGGGCCGGTGCTGTCTATCAGTGTAAGTAGACCATCATATCCTAGCGTACCACATAATGGCGGAGATCGGCCACAAGCTGCCGTGCGGCACCACTCTGCAGGACATCAGCCAGTTCTCCTACCGCTACTCCATGTTCAAAGTGGGGCCCGTGCTATCTATGAGTGTAAGTACACCACTACAACTACTGTACATTACAAAGGTCTATTTCGGTCAGTGGCAAACAAGCATAGGTACGTCTTGTCTGATGGCTATCGGTTACCGTATCCTATGGTCGACTTGAATTCCAAAGGTGTCATATTGGCGCCTTCACATGGATTGGCACTTGAGTGTAAATGTCAACGGCAGTTAGGTTAAAAGGAGTTATCTGCTATGTGATCCGTTTGCATTGATCTTGAGTGTAGTCACCTCGGCAACTCGCTTCACCTTGCACGGACGGTGACCGCTGTTTCTAGTGAAAGGTTACAGAAAACTTACACGCGTAGTAAAAAAAATATAAATCATATTTATTGACGGTGTTAATCAATCATTAATGTTATTTTAGTATAATTACGCGAGTAGTGATAGATTTTCTGGTAGTATTGCAAACTTAACTGGCTTTAACGGCCGGTTAACAATCGTCACAAAACTGACTTTAAACATAACTTAAGCCGCGCTTTAATGTAGGCACGTACGTTAAATGGAAATTCCCTAAACCATCTCAACTGTCGATTAGATTTCAAATAACAATTCCAAACGGGACCCTATTACTAAGTTTCCGCTGTCCGTCTGTCAAAAACCGTAATAGACAGATAGACAGTTCATTATTTTCTCAGTATGTGTGTTTATATTGCCGCTGTAACAACAAAATAAGGTGTATTGGGGTTGTTCCGATCGGTTTTTGGGCGAGTTGAGAGTAATGTTCGTCTTTGGAGTGGAAGTCGTGTTACATTTTGATTTTTTCCTCAAGACAGATGATGCCTGAAAGGTATATAGTCTTAAAATCTTCACAGTGTGTATTTCTATTACCGCTGTAGCATAGACCAAGATAAAAGGTGATAGAAGGTGGTCAAGCGCTCTAATAAATTTAGGGCGATTTGTTGCCTCTAATATACTGCAAAAAGTCATTCATTCCATTCTGATCGCGGTTTGATAATACTCTAAGGCGGCGGTCGGCAACCTGCGGCCCGCGGGCCGCATGCGGGTCGTGATACTGTCACTTGCAGCCTGCGAGCCTCTCTGGCTATGTAATATTGACAAACGACAATGTCTGATAAAGTCATAAATATTAACAAAGTGCGGCCCGCGTCAACTTACTCGTCGTTAACTACGCTACTAAAACTACACAAAAAAAGGTTGCCGACCGCTGCTCTAAGGTATTCAAGTTCAAGTTCTACATGAGGGTTGTGTAGATATGTATGGAAGTAAATTACGTGTAAATTACCTACACCTTTCATGGTTTTGGCTGTGCATAGCTACGGGAGCGTACGCAACCGAAAGCCTGAGGGCCTACCGCGAATCACGTTCGACGTGTTGCCTCCCTGTCACACTTACGTACGAATTTACAAGTGCGACAGAGAGGCAACCCGTCGAACGTAGTTAGTTGGCCCTCTGGCGTGAAATTAGTTTGCGGCTGCTCGCTATCGCTACAAAGTGACGAACATGTATGCTATTAATATTGACGGGGAGTTTGATTAAGGCAAGTCATGACAAGGCTAATTTGTTGTTCACATTCCATTTTCAAACAATATAGCTTTATGTAACCGTAGAACCATACAATAACGAGAAGTAATTAAGGCTTGCTTGCAGCTTGAGAACGCGTTAGGGAAGGATAACATGATTCGTGATTAATATTTTGCTTTATACTCTGTATCTTAAGGTATTTAAATAATAGTTAACAAAATCTATCCTCAAATGGCTCTTTAAGCCAGTTGAGGGTAGATGAAAACATTACATGATCAAATAATGTAGGTTAAAGTCAGGTCGTTCAGTGACAGATCCTGGCGGTTTTGTATTTGGTTGGTTAACCAATAAATGTTATAACTACCCGAAAAAGTTGAACAGATCATTTGTTTACTTTTATTTAAATACCTAAAGATACAGAGTATAGGTAGCACAAGTTTGCTAGTGGTAGAGTAGGTACTTAGTACTAAAATTACATACACTCTTTTAACTGTGTGACTAGTTCTGGATATGTTTTTTGAAGTGAATACTTCTTTAGCGGCGCTGTGCACTTTGTGATGGGGAAATAATGTTAAACTCGCGACAGGTCACGTGACCGACAGATTCGACAGATTGAAAATTCGTAAGGACACGTGACCTGATCGAAAAACTGTTACAATCATGGTATAATAATATACTCCGCCTGGTACTCTATTCCGAGATTCGCGTATGACCTAACTGACACGGGCCTACGTCATCATGCTGTTTACAGGTTCTCAAACTTTAAAATGTGGGAGAATTTTAACCAACGGTGAAAATTATTTTAACGGCATTCATTTTAAGTTATTCATGTAGAAACATAGTAAAATAAAACAAATCTAATGTATTAAATTAACCTTTATTTATCTATACAAGACAAACGTTTGAAAAACTAATTCACAGTTACACATTAATTACCAAGCTTACGGCGTGAAAAGTTTGGAAAACACTGCGACTGCTGACACTGAGCGAGAAGGAAGTAACAATTAACACGCGTTCGACAAGGATGACGGTCAGGGCATGAAGTTATCTAGATCCGAATTGTCAAATGTGACAGCGCTATCCTGTGTTGTCAGTAGTGTAAACAGAATTACCCGAACGTCTGAAATTTCTGTCGTGAATCGGAAGATATTGCTAACGAATAATTAAAAATGACGTGTTATTGTAAAATTTAAGATAAAATACATATAAATGAAAATTATAAAATTATAAAGAAATATTTTAACTTATTAACCATAGGTATAATGTACCCATGTAACATGTTATGTTGAAATAAAGTGGCAATGTTATTGTGACGTAGGCCCGTGTCACTCTGGGAATAGAAGACCATGTTTTATTAGACCATGGTTACAATGTCATTGAGTTTTCACATCTGCCGGCACTCCCGGAGTGCAACCCGTTTTTTTACATTTATATTTCACATAGTATATTTGCTCGCTTTTGTTTTCACGCCGTCATTGGGCAGAGGCAGCGCGTCAATTGAGATAAATTAAACCTAATTTATCTATATTTATCGGCAACCGCCGTTCGTACGAATATGATTGCTGTTGGTTTTAGGCCGATTCAACTGGTTGTAGTGGTTGTTCAACGAACGAACATACGGAGTTTATCTTGACGTAACAATTGACGTTCGTATAATGTAGAGTATAGTTTTGATGCTGCAGCCATTAGGGGTCATCCATTAATTACGTCACACGAATTTCAAGGTTTTTTGACCCCTCCCCCCCTCCTTGTCACACTTGGTCACATTTGGCAAACCCCTTCCCCCCTGGTGTGACGTCACATTTTTTCAACGAAATCGGCAAATCGAATTAAGTATTATTAATTTTTGGACAAAATATTAGTAAATTTATAACCCAAAATTGATTATGAAAAAAAATTAAACTAATAAAAACGATTATCGTTCCAAAAACTTGTTTTTGAACTGTACAGTAAATAAAATGATTAAAATAAAATTTTGGTTACTGATGAAGTTAAAGTGACGTCACAAAGTTTGTGACTCCCCTCTCCCCCTTGTCACAACATGGCACATTTTCTTGACCCCCCTAAACGTGTGATGTAATTAATGGATGACCCCTTATTGTTCTCATTGTAGCAGAGTGGCATCATCATCGTCATCATCATTTGTAGCAGTGGTCAATGACAAAGACTACATGACAGGGCACGAGTGCGAGCGAGAAATCCGCCAAGGATACAAATGTTTCCGCAGAGACTTTTTTCTGCGAGTGTTTCAAAGGACATCTGATTTTTGCGGTGGCCCAAAAATACGTTTTTAGAAAAAAAAGTTTTACTTACACCGCTTACACGTGTACGATATATTTTACGATGTATATTAAAAAATATTTAAAGCTACAATCATTTAACTGAAACAAAACCTTTGTCTTCAAAATATTCTTCTTTGGCTTTGATACACAAAAGCAAAGCTTTGTTAAAATTATCAACATTAGGCCATCCTTTATACCAATAAATAAATATTATAAGTGCTGCGGTGAGGTAATATGTACTGCCAGTACATATTACCCCACCCTATATCATCCTATAAGGAGAAGATATATTTATAGATATAAGAGGCACTTAGAAAATGGCGTCGCTAAGGTGCCATGAAATCCTTTAACTCTGATAAATGGGTTTGAAATTATGAGAAATAATTCCACATTATGATCGATGCTTAGGATGATGATATTGATGGTAGTCTACCTATGTTTGAAAGAGATGGGTTTAGTTAATAAAAAATAGTTAATTTATCTCATCGTTGCTTTCATATTTTTAACACAGTTTAAGGAAGGAAGAAGAAAGGTTTAAGGAATAAGGAAGCCCTGATCAAATGAAAACTAAATTATGTTATTTAAGGCGTGTGCAGACCGGATGCGTGTGCGTAGACGTGCACGTGCATACGCGTGAGATAATATATGTACAGATCTTTATAAGAGACGGCACACCGGTTGCGTGACGTGTGCGTGTACGGCTATAACTATATGGTCTAAGATCCCACATATATGATCGACCTTCACCAATCTTTAGGCAACCCTATTTATTTATGTTCTGGAACATATTTTCTTTCATATTTTCATAGTTTCATCCGTCAGACAGATTGGTGAAGGTCGACCATATGTGGGATCTCCTACTAATAACATCTTAGCGCACGTCTGAGCACACGCAGCATCTATAGCACCGTAGGCGAAATGGTCAAGTCACGTGGTTAGTTTTGTTTACTTTTTTAATACGTACTTAAACAAATAGATTACAGTAGATACTCTGTGTTTACTTATGTATATCTACTGCAATTAATAGCAATTAACCTTCACATTGACGGAGACCAAAGGTGCCGGCGACAGTTTATATAAACATCCCCAAGCTCTAAATAGATAATAGTCCCGTCACAGATCACCTATCACGCAGATACTTAGAGCATTACTCGTAGCGAATATCGGTCAGGTGTGGAGGTCCACACAATATGGCGCTTCTAAGATACTTACAATAAGGGGGCCCAAAATACGTTGACCAAAAACTTTTTAGGAATATTTTTCTTACACAACTTTTACAAAATTGCTTAACAAATTAAAACTGCAGTCATTTAACTAAAACAAAATGTATTATGTATTTTTGAATATTCTCCTTTAGCTTTTATACACAAACAAACGCAAACGTTTGTTAAACTTATCATACTTATCAACAATATCGCATTTAAAAAAAATGTCAAGTTATTTTGGGCCACTCACTCACGGTCACGAATAACAGTTTTTATAAACATCATGAAGCTCTGAATAGATAATAGTCCTGTTTACTTTAAGTAGCATATATTATACAACTCGCGGTTACCATCACACATTAGTGCTCCCATACTAGTCCTTCTAGAGCGTGTCCGTGCGATGAAATTATGTATGCACAACTTTGATCAAGCGGAAACGGCGACCTTCGCTACCGCTCGGTGAAATATACGGTTCTAAAAGGAGGATTTAATGCCATAACGCATTTTTACCAGGCAACCTGCAAAACTACAAATTGAAGCTTTCGAACAGATAATTCTATTAGCATTTCTTTTTGAGGAATTCCAAACTATAGTGTTCATGTGACGGGTTGATATTTTTATAGTTTTATGTAAATGGAGCCTTTATCGTCGTGTTTACTTTTAAGTTATTTTGTATCACCTACTTTTGACGCCCATGTTGAATCATTTATTTGTGACGATCCGATACTATTGATTTTGCATTACCTGTCTGAAACTGCTATTTTAATAGGCGGCTTCGTGTGTTTTTCCGAAAAGTTATTTTCACTTATTATGCCATTTATGACTTCAAAATAAAAATCCCAATTTTGAGTTTTATGCTAACGAACGTGTTCTTACATTGCGTACGCAAAGGAGATAACTACTTATATCATAATATTTTCACGAACTATTCGAATGTTCTTTTAACTAGTTTTTGGTGCCTAAAACTATTTTTGGGTCTGACCTCCTCGAGACTGGAACAGGCTCACTCTCCTTCTAATATTAAAGAGTAAGAGCATTTTTTAGACCCAGAACAAGATGGAAGGATGTAGTGCTAAAGGACATGAGTGAGTGTAACAAGTTATCAGAGGACGATGCCGTGGACAGGGCGAAGTGGTGAAGGTTAAGCAGGAAAGCTGACCCCACCACCATGTGGGATAATAGATAGCTAGGAAGAGAGAAAGAAGCTTTTTCCAGTGGGTCAATACCAACCAAAGGGGCATATATGGGTTAAATGATGGCCTTCCGTGTAAATTCTAGTTTGGCATGGAACTACATGTATTCTGCCAAATGTCGACCTATTAATTAACTGGAATAACTAGATGTGGAACAGTTCCAATCAGCTTTGGTTACTTACAAATCTTTCCAGTATACTAGATGGGTAATTACATTAATAATCGGCAGGTTAGTTTATTTAACCCTTTGAACACCATGAACTCTTAATTGCGTCGTGTGTTGTCGTGCCTAATGCGCTTTACGACTATGGATATGGCCTGAAATAAATCTATTGTATTGTATTGTATATGGCGTTCATATACCTACTGTTAAGGTTTAACAGTTAAACCATCCATACCTAACCAACATGCTTTCAAATAAGGTTTAATGGCTTGGTTTTACCAATGATGTTGGTATGTGTGTGACATTTTTGGATGTGACAAATGACAAACCTTCGTTTATGATGAAAGTTTTATTCTGTTCAATTAAGATGGTTTCGTAACGACTTTTCTGATGGTTGTTACGGCTGTTATGGGTAAGCTGCTCCTTGTAAGCGTGTAGCCGTTATCTACACGCTTTTAACTTTACCATCGATCGCATTTTGTTTGTGGCGCTGTCATTCACAATTCATAATGGGTACTATCGATTTGCCTTAAAGTACACACGTCGATTAACAAAACCGAACAGGAATTATTACCCTCTTACTTGCGTGCGTGTTGACTTTATGGAACTTTTAATGCTATAATTTTAGGACATGGTTGGGATAGAGCAATCAAGGCGCTTTTACCTATACTTAACGGTTAATTATACCTTTATACATATTGTATCTTCTACTTAATATGGCTTCTTCTTTTTCGTCTATATACAGGTTGATTCATGAGACGTGAGCAGGACTAATCCTGCACACTCAGTAACTGATAATTGATCGATCACCGTCGTATTTAGGAGAAACAAGAACACTTTTTCCTATTTTTTTACTTTTTGGTGAGGGCAAATTTAATTCTCAACAATCATGGTCACCCTACAGGACCTAATTAATAAACATAAAAACCTCTTTAACCGTAATGGCATTTTGATTACGAAGAAAATAAACTGTCAAACTTGAGTGAGATACGAGTTTTCAAAAGTAACCAGACCGTGATGACAGTAATAGTAATGACATTCAATTTGACACAGAATATCGGTAGTTTAGTATTCTAATTTTAGGGTGACCATGCATGTCGTAAAAATATGAATAACTTTTTTTTTCAACACGACTAGAAAATTAACGTTAACCTCACTAATACTGATACGAAACAGTTGCTTATAATTAACTATATGCGCAGTGTTAGTCCTGCTCACGTCTCCTGAATCACGCTGTATATATATCAGCGGTCGGCAACGTTTTACGTAGCAGCCAAGGGCCACATAGTAGTTAACGAAGTTGAAGTGTGCCGCACTTTGTTAATATTATTGTCTTTATCAGACATTGTTGTTTGTCAATATTACATACAAAATAGCCAGGGACCGCCTGTTATCGACCGCTGGTCTATATGGTCTACACTACACTATCCTTCCGATTAAAAAAATATACTGGAACCGATTTATATGCCAATAACTTACAATAATTACGTACGGAACGAGTATAGTTCGTATTTATGCGTTTGCCATTTGCGTCCATGGTCAAGCGGATTATTGTGTTCTAAATAATCTTAACCGTAATACTTAGTATATTATTGCTAATAAGTGTCTTTAACATTCCAGCACGGCATGGGCATCCCATCAGTGGGCATTCTCCTCCACGAGGTGATCAAGCTGATGTACCACGCCAAGGTCCGGGACCCGGTGTTCTTCCGGATCGGTACTTGCGGCGGCGTCGGCTATGAGGGAGGCACCGTCGTCATTTCTGATGAAGCTGTCGATGGCGCGCTGAAGAATGCTCTGGAACTGGTAAGATGTTTTACATGATACTATTATAGAGTTGGGACTAGAGAGTAAGATAGAGAGAGAGGATTTTCCACGTGATCAAGCTGATATACCTACTACGCTAAAATCCGGGACCGAACGCTTGAAAACTGGTAAGACGTTCTACAATATTCTATTATACAAGATACTAACACAGTGATGATATTAGACTGAGGATTAAGCCCGATTTAGACGATGCGAGAACTCGTATGCGAGTTTCATACCGTTGCGGGTTTTGATCGGTCGGTTGAATTGGACGTAACCAACAGTCCGCAATGTAGCTAAAATCGCGCGCGCGCCGTTTAAATCAACCGTTATCCACGAGGTGATCGTATGTACCGAGAGAATATACGTATACAGTCGAAGTTTATATTGGAAATTTTTTGGCGAACCCCTAATAAAGTCATATAGACCTCCACTTCAAGATAGAAAGAAAAATGCTTGTCTAAACCTATAAGTAGACTAGGAAGACCCTTACTTTCTTAAAACAATGACCCAGTTTATTTTATAGTTGCCTGACATGAAAGTGTATCCGAACGGAGCATAACTAGGTACACATACGTGTGTATCTGCTAAGTGCCATTTTTTTTATACAAAACCTATGCTCAAACTATGTTCCCACATTGCAGACGGTGTTAGGCAACATGGTGTCACGGCCGGCAAAGCTGGACCGGCGGCTGGCGCGCGAGGTGCGGGCGCTGGCCGACCCCGAGGACCCCTACGACACCGTCACCGGCAAGACCATGTGCACATACGACTTCTACGAGGGTGCGTATCTTCTTCTTCTTG
This sequence comes from Cydia splendana, assembly GCF_910591565.1. NCBI lineage: Eukaryota > Metazoa > Arthropoda > Insecta > Lepidoptera > Tortricidae > Cydia > Cydia splendana. Next base: position 31,640,844 of record NC_085960.1, on the reverse strand, counting down.
GTCGTGACCTCGTGTCTGAGGGACGTGACTCCTATGGGGTATTCTTCCTATCACTGCTCTCCAGGCCTCTCGATCTTCGGCCATCTGCATCGTTGCCTGGAGCGAAGTCTGGGTAATATTTTGGACCACATCTGACCATCTAATGGGTGCACGCCCTCTACTCCTTCGGGTACGTATCCGTCCGTCCGAGGGTACGTTACAGTAGTATAATTTTACGGTTTAACCCACATGTTTTTAGTCACTCGCGCAACATGTTTCGGCAGGGGTGCGAAACTCCTGACTTCGGTCAAACTCGGCTCCGCTCGGCTCAGCATTGCTCCGAGCAATTATTAGGGTTGGCACCACTTGACTTCCTTTTGCGTGCACGACCACAGATAAGATAATCACTTGATTTTTGACAACCCTAAATATCCGAAAGGGATAGTGCCATATACTAGAAAGGGACAGCATGATTCGACCCTGAACCGCTGTCAAACTTCGTTTTTGTAGGAAGTTTCCTTTCTGTACGGTAGTACTATTAATTATTCTGTGGTTTCGGTCTCCATTTCCAAGCACTAACAGTACGCGGCTAGCAGCAGTACGCGACTAGCGCCCGTCGTGAACGCTACTCGCTTATACACTGCTAGTGCTTGAAAATGGAGACCTAGGCTCCCCGAAACATGTCGCGCGAGTGACTAAAAACACGTGAGTTAAACCGTAAAATTATAGCTATAACTATCTATCTATTTGTAAAAGACATCACTTAGTACCACTTCAATAACGGCGGGAAATAGCTGACATAAGTTATGTACTTAGTATCACTACTGGTTTCGTGGATAGTCCTGAACTACTTTCCAATCTCTCTTTTAATACCCCCACTCGTTGTAAAAGGTATTATCCTCCTATTTCTATTAAATTTTCATCGTCCAAATACAGACTGAATAGTTTCTTGTCGCGTGCGAGTAGAGCTTTAAACAACCTGGCAAACCAAGTAGATATAGATATATTTAATTGTAAGATACCTTTGGTTAAACGTTATTTGACGCTAAAATGTTTTATTTGAGCATGTGTAATCAATCTTTGTTTGCTACTTTTCTATTGTATTTCTGATTGTAGGTGTTTTTAAAATATTGTCATTTTTGGATTGTACTTAATTGACCGAAGCGAAGCGAAGGTCTACGTTTTGACTCGGGCATTTTGCTTTCGTATGTCCGGATGTTCTCCTCTACAGGTCGCAATTCTTAACCGATTCTCGTGAAATTTTGTGACCGAATTTTATGACTAAATAAAATTTTTTTGTCAATCCGGTTTTTGGAAATTTTTAAAAATGGCGGAGTCGTGATACCTGGCGCCTAAACAAATAGTCGTATCGATATCATAAGACTTTTTTCTTTTTGAAACATGTTTACAGAGTTAATAGCAAAAAATGCAGAAAAAAATTATCGCTGGTTTAGGCGGTATTTAGATATTTAATTTTAACTAATTTTAATTTGAGAAGGAGTAGCTAAATTTCGTCAACTCATCTAAGAACTATTTGGCTCAGTTTGTAAACGTTCGCTTTTTCTGTTTGCACAGAGGGTCTGGGTTCGATCCCCAGTAATTGTATGCTGGGATATTATAACTTTTTGTATTTTTTTACACATAAATTTCGTATTGTTTTTCTTTAATTTACTATACACCGTGTTTTTATTGAATTCCGTTAACTTAGGGGTATAGTTAAGTACGTTTATAAGAACTAAATGGCATAGTTAATTTTCAAAAAAAAAATTTTTTTTGTTTTCTTTTTTGTTTTTTTTTTTGTTTAAAAAGTAATTAAATGTAGCATATAGCGTTGTTGTAACACGGGCATTACATTTAACTCAACCAAACAATTGAAATCTGTGACATATCAATGTCATTTCGTACATCAATCGACCGAGATTGTACTTAAGTTTAGTAGCAAATGTATGAACTCATTCTAAACACTAATCAATATGTAAGCCGGCCCTAAGGCAAGTGTACACGCTTGTAGAGGCCTTATAGTAAAAAAATAAATTATGGATTATCTCCGAAATGGACTTAATTAGAACATCGGTGTCTTTGAGAAAGTTACTTGATTTAAGCTCAGGAATGCACCCTTGAAATTAACGGAAATCAAAAAAAACACGGTGTATTTAAAGCTCTTAGCACCATGTTATTTCAAGCTCTGCTCGCGAGGTCTACAGCTCACAGAGCCACTAGTATGTAGGTACTGTAAAAAACTTGTTGTGTGTTGCTGTGTCCGAGCGTTGACACTTTTTATTTAAGTAAACTTGAATGTAATAATCTGTAGCTACATGTGTGATCCTGTAATTGGCTTTCCATCTCTTATTAATTGTGAATACTCTGTATAGATAGCTGTTGGATCTCCATAACATAAATAAATAAATAAATTTGTTTAATGTTAGTATGTCTCAAAACAGTTTAATTTCGAATAACAGATTGTTGCTGGACGTAATGTGCCTCTTTAAACATTTTGTAACTTCGCTGCTTTCCATCCACAATCTTACGCGGTTTCGCTCTAACTGTCTCAAAGGACATATTTACCAAAATACAGTTTTCTCTCTAGAACACGCGGTTGTTGATTCTGCGAAAGATACCATTCCAATTAGCTGACCAAGGGCGGGTTTAAATTCAGCAAGCTGTACCCGCACTTTTTTCATTACTTACACAATTTGTTGCACAATGTTTAGATTAATACTTACCTACTTACTCCTTATACCTAAGATGGACTAATTACCTACCTAACCCTTATACTATACCTAAGAACTTATGTAAAAAGTAATGAAATAAACGCATTTGTATTTGTATTTGTAAAGATTGGATCAGCCACTACCACTTTAATACCTAGTCTTTATCAGTCAGGGACAGCGTGTCTAACCCAGTATATCTTTTTTAATAGCTGGTAACTTTCAGTTTACAACTGGCTACAGGTGTTACTATTTAACGTTATCGAGTTCATTCCATGCCCACGTTATCCAAAGGTATCTAATCTCGAGATTGTAAACAGGTCAAGGGCGGCTCGACGGGGCATTCTGCGACTTCACCGAAGCAGACAAGATGGAGTATCTAGAGCGGGTGCACAAGGCTGGTGTTGTGAACATCGAGATGGAGTCGCTCGCGTTCGCGGCGCTCACGCACCACGCGGGCATCAAAGCGGCCGTCGTGTGTGTCACACTGCTCGACCGGCTCAAGGGCGACCAGGTGTGTTCCGAGAATTGTACCGAACCCAGGGAGTGTGCAGGGAGCGTATTTTTCTTCTGCTACTGAAAACTTAAAATATAATAGTTTCTGGTTCATCGTTGAGCAATAATGACTATGAAGACTAAGTGCCACTTGCACCATCCGCCCTTGACAGACTGATCAACGTCACCCGGCACGCCGCGGCAGTTTACTACGAAACTTTCCATACAATAAAATTTAGCGAACTCTTTAACAATGACAAATAGTTTGGTGCAACCGGTTAAGCCTGTAACAAGATTGGCAAAATTGTACCTGGACGACCCTGGATGGGAAACCCGAATGGACAACTTAGCTCATACCTTTAATTAGGGATATAATCATTGTTTGATATGTGCATTTTATACTTAGTATAATGTTGCGGTTTTCAGGTACTCGCTCCCAAGGAAGTTCTGGATGAGTGGCAACAGAGGCCGACGAAGCTTGTCTGCCGCTACATTAAAAGGTATGTAGGTAGACATTCAAATTGGTCTCTACACACAGTCACACACATAGTGTTGTCGAGGCGTTAGAGTGCGTGCTCAGATATTATTGAGCACCTCGGCCGCTCTGATATATCTGATAGCGATTGTACCTAATATACTCTTTCTGCATACTTTTTTGAGCAGTCGGTAACGGGTTTTCCAATAAAATTATAGCAACATCACAACGACTTTGACATTATCATAGCTACGAGTGTATTTACAACCCCTGACGCGAATACCACGTACGTGTTACCCTCAGGGCTCGGAACCGGTATTTTTGAAAATCCCCGAAAGAGCCCAATATTTTGAATTATTTTATGCAGGACTGAATCATGTATTTAGGTAATAACTTCGTATTATTAGATTGTTCAATTAAAAATGAAATAATAAACCAAAGAACGAAAACGAACGTAATAATACTGGTATTTTTGTATGGAGCAAATACCGGTTTCCGACCCCTGGTTACCCTTTATTGATTTATTGGGTTACTAGTACATGACATGTTTGATACGTAGGTGTCTAATAAATCTAAAAATGTTTTCTCGCAGATATCTGCAGATGAAGGGTCGCCTGTCGCTGGACGGGCACGGCTCGGTGTCCGTGAAGAGCCCGCGCCGGTTCAAGCTGGTGCAGCAGGAGTCGGAGACCTACGACTAAGCTGCCGGGCGAGTAACTCCTCAGTCGACTGAGCCGCCAGCTAGGGCAAGCAACTCGGTCGACTAGGCTGTGCCAGCGTTAAGGTAACAGGCAGACATCGGCTCGTCGCTATGTTTAAAGTTACAGTTACGGCACAGGAGACTAAACTAACGGAACATAAGTCAAACAACAACAAACAATTTTGCTGGCTTATCAAGTACTTTAGTACCTACACTTTACCCAGAGTTAGATGGAGCAAACTGACAGCATTCTACAAATAATATTTTTATTAAGGCAATATAATGTTTTAAAACTAAATACAAGATTGTACCCATAACACGGTAATCTTATGAATACATGCCCGTAAACGTCAGTGTACTTTTTCGAATTCTGGATGCAACTACGATACGTGAGAGAGTGGACAACCCCCCCACTTTTAGCTTCACGGCTATGTGTAAGCTTTCAGAATGGATGCTTAATACTGTTGCTCTGAGTAGTTCAGTTTTCTGTGACCGTCTGACATATCTGCGACGCTAGCGGCATCTTGCATATATGCTAATGTAGCACGTATGGTGCCAATCGTGACATTTGCGCCAATATTTAAGGCACTAAGCTCCACTGACTAAACGGAAATACTGCTTTAATTCTCGTATATATCTATCTATCTCTTTAACTCTATTCCTTTCTGGTCTAACATATTTTTATTTGAATTCAAAGATGTATGCTTTGAAACGTCGGGCTAAATTGGAATAATAAAAGCCGCCTTCGCGGTTCTTAAACAGTTTTTACATTCCCGTTGCTATAGACGATTGTGAATTATGAGATTTCATCTAGTTTCCCGGTTCGTTTGTTAAATAATTTGTATGAAAAATGGACATGACACGATTATATAATAGGTAAGTATAGGTACATATATTCCTGTATACTTATGCAAAATGGAAAATGCCAAGATGACAATAATTTGCGCAACGACAACGAAACGCTATCCGTCTCTCTATCGCACTAGCATGGAAAAAGTGATAAAGAGACATAGCGTTTCTTTGATGTAGCTCAAATGATTGTCATCTTGGTTAGGCCCCCAGGTCTGAAAGTGACAAAACTTCGGGAAAGTTAGGGGATGATAGAATGTTCGCTTCGGCCTCGAATCGCACATAATATCTACATATAAATCTTTGGCCACAAACGAGAAGTTAGTAGGGAACCGATTTTTGATATTAGAGCGCTCGTTTTCGTGCATTACTAGGCATTTAAATTCTACTAATAGAAATGAAAACGAGTGGTCAATAACCACTAGATTCCCAATTTCTATTGCTCGTATTTCAAAAATATCAATTCGCCGTTTTCTACAGATTTTCAGGTGACGAAATCGAGCGCTAGAAATTCAAAAATTGGCCCCCAGTCCATGTTCGAGGCTCGAAGCGAATGTGTCGATTGTCTTTGATATTACTAAATAATATGTCTGTCACTGCCATCTTTGTTAGTTAAGTACATAATTATGTACCAAAATTGGGCATCTAAGTACATGTACCTAATTGGATAGAAGAATTGAACATTTTATTTAATGAGATTTAATTTAATTCTATCATACACTTGTATTAGTTAATGAAAAGTGTAATTGTTTATAACTAAGTAATCACGGCAAATTAGTTTGTGTACCTAGTTATGTATTATGTATCTATGTATGTGCTATGTTGTACTAGCTACTTTATATAATATTATTGACGTATTGTAAGTATCGGATACAACAATCAAATAACTAAATGTTACTGCCAAATTATTGATATGTATATATTCTTACTGTTTATAATTTACAACTTTATCTTGTAATTACGTATGTGTATAGTTGGCTTCAAAAGTTGCTGGACATTTTACAGTTGACAGATTTGAACCTCGCGTATTACATTTAAGTATATTGATACCTACCATTTTATTTTTAGTAGTTTTCGGAGATTTTTTTAGTTATATTTATATGAAACCATAGTCAAGAGCTTTTGGGCTATAGATAAAACCATAAAGAACCTATTGCGAGAAAGTACAAAAGTGTTCAATGACATTCGACACTGACTATACTGAAATGTTTTTTTAAATACTTTTTATTTACAACGATCTTAAGAAACACATATCGTCATTTATTCAATGTCTTTTATATCGTTTACCTTTGGACTCAAGTGACTTAGATTTTCTAAAGTATTACGTGAAAGTGGTTAATCGGTAATCAAATCAAGTAGAATCGAAGTAGTAGCGACATATCAACTGCATCACAACTTTTTTCGGGTTATACAATTTACTTATTATTAAAATCTAAACATTCCCCTGTTTTTTTGTCGATTTACCTACATACATGTGTGTGTGTTGCACTACAAATGATTATCTTTTGGCAAGTTTTGTATCAGAACATTCAGAACCGAAGTAATCGATGTAGCCCTCCGAATCGCTAAACTTAAGTGGCAGTGGGCGGGGCACATTGCATGTAGAACCGATGGCCAATGGGGCGGAAAGGTTCTAGAGTGGCGACCACGTACCGGATGGCGCAGCGTGGATAGACCCCCTACAAGGTGGACTGATGACCTGGTAATGGTCGCGGGAGTCCGCTGGATACGGGTGGCGCAAGACCGGTCATTGTGGCACTCTTTGGGGGAGGCGTATGTCCAGCAGTGGACGTCCTCTGGCTGATACGATGATGATTATGAAGTTTTGCATGCATTATTTTTATTCCCAGTGTATCATGTGTTACCTCTGCATTTTATTTTTAGTAGGTTAGTCTATTGATAACCTTTTCTAGTGTTAATATTTCTTTATGCCTATGAATTATAATGTACAAATACACATCGCATCAATGTAATTTAAATCTTTCACAAAAGAAACGAAGTAGCATTCCTTTTGATTCAATTTATATTTTGTTCAATGTTTTGAACAAAATATATCATTTCAACCCACGATACTTTACTAATATCAAAATTGTATAGTGTGTTCACGAGACTAGAAATTTGGAAACAACTTATCAGGACGAAGAAAGTCCGTGAATAGAAATGGCCGCCGCCGTTACTCTGAGTCACATGACAGATTTCTCACGAGCTGAGTGTATTATTAAACAGTTTTACAACGAACATTGACTTTGTTCCGATATAATAGTTAAATTTTACAGAGCCCCGTAAACTAGTATTAAATCGGCGTATTGTGTATAGGCGGCTATGTTGTTTAGTAGATAAACGTTATTCAAAAGTTCAATACAGATTTTATGCGCTTCCAATTAATAAATTGTTACATGCAATCATGCACAAAATGTTGGCAGAAGATTGTTTCAAATATATCGGTAGATAAGAGTGAATATTTTTTATTTATATTAACCCGATTGTGAGTTTTAATGAAAATTTTAATATTCATCGAATTGAGAGTGTTATCGGTAATTGTTATAGTATAAAATAATCGAAATGTAACTAGGCTATAAGAACAATATGCTTCGGAGAAAGTAACTCGAAAATTGCACCAATATTTATTAGAGTTACTAGGATGTATAGTTAATCACTGTACGCGTAGCTTAGGGAGAGTTGTTAAGTAGCTTTGTATAAACGAAATAAAACTGCGTTAATGTACCTGTCGTCAAGGGATTTTAACTCCAAAGTTGACGTTGGTTTTGTTTTACGATATTCAACTCACCCTAAGCGTCATGATAAGTAACAAACTATGGTAATTGTTTGCGTTTTGAGAAATTATAACTATTGTACTATAAGTCAAACATCGCGTAGTGCGATGAGTATCTTTGCAATTAAAAACTTTAATTATAATAGCTCAAAATGATATGTACTTAAGCTCATTGTTTGTAAACTGTTAGAGTAAATGCATTGCTATATTCGGTGTTAACGTTAATCGGTTTATGAAGTTACGCGTAGAAGATTTGTTGTTGAATTGGTTATTTAGGGGGTTGTTCTGAGTAGTTACCACCTGCGCCTACTGAACTATGGAGCACTGGCTTAATTTGGCCTCAGAAAATTCTACATGTCAGTATGAGGTATCAAAGTGTATGTGTGAAAGAGTGAAGTATCAATAAAAGAGCGCATTCATGTTAAACTTGCATGTCTAATGCCACAGCGCTTGCCTATCTATGTGACATGCGCTTGAGTCAGGACGAAGGTGTAAATACACTGGTGTGGACATGCATTTACACGACGACGTAACTCCTCACATACACAAATTACTGAACAAATAGACATACAAAAACAATATCATGCTAGACTTTTAGCGTTTTAGAAATGTGTCCGGTGATAACTACTGAGAATAATCTATTTAGGATACCTAAGGCTTCTGGACCTAAGTTGCCGGCGGAGCTGCGGACCGCGGTATACAAACAATTTAGTAATAAGGCTATATCCGTGATAACGGACCCCTGAACCGTTTAAGGGCTTTAATGGATCCCTTAGTGGGATATTATTTCTCATTTAAATTAGTTTTCGTGCATTACAAGTTTTTGTATTTACATTAGTAGTTTGGCATGAAAAAACTACCTAACAGTGTCAACTATTAATGCGTTTATCTAATTATTGTTTGTTTTTTATTAAAGGAATTTAATCTTGAGAGATTAACACGAAATTGTACATCACTGTCTCTTTTAGATCGATCGGAAATGAGAATAGTAGGTACATTGTGCAACATGGGACGTAGGTAAGTTGAATATTGCAAACGAGAGTAAGTTAAATCGCGACGGCTTGCCGGAGCGATTTATAGACTCGAGCTTGCAATATTATTACGTCCCGAGTTACACACAATATTTTTCATCACACTTGCGATACAAAAATTAAGTATAAAAACAAAAAACTGTTAATTATGGCACTAGAAACTTCATAACTCCCGCTAAACCCGCGTGCAATTCCACATTTACTGAGCGAGTGTGATGAAAAGTACTAAAATTATTATGTTAGCTTTCAGGAAAGTTTAATAAAGCTCTTCTCAATTAGTAAAGACCTCATGTCATACTCGATTAGTTTTTATTTTATTTTTGAACCTAGATGTTAAATCAGGCGAGTCCATGAATGTGAATGTATCTTTTAGGTATTCTTGAAAAAAAAAAGAATTACCTAAACATGCATTTCATTATCATCATGAGCTTGACTGTACAATGATCATTGTCTATCTATTAGCTGATTTTGCCAGCGAAATAGTATTTAACCAAAATGTTTAAGATCATTTTTGTAAGCTTAATCCTACCATACCTAAACATAAATTAATTTTACTAGAATAACTTACCTACCTAAGTATGATTATTTATCGTATTAATAAATTTAATTTTGACTCCCTATGTCTATGTTATTATTTTATTCCTATAACAAACCTTTTGCAATTTTTGTATTTAAGGTGCTCGCTTAAATATATTTTTTTGTTTTAACCTTATTGCTAGAGTCCGTCCAAGCTAACTGTGCACTGACTTGAATGGAACAAAATGACAGGGTGTCATCATAAACATCATATCGTCAGGTGACAACCAAAACTCACTAATTACTTTCACAAGTTAAGAGCCAGAGTCAACCATGCTAGTAACAAAATAAGGTTAATCTTTGTATATAGTTCGTTTTATTTAGCATTAGAAAGAAGGTAAGCAATCTTGACATGTCATTTAATTGAAAAACGCTTTTTAAAAATTAGTAACGATTACTTATGAAAGCAGAAGACACATCAAGATTGTTTACCCTATTTCTAATGCTAGAAAAACGAACTATGGTTATTTTCTTGTAATTAGTGACTTTTGGGGCTCACCAGAGGGCCTACCGCGAACCACGTTCGACGTGTTGCCTCTCTGTCGCACTTGTAAATTCGTACGTAAGTGTGACAGGAAGGCAACATGTCGAACGGTCGAACGTGGTTCGCGGTAGGCCCTCTGGTGATATTTAACATTAATGATGACATCGCCACACTTTGTCATTACAAATGCCATGTAGAGTTAGCTTGGTACGACTTTAATAGGCACCATGGGAAAAAGAAAATACTGACTTATTCTTTCATATTTATTGGTTTCGTTTGACTGTACTTAAATTACCTACTTAATTTACCAAAGTGTATTTAAGGAAGGATATGGAAAGGTAGATACAGTTAAGTTCGATCGCCCCCTTGATCAGCTCACAATTTCTAGCATACCAACCTACTTACGGCTATCTTAGTCTAAGGCAGATGATTAAGATATTAAGTTTCATGAAAAACATTAAAACATTGTCGACTAAATGTTAGGTATGATTTTACTAATAAGTTACATTAAAATCTATAAACATGTCAAACCTTATCTATTTATTATTTACTTAACTACTTATGTATTGAAAAAATGGCACAATTACTACTCACGTGTGCTCACGTAACTTTTGTCTGGGTTCACAAGGTTATGAGAGGGAATGTTTGTGCAATTTTTAAATCAAATTTATAGGTAAACGTTAATAAACTAAGGCCAGGTTTATGTAGCTATACTTATATTGTTTTACAAATGCCAATACCTAACTGCCTAATGTGAAATAAATACGTTACATGTTCACTGATGAAACAGTTGCATTCCCCTGAATGTTGACGATATAGAGTAGTTATCCTCATACGGCGTTATGTGCAATATAATGTACATTCCATTTAAAAAACAAAACATGTTTTTGTAAGAAGTATGAAACTATTTTTCCTTCACTAGAACATCGAAGTCTATAAAGTATCATTGAATGTGCAAAACAACAGGTAGAAAATTCATAAATGAAGGTCAGTCTTAATAATTTCTTCAATATTAGTAGAAGCGTGGTATTTGAGCAAAAACGGTTTATTTCAGCAGTCATTGTTATCATTACTACCTACTGATAACATTGACTTTTCAATCGTTTGACACAATTGTAAAATCTAGATCTATCAGTTCCTTTCGCAGTATGGAAAGAAAGAAATAGGGCTAATTTTAACCGATGTTCTCGGATCTACAGCGTGCCTATGTCGTCTAGAACCAAATTGATATATTGACTTAAATATGGCAGCATTGACTTTATACCTAACCTTTAAACTTTATTGTTCAAGTCAGTAGATCCTCTAGACCTTAACAGTGGCACTCTGTAGATTTTTGTTAGTTGACTAATTAGTGGTGTAATGTGTTGTTAGAGCTGCAGGAACTTCATGAGTGCGTCGTAGATGAGGCGGGGGCTGGCGTCGCCGTCGGCGGTGTAGCGCACGCCGCGCAGCGCGCCGTCCTCGTTGCGCACCACGCCGTACTCGCCCACGATGAACCCGTCCGCCGTGCGCTCCTCCACGCGGTACTTGCGGTACTGCCGCCCCTCCACCACGTACCCCACCTTGCAGCTGTCGTCTTTGCACTCTTGACCAGATTCTTGGACCCCGTGGCTTTGACCATCCGTCAATACGCTGTCTTTCTCATCGACTTCGTAGTTCTTTTCCGGTCCATGCTCCGGTTGTAAAGTCGTCGTGCTGGTCGTGGTATCTACGGCTACGGATGAAGGCGTTTGTGTGTCTTGCCACGGAGTAGGAACCGGCGCTTCTTGCGGCGGCAGATTGAGCGAGGCGTGGGGGCTGTAGAACTTCGCGGGTTCACTGTATATCTTCGCCGGTTCGCTGTACACCTTGGCTGGCTCGCTGTAAACTTTCGCAGGCTCACTGTACACCTTTGCCGGTTCGCTGTAAAACTTGGCGGGTTCACTGTACACTTGCGCTGGCTGGCTGTATATCTTCGGCAGCTCGCTGTATATAGGCTGTTCCGGAATCGCTGGAGCCGGTTTGTGCTCGTTATAATTAGATATCGTTTTGGGCGTGTCGTGTAGTATATTAAAACTAACAGTTGTCAATCTCGGACCCTGCCCCCTTTCACTGAGTGACAGACCTTGAATATAATTTTGCGAGGGCGGCGAGAGCGCTACTGATCTACCTAATGGTATATTTGCGATGTCTTCCTGAATGTCATCGGTGATCTGTTTTACTTCGGCATTCGAGGGTTCGTTGGACTCATTTGTTACGTGATGTTTGATCTGCAACTGGAATGGGTGGACTTGTTCTAGATGATGGGTTCCTCGGGCTTCTTTTTTCGAATGAAGTTGTTTGATGAACTCTATGTTGGCGCCTGCTAAGGATGGTGCGGGTTCTTCGAGAGATTCGTTGCTGGGAGTGGTTGTTTCGATGGTCGCTATGGCGGGAGTTACAGAAGCAGTCTCGTGAGCGATCAGATCTTCCTCTGGTTCCAGGATTTCTCTCTGCTTGCCCTTGCCTCTACCGACTGCGACCGAGGACGTTATGCTCACGGATATCACTTCGTCATCTTTGCTTTGGTCGACGGGTTCGCTGGGCGCGTTGAAATCAGCTTTTCCCTCTCCATTGTGGTCTTGCACTGGTCGCGAAGTCACAATCACCAACGGAAGAATCTGTAATGAAAACAGAATATGTATGAGTATATTTATATTATTTATGTAATAGGTGTGCCTGGTTAGGACAAAGCAATATATAAACTGCATTGCTTCGTGAATAATAATATGATATATTTATTGCGTGAGTTTATCATAAATTGTACCTAATGATTTAATTGAATGCATGAGTTTTTTCAGTGTCAATAATTACCTGACTATATAAGCGTAGGTACTCTTATTAATGAACACTACACTATTTCGTCTATTTTAGATCTTGAACCAAATACGTTTTACTAAACAATGGAAGATTTTGCAAACTCACTAAGTCGCACGCGTGTCTTTTAATACCGAGCGGCCATGAAGATATAAAAAAGTAATTATTACTTCAACAGTGTTTGACAAGCGGCTATAACAAGTTTTTGACACTAAGTAGTTAGGTATAAGTTGAAAACTGTCGTAAGGTATTTATGTAATACAAGTGCTTGTTAAATTCTAAGCGGAAATTGACGAGTTATATTTTTTAAAGTTGTATTTAAGTAGCGTAGCCTTATAACTATTAAACAATTAGCTACTGGGCTACACACTCATTTTATGATATCAAACATTATTATTACACTTACCTAACTAATAATTTTCAATAACAATTAAAATATCATAAATAAATCATTATATATCTGTGATAATAATTGATAGAGCAGAGCAGACATTTAGGTCATAGAATACCTACTTTACCGGACCCCTCATTATGAATCGGTAAATGATCGTTAATTAAGATTCGTGGTCACCACACGCTTTATGCCTCGAGCCGGATCTGGGGGAGGCCTATGTCCAGCAGTGGACTTCCTTCGGCTGATATGATGATGACGATGGTGCCTCGAGCCGCACTACCCAGTTACACCGTACCCTATTTAGTAGGTACTACAGCAACCCATCATTTTAAAATGGGAGATAAGAACAGAGTACCTACATATATACTCAGACAAAAGACTTAATTTAGGTATGTGTGGAAATTGTGGACCATATATTAGTATTGGGCTATAGTAACGTGCTTTTATGGTATGCCTAAGTAATTACCATAATATATATTAACTACTTTTCATACCGCCCGTTTCAGGTAAGAACAACTAAGATCCATAGTTATAATTACAACAATCATCTGCGCGCACGAGGCGGATACGTGTTGTACAATTACTGTCAGAAAAAAGTTACCGCGGCCTGACCTGCCAAGTATGCTGGCATTGCTGGCCGGCAACTGAAAGTGGATTTATATGTAAAATGATGACGTAAGCGCACTGGGGTGTTAAATGCTGTTAAACCGTGTCATAGACTAATAATACTAGACCGCCATGCACGTAACCAAAGCACTGTTTATGTTCTGTCGATATCTAGATGTCGATCGAAGATCATGACAAACGAAAAGTCTAATGCTCAACAGTTTTCATGTTTTCATTGTATAATGCAGTTATACAATGAAAACATGAAAACTCTATTTTCAACTTCTTCCGCTTGTAATATTAGTTGTAAATTGTTGAGCAATACACCTTTCGCTTGTCAGAGACACTCGTGACAGCTAGTGTTAAGTAGCGGTACTGATAAATCCGCTATTTGACGCTAGATGTCGACTACGAGAATAAGCAGCGTTTTGGTTACGCGCATGTCAAGGGGATTGGCAGTCTAGTATTATTAGTCTATGACCGTTTTGATTTGCTGTCAAATTGCTTATAAGTTGCTACATTGTATTAACTCAACTGTACAATCAATTTAACTGTCTATATTCGCTTTTTACGATTGCGTGTAGGCATTGTGCTTGATTATACCTAATGATTATTCATTAAGAAAATATTATGCTGAGTTTAAATTTCGATGAAGGGAATTTATCCTTGGTATGCACAGACGTTATCCATTTTATTTTTAAATCACGCATGATTATTTTAAATAAGCATTTATTTAAACGTTTGTAGGTAGGTACCTAACTATTTCTTATTATGACAAATAATAATCACTTATTTATTTAATCAGAACTAGATCTCAATTTGATTTTTTATAGTAAAAATGTATTGATAATGTACGAGTAGGTATGAGTAGAAACAGCATTAATGATTATGAAGCTTGATTTTAGCCTAATAGGAAATTTAAAAAGTTGCCAAACAAGATACCTACAAGGATTAAATGATTGACTGACTAAGAGGTTATCGGGGTTTTCCACACTTTCTAGTGTAATATGGGATGAATCAGACAAATTGCAGCATAAATATCAAATTGCACGCATCGATAGTCTAGTTGCATGTTAAGTGTGTAAAATATTTTCCTGCTGGCTTCTTCATGCCATTGCCAGCATAATATACAAATTCTAGGAAAACCTTGACCGATACGACTCAAATGATACTACTTAACCGACTTAATTAGGCATATGTTACGCTCTTAACAATTTATGCCAGATTTGATTGTGCTTATTATGTCTGTACCTACTAATTTTAATTTAACTATGTAGGATACGTAGTGTATGTAGGTACTTAGGTAAAAATAGGTTGCAATGGAACATAAAAAGGCAGATATAGTTTGTAGTTTATGTAAATGGACTTGGTACATAACATAACATGTCTACACATGGTTTACACATTGATACGTTTAACATTGAAGCGTTTTTTGCATCTTTGTAGCTATCGTGCGTTAAAAGCATATGTTGCATACTTCCGGGTGTTGCCCCACTTATTAGGTTATTAAGACATAAGACCACAATTAAGTAGGTGTTGTCTAGTGTCAAGACTGTCAAGTTATTGGTCCGGGAGTAGCGCCCGCGGCTCGAGCGGCGTCGATGACCGCCGCCGCGGCCTTGCCACAAGCACCGTGCAGACAAGAACACGCGCTTTAATGCCAGGCCACACCGCAAGAATATGCAGTACAGCTCCGGTATTACAAGCGAAGGGAGCTGGAGCTTCCTGACCTGGTGATAAGAAATAAGTGTGACATCACTATTGTTGTCGAATTGGCGCTCAGGAAGAAATATTGCGTACTACAAGCAACCGTTTACACCGATTCTACAGTACCAAGTCGCTTATACTGGACAGGACCTAGGTAATCAGAACGTGAACTTTGATTAGCTGGTCGGGAGTAGCGCACCTACGCTACTCTGGCGGTCTGGCGTCCTTGACCCCCGCGGCCTTGCTACAAATAGCGCATATGCATGTACACCATGCAGACTCCGAGCGAAACTCACGCGCTTGGCCCTTCTAACTTGGGGGTCAGAAGGTAATATCATTACTACCATTGACGCGGATGCGTGGTGGACCCTGCTCCCGCGTATACTTAACAAATACTGTGCTCTGCGTGGACTTCACACGACCAAGTCAGTAATGGGTTGGAATGAAGCGTGATTAAAAGGTACAGCAAGCTGCAAAACTGTATGGTCACATTGTAAATGGAATTCATTCACAATATGGCCGAGCACTTTTGTAGCGCGCTGTACATACCTAGTAGGGTACTTAAACCTAGGTGTGATAACTTTGATTAGTGTCAACATTAAAGTAATACCTGTAGTCTGGTAGCGCCCGCGCCGGCGTCACTGACCGCCGCGGCCTTGCGGCGACAATCAGTGGGGCGCACGCGCAGAAACTGAAGCAAGATCACGCACTAACTTTGTAATTTACGTGCCTACCGGTGTCTACTGTCTATTTCACACCTCTCCTTCTTCTCATAAATAGCAATGGGCACCTGTTTTTAAAGTACCTACTGTCATTATCATTGCCTTGTCATATTATTTAGCATAATGTAGGTTGTGTCTGGTAAGGACACGCCCGTGGTACTTATACGTATTAGATGCCTTTTTTTGCTTGAATGCTTGGAGAACACAGTATTATTTTTTGATTTGGTAGACAGGATGCCCTTTAAATGCAGTTTTGTTATCTTACCATTACCATGTCGCGATAAGTCGAGCTCTTGATGATTGCAGGTATTTGTTGAATATTAGGTTTATGATACACTGATAACTAAGTCGGATCCTATTTGCTCTCTTTTTCATCTGTCTCCGTCTTGACAATTGCCTAGTAATCGACATTTTTATAGGTGGAAAATCCCTTATGTATGAGTGTACTTAATTACTAACCACATTGTCGCACGTTTGCAACCAGTGATCAGACCCAGCCGTCTAAAGCCATTAGCCGTCTGTGGAAAATGTTACAGTAATTATGTAAGCAGCAGTGCAGTAGTTGTTTGCATAACCATTAGGCTGAACATTAACACGGCCGACATTAATTGCACTTTGCTATTGAACTTCGGTATTCAACATAGGCGTTAAACTCAACTTTATCCACTACGTAGTGTCAAAAGTCGATTAGGTAACACACACTATTAATTCCTTTTCTTTGCGGTGGAGTGGAAAGGTAGAAAATGTAAAGTTTATATTCCACTTTTTATCTTTGAATTTTTCGCTCGCTTGTAACGAACAAAAACATAAAGCCTTACATCATTATATGTAAACCTACCGGCGCTACGCAAGGATACCGGGTTACAATTTTTTTTATTTTAAGCCAATTTTTTGCGAGATGGACACAAAATAACCTACTTAGATCATAACAAGGATAACGTCGTCAATTTGCCTTTTTATGAACACTCTGTTTACCCTGGTCTTATTGGAATGTGTGGCAAAAACTAGCATTTCAACTGACAGAGCGCATTAATATTTGGTCCAGTCCAGTTCACCCACCGACAGCGGAAGTTAACGTCACTCGACCTTAGAAGGCTGTCAGTCTGTCTATTCACTAAGCTTTATCTCGACCACGAGCAATACTAGTATATCTCGACCCTGACATTCGTAACAAGAATGAGAAATCGGAAACAGACTTATGCTGGTAGTTTTGTGGTGTGAATAAAAGCGTAACACGGCCAATGCGGCTGATGCACGAATATTTAATTCCTTTTCTAATTAAGTTTTTACTAGCACGTCTACAAATCAAGGTGTATAAAAAAGGTGTTATTTAATAAAAGGTGTTAGAATGATGGTTAATATTAAATAGTGTTTATATGATGTTTGTAGTGTCAGCCGTTCCGTATTGCCATACCATACCAAACACGTAACTTAAGGAATAATGCTATGCAGGTGTATGGGTGTGTCTAGAAGAAATAGATTTAACTGGTATGCCTACATACAATGTGTTAAATATAAATGGCGCAAGGCTGTCCATAAATTACGTCATCGTTTTTTGACAATTTTCGACCCCCCTCCCCTAAAATCATCCAAAAATCATGCTTCGAATGACCCCGTTTCCTCTTACGTCATGCTACTATCATCATCCGATGTCCAGACCCCCCCCCCCCCTAATTTGAGATGATGTAATTTATGAATAGCCCCCAACGACGGAAAATCAGACAATTTTTTTTTTACATAATGGAAATAAAAAAATAGCCTCTAACCTCCATGGTGACCTGACATAGACTGACTGTGACTGACTGGCTGACTGACTGACATACATATTTGGAACGACCGACGACCGATATGTAGGTATAATATTTAGTTTGTCACCAGTCGGTAACATGCAATCTAAAACACACTACGTGAGGAAGTCATAGTTCGCCTTCAGAACGATTGTCCGTGTCTTTACAGTTGCTATCACCACCGCCAGGCAAGCAATCGTCTCAAGCGTCTTAAAACTCTGCTAACAATTTTGTTAGACTATTATACCCATTTTAATAGTCTCATAAAAATTAAACTAAAATTGTTAATCTTAATATAAAATTAGTATTTAAGTAAAAATGTATTATGTTATTACGGTTGCAAGAAATAAAAGGGTTTTTTTATTTTTATTTTATTTTTTATTTATTATATTATACCTATTTAATTTCTTAAACTAACTTCTGTTAAACAAGGTGAAGATAATCAAACTTGTTCGCTTGACTCGGGCCAGGTTACGCTTTCTATATGCAAGTCCACATGGAAGGAGGCACCTTGCTGAGAAATGCCACGTAGGTAGGTATATGTGCCGGCATCCTATTGCTACAGTCTTCGCATGAGCTCCTAACTTTAAATGAAACATCCTTAACAATATTTCGTTAGAGCACCCGAGTGGCCTGCACTCTACAAGCGATTATAATAGCGAACATGCGCATTGCGCGCACGTCGTGACAGTGAAAACCAGAAGGTCACAACACAACGGTTACATATCAGAATACCGAAAACTGATTTACCTAATGTTGAATCACCTATGCTTGATTCACCTATTTTTAAATTACCTATCGATCATTTTACCTAAACATTGACTGACCTAAGTTTATAATACCTAAGCTCAAATAACCTAATGGACGAAACACCTAATGCACGATATACCTAAAGCACGTTTTACCTACTGCACGTTTCACCTAAAGCTATTATACCTAATGCACGAAACACCTATAGCTGATATACCTAATGGACGATACACCTAAAGCTAATATACCTAATGAACGATGTACCTAAACTTGATTTACCTAATGGACGAAATACCTAAAACTGTTAAACTTATCGCACGAAATACCTAAAGTTGATATACATCCTGAACGAATTACCTAATGTCGATAAGCCTAATGCACGAAATACCTAAAGTCTATATACCTAGCACAAAATTCATATCATTTTGACGAATGAGCAAGTGGCAACTCCACCCAATAAATCGTATGATTTCCCAACCTTACAATAGAAACTGTTTGTTTGGATAACAACTTAAAAATACACTTTTTGAAACGCTACTTTTTAGGTAGTAGAATGATTTCGTAAGTCTAATACAAAATTAGTTATTTTTTCTTATCTTATCAAAAACTTAATTTTTGTAAGTTAACATCATGACGATGAAATAAAAGTCGGTTTTGGCACTGTTTGGTCGCAGTTAACCTAACACGCTCCTCCTCGCTTTGCTCGTCGTCGCACCTATTTCGACTCTCATATGACTAGACCTTATATTATAATAAAAAATAGTAAGCCAATTGAATGATTTGGCTAAAAAAATTATACCAAATGTTGTATGTCCTAATAATATTCTACTAAACAATAATTATATTTTTGATTTTAGGTATTTCGTTCATTAAGTTCATCGACTTCAGGTATTTCGTGCATTAGTTGTATCGAATTTAGGTATTTCGTTCATTAGGTATGTTAACTTTAGGTAATTCGATCATTAGGTATACCGACTTTAGGTAATTCGTGCAATAGGTGTGTTAACTTTAGGTAATTCGATCATTAGGTATACCGAGTTTAGGTATTTCGTGCATTAGGTATATCAACATTAGGTGTTTCGTGTATTAGGTATATTAGCTTTAGGTATTTCGAGTATTAGGTGTTTCAACTTTAGGTAAATCGACCATAGGTATTCTGAGCTTAGGTAAACCAGTTGTAGGTGAAACGTGCAATAGGTAATTCGTTCATTAGGTGTTATGAGCTTAGGTTAATTGATCATTAGGTATTTTAAAAAATAGGTGAAACGAGCATAGGTGATTCAACATTAGGTAAATCGATTTTCGGTATTCTGATATGTAACCAACACAACGCATAACTCTCCACAACACGGTTATGAACTGCATTTTACCGTAATATAACCATTAGATAAATAAATATCTGTCTCATTTACAGAGGGTACAGCTAAATAGAGGTAAGAACATAGCTGTTATTTCAGTTATAGAGGTGCAATTATTAAATAAAATAACGTATTTTGTAAACATTATACATGAGTTCGAGACTGCTTCAGAATAATGAGACTGAATTATATATATTGATTTTGAATGAGTTTTTAGAAAATAGAAACTTACCTATGACAATATTTTAGATAAAGCCTGACCAATAATAAATGACCATTGTCAAGAGGGCGCTGTTATTCTCATGTGACAGTAGTGTGAAAAAATTAGTTCCAGTAAAATTCCGCAACATGGCGCGTGATCATATATTCCCTTTAGATAACTTTTAAAGATGAACGAACTAAGTTTATCGACGAGCAATCGGTGGAAGGCGGCTTCTTTGAGCGGCGCATATTCATTCCACAAGTTAAATAGAGCGCAGGCCGGTAATTAAATATAGTTGGTTCGTTAGTCTTATCATCACAATCGATATTCATACTACCTATGTTTTATGCTACAGTCGCATAACAGTCTTAAAATTAGATGGTAGAAGTAACAGAACCAGGTGTATGTAGCCAAATTTTAAAATAACGGACACGAGAATTTTAAGACCTAGTATGACGTTGCATACCTACAATGTTTACTTACAACGACATTCATTGCCTTTCTTGAACGCTGGAGTAAACTACTAACAATATTTTGCTTTACTAAGTAGGTAATGAAATCGATTTATATTAAGATATATATTATGTATCTAACAAGTTAAGTATTGCTACCCACAATACAATATAGCAATTATAGCTACAGATAGTAATGAGAGTCATTACATGTAGGTATATATATAACTCACGTAATAACTAATAACACCTTTTGGACCTTGACACGGATTGATAGCGCCGGCGTAGAAAGCATTCTGTTATCAACTATTATCCCTAGATCCGGCTCAGGCAATAATGATAACATATACATAGTTATGCCTATTTCGATGTATTTAACGATTACTATACATGTTTGTGGAAATAATAAAGAAGCAAAGCAAAGCAAGATTAAGTTTACTAAATGTTCACTGAAAAAAAAACCTGGTACTGGTAACCAGAATCTGGTTAGCTGTACTATATTGTCTTGTTGTATATGTGACGACAGGACACTTTGTAAACATAACCAGACCATTCTTGTTAAATTAAATTTGTTAATTCTATGAAGTGTATAGTAGTGGGTATAAGACTTTTAGTAAACCCAACTAGCCGGTCTGTTAATGGTTACTAAATAATACAGTAACATATACGTTCCTGTCCTGTTGTTATAACAAGGTATTCAGTATATGTAACTGAACGATTTGTGCGGTGTACTGGTTTTATATTGTTCACGTTACCAGAACGCACTGTGCTAATGGGGCTTCTAAGCGAGCCATATGTTCACTGCAATATGTGGCCGGCAACTATTGGTGTCCTCTTACTCATATGTTAGAGAGGGACACTAATAGTTGCCGGCCACATATTGCAGTGAACATATGGCCCGTTTAGAAGTCCCTTCAGCACAGTGGGTTCTGGTTACGTGAACAATATATAACCAGTACACTGCTCTTCTAGTAAATACAGACAAGTTTTACACACTTATTTTATTTTATTTTATTGATCAAATAAGTAACACAGCATTACAGTAAAACCAAGGCACTGTGACACTACAAAAGAAAAAAAACATTTTGTCTCCACAAAGAAAACAATAGACACAAAAATGACATACAAATTAAACATTGGATTTGGGCGACGACGTAACAGCGTGGCTCCGTAGCGTCGTCTGACTCGGCGTAGGATTCGGCAGGTTGCCCCGGAACCGCCGAAACACCACATCCTTCGGCCAGAAGTCCGCGCTTGCGATGGTGTCCTGCAGAGGCCGCGGCACGCGCACTACAAATGAACTGAAGTGCACATAGTGACGCGACTGTAGCTGGTGCACCCTCACCACCTCGTCGGCCCCGGCGGAGTAATGCAGGCGAGACACATAGAGCGCCTTACTCGGTGTCGCAACTCGTAGGCCAGAATTAACCGGCTCCGCAGTGCCACACAGAGTTTTACGAGGCGCCCTGCGCGCCTTGCGTGTCCTTTCCACCAGTTTGAATCCCTCCTTATCCACATCGGTGCGGGAGGACTTTTCCTTAATCGGAGCCCGCACATTTCACTGTGTCAGCAACACGCAAACAACACGCACTTATACTATACACTTGTACTAGTTTACAATAAAATTATGGACAGGATCTACGTAAATAAAACATCGACCGGCCGGAACGTAAGACGCTGGCGTAATGGCTGCCGTTCTGTGAATTGCGCAATTCCTTTCTCCGCCCCCCGCCCCCCGCGCATACACCGTGGTGTTGGCACAACTGTTTGATTCGTTCAGACTACAATGCATTATAGTAACCACAACATAATGACTTGTAACGTGTACACTCGTATCTTTATTTTTACATATCAATAGTTAGTGTTACGATGCATATATTAAACGAGACAAACGTTTAATATTTACAACACTTGCATCTCTACATATACAACGAAATTGTAAGCAGTACTAAATTGCATTTAACTAGAATTAAACAGTGATGTTTAAAAAACAAGTTTTACACGATACAACATTTTTTGTTATTACTACCGGATTTTAGTAGGTATAACTATATTTTTAATTACTATACGTTCTGGTAGTATTGTAGAAAATTATTTTTTTCGGTGTTCTAAATGTCCAAGTTTACTAATAAGTATTCGATAAACTTAGGTAATAATTGTGAATTCGATCAATCAAGATCAAAACGACAAAAACATCCTGAAGTCCTATGACTCCTCTGCTTTAACCCTTAAATGCATAGTGTTGCCAAATGTCTACAAAGCATTAGACAGCTCACAGATTAAAAAAAAAAGGCTTACGTTCTTGAACGCACCTTTATACCAAACGTCAAGTAGTAGGGTGATGATTTAAGGGTTAAATTTACGCATTATTTTTAATTTATAAAAATTACATTCGTTTTAAGACGAAAAGTCGGAAAACTTTGAAAAACCCAGAAGTTGATAATTTTTAGTAAGGTTTACTCGGGTAATTCCGTATGTCGAAAACTGTCGGATAATTCCGAAAAGAGACTTTTATTATGATGGAATTAAGGGTGATTTTCATCTGAATTTCGGAATTATCCGACATTCGGTAATACCCGAATACACCTTATGTGATTTTGAACGGTGTTTTCGGGGTACTTTATATTTAAAAACTTTATCATAGGTATATCACAAATAGTGTACCTTTCTAATGTTAGTAAAAAAAATCATATATCTATTACTGAAAATTACATATTTGCATAAATACCTATGATTGAGCCAATTCAACTTCTAACACTGATTTCGCCGTGAAAATCGAAGTTATAATTTTATTTACTATTTTTCCTAGAATCAGCAAACAATTATGTGATACATATATTAATTTCGGGTAAAAAGAAAAAATCATGCATTTAAGGGTTAAAACTCGACATAGTTTTTCAGTCTAGTTATTAGTGTTATTATATTACGTCGAAACTTCAGTTTTTAATGCGACCCGTACGGTTACCATCAGTTTGTCACTGACATAAACGCCGTCGAGAACGTAATTTACTTTCTATACATCTCGCTCGCACTCGCGTATTAGTGCAAACGGGATGTATAGAAAGTAAATTACGTTCTCGACGGCGTTTATGTCAGTGACAAACTGATGGTAACCGTACTGTACCGCACCATGAGTCACTGACAGTGTTAAATCTGACACTGTATACTCTAACGTCTACATAATTTACTTTATATTCATTTCGCTCGCAGGCTTGAGTCCTTTAAAAATAACTCTGAAATAAGTCGCTTAACTTCAAAGTCACAAATTATGTACAAACTTTTTGTCTTCGCTTGAAATTAATGAGTTAGGTGCACATCATTCAATAACACCTATAGGTATTTTCCGTAGGGTTTATTGTGTCACTAGCGACTCGCCCCAGCTTTGCACGGGTTAACAAATACACCTAAACCTTCATCGAGAATCATTCTATTGATAAGTGAAAACCGCATGAAAATCCGTTCAGTAGTTTTTGAGTTTATCGCGAACAAACACACAAAGAGACAGACGCGGCGGGGGATTTTGTTTTATAAGATGTAGTGATAAACCTACAATTTTTTGACGAAGTCTATATACGAAGATTCGAGTGTTTAAAAGACTTTGAAGTTTTTTTATGCACAGAGTCATGTAAAAACGACTCAAAAGGTTCGAGTTCCTACCAACACTACGTGTCACTGTACTACGAGTATATAGTAACAGCACCAGTCATGGGACATTTAAGAGGAAATTTGGAGTATTTATGATATTTCCCTTGTACATGTAAATGGTCTTCCGCTTAGCGTGTTAAAAGATGAAAGTCCTATCCGCCTTTCATGTTTTAGGCGTGTTGTATCAAAGATACTGCACTGAGTTTCCACATAATTAACAAATTAAAACTATGCTTTTTTTCTCCAGTCATGGACACCAAAGCTCCAGTAATGGGCCCCCGGTAATGGACGTGGATCCAGTTATGGGCCCCCTATAATGGACATTGTTCTATCAGTATAAAATATTGAAATGGGGAATAAGTTATGGCAAAAAAATCTATTTTTGGTATAAGCTTTTATCGCTGAATGTATTTTTCTTTCCACAGCCAATTATTATTGTATTAGATTCATCGAGACAATTGTAATATACCCAAACACAATTAGTTAGGGTTTATTGCGATAAAGTTCCCATGGCCACCTCCTGTCTCCATCATCAGATCAAGTGCATGTTATCATAATATTGCATTATTATCCGATTTGCATACTTAATTACGTACTTACACAAGATTTCAACTGAATCGGAAATCGAAAAGTGGGTCAAATTCAGCTACCAAGATTTGACCCACACTAACTAACAAGGCAAGTTAAATAAAAGTTTGGTAAAACTATATTAATTTATCCTAAGTCCGAGAATACCTCCTGGTTGACATATTTCGTAACTACATTTTACTTCTGTATTGTTTAAAACATGAAATTATGGCATGGCAAGCATCATTATGTCAATTGTCCCATCATAGGAGGTATGCAGTTTTACAGCTCCTATAATGGGATTGGGCCAAATACCACTATTTTTTTACATCTGTGGAGTCACAACATTGTGTGTTGTATACCTTATCTCATGGTAAATGCAATTAACAAAACACATTCTAGTTTTCATCAAGTATTAATTAATTAAAATTTAATAAATTAACTCACCTCTCTTAGCGAAGTTGTTAAGAATTTTTAGTGATATTTTTTTTCAGTGGCACGACAACTTTTGGGTTGACGCACATTTCTTAAAAAATAACCGAATTTAATAAAAATTCAAACATAATCAGCTCTAGGACTCTTATTTATGATAAAAATATATCCAGTGTTTATAAACTACTTTTATATACTTATTTTAGAGGAATTGTGTTTTTTTGTCCCATTACTGGTTCCGTGTCCATTATAGGGTATACTACTTTATAGTAAACACCCCTATAATGGACGTGGAACCGGTAATGGGACATAAAACCACAAATCCTCTAAAATATGTAAGTATCTAAAAGTAGTTCATAAACACTGGCTATATCTAATCATAATAAGAGCTGTCCTAGTCCTAGAGCTGTTTCAGTTTGAATTTTTATTAAATTCGGTTATTTTTTAAGAAATTGACGTCAACCCAAAAGTTGTCGTGTCACTGAAAAAGATACCACTAAGAATTCTTAACAAGTTCGCTAAAAGAGGTGAGTTCATTTATTAAATTTTAATTAATTATTAATTGATGTAAACTAGAATGTGTTTTGTTAATTACATTTACCGTGAGATTAAGGTATACAGCACACTATGTAGTGACTCCACAGATGTAAAAAAATAGTGGTATTTGGCCCAATCCCATTATAAGGAGCTGTAAAACTGCATACCTCCTATGATGGGACTATTTACATAATGATGCTTGCCATGCCATAATTTCATGTTGCAATTTTGTATACGTAATTAAGTAGGTATGCAAATCGGATGATAATGCAATATTATGATAACATGGACCTGATCTGATGATGGATACAGGAGGTGGCCATGGGAACTCTGCGATAAACGCAAACTAATTGTGTTTGGGTATGTTAGAATTGTCTCAATGGGTATTAGTTGGCTGTGGAAAGAAAAATACATTCAGCGATAAAAGCTTATACCAAAAACTGATATTTTTGCCAAAACTTATTCTCTATTTCAATATTTTATACCGATAGAGCAATGTCCATTATAGGGGGCCCATTACTGGATCCACGTCCATTACCGGGGTTCCATTACTGGAGCTTTGGTGTCCATGACTGGAGAAAAAAAACATAGTTTTAATTTGTTAAGTATGTGAAACCTCATTGCACCATCTTGGATACAACACGCCTGAAACATGAAAGACGGATAGGACATTCATCTTTTAACATGTTAAGCGGTAGACCATTTACATGTATTAGGGAAATATCACAAATACTCCAAATTTCCTCTTAAATGTCCCATGACTGGTGCTGGTGGTGGTGGTGGTGGTACTTACTCGTAAGTATAATGGGTACCAAACAAAAGACATCAACGAACGAGGTCGCCTTAGTATACCTAATACAGGTATAATATTAATCCTAGGCGTAGGATGTGGCGATCCCATCCCCCGCTGGTTTTCTTTTAAATTAAATATTCAGGCGCAAAGTTAGTTTTCATCCTGGTACTTAGTCTCAAGAAATCTCCGTCGACAGTACCTACATAGGTACATACATAGTCTCGCTCCTAGGGGAGGGCACTCAGTCTATCTTGAATTTCTTGATTCTTGATGTACACTCACTCATCACTGTATCTGGATTACCTTGCGATTTACTTTTACTTCGCCATATGGATGCGGTTCGCATTACTCTACGTATCTAAAACCATAATTATTTCCGATAAAGAGTGTTTCTTGCGATAAAATAAAAGGCTTCGAAGGTCGCCCTGTACTGGCCCTTGTATACCTACGCGGAGATTATTGTGAGTTATTCGCAAATGGAACTTTATTGCAGCTTTTCGAGTTATCGGAGTGAGGCAGTGACATTGACTTTCGTGGTTCGTGCAGTTATGTAATGTAACAGGTTCGAAGTGCAGCCGACAACGAGATCGAGAATGTCATTGTTTGTAATTTCAAGTTTATCGCGAATTTATCGGGTCGCTATCCCTATATTATAAATGCGAAAGTTTGTCTGTCTGTTACCCTTTCCCGCGTAAACGACACAGAGACCGAGAAAGAATCACGTAGACGAAGTTGTGGGCATAAGCGAATACATATTTACATATGCTCAAAAATATGTTGCAATACTAGAAAGAGTAGGTAGTATTTACTAAATGGAACTAGTCTTTACTGGATATTCAGTTTAGCAGTGTAGTAATAGATAGTAGTTTTTGGAAAATACGTTGTGTGCTACCTATTACGCTTCAGTGCAAATTTAGCGCGTAATTTACGGGGTAGATAGCAACCACTTCTACGCTTGAGTAATAGTACATTACGATACAAGTGCGAAAAGTAGGAAATTCGCAACGAGTGGCGATAAATTGAAACACGACCGAAGGGAGTGTTTTAAATCGACACGAGTTGCCAATTACCTTTTCGCACGTGTATTGTACAACGTTTTACAGTACATATGGCCCTTTAAATTTTTGACATAGGCACGTATTGTCCTTAATCCCGCCCTAGGATGGTAAAGTAGCACCATATGTACCTACTGTGAAATATATTAATTTAATACCTATATTTGTACCCGTAGGTGTACACAATATGCTGTCAAATTACACCTACAACACTAAAAGTTAAGATAATCGGATGTTAAAGCTGACATTTATAAACTTTATTTTATTATAAGAAATAAAAGGTGCCTATTAAATTTCACTTTTAATATAACTTGTAGGTCACTCGCTATGGTTTATAATTTATATACATATTTAAACGCAAAATTGATGTTACAATTCCAACATATCATTAAGAATATAGTTCTTTGTCTCTGTTTTTACTGCATTTATGCATTAAACAGGGGACAGGGCTAGGAGGGGTGCGGTGGGGAAACCAGTTCTGATTTACCAGATCGTGCGGTATTTTAAAGTGCATGCAAATAAATCGGCCGATGATAACGAACTTGATCGCCGCACGAAGAAATGCAGGGCGGTCATTGCAGTAGCCTACTCGGGGCCCATTTGACTCAAGAAATTGACTGAACAGGCTTGGCTACTAAATATTGCAATTCGATATCTCCTCTTATGGTCAGTGGTTATTCTAAATTTGACAGTTGGTAAAAGTAGACAGATATCACCAATAACTTATTTATAAACTTATGCACTTATTTTACCATTGTAAGAGCAACTTGTGTTCTTTACTTCTGGTCATCACTATCACTACACCTTATAAAACAAAGTCCCCCGCCGCGTCTGTCTGTTTGTGTGTATGTATGTTCGCGATACAAAAAAATAACTCCGAAGACCTAATCAAAATAAACGGAAATACAATAGAATATGTATCTGAGTATGTACTTCAACATTATGTTGCGTCAGATCCCAAAAGATGAATAACATGCACGGCTACTCTTCTTCTCTTCTGTTTGTCGTAGGTAATACGTACATACATACATACTCACATATATACACACATACCTTCACATAAACACTTTCACTTCACAGTCGATCATTTAATAAAAATTCTTAGTTTTTATTAATTTTAATGTACCTAGATTTAATAATAAATCGTATTTGGCTTAGATCCCCACGTCACAGGCTAAGCCTAGTGTGGGGATCACTGTACTTCACCTATGTAACATCCAAACTATGAAATAAATATGTTTTGAATTTTGAATTTGAATTTATATCTTGGACAAATAATGTCACCATCAGATCAGTCTAACAAGGAAATTGAAAAACGAATATCAAATGCATGGAAGAAATTTTGGTCATTAAAAGAGGTTATGAAGGCGAAAGAAATACCAACAAGCCAGAAATTTAAAGTTTTTAATATGTGCATTGTACCTGTACTCACCTATGGATGCCAAACTTGGGCACTTACGGGGAAACAAGAAAAGAGGCTTGCTACATGTCAAAACAACATGGAAAGAAGCGTGCTAAATATTAAGCTCAAGGATAGGGTAAGATTGTCCATAATTAGAGCCAGATCAAAGTGTGGGAGAGTGGTCAAAAAGGTTAAGCAACAGAAGTGGCGGTGGACTGGCCACATCATCAGAGAAGGGACAAAAGACCTTATCGAGTGGTACCCAAGGGGGCACAAAAGGAAAAGAGGACGGCCTACTCTTCGATGGTCAGATGACATTAAAAGGATAGGAGGAGTGGACTGGCCCAGGAAAGCAAGAGACCGCGGTACCTGGAAGGACTTGGAGGAGGCCTATGTCGGAAGACAAGCTGAAGTTGTCGATGGGACTTAGAAAATAGTAAATAGTAATATATATATATAATATTGAAAAATAAGGTATATTTTTAAGTAGATAAGTATTTATGTTAAAACTTCAGTAATAAAGGCTATTTTTATTTTTATTTTATTTTATTATGTTCGCGATAAACTCAAAAACTTCTGAACGGATGTTCATGCGGTTGCGGTTTTCACCTATCGATGGAGTGATTCTTAAAGGAGGTTTACGTGTATAATTTTATTTGTTATCCCGTGCGAAGCCGGGGCGTGTCGCTAGTATCAGATATGTAACGCCTTTTGTCACGCAATATTATTTTTATATATTTTGTAACACATAATAGTTTTTGTGTGGCAATAAATGGTATCTTATGACCTTATTTCTAACAATAAGTATTTGGGCGATATGCGCATTTCGTCAAAAATTACGAAACTTGATATACAGTTTGAGATATCAGAGCCCAGATAATCGATAAATTACAATCTCTGAAATGCAATAAAACATAAATGGATACATCGGCGGCTCGCATGTGCATGTGGGTGCAGAGTAAAGTGTAACAGGAAGTAAGTAGACCAGTTTCGCCCTGCGCGCGCGGTGCCGCATCGCTCGATCCAGTTTGATAAAGATCACACTGACATTTTAGGGTTTAATCACCCTGTATTAAGTACTGGCCCGGCCTAATATACACTCAGAATGAGACGGCCTAAGACGGCCTCCTAGCCTAGACGGTAGTGACCCTGCCTACGAAGCGGGAGGTCCCGGGTTCGTATCCTGGTAAGGGCATTTATTTGTGTGTTTATCACAAATATTTGTTCCTGAGTTATGGATGTTTTCTATGTAAGTATATAAGTATTTATATATATTATGTATATCGTCGTCTAGTACCCACAACATAAGCCTTATTGAGCTTACTCTGGGACTAGATTGATTGTCCTATAAATAAATAAAAAAATCTATAAATAGTGTTTAGTTTTAAGTTTATAAAATACATATGTATGTTAGACTGTAAGGTATTTGTAATATGGGCCTTGTTACCTGATTTAAATTTCTAAATAAATATAATATTTATTTATTTTATTATAGAATAATAATTGGCATTATGTATCGAAATTCGAAACTTACATAGAAAAAAAAGATCATGTTTTCACTGCTTTTTACTTTGAGAAAATCATCTAGTAATTACGAGTAATTAGCTATAATTATCTACCTAATAGGTACCTACTACTTAATTTAAACATTTGTTATTACCACTGAACATTCAATTCTCTTTGTGGATTTACGCTGGATGGAACTTTTCACTTCCCACTTATTCAGGTCATCGGTAAAGAAGTTGCAAGGTAATTTTCTAGTAGAAGGTAAGTAACTGAGTTTTATTTACATTTTAGGAACTTATTTGAAACATTGCAAATTAGCTTAATGCCTTTAACCAGGCAGTAGCTGACCATATAACTTCTTAACAACCGCCTCATTTAAACGATAGACTATAATACTGCATTAGCGATAGACTATAATAACGAGCATATAATACTGCATTCTGTATTAACATTCTGTACACTTACGCACATATTTCTCGTTATTATTGAAACATTTTATTCGATCCGCTAGACGTGTAAAGGGATATTGATTGTACAGTCGAACGTTTCAACTGATCGTAAGTAGGTGTTCTGACTCAACTAAGTAATTAGCCGGGTAAGAGCCAGGTACTATACCTGCCGATATAAAATATTAAACGAAGGTATTAAAGGTATGTTGATTTTTTATATCTTCATTTAAGTATCTTACCGTGCAATAAGAATCATACATACGTACCTACTTAATACTTGTGCCTGGAGAGTGAATCGCCAATATTTTAAGGGTATTTATACTTTTATACTTAAGGTTTAAAAGACTATTAAGTGTAAACTATCCAGAATTGGCTATTTAACGTAGGTAGGTACCTACTGTCATTAGCGACAACGATTGTACCAATATCAACTCAATACTGCTGCATTTTAATAATGGACAAGGGGCTTCTTATTCTAGCGATATTACTTATTAGGTATTAGTATAGTTTACCCAACTTGTGTAAGAATTGCAGTTTTACACACATGGATATCTACAATTATAATTGGTGGTGGTAACAATAAAATTATCTCAAATAAGGAAGTTATGCGCTTTCAGTTTCAATCTAATCTAGTTCTACACGCAAAAACATTAATAGTACGCTAAAATAAATGCAGCCTTTTGGAAAAATAAAACCAATCAATCTCGTCAATCTCGTGTAATAAAGCAGAGCTATATAAAAAGGTTTGTCATATCTAGAGCTGTCAAAAAATAATACGGAATTTTGCAATAAGAACCACTATCAGCCAATGAATAGGCAATAGTATGCTGTCACCCTTGCAATTACCCTTACATATTTTGGCGGTTACCTCATAATAACGGTTAGATCACAGCATGCAGCGCTGACCAAGGCTGTAGTTTCATAATGTACCGCACTGATTACTGATAAGGTGCGCCTTCCTTTGACCGTAGCCACTTATCTTTGATTCAAGTAAAAAATTAAATTAACAAGACAAATTTGTCCTCTTGTGTGTGTATGATAAGGATCCTGACCGAATTTTTAGTCATATTATTGCATTTTTTTTAAACGAGATTATTTGCCGTATTCAGCAAAACTGACAATTTTTGACCACTATACATACATAATTATATCTATTCAGTTAGAAATGCAGCTTTTCTAGCAACATAATCCGCAGCAGAAATATTATAGTTAAACATGCGAAATGTTGAAATTGCACTTAATTTTGTTGTTGAGAGATTAGGAATGTGTATGTATTCCCATGGGTGCTCATGGCTCGATATTTTAAAGACCTTGCAAATGTAGGAAATGACAGATACATATTTATAACAGTAAATACGTACGTCCTAGAGATGTGCGCCGATGGCAAAATCATCGGCGGCGGCGTCCGATGATTTTTTGACCGGCGGCGGCGGCGTGATCGGCGTGAAATCGGCGTGGCATAATTTTTGATAATGCATGAGAACGTGGCTGTAGAAACTCTACATTAAAGCCTTCTGAGTATTTACTAGGCTATCCAAAACATATTATGTGTGTTTTCTAAATTATTGCCGAAAAATATGTCGGAGAATGGCTGAAATGTGCCATCTATCGCCTTCAAGAGGCGTTTTGTCATGCAAACCTTGACAAATAGAGCAAACTAGGGTGTTACGTACACTTGAGTGGCGTTCGACGCAGTTCCGCCAAGACGTCATAGAGTGCGCTCTTAAAACAATTGAAGTCCAGAACAATTGAAGTTATGCTGTCAATCAATCTTCAGAAGGGGAACGATGAGAATGAACGGGGGAAGATGACGTCTGTGGCGGCTCCTGGGTCTAATCCACTAGTTTGCTTAAGATAAGAAACGTAACGCGTGCTGTGATTTGTAATGAGTCTTGTGCAGTAAAGATTGTGAGTTGAACATCGTATTTCATTGAAGGCCCTCGTCATCCACGATTGAAGGTTCTGATGTGCTGCCGATAGTATGATACGCCCACAATTCCCGACATCAGAAGTGTGGCCGAACACAGGGAATTCGCTACGGAATTCCTCTTGAAAGCTCAAATTTGCCAAATGAAGGTGGACTGAAGGTCCCAAAAATCTACCCTGATTTTGAAAATCCCTGGCATTCTTAATTCAAGAATTTTAAAGGCCTTAGAAAATGAAGAAATCTCATGCTATCGCTGGTGGAAAATAAAGAAGTATCGTGATGGAAAATATTTGAAGTGAAATGACAGTTGACATATTTGATATTTTATAAATTGTGATCCAGTTTTTGCATTGCTTTTTATGTTATGTTGTGTGAAATTTTCGTGAATGTTGTTAATGTTGTAACTCTAAGTAATACGTTTACAGTCCTTTGCACCATGAAGAATGAAGATAGTTGCTGCGAGATCTCCCATCTCGCACGCGTTGGAGCTGCGGTTGCAGAAACGTGGGTGCCTTAGTTTGTTTACAGAAGCTGAGAGGAGCTGCATATTTACTGGTTGCCAGACTGTCGCTGGAAGTTGGAAATCGCGTGAGTTGCGTCCATTGTTTTATGATTTGTAACTGTGTTGAGTGTACCTCACAAAGCCGGCGTGATGGGTTCTAGTTAGGAAAATATGAGAACAGATACCTACCTACGAGATATCTACTCTAGCCTTTAATGGTCAGAATCAGAATGTATGTAAAAAAACTTTTGGTACGTGGACTTGTAATCTGCTGTTAAGACGATGTAAGGCTGTTTAACGATTTTCTGAGCACTATGGCATGTAATACCGTCACAACTTGAATAGCTTCTAGCAAAATGCACCTTAATTTTTTTTGTGTGGAGACGTACTATTTCAAATTGTGTCGTGGACCAAATAATATTATCGTGAGAAGCGTCACGAGTGGTTGATGCCATTATTCGATCAGACAGTGAATATACAATTCTCACCTTTAAGTATGATTTCTATTTTGCTAGCTTGTGCCTATGATGGTGGTAAGTATGTGCGTGATATTTTTTTGATATGAAAAGTAAACCGAGAACTTAGTGGTAAAGTTCATGACCGTTGACGGATAGTTCTGACTTAGTTTTAATCATGTGCAATTGTGCATTCCTTTGATTACTTAAAATGACTTCACATCCAAAATTAACTAGTCAAAACGAAACGTAAACGTAATGAGTGAAAATTGTGTGTTCCTATTTGAAGAACCTAAATGGTGATTATTTTAACCGCATCGAAGCCGAAGGAATCCTTTTGTGGTCATTTTTGCAGTCAGATTTTGGAGTTTACAGTACCTACAGAACAATTTTAAATTTGGACCCGACATTTAATTTTTCAATAATTCTGTGATTCAGTGATATGTTGTTTGCGATGTGTATCTGTCAAAGGGCCATTATGATTATCAAATTGAATTTGATGAACAATGATAAAATAATTTAAAATTAATTGATTAACTTTGGAGGATTCGATTT
This sequence comes from Cydia splendana, assembly GCF_910591565.1. Classification (NCBI taxonomy): domain Eukaryota; kingdom Metazoa; phylum Arthropoda; class Insecta; order Lepidoptera; family Tortricidae; genus Cydia; species Cydia splendana. The sequence goes on along the minus strand of NC_085960.1, from coordinate 31,606,136 downwards.
GACACTTGATTTGACTTTTATCACTCAATGGGTTAAGATAATTTTGCATATTGCATGAATAATAATAGCTGAGTAAGCAGTTTGAGAAGGATATTATTCATTGATTTATTAAAACACTACCTATTTAAAGGGACACATTTTGGGATTAGATTTCTCTACGTAGGTATACCACTTTCCGCGTTGGTTTTATGACATTGTCGTAAGAAACGAAACGTGAAGTTCATGCCTCTTTGAGGATAGTTTATTTGAGAGGTTCATCACTTGAGTTGGCGGTCGCAACCGGAACCTGAGTTGTCCAGAGGGCGTTTGAGGGCTGGGTGCTGGAGGGCACAGTCCTATTCGTAACTGCAATTCATGGGGGTTTCGGACCGGGCGATGAGGCTAGCTGTGTGTTGGAACCAAGCTGTTGTAAAGCCAAGGTGTTGGCACTGTTATTTGGAAGTTGGTGTTGACTTGTAGGCATTGGTTGATGTATGTGAAAAGAAAGTATTAATGATAAATTATGTGTGTATGCTAAAGAAAAAAAAAACGTGTCAATGATTATGTGCAGATAGACACATTTTTAGTTTTTCGCTCGACACTCAAAGCTGTGCGCGCGTGCGTCCATCAGGGACAAAACACACGCAACGTGATTTAAAACAAATTTTAAAATTCCTCATATTATGGTTAAAATTATTGTTCCCCTTTAATGTGAAGGCAAATGACAGAACGGTTTTGGCATGCTATTTTAGTATTTTTCGGTAGAAAGCAGCAAAAATGAGACTTAAAAAAAAGGGAAAATAACGCTTTGTCTATTACACTTATTATCCAAAATTATTAAAGTATGTTACTACGTACGCTATTACGCACGTTATGGAACTAGTACAAAAAGTTGTTCGTACTCCTTACAGTAATTATAATGTTCCTTATGATCTTTTACGAAACTAGTAGTCGATGTTTAGCGAATAGAGTCGAACGCATTTATTTTCTGTTTGATCGATAAAGAAGTTAGCAAAATTTGAGTACCTACAGCGGTTTGATTTAGAATAGAAATTCTGCCACTAATACCTGTTACGCTAGATCGTTCGTTGTTAAACGAGTTGTGAACTTCTTTATTAATTTCATGCATGTTCAACCTTTTTGAACCTCTTTGAGAGCTATTTGGTTTTTGAAGTATTGTGTCAGTCAGCTAAAGACAAGTCGTGTCAGTGTGTAAATATCACATAATGATCAAGTTTTCTTGCCTTTTTCTTAATAAAAATTATGAAAGCGATAAAAAAAAATACAATTTGGTTTTCGTAGAAAGTATAATACTGGACTTACCTGATAATATATCAAGTTTTGAAAATTTCTCAAGCTGCCTTGTAAATGTCTGCCGTCCTAGTCTAAAAGGCAGTTTTTCGACAAAAGCTAGTTTCGAGATAATCGCAAAAAACCAACCCAAACTTCTTTCTTGAATTTCTACGAAACGGAAAAACTTTTTCCATTTTTTCTTTTTGTTTGTGGTAGGTATATATATGTACTTATTTTAGGTATTTATAGTATGTTTCTAAACATCTCAGTTTTTTTTAATTTTATAAAAAACACTTTAGATTAGTATTAAGCTTAAAAATGTGTAGGTCGTACTAGTCAAGAAGGCGGTAAACATGCGTTATGCGGCGTTCTAACTTAGTTACGAAGTAGAAACTAGGTAAAAACGTCGTATATGTCACATGCTGCCTTTTTGCTTAGTAACAATGTATAATTCGCACTTGAAATCCTAAGTTAAAAGACCTTATAGCAGCTATTCGGCCTTTTTGGTTAGTATACTAGGAAGAATTAAGATTTTGTCCAGATTTTCGACTAGCGTGCTAGTGTAAAAAAACGTATACCACCAAAAACACCGAATATACGGTTTTATAGATTAGTATTTATGGAAGAAATGGGAATAAAAAATAGACACGTAGTTTAAATGTTTATTTATATACGAACAAAAAACGCCATACTACTAGGCTATTATTAAAAAAACGAGATCCAGCGATTACTTTTTGGATTATAATCTTAATTACCATACAAAATTAACACATAAATTGGGTTATTCCCACTAGTTACCATCAAGTTGTTACCAGTGGTAACTAATGGGATTTGTTTCCCAGTAGTGACCACTGGTAAAAGGTTGGATTTTTTCCCCAGTAGTTACTACAATTTTGTTAGGGTTCAATAAAGCCTCTATTTTTATAGTATTCTACTTATACTGTTTTTATTACTATTTAACTATAACAACTTGATGGTAACTAGTGGGAATAACCCGATTTATATGTTAATTGTGTATGGTAATTAAGATTATAATCCAAAAAGTAATCGCTGGACCTCGTTTTTTTAATAAAAGCTTAGTAGTATAGTGCTTTATGTTCATATAATAAAAGACATTTAATTTGTACTGTAAAAAAATGTTGGTGGTAACTACTAGGGAAAAAATCCCACCATTTACCGGTGGTAACTACTGGGAAAAAACTTCCCAGTAGTTACCACAAAACTGAGTTGGTGGTAGCTACTGGGAAGAAAGGTGGGAAATAATTTCCCAGTAGTTATCACTGGTAACAACTTGGTGGTAGATACCTAACTGGTGGGAATAACCCCATAATATGTACAAATTTTTAATGTACTTGTAATGTATTTGTAATGTATGTGTCTTTCTGATTTTATTTGTATCATAGGCTAGATTTACTCGACCCTACTAATGACATTACATGTACTTCTAATGAGCATGAGCAACGAAACTTAAAAGAGTCCGCAATAAGCTCAGCCGAATTATTACTTCCCATAAAAACGGAGATTCGTACTCATTTTAAAACAACGTGTTGGATTGTAATAAATTGCACATACAATAACATAAGGTATATCTATACCAGTACCTAATTAGTTTATATTCCAACAAAACTAATGAAATAGAGGAAAAATAAGTTTTGTATGAAAAACTTATATTCGCTGTATTTTTTTTATTATGGTATCTGAAGCTACACATTAATTACAGGCATAGATATACCTTATCCTTTAGTGAGTACAAAGTTTTAGAGCAATCTACCTAATCGTTTTAAAATGAGAGCGTAACTACGTTTGTATGGAGATCCCAGCTTGCTGCTGACTTAAATCTTAGCAACCATCTATCTTTGTAGGTGACCAGTTTTCGCATACACGTAACTCACAAGAATACATAGTGTTTTACCGAATTCGTGGCATCTCTAATAGTTATTTTAGTTTGTTATCAATAGGCATCGAATCATCGAGAGTTTCATCGCACGGTAAGACGTTAGCGAGTTGTGTAGTCTACATTAGCAATAAAATTAAACTCGTATTAATTCCTGCACATACTCTGTCATTTATTTAATTCTAAAACGCATTTTAGCGGTTGTACCTAATTAAAAATCAGATTCAAATTTTAATAAAATTATTTTTCTATTAGATCACAAACTCATAGCTTTTACTATTTTAACATACAACTATTACCTAATACACAAACATACCAACTTATTTTAAGATACATATTGTTTTTTTATAAAACCCACTTAGGTATTTAATGGCCTAATATATATATAACTCTCAGTTGATTTTTGGATGGACCCAGGTTCCATACAAAGATGCCCATGGTCCTTTGTCCTGGTTATCTGAATACTTAGGCGGAAAATGTTGTTCTGTCCATAAGAATTCTCATTAAATTTCCCTTTAAAACATTTTTCAATAAGATTTAAACTCTTCGTAATGTCAAATACCTACTTGGCTTATAGGGAATTAAACCCGATACAATTAGCTCTAATATAAATTTGATTTTATTTAAATAAAAGCAGTCAAACCGTCGAATGAAAAAATAAAACTTAAACAACGTTTGCTGTAGAAAAGTACGTATGAACAATTTCATCATCACAAACTACGCTAGAAAGACGTATTTGCTGTCGAGCGTAAGTATTTGCGAGGCAATTTTAAAGTATATACCTTGATAAAAATGATAATACTCGAAGGTACTGATTGTAAACACTACATATTATTGATAACATATGATGGTAATGGAATAATAATGTATTTTTCTTACTTTGGCGTTCGGTCAATATTTCGCGCGCAAAATGCCACCTCCGCTCGCATACCGGCAGCCACAAGCCTGCGCTTGCGGCTGACGGCTTTTACTTAGCATAAGGGTGTCTTTCGGCGCGCGGGGAGCATGACGAAGGTTGGAGCATATACTGCGTTATAGACTAGTTAGACGCACTTTCAACCATTATAAAAGTTTGTTTGCGTTTAATACGACGTCCATACAAAATAAGAAGAACGTATAACATTTATACGTTTCTAAAGACTATTATGGTGACGTAAAAAAGTTAAGTGATACTAGTCTTAAATGACGTATGAGACATTTAAACAAAAAAAAATACTATACGATTTTTTAGACTAGTATCAGATCTAAAATTTTGCTAAAGATCCTAATCTTAAAGCGCGTATAGCGTCTTTTACGTATTTTTAGCCTAGTTTTTGGCTTATACGTTATTTTAGGCTAGACATGGTGGATAAGATTTTACGCAAACCAGAGCGTAAAAAAACGTATAGCTGCATATACGTTGTTTTAGCCTGGCTTTGTCAAATAGTCGCTTTTTAGACTAGGAACGCTTAGAAAATTAGTGCAAATACGGTCTTTTTAGGATATTTTTCTCGAAAACTAAGCCACTTATCGGAAAACGGGCCAAAGTGGTCGATGCATCTCGATCTCTACATTACGAATATCACAAAAAGTCAATTTTGGCAAAATGTCGAAAAACTGCCTTTTAGCTTAGGAGGGCAGATGTGTTGTCCGTACCATAGAGTTATATATTTGACAGAGGGAATGTCACTTAAGACAAACTGTGACACTGCAATGGCGGACGGTTTGAAAGTGTGCGCGGAGACGAGTGATACCATGTAACACAAATTCTCCCCTAATGGTGAAACAATTATTTTCAATATCGTCCTTGTTTTCAAATATTAAAGTAGGACAGTTTTACGTTAGACAATAAAAAAGTGTGTATCTAACTGATTTTATAGGTCTTGAAAATGCGCATTGTTGCACAATTACTTTGTGCAAATATTATTTTCAATACCTAATGATATTTAACTTGTAACATATCTGGTTAAAACAAAAAATAAATATAAGGTAAATGTACTAGTGCTCGACATGTTAATGCCCAATAGATGACACCTTGCTGTCACCTCTATTGACAATGACTTCAGTTTCAAGATGACATGTACTGGACTGGGACCGCGTCGAGCACCATGAGTATGTTTACTTTACATAACAAATAAACGTTAACTATCAAACATTATTCATGTAAATGTCTTTAATCTCCTTATTATTAGGAAATTACCATACCGACCTAGTTTGAAATGCAAAATCAATAATTTAGCTATTTACCTAAATATCCTAAATGATCTCTTATATACATAATAAGAAGGGCATCAATTACCCTACTTTCGGGAAATTACCCTATTCAACTTACTGGTCACACACCTGTTTCGCATTTATAAACAATGAAATATGGAGATTTTATGTACTATACCGTGAGAATTGATAAAATTAGCTATGAAAAGTTATTCCGTCAATTTTTTTCTTTCGATCGGTACAATTCTTGCAGGATTTAACTACGCATGCCGGCATATTTTACATTTTTCTTGGACAAATTTACTTCACTGACGTTTCGATCCGTCTGACGGCACATTGGTGGATGAGGGCGTTGAGATAACTGTCAATGTGTGTGTGTCACGCGTAAATACTAGGAAATTGGTGGATGATGGAATCACAGTTTTTGTCTTAGCAAAACTACGTCCGTAGTATTCTAGGTCCATGGTCCGTACAGAAAGAATAAAATAGAGAAGTCGGTTTAAACTGAACTGAACGCAATTTTGGTACGTGTTTAAACTATTTAATATGAGAATCGAATAAGTAAACTGTCGTAGTCCTATTCCGAAACTTAAAATTACGTGTCGATTAATTACAATATGCTTCTTTTTGTTTATGGAATTAATGATTGTGTTTAGGAATACACAAATAATTAATGGTGCCAAAATTTAATCAAAATATTCAGGGTATGGTAGAAAGCTGGTTTGAAATCAATTGACCTGGCTCAATCTTTTTATACTTAGGCGGGTGATCGAACGAGCGAGCGAAGCGAAGTGAAGTTCTTACATTCAACTTGGAACACACGGCTGGCTAGGGGCACGTCCCGGCATTTCGATGTTTTTAAGCTGAGCTATCAGAGGATAGTTTGATACACAATAACTTAAGTAAATTTGTTCTAATTTAAATGAAATTGGGTAAACGTGTAGTTGAGGGCATTGTATTTTAGTAATTAAATTATGAGCAGGCTCGATCAAGGTGTTATTGAGTTAGAAGAGCTTAAAAGGCTAGAAAGCTATTTGTGAGGGGTCTTGCTTTTCTGGTCATCTTATTTGCAAGAAAGTATGGTCGAGTTTGGTATCAAATGAAAGTGCTCGGAAATAGATATTTGACATTTGACAAGAAAGATAACGGCTTACCACAGATACAGTTTATTTTAATCTCTATGGTGTTGTGATGGGCTCCGCAGACCTTGCAATAAATCACATGCGGTTTTCGATCCTTTGCCGACTAAGTAGTAGGTTCATTAAATTGATCTAACTTTTTGGCGAACCGCGAGTTCTCAGTTCGGGGCGAACTACTAGTTTAAATCAAACTTACTAAACATTTTAACCATGAGATAACGGAGATGATACACGCGTCTTGGGTGAGAGGCCATTGTGTGCGTGCTGCCAAGTATCTTTCAAACGGATAAACTAATTTCATCGCTGTTTTCTGTGATCCTAGCTAACATTTTGAGGTAATGATTAAAATGGCAAATAGATCTGGATCAAGGTATCAATGAAATCAAATAAGAAAATCTATTAGTGGGAACACTAAACTTTTAGGGAATACTAAACGTTTAAGTAAAGAATAGGTGCGCAGATAATGTTCATAAAATCAGTTAAATATGGAAAACCATTTATTTTCGAGAACTCAATACAAGATGTGTTTCAACTGAGGGGAATCTCTGTGGTGAGGTTCATTTAAAAGCTAGTTTGTATTGTATCTTTATGGTGATATTATTTTCACGCTGTTTGGATTATGGTGATATTATTTTCACGCTGTTGCATTTTAAGTCTCTTAATGAATTGTTCGAAATGTATCTCTACCCCATTTCCGTTGAAATATGGCCTGATTGAATATCGTGATGCTACTGATGCTAAACTTGTTCATTCACAACAATGATCTATGTGCGTGTTATTGAAAGAGTTGAGTTGAGTTGCCTGTCAGTATCCAAAAGTTATGGAGGAACTTACTTTGGTCAGGTAGGCCGAGCAATGAGCTTAGATACCTCAGATTGTTGTATTCTGTCCGCAGATGTATGCAGTGATGCATACAATGTCAGGATGCCGTGGTGGTGCAGATGATCTGCTGCGCTCTACAGTCTCTTTTGGGAGAAGAAGATCTCATCTTCGCTCTAGTCTACCAGTGAAAATCATAAAGGGGGATGGATAACGTACGGAGGGACCCGTACAATGTCAGATTGGCCGTGTCGGAGAATGGCTGAAATGTGCCATCTATCGCCTTCAAGAGGCGTTTTGTCATGCAAACCTTGACAAATAGAGCAAACTAGGGTGTTACGTACACTTGAGTGGCGTTCGACGCAGTTCCGCCAAGACGTCATAGAGTGCGCTCTTAAAACAATTGAAGTCCAGAACAATTGAAGTTATGCTGTCAATCAATCTTCAGAAGGGGAACGATGAGAACGAACGGGGGAAGATGACGTCTGTGGCGGCTCCTGGGTCTAATCCACTAGTTTGCTTAAGATAAGAAACGTAACGCGTGCTGTGATTTGTAATGAGTCTTGTGCAGTAAAGATTGTGAGTTGAACATCGTATTTCATTGAAGGCCCTCGTCATCCACGATAGAAGGTTCTGATGTGCTGCCGATAGTATGATACGCCCACAATTCCCGGCATGTCACTTGGCAACCATTTATTACCAATACCAACCTAACGGTTACCAAAGGTATGTTTAAATATTAAAATAAAAAGGATACTTTAAAACGCTACATTTTAGGCAGTATTTTTACTTACTTTGTAAGCGAAATACAAATAAAACACAAAAAAATGTCTTTAAGTTGCCTTAAATCTATATTGACTTTTCCCAGCCGATGTCGCCGCACCTAGGATTTGTTACGAAATAATGATGAATACTTTACATTTGTATGAACTGAAGTTTAATAGAAATGTATGTTAGAATAAAGATGTCATCGTTTTCGAAAGTGAACGTCTCTGGCAGGTTGATTCGCTCAACAGAATGTCTTTGAAGTGTCCCGTTTTGGAATTATAATTAAATAAAAAATTTGGAATATTAAGGTCCACTTTGTTTTCTTTACTGCTAGCTTAGTGATGATACTTGGTGATTTAAGTTCCTATAAGTAGGTTTTGTTTAGGTATAGCTTATTACGAAGCTTTAACCTGACATTTATAATTTTGATTGAAATATAATTATATTGTTAAGTAAAAGAAGCTGATAATCACCATAAGATGACTAAAAATTGATCGTGTGTATTTTGAAATGAAATTCTATACTATGTGATAAATAAATCAAATCATATCTATCATATGATGACCCTCATGCGTGTCACCACTCACCAGCATCATACGAGAAATCATAAAATACTAAATTATAATCGTGGTGACAGCTTGCTGGAGATTCTAAGAACAAAATAGCATGTTTATGTCCTAGGATATGAACCTGCTATTTTCTTGACTTTAGTTCACTGATTAAATTGACAATAAAGAGACTATTGATGCAAAACAAAATGCGTTCTACAAAAAAGCTGTGCGATAAAATATCAAATAATAACCTGAGATCCAGAAACTAGATCTTGTTTAAATTAACGCTAAATCGTTATCACAGCTAACACTGCAAAGACAAAAATGATGTTGATTTGCTTCACTGGCAAATAATAAGCGTAAAAGCATAAGGATCTTTAAATTATACCTCTGACACTATCTACATACTACGCAACATGGAATAAGACACGATAGGTATCAAAATTTCCCACGCCGATTATACGCCGGTCAAATTTATCGGCGGCGGCGGCGTGGAAAAATCGTCGGCGGCGGCGGCGCGGCGGCGCGGCGCACATGTCTAGTACGTCCTACTTTTGAATTAAGTATGTATATTGTAGTTATTATAAACCGGCGCCTGCAAAATATTCAAGCTAGTTTTAATCATAATACTTATATGTGCAATTAATTGTAATAGAGTAGGCAATAATCGGCTGGACGCAGCTGAATAAACCGTTTTTAAACTCGTAATTGTAACTATAATTACAGAACCTTGTGCAGATAAAGTAGGTGGCGGCTCTAGCCTTACAGAACGAAATTAAACGCTTACGAGTAAGTATATGTATAATAGGTAGGTCCGTAAAAAAGGTATAAAACCAATCAACTACATTTTAAGAAAAAATAAAATTATAACTTTCAAACTGCAAATAAATCATCCAATGATTTTTTATTCTGCCCTCAACCCATCTGTGTCGGTTATGAAATGTGGATAAAATAAAGAACTAAAGGTGGATACCCCGCGAATAGAATGAATTACCTAAGTATGTACTTTGTTTACCGTAAAACGGGGTCAACAGAAATCGCGGGGTGAATAGAGAAATTTTGAACTTTTTCTTTCAAGTTGTTATATTTATAAACGTACATCTCTTAAATTAGATGTTTTGGAATGCGTATATAGTAGACTATTTATTCTCTACATTGGTACCAAAAGAACTTAATCAAACTGCCTAAAAGTTAGATATTTTTGCCTCTAAAGTAAGGTCTCGCCGAGGTAAGAAAATGAAGCCTGTCTGAACTTTGTTCTAGCGGTAAATGTTTTGACATTAACTAAGTAAAAGTTAGGTAACCTGGTAATATAGTATCTGTAGTACCTAAATAATAAATAATATCACAAATTTTCTCTATAATAAAGCATTTTTTTGCAAAAAACCAATAACAAGCAATTTTACGTGATAAAGGGGTCAGTGGACACGCATATGGGGTGAACAGTTACGCCATAGGGGGTGATTAGATACAACAAAGGGGTGTAAAGACACGCCTTGGGGGTTAAAAGACACGAAAAAAATATTTTGTGTCAAATAGCTGTTTAACAGATATATATACCATTTGCCAATAGAGTATCAACATAATGACCATATTCGATGCCTATGACAACTAAAACTTAATATTTCTATTCACCCCTTTCTTGTGTATATCGACCCCGTTTTAAGGATATGGAGAAAACAGGTCGTTTTCTTTGATTTTCTCTGAATTGGGTAGGTAAAAATTTTTTTCACATATGCAAAATTGAAGAACTAACCAAGACTCAAAAAATTATATCAAAATTTTTACTTTTATCATTTGGATTATTGGCGAAAATCGTCCTTGAAGTTGAAAATCGTGTCTTTTCACCCCGTTTTACGGTACATCCCCGATTACTAGCGGTATATGAGTATGAGGTATTTCTTACGGTACCTATAGGTCCGAAAATAATAAGGGCTTATTATTATTCGAGTAACTAAAATATTAAACAGGAACTTTCATTGGGCATATAATAATATATTTTGGCTGTCCATTTATATTTTAGCGCCAATAAAATTATGTTTGCCTCAAATATAAGCATCATATTATTAAAAAAATGGCAGCAAATTCAAGTCAACCAAAAAAATAGGGGCGTCTAAAATAATAAGTTTGCAACTAATATTGTAAAGCGATCATAAAATTTGGATATGTGCATATACAGAATACCTAAAATTTCCTTACGTTAAGATACCTACCTAAGATGTAGGTACATAAGCTCTACATACCCAATTTTTAAATAATTTAAACATATGCATACCTAGTACTTTAAATTGACAGATTTTCTATTCCACAAAACACCTCAAGTTTATTTATCAATGGTCAGTATACTTATAGTCTAAATTCCTAATCATGAAACACCTAATGGCCATTTTACCGTCTATTTTTCTAAACTGCCCAAATTCGATTAATTACTTGACCGGTTAAATACGTGCCAATAATAAACTCGTTGCTTTACGTATACTTAGTAGCAAAAAATGATCGACCAAGAACTTCAACTGTTTCTCGGTAAACATAGAAAGATGTTATAAATAAATATCTAAGTACCTAGTCAACAGTTCAACACTATCCGAAAATAAATAACATAGTTTTTGCATTAAACTTACATTAGCACTATAAAGAACCGTAATTAGAAATTAGAAAACAAATTTTAGTTTTGCCAAGTTTTAAAAGGTTTGTTATTTCCGGCATTTTACAATATAACAGCGAATACTTCTGAGAACATTACAATTTCCTGATCCGTGTACCTACCTATAAAATAATAAAGATTAACTTTGGATCCGTACCAGAAACAACATCCACGTGACTTCGTCCCTCATCTTCGGCAGCACAAACTCCTGGAAACTACTGGATCGACAGCGCCATGTCCACTCTCTCAGGCAAATATAACAAAGGCATCTCGCAAAACTATCCTACGGTCAGTCCATAAGTCCGCGGCTCCCGCACTTGGTACAACTAAGCGAAATCTTCAAGCCCTATATTCGGTTTTCGAACTAGAGGAAGCGTTTTGCTTCTAGTACGCGAGTGCTTCGCGCGCGCGCTGCGGACAACTACGCCGCTCGACAATCCGCGGTGACCTTCCCAATTAAGAATTAATTCATTACTGCACTTTCTTATGACACGGCTCTAGCCACGAGAGAAAAACATTATAATACAATAAACTTTATTAATAACGCAGATTTTTTACATTCTTTACATTTTTTATGTTAAAACTGTTGAAAGCCAAAATATATAAATTACAACAAATTAAAAGTGTTATGTTGAATTTTAATAGTTAGTATGTCTACTCTGTCTTCTTATAGTAAAGAAGAAGAGTGAAGAACTAGGAATTATTAAGACTGCTATTTACAATTTACATTATTCGATCAAAATCAAATCAAATCAGGTCCAATCGTCAAAATAGAAAATCGTTATCTGCCTTTCTATCGCTATTGCACGGAGAGGAAGATAACGTTTTTCTACTTTTCGACGTTGGCGGTAGGTCTAAAATGACGCCTTCCTTAGGTGACGCTGCGCCAGCGCTTTACGCCACCTACTCGTATATTCAAGCTTTGGTCTCCGGTCTCATACGTACGCTCATCCGGAGACCAATACTGGAGGCTAATCTAATGCGGCATCGGCTTCTATGGAGTCAGTGTCCGTAGTAAGGATCGTGGTGGTAGGCGGGCGCCGCCGCCGCGTACTGCGGCTCGTACTGCGGCTGCGGGGGGTACGCAGGGGCCTGAAACAATTTAATTTAGTTTACTATTTTATAAAATTAAGCTTTCTTTTCTTTGAATCTACTGAGCTCAAAAGCTAAACACACCTAGCCAAGATGATAATCAATCGATCATGCTACGAAAAGTCACGTGACGTGAGGTTTCGACTGGCGTTTTTTATCAACGTCATCTTGGTTAGGCCCCTGGGGGCTCGCTCGTAATTAGTAATTATTTATATTGTTGCCAACCAGTGATTTTTGGTAACGCCAGGTTTAACCGGTTAACCCCGGGTTAGTGGAATGGTTCAAGTGGGCCTAATAAAGTTAACATGTAGGTACTTATTAAGGACATTAATTGTTTCAATAAGGAAGTTTAAACAAAAGGAATTTATTTTTTATGACACGTACCTACCTACATAAATAAGAGTTGATATTAGGCATTTCAGTCACAATCTGTTAAATATACAAGTTCTCACGCACCTGAGGATAGCTTTGATAACTCGGCTTCTTCTTCTCCACCACCAGTTCTATCGGCTTCTTCTTCAAATGGAACTCTAAGAGCTCCTTCAGCTTCAGTTTGGTGGTGAGCACGTTAGCCGCCAGGGCTTTATCGAAGGCCTTGAGTTCTTTAATCTTGGCCTTGATAGCCCAGAGGCCGTCCTTGAGGAGGTCCAGCTTGCCTGGCTCCAGGTCTTCTTCTTGGTACTCGTCGTGGTCGTAGGAGGGCGTGTCGTAGGCGGCGCGGTACAGTTGTTGCTCCTCGGCGTCCAGCTCGGCGAAGCGGGGCACGTGCCGGGTTAGCACTGGAATGGGTAGGGGTTGAATGATTCCGTCTATCCTCGTAAGACCAACCATACAATTTTTTCCTATTTATAATTTGAAACTTTTTGCATGGTAAATTGGGATCAATTTCGCTTGAACTTTAAACAATGAAACAAAAGAAAAGCTACTTTATTTGGTTTTTGAAAAGGTTCTAGTTATTTTGAAATGGAGTGTAAATTGTAATGCACATTTCAGTGATCGAATATTATGCTAGTCGTTAATCGGATCGTTATGTGTTTTTTATACGAAAATACGTCACACAACTATCTTATGACGAGATACTCTAGAAACAGTATCTGACGTATCACGACACGGAGGCTCAGGGAAAATAAAAACAATAATACAATAAAAAATACAATAATAGAAATCTGAATCGGAAGGTAGGTAACTAGGTAAGTGCCTAGTTTATTTTCTGCTTAGGAATTTTTTACTTATGTAGTAAATAGATTTTTGTATCGTTAATGTAAATATAAATAAATGGTATTTACCTGGACTGAGCACCAACACCAGACAAATAGCGTATCGCAACATTTTCAAGATGTAGAAAGCACCACGTCACCGACCAGACTAGGCGGAATGTGAACGAATTGCAATGGACGTTCGCGACGGCAATGGCGCCTGCGTTTGATTCTACCCTCAATTTCAACAATCTTCAAGATATCAGTCACCCTACCCGCCACTTTAGCAAATATCAACATACCTAGGTATATAAACTTAAGCTAAACATTTAGAAACGATTTTTTTATACCGTGTCAATCCTATTCGCATCCGCACGTGTTGGAAGGTCCGCCCCTTATGATTAGTCTAATCTATACGGAATATTTAAACTTGGCATTGCTACTGCACGCCAGTAAGCGGAGCCGAGCTCCCCCTACAGCCCGTTCCGTGTACCTAGTCATGTATTATAGTTTTTTTTATGTAATTCGACATTAAGAAACCATATACATACATCTCTAAGTAATTGTAATACGTTAGTTTGCATTGGTAGTTGCAGTTAATAGTTTTATTTTTTTAAATTGTTGATGTATTGTTATTATTTTTGCTTGTGTGTAAATTCAATGTTGACGTGTAAAAGTGCCCTTGTGGCCTATTTGCTGAATAAATGTTGAAGTTGAAGTTGTAGGTACTACAGGGAAATGTTAGGCATCACCATGAGTAGAAAACCGTAAAGTAGGAAACAGGGCCGTGATCACTATTTACCTACTTTATTCTATCTGCTTAATGACATCGCTGGTGGTGCAGCGTCATGTTTAATTAATCGGCAAATCTGGTAAGATTTTATATTAAATGTATCTTATCGCTGTTTTAACCAGCAATATCCTTCACGAAGGTGTTGGGAGAAATAAAAGATTATAAACATGATACATTACTTATATTTTTATCATAACTTCTCATCTTTGGTTTGTCAGCTTTAAATAATAACAGGTAACGAGTCTGCGAAGAGCGTGACTTACACCGCACCCATACATTTAAGATAGCGAGATTAAAGATAAATGAGTGCGCTTATATTTTAACATTTATTCAATATTTTAATACCCATAGGTACTGTGATATCTTTTTTTAGACAGCGCTATTTATAATTAGTCTTGTAAGACGTTCCACAAACGTATAATTAAATGTACCTTAATAAATATATTTTGAGAAACCAGACTCAATTTGAACACATTATCAATTTTATTTTAGGGACAGGTTATGTGACATCTTACAACAGCTTACAGAATAAACGACTTATTTCTTACGAAGAAGAAAGCGATAAAAATTAGTATATTTATGACTATTTAACATTTTATTTAAATACTTACCTTACACAAAATACATCTTATACCTTTAAAGTATAATAAGGTTAGAAGTGGTTTAAGTTTATTTTTTAAGTCATGTTTAAACAACCGAGACGTGGAAGACTGGTAACACAATAAGAACTATATATAAGTAACACCAAACTGAACAACCACTTTTAGTTGCATCCTGTCATAATGAGATCAATTATGTAAAGTAATTACAATTAGACTAAATTAACACTACACATAATTACATAGGTAGGTACATGTAACATTAAAGACAAATAACATAATGTACATAATTGAACCGGTCACTAGATCCGCTTTCTTCAATGGCTTTTCTAATATTTCGAGTGGATTTAGTGTCTTTTTTCAAGGAACAAGGGACGTAATAAAATAAACTATATTACTTGAATCAGAGACATTAAGTCTGCACTCTGCAGTTTGTGGCTTTGTCACATACCAGGCAACGGCCTACGCAAGGCAAACCAGTGAAATTACTTTTTAACGGCAACGACCATTAGGCACCACTAAAAAATAAATTGGCTGCATTTAATTACACTTGATTCCTTAAATATACACCCGTTAGTAATGGCCTAACCCATTAGGTTCCGATGAAAAAAAAAACCGGGCAAGTGCGAGTCGGACTCACGCACGGAGGGTTCCGTACCATAATGCAAAAAAAAAAAACGAAAAAAAAAGCAAAAGAAAGCGGTCACCCATCCAAGTACTGACCACTCCCGACGTTGCTTAACTTTGGTCAAAAATCACGTTTGTTGTATGGGAGCCCCATTTAAATGTTTATTTTATTCTGTTTTTAGTATTTGTTCTTATAGCGGCAACAGAAATACATCATCTGTGAAAATTTCAACTGTCTAGCTATCACGGTTCGTGAGATACAGCCTGGTGACAGACAGACGGACGGACGGACGGACGGACGGACGGACGGACGGACGGACGGACGGACGGACGGACGGACGGACGGACGGACAGACGGACGGACAGCGAAGTCTTAGTAATAGGATCCCGTTTTACCCTTTGGGTACGGAACCCTAAAAATGACGAATGCTTACTGTTGATTACATATTGTCATTATGTGAAAGCGTGATACTTGTAGGTATTTTGAATAGTTTGGAAGTGTTTTAGACCGATCAACGAGGAATTTGATCTCGATAAACATTGATAATGATTTTATGATTACCAACTTGTGTGTAAATTTGCAAGATAAACTGGGTTTTCATTCTACGTGACAACCATAGTTACATATACTTACATGTATGGTTATCCTAAAATAAAAACCTACATAGGTACTCTAAAGGATGACTCACGTTAGACCGGGCCGGAGCTTCCGGAGCTTCGTTTTCTATGGAAAGCACCACGTGATCACCGATCAGCCGTCATAGAAAATGACATGTCGGACGCCTCGGCCCGGGCACGGCCCGATCTAGCGTGAGTCATCCTTAAAAGACCGCTTTAAGACTGTTGAATCGCAAGGAAACTAGGTTATAATTATCGAATTTAGCATACAAATTAGGACATAATTAAATTCATTTCGATACTTACTTAAATAAGCATAATTATTTGGAGCGGATTACTTCGTAAAATCTTCTGTTTCTGATTGATTGAGGCAAACCATATAGGGCAGTCTTCATTGTTTGGGATACGTACACTGCGTACTCAGGAATTATGTGTGGTTTTTATTTAATGATTATTCATGTAGGTACAGTCGACGTCAAAAATATGTTTACACTTGTGCACCTTATTCCTATGTAATAAAGCAAAAAGAGTAAACATATTTTTGACGTCGACTGTACATGACTACTTAGTAGGTAAGTTATTTATGCGGAGATAAGCAACGTTAAATAACGAATAATGTGTGTGGGCCATAAGGTAGTAATGGGTTTGATTATTTGTCTGTTATTGATTTCCACGTAAATGGTTAAAACCATTTATTATTAAATAACCACTTCGATTTCAAGGAACTGTATGTTTGAAGTTTTATAAATGAAACAAATAGGCATCGATAAAGATTTGGCGCTAAAGTAATACGAGTAGGTACTCGTATATGTAGATTGTGATTGATGAAGCTTCTTTCTATAGGCATAGTCTTAGTTTTATGTAGATACAGCAATTACCCAATTTGAATTATGGGCCACTTTGTATCTTGTCACAGTTGACCCCGTACGGCTTTTATATGTATAACTTGTCACTGTGCCAAGGTGCTAAGAGATGAAATTGGTTGGCAGTAGGCTGTAGCCTTAGACTAGGAATCCTCTAGACCGTTTTAGAGCAATTATTTCACGCAACCGATTATGCCAAAAATGCGGGGGTGCGCGGGACGAGGTGAGCGAAATCCCGTGCCGTGATTGGTCCGTTCAAATACACGGACGTCACACAAAGACACTTTCGTTTCGAACATGGAGTAAAATTACCGTATGCGTGGCAGAGGGGGTAGCGCGACTATGCGTCTGTAGTCTGGAGGATGTTTTGTCTGTGGCTGTAGCTTATATACTACAGCATATTCTCTGATGATGTATTTACAATGTTAATAAATTATCCTTAAAAACTGTTTGGGAGTCGCGTCAAAATTTTAGGTTTTATGAAGAAAGTGGATTGTTGGGCCCGCCTATGGTCATCATTTAATTCCAATACATGGTACGCGATGCCCTTGACGGTGAATACTGAATCCTGATGTATATCAAAAAATAAAAAAAATATCAAGGTTGTTCTTCCATTGGATTAACAAGTTCAGGAGGCTTTAGGCATACAAGCGAGCGCTAGGACAGTTAGTATGAGAGCCGCAAAGTAGCGCGCGCCTTGAACAGGGCGAAGAGGACATTATTTTTTAAGTCAAATTCGGGAACCGTGTTGTATATTTGTGAACTGTGGCCTTTTTGACTCGCCAAATGGGATGGTCAATCCTGGCGGACTAAACTTGTACTTTCACCACCGTTTTTATCACCAGTTTTCAGAGGGTCCGGAAAAGAGGTTGCGGGTTGCGACGGCAACGCGAGGGTTACAAGGCAACACGCACCTTGTACAATTCGTCTTCCAAGTCAAATGCCGGTTCGGTTCCGTGTACCATCCGTTATCTGTGACACATACGGTCGGCAAACGTGTACTAGTGCCACCGTCCTATAACAGTTTAAAGAGGCTCCAGGCTTAGAAGCGAGCGCGGCGACGGGGGCGCGAGGGTCACAACTGTCACAAGGCAGCACGAGCCTTGTACAGGTCGTCATCTAAATCAAATGCCGGGTCCGCGTACCCTGAGTCGTCGTAGCGGAGTGATCTGGAAACAAATACAAATTGAATAGTGTTCGCAATAAGTTGGAACATAGTTAATTATTGTGTGCCGGTAGGTAAGGTTATTTGCGATCTGTCTAGCAGATATGGTTGAATTTCGTGAACTAGCCTACAAAGCTGGCTGTATCTAGGTAGAATCTGCTACCGCCATGAGATCCGCCTAGATCTCTAAATGGTACCTATCGGGGACGGCGGCAGCGACCGCGACGATATTTATATTTATATTTATTTATTTAATAAAGTGCAAGCTTACAGTACTACACCAATTCACTTACACACTAGAAAAATATATACATGTCAGAAACATTCCAAAAAACATGCAAACACCACGACGACGATGCCTGCAGTAGCATTCGGTCGTCATACCGTCGCGATACTTCGGTGAAGTCCTGGTGCGCGTCAATCAGCTGGAGAACCATCTCAAAGTGAGAAGTACCTGTCGGGTGTCCGAGTGCGACAGCGCGACGGCGGCGGCGATCGCGACGACGCCCGCAGCAGCGTCGGATCGTCGTACCGACGCGACACCACGGTGAAGTCGTGGTGCGCGTCGATCAGCTTCTGCAGACGGGAGACCATCTCGAAATACCTGTCGGGGGTCCGAGTGCGACAACGCGACGGTGGCGGCGATCGTGACGATGCCCGCAGCAGCGTCGGATCGTCGTACCGACGCGACACCACGGTGAAGTCGTGGTGCGCGTCGATCAGCTTCTGCAGGCGGGATACCATCTCGAAGTCGGACACCGACGACGGCACCAGGATGCCAAGGAGTTTCGCTATTGAGTTCCTAGAACAACAAAAAAAGTTAAATGTTAGTTGCACTATTGGCTCATCTTTCCCCTTAAATTGTCTATCGAAAATCTGAAGTTTTTAAAAGTGGGCACCTAAAGCTGGTGAGCTGAGCCTCTCTTCTGTGACTTTCAGCAAGCGCTTCTTTGGTGCGGGCCAGGTCATCGCGTAACATGTTGATCTGGTGCTCTGATGTGGTCCGTTCTTGCTCGAAGGTCTCTCCGGTGTTCCGGACCTGCGCATACAATTTCCACAGACAATGACACAGACATGATCTAATTAAAGGTACAATGAATTTTGTTATGTCATCGAATCGAAGAGTGGCTTCTTGCCGATGATAGGATTTGATTGGTACAGCTTGGTTTGAAGAACGCTTTCTGCAGCATATATATTGAAGTTCATTTTCCAATGAGATTTTTCCCTAGGAGTTAGGCATATCTAGCAGTACGCCGATACGATTATACAGATTTAAGACAAATATTTGTCTTAGTGTCAATCTGAGTTTATAAAGGATTTTTGAACGCCCCTTGTCCTACCTGGTCTTTGAGCACGTTGACTTTGCGGTTGTACCGCGCTCGGAGCAGTTCGGCCTCGTCCAGCTTCTTCTGAAGCTCCTCGATCTTGCGCGCCCTCTCCAACGAAGTTATCTGTGGCCAATATTAAACTTGTTAAAGTAGGTGTCCGCGAAGAAATTTAAAGGTGTATGTGAAGTCCCCAACCCGCATTGGGCCAGCGTGGGGACTATAGCCCAAACCCTCTCATGCTTGAGAGGACGCCTGTGCCCAGCAGTGGGACGTGTATAGGCTAAAAAAAAGTAGGTATCGAAAATTTTCCAAACCCTTTCAAGTATATTATATGGTATGAATCAGTTAGCAGGATGCGTAGCCAACATGCCAATCGTTTGCGCTCCGAAGCGAACGAAACGCAACTGCCACTGTCGCCCTAAAATGGAAGAGTGATAGAGAGACACAAAGAAGAAGAAGAAGAAGAAGAAATACATTTATTTAACATCTGGGTAATAACACACAAAACACGTTACACAAACTCATCAAAAACAAGCGTCTCATTGTCATAGCGCAAGCGATTGTCACCTTGGCTAGGCACACGGGTGTTTTACTTCTACGTCAGCAGAATATCAATGGCAAACCGTATTGTGAAAAACTTAAATTGCAGTTTCTACAAAAAATTACAGACTTTCAGAATATAAAACAACTAAAGGTTGATACATGTCCAATATCCAATGATTTATTGTGACTTCATAGTTACTAGATATTAGGTATGAAGGCGCAACAATTTACTACCTTGTACTTACTTATTTAGTTGGAAATTCTTGGCAATCTAGATCAGTAATTCAACTCGGCGTATTATGATGATACACATAACTTCTGGTCTAATCGAATACATAAATCAAGACAGGACAAGACCGATGAATGAGATCAGGGCAAGTGATGTTGATGTATAAATTCATTTAACCTTGCTCTTACATTATTCCTACATTACATTTATTCATGCAAATCAGGGTAATAATTTAATAAATGAATAAGTTTAAGTTAAAAATACTGTTTACTTTGATTCACATTCCTCGTTAGTCGATAGTTACAATGAAGTGCTAGGCTGTTTTACTAGTCAATGCTCTTAGCTGAGAATTGCTCAAAAAATTATTTTGATGACGGTCAAAACAAAAATGGAAAATACCATACCATACATAATATTTGCAACAGTTTTAAGAAACGCATCTGCAGCTGTTGTTATCATCATCTCCATCGAATTTATCCGGAGTTTTCTCATTACCCTGATAAAAGTTTGCCTGCGTATGAGCTTCAAAGCCGCATCAGCGGTCGCGCTCCTCAGGAGGTAGCTGCAACTGCCGCTGCAAGCTGCAGCTGCAACTCGATCATGCGCGTGGCGCAGTAGAGATTCAGGCCTATTCGGATTTCGAGATAATTACAAGATCTAGAGACGATTTAGAGATCAACTAGATCTACATTAGATATCGACTAGATGTGACTTGGATATCTAAGTCATAACTTGTCGAAATCGTTCAAGAGGACCTCCAGAATCGCGGAAACGTCAAATTTGACATATCTATATTACAAATATCTTTAAATTATCCATATCGTAACTTGTTAAAGTCTAGTGGAAATCTAATTCATTTTCCGAATCGAGCCGTAAGTCCCACTGCGCGATAGCTTGCTCCACTCACCTTATACTCTGCCGCGTCAGCAACCTGCGCGTGCAGATCGCGCAGCTGCGCGCGGGCATCGCCGAGTTGCGCGGCTAGCTTGTCACACTGGCGCGCTAGCTTCTTGCTTCTCGCTGTCGCCTCGTCGCGCTCGGCCTGCAGCACGGCGCGCACGCGCGATGACTCCTCCTGTTAGGGTGATACAGGTGCAGGCTGACTTAAATGTAACATTTCGGTATATGTATTACAATTATCAGTGCAGCGTGCCCCGGGTGCTCTACTTGGATGTGGATTTTCCGCGAATCCCTTTGATTTTATTTTTGAGATTACAAGTCAGTAGGTTAAAATTAAACTAGCGAGCATTTGAATTGAGAAATTGAACAAACTTGAGCAGAAATTGAACAACAATAATACTTACCTATTATAACGTTGATAGATGCAGGTAAAATGTAACAAAACCGCCTTAAATTATAAATTTCAAATAAAAATTACATGGCGCCAAATGTGTCTATGAAAAACTTTAAAATTATTGGATAAGGTAGGTACCTACTCGTACTACTATTTGTTTTTTCAAACAAGTAGGTAAACTGAGGTATAAATGTAAACCATCCCGCAATTACGAACTCGATATCACGATGTCAATTACGTTTTATGCGTGCATGTTTTGATAATTAGAAGCCTATCCAAATATACCGGTATAATTAAGTTAGTAGCTATAATCATAGTCATTTGAGTAAAGCAAAATTGTATAACAGGTAGCTATATTGTAGCTAGGTATCTATACAAATATGACCGGGAAGTATACACTGTACAGTTATGCCCGGAGGCAAGGTTGCGCGCGGGTCATTTAAAGATTTTAAAGCAAACAAATGAACTACGCGAACGAGATTTGTTTTCCATCGTTGAACATTGATAGAGAGACTTCGGTAGAAATCGTGACGAGTTGAAGCGGAAATGTAAGACGAACAGACGTCAAACCCTTTTATTTTTTTTAGTCGGTACCTATAATAAATACTACGCTTCCATGGGGGTTAGCACGATTTTGTTTTGGTAAGTAGATACATATTTCTCGAATGCTAATAAACACTCGATCGATTACATTACTACACACACATATGAAACTCATCTAGGTTTCTTCTTTTAAATCATCGTATTTTGTTAGCGTGCACGACGAGACATCTTGACTTCATGTAACATTCGTAATGTCTTGTTAAGTTGTTATGTTCAGCGTGTAGGTCACACGATACAAACGCCTTAATAGAAATAAGCTGAAAGTCGAAAATAATCTAGCCACAATGTCTCGAATTACACTGTACCGCCGTAGGTATACATCCACACTTTAGGAAGGAAGGTGTGATTATCAGATCAAATATTAGATTCCTAGCATTTTCCGATTAATTAAAATCGTAGCATAATGTTGACAAGTGACACTGGTATAATATACCTACCTACTTCCTACCTACTCGTACAAATATGCGCTAACTTAACTACTCGTAGCTGTACCGCATAGTTTGGTGCTAACATAAACAAATCACTGTCAAAAACATAAGTACTACAGCTGTCCCGTTAGTTATAGTTTTTGACAATGATTTGTTTACTTTTATTGTAAATTGTTAATCAATATACTTAACAGATATTGTAACTGGTAACGCGTACCATTTCCATTTACCACTTTACCTGAACACTTAGTTTACGCCGTAACAAGTCCAGATGCAAGTCTTTCCTTTGGATTTGTTCCCTAAGGATCCTTATCCGTCTTTGCAGTTGGTACACCACGGCCGTCTGTGAAAATGCATGCTACGTTAGGTGGCGCAGTACGGTACGGCTAAAGGTGCATCCAGAATATCTAGATCAAGCGAATGCACCGCGAGCGCGCACGCCTGTTTCCTTTAGATTGCGCGCGTTCGCATTCCCTAGATTTGGATGCACCTTTATAATGCCACATCAGACTTTAACTTCTACCTACAGAATTAATGAGGTAAACTTGCATACTTGGATGTATTGATATAACAAAGTAATACATAAATAAGTGGATGAATGATGATTACAATGTCAGACTACTTAGATGCGCTAAATACGTAGTTGAGTGTTATCACTTACTTAAGTTGATCGATAGTGGATAGGTGGATGGATCAACGTCAAATCATCAACCAAGTAAAATTGACGACCAGTCTAATCGATAGGTACATCGATCGACGATGGTATAGTAGAGACACTCTTATGTCACGTACATTACGAAAAAATCGATCCGAGCAAAGTTGTAACGTCAACGAAACCGAGGGCCACGCGAAACGCATCATTGACGTATTATATCTCAGGACTGGCCTTACCAGCAATAAGAATGGTGCATGAACAGGGCCAGAGTACAGCGGTGTGACACCGCTACAACGCGATTGGTTGATGAGTTCGCATCACGCGCGCGATCGGTCGCAACTCGCAACTAGTTGCGTTAGACGTTCGAATTCGTGAGTGACACCGCTGAACTAGTACTATTTTTAGTGCCCGTAAGGCCAGTCCTGAGATATAATACGTCCATGGAACGCACGCTTCGCTCGACGCTGACGCCGACCGCCATGCATTTGTTTTAACCAATGTAGGTAAGTAGGTACATAGTGTTGTTATAAGACTTCGTTAACTTTGGTGTACATATGGCTAAGTACATTTAAGTTAACTAAATGGCATAGTTAATTTTCTTATTTTTCATTCAAAATATTTAACTAAATGCTGAAAACTATGACATATCATTATCAATTTCAGTTCGAACATCGTTAGCCTGAGATTGTACTTGCGTTTAGTAGCAAATATACCTACCTATGAACTCGTAAACACAAATCAATGTATATATATATATATTATAATCAGCCCCTAAAGCGCGTACACGCTCATGTGGGCTCCTTATTAGATAAAAATAAATATTGATTATCTTTAAAATGGAGTTAGAATAAAGGTGTCTTTCAAATTAACGGAATAAAAAAAACACGGTGTATAGTGGTCGGTGTCAGCGTCGAGCCTGCACGTTCGTAGCCTTTGTGCCTCGTCTCGGTCATGAAAAATACGTTTGCGGTGGAGCGTTTTTCGTGACCCTGACGCAGAAACAAAATGCGGTGCAATCCAAAGATAGCTCATTACTGCGGTTTTACACCGTGCTGTCTGCATACTGTGCGTGATAAATTGATAATAGATAAAATAGTCAAATCATTAAGTGCCAATTCGGTTCTAATTAGCGGTCAGTATTATTGCTAAATAATTACGATGCCTGGTGTAGCATGCCTTGTTGGAATGTATCTTACTTCTTTAAGGTAAGGCAAGTCATGGAAAGAACGCTCCCTGCGTAGGCGAGGCAGCGTGCCATAGTATCCGTAATATAGCAGCTACGCAAAATATTAATAGTCACTTTAGAGAACTGTCATGTGGTCAAGGACCGGAAAACCCCTCTTTACGCTTAATCCTATCAATTCGGTAACCCAATCGATTCGGTTACCGTATCATTCGGTAACCCTATCATACTGTTACCTGATTGTAATGGTAACCTTATTGAAACGGTAACCCTAACCTTTAACCGAGTTAATCTCAAAACCCCATCGCGATAGGGTTTTTGTTAAGGGTTTTTAACAGGTTTTCATTCAGTTATGGTAACCTTTATTATCGGTTGCTTACTGGTTTGCTACATTAAAGTAGTTTTAGTGATGTGCCGTCAGAACTAAAAAAAATACTAAAAAATTTGTTTATTTTATTTACTTTATTTATATTTTGTTGATTTTATTGATTTTACTTATTTAATTTAATTTATTTATTTAATTGATTTAATTGATTTAATTTATTGAATTTGTTGATATTTTTTTTTTTTTTTTAATTTATTTAATTTAATTAATTAATTTAATTTATTTCATTTATTTAATTAGTTTAATTTGTTATATTTGTTTAATAAATGTAATTAATTTAATTTAATTATTTTATTTTATTTATTTTATTTATTTTATTTATTTTATTTATTTTATTTATTTTATTTATTTTATTTATTTTATTTATTTTATTTATTTTATTTATTTTATTTATTTTATTTATTTTATTTATTTTATTTATTTTATTTATTTTATTTATTTTATTTATTTTATTTATTTTATTTATTTTATTTATTTTATTTATTTTATTTATTTTATTTATTTTATTTATTTTATTTATTTTATTTATTTTATTTATTTTATTTATTTTATTTATTTTATTTATTTTATTTATTTTATTTATTTTATTTATTTTATTTATTTTATTTATTTTATTTATTTTATTTATTTTATTTATTTTATTTATTTTATTTATTTTATTTATTTTATTTATTTTATTTATTTTATTTATTTTATTTATTTTATTTATTTTATTTATTTTATTTATTTTATTTATTTTATTTATTTTATTTATTTTATTTATTTTATTTATTTTATTTATTTTATTTATTTTATTTATTTTATTTATTTTATTTATTTTATTTATTTTATTTATTTTATTTATTTTATTTATTTTATTTATTTTATTTATTTTATTTATTTTATTTATTTTATTTATTTTATTTATTTTATTTATTTTATTTATTTTATTTATTTTATTTATTTTATTTATTTTATTTATTTTATTTATTTTATTTATTTTATTTATTTTATTTATTTTATTTATTTTATTTCATCATCATCATCATCATCTCAGCCATAAGACGTCCACTGCTGAACATAGGCCTCCCCCTTGGACCTCCATACGTGCCGGTTGGAAGCGACCCGCATCCAGCGTCTTCCGGCGACCTTAACAAGATCGTCTGTCCATCTTGTGGGTGGACGTCCTACGCTGCGCTTGCTAGTCCGTGGTCTCCACTCGAGCACTTTTCGACCCCATCGGCCATCTTCTCTGCGTGCAATGTGGCCTGCCCATTGCCACTTCAGCTTGCTAATCCGGTGGGCTATGTCGGTGACTTTAGTTCGTCTACGGATCTCCTCATTTCTGATTCGATCACGTAGAGAAACTCCGAGCATAGCCCTCTCCATAGCTCGTTGAGCGACTTTAAGTTTTGAGATGAGGCCGATAGTGAAAGACCACGTTTCGGAGCCGTAAGTCATCACTGGTAACACACATTGATTAAAGACTTTCGTCTTGAGGCACTGAGGTATGTCGGACGAAAAGACATTACGTAGTTTCCCGAACGCTGCCCAACCGAGTTGGATTCGGCGGTTGACCTCTTTCTCGAAGTTGGACCTACCTAATTGGACTACTTGTCCTAGGTAGATGTACGAGTCAACAACTTCGAGTACCGAGTTCCCAACACAGACTGGGATGGGCACAACATTGGCATTTGACATAAGTTTCGTCTTGTCCATGTTCATTTTCAAGCCCACCCGTTGTGAAACTCGGTTGAGGTCATCGAGCATCATGCTGAGTTCCTCCATCGACTTTGCCATGACTACGATATCGTCGGCAAACCGAAGGTGAGTGATGTATTCGCCGTTGATGTTGATGCCAAGTCCTTCCCATTCCAGGAGCTTGAAGGCGTCTTCCATTACGGCAGTAAACAGTTTCGGAGAGATAACGTCTCCCTGCCTTACGCCTCTTCGCAATGGAATCGCCCTCGTGCTCTGCTCCTGTACTCGGACCGACATGGTGGCGTTACTATACAAACACTTCAACACTTCGATGTACCGATAGTCAATATGGCATCGCTGAAGAGACTCAAGCACCGCCCATGTTTCCACCGAATCGAAGGCTTTCTCATAGTCCACAAACGCTAAGCATAATGGCAAGTTATACTCTTCGGTCTTCTGTATAACTTGCCGCAGCGTATGGATGTGGTCTATGGTACTATAGCCTTTTCGGAAACCGGCTTGTTCGGGAGGCTGGAAGTCATCAAGTCTGTGTTCGAGACGGTTCGTGATGACCCTTGAAAACAGCTTATAGACATGGCTCAGAAGCGTGATGGGTCTGTAGTTCTTCAATAGGTTGTTATCACCTTTTTTGAAGAACAGCACCACCTCGCCTCTATTCCATGTTTCAGGCGTTATGCCCTCGGACAAGACGGAATTAAAGAGCTTCTGGAGGACTTTAAGTACCGGTGTTCCACCCGCTCTCAGAAGCTCTGAAGTGATTCCGTCTTTGCCCGGCGCCTTGTTGTTCTTAAGCTGCTTCAGGGCCATCCTAATCTCGTACAGACTGATGTCCGGGATATCTTCGGTATAATGTCGGGACAGCTTGGCTCTTGGATCTCCTACCAAGCTGTCAACGGGCTTTGCGATCGAAGTGTATAACTGTCCATAGAACCTCTCGATCTCACCTAAAACCTCCGCTTTGCTCGACGCTATGCTGCCATCTTCCCGTTTCAGCTTTGTCAGCTGGCTTTGCCCAATAGACTTGTCCTTTGCGAACACTTTGGAGCCTTGGTTTCGCTCAATAGTCTCTTTAATACGGTTAGTATTAAAGAGACGCAGATCATGTCGCAAGGACTTAGATATACGTCTATTGAGCTGCCTATATGACTCCGCGTCATCGGGAGACTGCAACTGTAGCGAGCGTCGTTCAGCCATGAGGTTTAAGGTTTGCTCGGTCAATTTCTGAGGTCTATCTTTACGGCGGGATCTAAAAAACTTAGACCCTACTGTGTGGACAGTTTCCACTAGCCCGTCGTTGATTTCGTCCACTGAAGCCAAGTTCTCTAGGCAAGCAAAGCGGTTAGAGAGCTCGAGTTGAAAGCTTTCGGGGTTTTGAACATAGGCTCGAGTAGGTCGGAGCGTAGACTTCATCAGGCTGGACCTTTCAAGTTTAATATTGATATTCAGTGTGCCTCTTACGATTCGGTGATCACTACCGGTCTTTACCCTGTTGATCACAGAGACATCACTGAATATCCGTTTCTTGTCGGTCATGATGAAGTCTATCTCGTTTCTCGTGGAACCGTCAGGACTCATCCAGGTCCATTTCCTGTGAGGCGGCTTCTGGAAGAAAGAGTTCATCATGAAGAGTTCCTCTCTCTCCAGAAAGTCGGCCAGCCTCTGACCCCTAGGGTTCCGTTGCCCATACCCAAATTGCCCCACTCTCAACTCAACCCCGCTTCTCTTGCCCAACTTTGCGTTGAAGTCCCCCATAACAACAGTAAAGTAGGTTTTAGAAGTATGTATGGCCCTACTTACGTCCTCATACATAGCTTCTACTTCATCATCGGAGTGTGACGAGGTCGCTGCGTATACCTGAATGACCTTCAGCGAATATCTTTTGGATATTCTGAGTATTAGGTATACCACCCTGCTCGACACACTGTCGATGGTTATTATGTTGTTTACGAGGGACTTGTGAACGAGAAACCCGACACCACCTTGGGACTGTTGGTCGCCCTCCCGGTGGTAGAGCAAGTTACCAGACTTCAGGGTTGTCGTGTCCTCCCCCTCTCTACGGACTTCGCATAACCCTACAATGTCCCAGTGTAACCTGCTCAGTTCCTCTTCCAGCTCGCAGATCTTTTCGTCAGTCCTCATAGTGCGTATGTTGTGTGTTACCAGGGCCAGTCGTCGTCGGGGCGGGTAGCCGGATCTTTGCCGGAGATTCTTAGCACCCCTGACCCCGCTAATGCCCTGACCGCTACCATAGCCAGAGCACCGGGGGTCGCCGGAACCTCGGGGCCGTGGTTCTATTATTTTATTTATTTTATTTATTTTATTTATTTTATTTATTTTATTTATTTTATTTATTTTATTTATTTTATTTATTTTATTTATTTTATTTATTTTATTTATTTTATTTATTTTATTTATTTTATTTATTTTATTTATTTTATTTATTTTATTTATTTTATTTATTTTATTTATTTTATTTATTTTATTTATTTTATTTATTTTATTTATTTTATTTATTTTATTTATTTTATTTATTTTATTTATTTTAATTATTTTATTTATTTTATTTATTTTATTTATTTTATTTATTTTATTTATTTTATTTATTTTATTTATTTTATTTATTTTATTTATTTTATTTATTTTATTTATTTTATTTATTTTATTTATTTTATTTATTTTATTTATTTTATTTATTTTATTTATTTTATTTATTTTATTTATTTTATTTATTTTATTTATTTTATTTATTTTATTTATTTTATTTATTTTATTTATTTTATTTATTTTATTTATTTTATTTATTTTATTTATTTTATTTATTTTATTTATTTTATTTATTTTATTTATTTTATTTATTTTATTTATTTTATTTATTTTATTTATTTTATTTATTTTATTTATTTTATTTATTTTATTTATTTTATTTATTTTATTTATTTTATTTATTTTATTTATTTTATTTATTTTATTTATTTTATTTATTTTATTTATTTTATTTATTTTATTTATTTTATTTATTTTATTTATTTTATTTATTTTATTTATTTTATTTATTTTATTTATTTTATTTATTTTATTTATTTTATTTATTTTATTTATTTTATTTATTAAACTTATTTAATGTATTTATTTTAATTATTTTAGTTATAATATAATAATATTAATAAGAACACACCACACAAGTAGGTATAAAGATAAACAAAGGAAAGGCAAAAAAACTTGTTTGTGCTGGAGGCTTCATAGACCGCCCATGCCAACCTCGGTTATTCAATAATAAGTTGAATTTAAGTGTGCGTAAAGATTACAATCGTTTGAACTGGTCAAAAACCTCATAATGAGGTAACTGAATAGACTGGGTTTTTATTTCGGTTACCGGTAACAGAGGTTAACTCGATCTGATACGGTTACCGAATCAAAGTGTTACCTTATTAAGCGGTTACCGTTATGGTAGGGGTTTTTATAAACACCTCTAAAATAACCCTATGAAAAACCCCGGTTAAGGTAACCGGTTCCTGTCCCTGCATGTGGTGTGTCTAGATTTGACGAATCCGCAAGTTCTGGCTTATTCACTGCGCGTTCGCCAGATGTAGACGCACCTTTAGACCTTTCACATGCGTACCACCTTATTACTACAACATATCTAGTAGCTAAGTATGTTATCTTCTGTAAGTTTGTTGAGTTGAATTGGAACCCACGAAAGAAGTCACTAATAATGTTTATTGCAGTATCTATGAATATTAATTATACTTACTTATATCTTAATTTTTTGCCGGTTATTCTTTTTTACCGGAAGGTAGTTAGAATACCGATAAGTACGGCCCCTGGCCAATATTTAAATATCACAAAATGATAACTGAATTTGTCTTACGTCAGAACGGAATAATGTATGCATAAAATTGATGCGAATTTTGAGGACTTAGGCAATTTAGACAGGAGTCAAAAGTCCGATCGATCACGAAACCGCAATCACGGCTATAAGTTGAAAATGATCTCACTAAACTAAATCTTTGCACCATGATGGGAGCAAAGGTTTAGTTTAGTGAGTAGATACTATATTAATGTAGTAAATTATAATCTCGGTGCCGACGCATTAATTTAACTGAAGTAGGTATTTTACGACCGAAAATAGCACTGAAAAATATAAGTTATTGGCATTGCTTTTAAGTCGCCCCTGCTACCTCAAAATAAGGTTGTAGATGTCCACCGTTAGCCCCAGACCCCATATTAGACCTGGGTCAGCTCATCCATGGATATTCATGGTCGCAGTACTAACCTTGTCGACGATCTTATCGCTCTCCAGTCTCGCCAGCTGCTTGGCGCGATGCATGATGGCGTCCGTGTGGAGCTCGATACCGATGTCCTGGGTCAGCTCGCCCATATTCATGGTCCTGCAGTACCAACCTTGTCGACGATCTTATCGCTCTTCAGCCTCGCCAGCTGCTCGGCGCGATGCATGATGGCGTCCGTGTGGAGCTCGATGCCGATGTCCTGGGTCAGCTCGCCCATATTCATGGTCCTGCAGTACCAACCTTGTCGACGATCTTATCGCTCTCCAGCCTCGCCAGCTGCTCGGCGCGATGTATGATGGAGTCGGTGTGGAGCTCTATACCGATGTTCTGGGTCAGCTTGTCCATATTCATGGTCCTGCAGTACTAACCTTGTCGATGATATTATCGCTCTCTAGCCTCGCCAGCTGCTCGGCGCGATGCATGATGGCGTCCGTGTGGAGCTCGATACCGATGTCCTGGGTCAGCTCGTCCATATTCATGGTCCTGCAGTACTAACCTTGTCGACGATCTTATCGCTCTCTAGCCTCGCCAGCTGCTCGGCGCGATGCATGATGGCGTCCGTGTGGAGCTCGATACCGATGTCCTCGGTCAGCTCGCCCATATTCATGGTCCTGCAGTACCAACCTTGTCGACGATCTTATCGCTCTCCAGCCTCGCCAGCTGCTCGGCGCGATGTATGATGGAGTCGGTGTGGAGCTCTATACCGATGTCCTGGGTCAGCTCGTCCATATTCATGGTCCTGCAGTACTAACCTTGTCGACGATCTTATCGCTCTCCAGCCTCGCCAGCTGCTCGGCGCGATGCATGATGGAGTCGGTGTGGAGCTCTATACCGATGTCCTGGGTCAGCTCGTCCATATTCATCGTCCTGCTAAGCCGCTCGAGGAATGCTACAAACTGTAACAATAATCCATTATTTTACAAAAAAAAACAGCGCGGCGATTTCCGTGTGAATAAAAGTGACCAATTGTAAACCTTACTGGAAAGTTATAAGACAGATACCTACATAGTACGTTATATCTACATAGTACGTCATATGGTAAAGTTACTCGAGTGAAACCATTGAGTTATTATCACATTAGTAATAATAGTTCAATGAGTGAAACTGGTTTATGATGGGTGCAGGTCGATTCTGATAAACTGAAACGAGATCTGATGACGGGACTTTCAGCCGTATTCGAACAATGAGATGTGTCAAATACTAGATATTGAAACGATATGGGATATATATTAATATCTAGTATTTGACGTATCTTATTGTTCGAATACGGCTGAAATATATTGAAATTGTTCGTTTAAAGGGTATCAGCAATCAGCTTCGGTCGTCTCATTCGTTTTTAGTTTATGTCTTAAGTATTTCGTATCATTCCGTATTCGTCACTCGTTCTTCAAAAAGACCCTGCACTAGAAATATAAGAAGGTATGCAGAAGGTACTTTTAATTTCGGTAGAACGCGACTTAGTGTAAAGATTAACAGTCTATAATTTGAATTTGTCTTTGGTTCTTCCTAATGAAATGCTTACATTAGCTTTGTCCTTGCGTAAATTGTCTCTGGTGAGCTCGAGCGCTGCCAGTTCAGCCTCAAGCTTGTGGACCTATGAAAGAAATGTATCTTTAAGAGTATGTATTAGATCAAAATACCTATTACTTACCTTAAGTATGGTTCTAAAAAATAAAGACAGCTATTTTTGGCAAGACTCAAACTATACCTACCTTTTCTAAGTAGGTAGACCTACTGTCGAATAGGTTTTACTTTTATACTCTGGGTGATTTTGGGGTCGCGATCCTGAATGTCAAAAATGTGTTTGGGTCAAAAACAAAACTGTGTTCGCGTCTTTCCTGTAGACATACACAAGAGTTAAGGACTATTAAGGTTAATTTTCTTATTTAACCCTTATCCACGTGAAAAGGTCCTCCTTTTATTTAGAGAACTATGATAAAATCATTACTTACATGCCCACAAGCTGTTAACTATTGCCCACAGGAGAGAAAACTAGCGTGTTCGCGCGAACTGTATATTTTTCTCTCCTGTGGGCAATAGTTAACAGCTTGTGGGCATGTAAGTAATGATTTTATCACAGTTCTCTGAATAAAAGGAGGACCTTTTCACGTGGATAAGGGTTAAATAAGAAAATTAACCTTTATAGCCCTTAACTCTTGTGTATGTCTACAGGAAAGACGCGAACACAGTTTTGTTTTTGACCCGTTTAGTATGACCATCTTGGTCATAAATTTCCCCGTGGGACTAACTACAAAATCGTGAAAAAAATAATCTAATGGACACCTCTGCTTGAAGTAGATGAGACGTATAGGCACGGGGGTAAATTATTTTTACGGTTTTCATATATCTGTCCCATGGGAAACCGTCGGGACCATGACCCAAAATTCACCCAGTAGATTATCATCAGGGTTGGGTATTTTTTTTTTCTTCGGCATATAATACATATTACGACACTTATTTCAATTCACGTAGTAGGTAATACCTTGCCCTCGAGCATGTTGCGCTCGTCCTCCAGTACCCGCACGCGGGTCGCGGCCTGGTCGTGCGCGTGCGCCGCGCGGTTGTACTGCTGCGACTCCATGCCTAACTTCTCGCGCAGCGCGTCGATTTGCTACAGCAAGAGGTAAAAAATAATTTAGATTTGGACTTTTGCTAAAATAGGTACCTACTAACTAAGTAATTTAAGTAGTACCTACATGTAAGTAGCATAAATAATTAACTATTGACCTAGATTTTTACATCATAGCTAATAAGCAATAAGAATTAGTTTCAATTTGAGTGACAAACTCCCACAGCCGGAAGTCTTTTTGAAATCTAATTATTAGCCATCTGAAGGCCTACCATTGATCAGTAATGTGTGTTATCGTACCACAGTTTTATCCTTGTTGTCGCTAAGTATCTCTCGAATCCTGTCCTTGATGGTGCTTTCGTGGGCCTCAACGAACCGCGTCGGCAAGCTCAGGAGAATCGCGATTGATTCCATCGTGTTACGAAATTCCGTTTGCAATCTTTGGTATTTTTCATCGCGATGACGGAGGTCCTCTGAAAATATATAAAGAAACAAATTTTCATAATACTCATTAGTCATTTCTTAACTTTGTTATAAGACTTAATTCAAGGACTGACACAAGTTTATAATAATCGTGATAAGACTATGTGGTACTTATAATATACTTATGGTTAATTCTTGAAGAGAGTTTAGAGGCGTATTTTGTCCCTGTCCCACCATGGATATAAAAGAACTTTAATGATAATAATGATATTCGAAACCTATTTGAATTTTCGTTGTACGAGAATACGGTGAACATTTAAGGCTGGACTCCACCAGTGTGCGGCACTGTGCGGCACAAGCATATTCAGTACAAAAATGCTTGTGCCGCACAGTGCCGTACACTGGTGGAATCCAACCTTAATGTTGTACGTGAATTCAATAAGTTTTAAAATTACCTTTTTGTCATGCGTGATGGGCGATGGGGTAGTCAGTCTTATGGTCTTGGATGACATATTTATAACGTAATGAAATACTAATATTAAAGCGACTTTTTCTCAAATCCCAGCCGCTCCAGAGGGCCTACCGCGAACCACGTTCGACGTGTTGCCTCCCTGTCACACTTACGTACGAATTTACAAGTACGACAGAGAGGCAACACGTCGAACGTGGTTCGCGGTAGGCCCTTAGGTCTAGCAGCTAAGACGTCACCTGCCAGTTTAATTACCACCCACCTTTCAGCTGCACAATCATGGACTCGTTCTGGTTGACGTTGTCGGTGACGACGCTCAGGTTCTTGGAGCAGTGGGACAGCTTCTCGCGCGCCTCGTGCAGCTCACGGTCCAGGACTCGCGTTTGTACGGATAGCGATTCCTTCTCCTGCCGTAGTCGCTCCAGCTCAAGTAGCTGAGATGTCACCTACAAAGTTATGATTTGGTAAGCAGACATCATGGTTACTGGCAATCCGTCGCGGTGCCCTATAGCTGAAGTTATTTCAATATACCTACTCTAAAGCGACTAGGTGACGGTATATTCCGGTAAGCCGCGTTATCGAATCCCTCTTAAGCAATTTAACTCCAAGTTTGTAAGCACATTAGCAGACGATTGACGAGAAATTAATCTACATCACCTGGCGCTGCAGCATGTCTTTGTCCGCGTTAGCTCTCTCCAACGCATCCCGGCAACTCCTAAAGTCCTGCTCAACACTCGACAAGTTCTCCGTAGTGTTCATACATTTGTTCTTGAGCCTTGTTATTTCTTGCACCAACTCCGCCGCTTTGATTATAAGGCTTTCTGGGGAATGGGTGTGAGTAGTGTCACAGAATTCTGCGTCCAACGCCGCAGACAAGCGACGCACTAAGTCGTGAAACTGGCAGCGGGCATTTTCCTTTTGCTGCTCTTCGTTATGACACTCTAATTCAAGAGTACGAAGCTTCTTTTCTAAGTCTTTTATTTTATCATCGTAGTAGCGATTGTCTCTCTGTAAAGTTTGTACTGTCATGTCGCTCCTCCCTTGAGCAGCTTGCAAACTACGCTGTATTTCTTCGAGGTCCTGAATTTTCTTCCTAAGAGACGATATGACCGCGTTTTGCCTGGCATTCTGTTCGCGCAGGTGGTCGATTTCCACCTGCTGTTCTAAAATTCTTTGATCACGGGAAAGCATTTGGTTCTTTAAATCGCTGACCTGCAACATAGTTAGAATAGAATACAGAAATGAATAGGTAGGTACGTTTCGAATGCCTGATAAGAATTTAAAATTCCGTTACATATTATCAGCAGACTTCGGTGGTCTAGTTCGATACTTACCTATCACTAATATCGGATCTTATGTGAGGGCGTCGGATCCGATTTTGAGTCATCTATATAATCTAAATACGTTAACTGTTATACTTAAAAACGATTAGGTATATTGTTCTAATGTAAATTTTTTGTGCTACTTTACCCAGGCCGCACGTAATTTTGAGGTCGAAGTCGTCGAAGAAAAATCCATTATAGTGGCACACATCCATTTAAACCAGCGCCAAGTTTTATGTTTCCTTAATTTTGGCCTGGGGTGAACCGATATCGCATACTCACTTCAGACAACAATTTATCTCGCTTATACTGCAGACCCGCGAGATCGCTCCTCAAGGCGGTGACGACGTCATTCCCCACGTCCGCGTCCATCTGTATAAGTTCACCATAAATTATTCATCGAAGGTGCGGCTTCAATAGGCTAACAGTGGCACTAAATTACAGTCATAACTTACAAAATGCCATGGCGAGGTTTTATTGTCAGACGGTCCTACCCACGCGAGCAGAAGACAACTACTAAAGCTGTACTTCTTGTTAAAAAGTTTGCGTGACCCGTATTGCTATTTCAAGCTCGCGAAAGGCACGATATTCTCATTACCTTGGAAAGGGAAGCCCACCCAAACAAATTATGACTTTGTTGACATGATTTGTCTGATAAGGGCTGCGACATGGGGGTTCTATGCAGGTACATACTTAGGCAGCTCCGATATCGACAACGTTTACAAAAGGGAAAAACGAATTCCGTTAAGCTATTTTTATAGCTACGAACTGTATATAGTTTCAGGGAAATCGCTGCATGGTACGGTCTTGAGCACGCTACTTTGCATCGTAGTAAAAGTACGATCATAATTGATTTAGCAAAAAGCTCAGGCTTTATTGAAGAAAATGCCGATACGAGTAACGTAGCTCGTACCGATTAACTGACAGGTACCGTTTGAACATGTGATGGATTACTTAAAGCAGTGCCGTGCCTTTTTTAAGGTTTCGTAGTCACCTAGAAACTCTTATATTAGTTTCGCCATGTCTGTCTGTCTGTCCGAGGCTTTACTCCGTGATCGTTAGTGATAGAAAGCTGCAATTTGTGCATGGACACATAAATCATGCATTGCGACAGAAAGGTAAAACAAAAAGCATAAAAAAATTTTTTAGGGTACCTATATACCTACCTCCCATACAATTTTTTTTTGCTTTGTCCCAATATTGTGGGATAGATCTTTTAAAACGAATAAGGGTCCCTAAAAGCATTTTTGATATACCTAGTCAATATTTTCGGAAATATGCGCTCCGAAAGAAAAAAAACTTTTGAACCACGGGTCCAAAAAATATGAAAAAATCGTGAAACAAGAGTTTAATAAATACTTTCAATGAAAACTATAGCGAACATAATCGGTTTAGTCGTTTATGAGTTATTGCAAAAAATCTTCTTTTCTTAGTAAAAAGATGCAGAAAGATAGATGTAAAAAAACCCTACACTGAGCATTAGGGTGGAGTGTCGTTGTATGGAAAAAAAATAAAAATTTGATTATCAATGTGGAACCGGTACCAAAAGTTGCAGTTTGTCATGTAGATTATAGTGATTATATCAAGTTTCAAAATCAACACTACTTTTAGCCCTCTACTCAGCCACTAAAGAAATTAATAACTAGGTAAATTTTCATCAATTATTAAAATATACTATTTCACTAATATGTGTACATTTTATTGAAATTATATAATACTTAATAAGCGTATAATAAGTTATTACTTACCAAAATTTTAGTGCATTTTTAAATTTTTATGAAATAATATAATTTCAAAATTTCATATTAAACAGCAATTTCATGCAAAACAAGGAAAATGCTAGTGTAAAAAAATTATATGGGTTATTTTTTTTAGACATTCTTGTGTCAAAGAAACGATGTTATTGATTACGAAAAGTATAATTTTACTGCAAAAAAAGGGTTACTTATATGTTTAAATAAGCGTCAAATTTCGCCCTTCGGCGTCGCTTACGCCCTTTTTGGGTCATGTTCAGACGTATATTATGCATATATATACTTATACTAGTATTCTTTTTATCATCTTATCATGTTCAAAATAGTTTTCACGATTCTATTATGGGTTGTAAACTCCAATTTGTGCACAATATCCGGGTTAAAGGGCATTTTCCAGAAAACCCCTATTTACGTGGTTTTACCGAGTCATAAAAATATACGTTATAAACAAAAATAAGCATAGGAATCGAGTATATCTGTAAGAAAAAGATGTTATTAAATGAATAAAACTTGTTATGAAAAAAATAAGCATAAATTAAATTTATTAAAAATATACATATATTGCTATATATAATCGAATAGTAGAGGGCTAAAAGTATATACCAATATTTTTTTTCCCTTAAATAATAAAAAATTAGACATCCTTTTAGAGGGGTTCCATTGCTATATTCAAGAATTTTGGATTTCGCTCCACCCTACTGAGCATGGCCCGACATGCTCTTGGCCGATTTTTATCAATATAAATGTAAGTAATAATTAATAAAAATATATAAAAAAAAGTTCGCGATAAGCTCAAACACCACAGAACGGATTTTCATGCGGTTTTCACCTATACATAGAATGATTCATGAGGAAGGATTAGGTATATGTAAATTGTTAATCCGTGCGAAGCCGGGGCGAGCCGCTAGTAGGTAAATAAAGATTGGTCGGACGGAGTCGCACTCGCACCATATAGGTTCCTTTTTACCTTTTTGGTACGGAATCCTAATTAGTTTGAGGACGGCTGAACTGGCCCGATCCTCATTAAATCAGGAAATATCTTTATAGCGCGATGTAGAAAATGAGCGGGTGTATAGTGCCATCTATCGGTAAATCTGGTCGTTATTTGGGCAACCTAACACATTCATTGCCAACGCGAGCAACGCGCTACGAGTGTAGCCGATGACACGGGAAAAACCGTATGTAACGAAAAGCACCTACGGACAGAGAAGCTAGCCTAGCAGGTCGCTGGCAGGGGATGTGCTAATGTACTACGTATGTTCGTTTTTCAGGGATAATTAGGCAATTTTCATGTGAATAGATTTAGCACAAGGATGCTTTAAAATAGTAAGCAAATGGAATAGGCAGCGGCGTCATTCATTATATTTTTCCTGTGGGTATTTAGGTTTAGGTATGATCATGTAATTTCCATAAATAATCATTTTATTTTTCTTTGCTAAAACTTTATTAATTATATATACCTACCTACAACTCGAGCTCTTTCATATGATACCTACCCCACTTCACTATTATATTGACTTCGAAATGTTGCCATCTATCATCCTATTCTGCTAAAAGTCTCAAAAGTATTTGTAGATGAATAACTGAATATATTATAATTTTGTTGAAATAACTTTTAGAAACAATTTGAAAGTTAATATGTAGGCAGGTGCACGGTACAATAAAAAACAGATACCTAGACATATTTTGTATAAAATTTATAAATGTAGTGACCATAGATGTAAGTAAATTGAGGTAGATATGGTACCAGGCGCACGGTTGTGAGCCATTAAATATAGGTTCCGGAACTATATTTAGTTAGGCGTATGGGTGACGCCAACCTGTCAAGCTGTCAAAATCGTTGGATCAATTTTTAATTTTGTCAACTATGAACGTCACACGTCTACATAAATAAAAGGTCATTGGTAGTGACCCATTCGTTTCTTTAAAATCTAAAATATAAGTACCTCCGTTAACAGGCGCGAGAATCACCATGTACTTGTTCACGGCCAGATATTTCAAGGTGAAACAGATCCAGTTATGCAATATCCTCCCAAAAATCTTCTTTCCACTCACCTCAGTTGGTGTTTTGCTGCACAGGGCCTCGTAAATCTTCCAATCCTCCGCGTCCTCCTTCCCCTTTTCGTCTTCCATGGTATTTACACGTCTCGCTTATTTGGAGCCCCGGCTTGTTTGGGGGCAGTTGACGACGTTGTTGCCAAGAACGTGTAGTCATGTAAACACCACCATCGATTTTGTAGCATCGTTTAGTGTTGACATTTTAAACCTTATTGTGAAGATATAAGGCCTAAAATTAATCAGTTTCGATTATTGTTGTTAGTAAGTCATTGTCATTGTTATACGCAATTTTGCAGTTTTCTTTGAGAAACCCGCTTTCTTTTGTGGTATACTAAGTAGTTTCTTTTCATTAGGTTTAGGTGAAAACGGACGGATTAAACCCGGAAATGTTGGCTATTTATTTGGCGCAGGAGCTTTATTCTTTTATTAAATATCTTCGCTGCGCTTGTAAAATCTATGCGCTATACAGAGCCTCTACCATCAGTTTTAACATTGACATAACGCTCACGTCTACGTAATTTACTTTCTGTACATCTCGCTTGCACTATTGCTCGCATATGCGAGTACGAGCGAGATGCATAGAAAGTAAGTTACGTAAACGTGAGCGTTATGTCAATGTCAAAACTGGTGGTAGCCGTACAGGAGTGTCGAAAACTGGGAATGTCAAAAATTCAAGTGTTCAATGGGACATTAAATGATGAAAGATTTGGGAAATTTTAACTTCTAAGGACGTTCTCAAGACGTTTTTAAAGTAGACTAAATTTGCTACAATACGAGACTAGAATTTTCTCTGTAGATCTAAGTATCCGAGATAAAGCCTTTCAAAAATTATAATTTTTACGAACTTGAGGTAGTAGGCTAGTGCAGTGAGTACCTATGCACTTTTGTCTCAGGCGATGCCGCTTGGCAGGATTGTTCCTAAGGTCAAACAAAGCGGATTTGGCCCGGTAGCCACGAGATCGTATCGTGTCTACCCCCCAAAAAAAGGGGGGGAGGGTCGGCTGTTGCTGCTGCTCCCTGCTCATATAGCAACTAGGGCCAAGTTATACATATATCATTTTCATATCGCTCGAAAAGATAGCACCATAACTTTTGGCGTATACTCGAGTAGATGGCGACACTTTTTGATATTTAACACATACCAAAGACATATATGTAACTCCGTATAAGATGAATAAAGTTGGTATCAGTGAAAGAATAATGATAACAGTTTTAATAATCTGTCGAAAGATGGCAGTAAATTTACTGTGACTATAAAATTTGACAATACGCCTCTATTTAGATTCTCTTTGGTAATATTCTTTTTGGTAATACCAAAGACATATATAACTTCGTATAAGACGTATAAAGTCTAAGGAAAAAACGTGCCTCGGAATTCAAGTAAAAGTCATTCTCGAATAGATGTCGCACACACCTTTAGCCTATCCTCAGCTAGATGGCGTGACGACACCGTTTCATATTTAACAATTTTAACACATAGATATCAGTGAATGAACATGGATCAAAATGATATAAAAATAATAAAATCATTTATCCATATATATACATTATTTGATAACTTTATGCGTTTTCATTTTAAGTTTTAGTCGTGTATCGATAGATGGCAGTAAATTTACAGTGACTACAAAATTTACAATGACAGGACCCCTCTATACTATCTATTCTTTTTGGTAATACTATGCACAAGAAAACTTACGAAAACGGTAGATGGCAGCACGTGCTTTGGCAATGTCATGAATCTAGTATATATACTAGATTTATCTGGATTTATTGGGGGTAAGTGACCGAACAGGATAGTCTTAAGAGTTAAACCGTAAAAAGTCTGCAGCGATTTTGATAGCCCACGCAGTGCAAGTGTCATTTTAACGTCAAACTTCTATGAAATTATGACGTATAAATAACACTTACACTGCGTGGGCTATCAAATCCGCTGCACTTTTATTGGTGCGACTATATGTATCTTTCAGTAGGAGTAGCAGCGAAAGAGCTATTATTGTTTGTCCTTGTCACGTCTCACATTTTATTTGTTCCCCACCGTAAAATTAGTATGGATTATGGTGATCAACAAATAAATTCGACCAATCAGTGTCGCATTGCGCATGTTTTGTGCCTCACGGAGGCACGCGTATACATGTAAATGTTTGTTTCCGATTCAGGCTACAAGATAGCAGACCCTCAAACGCGCATCGAAATTTCTTTATCTGCCCGTCTATCTCTTGAGAATCCAAGTGATAGAGATGGCAGATAATGAAGTTTCGATTTTCGTGGTAACTTTCCTTTTCGACGCCGTGTCAGTGGGGAGACACTCCTGACTTCGTGCAAACTCGGCTCAGCATTGCTCCGATCAATTATTAGGGTTGGCACAACTTGACATCCCTTTGCGTGCACGACCACAGATAAGATAATTACTAGAATTTTGACAATCCTAAATAGTCGAAAGGGATAGTGCCATAAGTTAAAAGGGCTATCATGATTCGACCCAGAATCGCTGTCAAACTTCGGTTTTGTAGGAAGTGTCCTTTCTGTACGGTAGTACTATTACTTATTCTGTGGCCGTGTCAAACAAAAGCTGTCACTCGGACGTCACGCCGGTATCGTCTTGTCAAGTTCTTAAATTAGTCCTATTCTGCTTTCGTCACAATCGTCGGTGGCTTTCAATGTAGAATGAGTGACGAAAGCAGAATAGGACTAATTTAAGAACTTGACGAAAAACCTGCGGAGCGGAATTATCGGTCATTGGCGTCCTAAAGGTTAAGACCTACTTTCCACACTTGTACCATAAATAAGTTAATTTCAAAACGTTGAAAATGTGCTATACTTGCATACCTACCTTGGGCTTATGCTTGTACCTATTGTATACCAATTTTCAGTTACATGTATATTTTATGAACCTCCAGGTCTTTTTAGTATTAAGATTTATGTGCGTATTACGCACCTCTAACATATGTAAAGCCTGACAACAGTTTATTTAACCCTGAGATAGTGTCGCTGCAAACAGCTTACGTATGGCAATAATGTGCGTACGTCATGTATAGTCGGGGTAGTGAGCATTGGCTTCATGTTGATACTCGTATAATGTCAGAAACATTGCTTACAGAGAATTCGGTTCTTTCAATTTACCTATTCCTCAAAATCTGATTCTAAATATTCAATATTAATATATTCTTCGTTTTCTGACTCGACGAAGTCTGATTTTCATCAGATGTTGTGTCGCTTTCAGGACCACCAACCTCGATTATAAAGCGTTCAGTCTCCAATTCGATTATTAGGATTTTTATCGTCGATCTACATAAACCTTAAATGAAATATGTGACGTTATCTATGAAAAGGGACTTTATTGACGATGGCGCTTACGCCATTATGAACGATGCTCCGATATAAACTCAATGCCGCGCGACGCTGACGACAATAAGGTCCCTTTTCATAGGTAATGCCCCATATTAAAATTTAAACCAAACAACTAACCAGTTCAATAAAACCGCACTATAAAATGTCAATACCGGTCATGTCAACAACCAACTTCAAAACATTGTTTATTGGAATGCCATGTAATCCTTCGTCTTTTTTAAGCTGTAAGTATTTGATTGCATTCACTACAATTTTTTCGCATCTTTGGTATTTTTTTTTGGGCTTTTTGTAATAAAACCGTTTATATTTGAATATATTCGTAGATATTTTCCGTTTGTTTACATCGGTGACACTCGATGACAGCCAACGTTCGTTGTCAAAGAGTACTTGTTGCCAGTAAAAGAAATTAGTACCATTGAAAATCCGCAAAATGCCGAGGGTCAAATAAACTGTTGTCAGGCTTTATCTTATATGACTGTATGTGTTCTGAATAAAAAAAAAAAAAAAAAAAAAAAAAAATGGGTATAAAGCTTGAAATGAAAGATAAACATCACATCAAGTAATTATTTATTGATATGAATAATAACAAAGTTTTAAGGTCCTTATTGTTAAGGAGCAAAAAAGCACCCAATTTGGAGTCTGCAATACACGGGCACCGAGTCTCGAAGACCTGGCCACTAACAAATACGAAACCAAAGAATAAATCATCTTATAATTTAAGAACAAGTTTTTATCTTTTCA
The DNA here is from genome assembly GCF_910591565.1 of Cydia splendana. Lineage (NCBI taxonomy): Eukaryota > Metazoa > Arthropoda > Insecta > Lepidoptera > Tortricidae > Cydia > Cydia splendana. The sequence continues at coordinate 31,562,581 of NC_085960.1, read as the reverse complement.
ACTCTTAAACCAGTGTTCAATTTAAATATATTGCCAAATATTACTGATACTTGAATAACTGAACTTGAAATATAATTATGCAAAAATATAAACGTAAAAGTCGAAGCTGTAAGGCCTCGTCCATAAAAATAACGCACCGAGTGAATACGCCACACTAGCGACTAACGTTTTATTAGATGACGTTAGCTTATCGACATAGGACTGAGAAAGAAGACACGTATTTACTCAGAACGTTATTATAGTTTTTGACACCATTGTTTGAAAATGTATTATTGGTCTGCTGAGACTAACAGCGACCATCATAAATAATTATCAGGCGAAGCATTTAAAAACAAAACTGATTGTCATAAAAATCTTAGCGTTTACAACATGTACTTATCTAACAATTCTAAAATCGAAGACAACTTTATTCGCCTCGAAGCGATTAATAATTCGAACAAAACCTTCTGGAATGTTCGCAGTGTAAATATTCCAAAAAGTGTATATTAAAGAGATTCTCTTATTCTAATCCCAGAGGGATCTGCATCCACTCTCTAAATGCACTGATCACTACTATGTAGTGTCCAACTTACATGTAGTCTCACTGCACTTATCACGTCAAAGACGGTAACTAGTCAAAATACTTAAAAACTCAAAATGTCATTCTGAAAGTTTATTTAATTTGGTGGCGTTTCTTTGACGTAACATTACATACTTAACGCGTTATTCGCTCGCACTGCTTCTATATTTTTTATCAGGCAAGCAAGCGGCACTGGCGTTAGCGTCAAGGGGGTTAAGTAAGGAAGACTGGACGTTTAACCCAGTGGTTTAAAAATGTATGCTTGGTCAACCAAATTGTTGACTTCAGATATAATATCACATCAAATATTCATAACCCTTTGAATGCCTCAGTACCATACATAAAGAGGTAGTTTGCAAGATGGCATTCAAAAGTTTACAATATGTAGTAGTTTACAGGCTTGTACTCGTATCTTATGTCTACTAAGTTTTAGGCCTAATGTAATAACAATAAAAAAGCGAAGAACAAACTAGCGGTGGTCAACATCTGACTAGTTTCTTTACCGATTTGAATACCATACACATTTTCGCATTCAAATGGCCCATGACGTCACAATCATACCAGTGAGGTCCACAGATAATGTGACCAAGAAGCATAAACCCCCAGACAACTCTTGTTTTAATAGATTCAAAATACAAGACGTCAGAAGGCTCTACAATTAAACATACGAATAATCAACAAACATAAGTCTCAAAACAACCTTAAAGTAGAACTATTATAATATGTATGGCATAGATTTATTTTTTGATCCTTTAACTTGAGCCCGTATATGATATCGTAATGGTATTCGTCCCATCACAATTGTTTGTACGAAGTAAGGAGATGAACCTTGTTGGCCGGATATAATATAAGTAGTCTATATAAGTAGGTTACAGGAAGTAGAGGGTCTCGTTGAGCGAGTAGTGCGGCTGGTTGTGCAGCGAGTTGGCGGCGAGGAAGGCGAGCTTGTGCGCGTACTGGCACACGGACGGCACGCGCACGCACGACGAGTTGTTGAAGTACATGTGCGTCAGCTTGTACGTCAGCCGCTGGATCTGGACATACAACAATGATTAGCTCTAGTATAAAACCTCAAGTGGTATTTCATCTGTCCAATATCTTGGTCCATTGTCTCACTCTCTCATTAAGCAAAATGTGAGACAAAATACGCATTGGACAGGTGGAATACCACGCTAAGATCTTGGCTCGAGGCATAAAGACGCGAGTATTCACGACCACCGAGATCGCCAAGGCGACCTTCCAACATAGCACCAAGAGCACAAAAAAAAACAAGTCTTGGATGTCATTGAACCTGAAGATTCACGAGTTTTTACGTTTCGACAACTCTTTTTTAAGACTTAATCTACCACAACAGGTTTGTGCCATGTCTCTTCGAAGGGATTCCCATGTTTAAAATATGAGGCTAGAAAAAAAAGCGGCAACTACTTACATGATCAGGGGTCAGGCCAGTCGAGTCCTCGATGACGTTGTAAGACGTCGGTGCGATGGTTCCCTCACGCACGTTTTGGGACACGAGGAAGAAGTCGTATCTGTGGACATAACAAATTACACATTATAATTTTATTATAAAAAAAACGTCCCTTCTATGGGTTTTTAAACAATTGTGCATAGTGGAGTGTTGAAGAGAGAGGGACGTATATGCTAGAAAAGGACAATACGACCGACAACAGTGTTGCCACTCTCAATAATATTTTTAGGTTCCGAATATCGGTACAGTTGTTTAATAAAAGCATTATCTATATGTTTCTAGTACAAATGCCCAAATTGTTGCCAGTCGACACGAATAATGTTACTCTTTCAAGGCCAATATATGACACACGAGTTATCACCTCTCGGGCAGCGTGACGACGTCGTCGATGACGGTGCCGGGCTGCGGGTTCTCGCCGCGGCCGCGCGCCACGAAGATGCGCGTGTTGATGCGCTTCGACACGATGATGAAGCACAGCTTGTACGGCGCCTCCGCGTACACCTCGTTCAGCTTCTTCTTGATCTCACCCACCTGGAAATAAATTGCCGGTTATTAAGTATGGATAACGGCTATGTTACGCTTGTGAGCGCACTTCGATTGTAAACTCGGTTAAGTTTCGATAAAGTAAAAAATAGCAAATTCCCTTCCGTCCCTGTCTCTTTGGTCATTATACAGGGTGTCCAGTGGCAGATATCCGATTTCAAAATTTGATATAAAAAAATTAATTAAACCGTAACTGTATACTTTTATAAAAAGATGACGAATGCGGATTAAATTTTTTGAAACTCACATTTTCTACCGAGCTTCCAATAATATTAGCTGACGGTACATCTCAGTATGGCGTATATTAAAATTAATATGGCAACTTACGCCTAGGACGCCATTCTGATTTTAATTTAATGTTCTGAAATTTTTAGACCAAAAAAATGACTATTGTAAGCTAACAGATTAAATCCGTAACAGTTTTAGAAGAAAAAATTAAAATCAAAGTCAGGGAATGGCAACTTACGCCTAGGAGGCCATTCTGATTTTAATTTAATGTTCTGAAATTTTTAGACCAAAAAAATGACTATTGTGAGCTAACAGATTAAATCCGTAACAGTTTTAGAAGAAAAAATTAAAATCAAAGTCAGGGTCTTGCAGTACTGAATAAAAAAACGTTTTTTAGACACGCCTCAATAGCACGTGCACGCTGCTCTGCTGGCCAGCGATCCATTGTCACTAATTAATCCGCAACACTCATGAAACTAAAAAAAAACCCTGCGTCTCCTTGGCACTACGCGTTCGAAAATTATTTGGGTTTGAAATCGGAAATTTGCCACTGGACACCCTGTATTAGCTGTTCGATTATAAAACGAGGAAGAGAAAAACTTAATTCACCACGGTACATGGGCATAGGGTAAGGACAGTCTAATAAAACATGGTCTTCTCTTCCCAGAGTGACAAGCCTACGTCACAATAACATTGCCACTTTATATAGCGTTATCGCATATTATTATATAGCGCTGTCGCATGATGACGTAGGCTTGTGTCAGTCACGTGGTCGGAAGAGAGTACCAGGCGGAGTATATTATTATACCATGGGTAAGGATACATAAGCAATACATTTAGTTGACTTACCTCGTGGCTATGCACATACGGGATTTGTCCGTCGCCCACCCCGTCACGGTAAATGATGATATGCGACGGCAGCTTTTCTGTCAATAATAAATTAAATATGTAATTTACAACATCTAAATTTTCAAGTAGGATAATAAGACAACAGAGTTTAAGAGAAGTAATGATGGTGCAAATAGGAGCACCGATTAGCACGCTAGAACAGTTCTGCACTGATTAAATATAGAGTCAACTAACGGTTGATCTCGCGGTACTTCTTGAGCGCGACGGTGATGTTGAAGCCCATGTGCGAGGAGAGCTCCTCGCCGGAGGTGTGCGCGTTGACGGAGGAGATGTAGCGCGTCTGCTGGCGGTCCATGGAGGCCACGAAGGCGCCGAAGCTCTTCTCCTTGCTGCGCGTGTCGTGGCACACGTCGTACCCGATCACCATGAGGCTCGGCAGCGGGATGTCCACCGTCCACGGCGCGCCGCCCAGCTGTACCACACCACACCAACGATTATAACATTATAAACTTGATACGGCTACATAACATTTTACAAGTTAACCTGAAGTGAAAGAATAAGAATGATTTATTGCAGTACTGTGTACATTTGTGGATGGTAATCATGATACAATTCGTTTCAACAGTTACCCATTTCGGGTATGCAATACTTAAACAACTTATGAACTAAACTTAAATAACATGCAAAGATACAACAATACTGATACTTACATACCAATTAATGCTCAAAATATTCTTTCAGACTATAACATGTTTTATCTAATAGCCAGTTTTTCAACCTTACCCTGAATCGGTTATCTTCAAGTGCCTTAATATCAGCTGGAAGGTGATTAAATACTCGAATAGATGTTACAAAAGTGCTCTTTTTGTATATAGACGTGTTTGTGAAGAAATAAAACAAATAAAAATGTATGATTTCTATAGCCCCAGCTGTATGATATTTAAATAATTCAAACAAATATTACGTAAAAATTTCAAAACTTACATGTTCGCCATGAGGAGCCAAGTCAGTTTTTTATATCATTTAAACCACAATCAACTATGCCATAAATAATCAGTCATAATTAATAATCAATGATTTACATTAAAGTATAACAATAGCTGTTGTGCTATTGGTTTGACGTTGTTAAGACCCCGGTGTTTGAAAGTGCAGTTTCACCATTCTACAGCTGACAGTCAAGTAAATTACCTTGCAGTTGATCTGTATGGCCACCTTGGTGGCGATGGACATGGCGGACTTGCATGTCATGTTGCGGGCGCACACCACCTGCGTGGGCACGGCGCGGTCCACCGTGCACTTCTTCTTGATCGCTTCGTACCTGACACAGGAAACGATCGGTCAAAAGGGAAGATGACAGGCTGTGACTCAGGCACAAGACGGATCACGTTTTCCTGACACTGACCCATGGAGTTTTCAAATTAATGCAAGTTCCCCTGGTTCCCCCTATGTAACCAGCAGAAATTTAATAGTCTCCGCTCAAATCGGATACTTAATTCTTAGTAATCTGAGCTGAGTATCTAAACTAGAAGTCTCTAGCTTATCTAGATGAAAGGCTTATATTCGAAAGCCTTGTGCCTTAATTTTACAGCAGAAATTAAATCGAATCTAAACGGTTATCGAAAATGATTCGGGTGTTTCAAAAGTCTACGTAAGTCTCAAGAACACGTATGACCACATATTAATTTCCAAAATTCGATATTAAAAAAAGTCACCTGTCCGCCATCTGTCTTGCCAAGACGCACAGAATGAGGGCCGGATTTTTCTTGGCGATTACATTCTCGCACATGTTGGCGTACTCCATCGACCCGTCACGTTGAATGGACACTAAACAAGAGACAATGTATCAAAGTAGAAATCAAAAATACTAGGAGTGCCATTGATCATAGTCGCGTTTATATCTCGAACGTACCGACTTCCGGTTGCGGCATTCTGAAGCCGGCCCCGCTGCCAGTCTTCATAATGAGCCCCACGAAGGCCTCGGCGTCGCGGCGCTGGCGCTCCGGCGTGATCACCACCCACGAGGGGCACGGCCCGAAAGAGAGCAGAGGCCGAGACCTGCAAGTATTATTAAGGATTCAGTAACCTACAGCCACCCGTTCTTTTTTCAATCTGAAGTGAAGTATTAAATAGTAGATTGTACAACAAGGGCATAAAGTGACCCATTTTTACCCGAGGCAATTTTTTGGACAAAAATGGACATTTATGCCCTTGTTGTACACTCTGCTTTTCACTTCGATTGCGAGGAAAATATACAAAAAATCAAATATTTTAGGTTATTTTAACGTATTTATTCAAGACTAAAGAAAATTGTTCTTGGGCTGGTCGGAGGCGCGGGGCACGCCGATCGGGAGAGCGCCGGTCGGGGGCGCGCCGGCAGGGCTGGCAGTTTGTATGGCAGAATTTGGACTTTATTGCTAAGTCAATAAGGGTCGTAATAGATGATTTTACTTTTATGCTCTAGAGCATAAAAGTAAAATTTTCTTCTAAGACTAAGGTAATCGGTCTCAACAGCCAAACAGTTAAAACATATTGCACAATTTTACTGAGCAATAAAAATTGTGTAGATGACAAAACTTGTTATATTATTTTATTTTTGCTCCAATTTATTAGATCCGTATTTTCTGTCATTAAATTTAGTAAATCGCATAAAATAGGAGTCGATTATTGTTCAAAAGTGCTCCGAAATGTTTGACTTGGCAGAAAACCAAGCGTCTCACATCTCTGATCACATGTTGAAAATTAAAAAGTTAGTTGGCGGGAATTGGTTACGTATTATGTTCTTTCGCTTTACGACAATTTCGTGGTGTAAATTGCCGTGAAAAATATAATTATTTTCCTCGCAATCGAAGTGAAAAGCAGAGTGTACAACAAGGGCATAAATGTCCATTTTTACCCTCGTCTACTATTTTGACCTTAAAAATTGCCTCGGGTAAAAATGGGTCACTTTATGCCCTTGTTGTACAGTCTACTATTGTCACTTCGATCACGGAAGAGGCGCAGAACGTTAACAGCAGAAATGACTAACCTCATGTCTCTAGTCCAGCCTTCAGTGGTGAGGCCGGCGGCGTATTTCCGTCCGTCGCCCTGCGTGATGTTCTCCGGCGGCAGTAGACGGCCTTTGAACTTGATCAGTTCATTGGCTAATTTCAGGTCCCATGTCCCCAGTTCCTAAAAGTTAATCGATTGGTTAAGGCCTGTCTCCATATTGCGCGGCAAACTATCGAACATTGGCTCGCTAGGCAGCCGCGCGCAATGGATACCGGGTTGGCTCGCGAGCCAACTCGATCTGATCTGGCTCCAATTTCACCACGGTGACAGGTGCGACAATTGTAAAACATCACTGTTGCTGACGTCACAGGCATCCATGGGCTACGGTTACCGCTTACCGTCGGGCGGGCCGTATTCCTGTTTGCCACCATCATTGTTTAATTAAAAAAAACTTTATTATATCGGAAAAAAACTGATATTTCTCTTGCTAAGTTTATGACAATTGTCACAAGAAACACTACAATTGTCACGAAATTCCGACATATCACTCATTACCTGTCAAGAATTACCTACAATTCTTCTAAATCTTGACAATTGTCAGAAACTTCACAAAAGAAATATCTGTTTTTTCCGATATAATATAGTTTTTTTAATAATACAATGATGGTGGCAAACAGGAATACGGCCCGCCCGATGGTAAGTGGTAACCGTAGCCCATGGATGCCTGTGACGTCAGCAACAGTGATTTTACAATTGTCGCACCTGTCACCGTGGTGAAATTGGGGCCTGATCTGACCTTTAGATTACCTTATCATACACATTTTTATTGCTTATAAACAAATGCTCTTACAATATGTATGTGACGTTCTCTATCAAAAGGTATCACTTTGTCGCTTACCATAATGACGAAACTTGCTTGTATCTTTATACGAATAACCTGTCAAAGCGTGCTTATGGCAAGCGACAAAGTGGTACTTTTTAATTAAGAACGTCACATATAATAAATGTGTTTTGTTTATCTTCGTATTTTCGTTTTCGTGAGTAGTTCACCTAAGAGTGAGTCATCTGTAACTACGTTGAAAGGAAACCTCAGTATAGAAATCTAACGATAAATATTTCATTTTCATTTATTAAGGCGTCAGCCTAACGGGAGCCCCATTTTATTGGGGCCAACCGTTTCGAAACCGTAGGCCGGCTCCGGTCTGACAGCGTGTGGATAGTATAAAGCTAAACTTACCGCAACCACCTCCTTGTTCTGCGTAAAGCGCCTGTTGAAGGCCAGCAGCTTCTGTATCCTGGTATCGGGCCCGATCTTGGTGTGGACGGCCATGGCTTTCATGAGCTGGAAGTTGGCGCGCATCTCGTCGGAGAGGCCGGTCTGGCGGCACAGCTCCGGCACGAGGTACACGAGCTCGGGCATGCCGGCGCGGATCTCGCGCGGCTTGGAGCGGGAGATCAGCAGCGGCTGCCGAGCGTCGTTGATGCGGATGTTGTATTTCTGCAGAACGTACGAGCGGTTAAGGAATGCTGTTGAATGCATATGTAATGTAAGGGCTGGTACACACCGACGTTGCAGTTCCCATACAAATTGCAGTCGGGTTGCAGTCTGTATTGGCTGTAAGCCCACATCTTTAAAAACTAGGTGTATTTCAATACTACGAAATTACCAAATCAGTTGAGAGTGACAACTAGATTTTTTAGAACTATATTTTAACTTCTCGGGACTGCTGCACTAAACAGCAGGAGTTAAATGGACGGATGTTCAAAGTAGTCTGAGCATTATTATTAAGGGAGTACAGAGTTTGTGCAAGATCATTGGGCGACCAAAACCCCCTTAGTTACTTCTGCTGCCGCATGCCAACTAAAATAAAATATAACAACAATTTTCCAGGCCTCCTAATTCTTGCTTTAGAATCACTACCCGCTCCAGTACTTACAGTTTTGTAGTAGTCCATGTAGGATATGGTCTGTTCCTTCATTTTGAATGTGGAAGACGGTGACTCATTCCAGGCCACGTCGTCTACACGGTAGGTTCGCTTGTTGTAGTCGGTCATCACGATTTTGCCTACAATTTTAATGTTTATGAGACTGCTACATAGTGAAACAATAAAACAATACCGAACAATAATTGATAGCTCATTTTACAGTGAAGTGGTTCTAAATATAAAAAAAAATCATATATATAAAATCGAAAAACCAGAACGGGATAAAAAACGAGCGAAGAAGCGAGATGGCGCCTTACAAATTTCTAAAAAAGTTTTTGACACGTTTCTCGAATACGACGCACGTATGATAAGAAAAACCTGTTCAAATCAATTATCTACATATGGGAATAGAACTAGAGCATAAAAACTATCGCTTCCGATGCGTATTTAATTTACAATAAGGAAAATAAATTTTCATAACAATCTTCATTTTACGACATCGGCCATTTCTCGGCAACTCTTGGTTGCTTTCGTTTGGCGGTGCTACAGATTAGACCAAATAATCCGTAAGTTAAAGTAAACTAAATTATGTTTGTCATGTTGGTATACAGGTATTTCTGAGTTTTTTTTACATGAAGTAAAATAAAAAGTGCTGTCAACGTCAACCTTAGTCTATAGAGCCCATACGAGTGATTTATGTCATATATGACTTATCATTCTTATCAATCAAAGTAAATAAATAAATAAACATTGCCATTCGTCCGGGGAACGGGCTAAGAATGCTGAGATGGGCCAAAAATACAAAGTTGATAGTAAGTTATGTAGGTAGATTAAAGTGCATGTTCAGATATTATTGAGCGACCTGGCGGCTTAGCACGGTCGCGTTTTTATCCCTTGTCACCATGCCTGTCACGTTCAAACAAGTATGTAAGTGCGAAAGGGACGCGCATAGTGATAGTCGATAAAAATGGAACCGTGCTGAGCCCGCAGATAAAAATAAGCAAATGTACAGTCAGCAGTCAGCCAAATATCGTAATATAATTTTATTGCCATAGAAATAAGGATGTGGTCCGATATAGTAGCGAAATATTGAGAGACAAAAGCGGCTAAAATCAGTGGTGGCTCGGACAATTAAGAGAGAATGGGAGAGGCTCGTGCCGTGAAGAGAGCGCAGGTACTTGGGACAACAAAATGGGAGACGCCCGAGTGGACGTCCTAGGTACCGCTGAAACGACGTAGTTGCTCAAGACCTGCTCAACCTCGGCCATGGCGACTGGCGAGAGCTATCGCAAGACCGAGAGGACTAGACTACCTGTTTGTATGAAAAGGCGATTTAAGGGCGGTGGTCGTCCATATTCGTCTTAAGGCGAAAATTAATCTAATGAACGTTTTTGCAACTAGGCTTATAAGAACAAATAATAATTTTATCTTGAAACAAGTTTTAAATAAATACGTGTAGATGAAAAAATACAATCTTGCCTTTTATCAAATCACATCATTTTTTGACAAATTTGCGAATTGAGTTATCCAAATAACGGCTACAAATAAGAAATCCCTATCACAGTTTTAAACCATGGCATGCGTGCTGAATACATAATAATGTCGGTATTTAACTAAACATAAGACGAACTCTTTATTTCATTTACGCGAGCGGAGCTGCGGGCCCGTCTAGTATTAAAATAATTTTGTTTTTCAGTGATGGTCGTCATTAAATTTAAATTGTTGGATGTTATTATGATACAATAATAACATTGTCGCTGACAAGAAATCTGTTTTAACAAGACAGTTTATTTTCATAAAATAAAACTATGAAAAAGGATGGGATGTATTATAAATTCATTATACGCGATATAATCCGTTTTCATAGTATTTTTTCAAAGCAGTTTTTGATTAAAATAATTGTACATTTAAAATAATGTATTTATTTACCCGCCACGTCTTCCACGAATATTTTCTTGAAGTTGGCGCCCTTGGTTTGAGCATATTCTTGCAGCATTTGCAAAACCGTGTCCATACGGAGCACTTTATGGGTGATCTCGGTCACCATAAGGAGGCGGTCCTCATATTGATTTATGGTAGTCTTGTAGCCAGGCCAAATTTGGAGCTTGTATTCTGGGATGTCAACCTAGAAAATAATCATAGTTATTAGAACGAATTCATCATCTTACCAGTTAAATTTGATTGTACTTTAGTTTAATAGATATTGAAAACAATGTAAACAATCAATCAAATTTAATTTATTTTGCATATTTCAGAACAACAAGGACAATTTAAATATTTATGGTTAGGTTTTACTTATACGTCAATTGCTAACAAAGCCTGTCATATTGTTGACATAATTTTCAATTTCTATTGAATTTCACTTTGTGTCAGTTACCTTAGCATCAGGGTCGAAAAAGTCCCTGCCCATCAACTGCAAGTTCAGCTTGTAGAAACACTTTCTTATAATCAGATTGAATATCTGGAGATAATGGTAGTCACCCGGTGCGACATCTTGGGTTAGCTGGAATAAAAACACAGGAATGTGGAGACTCTAAGTTGCATAGAAAGTGACAATTTTATGTACAGTCAGCGTCATATAGTAGGTAGCATCCAAAGTAAGTTCCGTACTCCATATTATTTGTATGGCGTATTTAACTATTTGAATACTTTGGATGCTACCTACTATACGACGCTGACTGTACATGACACTTGTCATAATAATACCGCAGCGGCCAGATTGCTAAAAAGACGTGACATATGAAGACTAGAGTCAGACCGATACAAGTGTGCAACGAATTTTTTTAAACGTAAGTGTTATTTTAAACGTAAAACTTCTATGAAATTATGACGTATGAATAACACTTGCACTGCAAGTCCTATCAAAACCGTTGCAGACTTACCTCGGTCTAACTCTAGCTAGCTAGAGCTGACACAAGATTTTAATGTAGTAGTAAAATAATACCAGAAAATGTAGAAATGCGTATTGTTATGTCTTATGTACCAACCTTGATCAATAGTCTCATACGCTGACCATCCGTCTTCCGGTCGGAGTACAACTCCATCGGGTTGGGGTGCAGCTTCTTGACGGTGTACAAGACGCAGCCGTCAAAGATGTACCTATAAACATTACAATACGTATTATGTACTTACCTAGCATACTAATACATACATAAAATACTTAAATTCTCAGTCGGTTGGTAACGAATTTGAGCAGTAATTTTCTAGTAAGATAGCAGAGTTCAAGGATTAAAACGTTGGATGTAGGCGATGTTATAAATAAATTAATATAATAGTGTTGAATTCTCTGTATGCGAAAAATATAAACAAAAAAAAACTTCCGGCACACGAGGTTAAAGGCACCGTCACACAGGCGCGTTTTGCGGGGCGCGCCGCTTTTACATATAAAACGCTCATGCCCCGCCCGGAACACGCGCCTGTGTGACGGAAGCTTAAGTTAAGGCGCTCTTATACTCGAGTTTTACGTTTTCAAGGGGGTGAAGCAGACGCGTGGTAGAACGGGCAGGCGGGCGCCCCGCGCGGCGCACCGCACCATTCCCGCGCAGCACGTCTACGTCCTTATTCTGACGACATCGGTATTCTGAATTGTCAGTTCCGGGATTTTTTCCGGTAATTAATATTGAATAAGATTTATTAGCAAATTCGAATTTTGATGAGTACTTAATGAAATTAAAAATGGTAGGTAAGACGGTGAGTGTAAATAATTATTAATTATATATACAATATGAGTGTATACCGCGACAAACTGAGAATCTAATCAAATGATACCAAATTATTATGAGACAAATAATAGTTCTTACTAATAGACATTAAAAATGTAATAGAGAAAAGTCTGCAACGATTTTGATTGCACACGCAGTGCAAGTGTTATTTTAAACGTCAAACTTCTATGAAATTATGTATAACACTTGCACTGCCTATGCTATCAAAATCGTTGCAGACTTGGTCTAACTCTAGCAGTCAATTTCGGGCAAGTAGGTAGTGAAAATAAGGAAGAATACTAGCAAAGCTAAGATAATTTAGCTATCTTCACAAAAAGAATTATAACAATTTATAACTCTAACTGTAATTACTTACTATTTTTCTAATTTTGAATTGACGAGTAAAAGTCAAGCATTTACAGATTGTAATGACAAAAAACACTTCTACTACGACATTCGAGTTAGTTATTAGCGCAAGAAAATAAAAAAAATCTGCGGAAATAATTCGTATAATTTTGAAAATTGGCACAGTTATACCTTGTGGTGTCCAGATAACCATACTGAATGTCCTCGAGCTTAGCGGGTGTGCTGAGGGTGTAGGGGGGAGGGGGGTGATGGTACCTTTTTCATATTTTTGCTCATATCTCGAATATCTGTACGAATAGCATAGGTACAAAACAATAACAAAAGTTTTAACATAAAATTTCCTACAAATTTGGATCTTTTTATTTTTACGTTACGATCAATACTTTAGGGTTGTTAAAGTTAACAAAGAGATAAAAAGTTGATTTAAGAAAACGTTTCGCCGTTTCAAATATTGATCCTAGAGAAAAGTGTTATGTTTTTCGTAGAAAATTGTATGCCGATTATTTATTTACAAGAACATTAAGAACTTATTTTGCTATGAGCCTTATTTTACGAATCATTTACGAAAACCTAAAAATAGGGACCTGGAAATTGATTCTAATTAACTTACCCCCTTTAATACCTCTTTAAATATTGATCGTAGCGCAAAAGTGTAAAGAACCTTTTTTGTGGACAATTTTATGTTCAATATTTATGTATAATATTTTTTTGCAACGGGCCACCGTTTACGAGTTATTTACGAAAAACTAAAAAAAAGTGACCTGTGAACTGATTGTAATTAACTTTCTTCCTTTAATATCGTTTTAAATTTGATCCTAGAGAAAAAAAGTTCAAGATGTTTTTGGAGAAAATTTTATGTAAATTATTTATTAATTCAAACCTATTTTGCTATGGGACACCGTTTACGAGTTATTTACAAAAAACTAAAAAGGGACTTTAAAGTTACCCGCTGCTTTGTCTTTTTTAATATTGATCCTAGCGAAAAGTTCTACATGTTTAGTAGGAAATTTTATGTTTATTATTTATGTATAAGATGCAATGAGTCATACTTTTCAAATTATTAACGAAAACATACAAACAATGAACCTTAGAATTTATTATAATTAACTTTCCTTCTTTATTATCTTTTTGAATATTGATCCCTGCGAAAAGTGTACTGAATCTTTTTGGTACAAAATGTTCTGTAGATTATTAACGTTTTATAACATTTTTTGATATTGGCCACCGTTTACGAGTTATTTACGAAAATCTAAAAAAGGGGACCTTAGAATTGATTATAATTGAATTTCCCGCGTTAATATCTCTTTGAATATTGATCCTAGCAAAAAATTGTACTAAATCTTTCTTGTAGGCAATTTTATGCAGATTACTTATGTAATAGAATATTTTTTGCTATGCGCCACCGTTTAAGAGTTATTTACGAAAAACTAAAAAAAGGGTCCTTTAATATCAAATATCTCACTTCCGGTCAAGAATTCGATCAAGCAACCAGCAATTTCGGATTCAGCGGGGTCTAATTAGGTTAAAAAACCCGGTTGCCAAAAAGTAATACGATTTGCCAAATGAAATCGATTTTATGAAAAATATGACCAGTCTAAAATATTTGAATCCTGTATATCTATGTTTAAAAATTATTCAATTTGATTAATTTTATAGCCTTTTAAAATATGTTTACACAATTTATCAATCGTGACTGAATTCCGGATTGGTTAGATGGGTGTGTGCCTTTGCTGCCCAACTTGCTATAAAATGACAATATGACGGACGAATGTCTGAAATGTCACCGTATTTAAGAATTATTTTGCTTTTCTTCGCAAGTATGTTGAAAAACATTGTGTGTATAACATATTTATACTGTGATTACCCATTTTATGAAACGTCCGCTAAACTAGCATAGGTCCGACGCTGACAGTGGTCACGGGCGTACTGGCGTGAGGAATGGGCGCAAGGTATTGCCGCGTAGGATGTAATTTAGTAGGCAAAATGTTGAATTCGTCAAATGATGAATGAAAAAATTAACGTATCGATAAAAGGACAAGCAATAATGAAGATTTACTTAAAAGCTATCGACTGAAGTAAGTTTCATATACATTTTCGTCGTAGTATTTCTAACATAAGGAAATAAAGACAGTGTTAGGCATGTTTTCAACTTAAGATTCTATCGAGAAAATAATGAGCCGTCGTGTTTCTGACAAGCAATAACGTAGTTCAAGGACTGAAGTTATACATACTAGAAAATAATGCATGAAATCCTTGTAAAAGTCTGTAAATATGGTGACAAAAAAGCGCATTTTACTACACACCGCGCCTTAAATCTTGAAATAATTTGACAACTGTAGAAATAAGTCTAAAATACAGGTAGCTACATTTTAGTACAACAACCCGGCTGTGTACGGTCTAATAGATAAAGAAATTTTGCAGGTGTTCTAGTAACATTTACTAATATGATGGCGTTCTGTAGTTTTATGACGTCTTAATGCGTTCTCTGAATTTAAACTGTTTTACCTATGCCTTTGGGATGTACTAACTAGTACATACACTTAAACGTTCCTGATTACCAAAAACTGTCGAGCTACGATTCAAATTATATTTTTACTTAACACAAAACAAATTAATTTGCTAGTAAGCTTAATGGAGCCAAGCCATCAACGAGTCCGTAGGTGACATAATAACTTCTACCAACCGCCGCAGCCGCATTAAATAGTACACATATCTATACAGATCATGTTATGATTTCTCGTCTTACCCTCCTAGAGTGTTGGCGTGGACACGCAGCAGCCCCTTGCGGGTGCCAGTGTTGTCCTCCTCGGGGTCCACGTCCACGTGGTACTGGTACAGGCGCCACTGGGGCGTGGAATGGACGGTGAAATAATTCGCCATTAACTCCAGTGGGTCGCCGAAAGACCCTATTAAAACAATAGAGAACTTGTAATAGTACATTGTGCAACATGGGGCGTAAGTTAAATATTGCAAACGAGAGTAAGTTAAATAATTATATATTTTTATTAAGTTAATTATCGATTTATAGACTCGAGTTTGTAATATTATTACGCCCCGAGTTACACACAATGTTTTACATCACATTTGCGATACAAAAATTAAGTATAAAGACAAAAAACTGTTAATTATGGCACTATTAACTTCATAACTCCCTCGGGAAAACGCTTTTTCTATAACTCCCGCTAAACCTGCGTGCAATCCCACATTTACTGAGCGAGTGTGATGAAAAAATATTTTGCTTAGTTAAATAGCCATACTCGTTATTTTAATGTATGAGACAGGTTCACTGTCCGTGGCCCAAACACCTTTATTACAAAGCCGTAAGATTAAGGATTCAGATTGGGACAGTGAATGTGTTGTATGTGAGTTTGCGCTGCAAGTCGCAATTTTAGCCAGACAAAAAACGTTCCCTCGGCGTTAGGGCACTGATAATGGAGATATAGATAGGGACAAATTATTATTACCAAACAACACTGGCCATACCCGGGCTTTTGGGTACAGGAATGTTTTGCATTAGAAATATTAGAATGTACCTCTAAGCACACACTGAAAATGAAATGGCGGAGTTGCTCCACAAACTGGAAACCATCAGTATGGAAATGGGACTTGCTATTAATAAATCTAAGACCAATCATTGACCGTTTCACAGCTATCCAACGCACCAATCTTCTACGTGACTACGAAACCGTAACCCAGTTCCAATACCTTGGCTCACTGATTACCAACAAAGGAAGTAGCGAACCTGAGATACGGAGACGGATTGGCATGGCAAAGTCTGCAATGACCCAACTGAGCAAAGTTTGGAGAGACCGTAATATTAGCCACCGGACTAAAATACACCTGGTCCGCACCCTTGTCTTCTCCATTGCTCTATACAGTACAGAGACGTGGACATTCAAAGCCGCTGATAGACAGAGAATCGACGCTTTTGAGATGTGGTGCTGGCGACGTATGCTAAGAATACCATGGACGGCCCGCCGCACCAACATATCTATTCTAAAACAATTAAAAATAGAAAAGACTATCTACCCTAAAAACGTCTATCCACAACCTGTTTGCAACGAATATTGCGGTACTTTGGCCATGTTGCACGCAGGGATACCAGCAATTTGGAACGCCTTATCGTGACCGGTAAAATAGAGGGAAAAAGGCCTAGGGGTAGAAGTCCCAAACGATGGTAGGACCAAATAGCGGAGGAACTAAAAATACCTGTCAGCGACGCACTCCACCAAGCTACAGAACGGGACCGATGGAGACAACTAGTTGACGGAATCAAACGGAGTCACGATCCTCAGCAATGAGGGACCGATTGAAGAGAGAGACCTCTAAGCACATTTGGTGCTTACTACCTATTTACTTATTATAGTGCGGTAACTATATTGCAATAAAAAATATATAAATACACAACATTCATGTACCCAAAACCCTGTAATGTAATGTATTACTATTATAGTAGTAATGCTGTATTGCTTTAGGTTGTAAAGAGTAACCCGACTAAACCACAAACCACTTTATTATCATTAGGTATCATGTTTTGGCGGTACTGGTGTGTGTCCCACGTTCATTAAGTGACGGTCCTTTCCGATTAATGAATGAATGAACATCTTTATTTCAGGCAACTAGTGGCCCATACATAAATACCTTAAAACTAGCAAACATATTATAAAAATATTTTTACAGTACATATGGTCCTATTTTCCCGCACTAGTGCGTATGTCAAACGTTTAAAGGGCCATATGTACTGTAAAACGTACGATACACGTGCGAATAGGTAATTCGCAACTCGTGTCGATTTAAAACACTCCCTTCGGTCGTGTTTTAATTTATCGCCACTCGTTTCGAATTTCCTCTTTTCCGCACTTGTATCGTAAATAACTATTTTAAACTAAACACTACAGATCACATTATGCTCGCATTATTATTAATGACCGGACATTTATCACAAATATAGACACATTCAATATTTCTAGTACATTTGTTTTCTATAGTCATTTAGAAGCAGGTTGTGATCCATCATGGCGGTTTGGGCCACGGACAGTGAACCTGTCACATATATTAGAATAATCAGAAGCTACTAAAAACATGTCATTACAATATACTCTAATTCCCCATCAAACAGTTTTCATAAATATTCCTGAGTTCAATTAACATGATTAGGAATTCTTTATTTCATATCCTCCACTTCTTCGTAAAAAGAAACGGTACACAAACATAAAAGGATTCTAAGAAAGCGGTGTTTGGGCATTTTGGTAATGAGAAGACACAAACGGTTTGTAGTATAGTAAAAAAGTTAAACCTATTACGCAAGAACTTAAAAAATGACCCTGTTGCCGACGTTTAAGACTTTCGAACCGGTGTGAGTCATAATTTAATGTCTGTAATCTGTATGAATTATGATTTACAACTGTAATTACAGCTATCCAACGCAAGGCAACGAAGTAGTTTTTTTTTCGTATAAAGTTTTTTGGTTGTGAGACCGATTTACCATTTAGTGGGTAACGGCAAGATATTTGCCATCACACCACTCGGATATTTTATTTTATTTCTCAATGAACGTGTTGTTAGTTAATATAAATTTTGGTTCGCATAAGAGAATATACTCGTACCAATCTACGAAAAAAAGGAGAGCTGATAGACGTTATTCCATCCCTTGTTAACCCTTTGACCATTATTTTTTATAGCAATGAATCGAGAACTTTAACGATACGCATAGCATGAATTCTTTATTTAATCATTTTAGAGAAAGAGAAATATATATATTATTTCGGGGTTTCCGAATTATAAGACGGCAATATGTTTGCCGTTATCAGCCAAGGGCAGTAAGTGACAAGACCGTCATGTCAGTTTGCCGGGGGAACCACGGGTAGCATGAAGTATCTTAAGATGAATAAATTAAAAACCAATAGAATGATAAGAAATGATTAAAACCTTTATTTAACTTAAAAAGATTTGTTTAATTGTATATTATTTCCAAGTATATATTGTAATCCCAGCAAAACTGTGGATAGGTTGCTAGCATGTAATAATTTGAAGTATTGAATTAAGCTATTGCTCCATATATAAATCAATAACAATAGTAGCCTAACCTACCCTTTCCTTTAATAAACACCAGACACTTAACGGATAGTGGCAAATATATTGCCGTCTTCATTTTTTTAATTTATCAAATACCAGATTTTTTTTCTTTAAACTTTATGTCGCCAAACTTGTCTCTGAAACTAGAGAATTGTGACTATCGTATAAATCCAGAAAAGAAATTTTTATTTACAAACATTTTTGTTCAAATGTAGGCAATAGTTAAAAATCGAAGTTCAGGCCTAAGAATCATCATTTAACAAGGGATGGAATAACGTTTATCAGCTCTCCTTTTTTCGTAGATTGGTACGAGTATATTCTCTTATGCGAACCAAAATATATATTAACTAACAACACGTGCATTGAGAAAAAAAAAAATATCTGAGTGGTATGACGGCACATATCTTGCCATTACCCACTAAAGGGTTAAATGATGATTCTTAGGCCTGAACATAGATTTTTAACTATGTATTGCCTACATTTGAACAAAAATGTCTGTAAATAAAATTATCTTTGCTGGATTTATCCGATAGTCACAATTCTCTAGTTTCAGAGACAAGTTTGGCGATATAAAGTTTAATGAAAAAAAAAAAAAACTGTTATTTGATAATTTTAAAAAATGAAGACGGCAATATATTTGCCACTATCCGTTAAGTGTCTGGTGTATATTAAAGGAAAGGGTAGGTTAGGCTACTATTGTTATTGGTTTATTTATGGAGCAATAGCTTAATTTAATTCAATACTTCAAATCAGGGCTCGGAACCGGTATTTTTAAAAAACCCCGATATAGACAAATATTTTGAATTATTTTATGCTCTTTACGTAGGACTGAATCCTGTATTTAGGTAGCGACTTTGTGTTATAAGATTGTCCAATTCAAAATGAAATAATATTAATAAACCAAAGAACGAAAAAGAACGTAATAATTTTTGTATGGAGCAAATACCGGTTTCCGACCCCTGCTTCAAATTATTACATGCCCGCAACCTATCCACAGTTTTGCTGGGATTACAATACCTACTTGGAAATAATATACAATACCACAGAAGAAATAAGGGTTATTCCCACTAGTTACCACCAAGTTCTTACCAGTGGTAACTACTGGGATTTTTTTTCCCACCTTTTACCACTGGTAACTACTGGGAAAAAAAGTTGGTGGTAACTACTGGGATTTTTTATTCCCAGTAGTTACCACTGGTAAAAGGTGGGAATTTTTATTCCCAGTAGTTACCACTGGTAAAAGGTGGGAATTTTTTTTCCCAGTAGTTACCACCAAAATATTAGAATTCAATAATAATAAAAACAGTGTAAATAGTATATTATAAATGTAGCGTGCTGTAATAAATAATTATGTGTCAGTTAGTGATTCAGTAAACTGCTTTAAAAGTGATCAAAAATCGGTAATTTTACCGGTATAAGTGTCAAAACTAAAATAGAAGAGTCTCATTCTAGTTAAGTAGAAATTAACTTACTTACTATCCGGATTATTTTTATCTTATTAACTGTAAATTTACATATTTATACAAACTATCTAATTAATGTTCCCTCTGCACCACAACTCTCATCGCATCTTGGTTAATCCTAATGTTGGCATAAGACAATGACAAAAACTACCACGATCCGTGAGCTTTCGGTGTAGCTCACATGCCACCCGATAGGTAATAAAATATAATTATCAAATTATGTCAACCAATACCATTGCTATCGGCCATAGGGGCTGGCAGTTATGCCGAACAAAGAATATTTCTCAAGGGTAAGACACGGGCGACACGGCGGTTAAGAACAAAAGGGTGCGCGGTGTGCGCCACACTTGGTTCGGCCTCTTTGCACTCGTGGTATTTAATAAAAACAACCCAAAATATATTTTGGAACTAAACGGTTGTTTTGCGTTTTGCAATTACAAGGCATAGGTACCGATATTATTCATAGGTACTTATATTGCAATAAACCAATCAAAGTTGTATAAACCTATCAAATATGCATAAGGTATTAAGGTAGGAACTTAATTGTTTCTTACGTTACCGTGATAAATATTTTAATTTTGTAATTTAATTGCAAGATCACATTCACATTTCCAACTCTACCAGGTTTTATAGACGTTCGCATTCGCACACCATCACCATCAGAATCAGATAAAGTACTTATAATTATTAGTTTACTCTTTTTCTGATTTTTGCTTTTAGCCTGACGCCCTCTTGCCCCGTTCGTCTCAATTTAAGGTCGTTTTATGTGATTTTAATTACTTACACGTTCTTCCAATAAACATATTTTCCAAAATAATACGAGTTAAATACAAAAAAGAAGCGTCCGAATAGTACCTGATGCCCCTCTGGTAGAGTGTTATTACCATCCCGCTAGTGTGGGTGTTTAAGCAATCGAGCCAACCAGCGTAATATGACCGAGCGATGTACTACCCGAGCGTAATTGGAATGCGAGCTTATACTGGTTAGTCCGAGCAGTCAGCCCATTCGAAGCGCGCCCTAAGCTGTTTTAATAACAACCATGTCCTTTATTTATTTAGCCTAACTACAAATTATGAATACCTACATATTCCAGCTCTGTGTCGTGTTATAATAGAACGAAATGAAGTAGCTGTAAATAATAAAACGAAACCGGCTCTGTCGGTTTTTGACTGATTTGTTTGTTCGTTTGTATAAATATGTAATTCAATTTACAGTTAATAAGATAAATTTAATTCGGATAATATAGTAGATTGTACAACAAGGGCATAAAGTGACCCATTTTTACCCGAGGCAATTTTTTGGTCTGAGCGAGGCGAAGACCAAAATAGTAGACGAGGGTAAAAATGAGTCATTTATGCCCTTATTGTACACTCTGCTTTTCACTTCGATTGCGAGGAAAATAAATTATATTTTTCACGGCAATTTACACCACGAAATTGTCGTAAAGCGAAAGAACATAATACATAACCAATTCCCGCCAACTAAGTAACTTTTTAATTTTTTTTTTAATTTCCAACATGTGATCAGAGTTTTAGACGCTTGGTTTTCTGCCAAGTCAAACATTTCGGAGCATTTTTGAACGATAATCGACTCCTATTTTATGTGATTTACTAAATTTAATGACAGAAAATACGGATTTCTAATAAATTGTAGCAAAAATAAAATAATATAACAAGTTTTGTCATCTACACAATTTTATTGCTCAGTAAAATTGTGCAATATGTTTTAACTGTTTGGCTGTTGAGACCGATTACCTTAGTCTTAGAAGAAAATTTTACTTTTATGCTCTAGAGCATAAAATGCGATTTTATGTCGTCTACACACGACATAAAGGTGCACTTTTTGAGCATGAGAAGTGAAAATTTAATTTCTACTTAACTAGAATGAGACTATTCTATTTTAGTTTTTACACTCATACCGGTAAAATTGTTTTTGATCACTTTTAAAGCAGTTTACTGAATTACTAACTGACACATAATTATTTATTACAGCACGCTACATTTATAATATACTATTTATACTGTTTTTATTAGTATTGAATTCTAACAATATTTTGGTGGTAACTACTGGGAAAAAAAAAATCCCACCTTTTACCAGTGGTAACTACTGGGAATAAAAATTCCCAGTAGTTACCACCAAGCCGAGTTGGTGGTAACTAGTGGGATTTTTTTTCCCAGTAGTTATCAGTGGTAAAAGGTGGGAAAAAAATTCCCAGTAGTTACCACTGGTAAGAACTTGGTGGTAACTAGTGGGAATAACCCAGAAATAATAGTACTACCGTACAGAAAGGACACTTCCTACAAACCCGAAGTTTGACAGCGGTTCACGGTCGAATCATGATATCCCTTTCTAATATATGGCACTATCCCTTTCGGCTATTTAGGGTTGTCAAAATTCAAGTGATTATCTTATCTGTGGTCGTGCACGCAAAAGGAAGTCAAGTGGTGCCAACCCTAATAATTGCTCGGAGCAATGCTGAGCCGAGCGGAGCCGAGTTCGACCGAAGTCAGAAGTGTCTCCCCACTGACAATACCTACATATACAAATAAACAAATCTTTTTAAGTTAAATAAAGGTTTTAATCATTTCTTATCGTTCTATTGGTTTTTAATTTATTCATCTTAAGATACTTCATGCCACCCGTAGTTCCCCCGGCAAACTGACATGACGGTCTTGTCACTTACTACCCTTGGCTGATAGCGGCAAACATATTGCCGTCTTATAATTCGGAAACCCCGAAATAATATATATATTTATCTTTCTCAAAAATCATAAAAAAAAAATTCATGCTGTGCGTATCGTTAAAGTTATCGATTCATAGCTATAAAAAAATAATGGTCAAAGGGTTAAACGGGTTAATTTCCTGTTAGCTAGTAGGCAATAAAAAAATGAAGAAACAAAGGGAGTGGCTGTGGCTGGTGCCCAGCAGAGGCACTAAAATCCCAAGTTGTCATAATGGATAAGACTTACAGCTGCGTAGTTTCCTAGAATGTTGAAGTATTATTATTTTAATGTTTCGCACATGTTTGGCCCAACTATCAGAGCCGATAGTTAGAATTTCGTTGTTTTGTTTGTTGCTCAAGATAACAGGTTGGGCCGCGGACTGGACGGACGACAAGGCCATTCATACATTTGGGTGAGTGCAATGCATATGATTGGCCCTGATTTTCATGTCCATATTGGGTTTTGTTTTATTAGTAAACTAGCGACCCACCCCGGCTTTGCACGGTAGAACCTTAACTTAACAAAGTATACACCTAATTCTTCCTCAATAATCATTCTATTGATAAGTAAAAACGCCCAAAAACCCACAGCTGGGATCGGCAAACCGCGGCTCGCGAGCCCCATGCGGCATGTTCTTAGACCATTGAAATCAACATTAACAGTTTAAGCCATTGGCTTTTTTTCTCGAAAGTTTGCCGACCCCACCCACAGAATAATTATGCTAATAAACGTTCGCAAGTGCCAAACTATATGAAAATACCTCTAGCTGCAATCAATGGATTGATTCGCTTCCTTTTATTGGTCTGTTTTATTTACATTATTTACTATTCTCAAACATGCAATGAAATTGATATTATGTTCTTCATATTAGGCTGGATAGTACCACGTCTCGGGCGCGGCTAATTTAATTTAATTTAATGAAATTTCATATACATTTGCAGGCCAGGCCGGGAAGTGGCTCATTTTTAATTTCAATTTCACATATATTTGTGACACAGCATCATGGCATTTAGCCATTAAAATAAACTGTAAGCAATATTTGCTTTTTGGTTCGTTCTGACATTTAAATTAAGTGGCTAAAACTACAGACAGATGGATGCAAGGCGGAAAAATCAAAGATACATTAATATATACGTGTAATAAATTGAAAGTTCTCTTTTGGTTTTCTAATGCACCACCTACAATATTTTCTGCTTGGCCTTAAGGTTGACTGGAAGAGAATGCCTCATGGCATTAAATTCGCCTTTTGTACATTAAGTTATTCTTTTGTGCAATAAAGTTTAAATAAATAAATAAAAACCAAAATACATGAGTAAAATATACGTGTGATAAAGATAGGTATAGATGTTAGTTATATTTTGTCTAGTTTACTGTAGCTGGTTTGTTAGTGCACGACACCTTGCATTTTGAGACTATGCGCTGAAACTTGGCACAGTTGATTCTTGGCTGGTCTTGTCTGTCTTAATTTATCGGAAAATGATATATCACATGCCTTAGTAGGTATAGTTTTAGAGAAATGTTGCTCCAAGCATGGTCTAATAAAACATGGTCTTCCATTCCCAGAGTGACACGCGATTACGTCACAATAACATTGCCACTTTATTTCAACATAACATGTTACATGGGTACATTACACCTATGGTTAATAAGTTAAAATATTTCTTTATAATTTTATAATTTTCATTTATATGTATTTTAGCTTAAATTTTACAATAACACGTCTTTTTTAATTACTCGTTAGCAATATCTTCCGATTCACGAAAGAAATTTCAGACTTTCGGGTAATTCTGTTTATACTACTGGCAACACAGGATAGCTCTGTGCACATTTGACAATTCGGATCTAGATAACTTCATGCCCTGACCGTCATCCTTGTCGAACGCGTGTTAATTGTTATTTCCTTCTCGCTCAGTGTCAGCAGTCGCAGTGTTTTCCAAACTTTTCACGTCGTAAGCTTGGTAATTAATGTGTAACTGTGAATTAGTTTGTTAAACGTTTGCCTCGTATAGATAAATAAAGTTTAATTTAATACATTAGATTTGTTTTATTTTACTATGTTTCTACATGAATAACTTAAAATTAATGCCGTTAAAATAATTTTCACCATTGGTTAAAATTCTCCCACATTTCAAAGTTTGAGAACCTGTAAACAGCATGATGACGTAGGCGCGTGTCAGTTAGGTCATACGCGAATCTCGGAATGGAGTACCAGGCGGAGTATATTATTATACCATGGCTCCAAGTGAAGCGCGGCAGCGTCGAACTTCCCCCTCCCCCCCCACTAAATGAGAGGTGGCTCTTGATGTCTCCCGGTCTGTATCTGCTCAAGACCAGCTAAGAACCAACTGTGCCAAGTTTCAGCGCAGTCTCAAAGTGCAAGGTCCCCATACAACGGTGTGCACTAACAAACCAGCTACTGTTAGTTTGTCTAGAAATAAAACTGATTTCTTTCTTTATTTCATTGCATTTTTGAGAAAAGCACTATACATACATCGGCGTGAAACGGGGTTGTCGGCCTCACCAAGTTCGGCTGGCATCCCATTACTTCCCAGCCTCTGTAGTAATGTACTATTACCAAATGCTAGCATGTTTATAGGTACATACTTGAAAGGAATCGGCCATTTAAGAAACAGTAACACTTACCTTTTTTCGATTGCAACTGATCAGGGCGGGTGCGGAGAATCATGACATTCTCTGGGAGCACCCTGCCACCACCACGGCGCGAGCCGCGACCGCTCACCGCTCCGCCGGGCTCACCCGAGTTTCCCGGGCCACCCTGGCCTAAAAAATTAATAACAAATTAAGGTTTGGTTAACAAATACTGGCTTAGTAGAAATAATGTTTCCGGTCAACGATCATGAGTCTCGATCATGTTACACAATACCATTTAAGTACTTCATATCAGACTATCAGAGTAAATTCAATGAAACAAACTTCAACATTTATTCAGCAAATAGGCACTTTTACACGTCAACATTGAATTTACATACAAGCAAAAATAATAATACATCAACAATTTTACAAAATACAACTATGTAACGGCAACTACCAATTCAAACTAACATATATTATTACAATTACTTTGAGATGTATATGGTCTCTTAATGTCGAATTAC
The DNA here is from genome assembly GCF_910591565.1 of Cydia splendana. Classification (NCBI taxonomy): domain Eukaryota; kingdom Metazoa; phylum Arthropoda; class Insecta; order Lepidoptera; family Tortricidae; genus Cydia; species Cydia splendana. The sequence continues at coordinate 31,536,577 of NC_085960.1, read as the reverse complement.
ATAAAAAAAACTATAATAATAATAATATAGGATTTATAGGCTCGTGAAATCCGTAATGGAGTACAAAAAAATACAGATACAAAAACTAAATTAGAGATGTAAATGTCTCTAAAGTGTCAGAACTATATGATTGTATAGTTTATCAAATTAGGGTCTACAAGAGTCGAAAACAAGATAGGCGCCCGGCTCACCCGAGGCTCCCGGGCCTAAAAAACTAACAACAAATTCAGGTTCGGTTAACAAATACCTAAGGCTTAGTAAAAATAATGTTTCGGGTCAACGATCACGAGTCTCGATCATGTTACACAATACCATGTAAGTACTTTTCTTCATATCAGCCTATCAGAGTAAATTCAATGAGACTAAAACCACATTACCTATGTCCAACGTCTGCATTCGTTGTTGAATGTCAACATCGCCCGGATGCGCGTGGGTGGACGGCGTGGTCCTGTGCGAGGCGCGGCCGGCCGACGCGGCGACGGCGGGCACGCCGGCGCGCACGGGCGGCGCCACGGACGGCGGGCCCCAGGCCGACGGCGGCTGCGGCCTCGGCCCGGCGGCGGCGGCCCCGGCGGCCCCGGCCGGCCCGGCCTGCGCCGGCTCGCCCGGCCGCCGCGGCGCCTGCCCGCCCTCCTGCGACCCTCGCCCGGCGCGCCCGCGGGCTTTCCCCCTACCTCGAGGTTGTTCAGACATACTCTGCAAAAAGTGCAAAAATTAACGGTATACAAAATTGCACTACCTCAACGATCGATATGTTGTGCGAGTTCTGACATGACCTTGATGCACTCCCGATTTTACAAAATGGATGACCCAATTTAAGTTTTTAGGCAGGAACAGGTATTACAAAAATATAGGCCACGATTTCTTTAAATGAGGAATTATCCTCATTTGTCAATATTTTTTAACATAATTCACATGCCTAAAGGGGTCAATAATGTCAGTATCCCTTCATCAAAATAAAAAAGCTGACCCAGCCATTTTATTTACCAACAATACCAACAATGGCGGGTGACGCGTGCTGTTTTTATTTTGATTGAAAAAGTCGTGTTTGCGATTAATGATGATATGTCACATATTATTAAATAGCAACTAAATACATACAGTCGTATATTATAAAATATTCATCAATTTAATACAATTTCAGTGAAAAATAAAAGAGAATCGACGTCAAGAAAAATGATGTACATTATGTATGAGCTTGCTGAACTACTCATTATTACAAAACATATTATTTGCGTTCTAATCGAATAATTAAACTTAAAAATGTATAATATATTGTTTTCACTTACTTGTTTCTATCTATTATATTTTGAAACAAAGCCCGAGACGAGAAGACGTGAACCGTCATCCATGCAGCGAAACAAAAAGTGAATGGAATGTGAAAAAAAAAAAACTATAGCCGGAAATCGCGAAAATACGACGCGTGTTGCCACTTGTAAAATAATTAGACTACTATCAAACGACCGGACGGTCTGTCGGATCGTTGAGGACGTACCTGAGAGCCTACCGCGAACCACGTTCGACGTGTTGCCGCCTCTCTGTCGCACTTGTAAATTCGTACGTAAGTGTGACAGGGAGACAACACGTCGAACTTGGTTCGCGGTAGGCCATCAGACAACAGTGACAACAAATTGTTTTGTGATTTTTGCTGCTTAGCCTGGCCGCACACGTTCGGAATTTTCCGTACAGAATGACATGTGCAAGCGAAAAGCGCTATGCATTTGTAGAGCGACGTCCCGTACCCACCTGTCATTCCGTACCGCCCGGGAAAATTACAGCTTGGCAAAAAAGAGTACAAATTAGAAAGTGGCAACATGTAGTGTCGTCCCTTTCAAACCAATTTATAGAAAACGGGACGTCACTACAGTGTTGCCACTTATCTACGTCGCATCGCTACGATTTATCGTAATGCCGGCTACATACGTAACGATAAATCGTAGCGATTAAACTGTGCAGTCCGAACTGCGCAGTTTTATCTACCGTGTGTATGACAAATCGTTGTCGATTATCGTAACGATTTGTCATACACACGGTAGATAAAACTGCGCAGTTCGGACTGCACAGTTTAATCGCTACGATTTATAGTTACGTGTGTAGCCGGGGTTAGTATGTAGCAAAGAATATAATACTCACTAGGAGAAGAACGATAACTCCATACAAAAAAATGTCCCTTTCAAAAGTTCGTTTATACTACTAGCGCTCTGGTAGGATACCATTGTAATTAGAATTGACAACCCGTTTAGCCTAGCGGGTATTGGCAGTAATCCAGTTCAGGAAGCTAATGGTCCTGGGTTCGAATCCCAGAGAGGGAACTTCTTTTTGTATTTTTTTCTTTTTTGTTGGGGTCAGGTTTTTAAGAGCCCATCAACGTGCACACTAGCGCCACTGCTGAATACATTAAACTAGTTTTTATGTTATTGGATTCGTCAATCTACCCGTCCAAAGTTAAAACGGCCGTTTTTGTTTTGAGCTCATAGATCGACGAATCCAGCAACATAAAATCTAGTTTGATGTATTCAAAAGGTACCTAAATACACAATACAGTCCGTAGCGGCCCCTTTTTTAAATACATGTCGTTAAATTTAAATAATCACGATTATTTAGCAGTGGCGCTAGTGTGCACGTTGTTGGGCTCTTAAATTAGCATTTCACAAATAAGTAAAAAAATACGTTAAAAGATAATGATTAGGTACTATATTCAGAAATTCGTGAAATATAAAAGGTAACAAAAAGTTATGTACGTATTATTAAGATATGAATATTTTCATAATACATATGAATACATACACTGATATGGCAAATGGTTACAAGTTGTTATTACATCTATCCGGTTATCGGACATTTTCTGCTTCACAGCTCCGCGCAGCGTTCTTGGTCACCGGGAAACTAGTTTGGATATGCGGCAGATACGTGCCCTTCTGAGCTTTTTCCAAGAAATCATATGACGGCCCAGGATTATATTATTATCTCACGCTCAAGCCATCTGCTGATTCACTTTCTAAAACAAAATAGTCAAAAAATTAAACAATATAATCTATCTTCCTAATTACTAACGTCGCTAATTCCTAGGGTTACCAGCTTAAACAATGTGGGGTTTTACATCTATGTTGAATTTTGATTATAATTTCTGACGCGATATAGCGTCCGCGGGACTTACGGGGATAGTAAGATTAAATTATTATATTTGAATTTGGTAATTAGAACGCTCATTTTTATTTAAAGATTAATATATATCTTACCTTGAAATTATCGCTGTTTCTGATTTACTACAACGGTTTCCACACACACATTAGGGCTTTCCATAATCCGGATAAGAATTGTTGATAAAGTCGCCATTGCCGGATACATACAGCAAGGAAGGAAGAGAGACAACGGTTTAAATTTAACTAAGTCTGTGCGAAGACGCATTTAGATATGTTGCTCGTACATATGAATAGTTTTTATTTTTTAAATTAATAGGTAAATAAATATATTTCAAGTGAATAAATCGTTTTATATGAAAATTGATATTTTTGCATTAAATGACTTAAATGACATTGACATTGACATTACAGACTTTTATCTTGTCTATGTTCTTACCGGCCAGACCCAAATCAAGGCCTATCAAAGAGGCCAATTGACAAAGATTTTTTTTTTATTTTATCAAGGAGGGTAGAGGCACGTCTACCCTTCGTAGATTTTATGAACATAGACAAAGACAAACTGAAATATAATAGATAATAATATACATATATCAAAAAATAAATAATAATTTACATATGACTACTTCATAAAATACAAATCAAAATATATTTGATAAAATAATTTGATTTGTTCCTAGAAATCGTATAGACAAAGCCAGTTCTAGCAATGTTGCTGTAGTAAAATATTTTGATGTTAATTACTGGCAATCTCGTCTGGGAACGGACAACACATATACAATTTTGAAGGGTCACATCGTTTCAAGGAAGTCAATAGGCCTTGGTATGTAGCCAGCATTAAGGCCGTAACACACTATCGCACCGCACCAAGGTCATTGTGCGACGCACCCATAAAAGAAGAAAAAATTGAAAGAAAAATTGAGAAGAAGAGATTGAAAGAGATATCGCTTTCTCGCTCTTACTTATCGGTGCGTCGCACAATGACCTTGGTGCGGTGCGATAGTGTGTTATGACCTTAACGTTTTTCGCTATAGTTGGTCAAACCAATTTTTCAGGCAGTAAGAACTAGGAAAACTATACTCATCCTTTTCTTTTCGGTGTAATACAAAGATAGTATGATTCTCTCTGTCTATGACTGAAATGAGACAGTCCTTTGACAAACTATATTTACCTATGGATTATTATGACCAGACCAAAGACGTTTTACTATAACATGTAAGTACGGTGCACTGAAGATTTTTGACAAACCATTTTTGAAATCGTATTTAATAGCTACTAAGGTTGATATTGCTTTGCTACAAACAAACGGGACCAGCGAGTGGATAGTTGAACGGAGTGTGTCCTTGTCTAAAGGCTCCAGTACACAGTGGTCAAGGATGGTCCATGCCAAGCCATGCTTTGCAATGCGCAACAGTAGGCCTATATCACGTAGGAGCATGATTTTTGGATGATTTTAGGGTTGTATAATGTAATGGAATGCCCGCTTAAGTTCTAAGGAAAAAAACATGGGCATCATGGGTATCATGGCCATACGTCCATTAAGTACTTTAATTAAGTCGTTCCGGGAGTGGGCAGTCAACGTGAAAAAATATTCAAACGCTGGAAAGTGCAGGGGTCAAAATGTCCATACGGAACCGGCTGTCTATGTGGCAATAAGTAGGTAGATTAGGTTCGTTAGGTAGCTTCAGATGCCCGAAGGGCAAACCGCCCAGAAATAGGAGCCCCGCGAAGCGGGGCTCCGTCTAGTTACGTCTAGTTACATAGACAGCCGGTTCCGTATGGACATTTTGACCCCTGCACTTTCCAGCGTTTGAACATTTTTTCACGTTGACTGCCCACTCCCGGAATGAATTAAGTGATGATGCAAATTTGCCTTGTCTTTTTGGTTTTCCTCGTATATTCTATATAAAAAGGAGATTGTTTAACTCGTGTGAAAGGCGCCAAGTATTATTTCATCCCTTTGTTAACATTCTTCTATACTAATAGCTCCAGTTTGGCCTATTATGACGGAAGGGTACTTAACTACGGAACCCTACACTGAGCATGGCCCAACATGCTCTTGGCTGGTTTTTTCCTTCATACGTCACAGAATACATAATAGTCTTACCAAGAAACGGCCGTATGAAGGAAAAATACGTTCCTAATGTCGTTTTGATGTTATCGAAAGTGCTGTAAAAGCGTCCGTTGTATTTTGGTATAGAAATTAATGGCGTGACCGAGTGACGAATTGGCGGGTAGGCCGCTGACACCGGCCCTTTGGCGAACTTAGGGTCCGATAGGGGAAAAGAAAAATTGAAAGAATTGGGATCGTTTCAAAGGAATACAAAGGACTGGTTTAATCTTAAGGGCTCATTTAAGCGCGTCACACACCTTTAATTAATTAAGTATCTGACGACAGGTATTGCCGCGTCCCTGTCGGTTCCATTGGAACTTATTTCGTTCGGTTAATAAGTCAGTGTTTTTATTTTATTAATACTTGGTATCTTAGAACAGAAGAGGTGCGTCACCGCCGTCAACAATAATGAGATATGGAACTTTGTATGGACATTGACTGTCTATATTATTTGTTTATCTTTACCGGTTCTGAATTTAAATCAAGATTCCATATCCATCCGACACTGCTTTTAAATTGCACGTTTTGCCCCGGCATTTTTATTAGCTTTCGTTTTCTCCAGCTCCCTCTTCGCTCTGTAACTGGAGAGCCCTCTTTTAGTGGAAATTTATTCAAATTCTTAAAAGAATACTCCCTTTTATTTGCTTTCCTTCATTGTCTCAGTTACGGAAGTATAAGTAAGTTAGTTACAGTTTGCAAGTTTATTTTGTAGGAAAAGCTTTTGCAGTTTTTTTGATGCGCGTTTTTATTACAAGGAGTTATTTGGGACATTAGGTGATAACTTGATAAGGTTTTAATTTGTCTTTCCTGTGAAAGTAAAACAATCTTGATACAAGAGGCCGAAACTGCGAGTGTTTGGTTGATATACCCACCTGCTTGATGTGACAATGTTTATGCAAAAACTGGTGAATTTTCAATAGGTATGACTTGGAACTCCGGTAGCCGTTTAAGAAGTATAATATTCTTACGATAGATGTCGCTAGGTGCCCCTCTGAGGCGTTTATGAAGGACATGGTGTAAATATTCGCTGTCAACGGGTAAGTCTTGGTAGCTCAGTTGGTAGAACGGCGCGGAGTCGCGAGTTTCGCCAGAGACTTCTAAGCATTGTATCTTATGCATGGTATCTTTTGCATAAGTTTTTGCTTAATACAATACTAATTTTATAGGTAGGGGCGAAAGCGAATTCGGGCTCCCAATCCTAAACTATTCGACTTTGTCGCACCACGCGCCTATATGATGTTCAGGATCCTTCGCTCTATGAGCGGCAAGCGTCACAGGGAGCGGTCGCTGCGAGCGTCGTCGGTGACGAGTCAAAATGTGTTTTTAGTGCAAAATATATTCGATTTTGAAAGGTAAGTACATTGTATGCAGGAGCGTATTTTGAAATTTCGCGCCCCGGGCCAATACGTTTCGCCGCCCTCTGGGCAGTGACTTCTGAGTCAAGGAAGAAAAACAAAATGCAATTCGCCTGGGGCGCCATACGGCCCATATGCCGCCCCTGGCGGATTGGCGCCCCGGGTCATGGCCCTAGGGTAAATACGCCCGATTGTATGTTATTTTGTCATAGTAATTATCTCGAATTTTAACTTTCCGGTGGCGAATGCACTAGTCTCAAAACGCACTATTAGTCAATACACTCTAATTTCGAAAGCCCCTCTTCTCATAAGAAACTAGGCCCAAAATTGTGGAAAAATTGCCTGTGTGGATAAAGCAGCGTATGGAACTATCATAATTAGGCATTACAACACTCGTGTGTATATTGCCCTTCACTTTCACTTTATGCACTTTCGATATCAATTTGAAATTTTCTGATATCTGCTATATTTACGGAACTATCGCCGAGCAACACTTAACGATTACACCCTGTATAGTTCAAAATAATAATTAAATAAATCCTATTTTTGCAAAAAATATTTTTGGCATCAAACGGGTAAAGCCTCCTCCAGACTATGCGCGTGAATCGCGGGCGAAGCCGCGAATGCGAGTGTGGCGTTGATTTCGCAGATTGTTCACGCCTTCGCGCCTTGTTCTCCGTTTTTTGTCGGTATTTCGGCCCGCGTCAAAGGAGACGCGAAGCGCGAACTTGCAAGACTCCACATTACACACTATTTTGGCTCTTCTGTGGCAAGATAAATATTAATTATATTATATTAAGCAGCTATATTTTACGGTTTCACAAGAAAACTTAGAAAACAAAATGGAAAAACAGCTAAATCACGTATGATGCCATAGGTAACTAACAGTTAAACTCGATCAGCTGATGCTTTTCCGCCATCTTGCCGCAAACCAAACTGCGAAATCGCCGTGAAGTGTGCGAGTGTGGAGTCATACGTCAACTTCGCGATATGTTCGCTTCGCGACATCGCGCCGCGATTCACGCACATAGTCTGGAGGGGGCTTAATGGTTACGGCTGAAAGCAATCAGAAAGAGACATTCAAAAAAAATTGGGTATTATGGAACTAGAGTGTTTTGAGACCTATGCATTATGAGAATAAAGTACATATTACGCCACGCACAGGTGAACACAATTTGGGGTATTTTGGGAAAGGTGTATTTTTTGGGACTAGTTCTCAATCGTTCTCGTGTAAATCGAGAATGAGCCTTTTTGGAAATATGGTATTTTGGGCCTAGTTTCTTAAGCCCCCTCCAGACTATGTGCGTGAATCGCGGGCGAAGCCGCGAACGCGAGTGTGGAGTCGATTTCGCTGTCTGCGAAAATCGACGCCACACTCGCGTTCGCGGCTTCGCGCCGCGATTCGCGCACGAGTGTGGAGGGGGCTTTATGAGAAGAGGGGCTTTCGAAATTAGAGTGTAGTGACTTAATAGTGCGTTTTGAGACTAGTGCATTCGTCACCGGAAAGAATTATAATTCAAGATGCTTCTATTGCTTCTTAAAGTATCTTCCTTTTACAACGCATTTCTTTTAAAACAATCCAACGGTTATTTTTTTTGAATTCTTAATTTCTTAAACTGACTGAATGGGCAAAGTGGATCGGGCAAAGCGGATAGCGTGTTCACTTTGAATTTATTAGGTAAATTTTTTTATGATAATATTTTGTTACAGCAGATGGTATATAAATATCAAAAAAAGATCAATCATGGCTCCTGGCTAATAGACGTCATGGAAATGGCTATCAAAACGTGGATTCGCTGTGTTAAAAAGTCTTCAGAGATGCCGTGAAGACTTATGCTTATGAAATTAGTGAAAATATATCAAAAGTTACTTGTGACAGCTTTTTCTAATTAATATTATTGAAATGATCTTATGTTGATTAATTTTCACTTAGTTATTAAGTTCACTAAGATTTTATGAGAGATATTTAATTTGCTTTGCCCGGAGGCCTGTTTCACTTTGCCCGGCACCCTGGGCAAAGCGAATAAAATATCTTTTTTTTACGTTTTGTTCAACATTGCAGCAATTATTAAACATTGGAAGCCAGTGTTGTTTTAAATTACAAGTTTATTAAAAAAAGACTTATTATATTGACACTTTTTTCATTTCTTCCTTGTTAAATTTTTCTGTTATGTCAAGTCAAAGCTTAAGGTGTTCACTATATCCGGACTTCCCCTACTTGATTTGATCGTATAACATTTTACTAAACAGAAAAGATCAGAAACGCGGATTGAGGAGGAAGATTTTAAATTATATTCTAGGTACAGTCGCCACCAGATATATCGGCGCGGCCAAGGTGTTCACAATATCTGAACACGCACTCTAACGCCCTGACAATAGAGGCGTGTTCAGATATTTGTGAGCGCCTTGGCCGCTCTGATATATCTGATGGCGACTGTACCTATGTATTAAACGAGCGTTTTCCAAAAAAAATGTACCTACATTTCATTAATGTCTTCAAAATATTGACTGCTTGGGCTCATTTTACTCAGAATCATTTGCACATTCAAGCCTTCCTCATACATGAAAAAAATGTGTCCCAAAATGTTGTATGAAACAAAATTTTTCCAGTGCGTCACGTACATACAGATAAAAAAATTATTCATACAAAAATGTGACGATCTGCAAAGGAAAACTTGGGACACTTTTTTTCATGTATGAGGCGTGAATGTACAAAGGATTCTAGTAAAATGAGCCCTAAAAGTCAATATTTTGAAGACATGGATGAAATGTATTTTTTTTTTGGAAAACGTTCAAACACACTAAGCCCCCATTCGCACGACAGCTTTTTTAACGCGCGTTAAAAAAGCGTTTGAATGACACAAATGGATACGTGTGTATTTATTCACACGACAGCGGTGGCGCTTTTTATCAAGCGTTGTTGGATTTTCGACTTTAAGCCTTGGACGTTAAGTCGAAATTAGAGTGCGGACAGATTCAAGCGCTTTTTTAACGCGCGTTGAAAAAGCTGTCGTGCGAATGGGGGCTAACAGATATTGTACGTTAAATAAATGCTTGTGATATTTTTTTTAGCTCGCAACACAGTACGCCATAGGCCCCCATTCCCACGGGCGCTTTTACAACGCGCGTTAAAAAAACGTTTGAATGACACAAATGGATACATGTGTATGGATACAAATGGATACTGTGACTCCGGAGGTTGCCCGCGCGTGTTATTTTGCCACAGTTCACTCCCTAATACAGTACGGGGCGGAACTCTGGGGACGCTGTGCCGAGTGGGAAAGAGTTTTTCGCCTCCAGAAACGCGCCATACGAACCATCTCACGAGTACCGCTAGATACTCCGGCAAAGCAACTGTTCACAAAACTGGGCATTCTCACATTACCCGCAGTAGTAATAATGCAGGTGGCGGTGTACGTGCGTGAACACCTTACGTCCTACAAAACGAACGCAATGGTACACGAGTACAATACGCGAAACGCTAACAAGCTTGTAGGTATTAGCCGCAAACTTGTGAAGTCGTCCAAGTTAACTCACGTTATGGGCCCCACGGTCTACAACAAGTTACCAAGCATTGTAACTGAGGCCACAAGTCTGCATAGGTTTAAGTGCCGTCTAAAACACTGGCTTATTGAGCGCTCGTTCTATAACTACGATGAATTTTTAATGTATAAAGACAGTTAGTCCATATACCAACATCCTTAAGTGTAATTATTTATTTATTATTTCGGTACTGACTTCAATATTAGGTACTATTATTAGGTATGTGTTATAATTTATTCGGATGAATTCGTGAAGTGACTAATTATGGTTGTATAATTGCACATTTTTACTAATATTTTATTTTTATCATATTGTGATCTAATTTTAACTCAATCATTTTACAATACTGTAATCTGTTGGGAATCATTATAATTATCATCTTTGACATGTAAACCGGTTTTATCAAATAAATGACTATGACTATGACTATGACTATTTATTCACACGACAGCGGTGGCGCTTTTTATTAAGCGTTGTTGGATATTCGACTTTAAGCCTTGGTCGTTAAATCGAATTTAGAGTGCGGACAGATTCAAACGCTTTTTTAACGCCCGTTAAAAAGCGTTGCGTTAAAACCCGACGTTGGCGCTTTTTTACCGTTTCCAATATTTGTGTTCATACGAACGCTTAAAAATCACTTGTGAGTCGTACTGTCACGTACGCATCTCAGCAAAGCCATACTTTATTTGCTATTACGACGTATTATTTGAATATAGCTTGAATATTTCAGGAATTTTTAAGCATAAGTTGACATTTTTAAGGTGAAACTAATAATAATCTTGACGATTGACACCAAAAATTGACACTTGACAGCCAACTGACAGCAGCGCCGGCGCTTTTTTAACGCTTGTGAGAACAGATACACGGAGATCCGTATGCTCTATTCAATTTGACGCCAACGCTCAACGCCGAAAATCGAACAGTGCTCGAAAAAAAGCGCCGCGCTTAAAAACCGCCTTCGTGTGAATACGTACATGGTTATCCATTTGCGTCATTCAAACGCTTTTTTAACGCGCGTTGAAAAAGCTGCCGTGCGAACGGGGCCTAACGCTAACGGCAAGTTTCATTCAACGGAATTCAGAGAACCAACTCATCACCAAATCACCATTTATCTAGATTTTCAATTTGGAATAAACAAAAGAACCGTGGGCGTTACGTTATGTTAATTGAAATCTATTCCCTGCGCTTCCCCTTAATTAAGTGCTAGTAGAGTTTTGTACAAGGTCCCTGCGTCCCTAGGGACTGGCGACACCAAACTTTTACCAAACTTTTTGAAAATAAACTTTGTAGTGTATGAAATAAGGTAGCGATTTGAATGGTTAGTGGTTAGGGTAGATACGAGCTTTAGAAGGTAAACAATGTGTACGGTTTCAACCCGGTTAATAGCTACGTTTAGGAGCGATGTATTCTCTTTAGCATATTTATGATAGTGAGAGCTGAAAGGGGCTAAGCTAGCGCAACGAAGTACCGTTAGGTACTACATGTGCTTACTTTGCTCCAAAATTTGTAAATTATTATACTGTGGTAGATTTATGTTAATACTGCCGATTTAAAGTAGACCATCACTACTGTCATGTTATATTGTAACAATTAAATTAGTGTAACAATTAAGTAATTTTTCATCACACTCGCTCAGTAAATGTGGAATTGCGCGCAGGTTTAGCGGGAGTTATAGAAAAAGCGTTCTCCCTAGGGAGTTATGAAGTTTCTAGTGCCATAATTAACAGTTTTTTGTCTTTATACTTAATTTTTGTATCGCAAGTGTGATGAAAAACATTGTGTGTAACTCGGGGCGTAATAATATTGCAAACTCGAGTCTATAAATCGAGAATATAAATTTAACTTACTCTCGTTTGCAATATTCAACTTACGCCCCATGTTGCACAATGTACGTACGTCTTAAACTCATTTCTGTCATGGGCACCAGAAAGTGACCTGTTTTAGCAAGTCAGTGGACGGATGTGTGTCGTATGTGCTTGAGGTACTGTGAGGTGATGGATGGAAATTGAATATTTTCTTTTACCTTTAATTATATTTTGAATTGTCCAGTGCTTTAGTTTAAAACTGTTATACTGTAGGTATAACTTTTTGTAATAAATAAATAAATAAGCTTGTGATTTATACAGTTTCCTTAAAAGTAGGTACATAATTATTAAAAACTGCTGGTGCACAATTACTTAATAGAAGTAGGGTTGCCAGATGGTCGGGATTTGGCGGGATTCTCCCGATTTTTAGCATGTGTTCCCGATTCCCGACAAAGTGAAAACTGTCCCGAAAAACAGCTTCACGTTATAAAACAATAATTTCAAGTTCCGAACTGTCGTCCAGAGAGCGAGCGACCCGCGTTGATAATATAGGTAGATAATGAGAAGACATTTTTTTGTTTGTTCAAGATCTCAAAGAATTTATACTATTTTTATATAAAAACGTCTATGGGCAGAGCAGCTGACGTAGTGCCAATAATGTAAAATATCGTTGTTTTTAATACAATTACTTTAACTTTAATGTTATTTTTCCCGACTTAAGTTCCAAAAACCCGAAAAATTGATATTTTTTCCCGATAATAGCGCCTTTCGATCTGGCAACCCTAAATAGAAGTGAGGAAATTAGGCACATTTTAAGTACCTTAGCGATCTACAGAATTGTAGGCAACGATTAATTAGTCATTGTCATCTTGTACAGTCGCCATCAGATATATTGGAGCGGACAAGGTGCTCACAAATATCTGAGCACGCCTCTATTTGTCAAGGCGCTAGAGTGCGTGGATACTTTTGAGCACCTCAGCGGTCGATCTGATATATCTGATGGCGAAAACCGATATGATAATATGACTAACCTGACACTGAAATTGAAACTCAACAAGTTGTATAAAAGACACCAGTAATATAGCCAAATTTTGTTGACAGATATTTCCTTGTTTGTTCTATGATTAAAAAAAAGTTAAAAGTCTGCTGTCAATTTATGTCATTCATTCAAATTGTTTGCGGTTTATAAGGCGTTTATTTTAAATAACATTAATAATTAGTATACCCAGTGAGGTCCGCAAACTATTATTTAAGCCCGTGAATAATTACGACAATGGGCAAAGTCGACGTGAAGCGCGGTATAACGAAAAACTGCAATGTTTACAAGTCGTACACAATTAGTAGGTTGGTGCTCTATTAATATTTTGATACTTTAAGTACTAGTTCTAACATTTGCCTATTACTTTGATAAAGTACGTGAATTTATTAATGCCTGAATCTTATAAACAGGACAAGTGTGTAAAGAAACGGAAAAACTAGAAGTTCTGGAAAATATCAATAAAATCTAAACATTGGAACGTAAACATATGTGTTTGTCGTTGACTGTACTTTAAATGGTGCTAGAAATTATGTGAGCTGACTTTGAGTGCACGTAAACGTATATTTAACTTATTTGCTTAGGTACCTTACGTGTGCACAGAAAATAAAAAATATTGTCTAGTATCAAAACTATAATTCCTACTACACAAAGTGTGACCAGCCCAAGATTTTTTGAATTTCCCGCCAAAAACTTGTGTAATATTTCAGTAGCCAGACAAAGAATATCACACATTAACAAAATAGATAAACTAACTCGTCATAAATATTCCGGCCTGCCAACGCTGCGCCTCTCGTGCTACGCTTAATACCTACCTACCTACATAATACTTACCTACGGCACAAAAGTTATGAATTAATACACTTTTAATCCTCGACATCATTGTAAACAATAAATCTGCAAATTAATCAAAGTTGGGAATGATTTAAATATTGATCTAACTCCAGTAAGTAGAGGGCGGGCGCGCAAACATTTGTGCTCGGCAAACAGCAATATCGTTGCGCCTCCCGGCGAGACTCGCTTCCGGCACAGTACAAGTACTTGACGCAGTACAGTGATTGGCTTGTGGAGTTAGCCGAGTTAGCCATATAAAGGCTGGCGTCCACTAGACTCGCCGAGGCGAATCGAATCGCAATAATTCGCCTCCTATATTTTCTATGCAACTGCGTCCATTGACGAAGAACCGCGGCGCCGATTCTTGTGTAAAAATATAGGAGGCGGCGAATTATTGCGATTCGATTCGATTCGCCTCGGCGAGTCTAGTGGACGCCAGCCTTAAGGATGACTCACGTTAGACCGGGCTATGTCCGGGCCGGAGCTTCCGGCGCTTACTTTTCTATGACATGACAGGCGATCACGTGATGCTTTCCATAGAAAACGATGCTCCGGAAGCTCCGGCCCGGTCACGGCCCGGTCTAACGTGAGTTATCCTTTAAAACAACAACTAATACTCGATCCCCGCAATATGCATGCCACGCAAACTGTCAATTTCGTTTGTAATACATATTAAGAAACAAGGGAGCAGTCATATAAGTACTGTGTTGTCGGAATGTAGTGGATAGAAAAATTCACGCTGCTGCACTATACTGATAGAATACTTCACAGATGTACTCGTAGCTATGGACGACTATGTTGTTATTGGGTATAGTTAAAGCAGTTAAACCTTATCTTTAAGAATATTGCAATGATGAACGCAAGTTTATGATTGGTCAATTTACCGTTTTGAATTTGTGTGCAGAATTTCGTAGCAACGGGAGAGTCATTGCACTGTTTATAACTTTGACTGCGGCCCTGGGCCCTCGATATGATAATGATGGATCAGTATGCTGTATGCTCTGCACGGCTTAGCTCTCTTATTGAACTCCGAGCTTTAATTACGGGTTTGTTTCCATTTTTGTAAAGAGATGAAAAAACTGGAATCATTTACGTACCGATACAGTGATGTTATACACAATATTTTACAAGTATAATAGAGCTAATATAGTATTTTATACAATCGTGATATCATAGAGAGCTTTTCAGTCGAGTACCGTGTTTAGACAACGAAGCTTGCTGAGTTGCCTAAGTAAGGTACGAGATTGAAAAGCTTGATTATATCACTATTGTATGATTTTCCTATATTAAGGGTGTCACATGCGCGTTTCTGACTTATGAAGCAATTGTTCCTACAATATACAACCTAAAATAAGTAATTAATTTGAGCTATGGTTTTGTTTCGTCCTCTTGACCGAGACGAGCTGTGATTGGTCAATTTCATTATAGTTGACTAAACTGTATCGAAATAAATATTAGTTGAGTTGGGAGCCCATACATTAAAAATACCCAAATGCAGTTTGGTAGGTATACGAAATCTTAATTCAGGAATTACAGTCGACGAGTAGAAAAAGGTATCACCTACACCTAGGGTTACCAGATGACAGGAATTTTCCTGACATGTCAGGAATTTTGGCCGTTTGTAAGGAATGCGGCCGGAATACGAAAATGTCAGGAATTTTAGTGAATTAACAGACTTTTCTATTATGAACCTAAAAAGGTACATTATTCAAATTTACTTACATAAATCAAATTTAAACAATGTATCAAGCATACGTAGCCCCCCCCCCCCCCTCGCCGATATGAGTGTCAGGAAAAATATTCGCAAATCATTGTCAGGAAATTCCAAATTTGGATCTGGTAACCCTACCTACACCTACACGGTACTATACTACCCATGCATAAGGCGCGCTGCGTCGCATTCTATAATTATTGAGATAAGGCCGCCTGTTGCTACCTACATTCTAGTTGTTCTGCTTAAAAGTCACATGATACCTACTTGGCATGTACTTTTACGTCACATATTTATATCTATTTATGTGTGGTAAGTAGGTAGATACATACTAGTTTTCGTTGCTAAATAGAGCGAGTAGAATTTTTGTAAGTGTGTAATACTACTACTCGCTCTAATTTCTTTGTATACATATATTTCAATATCTAGTACTAGACATAGATATACATTAGGTACTTGAATGTACATGTCAAATTTCATGTTATTTCAGAACGTCGTTTTTAAATGAAAGCATAGGTTCGATTGTATGGTGGCGGCTAAGGTAAACGTACTAGTAGTGCTCGACATGCTTATGCCCAATAGATGACACCCTGCTGTCACCTCTATTGACAATGACTTAGAGGATATAACCAACGGAGACGCCATGTATAAAATTTTCGGTACAAAATAGTTTGCCGTTTTTGCGGGGGAGGGGCACATCAAATGTATAGGTACGTCATGTCAGATAAACGTCAGTCCATACATATGGTTGACCATTGGCCGCCTATTTTCGACAGAGGGGAACGCCTGTTAATGGCGGCTCCATTGTTAATTACTCCGAGGACAATGACTTAAGTTTAAAGATGACATGTACTGGGACCGTGACGAGCACTAGTACGTTTACCTTATCCCTTTGTAACTTCTAATTTTAATTATTGGAGTAATAAGGAATGTTTACTTAGAACACAAAATTCGTTGGTCTATTCAAGTAGTTAATTAAAAATGGAAATAATTGTAGTTCTGACCCGACCCTGTCGATAAGCGGAAATTACGTTCTCTTATCAAACGTTCTATAGATAAGTTAGGTGGCCCACATAGTTATCAGGAAAACTACGCACCATATATTCACATTTATTTAAAAACAGCTTTTGTTTCAATGGATTAGGAGTTTGTTTTGCTTATTAAAATATCTAAATCTGTACACTGAACTGACGTGGAGCACGTGGAACCATAGCGACTAACTACGATATTCTAAAATGGGTAAGTGTGAGTCAACCTGCCGGGCTAGCACATGATTGGCGCGACAGTATCTCGCGGCATGATAGACTACGCGTCCCTCTTTTGTTAACATAGTTAGAATAATTTTTAAGAAAAAAATACCGACTTCTTTGGGGCCCGGTGAAAGATTATGGTAGATGGTGCACTATGTAGAAAAGGAGGTAAAACCACCCACTTTTCTAGTAGCATTTCGTTTCTGTAAGGGTCGTAGTCCTAGCCTAACCTAACCCAGTTCTCTGATAGCAGTTCGGTTCTATGAGGATCGCAGTTCGAGCCTAATCAAACCCACTTTTCTAGTAGCATTTCGTTTCTGTAAGGCTCGCAGTTCTAACCTAATCTAATCTAAACCCACTTTTGTTCGGTTCTGTGAAGATCGCAGTTCAAACCTAACCTAACCCACTTAACGGCGCATGCGCTGCGGTGTACGGGGGTTTGAGCGGGAGGGGTTTGGCATCATCATACTTTATACATTTTATGGTAGGTAACCATAGTGGATATATCCGAGTCCGAGTCCAGGTCCGGGTCCGAACCGGTTCCGGGTCTGTGTCCGAGTCCGGGTCTCAGTCCAAGTCAAAATCGAAATTCGAAATCACCAAACGTATACTATGCGTCGTTGAAGAGTTCTGTTTTGATCATCATCAGCAGTTCCACTTCATCAAATGCGACAGTTTTTAATGTAAATGCTTGATTTTATGATGAAAATACAGAAAATTCTATACGTATGCCTTTAAGATTTGAGGAGTTCCCTCGATTCCTCATGGATCCCATGTTCAGAACTTAAGCTTGACATAAATATGGCTTAAAAACGTAACTTGCTTAACAAACATAACGAAGAGGAAAAATCGCCAAACGCGAGCTATGCGTCGTTAAAGCGTTTCGTTCTGGTCATCATCAGCAGTTCCACTTCCTCAAATGTCACTTTTTTAATGTATATGCTTGATTTGTTGATAAAAATACAACAATCACTATATGTATGCCTTTAAGATTTGAGGAGTTCCCTCGATTCCTTATGGATCCCATCATCAAAACTCGAGCTTGACAGAAATGTGGCTTAAAAACTAAACTTGCTTAACAAACATAACGAAGAGGACGAATCGCCAAACGTGAACTATGCGTCGTTGAAGAGTTCTGTTCTGATCATCATCAGCAGTTTCACTTCATCAAATGCGACAGTTTTTAATGAAAATGCTTGATTTTCTGATGAAAATGCAAAGATCTCTATACGCATGCCTTTAAGATTTCAGGAGTTCTCTCGATTTCTCATGGATCCCATCATCAGAACTCGAGCTTAACAAAAATGTGGCTTAAAAACTAATCTTGCTTAACAAACATAACGAAGAGGACAAATCGCCAAACGTGAACTATGCATCGTTGAAGAGTTTGGTTCTGATCATCATCAGCAGTTCCACTTCATCAAATGTCACGTTTTTGAATGTATATGCTTGATTTGTTGATAAATACACAAAAATCACTATATGCCTTTAAGATTTGAGGAGTTCCATGATCAGATCTGGGTTTTGACAGAAACGGGACCAATCTGTATGCATATACATACAATCAAAAAAAGAATTTTCAAAATCGGTCCAGTAATGACGGAGATATAGACTTATAGAGTAAATAACATTAAAAAAAAAAAAGAAAACATACAACCGACAAAATTGATAACCTCCTTCTTTGATATTTGGAAGTCGGTTAAAAAGACGGGTAGTCTATCTCGCCGCGAGATACTGTCGCGCCAATCATGTGCTTGGCCTACAGGACTGATAAGTGATAAGACAAGAGAGCATACAAATTGAAAGTATGTAATTGATTGTTCGATTAATACAAGGTTGCTTGGAGCTATTCGGTTTAGTAGTTAGTATCATACAGGATGCCCAGTAATTAATGGACAACCTTCTAACCATCGACAGGGCACCTTAGGCTGGTCCAGAAAATGCACTTATAGGTCTAGTAAAAGTTTCGTGGTTTTCGAGATAATCGCACTTTGCTTATTGTGGTTCCTTGTTTCACTGTAATGATCGTTTTTAGGCCACAAATGAAAAGATTTTTACCTTCTGTTTTTTGAAAAATATTCTCAAATAGGCCTGCTAACCGATAGGCAATACAGTTTTTCCATAGCCAATGTGTATTTTTAGAAGACCTTAATCGAAAAAATTACATTGTACTCTAACATTTTTAAAAAGTATTATCGCTTGTAATGAAAAAAAAAATTTATGGAGAACAGAGTGGCCAACTTTCTTAAAAATAGTTTATCTAATACTGCATGCTATTTACATTTATACAAAAGAATATGGCCTAGATGGCGATTAAAGTGAAGTATGGTGCTAACTAGTAAAAAACACAGAAAAGTTCGATTATCTCGAAAACCACGAAACTTTTACTAGACCTATAAGTGCATTTTCTGGACCAGCCTAAGTTGCCCTGTCGATGGTTAGAAGGTTGTCCATTAATTACTGGGCATCCTGTATAGGAATAAGTTCTAAGATTGAATTTTAGAATGTTAACACCTAAAATCTGTATAAAGGATGACTCACGCTAGACCGGGCGGGGGCCGGGCCGGGGCCGAGCCGGAGCTTCCGACGCTTCGTTTTCTATGGAAAGCACAGCGTGATCACCGATCAGCCGTCATAAAAAATGACATGTCTTGACGTCTCGATGCGGACGGCCTGGTCTAGCGTGAGTCGTCCTTAAAGCTATTTCCATAAAAAGAACGATTTGTTAATGAGCAATAAGGATTTGGGACATAAAAGTACACTGCCAAGACAAGACAAAGCGCTCTATCTAGGTATCTATTGCCGAAGAGATTTGTGGTTACTAATATCTGATTGACCGGTCCGGTTCATTAGAGTTCGTAAAAAACCACTGTTGTTTATTTTATGAGCACGATTTTTCATATTTACAAATAGATAGGTAAATATAAGCCGCAAATATAGTGTAAAAGGATCAGTCACACTGTCACACCAACGGTCTCAGCTGAGTGCGCACTAATTACTCTGTAATGCAATCTCATTGTCGCCCCTCGCGCGTCACTTTTAATGACGCCTCTAATTCTGATCAAATTTTAACTTTGCTTTTATCCTGGCTTGGGTATCGGAGAGCATAAGCAAACAAATTATTCCGATTAATTTTGTCGTTGAGTGATAATGTAATGATTCTTGTTGATAACGCTTGCACAAACTTTTAATAGTAGATTGTTTACCAATGGATGAAATTATGCCTTTCACCAGAGTTAAACACTCTACTTTTCATTTCGAATACGAGGAAAGTAAAATGGATGTATTGTGTTTTTATAAGAACATGACTAAGTATACATTTTTATAGTATTTTTGGAGGGTACTTTCAATTAACAATTTAGGCAAAAGGGTCAAACAGATCACTGTGTTACGTCTTTCCTGTAGACATACACAAGAGTTAAGGGCTATAAAGGTTAATTTTCTTGTTTAACCCTTATCCACGTGAAAAGATCCTCCTTTTATTTATAGAACTATGATAAAATCATTACTTACATGCCCACAAGCTGTTAACTATTGCCCACAGGAGAGAAAAATGTACTGTTCGCGCGAACACGCTAGTTTTCATTTTATCATAGCTCTCTAATTAAAAGGAGGACCTTTTCACGTGGATAAGGGTTAAATAAGAAAATTAACCTTTATAGCCCTTAACTCTTGTGTATGTCTACAGGAAAGACGTAACACAGTGATCTTTTTGACCCAAAAGTATCGTTATTTATGGAATGGGGAGTCAAATATCACCTCCAGGACCACAAAGTTGAATTCCTAAAATGTTGAAATCCCAAAATGTTGACTTTCCAGAATGGAAATTGTATAACAAATCTATTTATAATTTATACCCAAATTTCAATTGTACTTGTCAAAAATCGTACTTGGAACCTAAAATGCTCTAGTGCGTGTCATTTTCTGCACACCTTTTAGAACAACAATGACCGTCTTTCAGAACATGAGATGTGAAAAACAGTTTATATCACACTTTTAATCATACCTATATTCGCACGAGTGGCGAGGCAAAAATCGCGCAACACACTTATGTTCCCTATTGGTTAGTCAGGGAAAATGGGCTAGCAAGAAAAGAGACAGTTGGAGAGTGGTCTTTCTCTTTTTGGTACCTACGACACCTGGGTTACAGGATGGAAGCCATTCAAATTTATCTACCTAGTAGCAAGTCTTTAAGGGGCCCACAGATTAGATACCAGTTCACCAGACGATATATCAGCCTGTCAGTTGTTCGGAACTGTCACCGTTTGCGATTAACTGATAGGCTGATATCATCCAGTAAACTGGTAATCTGTGGGCCCCTTTATAGAGTTAACGGCTTGTAGAGTTAGCATCGGCACCATTAAAGTATTAGCTAAATTTTATTAAGATAAGATAAGATAATAGTACATTACTACAGAGGCCGGGACGAAAGGGGTTGCCGGCCGAAGACATATAGACGGCCGAGCGAAGCGAGGCCGGATAGGTCTGAGCGCGGGCAACCCCATTTCCCGCCGAGGTATGTATAGTGCTTTTCTCAAACATGCAATGAAATAAATAAAATAAAAAATCCACGAAACCCAAGTTTTATTTATAGAAAAAACAAAAAGTAAACTACACCCAAAATATAACCAACACGTACCTATATCATTATCACGCGTATGTTTTACACGAGTCGTGTATTTTTACTACCCGTATATTTTCATGTATCTTTGATTTTTTCGCCTTGTATCCGTCTGACTGTCGTTTTCGTCACATAAGTTTACATAGTCTTTCATGTTGATATCATGTTTCACATACATCGTTGCTTTATGCATGGAGTAAATAAGAATAATTTCCACAGTGTTGACGAATTTGTAGTTACATTCATTTAAAATATGCCACAAAACTGTTTCTAATAAACTGTAAGCCATTTTTCTTAGTTTCTCAAATAATAAAATTGCCATAAGCAACCATATACATACTTCGTCTTTGACTTGGCGGCAGAGGCAGCAAGTTATTAAAATCAATTCTGCTTACGCTGCCAATTCCAACACCTACGATTACAATTAATATTAATTTCATTATTTCGTCGGAACTCATATTAAGGTCAAAAAACCAACAACGCACCATAAATCCAATAAAACAGAATGAATATTTTTCAACTTTACCTCCATAACAATTTAAAAAATATAACTACGCGTGTTTGAGTAGACCTTTTTACCGCTAACGTTTAGATGAAATATTTTAAATGTTTTTATTTGTGTAGTTAAATTTATAATTTAAAATTATAAAATTATAGAATGTATTATTTATTAAGTTCATGTTGATTTTATACAAATAAAACTGCAAATTATAGCAAACATTGTTTTTTGTTTTTTTTTTATAGGCGTAGTGGCAGTGTCATTACGAACCATAAAGCAAATACTGCCTCTAGTTTTTTTTAATGGATGAATGCCACGATGCTGTGTCACAAATATCTGTGAAATGAAAATTAAAAAAGAGGACTTTGCCGGCCTAGGCCTTCAAGATGTGTATGAAATTCCATTAACGACCTTTTGTCCTAGCCGCACCTGAAACGTCATACTTCGCAGCCTATTATAAGGAACATAACATCAATATTTCATTGCATGTTTGAGAAAAAAATATTTCATTTAAAAATATCCAAAAATTAAAACAATTATATGGGAATTATTCGCATTATTGTATGGGAATGGGACGTTTCATAGTTCACTGCGTTAAAATGTGGTTGGTACAACTGGCCCATAGAGGTTAAAAATGTGAACTTTTCAGACTATTTCGAATCTGTACGAGTAAGCTGTCAAATAATAACTCATATTGCCGCCAGCCCGCAGCCAATACCTACTTAATCGCCGATTCGCCGCCAATACCATGCACACCGCATACATTACCCGTTTAATTTTAAACCCCATTTTTACAAAAAGTAGGATCAGCAACTCGGGTGGACATCGTTATAAAGCGATCATCCGTAAGCCGGCAAGTTTCTCGGCACCTCGGTAATGAAGAGTTATGGCGCTGTCTCGACTGTCATCTCGTCTTATTGGAGGGGCTTTGATGACAGTGGCGTAATTTTAATTGATGCCTGCTCAGCAGATATGGTGCTTTAACGATTTTTTTTGGTGTTTGGGAGGCTATTTGGTCAACAGAGTAAATTAGAAAGAACGAAAAAATAAGAAATTGTTATTGACGCATTACTGTGTGTAGCATATTGAACTTCTAAATAAGTTATACCTACTTTGTATGTAACATAATTGTAGGGGAGGGGAGCCTAAAACGGGTACCCCGCTTAAAGCGGGTAGGCGCTCTTTTATTGCGAATGTCGAAGTAGGCATATTAATTACGTAAATTATATAATTACTATGGGAACGCTTTTTACTTTTTGCATATTATTGATGTTTATAAACGGATGTATGGCAATTCCTCAAATAATCAGCTGCTTATCGTTAGGTAGAGTTAGACCAAGAAAAAGTCTGCAGTGATTTTGATAGCCCACGCAGTGCAAGTGTTATTTTAAACGTCAAATTTCTATGAAATTATATTTATATTTCTAGGCTATCAAAATCGCTGCAGACTTTTTTTGGTTTAACTCTACTTGGTCAGTTTGAAGCAACGCGATCAATGACACTTTGGTTCTTTACTAGAGCAATAAAGTTTAAATACTTAATACCGATACCGCATAGTTAAAATTACCATGGGTCACATAAGTCACATTACAAACAGATTTTTCTCGGCATCTGTAAATAACCATGTTCCACACTAAGTAGAAGGTAAGGTACACCTCCTTAGCGGTTTAAACCCCCTTTGAGCGTAATAATGTGCGTACGGGTGGCGCGATTCATCAGGGCCCATTCACGGCGATCTCTGGATTGAGATGCGGTTTAAGTAGGTTGGTGATGAATACTTCATTTTATCGATAACGATAAGGCAATGTGAATAATTGAATGAGTTTTTCGATGACTGGTGCAGTTAATTGAATTTAAGCCGTCGTGAGTCTAATGAAACTAATTTTATGGCTTAGCTCAGGTATTTACCTATGTACCTATGTCACGCATATCGCGAGTGACTTAAAATATGTGAGCTGCACCGTAAAGTTCGTTCACTGTTGTGGTGGTGGGGAATCTTCATGAAACGGTTAGTTCAGAGGGCCTACCGCGAACCACGTTCGACGTGTTGCCTCCTTGTCACACTTACGTACGAATTTACAAGTGCCACACAGTGGGAACACGTCGAACGTGCTTCGTGGTAGGCCCTCAGTCAGGAAATAGATAAAGAACATTGTTTAGACATATTGTCGTGCCTTATCTAATGAGCTGAACATCTAAATGAGCAGTTCACCTGTTAGACTATCGCTTAGCTACCAAGTCTTAGGTACAGTCGAGTTTAGTACAGACATCTTTACAAGGCAACGTCGTGGTCACGTACGTCGGCATCGACACCAGAGTTAATGTCGCGCACACAATTGGAGAATAGCTCTGGCTAATCTTATTTACTGTAGCTTAGGATGGTATTCCACCTATCCAATTTCTTTGTCCAATGTGCATTGTGACTCAGTCTCTTATTAGGCAAAATGTGAGACGCAAATTCACATTGAAATAGAAAATGAAAAAATGTTTATTCAGTTTAAGAATTACTTATACAGTTGTAAGTGTTGGCGCCTCTTTTTAAGTAACAAATACCTGTGTTAAGAGGCACCGCTCTTCCTCAGTTGGCTTCGAGCAACACAGAAGGGAGGCGGCTTTCGCACTATTTCCCCTCTGCCTAGGTACACGATCAACTGATCTAGCGCGGGTAATAAAACTAGCTGCGCTCGGATTTTTCACCAGACCAAGTCCAGTCGCGCGAGTGAACACAGCAGCAGAAAAAATACCTAATTGCTCGGTTTTTTGTTGTAAAAAGAGGTCGGGAACATCAAACAAACAAAAAGAAGGTGTTACATTCCACATGTAATATTTTTTTTACATATCATACGTTTAATTACATTCAAACACAATTACTTATTATATTTTAGTCTCATGTAATTCTTGGATTTATCGATTTTGCTCGCCCAGTATTGCGCAAATTGCGGATCGGTCGAGCCGAGCGACAAATCCGACTTCTCATCTCTCAGAATACAATAAAATTCTTCGACGAAAATGTGTAAGTGTGCGTGTTGTGACACTTGTGACTCGTCCGTACACAAAAAGAGATCGAGGTTTGCAAGATTTGTCTTTGACGTGTGTCATTTTCTATGTATTTGTGTCGTCATTACAGATTGGATTTTGTATGTGCATGTGTGAGAAGTACGACTATGTGCACATTTCCCCCGGCAAAAAATGGCAGAAAGATTTGTACGGTAAGATATCGCTTGGGCCCCTCCTTCCGACGTGTCGGAAGCCGGTGTTCATCGAAGTTAGTTGGTAATTGAACAACAATATATGTATATTTTTAAATTAACATAGAAATTAAATGAAATAAAATTATTGGACATTGGATCAAGAAATTGGACCGGTGGAATACCTACCAACCTTCCTTTTACCTTCGAGAAATTTCGAAAACGTGAAAAACTATCGATATGTCGTATCCCATCATTGGCTGGTAGAGATTTAGCCGACGGCTGTCGACGCGCGGCTTACGGTGATTTCCCGGGAGGGCCGGACCGAAAAGACACCTCACTGCATCCACGTTATTACTTTCCCATACATATAGGGTTACCACACCGACTACGGGACGGTATACTTTTTTGGAGCATTACCTGGGCTGACATTTACAAACACATTTTAATATGTTTACGTATCAAAATTATTTTTTTACTGTTTTAAGGCGGTGATTTTTTTTAATCCTTTGTCACAGGAAAAGGAACTCCCACACTTGCAAATCTCCAGAAAATTCGCGTTTGATTATGTTTTATTTATTTAATCTTAAGGGCACAATACATAATAGTACGAATGGCGGAATTAATGCCGTAAGGCATTCTCTACCAGTCAATCTATGGACCAAACCAGAAATATTAAGTAGGTGCAGGGTTTAAAGTAAATGAACTTGTAAACAAGACATTAGATGAATATTGCTTTTATTACTTTATCGATGGGTTGTTTTCCATCGAGTAGTTCCTTTGATTACCTTCTGACTGCATCATCAGACCAACTCCATGTTAGCATATTATTGCATTGTCATCGGAATTAGGGAATAAGTAATCCAAATTTCAACTGAATCATATACCAGGGACTGATCATAATTTAAGTTGCAGTTGCAAGATTTGAAGCACATACATAAGCATAAGTATCAGTAGTAATACAATAAGTGTACCTACTAATTTTATGATACTGACTGATACTGACAACATATGTACCTATTAACAGTATAAGTGCCTTGGCTGGAGCTGTAAACTTATACATAGTGTTTGAATAAAGAATAAAGTATAAAGACAATTGGGTTACCAATTGCTGTTTGTAGTTTAATGTATCGATTACCTAATACAAATATCATGGTCCAATATAAATGAGACGATCCGTAAAATACGAGACATCTGGTTACCTTACTAGCGCTTTTCACTACTCGGAACGGCAAAACATCCACAAACACCAGCTAAATAAAAATTAAGCCTTAACTGCCAGGAAATAAAAGCGATGCTGTGTGCAAACGAAAAGTCGGTTATTTAGGGACGCGCTAATCATTTCGGGATATCGTAATTATTTTCGCGTGTAACTGATTATTACGAGTGACGTTTGACTTACGATATTACAGATGTAATTCGTATAGACGGTAGAGAGAGCTTGGTATACATTGAGATTTTCGAACTTATGTATGAAATAAAATTTGGTATTTCCTTACTACTAGTAAAAAAAATGCACAGTTTTTCAATTCGAATTAAACAAAAAAGTTTCCCTGTGGGAAGTATTTTTTCCCTGGTCTACGCGTAGGTGAGCAGCGCGTAAGCCAAATCTAACAATCTCCATCCACCAATACCTAAGTCCGAGCGATTTCGATTTTATCATTAATGTTTGCTTGAAAATAAAAACATCCATGGCCCCCAACAATGCATCGCGAGGACATCCGGCGGATGCGTCGTAACGAGCCCGTTGTTCCGCCCCTCTCCCCCCCCCCCCCCCCCCTTCCCAACCAGTGTTGCCAGGTGGTCAAGTAAGAAATCTTTGTTAATTCAAAGTGTAAACTGTGTTTGTAAAAGGTTTTAAGTTTTCGCGATTATACAGTGTGTAAATCCGATACGGGCAAACCTTTAAACGGTGGTCAGCATAGGACCTAAGAAATATATTGAGATAACTTTTGCTTAGAAATACAATAAAATATTAACCGTACAAAATAATTCGACCCGCAATGTAAACTTGTAAGTAAAGCAACACACAAGTTACGACATACGAGGTTTTTATAGTAACTGTCATGGCGCTTGTTGACAGTTACTATACCTAAAGGGGCCCACTGATTAACAGTCCACCGGACGGTATCGGCCTGTCCGTTGTTCGGAACTGTCAACATTTTGTTCTAACTGACAAGCCGATACCGTCCGGCGGACTGTTAATCAGTGGGCCCGTCAAGTATCTGTACTTACCTATCAAAATCTCACAAAAGCTAAAGCTCTGTAGGTACTTATTAAACTTATGTAATGTACAGATAAATCTGTATAAATTGCAACACAGTTTCCAACCCCATGGAGATTATATCCTCATTCAACCGTCGATGCCATGGCGATGAATACGACGAATAATTTGCCGGCGGGCAACTTGGAATGGAGGTAACAACTCTTAATAAGGAGTAGGATTCAAAAGATGTCTATTATGTGAAATACTAACGATAAGATTCATATTGCGGGTCATACCTACTCGTCACTCGTTTTCCAACCTAGCCATCTGACTTAGGTTGAAAAGGATATAATGACAAGTTTTTATTATAATTAATGGTCTCAGTTAATCATCAGATTCATCAGGTTTGTTTTTAGGATCAAATGTCTATTAGCGCTATTTGCACCATCCTACTGACCCGGGGTTAACCGGTTAAACCGTTAAACCAGTGTCAAATTGTACTAATCATGGTAACTCCAGGTTTAACCGGTCAACCCCGGATTAGTGAATGGTGAAATCAATACAAAAGCCAGAAATGACAGTCAAGTCTGACAAGCGTAGGTACCCCTACCAACAGAGAATTTGCGATTATTACAGGACATATTATGGAAGGTATTCAACGTTTCAGCCACATAAACGTTGAAGTGTGCATTATGTGCAAACGTAGACGTTCTACATTAACGGTGCAATCACTAGCGATTCAGCCCACTCAAAGGCAGCAATTAGAGAAGCTTAAAATGTACAGTCCGTGGCAACAGTTAGTCGAGTTACATATTCAAAATGCTGCACAAACTATAAGGTCACTTTGGCTTAACTTGTTCTTTCCCGGGCTTCAAACTATGTCTGATATCAAATTACATCTAAATCGGTTCGGCGAATTAAGCGTGAAGAGGTAACATACAGGGAGGCAGAGTACTTTCTAGGGATTTAATCCAGTCGAATTGGCCCCCCTGCACCTTAGACCTGGTTTGTGCTAAAATATTTGAGATGGACAGTGAGCTATTTTGAATAACTGACATTTTAATTTATAAACCACACTTTTAGGATCTGAATTTAGATGTGTCCGTAATGATCCAATAAGGTACCTAGGTACTTAGAACTTTAAACCACGTAATTTCAAGTGGTGATTGAGAGTCTTATTTACTTATCCCTGACAAAGATTGTTTACTGTGCATATAGATGAAATTTTAACGTTTGTATTTGTGTACCAAAGCAAAGGCAAATGATATTTTAGGCTACTACTGTACCACTTCTGGCGCTGACTGTACCTAAGAGGCTTTAATTTGAATCCGAGGCTGATGTAGGCTGGAAACTTTGAACGAAACCTGACCAATGTTTCTTTTGTTTATGGATTTAAATCTAAATATGGCGTCACTGAGTTGATCCGATACCTAAAGGGGCCCACTGATTAACAGTCCGCCGGACGGTAAATATCGGCCTGTCAGTTAGAACAAAATTTAGACAGTTCCGAACAACTGACAGGCCGACACCGTCCGGCAGACTGTTAATCAGTGGGCCCCTTAAGTTGCCTATTTCCGGTACGATAAGTCTTAGTACGGCTACTGATGATAGATGATGATGACAATTGTGAAATTTCCACATTGGAAAATTGCGGAAACAAATACTCATGTTTGTAATTTTTGTATGAGAATCGAAATTTTCCGTTTTCAAAATAAGTTTCCTTCAGATTAACCTAAAATTTCCTAGTTTAGGTAGTTTTCATTTTTTTTTTAATTTTCCTTCTTTTGCACATCTGGGTGCGTACCTAGCTTTTTTTATCCGGATTACGAAAACAAACCTTAAAATTAAAAGAGTTTTTTTGTTACAAGTATCTATGAGTGCGCTATAAACAGTTGGACCAGCCCACTAACCCGGGGTTAACCGGTTAAACCGCTAAACCAGTGTCAAATTGTACTGGTAACCATGGTAACTCTAGGGTTAACGGGTTAACCCGAGTTAGTGGAATGGTGCAAGCGGCGCTACATGATTTTTATGCTTGTTTTGAAAGTTTCAAATATAATCTATTTATTTCGGAAAGGGTAAAGGCACCCCGCAGAGAAGAAAACGAGTTAGACAAAAAATTCAAAGCCCTTGTAATAAAATTAGACTGTGATAAGTTTGAGCAAATATTTCACAACGCAGCATGATATAAAAAAAGGGTTGTGACTTTAATTGAAACAGGCTCAGAAGCCTGTGGTTACTTTTTAATATAAATCATGAATTAAAATTTTAACGGCCTTCTAGCCTATTAGGACTAATAGTTGGTAGTGACCTACCGAAAACGAATCCAGCTACAATTTAGCTTTTGATTTTCCCTCACTTTTCGATTGTCTACCTCCACCTCATCGCTTCGTGCAGACTGTGGCACCGTCTTGTGGATTTGGTTCACAGCTGCCAAATAAGTAGTATGAAGATGTCCCACGAAAGTTCATAATAATGACTTTCACCACATCCGTTGGCATCGCTTGTATTTCCCCCACTACCTAACTTCGCACATAAGTAGAGCCAATAATGTATCCTTTGTTTTACTTAGGCCCACTTGCACCATTCCACTAACCCGAGGTTAAGTGGATAAACCGTTAACCATGGTAACTACATGTTTACCCGGTTAACCCCGGGTTAGTTGAATGGTGCATGTGGGCCTTAGATAGGTACTTTTAACTAGGTACCTATTTGTGCGTAATTTATGCATTGTTGAATACTCTTATGACATAAAATCTTAGAGCATTTAACGCATTCACTGCCAGGTGGCGTGGCCTAGGAACAAACTTGTATGACGGTGGACGCACATGTGCGTCGGGGGCAGTGAATATGTTAATAACTGGAGTGGCGATTAAGAGTCTCTGCTGAAAAACTTGCACAATTGTGCAAACGTTTGTATGGACTGTTTTGTAGAGAAAATGACAGCGATGACATCTCCAGTTACTAAATGCTCTAAGTATAAAACTGACTGTAGCATATTACATGCCGAATTTATGTAGGTAGGTATATCTTTATTCATTACAACCAGTGATTGCGTGAATTTGACACAACATTGCGGCATTATGTTGGCGTGTGACTAATAGTTACTGAGTTGACAGCAGTTAATGGCGGTCGTCCATTACGCTACACGGTCGCGGTCCCGGCTATCTTCATCCATCTTTACGTCGTTAATGCGTTGCGTTTAGTTTGCAGTACAGTCGCCATCGCGATACTCAAAAATATCTGAACACGCACTTTAACGCCTTGAGAATAAAGGCGTGTTCAGATATTAGTGAGTACCTTAGCCGCTTCGATATATCTGGGTGCCTAGTTTTTGATAACCTACGCAGTGAAAATGTTATTTTAAATGTCAAACTTCTATGGAGTTATGACGTATACGAGTAAATAACAGTTGCACTGCGTGGGCTATCAAAATCGCTGCAGACTTTTCTTGGTCTAACTGCCAATTGCTTGCGCTACGACAACGATACGCTATCTGTCTCTCTATCGCACTAATATGTAAGAGTGATAGAGAGTTAGTAAAATGCACCCAAATAGTTAACTTTTGTAATGTCCACAGGAAACATTTCCTTTCCTAGGACGTTTTTGACCCTTAAAACTCTATCAAGTCGGTATTCAATCAATCAATCAATCAATCAATCAAAGCATTTATTTTCAGGCTACTAAGGCCCATAGATACATACCTTACATACTAACATATATATACATTGGTGACCATCAATCATTCATATCCATGATGTCTTCTGTTCTATTCTGCTCAGTTTTAAACCGATACCCGCTGGTTCACTAGGTAGCTTCTGACCGCCACTTGCACCATCCCACTAACCCGGGTTAACCGGTTAAACCTGAAGTTACCATGGTTACCAGTACAATTTGACACGGAGTTAACGGTTTAACCGCTTAACCCGGGTTAATGAGATGGTGCAAGTGGGCCTAAGTCTAACTTATATTTAAAACTAAGATCTTTTTTAGGGTTTCGTACCCAAAGGGTAAAAACGGGACCCTATTACTAAGACTCCGCTGTCCGTCTGTCCGTCCGTCCGTCCGTCTGTCTGTCACCAGGCTTTATCTCATGAACCGTGATAGCTAGGCAGTTGAAATGAAATTATCACAGATGATGTAAGTATTTCTGTTGCCGCTATAACAACAAATACTAAAAACATAATATAGTATATTTAAATGGGGCTCCCATACAACAATTTGTTTTTGTGATTTTTTTGCGTAATAGCGGAACCCTTCATGCGCGAGTCCGACTCGCACTTGGCCGGTCTTTTGAATATATATATGTACTGACTTCTCAGGGAATGGCTCCTGAAAAAGTAACTCGTTTGAAGGTTCGTCAGAAACACTGTCCGGAGTAACAGCTGTAGAACTGACCAAAATAATGATATCAGACAAACAGAAATGACAGTTGTCCACAAGGAGTTTTCTGGCCAAACTGAAACCATGCTATGACATAAAAAAACATTAACAAAACATTGCGATATTTATATGGCGTGTGACTAATAAGTAATAATTACAGGGCTGACATTGGTAGTCCATTAGGTAACACGTTCCCTGCTATCTTTATTCATCTTCGACATTCAAATCGGCTGCTATTTAACTGATCACCAGATTTAGTAAAATTATTATACCAAAAAAATCTATTTTACCACCCTAAAATCATGAATGATCACCAAAATTATAACACCATTTTAATGTGAAATGATTACCAATTTTATTACATTTTACTATCCTTTTAAAGGAAATGACACCAAAATAATCATTATTAACCCAAAAATAGTCAATGATTACCAAATTTCAATCCCCATTTTAATGTGAAATGATAACCAAATTTTTACATCTTGCTATCCTATTAAAGAAAATGACACCAAAATAATCATTGTAAACCCAAAAATAGTAAATGACCACCAAAATTAGAACTCCATTTTAATGTAAAATGATAACCAAATTTTTAAATCTTGCTATCCTATTAAAGCAAATGGCTCCAAAATAATAATTGTAAACGCAAAAATAGTAAATGATCACAAAATTGTAACCACATTTTAATTAAAAATGTGCAATCATTTAATATATCGTTATCCTATTAAATTAATTAATCCACTTCGTCACCTTTTTCTAGTAGCATTTTATTTCTGTAACAGTCGCAGTTCTAACCTAACCTAACCCACTTTTCTAGTAGCATTTTGTTTCTGTAAGGGTCGCAGTTCAAACCTAACCTAACCCACTTTTCTAGTAGCATTTCTTTTCTGCAAGGGTCGCAGTTCAAACCTAACCTAACCCACTTTTCTAGTAGCATTTCGTTTCTGTATGGGTCGCAGTTCAAACCTAACCTAACCCACTTTTCTAGTAGCATTTCTTTTCTGTAAGGGTCGCAGTTCAAACCTAACCTAACCCACTTTTCTAGTAGCGTTTCGTATCTATATGGGTAGCAGTTGAAACTTAACCTAACCTACTTTTCTAGTACCATTTCGTTTCTGTAAGGGTCGCAGTGCTAACCTAACCTAACCCACTTAACTGATAGCAGTTTAACTTACTTTTCTAGTAGCATAACGAAATGCTACTAGAAAAGTAGATTAGGTTAGGTAGGTATGCGGTGCGGGCTACGGGGGGTTGAGCGGGAGGGGCTAGTAATTTTGGCATCAGTTTACTTTATTTGTTAATATGTATAAATTTTTTGGTAATCATAGTGGTTTATTTAGGTGAAAATATCGCATTAATTTGGTCTTCAAGATTTGGTGATCATTAATGATTTTTGGTGATCATTCAATATATTTGGTATTTGAATACAATTTGAAGTGCAGTCGTAATTAAAGTGGTGGTACTTTTGTATTTTTAGGCCTTATTTTTTTGGTGTTCAGTAATTTTTTTTGGTAAGCATGATTTTTTTATTTAGGGTACCAAAGTATTTTTTGGTGGTCATTATATTTGTAGCCATTCAAATCTTGCGTTCTGTAAGGTAAACGTACTAGTGCTCGACATGCTAATGCCCAATAGATGAAACCTTGCTGTCACTTATATTGACAATTAATGACTTAAGTTTCAAGATGACATGTAGGTACTAGGACCGCGTCGAGCACCAGTACGTTTACCTTTTAGTAATATTGCTGCGTATATGGCTATGCAAACAGATTTCACTTTTATAATTTTTTTTAAGTATATTGACTTATTTAACCTTCGTATAACAAAATAAATAGTAAAGTAAGAAGAATTTTTAATCCGGTTAGATTTAAAATAAGACTTACATGTAAGCAGTATCTAACTCGCAGCGTAGGATAGGGAGTCTAAGAAATGTCCTCACAAAAAACACGTCACAATAACCCAGTAGTTATACAAGTATTCGATATAGGCAATATAATACCCTAAATAAATAAATGTTTTACAGTATACAGCAAGACCCTAGCTGGAATATTACTCTGACAATGAAGTGATAAGTCAACAGTGTTTTGTTTCGAACCTAAATGTATATTTTTTATGGGTATCTACCATGGATGTAAGTAAAAAGAGGTAGATATGGTACCAGGCGCACGATCGTGAGCCATCAAATATAGGTTCCGGAACCTATATTTAGTTAGTCGTATGGGTGACGCCAACCTGTCAAGTTGTCAAAATCGTTGGATCAAATTTTAGTTTTGTCAACTATGAACGTCACACGTCTACATAAATAAAAGGTCATTGGTACCTACTAGTAAAATGGTTCAACTATGGAGGTTTAATAGTATAATATAGTATGTTTAATAGTATTAAGTTGTAGTATTTAGTATTGTTGCTTTCTATACACTTAATAGTCGTTTATGAGCCTGATACATTTTAAATAACAAAACTTCCGTGAGACACAGACATGTACACAGTATTATGTATTGTGTTTTATTATGTGTGTATGTAACAGCAGCAGTAGAGTCTGTGCGGAAAGAGAAGAGTCGTGGAATGTGTGTGGGCCAATACATTCTACGACTCTTCTCTTTCCGCACAGGCTCGATGTGTATTATGTGAATAATATGTCAATATAATAAAACACATGTATATGCTACATAATAAAAGACATCAAAATACGCGTGTGGGTTTATCATAAAAACATCACACGGGAGCCTTAATGCCTGATTATTTACAGTTACATAGGCTTGTGTCGGTCATGAACGAAGAACTAACTGTTAAGTATGAAATCCCATAAAGGACCGAAAGGAACTAAATCTTTTTGTACGCTCTTTATCGGTCTTTAGGTCCTTTAGTTCAGTGGGATTGGTGAGAATGGTGAGCGCTTGGCACGAGTGAAACAGAAAATAAACTGAACGAAATGGTTCACAATGACGCTGGCACGTGTGTGAACGAGATAAAACAGCGACAAAGAGTCCTAAACCAAAAGTATGAAGGAAAATCAAATAATTGTTTTTATTGTGTCAAGTTTTTTAATGTTTAACCGTCATATAGTATCGTACAACTTAAATAATAATTCAGTTGCCAAAGATTTAAAAAAAAATACTGTAAAATCGATTCATATTCATTCCAGCTCTCAACGGCCGAACTGTCCTAAAGGAACTAAAGGACCGAACTAGTTCGTTTGACCGATTGACCGAGAGCGGAGCGCTCTCTGTAGTGACCGAGCAGGCACAAGCCTACAGTTACATACCCTATCTACACATATTATGATCTCTCAATGATGTGTTCCGGAACCGCATGCTATGACCGCCATTGCGACATCACACACTCAATAAAACGTCGTCTCGACTGATACTATGAAAAATGAGGCCAAATCAAATTTCCCTGTTTTTCGGAGATGTTGGAAATTGTACATTATTAAATCGATATCGACGTTATTACTACGCTAAAATAACATTTTCACAAATAAGAAACTTGTAAACAAAAGGGTTCATAGAGAGAGCATAAATATGACCTGTCCGTAATTTGCAGTTATTTAACACATTAGAGGGTATATGATAATTACGAAATTTGCCTCCTTGTCGCTCGAACATGCAAGAGCGATAGAGAGGCAATTAAATAGACTAATTGATTGAAGAAGGAAACAAAATCTCCAACGCGGGAGTGCGATCAGCCGGTACATTTTATTTGTTAAAATACCTAATAGGGAATATTACCCAAAACTCTGCGTAGAGGGCGTCACTAAGTCAATCATATGGCCTACCGTGAAACACGACAATCGAAAGTTCGGTTTCTGCCTCTCTATTACTCTTGCCTATTCGATCGATAGAGAGGCAGGTAAAGAAATTTCGATTTTCGCGTTTCGCGGTCGGTAGGCCACCTGTAAGCAAACCGCCGTGATGTATCAATATTATAGTGAAAACTTGTCAAAAAACTGTTTAAGGCCTAGTATGCATAAGTTACTCTATAGTTTACTAAACAAATTAGTGCTGCACTCTGGCGGCAGAACATTGCAGTAATACTCCATATTATAATCTATAGCTGGTCAAGCAGATCTTGTCAGTAGAAAAAGGCGGCAAATTTGAAAAATGTAGGCGCGAAGGGATATTGTCTCATAGAAAATTTGAATTTCGCGCCTTTTTCTACTGACAAGATTTGCTTGACCATCTATATATTTCTAAATCATACATGTTTATTTATGTTTGTTATCATGAGTTCACAGTCAAAGGCAATGACAGAGATAGATACCTAATGTGTATGATATAATGTGACATTCGCAATGCGTTTCGCATATTTACATCTTAAGGGCACGATTAACTTGGACCATATTATTAGCGTTCTTTAAATTTTATACTATTATAGTTTAGCCCAGGACTGTCTCATTTCAAATAAAGTCCGATAGAATCATACTGTCTTTGTTTTATGCTAGTACGAGTCGAGTACTAACACCCAAAAGAAAGGGATGAGTATAGTTTTCTTTGTTGTTACTGAGTCAGAAGTTGGTATGGTTATGATGTGATGATGAAGTGGCAATGGTTAAGTATCATAACATTCATAAGATGATATATAACCTACATCAATTATTTGTCGTCTAATTTATGATATATCATCATCTAATTTATGACAAACACTGTCAAATTACCATTCTGTAAATCTTGAAGTTTACCTAACAAAGTATTTTTAATTTTTTAACTAAATAATCAAACATGAATCAAAAATTATGCTTAATAATCTTCTTAGAA
Organism: Cydia splendana; assembly: GCF_910591565.1. NCBI lineage: Eukaryota > Metazoa > Arthropoda > Insecta > Lepidoptera > Tortricidae > Cydia > Cydia splendana. The sequence continues at coordinate 31,500,136 of NC_085960.1, read as the reverse complement.
ATAAATTATATTAATTCTGCACATGGTGTTTGCACCCTTAACGATGGATCCACAGTGAGTACTTCGTAATATGTATAAACAAATTCTATATTGGTCTCAATGTGTTCACTTATCTAAAATAAGATACTCGTAGTTTTCCGTGAGCTGTTCGAGTAAGTACAATTATTTAAAGTTAGTTTCTTTCGCGTCGGTGCCTACTGAAGTTAAGTTATACCTAAGGTCAATGTGGCGGAGACCAGCATATTATTGCTGTGAAGACCGTCATAGTGCAAAAACTGTTGTATTTATTTGGATACATACTTGGCTCAGACACAGTCAGAAAGGACGAGCTTCACTCCTTTTGCTCTACCGATCTTCTGTTCAGTGGAGTATGCGCATAAACGAGTTAAAAGTGACGAAAGAGCTTGTAGATGGTGTTCCCTTATCAGATGGTCTTCTCCACATATACCTTATCGTGTCAGTTACTTACAGTGTTTTTGTACAGTCCGAACAAGTTTTCCGTGCATTTTCGAGCTGAAGAAGCGGGAGGGGATTAGCCGCAGAAGCCCCATGCGTGGGAGTGTGGGAGCTGGGCTTCCTTAAAATTCCTCTAAGTTTGTGTGCAAAGTGCTCCTGAATAACAAGTAAGTAAAAACTATATTTACTGTATTGTGGATAAACTGGCGGACCAAACTAACTCTGCGTGCCATTTGCAATGTCAAAGTGGCGATGTCCTTCAGTAACGTTAATTATTTATGAAAATATGATGTTTATAATGACACTCCTCACTTTGTTTTGCTCAAATCACAGTGTTTTGGAGCACAGCTAGCTTAGAATAGACACTTCAAAAAATTAATTAAAAATGGTACTTTTTAGGGTAGACAGACAGACGGACAGTAGAGTCTTAGTAATAGGGTCCCGTTTTTACCCTTTGGGTATGGAACCCTAAAAACTGTCTTCATCTATGACCGACCTATTTATATTATAGTAAAACGCCGTAATATTGCATCATTATTTTGTTCTTTTATCATAAATCCGCGCCCCCAGACGTATTTGCAGAGCAAAGCTGCTTATCGCGGTTTCCAGTCCAACTACTGCGTTGCCGTGGCAACGCGGCAGGCGTAAGAAGGCTTGTTTATCTACTTAAGACTGTGCCACAGGTTCTGTTCTTCTATAAATCTATAGTACCTAAACGGGAAATAAACAAAAAGATCTTGTAGCTATGTTGATTAGGCGTACGATTATTATCGATCGAATTGATGTTGTGGATTCGAGTCCAGGCTCTAGTTCTCGCGCCCCTTATAACGGTTAGAAGTTAGAACGGAAACGACGTTTAAAGGTACCTATCATATTTATAAAGGTGTTCCCAAGGAAAATTAAAACTTATTTTTCGTATTATTAGTTATTTCAAAAAGTGTCAAAATTTAAATATATTTATTAAAGTCATGAGAATTACGCTTTAAATGTTTTAAATTCAAAGATTTAAAAAAAATACTTGGCACAAAAGCGTTGTCACTGAAAACGTATATATCTCTTCAGCGTCTACAATATACCTACTTGAGTGCAGCAACTTGGGTCACTTTTAAAATTTAATAACCAAACGTACATTTGTATGCCAGTTATAATCCCGTTTCCATAATGGGTCATCTACTTAGCATATTAGTAAAATCATATAACATTTCTTCTAACAAACTATGCTACATATTACTACTAGTATTGTCGCCTGACTGATAGGATAACAAAAGTTGATCCACCCACTTATCATTTGTCTATTAATCCCTTCCCGCTAACTACGTAATTTGCATCAATTTTATTTCAAACCTGTCGCCAGACGGATTTAAACTTTCATCCTCGCTTTAAAACATAATCCGTGCTCTAAAACCCGTGTCCGCTTAGAACTATTGCAAAATATTAGCATAGTGAGTTTCCCGGCGCGCGGGTGCTGAGGCGATGGTGGGGGGAGGGGGGAGGGGTGACGGGGATGTAAACAGAAAAGTTGAGCGCGGCAGTCACGTGGTGCGCGCCGGGGGCGCATCACTCTTAAGGGTTGTAACCAACCGGACCAAGGCACGCGGTAAACATCAAATAACACTTTAGATTTCAAACTGACGAAGCTTTGTTTAACAATTATGAAAGTATTATTGGCCAAATATTTAAATAACAGATACAAATTGATTTGATTTTTTTTAATTAAAAAGATACATAAAAAAAACGTCAACAAAGCACTGAAACTTTTAAAGTGAAGTGGAATAAAAATGTTTACAAAGCTCAAAAAATAAGAAGAGAAATAATCTAGAATTTCGTAACAAACAAAAAGTATAAACAAGTATTTTAAAAAGTAAACAAAGTACCAAAGTGAATAAAACCTTAAGAGTGATGTCTCCCGGATGACAGTGAACACTATAGGAATACATTTCATTAAATATATCATTAGATTAAATGTTCACGTATTGAATTAGAGTAATTGTATATAATACAACAACAACTCTAAAGAATATCAATACAAAACATATCAACAAATCACATATCTATTCATAAGTATTGTTAGTTAACGTTGTATAAGTAGGTAACTTAACAATAACATATCTTCACTAATATCGGTGTCTATGATATTTAAGTGTAAGGTGTACATTTCTGAAGCTGATTTGGCATTGGTAAGTTAAATTACAATTCATAATTTTATTTTATTCCTGTTTTGTCATTGGTTTGTTATCATTTGTGGGGTTGATTCTTGTTACTGAATTAACTTTATTTGGATTTATGTTATTTAACTTAAAAAAAAGTGCATGTTTTTTAACTATCCTGTTATCAATTCATGTGCTAATGATGACATATTGTCGTAACATACTTACATATCTTTCTTTTTTCTGTACTTGCGATTACTATGGGTAGGGTACTTGGAATCTACTAGAAAAGCCAATTTAAAGATTTTTTTCAAATATGTTACGTGTTAAATAATAAATAACTAAAATTATAGGTTGCCTCAACTCTTAATATTATAAATTGAAATGGGTCTATTTTCACCTTTTCGCTAAAGGAGATCCATATCTATATTATTTTAGGTAGGTATAACATATCCAAATTACAAAGGCATGGTTACTTTGGTTAAAAAAAGTTTTACTATTATAAACTTCTAGGTATAAACTCAAATATGAGCAAAAAATTTATTGAGTCGGGCTGTTTTACCGTAGGCGGCTAGCCTGACCCTTTATTTAGAAAAAATGCAGATTAATTAACAGATACCTATAAGAAAAAAATGTATTGCTAGCCCTTTGAAATATTATCAGCCAGTCGTATCAGGCATTGTTTGTTGTTGTTATTGTCGAATTTATTTTACTTTGTTTGTTGGTAATGAATGTATCTCTTATCATAATAATGTAAAGCCTGGCCATTAATATATGATCATGCGCCATGTTGCGGAATTTCATTGGAACTAATTTCTTACACTGGCAATAATTTTAATGATAGGTTGTCATTGTCACTGTTGTCAGTGTCATTGTGGCGGTTTACTTGAATAATACTTAAGTGTTGAATATTAAATAATAAATGACAAAAAATGGCCAAAACTATACATAATCAAGAGCGAAACATTGTAAATAATGTAAATAATAAACTGCTGGAAAAGAACCGTTCTGTAAATTAAACTATTTCGCTGCTATCAGAGCTGACAGGTAAACAAATCAAAATGTCATTATAGTCTGGTTATTACGACTTGGTTATTGTAGTGTTATGTTATACATAAGCGAGGAAATACTTAAGTACAGTAACAAAGATGTGTTTGAAAAATATTTACTATGGGCAAAGATATACATAACATAGATTTTCATTTTTAGTTTTAATCTTGTTGACAATGTAGCAGGCCCTATGTAAGGTAATTTTGACCAATGTGTGACGCGTAAGAAAATACATGAATTTTATACGGTAAAAACCGACACTAAAAAAATGTGAACACCGAATATTTGGATACTGATTATGATTAGAGTGAGTAAAAGTATGTATGTCAAAATAACGAGTTGCTAATCCACATTGTTCAGACTATACTGAACTGTTGCCATATAAATGAGAATAATAGCGCCCTCTTGACAATGATCATATATTACTGGTCAGGCTTTATCAGCATCGTAAAACAAAAAAAGGCATTAAGAAAAAGTGTTGGTGCTTGCGGAAATTAGGCGTAAAAAGGATATGCATTAATAATAATTAGGTGCTTAATTAAATTTGAGTCGAGCCAAACTAGTAATGAACGATTATGAAATTATATATCAACTATCTACTAAAACTCTTTATAAATCTGTGAAAAGTTTTTTGCCGTTGGCATTAATATGGGTTAACTATTATTATACATAGTTAGTGTTAGACCAAGCTAACTATAGATAGACAGACTTGGCAAGCGACCGAGTGTGGAAGTGTCGTACCATAAACATGAAATTTCTTTGAAAACATGATGTTAGGAAATTAGGGCCGATTTTTATTTAGTTGTCGATTTTTTGTTCGTTAGATTTCGATAAAATTTGGTTGATTTGAAGAGAATTCGAACGGAGAGAATGCGAATTTAATACGAAATCACAACTTGCACAAAAAAATTCTTTTGAGTTACAAAAATTCCATACGTGTCCATAATTCAGAGAAAGATTTTTTGCACACACGGTTTTTCGATTTTGATTATTTAGTCGCCGTTAACTATATCGTCTTTTTTGTCTGTAAATATCAGCGATATTTTGAAAAATGTCTAATTTATAATAAAATACGATGTACAAATACTTAGCAAGCTTTAATGTAGACTCCACCGCCCTACCGATTTGGCTAATGCTATATCGGATGCTAGAAGCTTTTACCCCTCGCTCCGGCCAAATTCAATCACGCGGCAAACAATTTTCGCTAACTCGTACTTGACGTCGGCGAGTCAGACCTTGTTTGGGGCATTAATAGAGTTATCTATTAAATTTCAAGTTAATTTATTCAATTTCGGTGCAGGAACAATGGCTGGTGGGCGGCGCCTGCCTAGCCCCGCCCTCACCTGGGCTGAAATCACGATCGTTACTGAAACGGTCTCCATGTAAAAACCGATGATGGCGGGCTTTAAAATGCCATTAGAGGATGCCGTTTGCTTTAATTAGATTTTTTCTTGGAAAAATTTACCGACCCCCTTCACTTCTTAAAAACCTAAAACGTTTCTTATTGTACCGGTGGACCTTTTACTCAATCTAAAGAAAAAATTCTAATATTCTTTGAGTGTATGCACGGTGTATTGGTGTACACTCGATACATTTCTTTTGAACGATCTGAAACCAATAGCCATCTAATGTCCTAGTTTTTTTTTAATTCAGATTTATTGCAAAATAAGTATTGAGCAAAGAAATGATTAACTACCTACGTAGTTACTAGTGCAACATGGGATAAGAATAATCAAAGATATATTATATTCTTAGCACTGATAAATATTAATAAAATCTTAAACCTGAGTAAATTTTTTACAAAAATTTCGAAGTCATAGTAAAGCTATTCTTAGATAATAGGTAATAGTTCCACCTATCTAAGGATACGAAATATGTCGCTACCTATGTATAGAAATTAGCTACGAGCATATAATATAAGTGTTAATATATGTATTAGAGCAAGAAAAATACCTTTACAAAATGTGCGAAAAAAAATGGCGGATTTCACATTTATGTATTATTTTCGTGTTGTTGAACGTAGTTTTTGATATATATATAATAACATTATAAAATATTTTTTATTAACAAGTAGAAGATCCCTCATTTGTCTCAATATTTTCTACCAAAGAATTCTCAACATCTTCCACCCACTCCAGGTATCCGAGAAAATCGCTCCGATGTATTTCCAATAAATACGCGGGGTTTAGAACGCTTTATTGCTTTGCTCCTCGGGGAGCGATCGGTCGGCAAACATTCGCCGGGATTCGAATTCAAGCGTTTCGCTGTTGGCGATGTTTTAGAACAAATAAAAATAACGATACCGATTTTTAAAATTTATTTTGATAAATACAATGATCCGCCCCGGCTTCGCACGGGTTAACAAATTATACACCTAAACCTTCCTCAAGAATCACTCTACATTGATAGGTGAAAACCGTAAGAAAATCCGTGCAGTAGTTTTTGAGTTTATCGCGAACATACTAACACACAAACAGACAGACGCGGCGGGGGACTTTGTTTTATAAGGTGTAGTGATACTAGTCGTTGTTTTTTGCTAAAAAACATTTTTTTTTGTCAAAGTTTCATGTCTGATAAGCTTTTATCGATGACTGTGCTTTTCTTTCAACAGGAAACTACTACTCAATGAGAAAATTAAAACGAACCCAAACTCAATTAGATTGCGTCGTGTTATCACAGGGTAACAATGGCCACCTCTTGTGTCCATCATCAGATCAGCTCGACGGTACCATTGCATTGTCACCCAACTTACATACAAAAGTGAAGTTTTAGCTCAATCGAATAATGGGAAGTGGGTCTAATTTAGCTTGCAAGATTTGACCCGAAAATACTTACAAACATTGCAATTTACATAAAAGCTTGTAAAAGATTAACTTCAAAGCATGTTATTAGGTATCTGTGGCGGTACAATTATAATTATTTTATGTATGTCATCGTGACACAGCGAGAAGCGACCTCCTGCAGTCTTGGGATGGTCGAACACACATTCAGGGGGTGAATGAACGTTTGGTATCAGAAAAATATCACCAGAACTTGAAAATTAATTCTTTGCATACATGTACTACACATAAAATTACACAACGTACTCAATTTACACATAAAAGTAACGTACTCAATTTGTGACTTTTAAAATACATTATTTATGGATGACCACAAAACCGAATCATAAAAATGGAACTTTTAAACATATTTCATTACTCATCATTAGGTACCAAAACCAACATCACTCTTCTAAATAAGTGAATATGGTCCTCGACGCGGTCCCAGTACATGTCATCTTGAAACTTAAGTCATTGTCAATAGAGATGACAGCAGGGTGTCATCTTGGGCATTAGCATGTCGAGCATTAGTACCACCACCTTACACATCATTTCTTAAACTAATAGACGATAAAGATACTTTTTATGGAAAGGCCATATTCTAAGGGAGATCCCAAAGATATTTGTTGATCAGGTAAGTATAAATTTTATAGTACTGTACGCCAAACATGCTGCTTGATGAATACAGTATAAATTACAGTAAATTAATTAAGTAAATTACCTACCCCACTCAATCTCTTCAATAGTAACAAAATCAAATCAAAACCACTTAAAATTTAATCGACACGAGCCCAGAGAATTTAATAAACTGTATAGATCTTGTTTCCGACCGACTTCCCAATTTTCTATATTAAATCGTCGAAGCGGAGGTTGCCATGATACCTCAGAGAAGTTAATAAGTCATGAATAGCCTGAGTGAGGGGGACGGGGCGAGGTGCCTGGCTGGGGTGGGAGGGAGAGGGATGCACCCCAGGTGGCGCGGTGACACGCAATCGTGTGGAAAAAGGTTCATTTGGAGGTGATGAGGTGTCTCTGCTGATGCGATTTTTGACACAAATGACTCTATTATCGAATCCACGTTATACCGCATAGTAGTTTACTAACAAAGTCGTTATTTGATAGTTTTTTCTATATGCATAAAACATTCTCTTTTGTTCGCGAAGTATGAAGAAATGAGAATGGATATTATAAAAAAATCTGTCGAGGTTTAGACTCGACTCGATGCGGCGCGCTCAGCACTTATCGGCACTCCCACTCTTGAGAGTACCTAAGTGCAACTCTTCAGGACAAAACACGCAATAGCTTCTGTTTCATACAACTTCGCATTAAGTCATTGTAAATGTATTTTTTGTATATGTTAATTAAACATTGTGTAAAATGCAACCGAAGCCTTAATCGAGCACTAAATGCGGCGCGCTCAGCACTTATCGGCTCTCCCCGCTCTTGAGAGTAAGTGCAGCCCGACGGGACAATACACACGGATAGCATCGATGTTAAACTACCCAAAGACTGGCGGTAAAATGTATTAGGGTGTATTCTGGTATTCCGAAAGGAGAATATACTAAAAAAGTGGCGAATAATTCCGAAAAGGGACTCTTAATACAACGGAATATGAAGGATTTTTAAATGATTTAAGGATTTGAATTTCTGAAATTAGCCGAATACACCTTACAGGCTGAAAAGGTTGAATGGTGTAATGGGTACTTTGATGTATTCCATTCCAGAGTCCACCTATTCTACATATTTTAATATTTATTAATAGTCGTGAAAAAATCATATAAGACGCGATAACTGAGGTGTATATGTATTTATTTATTTCTATTTTATTTAGAATTTTAATTCAGGCAACAAGGCCCATATTACAAATACCTTACAGACTAACATACATTTGTATTTAATAAACTAAAAACTAAACACTATTTAGTCGACAAAACGGCGTGGCTCCGTTGCATCGGCTGCTCTTGTGCCAGCGATGCCAGCGGCGGAAGGTCCATAACTCGATTCCTACCAGAGCTTACCCAATCTTCTGAGAGTTTATTAGGTACTTTTACTGAGTAAAGAAAAGGAAAGTCTGACCAGCTTTGCTCCGGTTTTCCTAGGAGTCATTTTGACGCGCTGCCACTGATGGTTTCTAAAATATAATAATTTTAAAAGCCGTCAACAGTCGTTCTAAGGCTTTATAAAAACGTTTTGTTTTATGTACAAAGTTCTTAAAGTGTCATTCTTTGGAACTTGCTAACTATGTAAACAAACCGCCATATTGAAATTGTCACTGAATGATGATTTCAGTATGGCGGTTTGTTTACATAGTTAGCAAGTTCCATAGAATGACACTTTAGAAGAGACTAAAATTAAACCAAGCAGCCAAATTGAAAGCCTCTTTTTTAAAAGTCTCTAGGCAATGTCAATAAAAAAAAATCTAAACGATATTAAATGCCATAAAATGCAATTAAAGAGGTGATCGGGCACTTGATACTGCGTGCTCAGCTTTTATCAGCCCTCGTCGCTCTTGAGCGGTAAGTGTAACTCGGGACACCCTCCCGCTGTATTTGCCATGTAGCCACTGTTCTAAAAGCCACCTTTACCTTTCTAAATAAAATAACTATTAAAACATGTGACAACTGTCTTTAGTGAATTTAATCTGCTACGAGTAAATAACGTAACCATTGACGTGACGATTCCAGACTTTACTAAATGTTCAATTACCTTACAAGGAAAGCAACAAATATTTGAAAATCACGTGAAAAACAATTTATTTAGTAATTTAATTGCGCAAAAAGAAAAATTAAGAACCTATCTAACTTGGGGTATAAATCGTACTAAATTATAAATGCGATTTATGCGCTAGTCACTCTATCTGTCTGTTATTTCTTCACGCTTAACCCGCTGAACCGATTAGATGAAATTTAGTGTGTAGGTAGTCTTAGGTCCGGGAAAGGATATAGGGTAGTTTTTATCATACTTACATCATTCCACTCAGACGAAGTCGCGGGCTTCTGCCTGCTATAATCATTTATAGATCTGCATGTGATCACGTCTATTTTATTATGTATACATGTATTTCATTACGTGGTTAAGGTTTTATGATGCTACTGATGCTAGCACGATATCGACCGGCACTTAACAGCGATCGACACTCGCGCTCACTCAGCGCTTATCGGTCCTTCAGCCGTCCTTACCGGTCCTTAGCAAGTAACCACTCTCCGTCCGATACCCCGGCTTTACTGTATGAAATAGGAGTTGAAATTCTTACGGAAATCTATTTTTTACCAAGTCGATACATCTGCAAATAATACTACAAATTTAAATTTTATATTCCATTGTTGCGATCTAAGCGCATTTCAATTCGCGCGAAAAAATCAATCTGCGCATAGCGTAGAGAATAAATTGAACAAAAAAAAAAATGTATATGCGATGGATTACTTTCCACAGCATGAGCACAATAAAGAAGATTTTAGAGCCCAGGTTTTAAACGACAAAAGCAGTCTTTTCGAGTGACAACATTATTTTGCATAGTCGAAAGTCCCTTCAAAGTCATAAATTCAGTTCCACTAAATTCCCTCCGCCCACCACGTCGCACGAATACGCAAATGTAGCTAAATGTTAACTCCATTCATTATGACGTGCATGAGCGGCGCCGTCAGCGGTTTTGGATCTATTTAACTGGATTGGGGCGGCCCCTGGCTGACGTTTTAGATTATAAAAGAATGCATTAATCAAGCTGAGGGTTGGATGCAGTATGTCAAGCAAATCGTGGATTTTATGGGATATGTTTTAGGATTGCTATTTTGATTAAAATACATTTAAATACTAATTCGAAGTGGTTTAAGTAGAACCTGGGAGTGGGTTACAAAGATGAATCTGTAAAATCGTAGTCTATTTAATTATCTTGCTCTAGTTACGTCAAGTCAGGCCTTACTAAATTTGTTTAAACCTATCCCGTCAAAATTAATCAAATCAAAAAACTACTAGCTTTGTGTTTGTACCGTTCGAAAAAGTATCTTAACCAAATTATTGGATTAGTATACACGACGAGTAATTGAAGAAAAACATTTAAACAAATTATGTTGTGTAAAGTAGGTAAACATTTTAAACTTTTTAATTTATTTTAATGGATTTCTTCAAATCAGACAAACAGAGTGTCCAACACTGGGACGTTTGCTCCAGTTGAACAGTCTATTGTTTCCTCAAATATTATGTGTTCAAGGTTAAAAATACCAACCGCTGTCGAACACTAGAACGGGTCTATACTAAAACACAATTGCCAAAACAAAAGTCATACAGAAATATTTAATTCCAATTGTTTTTAACTTTTTTTACTCAATAGACACTTTTCGCCCCTCCTAAAACGTCTCCTCAGATAAGCCGATTCATTTTATTTAAGCGTGATTTTTCCACTGCCTCCCACCGTGCTCGCTCATAACGAGCGATGGGTCTTCACAAAACGCTGAATATCGAATAATATCGGCGGTGGCCGCTGGACCGCGGAAACTTCATTTGCGGGCTCCAGTGCCCGTGAAATGAACTGCTCCGCTATATCGATACGCCTGTCTATTCGTTTCATACGGGGTTGCAGAGCAGGGTGCGTACCCAACATGCCAATCGTTTACGCTCCGTAGCGAATGAAACGCAACTGCGACAGTTGCGTTTCATTGTCGCACTAATAAGTAAGAGTTATTGAGAGAGATGACTACGATACGCCACGGAGCGTTAACGATTGGCACATTGGCTAGGCAACCTGCTCCGCTATATCGATACGCTTGTATATTCGTATAAGGGGTTTGCATTTGTCTTTGACATCGTAACTGGTGTAATTTGATACTGAGACTTGTAGTAGCACTACATTTAATGTATTTCTTGTTTAGTTTTTAATTATAACTTACAGTTTGTTAAGTATTACGTATTTGTGAGCATTAATAATAATGTTTTGGATCATATTTAGTACGGATCTTTCCCCTATAAAAATTCAAAAGTACTTATAGTCACATATAGAAGGAAACATAAAACTTGGCATGCATGTACCTTATTTATGCAAAAAAATCATAGAAGAAGAACCAACTTGTCAAGTGGTCTGAAGATGTTTCCCTCTTTTTCTCAACTTTGTGTCCCATTTTGCAGTTTGTTGACATGTGATGTCTCTATTTCAAAATAATAGTAATTGTTAGAGTTTTATATACTTAAGTTAAGGTCATTTTATGTGTAGGTGAGGCACAGAAGATTCCTTTACTGGAACTGTAGAAACGCTTGACTGATCTATGCCTTTGGTAATTTCACTAGCATCTACTCAGTTTCACCAGTGTAAATTAAACCCACTTCCCATTATTCGATCGAGCTGAAACTTCACATACATTTAATTAGTATGTTGGGTGACAATGCAATATTAGGATTAGGGATGTCGCGGATGCAGATTTTTTGACATCCGCGGATGCGGATGCGGATGCGGATGGCAAGATTTGGTACTTAAAAAACGTCAAATATTACATTTTTAGCATTTTTTATTTAAATAAAACGGAACGTTTAGTATTTGAGCAAGAATATAGGTGCGTTTTATTTAATAAACAGTAACTTGGCCGACTTTTCGGGATCCAGACGATTTCATTATATATAATGACGAAATTACCTAGCACCTACGCCGCCGGCGCCGCCGCTAATACGTTCCTGTTACCGACTTGGTCGACATGCGCATCATGCGGATGCTCCGCATCGATTTTATGCGGATGCGGATGCAGATGCGGATGTTGAAAATAATGCGGATGTTCCGCGGATGCGATGCGACGATGGAGGCCAGAGGTAGTCATAGGAACTCTGTAATAAAACAACGCAACCTGAATGTGTTTGGGTTTGTTGGGATTGTGTCGATGAGTAGGTATCTATTAGTTGCTTGTTATAAGAAAAAATACATTTCTGGTTGATGAAATTATAATTATGACACTAACAGATCATATTATGCATAACAAATCCAGATCCAAATCTTAACCTATTAGGTAATAAAATCAAGACACGCCTCAAGTACAGTCAGCGATAAAAGCTTGCATCCATAAAGACATTTTTGACATAAAACCTTTTATAATTTTAATTTCTTTTAATGAATTTCTTTTTTCAGCGTTAGTTCTTTTGATTCGCAGATAGATTTAAGAAGGGGAAACCAATCAAGTATTTGATGCCAATGAAAATCTTAGTCTTAAGGCGGGGTGCCTCAAAAATTTCGGAAAAAAACTTGGTCCATGTGGTCAAAATCGGTATCAATTTTGTGTAAATCATATTCATACATTCTATTTAATTTATACGTCTTCGTGTAATATAAAATACCAAAGGGACATTGTTTTGGAACCTCTCCTTTTATCATAAAGTAGCTACTGATTAATATACTGCCTAAGCTTTAGTTCAAAGGCTACTTGGTGTTGTAGCTACTTCTGAAGCTGGTGGTTCTGGGTTCAGATACCGCCAACCATTTATTTGTCTAGTGTAGTCTAGAAATCTATTAATACGAATATTTGTTCCTGAATTATGGATATTTTTTATTTTTATTTAGGTAGGTTTGTTTGTTAGTGTCATTACTACCATTGTGACTTTTTGGTTTTAAGGGTAATTTATTAAACCGACAGTTGTGAAATGTACTTATATTACTAAATCAATAATATTTCAAACGGCGTTTCCAAGAACTGCATAAAGCATTTCGTCCCCCTGCACTGCACTCATGTGGAAACATTGTTGGGGGTGCCTTTCGGAGGCTGCATGGTCCTCCTGAAAATTTCTGAAAATTTTAAAACCACGCCTCTTTTCCAGCTCCGTTTGTGATTGGTGGGTCACCGTCTACGTACGTAGGCGCCAGGCCAATGGCGGCGGGGGCTACGCGCAGCCGTCGTGCTACGGCGTAGAGGCGCGCGGGGCGCTACGCCATCGACAGACGCTGCGTAGCTGCGAATACCGGGAACTGGAAGCTATGTAAGTTTTTTTGACATTTAAATTATATTTCTGTGCTATTTTCATTATTGTTTAAGCAGAGGGCTTAAAATTATGCACGAGAATATATTAAATATCGATTTTTGAGTCAGGGGTGGGGTTGTATACATATAGCTATATCTATGTATATCTGAACGTTATGTAACACTGTCAAGCACTGATTTTATATCTCTTAACAAGATAATATTTAATTTTATTAACTGAATTGCCTGTCTAAAGTTCTTTTAATAATCGATGCAATCATTTAAAGGTTCAGAGGATTAAGTACATATTTATATGATTATGCTTCTTATATAACAAGTGTGCTTTGTATATAGATGTGCCGTTCTCGAGAACGTTCTTAATTTACCATGGGCTCGAGCGAAAATATTGCCCGTACAAAAGGGAGAACGTTCTCAAGAGCAGCACATTTTTGGCTTTGTAGCTAATTAAGTAAAAAATCCTGTAAATTTTTTACGAAATCAAGTACCTACCTAGTAATTAATGCTGAAGGGGTTACCTAACGTATGCTCCGTTGTTTCAAATAAACTTCACAAGTATCTTGGTGTACCAAATAGTGACAGTCGTAAAGTTGTACTAATTTTTTGAGGGCACCATACAAACAATGCCGATTAACTTTGAAATCAATACTGTAGGAGATATTGTAGAATTTAGTCTGATTAAAAACGAATGAGACAAAAGAAATACTCCTCTGTTCTCTGTTCGAATTGAAAATGGTTTAAATTACATCGAAGTAATTAGTACAGTCACCTGCAATAATATGTTACTCTTCGAAGGCCGCGTAAATATGTGACACGCTCTTATAGCTCTACAAATAAGAAAGTGTCAGATATTTTTGCGGCCTTCGTTGTGTAACTTATTATTGCAGGTGACTGTACCATCGCCCACACTGTTAACTGATAGTTCGTAAACCTTATTACAGAAGGCATAAGGTCTACTGATGGACAGTTAAGAGTGTTGCTGTCTGTACCACGGGTAGGGTGGGCCTTACGAGTTATATGTAGAAAATGTAGTACCTGTCACGCTTTAAACCAACGTGATTGTCTATAATCAAGAAATCTGTTAGAGTCGCACCAATAAAAGTCTGCAGCAGATTTGATAGCCCACGCAGTGTAAGTGTTATTTATACGTCATAATTTCATAGAAGTTTGACGTTTAAAATGACACTTGCACTGCGTGGGCTATCAAATCTGCTGCAGACTTTTCACGGTCTTACTCTAAGAGCTAGCCCATCAACGTGCACACTAGCGCCACTGCTAAATAATCGTGATTATTTAAATTTAACGACAGGTATTTAAACAAGGGGGCCGCTACGTACTGTATTGTGTATCTAAGTGCCTTTTGAATACATTAAACTAGTTTTTGTATTGCTGGATTCGTCAATCTATGCGTCCAAAGTTAAAACGGCCGTTTTTGTTTTGAGTTCCTAGATCGACGAATCCAGCAGCATAAAAACTAGTTTGATGTATTCAAAAGGTGCTTACATACACAATACAGTACGTAGCGGCCCCTTTTTTAAATACCTGTCGTTAAATTTCAATAATCACGATTATTTAGCTGTGGCGCTAGTGTGCACGTTGATGAGCTCTTAAATAAGAGTCTTATTTGAGAGTGTGGAGTGTGTGTGTCATTTGTCATCGACAAATATTTATTTTATAAAGATTCTTGGGCCTATGGGCACGGCAACTAACGACAATTTTAGGAAGTCTTCAAATCCTTTGTCTGTCACTTTCACCTTTTCACTTAGAAAGAGACAAAAACCTATTTTTTACATTATAAGTAGGGAATGTAGCCAGCTTTATGGGCAACCTTCCGCAGGGAACAGACCTGGGGAACTTTTCATAGGTGGGGTTTTATTTACGTTTCTTTATTTTATTAGATTTAATTTAGGTAGTTTATATTTAGTCATATTGTATATTTTTATAAGGTATTATTATGTAAGGTATTCTAGTAGAAGTTCAATGAATACCGACCGATATATTTAGTTCAATTATTGAAATTGCTAGATTATACAGGTCAAACCTGTGTCAAACACTTATTTAGGTTATAATTCGTTTTTGTTGCTCCTGGAAATTCTTAATTGGCCCTCAATATAACCCTCAATTTTAATACAGATAAAAATAATTTAGTGGTACAGATTCTCCGCTTAAGTTAAGAATAAATATAATTTTTAAAAGCAGGAAAATCTAATTTAGGATAACCTTTAAGGAGCTAATCCTGCTTCTGAAAATTCTCAATTGATCGGACCCAAAATTTTCATAGAGTTTAAAATAATTTCGTAGTACAGATCCTTCGCTTAAAAAATATGGCGCTGCTTTCAGTCAGAGTCAGAACGCATGAAACTTGGAAGCAACCAATCGTCGTGTGTTTTTTCCTTACCTCAATTTTTTGGAAAGTACCTCTATTATGGCAGAAAGCGTGAAACTTAGTATACACGCATACTAAGTTTCACGCTTTCTGCCAAATTAGACTAAGTCTACTTATTTTTACCTGACTACCGCGAAGCAAAATAAGGTCTATCATTTTGTCCGGTATTTTTAAGGCCTAAGGACACTAAAGGGGGTGGTTTTCATCGATATATTTAAGTCACAAATACTATAAACTAAAATAGGACATCTATTCGTATATGACATTGACAATATTACGAACGAAAAAGTGACCAAGCCTTCTAGTGACGGAGGCCGGATTCGAACTGGCGTCTTCAGCTATCTCGGCTAAACCTGGACCTCTAGGCTACCCCGTCACGACGATACCCGTTTTAATTGCTCTTACAAGTAGCACTATATTGTACTGTAAAATTATTTTAATGTTAGTGTATGTGTCACGACAGTTTAAATTCAAAAATTCTAAGGGCGAGCCCAAAAGATGTCACAAAACCTAGTTAGACTTCTAATACCTACTGTAACTTGCGGAAACAGATGTCATTGTATATTTTTGTGTTCGTAACAATCGTGTTTCTTTCCTCAGGTGTTAGGTGCACTTTGATGTGGGACATCGGGCGTCCACCATGCAGGGGCTGCAGGCCGCGAAAGAGAAGGCCTCAGGCCTCTTCGCCAACAAACCCCTTCTGTTCAAGTAAGTGATTATCTTTCTCGCCCATTCATCGCAATTGCAACCACATTGTCATGACAAAGACAATAAATAAAATAAATAGGAATATTTTTTTTATACCTGGCAACACCAAATTTCTAGTAAATATGTCAACAACTATTGTTGCATTTACATGGTGGCAAACAGCTTACGTAAACGACGGCAGAAGGCAGGATGCGATGGATGGTTGGCTTTTGCAACAATCGTGTGAATCGTGTGTAATATTGCCTGCTTATATACGCTCACCGCTCAGTGACTCTCTCAATTATTTTGTACTCTTTATTGTCGTACACTGTTTTCTGTCTCTACTGGGTGCATTCGTTAATTTCCTCATCACGCGATGGACATCATAAAATTTTGTTTTGTTGGGAAATTACACAATATCAAAAATTTGATTAGCCTAGTAACTAGTCTTTGTTTAGTAAAGGTTCATCTTGAGAAGACCGAAGAGTCCTGTATTCAAACTCTTACCCCATACTTATTCATAAACGCGCTACGAACCTCAATTATCTCATAATCGTTTGTCCTTATTTATCATTTTGACTTATGTATTTGTAAGAAAAGGATAAAACATAATTTAACTAAATCAGACCCGTAAAGTTTTATGACTAAGGGGGTTAGTACACACACACGCTTTTAGTCTGGCACTAGGTATATTAATCTTTCAACCAGATCGTTTTATCCTACCCTCATAAAAAAAGGATTACGTTTAAATTATACGACTAAATAGTTTTTAGATGACTTTTAAATGATTGTAACCATAATAACGTACATAAAAAGTGACCTTTGACGTTGTTTTATCGTTTAAAATTTGGAAGATTAAATTAATTAGGCTCCGCATATGAACTGTAGTAATGCCGATTTAACTGGTTTCAACTATGAATCCTAATTGGTCGTTTTATGTTAATGGTAATATTACTAATATTTCATGACTATTACGTGTAAAAAAATACCCTATTAGAGTCGAACAATGCTAAGTTTTCATGCCAAGTGTTACGTCAAGTACGAAGCTCGTCTGCGCGTTTGTTGACTCTCACATAAAAAAAAGCTGATAGATAGGTATGTATGCATTCTTAATGCCAAGTTTGTGGCAAGTTAGCATGATCAGAATCCATTAACAAATTGGATCAGCGGCCTAATCAAGCATTCCTATCTGCAAGAAGTAAGAATGGCCAGGTAAAAAAAACACTATTACATAAAATACATTAATTAAATTAAGATCTCATTTATCCTCAATTCATCGCTGCAACAAGCAATACAATAGTCGTCGTTACGTTTTTTAATCGAAAATAATCGCTCATAATAATACAGTTTTTCCGCTTGAAACAAAGGCAATAACATCTCGAAACAGAAAGTTTTGTTTGCGACCGTGAGGAGCAATCAGACGGGAGCGGCAGCGGCCATCGCCGATAATATTGACGGCGGATTATGCGCTGCACTGGAAATGAAACGTGGGGGCTGACTTAGAAGTTCCACAATGTTTCTCCATAACTCGTGATACTGTTATTGCAAACTTTGCTGATCCGCGTTTGACTTTTTTACTTTGAATGATAGTCGTCGGACTGTATTTAGTTCGACCATTGAACCAATTATATTTTCTGGTAACTACTTATCAGTTTCCAGTACCTTGATTTGGATTATTTTATCAATATTTTTTTAAAGAATATAATATGTATTAGTACCTAATAATCAGTCATCAACATCTATCTAGATTTGTATCCTATTATTCTAGCTAACACGGTTTACAAAATCAGAGTAGATAGGTACTAATTACAAATAAATAGCTGAAAATGAATTGCAAGTTGAGAAATAAAATAACTGACTCATTTATTGCTAGTCTCGTATGTCATAATACTCATAATGTAACCAAAAATATGTCTCGTAGAGGCGTATTTTCTCATTAGCTTAGATCACGAACTTGCGAACATCTAAGTATTTGCTTATGAAACTTTTGAATAACAAACGATAAAAAAAGCTATAATTTGGTAACGAACGGCAATAGCTAATATCTGACATAAATCATAATAGGAGTCAATAGCATGCGAATGTCTATACATTCTTTGATACAAAATTGAATCTTAATGACTCACCAAATAGTCTCAGTCGCAATCGATAAATAAAGGCAACAGATAAGACACAGCCTTCTAAAACCTTGTCACAAACTTGTGAATATTAACTAAGGTGCAGGGGGACAATTTAGATTGCGGGGTAATTTAAACTAATCGAAATATCTTCCATATTTTACATTATTAACTAGAGTCACACACAACATAATATATATTTTTCGGTATCTGGGCATATATGGCACTCTAGTATTTCGATTATTTACCCCGCAGTCTAAATTGCCCCCCCCGCACCTTACTTATTTCTAGTCTAACTCTACATACTCCTCGATAAAAATAATAATCTTAATGACACCAGTCTAGTTCGCAATCGATAAATAAAGCGATTATTCCGTAACGAACGGCAACCCCCGGCACAGCCGAGTGCTCCGCGCTGATAACAAACAGACATCATCCGGCTTTGCGTCGCCATGCGCACCGCGACTTGCGACTCGACTGCCAGAGATTTGTCGGCAAATCGCCTGAACGACTGCGGTTATTGTGCGTATTGAGATATTTTGGTGGTTTTGATAGTTGTACTTTTTGTCAAAATATAAAGGAATGAAGGGCCTCTTTATAGGAGTCTGGGCAGCTAGACTATATAGGGAAAATAAATGTAATTCACTTGTATTTTGCAAAAAAATAAATTGTGATGTCCCACGGTAAAGGTACCATATGGCGGTTGTGCTTACGCTATTATTAACGCCACTCCAATACTATTGTGGTGTTATGCAACGTAAGCGCCAGCCGCCATAAGGTACCTTTTCTCGTGGAACGTCAGAATTACTTAACGCGAGGTCGCCATTAATAATTACTTCTTTTGGTAACTAATAGGTACAAAATATAATTTATGTCCTACATTACGAAACCACTAAAACTGTAAAGAACGAATAATATGAGGATTATTATATTTATTTTAGTATACACTTGCTTTACTTTATTCGCTTGGCTGCCCGATTCATCTGACACGAGTAAGCCAACACAATGTGGATTTTGATTCAATAATCCAGAAACATTTTCTGACAAAGGATCTAGTGAAACGGATAAGACATAACGATAATAGCGTGGAAGTGTTTCTGTTCCGATGTTGTAGCCATCGTCGTTTTTGTTGTGGGGTAAATAATTACGAAAAAAATAGACTACAATTTATATCATTGTACAGTCACCTGCAATAATATGTTATACAACGAAGGCTGCAAAAATATCTGACACAATCTTATTTGTAGAGCCATAAGAGCGTGTCACATATTTTTGCGGCCTTCGAATAGTAACATATTATTGCATGTGACTGTACATAGGTACCTAAGTATTACGCAGAGATAATTTGATTGTTTAATCCAGTGATTAATATACTCTATCTATTTTGGCTATATAAAACAATACAAGTATCCTGTGTGAATGTTAATTTATTGAGTTTTGGAATAAATGTAAATGAATTTGGAATGAATGAATTTAACGGAGGAGATTTTATTTTATTTTTAGACAGTAAGCAAACAAAACAGCCGTTCCTTGAGCCTTACTTAAGTATCTTTAATTTCATATTTTTTTGCCAAAATTTAACAGTTATGAATTTATTATAAATTGCTGATTGCTGAAAAAAGTTGATGTTTGCGATTATTTTTGAAATATAATTCCACTAAAACATTGTTTGTCTAAGGTTGTAGATATTTTTGTGGACATTGTCTACACTGAACTACAGTCCATCAATGTTATCCCTACGGTCTTAAGCTCATAAATTGGCAGGCGAGGAAGGGTAGCTCTCATTATTTAGTCCGTTTAAATCACTAAGTCCTTAAAAGACATTAGCAGGCTTTGTGCCGTTATCAGCGAACACAAAAGAGATTTGCTACGTACTGGGGGAGGGCCCGACAATTATTACTCATATTTTGCTGTCTACCGTCGTTGCGCATTTGATGGTTATTAACGTATCAATTAAAATTGTTGTAGGGTGATTATTCGACAAAATAAATTATTTCAGGGAATATCCATCCATACAAGATGGTGGTATTTTCTGAGATTTTATGTACCATGTTTGAATTTTGACACAAATTTTAAAATAATGTACAACACTGATCAATTGCTAAAATTTCAAACATAGTACTTACTTTTGAATGCGTTTATGTTTTTGACCTGTTACTCGATATAAAAGTACCTACTCATAATATTTTTGTATGAAAATTTAATACGTACCTAAGCGAAATGGATGATAAACAAAAAGTGCTAAAAACCGCCTGCACCCCACAATCCCCACATGGGCCATTCTTCTCCCGCCACCTACGCCACCATTCAAAACGCCGTATCTCCACACTGGTTCCTTATTAGTTTGTCCTTTTGTTTTTACCATACATATACATCCCGATAGTGCTAAATAGCACATAGCACTCACACTAATTGTTTCCGTCATTTGAATATTACCAGCGACAATTTGCCGATGGGTCCGGCCCGCGGCGGGACCCTCAATTAATTGCTCAGGCATTTTGTTTTATTCCACTTGAACAAAGCGGATATTGAAATAAAACATCTGCATTAGCTGAGTACGGATTAGAATTTAATACGGAGATTTGAAAGCTTGTAATTTTCCTGTTTAATTGTTTGTTTAAAGTACCTATACGCCTTAAGTGGAATTATAGGAGTGTTCAACAGAGATTAATAAGGACGGTTAGTGTTTTATTGATTTTTTATCTTTATTGTACGTTTCGCCTCCTAAAGCCCACGGTCCTGCCTAAAGCACTAATTATTTACCTAGTTAAATTTTACTTAAACCTTTTTGGATTGGAACGGAGTTGCATTTCTTTTGTTTCGTTAAAGTTTAAACAAAACAAATTCAGCCAATATCGTAACACACTTTTTCTCCAATATGCTCGGAAATGTTCACCTTATTGTAGCAAAAATAGTACGCGAAGTTCTTCGTTATTGTCAAACTCTAATTAAAAAAAATCAAACTATCGCTGTCCTGCTCTAGCGGACGGGAAGTAAAAAAACACTACAGTAATAACTTATTACTGTAGTGTTTTATACTTTTTAAAAATAAAAACGCAAACAGCCAATTATTATAACCGCGAGCCGCGTCTACACGTCCCGATCAGCTATCATTTCAAGCTATAGGATAGAGTGAGATAATAAGATAAACGACCTTACTTGTCTCGTTCTTACAAGACCCTTGTGCTCGTGTATGATCGTGCGAATACTGCTTAATAAAATCAAAGATTATTTTTATATTTTTTTAAGGATCTCATCGGTGTTCATAAAGCTTATATAGTTTGTCAAAGGACTTTCTCATTTCAATCATAGACAAAGATAATCATACTATCTTTGTCTTACACTAGTACTAGCACCCAAAAGAAAAGGATGGGTATAGTTTTCCTGGTTCTTACTGATTGACAAATTAGTTTGACCAACTATATTGCACAATTATATTGAATGAACGAATATTGAATGGTACTGAATGGCAGAATAAGTTTGTGCCTTTAACTTTTAAAAATGTATTAAAGAGGGAAATAGTTTTTGACTTGACATTTTGATGTGAATTTTATATTAAAGGAAAAAATGGAAAAATTTACGCTTCCGGCAGGACTTGAACCCGCATCCTCCACAATCCGTGTGTTGCTCTTAACCAATTGAGCTACGGAAGCCTACCAGGACATCGCAAATCTTTCCATTCTTTTCTTTATGTAAACACGCCTTTGGGGTGGCGTATAGCGACATCTACCGACAGACAATTACATCTTTTAACGGGTATAGTGACCAATTTCCGGGAAGGATGCAGAATGAAGGATGATTTAGTTTTATTCACATGTTATTATTCTTGATACAATTTACCTGATCAAGAAATCTCTCCAAAAATATGTCATAATAGATGTTTATTGTACATTCGGGAAAATATGATGAACGAATACACTTATATTATATTTAATATCCGTTACTTTTCCTTGTAAGGCACTACGCATATCCCTTATTTGTTAGCAATATCTCAGTCAAGATATATTTTCCAGAAGTGCAAGAATCCTTGCATTAAAACATGAACAAGTTTTTATAATCATTTACGGTGAATCCTGTTGGATACTTAAATATGTCTCTGTCTGTGTTTTTGTACTTCTCTATAGAAGTAAAAAAAGACGTTCAGTATTTAATTGTCCATAACCCACGGCTGTTAAAACATTTTAGACATAGATATAGCATTTTTTTTATTCAACATCACATGAAATGACAGAGTTAACAGATAGTGTAACACATTTTTTACAGATAAACCTTAAGACTTATTTAAAAACTAAGAAATTTAGTTGCACAGCCAAGGGAGAAATATTCATGAAAGTTAAATAGGAGCTGGCCTCAGCATAATGTTGCAGTGTATTTACTGCAACGCTGGTTTTCAGGCAGACCCTTGATATATTATCCCTTATTACTTGCTGTTAGCCTAACTAAAACTAAATGGCTTTTGAATTATGTTTATATATGTATGAGTGAAAAATTAAAATTTTATTACAAAGGCTTTCGATACGTAGGTATTCTGAGCGTGGTGTGTCGCATTACGCACAAATTGGCCAGTTATTATTGATAATTATGTTTTCTAGATACGAAAAATCTCGGTAAATACCGTTTGGTTTTCAATTCAATTTTTCGTTCCTTCTAAATACTTAACGTATTTAATTATCCATAGCCCAAGGGTATTTAAACATGTTACAAAGGCGTCTGTCAATACGTATTCACGACTCGTGGGGTGTCGCGTTACGCGCAAATTGGCCAGTTACCGCCGGCGGGATGAAATTTTAATGAAGCTAAGCTGTGGTCTCATTGTGGGCACGGACGTCCAATTAGTTGTGATGTGACGACGGCTCCTAATGCTGCCGTTTGCCGAATGAGGGGAATCAATGGATACAGATTTGAGTTTTGCTTTGAATATTTAATTTTGATATCTTTAAAATCATTTTTGATAAGTTAGGGTAATGTCTCGACGGTGTCTTTCAGGGAGTCAAAAACTTTCTTTCAATCGTATTTCGCCTAATTGGGGGCATAGAGGTGCTTTATGAAAAATATTTGTAATATGTTTAAAAACCTAATTAGTAGAAATATAATTAATGTAGGTTTATTTCCACAATAAGTTTTTAGATATTAATTGTTCTGTACCTGTGTCTTTTTATTTGTACTTAATTAAACCATGTAAGTGAAATTTGACACACTTCCCCATTTCTGAGTGAGCTGAATGAAGTAGGTAGGTAGCATTGTTTTGAGGTCTAAACTGACTACGCAACCCCATTTATATTGGATTTTTTCGAAATTTTAGAATAGTATTAAGGGTACTCGTAGCAGATGAAAGGAAGTACTGTCGGCGAAAAAGCTGTCAGAACTGATTTTTTTGGTTGTTTTTTGTCTATTTAACGTACTTATAAAGGTAAACGAAAGCAGGACATTTTTTGCTAACCAGCGTTCATATAGTCATTGTTATCCTCGACGAGTACTTTGTCAACAAATACGAGTATTCTAAAATATCGAAATCCATTGCATATTGCATTGTTGTTGGAAAGCAGCGAGTGGCCGCGATCCCCATGAGATCGATGGTATCACGTTAATATAAAACAGATTCGCCAGCACGTCTTTAGAAGAACTAAACTTCAATTAATCACTGTTATTTCTAAAGGGGTTTCTTAAAAAGTATCACATTACTTTTAAAACATATTGTGCTTGAAAATTCTAACAATAAAGGATACAACATATATGATATAAGATATGAACAAAGGTAAATACATGCATATACTCGTAGATCGTTGCTGATTCACGGAAATAGCTTTTTTCTCACCAGTTACTCTTTATGAATCCTTAAAAAGGTTACTAGTTAATACAAACTGTGACGTCACAAACAATCAATTTATGTACATGTAAGAGTGCTGATTTATAATTACTGAAAGGAAGATGTATTTTTCGACATATTTTTTTATATTTTTCTTGAATCTTGTAGTTTTTTTTTATATAGAATACCCATAGCAGCATTGTTGTTAGCAAGCCAGTGGGACAATCCGTCATCCCCCGGGATCGATAGTCGCCGCGGAGTCTGGCCGACCGGCCGGCGGGACGGCGCGACGCCGCGCGGCGCCAGGGGGCCGGCTTCCGAATCAGATCTGTGCAAACAGTCATCTTTATTAGCAGTAGTTTTGTGCGGTCGCGATTTTGAGCAGGGGCATCCAGTGTAGCCTACGACCGATCTTTAAAAATATTTTTGAGATGAATCAAACCAAAACTCTGCTTTCTAAGCAATACGCTTGGATTACTTCAGTACCTAATATGTTATAATTTAAATATAATTTTAACTGATGAAATCAGTTCTTCGTTAAGCGAAACGAAATCGTTTCGCAATAAAGTAAATGTAAATTGCCTCCATTATACTAAACAGGTAAATAAGTGAAATTCTTTTGCAAGACTTCATCTTGAGTCAATAATTAAGTAATATGTGAAAATGAAGCTACGTTTTCCATTTTCAGCTAGGAATTGGTTTATTGAACGTTTCGCATACTCTATATTACGACGCCAGGGGGCTCTCGAGTCTATACAAACAATCAGTTATTATCTGTTGAGGAAAACATCGATCGCGGTCTGAAGCAGCAGTTTCATGCTCAGAGAATATGCCACTGTTTTTTCCAACATTTGACCCTGGACTGAGCTAATAAAGTAATACAAAATATGTTATTGATATTTCTTAAGCATATTCAATTTGGCTTTCCGGCCAGTCTTATAACGTGACTTTACCTACGTTTTGGTCACAGAAGCTCTACCATGATTTCCGTAAATGACAGTCGATAGTGAGAAAGTTAAGGAAAATGTATGGAGTAATTGTACAGTGCCTCTACCGGTCACCTAAAGAACTAAAAATTTCAATTGGTACCATGAGTTACAAACGTTTTTACGTGAGTTTTCCATACTTGCCTAAGTGCACACCTAAAACGTTCTCTTTCTAATTATATAATGAAAACTGAGCCAGAATTATTCTACGTAAATACTTTACACGAATAAACGAGACAGATGTCATCGAAAAATACGTGCGTTTCCGACGTGACATTGCTGTCAACTTGTAAATACACAGATTTTTCACGATGCACGATTTTCCATGCAATTTTCAACGTAATATATATTAATTTATAACAGTACGTGAACTTCAAGCAAAACTTTAAGGGATAAATCAATTAATAGCTCGAAAAAACACACGACGTCACGTTAATATGTTTTCGGTCAGTTAAAATATGTAAGATTTACCATAGTAGCTCAGGATAAGGCACCTCGTCGTGTTTCTAAAACAGTGCACTTCTCTATTAAAAATCACATCATCATCATCATCATCATCATCATCATAACTTGAGAGCTTTGCTCTTGTCGGTGGAGTAATCGCTAATCATTTCTTTCTTGTGCTAGTCTTTTAATTTCCTCATACGACGCATTATTTTTTATTTGGCTGAAATAAGTAATTCTAGGTTTCCCTTCTTCTCTTGTCACATGTCAATAATCACATGTTAAATTCTAAATTTGGATGTAATCTAGACCAGTAGAGCACCATTAGACTGCTCATTATGACTTCTCTAAAGCTTCTCTGGGCCCGATTCGGATTTTGAAATAGACATCTATTAGACATCTTTTAGACATCGCCAAGATACGATAACGATATGTTTAAGATCTAACCTGTCAAATTTGACATTTGCGCGATTCTGGAGATACTCTTGAACGATTTCCACAGGATATGACTTAGAGATCCAATTCACATCTAATAGATATCTTACTCTATCTAACGTAAAAGTGAAATTGGTTGCCCGAATTGCGCTGCAAAAGAGAACTAGTTGATATCTAAACTATAACGTATCTAGAATGGATCTAGTACGTGTCAGTCATCTCTTGTGAATATCTTGAAGTTCGAATACGGCAATATATCAAACATTCATTTGTCCACTGACTTTAATCTTTTTCATAGGTAGATTAAAATCCACCCTTGCCGGGCACCTCATTAACTACACTAAATTGTCAATGAGGATCCTCCGAGACACGGATTTAATTTGCGGAGCGGGGGCCGGGCGGGTACCTAATCCCACTTCAAAGGACACACATATAGCCAACATTGTATTCAAATCGTAGCAATGGAGAAATTAATTATTTTTGACGTCACAGTGGAAGCCATGTTTAATTAAGTCCGCAGAATTTTGATTGGGAAGCCGTTTTTGAGGCTTTGACAGATTTTTTTGCTTTGCTTTTTGCTTCAGAGCTGTAGGCTTCGTGGTTTGCGTAGATTTGTTTGGAGAACTTAATTAGGGTTTTTTAAAACTTAAATGTATGTAAATAGCAATGAGTTTTTCTTACCTTTCACTACTAATTAGCCGACCGTCTTTAGGATTTAATATGTAAAGCATTTGACCTGTATGATACGTGTTTTAATGTTGTTCTATTAAACAAAATTGTCAAAGTGATAGCGATAGCGGTACAACCTGAAATTCGGGAATCAGCTGCAAATGGTGTTAAAGGTATGAAAATCGGCACGATTAATCTTTAGGCCATTTGAATCAATTTGACCCGTAGCACCAAAAAAAAAACAAACGGAAAGGAGTTATGACTTCATCTTTTGTTTGTATGGAAAATAAAAAAAAAATGTTCAGAAACCTATCGTGTGTGGTATTCAATGAAAGGGCATTTTGAGCCGGTTCTAAAAATATATCACATTATTATATTTCCGTCACTTGCATTCAATTAAAATAAAAATAATTTTCAAAACATACCAAGTTTTGGCTCCTCCAGATACGAAACCGTTGCATTATTTTTTGTAAAATATACCTCAAGTAATACCCAATATCCTCATATCTAACCCCAAGAAATTAATTTCGAAAATATTTAGTTTTAGTATTTTTTTAAAATTTTCAATTATTACAAGTTGTGATCTATCAATCTATCGATGAAACGGCCTCCTAGCCTAGTCGATAGTGACCCTGCCTATGAAGCAGGAGGTCCCAGGTTCGAATCCTGGTAAGGGCATTTATTTGTGTGTTCATCATCATCATCACACAAATAAATGCCCTTACCAGGGCTTGTATACATGTGTATATGGGCATTTATTTGTGTGGTGATGATGATGATGAACACACAAATAAATGCCCTTACCAGGATTCAAACCTGGGAGCTCCTGCTTCATAGGCAGGGTCACTATCGACTAGGCTAGGAGGCCGTTTCATTGATAGATTATTGATCACAATTTGTAATAATAAAAAAATAAAAAAAAATACTAAAACTAAATATTTTCGAAATTAATTTCTTGGGGTTAGATATGAGGATATTGGGTATTACTTGAGGTATATTTTACAAAAAATAATTCAACCGTTTCGTATCTGGAGGAGCTCAAACTTGGTATGTTTTGAAAATTATTTTTATTTTAATTGAATGCAAGTGGCGGAAATATAATAATGTGATATATTTTTAGAACCGGCTCAAAATGCCCTTTCATTAAGTACCACACACGATAGGTTTCTGAACAATTTTTTTATATTTTCCATACAAAAAAAGGATGACGTCATAACTCCTTTCCGTTTGTTTTTTTTTTTGGTGCTACGGGTCAAATTAATTCAAATGGCCTAAAGATTAATCGTGCCGATTTTCATACCTTTAACACCATTTGCAGCTGATTTTGGTCAACCGCTAGTACTATGACCCGTTTTCACTCTTCTCGAGTGTAAACACCGTAAACACCTAATATGAACACTTAATCATTTGCCCCCCATTTTATAGGGCTTTAGTGATGGCCGTAACAAGCTATAAAATTGCAGAATCATTAAAATATCTTGAAACGGTTACTCGTTGACATTATGTTTCTCATTGTTTCAAAAAGCTTCACGCGTTTCCCAACACAAGGACAAGTCGTAGCGAAGCGCCCACGAGACGACGTGGCGCCCACTTAAGGCTCTGCGCTTTCACGAAACATTATGTTACATGCTACAGAGTACTCGGTTCTTAACGCTCTGTCGAGCGAAGATGTAGTATCACTACATAAGACAAAGTCCCCCGCCCCGTCTGTATGTCTGTATGTTCGCGATAAACTCAAATAACTACTGAACGGATTTTCATGCCGTTTTCATCTATCAATAGAGCGATTCTTGAGGAAGGTTTAGGTGTATAACTTTCAAAACTATGGAATGAGGTAAACGTCCGAGTGCTCGTCACTTCCTAGTACCTACGTGTCATCTATTGGGCATTTAAACTTCGAGCACTAGAAGGTTTAATTTAGTTTGCTCATACTTAAGGTGCCCACTGATTAACAGTCCGCCGGACGGTATCGGCCTGTCAGTTGTTCGGAACTGTCAAAATTTTGTTCTAACTGACAGGCCGATACCGTCCGGCGGACTGTTAATCAGTGGGCCCCTTTACACAATAAATCAAGAGTTGCGTTCCTGTTTCCCAAAGTTAAAAATACTTAGTTAATTTATTAAATATATTTTCCATTGTCAATATCCAGAGAGAAAAATGGGGACTACGTTTGTATGAAGAAGCAATCGTCCCCTTTCCTATTATGCATTACAGTTTGGAGACGAAGTGATGACAAAGCATAAAAAGTCATAAAGCACCGTGTTATTAAACGCAGAGTACCTACCGTACTTGAGATGCGCTAGTGGTCACTCGTGTTTTCTGGGATGAAAGCACAAGCGCTTGCATGGCACCAGCAAGTTCCAAGGAAAGCGGTTTACCGTTGCCGATAAATTATGATTTTTGAGTAAATGGTCGCGTACTGTGCGATTTAAGAGGAATTTCCTCCCGCGGACGCTCCGGCTGTGGAATGAGCTCCCTTCCGAGGTTTTCCCGAGGGTCTACATGTAGTATGGGGTGCTTCAAAAAAGGAGTGTACAGGTTTTTAAAAGGTCGGCAACGCGCATGTAACACCTATGGAGTTGCAGGCGTCCATAGGCTACGGTGACTGCTTACCATCAGGCGGGCCGTATGCTTGTTTGCCACCGATGTCGTATAAAAAAAATTTCGTATGTATATTTTTTGTATGAATATAAGACTAACTGTTGGAAGAGTTCTACTCAAAAAAGTACGTAATATCTGTATATACTGCTGACAGAGCTTTACTTAACCCCCTTATTCATAAACGTGCTACAAGCCCCAATTAGCTAATAACAGTTTGTATTAATCTGTCATTTTGATTTATGTATATATTTGTAAGAAAGGAAAAAAAACATACACTAACCTATCTACTCTTGCTCGACCCCTAAAGAAGTACACGAAGTTATCACTAAAACTGTAAACATTTAAAGAAAACTTACTTAATACTTTGAAAATAAGACATACCTGAATCTGGCATACTCTGCGTTTAATAAATCCGTCACATCGGCGGTATTGCGCGCGTCTCCATCTCCACTAATGTGCGTCGTGTGCAAATATTTGACTTGGCAAGACTTATTGATCAGCGGGATCACTCGCCGTCGAGTCTCGAGGGCCTGTTTAGTTGTAAGCCAGCAATCTCGCACTTTTAACGTCGTGCAAACGTCATAGAATAGTCAATAGTGACGTAATCGGGGAATTCAACCTCTTTTCTTTGTATAATACTTACCTAAGGATCCTGACCGCATTTTTTAGTCACCTTTTTGCATTTTTTTCGAAAATGTTGTTGATGAATGTTTTCACAACCGAGGTTAAAATTAATGATTTATGACCATGAAAGGAACAGCGAAATCACTCGCTCTCGGCACGTCTTGAGGGCATGTTTAGCTATAAGTCCACGATTTTTCGCTCTTAAACGTTGAACAAACGTCTTAGGGCCACTTGCACCATTCACAACCCCGGGGTTAACCGGTTAAACCTGGAGTTACCATGGTTACCAGTACAATTTGACACTGAGTTAACTGTTTAACCGCTTAACCCTGGGTTAGTGAGATGGTGCAAGTGGCGCTTAGGGTGGTAAATAGTAAGTAGAGTAGAGAAACTCACCAACTAGAGTTTAAACAAACATGGCGCTAGACTCGATAAGCGAGATCACTCGCTGTCGGCACGTCTTGAGTCTCCTTAATAGCTCACAAAGGTCTTTGTTTAGTTTAGGGTGGGTGATAACGGAGAGTTTAAACAAATGCAATGTGAAGCAAGACTTGATCAGCGGTATCACTCGATGTCGGCAGGTCTCAAGGCTCTGTTAAGCTGCATATGCCAGAGCTGGCCAATAGTTATGAATTCACAAATTCTAAATTTGAATTTCATATGTTAGTTCTGACTAATAATCAGCTCCCATATTTACATCGCAACAAAGCGTTTCTCCTCAGAAACGCGATGCTTGGCAAAAATGGTAAATCTTATTTTTGACATCCTGTAGGTATAAATTAAAATTTTATAGGTGGTAGCCGTGATAGGTAAACGACTATTCGAAAGAGCTTGTTGCTAGGCCTACTTGAATAAAGCATGTTATTGATTGATTGATTGTAAGGAATTTGATGAGTGGAAGACCATCCGGCTAATGTCAGGATTTTTAGGGTGATGTCCGAACTTTTGTCAGGATATTCCATTTTTTCATATGGCAACCCTACTCGTAGGTCCGTGTGCATGCGGTGCCCCCTATGTTTGTAGTCTGTCTTCACAGCTATTTGCACCTCGAGAGCAATGTAGTGGAAGGCACGATTCGGGGATTTCGTATCAAATAAACTACTTACATTATGACTTAAACTACCAAGACCCACTGTAGAATATATATCCAGTGAATTGGAAGTCTAGCAATAGGTAAAGTGTTTGATTTGGTTGGTTAATTTTATTTTATTGCAATGATCTTATTATTTTTTCACATTGCTTTTTTTGGGGCGAGATTATTATTTTAAGTGGGGAGGTGGTGTAATAAACTAATCAAATAATCAATATAATCAGTGTACCTACGCTACATTCTCTAAACTGCTTAAATTGTGAAAGTTTAGATCTTCGCTCTTTCCGTGATAAAATGTGTCTTCGTACCCGAGCAAGATTTCTCCCTTCTCTTTCTCTAGTATTGTTAATAGTGCTAAAGCTAACATAGGCTTTCTAAAAGCGTTGTTCTTTAAGATAGTCCCACTGATCACATTCTCATCTTCATAAGGAAAGTGATACTGCAACCAAGTGGCGAAGTACCCGCGCGAGGCGTCCCCAAACTCGATTGAATTTCCGGTCCGTAACGACGTTGGAGAAGCGCCACCGGAAATACCGTTAATGCATGTCAATTGTTGTGCCCTTAACGCTGTTAGCCCCTGACGGCCATATTTTGCGAGAATTGGGGATAAGAAATTAACAAGCTAATAAGCGTGCATGCTTTTCCGTCAAATGTGAGAAGTGACTAGTTTGTTTGCGAAGACAAACGTCAATTAACATACAATTAAATAAACATTACATTAAATAACCTTAAAAATAATAATACAAACTATCTATAAATAAACTATCATAAAATAAAAGCCCTAAGTAGTTAGCCAGGTAAAATCAGTTCAGAAATCCATTTAATTTTTACCTTAGCAAATAAATTGATCAGCGGCGTTTATTTAAATATTAGTATGGATTGGATGGAAATGCTAAATCACCCGCTGCCTCGTGGTCATTGTTCTTGAGTGTAATTATTGCCACAAATATCTATTTACGAATTTTAGATAGATTATTTCCATAAATACATGTTTCATTCCTGCTCATAGGCTATTAGCATATTTTGTAAAAATCTTACATAATCTGTGATTAGATTGATGTGTGTAATACTGATTTCTCCCCCAATATCGATTAAAGATAACAACAATATTTATCACTGAGAGCTTCCTCGTATATTGAAAGACTTTCAAAACAAACAAGCAACTTTTAAAATCCCTCCATTACAAAATGAGCCGTCCGTCTCCGTCAATTACATCAACAACTTTACTTCGCCCCCGAGATCGTATTTAAGATAATGGGAGTAATCACGACGGTGATTTATCACGCGGTATCTCGCCTTCACTGTCCATTAGGCAATCTGGTAGTGCAACCCTTTGTCGCGGCTGTGACCCAGTGCGAGCAAAGGGTGCGAATGTGCGGCGCGGTGAACATACGATGTGTTGACAATACTTTGGGATAAGCGTTTATGTAACTAGAGATGAGTATATTGAATTAAAGTAGTTGCGTTTCTCATTAATTCATTCTGATGGTGCTGACAGTATGCGCCATTTAGCGGAGTCTCAATCCATATTTTGTATTGCACTTTGTTTTTGCTAAAATAAGTTTCGATATTACATACACATTACCTACTTGTACACATTACACCTTATAAAACAAACTCCTCCGCCGCGTCTGTCTGTTTGTGTGTATGTATGTTCGCGGTAAACACAAAAACTACCGAACGGATTTTCATCCGGTTTTCACCTATCGAGAGAGTGATTCTCGAGGTAGGTTTAGGTGTATAATTTGTTAACCCGTGCAAAGCCGGGGCGGGTCGCTAGTTTTAAATATTATAATCGATAGTTATATACTTAAATTCGAAAATACATGATCTAAAGTAAAACTTCAGCCGTAGTTACTGGAGCTTCATATATTTCGTAGACAAGGCTACTATGGACCATTAAAATTAAACAAAGAAGAAACTGACGTCTAATTATATTTATACTATAATCCGTAGAAATCTTAATTACCAGTAGATATCGCATAGATCTCTAGAGCATCTCTAGAGTTTCATAGAGACTCTGTTCATCACCTAACAACTTTGTTCTAAGGACAGTAACGAACTTTTTAACGATGCCAAGACTTGATTACGTTCCGTCTTACACTGCACGTGTATCGAATACTTAGAACCTCCTTTGTAACTTGGATGCAAAGGCCTTTGCACCGCGCTGGCTTCTCTTTGAGCTGCGTGGAATGGAACTCGATTGTAGGCAACAAACTTATTTGTTTGCTGATCGACTACGGAGGGATGGAGCGTGAAACGGAATGGCATTAGGGGGCGAGCAATAAAAATATTGCTGTGAAGGGACTGGTTACGTTTTAATGTATATTTATATGGACCATAAAGCGTGGACAATAAAGAGGTTTAACAAATTAATGGCAAACGCGTGGGTTACTAGTTACTAGTAACGGATAATGTATGCTTTGAAAGAATATTCTACGATAGGTACTAACTTACAGGATATAACCAACGGAGACGCCATGTCTATAATTTTCGGTACAAAATATTCTGCCGTTTTTTGCGGGGGAGGGGCACATCAAATGTATACGTAACGTAAACATAGCCATGTCAGATAAACGTCAGTCCATAGATGTGGTTGACCATTGGCCGCCTATTTTCGACAGAGGGGAACGCCTGTTAATGACCACTCCGTTTGGTTATATTCTCTAAGGGTACTAAAGATAGGTCTCTTATAGGTATTTTGTTAATGTCGGACGAGACTGTTTCGTCTCAGTGTCTCAAGTGCGTCGTTTCCGTAGACAATGGCAATAATGTTATTAGGAAATTATCAAATTAATTTTGCTAAGTGATCAAATTAAGTTATAGGTGAAGTTGACATTATTTATAATATTCTGATATATCCCGACTAAAATTGATTTCAAAACTTATATTATGTGCCTACGTTGTTAAATATTAGCCAGATTTAAAATGCGTTGCTCGGGTTTTAATTTTATAAGGCTAGTTAAGTGAAAGAATCTTACTTAATTATATAAAATGTTCATTTTATCTCAATAGAATATGATAATCATATAACGTTCTTTTACATAAGTGACCTATGCTATATCAATATCATGTCATGTCATATGCGATAAGCGAGACCATAATACTCGTGTACTAACATAGTCCCAATGTTGAGGCCAGCCACACTTATAGTGTAGTAAATAAAGGTAGTGGACCTCGCAGTAATTCCTCAGCCAGAAAAAACTTTACAGTATGATAAAGTATCAATAAATAAAAAGTATTGTATAAATTTCCAAAGAATAATAATAATAGAATTAAAGTAAATACCTAAAGTCTTAAATCGTTAATATCTTTTTAAGGAAAAATGCTCCGTTCAAACTTTCTTCACTAGACATATTCATGTAACGTATTGCAACAATATATGAAATATCAAAAAAATATCCCAGCAGAAATACCAGTATTAATAAAATAAATTTTTTTGGCTTGTCTTGGACCGGAAAATTGCTCAGTCTAATTTTTTCACTGGAATGCCATTTTATTGCCGTTTTATACCTACAAAATGAAAATCTAAAAATTTTCCACTCAGTTTTTAATAGTTCTATAATGCATACATTTTGATACGCATTTTTTTTGGATTTTTTTACCCACTGCGCCAAATTATATTCTAAGATCATATAAGAAGAAAAAAATGACAGAGCAATTTTCCGATGAAAATGAGCGTCAAAAAAATGAAGTATCATAAAAAAATATTCTCATGTTTGACAAAACTTTTAGATTTTTTTCTAGTATCACATACTGATACAAATAACTTATTTTGTAAAATAATTTTGGACTGAGGAATTACTCGGTTCAATATATAATCAGATTTGTGTTTTTACCTAACTTAGGAGTGTTTTTTTTTTTTGGATATTTTTAATGTTAGTCTCGGCTCATACTATACAATAACCAAGCTAAATTTCATCGACTGAGAAATTAATGCATGGGTCTCCATACAACAACTTGCCTCATTTACTACACTATTACCCGTACTGTCCTTATGACAAAGCTTCGTAGCAGAGTCTACGGCGTAGCATGAACTCCTATTGTGGCGATGACAAACTATCAGCTCGATTCGGAAAATGAATTAGATTTCTACTAGACTTCAACAAGTTACGATACAGATAATTTAAAGATATTTGTAAGATAGATATGTCAAATTTGACGTTTCCGCGATTCTGGAGGTCCTCTTGAACGATTTCGACAAGTTATGACCTAGATATCCAAGTCACATCTAGTCGATATCTAATGTAGATCTAGTTGATCTCTAAATCGTCTCAAGATCTTGCGATTATCTCGAAATCCGAATAGGCCTGTATTCCATTATGTATCCGGGTCAGTAGAAGTTAAAGCTGATTAATATGCCTTCTGCAACTAGAAGCCAGAAGTTGGAGGGTTTCCTTCAATTACAGAATACTCTCTCTCTACTGTTTTGTACTTTTTTATGACAACCAGCTGCTCACAACTTCGTCCATATCACACCAGGTTCCTGTATGATGTGAGCGAAGAGTTATTCCACTATCCCACGCATCTCATGAGCAGATTTTCGAGAAAATAAGTCTTATATTTTAAGGCGAATTAAAAACTTTCTGTGTAAAACTGTACCATCGTTTTAAGTAACAATGCACACAAATATCTATTTTCTAAATTATAAAGTTGAAGTATGAGGTATAAGACATAATTTAATTATATCTAAGATAATTAGTACTAGGACTACTAAATAATAATCTACTAAAATCAGTAATGCTAGTGGCAAGTACACCTAGCCGCATAATTGAATGGCCACTCTACTTACATGAATTCATTCATAATTTGTGCCCATACAATTTGGCAGCTCACTGTACCTTCTTGATGAGTCCATAATATACTATTTGGACCTAATAGTACCTTTCATGAGTTATATTCTACCAATTTGTTTACCCCTCATAAGCTAGATTCAATCTTACAAGTTCGATGCTTGCGGGGTCCCAATCCTGCCAAAACACTTTACATGGCGTATTGAAACGTTGGCTTAGTATTTAAATGGATTCCCATTTGTACTGCGAAACATGAAAATAGCGTGGCTCTTAAACTGAGGGGGGCGGCGTAGAGTTAATAAAATATGTGAAGCGGCAGCACAAAAAGGGTGCACTGCGAGTTGTGCAAGATTTGTTTTGATTACACATCGAATTTTAATCACTGGTGGTCATAAACTAGAGATGCAACGGATAGTTGTTTTGCCGGATACCGGATACCGGATATTCGCCTGACCGTCGGCCGAATATTCGGTATCCGGCCGCCGAATATTCGTCCGGCGGAACTATACCTACATTTCGGTTTTTCAGGTGCGCGTTATGCAAGTTTTGACCTGGTTCGTAGTGAACGTTCGCGCGGACTCATTTCAAGGTTCTAAATGAGTGCGCGTGCAAGTGAGTGGAATGTTTAAATGGTTTTAAAATTATAAACGAGTACGATCATAACCGTGACTGTTTCTTATTCCAATTTTGTTTACTCCGAAATTAAGCAATGTTACTATCCGGTATCCGGCCGGATAGTAGGCAACTATCCGGTATCCGGCCGGATATTAGGCAACTATCCGGTATCCGGCCGGATGTTAAACTAATGGCCACATAGGCCGGATACCGGATAATAACCGAATATTCGGTGCATCTCTATCATAAACACATTTAAATGCGTACTAGGTTTGAGAGAATTCTCGTTTGCACGTTCATTTTGTGTGTAAAAATAAACACATAAACGGTTTCATACTTTAACGTCATAAATTAAGTAAAAATGTCGCTAATAAATTACTTTTACTCAAACAAGTCAAGTTATTTCATATTTATCTATCTCAGTTGCTTAATGGTTATCTGAAAGAGATTACATAAAAGGATAAGTCCATCTTTGTATAGGTACATTTATTGTATTTTTTTGTGCAATAAAATGTTTTACTACTACTAGAAGTTAACGTACGCAGTTTTAGGAATAGAGGGTATAGAGGTTAGTATTTAAAATAAAAATTCCTAAAATCTCTTTGTTTTATACTTAAGTACTCAGCGAGTGAATGACTAAATTGTACATACAATACTAGTGCTTCCTGACAAACATAGACAGTTCTTCATCTTCTTAACTCTACAAGAGGCGTACTTTCAAAGTATATTGCGTATTCTCATCTACGTATGTGGAGGGTTATTGTTGTTTTTCAAAGCTCGCGGTACAGCCGTTCCTAGCTGAAAGGGTCCACAAATCTTTACATCTCACTTACGCCGTTCTAAAAGGAACTATGTACTTTGGAATTTCGAAGCAACTTTAGATGTTTTACGAAACATGTATCTTGTACGTCCTGTGGTTTCATCGTGGGGTTTTATACCGTCCGTTTAAGTGTTAAAGCACCATAAAAATGCAAATTTGAAGACATCGTAAAAACGTGTTAACTTTGATGAAAATGTGCATTGCGGGGATTCTGAATTAGAGCATTAATAATTTGTATGATGATTAAGTAAGTAGGTACATAAGCTTTAGTTATGAATTTTAACGATATTGTTATTACGGTCACATTTGACTGTTCGCTTAGTTAACATTAACAATTACGCTGTCACTTTGCTTAAGAGGCTTTTGAACTATACTACTTGGCTACTTTAAAATTAAAACAACAATATTTTAAAATGGACGCGAGGAATGAGTATAAATTGCAAAATTATTCGGGTATAAGTATACTAACGTGTAAGTCATAAATTCAGCTTAATAACCCCAATACTGAAGAACGAAGAACTAAGTAGATTATAGTCTAGACGACTTACGCTTATCTATAAAACCCATTCAACTTAAACAAGAAAACGAAGATATACTCCCACAGATAACATCAAATAGCAGCTACTTAAATAAGCATTAAGAAACATTTTGGCGAGTCCCCGAGATAAGTTTCCTTGATCCCGCCATTGTGACGGTTCAGAAAAGTCCGTGAAAAGCCCCGGCTCATTCCCATTCATGGGGCGATTTGATTTACTTAAGATCTCGGGTAGATACTGTCTATTAAGAGAGTGGCCGAGGACGGTCGTTTATATGGGGAGTAATGTCACGTGTTGACTGTTGGCAGTGTATTGAAGGTTCTTTAAAATGGCGGAGAGATCGCTTAAAAGAAAATATTCAAGTAACATACAAATAAGCATTCTAGTTCCTTATTTGTATATTAATTGAATATTTTCTGATCTAATTCTAATATTTTGATTTTGTTTCTGCCTTCTTTTTTTAATGCGAGATGTGTAGCCTATCAATAATTTAGAAGGTAATTAACATTGCTAGTTAAAGTTCCAGATTAGCGGCATTAAAGTGGATAACCTAAGAGATAATCTCGCCGTGAATCTTTTATCGATAGATTTTAATAACTTCCCAATGTAGTATTGAACTTTTTCTAAACCACAAACTTAAGTAGTACTTAATTGAAAATAATGTTAGGAATAGGTATATTTATATGCAACTACGAAACCAATTCAGTAATAAAAGTCTGAAACTGCTTTTTAAAAAGGTTCTCGGTGGCCATTTTTTATCGCAGTATATAAAGGTAGTGCATTAGTGTAGAAGGGTGGCTAACGCGGTTCCGGGCCAGCGGGCGGACGATTTATAAAATGAGTTTGCGGTGCAACCACGCCGTGATACCCCATTGGTTACGTCTCACTTCTTTATGCTAGTGCACACTGCGTGGTTACCAAGTATCGATAATAGGTATATTCTTCATCTATTTTACATGATCTGTCTTAAAAATCTACGATTTGATACTTATTTTCCTATCGTAGCCTAGTTGGTAGTGACCCTGTCTACGAAGCAGGAGGTCCCGGGTTCGAATCTTGGTAAGGGCATTTATTTATTTGTGTGTTCATCACATATATTTATTGCTGAGTTATATGTGTATATTATATATACACGGTGTGGCCTGTAACACGAGCAAATAATTAAAACATAGATTGTACTCCTCAAACGGTGACACTTTTCTACAACTTTTAAAAATTATGAAGTATTTAGACTCCCTATTTTTCATACAAAATAAATATTATTTTCAATGGACGCCATCGCCACGCCATATCATTGTGATTGACGTTGCTTTGTCACGCCTTAAACATAACAAAATTCGTAATACATTGCGTCTTAGAATAAACTTTAAAGTGTATTAAAAATCAAACCCCAAGTTATTTTTAAAAGTCGCTGAACAAATGTTGGTCAGTATGAGGAGTACAGCCTACATTTTAATTTTTTGCTCATGTTACAGGCCACACCCGGTATATCGTTGTCTAGTACCCGCAACACAAGCCTTATTGAGCTTACTATGGGACTTGGCGGATCTGTATAAAATTGTCCCATATATCTAATATTTATTTATTTATTTTAGTGCGCATAGTTCGGTTTCATGTGGTTGCGTTTCTTTCTTTCTTTCTGAATTTAATGTGAGGACGGCAATGAAAGGAGTTAGTTGCCAATTACACCGATACCCTTTCTTACGTCTCGCTTTCTCAATAGTTCATTCTGATTGCTACTGTGTATTGATAAAATATCGCATTTTTACTTGAAACCTCTTTAAAACAGACGGCCGAGATAGAACTTTGACTTAAACGTGCAAAAGACGTTTTACTAATTACAATGCGGATGCGTAAGTAGACTCTAACCATGCTAACTTTGCACAAACTTGACAGCAAGAATGCATATTAGAAACCGAACTTTATAATTAAAACTTTAAAAACATCGATGTAATCCAAAAAAATGAAATGATGACATCGACACGTCACACCCCTACGTCACGGGCATTTGTCGCGGCGCGTCACCATTTCCCCCGCCATCAGAGCAAAGTTAAAAGCATTGAAAGACATATCGCGGCTCCTCGCAGGCTCCATTGTTCCGCGCCCTTTGTGCCGAATGTTTTAATGTAATTGGCTTTGTGACTTGTACGTTTTCATGGCGCATGTTTTGCTGCCGTTTAATAAGGCTTAGTAGTTTTTGGCAACAATGATACCATTGTGATGATCGTGACGAGTAAAGGTTTTGTTAGGCGGTTTTAATTTAGTTAGGTTTTTTGAAAGCTGTTAATTTAATCAATTTTTTACGTAGATATTAGTTTGAAGGGGCATCTGAATTCTTTTACATCTCCTGATAATAACTATTATTCCGTGTGATTAAGTTAACAACACAAAATGTCGTTTAAAAAATCTATGATCTATGTAATTTTCCATACAAATGTATAAAAAGATTTTTTTAGCTTTAAGTAAGAAATTCTATACTTTTAACTAGTATAGACCATTCTCAGGCATCTGTGCTTAAGCGTATTAACGGAAAATGATGACACGGATTAAGAAATCCAATTAGAAGTTTGCAACATCGTCTTCAAAACGACCGACACTTAACATACCCATTAAAGGCGAGAACAGAAGTTAGTGAACTTTCAAACACTCACTAAAACTCCGCGGACATGGCGGCGCAGTCGTGTGTAATGAGATAGACGTACTTACCCCACCGCGCCGACTCCCGGCCTGACTCCGGCCCAAACGTTCCTAAGCCTATACTAGTAAACAGCTATTAAAAACCAACGCAATAGCCCCCTAGTCAACCTTAAGCTGCGTAAGCAGAGAGCGCGCTTGAACTGGCCCGGAAGAAAGTTCACGAGAGGCATACGAATAGAATAACACCTCAGTAAGTGAGTTGGATATAAATTAGGGCATTGTCTGCGAATCTGGAGCATTCGCGAGACTGTCTTCGTCATTCTGCAACTACAAATAATACCTAAAACATCACATAACAATTTTTACTTTTATTCGTTAATTGGAAAGAAATTCTTTAATATTTAAATGGTTGAATTCCTTTTGTTTTCTTCTCTCTCTGTTCGAGTTTTCGTTTCTTTCCCTCCCACTACACCTTCTTGTCACCCGAATACGAGATCAATCGGCAGAGCGATTCGGCGCGCTTTCAACAATAATACTTATTGTCTTGTACGAGGAAAACGGAGGCAATTCGAATACTAATGAAGCTTTATTGGATTTCAAACTATCTTGTGGTTATTTTATGACACGTTTCTGAAGCTACAAATATATAAATTTTTTCCTTAGGTTCAAGCTTGCAATTTTTTAATAAAACAGGAACACATGTTGAATGTATCGATGCCAATTTATAAACTAAGCTTTTAGTGAAAAAATAATAATCATAGTAGTAGTTTATAGAAAACCTACCTCAGTTAAGTTTATTGAAACAAACCAAAAATAAGATAAAAAAAACCTTAACTCATGTTATACCTTAGCAATTTCCTTTTATTCATTATCACATTATCATAAACAATTAACATTATTGTAAATAATGTGCAAAACTTATTCATACAATGTTAGCAAAAGTAGTTCCTTTTAACAGTATTATTCACAAATACAGCAGCTCAAGCAACACATTTATAATACAAATACTTATTTTACCTCCAAATGCAAAAAAAGATAATGAGCAAATGATTGCAGAATCGCTCTTTGAGTAAGGACTGAGGGAGCGTGGCACGCATCTGGCTAGTTTGATACCAGCGCCCGTGACGTCACGACCGCTCGCTCGCGCCTAGATATCATCTCCATAACGCGATTAACATTCATTATCACTACTCTTTTATTGCACTTCACTGTATGCAAGTACTTACAAGTATAGCTATCGTACACTGCATTTCCTTAAAAGTGTATTTTCACAACGGTTCTCAATTTTCGGCGAAAGTAACCTCGCGAAAATCCACAGGTTGCCTTTACTTAGAAATAATAAACGTGTGATTCAAAGTTGGACTTTGAGGGGAAGGGAGAGGGTGTAAGTTTGTGTGAAGTTTGCTAGCGTTGTGTGGTATCACCTGTTGATTCCCCGGGTACAAATCCACTGGGACCATGTTTTGGCGATGGATAATGTAAGTACCTACGGTCCTACGCGGTACCTATAGATGTAAATTTCGAAATCGGGCCAAGCCGACAAGCAAGTAAATAAAATGGGTAAGGTGTATTCGGGTAATTATGACTAGGTACTTCTAAATGTCGGCTAATTCCGAAAATCACTCTATAGTACATTTTTTTGTGATTACCCGAATACAACCTGTGTGTCACTTCGGTGCATGTTGAGTTCAAAATGTTCCCTTGCTTGGAATAACATCTCTGTAATCGTGGATCGAGAGCGGCACCGAATGCTACGCTAAATAATGCTACGACGCGGCGTAGCACCCACACTGACTCGAACACTATAGAGGTAATGTAATGTTACAAAAGGGTAAATCAGACAGGAGAAATGGCAAAAATGAAACGACTTCAAAAAGGATAAAATAAAACGTTATCCCTTTTATATGCCCTGGCAACTGATATGTTTGAAGTCAGGGTAGTTTTCATCAATCATCACCATTTCATGTAGAAGAAGTCGGGGTACTGTACCTATTAATCGTGTGTTCTTACACTAGCGTTTAATTTCTGGATGTACTTACAGTAAAATAAAATTGGCATTAACTGCTACCAAACTGTTACATAATATGTTTATATTATAAACACCCTAAGAATTTTTTTAATTTTAATAGATGAAAAAGTGACAAAGTCCTCTAGTGGCGAAGGCCCGATTTGCCACTTTTCTTTAGTATAATATGACATCTGTTTCAGTAACCCTGCAAATTAATTTATTGACCAAAAATAACAACAACAACAGCATAGGTACCTTCAGATCCACAGCGCAGGCTTCGTCATCATACATATAGCTCATCCACCTCAGGTTTCGTCTGTTTCAGTTTATAATTTATTATTCAAATTTAAATGTTAAAAAAAAAATTTAACGATTAAACACTCATTGAAACAAAGAAACAATTTAAATTTAAATACGTGGTATGTTCGAAAGAAACAAAAATCTTCGCAAGAATAAATCAACATTTTCCAACAAGTACCATTTTCCGTTTCCTACATTTAGTCCTAGTTAAGTTTTATGTCTTCACATGTCATCCCTCGGTCCCCAGGGCCGGCATTACGGCACACAGGTATGCCAATTTCTTTTTATGATTGAACTACTGACTAGGGTAAGGGATGTCGTGTCTACCATTCTTTGTTAGTTCATGCTTACATGGATGGTTTTTACATGTCTACGTTAACGATTTATTTGTCTTTTTTATTGCATATACTGTAACAATTTTGGTCATTGGCAATAAATATTCGTTCTTTAAACCTAAAATACTTAACCAATAAACTTGCTAAATGTTTCATGGATACAATTTTAATGTTGAGGGTAACCAAATCGTCAACCAAATGCATTTTGATTCTTAGTTTAATCTCCAAATGCTCATCTTCCTAATGAATGTATCCAGGATACTGAACTTTTACATGAACGGTCAAACACATTAGTAACTACCTTCATAAACAAAAATAGCCACGTTCAAGTAAAACCTCGTACAATATAACCAACTCTCCGGATACCCGCCTCGGCCCCATTTTATTCAAAACTAACCAACTTTTTTCTTTAAAATATTCAAATTAGTAAACACTTTTAAAATCTTCATAATTATGACTGACCGTTTCATCCAAACGATCCAATCAATGTACAATGTTTAGAATTCCGTAATTAATTTAAAACCGTGACCCAATACCGGCCACAGAGCGAGAGGTCGCTAAGCTGTGCGGACATTCTCGTTGGTAGCGAGCGCGAGTTAAGTGAGTTTTTGTATGTACATACAGGTGTCAAATGAACCCAAGATAAGTAGCATTTACTAAGATCAATGTGGGGAATATCGGTATATACAATTTTTGGTTGGAAAGACCGTCATAGTGCAAGAACTCTCGTATGCATAAGTACTTCGCTCAGACACAGTCTGAAAAGCCAGTCATCAAAGTCATCATGAATGTCAAATTTCAATGAAAATTATGACTTTAATAATGACACTCTCAAAATAAAATTGCATACCATTTTATTAGGCATGCGTCCGATTTTTTATCCCATAGCTCAGTACTTAGTCCATCGCTTTCACCTAATAACTTAGTTCATTTTAGATCCCATCAACTCTCAATAGTCCTTACACCCTGGCGGG
Source organism: Cydia splendana (assembly GCF_910591565.1). Classification (NCBI taxonomy): domain Eukaryota; kingdom Metazoa; phylum Arthropoda; class Insecta; order Lepidoptera; family Tortricidae; genus Cydia; species Cydia splendana. The sequence goes on along the minus strand of NC_085960.1, from coordinate 31,455,857 downwards.
TGCTGCCTCTGCGTGCGTCCCACGACACGGGCAAGGGCAGCATCCGCGGGCACCCCTTACATTTCATTAAAGTGTCAAAAGGGACTCTACATGTTGGCTTCGGCTCCGCGCACGCCTCCCACCATCTGTGTGTCTTTCCCATCACGGAACACCATTGTTCCGTGATGGGAAAGACATACATACATACATCACTGGCTCAGTGACCCAAAGAGGATCTTGGCCTCTGACACAAGAGAGCGCCACTCTGCCCTATTCTGCGCCACTTCACGCCAGTTGGGTATTCCGAGGGCGGACAGGTCTTTTTGGGCTTCGTCACTCCAGCGGTATCTGGGACGCCCCGACGGACGTTTTCCGCCCGGGTGCCCCACATACGCTCTTCTCACAGCACGATCCTCCCCCATCCTCTCCAGGTGACCGAGCCAGCGGAGTCGTGTGGCTTTGATCTCGCCAATTATATTGGGCATCGCAACAAGCTCCTCTAGCTCCCTATTTTTCCTTCGCCTCCAAGTCCCATCTTCCTCCAAGAAAGGGAAAGACACTCAGTTTTATTCATGTCGGTGCAAAGTTCGCTTAGACTCACCCGGACTCTTCAACTGATCAGAACAATAACCATGATCAGAACCTGCGAGTCAGCGGTACGAATATTGAAATTGTGTACTCCCATTTCTATTAGATTTGAAAAAATTGCCCCCGGGGACGTTTTCCAATTGTCTGCCGCCGTATTTCTCTATTAGTTGCGGCCTATCTTTGATTACTTTGAGCTACTTTCGGGAAAGCGGGTTTAGGAAAAGGAAGGAATTAATATTTAAAAATTGATCAACACCTACGTACAGTATTTAGCTATGCTGATACTAGAGTTAACTTATCTACCTAATGAAAGTGAGCTTATCAGAAGAGGTATGTTATTATATTTTTATCGCCGTAGTTCAGATCACGGATTATTTTATGGTTAGACTTATAACTTACACTCTACTTAGATAACTCGTGTAAGTATTAAGTATGTACATATATAAAAAAACACCCATTGATTATATTTATTTTTTGCTCAGGAAAATATCTTAGCTTAGAAAAAAATACCTCGACATTTATTGTGAGCATTGTACCGACTGATACTGCTGATGTAATTTTACTTCATTTAGCCACACTGTTTGTTCTGGATGTTTGTCACAAAATATTGTTCAATTTTAAATGTCGTGTCATCATAATTCACATCGTTCCCTTGTGTATTTGAGAGTGGTGTATCTCCTGTGTTATCGTGTAATCGGCGGTTCGCAGCTATATCACACCACGGTCAGCGTGTTCCCTAAAACGCTCCAGGGAGTTACGCTAGAGCCGCCCCTTCGCTCTAATTCACTTTATCCTCGCAAAGCATCCGTCTACACTTAAGCCAGGATATTTGCGTAATTGATATTTACAACTAACCTGCATTCGGAGCTCTTTCCTGGATTAACCGGGGATTTGTCCGGATCCCCCTTTCGAGTCTTCAATTTATTTACTGCGTGCAATAACGTTTACACTTCGGGTGGAGATGGGCTTAAGTTGTAGAGCGTCTTGGATTTGTTTGAACGAAAAAGAATGAATCAAATAAGGTAATTTTGAAAGTAGGTAATCCTGTTAAACGACTCAAAAGATCAGGTGAATCCATTCAAACACGGTAGAAGAATTGTCGACTGCAAGGATTTTCAACTATGATATATCCTTTGAATTTTGAGTTGGGCCAACTATAGTAACAGCACCAGTCATGGGACATTTAAGAGGAAATTTGGAGTATTTATGATATTTCCCTTGTACATGTAAATGGTCTTCTGCTTAGCGTGTTAAAAGATGAAAGTCCTATCCGTCTGTCATGTTTTAGGCGTGTTGTATCAAAGATACTGCAATGAGTTTCCACATAATTAACAAATTAAAACTATGCTTTTTTTCTCCAGTCTTGGACACCAAAGCTCCACTAATGGGCCCCCGGTAATGGACGTGGATCCAGTAATGGGCCCCCTATAATGGACATTGCTCTATCAGTATAAAATATTGAAATGGGGAATAAGTTATGGCAAAAAAATCAATTTTTGGTATAAGCTTTTATCGCTGAATGTATTTTTCTTTCCACAGCCAATTATTATTGTATTAGATTCATCGAGACAATTCTAATATACCCAAACACAATTAGTTAGGGTTTATTGCGATAAAGTTCCCATGGCCACCTCCTGTCTCCATCATCAGATCAAGTCCATGTTATCATAATGTTGCATTATCATCCGATTTGCATACTTAATTACGTACTTACACAAAATTTCAACTGAATCGAAAATCGAAAAGTGGGTCAAATTCAGCTACCAAGATTTGACCCACACTAACTAACAAGGCAAGTTAAATAAAAGTTTGGAAAAACGATATTAATTTATCCTAAGTCCGAGAATACCTCCTGGTTCACATATTTCGTAACTACATTTTACTTCTGTATTGTTTAAAACATGAAATTATGGCATGGCAAGCATCATTATGTCAATTGTCCCATCATAGGAGGTATGCAGTTTTACAGCTCCTATAATGGGATTGGGCCAAATACCACTATTTTTTTACATCTGTGGAGTCACAACATAGTGTGTTGTATACCTTATCTCATGGTAAATGCAATTAACAAAACACATTCTAGTTTTCATCAAGTATTAATTAATTAAAATTTAATAAATTAACTCACCTCTCTTAGCGAAGTTGTTAAGAATTTTTAGTGATATTTTTTTTCAGTGGCACGACAACTTTTGGGTTGACGCACATTTCTTAAAAAATAACCGAATTTAATAAAAATTCAAACATAATCAGCTCTAGGACTCTTATTTATGATAAAAATATATCCAGTGTTTATAAACTACTTTTATATACTTATTTTAGAGGAATTGTGTTTTTTTGTCCCATTACTGGTTCCGTGTCCATTATAGGGTATACTACTATATAAATCAAATTATTTAGTATTATAGTTTTACTGAAAAGGCAAAAAGGCTTAATTTTAGATGTCTTAACAAAACAAAATAATTAAATATTACCTCAAAATAACTAGTGCTACATAAAACACGTGATACACCTTTCTGTCATGTTATAATTATAACGTTGACAATTTTTTTACGTGTCACCATTAAACCAAGTAAAACATGCCCTTGGCAATAAATAAATAGAGGAAACCGTAATTGATTTGGAAATAAAAATCAAGAAACAAAATCCCGCGCGTGAGTTCCGCCTCCCCCGGCAGATTAGAGCAGAGAGTAAGAACCTACGAAACAAATATCATCGCAAATACGTCCCGCACTGTTTGCCTTCCATTTTTATTATATTTGTCGCTCGCCTCGCTCCCGGGAAACACAATATTTGGAATAGAATCGCCCAAAAGCACGTTCGGTGTAGGCTGCAGTCTGTTTTCAGGATCTGTTTTTAGTAAAGTTGTTGTTTTGGAAATACCTAATGTCATCCTCGTCAAATTTAACAAAATATTTTTACAATAAAGTCGGAGCAAGCTAACTCTGAATAAATTGCAAAACAAAGTGTGGCAGAGTCATAATTAATGTCAAATTTCTATAAAAATATTACGTTTATAATTATACTTCTTCACTTTGGTCTGTTCAATTCGATGCAAAGATAGCTCAGACGAACTCTAAGTATAATACTTCAAATATTTATGGGTTACATGACCCGAACATCAGAGGTATGTGTATACATCTAGCGCGACTTCAAGTATGGACTCGCGCGCGAGAACGCAACTCATGCTGCCGCACAGTGTTCGATTTCCCTCAAAAAATTTCCCTATGCTGTTAATTGCATAAATCAATCAAGGAATGCATTTGAAATGCAAGACTAGAACACCCAGAAGTCTATTTCAAATACTTTTTTTTATAAAAAATAAATTATATTTCATGACCTTGACATCGAAAAATTACTAAATAAATTCTACAAAAGTATCTGATGAAGAAGTCGCTTTTTAATCAATGTAGTACGATAAAGAAGCCTTTGGCGCATATTTTCTAGTTCTTAGTTTTGGAATTTACCCTCTGCTTACCGAGTTATTCATATAAATACAGATTTTTTATTTCATTTTTTTTCTCCTGAAAAACTCAAAAGTGCGACTTGTAACTAGCACTGAAAGATGGCTCTTAACTAGGTCTATCACTGGTAAAAAAATCACGTTCCACTATCGCGGCGTTTGGGAGTTACGTATAAAGGTCAAATTATACTTTTTAGGGTTGTTACTTAAAGGTCAAACAAATAACAGGATAAGGTCGGAGTAATTAAAAAATCTGATTAAATTAAATTAAGGAACAACATAAGAAACTTTATTTATATTTATTTATTTAACCTTTATTGCACAATACAAGAAATTACAAATGGCAGACCTGCCAAAAGGCATTCCCTACCAGTCAACCAATGGGCCACGCAGAAACTTTTAAGTGCAGTGCACTTTGTTAAACAATAAAGTCATTAAATTCAGAAAAGAAAGAAAGAAATTCAGAAGTCAAGTTATAGTTTCTTTTCGCAAGTTGGTCTCAGATTTTATGTATTTTGTGGCTCATACAAATCATTTTCATTTTCGAGAACTAACGTGCAGTCGTCAACATGGGATGGATTTTCATCACCGTCTATTAACGAAGATCCATCATTAGCTAGATCTTCATCATCGACTTCAGCCTCTTGTAAGTTTTCTTCATGAATCGGCTTCAGAAGTTCACGAACTGCTTCTGGTAGACTAATCCTACTGGACGATTTTTGGCGTTGTCTGTAGTGTGCCATAGACACGAACGGATCTGATGATTCTAGTGCACGGTGAAAGAGATCTATCATAGTTTTTCTCCTGTTCATTTTCCGGCAATGGTGTTCCCTATCTGACCGCCAAAATTTATTGCGCGATTCGGCCGCTTGCTCTGAGAGCATACCAACAGGAAGAGAACATGAATCTATGATCTCTTCGCCGTGTACTAGAATTTTGTGTACCGTTACAGTCATCGGATGCCATTTATATGACGACTTCTTCACATACCTTTCCGCGAGCGTACGGCAAAAAGTACCGAACTTTTTTGCATCGATAGGATACTCGCAAGATATGGCGACAAGTATAATATGTAATCCGTCGATTAACCACGCATCAAGACCTAATATCTCAGTAAATATGGCACGATATTTATCGGATAGTGCTGTCCGGGCTGAATTGCCATCATTAGTTGTACCTGAATTAGGTTTTACTACGTCCACCAATAATCCTATCTTTTTTCTTATTTCAGATTGAATAAGTTTTTTTCGTTCTTCAACAATTTGGCCTTCCCTGCTACTCTTCTTGATTCGCCATTTTCGAACTGAAGGGTCGTTTTTATAACTCAGATGTAATAGAAACTCTAAAATTCGAATCCACGCATGAAGTGGATTGATACCGTGTCGCATATTTTCTTTTATAGTTTCTTTTGTGTATGACATTTTCAAATCATTAAACTGACTCGCAGTAAGCTTGCAAAAGGGACATCTTAACTGTGAAAGCGTTCTAGTAATAGCGTTGAGAACTTTGCCATCAATTATACTTAAAGTTAACTCACAAACAAATATGATATGGTGCCCTTCTGAAGTTTCTACAGTAATTGGAGGTAAACTTTTAATTTGCTCTTCTACAGACGCTTTTTCCTCAAGAATAAGATTAGTAGTTTCTTTTCTGTATTGGATGTGGAGAGGCCGACAAAATCTATACGACTGGGGTGTCGGGTTGAGCCAGGCAATAAAATGTTTGTCGATTACCATACGTAAAGGCAGGAAAGTTGTGGCAAAAAGACTACTTTCGTTTTTGGAAATATCTTCGCTTGATCCTGGGAAATGTTGCTTATACAATGATTGGCCTGTGCTTCCGTCGAAACCCCAGGACCCTTCAAATAGGCACGAGACTTCTTGATTGCCTTTCCTATTACAGTATTCGACAAAACTAGCATCACAACTTCGAACAAGTCGTTGAATAGTATGCGCAAGTAAACCATGCAACGAAACTGATGCTTCTATTTCCGACACATATATTTCTTCTGCTGGATAACATGATTTTCTTGCATTTAATAAATCCTGGTAAGGTGGGTAAGCAGGATAACCCCGACTCTTTAAATCTTGTCTCAAAAGTTTATAAGTCTCCACACTCAGTTTTCTGTCTATAATGAAACCTAATGCTTCTTCTGGCGAATAAGGTTTTGTTATCGTAGAAATTTTTTTCAAAACTACAGATGGTTCTTTTGGTGATTTCAGACAAAGTTTTATAACATTTTCTAAATCTTTTGAAGCTTTTGGAGTGATTTTGCTTCCATTGTCTGAAGTAATCGTCGACGCAAAAGATTTTATCACTTTAGCTTGAGGTTCACCTTCCAGGGACTTCATGATCTGTTTTCTAATTTTAAGGTCTTGTTTATAACTTACACTGGGATCATTGGTTGATTTAGAAGATCCCAATGATGACATGCCAGTTGAATTCATGAGCGTTACGTCGGACTGTGTGACGTCCAATGCTGTGGATTCCGGGGGTACTTCAGTACTGCATCCTTCACCGGGTGTATCATTGTTCATGGCAACCGTTTCCAATGGTTGTGAAGTACTGCACATCTCACTGAATGTCGGAAAGCGTGCAATAACCCTCTTAAATTCGAGCGGTATGTCGTCAATGAATTGTTTGTTCAAGAAAACGCCATGCTTGTCTTTGAACCTCTTTTTGTTCCTGTTGCATTTTTTGTAAAAACTCATGGCTTTCCTAAGAAATGGGTGAACAACTAAGCGTAAAAGTGTATCTTCTTCGCTGGGAGAGAGATCTTTAAGGTCTTGACCCATTTCTCTGAAAAGTACGGTAGTCAAATCTGATGATGATAGGTCGTCAGGTGCTCCGTTTTTTTTATATTTTTTACTTTCTGCGTAAAAGCACTCAAAAATATGATATCGCGTACAACCTCCTTGCATATTTGCGGTTACTTCCGGAGTTTGAGAAGTACCGGCTGTGGTGCAGTCCACAGCATCGTTAACCACTCGTCTAACAACAAATAATTTTATTTTCAAACGTATCTAACGTAATCGTGCTAACTAATATTGTTGTACTGAATTAATTATTCAATATAATTTCAATACTTGTCACAAGTGACTCGACACCGTCAATGTCAGATATCGGTTGTTTATACTTGTGATAAGTATAAATGAAAGAGGTTTGCACACAATTAAATGTATTCAAACTTAGCCATTTTGATAATGATGGATAAAATTGTTTTTTTACGATTAGTCGATTTTTAATTAATCACTAGCACTGGTGCACTTTTGCCCCCGTCAATCCAGTGTTCCTGTATTTTTATTTATGTACCTGGAGTATGTCTAAACAATATACAGTTTTGTAATAGAGGAAAATTTTGAATTAATTCTTACTAAAAATTAAAGGTCAAGTTGAGGGTCAACCCTAACACTGTATTTTTAAATTCGATAACTCTCAAACGCCGCGATAGTGGAACTTGATTTTTTTACCAGTGGTAGACCTAGTTAAGAGCAATCTTTTAGTGCTAGTCACAAGTCGCACTTTTGAATTATTTAGGAGTTAAAAAATGAAATAAAAAATCTCTATTTATATGAATTACTCGGTAACCAGAGGGTAAATTCCAAAACTAAGAACTAGAAAATATGCGCCAAAGGCTTCTTTATCGTACTACATTGATTAAAAAGCGACTTCTTCATCAGATACTTTTGTAGAATTTATTTAGTAATTTTTCGATGTCAAGGTCATGAAATATAATTTATTTTTTATAAAAAAAAGTATTTGAAATAGACTTCTGGGTGTTCTAGTCTTGCATTTCAAATGCATTCCTTGATTGATTTATGCAATTAACAGCATAGGGAAATTTTTTGAGGGAAATCGAACACTGTGTGCCGCCTGTATTCATAGTCACGGCTGTAGTCTGATTTAGCCTGTACAACTAACACCTACCTAACAACACCTGAATCGTACATAATTCAATATATCCATCTACCATAGCAAAGCGTAAATAAATAAGAAATAATAAACTCCAAGAACATTACCCTCCTCGTTAGCCGGGCAAAAGAGACAGTTTAACAGAAAAATCGATGTGATTGCCTGTTTTTAGAGCAATTCTTCCCCATTGATTCAGCGATATCCTCGCCGGCCATAAAATAAATCTGGCCATAAATAAAGACGCTAACAAGCGTCTCGGGTTCGCCAAGTGATATTTCTCGGGCTTCGCCATTTTTGTCATAACTCCATTATGCTCGCGAGTGTCGAAACGCGAGACCGTTCTCGTGATTTATTTATGGGGCTTTCTTTATTCATTTATACCGCGTTCTTGCTGTGAACATTTACATGTTTATGTGTATCTACCTACCTTAAAAATCACAATTGATAGTTGAAATAGGTTTAGTTTTGTTACATTGCGTAAAACAAAAGGAGTATTAAAAGTAATATAATAAACTAGCGACCCGCCCTAGCTTCGCACGGGTTTATAAATTATAGACCTAAACCTTCCTCAAGAATCACTCTATTGATAGGTGAAAATCGCATGAAAATCCGTTCAGTAGTTTTTGAGTTTATCGCGAACATACAAACAAACCCACAAACAGACAGACGCGGCGGGGGGGACTTTGTTTTATAAGGTGTAGTAATGTAATCACATATCATCTCAGCCAAGCTGACAGCTGGTGTAAGGAGTGCGGAATCTACGAACATAACTTTAAATAATTGTAATTTAACCTAAGTTTAAGAAGCATGTCAGCCCTGCGTTTATTTATTACATGTTTTATTCAAAGTCTTGGCGTTTGGACGCCATCGGCTTGCCCTTCTGCCCACTCTATTATAATATACCTACCTATCTAAGTGACTGGACTGACTGATGGCAATCAGGCCAAACTTATCTTTAGTTACAGGTTCACCCTTTAATTTAAAAGAATACTACTACCTTGATAAAACTCGTAACACAGTTAGCAAATGTAGCTGAGAGCACAATCAGTAATAATGTCATGACCTTTAAGTAATGACATTACTATTGACAGTGTACTACTGAGTGGAGTGAAATTAAATACCTATTACACACTATGAAAAATTGAATATAAGGAATGTTAAAAATAAATATAACAATATTTATTTACTAACACAAACAAACATAAAAGTAGGTAGAGTTTAATAATATTTGTGTAGTAAAATGGACAAGATTCAGCGAGACTGATATATTTACAAATTGATTAAATTATCCATTTAATTTATTTCATAATTCTTACTGTCAGCGTGTGGACCGCAAATCGCACACAGCGAAGGCTCTTGTTAACTAACTCCATAACTTGCAGAGCAAGTAATGAGCCGGATATAGAGTTGGCTGTTGTTGTGAGACTGGGACTCGGTTTGAGTTCGTTGAGTTTATCGGTGTCATAGATGAGAAAACTGGTTGTTGTAACCAGTGCCTAAAATTGTAATGCTAACGTTCTCTTTTAAAAATAAACTCAAGAACTTCCAGATGTACCTATAATTCGCATAAGATGGAAATATGAATAAAAAAGATTGTTTTAAATAGCACACTGAGCTGCACATCGAGCTTTCAAATTAAAATATTGTTTTTCGAATTCAAGATTTTCAATAGGTATGTATATATTGTCAGAGTTAGAGACTTTTTAACAACATAGGTAATAGACCGGGAGATAGTGACACATTTTACTGGGTCATTTGTACCAGTATGGCGGTTCGTCAGGGGTCTAAGCATGTAATGAAGGAAAGAAAATGCTATGACCATAGCGCTGGTACCGGCGGCCCAATCGCATGGGCGTTAGTCGAACGTGTCGGATAAAATACGAGTGTCGAACGATTTGTACCACAACAATCCTCGTATTATTCGATAGTCCATAAAAAAGAAGTAGGCGGTAGCGTAATGCCATACTTCTCCGGTGTGACTTACAGCCCGCCATACTGAGGCGAACACGTTAATTAAAAAAAAACAATTCAACCATTTGTACCAAGCTAATTTTTGCACAGGTGATCATCGTTGAGCAGTCATTCATGGACATCACCATGCCATACTTTTCGGATGGTTCCAAATGCCCGCCATACCGCCGCAAGGAAGTTAATTTTTTTTTTTTTGCTAAACGTTTTGTACCAGTATTGCATTTAAATTTTTGGAGAGTATTTGATAAAATGTGACCGTTATTATAATTGCCATACTTATAGTAGGGGGAAAAAGTGCTGCCATACTTGAAAAACTTATTTAATCGACACGTTTCAAAAATACGACTATACAATACGTAAAATAATTTTTTACAGCATGGCATCATCATATTATGTTTGATTGGATACAATTATACCTAAAAATAAATTATTCCGGATTATAACTACGGGGCGGACGACTGTGAGACTTAAGCCAAGACTTAAAAAATAAAAAAAAATTTGACGATTTGTACCAGTATGGCATTTGGATTTTTGGAAATTAGGTGATGCAATGTGACCATTATTGTATTTGCCATACTTCTAATAGGGGGAAAAAGGGGCACCATACTTGAAAAAGTTGATATTTCGACGGGTTTTCAAAGTACAAGACATAAACGTCAGATAAACGTCATTCCATAGATATGGTTGACAAGTCGTTGACCATTGGCCGCCTTTTTTCGACAGAGGGGAACGCCTGTTAATGACCACTCCGTTGGTTATATTCTCTAAGGACCTGAAGTATTACCAATTCAATACGAACTTTTCTACCTCAAAATAGTTATAATTCAATATTAATTCATGGGACAGCTTTTTAGAAGACTGATTATTTAAAATAAGCATTTAAATATTGTATTTTTAATTAGTAGTAATTTATTTACTTATGTGCATTCTTCCGCCGATAAATATATTTACTATTAATAAAACGTTTCATTTTACTGGCAACACAGTGGTAGATTTGATGTAATTTAATGGTGAATGGAGGTTTACAGCACGATGAGCCGAGATCTCTATGATTCGAGAAATCGTTCGAGCGGTGGTAGCCGTACAATATTATTCAACATAATATATAGTTATAAGACAAGATTGCCGCCACCTACGTCTTTGAAATTTTGGATTTATATTCGGTAAAACTTAAACTTTCAGGAAAAATTAGTGCCATACTGGTACAAATCGTCAAAAATACGAATAAAATCTTACAATAAAAAAAAAATATTGTGCACATTTGCCACCTCCTACAGGTATGGCATTATGAGATTTCTATTTATGATCACACAGAAAGTGTTGAAAAAATAATTCAAGATGGTACAAATCGTTTAGCAATAAAAAAAAAATTAACTCCCTTGCGGCGGTATGGCGGGCATTTGGAACCATCCGAAAAGTATGGCATGGTGATGTCCATGAATGGCTGCTCGACGATGATCACCTGTGCAAAAATTAGCTTGGTACAAATGGTTGAATTGTTTTTTTTTAATTAACGTGTTCGCCTCAGTATGGCGGGCTGTAAGTCACACCGGAGAAGTATGGCATTACGCTACCGCCTACTTCTTTTTTATGGACTATCGAATAATACGAGGATTGTTGTGGTACAAATCGTTCGACACTCGTATTTTATCCGACACGTTCGACTAACGCCCATGCGATTGGGCCGCCGGTACCAGCGCTATGGTCATAGCATTTTCTTTCCTTCATTACATGCTTAGACCCCTGACGAACCGCCATACTGGTACAAATGACCCAGTAAAATGTGTCACTATCTCCCGGTCTATAATGATATTTAAAAATAAACCTGTCTTAAAATTCTGGTTAGTAAAGTGCACATTAAAATAGGGACTTGCTGTGTAGACATTCATTCGTAAGGGTTATTCCCACTAGTTACCACCAAGTTCTTACCAGTGGTAACTACTGGGAATTTTTTTCCCACCTTTTACCACTGGTAATATATAATAGTTACCACCAACTCGGCTTGGTGGTAACTACTGGGAATTTTTATTCCCAGTAGTTACCACTGGTAAAAGGTGGGATTTTTTTTCCCAGTAGTTACCACTGGTAAAAGGTGGGATTTTTTTTCCCAGTAGTTACCACCAAAATATTGTTAGAATTCAATACTAATAAAAACAGTATAAATAGTATAGTATAAATGTATATAGCGTGCTGTAATAAATAATTATTGTGTCAGTTAGTGATTCAGTAAACTGCTTTAAAAGTTATCAAAAATATGAACACAGTTTTACCGGTATAAGTGTAAAAACTAAAATAGGAGAGTCTCATTCGAGTTCAGTAGAAATTAACTTATTATCCGGATTAAATTTACCTTATTAACTGTAAATTGAATTACATGTTTATATAAACGAACAAACAAATCAGTCAAAAACCGACAGAACTGGTTTCGTTTTATTATTTACAGCTACTTCATTTCGTTCTATTATAACACGCAGAGCTGGAATATTTAGGTATTCATAATTTGTAACCAGGCTAAATAACTTAAGGCCATGGTTGTTATTAAAACCGCTTAAGGCGCGCTTCGGATGGGCTGACTGCTCGGACTAACCAGCATAGGCTCGCATTCCAATTACGCTCGGGTAGTACATCGCTCGGTCATGTTACGCTGGTTGGCTCGATTGCTTAAACACCCACGCTAGCGGGATGGTAATAACACTCTACCAGAGGGGCATCAGTACTATTTCGTACACTTTTTTTTTTGTATTTATTTTTTATTATTTTGGCAAATATGTTTATTGGAAGAACTAGTGGTGGCAGATATGTAATTAATATTTTTGATCACTTTTAAAGCAGTTTACTGAATCACTAACTGACACAATAATTATTTATTACAGCACGCTATATTTATACTATACTATTTATACTGTTTTTATTAGTATTGAATTCTACCAATATTTTGGGGGTAACTACTGGGAAAAAAAAATCCCACCTTTTACCAGTGGTAACTACTGGGAATAAAAATTCCCTGTAGTTACCTCCAAGCCGAGTTGGTGGTAACTACTGGGATAACCAGTGGTAAAAGGTGGGAAAAAAATTCCCAGTAGTTACCACTGGTAAGAACTTGGTTGTAACTAGTGGGAATAACCCATTCGTAACGGTGTATGCGTACTTTATGATTGTGAACAACGCCATTTTTTGTTGGATTTAATATTATTTTGGATAAAAACTAAGTGCTTATTCTGGATATTAACGGTTGTAAATTTTGACACTATTAAGGTGAATAACACATATAATATATGATAATAAAATTAATATGACATGTTTCAGTAATTTTTCTATGTATACTCATCGTTATGAAATGAAAACTAAGTATAGGTACTAATGTAGGTACAAAGTCATAAAACCATAACTCAACCCTCACATCAGAAATCAAAAGCCGAAACTGTACATCCAAAAGTTGAACTGATTATCTATGTCTCCCCCTTTGTTCCGCTAATGCACCACCGGGGCCGTCATTACGCGACGCGACGCGACGCGTAATTACTGTTTTGTCATACCCGTTAATGGATATAGTTATTAAGGCATTTAACTTTGTCGCTGTAATCACTGGTTTTAATACACTGGCTGATCGATCAGGGAGTCCGTTTGGGGTAAAGAGCTAAGTTGGACTTGTTTTGAAACTTATATGTAGCGGAGAAGACGTTTCTTTGACGGTAGAGTAGGCTATAATAAGTTTTTAATTAACTTGCAATATTTGTACGGATAAGTTTTCTTAATTTATATACCCCGTAGGTGGCAAAATCAATGGACGCCTGCAACTCTCTTTAATTTTTACATCCAATTTTCGACCACTTATTTTCTTACGTATGCGCGGAAATTTGGCATATCATGTTGACATCGTACTAATCAAATGATGAAGATCAAAGACGGTATTGGAGATAAAATAGCCTACCACTTTCATTTTAATCTCTTTAAATTTGCCTCAATGAGTACTAAGAGTAGGTGACTCTTGAAAGAAAATCACGATAAAAGCTTGTATCAGAAAATTATTTCTATTTCTTTTCTTATTCACATTGTCTATTTATACCTTGCAGGTATTACGTGCTCAAAGAAACAAACTCTTCCATTGCCATTATCAGAAGTAGAACTATTTTCATCACGGCGATAGCTGGACAATACGGGGCGTCATTGGGCCCACGCTAGTCGCTAACTTTAGTTAGCCGCTAACTTCGTTAATAGACCCACTCTCGGTATGCTCCCAGTTCCGAGCCTCTTGAGAACATTCTTGGTAACTGCCATTGTTTATATACTTAATAATGAATTAGTGGGAATATCGAATAATGATAGTAATTTTGTGATATTTAAGTGTAAGGATTCTTGATGTAATATGATAATCAATTAGTAAGCCAGTCAAAAATAAAACTTAACGGTTATAAACTGAAGAAAAGGTCGTTAAATATTATTCAGAATTAGAAGTGTTTAAGTATTTTTGCCAAATGACTTATGGGCCAAGATAACCACGGAGTGGGTGGCCCCGTGAGTCGAAGCGGGGATCCGGCAGACCTCGTCGGCGATGGCGGGATAACTTAGACTCCTTTTTGAGAGACTGGCCAGATGCAGCTAAAAATCGGGAGGAGTGGAAGAAGAGAGGGGAGGCCTTTGCCCAGCAGTGGGACACAATAGGCTCGCAATAATAATAAATAATCAGTATTTTTTATTTTTAGAGATGATTTCAAATACCGTAAAAATTTACACAAATAACCTATTACAGATTCCTTAAGCTTCGTATCACAAAACCGGCAAAGTAGAATGTCGTTCAAAACGATGACAATAACTGACTGAGATCTTAAGATTGAAAAATAAGTATTTATACATAGGTACATATTTAACGCAGAATTACTTAAACTTTATAGTCAGTCTTCAACCATAAACACCCAGAATGCAGATTTCTTAACCCAGAACACTCGAGAACAGAATAAAGCGTCGTGCAGGTTCCGCCGAGATCCTGGCGGAGACGTGAAGAGCGGGGAGATCACAATATGCACTCGAACGCTGAATACTACAGGGAGGTACGCGACTTCTTCGCTAATTAAAGTAATTAATTAAACAAGGGAGTAGTGCCCATTGTGTTAACTCGTAGTTTACGTATCATCTGAGGAATGTATACCTATGTCGCTTAGCACCACCGACATCATCCAGGGTAAGCCTAACCCGGGGTTAAACGTTAACCCAGTGTCGAATTGTACTGGTAACCAATAACCATTGTAGCTCCAGGTTTAACCGGTTAACCCCGGGTTAGTGGGCTAACCCTGGATGGTGCAAGTGGCGCTTAGTGATATATTTTTTTGATAGGTGTGTTTCAAATGACGGAAAATGTCAACCTTATAACCTTATTTATTAATTAAATTTACTTTTGTAGTCCAAAGTTTAGAATTTTGTGTTAGTGCGTACAGGAAATTAACTATTACAAACCTCAAAAAACAGCAGATTTTTTTTCCACTTTGATTAGTTCCTTCTGATCCTTAAATATTAATTAAAGTCCATATTTGCCTTAGTGTAGTTTGCAAAGTTACGAAGAAATTTTATATGTTTTTCAATACCGTTACCTATATCTAAAATAAACCTCAATAAAACAGGACTGAATAAAACTATTACTACATATATTACGACAAAAGTAATAACTTATTCGAGTCCTTCGCTACATATCAAATCTACTTGGCGTGATATGAGAGGTTCGAGAATCAAGTTATATATATATGAACATGTTTAGAAATATTGTATTATTGTGCTGAATCGAGATATATCAAATATTGTCTGAGCTCTCAAAGCTTTATTAAAATATTTATTATTTTGTAACTCGTGTTTTGTTAGAACATGTTTGTTACCTATATTATATTGTCCCAACAATCACGTAATATTTATTTTCATTTCATAATAAAATGCAGCCCTGTTTCACTTACGTAGGTCCCTGTATGTTATCAATAAAATTTATCTTATTATAACTTCCTTATTTTTTAATTCGGCATAATCTGAATAAAACAATTCGTAATACCTATCAACACAAATTATAACAAGATATAATAAATATTTGTATTAGTTTGTTCAGAATCCGGCCCTTGCTGCGGGGGTAGCTATTACACCCCATAAAACCACCCTCTCTAATTGATTTACAATTGTCGGTTAAATTTGTTTCCCGACTCCCCCGATCGGCGATGCACCAGTTATTTAGATGAGGCGCGATGGCCAAATAAAAAATAAATTTAATACGACTTTTAGCGTGTAAACAGGTTAGCGGGAGCATCAGTCATGAAACATAATTGAACTTTTGATTTATGAAGAATAAAATACCAAAAAGCTTGGGTAATACTAAGTAACCCCGGGTAAACCTAAGTTTACTTAATATTCTGGCACGTACATGGGACTTAATTTAATTAAACTAAAGTTTACCTGGGTATACCTAGTATTACCCATGCCTTTTGGGTAAAGCCCGAAAATTAAATCAACTTTTACACCATTACCCAGCCAGTGTTGAGCAGACCTAGGTGTGTATGGGTAAACCCCGAATACAGATTAATGTTGTTTAAATTTTCGGACTTTACCCAAAAGGATTGGATAATACTAGTTATACCCGGGTAAACATAAGTTTCACCAACCCTCTAACATTACCCGTAACATATATATTTTAACGTGATACCTAGTGAAATATATCCTTTTATTGTTATAATATAAGTATGACTATCTTAGAGGAAACTACTTTTACCTAGTTGTTCTCTCAACTAGCATACGTGCCTAATTTTTATGTTGTCTGAATGTCATTATTTTGTTAGTAGGATATTTACTTTAAATGTAATTAAATAAAAAATATATTGTTAGATAGAAATGAGCGATGATCGTAAATGTTATTTTTACATTGTCGTATAACGCCTTGCCAGAGCGGGAGGCGATACTATATAACCTTATCAATCTAGCTAGTGTGTGAGAGGTAGCCATCAACTACCTCTTACAATCCGTTAATAGAAGGTTTTACAAGTGCAAATATAGTTTATTTAATAAGATAATTTACAAACATCACATCAAAATAAAATGACAATCAAGCAAACATGTAATGTAACATTCATCGGTGTGAATTCATTTTTCCACTGACAAAAGTAATAAGCGCGGCTATCTGTCCGCGTCCCTTTTGGGCGGTAATGAATCGACGCATAAAGGGCATAACCAAGTGGAAACGAAGGATACGGGGTGTCAGCCCTAGCGACGGTATGGGACAATAGGGTTTGATTCTTAACTGCGAATCTATAGATACATTAAACATAATACATAGTTGTAATGGCTCTTATAAACATTAAGTAACTAACTAGATTAAGAAAGAATCTAGTTATTTAGAAATAAATATTTTTGAAAAATGATCCTGTAATTAGAAGAGTCGTCACATTCGTAGTCATACTAATATTTTTTTGAGTATTTATTGTAATGATCGTAATCTATACAATTACGTATCTAGTCAAGCTTAGGGACACATTATTTTGGAGCTTAGTATGTGGAGGCAGTTTTCAATGCTAAATTCGTCACATAAAGAGCATATTTAGCGGAGTGGAAACGTCAGAGTGACAACCCTAGTAACTGTTAATGGGACAATGGGTTACTATTATTGCCTAAGTAAACTGCTAGTGCTAATCACTAGGGTTACCTACTCAGATCATATAAGTTTATGATTCTTGAATGAATAAACAGTTAGGTAATTAGCGCAATTTTTACCATAGGTACTTACTTCCTTTTTCTTTTACAGCGTTACAGAAAGCGTTAAGTTTACAGCATATTTGCAATTTAAGCATTAATTTCATTGCTTAATTTTAATGTTGACATTGTGTTTGTGTGATGACACTGATGACAGTAGCTATTTATTTAATACTTTATATTAATGCCTTACACTTTCATATATTTTTTGTGCATTACATAAAATACGATCAAAGAGCAGTTATCGACAGTTAAGCAGCGTCTATCGCAGGTGCAAATAAATGCAGGATTAAAATCTAGCGTCGACGGCGACGGGGTGTGTGGGTGACTTAACAATGTAGTAATTGAGATTTGTCGGCGCTCAGGTGCTGGCGTATCGAACAGTATCATAATAGCATATTAATCGAATGGATTTTTAATATACTCAAAAGCTTTTCTCAGTTAACAATTAAAATTCTCGTTGGGTGTGTTTAGTTGGTGAAGGTCGTCAAACTTGAGTAGGCAAGGCAGTTAATTTTCGTTGAGATGATTCAAATAACAAATGAAGGATGACTCACGTTAGAGGGTCAAACAGATCACTGTGTTATGTCTTTCCTGTAGACATACACAAGAGTTAAGGGCTATAAAGGTTAATTTTCTTATTTAACCCTTATCCACGTGAAAAGGTCCTCCTTTTATTTAAGGCGCTCTTATACTCGAGTTTTACGTTTTCAAGGGGGTGAAGCAGACGCGTGGTAGATCGGGCAGGCGGGCGCCCCGCGCGGCGCACCGCACCATTCCCGCGCAGCACGTCTACGTCCTTATTCTGACGACATCGGTATTCTGAATTGTCAGTTCCGGGATTTTTAGTTCGGCAATTAATATTGAATAAGATTTATTAGTAAATTCGAATTTTGATGAGTACTTAATGAAATTAAAAACCGGACAAGTGCGAGTCGGACTCGCCCACTGAGCCCACCGAGGGTTCCGTACTTTTTAGTATTTGTTGTTACAGCGGCAACAGAAATACATCATCTATCTATCTATCACGGTTCGTGAGATACAGCCTGGTGACAGACGGACGGACGAACGGACGGACAGCGGAGTCTTACTAATAGGGTTCCGTTTTACCGTTTGGGTAGGGAATCCTAAACATGGTAGGTAAGACGGTGAGTGTACCTAAATAATTATTAATTATATACAATATGAGTGTATACTTGACTGATCATGTTTTTGTAAAAATCGATTTCGACTGGCAAAACATATTATTTTTTGGCAACCGGGTTTTTTAACCTAATTAGACCCCGCTGAATCCGAAATTGCCGGTTGCTTGATCGAATTCTTGACTGGAAGTGAGATAGTTGATATTAAAGGTCCCTTTTTTTAGTTTTTCGTAAATAACTCTTAAACGGTGGCGCATAGCAAAAAATTTTCTCAAACATAAATAATCTGCATAAAATTGCCTACAAGAAAGATTCCGTACAATTGTTCGCTAGGATCAATATTCAAAGAGATATTAAGGCGGGAAAGTTAATTATAATCACTTTCATAGCAAAAACAAATTTTACACAAATAATAAACATAGAATTTCCTACAAGAAACATGTAGCACACTTTTCGCTAGGATCAATATTTAAAAAGACAAAGCATCCGGTAAGTCAATTATAATCAATTTTAAATTCCCTTTTTAGTTTTTTGTAAATAACTCGTAAACAGTGTCCCATAGCAAAATAGGTTTTTATGAATAAATAATCTCCATAAAATTTTCTGCAAAAAACATCTGAACACTTTTCCGCGATCAGAGACATGGAGGCCAATCCAAACTTACATTCTGACACAAAATAATAATTTACTTAACGTTCGCGAGTGCAATTCCCTCTTACTTGTCGGTACATACATGTACTGGCGCGAGCGGGAAGCATGGGCGAATAATAGATATCATTTTGATGTCAAAGTGTGTGTTTGAATTGGCCTCATGATAGCTCTTTAATTTAACTCAGAGGTAGTTATGTGGCGGTTCTCTCGTGGGAGTTAGCGTGGTTTGACAATAAATGTTTAGTCTTAAGTTTAAGCACGTTTAAGTATAAAATTTTTACATCATCATAAACCACACCGTAGTCCATAATAACTTCTTATTAACAGTCGTGAGTAAGTGGTAGAAAGTCGTTGATATTTTTCGAAAAGTATTACAACTACAATGCGTATATGCGCTCTGTTTGGGACGCACACTGAGGCCATTAAGCGCTGAGATTGAATTAGCAGTGTCGTCGCATGTCGCACGTCGCATTGTTTGCAATCTAATCGCCGCGACACGACAGCTCACGGGAGACTAATTTCGTTAAAAAGGAATATCCATGACGCTGGGCGGGGTAGTGAGCACTTATTTTGCTTTTATGTTTCGTTTAAGGATGTTTTGCAAACAGTGAGATTTTAGCTCACGCTAACATAATATGTGGTAAGGTGGTGGTACTAATAGTGCTCGACATGCTAATGCCCAATAGATGACACCCTGCTGTCAGCTCTATTGAAAATGACTTAAGTTTCAAGATGACATGTACTGGGACCGCGTCGAGCACCAGTACCACCACCGTTCGAATATTTGAGAGCCATGATAACTATAAGCATAAATGTTTTCTGATGGTGCTTGCCTATTTTAGAAATTATTTAAAAATATAGCCTTTGTCACACGATACATAATAAAAACCGGACAAGTGCGAGTTGGACTCGCCCACCGAGGGTTCCGTACTTTTTAGTATTTGTTATTATAACGGCAACAGAATCGGAAACAGAACATCATCTGTGAAAATTTCAACTGTCCTAGCTAGACAGACAGACAGACAGACAGACAGACAGACAGACGGACAGTGGAGTCTTAGTAATAGGGTCCCGTTATTACTCTTTGGGTACGGAACCCTAAAAATGAATAAAATAACACAGGTCTAGTACTTTCGATGCTATCGTGAGTGTGTTACACTGTAGCACCTTTGTCACTCGGGTGACATTATATAGCCTACATTTTATTCGGCTTCCAATAAGGATGACATATTATTGTGTAAATCTGTACCTAATCGGATTATAATTTTTAAAGCATTTTACTTACGTATTGTAAGTGAATCTTTATATAAATGTCTAATGGAGTGATTTTCTTTGTTCCAGGAACAGCCAGTATGAAAACTTTCATGTGGACCAGAAGGGCTACGATCAGATGTACGACGGGGAGGACCTGGAAACACCACCTTCACCCGATCGGCCCCCGCCACGACATATAGGTAGGTAGTTTTAAGTATCGAATATTTCTCTAAAGAAAAAAAAACAGCTTTATTAATACATATAGGAAAGACTTCTGTACTCTCAAATATTGTACTAGCCACGAGTGGTAAAGGAAACTTTAGACCGTATGTCTAATTTTCCGCTTTCATCCCTAATTCGCCGTTTTCATCAGGTTGAGCTAATGACTGTGTTTAGTCCTGTTTATTCTTATAACATGTCGTAGGCTTACTTTCAGACCAATCTAAGGATTTCAATTGGAAGAAGTCCAGACAATTGAGTTTTGTGGCCCTGATCGTGTATTTGTATCGCTTATTGAGCGCGGGCGAAACAGAGTGACCATGATTATTATGATTCAAGACAGCAATACGTAATTAGTGGGACTCCACTAGTATTGGGATTGGGCCCCATACTCTTCTCTTTCCGAACAAGTCTGTTCAACAAGTCAAGTCTGTCGAACAGACTTGTTCGGAAAGAGATGAGTCGTGGAATGTATGGGGCCCAATCCCAATACTCTTCTCTTTCCGAACAGCAATTATTATTCTGCATTGTAAGCTGTTATTATATTGCATAGCTTGAGCAGTAGGTTTAATCTGTATAAATTAGATTGCTTGTCCTTCCTTAAAACGATACATTTTGTTAAAGATAAGTACATCAAAGCGGAGCTGCCATGCCTGAGCGCGCGCTACACGGTGGCGCTGCTCGCCTGCTTCGGCTTCAGCATCATGTTCGGCATGCGCTGCAACATGAGCATGGCCAAGCTCAAGATGACAGAGAAGCATAATGTGAGTCCATGTTACACATAGCAGTTTTTTCTAAGGCACATAGACACGTCATAACACGAACGTTGAACATCAAACATCAAACATCAACATTTATTCAGCAAATAGGCCACAAGGGCACTTTTACACGTCATCATTGAATTTACAGACATCAAGCGGCGTCAAAGAAGACACGCCATTCAACTGGACGGTAGAAGTAGAAGCCTCCATCGATTCGTCCTACTTCTTCGGCTACTTCATCACGCAGCTGCCGGGTGGTTTCCTGGCGTCCATGTACCCGGCCAACAGGATCTTTGGGGCGGCCATTGTGGCGTCAGCCATCTTCAACATGGCTATCCCTGGCGCCATGGCTGTGGGGCCGACTGCAGTCGTCTTATTGAAGGTCGCGCAGGGATTTGTTGAGGTGAGGTTCTTTTTATTTTTGATACAGTGGTTTAAGTATACTGTAAGCATCAGTATGCGGCATCACAATGTGTAGATAATCCGATGTTTTTATTTTGTTTTAAATGTGATTTTATCGAGAAATTCGAGAGAATCGTTCGAATTTAATTTTTGAAAGGAAACAGTTAAAGGTACATGCTAATAAAAATAGTTTTTTTTTTAACTAGCGGCAATCTGACGAACTCTCACATTTTGCATTAATTAATGGGGTACTACAAAAGTCAATATACTTTTCAGTATTATATTTAATGCAAAGCAAAATGCCAAGCTTCGTAATATTAAAAACATTAAGTAATGGGACTTTAAACTGTTCTGTCTATTTTATTTGAGTCACCGAAAAATAGGACAAACGATTCGGTATAAAACACATCGTGTAACACATATTACTGATACCATTTAATAATAGAACAAAGAGGGTGAAGATGAACATGTAACAAGTAAAACGTCATACGTTTAAAATTTTGAACATTTGGCATTGGTCGGATCGTGCCATCGCATGATGAGGCCTATTACAAAGGCTCCGAATTTCGAGGGCCCGTCGATCGTTCCGCTCGTCACGTTTGGATTTTACTCCCCTTCTGTAGACAAACAACATTTTGCATATTACAGCTTTTCTACATGGTGTAATGTAGTCTTTAGGAATGCATTAGCAGCGCGTTAGTGCCGCTCGGCGGAAGCGGTCGGTGCGATCCCTTATTAATAAGTGTAAACAGCATCGGATAATGATATTAGCATAATAGTGGTCATGCATCTATTAATCATAAATCAGAGCTAAAAAGAGTCTCCTTTTATATTACGATGTTGTATTAAAAGTGTAAGAAGCGGTACGTATGCTATTAAACATATATTATTAAAAACGGTGCGAAAATCAGATTAAAGCATTCACTGCTAAGCTACACTTTATGATACTTTAAGATACTTTTCCCGCGAAAAAGCGAAAGCGACAAGGCTTCGTATACGCATAGCGATAATGGGTTAATTTAATACCTACTATAGTTTTGAGACTATATGATAAGATTGATAAGTCAGATTTTGAAGGAAACGTGTTCTTAAAATAAACTTGATTCTTTATTTAATAATAATAATAAAGCGATCGCAACGCCGGACCGTGCTCGTCGACGTCACCATTCCCCATGATGAGAATCTCGTGAAGGCCGAGAAGGACAAGTCCAGCAAGTACCTAGACTTATCTCACGAGATAACCGCCATGTGGGATGTTGACTCGACGATCATTGTTCCTATAGTCGTGTCAGCGAACGGTCTCATAGCGAAGAGTCTCGACCAACACGAGAGACTCTCGCTGGGTGTTTGGATCAAGGGTCAGATGCAGAGGGCGGTAATTTTGGACACGGCGCGTATAGTACGTCGATTCCTCACTCTGCGGTAGTGTCCGACCGAAACATGTTTTTTTGCCGAAACCGAAACCGAAACCGAATGTTCGGCTTTGGCTCTAGTTTCGGCCGAAACCGAAACCGAAACCGAACCTTTTGTAGACTTGATAAAATCGTTGAAAAAATGTCATAAAACCGCTTTTACACAAATATTATGGGGCTGTCAACACCCAATGTCCTTGAAATTGATGTTAAGCAGTTTTTTAAGAAAATTACTAGAGTTAGACCAAGATAATTCTGCAACGATTTTGATAACACACGCAGTGCGAGTGTTATTTAAACGTCAAAATTTCTATGAAATTATGACGTATAAATAACATTTGCACTAGTAGCACTGCGTATGCTATCAAAATCATTGCAGAATTTTCTTGGTCTAACTCTATTCATTCACCAGTCAAGCTAACATGTAGATCAGATACAGGGTCAACCAAAAACCAACCGAAAACGCGAGCGCAGCGAGCGCGAAATTTTTTGTTAACAATATCGCAAGGGAAGTAACGGGAGTGGAAAACCGAGAAAAAGGTGGATGGACTGTGTGAGAGATGATATGAAACGAACGCAAGTGAATGATGAGATGACGGGCGAGAGAGAGGTATGGAAGAAAAAGACATGCTGCGCCGACCCCAAATGAATGGGATAAGGGCAAGTGAATGATGATAATCGTAAGGCCGGGTACCGATCTTCACCTGGGCCTAAAAGTCCGAAGTGCCCCAGTGAGGCGAACTTTCATGCGAAGTAAAAGCCGTGCTTCAGGCTTCAGGATAAGTAGTTGAGCACAGACTCCAACCAATGTCCATTGTATTAAAAAGCGAGACGCGCAGGCCGAGCATGGCGCAGCGAGGCGAACGGCTAAGTTGAAGTAGAGGACATGTGGAACACAAACCAAATGGTAAATTGAGGTAAAAAGTGAGGCTAAGGTCGAGCATTCGTATGAAAAACTGCACTGGGGACACTTTTAAGGGTTTTATCTTCGTTTTAATCAATAGTCAGAAAATCAACTTTGCAGTACTACTTGAGCGTAGCCTTTAGCCTCGCTTAAAATTTGCCATTAGAGGTAGATAGGAAAGTGACTGAATAAGAGCGAAAAAGACATCGTTCGACTCGGGCCGAGCTGATACTCGGCCAACGGCTACGTGCGATAGTGCTATCTCATTCACTCCGATACAATGTGTGCGATAGACAGTGTGCGCGTTATAGGTATTGACAGCCTCATAAGACTGCGTCGACCGTCCAGTGGCGCCCTCATTGGTGGAATTGTGTTTTATAATATACCTATACATGAATCAGTAAATGTAGGTTATTACTATTGTTGTCCTACTTATTCCCCAACTTTTGGTCTTTGTCCGAAGTGCCATTTCGTAAGTTTCGGCCCGGCCGAAAGGTTCGGCCGTTTTTTGGCCGAAACCGAAACTACAGCCGAAACATGATTTTTTGGCCGAAACTGGCCGAAACCGAAACCGAAACCGAACCTTCGGTCGGACACTACTCTGCGGCCCTGACCACCGGCAGCTTGGACCCTGCCCCGCTGCCGGCGGCACCCTAGGTTAGGTCTTTTATAATGTGTTTATATATTTTTGTAATGTTTTGTAGTTTTTATATTTTACTTTTATACTCACATTGTAAAATAACCTAACCTAAGACCCTAATTGAATAAAGGAGATAATAAAGGAAAATATCTTTCGAATTTAAATCCTCCTATTTTTGTTTTTAATTTGCTATTTTCTAGACGGTGATCGTAATGTAATGTAATACCATGTAATACCGTTGGTTTTTTCACAATTTTTACATAACGAGTATAGGTATATGGTATTCCCATTTGGATCACATTTAAGAGGTTTTACAATTTAGCCTCCACCGTATCCATTCCTAATCGCTCTCAAGTACAGTCGGCATCGATTCCGATGTTCAAAAGCCTCTTTAGGATTACGCGGGCCCCGTTGCCATGGCGACGTATTTGCGCGCCCGTGTATCGCGACTTAGCTGACTCCTCAATACCCATGATATCCCCTTAAATCTAATCATTGATAACTGTAGATATACTGACAAAAGAATCCCATTTTATGGGACGCTTTGTGAAGATTTTCTATTGACTGATGTATCTTACAGAAATCTTTAGATATATACTTGTCTTATAGAAATTGTACATTATAGGTTCGTGCCTACTATATTTTTCATGAAGTAAAGAGTAGTAAATTTCTTTAAATACTTGTAAGGGCTTTGAGGTTTGAACGCGTGTTATAATCACCATGTAATTTATTTAGATACGACTAAACTTTATTGAACTGTTGCTTTAAAATATGTATATAAGTACTTTAAAAAAGTACTAACAGCCAAAAGTTACCTGACAGTTTTTTATATGTGGAAGTAAACACATAATCTCGTCGCAACCATCTTAACTTCGCTCTTGGAGATAAGATATTTAAGACGTTAGCCAAATTAATTATCTGTTCAGGGTGTGACATATCCTTCATGCCACGGCATCTGGCGCATGTGGGCGCCTCCGCTGGAGCGCTCGCGGCTGGCCACGCTGGCCTTCTGCGGGACTTATGCCGGCATCGTCATTGGCATGCCACTCTCTGGAATGCTGTCAGATTACATCGGCTGGCAGGCGCCGTTCTACTTCTACGGGGTCTTCGGTCTTATATGGTGAGTTTAGAATTGTCCTTGTGAAGGATGCATCTTGAGATTTATAGTCGTGACAGGTCCTATAGCGGGACGCCTTGGCCTTCTCGAAGACTTTGCGGGCACTGGCAACTCGCTCTTCGGGATAATTTTCTAGTAAGTACCTACATTAATTGTCAGGCGCCGTTCTACCTTTATGAGGTGTTTGTCTCATATGTTGGCTACGAAATTTGGGTAACGTTGCCTGTTGTCAATATTAATGTAGGTATTCATATTAAACATTTGACAAAACGTTAAATTATACATAAAAAAACGCCACTATTAATCCAAATAAAACTTAACCTACTCTAAGCCTAAAATACCTATCACACCCTGCATCGTAACTGGCTCAAATGGGGACCCCATATTGCCTGCAGCATTCCCCCGCTGAACTGCTAGTATGGAGACCTGGTTGAATCAAGTACGATCCAGAGCGAGGATCACCACCTCTCAACATTTGACTACCTATATGAAATATAATATCATTAATTTTTTTTTTAGAGTGACTCACTTGGTCTTGTCCACTTAGTTCTAAAAACTGGTTTTTTGTATAGAGGGATCAGTCATTTCGCCAGTCACTGTTATCGCTGACTCTGTTTGTTATTGTGCAGGTATACAATGTGGCTGTGGTTGGTGTTCGAGCGGCCGAGCAAGCACCCGCAGATCTCTGGCAAGGAGATGGCCTATATCGAGCAGTCCCTCGGCACCGCCTCGCAGGCCCCCATGCCCAGCTTTTGGGGCACCCCGTGGAAGGCCTTTTTTACTTCACCCCCAGTAAGGATTTCCCCACATATGTCGACGCGAAATCGGCAATATCCGATAGGAAAAAGCTTTATGTCTGCGCAATAAGAGCGAAAAGGCCGTCGTTCGGCTCGGCTCGCATCGGCCGGCGCCTGCCGACGCGTTTTTGCCGAATGCGCGTCGATATATTTGGGGAGACCCGTCGGGGTCTCTATTGTTTCCCAAATAGTTTTAAGTCATAATGTATTGTTTGTCAGAATTTTCGTTAGTCATAATTGGTTTTTCTCAGAAACGCGTAACTTGTCAGGATTGCCATAAAACAAACCTAACCTAACCTAACTTATCTATAGAATAACCTTACGAAAATTCTGAAAAGTTAACAGTTTCCGTTTTATGACTAACGATAATATGACAAACAATACATTATGACTTAAAACTTTATGGGAAACAAAGGGACCCCGACCCGTCGACATTACCTATGCATGCTTCTCTTATTTTGTTTCACAATACTGATTGTCATTAACAGCCGTACAATAATCTTCGTGTGAAACTTTTCGATCTTAAGGCACTTGATCTTTTATGATGTTTTGAGTGTTTGTGATCATTTAAACTTTTTTTTGTTTCAGGTATACGCCATTATTGTAGCGAATTTCTGCAGAACATGGAATTTCTGTTTGCTAGTTATTTTCCAGTCTGCATATTTTAATTCAAGATTTCAAATGCAAATCACAGAGGTGAGTAACCAACGACGTGTTACAGTCAAGTGTAAATAAAAGCTTGTAAAATAGGGTGCATTTTACTCAGTAATATCTATGACCCTAGCTTTTATGGCAATTAACAAATTAAGAACTATGGCACAGGTTTTTGAGTAAGTAAGTCGTATGCACCCGTATTTTGACACCTGACTGTCCAAAAATGTATAGAAACCTTTCATGCCGTTAGCTGTTTCACGCAACTAAAAGCCTATAAATAATGCCTTGTTACTTTTTTTAAGTCTTGGCCAAACTTACATTGGTATGGTATCTTGTTGTTATAGTCTGGCTTCGTGGGTGCTATCCCTCACTTGATCATGACGTCGCTGGTGCCGATCGGCGGCATGTTGGCCGACTACCTGCGCAAGAGTGGCACGATGACCACCACCAACGTGCGCAAGCTGTTCAACTGCGGAGGGTTCGGGCTGGAGGCGTTCTTTTTTGTACTTGTTGCCTATGCCGATAATAAGGTGAGTTTGAGAATATAGTCAATATTTAATGAACCCTTAATAAAGCAGAAGGATCTCAGAAATTACGCGATATTTAATTCCACCATTTTTGTTTAAAATCTGAATCATCCTGGTGGTAAAAAAACGCCCCTTGCCTAGTATAAAAGTATTTGTTTATATTATTTGTTCATACATGAAGTGTGTGTGTGTGTGTTTGTCTTTTAGTGGATTGTAGTTGACAAACAGGTATTATAATATTTTTCTGCTATCGCATTTTGTTTTCTGTGAAAAGACAGGCCCCTAAATTTTCGTGATACCTACTACACGCACACATACTTGATCAGTTTTTTTTTATTGCGCCTACACATGGGTATAAATTTTTCTTTCTAAATGACGCATCCCGACATTGCTCTCACAAAGGATAAGTCATTGTACACGGTATATTTCACATCATTTTGATGTCTTCAATTAATTCTAATTTCTCTTTGTCAGTATGTGGCGA
Source organism: Cydia splendana (assembly GCF_910591565.1). Classification (NCBI taxonomy): domain Eukaryota; kingdom Metazoa; phylum Arthropoda; class Insecta; order Lepidoptera; family Tortricidae; genus Cydia; species Cydia splendana. Next base: position 31,427,270 of record NC_085960.1, on the reverse strand, counting down.
CTATAGAACTGACGCTGGGCGTGGCATGCAGCGGTTTTGCCATCTCCGGCTACAATGTGAACCATCTGGACATCGCGCCGCGATACGCCTCCATCCTCATGGGCCTGTCCAACGGCATCGGCACCATTGCCGGCTTTGTGGTGCCTATTGTCATCAACTACATTACTCAGGAGAAGGTGGGTGAACATAGTGTGTTAAGTTCAGATCTCTGACCACCGTATTGAGGCATTCTTAACACCAAATGGCACAAAAAGAAAGTCATACATTCTAAAAACTGAGCTGAAGAAATACTATTGTCGGGGAAAATACCGTGCGTTTTAATGCGAAAATGTTATTAAAATACCTATTATATAGATGAAAGATGGGAAATAGTGTAAGGAATAATTGCTTGCTATTTTAATTATTTTTTTTATGCTTATGTTTGTACCTAGATGGCAAATCATACTGCCGTTCTATTTCTTAAAATGTTTTCCCCTGCATTCTATTCGATCCGTAAAATGAACATAATGTAAAAACGACGACATCTATTCACAGATGAAATTATTTTGCATTTCCTGCCTCAGTTTAAAGTCCTTACGTTATATTGAAATGAAAGCGACCCCCACCGTATCGCTCCTCGGCGATAACTGGCGCAACAAAAAGGACATTCGGCCGTGGCTAATTTTAAAAAGGAAATCGAGCTCCGAGCGAGTTGTGTTCGGAATATGAAATGAATCGCTTTGTGGGTGCGCGGCGATGCGTTACTCCGGAGTATGAAACAGTATTTATGAGTTAGCACTTTATTATGGTGCTTTCCTGCTGTGGTAGTGCGCTTCGATACCTTTGTTTTATGCATAAGGCTTCGATATAGTACATTGTGTATTAAGGGCGGGAAATAAGAAATTACGAACGAGTGTCAATTTTAAGCCCGACGCGAAGCGAGGGCTTAAAATGTTCACGAGTTCGGAATTTCTTTACCGCCCGTGGCACACACAATGTTTTTCATCACACTTGTAAGGAAAAAAAGGAGAATTAATAAAAACAAACTTCTGTATAAAACACTTTTCCGCCCTAGGGCGAAAATTTCAATTTCCCGCCCGCAAGCCCTACGTGTAAATAAGTGTTTTTCATCACACTTGCTCGGAAAAGATTTTTTCCGCCCTAGGGCGAAAAATTCAATTTCCCGCCCGCAAGCCCTACGTGTAAATACATCTTTTCCGAGCAAGTGTGATGAAATAGTACATTGTGTATTAAGGGCGGGAAATAAGAAATTACGAACGAGTGTCAATTTTAAGCCCGACGCGAAGCGAGGGCTTAAAATGTTCACGAGTTCGGAATTTCTTTACCGCCCGTGGCACACACAATGTTTTTCATCACACTTGTAAGGAAAAAAAGGAGAATTAATAAAAACAAACTTCTGTATAAAACACTTTTCCGCCCTAGGGCGAAAATTTCAATTTCCCGCCCGCAAGCCCTACGTGTAAATAAGTGTTTTTCATCACACTTGCTCGGAAAAGATTTTTTCCGCCCTAGGGCGAAAAATTCAATTTCCCGCCCGCAAGCCCTACGTGTAAATACATCTTTTCCGAGCAAGTGTGATGAAATAGTACATTGTGTATTAAGGGCGGGAAATAAGAAATTACGAACGAGTGTCAATTTTAAGCCCGACGCGAAGCGAGGGCTTAAAATGTTCACGAGTTCGGAATTTCTTTACCGCCCGTGGCACACACAATGTTTTTCATCACACTTGTAAGGAAAAAAAGGAGAATTAATAAAAACAAACTTCTGTATAAAACACTTTTCCGCCCTAGGGCGAAAATTTCAATTTCCCGCCCGCAAGCCCTACGTGTAAATAAGTGTTTTTCATCACACTTGCTCGGAAAAGATTTTTTCCGCCCTAGGGCGAAAAATTCAATTTCCCGCCCGCAAGCCCTACGTGTAAATACATCTTTTCCGAGCAAGTGTGATGAAATAGTACATTGTGTATTAAGGGCGGGAAATAAGAAATTACGAACGAGTGTCAATTTTAAGCCCGACGCGAAGCGAGGGCTTAAAATGTTCACGAGTTCGGAATTTCTTTACCGCCCGTGGCACACACAATGTTTTTCATCACACTTGTAAGGAAAAAAAGGAGAATTAATAAAAACAAACTTCTGTATAAAACACTTTTCCGCCCTAGGGCGAAAATTTCAATTTCCCGCCCGCAAGCCCTACGTGTAAATAAGTGTTTTTCATCACACTTGCTCGGAAAAGATTTTTTCCGCCCTAGGGCGAAAAATTCAATTTCCCGCCCGCAAGCCCTACGTGTAAATACATCTTTTCCGAGCAAGTGTGATGAAATAGTACATTGTGTATTAAGGGCGGGAAATAAGAAATTACGAACGAGTGTCAATTTTAAGCCCGACGCGAAGCGAGGGCTTAAAATGTTCACGAGTTCGGAATTTCTTTACCGCCCGTGGCACACACAATGTTTTTCATCACACTTGTAAGGAAAAAAAGGAGAATTAATAAAAACAAACTTCTGTATAAAACACTTTTCCGCCCTAGGGCGAAAATTTCAATTTCCCGCCCGCAAGCCCTACGTGTAAATAAGTGTTTTTCATCACACTTGCTCGGAAAAGATTTTTTCCGCCCTAGGGCGAAAAATTCAATTTCCCGCCCGCAAGCCCTACGTGTAAATACATCTTTTCCGAGCAAGTGTGATGAAATAGTACATTGTGTATTAAGGGCGGGAAATAAGAAATTACGAACGAGTGTCAATTTTAAGCCCGACGCGAAGCGAGGGCTTAAAATGTTCACGAGTTCGGAATTTCTTTACCGCCCGTGGCACACACAATGTTTTTCATCACACTTGTAAGGAAAAAAAGGAGAATTAATAAAAACAAACTTCTGTATAAAACACTTTTCCGCCCTAGGGCGAAAATTTCAATTTCCCGCCCGCAAGCCCTACGTGTAAATAAGTGTTTTTCATCACACTTGCTCGGAAAAGATTTTTTCCGCCCTAGGGCGAAAAATTCAATTTCCCGCCCGCAAGCCCTACGTGTAAATACATCTTTTCCGAGCAAGTGTGATGAAATAGTACATTGTGTATTAAGGGCGGGAAATAAGAAATTACGAACGAGTGTCAATTTTAAGCCCGACGCGAAGCGAGGGCTTAAAATGTTCACGAGTTCGGAATTTCTTTACCGCCCGTGGCACACACAATGTTTTTCATCACACTTGTAAGGAAAAAAAGGAGAATTAATAAAAACAAACTTCTGTATAAAACACTTTTCCGCCCTAGGGCGAAAATTTCAATTTCCCGCCCGCAAGCCCTACGTGTAAATAAGTGTTTTTCATCACACTTGCTCGGAAAAGATTTTTTCCGCCCTAGGGCGAAAAATTCAATTTCCCGCCCGCAAGCCCTACGTGTAAATACATCTTTTCCGAGCAAGTGTGATGAAATAGTACATTGTGTATTAAGGGCGGGAAATAAGAAATTACGAACGAGTGTCAATTTTAAGCCCGACGCGAAGCGAGGGCTTAAAATGTTCACGAGTTCGGAATTTCTTTACCGCCCGTGGCACACACAATGTTTTTCATCACACTTGTAAGGAAAAAAAGGAGAATTAATAAAAACAAACTTCTGTATAAAACACTTTTCCGCCCTAGGGCGAAAATTTCAATTTCCCGCCCGCAAGCCCTACGTGTAAATAAGTGTTTTTCATCACACTTGCTCGGAAAAGATTTTTTCCGCCCTAGGGCGAAAAATTCAATTTCCCGCCCGCAAGCCCTACGTGTAAATACATCTTTTCCGAGCAAGTGTGATGAAATAGTACATTGTGTATTAAGGGCGGGAAATAAGAAATTACGAACGAGTGTCAATTTTAAGCCCGACGCGAAGCGAGGGCTTAAAATGTTCACGAGTTCGGAATTTCTTTACCGCCCGTGGCACACACAATGTTTTTCATCACACTTGTAAGGAAAAAAAGGAGAATTAATAAAAACAAACTTCTGTATAAAACACTTTTCCGCCCTAGGGCGAAAATTTCAATTTCCCGCCCGCAAGCCCTACGTGTAAATAAGTGTTTTTCATCACACTTGCTCGGAAAAGATTTTTTCCGCCCTAGGGCGAAAAATTCAATTTCCCGCCCGCAAGCCCTACGTGTAAATACATCTTTTCCGAGCAAGTGTGATGAAAAATATATTAAAATCATCTGTGTATTGATTCAGGTTTTGTTACTTAAAGATTATTGATATTGTCTTTAGAAACAATTTACCTATTAGATTAAATTGCTGTTTTACAATCTTACCTAGTTACTAGCTAACGGCAACATAAACCTCAAATTACTATCTAACGTTTCCCATGGTATTTCCACATTAATCACGTCAAATTCGGTATAGAGTTAGATCCGATTAGGTATATCTTAACGGATGCATTTTTGGTTTGAAAGAGGCCTATGAAAAAAACTCTGACTAAGATTTTTACTATTTCCTATTTCACTGTGTTTCAAAATAATTGCAACCAAATATCTGACATTGGTATATATCGTGCAGGATAAGCTCGAGAAAGCAATAACAGAATGGCGCGAGGTGTTCTTAATGGGCGCGACGGTGCACTTCATCGGCATCACCATCTACGGTATATTCGCGTCGGGCGAGCTGCAGTCATGGGCTGAACCACCGCCTTCTTACGAGTCACCTGTCAAGTCTAAGGACCATGAGACCACCTTCGTAAGTACTAACGATCGTGTATATTGACTATATTGTCGAATCATCGCGTCGTGTGAGGCGCAGTCGAGGGCCGAGCCACCGCCATCTTAGGTACGTATCACCTGTCAAGTCTAAAGACCATGAGACCACCTTCGTAAGATTAACAATCCCGTATACTGTCTCATCTTACAATCGAGCGCGGTATAATTGACATGGATGAATCTGTGGCATTTATTGTGTCACCTGTGGATTAAACGAGCTTGAGTTTACCTTCGTAAGTTACTGTTACATAACTGTAGGTATACTTACTTACTATCGTATAGAAGGGTCCTGTCATTGTAAATTTTGTAGTCACTGTAAATTTACTGCCATCTATCGACACACGACTAAAACTCAAAATGAAAACGTATAAAGTTATCAAAAAATGTATATATATGGATAAATGATTTTATTATTTTTATATCATTTTGATCGATGTTCATTCACTGATATCTATGTGTTAAAATTGTTAAATATGAAACGGTGTCGTCACGCCATCTAGCCGAGGATAGGCGAAAGGTGTGTGCACCATCTATTCGAGAATGACTTTTACTTGAATTCCGAGGCACGTTTTTTCCTTAGACTTTATTCGTCTTATACGAAGTTACATATGTCTTTGCTATCGTCTATAACATGTCTGTGTCTGCAGTATAAAACTTTGCACATAGGTTGTTGGGCCAGACGTTTAACAAGGTCATAAGCAAGTGGCTTGAAATAAATGTTAAATTTTGAATTGGATTAAAGAAATTAAAAACTTGTTTCCTAAACCACGTAAGATTCTTGGGAAAACGATAAGCTTTTATACTTTTTTTGATCTAGATGGGCAACCCATCGGCGCCGCTGAAAAGCAGCTCACCACCAGGGTACGGTGCAGTGGCGCCGCCGCGCCCGCCCGCGCCCGGCGCCGCGCCCGCGCCGCAAGCCCACGTGCCCAACAACCCCTTCGTGTCCGGCGCCTTCTATCAGGCGGAGCCCGTGCAGCCTCCGGCCCAACAGTACCCTGAGCTCACGGATGACGGCACTTACTAGATTGTAGCTCAATGCGGTACTTAGACTTGAGGTTTGGTTTTCAGCTCTATTAATTTGCAGAAAAATTATGAACTGGCCAACTAGCAAACTAAATCGTATAAGCTTCACTCTTACGACTGTAAGTCGAAAAACAGTGGTGTAAAAAATACATAAAATAATTACATTGGTTCCCCAAGTTTCAGAAAAATGTTTTGTTAGTGAATCTCATACCATTGTATGGCGACACCTCATTAGGTGTCGCCATAAAAAATCTGGACTTCTGTCTTTCATAACGATAAGGCTTGATCTATTGAGCACTAATTACGAAACATTGACATTTCGGCTCTGCAAACCGTGTTCACTCCATAACGGGAAACATTATAAAACGGCTACGACCGCAGAATAGCAGCGAATGAACTTTATAGTTGAATTGACAAAGTGGTCCTTTTTACGCTATCGACGATTTCTCGAAATATTCAAAGAAGTATTTCAACACAATATCATAAGATTGATGTAATGATTGATGAAAATCTTACTTCTTGTCTAGTATTATATTGAGGTTTATGATTTTCTATTACTGATTTTCAAGATTTTGTGCTCACTATAGTATTTCCAACTAGTTGACCACTCGATGCGAGCGCCGCCCCTTGCTCGGGTGGTGAACTAGTCATAAACGAGTAGATAGGTGAAATTACATGTGCTGTTACTCTCGCCATGGTTAGCTTGTACTACGTCATATCGTTATAGAAATTAACAGTACCTGTTCAGATCTTCGTTATTTTTTTATGCACTCGGTCATTGTACTATATCGTATTCATATTAAAATCCATTCAGGTTGAAGTCTGTTTTGTTGCTCGGTTTAAACCGTGCTGATTTTCCTTATAGCTTAAAAAAGTCTCGTTAAGTATCGTTATATTTATTGACATATCATCAAGTAATAAATATACCTTAGGGTCGTTTTATTTTTACTTCATTTTCTTTTAAGGTGTGTGACTATTTGAACAGCCTCGTTCAGGGATTATGTGCGATTACTCTTTTTTTAGTATAAGGGCCATTTTATTTAAAGTTGTCCCCTCCACTTTTTTTTCAAAATTGGGATTTTTTATGTTATTACTACTCAGAATCACGAGCTCTTTCTATCCTAATAGGAGAAAAAAAGTGTCCCAGGGTTTTTTCCCCATTCCGTTACCATTTTTTCATAGACTTTGTATGGCTGGCGGTTTCGGAATGGAAAGATCGAAAGATGTATGGAAATCTTGGGACACTTTTTTTCTCCTATTAGGATCAAAAGAGCTCATGATTCTGAGTAGAAATAACATAAAAAATCCCAATTTTGAAAAATGTGTAGGGGACAACTTTAAATAAAATGGCCCATAATCAACCAAGCGCATAATTATACCAAGTTGACAATTGTCATCTGACACTGACGATCCAATGGTGTCTAGCGACCATTAATTATTTGTTGTAGCTTATAAATAAACAACAAACTGACATTGTAAGGTTACAATTGTCAAAATAGTGAAATATGCCATGGCCTCGATATTTATTTTAATCACTCCCGTCGCAACTATCCCGAGCCTGAGCAAATGAGAACACACGTTACTGAATGTTAATGCATGAGTCCCATAGATATATATACATTGCTCTCTTGTTGCTAATTGTTGTAAAATGTTTATATCTTTACAAATAAATATGTAATTAAATTGTTCAAATTTAGATTTACCTGTACCTATTTAAAATATAAAACAATATTATAGATGTAGAAATATATTATGTACTTACTAGGGAATGTTAACTACAGAGGGAAGTAATGCAATCATTGTTTAATAATTACACGTGTATTTTTTGCGAGCTTTGTGTTGAGATTATTGCATTAAATTTCTCATTTAGTTTAAAAAACGTTACAAAACATACAACGCATTCATACATTTTACATTTTGAGCTTTGTGATTGCTTGTAAGAAGAAGAATGTCATTTAGGAGGATCATGAGTTGAAATATTAGTTATAATACTTATAATATCCAATGTACGTATATAATATCAGTAGTATCTGTGCTGTTAAGGACTTTGTTATCACAATGCTTTGAATTTGTATATATGTAGCAAATTTCCATAAATATATTTATGGATCTGCAATCTGAAACACATTTCCCCGTCTTCCTAGAGTAACTAATACTAATAAGATTAAAGAAAGTATTTAATCTAGGGTAAATAAGGTTAAAGAAATAAAGTAAATTTGTGTTTTAAAATAAGTATACCAAAGGGGTTAATGTGAAAAATTAGTGTCATTTTGTTATTATTGTAGTTAAGCTTTGTCAAGTGAAACATTCCATTGAGTTTTCACTACATATCAGAGATTCGTTCGTGAATCTAAGTTATATTTTGTTAGTAGGCATGTGATGTGTGTGATTCAGTTTCAGTAATTCAACCACATAGTCAATAATGTGATAATAGATCTTTAAGAAGCAAAAATGAAAGTATTGATGATAATAATAAAATAACTCTACGAAAATAATATTCTCATGAATCTCGTGCAACGTTAGCATTATTTCTAACTAATATTTACACTTTAGGTACAGTAGGTGTAGATTGTTTAGAATCCCAAACCACGGATCTCATTGCAGGCAACATGCACGTAAGTAGTTAGTAGTATACTCATAATTATTATTCACCTGTAAATACCAACCAGTTTATTATATAAACTTGCACTTTTGTAAATACATATGCACACCTTAGAATAAGTCTAAAATATACAAACTTTATGATTATCCTTTCTCACCTATTGAATGTAAATACACAGTTAGTGTAATGCATGACACAATATTGCTTTAAAATATTTAATTTTCACCTTATGGTTTCTGGGTTTAAAGCACGGCACCAATTTTCAGTCTCACCTTCACTAGTAGACTCGCACGTTGCACTTTACCTACTCAAATGTCTATAATATAATCAAGTCGTAGTAAACTATTCACATCAAAAGGCTCCCATATCTGGAGGAGCTGACTGCAGCGATGCAATATCGCTGATCAACAAACTGTTCCCACTATTGGTGTTTGAACTAACAAAACTTAGTGGCTTACTTGACAATATAGCTCCACGGCAACCTACTTTCACAGGGTATGCGTCAACGACAATATGGAAAAGCAGGTTTGTGACAATAATTTATGACTGATGTTGGATAAGAGACTAGCGTAAGAACACTTGTTATGCGGTGCACGTTAAGATTTAGAAAATGTGTGCAAAATATACGAAAGATGCCGTTATTTTAACCCAGGCGACTATAACTTTAGTAGTTAGATATATTTAAACAAACATAATGGCCAATGTCATCATGCAGGCCACATATATTTTCGAGGTTATACGGTCTTCTACTCTAATTTTATTCAATGGAAGATAGATATTAAAGCTAAGACAATGAGAGGTTGGAGATAGCATACATTAACATACTAGTCTTTAATGTTTTTGAGAAATGCGCATTTGATAAAAACAAGATAAGTAATTTATATTTATATACATTATAGCCAGGTTAGGTCGACTTAATATAATTCTGTTATTAGTTGGTTTGTTGGACATGGGTGAGAATTATCATAGGTGTAGGCATGTTAGATACCCAGGCAAACAATGCTTTACCTGATTGCTGGGCGTTGATTCCAGTAGTTCAGTGAAACTTTGTCTAAACATATCTGCGAGTTATTTTACTTTTCAAAGAGATATAAAATTGTAGTAACTAACATCTTTTATTATTTTCATGTCATTAGATTCATGACTTAAATTATAATATAGAGCAAGTGGTTGTTTTAAAGAATCTCTACACCGTCAATTTCTGTGTTGTAAAATATTTTGACTAACTTTTAAAATATTACTTGAATGTGTAGTATTTTGTATCATGACTAGAAAGTTAATAATTTTAGCAATAATGCAATTGTTTAAAGTGACGTTGACGATCATCCTTAAACTAACAGGTATCTCAGTTCTTTTCAAAGACTGTGGAACTTTGATAAACCGTTTGGATTTTAAAGAATTTGTATATTTGATATGAGCTAGAAAAATATAATAAATGTGAAAATTACAAATATTATATTTCAAATGACATAAAGCTTTTAATCTTGTGTCATATTTCTAGTTCTTATGTTGCGACTACGTTTATTACAGGTACGCAAATCAAAGGCAAAACTTCCTATTCACATTATTGCACATGTGAATAGGAAGTTTTTTCCTACTTTGACCAGACACAATTTTCAAAAGAGTCGCAATATATTTTTGTACAAACAAAAATAGCATCCGATCCCCTATTTCACCAACTTGATAATTGTCACCCCAGAGTGTCAATTTGACGTAGGTACGTTTTTGGATCGATAAGCAGCGTAAGGTCTCTTGGAAACAAGAAATACTAGTTAACCAATCTAAAACTGACAATCCCTGTTCATTATTGGGCCAGCTAGTGAATATGTTAATATAAAAACCTACCGACAATTGTCAATGTCATATAACAATTGTCAATTTAGTGAAATATCTACGGAGCTGAAACACTTAGCAAAGCTTATAAGTATTAAAAATAATTGGCAATTGAGTAACTATATTACATGTAATAATTATGGTCGAGTTTTAATTTGACGTCTTAAAGGTGTAATAATTTAACATTCTAATGGTTAAGATGGTCATTTTTGCTAAGAATTGCTAAACTCAATCATATCATAACGTATAAAAAAAATCAATGATAATTTTCACGATGTCCAATGTTTATGGCGGGAAGGGTACCGATCACCCGGTCACTTGTTTGACGTGCACTATTTAGGAGGATAAGTTAGCGTAACACTCATTGTAATCATAATTAAATTTATCCATAGCCAGTAATCATCGAATCAGTTATTGATACTTGACTTGTTTGTAGAACGCCATCGACGTCTAAAGTGGCTAAATGTCGCGTTTATATAGTTGTCAGTGTGTGTTACTTTTCTTTCTAATAAAGTCTAATTGCCTAATGAATAATTTTGCAATTAAGTTTCACGTGTGACATACGGTTTGTATTATCATTTATCATTATCATACTGTGTTAAAGAGAATTGATTGTTGTGCTTAATTTTTAAACCATTCGCGTTATTAATTGTTTTGATAAGAGAATTAAAATGTTAGTTATAGCTTGGCAAAAAAGAGTAGAAATTAAAAAGTGGCAACACTGTAGCGTCATCCCGTTTTTTTATATTATATTGGTTTGAAAGGGACTACTCTTTTTTGCCAAGCTGTAAGAACGAGAGCTCACACAATTCGGATATTTTCTTATACAACTTAATTTACCAATTTTGTGATAATACAACGGGGGACGTATTCTGATTGTAATAAGAGGTTATAAATTTATCTGTCCGTTTTAAAAGTGATGTTCCTAGTTAAAGAAATCCCGATCGAATTCTTAACCTGTTCTTACAATTTGAATACACCTCCGGGTCTTATATAATTATGTTAGTATAACAAACCTTAATCACATTTAAATTTCTATTAAATATTTTTTATTTATTGAAATCACTGTACATGCATTACTAGGTAAGTTAAATATACGACAATAATTATATTCTTAAAAGGGGTGATCTCACTCTATAAGGCTGTGTTGACAATAATGTTCCCCTGGGGAACGACAATTAGCCTGTATAATTAGAAATTAAGGAATATAATAAGTGTTACAATATGATACGCAACATAAGATAAACTTCTTTAAAAATGTATAAAATTACTTTAGAATATTTATTTTATTTTATTTTGATATCTCGTACTTAAGGGGAGAGACAATAATATTTTAAAACATATATAGAAATTGTAATACTTAATCTAAAGTAAATTGTACGAAAATGCATATATTCAGCTCAACTACGTATTCGTCTATGTATAATTATATTAGCGATTTTAGATCACCGTTTAATATTCTATTGTTATATTGTATTTATACTTCATGTGGCAGTTATACTCGTCGTTTCAGAAGCAGAAGCCCTACCGCAAAAGCGAAAATCTTAATTTGTCTCTCTATAGGTATCGCTCGATTATGCAAGAGTAGCGTTTTTCGGGGTAGGCTCTCTGTTCCTTTTCTGGGTTTGTCCAGACAGTTCCACAACAATGCTGTGTATACATATAATAATTCCGACTTTGTACCGTTTGGTTATCCTTTTTAATGAAATAATAATGTAAATAGTTCGAATGCGGTGTTTATAGAAAATTCATTGGCTACTTTCTTAGATATAATATTTAATTTATTGATTGATATAAAAATGGAACTATAGTAGATATTAAAAAAAAATAAGAATACTAATTATAACATAGATAATTTATGTAGGGTCAACTGTAAAAATATGGGTGCACAAATCGTCTCAAAAATATGTCCCATAGCTCTTATGTCAGCGAATTAAGAACTATGGGACATATTTTTGAATAAGTTGGCTACACCCATATTTTTACAGTTGACTGTACCTACAATAGACTATACTTATTTTGAATGTTTTCATGCAGAGAACCTTGGTCTAATATCTTTTAATATATGTAATGTACTTATTATGATTATTCTTGTTTATGTACAAAGGCGAAGTTGTCATACAATAAATACATACTTTCCTGTAATGTATGTACTTTGCTATGTATGTTATGAAACTGTATGAATACAGATTTCTTACTCGTACCATTTTAGGAGCGGCCATTCTACCAGTACCATTCTGAGAGAGGCCAACAGCAGGTTGATATAAAACGATTGCCACGATAAAATACTGGACATTAACTTGATTATGTAAATTTCTCTGCATGGTTGCAAGTCAAATTAATATTTAACATAAGCCTTGAAGTAAGTATTAATTACACAAAGGCACTGATTTGTCAATTACTGATTAGACTCATGTTAAGGATTTGCTTTCAAAGTCCTGATATTGACAACCGCTGTAAATAATTTGTGTCGCTTAAGTCTCATTTGATCCTGTTGCGTTAATCTTTATTCAACCATTGAATGCATGGTGTAAATTTCCATTTAATGCCATAAAATAAAAGTCCATAAATAATTAATTGTTTTGAAACAATTTCACCAAGCTACTGTAATGTAATGCAATAGGTTATCGTTTGTAGAACTGCCGTTTTCTTTTCAAATTAAACACTATAATCTGTGACTGAAGTAATTTCTACTGGGACCTCTGACTCTTGTTCTGTTACAGGCTCAAATTAAATGTTGGTGTTAAAGAAGACTTTGTTATTATATGACCTGAAGTCGTTTTACTCGACCTGACACCTTGGTTCTACATCCAGTCAAAAACAAAATAAAAAGCCATGCATTTATGGATTAATACAGTTTGTAGATAATAAAAAAGGTTCACCCGGTCATTTACTACATTAACTTGTGTGTTGTTTGTTACATACTAACCGGCAGCGGTGGTAAAAGCAGAAAATAATCTCCAGCTGGTTACACCAGGTTGACAATTGTCAACTGACACTGACAATTTGGCATTACTATTTTTAACCAAAAGATGTTTTGACTCTTTTGTCTTATATAATGATATATTATATAACACGTATTGCGAATTGTCATTGGAGATTTGGTGAAACAGAAGCCGAAAAGGTTTATTTATTTATTCGTCACTAATTTTACTGTCGAAAACAAAAGTTATAAAAAATGTATTTACAGAATGAAGTAGCTAGATTATTAGGTCACCGAGTCGTATAAACGTACCGTAGTGTGTGCTCAGTTAAGTTGACTGTGGATAAGACAGTGGTCGGCATTTAGTTTCAATCTGGCCTATCGTAACTAGTAATTAGGAGTTGTACAAAACAAACAGGCCTTATTTCACTAACTTGACAATCGATTTCTGACACTGACAATTTCGCTTGAAATTCTGGCTCTCATGTTACTGACACTATATGTCATGTTGCCCGCCAACTGCCAACCTCATCTGTCAACTGTCAAGTTAGTAAAATAGGTGCCATTATTTTTGCAGTTCAGTAAATGAAAACTATGTAACTTAAAGCTAGTTTTGGATTAATTATTAACAAAGAAACAGAATTTCTGTTATGTGTTACTGACTTTTTTGGATAAGATCTTGTAAACTATATAAGGTAAACAGTACGAGTTCTTTGAATGAATTTAATATTGAAAATGTTGCGCAGACGACAAAGATTGTAAATAAAAAAGTGGGTTAAATTATTTGATAAGGTTTTAGATACATGAGATTTCATAAATATAAGCTTGCAAGCTCACAACGTTTAGAGTGTGTCTATGGCAACTTCCATAAATTAGAAAATGAAAGTTAGATGAAGGAAATTACAAATAATGAGATAAGACGGGGAAATGTGATGTGATTGGTGGTTGAAGGTAAAATAATGCTCTCGATGGAGACTACGGGTACTATAGTAACTTTACTGTAAATATTTTCACTGTGGTTTCTGGGCCCTATTTAATAAACGTTACAATTCGACAATTTTGTAAAAAAGTAACATATTTGTGAAATTTATATACAAGTACTGTTTAATAAATCCTACAAATAAGTAAGAAGCTTACAAGTAAATAACTTACAATTATTACCATTGTAAACATTGTTTAATAAACGTTTACATATGTAAAAAACGCCTGTCGCTTTCAATGACAATATTGTCCTTACAAAATTGTAATTGTGAGGTACAATTTACATAAAATGTAAGTTTTTTCTACAAGTTCTTAATAAATGAGGATAGACTTATTTGTTACTCATTAAGAAATTATTAAATTGGTTTACCTATTGAAATCATAGAGAACAACAACAAAATTACAATTTTATCTCTAATATACGAGAATAAAGATATATTACTCGGCCGGTTTCGCGAAAAATTAACCCATGATATGCATTTCTTTTTGTATCATGTTCAAGATTATGCCCTATTTTCAAAAGTAAATATTCGAAAGAAGTCTTGCTCACCCGAAATTTTTCGTTGAACGTAAAATCCGTTACATCAAAAGTAAAATGTATCCTTTTACGAAAAACTCCCCGATTACGTTGAATTACATATTCGTTATCACTATCCTCACTATTACTGTCACTACTTGTTGTTAGAACCATGTTTTTTACTTATTCAGATCGTAAAGCACACTTCAAATCAAGTTTTGACACAGCTTTAAACACCTGTCGTAATTATATTACAATTTACAAAATAAACTTGTCAGTACAATTATGTGTTTAATAAAGTACATTTCCATACAAAATTGTAAACCTGTAAGGTGAAAATGTTTATTAAACAGAATTATGTAAAATTGTATCTACAATTCTGCCCTCCTAAGCTAAAAAGCCGTATTTGCAGTCAATTTGTATGAAAACTGAATGCAAATACGGCTTTTTAGCTTAAGAGGGCAGAATTATACAATTTTGTAAATTTTCCGCTAATACAAATTTGTAACTTATAATTTTTATTAAACAGAAACTTGTAGAATTGTAACCTGTCAGGTACAATCTACAATTTACAATTCGTAATGTTTATTAAACAGGGCCTTGATCCTGAAAGTTTGTTAAACTCTAGTTGACATTGTAGGTGTACATTTCAAAGAAACAGTGGTCGATTCAATGTAAGCATGTTGATACTTCATACTTAATCATGTTCAATATTAATGGTTGTTTAATATGTACACTTATTTGGCTGGGATAATATTGGAGTGCATGTATCAGCCAAGGTTAACTAACAGCGGAGCTAATTTTTAGGTCGTCCCATATTTTATTCATACCTACACAAAATTTTCTTTCGAATCATTATTATTTTTTACTTTGATGACACAACATTTTACTCACTAGAAATCTAAAGCCTTTATCAGCAGAAATTTTCTTGAGCTACAACCAATAAATTCACGAAAAAGGTTTCTTACTTTGGCTGATACAAGTGAAACATTCTATTACCTACCTACTTAGTTCAATAAGAAATCAAAATATCGATGATTCAAAGATACCTTATATTTCCTGTTTTTGATATTGATGTTGCAAACGATAAAGTAGTTTAATCAATCATCATTAATAAAGTAGTTAGATAATTTGTCATAGATTAATGATGTATTTTAAATATCACTTTATAGTGCATTTATATGTTGACTCTTTTCTCAGTGTTATACTCGGCTTCGACTTGTTATCTACTGTATAATATATTAAAACATCTTTTTTGTCTTTACTTCATGTGCTTGTATAGAGTTTTAGCTCAATGTTGTTTAATTTAAATGGTGACATTATCTTCCCTTATAATAAATGTATGAAATTTTTGTTCTTTATTTCATTGCCGGTGCCTTAATAAAACAAAAACACGTTTTTTACAAAGTTTACTTACAATGCAAAAATATAATAATTAAAATCACCTATTCCTTTAATTTATTTGTCTTAGTTTAGGGATTTATAAATATATGGATAAAAAAGCAAAATACAAAAAGACATACAAAAACAATACAAATAATCTAACTATAATTGTTACATACAATCATAATAACCACATTAAATTATACCTACATATTATCTATAATAATTCCAACTGCGAGAATTACAAATTCCAATAGACAATATAGACATGATAGACAATATAAAATAATGTACCCATACATTATTGGAAAGTGTATTCCTATTTGTCCCCATCCCACGTGAGCGCCACCATACTGAGGTGGGGACAGATGGGGATTATTTATATGAATGCACCTTTTCCCACCTGTGGCCAGCGGGACAAATGGGAATGCACCTATTGGAATAATCAATCGCGATCAACTTTTAGCTAGTTCGTAGTAAGACTATTGCAACATAGGTACCTATCTAACACGCTAGGTCTGCGATCACTTCTAAAATTAATAAAAAAACGAAATAATTGTATTACACTTAACATAAGTCAACTAAGCATACCGAAAACCGATAAAAGTCTGTAAACCTATCAAGAGTGGCAAATATCACAAACACCTATGACCTATTAATAAATTATATTGGTGAACTATTCAATTGACAAGAAAACACATGCCTAACTAAGAACTAAAACTATGAATGATGGTAACCAGAAAGAACTAACACGGTGTAGCAACCATTAATGGAATTTAAATACAGTCAACTTTTTAAAGTAATGTTTGGTAACTTAATCAGTATAATCCTTAATTTGCCTGTAACTCCACTAAAGCTCCATTTAGACAGATCAAAAACTTGCTTGCCATTTTCGTTACATTGCGTTATTTGGATGATCAACTGAATTAATTGTCTTCTATTTGCAATATTCGATAATAATATAATACGAGTACCTAGTTGCTCCACCGTTGTTATTTATTACCCCTATTATACGAACCTGACAATTGTCACCTGACACTCAATACACCGAAAATTCGTAAGGCAACAAATAACAACATTGATGCCTAGCGATAAATATTATTTTGTACTGAAGTTAAAAGTCAAAACATACGGTGAATTTTTATTAACGAAGACCGACGAACACCACAAGGTCTATAAAGGCTTAGAGTGGTGTCATGAGTTGGATATAATACAAATACAATACAAGATGTTCCGACTGTTCCGCGTTTAGATGTACCGCTTGACTCTTAAACGCTGCGTTAGCGTAATTATAGCATTAAGTATGCATACATTTTTGGACGCTGTTTGCAATTCCATTTCCCGTGAGAACCAAATGTGTCTAAGAAAGATATACTATCTTTATGTTTTGTACCCTACTGTCAGGTTGGTATAACAAAAGTCTGCTATAGCAGCCGCTATAACCAAACTGAGGATCATATCACTATACCTACAACCGCGCGAGTGTGAATGAGAAGTTCTACGTCCCAGAACATCAGTTTGGTTTGCAGGTAGTTGAGTTAGCAGAACCTCAGCTATTAGAACTGTAAGGATAAGGTGGTGCGGAACGCAGTCGACGCGATTTGCCGGGGAAGCCGCGTGCGTAAGGGGGCTTCGCGTTTGTCGTCACATAGTACACGCCACGTGCTCTGTAAAAAACAGAACATACATCTTTTGTAAGAAGGACAATGCTCGCGAGTCAGTTTACATAGGTACAAATTTTGTAGGTTTTGGACATATTTGCAAATATTTTAACTCACACCAGTCAATGAGGTAGGAGGTAGGAAAAGGCATGGTTCGGTCCAGACACCTGCGCGAGACTTGATCTACTTAACGACTATAAGAAAAATGATCCTTACTTGTGCATGCAGCAGAATAAACTACGGCACGGTCCGGCCCAGAAGCCTGTGCGAGACTTGATCTACTTAACGACTATAAGATAAATACTTACTTGTGCGTGAGGTGCTCCCCCATGAGCACATACTCTGTGTCCTTAGGTTCACACCAGCCAATGAGGTAGGAGAATAAACTAGGACACGGTCCGGCCCAGAAGCCTGCGCGAGAGTTGATCGACTCGATGAAGTACGGCGTCACCTTTGTGTGGTCGCATGAGAGCGTTTCTGGAACGTGGAAGAAAAAATTAACAAACATTTCCAGTAGGTACCTATATTTTTGATTGTCTCGCAAATACTTGAACTGAACATTTTTTGATTAGGTAAAGTCAGCATGAGATGAATGGGACGGCCAAAGTTGTCAAATATATCTTAAGACACCTTTGTTAGGGTGGTATTCTACCTGTCCAATGTCAGTGCGTCTCACTCTGTCACTAAATCAAAATGTGGGATGCAAGAAACATTGGACAAATAAATTGGAATAAGAATAATATGTATCCGTACGTTTTTAGCCAACAGCCTAAGTATCTGGAGGTTTCATTCATAAACCCTCTGTAAGGTATTTGTAATATATGGGCCTTGTTGCCTGATTATTTTTTTTTAATTAATAAATAAATATGGTTACCAGGAGAATTGAAAAAATAAAAATAATCTGATACCAAAATACCTAATCAAAATTCTCTATCAAACGGCTACTAACCCCTGTGTATCCCGTTTAGCTACGCCCGCCCCCTGTCTGCAAGTTTCACAAAGACTCACCAAACTCACTGAACTCGCAGTGTAATGTTAGACCAATAGATGGCGTTAAAATAAGTGAGATTACAGTGGCCTCTATCAAATACAGAGCAAAACTCACTTTACCGTACTTTCCCATTATTCACGTAGGTAAGTAAGGCTTGTTAGTGTAACATTTTGATAAGAGATGACGCTCTAAGCACAAGTAATTCACTGCAGTTTTTTATTGAACTTTATAAAATACTAGACGGGCCCGCAGCTCCGCTCGCGTAAATGAAATAAAGAGTTCGTCTTATGTTTAGTTAAATACCGACATTATTATGTATTCAACCCTGCCATGGTTTAAAACTGTGATAGGGATTTCTTATTTGTAGCCGTTATTTGGATAACTCAATTCGCAAATTTGTCGTATTTATTTAAAACTTGTTTCAAGATAAAATTATTATTTGTTCTTATAAGCCTATATAGTTGCAAAAACGTTCATTAGATTAATTTTCGCCTTAAGACGAATATGGACGACCACCGCCCTTAAATCGCCTTTTCATACAAACATAGGTAGTCTAGTCCTCTCGGTCTTGCGATAGCTCTCTGAGATGGCATTTGGGGTTGATAAAATATACCAGTCTAAGTCGTTGGATCATAAAGAGAGAAACTAGATGTAATTCCTGTCTTATAACAGGGGTCTGAACTACTTTGGGGTGTCTGTAGAAAAAATGCGCATGGCGATTTATATACTTGAATTTATTATCGCAAATTCGTGGGGTATTGTGCGTTCCTATGAAAAATTCCACTAGGCATTAGTTTTCTGGAAGTCAATTATCCGTGCTTGGATATAAACTCAATAAGTAATCTCTACACTGTGGTAATACAAATATGAAGAGCAACCTATGCCTTTTATTGCTCGAACCATTACCAAAATTGAATGAAGTCTTTATTAAATACAATAACAATTACCAACGCACATACCCCCCTGGGAACAATATGTATGTACTCTTCGAACCAAGGAAAAACCCAGGAAAACCTTGGCTCGACCCTTAATAATCAACATTGTAATGTCTAGATACATTGGTGCTTACACGTTTCAGTTATCTAACAATAAACATTTAATGGCTGGAGCTGTAAACTTATACATAGTGTTTGAAAAAAGAATAAAGAATAAAGAACAATCTACTCGTAATTTCCAAGACAGTATACACAGTATAATTGCGAATGACCGTTTAACATGATTAGTCGGTAATATTCAACTACAAAATACAATACCAGTACATATTTCCATATACAATTCATTTACATCAAATTATCTGCGGGAGCTTGAATCCCTGATTCTATAGCTGTATTTAACCATATTTATTAGGCAACAATAATGAGAGTCGAACTCATTAGATATAATATAATTATAGGATGTCACCTTTAAATACTCATAATATAGCTTGGCAGGCTATAGGTAACATTATTACTCTTGGCCTAATGCTAGGTAAGTACTTAACTGGTTATATCGCCCAACCGGAACCACTGATTCTAGATCTGATTTTATACAGAATTAAATATAATTTACAAAGTTAGATAACACTTGGCGATATTTCGTAGCAAGAGCAAATCTAATGGTCGCGCCGCCCTCTTTGGTGTCTGGAATCTGAGTGTCCCTTCTCCTCGCCCGTTCTTAGCGAAAAACCTTTACAATACTCGCTTATCTCTACTTAAATTAGGGTCGACTTTATTAATGGTGAATAAAATACATTCTCGCTACAAGTGTCTGCACATCCCCGTTTGTCGTGACGTCCCGTCCGAAGACGCGTTTTGTTGTCTTCTTCCCACACATGGCGCCATCAGCTGGTGTTGCTCTGTCTCGCTCGCTCGCACAGGGATGCCAAAATGCCCGCCACCAGCGACGCGCGCGCAGAGTTCGCACATGTTACTGAAACATTCGAATTGACCAAAGTAGATACCGCTACGTATCGTATTGTAGACCTTAGGGTCATGTGTTGAGGTTCTAGATTAGTTTACCGTTGTGTACAGTGACGGCCCTTTATTTCTCCCAGCGAAAGCCAGAATCGACGTTGTTTGCGTAGTTTTTGTAATTTCCTCGAAACTATACATCGGACAACTCATAAATTACACCCTTTTTACTTATGGTTTCGCTTTAACTTATCGTTGTTTATTTTAGCCTGTCGTTTTTGTCCGTCTAACTATTTTAAATTTATTGCTTCCTTATTATGGGGTGATACTCCTAAATTATTAACACTTACTGGGTATCTGATACCAAGATTCCACCTCACACCCCTCTCTGGGTAGATGACCAAAACTACATCGTTCTCTTTTGGTCTTCTACACAAACTATGTAGAACAACAGAGGATCTTGGTAACCTATCTCTCCCTTCAAATAACTGTCTCGATATTAAAAAAAACTAACCCCAGTCCTCTCGTACTTAAGTGAGCATTGTCTTTCTTTACCCACGGTCTATTATGAGATTTGTAGTGGGCAATAAACAAATAAAACCCTAGCGCCGGCGCTTATGTTTTATGTGACTACCTGGCTATTGACTATTATGGAGGGGTTGACTACGGGTGCATTACATTTGTTATAATTACTTTTCATATATTATAGTTTGATATATCGTTATTTTGAATAACGTAATAAATGGCATACTACCGTAATACCTAATTAACGGTACACATAATTTTATTATTGGTATAATGGTCATAAGGTACATTTACACTTCGTCTAATATACATTGTCATAATTATTACATACTCTAAAGCATATTATTTGTTATAACAAGTGACATCACATAATTATTTATGTAGCATAATAGTTGCATGACATAAATGGGTTAGGTTAGGTTGGAACTGCGAGTCCGCACAAACGAATAACTACCTAACAAAAAGAGGGTTAGGTTTGAACTGCGGCCTTCCTAGAATAAAATAGCTAGCAAAAGCAGTAGGCCTGCGTACTAGTTATAAAAAGTATGTAAAACTTTACGTTATCAGTAAATGAAATATGACAAAAATGTTATACGATATGTATATTTATGCTTGATAAAATTGTATGAAGTATTACGTTATACAAAAATATAATATAACAAATGTCATTATAAAACATGTCTATATACTATTTGAAAATTATATTACATTAGGCATTATATCCATGACAGTTTAGATGAAATCACTATATAATAAAGGAAACGTATAATAAAAATTTACATTATAACATAAAATAATATATCAAATGGCGTTATAACGAATGTATGATAGTTTTTTTTTTTATAATTATACTAAACATTACACACCCGTTGACTACTGTATGCATTTAATGCTTATCTTAAATGACAAATAATTTTCGTAGGTACTCTTGAACTTAAGTCGCTACCTGTCTACGTAAGTCGTTACGTATCTTTGAACGTTGTTCCTATGTGATAATGAAATTGAATTACAGCTGTATGTTCAACACTAATGCGTTTATATAATTATAAATTCATTAAGAGAAATTGCCGAGCCCGTAAGTTACAGTTATAACGACGAGATCCCTTGACTCATTCGTCATCTAACAATCGTAATATTCACTCACCTCTCAAGATTCTAAGTTGCATTCGTCCACTCCTTTCAAATTCACGCAGTACTCTGGCCAGAGATTTTTCATACTAAGTTCACACGTATTACAAATTAGTTTGTTGATTATAATTTAATTCTCATCCATTATGATATTAACTATTTACCCATCATGTTTGTACATTTGCTGATAATAACGCCTGTATTTTTGTCAAGAGATCTCGCCCCATAAAACTGCATTTAAAACAAACTTTTCCGTGTCCATGTTATCCAAATTATGGTTAGATTGCAATTGATAAGATATATAATATCTTGTGTTATAGTAAAATTTACTTTCCTTCATTTATTCGATTACTGTCATGATATCAAAACCCCTTTGTTAAATGTTTTCTTTGGAGTCTTTAAATATTGTTATAATAGAGTTAAGATATATAATATCTTGTGTTATAGTAAAATTTACTTTCCTTCATTTATTCGATTACTGTCATGATATCAAAGCCCCTTTGTTAAATGTTTTCTTTGGAGTCTTTAAATACTGTTATAATAGAGTCTATAAATGATGTAATATGGCTGTAAAATTTTAGTAAGTTACTTGATTTTTTTTTCCAAAAGAAATAATAGTTCGAACAGACAATGGCCTGGCCACACGTTACAGAGTCATTTCCTCATGGAGCGGGACATGAACTGCTATAAATATCGTTCGTCTAGTACGAGAGTGTTTAATTCCCTGGGTCTGTTGCGTCCAACAGAGGAGGGGCGCAAGAACAGTCGCTCCTAAGCGTAAATGACGATAGGTTTGATTGACTAGACCGGGTCCGTCATCCATAACGCCAAAACTTCTAGAATTGATCCCGTTTGCACCACCCACGTAGGGCCTGGCTCCAGTAATATGTGTGATTGCTACGTAGCCTTTTCATATGGAGGGTCAGCAAGTGCACAAGTGCACTATGTTGGTTTGTGATAGTATTTGATGTTAAACGGTACCAATTTTTTTTTCTTTTATTTATGGCCAGTGCTGACCCTCAGCGCTTCAATTTGGGTGGGCACAGGGTATCCTACGCAAGCCGTATAACCGTGGTCTGTACTGGTAATTAATCAAATCCCTATTCCTGCAGTTACAATAGTAACGGCTTTAACCCCCCGTAGTTTAATAGCGGCAAACTTTAATCAAAATAGGTAATGAAAATTAGATATTTGGAAATCAAAATGAACCCAAGAGGCATACTAGAGGCCGTCCACAGTCAGGCCGAATGGCGTCGTCGTGTATTGCCTCTAATAGCGTCAAAACTACCAGTACACATCAAAGCTTTTCTACCTGAGATCAAATCTAGTTGTTTATTAAAACCAGGCACATAATGTCACATGTAATTTTCTAATATTGTCTGTTCAACCTCGCTAATGACAGCTTTACTTGCTTGCCATATGTAAAACAATAGAAATTAGTGTCATCTGTAAAATTACTACCAAGGACTATTAAAACGGGCAATCATAATTGATTAGTTCTCTTTCAATAATTAATGACCATCTTCAATAGCAAATATATAAACGCATTTTATGTGGAACAACATCAATGGAAATAAATAATTACTTTGTGTACCTTTAATTATAGGAAGATATGTGCAACAAGAGGTGCGTGTAAACCTACAATTTTAAACGGTATATCTACTTGTGACATACATACATACTACATGATCTTTGAAATTAATTATACACCGCGTTCGTCGTAAATTCACAAGCGAATACTACTCAGTTTTGCACTATTATTCGGTTTCCCTTAAGTATCAACTATAACAAATGCAACAACATTGATTCTACTAGAGCTGTACATAATTTATGTAACCTCGTAAAACTCATAACAACCGAATTGACCTTCGTATCATAAGGTAAGGTCCTTCGCTACAGAAGCTCGCACATTACTAACTTTATATTATAAGAGTTACTATTTATTCGGCGACATTAAAACTCGATCTAAATATCTCACTCTCCGCTTTAAGTAAAATACCACGCCTGTCACATCCCGCCATCAATAACTCTATTATATTACGTCCTATGGTCGATATTTCTACAACAGCATTCGTACTACGCTATCTAATCTTGAACTGCCCAGGCAACCCATCTGGTCCTATTGTAGTCCGTCGTTTGGTACCTGCTTCGCGCCTATTTGCAACCTTCAAGGCGAATTATAAACCATAGTCTAAACTAATCAAATAAACTTTTACTACAAAAGACTGTTTAGCACAAAATATCTACGTCACTGTACACAAAACACACACAAAATAAAATTCAATGACATATAAGTAGGTATACTGTCTTGGAATTTTTGATTGTTAAACCTTATAACAAAGTCTATTAGCACTCTAGGTAACCTAATACCCCTCTCAGACCTTTCTCAAGTATGTAAATATATAATAGTGATCGTCAATTATTTTAATAACATTTAAAGTTTCCTACGTTGTGTTTGATTTTTTTTAGTTACAGGTTCTTTTTCTAGTTGTGTCTTTTTTTTTTGTGTAATTTAATTTAGACACAAAATCTAGATTCTGCGCCACGGCATCACGTGAGATGGCATTTGGGGTTGATAAAATATACCAGTCTAAGTCGTTGGATCATAAAGAGAGAAACTAGATGTAATTCCTGTCTTATAACAGGGGTCTGAACTACTTTGGGGTGTCTGTAGAAAAAATGCGCATGGCGATTTATATACTTGAATTTATTATCGCAAATTCGTGGGGTATTGTGCGTTCCTATGAAAAATTCCACTAGGCATTAGTTTTCTGGAAGTCAATTATCCGTGCTTGGATATAAACTCAATAAGTAATCTCTACACTGTGGTAATACAAATATGAAGAGCAACCTATGCCTTTTATTGCTCGAACCATTACCAAAATTGAATGAAGTCTTTATTAAATACAATAACAATTACCAACGCACATACCCCCCTGGGAACAATATGTATGTACTCTTCGAACCAAGGAAAAACCCAGGAAAACCTTGGCTCGACCCTTAATAATCAACATTGTAATGTCTAGATACATTGGTGCTTACACGTTTCAGTTATCTAACAATAAACATTTAATGGCTGGAGCTGTAAACTTATACATAGTGTTTGAAAAAAGAATAAAGAATAAAGAACAATCTACTCGTAATTTCCAAGACAGTATACACAGTATAATTGCGAATGACCGTTTAACATGATTAGTCGGTAATATTCAACTACAAAATACAATACCAGTACATATTTCCATATACAATTCATTTACATCAAATTATCTGCGGGAGCTTGAATCCCTGATTCTATAGCTGTATTTAACCATATTTATTAGGCAACAATAATGAGAGTCGAACTCATTAGATATAATATAATTATAGGATGTCACCTTTAAATACTCATAATATAGCTTGGCAGGCTATAGGTAACATTATTACTCTTGGCCTAATGCTAGGTAAGTACTTAACTGGTTATATCGCCCAACCGGAACCACTGATTCTAGATCTGATTTTATACAGAATTAAATATAATTTACAAAGTTAGATAACACTTGGCGATATTTCGTAGCAAGAGCAAATCTAATGGTCGCGCCGCCCTCTTTGGTGTCTGGAATCTGAGTGTCCCTTCTCCTCGCCCGTTCTTAGCGAAAAACCTTTACAATACTCGCTTATCTCTACTTAAATTAGGGTCGACTTTATTAATGGTGAATAAAATACATTCTCGCTACAAGTGTCTGCACATCCCCGTTTGTCGTGACGTCCCGTCCGAAGACGCGTTTTGTTGTCTTCTTCCCACACATGGCGCCATCAGCTGGTGTTGCTCTGTCTCGCTCGCTCGCACAGGGATGCCAAAATGCCCGCCACCAGCGACGCGCGCGCAGAGTTCGCACATGTTACTGAAACATTCGAATTGACCAAAGTAGATACCGCTACGTATCGTATTGTAGACCTTAGGGTCATGTGTTGAGGTTCTAGATTAGTTTACCGTTGTGTACAGTGACGGCCCTTTATTTCTCCCAGCGAAAGCCAGAATCGACGTTGTTTGCGTAGTTTTTGTAATTTCCTCGAAACTATACATCGGACAACTCATAAATTACACCCTTTTTACTTATGGTTTCGCTTTAACTTATCGTTGTTTATTTTAGCCTGTCGTTTTTGTCCGTCTAACTATTTTAAATTTATTGCTTCCTTATTATGGGGTGATACTCCTAAATTATTAACACTTACTGGGTATCTGATACCAAGATTCCACCTCATCTCGCCAGTCGCCATGGCCGAGGTTGAGCAGGTCTTGAGCAACTACGTCGTTTCAGCGGTACCTAGGACGTCCACTCGGGCGTCACCTATTTTGTTGTCCCAAGTACCTGCGCTCTCTTCACGGCACGATCCTCTCCCATTCTCTCTAAGAGTCCGAGCCACCACTGAATTTAGCCGCTTTTGTCTCTCAATATTTCGCCACTATATCGGACCACATCCTTATTTCTAAGGCAACAAAATTATATTACGATATTTGGCTGACTGCTGACTGTACATTTGCTTATTTTTATCAGGTCGCTCAATAATATTTCAACATGCACTTTAATCTACCTACATAACTTAGTATCAGCTTTGTATTTTTGGCCCATCTCAGCATTCTTAGCCCGTTCCCCGGACGAATGGCAATGTTTGCCGAAGCCGTGAAAGTCAATCTGAATAATATAACTCAAAAATAAATTTAAAACAACAAAATACAAATTGATAATAATAATATAGTAATTACTTTGATTGATAAGAATGATAAGTCATATATGACATAAATCACTCGTATGGGCTCTATAGACTAAGGTTGAGGTTGACAGCACTTTTTATTTTACTTCGTGTAAAAAAACTCAGAAATACCTGTATACCAACATGAGAAACATAATTTAGTTTACTTTAACTTACGGATTATTTGGTCTAATCTTTAGCACCGCCAAACGAAAGCAACCGAGAGTTGCCGAGAAATGGCCGATGTCGTAAAATGAAGATTGTTATGAAAATTTCTTTTCCTTATTGTAAATTAAATATGCATCGGAAGCGATAGTTTTTATGCTCTAGTTCTATTCCCATATGTAGATAATTGATTTTAACAGGTTTTTCTTATCATACGTGCGTCTTATTCGTGAACGTTTCAAAAACTTTTTTAGAAATTTGTAAGGCGCCATCTCGCTTCTTCCCTCGTTTTTTACCCCGTTCTGGTTTTTCAATTTTATATATATGATGATGATTGTTGGTTTTGGCTGTCTTTATAATTTATAATTTTTTAAAGTTATGTTTGTTACTTACGGAAGATTGTGTCATGAGCGCATCCAGGCTGGCTTGAGCCGCCATTGACGTAAAAGTCGGCGTGGCCATTGGGACCCCATTGGCCAAGTATACCGGCTCCCGTGTGTAGGATGTCCACAAATAGGGCGTCCGTATGGTCCAGGTCCCGAGAACGGTTGTTGCCCATGTAGAACAAGATCGTTGGGTCTAAACCTGAAAAAAAAAATCCCTTGGGTTTGGCATGGGTTGGTTCATAAAGTCGGACAAGGTTAACTCTGCACATACTTTGCAGTGACAGAGTGTGGAAGAATCACCATGAAACGACAAAATACTTTGAAACTAAGAGGTATGTAATGACACTGCCACACATTTTGTCTCGTCAAAGTCGGTTCAGAGGCTTTAGAGCTTAGACGGACTCTAGACGAGGGGAAATCATAACATCTTCATTCTTTAAGTGTCAAAACTTAGCAGTTTTTCTTTACAATAGGTTAGGTCCTACTTTATTCATGTATCAAACAACACATCACTTATTTTTGACTATCCGGTTATTGTATCGAATAGTTAAGTGTACCTATATTATAATTTGTATATTATGGTCAAGGTGAATTATGACATTCGGTACGTTTGTAGGTAATCAAGGTGTTTAGAGGTCGATCAGTCCATAAAGGCTAATACTGTATATGTAGATAGACCATGCTAATTAACGGATGGTAAAAATTCTGATGTCCATTTATCATGCAAATATATTAGAATGCCAAGGGAACCTTAAAGATGTAGTTAAATGTGTTGGGCTTGTCATAACTGAATCATCTCTTCAAAAGTGTATAAACCGTTACATTTATTTGCATATGGTTCAATACAATACAACCCACTTCTAGACATATTTTAAGTCGGTTAATTATCGTCGGTTCCCTAATTATATTGGTGTTGCACAATCAACGGTATAATGACATAATGAGTAATGAAGCCGTCACAAGTAATCACAAGTAAGTAGGTACTCTTACCTGTGATGTGATCAAGTTTTCCTTGTGGCCGGAAATTCGCGACCAAAATGAGTGCCCAAACTGGCCGCGTAGCCAAGATGCCAATCGCTTACGCTCCGTAGCGATCGAAACGTAACTGTCACTGTCGCGCTAATATGGAAGAGTGATAGAGAGACATAATGCTTTTCGTTGTCCAAGCGATAGCGATTGTAACCTTGGCTAGGCCGGCGGTACCCGATAATGTGCAGTTGTGCACCCGTTCCAATGAGGTACCCCTTAACTGATGTGATGCGTCCAAGTTTTCCTTTAGGCAGGTGATTCGCGACCGCCCATAAACGTGAATCACTACGTTGTACCTGATGTTATTCTCATCTTCTAATGACGTTAGCTCCATTAGGCAAGCTTACCTGTAATGCGACCAAGTTTTCTTTTAGGCAGGAAGTTGGCGACCAGGCCCAGAATGTGCGCCCCCACGCTGTACCCGATGGTGTGTACTTGTTCCGGTGGAAAACTCTTCGTCGGGTGCTTCCGTAAGTATTCCAGCATCTGCGCTATGCACATGCCGGCGAAGCGGGGAGCCCATTCGATCTGAAATGTGAAGATTTATAAGTGTAGAAATACATTATCTACCTACTCGGCGAAAATTCAAGCGGGAACAAGAAGAACAAATATATTTTAAGGTTTAAGGAGGTAAATTTTGTTGAATGTTTTCTTACGAGAGGAACAAGTTTTCTGACAGATCGGGCAGATCATCGCAAAAAAGTTAGGTATTTAAATCGGAAATTGAAAACGATGTACATATTAAATTAGTATTATTTGCAGTGTTATAAATTTAAAAAAATATATTCACCGCAACCCGCAACCCGAAATCGTTCAAAACTTAGCTTCTTGTTTCAATCCTATACTATTTTTCAATCCCGATGACAGATGGCATTACCATATACCTAATTTATAACCTAAAAATGCAATACGAGATGACATCTATCAGCGTACCCATCTAGTTTTAATAAAATATACATTATTTGTTTCGCAATAACCTGCTCATACTTAATACTCTATCAAAAGGCTTAGTTTCATGATAATGACAATATACATATATTCATCAACACTTGTCCTTCTCCCTGCATACATAATACAATATTACATAATTATATGAAATACCTTAACCTCCGAGGTACACGTATTAGTTGCCAAAGATCAAGGTGAATATGTTATATTAATTTACGGTCTCATATTTTATATTGTATTACTGCAATGTTCTGCCACCAGAGTGCAGCACTAGCTTCTCTAGTAAACCATAGAGTAACTTATACATACTGCGCCTTAAACTGTTTTTGACAAGTTTTTACAGACAATAAAATATGAGATTGATGCATCAAGGCGGTTTGTTAACAAGGGCCTACCG
This sequence comes from Cydia splendana, assembly GCF_910591565.1. Classification (NCBI taxonomy): domain Eukaryota; kingdom Metazoa; phylum Arthropoda; class Insecta; order Lepidoptera; family Tortricidae; genus Cydia; species Cydia splendana. The sequence continues at coordinate 31,397,443 of NC_085960.1, read as the reverse complement.
GTAACGCGAAAATCGACATTTAGCTATATCTGCCTCTTTATCGCTCGAATATGCAAGAGTGATAGAGAAGTTAGATAACAAAATTTAGATTTTCTTGTTTCGCGGTAGACCCCCAGATTGTGACGGATAGTGGTTGTGGCGCCTCCTACGCACAGTTTCGCGTAATATTCCCTATTAATTTAATTTATTATTTATTACTAAACTCCAACAAACTACGCAACAAAGTAAAAAAAAACAGTCATTCTTTATACTCATTATATTCATCCAAAGCCTGACCAGGAATATTTATTATTGTATATCACGCGTCATGTTGCGGAATTTCACTGGAACTAATTTTTTCATACTACACTGAACTGTCACTCTATCTATACAATGAGAATAACGCCCTCTTGACCAATGACCTTTTATTTATGTAGACGTGTGACGTTCATAGTTGACAAAACTAAAATTTGATCCAACGATTTTGACAACTTGACAGGTTGGCGTCACCCATACGACTAACTAAATATAGGTTCCGGAACCTATATTTAATGGCTCACGATCGTGCGCCTGGTACCATATCTACCTCAATTTACTTACATCTATGCTCTTGACAACGATCATATATCGGGTGGAACAGAACGAAGGACTTTTACGCAAACGGGGAATTGTTTAGGCTACGTACTTTATTTTTCACTTATTAATCACGTTAATATTTCTAACCGTTTTAGAGATACAGTTTGTTAAACATTAGTGCAAAAATCTGTATGTTACAATCCTAGCAAGTAGATCCTATTGTATGACATGACATGTGTCAATTTAAAATGTAAATATCTTTGTAGGGTTGTCATTGTCACTGATATAAAAATATTTCATTTTAGTGATTTTGTTTTATTTGTTACTTCAGCTTTACGATTATAATAACTCGATTGTAGATCACTTAGATAACGTTATCCTTTCAGCTCAGTCTCTAGAAATGTTCCACCCTGTATATATAACTGGTCAGGCTTCACTAATGTTGATTAATTTTGCCTGTGGCCGTGACATTTTCAGTTCTAAGTCTAGAACTATTCTACGCTTGAGCTTTTCCGCATTACCTATTGATGATTAAGCAATGTTAGTTAAGTAACTAGCTTGTTGAGCTATCAACAGAATCGACTCAATAAGCTATTTAGATAGTGGGTTAGTCACAGGTTAGTCATGATGTCATGGCATTAATAAAATTGGATTAAGTTCGGGATAATCCTGTGCTCTTTTTCTGTTTTCCGATCACTGGCTCTAACCAGCAAGCTGAAATGAATAAAGCTATAACTAACTTTTTTTTTCTAATTTGTATCATTTGTTTGTGTGAGTCAATCGGTCCTCGCTAGAAATACGGGCGGCCGGTTGCTCTTTGTCGGATAGAAGCTATATTTGATGTGTCTAATCTTGTAGGTGTCTATTACGGGTCTATTGGGGCGGGGACCTGTAGCGAATACGGGTGGCCTTGTCCCGAATTTCCAGGTCTTAGCCGGGATTGGTGTAAGTCTGGTAAGCGAAAAGCTATAACTAACTAACCTGCCCAAGACAAGGCTCCTTGACCAAACTGCCATAATCCACGATAATAATGTTGTAGTCTCCCTTAGTGAAGTAAGCTTTGCGCATGTCAGTGCTGGGTGAGAGGTTCCTGCCGCCGCCGAAGCCGTGGACGACCACCTTGGTCGGGTGGCTGGGGTTGAAGCGAGAGTTCGTGAGGGAGTCGTTGTCTAATGTGTCGAGGAGTTCACCCTTTGCTTGCGTCGTTCTGAAATGAGAGGATAAGCATTTTTTTATTAGAACTTATATAATACTTATATAATATTATAGAGGCAGAGGCAGAATACCCACACGCTGGTTTGATGCCATTGAGGCAGTCACACGCGTCTATCCCATACAACCATTTCCAGTCGCCGTTACGACGCGGTGTTGACACATCTTGTGTCGACACCGTCTGTTTCGGTCACAATTCCAGTCGCAGAGTCGTCGCCGTGTCGACACAGTTACCAGAAATGGGGAAGGGTCGACACATGACACAAAGTGACATAAAGTGTGGTCGCCGTGTGCACACATTGTTTCGGGTTTGCGACTACTTTATGCCAAAATCATTCGTTCATTCGTTCATTTTGTTCCTGTCAAATGGAAACTGTCAGATGGAAAAATACTTAAATAAAAATAAGTGACATTAATACGCCATCTCTAAAACGGATTACAAGACGTAATTATATATTGTTTGCATTTATATTACAATATGACTTAAATTATTGTGGGGAATTAAACTGCTCGAGTGATTTGATAAACTAAGTGTAATATAATCAACGCGCCACCACATTGTTTTAGTTTAGCCGGAAATGAAATTGTTTACTTCTCAGTGCCTGTGTTCATAACTATATTATTTGAAGCATTTTTAGTACTTCGATGCGTATACTATACTTAAATAACAGAAATAACGCTTTACATACTACGAAACTTGTTAATTATGATGTATAAATATGGTTCAAGGCTGAGAAATATTGCAGTCACAAAGTAGTTGCAATGTTTCGACTTTGTGTCGACTCTGTGTTGACACATGACACGCGCTGTCAAAAGTAATAACAAAGTTACTGGTATGTTACTGGATTTGCAAAATGGCTCCTTGTGTTGATTTGTTTTCAGATATTCTCAAAGTGTAAAAATGCCGTGGTCAGAGATGGGCATTAATCGATTAACTGTTTATTCGACTAATTAATGGAATAAAAAAAGTTAATTCTCAAATTTTAATCGCGATTAGTTTAGTCGACCTAACATAGATTGAAATTGAATTAATCTGAATATTAATCGAATAAATTATCGATTAAATCTCGATTGAAAGTTGACAGGGGGCCATTTTTGTACGTAAAAATAATAGAAATGTCTTGCATGCAGATGGTAGCAAAACACTTTGTCATAAAAGTCGAGATGGGTGTCGATATATAGGTTTTAGGGAGTGCCGATTTCGAAAATAATGACCATTTTGGAATCCGAAATGGCGGCCATGCACTGTGTCATAAAAGTCGTCATGGATGTCGTTTTATACGTTTTAGGGGGCCCCAATTTTGAAAATGATGACCATTTTGGAATCCAAAATGGCGGCCATGCACTATGCCATAAAAGTCGTCATGGGTGTCGTTTTATAGGTTTTAGGGGGCGCAGATTTCGAAAATGATAACCATTTTGGATTCCAAGATGGCGGCCATGCACTATGTCATAAAAGTCGTCATGGATGTCGTTTTATAGGTTTTAGGGGGCCCCGATTTAGAAAATGATGACCATTTTGAAATCCAAAATGGCGGCCATGCACTATGTCATAAAAGTCGTCATGGGTGTCGTTTTATAGGTTTTGGGGGGCGCAGATTTCGAAAATGATAACATTTTCAATTTAAAAATGGCGGCAATGCACTATGTCATAAAAGTCGTCATGGATATCGTTTTATAGGTTTTAGGGGGCGCAGATTTCGAAAATGATGACTATTTTGGATTCCAAGATGGCGGCCATGCACTATGTCATAAAAGTCGTCATGGATGTCGTTTTATAGGTTTTAGGGGGCGCAGATTTCGAAAATGATGACTATTTTGGATTCCACTTTTATGACAAAATACGTAGCCGCCATCTTGGATTATAAAATGATCATCGTTTTCGAATTCTGCACTCCCTAAAACCTATAAATCGACATCCGTGACGACGCAAGTTATCTTTATTTTCAGATCTAACAAATTGCTACAGAATACAAAGGACAAAAAAGAAGCGAGAAGGTAATGAAACAAGCAAAAATACAGATGATTCCTCGACGCAATTGCGTGATTCTTAAATTGTGTCCAGATTTTTTTTGTCATAAAAGTTTATATTTTTCACATATTACTAAATCTATGGCAAAAGTTATAATATTGCAATGGATTCCATCGCAAGTAGGTATAAGTGGCAATGAGACAGCTGATGCATTAGCAAAACAGGCATGCAGCGATGGCATTGAATTTCACTTGAAACATTATATGGGGGCAATAATGACTGTTTACATTTAGTCAAATTAAAGTGTCGCGAATTGTGGAAGGAATATTTCGACGAGAGATCTAGGGACAAAGGTATTTGGTATAAGACAATACAGCCACAACCCTTTAATTCTCCTTGGATTGATAATAGTGTGTTGTGTAGGCAGGATCTAGTTTTATTATTGAGATTGCGCTCTGGACACATTCCATTGAATAAGTTCGCCTACCTCATGCGTAAAGTGAATTCGGAATTATGCACCTTATGTAATCGCGTCGAGGATGTGTATCATATTTTAATGGAGTGTGTCCGAAATGAGCGACTTAGAAGACAGATATTTCATGACAATGACAGTTCCATTGGGTTATGTAATACCTACCTTTCGAACCCCATGTCTGAGGTTGTTGAAAAGGTACTAAATATTGTTAAGTGCGGTCTGAGGGACAGAAATGTGTGATGTAATTAAACTAGATGTAGCTATTTACTTTCTTTTAACTTTGTTAATTAAGTCTGTTTTTTATGGGGTGACATATTCGTTCAATCGAAAAAGCCCCTTAATAAAGGAAAAAAAAAAAGTTCCGTGACATTTCGACCTTGTAATTTTTTAAGTAAAGGTATGTTTATATTTGATGAATGAAATAGTAACGCAAAAAATATATATATTTGTGTCTTATATTCCTGCCGAAGACTTTTATTTTACCTTTTCCTTCTACACAAGTTTGGCCAAGTAATAAGAATTTAGGGCACTCAATTTTATTTTGACTTCTACAACAGTAAAGCTACGAGGCCATGTTTTGGTATGGATTCGTATAAATTCGCAGTACCTACCAAATTTAGTTAAGGTATCACATTGACACCATTCCGAAGTAAAAACATAAACTTATTAAAATACTTTCTTTTAAACTCCTCTTCACGCTTAAACTGCTGAACAGTTTTAATTTAAATTTGGTACACATATATTTTGAGTCCCGAGACAGGATATAATAAGTTATCTCAAAAATCACCCTTTAAAGGTGTGAAATGAGGTGTAGGGGGGAATTCAGAATTGACTTCTTGAAGTTAATACTGTTTAAGTTTAGGTTTGAAGTCATGTTTTTTCATCATTTTTAACTAAATCAAAGATGTAGACCATCCCAAATTTCATATAAATCGGTTCAGCATCAATAGATTTCCCGTACAAATTTCCACGCCACTTTTCACACCTTCAAAAGATGATTTTGGTTATAAGATCTATCCTATGTCCTGTTCCGGGACGCAAACTATTTCTATACCAAATTTCAACGAAATCGGTTCAGCGGTTAAGCGTCAAGAAGAGTTTCAAAAAAACCGGCCAAGTGCGAGTCGGACTCGCGTATTAAGGGTTCCGTACATTAAGTCCGACTCGCGCTTGACTGCACATTTCTAATAGGTTTTCCTGTCATCTATAGGTAAAGAACTATTTTGTGTATTCAGACGGACATACATTCAGACGCACGAGTGATCCTATAAGGGTTCCGTTTTTTCCTTTTGAGGTACGGAACCCTAAAAAGATTTATTTTTATTTTGTGGAATGGTGTCAATGTGATATCTTAAATGGATTCAGCACCCCAGATTTATACGAAAACGATACCAAACACGGCCTAGCACCTTCACTGATATAGATATATCAAGATAAAATTGAGAGCCCTAAATAAACTATCAAGAGCGGATATCTCAAAAACTATTCAACATATCGAAAAAATTGACCGAATAAACTTGTAACAAATTAAATTAACTTTCATTTTGTATAAGTGGCCATGTCGCTGAGATGCATAGTTTCCGAGATATAATCGAAAATGGGACCTTCAAAGCCCCCTCTCTCCCCCCCGCTCAAGGGCTACGGCCGGGGACTTTTGATATGTTCACCTCCTAACTTGTCAAACCGAGTTACGGAGTCAAAAATTGTGTTCCGAGCATTTCCCTCTACAACTTTTGGAGCATTCGTTGTCTGACCTAAGTAGCTTATTGAATTTCTTTAAAAACTTTTCTGTAAAAGGTTGACGGGTGTTGGGTGTTTATATGGTTTCGGTCGATTATTATCATTTGCATTGCCCATGATGACTTACTAGAATTACGAGCACACGAGACACTAATAGTAGTTTGACAAACCTTGGTTTTCAAGAGGTATTTTATATTGACATTTGCTGTCACAAATTTGCTGTCAGATTTAGTCGCAAACCGCACGCAAAGTGCACACAAATGTGTCGACACCTTGTTACGGAAAAGTGTAGACACGGCGACGACACTTTGTTTCGAAACAATTCTAGACACATTGTGTGGACTCTGTTACGACACATCTGACATTTAGTTACCACTTTGTGATTCTGCGACTGGAATGGTTATATGGGTAGTTCCAGGGCTCTATGCGGAAGGCAGAAGATCGGCCAGGTTGGAGAGCAATCCAAGAAAACGCAACTTATGGCGGTCACGACCCTCAGTCACGAGGTTACGACGAAGAAGAGATATAATACTAGCTTCTGTCCGCGACTTCGTCTGCTTAGAATCATGATGACGATGACTGATAAAAACTATCCTATGTCCTTCCCAGGGCCTCAAACTACCTCCATATCAAGCTTCTAAATCAGTTCAGCAGCTTAAGCGTGAAGAGATAACAGACAGAGTTGCTTTCGTAATTATAAAATGAGTAGAGATCGATTTTCCAGTCCACAGACATCGGCTAGATTTACGGCCAATTCGAACTTTAAGCTACGTTTTTGTTTAAAGAAACGTGACTTTTGACACTGACATATCTCATCCATATCGTCTCTAGGCGTAGGTAATATTTGACGTATCTTATAGTTCGAATCGGGCCGTTAGACTCCTGTTCACGATATGGAGAAACACTCTGCCCCAATGACCATCGGTTCTATAAGTAATATAATATGTCTCACCCACTTTGTCACATCATATAGAATTGGGACAAAATACTCAAAACAAGCCGCTCTACCTAAAACGACAAATCCAGAAACCTTGAAACGTCTATACTTATGAGCAAATTCATATGCACATAATATACTACTTAAGCATGAAACATAATTTACGTAAGAGCAGCGTAAGAAATAAAAAACCGGAAGATTATTATTCAAATTTGGCACGAGAAGAACTAGCTGTAAAATGGCAATTAATGCAGTAGAGTAGACGAATAAATAATTGTAGATACTCTGATGAAAGATTAATTGTTGGAAAAGTTTTTTTTATTATGTATTTATATGACTTTTATAACTTTAGGTAACTATTAAGAACGAACTTTACTTCATTGGAATATTTCTCACTTGCCCTATTACATCTGCTTTTTGCATCCTAAAGTATTTGTATGGAGATTAGCAATTAATATGATTTTCTTATATATTACGCCTATTAAAATAGTCAACTACAGGTGGAGACTTCTATTTACATCTCGATGACGGTCATTAATCAAAGTTACACAACAACAAAATGCATAATTTTAAATATTTAATATTTCCCATTGACTTCGCCAATGCGCATATTTTTTAAGCAATCAAAACGTTAATCGACCTTGTGTGCAGAGGTTGAGGTAAAGGTGGATGCGAGGGTCTCGGATTAGCATTCGACATTGGCGAGCCGTAAAAGCCATTTTTGAATTTTAAAATATCGTTTTCTAAGCTACCTGCTGTTGCATGAATATTAAGCATATTTGGGTAACTTAAAAAAACTGAGGACAACGCTGATTTGTCATCTGCGACCCCAGGTAACCCTGTGTAGTGTGTAACCCATGCTCTTGGTGTATATGATCACAAAAAATTGCAACCCAGGATGCACGCAGCGGTTTAGTGGTATGATGCAGGAGATGGAGTTAATTACGTTATTACCAAAATACCTACCTACCAACCCCCGAATTGATATTACCTACTGCTACAATTCCAGGTTGAGGTACTGATGGGGTTGAGTTGTCACTGCCTGATGAATCACTCACTTGGTGAAGAGGCAGAACTTCATCCCAGGGAAAAGGCAGCGGTAGAGTGTTGAATTTTTGCTGTAGCGGTTTGGCTTCGGATTTGATGCACAACAAACTGGGTTGCATTGTACTTGTAATTCCACACTCACCTGGTGTACAGGTAGAACTGCATCCCAGCGTGCGGACAGCGATAAGGCGGAGGGATACATGAGGTGGTGTTGAATATGTCCTGCAGCTGCTGAGGTCCGGGATTGACGCGTATCTTGTTGGGGTTGCGTTGGCGTTGGCTCTCTGATGCTGCAACAAATGGTTCAAAAATTAGTTGTGAATAGTACAGTTTTAATATTTCTCTTTGGTAATGTAATGACATGAAAATTTTTACTTTTTGGGTGTCTTTAACCTTGGGACTTTGCAAAATGCCATGCAATAGGCTCACCCGTCCCATTCTACCAATTAAATTGATTTTTGCAGCTTGACTGGCTTAGCCCATCAAATGCAAAACTCTGCGATAACGGGAGTGTGTACTTTATACATAATCCACGGATATGAATAGTTGATACCTAGGTATCCTATCCGATATAGCCGAACGGTAAGTGTTTCTGCACCACTACATTTCTTTAGTAGGTAGATGTCTTCTTACAATGTAATGTAATGCTGCTATATACATATTGCAGCATTACATTACATTTACAACAGTACTGAAACCAGCTAAACAAGTTACTTATGAATACAGACACGAGTAATTGCTTCCAATTGCTTTGGTATTACGTTTCATCGAATTGCTACGAATATTTTTAAAGATACAAATACCTACCTAGTTTATGGTTTGAGATAAAAGAATTTCTCTGGTTTTGTCGACATCGCTTGTGTTTCTTACAAAAATCATAAAATACCCACTGGCCATTGCTTAGAAAAAAATACAGAAATCTGACACAAATAAAAATTACATTTTTCGAAATAGATTGTGCACTGACCTGACCCAACGAAAAAGACAAATGGAGGAATACGTTTATTATGTAACAAACGACTAATATGTAAATACGTCTTTGTTTTAATTTATTCTGCGTGAGCTATTATCTAATAAACAGAGCGCAAAGAAACTAGTCGTTACACTGTTCTGGTTATGTTGGCATTTTTACTGTTATTAAATTCTATCCACGTACGAGTAAGTGCGTATCCACACTGTTCTCTTAATACTTAACTTAATATCAAACAAATGTCATATTTTTTTAAATCTAATGCGCCATGTCTTGATGCAATGGTTTTGTGCAATGCTTCGTTTACCTCAAGTAGTCTCTCAAGAAAACTATGCTGACTTTAGGTACCTACTGCAGGAGCTCAAATACCAAGCGTTTTAGTAATTTTCTAAAATTACGTCTGAGGACATAAGCACGTCATTTAAATAATGTTCAAATGATTTTGCAATTCCAAAGTACTTACAAATTGTTGATTTTATGCTTATATTTTTATATTGCTTTTTAAAGACGGCTGTGTCAAAAAATCCTAGAATAATATGATTATTAATATTACCTAAACAAAATTGAATATTTTACTGATCCGTGAGTTTAATTACGTTAAATTAAGCGGAACATGTTTTATATCTTACTAATAAACATACACGTATAGCTATAAAACTTCATAATTTTTAAAAATAATGGTGGTTATAATGAAAAATGTACGTCTGACAGACTACTCCACACTAAAATGATTACAATAAACCTACCTCAGTTGCAGAGGGTTAAGTACCTATATCGTCGCCTAGTATGCCTAGTATGTACCTACCCATCCCATAGTACAAGGTTTGCTTAGTTTGGGTAAGGTCGATCTGAGTAAGATTTTCCCAAAATGCATTCAGAATAATGAGAAATCGATAGAATATCAGTGCCAGATTTTTGAACTTTAAGTAAGTTTAGGTACTGAGGTTAGGTTTACCCATCATTCAACATAAGTAAAACCTTTGTCCTGACAGCTTGCAATTATATTTAAATAAATTAAACAGCTTTTATCGAGGTGGTCACACACATACGGCTCGATTCGGAAAATGAATTAGATTTCTACTAGACTTCAACAAGTTACGATACGGATAATTTAAAGATATTTGTAAGATAGATATGTCAAATTTGACGTTTCCGCGATTCTGGAGGTCCTCTTGAACGATTTCGACAAGTTATGAGTTATGACTTAGATATCCAAGTCATATCTAGTCGATATCTAATGTAGATCTAGTTGATTTCTAAATCGTCTCAAGATCTTGTGCTTATCTCGAAATCCGAATAGGCCTGTTAGACGATACGCCATACCCGTAGGTACTCGTTACATAGATAAAACTCAATAAATTACTGCACTGTTTATTATCTTTTATAGTATTTATACAGCATAAAAAATGTTCTCATGAACTAAGGTCACGCTTTGTTGCTGCGCTTAGCGGAAAGCGGTCTCTTCACTGACAGTAATCGAACAAATGTTTCATGACACCGACATCCAAGTAAAGAGTAAGATAAAGTTACTACGAGTGCGTTTATTAAGTGCTAGATCGTCGATCATATCGTATGAAAGTGCTATACGTATAGAAAATACGCTTATATAGAAAAAATATGCTTCCCTGTCACCAATCGGGTTTTAAATGGACGGGGTCTTGTTACACATTTTTATGATATATATATATATATAAATATAAAAATACCAAACAGATACCTATTCATAATATTTAATTTTTGATGAGTAATCCCACTACATTCATAGTAATTCATAGTACCTATACTTTAGTATCTGTTGCACCTGGATTCGCTTACCACACCCTCCGCCACAGCCTAACCAAATCATGTTTCGACGCAACGCTCGGGTTTTCTCACAAATCATTACTATTAGCAAACACGATATGATCCATTATTTACCCATTTCATTATGAATCACAAGAGTCAACAACTAGTGGTTTGTATACCTACTGAATGAGTCAATGCGCTTTCACTGATCGGGTTCGCACTGTGTGGACGCGTTATGAATGTTATGCCTGACTTATGTAATGTCGTAGGTACTTACCTAGTAAAAATGGTCTTGACATTCAGAATTTTTGAATAATAATGAAGTGGGAAAAGTGGTTAGTTTTCCGCATGATTGGCCATGCTACCACTGTAACATAGTTACGAACACGTCGCCAAAAAGCCGCTTCCATACATAATATTGTTTGTCCTAATCTCCTAATCTGTCATATTAATTTACGTGTGTGTAAGAAACAGATATAACATACTAGGTAATAACTTTTTAGTTTTAGTTATTTTAATTGTAGTTAGTTTTAGTTTTATATTCCTGTTCTTATTCATATTGTTTAAATAAATACATTTCTACTAGGTAATTGAAGCTTGTAAAATGTAATAATAAGGGGCTAACAAACTAAGCAGAGGTTTTAAAAGAATATCCGAATAAAAAACTGTCAATGATCACCAACAATCAACCACAAGCACATCAAACAAAGTAGTGTACATTTGTAATTGTAAGCATTTGTTTACAATGAAGGAAGGCATCGTAAGACCGACACGCGTGGTCGCGCGATCTAACGACTATAATGAGTCTATAATATAATCATTACCTACCGCCGTGCAATACCATCGCCTTGCGGTTGACATGTATTGAGAAACATCCACCTTTGAGGACCACGGAGGTCGCTTGCCTCATCACCTTTTTACATGCCAATCTAGGGTTTACAATGGTGTCGGTACAATTAACACTCATACGAACCCGCCGCCAAAAAGCCGCTCCCATACTATCGCAGTGCTTAAACAGATGATGATGACATACATGAAACTTGGCATGAACATTTACGTAACATACCTATATCTATGTCTGATACTTGTTTAGAAGAAGAAGAAGATCGTAAAATTTTTAAAAAGATAATAGAGTAGGTAAAGGTTACAAGCGTTACGTACAAATAAATAATAATAATAATATAATTCAGCCTATATATACGTCCCACTGCTGGGCACAGGCCTCCTCTCAGGCGCGAGAGGGCTTGGGCTATATAATAGTCCCCACGCTAGCCCAATGCGGATTGGGGACTTCACATACACCTTTGAATTTCTTCGCAGATGTATGCAGGTTTCCTCACGATGTTTTCCTTCACCGAAAAGCTAGTGGTAAATATCAAATGATATTTCGTACATAGGTTCCGAAAAACTCATTGGTACGAGCCAGGATTTGATCCGGCGACCTCCGGATTGAAAGTCCGACGTTATATCCACTCGGCCACCACCGCTTTCCTTAACGTATCTCTCGCTCGCTCCACGTACAAAACAAATTCATTTCTGAAGGAAAAAGTTGCGCCATAAAGACCTTTTATTGATTTTTATGTTTTAAATGATACTCATTGCTGTAGCGAACCGTCACCAATGACAGATGATGATAACAATGAAACATTGTAGTAGTGGTGGTTCAGGTGCTACAGCTATTGCCTATACTTTCCAGCTTGGTTTTAGACCATCTATTGCCACATTTCCGAACAGTGGCGTGAAAATAAAATTAGGTTATTTATAGGACCAATTTCTTGTTTAAAAAAAAAGAAATGTCAAAACCATTCATTCATTCAGTCAGTTCATTCGATTCATTTTTTTAACAATTATGGCCCATTCGATTCACGCTTAAGGCGTTTTTTACTTTTGTAGCTGTTTGTGGTTTTTTAGCAAAAACGCTTCTAAGTTTAGAGTCGGTTTGAAGCAAACAACAGAAAAACGCCTCTTAAAAGTGATAAAAAAAGTAAAAATGGCGGGATCGGAAAATACTCACTGAATTGGATAGTGTAAATTGTGTTTGACTAAAAAATACAAGAAACGCGTATCTACGCTCGCTATAAAATTGAGTTATTCTAGTGAAGAAAATGATATTCTTACGCTGACGCCTACCGAAATTCAAGAGACAGCACAGGCAGTGGCTAGTAATTTGCTACCAGAGAAATCGCGAGCTAGTACTTATAGTTATGCAAATGTTTTCTTATTTCCTCGCAGTAGTCGTGAAAAGCACTACCTATGTAATGCCTCGGCCAGAAACGCTAAAGATGGACTCGTATTATTTGGGGGCCTCCACTAACGTGTCGGTCCAAAAAGTCACTCGTCCATCTTTTATCGGTTTTCCGTCCTCTCCTACAATGTACTATTTTATTAATATTTCTACCCACGAAAACGACTATATTAAACGTTGTATATTATATGTTAAGTACTTGAATGTTCATGTGAAATTATTATATCAGAAGGTCGTCTTAAAATGACTCTTAAACCCGACCGGACTTTAGTTCAGCATCATAAGGTCTACCAGTAGTTCCCTAAAACTGTTGCAGTTAGTACAGTTGACGAAGTTCCCGGTATGTCTGTTGAGAAATGTATGCCGGTGTAGGTCTTTTCACAATGGTACCTACTAGTTAACGTGCCTAAAGTTAACGTGCCACAAGTTAATTTTAATCACATAAATACAATCTCATAAAGTCATCCAAATTTTATGTCATTAATTTCTGCTCCCATTTCACTTTAGGTAAGTATGTAAATTGGGGATATAATTAACCTGCATGTATTAATCAAACGGCACTCGGCAACTAAACCTGTTCAGCCGCTATTAAGTATAATAATTGAGTAACAATCAAACGCGTAATGCGGCTAATCTTGTATCTAATTGCGCCTTATTTGTCTTCATAACGCCATACTAAGGTCTCAACAAAGTTAACCTTTAGAGTTCGTAATAAGTAAAACATGAGAATTACTATACTTTGCTCCCTTTCTCACGAGAAAATGCTTGTTAAGTAACCCCGCTATTGTTAGACGTAGTTCAATTAACGAAACAGAAAGTGTACGACATAAACATGTCTTCTTGTGATGATGCTACAGTGGTGTTAGTCACAGGTAGAATATTTGTGAAAAAACACAGACGTATATGTTACAAGTGGTTTTCATTCCGAAGTGAATCACCAACTTTGATTTTACAACATAGAGTAACTTTTTATTTATTGTAGTAGTAGCAGTAGTAGTAAATAATACATTTATTATCAAGTACGATGAAAAACTAAAATTTTTCACAGCCTGCCTTTGCAGCCTGTTATTATTTGCATTGAAGTACGAGTATATGAGTAGACATTAAAAAAGTTAATAGCCGTAAATCTGTTTACGGCCCTTTGGCCGTATTGCAGTGTTAGTATTGCAAATAATGTAGTCAGACTGGTATTTAGTGATTAATTATTACGTAGTTAATAATATTTCCAATCATTATCAGGTTATATTTTACCATCTACGCCAATTACGACAGTTTTAAGTTAGTGTATAATTAATAATTAATTAAACTTTAGGAAGCGAGTTAGAGTTAGCAATGTAACAGTAACATTTGGAATAGGTGATTTTTACTACTTTAATTCTTATATTACTGCTTTAGGTTTATTCAAAGCCTGACCAGTAATTAAGATCGAAAAGAAGAGGGCGCTGTTATTCTCATGTATAGGGTGACAGTTCAGTATAGTATGAAAAAAATAGTTCCAGTGAAATTCCGCAACATGGCGCGTGATCATATATAATTCGTGTTTTGAAAGCGACAATATTAAGGTCGATAAGTCGTTAAATTCGGTTAAGCCCAAGCTCATCGTTACGGCGGCTTCTTTGCCCTAACTTAACACTAACTGTTCACTGAGTGAAGACGAGAGTGAAGGGTGCGTAACGGTCCATATAACAACTTTTGATATATTTTTAGTCGATATAACGATTGAGGGACATAATGCACTTTTGCTATAACAATACATGGTATATTCTTAGACAGTCTAACTATCGTCAAGTATAATGAACTTGTAATATAACAACTTCTAATCTAACATTAACAGCGTATAACGTATATGTGATATAATTATGTTCGATATAACGCTCAGTTGGCATAATGTAGTACTGGTATAATTTGTAATATTTACTACTATTATAACAACCTACGTATTAGAACTTAAGGCAGATCTCAGTTAGGCCCTCTGGAGGAGGTAAGACGCTGGAGATTTGATTCCCGTCGAGTGCTCCTCCAGAAGTGGAAAGAGAGATTGGAGGCGCCAAGTGCCGGCCACTGGACCGTCGAAGCCTTCCGACCCGTTCTGGAGCGATGGATCAGAAGAAAGGGGGGGTTCCTCTCCTTCCACCTTACTCAGGTCCTCTCGGGGCATGGTTGCTTCGGGAGATACCTGTGTAGGAGGGCGGGACGGGAACCAACTATGCAATGCCATGACTGCGGCAATGCCGAAGACACGGCGCTACACACGCTGGCCATTTGCCCAGCGTGGGCTGATGAGAGGGCCGCACTCGTGGCCGTAGTGGGGAGAGACTTGTCCTTGCCAGCGGTGGTAAAAGCCATGCTTGGTGGGGAGAGTCGATGGAAGGCGGTGGCCTCCTTCTGCTAGGACGTGATGGTGCAGAAGGAGGCAGCGGAGCGTAGCAGAGAGGAAGATCCGGCCTCTCAGCCAATGCGCCGCAAGCGCGTGGGGCGGCGGCGGTTGGCATACGACCGCCGGTTACCCCCATAAGGGCACTTGTGGGCGGCAGGCTCGGGGACGTCTGTCGCCCACACAAAGGTCCCTGCGTGGGCGGGCGCGATGTGTAATCAACGCGCCCACTGAGGTGAAGGGGTGATTTCCCCTAGAGTCGGGTCCGAGTCCGGACGGCCGCTGGCGAGGTTGCGGAAGAGTACTTCGGCGTTCCTGGGACCTCGCCATATAGCAGCGAGGCGGCAATAGAGGGGTTTTAGTGGGTAAACCTGGGGTCTCATTAGCCCACAACAGGGAGTCCCACATAACCATCCCGGCCCGTCCCCGCGCCGGGTGGTATGCGTAAAGCATTTCCCCTCTTTAAAAAAAAAAAAAAGGTCTCAGTTAGGTACGACGACGAGCGAAGCGAGGAGGAGTGTTAGGCAGAACTGCGACCCTACAGCGCGCGAGCCGAGCGAGCGAAGCGAGCGTGCCGAGGTAGCGGCCGGCGAAGCGCCAGAACCGACTTTTTTTATTACTTTACTTTTTTTACAAACCTCAACTTATTTTTATACATTAGAATACATTATACCATAAACACTTATAACAAATATTCATTATATCCAGTAAACGTTATATCGAATAGCTTTTATATCGATTAAGCATTATACTCCATGAAAATAGTTATTTTGTTGTTATATCAAAAGTTCATTATACCGCTTAAGTGAATACACCATGAAATTATATCAAAAGTTGTTATATCTTTTGAAAATATATCAAAAATTGTTATACGGATCATTACACACCCGAGAGTGAAGTCACGGACTATTTATTATAAATAACAAGTCGAATTTGTCTCCAAGGTAGAGCTTAAAGTTTTGCGGTGCGGACCACGGATTTCCACCTGCTGTGATCCTGACATATTACCTCTGTAAGTACAAAATTCGTGCGATACATCGTAAATAAAAGCCTGAGATTTACAAGAAAAAAAGTATAACGAGGACATACGAACCATGTCATAATACAAACTGGTAGGCGCGACTGCATGTTACTCGATCTCTGACACGGATCTACTCTTGCGCAACTCGGATGATACTGTGTCAAAAGATCGATGCAATTTGCAAAATTATGGTTTTTAAAGGAGTTTAATCACTGTTATTATGTTATATAACGTTTGGAATAAATAATAGAGTCGCTCAAGTGAAGAATGAAAATGATTTCGATTCAGACATCAAAGTATAAAATTGCATGCAGCTTTTGGTTGAACATTGTAGGTAAATAATCTAAGCGTGTATCTCATTGTATTTTTTTTGTTTTGTATGGCCAACCGGCCGGTGACCAGAGACAGATTTTGCTAACCCACCTTCGTGCATTAGTTCAATGGCGTTCACATTAATTTACAAATGCTTGGAGACTCCTAATAGTTGCACTCCTCATCTGAATTCCAACCCTACCTACAGTGAGTTCGATATATGAATAGGAGTTGTATGTCCATTAGTATTCTCATTTCCATTACCGAAGGCAACGGGCACGCAAAAGAACGTGATTGGGATACAGAGTATATCATGAGTATCATGACCCACATAGTAAATATTGGCTACGTTTGTAACTATGCTGCAAATCATATAGAGTCTGTGCGGAAAGAGAAGAGTCGTGGAATATACGAGGCCCAATACATTCCACGACTCTTCTCTTTCTGAACAGACTCTACCATCGTCAACACTATTAATTGGCCCGGTAGACAACATGCCAATCGCTAACGCTACGTAGCGAACGAAACGCAACTGTCACTGTCACACTAATATGAAAGAGTGATAGAGAGACACAGCGATTCGATGCGCAAGCGATTGTCACCTTGGGTAGACCGTCTGATTATTCGTAAATCTTATAGCAAAGATGTTAGGGTCCAGTGTTGGCCAGCCACTGATCATGTTGGTTTTTATTGCAGTACCTACTTTGCATCTATATAAATGTTTGTATGGGGCAAAGGTTAAGATTGCCTTAGGATGGCTGTTAACAATAATGACTTGATAGATGATGCCCAGGATCCGGTATAACAACATGATGGTGGCCTAAGAACAGCAGTGGAAGGATGCTGTCTGTTAATGTCTAGCGAGGGATGTGTTGGTTAAGAATCAATAGAATCACTTCCTTTACCTATCCTCGCTCAGCGCAGCACAATATTACTATTGGTTCTTAACAAACACATTCCTCGCTACGCGTGGAAACGCCGCCTAATAGTCATGATGTGAGAGGTAAAGACCCGGGAAACCAGTACCGTCTTTACCATAAGGGCACACGGGGCCCGTGCCCAGGGCCCCCATCCTCAGGGGGCCCCGAGATCAGGCAGTAACAGTATATTTGATTACCCAAAATAAATAGAAGGTCATAGTAGAAAAATGTTAGTTCAATTTTGCTTTCTTTACTTTCCAAAAGGGCCCCAAATTATTATGTGCCCAAGGGCCCCAACATAGTTTTAGATGGCCCTGCGAGAACCCAGGGAGAAGAAAAGGGAAGGGAAGTCAAGACTAGTAAAAAGTAAGTAGAAAACAAGACTGTTAAAAAGTAACCGGGAGGACATTTATGTTAATTAGGAAAATATACTAAGTAATTGGTCGTTCCATCAGACAATAATATCCATTAACCATGATTCACAAATAATGTATTTTTATGGACTATTGTAGTCAATGACATCTTTTGTTTCCTAAATTATCAAAGATTTTCTCCCATTTCATTCGTAACGTTGTCACATTACCTAACCCATTACCAAAATCGCGATACCATCGAATGGGAGAAACGTGACAATAACAAGAAGTGAATCTGTTCAAAATTGTCCCAAATCAGTCAGTCACGTTTACAATGTAACGTATCAAAGTTAGGTAAGACGGTGAGAGTAGTTTGTGGAATAAGGTCTTATGTTCATATGTTTGAAAAGTGTGCTCCGCCTTTCTCTTGCGCGCGCACACGCGGGATTACGCAATGAAATGTGGTCTGCGCTTGCGTTCGGAAGTAGCGCAGTGGAAGTGTTATGCGTAAGGAAGTTCTAGTCGGTTCTGTTTATATTTGTGAGGATAATGTTGACTTTTATTTTAGCATCATTTCGTTTTCAGATAAATGTAATAGACCCAGGTAGTTGGTTATTTTATTAAGGTTATGCTTTACCTTCGTATCTAATAACAATTTATAAATACTATAGGACAATTTTACACAGATCGACCTAGTCCCACAGTACCTGAGCTCAATAACGCTTGTGTTGTGGGTACTAGACGTCGATATATATAATATACACATACCTATATATAAATACTTACATACATAGAAAACATCCATAACTCACGAACAAATATTTATGATAAACACACAAATAAATGCCTTTACCAGGATTCGAACCCGGGACCTCCTGCTTCGTAGGTCACTACCGACTAGGCTAGGAGGCCGTTAACTACAGGTACAGAGTCCATCTAAGCTAACTTTACACACACCGACAAAGTGAGTAAGTGTCATTATAAACGTCATGTTTTCATTGAAATTTGACATTAAATATAACATTGCCACAATTTGTTATTGCTTTTTCCATGCAGAGTTACCTTGGTCGGACTGTAATTATTACTTGCGTGCATGGGATTGGATAATCACTGGTTGGTTAGGTTAAAAGTGGCTATGAACTTTGAGGATAACATAACGACTTGGTACGTAAATGAGTAAAACAAAGTTAAAAGCAAATCCTAAGTCCATTAAATACCTACCTAATAAACACTGTTTCTGAGTTAAGTATCTGTTAAAGTCTTAAGAACGAAAGATTTTATAATGTAATTAAGTACCTTAATTATTATTAAAATACACTTCTGCTTTAAATTTTGCTCGTCACGTCCCTTGGCTACATCACTAGATTTTATACCAATCTTCAACTGCTTTGGTATGCATGCACATGGTACAATTGAAATTAAATAAAAACTAGCCATGTTTTCGCGTTATTCTTTTATTAAGCTGACTTTGAAGCGGTTTTGGGTTGGAGCCCTTACAAATACAATCTAGTTTTCATGGCATGCCTTTAAAAAAACGTGTAACAATTGAATATACAAACTACAACTTTGCGTTAAATAGACCCTTTTTACGCTGCTTTTCCATCAGAGATATGCGAGGATGGGTAGCGAGCGAGGGATATGTTTGTTAAGAACTAATAGAATTACCTTCTTCAATTAGGTACCTGCTGCCGTCGCCCAGCGCAGCTCTAGAGGACCATATTCTATTGCATCTTAACAAAGACGCTCCTCTCTATACGCACCCTCGCACATCTCTGCAGCAGCCTTAACGAGAAAGGTGAAAATGAATAAATGACAAAAAGCCTATAACATTACGCCACAGATAGAATATAATACAATACAATACATTGTCATGTAAATACTTACAAATATGTATTTTAGCCACATTGTGTTAACGTGGCGTGTCACGTAGGTCAGGTCTGTGTTCTGCCTGTCTATCTATTTACAAATCACTCTCGGCGCGATTCGGGAAATGAATTAGAGATTCACTAGATATGAAATAGTAAAGATATGGACGTTCCACGGCAAAAGGTACCATTGCCCCGGCTGAATATTGGAGCGGCGTTAATAATAGCGTAAGCGCCAGTCGCCATAAGTATATTTTACCGTGGAACGTCACATATCTTGACTATTTCATATCTAGTGAATCTCTAAATCATTTTCCGAATCGCGCCGTCTGTCTCGACTGTGAGCCAGTCTCCAGTATTACTTGATCTCCAGGTGAGACTTTAGGCTCTGCTTTAGATAACTAAAAATCGTTTAATTTTTTTCATCCAAATAAACCATTATTTAGTACTTCGTTTTCAGTAAGATATTAGTACAATTTAAATGTGTATACATGCGTATAAGGTCAAGGGTTAATCCCCTTCGTGCACTCCTCCTTAATGCCCGGAAGACCATTGTTCCATGCACGAGAAAGATAGAGGTAATAAATACATACAAGATTAAGAAGATAGTGAACTAATAATTAAAAAAAAGGTATATGGTATACAAAATATCTCTATGTTTGTTCGTAAATAATTGTTCGTAGAGCATAAAAGAACAATTGCCGCTGATGTTATAAACACATTATTTCACTAAGTTTAATCAACCTACAGACAATATACCTAATTAATATTGTTTTTCCAAATGCACTAGGCTTGTTGCATTTTCTGTCAGGACTGCACGCAAACTGAATTCTCTTCGACTCTGTTTTTGCGGCAGTTTCCGACACGCACGATATGATATTCGTTAACTTACGTAGCTGTCGAAGTGTGAGATGATAATTAAATTGCATTTAAATAATTTTGTCTATACATTTTTCCGACTTTAATTCCATTAGTCCTTTTCGATTGCTTGCTTGTAAAATCCTGTTTTTTTATTAGCTCGTAGCCCAGCTTGGCGACGTCCAGGGGGCCGATTTTTGAATTTCGACCGCTCGGTTTCGTGTATTTCGTTCATTAATATCTCCACTACTAGGCATTTAATTTCTACTAATAGAATTGAAATCGAGCGGTCAATACCACTAGATTCCAAATTTCGATCGCTCGTATTTAAAAAAATTGCATTTCGCCGTTTTCCACCGATTTTCGAGTGACGAAATCGAGCGATCGAAATTCAAAAATCGGCCCCCAGCCATTGTCACGTCTTTAATCTACCGCAAGGATGCGTCTCAATTTAAGTGCTGCTTATTAAGTCGCAGTGGTTTAATAACTTGAACTCTATATGGTTATTCCGGCTTTTAATTTTCGATTGCTAGCTTGCTGCCCTTTACTTTGCATAATCCTGGGAATATTTTTCACTAGCTCGTACCCTAGCATTGGCTTGACGAGGTCTAGCCATTGCTTCTTTAACCTACCTCAATCGCAATTTAGGACGGATATATAACGACGGACGTCCGGACGGACGGATTTAGGAGTTGATAATTCTACTGCATTGGTAAATTTACTGAAAACACCCTGTACCTGAAGAAGGATAAGTAAGCAAATGCAGAACAAATTAATGAAATAAAAAGTATTGTAGGTACTAAAATTCCTTTTTTGTGAATAGATAACGTCTTAATTGTCGTTAACGTGCAATTATTACAAACTGCAAAAATGCTGCAAAACTGATTATTATCACTAAACGCCGTTTACTTACCAGGAAATTGCAAAAGGACTACTCCGACAACCAGCAACCACTTCGTATCAACCATTTTCCCAATAAATATTTTAACTAAGCATCACAATTTCACACGGAACATAACTAATTAATATTTGTTATCACAGACCATAACTAATATGATTGTTTACCGCGTGATCATGTCGCACGGGTGCGTGTGTGCCGGTCGTGTGCCGCGCGGGTACTGGCCAGCGAAAGTGGAGACGTTGGGACAGTGTGACCCTCGAGCGGCTTCCTCTTGCGCTGCACCATGGATATGATAACCACATGTTAGGCGTGTTATCCTACCTTGAGAAAGGAGTGGGCGTGCGTCACTGGCGGAAGGCTGTCATAATTGTTGAGTTAAAGTTAAATAAACAAAAACATTTTTTTTTAATATAATTATAGTGTGTGCCGAAGGAGAAAACTCATAGAATATATTGGTTTCCATACATTCCACGACTCTTCTCTTTCCGCACAGATTCTATTATGTATTTAATAACCATCAGTCATCGTCAAGTATACAAAATATATACTTATGTGTGTAGTTCCATTCATTCATCATAAAATTTATGTACACTTCTGGGTCGATAAAGTAAGAATAGTATGTAGTGTCAATACACATTTACTTGTTATGCCAGCAATACACCTACGGCGAATTATCACAGTGACAATGGTGAAACAGGGACCTGTACAATAGTGCACAAATGTACAATATTACAATGTATGCACGTAGATTTTTTTTGTACGCGTTATTGAGCGTGATTCTCTAGCGATACACCTTACGCAAAATGATGCATTGTCTATCGCTTACACAATGACTATAAATGCCAATCGCTAATTTATATTTGGATACTTTTGACAGGTATTCATTAGGCAATAAGATACGTGTTAATAAAATTATACATCTTGTGAAATGTTTTTAACACTCATCTCTAACGTACGGCGCGATTCGGGAAATGATTTAGAGATTCACTAGATATCAAATAGTAAAGATATGTGACGTTCCACGGCAAAAGGTAGCTTATGGCGGCTGGCGCTTACGCTATTATTAACGCCGCTCCAATATTTTGCCGGGGCAATGGTACCTTTTGCCGTGGAACGTCAGATATCTTTACTATTTCATATCTAGTGAATCTCTAATTCATTTCCCGAATCGCGCCGTAAGCATCTAGCAACACACAGTCATATCAGACTGAGAGCTATTTTCTGTCCCTCTAGCGCGGTTCTATTATATTAATTTGTGTCGCCTGAGACAAAAATGCCAGGGTGCGTATACAAGATCGTTAACCACAGAACATATTAAAGAGGTTATTCTTATTTCTGTGTCGTTAACGCTCCGTTAGCGAACGAAACGCAACTGTCTCCGTCGCACTAATATGGAAGAGTGATAGAGAGAGATAACTACGCTACGCTACTGAGCGTGAACGATTGGCATCTTGTCCACGCACCCAGGTCACTTAACAGATAACAGGAGCACAACAATACGTACAGTCGAATAAGGTTTCTAAAGTCGGATCAAGCTAATCGTACATTCTTTGCAAAAACAAAGTGTGGAAGTGCTTCCATAAACATCAAAAGACTAGGACAAGTATCGTGCCTCTTTCACACTAACTATGTCACTTAAAAACTACACTACTACTACTACTGTGTTATTATCTACCTAGGTACTGATAATGTATAAAGTACGATAAACGATAATAATAATAATAGATAACCGCCATGTGGGATGTTGATTCGACGATCGTTGTCCCGATAGTCGTTTCAGTGAACGGTTTAATAGCGAAGAGTCTCGACCAACATCTCGAGAGACTCTCGCTAGGTGGTTGGATCAAGGGACAGATGCAGAAGGCGGTGGTCTTGGACACGGTGCGGATAGTACGTCGGTTCCTCTCTCTGCAGCCCTGACCACCGGTAGCTTGGGCCTTGCCCCGCTGCTGGCGGCACCCTATGTTAGGTTTTTTATAATGTGTTTATATGTATTTTTTATTGTTTTGTAAGTGTTTTTATATTTTACTTTTATATTCATAATATTATAAAAACCCTAGCCTAAGAAAAATGACGAATAAAGAGAAATAACAATAACGTAGTAATGTCAGTTAGCATTAGTAAAATCTAGAGCTCATTATTAATTTCTCTCCTTTAGGAAGCAATCGGTAATGCCTTAATAAATATCTTTTCACCACACCAGGTCGGAAAGGCTTACTTTGCACTTCAAAAACGGATAGCAAAGTTGCACTTTGCTACCAGTAATTCACATGTGAGGCAAAGTAATCAAATGCAAATTTTGAGTGGTTTTCTTATGTTTGCTGGTAGAATTGACTTTTAAATGATAATTTTGGATGATAAATATTTAATGACATTCATTTGAATATGATTTGGTTTGATTTTGTTTGATATTTTACATTTTATATTTGCTTCGGGTTGGTGTGGTGAAAAATTTTGTGTTTCACTCGGGGGCAAATTTTGTTTAACCCTCGTGCTTTGAAACCCTCGCAACGCTCAAGATTCCATTTTTCGAACAATTTTGGAATCTTTCGCTTGCTCGGGTATCAATATTAGCACAAGCGGTTAAACAACAACTTTGCCCCCTTGTAAAACAAATAACTATAAACATTTATTGATTCGCGGTTGCAGTCCTCTTTTTTGTATGCCGGTTAAACAGTTTGGCAACCTCGCTCGTATTAATTAAGATTCCAAGTATGTTTAAACCTCCCGGAGTGCTATTCGAACTTCAATAACCTGTTATTGATGTGTTACCGATTACATACAGTGCAATTTGCTTGCACCCATAGAGGTTACACGAGCATAATTATATTGCTATCTAGGGGCCCGTTACTCAAAAGCTTGTAACTTGTAATGCAAGTGGAAGTCCCTTTCTAACAAAAGCTGTCAAAAAGTAACATTCGGTTGTATTGCAAGTTACAAGCTTTTGAGAAACGGGCCCCTGCCCATGACGCCGGCGGTTAATGGGAACGAGACAGGAACAGGTAGGTCAATGTACGAATTTCTTCGTGCTTAGCGTCCTTACTTTACCTATATGTTTACCGCGGAGATCTATCCGCAGACATTGACTGATTTGTTGGCCATACCGTAAAGTCGGGTTACTTTAGCCCTAGAGGGTAACTTTGGAGTGGCAAATAAGATACGTTCATCTCAATAGATTTACTTGGTCCAGGTTATATTATCGCACTGTAATTATGGAAATATGACATGAGGTTGGTTTTAGCTAACCCAATGACGTTTATATGTTTTTTATTGGACCCTTTTAAATGAGGTTTTCATGTGGGTCAAAGTTACCCGCCATTGGGTCAAAGTAACCCGAGTTTACGGTACACATATCCCAGATAGATCTCACGTAGCTATAGTTAGACCAAGAAGAGTCTGTTGCGATTGACAGCCCACGCAGTGCAAGTGTTATTTAAGTTCGCCGTTTTAAATAACACTTGCTCTGCGTGGGCTATCAAAATCTCTGCAGAATTTTCTTGGTTTAACTCTAGTACGTATCTGTACTTATACCCCTAGCTATTAAATAAGCACAAGCGAGATACCCGGGCGCGGGATGTCAAAATGATATCAAATTGACATCAATCTGTAAGTTCGAATGGGCGTCCCGGCGTCGCCCGTCGTTCGACAACCGGTTCCGTTTCCAAAACTCCCTTGAACGCACGAAAGTTGCTCTTTTATGCACCCGGTGTTTTTCCTACATTATTTTAAAAATAATTCATAGTGGTATTACCTATGCTATGCCCACATATTTTAAAGATTTTTTTTAACTGAAACAACAAACTAGAACAATGGTGGGCAAACTTTCTTCATGAGGGGTCAAAACTTGAAGGAATTTCAGAGGAGGGCCAGATTTACAACAAGATGCATTTTTATTATATCGCTGGCCATACATACATATACACACTGCCCACCACTAAACTAGAATAACCACGTAGATATACCTACCTATAAAAGCCTGACTAGAGCTCAAAACTTACCCCATACAAATGTAGCTATCTGGACAACATAATACACAGCTTAAATTTATAATTTTTTTCATGCTTTGATATTGGTCTTGTAGGTGGCAGGCTCCGAAAACGATACTTATCTTGTTAAATAAAATGAATGAAAATGAACGGAATCTTTAGGTTTTTTACACATAGATACACTGCAGTAATATTTAATTCTCGTACTTCTGTGTCGCACAACCGCAAAATTATACTTAATAGCAGTTCTAAGCATTTTCTGTTGACTGGGAAGTGTCGTAACTTCACTTAATCTTTTCCGGCCTTAGAAGGTCATTGGTCGTCAAGTAGGTAACAATTTTGCGGGCATTTTTTTTTGTTATATCCAAAAATGTCACACACACGCATAAGGAACAAGCAAACAACCAAGGTACAGGTGGCCAATGGGAACGTACATTTTCTTCTGTTATTATGTTACGCGTGCGTTTTGCTCGTACTTGTTCGTACATTGTATTGAAAGGACATGATTTAGATACGAATATCAAAATGTACTTTTGAATTGGCCTCTAGGGTTGCGAACCTTACCAGACGCACGCGCACACGCACGGATCGCAGGGATGTTACTTTGACAGGCTTTAAGGGTCTTTTGGGTTAATGGTAGTAACCTACATACCTACTTGCAAATGTTAAACTTGAGATTGTTTTAGAAATATCATTATTGTTATATTCTATTCTGTACATTGTTAGAGTTTCCGACGTTATTTTGGTCTGTTTTAAGATTTTTCTGTCAAGTACTTACTAGTCTACATCGTAAATCTCTAAACAGGAAAGTCTCGCAATCGGTTCAAAAGCGTTCGGGAAAACGAGCGTCTTTACGATGGACATTGTGAAACATAACGGTTTACGTAAATTTTACTAAGGCTTTCATCGTATAGTTTTTAAGTGCCCAATAAAAGGTTTTGACATTCATTTAAGGGTCCAGTAAGAAAATTTGGCTTTAAACTTAATTTTTTTAATGATGTCCACAGGAAAATCACATAACCTTAACTCATAACTTAACTACTAAGCGGTTTTTGACCCAATCGGCGACGGCCATAACGTATTTAATTCTGAGATCTCGAATGCAATATATTGATTTCGCTGACTGACGCACAGGATCCGCAGAATGCATCCGTGTCAGCGGCTCATATATTTTATGTAACAGCTTAAATCGTAACAGTGCACTCGCATTTGCGTAAACCTCCCTGTCCGGTTTGAGATTCGCTAGACAAGTACTATTTTAGTTAAGTAACTAATAGACTAAATACAGTTACGGCTTAGTTACATAAATAAGTTATATAAATAAGTATTTATGTACCTAAGCCGTAACTGTATTTAGTCTATTCTTCTTTAATAAACTGTCTGGCAAAAGACCGAGTACTTAGATATTATCTAAGATAGGTACAAATAGTTAAACCTGATATTATCTTAATAGACTCTGACCACGCTAATTTTGCACAAACTTGGCAGCAAGAATGCAGGACTTTTTAAAATCACAAGAAATTTTAATCTGGTCTCTAATTTATACTGGCTTTTTTTTTCCTTTTTGGGCGGTCAAGTCTATTTTATTTTTTATTTTATTTTATTTTGTTGATTTACCAGTAACTGTTATACTGACGCATATATCACTAACCTCTTACAATAAAATTGAGGTAAACACTGCATGCAAATTAAAATGTATTACTATTTATGTCAGAGGACAACGGAGGATGTTTAGGGTCACCCCATTGCCATTAATAACAATACAGAATACCTAACATCTTTTAAGTTGTTTCCTCAGATCACAACTCATTTATTAATCGATTCCATATTTTTTACATACATGAATGAATTTTTATATTAAACCATGAAACCGTCTTAAAATATTAGTACCTATACCTATACCCACTTTGAAAATTTCGAAGAAGGAGTTTCTAAATTCTTCGGGATATTTTTAATGTTTCCTGATTTCTCGAAGTTAGATCGAATCTTCTTTAGATTGATTGATTGCAAAGGTTGTCCATCGCGGTGCAACGTGGCAACGCAGCGAGCGTGATGGGCTCCTTTGCATCTGGAGAGACTCGGAACGAATTTTGTGAATAGTTTTAGTTTTGTTAGTTGTTAGTTTAGGTTAAGACATTAGTAATTTTTGGATTTGTATTGTATTGTATTATATATATTGTAGATTGTAAGATTTGTATTGTATTGTGAAATTTTACATTATAATAAATCAAAATAGCTTCACTTAAATAGGCATAAGCCACTCTTTAGATTGAAAGGGATAACACTGTTAGTCCCAATGTCAAGATAGGATCATGGTATAATAATATACTCCGCCTGGTACTCTATTCCGAGATTCGCGTATGACCTAACTGACACGGGCCTACGTCATCATGCTGTTTACAGGTTCTCAAACTTTAAAATGTGGGAGAATTTTAACCAACGGTGAAAATTATTTTAACGGCATTAATTTTAAGTTATTCATGTAGAAACATAGTAAAATAAAACAAATCTAATGTATTAAATTAAACTTTATTTATCTATACAAGACAAACGTTTGAAAAACTAATTCACAGTTACACATTAATTACCAAGCTTACGACGTGAAAAGTTTGGAAAACACTGCGACTGCTGACACTGAGCGAGAAGGAAATAACAATTAACACGCGTTCGACAAGGATGACGGTCAGGGCATGAAGTTATCTAGATCCGAATTGTCAAATGTGACAGCGCTATCCTGTGTTGCCAGTAATGTAAACAGAATTACCCGAACGTCTGAAATTTCATTCGTGAATCGGAAGATATTGCTAACGAATAATTAAAAATGACGTGTTATTGTAAAATTTAAGATAAAATACATATAAATGAAAATTATAATATTATAAAGAAATATTTTAACTTATTAACCATAGGTATAATGTACCCATGTAACATGTTATGTTGAAATAAAGTGGCAATGTTATTGTGACGTAGGCCCGTGTCACTCTGGGAATAGAAGACCATGTTTTATTAGACCATGGATAGGATCTGGTCTTAGACAAATCGAGGGAGCTCTTAAAATATTTTTTTGTGATGTCGGTATTTTTACAGTAACTCGTTTGCTTTCGGAAAACATCATTTAGTATAGTGGAACTGATGAAGATCATCATCATCATCATCATTTTAGCCTCCTGTCGCCCACTGCTAAGCATAGGCCTTTCTTCGTGTACGCCACTTATCCCGATCCTGGGCTAGTCTCACCCAGAAGTGTCCCGCGATTTTTCAAATGTGGATGACATTTGAAAAATCGCGGGCCCAAAGAGCCAACAGTTTTGTGAAGTCAGCCCTTTTTTTATTGCTAAAAGTTATTTAGTGCCTACACGTTATTTCTTTTTTGTATGATTGTAAGCATTATAAGTTGCACACCGTTACAATATGATCGCGATTACCGATCACAGATAAAGACACACCATTTAAAAATGTTAAAAATGAAAGGTTGTGCGGTGACTGCTCATAAAGGTTTAACGAATTACCTCATCAAGTAAGTACTTGAACTATCTCGTTAAATAAAGCATGCAATTTTGACTCGTACTCCATCGGTATAAGTTTTGAAATTGGATAGATGGCAAATGTGTATTTACAAATATGTATTTTAAGACCTTAATGATTTGACGTTTATTATATAACTGGTATTTATTCATCATTCCCTGTTTAACTTTACTAAGAACTATAGGACTGGTGTAACTGATGGTGTTGCAATAAATGAATGAAAAATGTTCTTTACAGCTTGCTATGTAATATGAGCGGTTAAAAATTTACATGCGATGCATGTACATTTTCTCGTCTGTTTCCTTACTG
Source organism: Cydia splendana (assembly GCF_910591565.1). Lineage (NCBI taxonomy): Eukaryota > Metazoa > Arthropoda > Insecta > Lepidoptera > Tortricidae > Cydia > Cydia splendana. The sequence continues at coordinate 31,368,081 of NC_085960.1, read as the reverse complement.
GTTGGACTCTAAGGCCCCTTTTTAGGGTTCCGTACCCAAAGGGTAAAACGGGACCCTATTAGGGTTCCGTACCCAAAGGGTAAAACGGGACCCTATTACTAAGACTTCGCTGTCCGTCCGTCCGTCCGTCCGTCCGTCCGTCCGTCCGTCCGTCCGTCCGTCTGTCACCAGGCTGTATCTCACGAACCGTGATAGCTAGACAGTTGAAATTTTCACAAATGATGTATTTCTGTTGCCGCTATAACAACAAATACTAAAAACAGAATAAAATAAAGATTTAAATGGGGCTCCCATACAACAAACGTGAGTTTTGACCAAAGTTAAGCAACGTCGGGAGTGGTCAGTACTTGGATGGGTGACCGTTTTTTTTTTTGCTTTTTTTTTTTTTTTTTTTATATATGGTACGGAACCCTTCGTGCGCGAGTCCGACTCGCACTTGCCCGATTTTTTCAAATATGGTCAAAATCATCAAAATATGTTTACTTACATATCTATTCTCGAGACGCTCTCTCTTTTTTAGGGTTCCGTACCCAAAGGGTAAAACGGGACCCTATTACTAAGACTTCGCTGTCCGTCCGTCCGTCCGTCCGTCTGTCACCAGGCTGTATCTCACGAACCGTGATAGCTAGACAGTTGAAATCTTCACAGATGATGTATTTCTGTTGCCGCTATAACAACAAATACTAAAAACAGAATAAAATAAAGATTTAAATGGGGCTCCCATACAACAAACGTGATTTTTGACCAAAGTTAAGCAACGTCGGGAGTGGTCAGTACTTGGATGGGTGACCGTTTTTTTTTTTTGCTTTTTTTTTTGTTTTTTTTTTTAAATGGTACAGAACCCTTCGTGCGCGAGTCCGACTCGCACTTGCCCGATTTTTTCTCTTGCTCATCGCTTCACTATTTTACTCTCCCAACAACATCAGCTGCTGAGGCTATTTACAAGCTTAGGTATGTGACCTAAATCATAAATTTTAACTTATCATTGACATTTAACTCTAGTAAGAAGCATCTGTCTTCTACGGAAACATTTGACATTTACACATCGCTTTAATAGACAGGGACCTACAGTTCTGACCTTACAGTTCCTACATGAACGCTCCCTTCAGTAGAGGGTACGTGCGCTCGCTAAGCCGCCCACAGCTGTGCTATCCACCAGACCTCACCCTGAAAATGCCTTCTAACGACACTTCTCAATAGGTACATTTGCCTGTCGCTGAATAGTTAGCAGGCACGTATGTCATAATAGCTTCGGATGCTAAAAGTGCTGCAACACCGGAGTTGCAAAACCAATGGGATGGTCTCTCGAGGATGTTTGATGCAAATGTCCTATCCAAAATTGTGGTTGTACGTTATTATAGACCGGGTTTTTTATAAATTGACCATAATTTGACTTGGCTGTATTTTTTTTCGCGTCCTACAACTGAAATGACTTAAAGGAGTAGGCAGATGTTCAAGTTTTTGTAGATGTACCTACAAAATTGTAGGTCGATTTGTAACAATTGTAACTATAAAAGTCACTGATAAGTACAATCCTCATGCGAGTATGTTTCTTTTTGAAGCATTTCAATGTGATACCTATGTTTCAGTACGCCTACCATGAGTTGAAACTTGACGTTTACGCTAGCGACTTCGTAAACTCGATCGCAGTTCATCTCGCTCGCACTGATGTATTGCTGCTGTCAGTTCTGTTGTTCAAGGCCCTGAATCCCTTATTAAAATGTTGCAATTAAAAGTACCTAAATCTAATTCCGATGAACCAGTGAAAACATATTATTTTGAGGACAGTTGGACCAAGTGCGGCATGTTGGAGGTCCATTTATTTACTGAGAACATTAGCTACTTTGCTTTACATTGTTCAAGAGTGTCGCTGTCAAGTGTTACATTGCAACTCGAGCTCAAGGAAGCGTCTCAAATTAAAAGGGAAATGTCAAGTGAAAGTACAGCACGCTCTTGAATGGAATAATGTACTGCCTATATACGCTTATAAGTGGTTTGGACGATTTTTTCCTTATATTTGCAGCACTGGGCAGCAACAGTCTATCTATTCATTCACATGGAAATATTTTTTTCTGGTAGGTACAAACAATACGAACATTAACCTCGTATTTTGCTTATTATTAGAAAATTTAAGGTCCTATTTATTACGAGTCTATGGTACTCGCTTAAGGGGCACAGGGACACCTGTGTCATAATCATGGAGAATCCAATCCAATTTGGTATTTTTGTAAGTACTTATCTAAAAGTTGAGGAAATTGGCGAAATAGATGCTTAGAGTACATTGCCTTTGACTACGACAGAGGACAAAATTTTCTCCTCTATCGTAGTCAAAGGTTTTAGGTGATACCTATAGTTATTTCACAATACGATCAAGTGTTAATATCCTTAATCTTCGAAACCATAAGCAATTTTTTTTTCTTGTGTGCTATTACAACTCTTCTGTTGCATAATAGTTATTTACGATACAATTGTGATTTTTTATATTTGTATCGTGGATCGTGGTCTTACCGTTCGCTCGCATGCCAAACCATCTTTAACAAAGTGGGATACCCACAGAAAATACACACTAAAATATAATTATATACTTACTTATATTTTTATTTAAGTATGTGCTCTTAATTGTTACTTCATTTATTTTTAGGGTGAAATGTTATAGGTACTTATTTACATCTACAATTATACATTTCAGTATTTAGTAACATGTGACCATGTGGCATGTGGTCACATGCTGCGAGACAATAGGGAAAAATGGAGCAAACAAGTGACACACTGGTACCCACTCGGCTGTAAGCGCAACACCGGAAAACAAGTAACCAGATGGGAAGATGACATCCAGCTTACTTTAGGACCCCACTGGACTAGAATTGCCTTGGATAGACAGCATTGGAGAGAGTTGGAAGAGGCCTATGCCGACAGGCACACCACATTAAGAGACATTCTATAAACAATGTACATCCACAAACTAAATATCGAATCTGTATTTACAAGTGCCTCTTATATATGGATTAGAGGCTTATTTAATTTAATTTAGTAACAATAAATCAGGCTGAAGCTTCTAAACATATTTTACAAATGCTATCGGTTGAAAATACTTCTGGAATCTCTCTTGTTGCGGCCACGGGCGTACGGTGACTCGGAGTTGGTCACGAAGAAGTAAAGACCCGAAGCGCTGGAAAAAAAATGCATTGACAAAAGAACGAAAAGCAACCAAATACAATTTTTAACCTCGACAAATCTACCTACTTATAACGGTCCCTTGAATAAGTTTGCCAGAATGAGAAGGAGGAGTCACTTTTTTGTCATTATTGGAACTAGCGACCCGCCTCTGCTTCGCACGGGTTACATAAAACCTTAACAAATTATACAACTAAACCTTCCTCAAAAATCACTCTGTTGATAAATGAAAACTGCATGCAAATCCGTTCAGTAGTTTTTGAGTTTATCGCAAACATACATACATACAAACAGACAGACGCGGCGGGTGTCTTTGTTTTATAAGGTGCAGTGGTAGCTTGGTATCAATATCGATAACACATGAGTCGTGGTACTTGGTACGGTAGAAGCCATATAATATTTACTTTAATGACATCCATTCTCCATATAGCTCGTCGTCATCAGACCGCCCGCTGCACCACCCGATCATGTAGGAGAACCACGAGTGGCACTTGGTACCGTAGAAGCCGACCTCGGTGGTTATGGATTCCGCGTAATACGCCGGAGCTCTAGCGTGATCGCAGCCTGATTTAGCTGGAATTTAATTAGAGTTCGTAGTTGGTTATTGGCTACTAGCATACAGAGTGACCAAAACGAAAATTCATTTTGCTTTTTATACTAGTGGTGAATCGACCACTACATTCACGTCATCCTCTCTGGCAACCCCACACTACGTTTTGGCATTTTTAATTATTTAAGAATTTAGTACACAATTGGTACTTAATTTATACTTACTTACGTACTTGAAAAAAAAATATACCTACCTCTTTAGTAGTAGAAGTAAAAGCCGATAAAAGTTAGAACCAAAGATTACTTTTTCAGCAAACGAGAGATTGGAGAAATTAGTACTCACAATTGTATTCTCAAATAAGTAAACTTTGTTTAGTTTACTACCTGGTATTTGCCAGGAAACTTGCAAATTGAGCCAAAATCTGCTTACAATATTTTATTAGAATCGGTAGAAATGTGACCTATAGAGTAGAACAAACAGCTCTCGCTCAGTCTTCGCAAGACTTTGGCTCCCGCTCTTCTATCTCTCCGCAAACGCTAATGTTGTATCTGATAATACTAGGAGACCAAGGTACCTATAATGCTCCTAACCTCCTAAGGCTCACGGTTCTACCTATAGCCCCTATAGGTAGTACTTATATTGAAAAAGAGTTGCATTTGTTTAGTTTAATTTTAGAACAAAACAACATCAACTCTATTTCCTAAATTATAGGTTCAAATTTCACTTGAAAATTTTGGATTATTTTCTTGTATGGCTGGGGAGGATAAGGATAATTTTTAGGGTTCCGTAGCCAAATGGAAAAAAACGGAACCCTTATGGATTCGTCATGTCTGTCTGTCTGTCTATCCGTCCGTATATCACAGCCACTTTTTTCCGTAACTATAAGAACTATACTGTTTAAACTTGGTAAGTAGATGTATTCTGTGAACCGAATTAAAATTTTCACACAAAAATAGAAAAAAAAAACAATAAATTTTGGGGGTTCCCCATACTTAGAACTGAAACTCAAAATTTTCGCGAGAGACACTTCCAAAGTGGTAAAATGTGTCCCCCCCCCCCCTGTAACTTCTAAAATAAGAGAATGATAAAACTAAAAAAAATATATGATGTACATTACCATGCAAACTTCCACCGAAAATTGGTTTGAAAGAGATCTAGTAAGTAGTTTTTTAGGGTTCCGTACCCAAAGGGTAAAACGGGACCCTATTACTAAGACTTCGCTGTCCGTCCGTCCGTCCGTCTGTCTGTCACCAGGCTGTATCTCACGAACCGTGATAGCTAGCACGCTGATACTGAGCACGAACAGTTGAAATTTTCACAGATGATGTATTTCTGTTGCCGCTATAACAACAAATACTAAAAACAGAATAAAATAAAGATTTAAATGGGGCTCCCATACAACAAACGTGATTTTTGACCAAAGTTAAGCAACGTCGGGAGTGGTCAGTACTTGGATGGTTGACCGTTTTTTTTGCTTGTTTTTTTCGTTTTTTTTTTTTGCATAATGGTACGGAACCCTTCGTGCGCGAGTCCGACTCGCACTTGCCCGGTTTTTTTTAATACGTCATAAATCGTAAACCGCAATTTTATTATGTTACTTGCTGCTACGGAACCATTCATGGGCGAGTCCGACTCGCACTTGGCCGCTTTTTTTAAACAAACTAGCGTTGACCGACAAATATCGGTTTCGTTGAACTGCTCATATAAAATCTACAGGCGTTTTCTGCGAGGGCGTGCAACTATAAACTCGCGCGCGAACTACAACAAAACTATTCTATAGTGTAAACAACGTTATTTACGGTATTTGACGTCTGGGGCATTTCATATGAAGCGGACAGGAAAAAAAAAGTGAGGTTCCCGAATTTGTTTATATTTGGTTTAGTTCTTCTTCTAGTAGGTATAAAACCGGACGCCAAATATTTTTTATATATGACGTTTATTTTAAAAATTATGAGCTTTTCAAAAATTACCGTAATTGAAATTCCGATTTTTTGAAACTCGAATATCGAATAATTAAAATATATAACTTATTATTAAACCAAGCGTTTTGTATAGAATTTTTAATGATCTTTTCAGCGAAGAAATCAATTTTGAAAAATAAAAAATAAATAATGGTTAAAACCGGAAGTAAACTTTTCGAAACCATTTTTCGAAAACTTTGACCAGTTTTTTTTTATTTTTTTTCATCTCAAAATATAGCCCTAAGTATGTACAAAATACACTAGAAGTTGTAGAATGGGATCTCCATTGGTTAAGACAATAGGTCAATAAATGTACATACGTGTCGCCCTGAGTGCGACGTACCGTACTGGTATTATATAGCAGCTGTTAGGCGATATATGAAGTTAAGACGTCTGCCATCTTTTAGCAGTGAGAAGAACTAGTTACGTATGCAAGAAAGAGATGGCAGTATGACGCCACGCCATTTTGATTTTCCGTTATTGTTTTAGTTGTTACTGTGACCTTGCTGTGAATTGTGCACATTTTACGACACTTAACAATTTAATTATGGCTCCGTACGGATATCGATGTAATAATCCGTTTCGTTTAGTAAATCATCGAAAGACTAAAAATTTAAGAAAAGTTTCTATGTGCTTATTGCAAAAGTGGGGCTGTCCACCAAATGTGTATGTGTGTGCATCTTGTAGGAAACGACTTTTAAATGAATCACCTCCAGTGCCAGTGCCTCCATCAGTAGCTAATGAAAACGTTGTGCAATGCAGTCAAACATCGAGTGAATTTTCGCAGATCAACCAAGATGAACCTTTTATTCCTGAAGACAAATTCAAACATAATTCCACTCAAACTGATACATACATAGAAAGTGAAGAAATTTTACAGCAATTAAAGGAGAAATTTAATGAACCGTCGACGTTTATTTCCATGAAAACTATGATTTTGACAGTAACACCAAAATGTCTTCTCGGAGATAAAAACATTTTACCATATTTTCGACCTCAGCTGACAGTTTACGGCTGCTACCACGCGGGTTGGGAGACCAAAATATACCGAACTTGTCTACAAGTAGTTTTGCTTTTCTTGCCTGTCGCCTAGATGTTCCAAACTCTTCCGCTAGTTTATTCTCTGTCCACGATTTTGGTGCTACTGTCAAAATCATAGTTTTCATGGAAATAGACGTCGACGGATCATTAAATTTCTCCTTTAATTGCTGTAAAATTTCTTCACTTTCTATGTTTGTATCAGTTTGAGTGGAATTATGTTTGAATTTGTCTTCAGGAATAAAAGGTTCATCTTGGTTGTTCTGCGAAAATTCACTCGATGTTTGACTGCATTGCACAACGTTTTCATTAGCTACTGGAGGCACTGGCACTGGAGGTGATTCATTTAAAAGTCGTTTCCTACAAGATGCACACACATACACATTTGGTGGACAGCCCCACTTTTGCACTAAGCACATAGAAACTTTTCTTAAATTTTTAGTCTTTCGATGATTTACTAAACGAAACGGATTATTACATCGATATCCGTACGGAGCCATAATTAAATTGTTAAGTGTCGTAAAATGTGCACAATTCACAGCAAGGTCACAGTAACAACTAAAACAATAACGGAAAATCAAAATGGCGTGGCGTCATACTGCCATCTCTTTCTTGCATACGTAACTAGTTCTTCTCACTGCTAAAAGATGGCAGACATCTTAACTTCATATATCGCCTAACAGCTGCTATATACCAGTACGGTACGTCGCACTCAGGGCGACACGTATGTACATTTATTGACCTATTGTCTTAACCAATGGAGATCCCATTCTACAAAATCTAGTGTATTTTGTACATACTTAGGGCTATATTTTGAGATGAAAAAAAATAAAAAAAAACTGGTCAAAGTTTTCGAAAAATGGTTTCGAAAAGTTTACTTCCGGTTTTAACCATTATTTATTTTTTATTTTTCAAAATTGATTTCTTCGCTAAAAAGATCATTAAAACTTCTATACAAAACGCTTGGTTTAATAATAAGTTATATTTTTAATTATTCGATATTCGAGTTTCAAAAAATCGGAATTTCAATTACGGAAATTTTTGAAAACCTCATAATTTTTAAAATAAACGTCATATATAAAAAATATTTGGCGTCCGGTTTTATACCTACTAGAAGAAGAACTAAACCAAATATAAACAAATTCGGGAACCTCACTTTTTTTTTCCTGTCCGCTTCATATGAAATGCCCCGTCTGTCACTCACAACAGCAATACTACGTAAAATGTTTTGCACATCGAAATCACAAAGGAAAACAACTGCACTGCGAACGTTTACGTTCTACGTCTTTTTTTTTTTAATTTTAGGGTTGGCCGGACACCACCGTTATGAATCGGTAGTCGTCTAAGTAAATCGATATGAATTTTTCATTTTTCTTTTAATAAAAATAAGGAAAAGGTGGATAATTAACTGTAAATATGGATATATTTATCGTCACTTAACAGACAACAAATTTGACACAGTAATAACATAAATAAACTTTAAAATAGATCCCCAGTTAGTTTCAATTTTGACAATGGGTGCGACCTACTCGGTCGGTGTATTAAATACACCGACCAACCGGTAGCTTGCGGGAAAACCATATAATTCTAGCTTTATTTAAATCTCAAATAAAAATTCATTATACGTCACAATTCGATACCTCAGTCTACGTGCCATCCAATCGTAATCGCTTGCTGTGACAATCGATTTGCGTTAGTTACATCTCTATATACGTCAGTCATAATGTGTCAAATACCGCAAATAACGTTGTTTACACTATAGCTGCCTTCACAATCATTGAAATTTATCATCGCAATTACTGGAATAATAATGAGCAGCAAATAAATTGCAGTACCTATGCAATATATGGATTTTATGGATACTGTGACTACGGTTTTGAGGACTCGCTTAACTGATAGGATAGGGTATAAACTTTATTTTTTATGGGCAATAATAAACCCTGCGTCATTGTGAATGGCATTTGTCATCAAAAATATTTATAACTTCATCTGTCAAATAATAATTACTTTGTTCCTTCGTAGGCAAGCAACCGGGCTGTGTGAGCCCTCCGTTGGGGAACCAGTCGGACACGCCGCAGGACTCCAGCTTCCCCTTCTCCAGCGAGTTGGTGTGCAGACAGTCCACGTACTTAGCGTCACCGGAGTCCACCTTTAAGACGAAACGGGAGCTGAGCTAAAAGTCAATTTTGAGATTTCAAGCTGAATATACCCGTCGCTCTGACGGGGCGTGAGAGACTGTATTTGTGTGTGTAATGCACGCACACAGATGCGTACGCTTGCACCCGCGCGCGCCTCATTGCCGACAATAGGCCTGTTGCAAGTAACAAAGAATCATGGAAATAATGGTTTCAACGAAACATATATGTTAATATGATTCTAAAAAATGGCCCAATCTCAGTATAAACTGAAGGATTATTAATATATTCAATAAAATAAAAGTGCAAAATTCTCCAATCGGCCATTTTTACTGAAACGCCAATCAGAAACGTTCCAAACAGTGACGTCATCAATCCATAACATATTTCTTAGAGCAACATAGACAACCTCATTGACCGAAATCTATACGTGGGCACCAAAGAGTTCGAAAGGTGCAAAAAAAAATGTTATTTCGCCACTAAACATTTATTACGTCCAAAAAATATTATTACACGATATAAAGTAGATATCTATTTGTTATTACTTAAATAAAATGCTAAATAATACGATATTTCAACAACAAACATTTTTAATTATTTGGCTGAATGGAACTATCATTGCCATGTTGGCTGTCGTAACTAGAAAAAATGAAAAATTAAAAAGTAAAACCGGCGTTCGGTGATTTTCACTCAAAATGTACATGTATCTAAATAATTCATCTTAAACTGCAACCGTGTGAGAGTTTTTGTGTAAAATGAGTTATTGTGATAAATTTTTGTAATGTATTTATCATCCCTAATCGTAATATATGGTGCTGAATTAACAATATCATTCGGATTCAAGGGAAATTCGTAACTGTAAGTATGTAAACAATATCTACCACCCTACCACCAACTAAATAATGACGTCACAAATGGCATGCGAGGCGTTTTCGCGCGAAGTTTAAACTAGCTATAATAAAATGCAATTATCTATGTTAAATCTTATGAGTATAACTGAAATATAGTGTTTTTCGGAACTAATACAAGTGTACCGACGATATTAAAAGGGTTTTCAAAATTTGTCATCAGGCCTATTTGCAATGTTATTTTTCGTGCGTTACTGCCACGAGGCGTTCACTTATTACTTACTGTGTTGCGATTGAATTTTTTGACCCGGCTTACGTTTACGGAACTCGATAATCTTTCTACTACTGTGACTTGGCTTTGTTTACTTGACTTTGCTGATCAGCTTATTGTTTTGGACTCCGTGAGTTGTGGTTACCTATTGGACCGCACGCAATTCATCTACCTTTATTCAAGTAATTAAGCGTAATTAGCCGAAACCTTTATAAGAGTGTAATTCATAAGAAGTACATAAGATATAATTTATGTACTGGTTTGCTGTTAGCTTTTAATTGTATCACTTTACATATATGTTACTCAAATAACTAACACGGTTACATCACTGTTGTAAGAACATTATTTTTCAGGTAGGCCTTATTATACCTACTATAGGCCTTATTACCTCCTAGTACCTTAGTAGTACTAGTACTACTACGGAAATTGATTCAAAGACTCAAGACTGACTTAAGTGGCAGTAGGGTGTAGGGTTTTTTCTAGGCTTAATGAGTTCGCTGAAGCTTATTTTTTATACTTAGCGCACAGAACCACTAGTTTAACAGTATCAGCTCTAACCACATGTCACCATTTTGTCCTTTACGTAACAAGCTCAGGGGCCCAGAATATCCGATGTACCTATCAAATCAAGGTTCTGTACCAAATAAGGCCCGGTTATTATAGTTCGTTATTTTTTAGCATTAGAAAGAAGGTAAACAATCATGACGTGTCTTTTTATTAATAATTATTGAAAAACGCTTTCAAAAATTAGTTTATATTACTTATGAAAGCAAAAGAATATAAAAAAGTATATGATTAATACATACATACATACAATCACGCCTATTTCCCGGAGGGGTAGGCAGAGACCACGGATTTCCACTTGCTACGATCCTGACATACCACTTTCGCTTCCTTCACATTCATAACATTCCTCATACACGCTCGCCGGTTTAGGGTGCTCTTGCTCATTAATATGATTAATATGATTTATAATTCTAACACATTTGCTATGACTTATTTTTCAATGGTAATTTTTAATAAGACATGTCAAAATCTGTTACCTTAATGCAAAAACTAGGGTCCCGTACATAAGTCCGACTCACGCTTGACTGCACATTTCTAATAGGTTTTCCTGTCATCTATAGGTAAAGAACTATTTTGTGTATTTTTCAATATTTTAGACCCAGTAGTTTCGGAGATAAAAGGGGGTGAATGGTAATTTTTTGGCTGTTTTCTTAAATAACTTCGAACCTATGTATTTTAAAATTATAAAAAAAAACATTTCCATCTTTAGGTCACTAATTTACATATGTGTACCAAATTTCAACTTAATTGGTCCAGTAGTTTCCGAGAAAATAGGCTGTGACAGACGGACGTCAGACAGACGCACGAGTGATCCTATAAGGGTTCCGTTTTTTCCTTTTGGGGTACGGAACCCTAAAAACGAACTTTAAGCGTGCTAACTTTCAAAATTTCATTTTTTATAAGATAGTATAAGTAGATGGGCAAAAATTTTGCGTCCATGTCCACCAGTGAGTAAGTGATTGAGATACCTAAACATTTAACTTTATAATGTAAAATGATATAATTTACTAACCTACTCGTTTAATTTCAGGTAGGTTGAATAAGGAACCAAGTAACCATGGGGAGGAGCAGTATTTACTAACATTTTCTTTTTGGGTCTTCAGAGTGTATCGTTTCCTTTTTTTTGCACATATTACACTTAAGTATATATTCTCTGTGTAAACCCTTACGTCTTTCAATGACAAAGGCAAGATCAGCAAATGTACAATTTGTATGATCGTGCCTGATATTTGAGATCACAGAAAATAAATATTTTAAATCCACTATTCTGCGACCTTCTAAAATTTTGTTTTATCATGATTCATGATTAAAAAGCTCGGATTCAATAGTCATATCAAACGTCGATTATGCAGTTGATGATGAGCTTGCATTTTCTACCATTGGTGCTGCAAATGCATCAACCGGTGGCGATAAACTTTGCCCTCTTGTAAAACAAATTATTATTGTGATTGTGTCCAGCAAAAGGCCAAAATTCGGTTTACTTTCCTGTTTAAAATATTACTAATTTATTCATATTTCAGATTAGGTACATAGGTAACTGTCTGAATGTTACAATGCCAGCTGGCAAATTCTATCACATTTGTTTGTTTGGTAGTCATGGTAACATTCACTTACATTGATATCCTTATTAAGATCTGTATCTTATTATCCAGACCTTAAAATATTGCCACCGTTGCCCTTTAAAAAAATACTGTTTAAATAATTGGCTACTCAAACAATGCTTCTATAGTATAAATAATGACTACACAAAAATGGGTAGTATTGTATATAATGCACGAAATAAGGCCCGATTCTTAAGCGGGTTTAAATTTTGAGGCCATGTCCGCTAATACTATAGACAAAATATCAAGTTTAATAAACACAAAAAAAAAACATTGATGGGCCTTATTTTATAATTTAGGCCTTACTTTGTAATTTAAAGTAGAGTTAGGCCAAGAAAAATCTATAGCGATTTTGATAGAACACGCAGTGCAAGTATTATTTCAAACGTCGCTTCTATGAAATTATGACATATAAATAACACTTGCACTGCGTGTGCTATCAAAATTGCTGTAGACTTTTCTTGGTCTGACTCTAATATATTCTTTATTACACCACAAACATAAAGACAAATTTAAAAAAAACCGGCGAATGCAAGTCGGACTCGCACACGAAGGGTTCCGTACCATTATTTATAAAAACGGTCACCCATCCAAGTACTGACCCCGCCCGACGTTGCTTAACTTCGGTCAAAAATCACGTTTGTTGTATGGGAGGCCCCACTAAAATTTTTATTTTATCCTGTTTTTAGTATTTGTTGTTATAGCGGCAACAGAAATAAATCATCTGTGAAAATTTCAACTGTCTAGCTATCACGGTTCGTGAGATACAGCCTGGTGACAGACGGACGGACGGACAGCGGAATCTTAGTAATAGGGTCCCGTGTTTTACCCTTTGGGTACGGAACCCTAAAACCGATTTACAATGTAGATAAAGGTAGCAACAGGCGGTCTTATCGCTGTTAGTTCTTATTCTTCGTTTGTTTAGCATTAGAGTGAAGGTGACGTGTCTTTTTTAAGCATGCAATCGTATAATTATTTAGCTTTTTTTGTAATAGTTATGTACTTAGTGGTTAATATTAGTATTTACTATTTTTTTTTTCAATAATGCTTAAAAACGAAGTATAGTCATGACAACCAAATATTAACGCCATTGTAGGGCAGGATATACAGAACATGAATCATTAGTACTGTCACGCTCCGTGATTGTTGAGCCATTTAGGGTTCTAGCTAAATTGGACATTCCATAGAGCACGAGTAAGTATGGAACAACCAATTCAGCTAGGACCCTAAATTGCTCGACAATTACGAAGCGTGCCTGTAGGTACCTAAAAATTTTGTTAACCCATTTTAACCATGCAATAAAATATTTTTGATTTTGATTTCTAATTTGAAATATTAGAATCAAAAAGTTCATAATAGATTGTATATCATAACTACAAAAATGTGTTCCCTACTCTCAACCCAAAACCCCTTGTATCTTAGGATCTAGATATTTTCACACAAGACGGTTTATCGATAACTTCTTACATCACTAGATTATCGACATTAAATGTCGACTATTGCCCATCACTTTTCTGGCTGTGTACGTATTTAGAAACTTGACTCCGCCCCTAAAATTAGTGCGATAGGGACAACTGCAGCTGAGGCGAAAAATCCTGCGTAAAAATGACAAAAATCGAGGTTTCGTAGTCCTCTTTTTCCTCCCCCAAAACTTAACCAATCGTAACCAAATTTGGAAATCTAAATGATTATGAAATTATCTGTGTCGGACCGTTTTGCTTTTTTGGCTAATTGATATCAGTTTTGAATACCACGGCTCTCATTGCGGCATAGTCTATTAGGCCATTTTGGCCGTTTTTGAAGGGCTCTAGCGCCTTAAAAAACAAAAATAACAAAAAAAGCAAAACGGTCCGACACAGATATTGACAATATTAATCTGTGTTGAAAAAATCATTGCTCTAGCTTCAAAAACCACGGAGGAAAACGAGGACTACGTTTGTATGGAGGAATGACCACTCCTGTTGGCTCTTAACACCCATTAAATGAGTCAGAAGAGAAATTACCATATTTTGGGTATTTTACTGACTTACTAACATACAAATTTTTACTTTATATGTATGATTGACTAGGTACGTACGTAATATACAAATAACATCCCCATGTTATTCACGAGGTTAAACCAAATTTTTGGTTTGATTTTCGTACTAAATTAAAGCTGATGCGTCTCCATTTTGCATCATAAATTGAATCCTATACTTTAGTGTATACGTTACCTTCTTATTCTTATCTTCGGTGACAAACAAGGGCATGGCTGGATCAAGGGCTGCAAAAATGCATTATGATAAAATAAATAATAATTCCTTATAGGTACGTGGTATTGCCCAGGATGTTAACATTTTTTGGATGAGTGAGTAAAATAATTTGAGACCACTTTGTTAGTTCAATATGCAATAGCAATTAAATATGTATTAGTTTGGTAAGATTAGAGTTGTTGACAATAAAGTTGGCCAGTGCACTTTGGCGCTCAGAACTGTATTCCGTATTGTTCGAAAATAGATCTCACCTGATATTATTTGCAATTTCCCACTGGTCAGATTTTTTTTAATTCACCCAGCAGTCTGTCCTTCAAGACTGAAGCTAATGACGTTCACATGAAATTTCCTTAAATTGAATCCGTGCTCGGAAACCTGGTTGATGAGTTGGGCCGTGCACTTGCCCACCAGTTCTGTGTCGTGTTGCTGTGAGGTAGGTTCACTTACCTGATATCCTTTCCAACTTCCCACTTGTCAAAAAGTTTGCAGTCAATCCAGCCGTTTGTCCTCCAAGACTAAAACCGATGATGTGGAACTTCTTCAAATCGAAGCCGTGTTGGGTCACCAGTTGGTCGATGAGTTGGGCTGTGCACTTGCCGACCAGTTCCGTGTTCCGTGCGGCCTGGAAGTAGCACGGCTCGCGCGCGATGGGGTTGTAGTCGACGCTGATGACGTTGTAGTTGCAGCATTTCATGTAGGCTGAGTTTAGGGGAATAGTTAGAGCGATGTAAGCAAGATATTCAGACATGATATCAAATAGGTAAATCTTAAATTGGAAAGGTTCTAGATTTTATTTGTACAATCCTTTAAATCTTTATGGTTTCATTTTAAAGTACCGTGACACTTAACAAATAATAGATATAAATTGATGCATAGAATTTGTGTAAGAGCTAGCTATTAATTAAATTCCAGTACTATAGACAAATTCTGGGCCGATTAAGAAACATGTCCTAATAGTCACAGGACAAGTCAACAAGGTTTCCTTCTTGTTTTTACCTGGTCGTATTTCCTTGCTGGGCGAATAGTCTTTGTGGCCTGTGTACCCGTGGATGAGGATCTTGATGGGAGCGTCCACGACCCACGGCGCCGATTTGATGGAGTCTGTGTCCTTGGCTTGTACTTGATGCGGCTTCTCTTCGTTGGCCCTGCATATGAACCAACGTCTTTCTTAGTAAGACATACCTTTCCTATAAGTCGTCTTGTCGTTGTGTGTTCTGTCGAAACATTGCATGGTGGTTTTTTACCACGATTATTTGTCTTGAGTTTTTGACTAAGTAAACATCGGAATTAAAAGGTTATAGTGCAAATAAAGTTTGTCATTAAAATTTCACTACCAAATAATAAACCTACCCATTTTCTAGCAATGGTAGAAACAGTAGGTATTTTATTTTAAATAACATGCTTACCTGTAGCTTTGGTAGTCAACTAGGAACTTAGCCCGGTTTTTCTAAAATACTTTCTACGTGAATCTCAATTAAGGATGTACCTACGCTGCTGTCGTGTTCACAATAATAGACATGTATAGTATTACATCTATTTACTCATAGTTTGTTACCTACCTCGTGTAGAGCCAAAATGTAATATTTTGGTTCGGGCATTCCATCGGCGGTGTTACGCACCCCTGTTGTGCTCTTGCGTAGCTGAAAACTAAATAAGGTGAAAACTAATTACTTAACTCAAAAATTATACAGCCTGTGGCCTGTAATACGAGCAAAAAATTAAACTGTAGGCTGTACTCCTCATACTGCCCAACATTTGTTCAGCAACTTTTAAAAATAACTTGTGGTTTGATTTTTAATATACTTTTAAGTTTATTCTAAGACGCAATGTATTGCGAATTTTGTTATGTTTAAGGCGTGACAAGCAACGTCAATCACAATGATATGGCGTGGCGATGGCGTCCATTGAAGATAATATTTATTTTGTATGAAAAATAGGCCTCCGACCGATAGGCTTCCTTGGGTCGGAGGCCAAGTCTCTTTTTGGGTCGCTGAGCCAACGGAGTAAGTAAGTAAGTCATCATCATCATCTCAGCCATAAGACGTCCACTGCTGAACATAGGCCTCCCCCTTACATAGGCCTCCCCCTTACATAGGTCTCCCCCTTACATAGTAAGTAAGTAAGTATGAAAAATAGGAACTCTAAATACTTCATAATATTTAAAAGTTGTTGAACAAAAGTGTCACCGTTTGAGTAGTACAATCTATGTTTTAATTATTTGCTCGTGTTACAGGCCACACCCGGTATGTATCTAAAGCCATACAGTGCTTTGACTTAGGATCTTACTATTTCTACTTTTTCCTAATCACAACACGATACCGAATATGCCCTATAACGGGTCCCCGCTATTTATGTTAAACCTTAAATTAACCTGTATTTGATCTCACTATAATTAATTGAATCCTTAATAATCCTTCTAAATTTTCAATGCAGTTTACTTTGCTTGTTGGCATGATAAAAATGATGATTGTATTGGCAATTTGTGTCAGTTGAATGGTTCGCCGGAAGACAATTGTGATAAGAGCGCACCTTCTGTGACGGTTACGACTCGGCTGCTGTCAAAAATGTAAATGTATGGATGGTAGAGGTACCTCTACCCCAAAGAGTGCATATGGTACATAAGTATATTTACAGTACATATTGTGCTACTTTACGGCCCTGGGGCGGGATTAAGGACAATACGTGCCTATGTCGAAAATTTAAAGGGCCGTATGTACTGATGTAAAACGTTGTACACTACATGTGTATTGTAATGTACTATATAGCTCTACCCTCCATATGTAAAAGTATACCTCACGCAATTTTTTCGCATTTGTCGGTCGGTGACTTACTATAGGAAATCTAAAGGCACCATTACTAAGTTTATAGGCGCTTAATTTTATGAATACATAGCCAAGTGTAAACATAATATGGTTGCACACATCATACTCAAAAATATGTCCCATCCCATAGCTCTTATGTCATCGAATTAAAATCCATGGGACATATTTTTGAGAAGTTATATGCACCCATATTTTTACACTTGACTGTACTTGATTATGCATTCATAAAATTAAGCGCCGATAAACTTAAATTAACAGAATATTGATGATTAGATACAATTGAAGTCAATTTGCCTGTTAGAGTCTGTGCAGAAAGAAAAGAGTCGTGAAGTGTATGGGCACCCTTACATTCCACGACTCTTCTCTTTCCGCACATACTCTACATTACTCGTTGCATGGTAAATGAAATTGATAGAATATGAGTACTTTATTGGGTATCCCAAAGACAAAAAAAATACTTTAAGAACATTTTTGTTTGTGTATAAAAACAGATAAATTATTGAGTAGACACACTACTATTTAAAATTACTAATTATTACTATTTATTCAGACTTCTGTCGCATAAACGGAGGACGCTGGTTCGATTCCAGCCTTGGACACTGGAGACCTTGGTAATTTTCTCCTTCTTATACGACATTAATTTCGATTTGTATTTTGGATTACAAAAATAATAACTGGAAGCAATGCATTTTGCTAAAAATACTTACCAATACTAAATATAAAAACAGAGATAGCACAATCCATTTTCAAAGAAGTAGATAGGCCTATACAATTACAATTAAATGTAGTAAAACTCTCGCCTATATATAAACACATGACACGCCTCGGTGCTTCAAAAGCCTCTTACGCCCAAGACCAAAGAGCGACTGAAAATTTTAAGCACAACTAATGGCATGGAGCGGTCGTTATAATCTTTTGACGCTATTTCCTTTTTATTAGATCAGGTGTAGGTACTTTATGAATGTCTTGAATTTATTTAGAAGTAATTATGTAAATCGTATCTCACTTGTTGTTATAACTGCAATAGCTCCATTATTCTTTTTACATTTTCATCAAAAACA
This sequence comes from Cydia splendana, assembly GCF_910591565.1. Taxonomy (NCBI): domain Eukaryota; kingdom Metazoa; phylum Arthropoda; class Insecta; order Lepidoptera; family Tortricidae; genus Cydia; species Cydia splendana. Next base: position 31,349,801 of record NC_085960.1, on the reverse strand, counting down.
CGGCTTAAGTACATCGGTTGTACATCAGTCAGATTGATTTTAAATTTGGCAAGATTACGTATAATGCTGATTTTATGATTCCAAGCTACAAAGGAGTTTGAAAGGCATGCTTTTTTACAATACCTAATATTATATTTTACAAAAGTACCTATTTTATATACACAGGTGTTATCCGCTCGCTTCTAGAACAGTAATTAAAAATATTTTTTTGTGCGTATTTAATATTAAAAAATAAATATCGCTCATCTTTAGCTGAATCGGATTATCTAGTTTTTCGTCACGCAAGTTGTAGTTGTACGCGAACTGCCGAATCAGTACTTAATCAAAAGTAAATAATGCGTCCGACCTATTTAACCCTTCATGTGGCGGTCAACCCGTTAAAGGTCGGATCGAAAAGCAGTAAACTGGCGGCCCACCATTCACGGGTCGATGCGAAAACCAGTAAACTGTCGGCCACCAGTGAGTGGTGAATGAGGTGTTGCCGTATTTAGAGACGAAATTGAACGCATTTAAGTATAGTTATGCTCTTCTAGCGCCCAATATTAGGTAGCGTGTTAGACAAGAATAGCATACCGTAAGAAACACAAATACACTTGGTATAAAATTTGTTGGTGAGGACCATTCATTGTGGAGGGACCGCCTAGTCAGAGATCAGTCTTGATTTTTAAAAGGTTGTTTTGTACAATAAATTGTATGTTAGGTCCCTTTAAATGATATAATCTTAAAAATAAATGTCTTTATTTGATAATTAAATAGCAATCACCTCCAATTATCAATTTGTTTTATGGTGGTATTCATTTTAAACAAGGAAACTGGAAAACTATCATTCTTCCGGATTTTGATTAGGTCTGGCAAAATGTATAAACATTGTAATAATTTAATTGCTATATTCAAATAGCGTATTTAACGCTGATTATAAGGATATGTGATTTAATATACTTTCAAACATAGAAAAGCTTAAATCGACGATTTTGTAAAATTCTTTTAATCTGCGCTGATCACCCATCGGGGCCCCGCCACGTGACTGCTTTTGCGCAAATCCGCGGCGCCACTTGACTACTTTTCGCGTTTTCGCTGGCGCCACTTGAAGGGATAAGGCTTAAATTAGTTGTGTGATAAAGCAATATGATGCATCATGCATAGAGGTACTGTAGATAGAACTGATCTGCCAGAGGCGGCCATAGGAACTCTGTGATAAAACAACGCCATAAGACAAGTATATTCACACTCAGCAATAAAAACTAAAAATGAAATTATTAACAAAAAACTTATTTAAAGTTTAAAATTCTAATACACTCCACAGTCTTGTCTGTATTGTAATATGTTAATGTTTTCAAATTAACGCAAAGAACATGCCCATACGAGTATTAGCTTATCTTCATGGCGTGTGTTTTGGCATTTACGGCGAATTCTGTTATAACGACGGTTCGGAAACACTTATCTCAGATATGTATATACTTATCTATTCAGGGGGCCTAGTCAAAATGCCAAACGTTGATAGAAAACGCCAATCCAAAGAATAATGCATGAAATTGTCACGTGACTTTTCGTAGCATCTGTCATCGCGATAGATTTTTTCTTTGCGTTTGTTTATATAAAAACGCGTTCCTCGAATATATAGGCTACTGCCAGACGGTATCAATAACGCAGCAGATCTCATTTCCATCCATTTAGTTCAGTACCTAAAGAAAGGATGACTCACGCTAGACCGGGCCGTGGTAAACATGTGGTTCTTTCCATAGAAAACGAAGCTCCGGAAGGTCCGGCCTGGCCACAGCCCGGTCTAACGCGAGTCATCCTATCTCCTCTGGTTTGGAGTTCAGGTTCCGCAGCGCAGTTCTATACGATTGACGAAAGTCTAGTTATTTTGAAACGGGTTTCAGTTCCATTGATTTTGTTCGGTGCTTATACCTAATACCTATACCTCTGGTCAAAATAACTCAATTTTCGTTCAATATTATGACGCTAAATGTTGGACGAACACGATTTTCCTGCCAGCTTCAAGCGTCTATAGGGATCGTGCGCGTTGGAGGGTCTGCCATATTGAGGCCTGAATCGGAAACATAAACATGTACCTACATATTGTATATTGCTAAAGCAAGTGCTCTACCGTCTACCGTTCTCGTATGTTTTCTTGTGCATAACAGGTTCTGCCATCTTATGGGTTCTATCGCAAGCATAAACTTACATTTAAGGTGACAGTCCATTTCCAACGACAGCAGCACTACCATTCATTTTACTATGGAAATTGTCAATAACACCGACTCGTTCGTACTAGTAGTGCAGCTGCGGTCAGAAATGGAATGTTACCCTTACGCCTCGCACCAAAAATCTGACGGCTCCTAACCTAATGCTACCCCCTATAGTTCATGCACGCTCCCTATACTGTTCCGTTAAAAATCTATTTCATAGCAGGTTCAGGATATCGATAAATAAAAAATATTTAATTATTTGTTATTTTTTATTGTTCATATTAACATAAATCAGTCGGTCATCGTAAACAAAAAGGCATTTGGCACTTTGTTTGCTAACAGTATGGCTCGATAAAATTTTAAACAGAAGTCGTATTGTCAAATTACTATTTAGAGAGACTTATTTTTTGAAATAAATAAAATTGCAGGACAGCAAATAATTTTACTATCTTTTAGAACAACCAAATTTTTTTAGAAAGGTTAAAATAGTAATGAATCATGCTTGCTTGCCTCAGATACACAACCCAAAAAATACTGTTGATGTTGTCTGCAATCTTATTTATAAATTTATTTTTGACGACAATCTCAAAACTAGATATTAAAACGAGACAGAAACTTAACTTCATTTCTTATATACAAAGTGACTTCCTATTCTATATATACATTCAAAATATTCATTCAATACATTACAAAATTGCATGAAGTTTATTACACAAAACGATCAACAAGATATGGCAAGAGAATTGAATCTAGAGAGACCTTGATACAAGATCGCAACAAATATTTGTACAAAACTTAAAATTACTCCAGTCTATTTACAATATGTCCTTAAATAATAATTTATACATTACACGTATTCTTCTGATGGCTTAGGGGTGCCATTTGGAAGTCTTAAAGAGGAAGATATTCGACCGTTAACGGAGTCGGGCAATTCAGCGATATCTTTAAACACGCCAATCATACTTTCAAAATTCGGACCCCAGTTAAGCAGATAGTCCCAACCTAAGGTAGCTGGGGCAGGCGACCCGTTAGCCTGCCGGTACAGCGCGGACCCGACGTGCGGCGCGAGGTCATCATCCGAAGCGACCAAAGTACTGAGAGATCCCCGAAAGGACGAATCAAAACTTTCATACGGAGGTGGTAAAATAGGCTTCTTCGAATTATTGCTACCCACGTTGGGCCTTCTCACATCCTCTGGCTTGTCAGCATTTATACTATTATTATCATACTCTACTTCTGAACATGTAAAGCTATCATTACCACTTTCATCGTCAGAGCCGGTTGAACTTCTATTGTCGACAGGTGGTGAGTGATGCCTGTGTGACATATGATGACCGACCCCTCCACCTCGAGGTGCTTCGCTCGAGCTTGATACTGCATCTAAGGTTGACACTAGACTTGAAGTTCGTTGTCGTGCATTCATTCTCTCTATTTCTTCTGCGGTTAGACCGACCGCTCCCGACCCTACAGAAACTACTTGAGGAACTTGAGGTGGGGCACTAGGCGTTTTTCTCCCAGCGGATGAACTCTGGCCACTTAATTGAGACATGACCGGACTGTTCAAGCTTCGTTCGCTATTGCTATGAAGAGCATCTTTACCGACGCCTCCTGAGCTTGACGTAGTTGCGAGTAATGCGCTTTGTAGAGGCTTTCCTGAGATATCGTGAAGAGTTAGTATCCTTGGTTGTTGGCTTAGTTCACTACTAGGAGACAATCGGGCTAATGGTGTGGTTTGGTGTTGTCTTGGTTGTGACGGAGGCTGAGACGGTTGTGGTAGGACTCTTGGTGGGTAACCGGCATGATGTGGTGAATGCCTGTGTTGAGGTGTTTGGTGCTTGTGGTGGTACCCAGCTATGGGAGGAGGTGTTGCTTTATATTTACGAATACCTGCAGCTTCTCGGAATCCCTTGTAATGGTAAACAATATCTATGTCCGATGGCGCAATAGAACTGGCGTTTTCGAGATCATAATGCTCAGGTATCTCTGAGTTCAAATCCATTCCACTTGGGTGGTCATGTGTATGATGGGAATTATTTGTAGATGGTGGCGGTGGTGGGTGATGATCTTCTCTTAGCGCAGGACTTTTGCCCACTACTTCACGCTCTATGATATCAGGTCTTTGTGGCCGTGGCGGGTCTATATTCATTATTTCACGATCTTTGTACTTTTTAGATAGTAGTTCTGGGCCAACTATATGACCGACGTTTCGCATAATGTCAGCATTATCAGACATATAGCTGTTCAGACTTGTCTCGTTGCTGTGTAAATTTCGACTCATCATACTGTCATTTGTACCAGCTATCAAGTTCGGTGCATTCAACATAGCAGGACCACCGTTTTGTTTGGAATGCATGATGCTTTTACCCGTTGGCATGTTACCCTTTTCTTTCTTTTGCTTTCGAAGACGGAATACGACGAACGATACTAAAATGGCAACAATCAGAATAATAAAGAAGACGATGACTAGGGTAATACCGATACTGAGAGGATCAGGATTTTGCGCTAGGCCGACTCCGAAGCTACTATGGCATCCAGCCAATATTTTTCCTTTACGAATTATTTCTTTAAATATACTTCCGTTTCCAGTAAAAGGTTGTATTTCGTTATTAATTGAAAAGTTTGCTAAACAGCCTTCAAAATTGTTGTTGCTAGTAACGGGCAAAAATTCTGTTTTTACGCCGCCAAATGAAATTACTGTTAAATAAGGGTCCAAAAAATCATGCACCCCGGCAGCGTCTAGTTCTTCGCCTACATTTGCACCATCTACTATAAGGCGAATACTTCTTCCAAGAGAGAACAAAGTGACATTGTGCCAGGTGCCGTCAGCAACATCTACCTGTTCCAGTTGTGTCATATTGACGATAGTATTTTGTTTTGAAGTGTAAACAATTTTTCCTCCCATTAATTCAATCAAAGTGTAATACTTGTCAGTTGCTGAATAAAATAGTATGCCTTCTTTACGATACGTTCTAAAAAAGAACGTGAGTGATTTAGCTGGATTTATGTGTTTTTCAGAAAGTCTACTAGATTTTTTGTTCCAAGCTGTGTCTTCTATGTAGAATGTCTCCAACAGCTGCATTCTTCGATGTTTTTCTGAGATTGTATAGTAGACAAATCCATTACCACCAACAGATATAGGCTGGAATGACGAACCGCAGTCTGGGGATAAAACATTGCCATTGCATTTACAGTAATTTGTCTTCCATCGGTCTAGGCATTCACCGTTGCCACACACGTCCTTTTTATAACAAGCTCCCTTTTCTTCTCGACCACAATTTGGCTCAACTCCACGGGATTTTATGGGATTTGTTAAATTTAATAAGCGTCCATTTATTGATATGCTGTGGATACATCCGATAAAGTCATCAGTGTGAATTTGTCCCGGGCGTTCTAGGACTGGATCAGCTTTGTGAAGACCACCGATGAGAAGGCGTTCGTTGTTGAAGTTTAATGTCCTGAAAACAATCACACAAAACGTCAATTTTAAAAAATAACCGTAATCAATAACGCTTTCACAGGTCTTGCCTATCATCACTATATTTTTTTTATATATTTTAATAATATACCTACTACACATATATCTTCAAACTAGTTTGTAAGATGGAATGGACTTTAATATTTAATTTCAAGAAAAGGTAGCTATTAATACAAATATGAGTTAAGTGATCAAATACGTACCCTGCTTGGCCAGTTTCGTCGTTGTAGCAGGAGTGGTCGCCGGGTTCGCATTCCATGCAAACGTCGCCATGGTCTATGCAAGAAGTGACGCTCAACGAGATAACACGGCCGTTCCTGGTTGCGGTCAACTTGTACCATCCGCCGTCTGCGAAGTTCTTCCTAGTATCCGTGATAGCAACTGAAGCAATAGATGTCCTTGCACCTCCAAATGAAAATACGGGTGTTCCTCCTAGAAGCTCAATTGCAATAAAATCGGATCTCCCGCCTGTTTGTGCCCCGTAGTTGTACAGTAGCAGCGCATCAGACTTAGTAGTTGCAAATATGATTGTTATGTCGTTGGTAGAAGCATCCAAGGCCGGAAATTGCATATAAGATAGTTCATTAAATCCGAAAGTAGAGCTTTCACAATGAGCACCGTAACGGCCATTTGTGCAACTGCACTTGTATCCAGGCTTCAGGCTTATACATATTCCACCATTGAGGCATGGGTTGGGTCTGCAGGAGTCCACTAAGGCTTCACACTCATTCCCGCGATAACCTGGACGGCACAAACAGAAGAATGTTTTTCTATCGGCACTTTCTTTGCAAGATCCACCATTTTTACATGGATTTGTATTACATAAGTCGTCTCTTTCCAATTCACACGTTTTGCCTTCACGGCGAGGCTGACATGTACAAACAAAGTCATGACCCTGTTTTCGACATTGACCTCCAAAGCGACATGGGTTTGGAGAGCACGGATCTTGTCGTTTTTCACATTTGTCGCCCATAAATCCTTCCGTGCAATGACAAGTGAACTCGTGCCGCACTAAAGGCGACGAAAGAATCAAAGCGGCACTTTCTGTTATTTTAGTTTGGTCTAAAACTTTTATTGAATCGAAGCAAATACCATTATTTTGACATTCGTGGAAAGAACACGGCATGTAAGATACTATTATTTGACTCTTTAATAACTTTGACATGTCACGCTCTTTGGCTTTCAAGTGTTTTTCTGTAAGCTCTCTTTTCCAGACTGAATGATTTCCTTTAGTAGCTATTGTAAGATACAAGTTACCATCATCCTCATTGATACTGTATAAATAAACACTTTCTGTGCTTTTGAGTCCCGTTTTAAGAGTTTCAAGTAAACTTCTGTAATAGTGCGTCAGGAAATGAGATGCCGTCATATTAATAATTCTCAGGGTTACAGACTGCTCTACTGTATTATTATCAAAAGAGAAGTATTCCACGCTAACGGATGAGACCACATCTCTGTGAATGCCATCATTACCAGACACAGAAAATGAATATCCTTGGCCTGGTCTCACTGCATTTGTGTGTAACTCACATCCCTTTTTGACATACAATAAAGAAAGTGTGAGGTCGGATGTCGAGTCTTTGATAATTTTGCATTTGTAGTCACCAACAATGTCTAGGTCATTTGGTTTAACGTCGGCAATTTTTCCAGAAGGCACTTTATTGTTAAATGCATAGACAAGTACATGCACTGATCTTGATGTTGGTGGGTTATCATTACGATCTAGCACTTTTATAGGTATTGTATAATTTGATGACATGACGGGTGTTCCGCTGTCTTCTATCTGTATGATTATTTCTAAATAAGGAGTCAGTTCCCTGTCTATTTTCTTTGTAGTTAACATAACTCCTGTATGTTTGTGTACTTTAACGAAATTTTGATGTTTTCCTCCTATGATAGAATAAGAAAATGGAGCACCGTTTGGTGGAAGATCGGGATCATTTGCAGTGAGTGTTGTTATGCTGGTGTTTGGTGGTTCATTTTCAAAAACAGCGCCATTAAAGTTGGCGACATCAAATATAGGCCCATTGTCATTAATGTCAGTTAAGGTTATCGTGACTGTGGCTGTACCAGTTTGAGGTGGAACACCGGTATCAATTGCGCCAACAATCAAAGAATATGTGGGCAGTGCCTCTCTGTCCAGCTGACGTGCAACTTCTATTTCACCAGATAATGGGTCTATTTTAAAATCTTGATTGACATTTCCTCCAATTATTGAAAAGCTGAACTGATTATTCTGCGGGCGAACATCTTTGTCAAGGGCTTGAACTTGTATGACTTGGTGTCCTATATTTGCACCTTCAGAAATGACCGCCTCGTAGTTATGGCGCAAGAATTCGGGTGGATCGTTACCATCTTGTATAGATATTATTACTTGTGCTTCGTCAGTGTCGTTTCCATGTATTCCTCCTGAATTTTTTGCAAGCACTGTCAACACTACTCTATTTTGAGTTTCTCTGTCTAAGTATCGAGCGACTCTTATAACACCGGTTTGAGAGTTAATACTGAAGCCTTTATCGTTACTAGAACCCACGAATAGGTAGTAAATTATTCCATCATCACCGCTATCTTGATCAGTTGCTTGAATAACGCCAACATTTGTGCCAACCTCAGCTGATTCCGATACATCAAAGTGAAATACTGGCTGAATAAACTTTGGATAAAATTCGTTTACGCCTGTAATTTCTACTAATACTTCAGTCATACTTTTCATTGTAGTATCTGGATTTGAAGCCATTATTTCAATTTTGTACATGGACTTTTCTTCATAATCAAATATTTCTTTTGAAAATATTTCGCCAGTATTTGCATCAATACGAAATAGAGACTTCATTTCATTATTTTTAATTGAATACTTAATAATTGCATTTTTTGGCGAATCTATATCAATTGCCTTCACTGTGAAAATGAAACTATTCACTGGTGAATTTTCTGGTAAAAAGGCGGTATAGTGAGTTTGGTTGAAAAGAGGAGCATTATCATTGATGTCGGTTAAAATAATAGTCAATGTAGCTGTTGTCTCTTTTGGCTTAAAGCCTAGATCGCTGGCAGTTATATTCAAACGATACTCTTGAATTGTGTCGTAATCAAGTGGCCGTAGAATGCTTATCGTGCCTGATACGGGATCAACTGCAAAATATTTTCCGAAATTCCCAGATGATATAGCATATCGGACTATTCCGTTTGGACCTTCGTCATCGTCGCTAGCTTTAACTGTTAGTATAGAAGATCCGGTTGGTTCATTTTCTGGTACTATAACTTGATAGCTTAGTGCTGTAAATTTAGGTGCAAACATATTCTCACCAGTTACAACGAAAGACAAATACGTTTCATCTGATTGCGGAGGAACTCCACGATCAACGGCTTTTACTTTCAGGTCGTAATATTGACCAAGATCATAAAATTGTTTCTTGACAATTATCCAGCCGTCTCTTTTATCGATGGTGAAATATGTTGACCCATTGCCTCCGGACACGTAATATTCAACTTCTGCGTTAATTCCAAAGTCCAAATTATCTTCAGCGGTCAGTTTGACGATTTTTTCGCCTAAAGTAGCATCCTTTGGAACAGGTACCAATCTTTCGTGGTCACGGAATTTTGGCGAATTGTTATTCGCATCCACAACATTGATCGTAACCAAGCATTCTGATGACATTGGGGGTTTACCATTATCTGTGGCTATGACAATCACGGAATAAGTATTTTCAGGTGAAGAATTTATCGAAGTTCTTTTGTATCTCAGGACATATTTGCTCAATATTTCACCTGTTGCAGGATCGATCGTAAATATATCCGAAGGTTGCTGTAATGCATAAGATATTATAGAATTTGGTCCTTGTTTATCTCTATCATTTGCAATGACTTGTCCTACAAAACTATTCTTCTTTTGTAACTCTGGGAAGTTGAAACTGTAGTAGGAGTACTCAAATTCTGGAGCATTATCATTTTGGTCCTGTATGGTTATTGTCAAGGGTGTTTCTGATCTCCACGCTCCGTCAATAGCGGCAACTTTTAATATGTATTCGTCTTGTAGTTCTCTGTCCAAGGATCCAACGACAGTCACATTACCGCTGATGGGATCGATGACAAACTTTCCACCGGGGTTTTCTACAAAACTGTATGTCGCATTAGCATTTGGCCCCGAGTCCAAATCGGAACTAGTTACTTTGATTACAAAGGATCCAATTTCTGCATTTTCTGTGACGTTGACGCTAAACAGCCTTGTAAATCGTGGCGGATTGTCATTTTTATCTAAAACAGTTACAATAACTGTTGAACTTCCTACCAACTGAGGAGTTCCATGATCGTAGGCTTCTACCAATAATTCATAAAATGGAGTTGTTTCTCTGTCCAAAGCCATATTAGTATATATTTCCCCACTTTCAGAGTCGATTTCAAATGTTTCTTCATAATCATTAACCAATCTGTAACTAATTCTACCATTTTCATTAGAATCATCATCGTGAGCTTCTATTTTAATGACAAGTTGTGAAGGGGACTCTTCTTCTAAGACAGTGGCATTGTAGAGTGCCTGTTCAATGACGGGAGCATTATCGTTTGCATCAGTTACTTTGATTTCGATTTCTATAAAAGACTTTAGTGGTGGGTTATCTGAATCTCTTACTTCAAACCAAACTTCATATAAAGGCATTGTTTCATAATCAAGACCTTTTCCAGTGACAAAAACTTCTCCACTCATTGGCTCTACTCTCAAAGCATCACCTACGTTGCCGCCAGCAATGGCGTATTGTAATAGGCCTGTTGGACCTGTCTTTGGTGATGATGCTGATAGTCTTGTAACTAAAACACCTTCAGGTGTATCTTCCGAAAATGTGAAGGTTAATTTATTAGTAACCGCAAATTTTGGAAAATTTCTTACTGACTTGGGTATGAGCTTTAATTCAGCTGTGGTTTGTCTCGGTGCAGTACCTGAATCTGTAGCAACTATTATTAAATTGAAAGTTGAACCACTTTTGCCTCGATATTTCATAAGATTTTCCTCCGCTTTTATTACTCCAGTTTCTTTGTTTATAGTGAATAAATTTTGATGTTCACCTTTTAAATCATATTTTATTTTCTTGTTTAAGCCTATATCGCTATCTGTAGCTTTAACACCAAAAATAAAATCTCCCGTGATAGTGCGATCTGAAATGTAGGTTTCGTATTCAGGTTGAGAAAAGGTTGGCGTGTTGTCATTTTCATCGTCAACGACAATTGTAAGATTGGCCGTAGCTGTGCGTGGATCAGTCGTGGATGAATCTTGTGCCATTATTATTAGATAATAGACATCCCACTCTTCTCTGTCTAAAGATGCATTAGTGGAGATAACGCCTGTTCCAGCATCAATTTGAAATCTTTCAGATTTGTCACCCAGAAGGCTGTAACGAATTTTAGCATTATTTCCAATATCCTTATCTGTTGCTTTTGGGCTAAGTATTATAGTTCCTGTTGGCAAATTCTCTTTGACTCTTGTTTTGTAACTTTGTCTTTCAAATATGGGACTGTTGTCATTGACATCTTGTATGATTATTTTCACTGTACCAGACCCGGTTAAAGGAGGTGAACCTGAAAAAGACAAAATAAATCAATAATTTGATATGATACCAAAAACAGCAAAAAAATAACAAGAAACAACAATGAACAAAATAAAAAATACTTTACATTTTCTTAAGTAAACGCTCCCTTACCTGTATCCATAGCTACGAGTGATAGTGTGTATTCATCTTGTATTTCTCGATCGAGTGTTCTTAACAACGATATTTGTCCAGTAGACGCATTTATTTTAAACAGGTCAGCATCACCTTCTTTTATAAAATAGCGCACTTGATTATTGAACGGCGGAGAGTCGGCGTCATAAGCATGAATGGTTATAACATAGCCGCCATTAGGAGGTATTACATTTTCCATTACGTACGCTAAGTACGGTGAATCTAAGAACGTAGGCGGGTTATCGTTAATGTCTTGAATTGAGATAGACAGCTGAGCCGTGTCAAATTTAACGTCGTCTTCCGCACAATCTTCGGCCCTTATGGTTAGAATGTAACGAGCTTTCCTTTCAAAATTAAGGTTTTTAGCAACCCTTACAATTCCTGTATCTTCGCTAATACTGAAATCACGGTTCTCGTCTCCAGAAGCTATAGAGTATCTAACTCTTCCATTAGCATCTTCATCTATATCAGTAGCCGAAACCTGTAAAAAAATAAATGAAAATCTCAGCAATAGCAAATCATTTTTTTAAGAAGGTACCGCTTAATTTTTAAAGCAAATCAACAAGTATTTTTTATCAAATATATACCTGCAAGACACTTGCTCCGATGCTAGCATTTTCTGGTACGGATGCACTGTACTGTTTTGGATCAAATACAGGACTGTTATCATTTTCATCCAAAATTTTTACTTCGATCAACGTTTTTGATACTTTCGGAGGATCACCCCTATCTTTAGCTGTTACAGAAAGCATATAGCTTGATTTTAGTTCTCTATCAAGCTTGCCCGTGGCTCTTAGTATTCCATCAACATTTCCCAACGAAAAGTAGCCATTAACTTCTTGGTCCGATGCCATAAAATACTCAACATATCCGTTTCTTCCCTCGTCTTTATCCACAGCCTTGACAGTCATCACGACAGTGTTGAGAGGAATATTCTCGGAAATGGTTATTACATTTGCAGAAACGAATTCTGGGGCCATATCATTGACATCTTTTAATTGTATGGTGACCTGAAAAATACACAAAATATACGTTAGTTAATAATTTTATCTTGGAAATATTTTAAAATCTGCATATAATGTGCGTATTTGTATAGAAACAAAATAAATACATCAGCAAATAAAATTGGGGAGCTGATAAATCTCTTTTCTGTAAATAGAAGATTTATAAAAATAAACGAAGGAATATGAACTGTAAGTACTCGTAGTGCCTAGGCACAGCTGCTTATTCTCTCTCATCAGTGGCATATTGTGCTCTTTAACAATAGCACTCTTTAACAATGCGAGCTAATGAACGTAAGTTTATAAAACATTTTTACTTTTACTTCAACTTGAAGCTAACTGACATCATTTCGTGTGCATGGAAATTATTCAAAGAAAAAATAATTTGACATTTTTACATAATTTTCATAAGAAAACGACTTGTTCCCATAAACCACAAGGGCTTGTTAAGTTAGGGATAGTATTCGGAGAGGTGATAGCTTGTTAGAGGAGTGCCACTAAAAATAACACGTGTCCGCTAAAGCAAATATTGCCGCGGCTACATTTGGACAGGCCGAATGATCAAGAGTAAACTGAAGTTTTTTCACAAGTGAACTGTGTACACAGTGATTGTGAGATCTGGAGTAGTTTTAATGATGTGGGTAGGATTTTAACACATTTGCAAACTTAAACAATCTATTTTATTATGTTTGTTTCATTGCTATTAATCTGAATAATGATGCCTGTACTACGTGTATACGGGAAATCTATTGATAAGTGTTTTCAAAGTTAAGGATCGAAGGTGCGGTAGAGAAATGGAAAAATAGGAAAGATCGACGAGGGGATCATAATCACTAACAAACCACACAAATAACAGAAATCGCATAGGTCCGTAGCTCCCAAACAGGGAAATAGATAATAACTTAGTTAATATATTTTGACGTGATAACGTCTTATAAATCGATGAACACCGGTAGCATGCACGAAAAAGTGTCACGTTGTGGACAGATCTCCATGGTAACTTTACGGCCAAAGTATGCAATTTTTCATCAATGTTTTTTTATGACGTTATCACGCAAAATTATCGTCCGTAAACCGACTTTACAGACAACCATATTTTTTGGAGAGTGGTTTAAACGATAATGTTTCTGATAGTTACTGGGTTAAGCCGTTGTTATATCTTATTACAGCTAACTGGCTATTGGTAGACCTTGTTGCTTTGCAATAAAATTTACAAATAATCAGTAAACTTTTTTGAAGACAGATAATACAGATAATGTAGGTACCTGCACGGTAGACGACAGCTGCGGCTCGGGCGGGCGCGCCGAGTCCTTCTCAGTCACAACGAGGTAGTAGATGGGCAGCGTCTCCCGATCCAGCGCCCGTGCGGTGTACATCGTCCCGTTCGGAGCGATGACGAAGTCCTGTGCGTCGTCTCCTGATGTGATATTGTAGGTACCTGCACGGTAGACGACAGCTGCGGCTCGGGCGGGCGCGCCGAGTCCTTCGCAGTCACAACGAGGTAGTAGATGGGCAGCGTCTCCCGGTCCAGCGCCCGTGCGGTGTACATCGTCCCGTTCGGAGCGATGACGAAGTCCTGTGCGTCGTCTCCTGATGTGATATTGTAGGTACCTGCACGGTAGACGACAGCTGCGGCTCGGGCGGGCGCGCCGAGTCCTTCGCAGTTACAACGAGGTAGTAGATGGGCAGCGTCTCCCGGTCCAGCGCCCGTGCGGTGTACATCGTCCCGTTCGGAGCGATAACGAAGTCCTGTGCGTCATCTCCTGATGTGATATTGTAGGTCAACTTGCCGTTTAATCCTGGAAATTGTACATAACGATATTTATTTCGCGCTTCCGAGACAAACAAAACAAAAGGATGCATAAATAATGATTTATTGAAATCAAAACTGAAAACTGTCACAAATTATAGGTCGCATGTGGACAATTGGACATTATTATGTCTTTGTTTACGTTTTCTCCAGTTCATATTTAAATAAGTACCTATGTTATGTAATATTTTTCAAGTTAATAAAATTGGTTTAAGCCTGGAAGTACCTATTTCAGCGAGCCTATCTGAATCGTTTATATGTAAATTATTTGTCTATGCATATCCTAATTTTACTTACTTTAAATTTTCCTGCTTAGATACGCATGAAAGTATAAAGTATCAGTTTAGATCCATAAATTGTAATATCCTTGGTGAATTATCTGACAAATGATACCTACTATTATTCATATTTAATTACACCAACGACCTCTACCGCGATATAATTTCATTGTTTTTACCTTTAATTCCGACGTTTCAGCTGAGTTGCACCAGCTGTGGTCACGGAAAGACTGACGCAGGGGGGGGGGGGGGGACACTAGGAATGTAGTTAACGTCAGTAAAGATACAGGCGACTTCTATATCTTGCTCCCGACAACATTAGTTGACTTCCGATTACACAAACTACGTCACCAGATGTCACTATAAAATTGATATAATTTTAGTGGCATTAATATTTAAATTAAAATAAGTACGAATTAATATTTGTAATTATTATAATTTTCAATTAATTTTGCGACAAAATAAGAATTTATTTAAAATGTGATTAATTATGCTGTTTGTTTATGCTGGCAACACATGCATAATCGCCAAGACCATGCCAAGACATGCAATTTTTTTGCTGTCACTGGAAGAGGGTACCTAAATTTAAAATATTTTAGTGATGGTTGAGCCATTTTATTCGTTATGATTCTGGAGGAAATTCGATTATAGCCCGAATGAAAACACATGCCCTGTTGTGAAAACCCCCAGAAAGTGCGTTGAGTTGTATCTCTGTTGCTCCGCCTTGTCGTTGAGAAGTAATTCCAGTTCTCTGCATTCGCTGATTTATGTGTTGTGTATTGTGTTTGTTATTTTGTGTTCTGTGTTATTTTCTTATTAATATGTATTTTCTTGTGTGTGAATGCTTTTTTACCTCACGCTTTCTTTTCTATTGTTTACCTAAAATTGTACTTTCCTAGCGATAATGTGGTGTAAAACATGTATTACTCTCATATTTAATTACACAAACGGGTCTACTCAACTCAGCTGAAACGTCGGAATTAAAGGTAAAAACAATGAAATTATATCGCGGTAGACCCGTTTGTGTAATTAAATATGTGTACAAAACGCGAGAGTTTAAAGTGCTATGTATTACTCTCGGCAGCAAAGTTTGCTCGCTTCTCGTGACTCTGCAACGGTCAAGATTCCACTTTTTTAATCTCTCTATACACTACTAATTTTGGAATATTTCGCATGTTTTGACCTCGATATAAGCACGAGAGGTAAAGAGAACAAGTTTACGAGTACACTTACTCTGTTGTCTCTGTTACTATTTTCCCTGCACTTATTTAATTACTTACGCTATCAACAAAATTAAAGCAATAAACATTTTACTTTAATATTCTGTTTTTTTATTCCATTATTGATAACATTAACCTTTTCCACATAATGTTAGGTCTTCTTGGGCGGTTTACAAGTACATTTTTTGTTTATTTTCTTGTAAACAATTAAAGTTATTTGTTACAAGAAACCAAACAAAAATGGACTTGTAAACCGACCAAGTAGACCTAATATTATGTGGGACGAAAGTACACGTATGGATGCATATGTAGTTGTGCACGCACACATACATACTTAGTTTCGGGGGACAATCAAAGATGGCGCTTTCAAATGAGTTTCCATAAAGGGTCATTCTCGCATTTCGTGCAAATCGGTATTATTTGCAATTTACCAAAAATGTGATGGTGTTTTCGAATATCTGTTAATGCAAGGTTGTAACATAGGACCTAAAGTATATTGGCCCGCCATGAACAATTCTAAAAAGGTGGTTATTTTCTTTATATTTACAATTAACCCCACTATTTTCATTCCTCTCTGCATGTAACGCGTGAAGTTAAACTTTGACCTCCATTTGAACCTTAATATACTAAAAATAGAAAACTTGTTGTTGGTTCAGTAAACAAGTAATTTAGTTATGTTTTATATCCTATAATATTATACGCTAAGAAATTAACAATAAAACTATACAGCCTTATAAGTGATGGTCCAAGCAATTTCTTCATTACCGACGCGAGAAATGGATTAGCTATTTTTTGCTATATAGCAAGGGTATATAGCACTTCCCGCGGATACAACACATTGTTCGTCAGTCAGTTGGCCGCGTGCTACCACAGCGATCGTCCGTATGTTGCTTTTGACGAAAATACCTACGTTCTCTCGTGTCGGGAAGGAGTGTGGTTCAGATAAATCTTCATCGCCATCTAGTGATTTATACAGTAAGTACCAATTGTACATTATTAAAATTATACCTAATTGATGTATTTTAGGGTTGCCTTTCGTGTGGCTTATTCTGCAAAATCAAGGTCTGATATCAACCGACCTAGGTGACGAAAACTTCCAAAACTTCATTCATATCTGTTTCATTCATTTCTTTTCCTTCCAATTTTGCCAGGGAAGGTAATGAACGAATTTAGAAGGTAATGAAGTATTTGAGGCAGTATGCACTTAATGGAAAGAGGGTTAAGTTATTATAAATAGAATGTTGGTATAAGCATTTAAAACGGTATGTATTAATATATAGAGGAGCCCACTGGTGATTTTTTGGATTTAACTAGAGCGCAGTAGATTAACATAATCTGCCGCTCTACATATAATACCAGACCGCACTCAAGGACTGTGCTGAGAAATTTGACACGTTACTAAGAGACTAAGTGAGTTGGAATCATCTGATACCTGTCGACGATAAGGTAGAGAACGGGGCAAATGTTTGGAATAAAGGGCAGAAACTACAGAAACATAAACACAGGCCGATAAGCAATAATAGTGCCTCCGCCGTCAAAAGCGACAATTCCCAATCCGTTCGTGATAAATCTCAGAAAAATGATACCAGCAGTAAAAAGCGGTGTAAAATCCCTCTCAGGGCGGTGGACCATCGCAAGTTCATCCATCTGTGGAATATAGCTTGAGGATCAGAGGACATAGGGGCATATCTGCTGTTATTCATGGTGCACTGTCGATGAACTTAAGCTCAAAGGGGACTCCAAGACTTTCAAAATAGGAGTACCCTCGACAATGTATGAATCCTGTTTATTTCCAACTATGTAGCCCGATAATCGTGGTCATTTCGTAAATCCAACGTCAATGGGAGTCAGACAAAAACCAGTAATGCTTAGTTCGGAATCCTGATTTGAAACCTTCACTGGATCTAATTTACCAAAATGTAAGGGGTCTTATCTTATCTTATCTTATCTTATCTTATTGTTTTCGGGGGCCCTTGCGGATACACTTCGACCCATAGGGATCTTTTGTGCAGTTACCCCCTAGAAGAGATCCGTCAACTACTCAAGAGCTTTTCCCACCATATCCATGTGTCGGATGATGGAGCTCATGGGTAGCGTTTTAAAGTCCTTTGGTTCCAGGTATCCTGCTCCAAAGTCCTTCATTCTTTGTCTGGCGAGGGCGTGACATTCACACATTAAGTGTCTTACTGTCTCTTCCTCTTCGCCACACATACGACAATCGGTGTTGTCAGAGTGTCCCATCTTGGCCAGAAATCCTTTGACCCCGTAATGGCCAGTAAACACCCCCGTTATGATTTGGAGTTGTCTTTTGCTAAGTTTCCAAAGCTTTTTGCTCCAGCCGGAGTCTATTCCTTGCATAAAGAGTTTTGCATGCTTTAGACCCGTCAGACTATCCCATTCTTCCTGGTGTTTGGTCTTGGTATGGTCTTTAATAGCCGTTGTGGTGGTTCCCTGTGAGAGCCCCACGAATGGTTCCGGACCTATAAGGTTACTTACAGATCCGGCTCTGGCGAGTTCATCTGCATTTTCATTGCCTATGAATCCCTCGTGCCCTGGGATCCATACCAGTTGCACCCTGTTTTGCCTTCCAAGCTGGTTCAGAGCTTGGACGCCATTATATACCAGTCTAGAGTCCACTCTGGGAGCTTCGAGCGCTTTGAGAGCGGCCTGACTGTCGCTGAGTATATAGATATTCTTCCCTTGGGTTCGCCTAACTATATTCTCATGCACACAGGCAATTATAGCGAATGTCTCGGCTTGGAAGACAGTGGCGTAATTGCCCATGCTTATACTACTACTAAAGTCATTTGCATAAATGCCTGCCCCCGTACCAGATTCTGTCTTAGACCCATCTGTGTACCATATAATGTCGTTTTCATCAGAGATTGGTGCTTCAAGACCTTCGGTCCACTCAGCCCTTGTTGGAATTTTAACGTTAAAATTCTTATGGAACATAAACTTGGGTTGCATCTTATCGCAGCCCATGTTCGTAATCCTTTTCATGAAATTGTCGCATTCCATGTTTGTGTGTTTGGTCTTTGGCTTGCTATCGCTCCAGAGGCCTGTTAGGGTCAACCTGTGTAGCGATTTCCGCGCCTCAGATTGTATCACTAGGTGTAGCGGCGAGAGGTCTAGCAGTACCTCCATCGCCGCTGTTGGCGTCGTTCTAAACGCGCCAGTAATAGCCATGCATGCCGTTCTTTGTATTTTCATAAGGGCATCCCTGCATGTGCTCTTTAGTGTCCTTGGCCACCATGCCAGGCATCCGTACAAGATGATAGGTCTTACCATCATGGTATAGATCCATCTTAGTACCTTTGGGTTTAGACCCCACGTTTTGCCATAAGCCGATCTACACATTCCAAACACTCTAAGTGCCTTGGTGGTTGTTAGTTCGACATGCTTTCTCCAGTTCAGCTCTTTATCTAGTGTAACGCCTAGATATTTCACTTCATTGGACATTTCCGGTACCCTTCCATAAAGCTTCAGCTGCTTTATGCCATTAAGGGTCTTTTTCCTGGTAAACGGTATTACCACTGTTTTGCCTGGGTTTATGGAGAGTTGATGACAGTTGCACCATCTTTCCACTTGCTTCAGTGATTTATTCATGATTTCCGATACTGTTCCCGGGAATTTCCCGTTTACAAGAATCACTAAATCATCTGCGTACCCTACCGTGTGTATTGGGCCTTTGTTTAGTTCTTCCAACAGTGAGTTAACTACCAGACTCCAGAGAGTTGGTGAGAGAACCCCACCCTGTGGACAACCCTTCGTAGCCGTAGCTAATATTTCATCTCCCATAAGGGAGGATTTTATTAGTCGGCTATTTAGCATAGTACCAATCCATCTACAGATTGTTGGTTCTATGCCATGTTTAGATGCTGCAATATTGATTGCCTGATACGTGGTGCGGTCAAATGCCCCCTCCACGTCTATAAAAGTGGCCAGACATAGTTCTTTGTTCTCTATCGCCTGTTCCGCTCTGGTTGTCACCAGGTGTAGTGCCGTTTCAGTCGATTTACCCGGCTGATACGCACACTGCAATTGGTGCAGCGGATGCCTCTTAAGAGGACCATCCCTTATGTGTCTGTCTACCAGTTTCTCCAGTGTTTTGAGGAAAAATGATGACAGACTTATAGGCCTGTATGATTTGGCTTCTGTGTAATCTGCTTTGCCTGGTTTAGGCAAGTACGTTACCTTTACCATCCTCCACACACGCGGTACGTGTCCGAAGGCTATGCACGCTCTGTACTTCCTTTAAGGGGTCTTAACTCCAAAGTAAGTTTTTCGGGCTTCTATGCTGTTGATCCAGATTCCTTAGATACCTGCATAAGGGGTCTTAACACCAAAGTAAGTTTTTCGGGCTTCTATGCTGTTGGTCCAGACTACTTAGGTACCTGCATATATCTTAAAGGGGTGTTTAGAGCATTTGAATGGTCCAATACACTCCATGCTTAATCTGGTACCTACTCTCCACAAGTACATATCCTCACCATTGGAAGATTTCACGGGTAAGAGCGATCCCAAAGTCAAGGTATTCTTTTCTTTCAGCTTTAGCAAAGCTGTTTGAGTCCATAATCCATGGCACGTTGTCGAAACAAGTGAAACCATTATTCCTGTGCAACACTCAGCATGGTTTCAGAGCGAAACGGTCTGTGAAAACTAACCTGACCTTGGTTGACACCATCTCAGAGCATCTGGACATTGATATCCTGATAGACGTCCTGTATTATGATTTCCGAAAAGCCTTCAATCGTGTGGGTAACGATGTATTCCTACACAAACTAGACGCTATATTGGGTTCAATCCACATTTGCTTAACATTTTTGCCAGTTATCTGCGTGATCAACCGCAGTATGCAACGACCAGCATGATCACTTCGTACCAGATCCGTACCATACTCGTTCTGGTGACAGCCAAGATTCAATCTTGGGGCCTTTCCTTTTTGGAATAATGGTCAATGACCTGCCCTCGGTTATCCATAACGCTCGTTGTCTACTCTACGCTGACGATCTTAAATTGGTATATTGAGTTGAGAAGGAGGAGGATTGTAAGTTGCTGCAGGAGGATGTTTCATCTCTGTTCCAATGGAGTCGTGATAACAAACTGACTTTCAATGCGGCTAAGTGTCAAGTGTGTAGTTTTAATCAAGCCCTATTTCCTACACATGCTCAATTTTTTCTTGGACCTGAGCCAATAGACTCTTAGATCAATAGACTCTTGTAATAACAAGAGTCGTAATAATAAGATCTTGCGGTCATATTCGATACGCGGCTAACATTTCACGACCATATCAAAGCACTTGGTACTGTAGCTTCAGTAGATTAGGCTTTGTCACTTGCAACGTCAAATAATTCCATGACCCTTGCCCCATAAAAGTTTTTTACAATGTTCTAGTCAGAAGCAAGTCGGAGGCGTCAGCATTAGCCTGGATCCCTTACGAGTCAACGTACATTCTACTATTGGAAAAGGTCCAAAAGAATTTCCTTAGGATGTATTACCAAAAAATATTTATTTTAGGAACCCTGGGCTTCATTTCTTTGGAGGTGAGGCACAACTTAAGCCTACTACTTTTAGCTTGTTGGGCTTTTCGTGGAGACTCTGGCTGCCTTGAACTAGTAGAGAGGCTTGTAAGACTTTTTGTACCGGACATTAGAAATATAACCCTTAGGCTTCTCCTGGTGCATCTCCTGTTGACTCATGAGTGCTTGAGATTTTGCGAGTTTATGGAGCTACGGTGGATGGATTGGCAGTCGAGTGTATTTGGATGTTAATTTTAAATTAAAGTATGTAGTTTCTCAGTGTGTTGGTGACAAGACTGATGTAGTGCTGTGTAATCATTAAATAAATAAACAGTACAAGAAATACGTCTTCAATCACGTAAATTGTGCTTGACAATCGCTACAAGCTAGGTGGTAAATCATAAGTCGCGATTGTCAAGCCGGAGTATTTGTTAAGTCGGCTTGATCGTCTGCACCGCGCTTAAGACACGTGATTTCAATGTTGTTCATTATATTAATGGTGTTAATTTTCGTTAACTGAAGTTTTTTTATTGCGATTTCATAAGTTTGTTTCATTACCCTCCACTGATAAAATTACCATCCATGCCCATTTCATTACCAGCGCGTAGTTCATTACCACCAGTCTTATTAAAAGAAAAGGAATAAGGTTACGAAGGTGCCTTTAGCATAAAAGTGTCAATAAATGAATCCACAATGCATGAAAACCCAAAAATTTACCATTTAAAAGAAAATTTACAAATCGAGAGAACATCACCGATTTGCACGAAATGAGAGAACGACCCTAAAATGCTTCAAGAGGGCTCTCTTTACCTATATACTTACTTTACTCTTTGGACTGACGTTCCAACAAATGTCAACGGAGATATTAATAAAACACCACTAAACTACCCGAAATTAGTCTTGTCTATAAAAATTTTCGGGGAAGACAAAGAAATTGCAGCTACCCGTTAAAGTTTAATGTTTATTGTACACGGTACAACTGCTGACGTTTCAGCTGGTGCAACTCAGCTGAAACGTCGGAATTAAAGGTAAAAACAATGAAATTATATCGCGGTAGACCCGTTGGTGTAATTAAATATGTGTACAATACGCGAGAGTTTAAAGTGTGATACTATTATTGTTTGCCAACGATGTGGTATTAAAAAAATTACACAAATCTCCGACTTTTCCTGATTGTTATAACGTCCAATCGAAATAACCATTTTCGCTTCAATTGCAAACCATTACATTTTTGCAAAGAAACTCATCACATACATAAAATTTCTCAACATACCCGAATCTAAATCCGTAGCACTGATAGTAACAACAGAAGTGCCGATAGGAACGTCCTCAGGGATCTCATTGGAGAAGCTCATGGGGTCGAAGACCGGCGCGTTGTCATTGAGGTCCACCACGTTGATGTACACCGTCACGGTGCCCGAGAGCGAGGGCCGACCATTGTCCACGGCCTGAGTTACCAGGATATAGTGCTGCGTCTGGAAAATGGAAGATTGAAGCTTAAATAAAGGTGCAGGTTAAGGTTGGTTTTAGGTTTAACTGTGGGGGATAAGCAGTGGACAAAACCTGTGCGAAAACCAATAGGTATTCAGTGTAAACTCCATATAACGTCACTTAATATAACGATTCACTCCCTATAACGTCGACATTTGTTGGCTTTAGTTGCTTTACTTTCATATTAATTTCTCTCTGTATAACGAAAACTCTCTATAGCGTCAAAAAACGTCCAGTCCCTTGAGTGTACACTAAGTTACTTACTATAGAGTTTACACTGTATTATCATTGTTCAGGTCTGATAGTTACCTAAGTAACTATAGATTTGGAAAATGGCCAATACTACTATTAAAGCTAGTAATAAAACAATGCAAGCTGCGTGTTTAAAATGGCTCAAATGCTTCAAATTCCGAATAACGAAGCACAAGCTACAGAAGCGCGTGATGTCAAAAACTAAAATTCCGAAAATTCTCAGCATAATTGTCTCTAATATTTTTGAAGGCTTTTTAAATTTAAGTAGTTAAGATCTTTGTTGTTATGTGGTTTTCGAATTAAATGTTGCATTTAAGTAGTTTAAGCATAAACAAACACCAGAGTTAGTATAATTTGCTAGAACCAAGTATAAAAATGGAATGGCCACAACATACGATACGGTATGGTATGGTATTGCGGTATTACATGGTGTTGTGACTGACATAACGTGACGCCGTGCAATTTACAACGTGATTTGTAAATATTGACGAAACGACATCGTAACGTCCAGTTGTATTTTACCCATAACCGGCATAACACCATAAATGTGGACAATTACAAGTATTTAATAGCGTAATTTATATCAAAAACCACACAGCAATAAAGCGCTGCTGTAACATTTCACGGACGTCGCTGGCATTCAGATTTCCACTGTTTACTTTTTCAACATCTCATTTTACCTATAAATACCGTTGTAAAAGCAACCTTGCCCTATGCAAAATAAAGTACATTTCTAAATAACGCAAAAGTGAGATATGAGGTCGAGAAAGTAATGTCGATTTTTCATTATACATAGTACGACACCGAAACCTCCCAGCTATGACAAGCTCCTTCATTCTCGGATCGTGAACTGAGTTGGCCGTTTAAAAAACGGTTCGTGCTCGCGGAATCCGGCTCGCGGATGTTTTGCAGACGGCTGCTTTGTCTGACATTGTTTGAGCCTTAATTTCGATGGTGGATCGAGCGGGCAAATGCCGAATATGATGCGCGACGGGAAAAAACTGTACCTGGATGAAATTAGCAGCTCTCTAGCGGGGTACGCGGAATTGGCGGGCGGTCGACAGAACGAGTGTACCCCGAATTGTTTTTATTAATTAGCGAGCTTGGCCGACTTGATGAGTCTCCGGCGACGGCTCGGCCGCGCCGCGACTTGCGCCCTTGCGGCCCGCGCGCTCCAGCGCCGAGAAAGGCCAACTGACGAAACGTGGAGATAAATTTAACAAACAATGGAACGAGTTTTTTAGTGTTTCAATAGTAACTATTAAAATATTCTAGAAGTATCCTTTTTGTTGAAAGTCGGGTTTGTAAGTCAGTCTGACGGGCGGATAACTTATTTTGCGATACGTTTCAAGGCATCTGCGTTTCAATAGGTGATTATATCTAATTAAACACAGACGGCTCTTTACGATAGCTGGATAATGAGAAGAGATTCTTTGATGGCAACTTATTGTATGAGGTATACGTTATAGAGCTCTTATTGATACCGCGCGTTAAGATATAGCGTTTATCAGGCCTATTCGGATTTCGAGATAATCACAAGATCTTGAGACGATTTAGAGATCAACTAGATCTACATTAGATATCGACTAGATGTGACTTGGATATCTAAGTCATAACTTGTCGAAATCGTTCAAGAGGACCTCCAGAATCGCGGAAACGTTAAATTTGACATACTTATCTATCTTACAAATATCTTTAAATTAATATCCGTAATCGTAACTTGTTGAAGTCTAGTAGAAATCTAATTCATTTTCCGAATCGAGCCGTATATCTAAACGCGCGGTACCTATCTGAAAGTGAGATAAGAGTGGCCATAATAACGCCTGCTGGACGAATATGGAAATAGGATATTAAATTAGCGCATTAATAGTACTTAGTACTTGTATATTTAACAATAAGTGCAGTCAAAACAATGACTATATATGTGATCTGAATGAAATCATCATAAAATATGCAGTCTTAAAAATATCAATATAAAATGCGACGTCGATGTCGTTTGGATATACAACAGGTCCAGGAGCGGCAACCTGTCCAGTTAGTGTTGTTCAATTTTAAACGCTGTGGCTATGGAAGTAAACGTCAAAATTGTGTACAGTTTTATGAATCTATTTTATACATGGTGAATTAAAACACGCTCGGGGGCATGGACGTCCTTCGTTTCCGAATTGCCTACGCGCAGGGGTTTACGCATCGTGCAATATATTTTTTATAAACTTTTTTTACTTTTATACCCAAAAGGCATACCGGCAAATAGCTCGGGTAATGTTTTACGAGGTAATTGTGCGGTTTCAAGTAGGAAAAACAAAATAATATATAGGTATATTTTTAACTTGTCTTATTATATTAATGGCATTTTTGTATTTAGGTATGCATCCCTCATAGAGCGGCTATGGCAAATGTTACAGGTAAGAACTTTGAATCGGTTTGAAATACGTCAAACTATGATAATATGGTATTCTTCTAATATAAGTAATATGTAAGAATTTAAATAAAGTTGTATTTATATAATTATAACTAAATAAAAAGCTGGTGAGTTTATACCTCTCGCGTCGAATGTCGATCCCTTCCCTACCTACTCGTACTTTTGTAGCTCCCAATTATCGTGCAATTTTATATGGAGGTATTTAAGTACTTATTTATTCTATTAAGAATCATTTATATACATTCCAACTTACATACGTTCCATTTATACATTTTATAATGAACAAGTGCATAAGAACTGATCAAAAGCAAATGCGACAGGCTTTTGTCCGACATATCTGTGCTACTTATACATCACGTCCAATATAAGTTGTCCGGTCAACGCCCTCTTGTAGATCTATGCTTAGATAATTCTTTGGACCGCAATAAGCCTCGAGCGGAGACTAAATCAGACATGTGTACTTTAAAAATAAACTTTTAAGTGTCTAGGTACTCGTAGTAATAATAGGTACATAATGAGTATTTTAGCGTTCGAATTTGCGGGACGTGTGAAGTATTTTTAGCCGAGAAATGCTACGACCGATTTGTGTTATGTTGATGTAAAAATGTTTTGTATCAATCTTGCTGCTTCGAAACGTCGAGTAGCTTAGACTTTGAGTATTTAGTAACTGGAGACGCCGTGGCTGTCATTTTCTGTACAAAACAGTCTGCCGATTTTTGCGGGGGAGGGGCACGTCAAATGTATGGCTATTTGTACATGATTTGTACGTAACGTACAAATAGCCATGTCAGATAAACGTCGGTCCATACAAAAGTTTGCACAGTTGTGCAAGGTTTTCGGCAGAGGGGTAAGCTCTTAAAGGCGACTCCGGTTATTAAATGCTCTAAGAGCTTAGGTCATACTATCCGAAATTTACTCTGATTTTTTAAGAAAAGTCTTTTTCGTTCTATTTATTCGTGCCCACCGTGTTTTATAACTATTTCAATCTATATATTTATTATATTGCAACGACTAGCGACCCGCCCCGCCTTCGCATGGGTTACAAAAAACCATAATAAGCTTTCCTCAAGAATCATTCTATTAATAGATGACCGCACGATTGAAAACCGCATGCAAATCCGTTCAGTACCTAGTTTTTGAGTTTATCACGAACATACAGACAGACAGACGCGGCGGAGGATTATGTTTTATAAAGTGTAGTGAAATGTGTCAAAATGTGATGCACCATAAACTCTTAATTCGTGCTTAATTCTCACTAAACTTATTTATTATATGTAGATTTGCCATCTAAGTTTCATATCAAAAATATTTGAAATAACTTTTGAAAGTTAGTATTTACATAATGGTACCTAGATAAGTATGTAACTTCTGTACATTCCGTGGTTCTCAGGAGTAATAAAATTAATTAAAAGCCATTAGTACAACACTCAAGTTAGTGCTTGATTGGAAAATAGGCTTTATTTTCACCGTTACTATTTTATGGGCCTTACCTACTCTTTTAATAGTCTCTTCCTTATCTCCCCATTGACACTAAACTTTTAATTGCCAACAATATCCCTTGGGCGTTGTGATATAGAACTTGTCTATGTTGGAATAATAATGCTTCTGCATTTACGTGCATATAAAAATAAGGAAGATATTGCTCATTCATTATGAGTTATAAACGTATTTATAAAGGATGAAATAGCTGTTTAGGAACATTAAAACATTGGATTTCTGCATAAAAACGATTATAAAAATGTTTTTAGAATTGCTAGTAAAGATATTAAATTTTGAAAATACGACACAGATTACTGGGTGATTTTGGGGTTGTGATCCTGAATGTTAAAAATGTGTGAAGATGGTCATAATAAACAGATTTCCCACCAAACCACAAAATCGCGAAAATAAATCTAATGTACAGTAGTACACCCTTGACGACCCGAAGTAGACGAAACGTATGGGCTCAGGAGTATATTTTATTCACGATTTTCATATCGGTGCCATGGGAAACTTTGTACTTTTGATCAACGCTGTATTTACTTTTTCCCACAAAATGCGACAGAACTTCACAGAACCGAAAATGTCAAAAGTATCCACCAAATATATACCTACAAAATCATTGTCCGAGTACCTAGATTGCTCTCCGTTGAGGGCCTAACGATCGTAAAGCATGGCGGCCAAGCGACTCTCCCGACGTATACTTATCACCCCTGTTCACGATTTTCCGGGTTATTTATCAATCAGACTTGACCGTAACTTAAGTGTTTTACGTTCCCTAAAGTGGACAATTTATTGATACCGTTTATGATTTAATTCGGTGCGGCCAGTTAATGTTGACAAGCTTTATTTTCATTGTTAATTACTGACGCATTCCGGGCTAAAGTGTTGTGTTAATTACAATATACCAGTAGTAGCGAGAGATAAAATAAATAGGGTGTAGGTACTGCGGACGGACATGCGATACGGTTATTTATTGGCAACAAATAATCGAAAGCGGGAGCGGAATCAATCAGGCCACTGGAGGCATGTAAGGGCGAGTTCTCGTGTACTCATTTGCAAATATACCAATAAAAATCCTTCGCAAAATGTCAAGGTTCTTGAAGTCCTCAAGCGGTATTTCGCTTGAGTGCGAATACTTTGCATGGTAATCACTTAATTTATTATAAAATGTGTTTAATTGAACATTTGGTCTGTCTTTACGGTCGCTGCACCTTTTACGCTGTCCTTTATCTTACTACTTTTGTTAATTGAGAATAAACATGGCTACTCAATTGTCTGGTTGGATCTTGTTTTAATTTGCTAATTATTTGTTTATTTTATGTACGTTTTAATAAGACGTTTGAATTCGCGGAGATCATTTAGCGCCGATTTTAATTCTCATTTCTGTGGAAGACTACCATTTTAGGTGGTCATGGTTTTCTTTTGCGTAGCTAGGCAGTGGATTTTTTTCGCGTTTTTTGCCTACGTTCTCAAGACATTGAAACAATTTTAGAGTGACTAAATCATAAAAAAGATCGAATAACATATTTACAGCGAATCCACTACGACAAAAGCCCCGCAGGATTGCAAGCCACATGGGCGGATCTACAAACATTGTTCAAGCGTGCGTAGCGTGGCCATGCGCCTTGGGAGGGTCGATCTATATTTGAACTTAAACACCCTTTTTTAAAACATGTGATACATACCACTATGAAACTGCTTCACAACAATCTGCCCCTTTAAGCTAAATGGCGATATCTCAAAAACAAATGATCTTGAGAATGGCACCTTCAGATAAATAATTTAAGGTACATGTTTGCATTCAATTTTCATTTGAGATATCGCTATTTAGAAGAGGGGACTTACGGCTCGATTCGGGAAATGAATTAGAGATTAACTAGATACGATATAGCAAAGATATGTGACGTTTCATGGCAAAAGGTACCTTATGGCGGCTGGCGCCGCGATTCGGGAAATGAATTAGAGATTTACTACGAGTAGATATGAAATAGTAAAGATAATATATATTATCTTTACTATATCGTATCAAGTTAATCTTTCATTCATTTCCCGAATCGCGCCATTAGTTTATCTCTTCATAGCTGAACCTAGCCGTGAGCGTAAATTAGCCGGCTCGGAGTAGTGGACTCATGAGCTGACGCTGATGAGCATGTAAGTGACCTGGGCATTGGAGCATAAAAGTCGAAGACCAATGTGTTACTAACCTCTTCATAGTCCAGCCTGGCAGTAAGCGTGAACACGCCAGTCTGCGGGTTCAGCGAGAACACGTCATTGGCCCAATCGCTGATGAGCGTGTACGTGAGCTGGGCGTTCGGCCCCGCGTCCAGGTCGTAGGCCGCCACCGTGCCCACGATGGAGCCCCGGGCGGCGTTCTCCAGGATGTCGAAGGAATATGCGCTCTCCTTGAATACGGGCGGGTTGTCATTGGAGTCCGTCACCTTAACAAGTACAAAGTCCATTCAATCACGTTTGAGATTTGCTGGCAATTCTCAGAAGATATTTAAATCTTTTCCTATGCTTCTATTAATTTCCTGTCCTAATTTTATGGAGTTTCAGCTAATTAATGACCAGTTGATGAATTATTTTTAGTTTGCTATTGGTGTTTTTACCCTGACTGGTTTGAGCGTACTGAGTACCACAGGACTGTCGGCCCTGTCCGAACAGTTTCACGTCCCCAAAGGGCCACATTGTGTTTATTATTCCGCCCGTCGGAGGAGTCACACTTGTCGAGACAGCCGCTCGCTGAGCTCACTCCTTACGATTGCTATTCAAATAAGTTCTGTAGCGAAAAGTCTTATGAGCGCTATATGATTTAATATTTGCGCATAGGCAACTAATTACTATATTTGGCTCAAATTGTTGCTTACATACATTTAAACTTAACTTGTTTTATAAGAAGTAACAATAAGTATAACTTCTTTAATATCAGCAGCATTGATTTCGCTTCTGAACTTTGTTGCGAAAAGTTTCTTTGTGTGTAATTTATATACATTTCTGTAACTGAATTACTGTAATAAATTATAAATTGCATATTAAAACCAACTTTGTCTAAATAAACTCACCTGCACAACCACAGTGACATCAGTAAATTGCACTCCATCGTCAGCTCTGATCACGACTTGGTATTCCGAAATGGTCTCCCTATCCAAAGGATCCTTCAGCGTCAGAACGCCTGAGTTTGGATCCAGTGTAAAGGGAGTATGCTCCTCCGACAGGATGCCATACGTGATGGTTCCGATGGTGTCCGGGTCTTCCGCGATTATTGTGGCCACCAGTTGCCCTGGCGCCAAGTCCTCCGAGGCGAAATACGCCGGCGGAATGTTTTTGAACACCGGGGGACTGTCATTTTTATCCAAGATCACGACCTCGACCTGAAATAAAAAAAAAAGTATCGTGAATAGATTGAATAATGGACCCTTGTCAAGTTGGAAATTTTTAGGTAGATGTAAACTAAATGCCAACTTATGGGAATCAGATTTAGTAGGTATATGCGGTAAAAAATGATGAAATGCCTTTTTAACCAATGGAAACTTTATTACAGGTTTATTGTACCTTCACTCTCACATGCCAACACTATTTATCTATAACTTCATTTGTTGACAATAAATATTATAAAAGATAAGGTGCATTTTTAAATAAACTTAAATGCTATTTAATCAACTCCCAATACAATGTCTTTTAAAGTTAAACAAAGTGAAATCGTAATAAAGCATTTAAACATGTCTGGACTGCCACAAAACCGTCTCAGAAGAAGGCTGGTGATGTTTTATTCATAAGATTGGCACAAAATCGGCCAATTTAACACAATATAAGAACACAAACCAAATTAATAATTCTAAAAATGCAGCCAGCGAGCGGCTGTCTCGACAAGTGTGACTCCTCCGACGGGCGGAATAATAAACACAATGTGGCCCTTTGGGGACGTGAAACTGTTCGGCAGGGCCGACAGTCCTGTGGGACTCAGTACGCTCAAACCAGTCAGGGTAAAAACACCAAAACTACGGAAATGTTGCACCTAATCCACGAGACAATACAAGCTATGTCAATGCCATAAGGTGTTCGACACATGACACATCCCGAGTCGTGAATTTTCTCTGTGCGAACCACTACTTATATGGTTGCAAATTGCAACAATGCAGTTAGGCGGTACAAAAAACAACACTATGTATGCAAAGCTTAACAACCATTAATGCGCACTTTGTGTGTTTTGAGACTGTTCAAACTCATCCGCCACAAATAAAAACCGTTTAGATATTTTAAAGATTATCTTGAAAGGCTAATCGCTGTAACTAAACTAAATAGTTAGATCGAATTCATAATGCATAATTTTATTATTTATTTATAATCGAAACCCGATGTTCACTGGATTAATGTATCATACTCAGGGATCTTCGGAACCTGCCTAAATTATTGTTGCTTTTTTGTTGCTCCACGAGTACCTTGTCCGGGCCTGAGATGAATTGCATAATTTAATGATTTCGGGTGTCGTTAAAGAACTGAATTGAAAGAAAATCAAGAAGAAATTGAGCAGGAGCGCTCTCGGCTTTCCTATCTGTGGTCCTATGCATTCATCAATATGATTAATGAACTTGTTTCTCTTACGTTATTTTTTGTGTCCATTTTGTTTCATACATCATTTCTTTTGTTATACCAGAGGTGATACCTACTGCGGTTTTTATGAAAGAGTTTTGCAATGAATTGAGGTTTCATTATCCAAAATTTAACACTTTGAAATTTGATTTGTATCTCTTATCAGTTTTAGCAATTTAAATAACTGTAGGTAAACATGCCAGAAACCTTTTATACAAAACTCCTGAGCATGACTTACTAGATAAAACTATCTTCATATTCTTACACAAAAAATAGTGACTTGATTTTATTGATCCGTCCAAAGGTAACGGTCGTTGTTTAATTCTCATTGCCTGCGATGCATCAGAGAGATAAGATTAATAAAGTCAAAAGCGAGCTTTACAAACGCAGCCGGTGGACGTTTACAAAAAGCCATTCGGAACAAACTCGACAAGTCAACAAAGGAACAGAGGAGTAAAAGACCAAGACGCTAGCATTTCGTCATCTGTGAGTAGATCGGTGCTTCGGACTCGAAGAATTTTGGGCACAATGATCGGGGCCGTCACAGATAAGAGCGCGATTGTGGAGAGTTCCGTGCCCTCGGAGGACGCGCGCCGCATTTGTTATGATGACTCAATCTTTTCATTGTAGGGTAGAGTCGAACGACTCAATAGGTACCTACAGGAATGCTCTTGACGCCTACGTAACGTAACAGAAGCAGCAATTAACGCTGATTGTCCGATCCCACGTCTTTACAAAATAATTTGAAATGTGTTAATAAAATTTGTTGTCCGGAGAAAGTATGAGAAACTGTTGGAACTATTGTGGTGATTTTATTGATATTTCTTTTTATTAGTGTTTTGATGGGGAAATTAAACTTATATGCTCTTTATTGGTAGTTAAAACTTTAAAATAAGAGACGCCTGGCGTGGTGCCACACAACGCTTATAATATTAAACAAAAAAGATTTATCATGAACAAAAAGCGTCCGTATAGGTCGTGGTATGCTAGAGGACCCCCTGCCGCTCATGTTTGAAGTAATCGATTAAGGGAAGAGAAATGACAGAACGTCGGCTTAGAGGGATCATCGATTAGTCAAGTTTCGATAATTGATTATGCTCCGCTACTAGATTAATAAGACCTTATGAGCGTTTTCATGTAGTGCACCATTCATATGATTAATTTAAAGATCTATTAGGACAGAGTAACAACGATCATACTAGGTAAGCCTATTAAATCTTCCTATAAAAACATACCTATTTTTACATTCGCCGTTTTTTTAATCAACGGACATCGACCCTGTCTCGTAACCAAAAAAACTTTCCTCCCATGTTCGTTTGTAAATTCTTTTTGGAAGTAATTTTAGGAACATCAATCATTAAAATCGTTTACTCCGGAAATTTCACCGGCAATCCTTTACAGCCACATGTCTGCTCCATTTCTTGAATGCAATTTATATTACACCTTGCGATAGAAATAATATTGTGGTATGGAATGTTGAAGGAAAATCAAGATTAATTACTGCCACCTCTATAATTCACCTGCTATATCTTTTTGCACATTTTTGTCTCCATCAACATTAAATTCTGGCTAGGTATAACTGCAAAATTACTGCTAGGATATTATTGCTTCTAACAAAGCAAAACTAAAATATGCCTCCGTATCAATCACTTCATTTCCACGTCGGAGAATATTCCGTACGTTTTTGTGTTTACGTGAAAAATGCCCACACTTATCATTCCAATCGGTTACCGACCACAAGCGAGCTTAACCCTCACCATGAATTTTAATTACGCGGCTTCAAACGCTAGCGACTGCGTTAACTCAAAACGCAGTGCATTTCGCTTGCACCAATGCCAGTTACGAGAGAGATGCATTGTGAATGTGACTTATAAGTGTGATGAATCAAAGTCCTTCGTACAATCAATTACTTTTATTTTACTCCAACTTCTTACTTCAACACTCTTTAACAATATTTAGTTAACAAGCCGTAACCTTCGTGCTACACGTTACTGGTTCAAGCGCCAAGCGAGAATGATCCCTCCATCCCATGGTAAGTTACATTTTATACTTTTTCCTCATTAGAATTGGCGGGTAGGAGAGAAGGGTCATTTTCGCGACTACCCACAGATTAATTAACAAATATTCGTGTAAACACAAATCACATTTTTAATCACTACCCACTGAATGCCATAAGTTTAACATAACTCACGCAAAATAATTATAATTTATTCTTGAAATCTTATGAAATATCACATAAGTCTGTATCTTTAGGTATTTAAATTAAAGTAAACAAACAATTTGTACTTTTTCGGGTAGTTACAACATTTATTGGTTAACCAACCAAATACGAAACCACCTGGATCTGTCCCTGAACGACCTGCCTTTAACCTACATTTTTTGATTGGTAGATTTTGTTTACCTTTATTTAAATACCTAAAGATACAGAGTATAGTTTACGTAGTCGCTAGCCAATATGTCAGAGTCATATTCATGGTAAGGATACTTTTGCTTAAATGCAGGTGCAGTAGGTATATAAGATACTACCCGAACGTTACCATCATACTATTAGAAAAATCTGAACCTTTAGATTATGTTTTTTTTTTGTAATTTCTGCTAGAACTCTTTCGATTCTAATACGAGAGAACAGGGTATCCTAAAATTTCCAAATTTAATAAATCTAGCCACATTCCATTGTTCTGAAAGAGTCGATTGAAAAGCCATGATAATGCAAAACCCTGCACGTGTGCATAGCGCACGGGACGCCGACAGATATGGTGGCAACGTTTAGGCCCCCTTTATGTTATGACAGGTCGCAAATGCATTCCAACTTAACAGATTCAGACTAACAAATTGACTAAAAGAATAGACACTCCGAGTCCAGCCAAGAGTTCTGTGGTACTGGTCTACTTGAGTCGATCGCTCGGTAAACCAAAACCATGTTATGTTTTACAGGGCCCTGCGCCCGCATAGCGCGCGGGACGCCGACGGATATGGTGGCATCGTTTAGGCCCAGTCTAGGTTAAGTCAGCTCTTGCACTTGGCATTCAAACTTAATAGTTTCAGACCAACAAATTGACTTTAGAGAGGACACTCTAAATCTATAGTTCGTTTTTTAGCATTAGAAAGAACTTGAAAGAAGGTAAGCGATCTTAACATGTCTTTTAATTGAAAAACGCTTTTTAAAAATCAATGACTATTACTTATGAAAGCAGAAGAATATAAATGATCGTATTAGATTCATAATTGTTACATATTTGCCGTAACTTATTTTTGAAATGTCTTTATCAATTAAAAGACACATCAACTTTGTTTACCTTATTTCTAATGCTAAAAAAACGAACTATAGCCAAGAGTTCTGTAATACTGGTCTTCTTGAGTCGATCGCTCGGTAAACCATGTTATGTTTCACAGGGCCCTGCGCTCGCATAGCGCGCGGGACGCCGACGGATATGGTGGCATCGTTTAGACCCGCTCTGTGTTTAGACCGCTCGTGACTGCGCGCGGCCCGCTATACCCCCGGGACTCGTTACAAATTATGTTATGCCTAAAGATTAGTTGCCGGAGCGATAGGGAACGGGGAGATATTTGGATGCGCGGTTTTATCTGAAGATCGTTTAATATTAGAACTAATTTTATTGAGTCAGATGTCTTAATGTCCAAGCATAAACTCGTACTTATGTCATATATACTTGCTGCGTATACTAAAATTAAAGTATTCTCTGTCGTCATTGTTACTTGTATCTGTCCCAAGGTAGGTACTTGTTATCATTATTTTCCAGCGTTTTTATTCACATCCAAATTATTTTAAATATCGAAATGATAATCATTATTAATTGACCACAAGTACCTATACATACTACAAATGTATAGTAATATTTTATTTTTTATAAACATTTTTATTTATAAACCTAAACAAAATACGTTTTATGCTATGCATATTTTGGTTGGAACCTAAAAAGCACGTTTAAATGGAACTATGCGCCTAACTGCCGTCTGTTGCCTTTCTAACCAAAACCGACGTAAGATTTGCCTAAAGCGGGCCTGTTACGACCGTTTCGTATGAGAATCGGTGTTCTTGCATCATAGACTGTTTGCCACAGACACCGCATAAAGCGTTTACCAGGACTCGTGGTCACCTCGCCGCACATACATATATAAACGACACGACGCACCTAGAAATGGAATGACTGACTCGTCAGTCAGTTACAAGCTGCAACATTTTGTACCATAACAGCCAGTAGTTAACCCTAAAACTAAATTTTGCTGATAATTTTTTGTAGTAAGTATAGGTCATAAATCTTCAATTAAATAAGTCGAACTAGTGTAGAGAAAGAATAAGAACTTTTTTGGTTCCTGTAAATTTACAAACACTTAGATTATTATTTCGGTGTCTGACTTTTCGTACATGAGTTTATGAAGTTTATGGCAGCACTAGACTAGTTAATAATTATTAATGTGGGGTGACCACCACTCGTCTATCTTCTAACTTAAATATACTTAATAGCAGGCCGTAATTTCAGGTTTTAGGTTAGGTTTCGTTCATGTCGTCTCGGATATGGGTGAATATGGTATCGATGTATTCAGTGTAATGCCCTGAATACAAATATATGAGATGACAAGCGCGAAAGTGGTGGGGGTAGTTTCTGTGGCGTCATAAAGTCTGCCGTACAAACTTTTTTTTAAGTTTCTTTTAAACATACCATGTGGGGTACCAAATGAAAGGGCATTGTGAATAGATCACAAATATATAACATACTGTAACATTTTCAATACTTGGTCTAACAAATTATTAGAAAACGTTCAAAAATTTCACAATCCACTGTTGACTTTCAAGTGCTCTAAACTGAAAATGGCTGAATGGATTAGTCTAAAATACACACCAAATGACTGTGAATATTCTCTATATAATGTTAAAAAATAATTAACCAGATATATCAAAAAATAAGAAAAGTACATCAAGTTGAAAAAGTATAATTATCTGTTACATTAAACTGCAACTATTATTAAAACAAACAAAAAACCCGACTGTTAAAATCGATTTCTAGAAGACTTTTCTTTCGTTGGCCGGGCCACTATAAAGCAATGTTGTGTCAAAAATGTGAGCTTTCATGGCAATTAATAATGTGTGACATAGCTGTCAGAGCTGTGCTACTGTCATACGGCTAAAATTCAATATGTTTCATCGAGTAAGTAAATGATCTGCGTCTCGCATTAGCATCGCAACGCCCACTCGGCTATCGCATCCCCGCAAATATATGTAAAATATGCACAAAGAACCCCGGATAAAGTGCAGCGATACTGCGACGCAATTTGCATCGCTCGGGGCCGGCGAATATTCGGCGATATCATGGACCAACAAAACAAGAAGACTGGCAGTATCAGTCCGTGAACGGGAGTTATTTTGTCCAAAAGTTCTAAGTGTCGAATAAAATGCATGGAACTGAACTAG
Organism: Cydia splendana; assembly: GCF_910591565.1. Lineage (NCBI taxonomy): Eukaryota > Metazoa > Arthropoda > Insecta > Lepidoptera > Tortricidae > Cydia > Cydia splendana. Next base: position 31,312,927 of record NC_085960.1, on the reverse strand, counting down.
GCGAACTAACTCAATTTCCACTCAATTGACGGCGCTGCGGAATTCGAACCCGAGAACAGAGGTCTATTCGCCGAATATAATGTATGGAACTGAGTTATCGTAACCTGAGTATTGGAGGAATGTGATTTTGTATATACGTTGTCGGTCTTCTTCTTTTATTTGTCCATGGCGATATGTTTGAAATAGCGAGAAACGTCACCCGTTTTGGGAATTCTGGGGGATGTAAATGATGGTACCGGGGATGCTAATGACGGTGTGAGGTGATGAATGACCTGTAGCTAACGGTTTCGGTGTTTTGAGGTTTAATGTGTAAATTCGGAAGTTTTGGCGTCTGTACGTGATTACATTGGTGCCTGTGTCTGTTACAGGTTTTTTTTATTAGAGAAATATACTATATACTTTCAGGATAAAAAAGTTGTTACAGCGCTTTCCTAGCTTTGAGCACGTTTTATAGATGTGTATGATATTAACATACCTAATTTAGGGAGTTCTAATACCTGCTACTTTTAGTGCTAAAACACAATAAGGGAAGGTTGTCTCTTGGAGATCTAGTTTATTTCATTAAACATACTAAACAGAAATATAGAGGTATGGCTAGCACCCTAATAAGTTGGAACCTTAAGTTCCAGCATGTTTTAAAGTTCATGCGTGCCAGACCTGTAGGAAATAGGTACTTACAATAACATAAAATTCCATACAATTAAATTTAAATATGTATTTATGCAAGCATTTGACATTAAGTGGCACAAAAAGGGTATCAAAGTGTTTTAACCACAATAATCACTGGAAATTTGAACAATTTCCCAAACAATTTAAGGATTGCGTGAATTGGAAAGTTGTTTTACGTGCCGTATGATTTCGCTGCATATTTTATCAAGTCCCGTATTCCTAATGGGTATACCACCCAAAAGCGGTGTATGGGTACCTACCAGTGTAACATGCGATCGAATAAGGTGAGTTGATGGACGAGTAGGTATTTCACCCGGGTGACAGACTAGTTACCCGTCATTTTCTAACTATATTCGTCAGAGCACGGGTAGTCTATCTCGCGGGCGAGATACTGTGTTCTATCAATTGAGGTACGTATGCTTGCCCGATTCTGGCAAAAAATTCTATCCTATCCTTGATTGCCTTACACGCCTATATAGAGACATTTACCTACTGAGAGTCAGTACTCTCAAGTTCCTTATCCAGAAGTTCAGTAACTGTACTGAACTATCTCATGATATCTGCTGAATCAAGCTTATATGAACATCTTTAGTACCAATTCGCTATGCCATACCAAATTAATATTTGTATGTAATCAGTCTGCTGACGGCAATTAAACTATTATCTTTTTTTAAGAAAATCATTTCCTTTTCATTGTCGAAAAGTTTCTGATTGCAAAAAAAGTCATTCTGGTTTGCATTATTATATTATATGTATATCATTCAACTCGCCTTTACTATCTTAGCAATTGGAACAGCGCCGCAAAACGCCGCAGTTAGCGTATGGGTCGCACGCGAACACAATTTCGCCTAAATTCGCAACCTCGGGCGCCCGAGCCTATTATTGCGTGATCGATACTATAATTTTATAATAACAGAGTTATTTTTATTTCACGATGGTGGTAAACAAGTGTACGGCCTACCTGAACCACCGTAACAGATGCACTAGTACGCATGTGAAAACTAATTAAACGGCAATAACTGTAACCCTCGGAGGCAACACAGCCCATCTTGGCATCTTCAGAAACTCTAGCAATATTCTTCAACTACGTACTTACGTAGCGCCTATCGAGAACCACGTTCGACGTGTTGCCTCCCTGTCGCACTTACGTACGAATCTACAAGTGTGACAGAGGCAACACGTCGAACGTCACTTTATAAAAGTACAAACACAAATGTACAAATACAAATGTTACAACGTAACAAATTAACGACAACATCGCGTGCTCTCAAGAAGTTGAAGACTACTTTCCTATATTAGCTATGCAAAACAGTGGGCCAATCAGTTAGGAGAATAACCCATGCAACAGTTGGTTAGTTTGCTAATATGCATATAAAATCCCTTAGTAATCTGAGAGACATGTAAACGATATAGACTGTCAATTTCTGTAAAAACTTGGTCTCTTTTCCATTAATGTACCTACATCTACGTAGATAGAAAAGCACACGCCTCTTATTTTGCCTATGGATTTGAATTTCGTGACGTCATCTAGTAAAGTCTCTAAAATATATTAAGCCCGTCATTGTCAGCAACGTGTCTTATAAAAGTTATAAAATACTCAAGACCTTAAAGCCTAATAGTTAAAACAATGATGAATGAAGGGAATGCTACTTTGTATGGAAGTCAGTATTGACTTTTTGACTTTTCTCTGGTAATCAAAGCTGGCGCACAACCCTACAAAGAACCGCACAGGAATAAGAATTCTACTACCTTGTAAATAAAGTTCGAATTCAAACCCAGTGCCATGATCAGCAGACCACGTTGCATGTACCCGAGCCTCGTAATACCAATTCTATTGCCTGCTAAATAAAGTTCAAAATCAATACAATGCCATGACAAGACCACATCATATCCTTTCCCGGTTTTCCAGGGCCCTTAATATCAATTCTATTATCTTCTTCATAAGATTCAGAGTGCCACGGCAAGCTGAACTCCTTGCCTATACCCTTCCTTGCCTGAGGCTCGTGCGCTTTCCCAGAATGACAAAATTGGTACATTCTTAAACTGAATTTTACGCAAAATTGATACTTTATTTGTCGATATCAGATAAATGCGTAATAACTGTGCTTGGAATATTTTAGCACGCAAATTACAGTGATTTAAAATCAGTAGGCTGTTGACATTATAACATTTCAGTCAAATAGTCGTAGTTAGAAATTGTTGCATTTTTCAGCTTTCTGAATGAAACTGAAAAATAAGTAGCTCTTATGTCTACCAGTTTTTTTGTGGAATCCATGTACTGGTGTCCCTCTAGTCTAGGTAACTATACAACTAGGTTTTGTCAAATAAATACATAACAAGTATATACGTACCAAATTTGACCTGATCAAATTAAATTAAAATTTCTTTATTAAAGACAACATAATGCTCCATAAAATATTCTACCTAATAGAGCAAAATTTAATAGGCCAAGATATACACCATGTAAATTACAAAAAATATCACTTAACAAGGGTCAGAGGTGTTCCAAGCATTGTTTAGCGCAAATTAAACACAAAACGAGACAAGGAACAAAAATAAAGCAAAGATAACAACTGAAATGAATAGCGGAAACAATCTAACAGTTTGCCGTAAACAATATTCGCCGTCCAACTGTTATTCCACATTTAGCTGAATCTTACACTCAGGTGACCGGTATAAAGCGCCCCCCGATTACGACTAAATATTATAATTGTAAAGGGCAGTTTTACTCTGGTTTAATTGACTATTTGTGCGCTTGCAAACACGAATATGCGGCAAATAAATGAAGTACACGAACGAAAATCACGACCGCTGAATTTTTCAACGTCGCGCGCGCATCGCGATCGAGTCCGGCGCAGCGGCGACCACAAAGCGGGGACGATTAACGAACTGGGACCAAATAAACCATATCATTTTATTACGTAATGTTTATTCATTCATTTCAATGATAAACTTGGCTAAATTGTTCATAATTACTACCCTAATTAGCGGGCCCTTTTCTTGTAGGTACTTACTGGTAGACTTTTGGGGCAACGATTAGTGTGTTTAATAATGTGCAAATGTGCACCATTATGATTTTATAACAAGATAATTAAAAATAAAATGTGTAAGTATATTTGCTCAAAAAGACGCGCAAGATGAGAGAGAGAGAGCTTCCTGGAACATCTGAAATAAACATGGAATATGTTAGGTAGGTACCTATAGGGAGTGTAGGAGGGTTTATAAAGACAAAATGTAGATCTATGAGAAAATGAGTTTTCCAAGCCTAACTTGGAAAACTCATTTTCTCCATGATTTTATGCAAAAAACTCCAATTCTTCTGAACTTCTAGAATAGAATAGAATATTAAAATCCGTAATAAAATAAATGTTAGTTATTGTATTGTAGGTAAGTACCTACACGACTTTGAATTTGCAATTTACAACCAATAACAACAATAGACAGCCAATAAGCACGTACACCATAAGCTCTACAAATTACACACGGCTTTTTACGAAAATTTGTAGCCACGTCTTCGCCTCATCACCAGTCACAACAAAAATAATAGCAATAACAAAAGAATTAACACGCCCGCCAAATCGCAGGTGGTTCTAACGATTTATCGGTACGCGATACGTCCGATAATGACCGGCCACTTCTGTCGCAACACACCGATTTCGGAGTGCCCGTCGGTCATCTAACGATGGAGCGATAATTAAGATCGGAGCATTATTTACGCCCGCAGCGTCCCGACTGAGTCGGTCACGACTTTTTCCGACTCGACCCGACTATTGTGCCCCGTGTTTAGTTTGGCTAGCCGCTTTCCGCACGGCCGATTTACACGCTCAACTATAGATACGATTTGTCTGTCAGATAAAGATAAGTGTATTGAACCCGAGCCGACGTCAGATCATTTTTTAGGTACATTCTTCGGATTCGTAGGCGCTTAATTATAAAGAATGAGTTGGACAGTAATTGGGTAGCGACTAGATAAGTCATGTTTGCATTTTTAATCGACATAAGTACCTACATTTAATTATACCTAATTTATCAGAACTATTTACCTATTTACCTATTATTTTTATAAATACCTACGTACCTACCTATAGTGTAAAAAACTTTAAGAATATTTGTAGGTACAATTTCTTATGATTTTGAAGAGATATAGAAAATATGTAAGTACCTAATATAAGTATCATTACTTTCCATACCTAGGCATTTTCGCAGGTGTAGGTAGGTATTATGGTTGGCTTTTATCCACGTGATAAAATAAGTGTCACTTTTTAACAGCACGCGATTGAAAAAGACTGACACTGTCATGGCACATTCAATACCTATCTAATGTATGTATGTACCACGTACCTACCTACTACATACAATACATACATTATGGTTTGTTAACTAGCGTAAACTATTAAAATGATATTGATTATTCTTCAGCACGGGAATGTTAGACAAATCATCTGACGCAGTTAGTTATATGTGGTTTCTCTAGATGTAAATAAAGTAGCAGACATACCTACCTAGATGGTGTCGAGCCACAGACATACAATTAAATAGAAGTCGCGTACAGCGCGACTTTTGTGTAAGCATACCGTGCCATGGTTCCATGATAATTTCAACGATAAGTAAAAAACTCTAACGAAGTCACTTATGAATGTATGCTATATGACAGAGATAGGGGTTTTTAATGAGCTATTACATAAATATTAACCGATTCATTTTTAACCGGTTAACATTTTTGATCAATTTAGATTTTTTATCAGCATATTTATTTAACTGACTAGATCAAAATAAAATTTAATGATAATTAAAGATTAAATCAGAAAAAATATTCAATAAATTATTTTTATATTATGAGATTGGCATGTTTGCAAAACTGTATAAGTTGCGTTGTGTCGCTAGGACAACCTGTTATGGATATGTCGTCAAAACTTAGGGCCTCGGAGCATCGGGAGCTTAATATCAATCGGTGTGTGCTTGGCTAATATATCGGATTAATTGTCAGTGTTAGTCTGTTTTTTCATCATATACATATTTGATCCAAGTAGTAGCCCAAGTTTGGTATGGGGTATAGACGATACTAAGATGCTGTGGCTATGCTTGGTTATAACCTAACCTGGGTATAACCTGGGTTGTCAAAGGTTAACGCTTTACAACCCAGTTATTGTATAGTATAATACACTATAAAGGACCGCAGAGCACCATTTACAATAACCATCAAATCTGCGGCTGCAATATTTTACACTGCTTTACGCGGTTTAGTATTTCTTTCTCTATCTATGGCGTAGATATATCTGTGGTTTCAGAGTGTCGCGGGACCGCCCGTCGCGCCTCCAACTACCCGCTGTAAATGCACTGCCGTAAAAATGACACAATTTATCGGAATTTTATGAGACATTTTAAATCAGAAAATGAATACACCATTACCATTCTGGAAGTTGTATTATATATTAAGGCATTGAATTAATAAGCATCCCAGTTAAATTTGATATCTATGGTAGTTATTGATGTTCTCTATTATACGTTAGTTAGAACTGTTAAAAGAAGCTGTTTTATTGTACGTTATAATTATAACATTTGTATACATAAGTGTATTTTTATTAACTGCATAAAAAGTACAGATAGAATATGTAATCGTAACACAATAATTAAATAATAGTTGGCAATAGAACCTTACTTCGAGCTTCGTTCACTCAATAATGACCCACATATTGTAATAGATATAATTTACATACTTACATAGTTTACTAGTACCACTGTATATGTCAATTATGTAAATAAATGGTTTTTAATAGATTTACCAATAGCAAAAATGGCAAGAACAATTTTTCGGAAAACTGTTGGCATGTCAGGAACTATCGTAAAACACGTTGAATAGGGCTCCAGTATCCACCAACTAAGGCTCGTTACAACGATTTATGGATCGCCTCTAGGATAATGTTTTTCTCAACTCCATTCTGTTTTAAATACCTACAGCAAAAGTCATCGACTTCGCGACTGACGTTCGCAACCTCCGATATTACGTCACTGTTGAACAGAAATTCAAACTTAACAACTACAACATAAGGTTTATTTTTAAAGCGTGTCGTTATATAAGATTCGAGCTTTATAAAAGTCTTCTTTATTGGACAACCCACCTAATTGACGTCGGATGTGTATTGTCAGTACTGTTAGCTATTTCTTGAACCCAACAATCCCATTAGCCAAAATATTTATCCATGTAAGAAATAGCTCTTATCTAGTTTTTGTCATTTGATCGATGATGCGTGATTGCAATTTAATCAGCAACATAATGACATAAGCATGGGGGCTAGAAAGCTTGGCATTTGGAGACAATGCTAGTAGGTGGGTATAATTATCGGTGTAAAAAGTTGGAACAGGTTTTGATGCTCGACATGAAAGATTACTCATGTTGATGTAGTGATTAAATAAATACAACATCGTAGGTATCGACTTTGTTGGATAAGCAGTGAGAAGTAGCATATTTTTTTGGGTGCGGGCGTCATCTGTAGTAGAATGTATGCAGAATGTATGTACAGAGTGAGGTACAAAAAATGAGCTTACAAATAGCAATGTCATTCGGAACACAAATCGGAATATATGTCCGACCGGTATTTTTGTCGAAACCTGCCGAAACCGAGACTTCGGCCATACACAACCGAAAACACAGTTTCGGTGTGGCCGAAAGGTTTGGCAGTTTTTTGGCCGAAACCGAAACGCAACCTCTCTTGGACACTAAATTCGTAATTTTCCTAATTTCGCACCGCTCCGCGCAATAGCTAGTTCATTTTTATAGGTCTAAATACGGGCATAAACTAATAAGTCACGGACTCGGAAAATAATTATATTTTCAATGAAAAACATCACGTGGAAACCAGGCAATAGTCTGGTAGATTAATAAATCTTAACAAAGCACAGATTCCCCGAAGGTTGACAGGTTGTATGGCCGACGCTTTTGTGAAAACTAATATTGTACCTATTTGAAAAGCTATACCCCGCGTCGGTAGCATGGCCGCGTTTTTATCGCCTGTCGTGTCATGCGTCACTTCGCACTTACATACCAGTTAGAACGGGACAGGCATGGTGACAGACGATAAAAACACGACCATGCTACCGCCGAGGACCCTATGAATAAAATACATTCGCGCGAGCCCCAACATAAAGATGACAGGTACAGACAAGTGATGGAAAACTTACTCAAAAATATGTCTCATAATTCGCTGACATAGGACGTATTTTTGAGATGATTTGTGCACCCATATTTTTTACACTCGACTGTACAAGAACGGCAATATTATAAAGTCAATGTTAAGGGTTGTCAATGTTGTTATCTAACCATATCAAATCTTTACAGAGTGACCCAAATGCGTTGACAGATTTTTTTAGGATTTAGGAATAATACACGTCGTTTCCAAATTGTCATTAAATATTAAAACGACTTCAAAATATTATCCTTCACCTTTGGGACACAAACGCAAGCGTTAATTAAAATTACCTACAATACGAGTATGCCGCAGTAACAATTTATGGCAAACCTGTAGGGGCAACCTATTGAGGATACATAGTTTCCCAATGATAATAAATACAACGGCATAAAAGTCCTAACAATTCTGATCGGATTCAACAAAGTTTCTCAGTAACCTAGTTCCCGTTTTTCACGGTACCCACGGTGCTTTCATTAAAATTCTTCTTAACTGAAGCATTATCAAAGTTTAGAGCACACAATGGTGGCGAGATCCTTGTCGGCGAGCCACGACAGCCGCGGGCCCGGGTTCGGTTCCCGTTCGACGAAATTCAGGCTAACGACCGCCAGCGATAGTCTTTTGTTACGTTCGATACCGTTTTAGCGTTCCCTAACAAGGGAACGTTACGAAAAAGTTAGTATCAATATTATATAAACCACTGTAACGGCCTCGGAAGTCGCTGTAAGCACAGTCAGTTCCTTCTTTACCAGATGAAACAAGATAAATATAATCGGCCAAGAGCATGTCGGGCCATGCTCAGTGTAGGGTTTCGTAGTTACCATTCTGTCAAAATAGGCCAAACGGGGGCTCTTAGTAAGTATCATAACAGAGTAGGTACCTTGGCAGCGCTTTGTACATTACGTCTTTTTAATAAGAAAAAAAGATTTTTTGCAATAATTGACATACGACTAAACCGATCATGTTCGCTATAGTTTTCATTGAAAGTATTTATTAAGCTCTTGTTTAACAATTTTTTTCATATTTATTGGACTCGTGGTTCAGAAGTTAGAGGGGGGGGGGGCACATATTTTTTTTATTTCGGAGCGCATATTTCCAAAAATATTAACTATATCAAAAACTGGTTTTACCAGACCCTTATTCATTTTGAAAGACCTATCCAACGATACCCCACAATATCGGGACAAAGCATAAAAATTCAAAATAATACTTTTTGTATGGGAGTAACCCTAAAAAATTTTTTTTGTACTTTTTATTTTACCGTTCTATCGCAATGCATGATTTATGTATCCATGCCAAATTGCAGCTTTCTAGCACTAACGATGACGGAGCAAAGCCTCGGACAGACAGACAGACAGACTTGGCGAAACTATAAGGGTTTCTAGGTGATTACGAAACCCTAAAAAGGAGAAGATATATATTCTATCTGGAGCAAAGCCTGTGAATTAGTATGTTGCTACGAATGATAAAAGAAACATGTTGTCCTATTCTCCCTTTTTGCCGTACATACATGTTCTTCAAGTCAATTAACAGCATTGATTATCAGCGGACGCGTTTTATTTACATACTATTCCCCTGTTCATCCCACACATAAATTCGACATCAGATCATTAAATTTTAACATTCTTTATTAGGGCTTGAATAGAATGACGTTAAAAATGACTCCAATATGGATTGACTAATAAATTCGGGGTGATTATACCGCGGTTCATTATCGTGCCCTAAACTTAATCGAAATGCAAAAAATTGATGGGACGTCACTGCGAAAATAATTCACACTTATTTTAACCGCCAAAAAGTAAGGCGGGTTATACACGAGCTTCGCGATGAAGTATTTTTTTCTTACGTATGGTTAATCCTTATTTAAATAAATCATAGCGAGTTAAACTTAAATAATACATTTCGCCTAAGGGGATAGTTAATGTTACGTTTAAATCAAAAAGTAGATGTACATTTGGTGTTTTTCGTATATATTTTGTTACGACTGCACGACTGGGCGTAAAACACCCAAAAATATTATATTTTTTACATTAATATGCCCAACAGCCATACTTGTAGGTACGTATTTTCTTCACTCTAATTTTTAAGTAATTCATATTGATCGCACCATAAATCGCTTTAATATCAAAATCAATTAAGTTTAAGTATATCTATCTATCTATCTATCTATCTAATACCTTTAAACGAGCAATTCTTGTTTATTTATTTATATATATATTTTGGGGATCTCGGAAACGGCTCTAACGATTTCGATGAAATTTGCTATATGGGGGTTTTCGGGAGCGATATATCGATCTAGCTAGGTCTTATCACTTTTTATATATTTTCCGAGCAAAGCTCGGTCTCCCAGATATTATCCTACTATTTGATATGTCATATGCATATGTCACATACTTATTTAATTAAGACATTCATTGAATGAAGCAGATTCGAAGAATCCATCGTCCATTGCACACAACTGAATGATTCCGTCTCGCCATCGTCTGCACACGACTTATTCCACCGTGTTATATTACCTAAGGGCTAAGTCAGTTCATTAAGGATCGTTCAATCATTCTTTAAGGCGAAGCGGACTCATCTTACGAATTAAATTCCTTATATGAAAAAATATCTCACATCATTATAAGATTTATAAGGTTTGCTTAATTAAACATAATTTAAGGTAAAGCACCTATAGATTGGCGTAAAAAATACAAATAATTGATTCTCAGTTGTTTTAGATAAATTGTATAATAAAATATGTAAAATACATGTCTTTAAGATAAATTTGAACCTGATAATAATCGGAAGGATGCTATCAGTAGCTTAGATTACACTCTTTTAACATCTGTTTTTAGAAATATTATATCTTATCGAATTCGAAGTCCATTTTTTACAATGCACACAGTATCTTGGCCTTAATTATGTTTTTTAATTCGCTTATTTTTGTATTTCGCGCGAGATATTAAAAGTTATACGAGCTATAGGTAGAGATCATTTCTCGACTTTCGCATTTTCGGACTTGTGTATAAAGCGGTTAACGGTTAGTTTTAACTCAATGTTATACAAACACATATTTTATGTTACGCACGATGGTTGTATCATACTTATGGCACACATAGGTACCTAGTCTTACTTTTGTTTTTAAACCACCACGGTGCAAAGCCCTACTGTTCACCGGATGGTAAGTGGACACTGGACACCATGCAAATCTCATAATATTCTTTAATCCTGCTAGTTCTAGTAAAAGTTATAAAAATACCTTTTGTCGTAGTAGCGACAACCAAATGAAGTCAAAATTTTCATATGACATGTAATTTCAGTTTAAAAAAATACGGGACATTTGTTAATAAGTATTTGAGCTTATGCCCTTATAAATTCCGAAACGTCATTCTTAAAAAAATGTATTTTAAATTAATGAATACCTAAAGTCAAATTGTGTCCGTTCCGTAGTTTCCCATGTCGCGCACGTAACTGACACAAGTAGGGTAAGTGCGTAAGTAGGGTACACTGAAGCCTCCACTTATAATGAAACGAGACGCGTGCGACCCACTTCCGTGACAGATACCTATCTATTAATTATGATTATAACTCGATCTGAGTTATCGGCTGTTACTTGATTAGAAACAACTTTAGAAAATGTGCTTGGATAATTTACGATTATTAGTGCAAAGTAAAATGGCTATTAAGGTGACCCATTAGTACAAAGTACATCTGTAAAGATATGAATCGAGATCAAAACACGGATTATTCAGATTAACATTGTTATATAAATATATTAAAAACTGTCTTAATGTTCTTGCATGTATAATTTCAATATGACATAAGTATTCCATGATTGTTTTTTATCTTGTTTTTATATCATATCCAATATTTCGTATTGGATTTGATATTTATCAATAAGCATAGCTAACTGGGCAAAGATAATTGTTGAGTTTTTGTCATGTTGGATTAAAGAGTATCAGCCGGAAATGCATGACAGCTTTATATTTAAAACGAACCAGATTACACAGAGCGCAAATATTTTATAAGTAATCTGTACATAAAAACTTGAAAATATATATACGCAAAAGTATATAGTCCGTTTAGGTAAATAGATTCCAACTCAGAACACACGCATTTAAAGTGAAGAATCCGTAATCTCCCGCTAAAAGCATCGAGAGATAAGATGCACTTACGCCCTTGCAAGTCCTTTACTACATACCCGTCTATATCTATACACCCGTACATATAGCTGTATGCCGAGTGATAGCGTTAATGAACCCATGTTGCCGTCACAGAAGTGGCGCGGTTTGAACGATTGCGCGGCCATTAGGGAAACTCAAGGCCAGTGAGGGCGGACAGGAGCGCAATTATCTAAAACAAACTAACGCTTTGCGGATATCGCCGGTTAACTCGCGGGGCTCGGAACAGGCGCACTTACCCTAATAAGCATTACTAATGGGGCTGGCACTTATATATTTTAATTGATGTCGCATGGCCAGTCTGATAGGGAGTTATTTTCATTTTAATAGTGTTTCAAGACTTTCAAGCGAGAAATGGAAGACTAACTATTGCAAACTGTTATCACAAATGCGTTAATTTTATGGAGAGATATGTAAGTGGTTATAACGCTTTAAATAGTTATGTCGAGTCGTTTATGAGTTATGACTATAAAAATTCAATAGTAATTTCTTTAGTTAAGATGCTGAACTTAAGAGGAGTTTTTTATTTGTATGTTTGTATGTAGGTACTTATACAATTGCTTTGAAAAAAATCTCAAATGTGACGTCCCACGGGTAAAGGTACCTTATGGCGGTAGCCGCTTACGTTATTATTAACGCCGCTCAAATATTAATGCGGCGCTATGCGACGTAAGCGCCAGCCCGTAAGGTACCTTTTGCCGTGGAACGTCACACATATTTATGTAACGTAGGTAACTTTCATATTGAGTGTTCAATGGACGTAACAAATTGTTTATATTAATGGGATGCTTGATTTAATAATATACAAAAATAAATAGTATGCAATATACAGCAATTTATTATACTGACAAGTTTTCGGCCACAAAAGGACGGAAGCTTAAAAAACTGGAGCGCAACAAGGCGTCGCGTCGTTCCAACTGCTTACAGAGGTCAGGAAATTCAAACCAATGATATTATAACTATTTAGGTTATTGGGGTTCCAAAATTGAAGTGCTAAAATTGTACAAACTCTTGATCGAAAAGAAAAATGTATGGGGATGACAGATGCAACGAAAAGACACGTGATAAGTTTCATACATTTTGTCACTTTCGATTGGCGCTTTCTATCAACGATCACTTGGCTAGGCCCCCTGATGTGACGATGCCGATGTGGAACGGCATGCTAACTTTCAACGCTTCTTGACCATACCTATACAAGTACAAGCGCGTTTCACGGGCCAGTGATAATAGTGACATCAAATTGACGTCAATGTATAACCAGATCTCGGAAAATTGTATTGAAATGACAGATGTCATGCCAACCCTTCGAGTTTGGAAAACATTGTGGGAAGTTTTATAGTTCTCTACTGAGTGACGTTGATACCTACTCGCTGCTAATCGTTGTTGGTGCAACTGGCCCTTTAGTCACAAAGTCTGTTACAGATCTTGAATATTCTTGAACCCACAATAGCAATGAGGCCCTATTGCGAACATCGCCATTCGTTATTATCCGTATTCGAGCGAGAGATACATAACGAAATTAGGATTCACCATGTTCAAGATAAACGTTCTGTGGGGATACGATGGTCGTGTTTCTTTACGTGACGTGCTAAAGACAGTACTCTCTCAATCTCAGTCTCTTTCAATCACGTGATATTAAAAATCATACGGATAAAGCCACACATATTTTGCCTGTCGGTGTGCTTAGGTTTCGTTTCTGTAAGCAATAGGAACATACAAGGGGTCGATTTCGGTATCAGATCCAAAACCGCTGTTCGAAATCTAGTTCGCCGAAACCTGATCCGAAGAGTAACCTAATGCGGTAGCGAAGAACCTTCAAATGTTGACAAAACAAAGGTAAAACAACCATGAGACAACCTGCCGTATTCGAACTTCAAGATATTCACAAGAGACGACACGTACTAGATCCTTTCTAGTTACGTTATAGTTTAGATATCAACTAGTTCTCTTTTGCAGCGCAATTCGGGCAACCAATGTCACTTTTACGTTCTTCTTCTTCTTCCTGCTGCACCTAAACCTTCATCAAGAATCACTCTATTGATAGGTGAAAACCGCATCTAAATCCGTTCAGTTTCTGTTGTAGTAACAATAAACAGGATGTCTTGCGGAACGTGTTGTAATTAGCATAACTCAAGCATAAGTGATGGTTTAATAGTACCTACATATTACTGATTTTCAAAAATACCCCGTATTCGAAGTTACTTCAATGCACCATACAAACTGGGTGCATTACATACTACTAGTAGTAGTTACGTTTAAAATCAATTTTTCAAGTTGTAAGTACAACTTTCAGAAATACTAACTAGAAATAATAACTATTACAAACAATAGAAAACAAATTAAAAATAACTTTAAGCGGAAAAGTCCTTATAGGAAGCTAATTACTTAGTTATTTGTATTAGCCGGAAGTTCAGGCCTTATTTGTCTTAATTATCTGGGCGACTAAACTCGGGGCCTCTTTAACATATTTATGTATGAGTAAAAAACTAACGCATTTATTTTGCACCGTGAGCCTCAATAGCATTGCGGTATCTATCGGCATCCGTCTTGCTCTCCTCAGAACATGTTATGGTTACCTGCGGTTTTAGTACTTGCCTACGTACCTGACCATATTACTACACTACAATCACCCCTATATCTTTATAGATAGAGTTGAAAATGGAGATCTTGCTTTATTTGGGATCGTAGGCAATATACAAGGCTGTAACACTTTTACAACCGCTCGCGCTCTGATGCGCGATCGCTTCAGAAAGTACTTAGGTATTGGCTATGTGAAATCTTCGTGGTGGGGGTAAACTATGGTAGCGTGAACCGTGGCAGAAATAAGAAACTCTTAAGTCCGTTTACACCAATGGACTAATAATACGTCCATTGTACATACCTAACTGGATAATTACCTATAAAATTTCTTATACAAAACTAAGTGCTAAGAATCGTATGGCTGTAGAAATTTTATCAGCCATCTTTAGACTTAAATTATTTTATACTTAGTTTATTTACCAGCTCATTGGAAAAAATATCATTATGCCAAGAAAGCAGGCGCACTAGAAGGATACTATAAATTGAACTGACATCATCAAGAAAGCTTATGAAAATCCAGTAGAGGGCAGTCGACATGACTATCGACGGCGTCATATGGGGGATATCATGATTGGTCACTATATTCTGTAGAATTATCGAATTTGCTTTGGCCCACATGCTAATTAATTAGCACTTATCCATTAACAAATAGTTATATTATAGTTGGTTAACATTAGCAAAACCAAAAACCTAAAGCAATTAACTGGTTTACAATTATGGTCGGTCGATTTTATACTAGTTAAGTAGTTACTAAATTAATACTTAATACTTATTAAGTCTTATCGCCGCGAGGTGTATGCGATAATTAAATACTTTTACTGCGGAAATAGGCTACTACGATTATTGCTATTTCTTAAGCTATTCTCAGATCGTAAAATTAAATAAATGTTAATTTCTGTACCTAACAACTTGAGCTTCATAAGGTCGGATGTGAAAATGCGACCAGTACATTCATTTTCTAAATATTATAGTATGTTTTATTTTAATGGGTGGTATTAGCTTGGGATTTTATACTTTGGTTAATAAATATAAACATATATGTATACTAGTAGGGTACTCGCACCGATCGGTAGCAATTTCAGGCACTAATTGAATATCAGCATTATCTGCAAAATTAGCACTTAGCGAACAAATAAGGAAATAGGTACCTATGTTTTGCATCGCAACATCATTATGGCTCCTAAGCCGAATTATGATTGTAACTAGATATTTAAAAAAACATTTGCTGCTAACTACTGTTTTGATTTTTGGATTCTTACGAGCTAACCTAAGAAGTGTATGATGAATGATGATCCACAATGATAGAAGGATAGGATTGTCTGACACAAAATTCCATCCTTCCTTTCAATAATCTTTTGATGTAAAATTTACGTTCGTATATTAATTAATTTTTATCTTACAAAGGCAGGGTTTTATCTGTATTTCCCCTATAATACGTTTCGTTTATCTCCGCCTCCGCCAATTAAAGTTTACACCCTTTAGCTCATTCTATCGATAACTATAATTCCAGATAAGAGTAGTCTCTCGCTCGCATGACATACATGCATATACTTTATATAATTATATGTTACATATCTTTACGGTAAGTCTCTCGCATGACGCATTTTGAAATCATAACGAAGCGACGTTTCCCGCCCGAGCCGCGGCAGAAGCTGTCATTTAGAATTATGAGTAATTATTTTTGAGATGTCGCATGCTTAATAATCCGGTCGGTCTGAGGTACAGACGACAAAATAGTAGACAGTCAAAATGTATACAAAACTTTTATTAAAATTATGGTTAATAGCAATGTCGTAACCAGATCTTAGAATTGATAATTTTATGATGTGGCAATCATTTCACGAAATGATCGGTTGGCCACACCATGAAAAAGTCAAACCTAACCTAAACATATAATCAAGTGATCAATTCTAAAATGAAATTTCATGATCAATATCTAAGATCTGGCCACGATAGTAGATGAGCTTTTCTTAATAAATTTCTAGTGAGCTCGCCCGAATAGTCGTAATATGGATAGATCAAAGCATAAAATAAAAGTAAATGCGGCCTCCTTTCCACGTGAAGATCGAGACTTTGTATGTAGTATACACTGAGAAAAAAAACTAACAAAAACACACTTAGAATTACAAAAATAAAACTTAATCCGGGGACAAGGAGAGTCAACTAATAGGAACAAATTGACTTTTGCAATTTCCATTTAGTAGGAAATACAACTTCTATATTTGTAATTTGAAGTATGCTAGAGTAATTTCAGAAATTTGGTTTTGTTATTCCGAGAGGTGCTTTAGCAATATCGGAGGTGATGACGTCATGGGTGAAAACTAACCGTTTTGTAATTCTAAGCGTGCTTTAGCAATATCGGATACGATGACGTCATAGGTTTTACTAAACTGTACTGCGATTCCAAGCTAGCTGTTGTTATTCTAGAGATAATGACGTCACAGGCAAAAACTAAACTGTTTGCAATTCCTCCGCCCCTAGCAAACGGGCGCCGCGAGAGCATGTCGCGCGCGTGGTAGCTACCCGTCTCTATTTCTGTCTGTATGAATAAAAAAGCGTTTGGTAGTATATCTCTGTACTAAAGAGGCACTATAAAAGCCTGTCGAGATATTCTACCCATTCCTTTCTTATTCATACAGTCAGAAAGAGACTAGTATTTATTACGCGCGCAACATGCTCTCGAGGCGCACCTGTGCTAGGGAGGTTGGAATTGCAAACAGTTTAGATTTACCTATGATGTCATTATCACTAGAATAACTACAGCTAGCTCGAAGGTGCAGAACAATATATTCCTGTAGACACCAACTACACAGTAGGTCGCGGGTTAATATGTCCATGGCCCACAATATATCCTAAATTTATTATTTAACTTAAGTCTGTTTTAAACAAAGAAGACACGAGACACGCCCGCCCGACATCCGACACAATACTAACTCTAACCAAATGAACGTAGCAAGTAGTAAATTTTACTAAAATCACTAACATTCGTTTCGCTGTGTTGGTATTACAAAACTCGTTTAGTGATTGGTACAACAATGAACATAAACACAACAAGTCTATCTACTAAATACCAGTAAACTTTGTAATGTCGCTATAGTAACAACTGAATTGTTATTTTAAATGGGGTAATGTTATTCCCGCGAACTCGTTTTTTAGATATTACAAAACTATGTAAGTGAGACATTTACTAAAATCATAACTTGAAATCACAGATGCTTTTTTCCAAAAATCACAAACTTTACTAGTAAAAATCGGAGAATTTTAGTAGTAATAAAAATGGATTGTAACAAATACTGAACTTTGTTTAATGCTCCATTTACTAAAGTCTGTTTGCTGAAATTAGATTTAGTATTACTGAGCTGTTTGTAGAAATAAATAAATTTTACAGAAATAGTGAAACTTCCATGATTACTACTAAAACTTCATTTTTTCCCCCATTACAGAACTGTTTATTAATTCCTGGTGATGATTTTTCTCTCAGTGTACCAGTCTTTATTATTCATATGTCTCTGGTCCGAGTGAGACTGCGGTGGGACGCGTAAAACTGTCACGATTAGAATCGATCGTAATGATACACATCTACTCTCTCAATCGCTCGCCCGCAATACGCACGACAGTTCCACAGTCCACACAAACAACATCCTAACACACCACTAACCCCATACCCTCTTAATACCTTTGGACACCTGACAAGCTTGCCCGACATTCCATAGAAAGCAACCACAATAGTAAACATAAAGTCGACCTTATCAATACGTCATTAGAGCACAAATTAAACAGGTGCAGCTAGCGAGCAACAATTTATTTAGACCTTAGTAATCACTGGAGTGGTAATCACTGTGTAACGTCTTTTGATCTCAGAGTACTGGATCGGACACATTAGCTAAGGTCCGACGTGTCCCGCCGAAGGTTGGTACCGTAAAGTCGGGTTACTTTAGCCCTAGAGGGTAACTTTGGCCATTGAGATTTAGTCGGTCCAGGTTATATTATTGCAATATAATTATGGAAATATGCCATGAGGTTGGTTTTATCTAACCCTTGACGTTTTTATGTTTTTTATTAGATCCTTTTAAATGAGGTTTTCATGTGGGTCAAAGTTACCCTCCATTGAATCAACGTAACCCGAGTTTACGGTAGTTGTAAAATACACGCTATTTTATAGTTCGGTATATATAGTTATTGTTTGGTTGGGTATGCTTGTATTTGACTAGAATTTCATAAGGTCGGATGTCGATGTGAAAATCCAACCGAAATCCTAAAGGTGAATTATCTAATTTGTATTAATAATAGGTAGTTAGTAAATGTATAACTTTTGAACCAGCCTAGTTATATGTTTTTTTAACCTTCATTTATTTAATTTGCCTACTTCAAGTAAGTAATATTTTTTCCCACTAATAAAGTATTTATTCATCACTTTAGAACTTAAAATTCATACACTGAAGATATGCGGCAAAAGACAATAGATACGACACTGTGCTACATATTTGTTACTCGGGATAAGTTTGGATTATATTACATATTTTGAGATTTCCACTGATCTGCCGTCATACTTTCTGATAGGTGTCTATGGTACCTACAAGAAATCTCGGCAAGGTTACCTTTTATCAGAAGTTAATTATGAAAACTTATATAGCGATCGTAGGCATGAATTAGGAAAACGTGTTGCAACGTTAATCTTTTCAGATCTTGTTTTATTTTTGTTACCGTTGTAATGTTATACATGGATGTTCGATTTTATAGATAGCAGCTGGCGCGGACGATAATACTTAACATGTCCCTCTATAAATAAAATTCCTTTGATAGCCGCTTTAGGTGTCCGTACGGCATCACGGGAGTCGGTCGTTCACTCGATCTCGTCCAATTTATTTACTTTTTTCCCGGGTGTAGTGTTACGGCTATAAAATTCAGTTTTTGTTGGTCGGGCGCATGCTCGCTAGATCTCCCGTCGAGAGATATGTTGATTTACGTTTAGCGCGCGTGACCCCTGTTCGGAGCCGATCATAGACCAGATAGACGATTCGAACTCGCGCTCTCGCGATATCGGCCCATCGCACTCGTGCCGATGTATCTCTGGAAATATTTCGCGGTACACAGCCTCCTGCCGGCCATTCGGACCGAGATTTGAAGATTTCTTTGTGTTTCACACGATTCATACACCTTTAACTGTGTTTTGTTTTAATTTCTACAAAAGCGCAGTAAAGTGAATTAAAAGGAAATTTAACTGGCGCTCCGTTCACACAAACTCAAATTTTGAGGCTCTACTCGTATTCTCGACTGTTTCATATCTTATACTTGTTTCTAATGTACGTATACAGAGGAATGTTAGTGTAATAGATTAACTTAGGTTAGAATACTTTTACTATGCCTTGAGTTTATCGATAAAGTATATAATAAACTAATTATGTTACCTATAAAGTAAAAGTTTTTGACAAACGGACTCTAAACAATCCTTCATTATTCTTTGAAAAAGAAAAAAAAAATTAAGTTTAACGTTGACCCCCGAAAACCCCGAAATCAAAAATTTTAAATAAAAAAACGCTATTATATGGGTCCCCTTAACTTGACGCTCAACGTTAAACGACATCTGATTTCCTTGTTTTTAAATAAGGCAGTTCATTAAAATTTAATATGGGTCCATAAATTAGTAGAGTAACACATCGTGACGAGCGCCGCGGGAAAGAGCGCGTTTTACATCATTGTATTTAGTAAGTAATTAATGTTAACCTTATCACATCGCCCGTCCACTCGTACAGAAATATGCGCTTTTTGTGACCGCTGCGTTGTACATACAGCAACACTCTTAACTGTCCATCGGTGGATCTTATGCCTTGTGTAATAAGGTTTAACGATGGATAGTTATCAGTGTGGGCGATGACGTGTTACTTTCGGCACGCCAACGGGGACATAAGTAACAAATAAAAGAGGATTTTTTTAAAGACACTCTTATACATACAAAATACACAATTATAAGGTTAAACAAGGTGTTAATGTACAGAACATGAACTGAAGTTATATATGACTACATTAATTTCACCAAAATAATAACGGTTAACCAGAAACTAAGGTACAAAGTACAAAGTGTTGCGTTTGTCCC
Organism: Cydia splendana; assembly: GCF_910591565.1. Classification (NCBI taxonomy): domain Eukaryota; kingdom Metazoa; phylum Arthropoda; class Insecta; order Lepidoptera; family Tortricidae; genus Cydia; species Cydia splendana. The sequence goes on along the minus strand of NC_085960.1, from coordinate 31,292,237 downwards.
CGCTTTCCCCTACACAAATTTAATTGACGAGGCTAAAGAAGGTCAGATGTAGATGCTGTAGTACAGTCGCCAACAGATATATCGCAGCGCTCAAGGTGTTCGAAAATATCTGAACAAAGCTTCTATTATCAAGAAGTTAAAGTGCATGTTCAGACATCTTTTAGCAACTTGGCCGACTATACTTACAGATATTGATTAGGGTACTTATTTTTAATATATAAAGCATTATAATAAACTACCCTTCGCCCGCGAATCCATCCGTATATCTGGAAGTTTTATAAAGGTAACGCCGCATATAAATGTCACGTTGTAAGTACCTACCTATACCTTCTTCATCATATTCAAATTAAGCTATGACCTTAAATGTAGAGTTACAGATTGAGGTCACCTGTTGTCTCGACGTATTGTTGACAGCTCTCAAAGCAATATTCAAATAAAGTGCATGCGATATTAAAGTAAGATAATAACGCCCCCATCTCGCGTTCCGACGCGGTGATTATCAAAAGCATTACAATACAAAGGTAAACCTTGTATTCACAGACAAGTTGAACATTCTGTAGACTGCCTTAGATCTTACGAGCAAACTTTTTTCCTAACTAAAGTTTCAATAATACTTAATGTTAATTTAAGTGTTATATAACAAGTGGCCCTTTTTGTCCTCGGAATACGACTTATACAGGAGATGTGTAGGAGCCTATTTTCTGACTGTGGATTAAATCTAAGTACTAAAATATCCAGGCTTACACAAGAGCCAACGAAAGAGTTGAAGAGTTGTAACGAAATACACTTAATTTCTGGGAAAAAAAACAAGTGACCCATTTATTTATTTTGATAAAAACATAGATTGGTGCAACCGTTACATTTTCAATCTAATCTCAATATATAGTCCTCCTCATCGTTTTCGATGATGGCGATCCCAAATAAACATTATGGACTTTATAGCGTGAGTCCTTATGAGCGGGCCAGGCCGAACTAATCCCAATACACGAGAATGGACCCACTGTTCCTCCAAATAGGTAATTACCAACGTTCTAAAAGATGTAAACGATAATAAAGGACAGAATTAATTATGTAGGTCCCGAGCACCAAATAGTAGCTCATTTCAATTAGCATTAGACATAACAATGTATTATTGTATGGAAATACTGGACTCATTGCATTGCCGATGTGGTTATAGTCTCTTTGAAGGCAGCGACTACATCTGACCTTTGGCCCGCGTAACTATATGGAACATGTTTTTTACATGACAGAATGAGGCTCTTACTTACGTACGCTAACAAACCAGATTTGGACATGTACCTGAAAAATACAAAATAAATTTATTACTTAATTGTTTACTTTAAATTTATTACTTAATTGCTAATACAGTTAAAATTATTATATGAGCACTTAGCATCCTTTTTAGCAATCCTTTTAGTTATATATGTTAGTTATATTACGTGTAAGCCCTTGACATTTTGAGGCATTAAGCGCCATTCTTGTGCTTCCCTTGATATTATCAGTTAACACCACGAACTATTACTTCGAGTGTACGAAGCCTGCATAAACAATTGAACACGCCCTAACACTTCCATTGAAGTTATTCTAAAAACACATTTAGCCTGTAGTCCGTAGTATCGGAACACATTAGGATTCCTTCTTTGGCGGGAACGTTTATCTATTCACTCAGATGCGGTAAATTGAAAACTGCTGAAAGACGTTACGCCCGAGGCGATCGCCGTGGCAAGGCCTTAAGTGCTAGTTCTTCCTAAGGGCTATTGCGTCTAGCATTCCTGTAGGTACAGTTAGGGGGAATCTAGACACTTGCCTGAGCGGGAAATTTAAACTATTTTTATTAATAAATATTGAAAGCTACGCAAATAAAAGGACAGTAGGTACGACAAAGTCGTTGGTTTTAAAAGGTGTAGGTTGATACCCAAATAAATTAGGTAGTCATGCATATTAAGAAATCAGTTGGAATGCTAAACGACCACGATTAAAGGGCAGCAATACAAATTTTTCATTTTTATTCATATGTGTCAAAAATCGCTAAAATTGGGTACTACGCCCCGCTGCGGCTACAAGACATATTTACAGGAGGAATTTTAATTTCGCATGCAGGACCAATATTTTGAAACGAACCTAAATAAACACACTGCATAATAATTGAATGCATGTCACGCTGTGACTTTGCTTTTCGAATACATAGTAGGTACAAAACATCGAGGCTGGATCAGACTACTTTAATGCAAATCAAGTTATCGATGTAAAACCGAAGAGCTGTCCTATAAACCGATAAAAACACGCGCGAGGCGCGATATCTTTTATTACCGGTCCAATAAAGTATACTTATTAAGAATGTTAAACGAAATATAAAATAAGTGCTGCTGTAGCAAAACGGCCGTGGTCGTTTTGCGTGGACTCACGGCTTTGGTTTTATTCAACACATGCCGCATTGATTGGACGCGGACATATTCAATAAAAGCGTTTCCCTTTAGTCAACTATTTACCACAAGGCAATCGCAATAAAGCACAATAAAGCTGGACGTCTTCCGGCATTCGTCAAATGGCCTGAAGTCGCCACTACTTGCGCAACCCGCCACCCAACTAGTCGTACCGACAACCTACCGGGCCGGGACAATTGAGCGATTTGTCAACCGTTGCATTAGGTAACCGGTCACCGCGCTCGCTCGCCCTATTCTCTGGACGTCACATTGAAAACCGTCGCGTCCACTACCCGCTTACGCTACATTGATTCCAATAACAGTTTGCTTCAATGAGGTAATGGATACTTTGTCAGCAGATAGTGACTAACGCGGCGTGGGCAGGGGCGAAAGCAGCCGTGAGCATCGCAAACTCCTTACGCAAGATATATCTGCAACTCACACAATGGACGAGGAATGCTTACAGAACAAGCTTTTTGGATATTTATTGGATAGATTTTGTGTGGGACGAATTCGCCGCGGAGAATCCACGCAACTTCCAGGTTCTATTAACAGGGGAGATAAATACCTATTTGAATAACTACGCATAAAACTGGAAACCTATAAAACTGTAGAGCATTATTTATCTATTCTCGTTAAATCTTAGCTAGCTTTCGAGGCAGAAAGTTGATAAGGATCTATTTAAGCAATAGGTATTAGGATTTGCGACAACAGTGTAACAACGCGGGTAGCTATCAGGTCATGCCGATCGAAGCCGAGTGTCACCGCGCTGGACTTATAAGCCGATAGATACGGTAGAAAAACATTTTATGGCAGTGAACATGGGCTGAAAAATGGCAATAGAGGCCGCGCATGAGCGTCAGTAACTCAGACACGTTCGTGATCTGGTAGGAATCGCCACAAATAGGGGACGCGTAATGCGCAATGCATCTATATAGTGACAAATACAAGTAATGTGTCCCTACCAGAAGTCTGAATTAATTAATCACGTATAATGTAGGCAATATCAACGCGTTTAACCATGAATAAACAAAAATGATTTTCTAGATAAAATTTTGTATCTGGCTTTGCAGGGGTAGGGAAATTCTCAACAAAATGGACCGATAATCAAGACTAAATGGCTGGGAACGTGTGCCATCATACAAGAGCAACGCACGACTAGTCGTTACTGAAGGTCCCGAGGTCCTTTCGGAGGAAACCAATTTGACCAATAATTTATGTCTCTTGGGGAATTACATGATTTTATGCGCCTATCGGCCCTATCGCGGTTGACAGTACCAGTGTCAAAAATATAAGTACCTAATGGGATATATTTAATTACACAAACGGGTCTACGAGTGTGTAATTAAATATGTGTACAAAACGCGAGAGTTTAAAGTGTTAAACCTAATGGGATGATGATCTTGGTTGGCTAATCTTTGTCGTTTTCTCTTCGAAAGAAAGGTATTTATTTAAGAACCCGACACACCAGAAATGAAGAGGTCCCAAGCAGCAGCAATATTTGCAACACGGCACTATAATTTTGCAGCTGCAATTTGCTGTTGCATGTAGCAGTTCAAACATTGATTCTCTCCATTGACTCCCCGTGACCTCAGCCGCGGCACCCGACACCCGTTTCTGGGGCGACGTGGATGCTCGCGGTCCGGACCATTTGTACCGTTCGCCGTACACAACCGTTCAGTTACACGCGTGGATTATTCTAATACCAGATAGGTGATACGTCGTGCTATGTAGGACGATATCGTTTTCATCTCGGAGAATTTATTGCGGTGAGGTTTTTCATCTGAACGCACGATCGTTGCATCGGTGAACACCTAAGATCAGCGTGAGGGAGACAATGGAGATGGATAGATAGAAATATGTAAAAACAAAAAAACAGCTAAGTTTTTTTGATGAATAGACAATATTACATGTAACTTTCTCGAATATCGGTCACTTTTTCAAGGTTTCCGAGGTGACCGACATTATTTAAGCTAGCGATTTCCCGACTATCTATATAGCATAGGTAACTCTTTAACATTTCAAAATTACATACTTATCATTGTTCCTAGAAATAAGTAGATGAAAGATTTTTAGTTTGTATGAGACCAAAAAATATTGAATCCCGTGCCATTTTCTACAGACAATGCTTGGCAGTAAAGTCCTAATAGTTACATATGAAACGGAGTACCTACCTTCAAACGGGACAGCGCAGTGTATTTCAAGTATCTCAACCCTTTTATTTGAGCCAAGTAAACTTTAACCATTTACTGACTCCGCCTGACGTCAAATTAGCCAAAATTATCCCGGCTTAGATATGTCCGGCTTAAGGGGACGTCTTCCTACTTTATGTTTAAGGACAGTAATGCACATAATGATATTCGTGTGACGTCGAACCATAAACTCCAGCGCGGTAAGTATGATAGGCAAGCGATAGACGAGCGATCGGGACTCGCCTAGTATTTCCATTGGGTGAGCGCAGCTCGCTGTTGACTCGGGCTTAGGAGAAAACCAAAGTAAAATGACAAGAGATCTGTGACGATCATGAGTATTCAAAGAATTATAGAATTTTCAGAAAAAAATAACCTAATTCGAAGAAGTGTCCTCATTTCTTGTCTGTTTTATGACGCTTAAAGGTGGCATTACTGGCTGCTGGCTACATTGCTGGTTAAATATGGGACTGCCAATTTTATTTTCTTGCTGCAGTCGCCATCCAAATGCCACATTTAAAGGTAGATCATTTATATAGATTATCAGAAAACTTTCTCAAAACGTTTGCGTGAGTAAGTGGGGTTTCTGTGAATCCATCCTATAGAAATAACTAACCTAAAACGCTAACTCATTTTGAAAATTATTTCTACTGGTTTGTTAAATTTCTACTAGCTCGCACCCAACAAACGCTTACAACGACACCCCAGTGCCCAGGGCCAGGCCTAACGGTGGACGCGCCCACTCTAGGTGTCGCGGCCATCCGTCCCCTACTCAAACGATTTACGACTCACCGAGTACTTTATTGGATAAAACGATTCACATAAATCCTCTAAGTACGTCTTGGGATATAATTTTTAATACGTGGCCATCTATTTTGAAACCACATTTTTATTAATAAGGTTGATTTATATATTTTTGGTGGGAATCGATTGTAAATTAACGGTAGAGATTAATTCAGGTTTAGAGAATTGAGTATTATCGTGGTTAATGGTTCAACGTTATTTTGTATGATAAATCTTATACATTAAACGAAACACTGTAACAATGGCTAGAGTAGTACATTTGCTACGTCGTTGAACTTGTAAATGTAAGTGGAGCATAACCGTTGAGCAGTATAAAACTAATTTTACTGACCGCTTTTTTAGGGTTCCGTACCTCAAAAGGAAAAAACGGAACCCTTATAGGATCACTCGTGCGTCTGTCTGTCTATCCGACCTTTCCCCCACCCCTTTATCTCCGAAACTACTGGGTCTAAAATTTAGAAAAAAAAATTACACAAAATAGTTCTTTACCTATAGATGACAGGAAAACCTATTAGAAATGTGCAGTCAAGCGTGAGTCGGACTTAATTACTTAGTTTTTGATTCGACCCTTACGGGTTTTTTAAAGACATTTCATTCACGTTCCATATAAAAAAATACAATGTAAAAAATTGGGTAATGTACGGAACCCTTGGAACGCGAGTCCGACTAGTACTTGACCGGTTTTTTGTATAGGTATCTGCAATGTTCCTATAGTATTTCTGCCATTAATAAAATATCATTACTTTATATACACGTGGGCTAATTTTTAGCTCTAGTCTAGTCTAGACTTGTTAAATAGAAATTATCTACAAATGCTCTAGGCGATTCTTTTCACGACAGTCATCAAAACCAAACAAGGATGCGAGAGCTAAGACAAAATATGTCGCGTGCACTTACAGTTATCTGCCAGGTCAGAGCCTGGAAGAGTGAGTGACAGCACAGCCCTGGTCAGGCCGTCACGCCGCCAGCAGCAGACGCGCCCGTTAGGCATTCAGCCTCACACAGATTGCCTGGATTCCGATAGATATCATCTGTTCACCCGCGGCTGTTTGTTTTCTTTCTCTAGGGATAATAAGGTTGGCTTTGTTGGGTTACGAAGCCAAATAGTTATGTTTGTTTAGTTAACAGTCTGTGATGTAATGTTTAGGTATCTGAGAAATGTTATTCAATCTCAATGTTCAGAGGATTGCGTTGATGTCTAATACATGTATGGTCGTTCCTTAATAGCAATTGGGATGATGTCACACTTTGAATTTTATATCAAAATCTAGTTTACTATGTGTAAAATGAGTCATTTATCACAATAAATTGGACACTAAAATACAAGACCTCGAATCCAAAATTTAAGTTCTTTTAACATCCAAAAGGAAAAAAAATTACAATTCGATTCTTTACATTTTATTAAACATTAGAAGTAAAATATGGGTGCACAAAATTTTTGAGAGGATTCAATCATCTCAATAATATGTCCCATAGCTCTTATGTCAGCGAATTAAGAACTATATGACATATTTTTAAATAAGTTGTCTACACCCATATTTGTACACTTGGCTGTACACAAACCCAATATTTCGCGGTCAAAATTGCAATTTTCTTGTTTCCTTCAAAACAGCTTCGACTCAAGCGTGACGTCACGATGAAGTGCCGTTTGTCAAACTTTGAAAGTAATTTCTGACTTTTGTATTGCTTCAATGCAATGGGTGCCATACAGTGGACATTTTTTTTAAATAATTTTAGGAGCTTAGTCGCTGAGCGATTATGGCGCTCCATACGTTCGTCAATATTGTGTCCATGCAACTTTGCAGCTCGCTGTACAAATTGTATTAACTAAAAAGATGATCTAGCTAAATCATTATAATACATTACACGTATTAAATAGAGCTGCGGTAATTTATTTTACCGTCGTTAATATTATTTACGTACTAAGTTGTGATTCTACGATATTATAACTTTAATAGCAATTCAATATTTATCTCATCGTAAAGTAACTTAGAGCGCTATTAGGCGCTGTCAAGCGCTGGTCGCGATTCCCACGAAGATGTAAAATATGGCCGCCGCTTAACAGAACTCTCCTGCATCCCTCCAAATTGTACTTAATAAGATGATATTTATACAATCTTGAATGAAAACTTCATAATAGAACAATGGAATAAGTCGTTTAAGCACGAGAAAAAAAAAATTAGTATCTATTTATTATTATGTTGTGAATGTTGTACAAAGTTGATGTGAGATATGGGCGATTTTGGAAATTGTAATTCCTATACTCTTTATTGAAAATATTGTGAACTTTTCTACTTACAAATAATCTAGTTGATTACTTGTAAGTAGGAAAGTTATTTTTTTTAATCCCGACAGAGAAACAAAATTTCCACTTTTTGTGCAGGAAGTATAATTATTTGAGTTAAGTGACTTATGTTGTGTATGTACAATATAACCAGTTTTAGTCCGTTATTTGTATTTACGCATTTGCGTTACACAACATACTTAAAAACTGAGATAGGTATCTTTAATATCTTTTTAATCTAAAATACATTTTTTTTATAAAAGACAGCTCTGCTATGTACATATTTTTTCAACGAACACCCATAATTATGTTTTTTTGCCCGCTCATAGCATTTAACAGCTACAACACTCATAATATTGTTGTGGCCAAGTAAAATGCTGATTCGTTGTTTTCCCGCCGGAACGTAAACTTCTCAGTCAATAGGTAGAATCAAAAGCCAATGTAACATTCATCCATTTTAAGGCTCCAATATTCTCAGCGCCTGTGAAGCCGCCACGCCGCGCGGAGGCGATAAAAACGCAATAGCCCTATAAAAATATTACACAATCCACTATCCCCGGCAACACTGTTTAAGTGAATAATTATAGTTTAATAATATGCATAAAGGAAACACTTCTGATTTAAGCACGTCGCAATAAATACCTTGCCTTAAAGCCCGCTATAAACGTACAAAGTCTCAGTCCAATTATTTAATATGTCTTCAGTAATTGTAAGTTACTTTTGAATGGCGCCATAAATTGGTATCTCGCGGGACGTCATGATAACGCTACAAATCAAGGCAGAATGTTAATTACTGCCCTAGGTACACTTGGTGCCTATCTAATAAGTCCGTGAATAGATAGAGATGTGAACGCGGCCGCGCTTGGCGCTGTGTCGTGGCGCCTTATTCCAGCTGCTTCTATAAACAAGGACGGGCCGTGGAGGTGAAAAGGATGGCCCAAAAATACGATGAGCAAGAATTTTTTAGGTATATTTTTCTTTTAATTTTTTACAAGCAGAAACGTCTGCGAACGATGCTATTTTTCTTACTTAGGTACACGTCTTTTACAAAATGTAATTAAAAATTAATACTACAATCATTTAACTAAAACAAAACGTATTATCTTAAATATTCTCCTTTAGCTTGTAAACGCAAACGTTTGTTAAAATTATCAACAATAGGTACGACACAGTAAAAAAACCCATACAAAATTAGGTATACTAGGCGCCGTATAATATCAGACGAGGACCTAAATGCTCTCGATACACTTATGTAAATAAACACAAAATCATGGCTGAATTTGTATTTTATAACCTTGAATTTTTTTAACATGTTCGTGCGAAAATGTCCTGTCCATTATTGCCTACGATAATATCATATGATTTCTCGCTCCAAATTGTACAATAACTAATCTCGTAGGTGTCATGTATAAGTTGGTTTTTAAATGTTTCGTCCGAGAAGGTGACTCGCCTCTGCGCGTACCAAGTGGAATGCACATGTACCTATAACGGAACTGGTTCCTCAAACTAGTTACAAATTGACGATATCGGTATGTGACTCATCTTCAGATAAATGTTTACTATAAACTTAAATAATTAGGAAGTTAATCATACGATGCACCTATCACGACCACAACTTGTGTAGCTATAGTTAAAGATTAAACTACATTTTTATTAAGCAATGTGAACCATTAAATAGTGTAATTTGTATATCCGCCGTCACATATTTATCATGAAATTTTACGCCTAAGTTGCTTGAAATGTATTCAGAGGGATATCATAAATGCAGTTGAGGGTTTTTTTCCTTGAATGAGCTATTAACGCGTCATTATTCTCTTTGAATATGGATACTGTTAATATTATGTATATTGTGATATGTTACTGCTATTCCAACTAAGTACTTACAAAAACACAAAATGTTGAAAAAACATGCGTCTGTTCTGTACGACCCAGACTAGTGGAATACTCTATTGTGTACAAGTAGGGAGGCGCGATTTTTGCGATTATAGTGTTTTTTTTTAATTCTGCAAATACTAAACTTTGCATAGCAGTATAAGTATAATTTAGAAATTATACTTGTTTCTATTGTTTTAAACCAGGAAATAACACCTTCGACATACCGATAAATTGCATCAGCTAAATGCTTATTTCAAAATACATATAACGAGTCTAATTAGGTATCGACACGAAAGTCGCTAACAAAATGTATATATTCCGTTCAAGATTCCATGTATAGAAGAATGTGATATCTTCATCTCGTTCGGAGATAAGCGGCTCTCTAATCGGGGCAAGTAACGTTTACGTTTACAAACTAGTTGGGCAACGGATGTTTCTTGTTGATTATACAAAAAATGTTGTCCAATTGTTTAATTTATACTAGCCGCGGGTTACCGGTCCATTCACACGGGTGTAATGGGAACAATGCTTTTTAATACAGATTTATATACCTCATGTGTACAGTTTAGACATTTAGAGGGCAATTTATGTTGCTTAGTACTAAGTATTTTATAGCAAAATGTTGCCGAGAAGATTATTTTTTTATCGACAATACCACTGTGCAATTTTTTTTTTACAATAGGTTTGTTGTATATTATAACGGATTGTATATTTAAAGTCAAATATTGTTTGATATGTTTCGCTCCATAACGAGAACCGCGAACACCGAAGTTCCCAAATTGCAAGCATCCTTCTCTGTCACTCTAATAATGCTTCAATTGGAGTAAAAGAGAAAGATGCCCGTAATTTCCGAACTTCGGTGTTCACGGTAGGCCATCAGCTTTAACGGCGGATTATAGGTGAAAAATAAAGAAAGTTTGTATTGCCATTGTAGCAATATATCGATGTCACGGAAGAGCTAAATTTTGCTATTCAAATTGCAAGTTATAAAATTTTATAGACATATCATAAAATTTACAATTGCTCTCCAAATCAAATGAGCAATAATGATTATAAACATGAATATTTTACAGGTACGAGGCAATAAGACAGGAACATTGGCTGTCATGATATTTTAAGAGTTGAAGATAATGAAGTAGCTACAGCAAAGGTGCCGTTTGTAACATTATACTCTTCCATAAACATAATAATTAGGAATTATTGGTAGTGTCATTATAATCGATTTCAAAGAAACACCAGGAAATTGTGAACCCAAGTTTACTGACATACATTTTCAGTATAGATCCACTTACACCTAGTTTGTAATTTTATTAAATAGTAGTGTGACATATTCAAATATTATAGGGAATAAAAAATATGATTAAGAAATATATGCGTATTTATAGAGCATGACCATCAGTAGCTAATTGCCTCGAGATTTATTAATAAAAATCATAAAATCAGATTACTTTAACCCATTCTTGCGCTTTCTACTATTGTAAAATTAGCATGAATAGCGTGGTATTTCCGGAACGATACATCATTAAAAAGTTCAAGAAAAGAGCGTACCTACTCCCATCTTAAATGCCAACAACGCAATTGTAACCCCTCTGGTGTAGCATGTGTCCATTGGCGACATTAAGTGCTTATCATCAGGCGATTCGTCTGCTCGTTTATCTCGCATATCATAAAAAAAAACAATATAAAGGACATTAGATGGATTCAACATAGGGCGTCGAGGCATCATAAGGGTAACATTCCATTTCTAACTGCAGCTGCATTACTGTCAATTTTACTATGGAAATTGACAATGACAGCGACGCGTTCAGTACCGGTAGTGCAGCTGCGGTTAGATATGGAATGTTACTAGGGATGTACCGAATAGTCGCCGACTAGTCGGGAAAGCCGACTATCCGGCCACATTTGTAGTCGGCGATTAGTCGGCGACAAGTCGGCAAAAATGACCGATTAGTCGGCACTTTATTAGTGAAAGAAAAACAGAAAAAAAAGAAAGCAAAAGTCAATATTTACCATATGTTTTATGTCTATTTTACCAAAATACGTATTCAGGGTGCATACGAAAACTTTTTTTCATATAATTGACCGTTTGATGTTTTTCTCTACAGGTCGATCTCAACTGGTTCTCGTGTAATTTCATGGCCAAGTTCCATAGTTAAATGATTTTATTATTATTCAGTTCTTGTTTTTTTTTTTAAATGGTGGAGCCATGGGGAACTATTAATGTTATTGCAAAATTTAGAGACTTATAAACAGGGCACGTTGCTCGTAAAGACGCTGACCACGGGGGATAGGTTCTTAACTGGCGACTACGTAGGTACGGGAAATAGAGCCTTGGAAATACCTCCTACAAGTTGTACTGATGGGCTTCTCAGGATCACAAAATAAAAGAAAGACAGAAATTGAACGAGGATTCTTGTGATAGGTCTTTGAACCTGTAGAGAACACCTTTTAGCCAAGCTAATATGATGAAAAGAACCAAAGGGACAAAACTATTGTTTTTCACCTGAACTTATACGAAACTAATGATCTGGCCGACTAGCCGACTAGCCGGCTAGTCGGCTAGTCGGCCAAATCAATAGTCGCTACATCACTAAATGCTACCATAACACATGTAGGTAACGATTGTTTGTTCCAAACATCATAAAAGCGTCGTTCGCTTATTTGCTGATAATGTTTGATTTTAATTTATTTAATTAAGGCACTTTCATGTCTGTTGTATTGACATTGACATTGCCTTAGATACTCTAAGAAATCACGAGTAGGTACAGACCAAAATTTAATTAATCAGATGCTATCACATAGAAATAAAGAGAAAATAAATAAAATCGCCACAAGATTTAATCCAACCCCTTTTTAATAGCAATAAGTGAAAAACTGAAATTGTTTTGAGAAGCTCATCTCGCTAGGATAGGATATTAAAAATATGTTTTATATACCTAAGGAAATGTACTAATAGTTACAGCGTGATTAATTCCAAGTGTGGCCTAGGGGCCGATCGCGGACAGGCTGCATTAGAGTTGTATATCAAACGGCGTAAGTGTATTTTGATCCTTAAATGTGTCGTTCATTATAAAAAGATACCTTAAGGTGGGCATGTCACCAGCTAATAACAAGCCTCATCTCCTGAAAAAAATTGTGTGAGTTTGAGTCCCTTTACTTCCCCAAAACGGATGGACTTAACACACATATTTGAGTCATTGCAGAATTCCTTCCTCTTGAAGTTTTCCTTAGACATCAATAAACATCAATGATTCATAAATACTTACCATAAAACCATGTTGGCTAAATAATTGTATAAATGGGAGAAAAGACACACACTAAACCAAATAGAACATTGGTAGTTTCAATTAATTACTTGTGAGCTATAGTTGTATAGTCAGCCAAGAAAGTGGTTTACCACTTTTCGACTCTATCAATCAGATGATAGAGTCGAAAAGTGGTAAACCACTTTCTTGGCTGACCGTACTGCAGCGGTACCATGGTCGCGTTTTTATCACCTGTCATGTCATGCGTTACATACTTGTTAGAACGTGGCATGGTGACAAATGATAAAGAGCCGGCCATCTTAGCCCTTCTGGATAGTTGTAGCTGGGTGGTTTTACGGTACATAGCTTCCGAGAAACTCAATTGTACGGGTGAATCACGACGTCCGGTTTAGAAGCCGCTTACCTTCAGTTACTAGCGATTTCATCGGCATGGAGCCTATCAATGACACCTCTATACAGGCTTACTTTTCATCTCCCATTTGACCCTATTCGTTACGCAAGTTTTGGGTTACGGAGGTTCAAACAAACCTTTTAATATATTACTAAGATCCATTGTATACTTATAAAAGATTAAAAAATTAAGTGCCCCCCCCCCCCGCTCTTAAGTCCCTTTTTAAACGGAGCGACACATCCACATACCTTTTTAAATTGTCAGTGCTTCAGGCGGCCGAAGCGTCTAGAAGTACCCGCAGATAAGAAAGTTATAAATGGAACAGTTTATTTCACCCTTGAATAATTGACCGTGAAATCGTTGGTCCATATCTGCGTTAAGTGGACATAATTACGGAGTAAATTTGCTCGTGTATGTCTGTTTAAATAGTTTCAGTATATTGTTTACTGTGAATTTATTTATATAGTTCCAGCTAAATAGCAGATAAAAACAGCAATTCTAGAAGCTTACGAGTATCAACATTGCTCCGTACCTACATGATAATACCTAAGGCACGTTAAAAACTATAGTATTTTTTTTGACATATTTAAAATGTAATCAATTTGTTAAATTAAAGAAATTGGGTGACATTTATACACGATTATCCAAAAAAGGAGTGTAGGTACCTATTGTTTTTACTAAGAATCACTTCGCTTCGAATAGAAGAAAACATATGTAAAACTACAATCTTTTCTGCACCTGCAATATAATTTTTTTAAATTCAGGGGTAAATTCCACTTATTTCTAAGAAAGTTAGGAAATACTGAGTTACCTATTCTATGTATGGGCGAAAGTTAATTTCGAATACCCGACTAATTAGTAATTACATAAATTCAATCCTAAGTATGAGCAGAATCCTTAACATAAACCTTTATTTTTTGTTGGATAATTAAAGTACCTATCCAATACCCACGTAGGTATGATTCTATTCTATTCTATTCTACTTAGGTAGTATCGAAATAATTGGGAATCACACCTCACGTGCTTCTGAAGCCAGCGACTTGTAAACAAAAAAATCGCTAAAGTACAAGTAAGGAGTGTCCACAGAGGGTTTTGACACTTTCATGTGTTTACATATAGTTTTTTCGTATTTTAACATTTCCATATAATACAGAAGGTAAAGATTTCAACGGAGAACCCAATTTGTATCTTTTTGTACTATTACTAAATATTTAATTGAACATGAATATTTTATTGATGGACAACTGTAACTTAAAGAACTTAAAAAAAAATATTCCTAATGAAGTGCGAAAATTGATCTCGACATAGGTACTCACGAGCGAATTATACAATGGTTCCATAAACCTTCGAATACGAAACCCTAAAAAGCGCAATTAAAGTCCATACCCCAGTTCTCTGCTGAAAGAATGTGCGCGTCGTGTTGTATGTTTTTCCATCGAGTGATTAAAGCCTATAGTTAAATTTTATATCACAGGTCTGCTTTGAAACAAACTTGCCTTGCCGGAATCCTTCTGTAACTACTTAGCGCCGCACCTTTGTTTAATACTACGACTGGAGTAAAAAAAAATACAATCTACCATGAGTTTAGTACCTACCTAAATAATTTACCTTAGGTACTAATAGCCCCCTTTCAAGGAAACCTATTGTGATGGATGGATAACTACGGAACCCTACACTGAGCATAGCGAGACATGCTTTTTAGCTCGTTTAACCCTTAAGTACTATAAACTATAAAGGTACAAGTTAAATATAAAGGGATTTACATCCTGATGACCCAGTGGCTATGTTATGTACAAGTAACAAGCAATACTACCTCGCTTTCTCTAGTTTCTTTTGCCACTTCATTAGTTGTTGAACAGCCGCCGTTCTGTAGGAAAATTAATGAGCCCGGGGAAATGTTTGAAAATATAAATGGCTGTGTATAAAATGAGTGAAGTGAGAGCTTTCCAGTCACGCTGCTGTAAATGGCTGCAGTTGAGGAAAAAACTACACTTTCGAGATGAGGAGAGCATTTAATTGCTACTCTAAGAAAGCAAATGTTGTAGGTATATCACAGATGGTTTATTTTTATCTAGTATATTATGTTAATGTGCGCTACAGAAATGTATTTGAATTTAAGAACCTTGTTAAGTGAAAATAACAACTTGACCGACAACTGCTTAACCGCAAGCGAAGCAATAAATGAACTAAGACAAAAAATACACTTTCACTCATTAAATTACCAACGACTGAGTGAGTTAACACATACATACTTACTAAGAGTAATAATCATTTGAATCACTAAAAGAGCCTACTAAATCAAGAAGGTCACAATAAGTAGCTAACTTTAGAAACAACAAGTAAAATATTTGCTGTCAATAATTGAATACATTATTAGCTATTACAAATTTACCAATGTGCATAATATAATTGGCTATAAGACTTAAAATGCAAGGGTCAATTGTACTCCAAAAGAACTTTTATGAAACCAAATGCTTAAACCTGACATTTAGCATCACCAAAATATTACTGTATCCAGTTATAACCAAACCTTATTTATTATTGCAACACTTAAGAGTAAAAACTGTATAGTTATTTTTATTTATAACAAAATTTTTCATACCATTAAAATAGAAGCCGACAATAACTCTACGCACCCCCAGTTCAAAAAACGGGTTCCATTCCAACGTACGCGTGAATGGACAATGCAACTCCGCAACCAGCAATTCATTTCTCTATCATACCTCCCAGCGATCATATCTCGGTTTGCGAACCAACAAAAATTGATGAATCGTTTCCTAACTCGGCGCTAACCAATGCCCCGACCATTACTAGTAACTATGTCCAGCCATCTTTGTTCACGATTTAATACGCCGCGGAATCATAAAGCTCAGAGCGTTTATCATAAACTTATTTGAAGTGGCAGTTTTTGCTGCAGCTGTTTTTATACTAACGAATGTATTACACAGGCAATGATTGTGTTTGCCTGGGTCGCTATTTGGACATGATTTGATAGTTCATATCGAAATTTTTTTGTGATTACATGATATTTAAAGGAACTCAAGAAATGAGGGAGGCAAGACAATACTCGTAGGTACCTATCTAGTTATAAGCTTATACGTTGAATACAAGTTATACTTAAAAGGAGCTTACATGGCTCACTTAAGCGCTTCAGCGACCTTAGAGGATATAACCAACGGAGACGCCATGTCTAAAATTTTCGGTACAAAATAGTCTGCCGTTTTTTGCGGGGGAGGGGCACATCAAATGTATAGGTACGTCATGTCAGATAAACGTCAGTCCATACATATGGTTGACATGTGGTTGACCATTGGCCGCCTATTTTCGACAGAGGGGAACGCCTGTTAATGGCGGCTCCATTGTTAATTACTCCGAGTCAGCGACACATGACATTCTTGCGCTGTAAAGCCAACCAATATGAATTCTGTGCCACTTTATACATTGTCACAAGAAAAAATAACACGAAAGCGTCTCACATCATTATCTTGTTAATTGTTTGACTCTACTTACTCTTATTTTTGGGTGACAAAGAGACGCACGGTCAATTTCTGCTAACCTTGCTTAGAGACCATTCTTAGAAAGGTTATCTTCAAAATCTAAATGTATAATTATTATCTTTTTATGAGCGTGTGTATGAACATTTATATTATAAATGTCCACAATTAATTTACTTGGCTTAGTCACCGTTGGCCAAATTAATCTAAATTCCATATAAAATTTCTGCACGAACTTTCATTTAATTTATAAACGTAAAACGAACCTTATTTCATTGAGTGCGATAGGATAGTTACAACCAATTAACGTCTATTAGCATGGTGACACACTTGATTGCCCCTATTTACCCCTATTTCCTAAGAATGTAGGAGTTCTAGTACCGTTTAACTAAGTATTCAAAGATTTATATCTTAGTATTGAAAACGGCCATCATTCAGGTTTAAGCTCATTTCACTTTAAGGCTTTCTTTGCGATTATAAACAGTCCGTAATGCTAATGTCCAAATATATTATAAACGCATGGGCAGTCTTCTATAACGTTGTGTACCTATTCATACCTAAACTTTGAAAAGTGCTAAAAACGTGAAACGGAAGTTTTAGATGATTTTAGATGTTTGTCGCTCTCGTTGGGAAAAATCCGGAGAATATACAAATTGTCGAATAGACCGTTACTTTTTAATTATAAAGGAAAATAAATACTATATGTACTACACAAAAATCGGGTGTTACATCAATTTATGTACGAGTGTGTCTGTCGACTTTGTCGGGCCTATTCGTAGCTCCGCGCCGTGTAGGTATCCCTGCCCGCGCGATATGATCGGACCCCCGTCGTCTTATTGATAAGGTTTCCATACTTCCCGTGGGTATTGGAATGCTTCTGAGTTTATTTAAATTGTAATTTATATGTAACCAGTATCCAGATATTGTGGTGTGTATGAAGATTTTGTATTGAATTGTGCATTTTTCATACAAAGAAACGAGTTTTATTGCGATTGCGAGTATAAGTTGCCCATAAATATTTCTTGGTTCTTTGTCTATCTAGCTTTAAAAAAGGGATTTAATTTTGAGTATTAACTGGATTTTATTTATACCTACGAACGTAAGCCATTTTCTCCTCGTAAGTTCCCGCGTACTTGTACAAGTACAAATTAAATTCGAGTTTTGAACTCTTATAGAAATAAAAGAAAGTTCCAAATTCAAAAGCGCATAAGTTGGCTTGGGTTTTAGGAGCTTCAAACAGGTCATGGTACAATCGTCGTCAGGTCGGTTATTATCATTAGTAGGTCGTCGAATCGAATCGAATGGACATGTTTATTTGACAGCAAATAAAAGTGGCATTTATTTGTGAACATGTCAAATAATCCTTTAGTTAGGCGATATAATAGCCACCGTAAATTGAAAGCATCGATTATGATGGGGCGAGCTGATTCGACGGGGTCGGAGCGACATCACGACCGGGGTTAGAGAGCACCTCCCGAGTTATGAGCTCACCAGACACAATGGCCAATTTCTCGGAATTTTCCTTTGATGGATTTGAGTTAAGCTGAGTTAACGGCGCTTTGCGATTTGAGGTGAGTTAGTAGAGCAATAAACAACTACCCTATTAGGTCGAACTGGATATTGCACATTATTTGTGAGTGGATATGGGCGGCTACTATGAAACAGCGAAATTGTGTGTTAATTTATTTTAAATGTGTCAAGTGTTGGAAGTTTAAGAGCGTTTCCGTTAGCCGTAATGCAATTGTGGCATGAGTTGGCTACAAATGAATCGCTGAGCTCTCTCTGGCTGTCGTCAGCGAGCTAAATGTGCCTTCTGGGTTCTGAGCGAGGCCGGAGGGTTCGGTTCTCATAGGGATTCGTCACGGGCGCGACACGACGCATCCGTCACGATTGCGCCGCTAAAGCATTTCAGATAATCCATTCATCTGATACATTTTATTCTTAAAGTTGAATGACATTAAGGGCACGTTTGTAACGACGCTTCTTAACGCTTATTGCCACTCATTCACAGATTTTTTGTTACGTTTATAGGTCTTGTACTAATCACAATTCTTGTCTTTTATGTGTCTACGAAGTAAGTAAAGTAAAAGCAATATAGGTACACAAGTATCTTCAAATTCTAAGGTTTAGCCCCTTAAGTCCCAGTACTCGACACGCTAATGCCCACTAGTTGACACCCTGTTGTTACCTCTATTGCTAGTGACGTACTAGTTTAAAGATGACATAATAATATACTGGGATAGTGATGAGCACTCAGACGTCTGCATTATGTTATACTTATGAACATGTCTGCGAAAATTTACAGTATTGCGTTAATAAGTTTCAACGCCTAAAAAAGCATTTTGATAAAAAAGCTACAGTTAATCAAGATTTCTATTCATTTGTAATTGAAAAATACACGGAGTAATTATAAAGTCGCCTAAAAACAAATAATATCATGTAAGTATTTGAATAAATGAATAAGTTAGAATAAAGGTTTCTAGTTTTAAATATTATCCGCCCTGGAAACCCCACTTGTGTCGGACCAATAACCATTTGTAATATAAACACATACATTAAATATTCATGGTGCCGGTTTCCTGACAAATAGGTACGAGCGGCGAACACGATGCGTTGTCACTGGGGCATCACTTACCCCGGTCGAACGAGCCATTTTATTCAGACGTTTGACTCAATTTCTCAATTATTTGACCGAAAATTTTCAAGCCATCATATTCATCTCTGGATGCACAAATAACACAGAAAAATTTTTTTGACTCGCATGTTTTTTTTTATGAAAGAAATGAATATGAGTAAAAGATAAAACTTTATCAATTCATTCAAACAACACGGTTTTTGGTACGTTTCTCTTTAATTATATTAGTGTTTTAACCTGCATAATACTGAACGTGGTTGTAGAAGATGCATAATATATGTGTTGCGGTTAGGACAAGCTTTTTTTTACAAAAAAGTCACAAGGAGCTACGTAACTTCCCATGGATAAGAGAAAGCCGTAAGGTTAATCTTGTGGTATTTTTGTTCTTAATCACCAGCTTATGCTTAACTTTTAATGTTGCTGTTTACGTAGGTAACTAAATTTTATGCAGCATTGCAGGAATGGGCCAACGGTAGCAGAGTGGTACCTCTTATGCGTTGGACTGTCTTGTTAAAGGTCCTAACCAATACCTATATTCCTCAGCGTATACACTAGAGAGCAAATAGTGGCGTCACAATTTTCGGATATGATAGGAAGTTTATATTTATTGGCAAAAGTGACGATTCTTACTGGTAGGAGGCTAGCTTAGTTCGTGCTAGCACATAATGATCCGAGATGCAGGAGCCCAATGCGGTGGACAGACCAAATTCGCACAGCCCTTGATGCAACGCTCCACGGTGCCCTACATTCGGCGACAGACAGAAAGAGGTGGCGGCAAATTGTCAAAGAGAAGCTGTTCCCTAGAAGTGTCCACGACCTCAGTGATGAGGAAACCGATGCAAGGAGGAGGAAGGTGGAACATATAATAAGTGATATTATTAACATACAGAAAGACTGTCAGTCTAACAAAATCAATGTTTATTGTCAGCTAAAAGTCACGAATCATACCGTTCTTTCCTAACGCATAACTCGCTCTCATTCGACTCGTTAGGGTTGTCGAGTTTACGCGTCATCTACGTAAACATACTAAATATGGCGCTTCAAGGACTAATACTATAACGGGTGCAAACCACTAACAGCTCGGCCACGACATTGAGCGACTTGCGACGGCGGCAGCGATAACCTTAGGTTGAAGCGAGACACAGCTCGGACCTTTCGTTCACACCTATGGTTGTCGCTGCCGCTGTCGCAAGTCGCTCAATGTAGTGGCCGAGCCGTAAGGCTTCCGGAGTTATCCAAAAGCCGAGCGCAACCGAATTAGTTCCTAAACGTTCGAGTAAGCGATTTAATACCCTCAGTTGATTGGACTAAAAGGCATTAGGTACCCGAATCCTGCGCACCATCCCTGGAAAAATAAGAGCATTGGAGCCACGATTCGACACAGAGTCGACTGGCGGCCGCACAATACTTTCTCATTATACCGTCACCGGCCTGACACTAAAGTCATTTCGACGAAAAAATATGCTTTAACAGTTTTTGTTGCATTTTTTCGAAAAAGTTCTTAGTCGAAGCGTGACTGTCGTAATTAAGTCGGCGTGCTTGAGTTTAGTACGTGCATTATCACTGCACTGGCAATAGGTTAACGTGGCCATAATTAGAATAAGTAGTTGTGGATAAGTCATTTTTATTTGACTATGTAAAGTACCTGCACCAAAGAAAGCCCATCGTTATTTTTTTTTCTTATGTTTATATTAACCGGCAGTTTGTCTATGGTATTTAGGTACTACATGGACGTAAAAATGGAACCCGTCCACACTTCTTTTAAAAGTAAGTATAAAATTTTGGAAGCAGACAAGCTTAAGAACCGGGTATCCGAGGAGCAGGTACCTTACAGACAGGTATTCAAATTAGCTAGAATATACTAACATAATTAACGAACCTAAAAAGTTTAAGCAAGATTTATGTATTAAACATCGTTAACAACATAATAAATTTGCAGCAAAATAAAATATCTTACCTAAACCTTTGTAAATTAAGGGCAAATACGAGGACATATGGCAGGTTTGGACTTGTCTATCGTAAATCATCGGGCACCCAATCACTTACGATGTCCCAGCACATAAACTGCCGTATTCGACTTCAAGATATTGACAAGAGACGACACGTACTAGATCCATTCTAGATACGTTATAGTTTAGATATCAACTAGTTCTCTTTTGCAGCGCAATTCGGGCAACCAATGTCACTTTTACGTTAGATAGAGTAAGATATTTATTAGATGTGAATTGGATCTCTAAGTCATATCCTGTGGAAATCGTTCAAGAGTATCTCCAGAATCGCGCAAATGTCAAATTTGACAGGTTAGATCTTAAACATATCGTTATCGTATCTTGGTGATGTCTAAAAGATATCTAATAGATGTATATTTCAAAATCCGAATCGGGTCCCGAACCTTTGTAAATTAAGGGCAAATACGAGGACATATGGCAGGTTTGGACTTGTCTATCGTAAATCATTGGGCACCCAATCACTTACGATGTCCCATCACATAAAATCCGAACTTAATAAGTTGCATCTAATTTAAAATCAAAATTATTTTTAAACCCGCTGTCTCTCAGAAAAGGGGACCCGTCGTGGCCGGATTATAAATCATAAATGCCACGTTACTTCTCGCAGGGACCTTATTCAGAAAAGGGAATTCAATATCAATATATAAACAATTGAATATCAAATTCAGCGCGTCGCCTTCACACATATGAGGCTAAGTTGTAGTGTGAGCGAGCACACGTAACCAAATGCGTTATTTTTATACATTATAGCACATGAATACGGCCTCAGGCGGCTCTCTGGTATCAAAATTATCGCCCAAGAGCTCCGCGTAAATACAAAACAGTTTCAGGTTACCGCGTCAAATAATTCTTTTTGACGTCCAAGGACCCGTTAACAGTCCGTAGACATCGCATTCAGCTAGGTTTTGTGAAAAGCGGTGTTTTCACGACCAAACTGTCGACTAACAAAAAATACATATTGCTAGACATATTGTCATATGTAGGTAAGTATATCACAAAACTAACCATACGGTAGCCATTATCACGTCATCATCTTTTAACATTTTCTAATAGAGTCAACTGTCCCTGTACGTTATTAATAAGTAAGTAATGGCTATCTGTGAGCCGCAAACAATGAGCGTAATGTGAACGGCTCTTACTTAAACATGTAAATACAATGAGCAATTAGCAAAGCGGCTTAGCTTCTCATGTTATGGTGAGTCGATGTGTTAAGCGCGGATAACTACTTAGCACAAAAAGTATGATATAATGTTTTTGAGGCGAAAACATACACCATTATATGTGACGGGAACATGTACTTATGTTTAAGTCACAAGAAACCTATATCACTGTTTTTAGTTTTTTTGGATTTATAGAATTGTTTGCAAGTACATATATATCTGAGCAGAAATAATGCCTAGCATGTGTGAGGTAGGTAATAAGTTAATATTATCGCTTTTTCAAAAGAGATATATGCACACTAAGAGTTTTAAGTACTTCTATTTCTAAATTATGTTTCAGTCATGTGTTAGCAGATCTTACAAATGTACCTAGTCAAAGTTTAGGCATTTAAAGCTTTACCTACGTGATAACTTGACTCGATATAATATGGTTCATATTACTATATTATTATACTCTATTATAGATGCTTGTATGTCAATTTGCTAACGACCACATCAGGGTCGAATAACCTTATTGTCTTATGAAAGACATACATAATAATAAACTTAGTTGAAAGAGAAATAAAAGAAGTAAGGTGTTAACAGAAATAGAAGGAAGAATAACGAAAACTTTACAATAGTGTAAAAATTTCGTACACGTGTTGTTAGTCTATTAATATTATCCGAGACAAATTGTTTTATGCGCTACGCATCATCAAATATTTGAATATACCATTTGCCTCAATCAAATACTACAATAAAATTAGCAGCATCAATGAAGCGGTTCGTAACGTGATAACTAATCGCCAAACAAAGCTCGGTGAGATGTATTATACCGACTGGAAACTTCTCACAGTCCATTGACGTTACTTTTACATGTACATAAAGTGGTACATTACTTCCGCACTCACCCAAATGGAAATAGCGCAGTCGCGTCAAGTTTAATTAAATATCCATGCAAAAATCCACTCTTTGCCACACATGACGGAGCTCAAAATCAAATAATAATTAGATGAGACGTGACCCAAACTGATTGCGGTCGTACAAGCTTACACAAAAACAAATGAAATCGCTAAACGCATTAGGGGCAAACGAAAATCTTGTTTTGCTATGACCGGAATCAAATTTGTTACTTCCTATGGACAATTAAAACATTGCGTATCGCTTTCAATCATGTAGGTGAGTACTTAAATTACAACTTAGAAAGTGACAGTAAGACAGCACGAATGAGACAGCTGGGTAGATTAGAAACCAATTAACGTTATTTTGCGAGGTAATTGCAGTCATTATGTCAGATTTGATAAATTGTCATGTAAGTAGATAAGCCACAGATAAGTCAAAGGCGGGTAAACTAGTTTGTAGTTTTTACAACCTAATTGATTTCATTTGTAGGTAGGTAACATAGAATCTACTACATGCCTAATAAAATAGTAGATTTTCTTCAAAGAAGAAGAAGAAGAAGATTTTCTTCTACTGTAAATCCGATGATAACTTATATAAGAAAGATTATTTATTAAACAATAATTACACGTTCCTAATCATTTAGTTATTATTATCCTAATGTTGCTAACCTACTTCAAATTTTGCTTCCTCATGTGCTACAAAACTAATAACAAAATAAGCTAA
This sequence comes from Cydia splendana, assembly GCF_910591565.1. NCBI lineage: Eukaryota > Metazoa > Arthropoda > Insecta > Lepidoptera > Tortricidae > Cydia > Cydia splendana. Next base: position 31,268,102 of record NC_085960.1, on the reverse strand, counting down.
CCACGTAGGTATATATTCTGCCCTGATTCTCTTCCTAATTTTAAGCGTACGTACATAATATTCCGTCCATTTAAATCATTTTCGTCGACAGTCGATTACGATGTTGTCTAGCTCTAGAATCGTCGGCGTCTTTTAGCGATTATTTCAAGATATTCCATTTACCTGACAAGATAATTAATAGCAGACGTCTCTCGATCCAAGAACTTAGTTTAAAGTTAACACATATCCTACGCGCCGACATTGCGCATGCGAAGGATGGATTGCGTCGCAAACAATGCTGGAGATGTTAAAATCTATGCCCTGACATGTATCGTGGGCTAGATTTAAACGGTGCATAAATTATGGCAAAACTGACTGTCACCAGACATACGGACAAGGTAATGTATGCGTGATATTGATAAAACAATCTTGATACATGTCCCGTGGTTATGCAAATTCGTTATTTCACGACATATTTAATTTAGTAGGACTTCAAATATAATTTCAAGAAATTTTACTTTTTTAAAGTAGAACAGATCGGTTGTCCGTAAAATTATTTTCAAGTCACTCCTCTGAATTTCTGGAACACAACTAAGAACATTCTTCTCACTTTTTTACTAGATAAATGACTTCCTACCGCAGCTTTAGCTTAATGAATTTTAATGTTATCTTCCAGTTGTATTTTTCTCGAATAGATGTTTTTCAACTGTCAGTCACAGCTTATTTCTAAAGATAGTCATTAAGTTAGCAAAAAGCTCTTGTTAGCAAAAAACGCTTTTATAGGTATTCTAAAAGCTGACAAGCGCAAACTCAGTATGCACATTAAATAAGAACACGACTCAACATTATAAAAAAAGACTGGAAACATTACTTTTTATGTTTTACCTGTATGAAAAACTGCGACAACAACCTGTATGTTTATTCCATTTAAAATTTTATATTCGTTAAAATTATGAGTTCCGGTTTCAAAATTACCCTTTATACCTACAGCTTCATAAAACTATATTTTTAAATTGTATTATAAGAAATATTATTACAATCTATTCCTAACTGTAGTACTTAGTACGTAGGCATGTGTAATTGTGTACTTGTATAGGTACAATTTTATTAATCTCAGTTCGCTAAAATTTAAATTGATTTTTAAGATTTTTTCGTATCCGCAATTTTAAAGATTAAATAGGTATAAAATACAAGCTAGTCGCGCCACGGCACTGACCTCGCGGCCAAGCCTTTTGTAATGTTGTCTCTTCAAAACCGAAATACTTATTGAAAATGTTGCTCAAGTAATCATCATCGTTGTAACACCTTGCATTGCACTAATGCCTATTTTTTGTTTATTTCGAACACTTTGTAAACTGTTTTTCTGAGGGCCTAACGAAATTTTAATTTTCGATTATCGCGTTAAGAGCTCTGGATATTTCAGTTATTCTTTTTCTTCTTTTTCGCATCTTCATGGCTAAGGGGCATACAAAATTATAGTAAAATAGTAGAATAAAACTTTTAAATAGTCTTAGATTTCATGAGATTCTTTTAAAGGCGAGGCGCTACATTTCCACTCGTTTCCTGGGACTCGCTCCAAAGGGAAAATGTGGGTTCTAATATATCATTGGGAAGTAGCAAAAAGCGGCGTCGGTTCGTAGAGACAGTAATCACAGGTGCAAAAAGCACCTCACATTCACCTCCAATTACAAACCATTTATGGGGTAGCGACGTGCCTTACATAACGCTTATAATCCTACATTTTTCTTCCTGGGAAGCTGGTATTTTTGTATTTGTATTTTTGAGTTAGATTTTCGCAGGATCGGCTCCACAGTCAAGAGAAGTCGCGCTCCATATTTGCTATAAGTACAATTTTGCAATGTACCTGATTCAAGATGGATGAACACATGATAGCGTAACCCAAATAAGTCGAACGAAATTCAATAGTAGGTATAGGTACCTAATATTCAATTGCTAGTCGATTAGGGAATAAATTGGATGAGATAATTTAATATTGTATTGTCAGTTGGCCGTTAGGTATAATCGTTATCAAGGAAACACAGTTACTTACTACTTAACTATTCAATTACTTAAAGCAAATCCGACCCTGTTTACTAATCAACTTACTTTTACCCTGTCTCTATAAAGCTTATTAAACCAACTTAGCAAACCGCTCCTTAACTGCGAGATCTAACTATTTTAGAAAAAACTGCCAGAGGCGAATAGCGTTGCAATTATAGCCGGAGCGTCTTCGTCCGTCCGTCTGTCCGTCCGCGTCCGCAAAATGGCGCATGCCTGCGCAAGATTGACTAGTAGCCGACGCTGCGCCAACGGCGATCTGGCCCCGGCCAGAGCCGATCTATCTGGCCCCGGCACGCAGGAATGAAGCCGGTAAATTAAAATTCTTTTTGTTTGATAAGTGTTCTGTCATTATCTTGCGTGTTGAGTGTAATAAAAGCTTAGTTAAGGAGTGTTTATCTCTGCTACGTACCACTGGTCACCTTTTTACGTTGACATACCTGGAAATTAAATAGTAAATGTTAGTGCACGTCTAGAAATGATGTAACCAATCATGAAATAAATTTAATGTAACAAAAATATGTTACTATTGCACACGTTAAAAGAATAACCCTCCTTCCATTCATTAAATATTGTTACATAATCGTCTGGGCTTAATATTCAGTTCATTGACCGCCAAAATCACAGTAAACAATAAATCACGGTCAACAATAATAATGAGCGCGTTAACACTCACATCGCTCGCCCAAGTGCACAAAGGCTGTCATTATCGCGCGCTAACCCAAAACCACATAGGTAAGGTAAGTCACATTTATCGCCGCATCAAAAAGCAATCAAGCCACAAAAGTCGGGACGAGTCATCGGGATATCCGACGAAATGTCTTTGAGACGCATCTAATCGATTCCACATTAAGGCCACAGGTTTAAAAAGACACACGAGTCAAGGTAAAATTAACCTTTTATCGTTGTTATTAAGAACTTTGTCGTGTGTCGTAATTTCACGCTTCTGCTTATATGGCTCCTATTATAGCTTGGTTTGATAGTTAAAAAAAACAGGGGGTAATAAATCTATTTTGCCATTTTGTCTGGAGTGACTGAATATAGCTCGTTAAAATTGCATGTGAGAATTTTTACATTAATTACGAGTACGAGTAGGTACTACTACCTAGATACTTTAATCAGACCACACATCTTGTGTCTTTCTACATTTACACGCATTATACCTATCTGGCATCTCGCCAAAGTTAACGGTTCTTGATTTATATCGGAAATAACATGACTATTATGCCTGAGTTGTCACTTATTTACCTATAAGTAACGGATACGTTGAGATATGTTAATCTGACTGCACATTAAAATTATTATAACAATAATGTTGAATTTTTAGTGGTTAAATTATGAAAAATGTGTACTTTCTGTCTCTCTCCACGGCAAAATCTCTACTCGTAGGTAAATTTTGGTAATGTAGCACAGTAACGTAAAATTATTTAGGTAGGTAGGTAGGTACAGTTTAAAATTGGTAAATTAGTAAAATTTACTAACTCTAGTTTTTAATTAATTAAAAATGAACATAATTAAAAAAAGGGGTAAACTGTCACACGTAAGCAAATTAGTCACATTAAAAGGCTTCTCTAAGCAGTAAGAATTAATCCCCAAGGTGACCTCAATGTTATTGAATAGTTCCACGATTAGGTACCTAAATAGAGAATCCTTTGCATTCGGCCCAGACACCCCCCGCGGTTCCGAGATATGTTACCTGCGGATGGAAACAAACACCAGAGGATCGAAGGGGCAATAAATTTCTAAAATGACCCCGCATTCTGATTAAAAATCCAATTTCGAGGTGTATTTTTCCTGCACCTTTTTATGCTTTACTGTCAATGCATATCCTGCCTTCGTTGTCGGGTCGCTTTTAGGTACCTTATTTAAGATAAACCAATAGGTACTTTGGCTAAGTAATCTGTTTATATAGTGGGAATGTTGTAAAGGCTGACGAATCAATTTGAAGCTACAGTTATTTTGGGAATACCTAAACATCACCTAACTAGGAATTAAATCTTATCATCACGTCACGCTATTCTAGAAAAAAAGAGACCTTTTCTCAACAGGTCAACTTTGGTAAGTCGTACTCTGTATTCTCATTGTACGACATAATCACATTCTAAAATAGACCTACCAATCATATTCCAATGAATGGGCAGTTTCTGGTTGTTTAATATATGTATTGACAAAGTTGAATGAAATCGTATACTACACCGAATAAGGACGAAGTACACGGTTTCATACCGTAAAGGACACACAATACGCGTCTCGCAATCGCTGCTATTTCAATATGTTGTATTCTACTTATGCTCTTTGTTATACAAGCTGGTACTGAACAGTTGACCATTTAATTATGGATGAATCCAGAACTCAACTCAAGCGACTGGAATCGTATTTTTTTGTCTTTACCTATTACCTATCTTTTGAGACCTTTCTTTTTATATTTGTAATCTCGGGGCATTGGTTAGTTTAGTGAAGCTCGGTTTGTTGGTCTGTCACTATGACATGTTGTCGGACCTACTTAAATGTTGTTTTGTAATGTTTTTTTGACAATAAATAAAAAAAGTATATTTGCATTGTAATACAGTAATTTTATACATTTTGCGTTTGCGTCAAATCCGGTAGTTCTGATTTTTTGCAAACTTGTTTATGATGTTGGGCCAATGAATAATCCAAGTTTGAGACCTCGAGCGCCGAACGCAACTTTGTCAAAAATCGAAAAAACAGCGAAAATTTCAAATTTTGTTTAGATTATACTAAACGTCTTTAGAAGATACTATCAAAAACTAGTCCTTTATGGTTATAAATCCCAATTTATAACCATAAAGGACTAGTTTTTGATAGTATCTTCTAAAGACGTTTTTAAAGTAGACAAAATTTTCTACAATGCGAGACTAGAATAGTCTTTGTAGATCTAGGAGATTCCGAGATATAGCCATTCAAAATTTATAATTTTTTGAAATTGAATTAATTAATTAAGTGAGTGCAGTGAATATGCACTTTTGTCTCAGGGGATGCCGCTTGGCACGATGGTTCCTAAGGTCAAACAAAGCTGATTTCGCCAAGTAGCTTTGAGATCGTACCATGCCTACCCCCCAAAAAGGGAGGGGAAATGGTCGGGTCCCCAGGTCCAATCTATGCTATATTTCTTCCTGCTCTTAGCAACTAGGGCAAGCTATATATAATTTTCATGTAATTTAGGGATTCCTTATTCTATAAAGTATCACTTCAAAGCACGCATTCATACATTTCTTTGAAAAAATATGTAGCGGATTGAGTGACGATTTCCATATACGAGTAAATGTAATTATGGCCAAAGTCAAAGGTTAAAAATGTAAAAAAAAAACTTAACTTGGCGTTTTAGAAGTATAAATATAATATTTACGTCCCTAAATTATATGAAAATGCTATATAACAGGAAGAAATATAGCATAGATTTGGACCTAGGGAGCCGACCCATTCCGGCCCTTTTTGGGGAGTACGATCTCATAGCTACCGGGCCAGATCAGCTTCGTTTCACCTTAGAAACAATTGTGCCAAGTGGCATCGCCTGAGACAAAAGTGCATACTCACTGCACTTACTTAGCCTACGAATACAAGTTCGAAATAATTAAAAAATTTAAAAGGCTTTATCTCGGAAACTATTAGATGTACAGAGACAATTTTAGTGACGCACTGTAGCAAATTTAGTCTACTTTAAAATCGTCATGAGAAGGTACTATCAAAAACCAGCCTTTCAGGCTTATAATCGCCCAAATCTAAAAGAAAACCGAAATTTTCGCGGTTTTTTCGATTTTTGACAAAGTTGCGTTCGGCGCTCGAGGTCACAAACTTGGATTATTCATTGGGCCAATATCATAAATAAGTCTGCAAAAAATTCGACAAAGTTACTGGATTATTGAGAGAGATTTGAAACAATTTGCTACAAATGCTGCTCTTTAGAGCTCAATAGAGAAACTAGCCAATGTATTTATTTTTCAGTACCTAGCACTTAGATAGCTTGCGTTCTTTATATTACCAACAATGTAAAAAAAATAGAATCAAGGGAAATATTTAAAAACTCAAGCTCTTTGACACAGCTAAAGTTATATGACTAATTACAAGGTCTAACATCATTAATGCCCACATCCCTCCATGTGGTCACGATACCGATCTAGGAGTTCCACTGCGCATACACAACAAGACGAATATTTATCTTACGGAGGAGCTTGACGTAAATTGCTCCTTAACTTACTTAAATTGTTAATTAGAAAATAACTTCCCATCAGACAAATGGCCGTTTCTAAATATAATTAGACGATTAGTTAAATCAAAGATGAATTCCGATATGAAAATCAATGTCATTTATTCTTTGTATAAAAATGAATATTTTACTGGCGCTACTTAGAACGTGAATACTTTGGACTAGTGTCCCAAAGACTACGAAACATATAGACATACAATAATAACATTGGAAATGCGTAAGTAATCTTATATCTGTATGAAAATTGTAAGCCCCATACCTACAGTTTGCAACTAAGACAAAAATAATCCGTTTATGTTATTTAGACTAAGACCTACTCTAAAAATGAAGCCTCTAGAATAATTAAGGATTTTTTTTCTACTAGTGGTTACTAACACAAATGTTTTATTATTATGCATGTCTAAATACATTTCTAAAGCTGCATATATATTAAGAACAGATTAATTGGTATCAAGTGGATTTTACAAAATTCCTTCGATTTTGAAGTCCCTTACCATTTTCATAAATTCTATGGCAAACAAGCAGGTTTAAATGTACCTAAGTAAGTTTCTATGTAACTATACCTACACGAAGCACGCATTAATAACTTGTAACATAATTTAATTACAAAGCTTTTAGCCGACTCAAGTAAGAGACAGCAGTTAAATATACTGCAAAGTTGTGCAACCATAAAAGGCTGACAGTATTGTTGGCTAAGTGGCAGTTAGAAAGGCCCCAATAAGACAATAATGAAATATTTATATATATTTGTAATTAATGGTCACGCAATCTTGCCTATTTGCTATTCCGGGTGCAAGTATTGATACTCTCTTGTTTCCACGAATTGAAGGTTTTACCTTACTACCGCAAAGCTAAATTTAAGGGTTCCGAATTAAGCGACCTATGTTTGTGCACATACTTGTATATTATGCTTGTTTCTTATGGCTATGTGCCGTCGTTGACTTACCGACCCATAAATGTATAGGATATTGTCAGAGTCAGGTGTCAATTGTCAAATTGGTGAAATTGGCGCCAGATGTAGGTAATTCGTTGCCAGGAAAATATCTATTTCATGGAAATTAGATGATTCACATAAAGGAAAAGCCTCTGTTGTTAATATATACCATAGATACAGACAATCTAGAATCTAAAAACAATTCAACTCTCCGGTTTCTCCAGTCGTATTCTATTTACCTATTACCTACCTAAATTGTAATTTTATACGACCAATATGGCAAGTATACATCAATATTCTAAACGTTGGATTTCTTGTTGGATGCGATGATCGAGAAAGCCGCATGCGGGCCGGAAGCCTCTCTCCGAACAAGCACTGTCAATGTCGATATGCGACCTACTAGTCCTACTACCACGCTCCACTACATTTATTTCATGCTAGCCGATAAACAGAGGGCCTACCGCGAACCACGCTCGACGTGTTGCCTCTCTGTCGCACTTGTAAATTCGTACGTAAGTGTGACAGGAAGGCAATACGTTGAACTCGAACATGGTTCGCGGTACCCTCAGTAAACCTATTAAACTTACTGCAGTCGGAATCTAAAACCTTAACTTGTTTCTCAGTCATGACTATTGACTAGTCAATGAAATAACGGTGTATTTATCTAGTTTGTGAGTAGCTACTTGATTAGAAAAGTAGTCAAAGGTGTGTAAATGGCCATAATAAAGGTTATTTTATATTCATTACATTGATGTGAACTACTAAATTACTTCAGAGAACCTACCTCTTATCAAATCTACCACTCTATCACATTTGCGTTTTCGAGCGATAGAGAGGCAAACAGTTCGAATGTAATGGGTCGCGATGGGCCCTTAGGTCTTCAAGAACTTTTTCTCCTACCTAAGCCCAACAGGTCCTCGCCATTTATAACTCAAAATTAAAATTTAAACGGGAGTCTAATACGCTTAATCGCTATGCCGAGACACGCACACGTGCAAACCGTCCTCTCGTTACACATACCCTAATTATAAGGAGAGTAAATAATAACGCGCTTGCCAGTTACCTATAAGTATAATGGCCAGCCGAGGCGTCAGGAGTTATTGATGCTAAGCCAGTAATTTGATGTTCCAATGGGTCAGAATAGAAATTACGCCTAAAGCGCTCGGCGGTACGGAAATGCACTTTCCAGTAAATACTTCGCTAAGTATTGAGACAGGCTAGTGAAATAGTAATGTTAAGTATGTTTAGTATAAGTATTTAGAGAGTGGTAGTAAATGATTGTAATACTGTATACAGTATTAGAACTTTAGAACACTTTCGCATGACGAACACGAGATGATTGGAGGTCTAAAGACTCTAAAGAAATAAGTAGCGAGATTTGAATCAAAGGGGTTTTCCTTAGACAGGTGATTTGTATTTTTGATCTCTCTTAATCTGTGCACACACTAAGTAGGAACCTACTAATTCAGTAATTACTCAAGGACTTTTTTATAGGACGGGGAAACTAAAAACAAAAACTGACGATAGATATTGGCAATATTTGTTAAACGAGAAAGTGGATGAGTTATGTCAAAGCTATGAGGTTAATATGTCTATTGAATAGAATTGAATCGGCTTCTCGCCAAGTTTACTTTGAAAATTAACTCAGCTTCGAACTATGATCTGTCATTCTGGTTGAGTCAAACAGACCCCCTTGAAATCAACAATAGTGTTAACCCGATTACAATTTCAGTAGTAGGTAAGGTTCAGCGGGCACTGCACGCTTGGTGCACGACCCCAGCGATACCTGTACTTCTATTGTTTGCCACGCCCTCCACGCCACGCCTCGTCAACAAAATAGTTCCCTCAATTATTGCTTGAATGCGGTTCTAAATCACCCCACTCTCAGCGACAAGTAACACTCGTAGTTGCGCCAGAGAACTAAATAATACAGACTGTCTACTATATATTTACAGTAGTGAGGTGTTGTAGATAGCGTCACGTTAGTGAGCTGTCAGGTTCATATTTATCATGACGTATTTTAACATTTTTAGAAAAATCACTTTAGTGGAGCATTTTAAGCTGTACAAAAATGAACACCGGTTATTTTTCCTAATAAAACTAGACTAATTAAATACTTAATAATAATTGGAAACCCCATTAATAGAAGCCGCTTAGCACACTAAATACGATTCGCACGTCGCTCCGATGTTTGACCTAGACAACTCTATGCACGTATCCCGCTCGCACATCGGAACGGCGTGCGAATCGTATCCAGGGTGTTAAGCGCCGAAATGGTATGTTATATTAAGGATTACAAGCATAAAAGAAGGAACCTATGTATAGCACAGTGGCGCATGGTGGCGCCACCAACAGAAATGACAAGGAACACAAGTTGTATTCCTAGGAACACAACTTGTGTTTAATGTGACAAGCTTGTCATTTATGTTGTGTTGTGTTACACAACTTTGCATGGAGATTAAACATCACTAGTGTTCACTAGTCTCTGTCTGCATGTATTATACAAATAAATACTAAGCAAAACTCACTTGAAAAAGATGGGCCATAAAAGTGTTTATTGCTTTTCTTCCCACTTGACTAGCGGGTCGTCGAACTCATATATTTTAGATGAAATTTACAATATAATTTAATATGTACATACGATTACCATCAATCAATCAAGACACACATAATAAGCGTTTTAAATATATTTCTCTGTATGGATTAGACGAATTAAAAAGCATTAGGCATAGGAAGCGGGGATAATACGGCCCAGCCATCAAAATATACCAACAAAATATTATTAACGTACAATATTATGTTAAAAAGCTGTTTAAGCTTACAGAATTTAGTTTTCACAATAAACTAAGCATTAATCAATTAGGTACTAAATAAGTTCATCTACTTTGATCTTACCATTACCAATTGTTGACATCTTTTATAGTTATACTGATGGCTTCTGTCATGAATGCTGCTCCAGCACATTTGTCTACAGGGGAATTGCAAAAATTATACCTACAGATCAGAAGGGCTAAGATGGCCGGCTCTTTATCATTTGTCACCATGCCTGTCATGTTCTAACAAGTATGTAGGTAAGTGCGAAAGTGACGCATGACAGGTGATAAAAACGCGACCATGATAACGCTGCAGGGATCCTAGCCCAGTGACAATATATATTAATATTAAGAGGGCCTGGCCCTCTGTCGCTGCAGCATTTTCCATTCCAGCCTATTCTGGGCTTTCGTTTTTACTTCCTGATATGAGTGGCTACATCACCATTCTTTTATCTGTGTCACGTATGATATTCTGGGTCTTCCTCTTCCTCTTTTTTCCTCAATTCTGCCCTCCAGTATGATTTTGTTTAGGCCTTCGTGTCGGAGTATGTGACTTACTCATTTGGCTCTACGTTTTTCAATGACGTGCATTATTTGTCTCTTCTATTTTGCCTTCTCTAGAACTTCAAGGTTGGTGCGCTTTTCTGTCCAGCTGATTTTGAGCATCCTTCGCCAAAACCACATTTCGAATGCTTCTAGACGACGGCGGTCTTGTGTTGTGGTGTTCCAACTTTCACACCCGTAGAGGACGGTGCTCCAAATATAGGTTTTGATTAAGTTTTTCCTTATGTTTATGTGGATTTTGCTGTTGTAAATATGTCTATTTGAAGTAAAAGCTTTCTTTGCCATTGCTATCCTAGTTCTTATTTCTTTCTCGCTTCTGCCTTTTTCTTCGATGTTGCTTCCCAGATGCGTAAATGTGTTTACTTGTTGTAGTCTTTCCGAGTTGAGAGCGATGTTTACTCTGGGAGAATTGGTTTTGCTTGTCACCAGAACCTTTGTTTTCTTAACGTTTATTTTAAGGTTGTACTTTCGGAAAATTTCGTCCATTTTTCGTATATTTACTTGGAGCGTCTCTTCTGTGTCTGCCATGAGAGCAATGTCATCAGCAAATCTGATCCAGTGCATAGTTGTTCCATTGAAACAGTGTTCCATTTAGTGCACTCTTTGATTTCATGCATAGCTTCCTCTATATATAGGTAAAGTAACGATAATTGGACTAATAATAGTGAGACCAAAATATCGTAACACATATTATAAAAATTGTTACCTGTATAGTGAGCTGCGAAATTGAATATACAGATTATGAATGGAATTCTATCATAAAGTGGCCATACACTTTTACAGCTCGCTATAATGCGTTGCGGCCACGCCGCAACCTGACCTTGTTAGAATCAAATTCACAAAATATCAAATGTACAGGAAATATAGTGTTTCATTAAACCACGACTCAAAACATGCTACCGGCAGAGGTAGCTCTAATTGAAAATAGCGAATATTCTGTACCCGGCTCCAGGTATTAATTAAAACTAAAGATTCTCGCCTCTACTTGCTTACGCTCAAATACATTACTTTGGATGTCTATAAGTATCCCAACCTCACCGACACAAATTCAACATTAGCACCCAGTAAATAGGGTTTGAATTAAATCGACAACGATTATCGCCACCGTTTGTCGTTTTAAACTTTGATACGGAGCTTTAGAGTTCATATTTGAACGGAAAATAGTAAATATGGACGTGGAATCAAACAAGGAGCGTAGTTAATAATTTATTGATATAAGACATGCAAAGCCCATAAAGTTTCGTTTGGCACACACGTCCCGGTCTCTTTTAATTTGTAACTTGTTAGGATTAAGCAGTCTGTGTAGCGAGAGTGGAGATAAAGATTTAGGCTTTGTTCAAAGGCTGCGAGGTCCCGTCTGCCCGACGCGCTATCAGGGCGACTTCTAATTTATGCACGGGTGACCTAATGTTAATTGTAAAACAATTCTGCCTTATTGATGATAGTTATCTACAATGCAATGGCAAATCGGGTCGACACCTCCCTACCTTAATGGTTAAGCGCAGTGTAGCTGCTTGTTTTAATTAATAAAAGAAAATCTTTTGAAACAATTATGTAGTTTTCCTCAATGTAGAACCTGTTGCGATAAGCAAACCCATCAGCTCAATGAACTTTACATCCATTGGTTATGCTTCCAGACCAGAATCACGAAGGATGGCTTAATAGAGCTTCATTAGTTAGCAAACACTTGGGTAAAGCCAACGCGTGGCGGCGTAACGAACATTAGTGTCTCAAACAATGCTCATAACTGTTGTACAAACACGAAGCGCGAGCGCCGAAACCTGGCGTTTGGCCGAAACCGAGGGGGCGGGCGAGCGGAGAATGTTAGAAAAACTTATAGAAAATGACAAGCGGCTGACAAGGACAGACACAGTTACACCATAGTTGAGAGCGGGACGCATAGAAAACTCGTTCTCCGGCATTCCGCCGCATGGTTGGATTTAGGAACGGGGGCAGCACGATACCATTAGGAGGTTATGTCATGTTATTTTAGTGATCCTGTAGCCTGTTACAATAAATGCGCGATAAATGAGAGCTTTTGTTTAATTTCTGTTTATGTAAGTACTTAAGTTATGAAATTAACATTTTTTTTCATACAGTACCTTGAATTAAATGTCGTAACAAACATTAAAAACTTTTTAACAAAGCTTGTTCCTCAGTTTTCATGTCGATAATTAAGAAGGCATTCAAGCCAATGTAATATAACTCTACCGTTATAGCGCTTACAGCAAACATCCGGAACAAATGAACGCGAAAGATTTTAACCACTATTATATTTCTTAATTGTTACGCTTCAGACAAAGAAAACGGCTTGCCAATATTTCTAAGAAAGCATCATTAAGGCATGAAAAATTTCTCAAGAGTGCCTCCAACACGTTTGTGTCAAATACACCTTGCGATAATGAAATGGCTACATTTGCAGTGTTCAGGCAGATGGTACACGTGTAAAACATCGCTTGTTCCGTCTGCTTCATTCATACTCGGTATGAAAGAGACAGTTTTATGCACGATAGGAGAGGACTCGGATGTAACGTGAAGTGTAATCAGAAACGATATGAGGTGTGTCGTAGAGGCGTCACTATATTGTACATTACTTTCTTGAACTCTTTTTTTGTGCAAGAACTGTAGATAATATTGTTGTGGTAAAATTATAATGCCTGTAATACGTTTGTATAAGTGGTTACGATATATCGCGTCGTAATCTCCAGAGTAGGCATAGCAATTTGTATAAATCTGCGGTAGCAGCTTTTAGTGTGAGAGTAAGTAAATGTTTTTAAAAATTCACAAAAATCAACAACAATACGTCAAAAAGTCGAAAACTTTCCAAAAAATTAAAAATCGGTGCATCGAATGCGCGAAGAAGAGAGTACTGTTTTGATTACTGATGGTTCGTGATAGTTTAAAGTGTTTCATAATGGAAAATTTCCGGACTAAGAAAACTTAATATAAGGATAATAAGTGGTTCTTTGTTACTTGTTTACGATTTGATCTGAGATTATTTAATAGTTAAATATGAGCTCGTGTTTAGATGTCACTGCATTACGTGTTTATGTAGCAATTATTAGGATGTCGATGTCGACGTTTACTTTTGAAAAAAAAAATTTATAATATAGACTAGACTTATTTTGATCAGATTAAGTTATAATAATAAACGAAGTCGTTACTTTAATACGGCAGTATAAAAAAGGTAATTGACACGATGAGAGATTTAACATTGTCGTTGCTTTTGCTTCCCACAAGTTTCATTGTTTATTTCGCTCTGCACTTTAACACTAGGTAATGTAGCAAACTGGCAAATATACTTACTTAATAATATTAGAATATTTTTCTTTTGTTGTTGATTTTATTAATGATCCAAGAGTAATTCTGTAAAAGGTCTGCTTTGGTTGTTGGATTCTTAGTTCCACCTAAATCAAACTGGTGGTTTAAAAATGAGAGATTTGAAATACCTACTGCAAAATATATAGATTTGGATAAAGTTAAAAAATTAAATCAAATATTTTACTGTAGGTAGGAATATTAATGAATATGTAAACCTTTAAAACAAACAGGACTAGTAATCTAAGCTCGGAATCCGGATTACTCCAGATTAGCTGCGTATGCGCCGATAGTTAGTACAAATTCCTGGGTCTCGGAAATTCCTAAACATGATCAAACATGGTAAAACGATTTTAGATTATGCCGGAGACAAACTCTTCGTATGTGTAATTATAGAGCTATACTTAATTTATCATCAAAATGTAATTAGGTAATTATACTAAATCTAATTTAATATAGTTCTGAAATCGCATGTAACAAAATAAATAAATGTGTGATCTAATTGAAAGTAGAAAAGGGCTTTTTAAGAAGGACTAGAACATGAGGGTAATGGAATAAAATTAATGCTATTTCTCTGACGGACTCTACATATGACTTGTAAGACACATTTGCTTTTTAATTTTTTTATTTGCAAATCGATCCTTTTTCCTAATACAGCAAACAAAAACATAGCAATACCTTCAACAGAAAAAGGATGATTCACGCAACAGAAGCGACAGGTCAAGAGGAGCTTTCCTCTCCAACGGTTCTCATTCTCACTGTAAAACATATTCCTGCGTAAATATTTAGCTCGCACGCAACACGCGAGGTGTCCGGTGTCGGCGCGACGCGACGCGACACGGCTACAAACCCGAGACGCGCTAAATTGTTTCATTTATTTTTGATACTGTCCGATATCCGCGCTGTCGCGTTTTGAGATTTTTATTGCATGTCACGTCATATTGTTTGACAGCTGATCTTTCTATCTAGGCATTTTGTATCTTCAGACCGGAGATATATGAGAAAACCATCTCAAATTCGTTTTTTTAGTTTATGCTAGCACATAGGTACAGACCACCTGCAATAGTATGTTATTTTTCGAAGGCCACAAATTAAATATGTGACACGCTCTTATGGCTCTACAAATAAGATCGTGTCAGATATTTTTGCGGACTTCGTTGTGTAACATATTATCGCAGGTGACTTTACTATGTAAGTTTTTTTTACACCGAGTTAAAAGTAGGTATGATCGTAAGCTGGTATATGATATTTTTACTATAATACAGAATAACAGATTTTATGGCGTTATTTATAAACGTCTGTCAACTCTACAAGCCCTTGATAACTATGATAGGTAATCGTTTATCCTTATCTGTCATTTAACATAATTGTTTGTTAGAAAGACACAAAATGTAACAAATTATTGCTAAGTTTTTTGAAATAGAAGGGTTAGTGTTTTACTGAAATCGGTGAAATTCATGCATTTTTTCAGACTTGAAAATGATACGATCAAAATGATACACAAGTGGACCCGAGTTCACCTATTTAAAAGGTTCGTCAAGACTCGAAACAAAATAATATGTGAGCTCATAAAGGAGATGCAGATCTGCCTATTATGCAGGTACTCGCACACGGCCGCATTACCATGATACACGCAATCATAACCGTGTAACTACATATTTAGTGCATTAACATAAAATAATAAAAAATACCCATCATAAACTCGATCGATCGGACCCGCACCCCTCGAGCAACAAACATGGTATTTTTAAAAAGCGCCACGTATATAAATTCCGAACATGGGCGCGACCATCTCCGGACAGAAAAGTGTCGTAATAACATGAATATAAGTCATAAAATTCGTTAACGATATTTTATCTTCTGACACTCATTATGAATAATTCGTCTGCGAAACTTTTTCGAAAAACTGTGTACACAACAAGAATATATAAACAGCGGAGCAGCCGAGATGTGTTGGAACGAGTGTTAGTTTTAATCAGTATATTCTCGAAAACTCCAGTCTTCCTTTGTTTGAAAACTTTGTGCCTTAATTTATTCTATAAGAAAAGAAGAAAAAAGGCGTGCGCTTAGTCCAATAAAAAGTCGAGCGAAACTGTCACCCGCCCGCGCGCCGCAATACTAGTTTTAGAAAAACCAACCGACTTTTAACGTTTTTCTAGGAAGTGTCGAACTCGACGTGCGAAGTGATAAAATACAGGACTGTATACGGTAACTAGTCTAGAAACAATGCGAGCGTTTTTGTACTAGCAGCCCCTAGGTCATTACAATAGCATAAAGTAGCCAGTTATGATGCGGCCGGGCCGTGTGAGAACCAGCCGCGGGACCGGTTCATAGCTTAACGCTTTTTATGAAAAAAAGACTAGTGAACGTGAAATTTTATACACAACATAAATTACTACTAATCTAGGCATTTCTTTACAAAATCATCTTTGATATTAGCGAATTTTCGCTACCTGCTGCAATATATACGAGCGATCACGAATTATCGATACACCGCGAACAACCGATCCATAAAAGTCGAAAAAAGAAAAATGGAATATCGTATAAAATCGTATCGGGAGAGATACGGGCGGCGACGGAGAAGTTGCCCACGGCGTCCGATATTTCAAGAAACACCCGATTTATATGCGATGCACAGGGCCTGCAAACCTTAATGTTCCTCGCTCGTAATTACTGCTAAAAAGGAAATAAGAAAATGTATGTGATTCTATTACAGTGCTCGGATAGCAGTAATATGTAATACTAATGTTGCTTCTTTTGACTGAGTGTTAGTCGTTTGTTAGACTATCGATATTCAATATCTAACTATAAACGAATTGTATTTATTTATAAGGCGATTCTAAGGTTTTATGTACAAAGATAGGTGTGATAGGATAGGATAGTGTAAAGAGTGGTATACACTGCCACTGAATTGCCTTCCGACTTTAATCGCATAGGTACTAGTTTTAATTTTAGTATAAAATAACTGTCAATCCTATACAGAAGTAAGTACGCAGTTTTGCCTCGAAACAACGCCTGCATAAAACTGACTTTTTTCTCATTTAGGCTGTATTTAATTTGGATTTTTGCGTTAAAAGTACCTGTAATATATCAAGACACCTGTCATTGCATACCAACCATAGTTTTAAATAAATTATATTTTATACACCTATAAAAAGCATGAACACATTTGACACATTTTGTAAATAAATATATGTATACTAGTCACGGAACGCTCATATGCTCATCTAATTATATAATTTTAACAAAAAACAATGACCCCGCAAAATGAACCTCAAAACAAAACTGTGTGAATGTCCCTCGCAGACCAATTCTATTTTTATGACTTCTTCATAAATCAAAGCTTCTTAATAAGCTGCAGCCATTACACAACCGTAGTCCCATTCACACATAATAGGTCCGATTTTTACGAGTATGTTTTAAAAGCAATACTTGGTTTATAGGTAGATTAAATTGTTGCGTTATATAAGTACCTATTTCTAATAGATATTATTGAATTTCAATACGGGAGATGAAATTATTTAGGGATTTAAATACCTACACTGGTATTTCATTGAACAGTCGTAGTTATGTATTTATTTATTTTCAGTGGGTAGTTACATACACATAAGCAAGTAAATAAGTACTATAGCCTGATGTTATGATGTTTGTAATATAAATAATAAATATGCACCGTGCATATATAAAATGATATTATGTTATAAAAATGTTAATAAAATAAAAATGAGATAAGTAAATAAAATGCTTTACTATGAAATACATAAATGTATGTTAAGTATTTCAAAAATATTCTTTACAAGAGCGAGATGCTTAAATCTTAGTTAAACCAATGTAATGTATTGTTAGGTAAATTATGTATTCTTAGGGGCTTTGTTTGTACTTATATGTTTTGGAGTAAGTACACAAATGTCTAAAATATGTACACCGTACAACAATGTTGGTACCGTAAAACGGGGTGAAAAGACACGATTTTCAACTTCAAGGACGATTTTCGCCAATAATCCAAATGATAAAAGTAATAATTTTCATATCATTTTTTGAGTCTTGGTTAGCTCTTCAATTTTGCATTTGTGAAATCAATTTTTACCCACCCAATTCAGAGAAAATCAAAGAAAACTACCTATTTTAGCCATATCCTTAAAACGGGGTCGATAGACACAAGAAAGGGGTGAATAGAAAAATTAAGTTTTAGTAGTCATAGGCATCGAATTTGGTCATTATTATGTTGATACTTTATTGGAAAATAGTAAATATATCTGTTAAACAGTTATTTGATACAAAATTATTTTTTCGTGTCTTTTAACCCCCAAGGCGTGTCTTTACACCCCTCTGTTGTATCTAATCACCCCCTATGGCGTAACTGTTCACCCCATATGCGTGTCCACTGACCCCTTTATCACGTAAATTTGCTTGTTATTGGTTTTTTGCAAAAAAAAATGCTTTATTATAGAGAAAATAGGTGATATTATTTATTATTTAGGTACTACAGATACTATATTACCAGGTTAGCTAACTTTTACTTAGTTAATGTCAAAACATTAACCGCTAGAACAAAGTTCAGACAGGCTTCATTTCTTACCTCGGCGAGACCTTACTTTAGAGTAAAAAAAATCTAACTTTTAGGCAGTTTGATTAAGTTCTTTTGGTATCAATGTAGAATAAATAGTCTACTTTATACGCATTCCAAAAAATCTAATTTTAGAGATGTACGTTTTTAAATATAACAACTTGAAAGAAAAAGTTCATAATTTCTCTATTCACCCCGCGATTTCTGTTCACCCCGTTTTACGGTACCTACGAATAAACGTCAAAAGGTAACCACAGGAGAGACAGAAATCATTGGGCACTTTTGGTGCGCTTTAGTACTTAAGTGAAGCATGCTTACGCTTATCTTAGCCCACCGTCTGATGGATCGGGGTTCGGAACAGGCCATGCGTAAACAGTATTTTTTCCCTTGATTCCGTATAATTTTATTCAGAGTACAAATATATTTTTTTTTTCATACTATATGCTATATGTATGTACCGTTTCAACAAATAAACCGCCTAAATGAAGCTCAGCTGCAGGGATAGGTATTATGCGTTTTATTTATAATTAAGGCTCGAAGGCTCCCTTTGCCTTGTCGACTGCAATTTAAGTCGTATCTTGGGGATGTTTCTTTGCAAAACTAAAATAAAACAAGGAAAATAATGGAAAATTGCCTTCCTTTGGATTATTATTGGTCCGTGATTGTAACGACGTCTGTGGAAGAAAGGTAATATGAAAATGAAAAATGAAAATGAAAATTATATATTTAGGTAAAGGTTTCGTTTTAACAATACAGTTAATGGAGTCTCCTAGTAAGTATAATTATACCTGTGACAGGAGACCCCGCTCTTCCCAGCTAACATTTTTGTTCTAACAATTTATTCGTTATACATTTAAAATTTGATTTAGTTTAGTGTAATCTAATCTAAAAACTACCTTACACTAACTTAAGCTAAAATATACATTTTTATTATTATTAAGTGTGTGCGTGTGTGTGTGTGCGTGTGTGTGTGTGTGTGTGTGTGTGTGTGTGTGTGTGTGTGTGTGTGTGTGTGTGTGTGTGTGTGTGTGTGTGTGTGTGTGTGAGTATGATTCTACTAACTGCTACCTACGGAAGTCTGCAAAATCGATTAGTACTTACCATAAATCTATCCTTGCATTAAAAAAATAGCAAATAGAATAAATTAATAATTATGACTTTGAATAAGTAACTATGGAATCTTAAATAAATAATAAATAAATAATGCGCTCGAGTATTTACCAAGAAGGTAGAGTACGTGAGCCATCTAAGGGCGCACCAGAGAGTGGATCAACTACGCCCTAATAACGCGAATCGCGTTTCGCGTTTTTATCCCTTGTCACCATGCCTGTCACGTTCTAACAAGTATGTAAGTGCGAAAGGGACGCGCATAGTGATAGACGATAAAAATGGAACCGTGCTGCGCCCACAGAGCACACAGTCACTGTGGCCGAAATCGGTCAGGAGAGCATCATCAATAATTAGTCTCATTTTTAATTTTTTTTATCAAGGCGTATTTAAATGTTACTAATACTGCAGACAAGTTCAGTAAACGAGAACGCATTACTTATAAATAGGCATTTGCGCAGAGTTTACTAATCGATTAGAATTATTATAACCGGTAGGGAATTCCTATATCGATAAATTAAATTATAGATATTTTTCCCTAATACTCGTGATCGCCCCAGCTTCGTTTGTATATTGTTTGTAAGAATTATTTTGGGGTCCATTATCATCGTTAGAAAAAAAAATGATTTTATCATGTTAATATTTTCAGTACAATTGTTTTCTTACCAATCAAAAATGGAGCGATCACTAGTATAAGAGAAAAACATCGATAATTGAGTTTATCGATATATTTAGTTCAAAATAATAAATAAAAGGTTGTTAATATCAGGTTTTTAGTTATTTTAGTTGCCTAAGAGAGGAAACGGGCTTAATTCCAAGAACCTAATAGAAGCACGTACGGCAATAGAACAAAGAACTTTTATTGTTCTCGAGCTGTGAACAATGATTAACTAAAAACTAATAAAAATGTGCAAGTAGATATCAATTTCATATTTTAATAGCGGAAAGTTGATTATAAATATTTCAGGAGGTATAATATACTTGGTTTAATAAGAAGCTAGAGTTACACCAAGAAAAGGCTGCAGCGATATTGATAACCCCCGCAGTGCAAGTGTTATTTTAAATGTCAAACTTCTATGAAATTATGACGTATAAATAACACTTGCACTGCGTGGGCTATCCAAATCGCTGCAGACGTTTCTTGGTGTAACTCTAGATAATTTTGTTAGCGAAAAGTGGCGATGATATTAACGATTAACTACATATCTAATTGCTATTTCAGTTTTATTACATTATGGTGCTCCCACACACTTGTTATAATGTTATATTAACATCGAGTGACCGGGACCACAACATAGTATTGATAGTGTTAAATTATGTCCTTGTCGCACATTGTTATATAACTGCCAGTGTAGGAGCATCATTAGACAATAAAAAAACGTAATTACTAATGCCGATGATCGTTTTCTCCGCTCAACCCTGGAGTGAAAAAAACGAGGCCTTTGCTGACAGTGGGACACCAAAGGAGGCTAATAAAAATATATACTAACTATAGTAGGTACACAAGATTTTTAATGTCCCATTTAGTATTATTTTAATCAAAGTAAATAAATTCCTGACAATATTCTCCAGGGAAAGCGAGGATGACGCAAATGATTCCGAAGTACATAGCTTTTATTATTCAAACCATATCTCATACCTACACAAATGAATAACACATGAATTGAATCCACGATAGAAAATAACAAATAGTCCTCAATCCGGACCAAATGAATTGCAACAAAAGCCACGTCAGCTTATAAGATGAATGATTCGAATCTAAAGCCCCTCTACCTGCGATCAACCCAACCAGAGGGCCTACCGCGAAACACGTTCGACGTGTTGCCTCCCTGTCACACTTACGTACGAATTTACAAGTGCGACAGAGAATTTACAAGTGCGCGGTAGGCCCTCAGAATATTTATCAGAATTCAGATTACCCTCGAGCGCTTAATATCGAGCAATAGTCAGACACGAAAATAGTAAAAATTGGTTAGATATTATAATTTGTTTTCACCACGCCAGCTCGTAAGTAAAAGCACTCTTTGTTCTTCAAAATTTAATGACATACATATTTGCATTTTATATATGAGTAGCAAAGTAATTTGATGGAAATTGTATCAGATTGAATAAACACATTTTATAATTAAGCTGTGCAATTAAATCGACATGATGGCGAATTCATCATGGGCCGCAGGTAATTATGTCAGGATTGGGTTTATTTGGATTGAATTGTGCAACGGCTGCGCACAGGCGTAAAGCTACGGTGTCGGATGTCCGCCGGCTAGGTGTACACTCGCCTGCAATTATAGGGGAGAACGGGGACAATAGTTCTTCTATATAATTTTTACTAAGTTGCTAGCGAATTACAATTTTAAGAAAAATTTAAAAATTCAACACGCAGATTCGAACACCGGGAACACCTTGCGGAACACCGGGTCTATTCGTTAACCAACTAAGTTAGTTATCGACGCTCAATAGATTCTCTAGATTCTTTAGTCTCACATGTAGCTAGCAAAACACATACACACGTACACATACAGTTAGCAAAAACATATAAGAACTATTCCTCTTAACACCACTAGTGCTGTAAAGTCAACATTATGATATCACTTGTAAATACAACTTTTTACTTCAAAAGTAAGAATCAAAAACTTGTGCTCGTGGTGTCTTAACATTTTTCGTATTCAGCTGCGTCTCTACTCAAACTCAAAAACAGTTAAATGTATTACTTACATTAATTACAATATACATCCGTTTATTTATTTAAATACGAAATGTTTCGATTAAACAATCGCGTCATTAAAACAATAGTATAATCGAATCATTAAACCCGTAAAAACGCCTCTTATTGCGTCGATGTGACTGTACCTGCGTCGGTGTGACTGTACGGAGTCGAACAATGGTCGCTAATAATAAGGGACGTCGTATTTACGAGTTACGTGCCTCTCGCCGAGACGAGCACCTATTGTGCCCATTGCCCAGACCTCCTATGATTATTCCAGACTTTTCCACAAAATAATCCCTTTAACTCCATTTACGAGTTCAACTAAATCAGCCTTTCATTCTAATTTACGTTGAGAACTCAAACGATTGTTTTTTTTATGTAATGGGATATAAAACGTTTAAACAGCGAGTAAATGTGTTTTCTTGAAAGTTTTATGTCGGACTCTGAACTAGGGCTAAACGAACATAAATTTATGCTGAGACTTAAAATACTTTTTGCTGTAGGTATAGGGAATATTACGCAAATATCTGCGTAGAGGGCGTCACTAGCTCTATCACATGTGAAACGCGACAGTTGAAAGTTCGATCCCACCAAAAACATTTTCATGTAAAACGTTGCCAAGACTAAACTATAAGGCTCGCACTGACAAAAAGTTATCAGATCTCTTATAGAGCCAAGCTTCTAACTCTACAAGCCCTAACATCACAAACTCTACACCTTAGTCAAAATATGTGGCTTGACCGTTAGAGTTAGATCTATAAGTTAGTTGAAGTATTTTGCGGAGTGTCTCATTATTGTGACCATCAAAGACCAATTCCAAAACAAGGTGTGAAATAATCAAAAGTTCTCATAGTTATGCGGCAAATATGGTATAAAGGCTGCTGCTAGATTCGACCCACGCGCTGACCCAAATACGTTCGCCTGCGCACCCGGCGCCCGCCAATCACATGCCGCCATTCAAATCAAGAACCGGCGCCGATCCCTGCATCTATAAATCCGAGCTGAGATACAACTAGAATTATAGATTACCCAGCCAACTATTAATATTAGCAAATGCCCTTTGAATTATAGGGCTCCGTTTAGCCATTGCTGGGCCGAGTGACCTTGCATGGCGCCTGCCTTTGTGCTGTTACGAGAATAATTACAATACAATTTACATTTATAACATAAACATTGCCTGCTTTTGAGTACAATTTAATTTGAAACCGATTATTCACGTTTTCAGCGCATTTGTCTAACTGTTATGTAATTCGAGTCGGGTAGCCTTTTGATATGATCAATAGTAAATTTAATATCAATATATACATGACTTCTGCAACATTTTCAGGATGGTAACAGATTTGTTATAAACAGGTATTACGTTGGTACGAGACTACGATACACTTGTAAACCAAGTATATTAGTTGACGCAACGATACGTTTAAACGATCCACATTTCCAACTTCATGACCTCATTAAACCATGCAAAAAGGTAAACACGGTCCAAGGCAACGATGCCAAGATTTAGAGATGCATTTCAGCCAAACGGCCGACCATGTCTAGCCGAGCGCACTTTACGTCCCGCGCTCCACGAGATAGTGTTAAACCTCGTTGTATTTGTCATTTACTACTAATAAAAGGCTTTTGTGTCTAGCCGACTTTACTAAATGGTGAATCGTGCTTTTAGTTTTACGATGATATTTAATCTTTGACCATCAAACCCGCTTTAATTGTGTCATCTTAAAACCGACCCAGTAAAAATGTTTTCGATTGTTCGATGTTTGCAGTAGATCTTCAGACCTAATTTAATTTATATTTATGTAGGTAAATTTAAACTATGTAATGCTCGTAACGTCTAGGATACATTTAAAATTTTGCATTTGAGCTTTGGCATCCAAAGGGTTAACAATTAGCTAAACATGTTCGTGTCAACAACATGTTTAGGTGCGACAAAAATCCTCGATAACTTTTCTAACTCTATCCATCGAACTTAGCCTCAACGTACCAAGTAAAATCAGGTAACTATAGTCCTTAAGTACAACCTATGGTCCAGTTTTTAACGTTGATTCTTAACGAGCTTTAATGATGTACACGTTACATTTATTTTGGAGCTTAGATACACTTATGCTCTTTCTATATTATATACTCAACATAATTTGAAAAATACTTATACATTTTTTACTGGAACTTGAATTTGGACCATAGTTGTAAGTTGTGGACTAAAGTTACCTGATTTTACGGTATGTAATCGCATGCAAGAGAATAATTCACTTTTACTATGATAGTTTGTTAACAAGCCGGCACCAATAAATAAAGCTTAATATTTTAAGCCGTCATGGACTTTCGTTGCTGAAAGGATGGACCTTTTAAAAGCTTTCCACGGCCAAGGGCATTAAGGGGGAGATAAGCACCGGCTACAACGCCGGGCGATATATTGCCGCCTGTGACACATTCATCTACTTTGTCTTTATCTCCGAGATAAACCGAGTCATTTGACTAGTGCAATGGTCAGATTGTCAGGTAT
The DNA here is from genome assembly GCF_910591565.1 of Cydia splendana. Lineage (NCBI taxonomy): Eukaryota > Metazoa > Arthropoda > Insecta > Lepidoptera > Tortricidae > Cydia > Cydia splendana. The sequence continues at coordinate 31,243,327 of NC_085960.1, read as the reverse complement.
CCTTTTATCCGAACAATGTAACTTAATACGCTAGAGAACGGGGCTTCAAATTATTAGGACTAAGAACCAAGCCTGGAGGAATGTTTGGGATGAAGTTAAGAGGGTAGAGGACGGCCGCTTCCCCGTATGAAAATATTCCCCATTTTCTTTCCTGGATAGTGACATTATGTTAATTATTTTACACAATTTTTATTGTACATTAACCGTAGCCATGTTCCTTTGTTTGACTATTTTGAATAATTAATAACTATTTTTAAATCTTATAACAAGGATCAGAAATCAGAGATCGGACAGGAATAACTCATCTTCAAAACACAATAAATAATAATTATTTAAAGTAATTATTAAAATATATTACAAGGCTCAGTTCGAATCATTCGAGGATGCGTTTAACTTGACATAATGTGGGTGCATGTTTAGTTATGTCTCACAAAATATCCATAAAACAAACAGGACCCCTGTCACTCGCCGTGCTCCCACACATTAATCCGAACGCAGCATCATAACCTTTTTTATCCAAAATAAATCTTACAATGAAAACATAACAGCAATTTTGTTCAACTTGTTTGTCAAATGCATAGACTTCGAAATAAGTCGTCACGTCGTTGCTCCATCATTTATGTGTTCTATGACATTTTGATCTTTTGTATTACATGTTACATGCCATATTTCTCATCGCACCGTGAACGAATGGTTCACACCTCGACAAAAAGAACGACAAAGGAGAACCAATGACAAAAATCCCCCCGATCCGGAAACGCATTCTTAGGCGAGATAATATATGAGTGTCGCTTAAGCAAAAGTAAGTCCGATATTTCAAGTCGCGTTTAAGTTATTGGCTGTTATTAATAATGCGCCTTTCCTAACTTAATCTGACTTGAGAGGCACTGAGACCCGCGACGTGTAGGCAATGCATTGTTACACCGCATAGAATACTTTATCCGACTCGGCACAAATATAAACTACCTAACTATATAGCAGAAGTAAGTATTACTTTACTCTAGACTAATAATAGCATGAATGCACGCCCGCGTACATACTATAAAATTATTATAACCAGCTGTTCGAAACATATCTTGAAAATATATCTAATATCTAAAACTAAAAACTGTCATTACAATATAACGTGAAGCAATAGTACCTTAAAATACTTACTTGATACTTAGTGCTGTATCTATGAGTAGATTAGTGCGCGCTATGTTACGAAATATAAATAAACATTTATGTAGCCGAAAAAAAGGCTCCAGTCAATCTCTACTCGTTAGCTGGGTTCGACTTAAAGTTAACTTGTAAAGAATCGAAGTATCTCTTGAAAGTTCCGCTGTGTCATTGCTCGGGCTATGGACAGAGGATAGTGGAGTCGCTATCATAGACAATATATTTTGATAGTAACATATTAAAGTAAAGAAGAGTTCAGTAAGTTTGGAAATCTCCAATTTACAGAAAGGTCTTTATATGAAAGCAAAAAAATGTTAAAATTAAGATGTTTAAAACGAAGAAGACGAACTTACAAAATGATAGATTTAAGTTGGACCTTTTTAAAAAATCTGCATATATATTTAGCCTTAAAAATGAATTGAATGGACGGATAGCAAAATAAAAACTAAAATGTTGAATAGAGTCACTTAACAGTATTCCTATTTTTTCTTGCCACACTTTGACATACCTGCAGATCATAATTAAGTTCGCTTGTCAATTAAAATTAAGTGCATTTAGGGGGCCTTTGTGTAAGTAACTTCAAAGCCAAGTTGAAAATCTACTTATTGAATTGTTTGTACAATTTTAATGATGCTTCCAAGTAATTTTTTTGCTTAAGTACCGTGTACAAAGAAGTCACGGATTTTCTAATCAATGGAAAGGCACATCATGCACAACTTGATTTGATTAAAATAGCATACAGTGTATTAAGTATTACTTAAATGAATCTGAGTGCTATAATGGATGTCACTGGTTTAAACTTTCATATTTTTTACTCATCCTGTTCTTAATTAACAAAAAATCGCGAAAGAGAAACAGCTTTATCGCTTAAGTTAGACGTCCCTGTTTGGGGATTTTCTACAAAATTAAAATAAGACAACACATAATCGCTTAATATAGTCTCGTCTAGATTTAGTAACGATCTACTCAGCATAATACTAGCGCAAAATTACAGTGCTTAGCCTTTACTAAGCCTTAGGCTTTACTGATACCTCTACGTGTAGACTTACGAGAAATGAAGAATATTTGTAGTTAATATCGTGAGCACGAAGAAGGCTTACCTGTAACAAAAAAAGAAAATATTAATTATCAGTTTTATGTAAAAAATATATTTAAAGTGCCTACTTATAATAAAATATCTACATAATAACATTTAATAAACGGTGTTTAGGTCGAGCAAAAGTTTTGTAAATTACATTACAATATCTCATCTACACGTAAACATTACAAATAGGCATGTTTCCTCGGAGGTCTCTGTGCAGACGTAGGAATACGAACGATTGAGTGGCCATAGGCTGGCGTGTGGGCCGTCGAGGACTATTGAAACTCGTCTTTTTTCCTGCGTGCGCGCAGCCTCGGGCCGCGCGCCCGCGAGGCGCATTGTCCACCGTCCACTAAAATAATCCGCATTTTTAGTGCGCAAGTGCACAAATAAAATGACGTATTGATGTAATAAAATATAGTGGTTGCGATACGTAACTTACGATAGTTGATTGCGATTGATTTGGATAGCATGAAGATACGTTTTCCCGTTATTTGTGACTACACAAACAGTGCTGACACAGGTAACAATGTCAGCACTGTAAACCTGTAAGTTTTGTATTCACTTGGACAAGAACAAGCGAAAGATAAAATAAATGTATGTCGTGTCGAAATTCATAAAAACTGCTCAACGCTAAGCTTTAAAACTTATTAATAGTATATAATGTTAAAATTAAGTGTGAAATCTGTCGGTTTGAATACTGGCAATGGTAAAAAATATGTCAGTTAAACTATGTCTATTTAATTTAGAAGTGTTAACGAAGGTTCCAGGGAATAAGTGACCATATAAGAAGGTATTAGGTAAGGTACATGGAATGAAAGGTTTAACTAGATTAATTTCACAGAAACCCGGTAGTGCAGTAAATCTTGTGATACTCGATATTGGTTCATTATTAACATAAAATATCATTCAATTAATTAAAGACATTTATCACCGTAATAAACCCAGGTAGTTACAAAAATTAATTTCCCCATACATACGACATCGTAAGTTTATAGCGACAGTGAGTCTACGTCCAACTTTGGAACTTATACTTAGGGACTAAGCTCACAAAGTTGTATATTTATAATTTATAATATTAATTTTAGTCTTTCTGTATTTTTCAAAATAAAATTAAGATACAGATGACAGATGCTATGCACATAAATCATGTAGATACGATTACTTACTCACGTATACAATTTAATAAGAAACATTGCAAGCAAATTTGAAATAATTGGTAGTGATTAATCTAGTTATCATTACACAAATACTTCATGTTAAAATAGTTCTAAACCTTGAGTTTTAGAACGGTCTAAAAGTACCTACTTAATAGTTAACAATTATTTTTCTATTTATTTATCTATTGATTACTAACCTGTATTTATTTTTACGTCCACGGTCATAATCAATCTGCCTGTTTAATTGTCTGCTATAATACCTAAGTATATGTTATACCTTCATATATACAAAAAAAACTATGCGTTGTATCTACGATAAAATCAATTTTATACTTTATTGGAACGTGTCATAATAAATACTGAATAATGTTGTACGATATTTCCACATCCAGAATGGGATTTGAATACGGGTAGATTAAAATAAAAGTGAATCTTGTATACATTAATTTAGGGTATAATCTCGGTTGGTAACAATTTCAACATGACGAGGTAACCTTTCTCGTGTTTCGTGGATATTTATACTCGTTCGAGTTAAATTCTTGTTAGAATCGGGTGAGAGCAAACTGGTTTGGGATTGCTGGTACGTTTGTTGATCATCGGGCGATAAAACAATTGTTTCTATTAATTTATTACACCTTCCTAGATAGTACCTGGATATATATAAATAAATAATAAATAAATATTATAGGACATTCTTACACAGACTGACTAAGTCCCACAGTAAGCTCAAGAAGGCTTGTGTTGTGGGTACTCAGACAACGATATATATAATATAATAAATACTTAAATACATTGAAAACAACCATGACTCAGGAACAAATCATCTGTGTCATCACACAAATAAATGCCCTTACTGGGATTCAAACCCAGGACCATCGGCTGCACAGGCAGGGTCACTACCCACTAGGCCAGACCGGTCGTCAACACACAACATGGATATATAACACTTTAAACTCTCGCGTTTTGTACACATATTTAATTACACAGACGGGTCTACCGCGATATAATTTCATTGTTTTTACCTTTAATTCCAACATTTCATTAAAAACAATGAAATTATATCGCGGTAGACCCGTATGTGTAATTACCTGGATATTTTTTTATATTTTAAGGCTTCAGTTGCTTCATTTAATGTAGGTATGTAAATATGAAACAAACAATGAGTAACGCTTATTATAAAATTAACTTTAACTCGCCAATAATTGAGTTAGTCAGAATTTTACTTTTAACTTCATGCCAGATTTTATAGTCCATTTTAAACGCAACCAAAGTTTTATTTTTATTTGACTAAACTCATGTAATTGTAAACTAATCTAAAACCCAGCTCACAAATCCTGCCATAATTTAAAGTATAGCTTACAGTCCTTGTCAGTTATTACCAATAATACATTTACTTACCTAAATAAATATCTGTTTAGTGTCTTCTATTTCTATGGCTCATAAATAATTTAAGATCAATAAAGTAGGTACGTAATTAAAAGTAGGCATAAAATCTCATTGGGGTTTGCCGAGCGGAAATTTCTCATTTTGTTTTCACGGTAGTATATTGCGTAGTAAATATGACTTCTAATGTGTTGATTGTTTGAACACGGTACAAGAGCTCGGAAGATGTGCAGTTCCTAGACACATAAGGAAAGTGGTAAGACTAAGTAGTACCTAACTAACAAATAAATAAGTTCAGTGACCTATTCAAATAAATAACACTGGTAAACTTAGGTAACTTGATATGGATTATTAAGTATCACGTTTCGTTAATCAATAAAATAAAGCACTAATTTATTACGTTCAAATTACCCATTTTCAAACCAAAGAACTATTTAAATGACTCATTTGATATCCAAATTACGACATTCCTTATTCAAAACATATTAAGTAGATACCTACTATACATAAGTAATGATTAGAACAAATATGAGTTTACATACTAATCATTTTCATATAATCGTAGTGTTAAATTACTAAATTGAAACTTTTATGGATTAAACTAAATACTTCCGTGTATTCTAGAAAATACTTCCAAACTTCAAAATATCAACAGAAAACGTGACAGAGTTTCGAAGCTATCTGTATTCTGCGCCCATCAGAGTGAGAACGAATTAAGGGCACCATGTCGCGATCCAGCCGAGAACAATACTCGACGCCGCGCAAAAACACACGCACACAACACGAAAACCTGCCCGACTAACAAAAGAGTTTAATTACATAGAATTATGGTGACAATCCGGGCTTCTTATAATTAAGGACGATGACATATGGTGACAAGGTGTACGTGAAAGCTGTATTATCGCATGACAAGTTTTTTCAGTTTTTTTTACGGATTTAATGAGTATTTTAATCTATCATTCTCTCTTTCCAATTTTAAACAAATCTTACGACATGGCGCACTCCAAAAACTTTAACCTAATAGGCTGAAGCTCAAAAGATCTAAGATTCCCTTCTTTGTCAACCGGGTAAAAAAGGCTAGTTAAAAATCAATTATTACGTTAGTCATCATCATCATCATCATCATCTCAGCCATAAGACGTCCACTGCTGAACATAGGCCTCCCCCTTAACATAGGCCTCCCCCTTAACACTTATTACGTTAGTACCTAAATATAATTAAGTTATTGTAGCAACATTTTCCAAAATTAGAATGGGGCATCCCTTCGTCTTACTAGATTAAGTCAAAAAATGGAAGAGAAGAAGAAGGAAATGGAAGATAAAGTTGGATACTAACTTACAAATTTATGATGGCAAAATGAAACGCAAAATTAAAATGCCTTAAATTGCCAAAATAATTCATTTTCAAGTTTATCTCGCACTGAGTAGTTAAAACACGACAAACTACCTCACATCACAGTCTTACGGTAGCACTTACGAGTATAGCTACAGCGCTCTCAGTACTTGTCCCGCGAGCGCGCTAATCATGGTTTTCCTAATTAAAAGAAAAAGCCACCGCGCCCGGAATGGTTGGCCGAATTTACTCACGCATTGGTCGTCGTGAAACTCAAAAAAGCTTTTAAAAATCACTCGCCCCGCCCCGCTCCGCCCATGCGCCGCGTACTTATGATTTATCGTGACGACAACCCGCCCCTCGCTAACTACCCGGCTTCCGAAACTAATTATACGTGTAACATCGCCCTCACAAAATCTTTTATCGCATTCTCGAATATCCCATCGGCCCAAATCGCGGCCGTAATCGTATTCGGCTCGCATATTCGTCTTAATCATTTCGCTTAAGTCTGATAATGACATTATTTTTTGCCATTTGTTTAGTATTTGGATATATAGAGGTTGTTTTTTATGCCCATTCCGCGAGATACATATCGTTGATACTACAGGATTTACCACGAAATCGTAAAAAATACTAACCCATAAAATACTTGCGTTCATATCACCTTAAAAGTAAGATATTAGCTTCTTGAGCTTACCGTGTGACTTAGTCAATTTGTGTAAGAATGTCTCTATAATATGCATATACATATATAATATAAAAAATACCTAAAAAATACGGATCACGTAACCTACTTATGACTGAAATACATATAAATTAGCATCGCGAAAGATAGTCAGACGTCGGTATAGCAGCTTGTATGTTTGAATCGCAAAATTAATCTAAATTTAATATAGACACATAAATTATATAGAGAGCAGCAGTCGTGGTCTAGCGGTTTATTGCTTTGAGTCTGACCGGGGTCGTAAATTCGAGGACCCGCGACACCAAATTATAAGTCAATTTTCAATGTACAATTTGCTATTCGATGATAGTTTACTGTTCCAGCCATGCCATAAACAAATTAAACTAAACAAGAAGTACTTTTGAGAAGTTAAGTAACTATGTACATCCATTAACATAAACTTAAATATTTATGATTAACTATTAATTTACAGATGTTACCTTAAGATATACGAGTACTATGTAGGTAGTTGTATTTTTATCCATTATGTACGCACAATACGCACTTGGTATATATTATCTATAATTTATTCTCTCTTTGCTCTACTTATATCTAGTTTACATTTAGCATTTAGTACACATTTAGCGCCTATTTAAGTTTTAAATTGTGAAGTAATAAAAAAAACATTTAGGTATCTGATTTTTCTTCTACTTATACATATATACGCAATTACGCATGCCTAACAAGAGCTATATACGATCTGAATCTGGCTTGAATATAAATAAGGAATAAAATAGATGAGCGTTAGAAAATCGCTAAGGATGCTCGACTATTTATCGTTCTATTACAATAAGCAAAATGGCGTGATATTTTATAACCGTCTGTCAAGTACGTGCGATGGAAGCCAATGGCAGTTTACTGCTTCTTAGCGAACTGATCACGCTTCAAGGACGAGAATCGAACGCTCTTGGCATAATTTGGTGGTGGACATCGCCTGTTCTCACGCTATAGCATTCTTAGTAGATCATTAGCATACATACGGTCACAGTAGCAAATGTTGTCAATAATGCGGTTTTACAGAGCACTTGCGGCCTTTTTTCACGGCACAAAAATACACGTGGTATCTTAATAGGAGTTGCTGTTTGAAAGTCAGTTATTGGAATGGCTCACGAAGACCTAATGGAGAAGCTTATGCGTCAGCAAATATTCTAGTAATGGCTACTGGCTAGTATCCGTTCCTTGTACACATTTTTAGAACAAGGCTGAAAGCTGAAATAGTTAATGATAAGTGGTTAAATTCTGAATGTATTTAACTCTAACTAAGCACGTTTATATTTAAAGGCTATGACTAATACAGAACACAAAACTAGCAATTAGACTCAAAACACAGTAAGCCGGTCACTTAGATAAACCACTATACGCTACGTTAAAAATTAAATGGATAACAACTTCCATAGCAAACAAACGCTTGTAATCAATTAAAACATTATGAACACCCACGGACACCTACCGGTGTACTAGAAACTAAAGAAGGTAGAACTAATAGGGAATTCATCCATGACAAATTAGTCATTTAAACCTGCCTCATGAATTATCTATGAGATGAAAAAACTTGTCTCGGTGTTTGTCTTGATCACAATCGCTGGTCATGTCTACATTTGTACTGTGTATATAGTGTGCGTCTGTAAACCAATTACGTTCGAACATGATTTGGTATAACAATTTAAAAGGTTAGAAGTATTTGAACAAATTAAATTATAACACTTTAAACTCTCGCGTTTTGTACACATATTTAATTACACAAACGATTACGAGCCTTTCCGTGACCACAGCTGGTGCACCAACTCAACTGAAACGTCGGAATTAAAGGTAAAAACCATGAAAGTATATCGCGGTAGACCCGTTTGTGTAATTTAAATTAAATTATATTCAGAAAATATTTTAATTTGTTTTTATCAAGTAGAAACACCACTATGTAACTTATAAACTGAAATTAATGTCATATACTAAGAAAAAGGAACCTGCCGCGATAGCAGAGCACGCTGGTTCGATTCCAGCCTAGGGCACTGGAGGCCTTGGTCACTTTTTCTTAGTACAATATGACATTTATTTCAATTTGAAATGTTTAAGGGGAGATATATAATATGAATTTATGAGTGAATAATTTTGTTCGTGGTTACTGGTGACTTAAAGTGAACTCTCGTTATATTTACTCCAGTACGGATATGATGGTCGTTTTTGTCTATGTGACAGCGTGATAAAACGGTGTCTGTCTCTTTCTATCCCACGGTGTTAAAAAGTGACAGTTATTTTATCACGTGGATAAAGATGGATAAAGTCATCCATAATACGCTGGCAGGTTCATTAAGGCTTATTCTGATTGTAATAGCAAGTTATGAGGTTATGAATGTGATGTGGATTTGTTTTTGAGATGATCGGTCAGCCTTAAACGTGACATTTCTGGTAGAAGAAATGTCACTGTGGACTGCCGACATATTCTATAACGAATCCAGTCGGCGTATTATGGATAGCTTTATCCATCTTTATCCACGTGATAAAATATCTGTCACTTTTTAACACCGTGAGATAGAAAGTGACAGACACCGTTTTATCACGCTGTCACGTAGACAAAAACGACCATCATATCCGTACAGATGTATAGTTTGTCAAAAGACGGTTCAAATATTGACAGACAGAATCATGCTATCTTTATCTTGCACTAGTACTAGCAACTAGCACCCAAAAGAAAAGGATGAGTTTAGTTTTTTTGTTCTTTTTACTGACAAATTTGATTTGACCAACTATTAACCTGTTATTATTAATATAATTAATCGGTGATGTTCCTGTAATTTGATCAGCAACCAGGCTTTTCCTCCATTTTAAGTATACCGTAATATAGGTAGTGATTTAATATATTTACAGTTACTGTATATATTCTGAAAACCAATGTAATATTAGAAAATACTATTAAGAGAGAAGAGAGATATAGATTAGAAAATAAAGTCCCAAGTTTTCATCGTCATCTGCATTAAAATTTACTGAATTAGTACCTTAATTACTGTAAAATAAATCCAACCCAAGTATCAATTTAACATGTCTTCAACTCACTCATAATTCTTCTTAAAAACACTAAATTAATTTATCTATCATCTTAAAAACTACCACGAATCTTTACAATCAACTAAGTACCTATATAACAATTTTAATGATATGTCTTTTTAGATATTTGTACCTCTGATTAATTAAATAGGTACCTAGTATTCTTAGAATAATGTCTTTAGTGAGGACCATAATCGTAAATAGGGTATTAATATAAAGGATATGCAGAACAACATAAATAAATTGACCAATACATAGACGCCCGGGGTACATGTTGGCCGGCACCAGTTACTATAACTCAACACGTAACGTATCAATTAAACGAGCCATAAACGTATCTTCTCTTATGCGAGATTCAAATGCGAATAATTATTTTAGCAGTGTTCCCTTGCAGACTGATGTCAGAACTAAAAATCGTGTCCACTATCACTTTTTATTGCTAAAACAATTATTTAATAATGAGAAAAGATATTGATTTAGACCTTTTTTCTGCAATTTTATAAGAAAAATATACTATTTTTAGATAAGATCTGAAAAAAAAATACAAAATTAAACAATCTGACTGAATTATATTAATAATTTAAAACATATTTATTAGGGATGTACCGACTAGTCGCCGACTAGTCGGGAAAGCCGACTATCCGGCCACATTTGTAGTCGGCGATTAGTCGGCGACTAGTCGGCAAAAATGGCCGATTAGTCGGCACTTTATTAGTGAAAGAAAAACCGGCCAAGTGCGAGTCGGACTCGCGTTCCAAGGGTTCCGTTTATTACACAATTTTTAACAATCAGTGCCGGATTAAGATATTTTGATGCCCTAAGCATTTCTAGGTGCCCCCTCTCCCTAGGGTCATCAAGATTACATTGATTTTTTGGTAAATTGAGAGAAGTTCATTGCCGCATTACAGCTGAGAATGGAAATCAGTCACATCATTTTATCACGAAAATTGACAGTGCCGCAGCAGTAATGTTGCAACAGAGTACCTAATGCTGTTGCAGTCGCCACCCGAATGTCACCTTTATCATAGCTTAGAAAGTAATAGAAACGCGAGCGAAGCGAGCGCGGAAATTTTTCGATATAAAAACGCAATATGATAGACAGTTGTACATTTTTACTTTTAGTATGGAAATCAGTCACATCATTTTATCACGGAAGTTGACAGTACTGCAGCAGTAACGTTGCAACAGAGTAATGTTGCTGCAGTCGCCACCCGAATGTCACCTTTATCATACCTTATAAAGTTATTGAAAACGCGAGCGAAGCGAGCGCGAAAATTTTTCGATATAAAAATGCAATTTTAGTTTTAGTCCCAACCAGGCGCGAATCCAGGATTTCATACAGAGAAGGGACGGGACAGTTTTCTATCAGCCTAGCTTCGCATAGGGCTCGATATTTAAGGGTCTCAGCGAGGTTGTTTTCATGCATAAAATATGCAAGAAAGCAGAGCTTGGAATTGAATTGGCGAAGTGTGAGAAAGGCAGTAGGCCCAGCTGCGAAAGAGGAAAGCTTGGATTTGGATCCACGCCCAAGTGTAATTAAGGCAGAAGATCAACTTTGCCGTAAGGCAGAAGGCCTCGCATAAGACCTAACGCCGAACCGCAAAAGAGTGGGTTGAAATCGAATCTATGCATGTAATCACGACTCTTCTACTGCTACCGATTGTTTCCCAAAGAATTACGCGCCATTATTTTTGCAAATTAGCTTTTGGACAGCTAAAAAAATCGTGTGGTAAAAACGATGTGTCTGTCCCTAATTTTAAAATTTGTTCACCTTTTTCAACCTGGCCTTTGGTGCCCCCCCTGAACGTGGTGCCGTAAGCACGTGCTTGTTTTGCTTATTGGTTACAAAGTCTTTATTAATTCAACCATTAAAGTCGACGAGTACAAAAAACTTTAAGCTAGCTCTCAATTTAACATTTTTTTTTAAACATTATTTTTAATTTGACCTTACAATTACTCGTAAGTAGGTAAGACCGTTAAATATTTAAAATGATTATCTTATCAGAAAATTATCACCAATTACTCTAAGAAAACTACTACTCTAAGTAATCCGGCACTGTTAACAATGTATTTTTTATGTGAAACGTGAGTGAAATCTCTTTAAAAAATCCGTAGGGGTCGGATCAAAAACTGTAATTAAGTCCGACTCACGCTTGACTGTACATTTCTAATAGGTTTTCCTGTCATCTATAGGTATAGACCTTATTTATGTACTTTTTAAAAAATTTAAGACTTAGTAGTTTCGGAGATAAGGGGGGGGAATGGTCATTTTTTACCTATTTTCTTGAATAACTTCTAAACTGTTTATTCGAAAATTATAAAATATATATATTTGAGATCCTTACAATAAGCTCTTTCATTTGATATGTAACATGATATAGTTAGAAAAATTTTTTTTTTTCATTTTTTCATTTACCCCCCAAAAGTGGCCCCCATGTTTAAAATGCATTTGTTTACGTTACATGTCCGTATTTGGGTCACAAACTTACATATGTGTACCAAATTTCAACTTGATTGGTCCAGTAGTTCCGGAGAAAATCGGCTGTGACAGACGGACAGACAGACAGACAGACAGACAGACAGACAGACGCACGAGTGATCCTATAAGGGTTCCGTTTTTTCCTTTTGAGGTACGGAACCCTAAAAACAGAAAAAAAAAGAAATCAGTCAATATTTACCATATGTTTTATGTTTATTTTACTAAAATACCTATTCAGGGTGCAAACGAAAACTTCTGTTCATATAATTGACCGTTTGATCCTTATCGTATGTTGGTGGGCTGGTGTTTTCCTCTTCAGGTCGATCTCAACTGATTCTCGTGTAATTTCATGTGCAAGTTCGATAGTTATATTTTTTTATTATTATTCAGTTTTTTTTTAATGGTGGAGCCATGAGGAACTATTAATGTTATTGCAAAATTTAGAGACTTAGTCAGGGCATGTTGCTCGTAAAATTGTCAGGGCATGTTGCTTGGAAATACCTCCTACAAGCTGTATTGACGGTCTGCTAAGGTTCGTAAAATAAAAGAACTAAAGGCAGAAATTGAACGAGGATTCTTGTGATAGGTCTTTGAACCTGTAGAGAACACCTTTTAGCCAAGCTAAATTATGATGAATAGCGCAACCAAAGGAGCAAACCTATTGTTTTTCACCTGAACTTATACGAAACTAATGATCTGGCCGACTAGCCGACTAGTCGGCCGACTAATCGGCCATTCGAGCGCCGATTAGTCGGCTAGTCGGCCAAATCAATAGTCGGTACATCACTAATATTTATATTAAACTCAAATAAATACCGGGTGTGGCCTGTAACACGAGCAAATAATTAAAACGTAGATTGTACTCCTCAAACGGTGACACTTTTGTTCAACAACTTTTAAAAATTTTGCTGTATTTCCACTCCCTATTTTTCATACAAAATAAATATTATCTTCAATGGACGCCATCGCCACGCCATATCATTGTGATTGACGTTGCTTGTCACGCCTTAAACATAACAAAATTCGCAATACATTGCGTCTTAAAATAAACTTTAAAGTGTATTAAAAATCAAACCACAAGTTATTTTAAAAAGTCGCCGAACAGATGTTGGTCAGTATGAGGAGTACAGCCCACAGTTTAATTTTTTGCTCATATTACAGGCCACACCCGGTATATATGTTAGCGAATACAAAACCACAACTCAAGAGTGTTATAACTTTATAGTACGCGAATTGCGTCACTCGGTAAGTGCACACTGCACAGCCAGTACAGGCAACATTATTATGCGATTATTTACTTGAAAGCTGACATTTCCATCAGGAGAGCAAAGGCTATCGGGCGCGGGTGGCGCACAAACGGCTAACGCCTCGAGATATCTCTGTTTTGTCATAAATTGCGACTTTATTTACGATCAATATCTTCCAGTGATTTACGGCAGCAATGCTATTAAGCACGTTTTTAGCACATGCATACCATAAACAATGCCGATTCGACCTGCAGCTCGCCATCTGTGGGGAGGAAAAACTTGCGCACCAAAATAGAATACCTACATGTTTATGTATGAACCGGGTTATGATGAATGTCGCAATTATTCTCGAAATTTCATTTAATAAACCATTAAAAAAAACTTTGTCAAGGCTCTCACAATCCATGTTTGGGAAAAAAGTCCTCACTACATTCTTTATTTACACTGCATTTTCCTAGACGAGTTCTTTCGCAGGTGTACTTGAGATATCGATAAAAACTGAGAGGAGAATGACGGGGTGCAATTATTGCCACTGGGACACAAATATAAATTGATATAAATGTTGAGGCATCAGTTTTTTAATCGAATTTATGATTAATTGTTGATAAAGATCCGATAACACGTCTAGAATAAACTATATAACTTAACATGCTGCTAAAGCAGATGACGAAGGGGGATTAAAAAGTGGCTTGAGGACGCAGGACGCAAAAATACATTTTTTTATAAAAACGCGGTTGATGCGACTTAGTTATGGTACGCTAGAGAGGTTATATAATACATAGAAGCCATCGTGAATTTACATGATATTAATCTTACCAACCTTAAACAACTCAACGTCCATTGAAGTTGAAATCAGAAGCTAAGGGAAGAGTAAAGAAGTGAACTCCAGTGCTAACTGTTGGTAATTGGCCTTTTCATTGCACTGTTGGCTGTTGCCGAGAGAAAAATAAAGTAAATACTCACTAAACTGGTCCTATCAGCTAAATCTTTCCACATTCAATTTAAGTGCATATCCAACGCGTCTCCATGTTTGTAAATGTTGTAATTACAATCCTAAATGTTAGGCTGGTTTACAATTTCATTACAAGTCGTTGCGCCGGGTCGCGGGGCTATCGGCCTCGTCTCTGATCCTTGTCTTGCGACTACCAAAACGACACTTCAACTATGCGACTTAGATAAAGATTAATTTACATATTTTATACACTTCATCTTATTTTTTTTTCATGATTTCAAAATATTTTTACCTAGATAAAAGAAAAACGCCGACCATAAGCATTGCGAAACTCTTACTCTGCCATTTACCGTCGGCTGAATATGCTTCAAGTAAACTACAATTTTAATGAGTGTATGCCTGCTAACGATTTATAGATTAGATAACAGCCAAAAGAGCAACTTGTGGGCTATCTCGATCTACTACGATGCATATTGGTTAATCATTGGCTACCGGAGATTGTTACGCGATGGAATTCCGGAGACATCTCTTGATTAGGATAGTTTCGCTAAGATACTAGTTGCAATCCCACAAGAACATATTTGGCATATAAAAGTTGAATCACTCTAGACATGTTTCGTTATTAATTTGAATAATCAATGTTTTTTGATACGTCTTACCATATCTCGGGACCATGGGGTCCCGGACCACTGGGAAGCGTGCGTGGGGCCGAAGCAAACAGCGCAGATGCCCTTAAGACGAAACAGGAGCTGAGTTTTAAATATTTTAGCTAAATATACCCGTCTCGCTAACGGAAGCGGCACCTAAAAGTAGTGCGATAAGGACAAGGCGAAAAATCCTGCGTAAAAATCTCAAAAATCGAGGTTTCGTACTCCTCTGTTTCCTCCTCCAAAACTTAACCAATCGTAACCAAATTTGGAAATCTAAACGATTATGAAATTATCTATGTCGGACCGTTTTGCTTTTTCGGCTAATTGATATCAGTTTTGAATGCCACGCCTCTCATTGCGGCATAGTCAATTAGGCCATTTTTGAAGGGCTCTAGCGCCTTAAAAAACAAAAATATCAAAAAAAGCAAAACGGTCCGATACAGATATTGACAATATTAATCTGTGTTGAAAAAATCATTGCTCTAGCTTCAAAAACCACGGAGGAAAACGAGGAGTACGTTTGTATGGAGAAATGACCACTCCCGTTGGCTCTTAAGAAAATATTGATGTCGTGTAGAACGCCTGCTGGAAACCATTCACGGTTACAACAATAGATACCCGTGAACCGGTCTCAGCAGGTATTGTAGGCGTCGAAGGAGAGGCGGCCGCGCAAGGCGCCTCGCAAGAGCCAGTGTGGCACAGCGGAGCCAGATATTGCATCTGGACTGAGGGCTGCCACGCCGAATACGGCGCTATACGTATCGCGCCTGCATGTTTCCGCCACGGCAGACGATGTGGTGGAATATCTTCGCAAGAAGACCCGTTACGAGTTGAAAGTGTTCCAGCTGCGATCGCGACATTACGTGCACTTCAGCTCGTTTGTGGTGCGCGTGCCGCGGTCGCTGCTGGAAGCCATCGCGAGCACGGACTTCTGGCCGAAGGGTGTGATATTTCGGCGGTTCCGTGGGAATCTGCCGAATCCTACACCAGAGCAAGTGACGCCGCAACAGAAAACTGCGTCACGAAAATGATTTTTTAGTATTTAAGTTTTTTATTGTATATATATGTTAGTTTGTAAGGTATGTATCTATGGGCCTTAGTAGCCTGAAAATAAATGCTTTGATTGATTGATTGATTGATTGATTGATTGGGGCTATAGTAACAAAAATGGAAAGTTTTCAGGGCTATGGATGAAGTTTGGCTCGAGCTTAAGATTGGGCTATTGTAAAGAGGTCCGGGCACCTGAAATAATAATGCTAACAAACGTTATGGAGGCAGACGGTGACTTGCCGCTGACTAGAGGGGCCACTGAAACTGTCGTCGTAAAGACGACCAGGAGCAACACCGGTGTGAGCGGCTCAGGGGTGTCAAGTGGTGTGCGCCGCTTTCTACCCAATGGCTGTTAACAGCCACTGTGCCAACTCGCGTCTTATGCATCTTTCACTTCCACCCCTGTAGCGTATAGCTCTAGCGACTCCTCTCTGGACGGCCAATGAAGGCAAGCCAGAGCTGAGAGTCCTTGGGGTCCACTCCGACCGACGAAGACACGCCGGAGACAGAGACCCTGACCGACTCTCGGGAGCACTCGGGTCCGTGGGGTCGTTACTCCCCAACAGCTCGCCACAAGCTGCCCTGTTCTTGTTATTATTTATTTAGGCCGTGATGAGCGTAATTTAATTTTTAGGGTTCTGTACCCAAAGGGCAAAAACGGGACCAAATTACTAAGACTCCGCTGTCCGTCTGTCTGTCACCAGGCTGTATCTCATGAACCGTGATAGCTAGGCAATTGAAATTTTCACACATGATGTATTTTTGTTGCCGCTATAACAACAAATACTAAAAACACAATAAAATAAATATTTCAGTGGGGCTCACATAAAACAAACGCGATTTTTTTGGCCGTTTTTTTGCTTAATGGTACGGAACCCTTCGTCCGACTGGCACTTGGGCGGTTTTTTTTTATAATTTCGGCTTAGGCAAATTTGTACTCTAATTAAGCAACACTTTAAAAATCAATAAATTAATGAAACATTACTTACCTATAAGTACCTATATAAGTCTAGACATACGTCAAGATTTGATCAGAAATATCGTTACTTACCTGTACCAGGCACAGCGATAAGTTTGTATCGCGTTAATTCAGGTAAACATGCAGCCGAACGAATAAATACTGCATGCCTTAAATCTCCCTTTTTGATTTTTAATGATAATAAAGTGAATTTATGATCACCATGCGCTATTAAAGAAGTGGAAGTTGTTTACGGTGTCACCTTTACTGCCTCGTAAATAAAGACGCATTTGCCATGAAAACTTAATTACTTACGCTGTTTTAGCGTAGCGAGACAGGCTAGATGTCATTTTTATTAATCGAGACTTACTTGCAATCTTAACGTGCCGCTTCAAAAATAAAAGAAGTCGTATAGCGAGGTGAAAACTTGTCCGGTGTAAATATTTCTCTTTCTGGTTTTTTGTTGTGCTGGTGTTCTATAACACTGTTGCTTCGGACTAAACTTAAGCTAGGTGAAACGCTAATATTTTATCAATTTTATGGTAATTGTAGTATACATTAACATAGATTGTAACTCGATCTGGTCTGTAGCTGTAAGTATTACAAAGACGATCAACTTTAATGAATACATTCAAACTAGCAAATTCTTACAGGTAAATCCGTAGGTACTAAAATTATAAATGCGAAAGTAAATCTGTTACCTCTTCATGCTTACACCGCTGAACCGATTTAGATGAAATATTGTATGGAGATTGTTTGAGGCTCGAGGAAGGATATAGGATAGTTTTTATCAGTCATAATCATCATCCCACGCAGAAGAAGTCGCAAGCAAAAGCTAGTTTGTTTCATAAAATTGTGGAAAGAGGATCGAACTGAAGGATTAAATTAAAAGAATCCTGATTGAATCCACTTAACTTTTATAATTTTTATAAATAGCTTTATATTTCAAACTAGATTTTATTTATGTATCCGGTCTAATATTAGTAAAAAGCTTCGCAAATAAAGTGATATTCAGTGTGATTATTAAATAATAAAAATATGAAGAATTTGCGCCCATGCTTAACTCGCTCCGCGCGCCCGCGCACACTAAAGTGCAAGAATACTTCTTAAACGCATTCCTTCATTGTATATTGTAGCTCATTTGTATTCTCGTATTACTTCGTTTATTTTAGGACTTGTAAAATTATGTGGTGTCATTTCCAACGCTCATCTATGAACATAATTTTAAATAGCCTAACAAGTTGAGTTATAGGCGGCTAAGGCCGGCCTCACCGAACATCCATTTCTCTAGCGTTTTATGTAATGGTGTGTAGGAGAGGTGGTTAACAGACGGCAAAAAGCCTGTTTTTACAAGAATGTAAGTTTTTTTTATGCAGTAGAATTTGTTAAATGTTCATAAGGTCAAAAGAACACTCGATATTAGTTTATTCAATACATATTTACAACCAATATCAAGATTTTTAAACCAAAAAATAAAATATTTAAATTAGTAACATACATAATTTTGTCTGTTGCCTCTTAACGCTTAAACCACTGAACCTATTAAAATGAAACTTGGTATGGACATAGTTTGAGGCTCGGGAAAGGAGATAGAATAGTTTAAATCAATCATCATCATCACCTACGCAGACGAAGTAGCGAGCAAAATCCAAAGTGGCGGCAATAAATAAAATAGTGTAAAAATATTTTCCTGTACCTCAGTATCCAAGGATAAGAATGGGCACTATAAATGGACGTCCACTGTACTTTTCAGTTACATACAACACTTGTTACCTAATATAAAGTATATAAACGGTCATTAAACGGTAACGGGAAGTAAGTTTGTGGCATCATAAATGGCCGAACACTGTTAAAGTAATTTATAGCGGGTGTTATGTTTTAAAAAGTGTGCAGGTAATCCGAATCAAAAAACGTGTTAAAAATTTGCAAATTTATACTGTAAATACGATATAGTTTCTGCCCGCGACTTCGTCTGTGTGGAATTTGATGAAAACTATCCTATATCCTTGTTCGGGCCTCAAACTATCTCCATAGCAAATGTCATCTAAATCGATTCGCGGTTTAAGCGTGAAGAGGTAACAGAGTTAGACAGACAGATAGACAGAGTTACTTTCGTATTTAAAATATAACCCCCTTATTCTTAAAACTTTACGGGACTGTTTTAGTTAATTTATGTTTTATCCCTTTCTAACAAATACATAAGTCAAAATGACAGATAAGGACAAACGATTATTAGCTAATTGAGGTTTGTAACGCGTTTATGAATAAGGGTGTTAGTGTATAGTAGATATAATTATTGAAGTATAATATAATTAACCGAAACAGAAAACGACACCGACAATGTATTTATGTTTTCAGTGTATAAGTTTTTGTGTATTGCTTAGTCAAAACTAGTTTTAGTCTATACACCTACCTAAACCTTTGAACAATTAATCAATTCTACTTTTGATAAAAGTGCTTTATAAAACCTTGTTTTAATTAAAAAAAAAACCGTTTAAACCAGTTTTAGCTAAGCAAGATATTTTGCAAAAACTAGTTTTTGCTGAAAAATCTCATTTAAAAATAATTTTACCCCCAGGCCATTTTTTACTGGGGAAATAGTGTTTTAACTTAAACGGTAACATTTATGTATGTACATATGTCTTAAGCCATAGGGCTTAAAGTTATCTTTGGACAAAAACATTGTTCGTAGTGTCTATATCGATGGCTATGTCTTACCTAATTCAGTATCTGTGGAGTATTGTAAGGAACAGACAAGTCTCTCACACAACGGATCCGAGAGCGATAAAATGGAACTATAAAATTCGCAAATCATATTTTATTAACAATAAAAACAAAATAATTTCATGATCTCGGTCTTGATTAGTTTGGTTCATTAGAAAATGCTTGTTTATTGCACTTGTGCACAGTCTCACGCTCAGTGCCCTCCGGTAGGTACGGGTAAAATACCATTTACACCTGTCCTGCGGGCGTCATTCCTCGGTTTCTTTTTTTAACGGACAGAAAATCTTGTACCATGGTGATTAATAAAAATCGCCTCAAATACAGCTACTACAACCGTACAACATGAATGAATTAAGTATTTATGTATTTCGTTTTCCGAGAACTAAATCGGGTGGAACAGAACGAGGGACTTTTATGCAAGGGATTAGTTTAGGCTACGACTTGATACTATATTTGTAACCGTTTTTGAGATACAGTTTTGTTAAACATTAGTACAAAAATCTGTATGTTACAACTCTAGCAAGAAGATCCTATTAATGACATGACATATGTCAATTTAAAATGTAAATAACTTTGTAGGGTTGTCACTAATATAAAAATATTTCATTTCAATGATTTTCTTTTACTTTTTAATCCAGCATTACGATTATAATAACGATTTTAGATCAGTTAGATAACACTATCCTTTCAGCTCAGTCCCTAGAAATGTTCCACCCGGTATACATTTTTTTCTTTCAGAATACTATGTTGTCTTCTACCTAATGCTATGCTGGAGTTTTTTACATATGCACTTAACACAATCAGTTACTACTATCTACTAATCTCGAGAGCAACCTGATCATTATTTTTTAAAACAACTACGGCGCGATTCGGGAATTGAATTAGAGATTCACTAGATATGAAATAGTAAAGATATCCCGATTCGCGCCGCTAGGCTAAACATTAATGAATTAGCTGAAAATCGTGTTGATAGAAAGCAAGATGGCGGGATATACTTTAGATATTTGATCTTGACAATGCGATATCAATAAACACATTTGGCAGCAATGAATACGAGTTCATACTTCATAGGCTCTTGGTAGCTACCTATTTAGAACTAAACATCACTAGTCAAAATGGGCATCATACCTATTCAAGTACTTAATTCGTTATTAAAAGTCGTGCTGATTGAACATAAGATAGAAAACACTATCTACAGATCTGTGATCCCCACAATGCGTTATCAATTATCATTTATCAATATGCATGCCTAGCAGAGTTGGGCAAAAATTAACTTGAATAAGAATAAGAATAAAAACAGAAATGTTATTCTTATTCAAATCGATTTGAATTAAAATAATTCTTGCACTAGTTATTTTAGAATAAAATTAAGGTGAATAAATCATGTGACTTTTATTTTAAATGCGGAATAAAAAACAGAATAATTATTCTAGAAGTGGGACCATTCTAAATAAGGTTTTATTCAATTAAAATGTTATTTAGAATTAAGTTAATTTTTGTAGTACAATCGATTATATTTTGTAAGTTGATTTTCACCCTTCTATTTAAAAGTCGGATTGAATTGATATTTGTTACTTTAGTTTAGGTACAGTACACATTGAAGAGTTCCGCTATACACTATCTAGTTTTATCATCCGATCAGGGTGCTTAGCCAATATGCCAAACGTTAACGCTCCGTAGAGTTGCGTATAGTCTCTTTCTATCACTCTTACAAATTAGTGCGATAGAGAGACAGACAGCGTTTCGTTGTCGTAGCACAAACGATTGCCATTTTGGCTACGCACCCAAGGTGCCTAGCCTAGATGACAATTTTTGTTTTTAATTGAATAACCAAATCTTTGGGTACAATTTAGCAGTTCTGGGGGCCTAGCCTAGATGCCAATCGCTTGCGCTCCAACAACGAAGCACTTTCTGCCTCTATCACTCTTACATATTGGTGCGATAGAGAGACAGATACCGTGTCGTTGTAGTAGCGCAAACGATTGGCATGTTGGCTACGCACCCAAGGTGCCTAGCCAAGGACATTTTTTGTTTTTAATTTAATAACCAAATCTTTGTGTACAATTTAGCAATTCTGGGGGCCTAGCCAACATGCCAATCGCTTGCGCTCCAACAACGAAGCGCTTTCTGCCTCTATCACTCTTACATATTAGTGCGATAGAGAGACAGATACCGTTTCGTTGTAGTAGCGCAAACGATTGGCATTTTGGCTACGCACCCAAGGTGCCTAGCCAAGATGAAAATTTTTGTTTTTAATTTAATAACAAAATCTTTGGGTACAATTTAGCAGTTCTGGGGGCCTAGCCAACTTGCCAATCGTTTGCGCTACGACAACGAAACGCTATCTCTGCCTCTGTATCGCACTAATATGTAAGAGTGATAGAGACAGAAAGCGCTTCGTTGTTGGAGCGCAAAGCGATTGGCATGTTGGCTAGGCCCCCAAAACAGCTAAATTTACCTAATGATTTGGTTATTAAAATAAAAACACAAATTGCCACCTTGGCTAGGCACCTTGGGAGCGTAGCCAACATGCCAAACGTTTGCGCTACGACAACGAAACGCTATCTCTGTCTCTCTATCGGACTAATATGTAAGAGTGATAGAGACAGAAAGTGCTTCGTTGTTGGAGCGCAAGCGATTGGCATGTTGGCTAGGCCCCCAGAACTGCTAAATTGTACCCAAAGATTTGGTTTTTAAATTAAGAACAAAAATTGTCATCTTGGCTAGGCATCTTGGGTTCGTAGCCAACAAGCCAATCGTTTGCGCTACGACAACAAAACGCTATCTCTGTCTCTCTCGCATTAATATGTAAGAGTGATAGAGACAGAAAGCGCTTCGTTGTTGCAGCGCAAGCGATTGGCATGTTGGCTAGGCCCCCAGAACAGCTAAATTTATCTAATGATTTGGTTATCAAATTAAAAACAAAAATTGGCATCTTGGGTAGGCACCGGGAGTGCGTAGCCAACATGCCAATGGTTTGCGCTACGACAACAAAACGCTATCTCTGGCTCTAGAGAGCCAGAGATAGTTGTTGTCGCGATAGATCGCACTAATATGTAAGAGTGATAGAGACAGAAAGCGCTTCGTTGTCGGAGCGCAAGCGATTGGCATCTTAGCTAGGCCCCTAGACCAGCTAAATTGAACCTAATGATTTGGTTAGTAAATTCAAAATAATACGGTTACTGAAACTATGCGACAGTTGATTTGTAAGATTTTATTCCATAAAATGGGTATAA
Source organism: Cydia splendana (assembly GCF_910591565.1). NCBI lineage: Eukaryota > Metazoa > Arthropoda > Insecta > Lepidoptera > Tortricidae > Cydia > Cydia splendana. The sequence continues at coordinate 31,220,154 of NC_085960.1, read as the reverse complement.
ATTAGACAAGAGACTAACTACTACTATTACATCTACCTAACTATACGTAATTAGTACCGATACGGTACCCAGACCACATTTTTATTCGTGGAATATTATTTCGAATAAAAATCATTATTATATTTATTTGATTAAGAATATGTTATTCTCATTAAATTTTTTCTCATACGAATTATTCCCGGCCAAAATTATTTGAATATTTTTGACGGGAATAAAATCGAGATGATTTTATTCCTACAAATTCTTATTCAAATAATGATTTTATTCTTGAATGCCCAACACTGATGCCTAGTCGTACACCCCGGGATTTCCCAGACTTATGCATACTAACGTCAACGTGTGCCCATTTACCGATTAATAGGGTATTTAACTGCTAGTCAAATCAGTTTCTTTTTTCGAACTGTCAAAACGATTTGCCACTATACGAGTAGAATTTAATTTAAAACCGAACATATGACATCACGATCAAGTTAATTACTCTTTATAGTTCTATACGATTTATAAAATACTGTCTACAGTTTCTACGTTTCTCTATAAATTTTCTGGTGCTTTATTTCATGCATGGTGTGAAATGATTTATTTTAAATACAGTCAACATCCCGTCATACGACTACCATCTCTTGGTCGCTACCTGTTAAAATGTTTGAACATCACCGGCCACAATAGGTATCATGTTCAAGTAATTCGTTAAAAGTCGTGCTGATAGAAAGCAGGCCGCACTATCTGCAGATCTGCGATCTCGACAATGCAGTATCAATATGCATGCGGTCGCGACCTCGCATTTGCATAGCTGAGCTTGCATTCCCCCGCTGTTCTATTGTTTTATGATCTAAATGACCACGCGATATGGTCGGTCACGATAAACATGTAAACATAGTAGTTAACTTACATGTGTGATTACGTAATGCAATGTGCATTGGGTTCGATTGCATGTGGCTCCTTATAAAGGTTTCGTGCAGGGGTTAGAACTTTAGCTTCATGGGTTGTAATAAGCGATTAATAAATGTTATAAAGTTTATTTTTCTAAGATATGAAGAATAATATTTAATAAAAAATATAATCGCGGAGGGTTTTTTGAAACTAATACTGGCGCTATTTGAAACCGAGAATACAAACTTTAAATCCAAAACTCTTGATATTGTTTTACGTCCCATTTTCGTGTAAATCACCATAAATTAAACATAAATACACGTCGATGAGTGACCCCGCTATACTTATTTAAATTTGATAAGATAAGATAAGATAAAATATTTTTATTCGTGACGATCAGAAAACATGTACGAACATGTACAGACAACAACAGCAAGAACAGAAGAGAACAATAAGTGTGCATCACGAAATGGACCCAACTCAGCATAATGCTAGCTATAAAGCCAGCGCTGGTCTTCCGTAGGGCCCATTCGGTGATGCCACGACAGATAACACAAAAAGATACATAATTAAAACATAAACATTTCTATCTTCCTGTTTATAAAATAGACTATTCCTTTGCTATAGGTTCGGTTGTTAAAAGAAAAAATGCGTAACAAGCCTCAGTCAGCCTCGTAGCTACAACACTCGCAATAAGAAATAGCTTCCAAAACGATACAACTACGTCAAATGGTCATAAACGGGCTCCGTTTTATGACACGGGCATTTATAGCCCTGCCTCGGAGGAGTTGGACATGCCACCTTGGCTAACTTTGGACCCAATAACAAAAACTTTTCCATTTACTTTACCGACTCTCACTCGGAATGGTGTATTCTTAGATTCTTACGGCTGAAGGTTTGCTATAAAAAGTTGTCATAAAATTGTCTGTCAGTTGGTGTCAGACTGCATTTTTCTGAATTTCTGTAGTAATCTAGTATCTCTATGCCCATACAACGTGTTTAAAAGCTAGCTGATGGTATGAGAAAATCATTCGTAGAAGCGTAAAGAAGCAATATTATTATTTAGGTTCTGTCCGCAACTTCATGTGCGTGAAATGGTGATGATGATGATTGGTAATAACAGATATTATCCTAAGTATGTCCTCAATCAAGGTTAGACGCCCAAATGTTTGTTTATTTGGTTTTTTAATACTGTTTAGCTGAAAAGGAAACAACTACATATTTGTGGCTTTCTATAACAGAAGGGTCCTTATGTTTCCAGTACAAGTACATTTAGTACATTACCAACCTTTCCATCTGAAATACAAACAGAAATTCTTATAAAAAGGTCCTTATTGCACATGAGGCATAAGGATCCTTCTGTAATGGAAAGCCACGTTTTAAAAGAAGGTATATAAGTATGCAGGAATATGACAAATGGGAATTTGCCGTTCTGTGTGAATAAGAGCTGGTGATGATACCTGTCGCCGGCTCGATTCATACTTCCTTAGTAATTAACAAACCCAATAATTATCTTCAACTTTAAAGGTTCCAGCTTCATAATGGCCAGACGCAATTTTAAACGGTAATAAATTAATGATGCCCACATTCACTACAATAATTAAGAGACATTTTCATGCATAAATTGTTTTGATTTAGTGTCAGTCTAGGGTTCGAGTTGTATTTATTTATAGTTTAAATGAAGCCATGTCGTAAACGTTGCCTCTGATTTATTTACGAAGCTCGCGTTATTATGCCCGTCCTAAATCGAAGAATGCTATTACATTCTTTGGAAGTATTTGGCATATCGAGAGTATTCTTCATTCTAATTTGTTCTAGTAGGTACCAGTATTTACTTACATGTGTTACGTAATGTAATGTGCATTGAGTTCGATGGTTTCGTGCAGGGGTTAGAGGTTTCTTGCAGGAGTTAGAATTTTAGTTTCGTAAGTTGTAATTGCAAATTGTTTTGATTTAGTGTGCAGGGGACACACGATATATTTTATATTCACTACAACCTTTTTTAATAAACTTTATAAAAATGAAAAAACTAGAAAGAAAAATGCTGTCTTATCGTTACGGTGACATTCAAATGTTGAATTACAGCTTCATTAACTGTTGCGTCATTATTGTGCGGCGTTGATGCCGCCGCTGGATCTGTCAATTCCTTGGTAAAATTGGTGACTTTCGCCGCTTCATTACTGCCGCGATCATGACGTTCAATTCGTTAGGTACTCATTTTATCGAGCAAATCGGCAAATACAGCGGTGCAATAGTACTTAATGCAGCTGCAGTTGACGTCCGAATGTCACCTTTATCGGTACAGAATCATCTGTTACAAAAAACTTTTGAACGTGAAAACAGATAAAATGTGTAGAACAGATATTTTGGAAAAATCTTAATAGTTTTTGTCATCTTAGTAGAAATTAAGCCCTGCTCTTAAAGTATTTTTTTCCTAACACTATTTCCGTTGTCCTATACACTTTTATAATATGTTCGTACGAAGAAATAAAACGCCAAAGAAGATACCGCTACAGTTTAAAATCTTACAATACCATAGAAAAGCGCATGGCGTCAAATTTAAACAGTAAGTTTCGATAAGAATCAGTTCCAATCCAACCTCTCGTTAATTCAAATTCCAGTTACCGTAGAAAAAGCCGTAAATCTGATGACTAAAGCAACCCTCTACCTGCCTCAGACGCAGGTACATTCCACTCCCTCAAAAGAAAAACGTCACATTAGTTTATGATAACACATTCACTTGCAACATTTTACCACTGAGATCTCTTTTTGACAACAATAACAACGAGATTGTGGTAAAAGACACCACAAAGAGTCGACTCACGGTCGACGCACGTTTAATCTAACGAGACTGAGAGCTGCAATGTTCATTATAGTCCGGTCTAAAAACGTTGATATAGGTTTTTAAACATGTATGTTATATCAGTTATATGCGTTGTCCTATTGGGGATGTTTGGATATGAGTATATAATAACAAATCAAGCAAATTTTTGACACAGTACTATATTCGAGTTCATAAATACGTATACGTTTTTCATCTTATTGCAATGGATAATCCATTGCAATCCATCCTAAGGTGAAGAGATGAATACATAATTATGATCTCCATACTATAAATCCCTCGATAAACTTCAGGTAACGATACCACATAAAAGTTTAATTTTCAAGCTTAGGAGCTACTGACCATAGTATAGAAATAGAGTTAGACCAAGAAAAGTCTGCAACGATTTTGATAGCACACGCAGTGCAAGTGTTATTTATACGTCATAATTTCATAGAAGTTTGAAGTTTTAAATAACACTTGCACTGCGTGTGCTATCATAATCGTTGCAGACTTTTCTTGATCTAATTCTATCTCTACAAACCATATTAAATGACATGTAAAAAGAGATCAACCGAGATCCAACGCGCACTCATCGTCAGTCCTTCAAAAGCCTCGCACTTAATCCTCATTCATCTTTTAGTATAAGGCGTTTTAATTAGAACAGAGCCCTTTCAAGCATAAATGGCAGAATAAATAAAGAATGAATACAAAAAAATCATCAAAGCCCCTCGCTTCTCATGAATTAGTATTGAATAGGCTTATTACTAAACGTGGTTTTGGCCGTGGTGCAAATCTGAAGCATATTTAAGCAACCTCGGGGCCAACCGCGAACCACGTTTCACGTGTTGCCTCGCTGTCACACTAACGTATGAATTTACAAGTGCGACAGAGAGGAACACGTCGAATGTGGTCGCGGTAGGCCCTCTGTTCTTTGGCCTGAGCCTGCCGCCGGTGACTGAGTGGATCGGAAAGGTTTCCCATGTCAAAGGTTAACCTTGGCGGAGGATGTTGATGATTTATTAGACAATTAACAAGTGACATTTCTGAGAAAAGATGACTCGGCGCTTGTTTGGTTTTAGGTGCACGACTGTACTGGGACTTTTGAGGTCTAGAATACCTAATACATACAAGAATGAGATATAACTGTCGAAGCATTCTAGGTGAAGATAAGCTAAATTAAAAAAAAAACATATTTGATGTAGGTACTGGTCTAGGGTAATTTCGGGAATTTATGGGCAAAGCATGTGAAAACTACCATATCGCACTATCAGGAAGGGTTATAAAGTATTTGCATCGTTATAATAATATTTATTTCACATCAGTGAAGAGTCTGTCAAAATGGCAAGTCCACTGTTATTTCGTACGTCGATAAAACCATAACTTCACTCACAATCATGTCGTCAAGTAAGAGAAAATAACCGTTATTTTGGCTCTATGTCCATTAATAAATTATATCCAAATAGTTACATACTTTAAATCAACAAGGTCTCTAAAGCCAATTGAACGCTGAATTTACGTATAACCTGTTGATCATAAATAACTATGTATCGTATAATTATGGGCTACGCGCCAACCAAATTAAATATTTTGAACGGTCCGTTTCCTTTGGATTAGTGATGTGTCAATGCTGTGGAACAAAGCCTTTCTAAATACCGTCATCGATAATAATTGACGTTCACATATCGATTGTTAGGTTATGAATGCGGATAAGAGAAAGCGCGCGGATATGTGTTATTTACACGTTTAAAATACATAAAATGAGTGTTACTTGTAGTTAAAACGAATCGGTTGATAGAAGTTAAACATTTGAAGCAATAAAATAAACGTATCTAACCCGAATTATACGGATTTAAACCTTTAGTCTTAGAGTAGGTTTAAGTGTACACTTACAGAATACATTTTAATATTAATAATATCTATGTTATTTACCTATGTATTGTGATATTCCGCTTACTGATTTTTTTTATTAAACCTGTCTTGAAATCGAAAACTGTAAATTTTTGTAGAGACTAATGGCTTATAGCGGTTAATCTTAACATATCATTCGTTTTACTCCATGTCTATCCAAATAAAACGTATTCCGTGTAATGTCAAAACGAACACACGAACACGCATACTACGCGTGAGAATAAAAAGCGAGATTTTATCGTTATCGATGGCGTCTCCGGGCGTCCCTAGTCACAAAATGGCGTTTAGCTGCCGGTTGCGCGAGCGCCGGCCAGCTCTCGTGCCCTCTGCAATTATTGGATGAAATGTAGGCCCTGGCACCGCCTATTATCTCGCTCTAACATTCGGTTGTTTCTACGACTAGCTAAAGTTTGGTTATAAAAGGGTGGATAGTATGAGATTGGTTTTATTTATCGTTAACCTATAAAAATAGAAAATAAGTTATACCTAGGTTTAAAATTATACTCTACCTACCTATCTAGAGGAAAATTCATTACTCTTTATTTGGAACTTCTATAATAAAGTTATAAATCACTGTATTCTTCAGTGACAAAATCAATTCCAAAAAAACTTAAATTATAACTTAATCTGCGTATTCAGATTCTAATATCATTAATTCATTCACAAATAAGACATTTATTAGAAATATAATAATTATGATAAATAACAGTGGCTTATTAAAATAATTGAGTTACAAGCCCTCATAGTGTAGATTAGCTTTAAAATAAGGTAACGGTGATATGCGCGGGCGTGAAATTCTTAACATTTCACTATCGGCATTTGCATTTTACAACTTTTATCGATGTACTTAAACAAGATTCTGCTAAGGCGAGTACCGACAGCTCCATATACTACATGGTTATCTTATAAGGCAGATATTTGAGACGTAAAGTTCTTAATGGAAATTGTCATTATAGATATAAAGTAGGTATAGTCACCTGCAATAAAATGTTACTCTTTGAAGGCCGCAAAATTATGTGACACGAACTTATTTGTAAAGCCATAAATAAATTAAATAAAAATAAAAGCGTGTCACATATTTTTGCAGGTGATTGTAGTACACTAAGAAATTTTGCGGGCCTAGTTTACTCATTTATATGCATATAAAGGGCGCCAAACCTTGCATTAATATGACACTAAAATGTAAACTGCAACTGCATAACCCACGTTAATAATGTTGCTACATTACTGCACTGCTCTGTTACAGCAAAACAGCGTATCTTATTACATATTTTCTATCTAGATGCGGCAGAACGGCTAGAACAGTGCGGCGGCGTTATTGCAGCCGCTGTGTCTGTCAATTTTCTTGATTCACGGCAGTAATGCGGCAGCGAACGTCACTCATTTTATCAAAGATTTTGATAGAGACAGTGACGGCGTTGGTACTGCAGCAGTATTGTCGCAACAGTAATGTAGCTGCTGTTGGTATCCGAATGTCACCTTTACGATCAAATGTGACATTCAAAAACTCAACCATTGTTTACCGTATTCTCGCGTAATAAAATGCAACTTTGAAAGGCATTCCAATGTAACAACATACTTTGTTATTGTTATGCATGGTGGGGCAAGATACCGGTAAGGTCACTGTGGGTAAGTCCGTCTACAAGGCAAGTCCGTCAACACGTTATAACTTTTGAATTTGAAGGCGTATGCGACTTTGGAGTCCAGTCGATTAACCAGTTTTTCGCGCTAGTTCCGTCTCTGTAAAACAGATGGCGCTGTGACAACCAACTTCAGAGCAATCCGCCTCAATAAGTCATTTCGTGTTTTGAACTCGAAGTCATAGTGCGACAGCCGTTCGAAAAAAAAATGTTAAAAATAGTTTTTGAAAAGATTGTGCATCAGAAAGTTACTACATAGGTAGCATAAGAACCAGCTGTCTTTATTCTATTTTTAAAATATTAGAAATTAGCTTAGTTTTGTAATTATACGTTCCACAATTTATCATATTAAAATTTGACTAAGTTGGAAAGTCCGTCTATTATGTTCAAGGCAAGTCCGTCATATGCCGGAATTTCGTTAAATCAGAGATTACCAACTGTTTTTGCGATTTTAATATTATAACGATTTGATAAGGTATCAAAAAATGCTCCAGACTGTGCGCATGATGTTACTTTATTAAATTTTGATCTCAGTATATTAAAAGAAACGATTAAAATTCATTTTAAAATTACTATTGATCTTTTATTTCGGAAATCATAAAAATAAGTATTTGCAAAAAAGGTTTACCACCCCATTTTGGTAGTATATGCCTTGCCTTTGTTTTAGAAAAATGGTGTTTATTTCGAATCTGAACCGTATATTAACAAGTTTAAAATACACTTTTCATTGTCTTGATCCGTTCTTTTTAGGAATTTGACTACGAACATATACGCACCCATATATTGGCTGATATCATAACTAGACGGACTTCCCTTAAACTGCACGGGAAGTCCGTCTACTCGCCGAATTTTAAAAAATGCCATTGTTTTTGCTTAATTTGTGCTTGAAATGATCTGTCACTAAGGCTAAACTTTTAATTATTAAATTCTTCATCGTATGCGATTACAAGCAGTGACATAGGTGAATAATTAACGGAACTAGATCAGTCCAAAGTAAAAAAAAAAAAAAGTATGCCGGACTTCGCCACATTGACCTTATCGCAAATACTACGAGTAAAAGCCCAGGAATTCAAACTTATATTGATTTAAAAATAATGGATAGCTATAAATAAATATAGTCGGTACCTAAGCTTTTATTTTGTTTAGTTATCATACTTTAATTAATACAATTAAAGTACCTAATACAAGAAAAACTTTGAGTGATCAACTAGTACATTACATGCTGGGAAAAGCATCAATGATTGAGTTTATCGTCCCTATACCTGTCATTTCATATTGCCGTCTAAAATCCGATGTCTGTTAACAAATGACATTATTTTATTTCATTCCTATCTTCTATTTTAAAAGTAAAAATATAAAATATTTACTTATAATAATTTAGTAATTTTGCTTGAACAATTGGTGAGGTCGCTTGTTCTTTCGGGAACTATTTTGCTAACAGGCAATACAAGAAAGACCGTTAAACATTTAATGCGTCTTTATAGACGCATTAAACGTTTTATGATGATTTATATCATCATACATTGTAATTTTTATTTCAGAAATCTGAATAAAGCTAATCAAAAGCCATTGAAAGGAAAGTAAGTCAGCGTTTCTCGCCATCTCATCGCATTCGTCGACTGATCAAAGCACAAAATCAACGCGAATGAACCGTTTGCCCCGAAATATAATGCGATATGTCAAAATTTATACCTTTAATTGTAATTTAGTACGTCGGGCGCGAGAAATCAAGATGAGAGCGCGTCCCCGAAAATGAAATACATTTGTGATACGGGGAGGAGAACCTCGGGCAGTGGGCACAATAACGCACTAAATTATATCAAAACATAACGCGACGGAGGTGTGCCCGCGCAGTATTAAAATGCAATAATATCTCCGCCGTGCTGTAATTCTGGGCTGTCTCAGATCACCACAGATTATCGTAAAGTATTTATTTATCCAATGTTCCCTCGGGAGGTTAGATAACATCAGGAAATCAATTTCGCTGCGAAACGTCGTGGAGGCGTAAGGTTTGCGGCCTTTAAGTTACAGGTGGCGGTAAAACGTCGATTTAAAAGCTATTGGCATTCGGAACTCAATGGTAGCGTCCGATCTATATAATTCAGGAATATTCCACATTAAATGCTTAAGAGGAAATGAGAACTGGCGTACTGTAGGTACTGTAGTAGGTACATTCACTAGAGTTTAACTAAAGTTGGTTAGGTTAGTCTGCATGGCGTTCGCAATGACAAAGCTAATTGAGATGAAACAATGACGTTTATGATGACTCTCCCTTACTTTGTTTTCAATTCAGTGCAAAGTTACCTTAGGCGGACTATAACTGCGGCGGTTTAAATATAATTATGACAATTGACTGCTACTAAAAAGACTACAACAATGTAGGCATAGCCACAATAACTAACGATCTGGAAACACGAAGCTCAACTATTCTCATACGAGATAATTTTGTTTGACATTCAATTTACACATGAGGTGCGTGTGCTTAATGGCAACATGCTAGGACGATCCATATACTAAGCTCCCAATACAGAAACATAAATAAGAGAGCTACAAGCCAGCAGGCTAAAGTCCCATCACGCCGCTGCCAATGATACACAAATCATAATAAACTTCATACAAGTTTAAACTTATGGTCTACATGTCTCTATAACTACGCCTATATCCCTCGGTATCTGACGTAGAAAGCAACAGACCCACAAACCGGTTTGGCTTCACGTGAATGCATACATATAAGCCAACCAATTAAGCGAGGCCTGTGACAGTCCGATCACTGTCCCTCCTGCGGTCTTCGGGAAAGGGGACGCGCGGAGGGCGGCAGGTCGGTTCGAGGTGGTCGTTACAGTCAATAGCGATAAGAAAACAAGCACAGCCGAAGAACTGTCAAGAAACGATCTATGAAAGAATGCTTGTGACGATTACAGTTACGAGTGCCTCATAATTTGACCTTTTTTTATATATGTACCTATATAATTGTAAAATATATTTCTGAAAATACATTTTACAGTTTTTACTTTAAAGCCAAGCCAAGCACTGAGGTAGGTATTACTTACATCTTACATTAAAAATTTCTAAAAGCGCATATGTGCAGAAAAAATACGTACTAATAAGACACTAACCATAAATCATTGAGACTTTTAACCACTACTATAACGAGGTATTTTAACGCCGCCGCGCCGTAAGCTTTGTTAAAAGGCGGCCGGGAAAGAGTTTAAAAATTAAATATAAACAAGAATGCTGGTCAAACCAGTTAAACTGCCATATTTCTCGACATAGAAAATGGCGGCGAGTCCATCGGCCGAGATGCTATAATAGTGTCATTTTCCACCACTCGGCCGCCCACTAGTGGTATCGGGGCAATCTCTCCGTGCCTGCGATATTGACCTTCTAGAAGTTTCATTAGTTAGATTGACGTAGATAATTTCAAACATAAGTATAAGAAACCATTACAGTTTAAGACGAAGAACAATAAGGGGCACTCAAAGCTTAAATAAATATAATTATTTTGATTATTAATTTAATGAGTCCCTCTCGCGCTAACATCTAAAATCAAGGAAGGTGCACGGTTACTAATTAACAAATAAAAATCATATTTAACTGCCCATCGTCGTTTTTCAAAACAACAGTAACTACGAGTATTAAACAGAAATGTAATGCATGATCTTAACTTACAGTTAAGCAACTCAATTAATATCTAAATAATAATAGATTGAGTTTTGTTTCTATTTTTTCTCTACATAAACATCGTTTCGGAAATTAAATATAACGGGATTTGAAGTACTCATAAAGAAGCATATTTAAACATTATTTGAAACATGAAACGGGAATCAATCACACAGTGTGATAATAAAGTTTTTATTGATATAAATACATTAGTACGACCGCTCGAATACGTATTGGAACCGAGCATCTTTGATTTCAAGCTCATTACGGATTCGTCCCAGCCGCAGTCCATAACATTTGACAAATTAATCACTTTGGTATATTGGAACCTGATATTTTAGGCGGCCCATACAATTTGTCAATGTTTAATAGTCTCCGATAATGCTTCTCATATAAATATGTTACCTATCTGCCTACATACTCAGCTTATGTATGAGAAAATGCTTCAAAGCAGTATTTCAACTTTATCTGAGCTGTATATAAACATAATTTATGACTTTGGATTAGTATAAAAACTGTTAGAAGCAGATTTACGTAATGAACTTAAAATTCTTGCCTAGATTTACCAGTTGTCTAATAAATTAAGTAGTTTTATTAGCTTGCTCAGTTTCGCGTGGCCCGACACGTATTTGCGAAAACTGAATCAACATTCGCTGTTGTTGAAATAAAAAGTTTGCTACAAACGTGACACCCATGTTTTCACGCAAGCACTTGCTCTATTTACTTAGTAACAGGTTCTGTAAGTCACCTGTACTCGTCACTCGTTCATCGCGTACTAGATCACTATACTACCACAAGGTCCTAAGTATGTACGCGGTCTGATACATAGTTGTTACTTTATTTCCTGGGCTTGCAGATCAGTGCGCCTGAGCACGATCTCTCACAACTCTCTCTTCGACGTAAACGATTCGATTTTCTACTCAATCTCACGGCTATTGTATAAGCCACAATTACAGGTTGCTAGGGTCAGGCTAGATTCAGACTTGAGGGCAATTAAAACTGCGCCTTTATATGAAGAATTCCTTAAAGATTGGCTACCGTGTTTAAGTAACTATTAAACAAGGGCATACTATATTTATACCTTCAGTTGTCATAGCTTTAAAACTGATGGAATATTCTTTTGTATTTGAATTTACATTGAAAAGTTACGATCGATTTAAGTATGTTGCTTAAGTTTACTTTAGCTTACTTCAATATGCTAAATGTTTGTTCGGTCTTTTTTTCCATGTATTTCGCTTTTCAATGTAACAAAGTCAACAAGAACACTACCTAACAATCTGTTTGAATAGGTAAACGACATGAAAAATGTAAGTTTTTAATGGACAGACTATTCCTACATTCGAAAGAACGTTTTAAGATTTCTACCATAAAATGGGCTACTACGTCCGATGGGCCTTATTTTAATAGCGCCTACTTTAAACCTTATCAGCTTAATAGCTTTATTTGCCATGTTATGCCAATTAAAACGTTTCTCGCTTCTGTTACAATAATAAAATACAAACAATATTGGCGAGGTTGACAGAAATATAGAGGCACGTAACGATTTGCAGCTAAAACTCTAACACCTCTGTAATTTTGAGTTTATTTTACGTTAATTGGACGGCGTCTTATTGTTATTCGAATTTTATTTCAAGTATCATCGCCATTTACGACGATAAAATTTTCAAGATACCTCAATATTGTGGATTTTTGTACGATATGGTCTGGGGTACATTCCAATTGCATGCTTTACGCAGACGAGTTCAGAGGCCAACCAATGCGTTTCAAAAGCATTTTTCGATTAAGTAAAGTTGTTAGGAATTGAGGTTACTTTACACTGGTTCACCCAAGGACAAGGCACACCCGAGCTCGCGCCACCAATGATAATGCATGATCAGATTAGTTGCGACTAAATACGAACATCGCACGCCATTTAGATATCAATGAACGTGTTAAATATGAATCCCAAAATGCAGGCTTTGCTAAATTTTTAAGGCGAGTTATTATTAAGAATATACTAACACATTTTATAAGGCTCCAGAAGACAATATAAGTATTCGTAAAAGAATGCAAAAACATTTATTTATTTATTTATTTATTTAAATAAATACATCGGTATTTTATGAAATAATAAGTAAATAATAAATCTGCAACGATTTTGATAGCACACACAGTGCAAGTGTTATTTTAAACCTCAAACTTCTATGAAATTATGACGTATAAATACACTTGCACTGCGTGTGTTATCAAAATCGTTGCAGACTTATCTTAATCTACGTCATAATTATTGAATTGAACGAAACACCTATACAAAATATGTACTTAAATAATTTCATTCGTACGTAATCATGTAAAATAACTATAAGGCTAAATCGTGTACAGCTGCCGTTTCTGTTATACCTAGCTGAAGTTGTTATTAAGAGGCCTTTCCAGTTGATGATAGGTACATAATATTTTATAAAAATTAAATAATTTTGTTACGCGGTTGTTACGCTGATGCGGATAAATACCGCCAAAATTGCAAACCTTGTTTGAGTTAAAAAAATATTTTATGTTCTAGAATATAGACGTTAATGAAAAACACTAATAAAATATATCTACAAAATTAAATGTGTATGTGTTTTAAACCAGTCGTGTAATAAATAGCTGATAGAATATCTTTATGTCTTAATACCCCGATTACGACGAAAAGAAACCGAATCAACCTGTCTGTTTGGTCACATTGGTAAAGGTAAATGTTCTATTTATCTTTTGAAAATATTTCCAGTGAGATTACATTTCGCCGTCGTCTGTTTTTCTCGACAGACACTAGTAGGTAGATCTCGGCGAGGTAAGATTAACTCTCCTAAATCTACATATTTCCATCTATCGTGATTTCTCTGATTTCCTATCAGTAGGGCAAAGATGGACGGCTCTTTATCATTTGTCACCATGCCTGTCACGTTCTAACAAATATGTAAGTGCTAAAGTGACGCATGGCATGACAAGTGATAAAAATACGACCATGATATCGCTTCAGGTGAGAATAGATAGGGCCCATCGTCTATTCGCTTGTAATATGTACTTATTAATAATGGATTTGTCCCTTAGTCTTAACTGCACCGACCGACGCTTTATTAGTTACGTCAGGTCAATAATTCTCTTGAAGTTTATACTATTAAGTTTTTTTGCACATATGTAGTTAAAAAAACAGATGGTTGAAAGTTTAGCCACATTGTAAGCAACAGTAGATTCCTTCATCAATCGTAGCAAATAAAACTGAGAAATATCATCCCCATTCTTCGTCCAAGAAATAATCTCAATCACAACTCGCGTCCAAAAGGCCTCTTAAGGACAATGCATTCGTCTAATTGAGTGACAAGTTGGTGAGCCGTCGTGTTTGTGCGGGTCGTCGTGACCGGGCTGCGCTCGCGCCTATTAACGGCCGATTGAAGCGAAATCGACTCTTGCGCAAGTATAACACCATCCTACATCCTTCAGTTTAGGTGCGCCATATTTGTAAATACCGTGTTCTAGCAGACCTCATGCTAACTTAAGTGACAAGCGATGCAACAGAAGCACAAATAAAGGGTGACATTTCTTTTCTTTTTTGAGGTTGCAACGTCATCTAATTGCTGTAATTTAAAATAAAATAAATTGGCATATAAAATACTTAATATAAATAACCTCATTTCATTTCTCGATCTACAATATCGCTGGCATAATATTACAGGGTACTATGTTACATTTTCAAGATAGTTGAAATTCGACTTAATGTCACTATGCCAATGTTCAAATTTCAATTCGATAAAAGTGAAACATAGAACCCTGTAATATTGGGCCAGCGATATATTAAGGCTGAAATACTTACTTTCAGCCAAAATTTATTGTTGATCGAGAAATGAAATGAGGTTTTTGATTCATCGAAATCGACTATTTTTGAGTCCTGCATAAAAATTTTCCCCGGAATGAAACCTAGTCATTCACTGTTCTCATTTTTTTTAATACCACATCGGTGACAAACGTCGGCCCGCCTGATGAAAAGCAGTCACCGTAGCCTCTGGATGCCTGCAACATTGATTATGTGCCTACCTATACCTACACACATTTTGGGTTTCGACTTTCGTTATTTAATTTTGCGGTATCGCAGGGTAAGTAAGGTGTCAATTTAAAACCAAAATAATTAGCTTGCTTCAACTTTTCCTTTGAATTTATCAATTTTATCATGCACTAAGTGCACTTCAACGACGATTAATTCATCTTCAATTTAAAAAGGCATAATCGGTACCTATATCACATACACTTAGTTCGTATCGACGTTTTGGCTTCGGAATTATTTGTATTTAGTATCGTCAAAATGCGTCACTCTAAATCGCCGATTTACTGCCAGCAGTGTTTAACTTATTAGCGTTTCGTTTTTATCAACGGATTTATTGGTGGCCGGTCAGTACAACTTTAAATGTTGGATCAAACATTTAACCTATAGCTGTGCCTTAATGCGTCCTGAGGTGCAATGATAAGGCGTTTGGGTGGCGCGTCCTCTAAAAGTGTTATCGTAAGAAAAAAATTACTTACGTCTCCATGCCACGGGATAAAGGAAAGCCGTAATCTCTAAAAGCCATTAAGTAATTTCCGTTCTTCTGTTTTTAATACAATGCCAGCTACATGATGGCATGTCACTTGTCAGTAGATACAGGGAGTTAACATTGTTATTGGATGGGTCATATAGTTACAGGCCATGGTAGTTCTGACGAAATAAGTTGTATAAGCGACTTTCAAACACGGGGTCGTGGGTCTACTTCGAATCCTGACTCGTTCTCGTGACCTCCTCGAAATGTATGTAAGAAATTGTCATCAGTAACTTGTCTATCAGTCAGAGTACGTTGTCGGTTAAGGAATAAACATGTCTGTATACAATAAGGAATACTAAGGAAACTTGCTTATTTACATTAGCGAAAGAGTTCAAATGTGAAGTTTCCATCCGGAACTGTTAGAGTAAGGAGACTTAAGTATGTTCCAAGTCTTCCATAGAAAGAAGCCTTCACTAACCAGTAGGATGTACATATAATAAAACTGATGATGATGAGTACTCGTTAGTGTAACCACCACTTTGTGCAAATCTGCGCCTTGTGAAAGCATTCTCCGTAACATTTCTCAGGCAAAGGATCCAAATTATATTGTTAACATGCGTATAGAGGCTTGTGAAGATATTACAGTACCTAGACGCAATTTCGATCTAATAGATAAAGTGTTTGTTCACAACATCATCTTGCTCTAATGACCTCTTTTCCAGTTTTAAGAGAACTCAAGATTTGAGCTGATCAAACTTCGATGTTGAGATATTTTTGATCACTGATCCCGCATCTATATTTTCGCTTCGGCCCGCAGGTTCATTAAGGATGTCGATGCCCCCAGCCAAGTTGCATAAATCAGGTTGGGAATGCGGCGCCCTAATGCGCTTTTGGTGTCGGTTGATAGCTCACCCTTTAAGCTTTTTCCACCAATAATTTTTGTAAGTGTCCCCTTATACGGTTTAAGCGGTTTGCTGGGTACGTTTTGATGTCTGATTGTGATTGTCGATAATAGATTTGGATCGGGATTCCGCGTGGATACTACGCGGTCCGTTTCGTCGTTGCGGAAGCAATGACGGGTAAAGAATGTAGTATGAATGCGTGTGAAGATAAGGCGGTACGTGGATTGTCTATATGTTTTTAGGCATTAGACAGAACTCAACGGAATGGTCAAAGATCGGGCATGACCGCCAGATATTAAGGATGACTCACGCTAGACCGATCGGGCCGTGCCTGGGCGGGGGCATCCGATATGTCCTTTTCTATGACGGCTGATCGCTGCTTTCCATAGAAAACGAAGCGCCAGAACCCGCGGCGCCCGGCCCCGGGCCGGTCTAGCGTGAGTCATCCTTCATGCAGTAAAATAAACCCAAATTGTTATTATAAAAAGCTATGCTAGTCTATTGAGACGGGTAGGTGCTAAAAATAAATAACCAATAATTGGAAACATCTAAGTCTTAAAATTTTACTATTAAGTATTTTAAAGATTTTTTAAAGGTAATTTTTGATATAGTTTGGCGGCGTGTTTAGATAGACCAATCGGGATAGATAGTAGAAAGGTAAATCGACACGCAGTATAAGGCTTTTACCGTTCAAGGGTATAATTACCGCCAGACTTGGAACATAAGCTGTAAGTCGAAAAGCAACTTTATCTGTTGCTATAACATCCAGAAATATCTATGTAGATATTATTACCAGGCCTGACGCCTCGCCAGTCGCATCAAACACATCGTAAAAGTGCATTTTAAGTGCGCACATAATGTCAACGGTGCGGCAAACATGCACGCCACGTCCATATCGGACAAGTTTGTCAGTACAAATAGTAGTAAAAAGGCTTGGCACCGACTCTGCAATATAGTGTCGTATGTTATGGCTCAACCACAGACAAGCGTTTGCTTGGTGACTGCCGAACACGTTAAGGAATTGGCCAAATCCACAATTTACAATGTTTAAATATCTCTAGACTATTCCCTGACCACTGGAAAAGATATATGTAGTGCATAATAATTGTTTTCCATCGTATTTTCTCGGAAACGTTCGTATTTGTCATGCTAGTTCAGTCAATTATCAATACTTTTTGTACCGAGACTGACTGAAATAGCAGGACACGTTCGTAAGTTTGACGACCGGTCTGGCCTATTGGGTAGTGACCCTGCCTGCGAAGCCGATGGTCCTGGGTTCGAATCCCGGTAAGGGCATTTATTTGTGTGATAACACAGATATTTGTTCCTGAGTCATGGTTGTAATCTATGTAAATATATCGTCGCCTAGTACAAGCTTATTTGCTTAGTTTGGGGCTAGGTTGATCTGTGTAAGATGTTCCCTAATATTATTTTATTTTTTATTTTTGAGTTTCCGTGAAAACATGATAGGATATAATTATGCTCTACATCTGTAACCTTTTAATGTAATAAATATAAAAAGAAAAGATTTGAACCTGTGTGTGTGACTTTCCGACATCCCAGGGTCGATCGAACTAGTCAGCAACCATCTATAAATAATAAATAAATAAATAAATATTATAGGACATTTTTACACAAATTGACTAATCTATCTCATTGTTAGTGGCGGCTTTTGAAGGATAAACTCTTCTTCCAAATGCGTTTTACTTCTTAAGCGTACACACCTTATTATGATATTTATAGAAAAAAAGGAAAAGACAGCAACACTTACTTTTTATTTTAAACATAAAAGCGTCTCTGTCGGTCGGTTTACCGCAAATGCAGAGGCTTCTTAAACAGTTACTTTCTTGTTATATATGTTATTAAATTCATTTTTATTTATAAAATAAATAGGTACTGACATGTGGTAATCAGCTTCTTGTTTCATAATTTGCAAACCATTGCTGACATGCCATAGGTACAATTTTTTTAACTGCGCCTATCATTTCTAGTATTTTTTCAGAAGTAGGAACCTGTTCTACGAGTATATCCAACCCATTATGTAGGTACTTACGCCTTTATTTTCAGAAGATGGTTAAAATACCGTTAGTACGCAATCCCATTTTGGGAATAATATGCTGATTCTAAATCGTCATCATTTCATCAACCACGAGTACCTAGTTAATCGTTTAAGTATTACGTTGTCAAATGAATGTAAAAATACTAGTAGGTACATAATAAACACTAAGTACACATAATTTTACTCGAATTATCGCGGGTTAACATTTTATAGTTTCGTCATAAGGGTCGGATTCGTAATGCGACGAGAAATTTTACGACTTAAACTCTTAGCTGTTTTACTGCGGGCAAGTAAAAAGTCGCATTTGACTTTCGTTACTATAAAAGGCCCCTTTCAGTTCGAAGGTTAATTGCTTCAAGCCAGAATCGCTCCGAACGCGTGCAGCATAAACCTAACCATATTGTCAACGGTTTTAAACAATTGAATATCATCCGGTTTTCGAAACCCTTCGTTCAAGTATAGGTATCAAAATTTGAGATGAAAAAATCTCCAAGCCACTTTTAAGTTTTTTATGACTCACATTTTTAAGGTTGTCTCAAAATTTGAGACTTAAGCACCTAAAGCTGGGATCGGAAATCACTTCACGATAAAAAGGACTTGGAATTTTTAGTTTCATATGTTGAATCGTAACAAATATTCTCATAAGTATAAAAATTTGATAGCATTTATTTAAAAATGGAAAGGTTTTTTAGAAACTCATAAGGTTTTTGAAATAAATGGTTAACGTAAAGGAATGTCAGGTGCAAAATAATATCAAACAACTCAGGGAAAGAATGTGTGAATGCTTCAAAGAATAGCTTACCTACTAGAAACTTGCTTCAGATCCATCCGCCAGTCAAGTTTATTATACGAATCACGGCTATTTCACTACAGAACGCAGCAAAGGAATGCCAACTTAATGAATAAATGGTTAAACCTTTAAGTAAGGGCAGGCACCAGAAGTCATAAACTCTTCCAACTGTATCTAACAACTTGGTTTACAAAGTTGCGGGAGAGATACGGGCGTGAAAAAAGCGATCGTTACAGCTCGGGGGTGTTTGGTCTATAAAACATTTAGAACATCTTTAGACGAGCAAAAAGGCGCTGATAAATTATTCACTTACGCTAGGTTCTGAAGCGAAACGATCCACGGCGACCTTTTGCGTTTCGTTGGTGTTTGATAGAAACATTGTAAGGAAATTGATGCGTGTATTTTTTTTATTAGAACAAATTTAAATATGTAAGTTTTCACACCTTTTTGACTTCTAAGTACTTAACCCAATCAATTCACGGTTAGATGCCTACAAAATTTGATTTAGTTAAAAATGTGTAATTAAAATTTGTTTTAAACCTCTAATCACGCAGAATAATTTATATATAAAGTAAATGTTGAATTGGAAACATTAAAATAGAAATTAAGGCAAACGATAATGCGAGGTATAATGAAGCAATACGATTAACAAACGAAACCCGTGCTCCTCATGTAATCTGCGGAGGTTTCAGAACGAATGTTAAGATATCGGTCCGAGGCGCGACTTATCACTAATTTAGAACCACGATTAGACAGCGGCCAACCGACGCTAACGAGCATTCGTTTCAAATAAATATCCCCTTATTTTCCGATGTTTTGTTTAACCGACAATTGCGCAAGCTTAATTGGACGATAGTCCAATTAACATGTTACTGAACAGAAACAATAAATGCCATCTGACGATATTTTATAATGACAAGCCAATAATTGTATAGACATAGCAAATAAATCAGGATAACAAAACTATAAATAATTAGGTTTTATTCTTAACATCAAAAACAAGAGAACAAAAGTTAAAAACAAAATGAATCGTTACGTTATTGGATGAAGTATGAAACGATTTGACTTGTTCGTTAAGGTAGTGCGTTTATCGTGGGGTCATAAATGGTAATCGAATGCGCTAGATCGGGTTAGCGTAGGTAATTCCTGCGTCGCTAGTCAGGGCTACATTTATTGGAGCCAATCGTAAAGTTCCCAGAACACAGTGCGTTCTGTACCTACTGTTCGTACAATCCTCATTTACGTAGGGATGTTGCCACTGAACTTATTTGCGTTAACTTGCGACGCGCCCACGCTTTGTGTGTGAACTCTGGTTCTTACTAAATGTAAATAGATGAAATTTAATTAACATGTGATCATATACTTATTATTAAATATTATAAGTAGTAATCAACCTTAAAAGTTGACGATTTAAAATAATAGTTTAATTCTAAAAGTATTCATATTTTCAGACTCGTGAGGTTGATTTTCCCTAATTTATAAATATAAAACCTTACCTTGGTTGTAGTAGTTTGCAGAGGCAATCCCGAAGACACGGCACAAATTTCCACTTCATATCTGTCAACACCAGCTTCTCGATCTAAAGAAACAGCAGTAGACAAGATTCCTAGAGAAGAATCTATATCGAATAGTCTGTCCACTTGTCGGCCGTCACCGGTCACATTCACTATGTAATACTCCAACCCGGACTTGTAATTGTTTGTTAAGTTTAGCACCGCCGTACCCACGGGTTCATTCTCAGCCACTGATACCGATCTCGGGTTCGTCCAAGTCACGCCTTCCAGCTCACTGCCACCCATAATCACAGTAAGGTAAGTTTCAGTACTTTTTTGTTCACTCAGCACCGCTTCATCCGTTGCCTTGATGACAAGGTTCCACCGAGCTTCTGGCTTTGCTGGCGGATACCGAAGAGTCAGCTCGCCATTACTTCTATGCAAATCAAACAAATCATTTCCACCGTGAATCAGCTTGTAGGTGACTAGTCCGTTCGTTCCCGAATCCAGATCGCGTGCGATCACGTTCATGATGAATAATCCCCGACCGGCACTCCTTCCTAGCCTCTTGGAATTAATCACGGCTGCATTCATTGATACGAAGGTTGGCGCGTTATCATTAATGTCTTCTACTATAACCGTGACAAGTTTCTCGGCAGACAGCCTGGCCGACGCAGGTTCCGCTCTGTCATACGCGACAACAGTTATGCGGAACGTGTCAATACTTTCTCTATCAATGGGCAATAAAGTATGAATGACCCCTGTTACATTATTTATAGCGAAATGTCTTTTGTTGTCGTTTGGGTCTTGGTGCGTGATTGAATAATAAACTTTGCCATTCAAGCCTGAATCTGGATCTTCTGCGGTAACCGTAACTATCGGGGTATGCTTCGGAATCCCTTCTCTAATTTGTCGCACAATAGCTGTATTGGTGAATATGGGTGCATTGTCATTTGCGTCGATCACATTAACGATGAAGGAGATGCTAGAAGATAAACTTGGGTTTCCGTTATCGGTTGCAGTAATATTCAAAACATAGGACGTCAAATCTTCATAGTCCAATTGCTTATGTAAGAAAAGCTCACCAGAATAATTATCGATGAAGAATGACTCTTTTCTATTACCTGACGTTATTGAGAATTGCACTTCTCTATTGATACCAAGATCCGCGTCTGTTGCATGAAATTGGATTATCTTTGTATTGATAGGTTCTGTTTCCAGAACGGACACTTTCATTTGGGTTTGTGTGAATACTGGAGCATTATCGTTCTCATCAAGAACTTTAACGGAGATGGTCGTCGTCGCGGACAGCTGTTGAGTTTGTCCTGAATCGTGTGCTAATATCGTTAGCTTATAATTATCGACTGTTTCTCGATCGAGGGACTTTTTGATCAACAATTGACCTGTGGCTTCATCTAACATAAAGTTACCCATGTCATCTCCTCCAATAAGTTTGTAATATATATCCCCATTAAGACCTTCGTCAGCATCAGTTGAGTACACTCTCATTATTGAAGCTCCAACGGAAGCTCCCTCAGATACTTCCACTTTGTATGGAGTTCTCACAAACATAGGAGAATTGTCATTTACATCTGTTATGTAAATTGTAACTCTAACGGAATCAGATAGCCTTTGTTTTCCGTTGTCAGTAACTGTTACTGTTAATGTAATATAATTTTGTCCTGTATTGTGTACTAAGCTTTCTCTATCAAATGATTTCATAGTTTTGATAAATCCGTTTCTGGTATCTATTCTGAAGTCATTTTGCGCCGACGAGAGGCTGAAAGTTAGTTCAGCGTTTCGTCCGATGTCTCGATCAGTTGCTGTCAATTTACCCACAAAAGTATCTTGTGGTTCATTTTCTTTAATTTTGAATACAAACGTTGTGTTTGTAAACTGTGGACTGTTATCATTTTCATCGAGTACGTGAATAACAACAGGTACTTGTGACGATCTGGTTGGCTTTCCCTGATCTGAAGCTACTATCGTTAAGGAGTAATAGTCCCGTTCTTCTCGATCTAATGGACTTTTGACGTAAAGGTATCCATCAGGAAATATACCAAACTTGTTATCAGTATTTCCTTCCGCAATTTCATACGATATTAAGCCACTTGCATCAAGATCAGCATCCGTAGCAGAAATTGCGAAAAATCGAGTGTTGACAAGAGTAGATTCCAGTAAAGAAGTTTCATAAGAAGTGTGGTCGAACACGGGAGTGTGATCATTTACATCGTCTATTATTGCAGCTATGGAATGCTTAGTAGCAAGGGCAGGGCTTCCATTGTCAGTTGCTGTAACTTCAATAGGCACAACACTGCCAGGCTCGGTCGATATAGGCTTGTTAAGATAAATTACTCCAGTGGTTTCTGATATACGAAAATTATTATCAGGGTTGTAAGTCAATGTGTAAGATACAGTTCTATTTGAGCCAGAATCACGGTCCGTAGCTCTTGCGAAATAAACTTCGTGGCCAACAGCCATGTTTTCAGGTATATGAATTTCATCCTTATCTTCGATGAATACAGGATAGTTGTCATTTATATCCAAAACAGATATGTTTACAGTAGTGAACCCAAAGGCCACACCGCTTTTGGCAAGTATTGTTAGATGGTAGTTCATTTTCTCTTCACGGTCAATATTCGACTCTGTTGTAATTATACCACTCCTTTCGTCAATCTTAAATATATTTTTAGGGTCACCCTCCAAAATATGATAAGTAATTCTTTCACTTGACATCCGAGCACTGACCTTACCAACAAAGCGGCCGGCTTGATATTTTTGTGTTCCTTCATCTTCAACAATTTTGAAAGTGTACCCATTATACTCCTCAAACTCAAGATTTTTACGCTGTGCCATTTTAACAATTTCTACTATAGCATCATCATAAGCTCTTCTGTGTCCTTTATCTCTGCAAGATATTTTTAATGTGTAGGATGCAGCCGGCGCTTTGTGAAAATCTTTTTGTAAGACGACATTTCCGGTCCACGGTTCTACGTCAAAGAATCCATCTCCGCCGCTTTCTAGCTTATACGTCACTCTAGCGTTATCTCCCTCATCTAAATCAAATGACTTAACCTGTACTATAGTAGAACCCGGTGGAACATCTTCACTAATAGTTTCTATATACCTTTTGGGATAGAATACCGGATCATTATCATTTACGTCAAGGACATTTAGATAAACTGTTGCAGTAGATGACTGAGGCGGAAATCCTTGATCTTTGGCTAGAACTTGTATTTCGTACAGACTAATTCTTTCTCTGTCTAATTCAATTATTGTACTGAGTTGGCCAGTTAATGGATCTAATATAAACGTTTTGGGATATTTTCTCTCGATATTTGATGGCAAGTAATATGAAACTGAGCCGTTAGTGCCCTGGTCGTAGTCCGAAGCGGTGAGGATTAAGATTTCTTTTATTGGCTTAATATTTTCGTGTAAAGTAGCATTAATGTCAGTCTGCGGAAAAGAAGGTGCCTCGTCATTTTCATCTAAGATAGTTATTTTGAGTCTTGTGAATGCCCATTTAGGATTTGGCCCACCATCCCTAGCAGATACATTAAGTTCGACAGTACCTTGTATTTCTCGATCTAGAATAGATCTTGTTGTTACTAATCCAGTCAAATGATCTATGAAAAACCATTGCTGTTGATTTCCGTCATAGAAATCGTAATATATTTCTGCATTTACCCCTGTATCTTCATCTGTAGCCGTAATACCAGCAATGTACGTACCAGGAGGTGCGAGTTCACTTAAAATAGCAGAATATTCTGATTTCTCGAAAACTGGTTCATGGTCGTTAACATCATTAACATGTATAACTAAGAATGAGGTAGCAGTTCTTGGAGGACTACCTTTATCAGTAGCAACAACAGTTAAATTGTACTTACTGATCTCTTCCCTGTCAAGTACACCATTAACATGAACTATATAAACACTGGAGGTATTCTCGAGACGGAAATGGTTTAGCTCGTTACCAGCTGTAATTTTAACACTAGTAATCCCATTTAATCCCGCATCTAAGTCAGTTACAGTAATGGCGGCGACTAGTGAGCCGTTCTTAGCGTTTTCATCGACTGTGGCAAAGTTGGCTGTGGGTGGTACGTAGGTAAAGGTAATGACTGGGTCGTGATCATTTGCGTCGATGAGATTTACTGTAACGTACGTTCTCGCATCCTGCCGAGGTACCCCGTGGTCCCGCGCAATGATTGTCAGCACACACGTCATATTGCACGTCATATTGCTGCAATACTTGGGGCAATTTAACTTCTTAGCAGTCGTTATCACTCCAGACTCAGGGTCCACCGCGAACTGCTTCTCAGTATCCGTCACTTCGTATGTTATTTTACAGTTGTCACCTAAATCACTGTCCGTTGCTGTCACTTTTAGAACAGTGGTTCCGGGCGGCACGCTCTCGTTTAGCGACACTGAAAAGTCACTTTGATCGAATATCGGTGGATTGTCATTAACGTCTAAAATCGTTACATTCACT
The DNA here is from genome assembly GCF_910591565.1 of Cydia splendana. Classification (NCBI taxonomy): domain Eukaryota; kingdom Metazoa; phylum Arthropoda; class Insecta; order Lepidoptera; family Tortricidae; genus Cydia; species Cydia splendana. The sequence goes on along the minus strand of NC_085960.1, from coordinate 31,194,990 downwards.
TGTAGATACCCGTATTTAGGCGGACTACCGCCGTCGCGTGCCGATATATTCAAGATGTAGAAATCGTTTGTTTCCCTATCGAGTCGGCCGGTGGTTTCCAGGTGTAGGTAGGACGTTTGTCCACTCGGATTGACAGTAACATTGAGACGAAACTTTCCTTCACTGTCACCATCGACGATCCTGTAGTCGTTAGCGATCCCATTCTCTCCCAGATCCTTATCAGTGGCCGCATCAAGCAGCAGCTTGGTGCCAGCCGCGGCGCTCTCGGAGAATGCCACAGCTATGCTCGGTTCCGGGAACTCCGGGTAGTTGTCATTCACGTCCGTCACTCGCAACCTAACCTCTATCGGGTATGTCGGCTGACTGGACAGCACTACGAAGGCGTAGCGATCAACAGCCTCCCTGTCCAGAACCATATTAGTTCTGATCTCTCCGGTGACAGGGTCGAGAACGAACTCCTTAGGGGGCTCATTGAAGCGGTACGTGAAGCCGGGTTTGGTGGGGATCTTGCCGACGAGTGTGCCGGGAGGCTGGTCCTCGGGCACGCGGAGGTCGACGCCGGTGTCGACTGCCCGCGACTGCATCTGCTCCGCCGCCGCCGGCGCCGCGAGCGCCAGCAGCAGCACCACAACGCTCATCATCATGACATCAACAAAAACATTATCGGCGAAAGCGCTCCGTCCTGTTCGCACACTAGCGCGCTCGCTCGCCTCAGGTATGCAACATGGCCGCGACCTGCGCGCACGAATATCTCACGGAAAGTGCGACCCGCCTGCGCCTACGCGCTTCGTAAACACACGTGACACGCACTGCACTACAATCCTTCACACACAGAACAATCTTTCACTGAACTTCAGGTATCTTCGAGTTTTTAATTCAAGCACGGTCTGTCATAACTTTGGAGTTATGTTTATGTCGGTGTGTCAGCTGGTCGCGAGGCAGCGCGGCATGCGGGTCGCGTCGCGGTCGGCGCGGCACTGGCGGGCGGAGGCTTTCACGCCGCCCCTCCCCCGCAGCTTTCAAAGCTCCGCTGCGTGATGATGATGCTAAGATAACGGCCACCGAACGATTCTACTGCTTATTGTATGATACCAGTCATTCCGAGAAGCTCGCATACGGCACAGGTAGGCCGAAAAAAAACAAAGTTTACCATGGTTCTGGCTCAGGTAAATTAAGATATATTAAGTTATTGCCGTCATTAGGGATGCACGACTTATAGGGTTTTTATGTATTTTCTAAAGATGATGATTTTAAAGTATTATGCAATTGGTCCTTGTAGCAAGACTTCTTACAAAAAATTAGCCTTTTTAATAATAGGTGTTGATAATTTGCATTTAAACAATCTTGACGTTCCTTCTTTACAAGCAGAATGAAAGATTCTTAGTGTAGGAATGTATTAGCTTTATATTGTGTAGTCTCTATATTTACAATTATGGGTAAAATTATATATTTTGTACTTTATCAGTATTTTTGTAGTTGTAGTAGGCGCCTACAATCTCTCTACTTTGCCTTAAGGTTGACTGGTTTCCTTATGGTATTAAGTCCGCCTTTTGTACGGTAAGGTTTTTATTTTGTGAAATAAGGGTTAAATAAATGACCCCCTAACTTCTTTTTTACTGCTAATAGTATTAAAATATGTAGTAGTTTGAAGCGAAATATTGAAAGAATTTTTCTATGTAGGTACACTTAAACCAATAGTAGGTACGCCTATAGGTATTTATGGGAAGTTCACAATTAAAACATTGTTAATAATATAGGTACCTATTGATTATGCTATTGTTTAGAATGCTTAATGTCCATTAAACTCTACTTTACTGATTTACAGGTAAGTCTATATCAGTCAACTACTGTCAGCGATAAATACATAGACTCAAGAGCAAAGAAAACGGCGTACTTTGTATTGAATCTAAACGAAATACCTGATTCGATAAACTTGTACCTAATGTCGGAAACCTACAATGAAAGCAAAAAGCTTACGCGTTGATGTCTTTCGTATAATATGTGCCAGGAAAAACCGGACAAGTGCGAGTCGGACTCGCCCACCGACGGTTCCGTACTTTTTAGTTATAGCGGCAACAGAAATACATCATCTGTGAAAATTTCAACTGCCTAGCTATCACGGTTCATGAGATACAGCCTGGTGACAGACGGACGGACAGCGGAGTTTTAGTAATAGGGTCCCGTTTTTACCCTTTGGGTACGGAACCCTAAAAAAGGCAAGCCGGCGCGCACCTATTTAGGAAAATAAATCGATTACCTACGTAGTAAAATACCTAATTAAATTCGCTAAGTACAGTAAGTAGCTCCTGAGTCTCCTGACTTGTTTCGTTGAAAAGGGTATTTGACTGTATATAAAATAAATTATTTTACACCATGCATGAAATAAAGTACCAGAAGATTAATAGAGAAACGTAGACAGCAGTTATTTTTAGACACATTTTCTATTTAAAAACCCGTATAAAACTATAATGAGTAGGTAATTTGTAGGTTAATGGGGTTGGCAACTGTCAAAGGTTTGCATAGATGGCGCCATCATAGCTTGCCCCTTTTTCTATGAGATTTGGCTTAAAGGACTGGCATCCAGTGTATTAAAAAAACAAAAATTTGACACAATTATAGGGATTGACAGGGCAAGCTATGATGGCGCCATCTGCTAAAAACTTCCACCGGCCAACCCCATTGTGACGTCACATGCTAGTGTTTCATACTCGTATAAATTCCATAGTAGCAAAATCGTTTTGACAGTTCGAAAAAAAAACTGATTTGACTAGTAGTCCCCTAATACACTTAAACTCAACGAAGGCCGCAAAAATATCTGACACGACCTTATTTGTTAAGCGATAAGAGCGTGTCACCTATTTTTGCGCCCTCGAAGAGAAACATATTATTGCAGGTGGTACTCCTCAAACTGACCAACATTTTGTTCAGCTACTTTTAAAAATTATGAAGACTTTATTTAGACTTCGTATTTTTCATACAAATTAAATATTAGCTTCAATGTACGCTGTCATCAGTGTAATTGACGTTGCATGTCATCAAATGTCATGCTTTAAACATAACAAAATTCGCAATACATTGCGTCGTAGAATAAACTTTATAGTGTGTTAAAATTCAAAATAAAAGTTGTTTTTAAAAGTTGCTGAACAAATGTTGGTCAGTTTGAGGACTATATCCTACAGTTTAATTTTTTGCTCGTATTAAATACAGGACAGTATTTGTATACCCCGAGGGAAATTGCTGATTATATGAAAAAAAAACATACGGTAACTGCGCCTAAGAATGCCCGTTTCTTAAGCTTGGCCACTCTCAAAATTTAATTATTTTCTATGTGTGAACAGATTCAAATTTTGGGTTTATTTTCACTAGGACGGACAGGGTGGGTGCCTGTTGGCAGATTTCCGATTTCAAAAAATTGACTTAAAAAAACTAAAAATTATAAACCCAAACTATTTATACTTGGTCAAGCAGATCTTGTCAGTAAAAAAAGGCGGCAAATTTGAAAAATTTAGGCGTGAAGGGATATCGTCTCATAGAAAATTTGAATTTCGCGCCTTTTTCTACTGACAAGATTTGCTTGACCATCTATATTTTAAAAAAGAACATGAATGCGGGTTTAATTTTTTTAAACTCACATTTTTTACCATGCTTTCAATCAGTTTAGTTGACGGTGCATCACAATAAGGCCGCATATCACCTTTAAACGAGCAATTATATTAAGTATATATATTTCGGGGATTTCAGAAACGGCTCTAACGATTTCGGTTAAATTTGCTATATAGGGGTTTTCGGGGGCGATAAATCGATCTAGCTAGGTCTTATCCCTGGGAAAACGCGCATTTTTGAGTTTTTATATGTTTTTGAGCAAAGCTCGGTCTAGATATTAAAAATTAATATGACAAACTTACGCCTAGGAGCCCGATTCCTCTTTTTATTTCTTGTTCAGAAATTTCTGCAATTTGCAAGTGTTATTTTAAACGTCAAGCTTCTATTAAATTATGAATTTATTATGACGTATAAATAACACTTGGACTGCGTGTGCTATCAAAATCGTTGCTGACTTCCCTTGATCTAATTCTATTTATTTTTGTCTTGAAAATAGAATTGAATTGGTTTCGTTTAAAAAACGAACGAAACAAAGCAAAAGCAACTCTGTTCCATTTAATAATGATGTAAATTTCTTTGGAAGTAATTTGTACTAGTAGGTATACAAATACATAGTGTTATGAGTAGAGATGGGTAGGGGTGAGTAAATACTGAGTATTTACTCGGTATTTACTCAAAGCACCCGATAAATACCCGTATTTACTCATTTAGGTGGGTAAAAACGATTGCTTATAAAATATTCAAAAAGTGAGATTTAAGAACAAAATTGTCTTTTATTGAAGAGTGCTAACGTGTATTAACAATATCTTTAAAATAAAAAGCATATAAGACGCTTAATTTTGGAAAAAAAGGTAATTATCAGTGAGAGGCAAATTGTGATAATGCATAGTTAACAATTTTGTTTTAAATAAGAAGGTATTTACTTTAAAAATATGGTACTTAAATTCTATCGATGTTCTAGATAACTGCATGTCGCTTAAAAGTGCGTGTTTACGCGGCACTTACGACCTTTTATTAAGGGTTTTTTAAAGAAAACTCAAAAATGGCTCAACCTATGATGTTCAAAATATTGTTTTTTGTACTCTATTATACGGCTAATCTCCCGATATGTTTTCATATTTTTTCTGAACTTTGGTTCGAAAGTTATAGAGAGATAAACATTATTTTGGCCTTTCAAAACGGCTTTTTTCCAAAAATATTCAATTTATCCAAAAAAGTTCTTAGAAACATTCCTGTTATTTTTAAAGACCCATTTAATGATATGCAACACGTAGGTGGATTCTAAATTTTTTTTTTGTGACAATTAGTTACATGTATGGAGTGCCCCTCTTAAAATTACTTTTCTTACAATTTTGAGTACTTAATCCAGTAGCGGCTTACAAAATATACCTATATTTCAAATTTATTTGAGCCTTTCAGCACTCTAAATAGTTTATACCCACCAATTCGGGTATAAACGAGTAAATACGGGTAAATTGAGTAAATACTGAGTATTTACTCGGTATTTACCCATGAGTATTTACTCAATACCCATCTCTAGTTATGAGTTATGACCGTGGAACGCAAGAGAACACACAGCGTATCGTCGAAATCGCCAACTTTAGCCACCTGGCGGTAATAAGAAGCACTGAGTTCACCTCTAAAGCTTCGCTTCTCTACAAAAGCTCCTAAAATCTGTGTTGTGCCGGCGCGCCGCTGCGCCTAAACGCCAATAGGTGGCGCTGGTAGTTCAGGTGAAGCTGAGGTCAAACTAGGTATATCACTAATTAAGGAAGTAATAGATGTCGCTACATGGTAGTAGAGTAAGAATGATAAGAACTAACCCTGTTCTCAATCAGACCAATCCAAACGTGTACTAACATCAAAGACATATGTAACTTCGTATAAGACGAATAAAGTCTAAGGAAAAAACGTGCCTCGGAATTCAAGTAAAAGTCATTCTCGAGTAGATGTCGCACACACCTTTAGCCTATCCTCGGCTAGATGGCGTGACGACACCGTTTCATATTTAACAATTTTAACACATAGATATCAGTGAATGAACATGGATCAAAATGATATAAAAATAATAAAATAATTTATCCATATACTTAATATACATTTTTTGATAACTTTATACGTTTTCATTTTGAGTTTTAGTCGTGTGTCGATAGATGGCAGTAAATTTACAGTGACTACAAAATTTACAATGACAGGACCCCTCTATACTATCTATTCTTTTTGCTAACATCAAACCGATATAAGAATGATATTGGAATCATAATCATAACAGTTTCACTACATAACTTCGCTGTAATTAGAAAATCATAATTCTGCTATAAGTACATTGCATTATGGAATTTATGGAATTCACGAGCGTATTCGACATTTTAGTATTTGGAATAGGTGAGTGTTAATATTTGGCATAATTTTCATAATAAGAAATGATAAGGCGAAGTTCCACGTGTGGTGAAGTTATTTTAGAAATGTTATTTTTTTTACTTTTATAGGTACCTACTTACAAATTTTACGCAGCTCATTATAAAAGAAATAGAAAAATAGAAATAACTCTATATAGAATTCAATGAATATATATTTTTTGGTAAAATTATAATTTTATTATTTACTTGGATAAAAATGGGCATGTAAAGTTCCATACGGTAGATATTCTTGCCAACCCTGATTTTCAATGAAAAAGCTTCCAACAACGTCACGGTAGCACAATATACACCTACATACGCATAAGGCGTAAAAGAGAAGAACATAATTAAAAGAAAATACCTAGTCAGTAAAAAGAGACGACTTGTGTTTGTCACATGCGCGTTATAGTTAAAGTCCAATAAGTGTAAAATCGTCACAAGTTAAGTACTTCATTTTTGGAGCATAATATTATACAGGGTGGAACATTTCTAGAGACTGAGCTGAAAAGATAGTGTTATCTAAGTGATCTACAATCGAGTTATTATAATCGTAAAGCTGGATTTAAAAGTAAAACTAAATCATTAAAATGAAATATTTTTATATCAGTGAGAACCGTACAAAGTTATTTACATTTTCAATTGACACATGTCATGTCATTCATACGATCTACTTTCTAGGGTTGAAACATAAAGATTTTCGCACTAATGTTAAACAAACTGTATCTCAGAAACGGCTAGAAATATTAACGTGATTAATAAGTGAAAAATAAAGTACGTAGTCTGAATAATTCCCAGTTTACGTAAAAGTCCTTCGTTCTGTTCCACCCGATATATAACCAGTATAACCTATCTACTCGTATAGTTATACTATCAAAGATTGGTTGTCACGATATTAATGTCTAAGATATCTACGACCGGTATGGCCTAGTGGGTATGGGTGACCTTGCCTATCAAGCCGATTAAGTGTCGAGATGAGCATAATAATTTATAGTAGGTATGTACCTTTTAACCATTCTATTCGACGCAATTATTAAAATTAAATCAAAACTACTTTGTTACTTGCAACTAATTAAACGAGAAATTGGATTAAATTGTCAGTTAATTAGAGAATCACAAAGGGGTGATATTTCATTAATTTTCCAACTTTACTAATAATATTATGCTTTCATAATAATTGGATTACTGTTGGAAATATGCGTGGGTGTGGGTAGGCTTAAAGAAATAATATAAATGTCAACATTTTTTGCTTACCGCTACGAATGTTGTGGTATTCCACCCACGATGTGATTTCAGGATTTCCGGTTGAAATTAGAAATTACGAAGTCGTCTCGAGAATATATTTTTGTTTTTTGCTTATTAATGTTGTTTATGTTGTTTTTCTTTTTAACTTTTCAAAAAATATAAAATAAATCATGAAAATAGTGCCTAAAAAACTCATTCAAATAAAATTAAAACAAACTTGATCAGTTAAGCCGTTTATGAGTTATCGCTAAAAGTCTTCCCTTCTTATTTTATTTAAAAGCCTGGCAACCCTTATTTGTGACCGGATTTTCGCAAGCAATCCTATACCATTGTATTTGCAATAAAATTACCATCATTTTGATGTATAATTCAAGCGTCAGACAGATGAGTGCAATTATCGATATAAAATGACCTCTTTAAACACGGCAACCACATAATAGTGACCGGATAAAGATAGGCAACCTAGTTTATTTATGTTGTACAAGTTTGTATACTTTCCATTGAAACTTATTTCGTTCGTCAGATAAATCAATGAAATATGAGAAAAAAAAATTTTTTTTTCAAAAATTTATTAAAAAGCAGCCTTGACCATATTTCTTGAGGCAACCCTGTTTATTTATGTTCTGGAACATATTTTCTTTCATATTTTCATAGTTTCATCCGTCAGACAGATTGGTGAAGGTCAACCATATATACCTAAAGATACAGACTCATAGCAGATCGCTGGCAGTGAATGCGTAAAGTGTAGGTAATATTGATAGTTTATTATGCAGTGAATTAACGAGGAAGTGTGCAGCTAATGGAGAATTAACTTTGAAACGCATTTAACCGCCCTTTAAATACTCAACGCCCGGCAATCCATCGTGGCCATACTATTATTTATTTTGTGTCGTGGCTTTAAGCTTCATCAACAGATACTCAGTCTTGAAATGAAACATGATACTAATGGTAGAAGCTAGTATCCTTAAACTTATTTACCACCATCGTGGTATAAAAAATATAAAAATGTACGTCCCACGTATATTTCACCTCCCCTCTCGTCTAGCCAATACGCAGGTCACGCATGCGTAATGAATGTTCAGTCACTTCAAATATTCAGATAAAACAGCTAATGTTAGCAATGAAGATACTGCTACAAAAATATGTATACACTATTCACCTTATCACAATGGGAGAAGGTGCAAAATTATCCACATATCTTTGACGACGACTGAACGAATGTCGCTTAAGCCTTTTACTCTAAAACAGAATTAAAAGTTATAATCTAAAATTCTGTATTTAATAACAATCGTTTAATAGCCTTCCAAATGCGTCATAGTGACAAATTGTAGTTGAAAAGAGCGATAACATATCGCGGGGGCGAAATGAAATTGTTTATATATGGTAAGGTGGGGTAAGACTATCACCAGGATAAGCCTATCACTTGACGTAATATCGACCGGGATATGGACCGTGATTACCTTTTGTATTGTTTTCGAGCTACCGATATTTCGACGTATAAGTCTTGTGAAACTAATCGTGAATCGTTCAAAACTCATAGAGCCAGTTGCACCAACCACATTTGACAGACTGATCAACGTCAGCCGGCGCCCCCGGCGCTTTACTATGAAACTTTCCATACATAAAAATTTAGCGAACTCTATAACGATACGAACAGTTTGGTGCAACCGACCCTAAGACTATCACATGTATGGAATGGAATCCTCATACTGTTACAATGGCCTCCTAGCCTAGTCAGTAGTGACCCTGCTTACGAAGCAGGAGGTCCCGGGTTCCAATCCTGGTAAGGGCATTTATTTGTGTGTTCATCACAAATATTTACTCCTGCGTTATGGATGTTTTCTATGTATATAAGTATTTATATAAGTATTTATATATGTGTATATTATATATATCGCCGTCTAGTACCCACAACAGAAGCCTTATTGAGCTTACTGTGGGACTAGGTCGATCTGTGTAAAATTGTCCTATAATATTTATTTAATTATATTTATTTATTTAAAGTTAGTATTTCCCCGAGCAAAATAAACTATGTTAGTCTTACCCCACCTTATCAACCTTAAGTAGGAACGTTTCTGTCATTGATTATTAGAGTAGTCTGTATAGACGGATGGTATTTAAGTGAGCGGCATAGCAACCGAACCTAGGTCATTTTTGACGTCAGAACTAATTGTCAGAGAAAATCCTTACTGTCATACTGCCCTCCTAAGCTAAAAAGCGGTATTTGCATTTAATTTTCATTGAAAATACGTCCTTTTAGCTTAGGAGGGAAGGACGTATTTTCAATGAACATTGAATGCAAATACCGGTTTTTAGCTTAGGAGGGCAGCATAGGTAAAATGTGTATCTGGGAACAACCGTCTCTTACAAAATGACTTTACGATTGAACGACTGATAGAAGGGAGCCGTACGGTTACCATCAGTTTGTCACTGACATAAACGCCGTCGAGAACGTAATTTACTTTCTATACATCTCGCTCGCACTCGCATATTAGTGCAAACGGGATATATAGAAAGTAAATTACGTTCTCGACGGCGTTTATGTCAGTGACAAACTGATGGTAACCGTACTGAGCTCTGGTTGAGGGCGCGATCGAATACATATTGTGGCCGAGATACCTCCTTCTATACAGACATAATACTATACAGACAGGCAGAATAGAAGTACATATTTCAGGTAATATGATGATGATGATTTTATAGAAATGATAATACATACCTACTCATATCTAGATCAATTTATAACAACCAAACATGTATAAATTATCATACCTATTATGCGATAAAAGTGGTCATATTAGTACAGTCAGCAGCCAGCTAAGCGGGCCAGGTATTCAAAATTATCTTGACGCGACTTTATTGTTAAGAGAATAAGAGGGTGTCAAGGTAATTTTCAATACCTCGTCCCTTAGCAACTTCTGCTGCTGACCGTAGTGACCGTACCTGCTGCGGCTTGGTAGCTGTACTGGTGGTAGAGGTATAGGGATCCGTAGATAGAAAACGCCATTCGAAATTCTTAAAAAAACGTATGAAATTAGTCACGTGATTTTTCGTATCATCTGTCATCCCGATACATTTTTAACCGACTTCCAAATCTCAAAAGGAGGAGGTTATCAATTCGGTTGTATGTTTTTTTTATTTTTTTGAAGTGAAAACTTCTTTAGCGGCGCTGTGCACTTTTTGAGGCGGGGAAAAAATGTTAAACGCGAGACAGCGTAAGGCGTAACCCTCTCTTTCTACCGCGCGGCGAAAATGTATGCCTGAGCCTGCTATTTCGTTTAGGCGGCGCAGGGCGCTTGCGTGACGTCACGTGTGACGGACAATCCCAACTAGCAAATCTATGTGCTATAAAAGTCGAGAGCACGTTTTTATTTTCGCTTTTTGGTGCTATAAACGGTGTAAAAACAGTCGAGTAAAAGTCCTGTAAGCGTTTACTCAACGCGAAAAGGCGCACTTATACAGACTAAAAGTGTTATAAAAATCGAGTAAGCGCTGTATAAGAAGCAAATCGATGCTGTAAGAGTTGAGTAAAAGTGGATAAAAGCACTTCTAGTGTTTGAATAGTAACGATAGTGCTTTTACTCGAGTATTTGTTCTGTAAACATTAGCAATTTACTATTACTCAGTAAAAGTGTTCTATAAAAGCAGCCGCACTGCTTTTTCTCAGCAAAAATGTTTCGTAAAGGTAGCCGGATTGCTTTTACTCGGCATTTTAAATGTGTAAGAGTGCAGTAAATGCTTTTATTCAACTAATATGTGCTAAAAACGATCTCAGGTAAGTTATTATATGATTAAGTTTGAGGCCTAATCGTCTTCGCACGTGTCTAATAAAACAAAAAGGTACTTAAGTATTTTTTACTGCTGTTATCCATGACATTTATTTTTACCGTGATTGTGTACATAAGTTTTTACTGTCTGTAAGTACATGTAATACAGTAAAACCCAGCGCGAAAAATACTTTATTGATAAAACCAAAGGCACTGGTTCATATATATTCATGGGCCGCCTATTTTCTTAAATTTCAATAAAAAAATATTAATAAAAATAAGTAAAAATTTGCTTACACGATCTAGTTTCTGTTATATCTCATTAATTCGACTATAAATCGAGTAACTGCGTTTACTGCTACACTTATAGCACATGATGTCGCCATGTTTATGGATTTATAGTCCGATGGCCGACTGCATGAAACCCTACCTGATAAAAAAATTGAAAAATCCTACTCTGTAGGGGTAGCTGACTTTTAGCAGCTTCAACTGCTCTTGGTCGGCCGTGGCTTAACTTGGCAAATTTTGCGCAAATGGCAAAAAAGTGGTACAAATATTCATCAAAAAAACAAAAGTGGTCAGCTACATCCTGTGTTGGCGGGTTCCTGTGTCCGACCGAATTTGTGGTACCAAGTGAGCTACAATTTACCTCATCGAAAAATAGAATGTCACTTGTATGGTAGGATAGCTGCCATTGACTTTTTTTTTAATGCGGACGGACTGAAAACGCTGTCAGGCTAAGGTGAGGCCGACCAAGACATATGTCAACAAATTTAATGTAGGTATTACAATCAGTTGTTTTGATTCTATTTTTCGATGAGGTAAATTGTAGCTGTCACGTGGTACCACAAATTCGGTCGGACACAAGAACCTGCCAACACAGGATGTAGCTGACCAGTTTTGTTTTGCTGTCCTCAAAGGCAGCTATCCTACCATACAAGTTTCATTCTATTATACGATGGGTTTTTTTTTTTATGAATTTTTGTGCCACTATTTTGCCATTAGCGCAAAATTTTCCAAATTTAACCGCGGCCGACCAAGAACAGTTGATGCTACTAAAAGTCAGCTACCCCTACAGAGTAGGATTATTCTATTTTTTTGTCAGGTAGGGTTTCATGCAGTTGGCCACCGGACTATATTGAAACGTCGACATGGCTGACTTGTGCTGTTAATGTAGTTCAAAACTCTTTAAAAGTACTCTAAGCTGAATACATTTTGAATAAAACCTGTAAATACACTTCAGCTCCTATAACAGCGGTTTGAACCCCATTACCCGAATTATGATATAAGCGCGCTGTTACAGCAGCATTGTTGCCAAATGGTTATTTGATTGCTTTTAATAGGCTTTTATAGCAACAGAGAAGAGAGTTGAGTAACAGTTGTATTAAAGCGCCTTATTCAGACAATTAGCTAATCTATAGCTGTTATATGATTTTAATAGAACAATTATGCTGAATAAAAGTGATTTAGTAGCACTAACTCAGCATTTATTAAAAGGTGGAATAAAAGTGCTAAAAGATAGTGCTATAAACGTTTATACGACATGATTATAGCACTAATTAGCGAAAATTGCTAAATAGTCGAGTTAACCGCTATTATACGATATATTGGTGCTTCAACAACCGTAACTCAGCTGTTATACGATTACAGGCTGAGTAAATCAATTCTTATACGACTATTTTGCTAGTTGGGATGTCATTGTGTTTTTCTTTTTTGATTTAAATGTCGTCTAGTGAGTTTCCCTCAAACTGGTATTAATTATTATAACTGTAGTACTCACAGGGATGTGCTTAGGGATTTCAAGTAATGCGACTAAATAACGCTAGATGGCGTTAACCTCAATTATAATTAATTATTCACCTCACGCAATACTTAGGTAATAACTGGCGGGATATATAATTAACTATATCCCACAACTGGACCAAACTACTATAACCAATAAACATCGTATAGTTAAGTTAGACACAATATTTTTTTCCAATATTAGGTAGGTACATACTCGTATGTTCTGGGGCCTTACCATGATGTCCTTATTGCGATTCTGTTTAGGACCTAAACTGAATCGCTAAAGGACGGAGCTATATAACTTATACGGCCCGGCCACGACAATGCGTGACCGGCGCTGTGTCTCGCTCCAACCTATGTTTGCCGCCGCCGCCGTCGCCGGTCGCACAACGTCGTGGCCGGGCCGATATAGTCCGAAACAGAATCGCAGTAAGGACATCATGGTAAGGCCCCAGTATTTAAATGAATGTTTTGTTGGTTTAAAGATACCATGCCGTTCACTTCCCTAACATGCACTTACGAGTACTAAGAAATAGGAATTAGGTAGAGTCAGTCCAAGGTAAGTCTGTAACGATTTGGATAGCACACGCAGTGCAAGTGTTATTTGTGTCTGTGTATGCTATCAAAATCGTTGCAGACTTTTCTTGGTCTAACTTCTAGGTAAGTAGGTACTGAAATGATGCATAATCTTGCATTGCATTGCTTATAGTAAAACAAATTTACCTTAATTATGTGAAACTATTTACCCCAGCCCATAGTTAAAATAAACGTACCAAAATAAAGGCTAAATTTAGACGTCAAAGTTCAAACCTCAAACCAGCGGTGGTTTTCTAGGTAAGTAGGTAATGAAATGATGCATAATTTTGCATTGCTTTGCTTATAGTACAACACATTTACCTTAATTATGTGAAACTATTTACCCCAGCCCATAGTTAAAATAAACGTACCAAAATAAAGGCTAAAATTAGACGTCAAAGCTTAAACCTCAAACCACCGCCCTAAATACCAAATTTAGATGCTGAGTGCCCATTTTTGTTCAGTGGTTTAAATACAGACGTGTTTTATTAAAAATAGGTACCTACCTACGTGTTGAACATAGTTACCATAAGACAGCGGTCAACCGTTTCTCTACCCACGCCTATCGATAATATCATTGATATAACCTTTCCAGATTTAGTCTTCAGTAACAACCCATAATGCAGCTACCAGGTTAAAAATAGCCTGTATTCAGGCGATATCTGAGCACTTGTTGCGCACGATTGACGTCAGTGCCTCCCCAGCACGGGGCGGGGGGGTGCGCGGTGGGGCGGGAGGGGCACCGCGCCTCCGCGAGTGGGTCGACTGACGTACAGGCTTACATTCATGAATGAGAGCCCCAAAACCATCATGATCTCATTTCTGTAACGTAGAGTCTCTAGCGTAGACACCATAATAACCTTGACGTCTGGGTTTTTTTTACAGTTTTATTATCTATGCGTAGAATTCGTTGGGGTGTTTTCGGGGATTTTCTTTGTAAATTTCCATTAGTTCGGCGGGCCTTGGCAACAGTGCACAGTGGGCTTACGACGCGATTCGGGAAATGAATTAGAGATTAACTAGATATAAAATAGTAAAGATATGTGACGTTCCATGGCTAAAGGTACTATTGCCCCGGCTGAATATTGGAGCGGCGTTAATAATAGCGTAAGCGCCAGCCGCCATAAGGTACCTTTTGCCGTGGAACGTTACATATCTTTACTATTTCATATCTAGTGAATCTCTAATTCATTTCCCGAATCGCGCCGTTAGTATATTGCTATGCTATGATGCTTATGACTTTCGAGGTATTCTCGACGCGTCTTGTTTGGTGTTAATGCACCCTAAATGTACCTTTATTAACCGTGGGCCTTATAAGTAATTTATAACTTGAACTTTACTGATGAATTCTATCCAGCCTTCGCCACTGGAGGGCTACGTCACATTTCCTTTAATAGGTGTGACGTTTTCCACTAAAAGGTACCACATTGTCGGTCGTCGATAAGGTTGATTTCAAATTAAAGCTTTGGAAATAGCGCCATATTGACAACCGACAATAGGTTCTTACCCTTTTACTTGAGAATGGCACATACGTATGTATATTACATTGACATCTGTTTCAGTTTATGACTGACTGCCGTATTCGAACTGCAAGATATTCACAAGAGAAGACACGTACTAGATCCATTCTAGATACGTTATAGTTTAGATATCAACTAGTTCTCTTTTGCAGCGCAATTCGGGCAACCAATGTCACTTTTACGTTAGATAGAGTAAGATATCTATTAGATGTGAATTGGATCTCTAAGTCAATCCTGTGGAAATCGTTCAACAGTATCTCCAGAATCGCGAAAATGTCAAATTTGACAGGTTAGATCTTAAACATATCGTTATCGTATCTTGGTGATGTCTAAAAGATGTCTAATAGATGTCTATTCAAAATCCGAATCGGGCCATAATTCTAGTAAAAAAGTTCTCTGTTCGCAGGTGCTTTTTGCTACATACATCTACGGTTTTTCCCGTAAGTATTATCGCCTACGCTCGTAGCGCGTAGCTCGCGCTGGCAGTGAAATCAATTGAGCCTTATGTTTGTTTATTTATGGTTATAACCAAGTGATCGTACATTTTCCAGCATTTTTGGTGCAGCAGAGTGGTGTTAACGGAATTGGTATAGATAATTTCAACTGAAATGGTAAAATAAGGTTAATATTAACGTAATTAACGCTAATTAATCATTAGGGCTGAAATTATTTATACCAACTCCGTTAACACCACTCCGCTGCACCAAATCGGTTCGCGTGGTGTTAACGGAATTGGTATAGATAATTTCAACTGAAATTGTAAAATAAGGTTAATATCAACGTAATAACCGCTAATTAATCATTAGGGTTGAAATTATTTATACCAAATCCGTTCACAACACTTCGTGCACCAAAAATGCTGGAAAATGTACGATCACTGGTTATAACATATACATATGTTATAGTATTAAATAGCAGTTGTAGTGACTGCTACATCATCAAAAACTTTTAAGATTTTTAGGGTACCGTACCAAAAAGGTACAAAAGGAATCCTTATTTAATTCAGTAATAATATATTTCGATCAAAAGTGCATATCCTTATGGTGCGACTCTATCCATCTGTCTGTATGTAAGTCTATCACATTGCTAAATATCTTGAGAACTACTTAAGCTATCGATTTGAAATTTGGAATAGTTATGAACAACGCTAACCCAAATACATTGAAAGTGTTAATTTTATTATTATTAATTATGGTAAAATACCCAATATAAAGAGGGGACAAAAGTTCAAAGTCTAGTTAGGTGCTAGGTCGAGTGGGATATCATTTGAAAGAGCTCAAATTGAAAATTACAAAATATTTTTTTTATCTGCGAAGATTACCAACAAAAAATTATGAAATTTTAACATTATCATAAATATCACAGGAAAAATATAATCACACCTCTATCTTAAAAACATTTTTAACTATAAAAAAAAAAAACTATTTTGATTTGCAAGTTAAAAAACCCCTTTGCGGGAGTTTATTATGCTTAAAATTTCTATGATATTACACTAAAAACACCTTCTTTCAAATAAAACAAACATTGTGTGAAATCGGTTCACATAATAAAGAATCCCTGAAAAACCATCATATAGAGTCTATTCGGAAAGAGAAGAGTCGTGAAATGTATTGTGCCCCATACATTCCACGACTCTTCTCTTTCCGCACAGACTCTACCTATACAGCGCGCAAAATAGCTAATTTAGAGGTACTAAATATGGGATTATTTAAGAAACGAGTGGACAGGTCATATAAAGTGACAACAACAGAGTTGCCAAGGGTTAAAAGCTAAGAAAGCTGTTTACCGTCATGCGGGAAATGATATAATAACCAAAGGATAAATGAAATGAAATGAAAATATTTATATAAAAAAACATGCAACCGAATTGATAACCTCCTTCTTTGAGATTTCGAAGTCGATTAAAAATAAAATAGACTAGGCCTTGTTTGCGGATCGGCTTTATCAATAAGGATATCATAAAACTACCCTACTATAGTCCAAAAAGCTATGTGTCAAAAGTACAAAAATTATGGTGAAAATTAACTCGATATTTATACAGATGTGACTATTACTCGAATGTCGTATATAAGAGAAATGAAAGAAACATTTACACATAATTACGTATTTACACTCAATTACGTATTGAACACGTAGACCATAGTTGTGGTACTAGACTTTGCCTAAAGTGTCATTATATGGAACTTGCTAATATGTAAACAAACCCCCATATTGAAATTGTCTCTGAATGATGAATTTACTAGTGACTTTTGTTTACATAGTTAGCAAGTTCCATATAATGACTTTTTAGTTGGGTTGTTTTACGGTACCCGTGTTTAGCACGTGACCCATTTTTTAAAAGTCAATTCTCTCAATTCAGCGAAGGCCAATGTCACGTGCTCTGCAGAAAACGTGACAAGGTGACTAAGCAAATTTCTGGAGTTTTCTTTCAATTGTGAAACAATCGCGAAAACCTAAAAACAAACTGAACTTGGAAAGAAATTGTTGAAATAAACTAAATATTTATTTTCCATCCTACTGCGTAGGACTTGAATCGGACGAAGCCAATAAATACTGGAAACTTTCTAACATTTTAACAAGTTTTTAATATTTAATTACTAACGAGAACTCGTTACTTGCTTACTGAGAAATGAAATCATATAAAAAATATTACATTGAAAATTTTATTTTTCTTTAGTAAGTAAACTCTCTTCTTAGTATTGGCGACGAAATGTGGGTGGAATTTTATTTTCAAGTTACTGTGAGTTTATATTATCTGGAGTAAGTAGGTAATTAATAATGCATACAGCATGAATGTGTGCAACGTAGGCGTAACTATAGTTCGTTTTTTAGCATTAGAAATAAGGTAAACAATCTTGATGTGTCTTTTTATTGTAAAACACGTTTTAAAAATAATTCACGGCAAATATGTAATAATTATGAATCTAATACGTCTCTAAATCTAATACGATCATTTATAATCTTCTGCTTTCATAAGTAATAGTTACTGATTTTTAAAAAGCGTTTTTCAATTAAAAGACATGTCAAGATCGCTTACCTTCTTTTTAATGCTAAAAAAACGAACTATATTACCTAAGTGTCATTCCCATTGTTACATAATGTGTGACATGGCCAATTCAGCCTTTTCTCTTCGTTTTAAAGTTTACCTGGCTTGTATCCTCAGATGCTGCTTTAGAGCCTGGGGTCCATTGTTCTCCTCCAATTTGTGTGGTCTTCGTCATCGTCTTTTGTAAGTCAATTACCGCGCATGTGATAGCCAGTCAATACCTCCAGGCCAATGTTTCACCACGCTGACAAATTGTCGCCTGACATCGATGATGATGATGTCCTCCCAGACGTATCCGTCGAACCCGGACAAATAAGTATCAGGTTTTCAGTAAAGTCTGCCGTGCATGGGCTCGATCACCCAACATTGCTGGTCCAAGTAAACACTGACGCTATGTACCGTCGCTGCATATGGTGACAGTCCATTTCCAACGACAGCAGCACTACCGTTCATTTTACTATAGAAATCTACAATAACACCGACGCGTTCATACTAGTAGTGCAGCTGCGGTCAGAAATGGAATGTTACCCTTACCCACCCAGAAATGTACGGAAAAGTGTCAGTGTCAGGTGTCAATTGTCAAGTTGGCAAAATAAGCGCCAGGGTTTCTTTTATCGTATTTTTGCAGTTTATCTTTAATGTCACGAACATGAAGGCTGCCGCTTTTTATAAATTCTGTCCGTGTGGCAGGGGTCTTCTTCATGCTCTGTTTTACGAACAAAGGTAGCGAAAATGAAACTTTTTGCCGAATATCTACGCATTTTTCTACTAGCTCGGTTCCTAACAACCAGTTAGTTACCTAACTGTTTAATATATCGAGCTAGTGAGCATCCACGGTTTCTAGATCGTGCTTTCAAAAGTGTACAAAAAAAACTTCAGCCACCCCATATCCAACCCATATCATATCCCTTGCCCATTAGTATTTTCTACGTTGGAGCCGTGCGCGAATCACATGTACCACTCTTATCGCATTTCACCGAAAAGGCTTCGTTTAAAAATACCCCATTTAATTCTGTTTCCACTCATTAATGCTAAGTCCTATAACGAAGCAGATGCCGGCAATTGCCAGCTTGTTCTAAATATAGAACGCCCCTCCGTGTCCCCCTCACAAGCAATTTCCCTGCGTGCCCCCCTAGGCTATTCAGAACACGGCTCCTTGAGCCACATTCGGAAACCAACATTATACGGTTCAATGGCGAAGCATATTATAAGCACTTGATTTTCACTGGCTTGGCTATTTTGAAACAAGAGTACCGTAAAACCACCCAAATATGACTAACGGCTCGATTCGGAAAATGAATTAGATTTCTACTAGACTTCAACAAATTACGATATGGATAATTTAAAGATATTTGTAAGATAGATATGTCAAATTTGACGTATCCGCGATTCTGGAGGTCCTCTTGAACGATTTCGACAAGTTATGACTTAGATATCCAAGTCACATCTAGTCGATATCTAATGTAGATCTAGTTGATCTCTAAATCGTCTCTAGATCTTGTGATTATCTCGAAATCCGAATAGGCCTGTTTAGCTTGTCCCAGAAAAATATGATGCATGTTAATTTCCACAAAATTTTACACAACAGTTAAAAACCAACTGTTTCAATGGTAAATTCTTGTTATAAATGTAATAAACAACATGTAAGTACGCATGTTTGCAGCTCTTGACTTTATACATACAGGAATTTAGTAATTTTCTTGTAATGCCTACCATTTCGGCTTGAAGTTTTCAACTGATATGGAGTTATTTTTTTTGTTTTAAGAACTTTTGCTTCATACGAGCCCATTATTTTTCAATGGATCGTAATTCAGAGCAGTTGGGAGGAATAAGGTGTTTTTCCACAAATTCAATATTGTTGACTCAGTACATACCACTTTATCACTTTCTTGGATAATGTACGTTGCCTAACCAGGCCAAGACAGAAAGGGCTTGTTGTGGTGATCTGTGATTGGTAACAACGGTTTTTTCGAACACTCGGTTTAGTATATGTCGCCAACTCGCCAGTTACAGATCCGTTTTTAAGTGCTGCCTACATTTGCCACATAACTGAAAGCTAGCATTACCTTATATTTTCTCGAGACAAATTGAGCCCTAGTTTCCATCTTACAACAACGTCTTACAAAAATCCTTTTATAATGTTAGCTCATCTGGCATGTCAGGCGGTTGGCCTAGTTTCTCGGCGAATAAAAAATATATTTAGGTAGGTATATTTATATTTAATTTCACCGAGTTTAGAAAGACTTAGATAAGTAAGAGCACTTGGAAAACGTTTTGTTTCACCCGGTTGGTGGGTTGCCAACTCGTAATCTTATTCGTGTGGGAGCTTGCATTGCATATCTAGTTGCAGTAGCTTATATTAATAGTTTCATTTAGTTTTGCAATGGAAGAAATCTATGTGAAATTTAATGAATGTAGGAAACCCTCTTGTCAGCACTATTATTTAAAAGCTTTGTCGACTACGTTTCATTTCTCTTCAATGTATGTAATGAATAATATATGATCATTGTCAAGAGGGCGCTGTTATTCTCATATATAGATGTTGTTTTTTATTTTATTGCGTCGTGGAATCATCTGTAGAGTGGCAGTTCCGTATAAGTAGTATGAAAAAATTAGTTCCAGTGAAATTCCGCAACATGGCTCGAAATCATATAAGTATTCCTGGTCAGGCTTTAAATCAATGCACTGTAATAAATGATACACGTTACCTATCGACGTTTTTAAAATATTCCAAAACAATTTATGTCCCACGCTATCCCAGCTTAATATAGACGATGCATGTACATTATTGGAACTCATCGCAGTAAAAAGCCTTGTTTCCTTATTGTTACAAGCCTCCAGTTTTAACCATTTATCCATAAAACTTGGAAAGCTTATGTTCCCTAGTTAAAATATGTTATGGCTTAGGCTTAGGTAAGAAACTTACATATCAAATAGGTTTATAAAGAAGAACCTGCACTCAGGAGGAGTGAAAACCGAGGGCCTAGCCAATATGACAATCGTACATCGACAAACGCCAAACGAAAAAAAAATGTATTAGGATGACAGATGCTACGAAAAGTCACGTGACTATATTTTCCATACATTATTAAAGTTTTGAATGGCGTTTGATAGAAAATCAAAGATTGTCACCTTGGCAAGGCCCCCAGTTTACTTTGTATACATTTTCCATACAAAGTAGGTAGCTTGTCTCCGTTGCTCATAACTCTCATAAGCCAAAAAATCCCACAAATAATGAGTGGGTGGATTAATTCTTTCGAAGCGCTACGTCGTCGTAGCGGTACGTCGTCGTAGCGGTACAGTCGAGTTCACAAACATTTAAATTAACAGATTGTTTTTAACCACATTTTATCGAGACCAAACAAACTCAAAATGAGGTTATTTATTTATAAAAGCATTCCTATGGCCACTTGTAGCCACCATTAAATATCAAAGCAATTCAATCAACTCATGAAAATGCAATTACTTGCATAACAAATTTCACGAGTCAATTGAGCCAGGAAGTGGATAAATAATTGCAGCAATTATTGAAACAATATTATCGATTGAAGGTTGATTTCCAAGTTTATAAGACTCGTTCATTTCCAAGCTTATAAGGGTTCCGTACCCAAAGGGTAAAACGGAACCCTATTACTAAGACTCCGCTGTCCGTCTGTCCGTCCGTCTGTCTGTCACCAGGCTGTATCTCAAGAACCGTGATAGACAGTTGAAATTTTCACAGATGATGTATTTCTGTTGCCGCTATAAGTACAACAAATACTAAAAATAAAATAAATATTTAAGTGGGACTCCCATACAACAAACGTGTTTTTTGCGTAATGGTACCCCTTCGTCCGCGAGTCCTGCTCGCACTTGGCCGGTTTTTTTCTTTCATAATAAAGACAAATAATTAATAGACCAGCCAGTCCAATCACCTTTTGTAAATACGATTGAACCCAATTAAGTCCCGAATCAATAAATTACGTAAGATAACAGAAAGGTAAGGCCACTTCAGTTATATTTAGCAGCTTCGTCGAGTATTTTCCTGTCAGAAGACCCACATTGATCTGCGCAGCTCCTATGCAACTCCAACGCTCTACACCCACCAGTTGACCTTTCCGCGGGTCATGATAACTCAACAACAAAATGGCCGATCTTGTCAGTAAACTGTTAGCACTGACGACCTTTTACATGCGAGTTGGGGTATAATACCAAGTTGCCAACGTTCATTCGGACTTTTATCACTATTATAGTGTTCGTTATCTTTCATTCAGTCATGTAATACGGGTATGCTGGTCAGCCAAGCTTGGGTTAAGGGTAGCTATGTTAGCGGGAATAAAAATACTGTGTGGGTGGACCGAAATAGCGTCTGAATGGTTAGAAATGCGACGTTTGGACGGAGTCATGCAATTATGTGTTTGATTATATAAGTTAGCTTACATTTTAGCTTACATTGCAGAATCGATGTTGGATATCAGAAAATAATGCAACTTATTACGTCACAGAGTTGAAAACTTTCTGTATAAAAATGTTATTGAAATCCGATCTGTATTTTTTTTACCGTGAAATAGTTACTCGTAAGCGACAGACAGACGGAATCATTTCTCATTTAAAAATAGAGAGATAAAATCACACTGACATACCTACGTCAGTGTGATTTTATTCCCAACTTGTATGTAAATATGTTAATAACTGAAACAAAAATAAAATGTATTATTTTTGCAACCCAACATGTCGTTTCACGGTCTATCGTCTTTCAAAATTCGAAAGGAGCGATATGTTCACCACGTTGTTACTTCGCCTTCCTAAGTCATTTCAATTATTCGAGTCTTTTCGTTCACATGTCCACGTCAATTCGTTCTATTTGTTGGTCGAAGTGGGTACCAAGTAACTATATAGGTAGGTACATACATTCATGCATGTAGTTGTCGCTTGATGTGTTGTCTACCTGAACACATGTTAAAGTGTACCTATACTTCGCCCTCGCATTGTGCACTGCCGTCTCAAGTAGTCAGGGGACGCTTGTTCTTTTAATATTCTTTTCTGCAATCTCCTTTAAGTGTGGCGTACCTAGACATGCTGAATCACTGCGTTTCGAGGAATAAATATATATAATTATATTAATGTAAAAGTTTTAAAGAATACGATCCTAATCCTTGAGGTCCTTTGAGTTCCGGAACTGACAAATTTCCACAACACAGGATAAAATTACCGTAGCGACATAAGTTAAAACTAGCCTCAATCTACCTTCATCTTCATTTTCCCTTCTGCAATCTGTACGAGCTTAGGGTCTGAGATTGCCATGTGACCTTCCAACACAAATGAGGATTAGTCTGGTTTCTAGTTTGGTATATCGGGTATGGTCATAGTCAAATTATATTTCGATAAGTCCTGGTAAAACTTGGTGCCCGTTAAGGGTTCTATCTAACCTACGACCTCTGTTTTGAAAGCCTTCGGCTCCATCCGACTCAGCTACCCGTAAATAGCACATAACATTAATAGAACAAGCCATTTATAGTAGGTAATTTATAGTGTGTCCATTATTCAGTCCCTCGCTACCTATTCAACAAAACCGCTTTAATGGCTGGCAGTCAACTGTGCGTTTCTCCAGAAACTAAACTGCTAAACTGTGGAATGTCGCTCGCGGTATTTCCAGACCGATACGACTTTGAAACCTTCAAAAAAAGAACGTACTTCCATCTTAAATGCCAGCAACGCACTTGCAACCCCACAGGTGTTACAGGTCCATCCATGGGCAACGGCAATTGCTTACCATCAGGCGATTCGTATGTTCGTTTGCCTCCTACATCATAAAAAAAACATTAAACAACAAACACTTTGTCTAAGAGCTCGTTATTTTTCCACTCCTGAAACTCAGTAAACAATAACCACATAAACGTATCCACGATTCTAAGTCTTATAACACTAGCAGTTAGTATTAAATTCGCTTGTGTGTTGTGTGTGAGTCTTCGACTTATATGTTGGGTTTGGGTAACCATTTTGATTTCACGACGGTCGACCAATCAATAATGCGTGTGCAATCAGGTCAGAAGTGGGTCACCGAATCGCGGTGTCTACTAGTAAATTCAGAAGCTGATATCCATCCCGCTCGCTCTAGGGCTCATTTACATGTGTGCGAATACGACACATTGATTTTGACTTTAAATTAGTATCGTGTCTTACGTTTCTGAATATGCCTGTTGAGGTTGTGTCAGGTGCCTGAACTGTGTCAAGGCAATAGAATGTAGGTTGCTGACTTACTAGACTGCATTCTTTAAGTTAAAAAAATGAAGCTTTTCGTCTAGAATCTAGATAGATACCTAGAACGGATCAACACACAATTGTTGTCCCAAAATTGTAAGTAAATACTTATTATCTTATCGTGCTAACTATTTATTGTACTATATTCTTTTATTATCTTTAATAACAGAACCTTTTTAGTCAAAATTTGTATTTAGCTTAATAATTATTATTCCATGATAATGTTGTGTACAATTATAATCGTAATGTAAGTACCTAATGTATAAGTTGCTTATGTAAGAAAAATATGTATGTATGTAAGTAAACGGACAAAATAAAACATAAATAAAAATGTTATGTACAAAGGCGAACACATAATACAATATTATAATACACATTTATAAGTAGGGACTTCCATTGCGAGCTTTTCTTAGAAAATCCTAACGACGTTGCGTGGGCGCTTATACGAATTCTGGTTTTTAGTTTTACTTTTCGCGAAAGCACTTCAAAGAACGTTTTATTAGACGTGCTTTATTTTGTGATATTATTATATTTCCAGTTTCAAAGAAATGGAAGTCATTATTTTATAAAAAAAAAATTAAAACTTTATCTTTGTAGGTGTGTTATGTAGAGTGATCGTTAATTTTCCAGCAATTTTGGTGCAGCATATGATAGTAAATAAAGGATTTTCTTAATTTTTTTTTTAGGGAGAGGTTTGGTTAAGGTTAGTATTACTGTTATTAACCCTAATTATCTATTCCACCTAGAGTAGGGCATACAGATGCTTTTAACCAACAATGCTGCACCAAAATTGCTGGAAAATTAACGATCACTGGTTATGTATGTACTGAATAGATGTATTTAGGTACTTACCTACAATTGTATTTGAATTTTACTTCATCTATATAATGATATAGGTACTAGATTCTGCCAGCGACTTCGTCTGCGTGGAATGATGGTGATTATTGACAAAAACTACCCTATGTCCTGTCTTGGGGCCCAAACAATCTCCATACCAAATTTGGTCCGAATCGGTTTAGCGGTCTAAGCGTGAAGAGGTAACAGACAGATAACACTTTCGCATTTATAATATTAACTTAGTATGGATTAATTACTACGCAATACATTACCGCTCGAAAAAAAGAACTGTGTTATTTTAATTAAGGCTAAATTAAATACTAATTTACATAAAATAAATGTCTTCTTTATATTTTCCTTTCAGTTATTTTCTACTTACACCCAAGCGAAGAGGTCCTGAATAAAATAAAATTCAGAATAAAATCAGCGGTGTACTAATGGGTCCTGTGTAACGCCCACGCGAGGAACGTAATGTAATTGAGACACATGTTACTCAGAGGCTGTTTCTGTGTAAAACCTAACCAAGTGGGAATAGAATTCTACAGGGATGGATTCTTGAAGGAAGCAAGTGCAAACATAACAATATAAAGGTTTTGAGGTGCATTGAGCAAGTACTTTTTGAAGGTGGTATAATTATATGGAGTTAAAAGCTTTTAACGCCTGGAAGAGCTTCTGGTCCATGAAGGCGCTATTGAAGGGTGACCTTCCCCTGTGTCTCAAGCGCAAACTCATCGACATGTGTATCCTGCCT
This sequence comes from Cydia splendana, assembly GCF_910591565.1. Classification (NCBI taxonomy): domain Eukaryota; kingdom Metazoa; phylum Arthropoda; class Insecta; order Lepidoptera; family Tortricidae; genus Cydia; species Cydia splendana. The sequence continues at coordinate 31,169,224 of NC_085960.1, read as the reverse complement.
ATCCTAACCTATGGTGCTCAGACATGGTCATTGACTGAGGCTTTGAAGTCCAAACTCAAGGTTTGCCAGCGAGCGATGGAGCGCAGTATACTGGGTGTTCGCAGGACTGATAGAATCAGAAACACGGAACTGCGCTTCAGAACTAGAGTTGTAGATGTAGGTGTCAAGACCGCTAAGCTTAAGTGGGACTGGGCTGGACATGTCTGCCGCATGCACCCTGAAAGGTGGGCCAAAATGGTTACGGAGTGGGACCCACGGAACACCATAGATGGTGCTAGCCGGAGTGCAGGCAGACCGAAAAGGAGATGGCGGGACGACTTGGACGTATTTTGTCTGGATTGGCGGGAAACTACAAAAGACAGGGTTGAGTGGAGGGAGCGAGGGGAGGCCTTTGCCCAGCAGTGGGACACTTAACCAGGCTAACAAAAAAAAAAAAGCTTTTTATAAGTTCTGCGTCTGCTCGGACGAAATGGCGGGCGGATGCTATAGTTTATATGTGTTGAAAGAAAGACATTATTATGATTCATAAATTCATAATATGATATATAGCGAACACACATAACATAAACATAGTTGAATTAGGTTGTTTGTCAAACATTTAATTCTTGATAAATATCGCCGTCTGAGGGGCTATACCACGAAAACCGAAATTCGCAAATTGCGGGGATCTTTCTCTTTTACTCCAATGAAGGCGTAATTAGAGTGACAGAGAAAAATGCCCGCAATTTGCGAACTTCGATTTTCGCGGTTATAGCCTGTAAGTAGGTTATTTTCTGTTGGTATGCGCTTTTTGCTACATACGGGTTTTCCCGTGTTATCGGCTACGCTCGTAGCACGTAGCTCGCGCTGGCAGTGATTGCGTTAAGTACTGAAGGAGGCGATCCTAACAAATGCAAATTTAAAGTTGTGTTGTTTTATCACGGAGTTACTATGGCCACCTCTGATCTACATCATCAGATCAGCACGAGAAGAAGATGAAGAATAATAATAATGAGGCCACCCGAGAAGGACAAGTCCAGTAAGTACCTAGACTTGGCTCACGAGATAACCGCCATGTGGGATGTTGATTCGACGATCATTGTCCCGATAGTCGTTTCAGTGAACGGTCTCATAGCAAAGAGTCTCGACCAACACCTAGAGAGACTCTCGCTGGTTGGTTGGATCAAGGGTCAGATGCAGAAGGCGGTAATTTTGGACACGGCGCGTATAGTACGTCGGTTCCTCACTCTGCGGCCCTGACCACCGGCAGCTTGGGCCAAGCCCCGCTGCCGGCGGCAATCTAGGTTAGGTTTTTTATAATGTGTTTATATGTATTTTATATTGTTTTGTAAATGTTTTTATTATTACTTTTACAAAACAATATAAAATACATACTTTTACTTTTATATTCATATTATAAATAACCTAACTTAAGAGGAGAAATAAATAAGGAGAATAAATGAGGCCACCAACTGACACATAGCCTCGTAAGACCCAAATCAATTTTTGCGCTTTTGAATTTGGTAGGTACTTTCTTTTATTTCTATAAGAGTTCAAAACTCGAATTTAATTTGTACTTGGACAAGTACGCGGGGACTTACGAGAATAGGTACTCGCAGTAAAATAAGCATTTTGTCCGATGCTGTAAAATAAATGTATTAGCTGTTTAACGAAAAGGACTTCCCACTGGAATTTCCAGACAAAATAAGGTCACCTATGTCACCAGAATGTCGTAAACATCTACCTACTCGTATTTTTAACATTAGGTTGATTAAAATAAAATAAATATACTTAAATATTATAGGATAGGACAATCTTACACAAACCGACCTAGTCTCACAATAAGCTCAAAAAGGTTTATTTATTTATTTAATCTTTATTGCACGTAAGAAAACACACTGTACAAAAGGCGAACTTAATGCCATAAGGCATTCTCTACCAGTGAACCTCCCGCGCACGTAGTGCGGGAGGTTTGTGCTGTGGGTACACTTTTATAAGTTTTATAACGTTTTTGATATAACGACGGCGTAGCGTCGAGGCTCGCGAAGGCCGAAGGCCGAGCTCCGCGTAAGGGCCGAAGGCCCGAAGCGTCACACGAGAGGGGGAAGTTGGAGCTTAAACACGACCCAATAGGAAAAGTGTCTTGACAACATGTACACAATGTCAAATTTTAATATGAACATGTTAATGACACATTTTTATTTTTGCAATATGAATAAACGTTTCTAAGTAGAAATAAAGTACTTACTTAATTAATAGGTGCCTACAAGTTTTCTGAAAATGCCCATAAATTATGATCACCTTTATTTTAAGACTTACGATAAAAAATGTCCATAATATAATGTCCTCTGAAATATATCAGCTACACGGCATCATGTCAGATCACTCAGTATCAGATTTTTGGCCCATTTTGCGTAAAACGATACCCAATTTGCTGAAACAAGTTCAGTGGTTCACATTCAAAGGGTCACTCCAGGAGTCAGTAGAAAAATGGGCCTCGTACTTACGTGTCGAACCAGGTACATTTGGTGGGCTTTGTTTTTTTATACAAAAATATAATAAAAGCAAAAATGTACCAACATATAAGTATGTGCTAACGAATAAGAATAGCTAAGAAGTCTGACTAGCTCTAAAATGGCACCACGGGAATTTTATAGTGCCATTAGTCACTATAAAATTCCCGTGTACTACCCCTCGGGCCTCAACTATACTGCGCGCATGTTGTCAAACGTCAAATATTTTAATGTCGTGCAAGAAGTTTGACACATGGAATTTTATTTTAGCCAATCTAAACTTTTATTGACCAATCACAACTTCTTCTTGAATACCTAGCGGGAATGTTCAAAGTTGCGAGGTATATTTTATGCAGTAGGGATAACTTCCAGTGATATGTGTCAGATAAGTGTCAGTTTTTTAAGGACCGCTTTTTTAAGTCATTAGAAATAAGAACGTTTCTCGTACTACTTGACAAGTGTTAAATTGTTGATTGTGAGTTAAAAAAGCAGTACAAAAAAACTCATTCATTAGCACGATGTCCTTTTAGCAACATTTAATTACTTAATTGCATTTCAATTTCATTATCTACATTTTGCTAAAAAAATATGTTCATATTTGATACATAGAGGTATTATTTATTATTTATTTATTTAAACTTTATTGCACAAAATACAAAAAAAAATACAAATGGCGGACTTAATGCCTAAAGGCATTCTCTACCAGTCAACCATAGATATATTGTCGCATCACTAATCAAATCAGTACAAGACACAAGCTCTTTAATAATAATAATACTAGTTTAACATGTGGTTAAGTTAACATGATCAACGGATTTATACGCATACTTAACCCTTGTTCTTGTGTACCTTGTTGTTGTTGTTGTTGATGATGTTGTTGATGTTTTTTCATTTGTTGCTAGATATCCTTGTAAAATTATCCCAGACGAAGGTCGTTAAACAATACACTTCATCTGTGTATGCGTGGTATTAAGTCTCTCTTGTTTCGTATTAATGTCATCCTTGAACGCGACCTTACTGTAAGCCTCATCCTAGTTATTCTAAATAATTTAAGCTAGTATAAGTAGGTCGAGTATTACGCATTATTCTAACGGATCAGGAGCTCACATTACACTGGGCAGTCATATAAAAGCGGCGATGCGAGTAATAAGAATACACAGCCTTGTCTACCCACAAAACAATCCTTTGACGCAGTTTGACTGCCGGCGGCTTCTGTAAACGCCAAATATATGTTTACACTTTTGCACCGTATTCCATCGTAATAAAGCGAAGATTGTATACATATTTTTGATGAGCACAGTATCCGGAAGTTAAGAGATTAAAGGGATATTGTAACAAACATTTTAAGGATGTTGTTTTTGTATAATTTAATTAAGGGTTCCCGGATATTTTAACTACCGAGGTCATAATTAGGTAAATACTTACGGTGAAGTAGACTTGTTAGATTAAGAATTCATTTTAATATTTTTAATTTTGTAACCTAAGACAAATTAAAAGAGATTACTTATGTTTATTTTTATACCTCGCCGTGGCAAACGATCGTAAGTATGTACCTACCTACGGCCCGCCTGATGGCGAGCGGCCACCCTGTGACGCTTGCAACTTTAGTGGCATCATTGCTGATCCTGACGTCTCTGCAGCGTAGAGCGCTATCACATCGTCCGATATGATATATTGGACGTCAGATAGGACTACAAAGAAGCAAAAAGTGCTTTTTTAATATTCTTACAACAAGGACTCGATGCCATAGGACATTTCCTAGCAGCTGTTTTTCTTCAAAGGGCAACTGACATTTGATATCGTGTCCAACAACGTGAAAACGCTCTTACAGTTTAGTTTAGTCTTATAGTTTAGTATTCACAAAATGTTTTGAACAGTTAGCAGCAGAAGGAGCTAAGCAGGTCGGGTGTTTCAAATAGTCTATGTACAACTTTATCGTTTAGATAGAGCGTACCCGTGCTATGCCTATGCATCATACACCTGCCCCGCTTAGCCACTACCTACTGCTGACTGTATCGTCATTTGCATTGCCTGACCATCAATGTTCATTGCCTGCCTTAAAAAAACGGTGATTCTTTATAAAAACAGCTGTCTACCTAATATCTAATTACAAAAATTAACATAGGAGAATCGCGGCCAATATTAAGGGATTAGAAAAAGAAAAGAATCACAATTTGTAAAGAATCACCGTTTATTAAGCCAGGCAATGCTAGGCATGGTAGGTAATGTTGTGAAAGTTGACGGTATCACGTTACAATATCCTTCACAAAGTTTCGAAAACACTTTGTGAATATTATAATACGTAGTGGAGATAGGGTATTGAATTTACAGTATAAGTAGTTTAGTAAGTATGCTAGACCAACAGAGAACCACTTCTCTGTAACAATGTACATTGCAAACATACTTACAATACAAGTAATACAACAACACAAAATACCTATAGCAAAGAGAATAGAGTGTATAGAGAGTTAGGTACTGTCATGGTAAATTATGTAGCCAAAGTAGATTTACTGGCATCTTTGATCCTCATTCTTTCACTGATATACATATGTTAAACGAAAGAGTTTCACGACACGAAGAATTACCATAAAAACAACAAGTTTTCTTTTGTATTATTTTCTCCTATTGAGGTCTGCAATAAAGAGTATTTACATATATTGTATTGTATAAATATTTATTTAAATATCCAAAAGTCAATAGAACTAAGACATTACATAACTTACAGCCCGGGCACACCGAGATATCGCGGTAGGTGAAGCCACAGAGCATCTCCATGGGGTAGGTCGCATCGGAGGGGGTAGGGTAGGTGCAGGGTGCAATTCGGCAGGCGAACGCATCAGGTTGAGGAAGCAAACATCAGGGCAATGACCGACTGGCGCCGTTGGGGCGACATTTTGGAAAATACCGTTAATTCTTATAGTTTAGAAGAGCTATCGATATACGAGTAAGATGGTCGACGCATGTTTAAATTACCTCAGCCATAACTCGTAATTTAGCACAGTGATTTTATATTTGTTCCGTTGTATTCAGCTAATTTGTTATAATTTTGAGTGGAGTTAAGCCCGTGTGAGTGATATGATCATGATTTTAATGAATGTATTTACATAGGTAGAAAAATAATGCATTTAATTTTCTTGTTAAGTATATCAGTAGTAGGTAAATTCCTTTTTATTTCGATTTAAATAGAAATATTTTGCACACGACCTACTTTAAAAATGTTATACATACTTTCATAAGTGTGAATAGGTTTTTTTTCACGCAGGTAGCACTCATTTTAATATAGTTGTCAGCTTTAGGTAAAACGCCGCAGGACACCCACGGACATAGAAAATGTGATATCTATACATATAATAAAGCTGAAGAGGGTCGAAAGTCTGTACATGGAAGATATTTGAACAAAAAATGACTGGGGATACTTAGAATCGATAACAGAACACGGTCCAAAAGTTTTTAGAATTTTTGTCTGTTTATCTGTTTATTTGTTTGTCTGTTTATTTGACCGCGCATCACGTGAAAACGGCTGAACGGATTTTGATGAAAACTTTACTAATCTGTCGAGTAAATCCCCGGCCAGGTCAGGCCAGCCACAACACTCGATTGACTTAAGTTTGCCCCTGAATCTTATGGTGCTACTTAGGAAGGAGGGGCAAACTTTTTTCAAATATGTGCTACCGCTATAGAGTACCCTGATAAACTAACAGATGGCGCTGAATTTAATACGTTGTGACATGAATAAGCCACCGAGGAAGGATTTTGCCAAATTAACTCTTAAGTTTAGAAGAGGGGGTACGGATATCAACAAATTTAATTGCATAATTATGTTGATTTAATAATACAACAAAATTAAACGACAATTGCACAGATTGCACAGTGCCATCTTTTGGGGAACTGAGTAAACATTAAGTAATCAAGAAAACTAAAAATGAGTTTACATAGTTACGTAGTGGTAAAATAAACATACATATCAACACGCGTATAATTGCATAATTATTTAAAATTATTAATTCTCTCCGTCAAGAATTTTATTATACCTAATCGTAATTATATCGCATCCATATCAAATCCAAATTCATACGTATCGCCTCCTTTAAGCACTTAATAATGGCCACGAAGGTTTGAAAAAAAAACATTGACCTCTGTCATTTGCAGTGTCGGATTAACCCTTTTAAGCAAAATAAGCACTTGCTTAGGGCACCACGTCTAGGGGGCACCAAAACCGTAGGCAAAAAAAACGCGCAGGCTGCTTCAGCATTGCAGTCGTCGTGGAGTAGGTACCTACTAAACATGAAACTTTTATACGTGTACAAGTACCCATCTAATAACGAAGAGTCGTAGGGATCAAGTAAGATAGTGAGGGTACGTAAGAACATCTCCAACCTAGCTTTCGATTTGACCTTACGCGGAGGCCCTCATGGAAAAAAATCTTGCTTTCGGTCTTGCGGCAAGCCGATTTTTTCGACATAGGTTACCGATTTTATAGCGAATTTTGCTCTCTTGCCAGATTTGTCGGCCAAGCCGAGTTGCTCCTTAGCCGCAATCCTGAGACCTAACTGTCAAAGTGTTATAAGGGGACCCGTGAAAGCCGAAAACTAAAAGCATCCTATCAAGAAGCGCCTTCGAGTGAAGCCAAAGAGCGAGCAGTAGAACAGTCGTGATTACATGCATAGATTCGATTTCAAGCCACTCTTTTGCAGTTGGGAGTTAGGTCTTATGCGAGGCCTGAAAACTGTCCCATCCCTTCTCTGTATGAAATCCTGGATTCGCGCCTGGTTGGGACTAAAAGTAAAAATGTCTATCTAATTGCATTTCTATATCGAAAAATTTTCGCACTCGCTTCGCTCGCGTTTTCAATAACATTCTAAGATATGATAAAGGTGACATTCGGGTGGCGACTGCAGCTGCATTACTCTGTTGCAACGTTACTGCTGCAGCACTGTCAATTTTCGTGATAAAATGATGTGACTGATTTCCATACTAAAACAGTAAAAATTTACTACTGCCTATCAAATTGCGTTTTTATATCGAAAAATTTTCGCGCTCGCTTCGCTCGCGTTTTCAATAACATTCTAAGGTATTCGGGTGGCGACTGCAGCAGCATTACTCTATTGCAACGTTACTGCTGCAACACTGTCAATTTTCGTGATAAAATGATGTGACTGATTTCCATGCTAAAAGTAAAAATATACAACTGTCTATCAAATTGCGTTTTTTATATCGAAAAATTTTCGCGCTCGCTTCGCTCGCGTTTTCAATAACATTCTATGATATGATAAAGCTGACATTCGGGTGGCGACTGCAGCAGCATTACTCTGTTGCAACGTTACTGCTGCAGAACTGTCACTGATTTCCATTCTCAGCTGTGATGCGGCAATGAACATCAGTAACGTCACTCAATTTACCAAAAAAAATCAATGTAATCTTGATGACCCTAGGGGGAGGGGGCACCATGGTCTAGAAATGCTTAGGGCATCAAAATATCTTAATCCGGCACTGGTCGTTTGCGGAGTCAAACGCTTTCGCTCGCGCGTGTATACCTTACTGTATCGTCTGATATAGTTACACCTACTACTCTGTCGTTTAAATCACGTGTACAATTTGAATAAGGGCGAAAAGAACTATTGATTTTGAAGTGTAGTTTTATTTAGTGGTAACTAATTGTAAAATATTTTATCTGGACTACAGTCCTCTAGCATATCCATCTGTCAACTTTACTTCAAGTTCCGCCTCCAGGGGAGAGGGAGAGAAATTAGGATTAGAAATTAGCCGCTTACTGACACAGACCGAATTCCACGCGGGCGGAGCCGCGGGCACAGCTAGTAAATAAATATTCAAACTTCTGGGTGCCTAGCCAAGATGCCAATCGTTTGCTACGGAGCACGCTAGTGTCTCCCTGGTGCAAGAGTGATAGAGACAAATTACCGTTTCGTTCGTTACGGAGCGAACGATTGGCATCTTGACTAGGCACCCAGGGGCTACGTCGTAGCCCGTAGCAATCATTTGTAACATCCATTCATTTTACACTTATAACATAAATTTACGCTATTTTTTGTACGCTTTAACAAAATTGAATTTAATCGTAAGAAGGTCTTAAAATAATCGTCTCTTAAAACTGAAGGTCATTATTTTATTTGCACTTATCTACAAAATATTCAGAAATCAATCTAGCAGCGCTCGACATTCCGGCTTTAGATTTTCACAATCAATAGGTACTAAAATTAAATAATAACTAACGGCTCGATTCGGAAAATGAATTAGATTTCTGCTAGACTTCAACAAGTTACGATACGGATAATTTAAAGATATTTGTAAGATAGATATCTCAAATTTGACGTTTCCGCGATTCTGGAGGTCCTCTTGAACGATTTCGACAAGTTATGACTTTTTTTTTTTATTGCTTTTTTTAAATCATTTATTTACATACAATATATATACAGTGGTACTACTAAACTAAATTAATAGCTAGCTTAAATCTAAAATAGGCCCTTGATATCCAAGTCACATCTAGTCGATATCTAATGTAGATCTAGTTGATCTCTAAATCGTCTCAAGATCTTGTGATTATCTCGAAATCCGAATAGGCCTGTAACTATTAGAAACTAGAAAGAATGTGTAACTAGTTAAGAGCATGTTAAAAACCAGTTAAAAAAATCTCATATAGTTTCCAAAGAGTCACCAAGTTAACGTTATGAAATGAATGCCTGAGATTCTGTGAGGTAATGGATGCGAGGCCTACATCCGTGAAGGTGTAATATTTAATTGTATTATTTGTAATTATTTGTTTGTACCTGATTGTTATTTGTAATAACTTATATGTACCTGTTTGTTAATCTTGTTTCATGGAGCATTCGATCTTTCTGTAAGGTCATGTAGGTAATTTCAAATAAAATAAAATAAAAACCGGCCAAGTGCGAGTCGGCCTCGCGTTCCAAGGGTCCCGTATCTTAAGTCCGGCTCACGGTTGACTGCACATTTCTAATATGTTAAGAACTATTATGTGTATTTTTCTCAAAATTTTAGACCCAGTAGTTTCGGAGATAAATGGGGGGAATGGTTATTTTTCGTCTATTTTCCGAAATAACTTCTAACCTGTGTATAAAAATTATAAAAAAAATATATTTGAAATTCCGTGACGTGAGATACAGCCTGGTGACAGACGGACGGACGGACGGACGGACGGACGGACAGCGGAGTCTTAGTAATAGGGTCCCGTTTTACCCTTTGGGTACGGAACCCTAAATAACTCTATTTTTTAACTTTCTCATTTTTTTAAGTACCCCCCAAAAGTGGCCCCCATGTTAAAAGTTCATTTGTTTAAGTTAGATGTCCATCTTTGGGTCACTAATTTACATTCTTCTTCGTCGGTATCACTCTTGACAGAGTGGTCGTGGTCATCACTTCAGGTGTTGGTGGCAAGCTTCACAACACGTCGCCACTCTTCTCTGATAACCGCCTTCCTCGTGCATTCATGTAGTGATGATGAGCCATTTACTGCCGCCTTTATCTGGTCAGTCCACCTCATAGGCGATCTTCCTCGTGGCCTGGTACCCTCGACCTTTCCCTGGACCACAATTAAGTCTCTCAATAGCCACCTCCCCTCGGCGGCATACGTGACCAAAAAAGGTGAGTATACGAGACTGCACCAAAGATGATAAACGCTGCTTGATGCCGAGTTCTCGAAGTATAGACTCGTTGGTACGGAATTTAGTCCACGATACTCCGAGCATTCTTCTCCAGCACCACATCTCTAGGGCGTCTATCTTCTTCTTCTCTACTTCGCGCATGGTCCACGTTTCTGAGGCATACAAGAATATGGGGAATACAAGTGCCCGAAGTAGTCGGATTTTTGTGGCTCTATATATGTTGCGATTCCTCCATATTTTCCTCAACTAATTTACATATGTGTACCAAATTTCAACTTAATTGGTCCAGTAGTTTCCGAGAAAATAGGCTGCGACAGACAGACAGACAGACAGACAGACGCATGAGTGATCCTATAAGGACTCCGTTTTTTCCTTTTGAGAAATAAAATAAAATGATTTCTATAGGTACCTACCTATAGTCAATTTTTTACGTAATATCTCACAATGCATATCACTTGTAGTGAAAATAAAAACACCTAATACTCGTACTAATCAACGGTATTAAGTGAGCTTTTGACTCGAGCGGGGTATATTAATAATTTTATTAATAACTCGAAGGGTTAAACACCTATAAGTCCTCGCGCCCGCCCACGCAAAGACAAAACAAAGATAGCATCGAGGCCATAAGTCACACACCCTTTTAGATTTAGCTATTTTCAGACTGTGGCTTGGCTTTGTGGAGGCCTACATACAAAGCCGTCGAAACAATCATATCGTTTATATTGACTTTTTCCAATTAATATTCTATTGAAAGGAAAATGCGTGGTCCGTTGGGTACGACTAGCAATTCTTATTTTCAAAGCACTTGAAAACTAGTATAATTTGGTCTTTGAATACGCATCAGTTGTTCCAAATCCTGGGTTCAAATAATACTGGGGACTAGCTGTCCGGTTGAGAGAGGTTATTGTTAATGGTAGGTAGTGTAGAAAAACTGACGGTGGAAATTGTTTGTGACGCCCACTGGTCGCCGCAGGCATAAGCGCAATTAAAGTATTACTTACAGTCATTTGACTTTATTATGGCTAATGCAAAAGAATCATATACTCGCAGGAAAACAAAAGGAAGGATCAATTAAGAGATGAATCACAAGTGTAGATTCTAAAAATTATTCCAAATCCAACGCGTTGGTCCGACAGTCCAAAAATGTGGGATCGAATCCTACGTTGGCCAGAGTTGATCATAGTTAATATTTTTGACATCTGTATCTATATAATATATACCTATACAATTATATAGATTGTAATTAGGGCTTGCAATATCGGATGGTTTCCAATTCCGGAACTGATTTTCGATATTGGATTCCAATTCCGGAATTCCGGAACTGGTTCCGGAATTAGTTAGTTAGTTAGTTTATCGTATTTTTATTCGATTTTTTAGTAAAAAACAACAAAAAATGTGTATTGTTTAAGAGAAATTTAAATTGAAGTCCGTTTTTTTTTCACTTCTTATTTACCCACCTTATTAAAATGATTATATTTATTCACTTCTATGATACGGGGTATGTATTTGGGGAAACTATAGTGGCTAGCAAACCATTCGATGCATAATTTTATAAAATAGTTAAATATAATAGCTTCCTACTCTTCCTAACCTAGTAGGTAGTGGTGTTGTTTAAGAAGTTGAAGGTCTAAGTTTGGCTTTTTCCTTCCTAGTTCCTAATTATGATTCAGAATATCATATATTATGTGCTTCCACAGGATCCTAAATCGTTGATAGAGAAAACCTCTCTGAATCGAAGATAAAAAGTCCAAATATTTTTAAATTAAAATTCTTAAAATTCGCTTATGTAGGGATTCAGACTATTCTGACTATTCTAAGCAAGTAAATGGCTTTGCTTTTTTTATGAGTCCATTATTGTCTCTTTCCGCTTTAGCAAACGGAAAAGTTAAATGTACCTATACTATAGTTCACTGAATGACTAAGAGGCACTTAATAACAACAAAAAACACCAGTACAGTGTAGTTTCTTAATAATTTTCAATGATAAACGTATTAAAACCTAAAAAAGTACTTAAATCCAATTCCGGAATTTTCGATATTCAGTTGTATTAATTCCGGAATCGTAATATCGGAAAATTTGTCCGAGATTCCGGAATTTCGAAATTCCGGAATTCCGGAATGCAAGCCCTAATTGTAATGTGATACGTCCCACAATAAAAAAGGAATAATATTAACTAACTGTAGATTCGCTGAACTTGCTTCCTATATCAGTTGTTAGTTAGCTTAATTAAAAAGAAAACACCAGAGGAATCTTGGACAAAAAGCGATCACTGGCAAAGAAAAGTGGCAAAGAAAAAACAATCTTGTTGGACTGCAGTGGCACTGGCAGTCCAACAAGATTGTCTGACTTACTGACATGCCTTCGGAGTTTCCAAAATTGCGAAATTTCTACATTGAATAATTTCAGAAACTTCTTATAATTTTGTAAGGGAAATGAAACTTCCTATTTCATAAAATTTAATTTTGTTTATTTCTTATGAAATTTAAATGAAGTGTCCGAGAACTTCTCCAACATTTTGGAAAGTATCCGAACAGCCATAAACGTCAAGCTGTTTATAGAAGATTAGAGAAAATGGTGGAAAAGAAGCTCAAAGTCTAAGGTTGACTGGTAGAGCAAGCCTTACGGGATTAAGTTAGCCTTTTGCACGTTGTATTTCTTTTGTGCAATAAAGATTAAATAAATAGATTAATAATTGAAATAAGGACTTTACGCCTACACGACGTCAGAGCGTACCATGACCGTCATCAATGAGGAGGAGTAGCTGATTTACCTATACTGAGTAGAAGTGAGTCATTATACTGGTAGTTAACTAACTAGGCTGCTACCCCTGTCTGTTTTAGATCAAATAGTACTAGAAATTTCCTTGGTGAACTTTGGCATTTAACAATTCAAATATTGTTTGAACGCCCATCTCATTATCCAGGGAGCTAACTGGGATAAGTAAGCGCTATGTGGGCAAGCTACGCCCATATAAATCCAGAAAAATAACTTCGTATACTTTTAACTATTCGTGAATACTACACTGACTATGTTTTACTTCATAAGTATTTAAGTGTAATTATATATTCTTTTTTATTTAAATTGCACAAATAAAACTTTAAAAATTACATATAAGAAAATGGTCTTTTCAATCTGGTCAATATGGCTCAGTAACGACCACTACGCCAAACGGTTACTATCAGGGATTTATCTTTATGCAATCCCTTTACGCCCTTACAGTTCAAATTCGAATTGAACAAGTCACGTTTCTCAACAAAGAAATATTCCACAGCGCGCCGCCACACGAACAAGACATTATTTTCTGTTCAATAATAGAACCCATAAATCCGACATCTAATTTGGCATATAACTAGCCTATGCTAATATGGTAGTGAATGTGTCTGGTGAGAAAAAAAGTGTCACAATTTAGCGAGATGAATAATAATCTGCGGGCGCGATCGATAGCAGAGTGGAGTTGGGGAGACGGGGGCGACACGACCCCCGGGGAGGCACGGGCTCGTACAGGGAAGGGGCAGGGCGGAGGTTCATTGAGAGTGTGGGCGGCACGCGTGGGCGCGATCCTTATAAAGCCCCCCGGAGCTCCCGCCTCGCATAGTCGTGCCCTACTCGCGAACCAAGTAACAACGAAAAGTGATAAAAAGTGCAACATGCAGATCCCGAGCATAAGGTGGGTGGATATCCGATTCATTTGTAAAACGCATTTGTAAATTAGTCATTTTTCCAAAATAAAAACAAAAATAATACTTGTAAGATTAAGGGCCGGTTGCACCAAACCGTCTGTCACCGTTAAAGCGTTCGCTAAATTTGATTGAATGGGAAATTTCACACTTTACTGTTGTTTGCGTTAATCGGTCTGTTAAATATAGTTGGTGCAACTGGGCCTAATAAGATTTTCATGACCATTTTGAAGATTTTCGTTTCGTGAATAATTGGCAATAGGTCAAATAGGTGCTTATACTTCAATATTTTCCTTTTTTTTTATAGATTGTGGGCTTTCGTGGTTGGTTGTTTTACCGTGCAATGTGGTGCCTATTCGGCATGGCCTATGTACCCGCAACCATCCCATGAATATCAAGACGATGATTACTATTACGCACCGAAAGCACAATACTATTACGATAATCCCACAGTAAACGCGCCCGAGGTATACGGGCAAGTTCCTTATCCGTACTTCTATGATCCATACGGACATTTCACAAATGAGGCTCCGAAGAGGCAAGAGGAGAGGTTCGCAGCTCTCCCGATCGGACAAGAAACATGGTTTGAAAGTGATGCCTCTCCTCACTGGCGCCCCAATGACGTGGACGATGTGAGCGCGGCTTTCCTGGACAACTTGATCCTCACACAAATGGCCCAGGACGCCCAACGGCGGCGCGAGAACGCCCGAGCGGCCTTCCCCACAGTCGACTACGAAGAGCGGGACGTCGAAGATGAAGATGTTCGAGAACTCAAGGCGTTAGCTGGCAAACCACTGTACCACGTTCCGAAAACAGTTCCTAAAATCGAAGAAGAAGATGACTACCCTAACGACGAAGGCTTCATTAACTGGGACGGCGGCAACAAGAGAAGCGTCACTACTACCGCGCCAGTGACGACAACCACGGCGAAGGTTGGACAAGCGGAGATCATGGTGCCCCGGCCGGCGAACTCCTACAAACACCAGAGCGACGAAAACAAAAGGGCGTCGGCATTCTACGGCAGACTCGCGAAACTGTTGCAGAAAGAAAAGGATTCAATGCACACACAATCTGAGGTGAGTGGGATTGATCAAATGTTTTTTAGTGTTTTAGCTTCAGAATCGGAATGATGTCACTTGTTTTCCAACTCGGTGAAACGGTAAACCCCCGTGTCTAAAAATAGCCGGCCGGGCCGGGGGTGGCGGGTGACACGGCCCGAGCCCGGAGGCCGGGTCATTCGAACAACTCTCAGAACTGCAATGACCTATGCGACGCTAGTTGTCTAGCAACACCGTCTTCATGCTACCTCAATATAACAACCTTTTTAGACGTATTATTTTCAGGTATGGAATGTTGTTAAACCGAGAACTAAGTCATGTTATTTTGCTCACAGGACTCGGCAAAATTGCGAAAAATCAACAAGCGTTTCGTGGCGGGAGACTCCGATCTGGTCATGGAGCTGCGAGGCCTCAAGCACCGCATACCAACTTAAAGAAATTCTCCTGACTATCGCCAACAATTATGAGACTGAGTAATTTGTAGCTTAATAGGTATCTATTGCAACGACCTGGACGGAAAGTCCCGGGCCTACGATCAAAACGACAAAAAAAACTTAGAGTTTGGTCATATCCATTACTTAAAGGCATCTTATTGGAATATTATAATTAGTAAACATGTCCTGTTGTCAACTTCTGGCGAAATATCAAAGTCCTATGTATCATCTTCTGAGTAGTCAAATAATTTTTCGATTGTTTACTACGATGGTATATAACTAACTAAATAACGTGTAATATGAGTGTTAATAATCGTACAAAATGTGACTATAATCTCCATTAAATTGTCGATGGTATAATTATGTGCTAAAGGATGTCGACGAAATGTTGCTCCTTCGAGTGGCAGCTAATCAATTCGCACAAGTGTGCATTTGTAAATACCTGTACTGATTATATTTAAGACGTATTATTATTTAGATAGAAATACAATGTTATTAATGATGTTTGTAGAATATCTGCGCTATTATATCTGGAGCTAAGCGAGGGTTCTGGGAAAAAGAGAGACATAGTTACCTCCTGAGCTCTTTCGGAGGGAATGAAAATAATTGCTATTGTATTTTATATAGATCTCTATAAGAAATCTTGTCTTGTTTTAAGTCGTATTGAACAGTTTTTAAATCTGACTTTTCTTGGCCTAATGTTGAGGGTAGAATAAGTAGATTCTTTATACTTTTACACGAGTGCTAATTCATTCAACTTACAATGTCTAGACAATACCACTAAATATTTTGCAAAGCAAAAAAATGAACACATAGTTCGTATCTATCTGTGTAAGAATGTTCTCTAAAGAGGGGAGGATGAGTGATATCGTTAGCTTTACGGCTTTACATTACCAGGTCTCTAAGACCTTTTATTGAATCAATAGAGTATAATATTGCGTCCTCGTTTCTATTCGAGCAAATTAGCTTTTTTACTAAAAATACTCCTTTGTCATTCTTGAAAGACGCGGAAAACATTTGGTTTTTCTGTACGCTCCTACTTTCGTACAGTATATATGTGGACGTAGGTATCTCTGTAAACTAAAACATATCTGTTTATATATTTACTTTCCAGTATTAGAGGATGGTCATTAGATTTAAAGGGTCGTTAGTATACTAGTTTCATAAACAATTACGAAGAAAACGAGAAATAACAAATATAAACAATATGCAACCTGCAACATATAGGCAAAAGTGTGAACTGGTCAAAAGAACTTTTAACCGACAAAAACAGGCAAAACTGCTTTTGACTGAGCATGTTGGTCAAAAGTAGTTTTACCTGAAAATCATACCTATTTCTGCCAGCAGTTTCGCAATCTACGCCCTAAAGCGTAGCAAAAAAAAATAACCCTAACCTACCTATCTCTGGGAACAGTTTCGTTTTTTGGGCGTAGCAAAAAAAAATAACCCTAACCTACCTATCTCTGCGAGTACTTTTGACTGATAGTAACAGTCACAATTACTATTAACCAATGATTTTCAGGTAAAACTACTTTTGACCAACATGCTCAGTCAAAAAAAGTTTTGCATGTTTTTGTGGGTTAAAAGTTCTTTTAACCAGTTCACACTTTTGACTGCGACATATACAAGTTGTTCAGGGGATTTATAGAAAAGGAAACGTTCCCGATTCGGTTTTCATGTTCAAATCAAAATGTTAACTTTAATGACGTTTCAAAAATAATGGAGCTAGTATATACTAACGATCCTTTGTGACCCCAAACAAAGGTAAGGTCAACCGAGTTAATTGTGCCCATGGGGCAAATGTACCTACTTTCTATAAGACAAGTAGCTAGGAAATAATGGCAGTTGTAGGTATTCAATGCATATTTTGGACATTGTGGTGGGTGCATGTAATCTTTTGTAAGAAAACGCATTTGTCCCGTAGTTGCAATTATCCCGATTGATAACAAATAAGTAGCGATCTGTAAAGTATTACAATAAACATGTGAAAAATGTAATTAGTTAGGCATTTACTGAATTAAAATCTTAATGTTAATAGCCGTTACAGTATAAATGTTTGAGGTTCTTTTGAGATCTAAATTTATTTCTTGTTTAGAGCATGGTATTTTATAAGAACAGTTTTAATCATAGTGCCTAGACATGTTACTATTTCAATAGTCTGTCCAGTTGAATGGTAAAATATAAAATAGATGCTGTTTAAAAACGTCCCGCTGAATGTAAATAAGTGCACGGGAAAAGAAAAAATGCCTATCAATTTATATTTTATAGAAACATACTTTGGTGAAATAGAAAGTTTTATTTTAATTACATATAGTAGAAATAACATAAAATGTACCTATGGACAAAAGTCCTAAACTTAGAGAGCTATTTAAAGAAGTTGTGTAAAAAAACTGGGAATTAAATCATTACATCAATATAAACTGACCTGTGATTTGAAATTTTCCATTCTTCACTTTTGAAGCCATATATACCTACCTAACTATAACTCAAAATATAAATCAAATCAACAAATCTAATTCCTTGGCTATATTTTTTGGGAAAGATCCACAGCCTATCCGCTACTAATCCATACTCAATACATATCTACTTATTATTATAAATGCGTAAGTGTGTCTGTCTGTCCGTCTGTCTGTTACCTCTTCACGCTTAAACCGCTGAACGGATTTAGTTTAAATTTGGCATAGAGATAATTTAAGTCCCGGGGAAGGACATAGGCATGGTATAACAATACATACTCGTATACTCCGCCTGGTACTCTCTTCCCGTCTATTCGTGGTCACATGACTGACACAAGCCTACGTCATCATGTGACAGCGCTAAATGATATTATGCGATAGCGCTATATAAAGTGGCAATGTTATTGTGACGTAAGCTTGTGTCACTCTGGGAAGAGAAGACCTTGTTTTATTAGACTATGGACATAGGATAGTTTTTTATGTCGGAAGTCATCCCTAAAGAGCGTGAAAAGGTGGGTAGTAATGAGAAAATTAATGAATTGCCTGTTAATTGGAGTAAGCAATTCATCAAACAAACATCAAACATCAATATTTATTCAGCAACTAGGCCACAAGGGCACACGTCAAATTGGAATTTACATACAAGCAAAAAAAACACATCAAAATGTATAACATAGGAAGGTATACATCTAACCGCAAATATCAATTCGAACTAAAGTATTACATTCGTTTAGAGATGTATAAAGTCTCTAAATGTCGAATTACAAACAAAAAAATATAATAATATTTTTTTAAAACATACAAAAACATAAATCTAAAATTATTTAGAGGTGAGGTTATTTAGAACTAAAAGATTATATAGTTAATCAAATTATCCTTAGAGATGTATAGGGTCTCCAAGAGTCAAATAAATCAATCCAATCCAAGAGTCAATTAAGCATATTATGCGCGAAATTATTGCCATTAGATTTTATCCAGGCGCTGTACTTACTCTAACTGCTGGTACTAATTCCATGCAGATGAAGTCGCGCGCAAAAGCTAAAAAGCTGAAATTTGGTATAGAGATAGTTTGAGTCCCGGGGAAGGACATAGGGTAGTTTTTATCCCAAAATCACCCTTTAAGGAGGTGAAAAGGGGGGTTGGAAGTTTGTATGGGCAATCGAAAAAAGCAGATTGGATAAAAAATAAGCTACCCAAATTAATAAGTACACGCAGACGAAGTCACGGGAAAAAGCTAGTATACATATTATAAATTATAAATGCGAAAGTAACTCTGTATGTTACCTCTTCACGCTTAACCCGCTGAACCGATTTAGATGAAATTTGGTATGGTGATATTTTGAGGCCTAAAAAAGGACATAGGATAGTTTTTATCAATCATCGTCATCATACCACGCAGTAGCTTATAAACAAAATCCTTAGGGCGGTTTCAGAATAGCGTACCTACTTTTCTGCGCGTATGCGGTCGTTTCAGTGTTACGAGCTTACACCCGCGTTACTTTTAGCTACATTTGGTTTTTACGAGCTTACACGCGCGTTACTTTTCCCAATTTCCAATGTAGGGTATGGACATTTGGTCTATACGAGCATACACGCGCGTACTCGTACCTACGCTCGTATAAAATGCTAGTCTGAAACCACCCTTATAGTTTCGTCATATCCGCCTGCAATATAATGAGAAGCAGGCCAATTCGAACGTACACTAACATCAGTGATTTCTTAATGTAGATAAAACAAAAATATTAGGTGACATCTTAAACAGATCAACCTAGCCCCAAACTAAGCTAAGCTTGTACCTACTATGACTGCTAGGCGATGGGTGGGCGGTATTAGACAGACTCATATGACTCGAGTTTTTACCAACTAAGTACGTATAACGCCATCTTCAGCCGACACACAAGAGAGTTACAACACAGACGTACTGGTAGGTAGCCACTCTAGGTACCTACTCGTATATCTGTATGCGAATTAAAAGGTTAATATGCTCGCCTGTTGAAATACAAGTGTATTTTCAACCTGTTTCCATAAACAACAAGTTGAAAACACGTTGTTTTCAGAAACGAGGCAAATAATGTACGCATGTAAATACGCCGCAAACTGCTACGTTGCCTAGGCTTGCATGCCCGTGTAACCTTTAACCTATAGTACTGCCGCACTGGGGATGAAACGCGGAACACATAAGTACTTGCTTTTAGGATGTACATTTTGTTTATTCGTTATTTGTATTTGTATTTATAAGAGAGTAGATACAAATAAATGAAAATAAATGAAAAATAAATAAATAAATAAAATAAATGAAAGAGCTGGTAATTAACTGAGGAGGTAAGGCTTCCACACTGGAGGGCCTGATTTTTTTAATCCCACTGGTATTAGGGTTCCGTAGTCAACTAGGAACCCTTATAGTTTTGCCATATCCGTGTGTCTGTCTGTCCGTCCGAAGCTATCCTCCGTGATCGTTTGTGCTAGAAACCTGTAATTGGGCGAAAAAGCTGTAAGGTTAAAAGGTGTAAGTACCTAACAATTATTTTTCTGTCCACTCTGTCTTCAACGAATATTTTTTGATAAAGTAAGCATATCCGGAAATAATCGCTTCGAAAGAAAAAAATATGTTCCCCAAAGGGTACGGGTGCTCCAAAAATGTTTGAACCGTGCACGCACACGTCACGCAAGCGGTGTGCCGTCGCTCATAAGGATCTCATATTACAACGTGCACGTGCACGTCTACGAACACGCAGCTGGTGTGCACAGGCCTTTAGGAAGCCAACGAACAGACGAATCACCTGAGAACCCATCACCCATGGACACCAGCAACACCAGAGGGGCTGCAAGTGCGTTGCAGGCCTTTAAGACGGAGTACGTTCTTTTTTTATTACGTTGTTTTCTTTCATAGTTCCTATAGTCATCTTCATCAGACTAGCTTAATAACTATCCTAATATTGCATTGTCACCGAATTACTGATCAAGTGGATACAAGGAACTGGATCTGGATGGAAAGTGTCCCAAATAAGGCGTGGTGTCAGTCATAATAAGCCAGAATAGTCCCAGATCTACTAACTAGATACGACATTTTGTTCTTGTTAGACATTGTACTTTAGGCCTCTAACAACCCGCAAATAGTTCTGAATTGTAATCACACTTACCTTGCAAATCTTTTTCTACCGCCTCTTGAACTAACTACTTAGTGAAGATTGTCAGACGGCTTCGCTCCTCGATCTTTTATTACGCAGCACTTATGTTTATTACACCCACAGGCCTGGAATGTACAAGATTAACTGTCATAATATCAAAAGTGCGACGAAAATCGGAATAATGTTAAAGTGTCATTGGAAGTATTGAATTCCGAAATAATAATTATGTGATTGCGTATAAAAACCACCCATTGTATCTCCTAAGTACAACTTTTCGTTTTTCCAGTCCGCTAAGCTTACGTTCTGGTACATTCAAGCGGCCGCTAGTGGCCGCTATGAAACTCAAGACTGGTCATGTTTTTTGCTTTGTAGTTTGCCTCTTTTGCACTCCTAAAATGTTCATATACCTACATGATGCGGGACTTTAATTTGTTCTCTTACTTGCATTCCACATAAGTGTAAGGCCTGAGTGGACGCTCGAGTTGAGCGTGCAGCGGGGCTGGGCGTGCGGCGTGCATGTTAAACAAATGAAAACGTATAGGAGCGGCCTTAGTGCACGCTGCTCAAATCACTTGTGAGCCCGACGCCACGCTGCACGCCCCGCCGAACGCTCCGCTCCGAGCGTCCACTCAGGCCTTACACTAAGCGCTGGTGACCTAGCGGTAAAAGCGTGCGACTTTCAATCCGGAGGTCGCGGGTTCAAACCCCGGCTCGTACCAGTGAGTTTTTCGGAACTTATGTACCTACCCGAAATATCATTTAATATTTACCAGTTGCTTTTCGGTGAAAAAAACATCGTGAGGAAACCGGACTAATCCCAATAAGGCATAGTTTCCCCTCTGGGTTGGTAAGTCAGATGGCAGTCGCTTTCGTAAAAACTACCTACGTCAATTCTTGGGATTAGTTGTCAAGCGGACCCCAGCAGGCTCCCATAAGCCGATAACGCGAGGAAGAAGGAGAAGAAGACTTGCACTCCACAACCACATACCTTTAATTTATTCTAATCAACAAATAATGTAGGTATTTAAGTAAATATTTACAAGTGACACTGACATTGCCTTGAAACTCTTGAAAGGTAGAGGTAAGTATAAATATAAAGCACGATATAAAGTAAAGGGAAGTAACGTTTTTCGTTACTTCCATTCCGTTACCCTCATACAAAGTCAATGAAAATATGGCAATGGAATGAAAAAAAATCTTGCGACACTTTCTTTTTCCCATAAGGATCTAAAGAGCTCGTGATTTTGAGTACTTATAACATTTTAAAAATATCCAAATATCCATCATTTGCCGCCTTTTTGATGTCATCAATGTAAGGCTGGCTAGTAAATAAAAAAAATGTTTTTATTTTTATTTTACGTGGCATTTTTAAAGTTTTTGATGTGTAATGGCCAGCATCTCTTGGTTTGGTAAGTGTTAGAAAGAGACAAAAGCTGTTATTGTCATGTACGGATTTCAGTATATTTTTTAATATTTACCTATAAAATCAAGCGTTATCGCTTTTAATTGAATTATTTTATTTTGTCAAGCTAATTTCTTCTACATTTGTATTTTAATTTTACATCCAATTCGGAACTCATTTGGCAGCTACCAACTGTCATATTGACGTTGACGTCAAACTGTCATCGCCACAAAAACTTTCGCAAGTTGGTGAAGAAACTCGAAAGTTTGTTTCTATTTGTAACAATCACAAATCGTTAAAAATGTAATAAATTAAGAGAGTTCATTCCGACAATAATACATTTTGCATACTAATATTACGAATACTGAAAGATTTGCAGTTGCCTAGCTGTAGAATAAAACAACCGCTCTTTCTCCCGTTATTCCGAAGTGTCCACGTAGATTTTAACTGTTTGTGTTTGTTGAATGTGAAAGATGCGTCGTGCTAAAGGATATCAAGATTTGGATGACAATGCGGTGGGGCCGCGGCCTGGTCCGCCGCCGATGCCGATGCCTGCGCCCCAGGAAATCGAAATGGCTTCGGTGACGGTTGTCCCCGATGGTATGTGGTATTCTGTTATTATTTATTGTTTTACTACGTCAGACGCTGTCCGGAATGCGTGTAATGATTGTTAATGACGCTGAGCATGAAAATAAAATTCTTAAAAGAAATGTTATGTCTAAATTGTTAATAAAGCCATCAAAGTTCTTGATTTATTTTATTTCAGCTGTGAATTCAATTTCTTTATCAGAATTTTAGTTCATTGGAGGACAAATAGGTATATATATATATATTGTTACAGGACCCTAGAAATGCTACATCCATTCTTACATCTGTACTTTTTTATTCTATTAAAACATATTTGATAAATATTAATCACAAACATCTATTTTATATTCTGTTTGCACTAAAATAACATAACTTTTGGGTAATTCTGTCTTTAGAATTCTATTCACATCCAGTTTGTAGCAATGAGTTTCTTGGAATTTACATTTAAGTATCATTTGATATTTATTGTGAGGAAACCTGCAATACACCTGCACAAGGTGTAAAGACCCCAATTAATGTTGAGCTAGTGTGTGAACTATAGTCCAAACCCTCCTGTAAATTTCCTGATGCATAAAAATCTATAGGTACCGTAAAGTGGGGCTATTCGGTTCAATTTTTGGAGTAAAACACCAATAACTCCATATTTTATTACCTTTATATTTCATTTACCTCTCTAAGTCAATATCAGTAAGACAAAAACTCGTTAACACAAACTTTTTGGTGTTTCTCTTGAGTTTAGGGCTTGGTATCTTTCATTCCTTTCACATTCAGATAAATAATAAATTTATAAACAAATTTAATTGATAAAAGCAGCATCATCAGTATCATCACCCACCCTTCATTGTCCTGGCTTTTTGTCTCATGCTCATGGGAGCCTGGGGTCAGCTTGTCAACTAATCCCAAGAATTGACCGCTTTCTTAAAAACTAGTGTGTACCGACACACTAGTTTTTACGAAAGCGACTGCCATCTGACCTTCTAACCCAGAGAGATAACTAGGCCTTATTGGGATTAGTCCTGTTTCCTCGTGACACTTTCCTTCACCGTTTGGAAAACCTCATTGGTATGACCCAGGGTTTGAACCTGCAAATCTGTGGATTAAAAGTTGTTTGCTGTTACGGCCAGGCTTCCAGCGCTGAAGTAAAGAAAAGCTTATGTTATTTAATTCCAGATACATTCACTGTAACGCAGGCTGTGAACGCCCTGGGCTTTGGCTGGTTCCAAGTGAAGCTGTCGCTCTGCACAGGTCTATGCTGGATGGCGGACTCCATGGAGATGACCATCCTGAGCATACTCTCGCCTGCCCTGCATTGTGAATGGAATATAAGCAAGTATGTGTCTTAATAGCCCAACCATTTACTGCACACAATGGTGGTTTCTATATAAAAACTAACTTGAATATCTTCATTCAGGCATATATATTTGAATGTTGCAGTTCTAAGCCAAAACATATTCATAAAAGGAAGAAAAAGTCATACAAAACCAAAAAGAACATTATTAGGCATTGTACTTGTCAACCATAGTAGTAGACGCAGTAGTACTAGACTATATAGGTAATTGGATGGATTTACTCTTTTATTAAATAAACGTAAAATATTGTTCCACTGGCTCTATGAAAAATAAAATCCCAATCACATGGCTATTTTATTACTTTGAAGATAATTTACTTATAAACTGTGAGAAGTTTATTTACACTTTCACAGTTTTAATGTAAATTATCATTATGTACAAACAGCAACACTCCTAACTGTACATCGGTGGGCCTTATTTCAAAAGGCATAAGGTCCACCAATGTACATTAACAGTGTGGGCGTAGTACTATTATGATCTGTTTGTTTTACCAGATACCAGCAAGCTTTAACAACCACAGTGGTGTTCCTAGGCATGATGCTAAGTTCTACATTCTGGGGCAACATCAGCGACCGCTATGGACGAAAAACGGTAAGCATGTTTGCTTGCTCAACCCTTTGACTGCTAAATACGTCATATGACGCGCGCGGCTACAGCCCAATCAACTTTCAATAGGCATGGCCACAGAATAAATAATAGTACTAGGTACAGAAGACTCACCCTCTAACAAAACGCGTCTGTTACGATCAGGACAGGCATGGCCGCTAGGTGGCGACAGCGCCACGCGCGGCTTATGGCTAGCCACCAAAAATTGGTGTGGAACGGATGTACTTTTAGCTACCTATAGCAAAGCGACGAAATCGCGGAGTGAGCCACGCCTAGCTTGGCGTTCAAAGGGTTAAATGCTGTCTTCCATGCCTCAGTGGCATGGAAGACAGCATAGGGGCTTAAATTACGTCATTTCAAATTGGGGGGGGGGGGGGGGGGGGGGGTCTGGACATCGGATGATGGTAGCATGACGTAGGACGTAGGAAGAAACGGGGTCATTCTAAGCATGATTTTTGGATGATTTTAGGATTCACACAAAAATCGTCACAAATAGATGACGTAATTTATGGACAGCCCCTTATATAGAATTACACGCAGTTACATAGTGTTTGTATATAAAGTTTGATGACAAAATATTGAAAAATATATTGATTTGGATTTAAATTAAACCCATTGAACGCAACGCCTGTTATATATATCAAGCGACATTGTAAACCTTATGGAAAGTAACCGTGTGAGCTGTGTGCGTCTTTTACGTTCAAAAAGTTAAGACTTCAATCGCTTTACCAAATCACGTATGAGTTATGTATCGTGTAATAATGACGATAGATCTTTTTAACAGCTTCACACAGGCCTCACAACACCGTAGTTTGTACAATTTTTCGTCGATACTTTTACACGTCGATAATTTGTAAACAAGGTAAATTTGTCAAATCGTTTTTAGTTAAATGCCTTTTTTTATTGACAGGCTCTAAGCATGTGCGGAGTCCTGCTGTTCTACTACGGGCTTCTAAGCGCCATAGCCCCGAACTTCCTCTGGCTACTCTTTTTAAGAGGCCTTGTGGGCTTCGCCATTGGCTGTGTGCCACAGTCGTAAGTATATATTCATTCAACAAGTTCATATGAGTTTATGTGAATTCTGTTGTTCTACTATAAACTGTTGAGCGCGGTACCTCCTAACTTCTTCGGGCTATTAATTTTTGGAGGTCTTGTGGGTTTCGCCAATGGCTGCCAGTGAGTATAGCTATAATTCCAAATTGTAATATAACAATTGGCGTAGGGGGAAATTGACATAAAGGAGCATGATTTTGAAAAAGCCACTTGCGTTATTTTGGTAGCTTCGCAACGAATTTTGTACGACATTTTTTTAGTGAGAACACTAATTTCCCGTCACTTGCAAAAATTATACTCGTTCAATATTGGCTCCGAAACTACCGAAATTATGCAAATAGCTGTTTCAAAACCTGGCCCCTTTATGACACTTTTCCACGACAAGTGCCTATCTACGAAGTAAGCCATAGCTGTATTACATGATAATCATAATAATTTAACCTTTTCGCAAACCATGGTATTACAGATGTTCTTAAAATGGGTACCTAATGTAACAAATTATATGTAGGTAATAAAAACTCCCTTAGGCGTCTGGTGTGGTTTGGTCTTTAATGTAACGCCATTATTAAACCATTGAAATTTGACTAGCATGCTCATCATTTCTTTTTTTGTTTAAGTAATGTGATTTTTTTGTCTTTCAGTGTCACATTGTACGCAGAGTTTCTGCCCACGAAGCAGAGAGCTAAATGCGTCGTCCTACTTGATGTAAGCTTCTTCTAACCTTATACTTTCTCATCTAATCTTATTGAAGACCTGGGGACCGATTTTTTTAATTTTTAACGCTCGAGGTCGTGTGGCTCCCTTCAATATATCTCCACCACGAATGGTCAATACCACTAGATTCCCAATTTCTATTGCTTATATTTCAAAAATATTAATTCGTCGTTTTGCACAGATTTTCGAGTAACGAAATCGAGCGCTCGAAATTCAAAAATCGGCCCCCAAATCATTATAACATTTATAACAATAATGGCCCCAAACTTTTTTGTAGTGTTTCTGGGCGCTGGGAGCTTGTTTGGAGGTGGCGCTGGCGCTGGTGGTGATGCCGACCCTGGGCTTCCACTGGTTACTGGCTCTCTCCACTATACCACTGCTGATATTCGCTCTCATATGCCCGGTAAGTCTTTATACACACTATGTGTTGAGAAGGTAGACTTAATGACGGAATATGTTCTCTTATAGTGAGTGCAGTCTGAAAAAACTATGCCATTCAAATCTAAAAAAAATCTGAACAATGTCATATGATTTTCTCAGTCGGCCTATGAGGTACAATTCCTTCCTTCTATGGAATTATATGTATATTATCTTGACACTGGCCTTGCAGCGCCGGTCATTTTTCAGCTTGAACTAAATTTGTTTAGAGTATTTGTATTTGTTAGAGATTGCAAATGGCACGCAGAGTCAGCTTAGTCCGATTGTAGAGAGTTTTCGTGTTCTACGAGTTTGTTTGTTTCGTTTCAGTGGCTGCCGGAATCGGCGAGGTTTCACGTCGCTAGCGGGCAACCGGACAAAGCACTATCCACGCTGGAACAGGTAATATATTCATAGCAATACATATATAGTCTGTCAAACAACTTTATCAGTAGAAAAAGACGGGAAATTCAAATTTTGTATGATACAATAACCCTTCGCGCCTACTTTTTTTTTAATTGCAGCTTTTTCCTACCTACTGATGAAAATGGCTTGACAGACTATACATATAAGGAGCTGTTCATAAATTACGTCATCTATTTTTGACGAGTTTTGACCCCCCCCCCCCCCCCCCCCCTACAATCATCCAAAAAATCATGCTTCGAATGACCCCGTTTCCTCCTACGTCATGCTACCATCATCCGATGTCCAGACCCCCCCTCCCCCATTTGAAATGACGTAATTTATGAATAGCCCCGGCCTAGTCACATTGCAGCCAAAGCTAGGTAATTTGACCTACATATTTTGTCGTAACAACTTATCATCACATTAACTAATCATATTTTTTATAAATTTTAGATAGCGGCAGACAACGGACGACCCATGTTGTTAGGACGACTGGTGTGCGACGACTCAGTGGGTATAGGACAACGGGGACGGCTCAAACATCTGCTCATACCGCATCTGAGAGCGACTAGCTTACTGCTGTGGTTTATATGGTAAATAGTTGCTATATTAATGTTAGCGGCAGACAACGGACGACCAATGTTGTTAGGACGACTGGTGTGCGACGACTCAGTTGGTATAGGACAACGGGGACGGCTCAAACATCTGCTCATACCGCATCTGAGAGTGACTACTTACTGCTGTGGTTTATATAGTAGTATAGGACAACGGGGACGGCTCAAATATCTGCTCATACCGCATCTGAGACTAGCTTACTGCTGTGGTTTATATGGTAATTACTTGTTAATTAATGTTAGCGGCAGACAACGGACGACCGTTGTTGTTAGGACGACTGGTGTGCGACGACTCGGTGGGTATAGGACAACGGGGACGGCTCAAACATCTGCTCATACCGCATCTGAGAGCGACTAGCTTACTGCTGTGGTTTATATGGTAAATACTTGTTATATTAATGTTAGCGGCAGACAACGGACGACCCATGTTGTTAGGACGACTGGTGTGCGACGACTCAGTGGGTATAGGACAACGGGGGCGGCTCAAACATCTGCTCATACCGCATCTGAGAGCGACTAGCTTACTGCTGTGGTTTATATGGTAAATACTTGTTATATTAATGTTAGCGGCAGACAACGGACGACCGATGTTGTTAGGACGACTGGTGTGCGACGACTCGGTGGGTATAGGACAACGGGGGCGGCTCAAACATCTGCTCATACCGCATCTGAGAGCGACTAGCTTACTGCTGTGGTTTATATGGTAATTACTTGTTAATTAATGTTAGCGGCAGACAACAGACGACCGATGTTGTTAGCACGACTGGTGTGCGACGACTCAGTGGGTATAGGACAACGGGGGCGGCTCAAATATCTGCTCCTCTCTGTTGCTGTGGGTTTTATTTCGTAACTATCGACCCGCTCCGGCTTCGCACGGGTTAACAAATTATACACTTAAACCTTCCTCAAGAATCACTCTAACGATTGGTGAAAATTGAAAACGGCATGAAAATCCATTCAGTAGTTTTTGAGTTTATCGCGAATATACAGACAGAAGCGACGAGGGACTTTGTTTTATAAATTTTATAATATAAGGTGTAGTGATGTCGTCTAACTTGAGTTTAGATATATTCGAGTAGCTTTAAAAATAACTCCGTTGTAAGAAATAACTAGCCATGAAAAAACGATGCGAGCGATTCATTGAAATCTATTTACTTTATCAGGATGTCCTGCGCATTCTGCTACTACGGCCTCGTGCTGATGACTACGGAACTCTTCGAAACTGAACCCGGCGGCTCCTTAGAGCCCTGCGCAGCCGACTGCCGACCTCTACAGACCACAGACTACATGGATTTATTGTGGACTACGCTTGCTGAGTTCCCAGGTACTTATTTCCTTTATCTCATCATTATTTTATCCGAAGTAGGTATTTCATCAATCCATTTTGACTTGAAAATAAATAGGTATTGACTAAACTCATTAAAGTGTCATTCTATGGAACTTGCTAACTATGTAAACAAAAGTCACTAGTAAATTCATCATTCAGAGACAATTTCAATGTGGCGGTTAGTTTACATAGTTAGCAAGTTCCATAGAATGACACTTTACATTAAATATTTCGAACGCGAGCTCTGGGTGCGTAACCAAGATGCCCATTGTTTACGCTCCGTAACTATAGTATGAATTATCTCAGGTGATTTTTTCGGGCTCCGACCCTAATCTGTTGAACAAAAGGTATTGTTTCCTTTATGCAGTGGTTACACTACTTACTGCTAATAGCCCCGACATAAGTAACGGGAACAAGCCCGTTTAAAAAGCAAACTTACCATTCTATTTATATGGTTCATATTCATAAAACAGCCCATAACGGAGATAAGACGTTTTGTAATCTCCAAAAACAAGACCACCCTGATTGTTCTCTGAACGAGCTGTCCCATGAATTTGAACCTTAATACTATCACGATAGTTGCTTTTTAAACGAAATGGTTGCTTTGGCACGTGCTGTAGAGCGCTCTTAAAAGAAACAAAGGCTTTTGTTTAACGGATTAGCACCCGAGCCCGAAAAAGTCATCTGAGATAATTTATACTATAACGAAATCGCACTAATGTGGAATAGAGAGAGTACCGTATCGTTCGGTTGGCATCTTGGCTACACACCCTGAGGAGTTAGACTATAGAGCTCCATACACCTTGTAACAAATTGCATGCGATTTTGGATATATTGCGGCAATTGAGCGATCGATTGAATTCGATACACCTAAGTACTTTGTCGGCGAAACATAATATTATGTTATATTTCAACTTTAAATTTTTTTAGGCATCTTCGCAACCATATTCATTATCGAGAAGTTCGGCCGGAAGAAGACCATGGCCTCACAGTTCATCATATTCTCCGTCTGCGTTTGTATGCTGATCTACAATGAGAAGTAAGTTGTGGTGCTGTCTAAAGGCCTGTGCACACCGGGTGCGTGTGCGTAGACGTAATATATGTACATATTCTTATGAGAGACGGTACACCGCTTGCGTGACGTGTAGGCCTACCCTACCCACACGCAGCCGGTGTGTAAGAAGGCCAGAGCCTTAACACATTCAGTGCCGAAAACCCGACTATCGGGTATTTTATGCAGGGATGTTGCGAATATTCGCATCCGCATCCGCGGAACATCCGCATTATGTTCAACATCCGCATCTGCATCCGCAACCGCATAAAATCGATGCGGAGCTCATGCGGATACGGATGTTGACCAAGTCGGTAACAGGAACGTCTTAGCGGCGCCGTAAGTGCTAGGTAATTTCGTCATTATATATAACGAAATCGTCTAGATCCCGAAAAGTCGGCCAAGTTACTGTTTATTAAATAAAACGCACCTATATTCTTGCTCAAATACTAAACGTTTCCTTTTTAGGGTTCCGTACCTCAAAAGGAACAACGGAACCCTTATAGGATCACTCGTGCGTCAGTCTGTCTGTCCGACCATTCCCCCCTTTATCTCTGAAACTACTGGGCCTAAAATTTTGAAAAAAATACACAAAATAGCACTTTACCTATAGATGACAGGAAAACCTATGAAAAATGTGCAGTCAAGCGTGAGTCGGACTTATGTACGGAACCCTTGGAACGCGAGTCCGACTCGCACTTGACCGGTTTTTTTTAATAAAAATTACTATAGTTCGTTTTTTTAGCATTAGAAATAAAGTAAACAATCTTGATGTGTCTTTTAATTGAAAAACACATTTTAAAAATAAGTTACGGCAAATATGTAACAATTATGAATCTAATACGATCATTTATATTCTTCTGCTTTCATAAGTAATAGTTTTTGATTTTTAAAAAGCGTTCTTCAATTAAAAGTCATGTCAAAATCGCTTACCTTCTTTTAAGTTCTTTCTAATGCTAAAAAAACGAACTATAAAAATGTAATATTTGACGTTTTTTAAGTACCAAATCTTGACATCCTCATCCGCGGATGTGAGGCTTTAAATATCCGCATCCGCATCCGTGGATGTCAAAAAATCTGCATCCGCAAAATCCCTGATTTTATGATTTCGTTCCCAGGCCGGACGACCCGATCGTGGTATTACTGCCTTGTTGTGGCCTGGCGCGGATGTCTTGTTTGCCTGGTTGGCAATGAATGTGTTAAAACTATTTTGATATTAATAATATAAAAATTTTACCTTCCAATAAAATTGTTATTATGTTTCCTTCTACGTCAGAGGTCTTCATCGAGAGAGTAACGCCTCCGGTGTCCGATAGATGCCGCTAGCGTCTATGTAGTCGCTCCGCCCCACGCCGTGACGTAGTTCCGCTTCCCCTTCCTGCGAACTGTTGCTCGCTTTCCGCGACTCGCCGCCATGACGCATTGTTGAGGAGAAGTACCGTTGGCATAAAAGTAGCCTAGTAGCCTGCCAGGAAGGCATTACTCAGACCTCTGACGTAGAAGGAAACATAATAACAATTTTATTGGAAGGTAAAATTTTTATATTATGTGTTCCGTATTCTACGTCAGAGGTCTTCATTGAGACCTGTTTATTATCTCCTGGTGGCGAGTCAGCGGGCGCGCAAGCGTTAGGGCTACACCTACTGTCATGGAATTCAGAGAAAGAATAAATATATACGCCTTATTGCAACCCATGAAATCACAGTGACTCGTTATAATGATACATTACAGGAAAAAGAGAATTTAAATTGTAATCCCAGGTTCCAATCTGACGTTAAACTGGTTTGAGAGATTTCTCATTCGAAATCGCATCCTATCCGCAGAATCTCGGCGATAGAATCGTCTAAAGAAAAAGTCATGTTTCCAATTAACTTAAGCTAATTGGATAGTTTTCCAGCCAATTTAGTGATTAAGTACATCGTGGATCGAAAGCAATCGTAATAGGCGAGGCCGGCTTGGATGAGACTGTGGCTGGAAGAAATAGGCGCAGTGTCCCCTAACATTTTGTGTAATTCTCACAAATTGACGTACCCAGACTACCTACTTACTGGGTCTATACTTTATTCCGGAGCTTCTAAGAGTCCAGTCGGTAAGACACGTTATCTGGTTTAGAGCCGAATTTCGGACGCAAAATAATAGCGCGAAAGTTATCTATGCAATTGCCCGGGCTACAAAGTAGTAGAGTAAGGTCATTGACCCTGCGGCCTGATGCTAACAGTAAAAGTGCGGCAGCTCTTCTATATAGGTACGTTGTAGGGCTATTCAAGTTAGGGCAAATAATTTTTATTAGATTTCTCGCGTCCCAAGTTGGTGGTTTGGGAGGCGCTGGTCTCGCTATTAATAGCCTTGGAAGAAGGCATAGTGTCCGATAGGCTTATGAACAAGTGTCGTTCTGAAAGCTAACATGGACAATAGAAATAGATGTCTGAGATAGCTCGTTACTTCACTGGATATTAGAGGTACCTGGCAATCAATCTTAATTTTGATGCACCATGAAGACCATTTCTACATTGTGGGCGTACAGGCGGCCTAGACAAGGGGACGATCTAAGGAGTGCTCCCGGTACTGGTTTTGTATATAAACACAGTACCGGAACCGGGAATACCCGGTTCTCGCCATACAAACTCAGTACCGGGAGCATCCCCCGGACGATCACTTGAGTTTCTTTCTGTCTCTTTATCACTCTTCCATATTAGTGAGACACTGACAGGTGCGTCTCGTTTGCTACGTAGCGTTAGCCCTTGGCATGTTGCATGCATGCGCCAGTCACGCCAGTAGGTACATCAAGCGGACGTCACTCCTGATCCCGCCAGCCCGGTGTTGACCTATCTGACAGGAGCTACGCCTCGATTCTTAAGGTCGTTGACTCGTTAGGAAGGGCGGTCTGACGTTGTGTTCACTAGGACCGCCAGTAAATTGCAAGCTTACCACAGCTGCGTGAAGGTTCTCCTCATCACGCCGTCACAGGAAACAGACTAGGCTGGGAGGTGGAGACATCCATGCCAAGTCGTATCACCGGCAGCTGCCAAACGCGTCATGGTAGCAGTTCAAAGAGTCTGTTAAGAAATACCGTGGCACAGTGCGAGGTCTCTCGAAAGCGGAGGCTGGCTAACAGGGCGCCTACCAGGCGAAGATATTCTCGGCGGCTTCTGGGCGCAGCTGCCCCTCTGGCGCGCAGTGACTTCTTGATAAACCGTCGCCCTCGGGAGTTGTACCGACCTGGTAAGTAGCAAGAAACCAGCGCGACTTGTAGACGATCTGCTGGCATCAGCAGTTTTTGCGACAGCCGTAGTAACGGAAGGGATGTAGTGTTGCCGTCGTTTTATGTATACTGTAACGGTCCGGTTGTATGTTTGTAGTACACTACTGTCGTCAGCGCTGCAGATGCGGCCCGTTAACGATTACTCTCCACTGAAAGGGCCTTACCTCGTACATTGTCTACCATTATTGGAGATTGTAACGGACTGCAGGCATAATATGAGGAGGGAAGTGGCACGAGGTTTTCGGCAGCTGTCAGAAGTGTTGCTGGGGACTGCGAAGGTGTCACCTTCCTCCATGAACTAAAGTTTGTGAATTTTAGACTATTAAGCAGGAGGCATTGAGTCTCATTTCTGCTAGAAACTCGGCAGCAAGGCAGGCCTGTATGTCACGAAAAGAAAACTTTCAATCGGGGTGCTGTGCCGCGTGTCCCACGTGATGTCTAGGAGCGTGATGGTCTAATTCGCTTTATCCGAAGAAACGCCTATATTGAGCTAGTATAGGGGTATGGTACTGCATGCTTTTAAGGAAATCGAACTGATGAAATCAAGTCTAAAATCGATTTTGGCGCTTTGCGTAACAAAACTGTTTCGATAAAGTCGAAGACAGACAGATGCAAACTGCTGGAGTCCTCTTGGCCCCTTTCTCTTAGCACCGGAAACTCAAGCTTGTTCAGGCGCAGCGGGTTTATTTGTCCCATTTTGTTTATTAGGGGCTTGGCGAACGAGTTCGTCTTTGTAAGACGGAACTTAAGCTGGAGAGCGCGGGCAGCAGAGAGATAATTATGTGAGGACTGCAGACCTTTTCGATGCCTTCAACCGGTTGTGAGCGGTCGCACAGGATCGTGTCGCAAAGCTGCTCTCCGGTTGGATCGCTCGCTGGCCTCGAGACGTCGTAGGACCCCCGAAGCGGCACGGCTCCTCGTCGATCAGCACCTTTATGAAGCCCAGGGACGCGACGTATTTTCCTCTGGGTATCGACATATCTTACCGCTTTCAACTCCGGCCAGTCGAGTCACGCTAGGACGAGGCTCCTAACTACCTTGTCTGCCGTCGCCATCCTTAACCGAAACCAAGAGTTTAGCGGTCTGTTCGTGCTGTGGCACCATGACTATAGGCGCCTGCGTACCTCAATGGGACCATGTGGACAGGACAAAACTGATACCGTGGCGCCAGCGTCAGCTTGGTAGGCAGCATCGGTGACGGGTAAGTTCGCGGTGGTATTCTTGCGAACAGAACATGGGCTCCATTGCAAGGGACGACATCGTCGTAGTTGCAGCATCGGTGGGCAGCATCGGCGTGATTGTCGGCGCCATCATGGCAACCGCCGCCGCTCGGGAGGCGCCGGTGCATAAGGTGAGAGGCGCCTCGTGGTGGCCGGCTCGAGAGGCGCCGGTTCGTGAGACGAGAGGCGCCATCGTGGCGGCCGGCTCGGGAGGCACCGGTGCGCGAGGCGGGCGGCGCTATCATGGCGGCCGCCACTGGCTCAGGAGACGCTGGTGCGTGAGGCGAGGACCCATCATGGCGGCCCGCTCGAGAGGCGCTGTCGCGTGAGGCGAGTGGCACCACCGTGGCGGCCGCCGCCGCCGGCTAGGGAGGCGCCGGTGCGTGAGGCGAGAGGCGCCATCGTGGCGGCCAGCTCGGGAAGCACCAGTGCGTGAGGCGGCCGCCGCCAGGCTCGGGAGGCGCTGTTGTGTGAGGCGAGAGGCGCCATAGTGGCGGCCAGCTCGAGAGGCGCCGGTGCGTTAGGCGGGCGGCTCCATCGTGGCGGGCGGCGCCAACGTGGTGGTCGTCACCGCCGGCTCGGGAGGCGCCGGTGCGTGAGGCGAGAGGCGCCATCGTAGCGGCCAGCTCGGGAGGCACTGGTACGTGAGGCGGCCGCCGCTAGGCTCAGGTGGCGCCATAGTAGCAGCTAGCTCGAAAGCCGTGAGGAGGGCGGCGCCATCGTGGCGACCGCCGCCGCCGGCTCGGGAGGCGCTGGTACGTGAGGCGAGAGGCGCCATCGTGGCGGCCAGCTCGACAGGCGCCGGTGCACATGACGGACGTTACCTGCACGGGAGGCGCCGATGCGTGTGGCGGGCAGCGCCATCGTAGCGTCCTCCGCTGGTTCGGGGGGGTGAAGTGTGCGCGTGGCGGCTGGCTCGTAGTTGTACGCATCATCACGGCGACACTGTTGCCCTCGGCGGCGTCATCGTAGTGGCCTCCACCGGCGCGTAGGTCACCAGCGACGCTATGACGGACGGCAACCGACGGGCGAACGGCACCGCCGCTGTACTGTAATGTTTCCACTGCTTCCACGTAACTTACCTTCCTTCCACTTCGAGCAGTCGGGACTCAGGAGCGGTCCGCCTTCACCTTTGCGCCAGGACGGGATCGAGAGGTGTAATCCACCCGCGCCGGACCGCAGCAACAGGAGCGGGCGTGTTCTCTCGGAGTCTCGGACTGGAAGCGCCCGCCCCGCGACACCTCGGGCCCCGGCCCGCAGCGTCGCGGCGTCTCGGAGTCACCTCGGACGACAGCAGAAGAAAGTCGGCGGCGCCGGTGCCACGGGCGGGGGCTTCCCTGTCGCGTCGCTTCTGAACGCCAAATAAAACTAGAATATCATTAAACTGGCTCACCGGATGGTTCGAGACAATCCAAACCTCCTTATCAGTCCTATTGAAGCGCGGCACCCAACAGCAGCGCGCGAAGGCCCTCCGCCTCCGCGCCGCCCCGGGCGCCGTCCCGGCCGCCGCAGGCACGATGACCGCACGTTCCCTCTCCGAACGCGGAGCGACTTAAGTTACCACTTGTTGATAAAAAAACTACTGACGCACTTCCTACTTCGATCTCGAAAATGCGCGACCTGCCTGAGAACCGTGCCTGTCAAAGTAGGCATTTACAATGCGCAACTAACAACACGAGGTACTCCCAGGCTTGTTAACGGTAACGATTTTAGCAGCATGGTATGTAAAAATTCATTTAGCCAGAAAAATAAAAATAAAAAGTGGGTAGAATCGAAAAACACTTTCGATCGCGGGATCGCCAAAAGACTAATAATAGCGATCTCTGCTATATCTTACTATTTAATGGAACAAGCTTTGGTTCGGAAATTTTAAAGCACCATGCTGCAAAAATGTACGCAAAAAAAAATTTGCGGACCATCGGACAAGACGGTCGACGAAACAATGCGTCATGGCGGCGAGTCGCGGAAAGCGAGCAACAGTTCGCAGGAAGGGGAAGCGGAACTACGTCACGGCGTGGGGCGGAGCGACTACATAGACGCTAGCGGCATCTATCGGACACCGGAGGCGTTACTCTCTCGATGAAGACCTCTGACGTAGAATACGGAACACATAATATTGCTTCGTTATTCCGTTAGATAGTAACATGTTAGTCTATTCGTATCAATAAGATTTACTGACGTATTTTCTCATGTAATAAACGATGCCGCCTTTTGAGGTTGGCTCCCCTTACTTAGGATACATTTAAATAGTTCTAGTGTAATGCTTACTTTCAAGGAAACTAAAAATTGTTGAGTGAATTAATTAATGGTCACATTTCTTTGCTTCGGAATTTAGATCATACAAACTCTAATGTATTAAGCTTTTTGTTTGAAATTAATTGAAATTGTTCTTTCACGTTTCAGCCGCGTATTTCTGACATGTATTCTGTTCTTGGCGCGTGGCATCATCGCCGGGCTGTTTCAAGCCGCTTACGTTTATACACCAGAGGTAAGCAGCAATTATTGTAGTCTAATTATTTCACGCGAGCTAAGTGGAAACAAGAGGGGTCAATAATAGAGCGGTTTTGCTCCTGAGTTTCTTTAGACACATTTTATATATTCACAATTTCGGTTGTATATACTCTGTGTCTTTAGGTATTTAAATAAAAGTAAACAAAATCTACCCTACAAATGGCTCCTTAAGCCAGTTGAGGGTAGAAGAAAACATAACACGATCAAATAATGTAGGTTAAAGTCAGGTCGTTCAGTGACTGGTCCAGGCGGTTTTGTATTTGGTCGGTTAACCAATAAATGTTACAACTACCCGAAAATGTACAAATTGTTTATTTACTTTTATTCATGGTCTAATAAAACATGGTCTTCTATTCCCAGAGTGACACGGGCCTACGTCACAATAACATTGCCACTTTATTTCAACATAACATGTTACATGGGTACATTATACCTATGGTTAATAAGTTAAAATATTTCTTTATAATTTTATAATTTTCATTTATATGTATTTTATCTTAAATTTTACAATAACACGTCATTTTTAATTATTCGTTAGCAATATCTTCCGATTCACGACAGAAATTTCAGACGTTCGGGTAATTCTGTTTACACTACTGACAACACAGGATAGCGCTGTCACATTTGACAATTCGGATCTAGATAACTTTATGCCCTGACCGTCATCCTTGTCGAACGCGTGTTAATTGTTATTTCCTGCTCGCTCAGTGTCAGCAGTTGCAGTGTTTTCCAAACTTTTCACGCCGTAAGCTTGGTAATTAATGTGTAACTGTGAATTAGTTTTTCAAACGTTTGTCTTGTATAGATAAATAAGGTTAATTTAATACATTAGATTTGTTTTATTTTACTATGTTTCTACATGAATAACTTAAAATTAATGCCGTTAAAATAATTTTCACCGTTCGTTAAAATTCTCCCACATTTCAAAGTTTGAGAACCTGTAAACAGCATGATGACGTAGGCCCGTGTCAGTTAGGTCATACGCGAATCTCGGAATAGAGTACCAGGCGGAGTATATTATTATACCATGCTTTTATTTAAATACCTAAAGATACAGACTATAGTAGAGGTATCAGTCACCTCTATTATTATTATTATGTACCAAATAACCAGAAATATCATGAAAATGTAAAGACTCACGGTCAAGTCACGTTTTTACGACCTGGGGCCGATTGCATAACAAACTACAACTAATATTACAAGCGGAACTCCTTTTCTAATTTCACTTATTAAATAAGGAGTTCCGCTTGTAATATTAGTTGTAGTTTGTTATGCAATCGGCCCCTGGCCTATCATAGGCATGTATCGCAAAATAGCAAGTTTATTTCATGCTTAACGGGCCTGCAATTTACCTCTTTTGCATCGCAAAATAATGTAATGTTAATGTTGTAAGCAGCCAAGGTGCTCACAAACATCTGAACACGCCTCTATTGTTAATGCGTTAGCGTGCGTGTTCAGATATTTCTGAGCACCTTGGCCGATCCGATATATCTGATGACGACTGTGCGGTCCTTGCCTTAATTATAACTACTATGAATATATGGCTATCTTATGATTATTATACGATGGATGATTAATCGAATTAATTAAATTTCATATTTGATTGACTATCGACCTTAAATCGGCATTGTGCCAGTCTAACCCTCCTTTTCATAAAACTGTACGGGACTGATTTAGTTAAATTATGTTTTATCCCTTTCTTTTAAATACATAAGTCAGAAACAGATAAGGACAAACGATTATTAGCTAATTGAGGTTTGTAGCGCGTTTATTAATAAGGGTGTACGAGTGTTGGACAGGGATTACAGTAAGTGGTCGCTTGCAGGTGTACCCCACAGCGCTGAGATCGACGGCCGTAGGCGCCTGCAGCGGCGTGGCGCGGCTCGGCGCCATGATCACGCCGTACGTCGCGCAGGTGCGCTAATTTAACCCTTGTATCATAATAATAAGGTCCACAACTATATGGCGTCATTGCATAAAATTACTGTACCTACAGTTACTTTAATCACAGAATAAGTAATAGTATTATCATACAGAACGGCCACGCACCGCCCCGCCCCGACTCGCATTACCTCGCCCGACTGGCCGCGACATGAATCTGGCGGACTTCTGGCGTCCTCTCAGTAAAACGACTTACCCACACATACACAATGACGTGTGTACAGACATGCCGCGCACACATATAAACGCAAATGATTTTTGATGTATGGCGTGTCCGCCCTGTGCTTTAATTTTACGGTTTAACTCAGAATGTGATTTTAGTTACTCGCGCGACATGTTTCGGCAGTACGCGGCGCGCGGGTATCGCGAATTGATGCTCAGCATATCTTTGGTTGAAAGTCTTGAAACATTACTATCGGGCATCGGCACTATACTATTGAAAATTCACCGAAACATATCGCGTGACGGGCTTAAAACACGTGAGTTAAACAGTAAAAATATTTAAATGTCAGTATGACTCACAACAGTCTAAATTCGATTAGATTAGATACTGTAAAATTATTTAACCTGGTTTTTTAACATATGTTTCCAGGTGCTGCTAAAAAACTCGATAGCGTTAGCGACGGGCGTGTACGCGGCCGCCGCCGTGCTGGCCGCCGCCGCCTGCCTGCTCCTACCCATCGAGACCAAGGGCCGGGAGATGCGCGAGTCCGTCAACGCCACTACTTAAGGTCTGTTTACATTCCGAAACCCTTCAGCCCTCTAAGCACTCATACGCAACCTAGGCTACACGAGGCTAGTTGCCTAGATCTAGGAAGTATTCAAGTATTACTGAACAACTCAATAGCGTTAGCGACGGGCGTGTACGCGGCCGCCGCCGTGCTGGCCGCCGCCGCCTGCCTGCTCCTACCCATCGAGACCAATACGGTTACCATCAGTTTGTCACTGACATAAACGCCGTCGAGAACGTAATTTACTTTCTATACATCCCGTTTGCACTAATATGCGAGTGCGAGCGAGATGTATAGAAAGTAAATTACGTTCTCGACGGCGTTTATGTCAGTGACAAACTGATGGTATAACCGTACAAGGGCCGGGAGATGCGCGAGTCCGTCAACGCCACTACTTAAGGTCTGTTTACATTCCGAAAACTCTTCAACCCTCGAGGCAGCAAACGATAACTAATTTTCCGTAAATCAATACTATTCGAATCCAAAGGAATGCTATTGAAATGGTTATTCCAAAGTTCATCCTTTCTGCCATTATGCGGAAGGAGTATGTAGAGGTGATTGGCTCAAAATGTGCATTAAATTACTTTATCTACACACATATCATAAACTGTCTATGATGCCTTCAAAATCCGTAAATAATGGCCCACATTACGATAAACTGTTTTGTTACAGCAAATTTCTTATCTGTGAAAATGTGGTAATAGCTTCATTACTATATCAAAATCGATTTGGTAATGCATTCAAATTTCGAACATCTCTGAAAAAAAAGCAATTTGATTTGACCCCTATTCTAATATCAGTCGAGATGACGTTTTATTCGAAATCAAATGACAATTTGCATACAATATTGACAAATCTCGCATGTAAGTTGGTATCGGACGATATGGTAATCGACCCCGACTCTAGTTTGTCTCTGAATTAAAACAAAACATGGATGCGTGACGTGCGTGAAAAAAGTTTTCATTTGCCGCCATTTGACGTACAGTAAAGTCAAAGACATATGTAACTTCGTATAAGACGAATAAAGTCTAAGGAAAAAACGTGCCTCGGAATTCAAGTAAAAGTCATTCTCGAATAGGTGGCGCACACACCTTTAGCCTATCCTCGGCTAGATGGCGTGACGACACCGTTTCATATTTAACAATTTTAACACATAGATATCAGTGAATGAACATGGATCAAAGTGATATAAAAATTATAAAATCATTTATCCATATATATACATTTTTTGATAACTTTATACGTTTTCATTTTGAGTTTTAGTCGTGTGTCGATAGATGGCAGTAAATTTACAGTGACTACAAAATTTACAATGACAGGACCCCTCTATACTATCTATTATTTTTGGTAAAGTTTATCTTTTAATTAGTTTGTAAGTAAAAAATAATTTGTTTTGTTGTTTTTAAAGTAACTGTAACAAAAGCTTCGTGTAAAATGTGCGATAAAGATATTTCGGAGATGCCATCTCATATCCGCGAGTTCCGCCAGAGAGCAAAGTAGGCTAAGTATATGAGGTTAGTGAATATATCATAGAAAGTTTATAATATGTGTGTAGATAAAGCAGTGTATGTAACTGTACATAATTAGGCATTAAAACACTCGCGTGATACTATTATGAAACTCATTTCATTCGTTTCATAAACCCACACTCGTATTTTAATGCCTTTCATTATGTAGCAGTTACATAAACTACTATTGCCGCTCTAGAGGATAAAAAACAACTTTTCTATTTGTTTTTGAAGAATCAAGAGAGCCTTACGTATAATGTACCTAAGCCTTTTATTTAAACCGTGTTCTTGCAAATATATTTTTTTTAATTAACATCTTTATTATTTTCTTCAGGTACATTATGGCACCAAGACCTGTTCTATTCAAATAGTGGAAATACTACTATTTATAACCAATAGTAAGATTCTCAAAGCGGTACGAGAAAAATTATGTACCTGTATTATAATATTTTTATTGGCAACAATCGTAGGTACGTTACTGGAAAAGACGGGACTTGCTATTCCTAAGGGCCTACCGCTAACCACGTTCGACGTGTTGCCTCTCTGTCGCACTTGTAAATTCGTACGTAAGTGTGACAAGGAGGCAACACGTGGTAGGCCCTCTGTTAGGCCGTTGAGTACCTATACGAGTATCTCGGTTGACTTTTTGCTATTTACTTTAGGCATTTGCTATAATGAATCTCACACTACAGCTTGGCAAAAAAGAGTAGAAATTAAAAAGTGGCAACACTGTAGTGTCGTCCCGTTTTCTTACATAAATTGGTTTGAAAGGGACGACACTACATTGTTGCCACTATTTAATTTATACTCTTTTTTGCCAAACTATAGATATTATTTAATTGTTAGAACGGTAATTTTGCACAGCTTAGCGTATTTATTGACTCCATCTCTGCATTTTTAATAATAATAATGTTTATATTGATTTTGACACATGAATAATTAAGATAATTAAACTAAGAAAAGCAATATGTAAACAGTAATTACTTTTAATTATTGACTCGAATAATAAATTTATTTATACAAGTAATTTAAAAATAGTTAATTGTGAATACTATGCATTTTTTAACTTATTTAAATACTAATTGTAAGACATGTAACTTGTGGAGACATGATTAAAATAGTTGAGCAGTCCAGCAAAAAATTTAACCTCCGTATGTGACGTTCTCAATCAAAAGGTACCACTTTGTGGCTGACTAAAAAGACGAAATTTGCTTGTATCTTTAATACAAATAACCTGTCAGAGCGTCCTTATGACAAGCGACAATATGGTACCTTCTGATTGAGAACGTCACATATTTTCACGTTGTTTGTTATTCTTGTAAGTTAATATTAGACTATCCTTTTAACGCCCATGGTCTACTCATAGTACTCACTAATTAGAGTAATTACTTCAATGTAAAACAAACCATTTTCAAATGGAACAGAGTTGAATTTATTTTGTTTCGTTCGATTTAATAACTATAATAATTCAAATATATTTCCTAAAATATTGATTTCAAATTCAATTAAAGTTTACGTTAAGTACTATGTAATAATAATCTCACTCAAATAATATCAACTCTTATTTCCTACTTTATAGATTCAAATTTATGTGGCAGATTTTGGATTTTTCTTTTGTATGACTATTATTTTTAGCTATGACTATACAAAGGGACCACTTTTCTATTAAATAGCACACTAGTCTATATATTGTAAGCACTGAAATCTTTAAAGACTGTTTTTGTAACCGCTTTTTAATGTTTATACGTGTTAGCTTTTGCTATTGATCTTTTACCTTCGAGCAACACGGAAGGGAGGCGGCATTCGCACTATTTCCCCTCTGCCGAGGTACAAGATTAGCGCGTGAATCTAATCTAGCGCGGGTAATAAAACTAGTTGCACTTGGATTTTTCACTAGACCGAGTCCAGACGCGCGCGTGAACACTGCTGCACAAAAATGCCTGTTTGCTCGGTTTTTTGTTATAAAAAGAGGTCGGGGACATCAAATTTACAAAAAGAAAGTGTTACATTTCACATGTAATATTTT
This sequence comes from Cydia splendana, assembly GCF_910591565.1. Taxonomy (NCBI): domain Eukaryota; kingdom Metazoa; phylum Arthropoda; class Insecta; order Lepidoptera; family Tortricidae; genus Cydia; species Cydia splendana. The sequence continues at coordinate 31,125,614 of NC_085960.1, read as the reverse complement.
TTTTACATATCATACGTTTAATTACATTCAAACACAATTATTATATTTTAGTCTCATGTAATTGTTGGATTTATCGATTTTGCTCGCTCAGTACAAATTGCGGATCGGTCGAGCGACAAATCCGACTTCTCATCTCTCAGAATACAATAACATACTTCAACGAAAATGTGTTAGTGTCCGTGTTGTGACACTTGTCACTCGTCCGTACACAAAAAGAGATCGAGGTTTGCAAGATGTGTCTTTGACGTGTGTCATTTTCTATGTATTTGTGTCGTCATTACAAATTGGATTTTGTATGTAAGTGTGTGAGAAGTGCGACTGTGTGCACCTTTCCCCCCGCGAAAAATGGCAGAAAGATTTGTACGGTGAGATATCGCTTGGGCCCCTCCCTTCCGATGTGTCGGAAGCCGGTGTTGCTCGAAGTCTTTTACACTTGTATATCTAGTTATAAGTATCTATATTAACGAAACGTTTAAACTTCGGTTATAAATAAAGGTATAATATTGCAATTGTTATCGCAAATACTATCTTCATAAGTAACGAGACAATAACAGTGCGATTCGAGAAATGAATTAGAGATTCACTAGATATGAAACGTCGCATAATATTGGAGCGGCTTTAATAATAGCGTAAGCGCCAACCGCCATAAGGTACCTTTACACGTGGGACGTCACATATCTTTACTATTTAATATCTAGTGAATCTCTAATTCATTTCCCGAATCGCGCCGTAAGTATTTACGATTTATTAATATTAGTTGTATTATAAAGTGTCAGAGTTGAAGAAATATCACTAACACTAACACTTTTGGTCACCAACGAGGGCTTAAGTCAGGGGTCTCAAATACCTACATCATCCATTAAACCTATTTTTGAACCCAACGAATTTACCTAAGATGCAGTGTGGCTCTGGGGTGAAAAAGGTTGAATACCCCTGCCTTATAAGTGGTCAGTATCCGTGTGAGACAGCACCAGACGTAGTACATTTAGAGTTTCCATAACGTCCCGCTTGGTGCGCTGTTCAAAATCCCATACAAAATTAGACTTAAATCAAACGCGTATCACGTCTCGCTATCGAATGAAATGTACGAAGGCCGCAAAAATATCTCACACTATCTTATTTGTAAAGCCATAAGAGCGTGTCAGATATTTATGCGGCCTTCGAAGAGTAACATATTATTGCAGGTGACTGTACACTAAGGGTTCTGAATACTCAATACTCGTAACTGATGCAGACTAACTCTAGACTTAACTGTCAGTATTATATTTATCTTAAGCCTGGTTGTGATATTTGTGAAATAAGTACTTAAAAGGTGCTATTCCCTTATTCATTATTTTTATATTGTATAATTCATTATAATGCATATTCTCGTAACAATCATAACCGATGTATTTAGGTTGCGCGAAGCAGATACCTGTTTTTTAAACTGACCAAAATATATCGTCGGGTGACAAGCAAAAGTCACTAAGTACTATCAAAAAATTAAAGTAACAATGTACTTTATTACACTTGTAACACGGTTTATTGTCCAATAATTTAAACGGTGTTAGTTAGTGACTTTTGCTTGTCACCCGACGATACATATTAAAAAAAAAATACGTTAACCTCTGTTTTCAGATTCGGGTTCCGCAGCGCCATCTATTGAACGGAAGTTGAGTTATTTTGAAGGGCATCGGCATGTTTCTCTCATACTCCAATTAACGTGTAATTAGAGTGACAGAGATAGTTGCTGAAAATTTACAATCTTCGATTTTCGCAGTTAGTCCTGAGATCCATACATTTTGTTCGACGCTTTATAGACCTCTTGTCGAAATAACTGAACCTCCGTCCAATAGATGGCGCTGATATTTGAAAACGCAACTTTGTATCTAACTCAACTCACTCTCTCATTAAAGCAAAATGTGAGAGCAAAATGTCCAATACACATTGGAATAGAAATTTGATAGGTGGAATACCACCCTTACACACTCAGTTTTATTAGTCCATGCTAATACAAAGGTGAACCTTTCACTGCGCATGTCGCACATGCTGCGCCGACACATATATTTTGTCTATTATATGTTTATTTTATTAGGGGCAGATTGGATTTTGATTTGCGCATTGAAAAAAAATTACGTCAATCATAAAATTATATTAAAATTACTTATCTATCTTTTAACAATGCAAAGAATTCATTATTGATCAAAGATCGATTACATCTGTCGATTGGCGTTATAATAACTAAGTACAGGATTGTAAAATATTTCTTAGTTTTATCATTTCAGCAAATGTTTATTTATTGTTTCTCTTCTATACAGATTATCATTATCACTTAATTTTGTTAAATTAAATGCACCAAGACTATTCTTTATTTTATTTTATGCTAATTAACTTAGCCTAAGAATAACAACTATGGGCCTGCTACCGATGCTCATTCATATAATGCCTTAGCAGACATACGTATATGAAGATTGAAAAAGAGTTTTAATTAAATTTCATTGTCTTGTTCAGATTACGGACCTGCATATATATTCCAGATTGATTACTTCAGGATTACTCCGACAAAAAAGTGTGGAACAGAAGTCAAACTGTCAAAAATTGCACGTAAACAAAATGTACCTACCTACTGACTTTATATCAAGTCAATGGCGGCGAAAAGGATAAGAGGGAATGACTATATATTCATTAGGCAATAATGTTAACATTCAAATTAGTAAATTTATGACAATACTGTAACTAGTGCGAGCGAGTTAATCCTCTCGTTACGATTTCCTCTTTCTTTAGGACCGTTTTCTCTAGTTTGCTATGATCAACTGTCTTGCTTGATGACAGGGATCAAATTTCAACCAAACATTTTGACATTCCTTTCCAGCTGTTGTAGCATGGTCGCATTTTTATAACCTGTCACGTTCTAACCGCAGTTCTATATACTTACATCGGTGGGTCCGGTATCTAACAATACTAAGGGGAAATGAAACAACTCTGTATAGACTTATAAGATTTTAATTACTCATTTTAACATATTTATTATTTCTAATACTCACTCAATAAACTTAATTTTTAAAGTTTACTAGCCTTATTGGGAGGCTAAAAACTTTTTATCTGTCTCATTCATAAAATAAACAAAATTCTTCAATCACAGTACAAATCACGCAACTGGAATAATTTGAATTATCCAGAAATAGACTGTTTATTTAGTCTATTTCTTTTCAATCAAACACAAAATCATACACTCATTCGAACAATGGCAAAGGAAATTTAACAGAAATGAGTCTGTTTTCAAATTTGGCTTAAGCTTAACACATTGAAACTAGGGGGATGTCAAAGTATGCACTAATATACAAAACATAACTCTGGCATTGCCGTCGCGAAGCTGGGTAAAACAGCTAAGTACCAATCCAAATATTGAACCTTAATGAATTTATTATAAGGTTCAATTATGACTTGATAAGTTGATACCATGATGAGGGACAAGATTACGTTTTTTACAATGAAAATATACATAGGTACTTAATATACTCAGGTCAAATTTTGAATGGATAAATTGAATTCGGTACTAACACTTAGGCGACTTAGGTAAATTTGAACGCAAGTGGAGAGCATTAATTTACAATAAATAGAAAAGAATACTGGCTACCTATTCTTAACTGAACTAAGCAGGCGAATATACAAATACAATGTTATGTCATAGCCTTACGTTTAGTTTCCTAAATCGTAATGTTAACATTAAAATTACTCCTACATTCTAAGAGCTCAGAATTAAAAACTATGCCATAATAAATTATTTTTGTGATGCATGACATTAATACCATTCCAGTACAAATACTTTCATTGGATAGGTATCGAATTATAGTATATCTAATACATTCTTCATCCTAATAGTAGGGTAAGACACCCTTTGACTTAGACGCTGTAGACCTTTCCAACTTATGCAGCGGGTGCGTCAACAGAATTGACTAATAATTAGAGGGCTGACAATAGGTAGGTTTACCCTACCATAGGATGCGAGCACTGGGTCAGCACTTAGTCAAAATAATAAAGAATTACCATCGTGTACAGATATCATGCAAAAATCAGCCTTGTTTCTCAAAATTTTACTGGCTTAGGACTGGTTGCACTAAAGTCTGTAATGGTAGTGCGTTAAAATTTGTATGAAAAGTTTTAGTTCTAAATGGGATGGGGTGACAGTTGCCGGCTCTATTTCTAGTAACCAATTTATCGATTGAGCGTGGTGCAACCAGCCCTAAGTATCTCAAGTATGTATTCAATAAAACAGACGTGAATATAGTTTGACTACCCACTCCAATATGCCCATGGAAACATTGCTTGCCCTTCATTCGAAATTAATAATTTTGATGAATCAATGGAAAGCAGTTAACTTCTAATGATGAGATCAATAGCAATTTATAATTAATAGAACAGATTTTTTTCCTCTTACAGTGGCATATGATTTACATCAACATTTCCACACCCTTATTTTGTGGATAATTTCGGTGGGCTTATTTTACAATCTTATAAAACAAAATACCTACCTACTTTCCTTCAAAATTTACATTTTTTGACAGTTTGCTATACAATTTATTTTAAATATAGCCTAATGAATATTTATGTTAACGAATATTTATAGTGCTTTCAGAAAATATAAATAACTTTTCACTGAACTGCAATGTTTTTTTCAATACAAATTTAGCTTGGATGTAGGGTTACTCATTTCAAGTAATTAGTGAATTATTCGCCAATATCTCCATGAAAAGAATTGACTATACCACATAGATCAGTGTTAAAATTACTTTGGTGAGAAGTTTAACCAAAACCTCAAAGTAATAAGAAAATTACAGATGACATAGTTGATACAAAAGTATTTTCAATGGTCACTAGTTGCTAAATTTACAGTCTTCAGAATAAAATAACTTACTAGTGTTGTGTTTTTTACACTTATTTTTATTACTGCATCAGTAATTACAAGCAGCAAGTTGTGTTATGATATATCCTCCTGACGACATTAACCTTTTCGCCGCCACGTCAATGGAGTAATAAAGTGTCATCAACGCCATGTCAAAAATTTCACGTAGTCAACCCGTATAACATATCAAGACGTGGCGTGTGGGGCACGAAATGTACTGACTTTATATCAAGTCAATGGCGGCGAAAAGGTTGAGCGGCTTGGCCGTGGTTGGTCCAAAATATTTGATGGTGACTGTACATAGGCCCCAATTAATTTTACACTATCAATTTGACAGAGTTTCAATTAAGCTGGCAAATTTTGAAAGCCAGTCGTCAGGAGTATACACTTGTCAAACAATAAAATATATTTCTAGCTAGTGTATAAATAATAAAAGTCGAATCATGTACACTACATGTAGGCATTAATTATATCTAAATCCTGGACTCATTGTTTTTTATTCATTAATCAAGTTTCTTAGATTAATTCTTGCTTGCAAAATCACTAACATTCATATTTAAATTTGCTACCCAAGATAATTTTGATAAAATCGCAAATGTAGGTACTTAAGCTGCCTATTAACATTTATTTAAGTTTAACCCCAACTCAATTAAATAAGAAACCAAAAAGTCAACCATCTACATCTAATGTGCAGTTCAAATCTAATTTTCATACAAGGATTCTTACTTAAAATTACTTTTGTACTAAACCACTTTGTTGTAGAAGTTCAATCATCATCTAATTCTATTACAATTGGTTCAACATTATCACTTGCTTTAGTATACTCTTCTTTTAGCTGTGACAATAATGAGCACTTTGGTATTTTAAGTTCATCTGCTTCATCTACCAAGTTCTTTAATTTTTGGAGACGTCCAATGTCGGGTGCAGTTGGAAGCAAAATGTTTTTCGTTTCAGTCATCCATTTGTCAAAGCTATTGACTCTAAAGTCAATAGTTTGCAGCATTATATGAAGCTCATCCATGTCATATCGGTAATTTAGAGTTTTCTGCTCTAACGGACAGTTGCATGCATCTTCTGCGTGGGACAGGCATGCCATGAATTTACAATTGCCACAGTACACAGAAGACAAGAAGCATGTTGTTTTACATACTTCACATAATCGCTCATCATCACCTAGAAGTTCAAATGCAGTTCTGCAGACATTCTTCAGACCTTTGGTAGCCATCAATGCTCGTAAGTGTCCTTCATCACGGGCTGCCTGGACTAGCTCCTTTTGTGTCTCTAAGGCAGTTTCCAAGTCCAAGCGATCACCTTCAAGTGCCATTTTGCAAATCAGCTCATCATGTGAAAACACACAGAACCTTTTCAAGTTTTTATAATGTGTTATGCAGTCCCTTCCAACTTTAAGCCAGTCTGGTGGAGCAAAGTTAACAGCTTCTGCAAAGTTGTAACCTTGGTTGAAACCTGCATGGTAGGCTCTGGGAAAAGTGACAACAAACTCTCCTGCTTGCTGATCAGTCCTGTAGATGGGCACTCCTGCAGCCATTAGGATGTTTGGGTTCATTATTGTAACTAGTTGATGGAGTAGATCTGGCTGAGATTGGAAGAGATCAGGGGCTGCTGCCTTCATGGCTTTCTCTAAAAGCTCTGCTCCACTTCCTGGCACTCCATACCAAGTTTTAGCTTCTCCCCAATGTAAATAGTTGATAGAATAGCTCCAGTGGTCTTCGTTGTGCCAGCAGAAAGCAGAAAAACACATGCCAACATACATCCATGGGACTGTCATGCCTGATATATCAGCATTGATGAATCTCAACACGGAGCCATTGAGCACTGGAAGATTGTTTAAATTCCATCCAGAGTCCACATACTCCTGGTCGCCTGGATAAAGATTTAAGGAAGACTTTGTTGGAAATCCAGAGCCATGATCCATTGAGTGCAAATCTGCACCATACTCCACGGTTACATCTTCTTCTACTGATGAAATAATCCTCCAGAATTCTTTTTCAGCCACACTGGTTGGCACAAGATGTCCTGACATTCCGAAATAATCAGATTTGAATTTATCTGCCATTTCCCCAAACTGCTGCAGAGTATATTCTCTTTCAGCTTGAGCAAACCCAAAGGCTTCAGCAGGTTTGTGGACTTCTTCTGCTATACAGCAGGGACAACGCCAGTCTCCTTCTGGTACTGTGCTGAGAGGGGGTTTCAGGCAGAAGGTGTGATAAGTGTCTGAGCAGCCATTACAAATCAGAAGCAGATCATCTCTATGGTCTTTTTGGCAAATAGCACAGGTATAAATGGCTAAAGGGTCCATTTCATATCTTGGTCTTTTTCTTGACTTGGTTATATCAAATTCCTCATCATTCAATCCAGGCATTTTAGGACCTGGACCATAGCAAGCAAGTCTTCTGAGTTCTCTGTTGCACTTTATTTCTTCACTTTCTGGTTTATTTTCTGTTTTAGTTCCAGAGATGTCCACATCTGATTTTATATCTGACCCTGTCTTCATCTTTTTAATACTGGTGTGGGGTTTTTCATTCTCTTCTTCTTCCTCTTTTAATTTTTTTATGGATTCCAGTGATATTTCTCGAAATGTGTGAGCTTTGTTAACATCATTTTCGTCTTTTAATTCGGTCTTTTTAACAGTTTTTAATATGTCAGCTTTGCTCTTTTCAAAAATATCATAGGGCAGGAGGATTTTATCATAATTATTTCTGAGAAAATTCATTGTGTTTGCATTCTGACTGTATCCCATGGAATGAGCTATCTTACGCCACTTTTTCGGAGTATTGCAATTTTCAAAACCGCCCTCTTCATCAACCCAGAATTTAAGACAGTACAAATCCAAAGTTTTGTTTTCTATCATTGGTATTTTAAGAGGAGAGCCTTGGAGATCCCAGAATTTCAAAATTTTTTCAAGAAACAAAAGTTTCAATCGCGTAATGGCTTCCAACTCGTTAACTTTCTGAATCCGTGGGACAAATTTCAATTTGTCTACATCTAACGAAAATGGTGGTTGCCATCGTGCTGGGGGCTTTATTTTGCATATTCCGGTCTTTTCCGCGACGGGCCGAATTTTGGCGATATAGCCGAGTGGATCCATGAACTCTTCGGCCGTGGGCTCAAACACAGGAGCCTCAGGCGGCGCCGTAAAAGTAAACTCGGCTGTTTTCTGCATGGCATTTTTTTGTATAATTTTGCTATCCATTTTAATTAATTTTACTTGTGCTAACAATTGAATGGTTTTGTTCACTATTTGACGCGTCGATGTCCACTCCACATTTTACCAAACAAAGTCTACGTGACTTCTCGCCATGTGTAAATGGCTCCTAAAATCTTTATTATCTTGCGATAATAAAAACAAATGTCCACAGATTTTTAGATAGCATTAGGTTAATCACACGTAAACCATCCACAACACAAAAGTTGATAACGAACACGTAACCAATGCACTTTAAAATGCATTTAATTATTTCCGAGATATTGATTGATGTCGGACAAATTTTAGTACACAAACTCTTGTGTCCGTATTCCGTAACTAACGTAACGTAACGCAATGGAAATGGAGATTCTTCATTCGATACTTTTTGCTTGCTATTGCCATACTCTTCTCTTTTGAGTAGAGCCACACCACACCCGGTTCAAATTCGTTCTTGGAGCTAGCTAGACCGTATTCCCAACAGCATTGTTTTACTTATGCACGCTTAATATGTTATGATTAATATCAATAGTAAATTTACAATTCCTGTAATCTTACTTAACAAAAACAAAAAATATACAAAACATTTATATATCACCGTTTGGTAAACATGTTTAGAAATTGGGAATAAAATAAGCTAGCTTCAAAAACAATTGTTATGTCATTCAATACAACTGTCATCGTGACAGTACCGTATTGATAATTTTATTGCAGTAAATTGATTATATTAGAGTATTTTTACTATACGGGCTATGAATAAAAATTGTACATTAGGAACTACTATTAACATACATAGTAAATACAATGCTGAACTCGCTTCGAAGGGCTTGCATGCCCAATGTACAGCTGCAACAAGTTAGGTTAGGGCACAGGATCCGTGGTAAAGCTCCCATATTCTGCCGAACCTTGAAGGAAAGATTAGATGAATTAAATTATAAGGATGAGCTTTACACCACTCGAATCGACATCGGATTTCCTCGGCCTAAGTAAGTTAATTTTAGAAATATTTTGTAAACATGTACCTAATATAGGTTAGGATGTATTTTTGTATTTATTTTTTATTACAGAAATTCGTCCTCAGAATTGAGAGACGCACGCATTGAGCGCATGAAAAAAGTAAAAGCTGACAAGAATTTAGAACAGTTGGCTCGCAATCACAAACTAAAAGTGGATTTGAGTGAAGTCAGGAAAGAATGGCTGAATACTCAGGGCCCAAATCATAAAAAACAAGTAGCTGATCATTATGGTATCTATGAACATCTTTATGGCGAAGGGTACTTTGTGCCGTACAAGAATCTTGAGGTACTGTATGAGCTGAAAGATGGCAGTTCCTTGCCGGTGTATTGTGGGAATGTTATAAAACCTGCAGAAGCTCTGAACCCTCCCACTGTTGCGTTTGAATCAGATGGAAACACTATGTGGACGTTAGTTATGTCAAGCCTAGATGGACATTTAAATGAGAATGACAAGGAATATGTGCATTGGTTTGTTGCTAACATTCCTGGCAATTTTATTGAAAAGGGTGACAGCGTAGTGGAATATTTGCAACCATTTCCCTTGAAGGGCACAGGATATCACAGATATTCCTTTGTGCTGTATAAACAGGATGGAAGAATAACTTATGACATCCCTCAAGGTAAGAGTTTAATTTGAATTACAGCGAGATCTCAATAATGCAATCAAAAGTCTTTCAAATAGGGATGTAAATAATAATTTTATTTCCAAGTTTCCTATTCACACTTACATCATCTTTATACAAGGCTAAAAACAAGGAAATAACATGGTTGCAGTTTATTTTCCTTTATTATTTTAGTATAGTGCAGCCAGTGCTGGGGTTCCTAACCTTTTTCAGGTGGTGGTGAACTTGCAAGTTTAAAATTTAATCTTGGCACCCTAAGCTAGTTAGGCTATTCTATATAGATTGGGGAGGAGGATTGCCTCTCATGGCGCCCCACTTTACTGTCTAGGGCGCAATGGTGCATATTTTGGGAACATACACATTTTATAATGACATACTTAAAAACATCTTAAAATATAATTATGCATAACAAGATTGTATTCTAACTATCCAAAAATAATAATTTTGTTAGGATTTAAGTACATTTCAGTATAAAAAGTAAAGATATTTTAAATGTTTGTTAAAACAACTAAGTGTTTCACCTTAAATAAATAAAATAAGTGTTTAGTGATCATCTGTGAATTTATTACAATTTTAATAAAATAATTATTTTGTATGCTCTTCAGTGACATCCACGTCTCCCCTAGCAGCACGCACATTTGAGACTCGTGAATGGTACCAAAAGTACCAGGACAAGATCACCCCGGCAGGTCTGGCCTTCTACCAAACTGATTGGGACTACACCGTTAAAGACTTTTTCCACAATGTACTTGACAAGAAGGAACCAGGTAAATTGTTACTTTACTTAACCCTTTACCCACCAAGACGTCAACTGACGCACGCACCTACTGTTACAGCCCAATGTTACGAGTATCTACCTTGTTGAATGCATGCCGACGAATTATAGGAAGATTCATGAGGAAGCGCCGCACATATTTAATAGGCTAAATGTTGCATGGTTTATTGATGAGTAATTTAGTTGGTACTATTTTAATTTCTGATTCAAAAATAATTGGATATTACGGGGATAATGTTATTCACATTAAAATCAAGCATTAACTCTACATTTTGCTTCATACGATTAATAATCGAAGTATGGATTATGGTCGTTATAACTGTAGTTGCTGTAATTAAGCTTAAATACTCATATTCTCATATTCATATTGTACCAAGACAGGACATCAAAATTTCGTTGATGTACTTGGTTCGTCGTTATAAGGCCGCGGACTGGCGGCACGCGGCCCAAGCGAAGTCTTTAAACGATTTTGACTGTGTCTCTAATTTATTAATTCGCCAATGGTTTTTGTGCTTGATTCTGTAGCTTTTTGTAAGATGCTTTAAATATTGACTTTTTTTTTTGCTTTAAGGGGCTACCCCACGCCAATGACCTTCGATCTGAATCCCTTAGTTTTCTAATGTTTTTTGTAGCTTATTATATTAACAGCAACGGCTTTAAACATATTTACTTCAAAATTCATTGTCTTCGAGATATTTGGTATCAAAGTTGAACAATTTTTGTGTTACCTAATTAGTTTATAATTAAAACCGGACACGATTTTCGAGGCGTCAAAGTCAAAGATGAAACCAAATATGTAGATTTCGTACATGTAAGATCCTTCACAGCAAACTAGATAGGAAAAGAGTGTTTTTTTTTAGACAATGTTTAAAAAAATCATATAAAATACGTATTCATTTCTTTCAAAATCCGGTAGACAAAACCGGAGATAAAAGATTGAAGAACCGATAACCGTTTGTCTTACAATTCTATCTGTAGTGCAAAAAAAGGAGATACAATTCAAAACTTGTCAGAACTCGATGAAAACCTCGGGTAGCCCCTTAAAGAAGAAAATCAAATGCACAAAATGCATCGCATCCACGAATTATTATTTTGAAATACCTGTATTTACATGTTTGAGTATTTTTTTTTTCAACTTTGCAGTATATGAATATGATTTCCCGGAGGCCTACATCAAGCCCCAAACAAAATATCCAAAGAAGGAACCGTTCAACATCTACATGGACAAGTACCGTGACCCTAAAAAGATCAACAAGGAGTACTTGCTACGTAAACTTAAGGACGAGAATCCCTTCCAGAAACCGGCGCCTCCACTCAGGTAAATTAACCTTTTGACTGGGAAAGACGTCAACTGACGCGCGTGGCTACAGCTCAATATCAACCTTCGTGGAAACCGACAAGGTTCGCGTTGACGCGCTAGGCGTGGCGTTCAAAGGATTAAGAATGAAGCTTATTTTTAATAAGAATTTTTCAAATAAGCTCTGCTTTCTTGATTTATACTTACTTATTTTATTTCTGATGTGGACAGTTGTTGCGTTGTGAGATGTCTCTTTCCTAAGTCGCAAACTGAAGTGACACAGCTATAATATTACGCGATAACAAATCAAGAAGTGAATTGCTGACTTGGCCGTTTGTCCATAAACAATTTTTTTTTCAGCACACCATCGTAAAGGCTCGCGGAAACCGCATCAGTGTGATAACGGTCCTATTCAAACATATTAAATGTGGCTTTCCAAGGGTTTTCTAATGGAAAGGTTCTTATTAGTGATCCATAAGACTCGAGCCTTTGGAGCTCTTTTTTTAGGGCTCGCCTCATCTCTTGACGCCTAAAAGGCTAAAAGCATATTTAGCTCTTTAGCCCCCGAGCCTAGTTCTATTTAAGAGCCTAGAATCTTGGGGCTATTAAGCCCCTAAAAAAAAGCCTATTTAGCTCTTTAGCCCCCGACCGGCTGGCCGGGCTTAATAAGGTTATTAGCCCCAAGAGTCTAGGATCTTAAATAGAACTAGGCTCGGGGGCTAAAGAGCTAAATAGGCTTTTAGCCTTTTAGGCGTCAAGAAATGAGGCGAGCCCTAAAAAAAGAGCTAAAAGGCTCGAGTCCTTTGGATCACTAGTTCTTATGCACATGAAGCATAAGGACCCTTCTCTGATGGAAAGCCACAAATGTGTTTATAAAAACTAGTCACTCACGTTCTTAAAGTCGAAATTGGAATGAAATGTGTATGATCTTCACGTAAATTTTGTTATTAAAGTTGCCTTAATCAATTTAAATTAAATTTCAGATTCCCCAATGCCCATCCAATGCCGAAGGACATGCCTTCGTGGCTCAAGTTGCACGAAAAGAAGATTCGGCTGAAGTGGGGAAGAGTCAATGATGTCTAATATTATAATGTAATATATCAAATAAACCGTATTGCTAGTATTTCTAGGTGTTTTATTCATTACAATAAATGCTACTTTCATAAGACAGATTTGTTGAAAGCAATCTTGACAATATTTAAATTTAATCGTTTTACAGCTGTCTTGAAATTTGACCGTGGGTTAACGGTTTAACCCCGGGTTAGTGTGATGGTGCATGTGGCCCTTAGAGGCCCTAGGATAAGTACAGTAGTTGCTGACTCTTGTCTCTATAGGAGAACTTGCTATGACTTAAATGTCAGAAAAAAAGCTCAATTTGTCGGTAGATGGCACTGTACCATGCTCAAACTAGCGAACGATGTGTCGACGCAAAATGCAGTAGTCTTAGGATGATCGGCATTTACGACGAAGAGTTCTGAAAGACTTCTGGTCTTCATCATCAGTTTATTTTTGACATGGTAAACTTTCGTAGCAATACGTGTGTTGCCTTAAGAGCGCTATTACATTTCGGCGTTGAGCGAGTTTAGGTATTTTACGCGCTGCGGCAGGCCGTGCGAGCTCAGTACGCCGATCCCTTCTACCACACTCGCACTACAATGATGGATTAAACATTCTTGATCCTTCGCGAAGCATATTGAAATCAACCATAACAACACTAACTGTACTTAACTTTTAAAGTTCTAAAACTGTTATTTGGTAAGTACGAAAATACTAAATGCAGTGCAAATGTACATAGGGGCTGTTCATAAATTACGTCATCTATTTTTGACGATTTTTGACCCCCCCCCCCCCCCCACCCCTCAAATCATCCAAAAATCAAGCTTCGGATGAATCTGTTTCCTCCTACGTCATGTTACCATCATCCGATGTCCAGACCCCCCCCCCACTCCTCCCATTTGAAACGACGTAATTTATGAATAGCCCCATACTCGTACTTATGAAGGTATATTACTCGAAAGAAATTATAGGTACCTACTCGCTTATTTACATGTTTCGTCATTGCATTTGGTACCTATAGGTTGTAAAGTTTGTATCAACGAGGGTTTAAAAACGAACTGGTACTGAGGATCTGATGATGATTAAGGTGGTCACGGATACCAATCAACCATGTAGTAACATGATTAGGCTCGTTTGATTCGTCTCAACAAGATCTTTGACACTGAAGATACACAGGGTCTGATGATGGAGCTGGAAGGTGGCCACGGGTACCAGTCTATCATGTAACTAAACAACTTCGTGTTTGGGCTCGTTTGATTCGTCTCAACAAGATCTTTGAGACAAGACAGTACTCAGGGTCTGATGATGGAGCTGGAAGGTACCATTACCAATCAACCATGCAACTAAACCACATCGTGTTTAGGATCGTTTGATTCGTCTCAACAAGATCTTTGACACTAGGTGATACTCAGAGTCTGATGATGGAGCTGGAAGGTGGTCACCGGTACCAATCAACCATGCAACTAAACCACTTCGTGTTTAGGCTCGTTTTATTCGTTTCAACAAGATCTTTGACACAAGATAGTACTCAGGGTCTGATGTTGGAGCCGGAAGGTGGTCACCGGTACCAATCAACCATGCAACTAAACCATTTCGTGTTTAGGCACGTTTTATTCATCTCAACAAGATCTTTGACACAAGGTAGTACTCAGGGTCTGATGATGGAGCGCGAAGGTGGCGACGGGTACCTGAGTAGTATCTTGTCTCAAACATCTTATTGCGAGGAATCAAACGAGCCCAAACACGAAGTGGTTCAGTTACATGGTAGACTGGTACCCGTGGCCACAGTCCAGCTCCATCATCAGACCCTGAGTACTAACTTGTGTCAAAGATCTTGTTGCGACGAATCGAACGAAGCCAAACACGAAGTGGTTTAGTTGCATGGTTGATTGGTACCGGTGACCACCTTCCGGATCCATCATCAGACCCTCAGTACTACCTTGTGTCAAAGATCTTGTTGCGACAAATCAAACGAGCCCAAACACGAAGTGGTTCAGTTACATGGTAGACTGGTACCCGTGGCCACAGTCCAGCTCCATCATCAGACCCTGAGTACTAACTTGTGTCAAAGATTTTGTTGCGACGAATCGAACGAAGCCAAACACGAAGTGGTTTAGGGGCTATTCATAAATTACGTCATTTCAAATTAGGGGGGGGGGTCTGGACATCGGATGACGGTAGCATGAAGTAGGAGGAAATGGGGTCATTTGAAGCATGATTTTTGGATGATTATAGGGGGGGGGGGGGGGTCAAAAATCGATGACGTAATTTATGGACAGCCCCTTAGTTGCATGGTTGATTGGTACCGGTCACCACCTTCCGGATCCATCATCAGACCCTCAGTACTACCTTGTGTCAAAGATCTTGTTGCGACAAATCAAACGAGCCCAAACACGAAGTGGTTCAGTTACATGGTAGACTGGTACCCGTGGCCACCTTCCAGCTCCATCATCAGATCCTGAGTACTATCTTGTGTCTAAGGTCTTGTTGAGACGAATCAAACGAGCCTAAACACGAAGTGGTTTAGTTGCATGGTTGATTGGTACCGGTGACCACCTTCCGGCTCCAACATCAGACCCTGAGTACTATCTTGTGTCAAAGATCTTATAGAAACGAATAAAACGAGCCTAAACACGAAGTGGTTTAGTGGCATGGTTGATTGGTACCGGTGACCACCTGCCGGCTCCATCATCAGACCCTGAGTACTATCTTGTGTCAAAGATCTTGTTGAGACGAATCAAACGAGCCTAAACACGAAGTGGTTAAGTTGCATGGTTGATTGGTACCGGTGACCACCTTCCGGCTCCATCATCAGACCCTGAGTATTATCTTGTGCCAAAGATCTTGTTGAGACGAATCAAACGAGCCCAAACACGAAGTGGTTTAGTTGCATGGTTGATTGGTACCGGTGACCACCTTCCGGCTCCATCATCAGACCCTGAGTACTATCTTAAGTCAAAGATCTTGTTGAGACGAATAAAACGAGCCTAAACACGAAGTGGTTTAGTTGCATTGTTGATTGGTACTGGTGACCACCTTCCGGCTCCATCATCAGACCCTGAGTACTATCTTAAGTCAAAGATCTTGTTGAGCCGAATCAAACGAGCCCAAACACGAAGTGGTTTAGTTGCATGGTTGATTGGTACCTTTGACCACCTTCCGGCTCCATCATCAGACCCTGAGTACTATCTTGAGTCAAATAAATACATATAGAATGTCAGGTCGTTTCAAATATTTTTAATCCTGTCCGGTAGTTTATTAAACTGTACCATTATAAATTATAATACTATAAAAACAGTGCTAGGATCAAAGTCTCTCGTTGCGGTTTACACGCACACAGTATAGCGTTTTACACGGCGCCCGCCGCACACAATGATAAAAAACCTCGTCGTCGCCGTTGAAAATGTGCGGAGCCGACCGACACACGTCCTGCCTCTACAAGCTCTGCCGCGGCACTGAGCTGGCGCAGCGCGCGTCATCGGTAATATAGAGTAGTTTTCAAAAAATTGCCAAAAAATTATAGTAGAATTTCATAAACACTAATGTATACCAACAGTATAAGCAAACGTTGCAGATTGCTTAAGTATGAAAATGACTTCGATATTAAGTAGATTTTCGTAGGAATTGACACTTGTTTCGGAGAGAAAATCGAGTTCGTTTTACTTTGATTTTCTCTTTCTCAAAGGTATGTAGGAAAAATATAGTTTGATATGCCTAAAGTACAGGGTATTAGTAATACAAAATAGCCAGGTTTAGCAGAGTAAAATTCTCAACATTTCCAAATAAGATCTCGCCATTCAGTGCTTCACGGGGTTTTTCGGAAACGACCATCAGAAAAAAAATCATTACTAATTTAATAAGTCCTTTTTCTAATATTTACAACGATATTTATAAAGATAAGAAGACGCTTTTACTGGAACAAGTACTCATTGTTTCTAATAATGAGCGCAAAGTCCTGAATTTCGTCGACTAGTATCATCAATTTTGCATTATTTCGACTTTTCTTGTAAGAGCGCTCTTAAGCCCCCCATTCACACTCCTACCGTGTAGGCCGCCTCGTAGTCTGCCTCGTTGGGTAGGATTGTGTATGGGGGTTGCGGACTACGAGCCGTCCTACCGTCTAGCCGTTTGTCCGCAACCCCCATACACAATCCTACCCAACGAGGCGGACTACGAGGCGGACTACAAGGTAGGAGTGTGAATGGGGGTTGCGGACTACGAGCCGTCCTACAAACGGCTAAACGGTAGGACGGCTCGTAGTCCGCAACCCCCATACACAATCCTACCCAACGAGGCGGACTACGAGGCGGCCTACACGGTAGGAGTGTGAATGGGGGGCTTTAAAGGTGAATATCGTAGGACCTATGAGATTGTTAATCTTTATGTAAATAAAAGAGTGGTATTCCACATATCTATCCGATTTCTTTGTCCAATGTGTGTGGCGTCTCACATTTTGCTTTAATGGGAGAGTGAGACGTACTGACATTGGACACTTGGAATAACCCGAACCCGAGTTTTTTTAAGGTTCAAATCGAGTAAATATTTCTTTAAGTGTGCAGAAAGTGAAACGTTTCTGCTCTAGGGCGTTTTACTTTCCAGTTAGGTGCTTTTTTTTACCATAGATAATTGAAATCTGCTTTTAAATGGATTTGTACAATTTTCATTCTGATATTTAACTCCCAATTCCATGAATAACGATACTTTTACCTAAATTCTTAATAATTAAAAGTGCCCTCAAGAAATACTATAAAAGTTTATACTTAGTCAGGTTTTTTATACCAATGTCAAGCGAAGTCAGATAAATAAATAAGAAATTTCGTTTTTCGCGATAGGGCCTCTGTTGACGACCCTTTCGCAAAGAGGGCCATTCGCGACGCGTTACCGGATCTCGACGCACGTTAAGGTAGGTACGGATGTAGTGCATAAAGGCCTGTGCACACCGGCTGCGTGACGTGCACGTGTGCGTGCGGCGTTGTAGTATACAGATCCTTATGAGAGACGGCACACCGCTTGCGTGACGTGTGCGTGCGCGGCTCCAACATTTTAGCGCACGCGCACGTGCACGTCACGCACACGCAAGCCAGTGTGCACAGGCCTTAATTGTTTTCCTTCGTTTTTTCTCGGAAACGTTCGTATTTGTCATGCTACTTCAGTCAACCTCAGTACTTTTTGTACCGAGACTGACTGAAATAACAAGACACGTTCGAACGTTTCCGTGAAAATACGAAGGAAAATAACTATGCACTACATTTGTATGAAGGGATAATATGCAGGGAGTGTAGAGAGAAAAACCATACTTTTATTCAAGTATTTAATACAAAAATAACTAGCACAATAAAACAAAATTGCCTTTAAAAGTAATCAAGTATTGTAATGATTAGAAAACTTACTTTGGAATTTCAACAGACTTTCTCGAAAGTGAAACTAGATAAAGAAAGTTGCTTATTATATTATACACTAACTCGAAAAATTTAAAGCTGGTGAAAGATAATTGGATACACTAAATAAACACGCAGCTTTGACTCATCGTACACAAGCGATTTTTATATATTAGTAAATGCATACGAATAAATATATTTTAAGTGGAATTATTCAAGCACCACTAACCTCTGTTACCAGTCCCCTAAATATAAGTTATACAAACTAAAACGGGACATAATCATGTATAAAGTAAATTAACCCTTACCATTGTCCACTTTGTTAACTGACAATTAGTGTTTTTTTGGTATAAAATCTTGTATTTGACGTGGGAAAGTTTTAGCACCCATATAGATTTTTAGAAAATGAGATGGTGGGACGACTTGGACGCATTCTGCCCCAAATGGTAGGAAAATGCCGATGACAGGGTCGAGTGGAGAAAACGAGGGGAGGCCTTTGCCCAGCAGTGGGACGCTATAACGGGCTAAGAAAAAGAAAAATATTGCAATACATGAGACCAATAACTTATTAAAATCTCGTCAAATTTACCTCAAACCCCTTTTATCTAAATATAGGCGTGAGATATTTTATTTTCTACGTGTTTAAGTCCCGTTTTAGTAGAAATGATGACGTGTGAAATCGTACACGCTTAAATTAATATTTTGTTATACTCGTAATATCTTATATATTATTTTGAAGGTATTCCATTTAAAAACCATAATTTAGCTTAACTTCAAACTCGGGTAAATCCATCTGTCAGATTATGCGATTTTGGTATTAAGAAAAGGTAATAGGGTAGATATTTGCTGAGAGTCGAATGGATTTACTCGAGTTTGAAGTTAAGCGACACAATTCACAGCGTTGTATTTTTTTTGTTATATACACCCTAATGAAATAAAAAACAATAATGTTAAATCAATGTACTTAATATTTTTAGCGTCGAAAAATAAAAATAGCGTAGTGTACAAAAAGTGTACTTTAGTGTTCATAAGTTTATTTTTTAGGAGCGTTAAAAATATTGTATATCTATACTTAGTTATTAGGACGACGTATCTGTGTATTGGAAATTTGAATATTATATCATACAAGATTTATTTGCGTTATATTAGGGTTTATTTTAAAAAAATCGGGTCTTGGAGCGTCTCGACCGCGGTAATTTTATATACCTAGTAAAATTATAGATGAATAATGACTGACTTTTGGGATCGAACAAGATGTCATAAAGTTGTCTTTTTTCATACTAAAGTGGTCATTATACAACCTTATTCACATTTAGGAGCGCCAAAGACGGCACCGATAGTCAAATGCGATGCAAATGCACATTATTAATGAATATATAACAGGTTATGTAAAGTGCGGCGGTGAAATGAAAGCGCTCCTTGGCCCGACCGTGCGACCTCGGGTGCTGGCGGCGGGGCGGGCGAGGCGGGGCGGGGCGGGGCGGGGCGGGCGGGCGGCGCGGGCGCGGCCTAGTCGAGGCCCACGTCGTCGTCAGTCGCGGGCTTCGGCCCGGCGCCCGGCGCGCCTGCGCCTGCGCCTGCACCACCGAATCCTGAGGCAAATCATTTGTCATTAAAATAAGTATAAATAGGATGATATCTAAGAAAGCAACAGAATTTGCGTGGTGATACGAGAAGAAAAAATTATATAGCCATCGGTGAAATGCTCTAAAAAAAGATTTCAGGATAACGGTAAATTTAAAACTTAAAAATGAATAAAATAAAGAGAGACGAATAACTGCTACTCAGTGGCGTAGCTAGGCGTGGGCGAATGTGGCGTTCGCCCACGGCCTCGCACTTTTGGGGGGGGCCTCGCAAAGCTAGCCTTTTTATTACCTCGGGAAACACAATCAAAAGCATTATTCGACAGTACGTACCACCAGCGGCGCTGAAGAACTTGCTCTGCAGCTTCTCAATGGCGGCGGCCACCTTGGGGTTGTTCTGGTACTTCACGAAGTTGGCCGGGTTGGACGACACGTCTTGGAAGGCCATGGCTACGTCTGGGTCCTGAAATTAAGTCAACATGACTTTTACGTTAGTATGTATTATAATCTGTATCTTTAGGTATTTAAATTAAAATAAACAAACAATTTCGGGTAGTTATAACATGTATTGGTTAACCGACCAATTATTAAACCGCCTGGATCAGTCACTGAACGACCTGAGTTTAACCTGCATTATTTGATCGTGTAATGTTTTCTTCTACCTTCAACTGGCTTAAGGAGCCATTTGAGGGTAGATTTTGTTTACTTTTATTTAAATACCTAAAGATACAGAGTATAGGCATT
This sequence comes from Cydia splendana, assembly GCF_910591565.1. Taxonomy (NCBI): domain Eukaryota; kingdom Metazoa; phylum Arthropoda; class Insecta; order Lepidoptera; family Tortricidae; genus Cydia; species Cydia splendana. The sequence goes on along the minus strand of NC_085960.1, from coordinate 31,105,058 downwards.
AGGTAAACGTGTACGTGACGTGTACTGCAGTCCCAATCGATACAATACAGATTGGCCCAAAAATAATATTGACAAAGAATTTAATTAAGGTAAGAGTGTGCGGAGCGTAAAATACAACTTAAACAAATGAGGTGCTTACCTGAATGAGTGCCATAATCTCGGGATCGCTGATGAGACTGGCGATGTCGGGCATGCCGCCGCCGCCGCCGCGCGGCATGCCGCCGGGGAAGCCCGCGCCGGGGAAGCCCGCGCCCGGGAAGCCGCCGGGGAAGCCCGGGGCGTCGGCCTGCGCCTGCGCCGCCCGAGCGCGCGCCTCCTGCGCCTTGCGGGCGCGCCGCAGCTTGTCTTGATGCTAGAAGGATGAAAGCATTCAATATACTTGATGAATAAAAAATGGATCGCTTGGCGTAAATGAAGAAATGGTGCTAGAATTAGACCAAGAAAAGTCTGCAGCGATTTTGATAACCCACGCAGTGCAAGTGTTTTTATACGTCATAATTTCATAGAAGTTTGGCGTTTAAAATGACACCTGTACTGCGTGGGCTATCAAAATCGCTGCAGACTTTTCTCGGTCTGACTCTAACTCGTTTGTACCGTAAAATAAAATTAATTCATCAAGTAAAGTAATCGAAACCACTTAAATACCTCCTTCTCCTCCTTCCTGCGTTGCATGGTCGGCTTGTGCTGGCGCGGTTTCTCGGCGTTAGGCTTGACTTCTCGCAGCTACTCGTCAGTTTTGTCGTCGTAGTCGATTACCTCTAGTGGTGATGTATACATGTTAGGATACAAACCTCCTCCTCCTTCCTGCGTTGCATGGTCAGCTTGTGCTGGCGCAGTTTTTCGGCGTTAGACTTGACCTCTTGCAGCTACTCGTCAGTTTTGTCGTCGTAGTCGATCACCTCTAGTGGTGATGTATACATGTTAGGATACAAACCTCCTTCTCCTCCTTCCTGCGTTGCATGGTCAGCTTGTGCTGGCGCAGTTTCTCGGCGTTAGACTTGACCTCTTGCAGCTACTCGTCAGTTTTGTCGTCGTAGTCGATTACCTCTAGTGGTGATGTATACATGTTAGGATACAAACCTCCTTCTCCTCCTTCCTGCATTGCATGGTCAGCTTGTGCTGGCGCAGTTTCTCGGCGTTAGGCTTGACCTCTTGCAGCTACTCGTCAGTTTTGTCGTCGTAGTCGATCACCTCTAGTGGTGATGTATACATGTTAAGATACAAACCTCCTTCTCCTCCTTCCTGCGTTGCATGGTCAGCTTGTGCTGACGCAGTTTCTCGGCGTTAGATTTGACCTCTTGCAGCTACTCGTCAGTTTTGTCGTCGTAGTCGATCACCTCTAGTGGTGATGTATACATGTTAAGATACAAACCTCCTTCTCCTCCTTCCTGCGTTGCATGGTCAGCTTGTGCTGACGCAGTTTCTCGGCGTTAGATTTGACCTCTTGCAGCTACTCGTCAGTTTTGTCGTCGTAGTCGATCACCTCTAGTGGTGATGTATACATGTTAGGATACAAACCTCCTCCTCCTTCCTGCGTTGCATGGTCAGCTTGTGCTGGCGCAGTTTCTCGGCGTTAGACTTGACCTCTTGCAGCTACTCGTCAGTTTTGTCGTCGTAGTCGATCACCTCTAGTGGTGATGTATACATGTTAGGATACAAACCTCCTTCTCCTCCTTCCTGCGTTGCATGGTCAGCTTGTGCTGGCGCAGTTTCTCGGCGTTAGACTTGACCTCTTGCAGCTACTCGTCAGTTTTGTCGTCGTAGTCGATCACCTCTAGTGGTGATGTATACATGTTAGGATACAAACCTCCTTCTCCTCCTTCCTGCGTTGCATGGTCAGCTTGTGCTGGCGCAGTTTCTCGGCGTTAGGCTTGACCTCTTGCAGCTACTCGTCAGTTTTGTCGTCGTAGTCGATCACCTCTAGTGGTGATGTATACATGTTAAGATACAAACCTCCTTCTCCTCCTTCCTGCGTTGCATGGTCAGCTTGTGCTGGCGCAGTTTCTCGGCGTTAGGCTTGACTTCTTGCAGCTACTCGTCAGTTTTGTCGTCGTAGTCGATCACCTCTAGTGGTGATGTATACATGTTAGGATACAAACCTCCTTCTCCTCCTTCCTGCGTTGCATGGTCAGCTTGTGCTGGCGCAGTTTCTCGGCGTTAGGCTTGACTTCTTGCAGCCACTCGTTAGTCTGGTCGTCGTAGTCGATCTTCAGCGACTCGCACAGGTCGTGAGATGCCTCCTCGAACTTGCCCAGCAACCTGTAAGGATTATCAGCATAATTTTAAAGCACTCGTGCAGAAGTTTACCAATAGGTAAGTATATAAAGATTTTTTTTTTAACAGACTAGTAAAATGATTAGGTTAAAGTTTTAGAAACATTTGGGCTGTTTTTAATGTCTTACTAAAAAAGCATTAACCATGTAACCGCCAAAGACGTCAACTGGCGCGACTTCAGCCCAATATCAACCTTTTTGCATTCCGACAAGGTTCAGGATGGCGCACCGCACACGACAGGCGTGGCGTTCAAAGGGTTAACATGAAATACTAACCTATACGCTCTCCCGCGGAATTTGTACGCAGCGGCACTGTCGCAGTTGAGTTCCAGAGCCTGTGTGCAGTCTTTGATGCACGCGTTCGGTTTGTTCAGCTTTAGATACACCTGCAACCAAATACATTCAATTAATATAACAAGGTATCTGAAGATTGACCCACCAATAGAAAACACGGAAGATTGTGAGTTCAAAACTCCTTGATGCTAAATAGTACCTACTAAAGTCAGATCACGTAAGTTTTCATGCCAAGCACTTCGCCATGGAGCTTATAGCGATTTGTATGCAGTTTTACTGCCAAGTTTTGATTTTTGTATGGTCAGAGTCTAAAAGTTCTGTTTAGGAAAAATAGCATAAAAGGGGGTCAAAGGTTATGTCCACTTTAGACGTTGTCAAATTTAGGGTTAATTTAATTAGTTAACGGAATTCTAAGATAAATAAATTTGTGCTAAATATTGTAGCCAATTTGACACCTGAGACCCAGAAGCAATTGTTTTGTTTTTGAAATTGGAACCCTTAGTTACATAATAAAAGTTCAAAATAGATTTTGGAATATGTACAAAAAATTGTACGCAGGGACATAGGAGGCTATAAGTAGATGACACTGCAGGTTTTATGATAACTAGATTGTTACAGGTTACCAATATCTACATTCAACAATACTTTGCACTTATTTACGCGCTTTTTTATCTTTCTTTATCTATTACGCGAGATTTGTAAGGCGATTTCATTGCATTAAGAAAAATAAGTATTTTGGTATGTAGTGGCGCATCATTACTGCTGAATTTCCACTATGACTTGGAACTTCAGTAGCCGTTTAAGTGTAATGCTTTTCGATGTCACTTGGCGGCTTCCTAAGGCGCATATGAATGATATGGTGGAAACCTTCGCAGTCAATGGGTAACTCTCAATAGGGAATATTAGGCAAAGCTCTGTGTACATGGCACCACTAGCACATACAGTAAACAAACCTCATTGACATCATGACACATCATGCGTCACTAGGTCAATCACATATGGCCTACCGCGAAGGCGAGAGCAGATAAAGAAATCCCGATTTTCGCGTTTCGCGGTAGGCCACCTGTAAACAAACCGCCTTGGTGCATCAATGTCATAGTGAAAACTTGTCAAAAAACTGTTTAAGGCATAGTATGTATAAGTTACTAGCTTCGTTTACTAAACAAATTAATGCTGCACTCTGGCGGCAGAACATTGCAGTAATACTCCCTATAGGCAGAGCAATGGGCCCCAACGCCACTGTGAGTGGAAAAACCACTTTTCCTATATTTCTAAGAATCATTTAAAGATTTTTTCATTTCTTACCTGTCCTCTCTTAGCAAAGAGCAAGGCACTCTGTGGGTTCAGCTGTATAGCCTCATTATACAACTTGATGGCCTCCTCAAAGTTCTGCTCCGAGAATGCCCTCATGGCCGCAGACCTCTTCTCGTCCGACTGGTCCCTTTCCTCATCTGTGGTCTCCTTTGACTGGTCGCCCATGACTTGAGAATCATCTAGTACATCTGGTTCTATGACACCTAATGTAAAAAAAATTTAAAGACAAATATGAAGATTGAAGATAATACAATAATACAATAATCTTCATTGAAGATAATACAATAATACAATAATCTTCATTGAAGATAATACAAACACAGAATAGATTACCTTACATATGTAGAAAAAATGGTATGTAATTATCAAACTACAGAAACTGCTAGAATACTGATGGCCTTTAAAGCTCAACTGAGAGACTTGATTACATCACTAAAAGGAACCAAATAAAAATATTTAAAATATGATATAGATTTTATAATGATAAGTAACACAAGCCTTTTCATTCTATTTGAAAAAAAAATGACACAACTGTTTGTTAAGTACAGTTTGTAACTATAAAATTTTAATTCCTAAAATTCTTAAAGCAAATTTGGTTTTAGTAAGCATTTATGATTTGACTGCCTATTGTTATGGTCAGGCACTTGTGCCTTAATGATAACTACAATATCTGGGAGACCGAGCTTTGTTCAGAAAACGTACAAAAACTCAAAAATGCTCGTTTTTCCAGAGATAAGACCTAGCTAGATCGATTTATGGCCCCTGAAAACCCCCATATAGCAAATTTCATCGAAATCGTTAGAGCCGTTTCCGAGATCCCTGAAATATATATATAAATAAATAAGCAAGAATTGCTTGTTTAAAGGTATCCAATTAAAAAATTGTGTTTATCAAACAACCAACAATGTTACATAAATAATAATTGCTTAAAAACTTGCCTTCCATATCCAGCTCAACATCTGACTCCGGGTCCGACTCTTCATCAGATGAAGGTATCTTATCAGCATTATTATTTGATGGAGGAACACTGTAAGGTAAATTATAGTTATAGAATTTAACAAGAGACTGCAAAATTAAATATTCAGGTTCTAGAATCATATGGAAATAAATGCAATTGGTCATATGCAGTATATTGTTTTCAAGTGAGCATGGCTCATTTTTCAAGCAGTATATATATTAATATAGCCCAATGGTTCCTAAACTAAGCTTTGGTTGCGTTAGATCTGGTCCGCAAGCCTTAAAATCCGGCCCATGAGACAAATTCCATAAAATCCAGCCGGCAATAATAAAGTGAAAGCCTGGTTGTGGCCCTTAGGTCAAAATAATTAGAGATGCAAGCGGCATTGGGGAATTAGGAATGTGAATGACTGTCCAGGGCCTTCTGCCACAAAAATATAGATTAATACTATTAATAGAGAAAGCACCCGGACTATGCCCACACCAAAGCTAGTCAGTTAGGTCTTGCTACCCTCTGCTACTAGCTATTTATAATCTATTATGTTTTTTTTCTTATGGATAATAATCTGGTACACTATATGAAAACAAACTAAAGAAATAAAACAGCTGCAAATGTTTATACTTTGCAACATTTCAGCTAAAATATGATCCATGCAGGATATTGACCCAATGACTGCGTAAATACTAGATCGCTGGCCATTGACGCACTTAGCGTTCTCATGTTCTCTACATAACATACATCACTCCTATTTATGGGAGGCCTTCACACGCTGCTCAACAATAAGAATCATAAAAAAAAAACAATTAACAAAAAGCAATCATACCTATCTCCAGATGCTGTAAACGTTTTAGCACCAAAAGTCGCCGCGGGTATTGTGCCGCCAAGCGAAGTAATGTAATCCTTGAAGAATACTATTTTAGGGTGGTTCAAGATCTGAGGCTGGCTTTTGCAAATTTCTATGAACATCTTCAGTTGCCCCAGCTGTTCCTCGTTGAATGGACAACTCATCTTGAATCCTGTGAGTTACCGGCGAAACCACGAAAAGTATTCTGCAATGTAATGCACCTGTCAGAACGATATTACTTTTACAAATAGTTGGCAATGCAGAGAAATTATCAAGAATTTACTTCTGACTGGAAATAAAAGACAACTTACGCTTAAGATGCGAAATAAAGAAACTGGTTAGCGGTATTCTAATGTATCTAAACTGACGCAAGAAACTCTTGTTTGCGGCGGATTACAGAAAATTCCAGTGTCCGGCGCAGCGCAGACAAGACAAACAAATTACAAAACCTGTTACAGATAAAATATCCCTACATTCGTTCTTGTCAAATGTAAAACTGTAACAGACGGGCGTACCGGACCGCAGCCTTGATTTGGTCTGGTCAGCACAAGGTCAGCAAAATGTATTTCTCGATCTCACCATGAAGTTGGAGCGAGTTGTCAGTTTTTTTGTCATACTAATTTGAACCTTATCACCGAGACAGAATGTTGTTCGTACCAGACTAGAGAAAACGGTCCACATGAGATAGAAAAACCCGAGCCCTGTGTCTCACTCGCACATGTCGCCAATGTTAAAAAGATACCATTTTGGTAGAAATTATATCAATATACTACTGAAATTCATTACCTTCTTATACTATTTTAGAGCTATATTCCAATTACAGTTCTGATATCTTTTAAGTAATTTGTTAATTATTATGATGTTAATATTATTAACTGATTAAGCCAAGCATGTGCGCAACAAAAAAACAGTAAATTGAATATGGTAGAAATTGTAGTAACTTTGAATATTAATTGGTATCCCCAACTTGATGACGATTAGGGTGACTATGATGTCGGTACGATTTGGATCGGTCTTACAAAATTGTTATTTCATACTTAATGTAAAAATAACTTTACCTAAATAGTATACTAATAAATAAATAAAGATATACTTATTTCGGCATGTTTAATTATTCGGTTCACGTAATGAGAGCTACATAATTGCCAAAAATTAAATCCGAAGTCCTTGGACATTACAGACTCATATATATACATAATATTTAATTACTGGAACGTTAATTCTAACTATTTATATATATGTAATCGATTCTATATAGGTTGGGCCGACATTTCCGTCAGTATACAAAAGCGGCAAATTTGAAAATGTTGTTCCCATTACAGATCTACGATGACGCTTACCCTTAACCCGTGGAGCGCCCTACACAGACACGTGTGCTGGTAACTAGTATAGGAGTTCCATACTACGGTAATTCTGGGGCGCTCCAGGGGTTAAAGAATAGCTAAAGTATGCAAAAGGGAAGTCATCACGTATATGAACACACCATGAGTATGATATTGATAGTGATCGGTATTTTGTTAAATCATGAATTATGAAGAGCATAAATAGTGTAGAATGCCGGTTTACACAGTTAAATGTAAGTTTTTATTTCGTCGTGTGCTAATATTTTATCATTTTAGTCAATAATCAAGATAATTTCGTGTAAAAACATAAATTTTTACGCTACGCTAGGGCTTGACAAAATGACTAGTATCGATAACCAGTGGGCATAGTAATAATATAAATTTATTTGCGTTGCAAGTGTTGAAAGTAGGAATTAAATTCGCAACGACTGGTGATAAATTAAAACACGACCGAAGGCAGCGTTTTTAATCGATACGATTTGCGAATTACCAAGTACAACTACAACGTTTTACCCGACCCTGGATATCTGTCTCGCTCTCTCTTATAGCTGTCTTTGATAGAAATAAATAGAAATAGAAAATATTTATTTGGCGTACAAAAACATACCTACATTACGGTAAGTACAACATAAAGTTCACAATAGAGTAAACATACACCAAATAGGATGCCGCTCAGCATAAGCAGTGTCTGTAAGACACTACGCTGGTTTTCACCCAATACGTACGATGGACGTACAGTGGACCACCTTCCTCACAATCAAGCATGATCGCATTGATCGCGATCCAATACGCCCATCCCATCTGTAACAGCTTTTATAACGACTAAAAGCTTTATAACGACTAAATGAAGTAAGGTTGTGTGAAGCGTTTTACAGAAGAGAAAAAAACTATATCCATCTCTTTTCTGGGGCAATTATACTAGCATAGGGAAAATACAGTATGATTCTCTGTGATTATGCACGAATGAGAAAAGATCTTGGCCAAACTATACATTCCATCTTATGCTAATATCCCACATTCATATGACTTATGGTCACCCTAATTAGAAAGAGATGGAGGGCTCAGGTTTGACCTCTCATGTGGACACACTTTTTGGCCAGTGTACACTATCCAGTTTACTCTCTACGTCCGTGGATCTCACTTAAGCCCCCCATTCACACTCCTACCTTGTAGTCCGCCTCGTTAGGTAGGATTGTGTATGGGGGTTGCGGACTACGAGCCGCCCTACAAACGGCTAAACTCGGAGTAATTAACAATGGAGCCGCCATTAACAGGCGTTTCCCCTCTGTCGAAAATAGGCGGCCAATGGTCAACCACATGTCAACCATATGTATGGTCTGACGTTTATCTGACATGACGTACCTATACATTTGATGTGCCCCTCCCCCGCAAAAAACGGCAGACTATTTTGTACCGAAAATTTTAGACATGGCGTCTCCGTTGGTTATATCCTCTAAGCGGCTAAACGGTAGGACGGCTCGTAGTCTGCAACCCCCATACACAATCCTACCCAACGAGGCGGACTACAAGGTAGGAGTGTGAATGGGGGGCTTAATAGCTGCGTGGCCCGATCAAGGCCTGTTCACTTCCTAAGAAAGTTATGTCCCCAAATAATTGCGCATGTATGCGCCTGAAGCTTCTATGTGTGCTTTGGCCTCCTAGAAAAAGTTGCCAGTAATCAAATAAAAACATTTTTCTACAGCAACATTGCTCCCAACTAAGATTTATATTTTCACGATTTTTTTACATTATTAATCATAAAACGGGACTTAAAACAGTTAAAACTTAACTACAAGCGATTAAGTTTTATAATGAATATTTGCTTCCAACTGTCTTTATCAATGTTCATAAAATATATGGAGGGTAGGTACGTCTACCCACCATAATAAAAAAAAATATTTGTCAATGACTCTGTCCAACTGCTGTGGTTAAAGTTCATAACGAAAATTTTAGTTATTAAATCTTTAAATAATAAATACAACGTAGCGGTACTACCACTTAAGACTCTGTAAGGCCCCATTCGCACGACAGCTTAAAAAGCGTTGCGTTAAAACCCGACGTTGGCGCTTTTTTACCGTTTCCAATATTTGTGTTCATATGAACGCTTAAAAATCACTTATGAGTCGTACTGCCACGTACGCATCTCAGCAAAGCCATACTTTATTTGCTATTACGACGTATTATTTGAATATAGCTTGAATATTTCAGGAATTTGTAAGCATAAGTTGACATTTTTAAGGTGAAACTAATAATAATCTTGACGATTGACACCAAAAATTGACACTTGACAGTCAACTGACAGCAGCGCCGGCGCTTTTTTAACGCTTGTGAGAACAGATACACGGAGTTCCGTATGCTCTATTCAATTTGACGCCAACGCTCAACGCCGAAAATCGAACAGTGCTCGATAAAAAAGCGCCGCGCCTAAAAACCGCCTTCGTGTGAATACATACATGGTTATCCATTTGTGTCATTCAGACGCTTTTTTAACGCGCGTTGAAAAAGCTGCCGTGCGAACGGGGCCTAAGTCTGTACCTACATGGATTACAGCAATGCACATAGAAAATGTGCTAAATGCGGAGCAACGGCTGTTGAAGATACATATTTGAGTGAAATTCATAGCTTTAGTGGGTTCAGAAGGAACCGCGTCATAACGCATCTGGAAAGCGTATTAATTAACCGTGAAGAAATGTATGAATACAAGTTGGAAATCTGTGTAAAATGCCGTGTGTAAAGTGTAGTGTATCTGTGTGTGTAAAGTGTAATAGGTAGGCATGCCTAAAGTTATTTGTATTATACTGAAAACTTTGTGAATGCGCTTTATTAATGTCTATTTTTTTATTAAGTTGTCAGGGTTTCATTTTCAGTGTATATTTCTATATGTAAAACATTTTTTTAATAAATAAAATAATACAATGTTATAAAACTTATAAACATAAATATGCCTTTTATTTAAATTAATTGATAATACCACAAACAAGGGGTAATATTTGCATCTTTCATATATTTCGTGATATGAAAAGAACAAATATGTTTATCAACAGAATTACTACCTACCAATACCCGCCAGGCTAAACCGGTTGTCAACTTTAGTTCCATTGGTACACAGCGACGGCGCCACTAGTATAAACGTATAAACGGTTGGGGACATTTTTTTGTATGGAGTTACCGTTCTTCTCCTAGTGAGTATTATATTCTTTGCTCGGACGTACGCGTATCGCGGCTAGAGAGTGGAGGGGGTTATACAATTATACAATGTGGTTGGTAACTGTCAAAGGTTTGCACAGATGGCGCTATCATAGTTTGCCCCATAGATGGTAGGATGGTGCGTCCGTGAGGGACAAAACATACGCAATGCGACACTATGATTGATCGAATTTATTTGTTGTCCACCATAATCCATACTAAATTTACGGTGGGGAATAAAAGAAATGTGAGACTGTGACAAGGACAAACAATTATAGCGCTTTCGCTGCTACTCCTACTGAATGATACATAAGACTATCCCGTTCCGTCATTTCCATCCACCCCTCTTGCCTGATCCAGTTAAATACTAGATTCATGGTTTGCCCCATAGATGGTAGGATCCTATAGATGTGCTATACGCGTGCGTCCGTGAGGGACAAAACATACGCAATGCGACACTATGATTGGTCGAATTTATTTGTTGCCCACCATAATCCATACTAAATTTACGGTGGGGAATAAAAAAAATGTGAGACTGTGACAAGGACAAATAATAATAGCGCTATCGCTGCTACTCCTACTGAAGAATACATAATACTATCCCGTTCGGTCATTCCCCCCCCCCCCCCCCCCCTCATGCCTGATCCAGTTATATACTAGATTCATGGCTTGCCCCTTTTTCTATGAGATTTGGCTTAAAGGGCTGGCATCCAGGGCATAAAATTCCATTAAAATAACAAAATGTTGACACAATTCTAGGGATTGACAGAGCAACATAGAAGGTAGGATCGTATAGAAGTGGTATACGCGTGCCTCCGTGAGGGACAAAACATACGCAAATGCGACACTGTGATTGGTCGAATTTATTTGTTGCCCACCATTATCCATACTAAAAAAAAGGTGGGGAACAAAAGAATATGTGAGACTGTGATAAGGACAAACAATAATAGCGCTTTCTCTGCTACTCCTACTGAAAGATAAGTACGTAAGACTATCCCGTTCTGTCAGTTATCCCCACCACTCATGCCCAATCCAGTTTAATACTAGATTCATGCAGAGCAAGCTATGCTGGCGCCATCTGTTAAATACTTTGACCGGCCATTGAAGTTAGATGGCGCTGCATCGTGTGTTTAAAAATCACAATTTTTGTTTTAGTTAACAATTTGCAAGCCATGTAGGTTCCATGTAGTCAAAATTCGTGTCTAAACCCTACCCCATTTTTAACCGACTTCAATTTCATAGAAGGAGGAGGTTCTGTATTCGGTTGTGGCTATTTTTTTTTCTATGTACGTTCATTTACATTTTACGCTAGCTAACGGTAAATAAATCGTGACAATCGTGGGATGTAACTCTTACAGATTTTACATTGCGCTTATTGAATCAAAATATGACTTGAAGACTAGGTATGCACTAAATAGTACAATCTGGGTAAATCACTGAGCCACTGTTATTGTCTTTTTTACTTTGTAACTTGGACAAAACGGTCGTTAACAGCTAATGGCGACATATTGCCCACTATCACAGTAATTGCTCCGGTCCATCTTAGCGGCACCTGCGTTTTAATAGGTTAACTTTGTAGTTTCGCCATAATAGCTAGGTAAGTACTTAAGGCACTTTATATCTGTGCTTTAGAATCTTTAGATAGGACTCTCGTTTAGTTATATAGCTTATTCTATTTACTATTTACAATAATTATACCTACATCAGCGAACACAAAAAAAAAACATTAATTTCAATTATTTTATCATCGTTAGACTTATTAGCTTACTTTGTTTGTTCCAATAGATATAGATGGTCAAGCAAATCTTGTCAGTAGAAAAAGGCGCGAAATTCAAATTTTCTATGGGATGATATCCTTTCACGCCTACATTTTTCAAATTTGCCGCCTTTTTCTACTGCCAAGATCTGCTTGACCCAGTTTTTTTATAAATCATTAATCGATTGCCACAATACACACATATAAACAAAAATAAACAATAGTAATTATATAAGTAGGTTTGCAGGTAATATATACTATCCTATCCTACCCACAACACAAGCTTTATTGAGCTTATGTCACGTGGGTGTGAGCTTCGTCTGCGTAGAAATTGTTAATCTGTATAATTATTAAATAGAAATGGACACTTGCAACACCAGAGGGGTCACAAGTGCGTTGCCGGCCTTTAAGATGGGATTACGCTCCTTATAATAGATACACGGAAGAAAGAATGAGCGCGCCGCGCTCAATAGATAGGTATATATTATATACCTACATACTATTTGAACTACCTACTGCCAAAACTCTGTATAATAAATTTTCTCATAAAATATTTTTTTTTCATCGAATCCTCAGTGCCGTTTATGAAAAATAACATAAGCAAAAAAAAACTCGACAAGGCTGATTGATCAGACCGGAATCGAACTCGGACCTTTCAGTAAATATACCAACAAGAAACGGAAAACCCTTAACAAACAGAACGACAGAAAAATTCACCTAAAATTATCGTTTTATTGATTCAGTAATTACGAAAACCCGATTAGACAGAGTTTTTAGCGAAGCCATTAAGTAGTAATATCATTTTTGGAGTAACTTCATATGACGTAGGTCAACTTAACGACGTTGTGGGTAGACTTAATGTCTTGTGATTGTCAGTTTTGTTATTTCGATCGATGGTGAAACAACTATAGTGTAAACAAAAGTAAATTAAAAATGTTTAATATGTTCAAACATGAGTTAGTGTTTATATTATTATGTTTTATCTTAGGTAAGTACGTAGGTAGAATTCGATTCCTGGCCCACTGTTAAACCTTTTCACATTTACTACGTACATTGGTATCCCATTGATACCTACATATAGTACAATAATTATTATTGACACTTACTGGGAAAACGTTCAATGGTGGGCTACAAATATTATGTTTGTTCGGTTGTATTTAGGGTTGCCAGATCGAAAGGCGCTATTATCGGGAAAAAATATAAATTTTTCGGGATTTTGAGACTTAAGTCGGGAAAAGAACATTCAAATTAAAGTAATTGTATTAAAAACAATGATATTTGACATTATTGGCACTACGTCAGCTGCTCTGCCCATAGACGTTTTTATATAAAAATAGTATAAATTCTTTGAGATCTTGAACAAACAAAAAAAAATTCGGGGCGGCGAGTAGCTCGACGCGGTTTGCTCGCTCGCTCGACGACAGTTCGAAACTTGAAATTATTGTTATATAACGTGAAGCTGTTTTTCGGGACAGTTTTCACTTTGTCGGGAATCGGGAACACATGCTAAAAATCGGGAGAATCCCGCCAAATCCCGACTATCTGGCAACCCTAGTTGTATTGATTGACGCAAACACGTGTAAGTTTTTACTAAAGTATAGGCAAGTATATTGTTTTTTTAAGGTAGCTCTTTAGAATTAAATATCTTACCAACTGGATATCATTCATTACTCATAGATTTAGGATTTCAATGCGTGTCCAATATAAACAAAATAACGCCGCAGATATTCATATCATATCATATCTTAAATGTATTTTTCCTCTTAAATTGTATCAATTAAATATGTATTGAATTATTTCCAAAGCCGCGGTTTTCGCACATCCAAAGGATGTTGGAATTACAACAACAACAACAACACAGAAGCCGGAGTTAAAGAACAGATTCTTCGGTTTGGAAAATATTTTGGGCCAAATATTCCATGGGCCAGGATATCTCAATCAGGTAGGTACCTGGACAATTTATCCTGTCCGTAATAAGGTAAACGTACTGGTGCTCGACGTGTTCCCAGTACAATATGTCATCTTGAAACGTAAGTCATTGTCAATAGAGGTCACCTCTATCAAGGTGTCATCTATTGGGCATTAGCATGTCGAGCACTAGTACGTTTACCTTAGCCATATCCATATAAAGAGATATCTCTTTCTCGCTGTCACTTATGGGCGGCGCACCAAGGTCGCGGTGCGGTGGTGCGGCAGTCTGTTATAGCCCAAGAAAGATACGTACGGTTACGTTAAACATTAATTAGTAATAGGCAATTTTCTTTATTCCTGTGCTTTAGATCATTTTAAGATACTTTATTTTCGAAAACAAACTTTCTCTCCGGAAGTTGGTAAAAAAAAATAGTTTAAAAAAAGAGCCGTTCTTGTTTGTTAAAAATAGTAATAGTATTTTTAGTTTGTAAACGTGACGAAAATAATGTTTATAATGAGTCGACAATGGAATCAGTCAAAATATTTACACGGAAAATAACTAATTCAATAAATGGCGGGGCCTCACGTCGATATACGTCATAACTTGATGAAAAAAAAAGTAATAATTAGGTCTTTGATTGAATTACCATACTAAAGCCTGACCAGGAATATATGATCATTGTCAAGAGGGCGCTATTATTCTCATTTATATGGCAACAGATCAGTATAGTCTGAACAATGTGGATTGGCTTGACTTACATAAGTACTTTTATTCACTCTAACCATAATCAGAATCCAAATATTCGGTGTTCACATGTTTTGATTGTCGGTTTTAAGTTAAATAAAGTATAAATAATAGGTGGTGTTTAACTTAAAGTTAGACGGCTTTAAGTTAAACACCACTTTCAATGGAACATATCCATAGGGCAAGCCGATAATACCACTCGTATTCCACCTGTCCAATTTCTTTGGTAACTAACTAATAAAAATATAAAACTAAACATACTTACCTACACATAGTTGGTCAAGCAAATCTTGTCAGTAGAAAAAGGCGCGATATTCAAATTTTCTATGGGACGATTATAAAACCCCAATCAAAAAAGTTTCACATAATCATCATAATAACTTTAAATCAGCAGTTTCTATCTTTAAAACGTATGTTATTTTCAGCAAAACCCTCAAGCACAATTCAACAATTGGCAACAAATGCAAACACCAAATCAAGCGCAATCAAATTTAGACCAGCATCTCCAATCGACGCCACAATATCCTCAGGGTGGCTTCTCCCAAAACAATTTTGGGAATAGCCAAAACCAATACCCATCACCGGTACAATTTCCAGATCAACAGATCAACCAACAGTTAAATCAGTACCCTTCCCAATCAAATCAACAAAACTTTAACGGAAACAACTTTGGACAGAACCAAAATTTTAACACTGGCACTTTAGACGACATTCCACTTCAGAATGGGATCAGCCAGTCCCGACCTGGAAATTGGAATCCTGGAAACCAATTTCAAAATCAAAATCAGGGAAACCAACAGTTCCAGAATCAAAATGGAAACCAGATGTCAATTCAAAATCAGAAGCCACAAGGCCTTGATGAGTACAATCCCGTGGCCATATTAGGAAAACCTGTTGCTATGACTACTTCTGTCCCAGATAGCATTGTTTTCCAAGATGGGTGGGTATAATTTACAATTATTTGAGGTAAACTAAATACTTTGTCCGGGCGGACATCGACCGACCTAAGCTTCGTTTCTAAGCGAAAATGTTTTGTATGCTAATAAGTAATAGGCTTTTACAGATTTCTTTATTAAAAATATATAGATGCCCATAGGTATAATAACAAATAAAAAACTAAAATTATTTTATGACAACACTTGTTTTTGACTATTTTGACATTGAATATTTAGTATTTGTTGTTAAAATGTATAAATTAAAGCGTATTTTTAAATGTAAGTATTTGACCCTTATTTTAACGTTTCCCATTGCAAGCAGAAAAAATATTAAAAATAAATCTAGTAATTATCTAATTCTTTACCTTTAGGTGGAGTAGGACACTTTCGAGTTAGGTCACATTCTGAGGACGTCATTTTCGAGGTAGCATAATACGCTTCGGACAAAAAAACGATCGTATACATGTCGTAAAGTGACGTACTAAGAAAGTGACTAACTTGGGAAGTGACGTCCTCAGAAAGTGACCTACCTCAAAGTGACGCCTTCAGAACGTGACCTAACTCTAAAGGATTACTTGGCAGTGATGCCACGGAAATAAGTAATAATTTAATAAAAAATAACTCGTGGATCCAGAGGACCTACCACAGGGTATCTCTGTCGCACTTGCAAATTCGTACGTAAGTGTGACAGGGAGGCAACACGAACACGTCAAACGTGGTTCGCGGTAGGCCCTCTGGCCACATTCAGTTATTATAAGTCAAACCGCAATTTAAATTTGTTTCAGACGAATGTGGTTAGGTACTAGCGGCGACTAGATCAATAAATTTTATGTCAATATGCAAGCCATAAACGGTTTTATTACGTTTTTATACTGAGTGCTTTTAGTATGGTGCTATTGGTAGAAGGCGGCAGTCAACCTAGTGACAATATATCCTTAAGTTTAATAGGCCACTGGGGCACACGGACACAATACCTACCTACAATTCATATAAATTTTAGGACATTGTTGACAAAACGCACTGATTTAAATGTCAGTTCATCAAAATCGGTCAGATCTGAATTTAATCAGAACTAGAACAACTGAATTCTGATGTGTTTGCGGTGGCCTTAATAATGCAGTACAATGCACTGCACAATTGTATCACCAAGGTACATAAAAGGCACTCGTACCTTTACGCTCCGCGATTGTTGCGCCATTCAGGGTCCTAGTTAAATTGGTTGCTCAATATCTACGCTATAGAATTTCCAATTTAGCAACAACCCTATATATGGCATAACAATCCTGTGTGGTGACTGTACATGCGTACAGTCTGTGCGGAAAGAGAAGAGTTGTAGAACTTATGGGCTCCCATGCATACATTCCACGACGCTCCTCTTTCCGCACATACTCTAGAGTTAGACCAAGTCAAGTCTGCAGCGATTTAGATAGCCCACGCAGTGCAAGTGTCATTTTAAACGTCAAACTTCTATGAAATTATGACGTATAAATAACACTTGCACTGCGTGGGCTATCAAAATTGCTGCAGACATTTCTTCGTGTAACTCTACCTATCGTGCTTAAAAGTGTTCCATTCCAATTTTATGCTAGCAAAAACAATGAAGTCGATAGAAACTATTGATTGCACAACGCGCCAGCTTAATCGAACTTTCAGCACCATAAAACATGACAAAACTCTGTTTACAGTAGTGATACTCCCACGCAGAGACAATGTGTGCAGGATTGCCCATCGACCACAGAATACAAGCCCGTGTGCGGATCGAACAACGTAACGTACTTTAACCCGGGCCGGTTCATTTGCGCTCGGAACTGCGGTGTTAGTGAGTATCCGGATTCCTTTGCAACTGCGGAACAAATCAAATTATTATTTTTTCTTTGATAATTTGGGACGGTTACCACCTTGATCGGATGGCCTATAAAGGGTGACTCACGCTAGACCGGGCCGGGGCCGGGCCGGAGCTTCCGGCGCTTCGTTTTCTATGGAAAGCACCACGCGATCACCGATCAGCCGTCATAATGACGTGTCGGACGCCTTCGGCCTCGGCCCGGCCTGGTCTAGCATGAGACCTGCATTTATTTTTTTATAGTACATATTTAAATATTTGGTGCTTAAATTAGCAAGCAAGCAGACTCGAAAATGAAGTATTTTATAGATAATACTTGTACTATTATTAATCAACATTTTAAATTAAAATTTACAAGCTATTGCACTCCACGAATGAGCTTTTAAAATGGAATTGTACAGTAAACACAAGTTTAATTTTGCTGAACGTGATGGATACAATGATAAATTAATTCAGGTCTACCAACTTCGCGAAACAATAATTATTAATTGTTGAAATTGTTTTCAGATGTTTTCATACAAGGGGACGGTAAATGTAAAACAAGATGACACCATTATGAATAAAATAATTATAAAAAAAAAAAATCTTTAACTCTCTGTGTCCCCGAAGTATTTAGACTACTTATTTAGTACTACAGGGAAGGTTTGTTGGGTTAAGTGCAGTCAATCAATCAATCAAACTTTTATTGTTAAAATCAAGGATGTTGCGGATGCAGATTTTTTGACATCCGCGGTTTCGGATGCGGATGCAGATATTTAAAGGCTCATATCCGCGGGTGCGGATGTCATGATTAGGTACTTAAAGACGTCAAATATTATATTTTAGTAAGTAATTTTTATTTAAAAAAGAAACGAAACGAGTAGTATTTGAGCAAGAATATACGAGTAGGTGCGTTATTTTTAATAAACAGTAACTTGGCCGACTTTTCTGGATCTATACGATTTCGTTAACGGTAATGACGAAATTACCTCTCTAGCACTTACGCCGCCGCTAAGACGTTCCTGTACCAACTTATTCGACATCCGCATCCGCATTAAGCTCCGCATCGATTTTATGCGGATGTGGATGCCGATTAGGGAATGTAATAACCGGCCAAACTTCATAACCGGTTTCGGTTACGGTTATGCCCGAAAAATAACCGAATATCGGTTATAATCGGTTACGGTTATTTTACACGAAAAATTATAAATGTACAATGAAATAATGAAAAAAAAAAATACAAAAATCTTTGTTTTAGTACCTATACAGACCCTACAGTATTAGGGAATGTGAGTAAAAGTCTTCGTTTTTTAATAAAACACACCAAATATAGTAAAAGTAAAATATGACCTTGAACGTGATACAATATTCAATAATAATATTTCATAAATAAGGGAAGTAAATTTGGTATATTTTTGTTATTAAAGTCAACGAATGATAACAATTATAGTCACAGGCGTCACAGCCAAAAATGGCAGGATTTTGTAGTCATTTGATGACAAAAACATACAATTTAAGTCATAAATAAATAACCGAAAATAACCGTAACCGGTTATTCGAGTTTCCGATATTCGGTTATGAAATTTTGTCAAAATATTCGGTTATAACCGAATATTTCGGTTACGGTTATAACCGATTTGCATTCCGCAGTTGCGGATGCGGATGCGAATGTTCGCAACATCCCTGGTTAAAATAGAAGTAGGTATTTTACATGTCAACACATTATTTCAACTACAACACTAATTTTTATCTTAAAGTTGGTGTTAGACATGGTGGGAATCTAAACCAAATGGTGAGTCATGTCATGAGTCTAGAGGATAAAAATAGCACAGTATCTGACAAACTTTCCCAATTAGTTCTCTAAAAAGGCTCTGTAAAAGGTCAAGACAAGTTTGTTTAGCGTAGCCTTCTTATGTACTTCTTACAAAAGTTTTCGCAGGTTAGGCATTCCTCAGTCGGCCGGAAAAAAAACCGTAGCTCTCAAATAGATATACCAAACATTTTAGAATAGAATATGCAAGCTACTTTCAATGAAATTAATTTAAAATGGTTTTGTTTGTTGCGCGTAAGGAAATATACATAGTAAGCACTTATTCTAAAGTTTAAAAAATTGATATAGGCTCCTACAGGCCTGTTCTTACCTCAAATTATGTTTAATTCTAAAGTGCTTTATAAAGCTTCTGGTGGGTGGAGAACTTTTTGAAACCCTATTGTAAGACTTTAAACTCGCGTTTTGTACACATATTTAATTACACGAACCCTGGGCCTGCTGAGGACCTGAACACCGTGACACCTGACTTGGTTGCTTGGCTTGGCAACCTCAAGGCTACACTCTGATTGCCCTTAATGTATATAATCATACGATTAAATAAATAAATAAATTATACGAACGGGTCTACCGCGATATACTTTCATTATTTTTAACTTAAATTCCGAAGTTTCAGCTGAGATGCACAACACCACGTAATTGAAACTCCTAGACAAAACAAATACGCCCATCTTATCCGTACACAGCAGGATAAAAACTCCAAAGCATCTAGACCACATCATCAACAAACTAAACCTTTATATTCTCATTCCCATCCTCCTTTGACTAAGCTACTGGTAATTTGCTTTGTTGCCGTCCGAGCAAGCCGCAACAAATAATTACCAACTCTTTTCTGCAAAGACTATTGCAGGAAATATCAATTAAAACTCTTAAGTCAGGACAGGAAGGCTCTTGGGTCATAACCGTCTATGGCTTGAGATTTATCTTTCAGTCGCTCTTGGAAAAACCCACAGAAAAGTCCGCAGAAGTGACCTTTTTCTAAAATGTGTTTGATCCATCTACTTACCTAATAAAATAGTAGTGCATGCATGAAAACGATGCCCCAGCTTCAAATAATCGAACGAGCGAGCGAAGCGAAGTTCTTACATTCGACTTTGAACACGCGGCTGGCTAGCGGCACGTCCCGGCATTTTGATGTTTTTAAGCTGAACTGTCAGAAGATAGTTTGATACTCAATAACTTAAGTAAATTTGTTCTAATTTAAATGAAATTGAGTAAACGTGTAGTCGAGGGCATTATATTTTAGTCATTAAATTATGAGCAGGCCCGATCAAGGGGTTATTGAGCTAGAAGAGCTTAGAAGGCCAAAAAGCTGTTTGTGAGAGGTCTTGCTATTCTGGTAATTTTATTTGCAAGAAACATGGTCGAGTTTAGTATCAAATGAAAGTGCTCGACAGCTCGACTTACACTTTTATAATATCGTTTTTAAATTTACCATTTTGAAATAATTAGCAAGATAAAAATAAAATAGTATAAACATAATATATGTGACATTTGACAGGAAATATTTCGGCTTAGCACAGATACAGTTTATTTTAATTTCTATGGTGGTGACTCAAATCCAGGGGAGGGACAGCCGTATACGAAGCCCTTTATTCGAAAAAATTGCGCCATCTATATTACTTAACGCTAAACTTGTAAATGGCACTTCAAAATTGATGCAAAAAAGCAAAGCTTGTCAGTAGAAAAAGGCGCGAAATCAAATTTTCTATTAAACCATATCCCTTCGCGCCTACATTTTTTCTACGGACAAGATCTGCTTGGCCAACTATATTATACATACTACTCTTTTCTTAAATCTATCAGTTAAGGGCTCCACAGACCTTGCAATATAGAGCCTATAGAGCGACATAAAATAGTAGAAATTAAATAAAATGGAACTTAAAAATGTCCATACTAAATTGTTGCCATGTGTAAGCATTTTACGTTAAAAATGTGACAGTTACGTAGAAAGTGGCGCCCTCATTTATTTTCTATTATTTTATATCGCACTATACGAGTACCTATACCTAAGTAGGTGCAACAAAGTCAATCGCTATATAATTTTTGGTTAACCGCGAGTTCTCAGTTCGGGGCGAACTACTAGTATAAAATAGATATTGCTCTTAAATGTGTTTGATCAATCTACTTACCAAAATAGTAGTGCATGAAAACGATGCCCCAGCTTGAATTATATAAATCTTATATCGATCCGTCGCTAGGTAAGATATTGCTCTTAATTTATCCCCTTCGAACAGTGCAAGTATCATAATCCAAAAACTTTAGTGTTGAGAAAGCCGTTCTCTGTGCCCCGAAGTAATACTGATACGCTTTAAGAATACGTAACTAAATGGAGATATCAAAACGTTTATCGGTTTAAGCGTTCCACATCAAATATAGCACATGATACACTGTGCCGAACCTAGAATTGTTATTTGTTTTACAGAGAGAAAAATTGTTGTAGCTCGTGCTAATATTGATATAATAACTATAAATGACCATTTAGCCGTCAAAGTGTACGTTCGAATTCCCGGTAAGTCCGCCTGATGTTAGGCAAATTTATGTGCCTTGCTCGCTACGGTGTGATATGAAACATCCTTAGAGCATGTAAAATTGAGTCGGAGACAATGAAGCAACTTTGTCAAGAGTAGGTGCTCTCTGGGTTTCAACCAAAGACTTACAGTAAAAAAGGAGTGTCAAACTTTGTACAAAATCTAGCCTAAAAAGGGACCGTGCGCGTTGGAGGGCCAGCCATCTTGTGGCCTGTATCGGAAACATATGTGCACACGTACATTGCCAAAGCTAGTGCCAATATCTACCGTTCTCGTAGGTACGTTTCCTTGTGCATAGTAGTTTCTGCCATCTTGTGGGCTACATCGGAAGCATAAACGTCACATTTACGCCTCGCGCCAAAAATCAGACGGGTCCTATGCTGCCCCCTATAGTTCATGCACGTCCCCTATGGACGCCAGATTTGTTACATACGCGTTACCGATCCCAACACTCCGCACTCTTTCAGTTTTCAGCTAATATTATAACAGGAATTCTATTTCAACTCCTGCCGCTTGTAATATTAGTTGTAAATTGTTGATCAATACACTTTTCGTTTGTCGCGACACTCGTGACACCTAGCGTCAAGTAGCGGTACTGATAAATACGCTATTTGACGCTAGAGGCCGACTAGGAAAATAAGCAGCGTTTTGGTTAAGCGCATGTCATGTCATGGGGGGTTGACATGGCGGTTTAGTATTATTAGTCTATGCCAGTGGGGCTTGGCCCTAATGTTACATTGACGCCATCTATAACTATGAAGTACAAAAAAATATAAGATTACCAATCTATTCATTCTCATGTCTCTCCTGGTTTGAACTAATTTTCCACAAGCTCTAGAGACAGTACATTATCAAAGTAGGTATACAGTTTATTAAAATTCTTCATGAAATACTTGCTTGCAAGATTTACTTTGATATTGATGGCTTGGCTAAAATTACATCTTTATTACATTCTTTAGAATGTAAGTTAAATATTTGGAAAGACAGATAAGAAAATCACTTGAAGTTTTTTTCAAGTATTCTGCTGTATGGGACCATAATTGAAGCTTATCACATTGAGTGCCGGGAACCCGCTCGGCGCTCTACAAAGCGGGAAAACGTTGGGATGGGCTACGAGCGTAACGAAAACGTACAGGCCTATTCGGATTTCGAGATAATCACAAGATCTTGAGACGATTTAGAGATCAACTAGATCTACATTAGATATCGACTAGATGTGACTTGGATATCTAAGTCATAACTTGTCGAAATCGTTCAAGAGGACCTCCAGAATCGCGGAAACGTCAAATTTGACATATCTATCTTACAAATATCTTTAAATTATCCGTATCGTAACTTGTTGAAGTCTAGTAGAAATCTAATTCATTTTCCGAATCGAGCTGGTAGGCAGTGAACGCGTTAAATTAAAACCTGTACAAGAATGTATTAATTATTATGTGTGTGTAATTTGACGACCGGTCTGGCCTAGTGGGTAGTGACCCTGCCTGCGAAGCCGATGGTCCTGGGTTCGAATCCCGGTAAGGGCATTTATTTGTGTGATGAACACAAATGTTTGTTCCTGAGTCATGGGTGTTTTCTATGTATATAAGTATGTATTTATCTATATAAGTATGTATATCGTCGCCTAGCACCGATAGTACAAGCTTTGCTTAGTTTGGGGCTAGGTTGATCTGTGTAAGATGTCCTCCTAATACTTATTTATATTTATTTATTGATTTATTTAAATGTATGGGTATCGCCTTAAAAGAATGGATAAAATAAATAAAGACACAGCTAAGGTGAAAAAAGCAAAAACTCTTTCTTTATTGCACATCTTAATACAAGAAAATAACACAGAATTCAGCAACTTAAGTAGAGGTAAACAACAGGTGGTCTTATAGCTAAAAGGCGATCTCCAACAACCTTTAGGTACCTGCGGAAATTAATAAATCCAAAATCCTTATTTTATGTATCGAATTATATGGCCCAAAGGAAAGGACTATGAAATGCACGGTATTTCAACATCGTTGTACCCAGGCAAAGGTTGATAGTGCATAGAAACTAGCCTCAGAATCGACATTTCCATATATCGGGTGGAACAGAACAGAACGAAGGACTTTTACGCAAATAGGGAATTGTTTAGGCTACGTAATTTATTTTTCACTTATTAATTACGTTAATATTTCTAACCGTTTTAGAAATACAGTTTCTTAAACATTAGTGCAAACATCTGTATGTTTCAACCCTAGCAAGTAGATCCTATTGAATAATCCCATGCGTCAATTTAAAATATAAATAACTTTGTAGGGTTGTCACTGATATAGAAATACTTCATACATGATGTTATTTTACTTTTTAATCCAGCTTTACGATTATAATAACTCGATTGTAGATCACTTACATAACACTATCCTTTCAGCTCAGTCTAGAAATGTTCCACTCTGTATGTAGCTTGTTCTAATAAGAGTCCTAGGGACGAAAGTGCTATTTCTATTCCCTTGCCGGTGCATTAGCAAGACAAAGCTTTTATGTCGACACTCGTGTGGATATATTATTTCTATATTCGAAACAGCTTGGTATCCTTGTCGCTCTTGAGTATTGAGAGAAAATAGAAAAACGGCGAGGTTGTGAGTTTGAGTCGCAAAGAGTGGGACAAGGGTTGCATATTGCATACCCATACGTATTGCACCAATGACCTTTATTTACTTACATCTATGTATTGCACACGGTAAGTAATGTACTAGCTATCAACGGATCGTAGTTTTACAAAGCGGTAAAATCCGCAGATGAGTAGTATTTTATATTACTTTAATGCCAAAAATGGTGGTAAACATTAGTTGCCCTCGTAAGGTATACAAAGAAGTACATAAATAGTATCCCTCAAAGGCCTGCCTTTGCCAAGGCAAAGCAAAGCAAAGGTTTGTCGCTACTTAGCTTTTAAATTGTAAGTACTTTTACTATGTTTTTTACAATAAAGAGTTTACTACTCTAAAAGGAGTGTACAGGTTTTTAATAGGTCGGCAACGCGCTTGTAACACCTCTGGAGTTGCAGGCGTCCATAGGCTACGGTGACTGCTTACCATCAGGCCGGCCGTAAGCTTGTTTGCCACCGATCTGGTATAAAAAAAAACTACTGTTAGTAATAGTAGGTAGTATCCGACCGAAGCTTTGGTTTCGGCCTAAGGTTCGACTTCGGCCAAAAAACTGTCGAATCTTTAGAACCGGTACCTAGTGTCCGGCTAAAGTTTCGGTTCCGTCAGGTTTTGGCATAAAAATCAGATTTCGGCCGAAGGTAGAGCAAAACCGAAGCTTCGGTTTGAGTGTAAACATAATTTTAATAGTTAATTTAACTTCACAGTTTACACATGACAAAAGAATAAAGAAAACATTCATTAAATAAATAAAAAACTACAAAATCCGATATAGCGGACACTACTTACGAAATTAAATAGGTAATTGCGTAACTTTAGATATATTATCTTACCAGCCGGCGTATTATGGATGGCTTTATCCATCTTTATCTACGTGATAAAATAACTGTGGATAGAAAGTAACCGTTTTATCACGCTGTCACGTAGACAAGAACGACCATCATATCCGTACTGTTTCATGTTTGCTTCAAAGCAATAAATTCGCTGTCGGGAATATCCGATAAGGATATAATTTTATTCCCTAGCTAATAAACTGAGTTACATCTCATGAAAGCGAGCTGACCATAACACAAGTACCTATATATTTGAACATTGAACACTTCTCCTTCAATCTTACTTATTTACCAACTTATCTAACTTTTATTTACTATGTTTCCTAAATGGCAGACGCTATCGTAAAAACTAGTGCCTGTAGGTAAGTAGGTACCGATTCTTTCGCTGGGACAACGCTGGGCAAAATTTAAGTTCACTACCAGCAGGGTTATTATTAAAAGGGGTTCAATTGTGTTCAGACTCAAATTTTCAATCATAATTTAGAAAAATACAGTTTATTTATTTTTGGAGCTTCGGATGTTATCACTTAAACTTTTGGTGAATAGATTTTATTATAATTTATCTTTCTTTTGATAATATTTTAAATTTTCTGCACGAACGTCATATTACGTGGTCCGGTTCGGATGATACCCTGACTACTTTATAGTATTGTTAAAATACAACGTATACAAAAAAATGTTGTTTACTATGGGTTTGCTATGGGTAAATTGTTAATAATTGTGTTATACTATGCATGCAACAAACACAAAAAAATTTGGTCATTGATAAGATTATATTTTTTACATTTCCCGTTGTTCCAAAATACACCATCATTTTCGTGGTCACACTTATTTAGTAATATTTTTAACAATAAAAGAGGTCATAGGCCTGTATATCATCTTTTTAACTATAAAGCCACTTAGAAATAAGACTGTCTCACATTGAAGGATAATATCAACCGCAATCCATCGTTATTTTTCAATAATTAATGTAAATAAAGGTTCACGCGAGATTTGCGTCAAAGATCGAGCATCAATTTCGTTACGATTTTAATTTGGTGAGTATTGAGTAAATAAATATGTATAATGTTACGCTGGTGCTGTGTCATTTACAGTTAAATTATACAATATCTATTAAATTTTCCTCAAACCTATAGGATATTTACTGCAAAGCCGCGAAAGCAAGAAGTCCTCAATTTTGAGGTCATCATTTTCGTGGTGCTATGGGCTACGAAACTGATTTAAGACCACAAAAAATATTTATTAAGTGATTTCACCTATAACATGATGGAAAAATATTAAAAAATCCTGTTGCTCTGGAAGAAGAAAGGCGAAAAGCTAGAGAAAGATATTATATTATAAAACAATAAAGATTCCTGAGAGGGCTTTAGCTGATGCGATTGATTTACCGTCCTGATTCTTTTCTGTTCTGATTCACTGCCACCAGTATCGCTTTCACCGATCATTTCTCCCTGATCCCTATCACTGTCACTGATATCGTCTGCTGAATCGCCACAACAGCCAAAGCCAAGAACATCGCGTATACTTCAAACGCCATTTAGTAATTCTGCTAATACCGGTCCTAAAAATCCCACCCCTTACGACAAACAATGGCTGCTGACGTCACCCACTCTGGGCAACAACATGTGTGTACGTCGATCATCTAGAAGTTCAGCTGCTAGCTTTAATGTGCGGTGTGACGGTGAACCTTATCGCCGTAAAATTATATTCAAAAATATATTTTCTTCAGACAGCGAAGATTGATGTCAATTGCTTGCAACTGATATCAGTCTTCACTGTAATCTATAATACTTATATGTATGTTATAAAGAGCGAGAAGGTCCTTAAAGCTATGTATTTAAGAGGGTACATAAATGACAATTTGAAGTCATCATTTTCGTGGTCAAATAAAGTTATGTTTTTTTATATAAACATGGATTGTTAATTTCCGTTGATACATTATTAATTAAATAATACACACTGTTTTCTCTTTATGAACGGATTTCCATTCAAATTGTGCAGTTATGAGATTCTAAAATAAAGAAAATGTTCTTTTACGTGGTCATAAACCTCATTTTCGTTACCATTAAATTTGGATTTTAGCTTTTTTAAAACAAAATAAGCTTTATCGATCTCTGACAATATTAAGCACCTTATCGGTCTATATCCTAATGTTGAAAACAAAACAGACCACATCAAAATGTGCGTTTTTATTTCTGTAACATTTATCTTACACCTCAAATAATGACCCAGCAACGCACATACCTACGCACTCACCGTCAAACAAGTTTGTTCCTATAGTTCGTTTTTTTAGCATTAGAAAAAAGCTAAACAATCTTGACGTGTATTTTTATTGTAAAACACTTTTGATAAATAAGTCACGGCAAATATGTAACAATTATGAATCATATACGATTATTTACACTCTTTTACTTTCATAAGTAAATAGTTACTGAATTTCAAAAGCGTTTTTAGGGTTCCGTACCTCAAAAGGAAAAAACGGAACCCTTATAGGATCACTCGTGCGTCTGTCTGTCTGTCTGTCCGTCTGTCACAGCCGATTTTCTCCGGAACTACTGGACCAATCAAGTTGAAATTTGGTACACATATGTAAGTTTGTGACCCGAATACGGACATGTAACGTAAACAAATGAATTTTAAACATGGGGGCCACTTTTGGGGGGTAAATGAAAAAATGAAAAAAAAAATTTTTCAAACTATATCATGTTACATATCAAATGAAAGAGCTTATTGTAAGGATTTCAAATAATTTTTTTTTATAATTTTCGAATCAACAGTTTAGAAGTTATTCAAGAAAATAGGCAAAAAATGACCATTCCCCCCCCTTATCTCCGAAACTACTAGGTCTAAAATTTTGAAAAAAATACATAAAATAGGTCTATACCTATAGATGACAGGAAAACCTATTAGAAATGTACAGTCAAGCGTGAGTCGGACTTAATTGCAGTTTTTTATCCGACCCCTACGGATTTTTAAAGAGATTTCACTCACGTTTCACATAAAAAATACATTGTTAACAGTGCCGGATTACTTAGAGTAGTAGTTTTCTTAGAGTAATTGGTGATAATTTTCTGATAAGATAATCATTTTAAATATTTAACGGTCTTACCTACTTACGAGTAATTGTAAGGTCAAATTAAAAATAATGTTAAAAAAAATGTTAAATTGAGAGCTAGCTTAAAGTTTTTTGTACTCGTCGACTTTAATGGTTGAATTAATAAAGACTTTGTAACCAATAAGCAAAACAAGCACGTGCTTAGGGCACCACGTTCAGGAGGGGCACCAAAATGCCAGGTTGAAAAAGGTGAACAAATTTTAAAATTAAGGACAGACACATCGTTTTTACCACACGATTTTTTTTAGCTGTCCAAAAGCTAATTTGCAAAAATAATGGCGCGTAATTCTTTGGGAAACAATCGGTAGCAGTAGAAGAGTCGTGATTACATGCATAGATTCGATTTCAACCCACTCTTTTGCGGTTCGGCGTTAGGTCTTATGCGAGGCCTTCTGCCTTAATTACACTTGGGCGTGGATCCAAATCCAAGCTTTCCTCTTTCGCAGCTAGGCCTACTGCCTTTCTCACACTTCGCCAATTCAATTCCAAGCTCTGCTTTCTTGCATATTTTATGCATGAAAACAACCTCGAATATCGAAGCCTAAGAAATATCGAGCCCTATGCGAAGCTAGGCTGATAGAAAACTGTCCCATCCCTTCTCTGTATGAAATCCTGGATTCGCGCCTGGTTGGGACTAAAAGTAAAATTGCGTTTGTAATTTTGTATATCGAAAAATTTTCGCGCTCGCTTCGCTCGCGTTTTCAATAACTTTATAAGGTATGATAAAGGTGACATTCGAGTGGCGACTGCAGCAACATTACTCTGTTGCAACGTTACTGCTGCAGTACTGTCAACTTCCGTGATAAAATGATGTGACTGATTTCCATACTAAGGGGCTATTCATAAATTACGTCATTTCAAATTAGGGGGGGGATCTGGACATCGGATGACGGTAGCATGAAGTAGGAGGAAATGGGGTCATTTGAAGCATGATTTTTGGATGATTATAGGGGGGGGGGGGGGTCCAAAATCGTCAAAAATCGATGACGTAATTTATGGTTTTACTTTTAAAGTAAAAATTTACAACTGTCTATCATATTGCGTTTTTATATCGAAATATTTCCGCGCTCGCTTCGCTCGCGTTTCTATTACTTTCTAAGCTATGATAAAGGTGACATTCGGGTGGCGACTGCAACAGCATTAGGTACTCTGTTGCAACATTACTGCTGCGGCACTGTCAATTTTCGTGATAAAATGATGTGACTGATTTCCATTCTCAGCTGTAACGCGGCAATGAACTTCTCTCAATTTACCAAAAAATCAATGTAATCTTGATGACCCGAGGGAGAGGGGGTACCTAGAAATCCTTAGGGCATCAACATATCTTAATCCGGCACTGATTGTTAAAAATTGTGTAATATACGGAACCCTTGGAACGCGAGTCCGACTCGCACTTGGCCGGTTTTTTTAATTAAAAGACACGCCAAGATCGCGTAGTCTTTTTCTAATGCTAATAAAAACGAACTATTATATAGGCCACGCTCCCTGGCAGTGAATGCGTTAATCAATAGATAGATAAATGATTTATTTCACAACAAATCAAATTCATCAATTGTACAATTCTGATTGGCTGTATAATCGCTAAATCAAATAATACTTTGTCAAAAAGGGATAAGTAATCCAAGTGGGCAATATAACGATCAGCATCTATGCGACAATTCTCACTCTCAGACGTCGAGATTCACTCGAACTCGCAAAATTTCCCAACACCTCTTTGTCGACATCCCTAGTGATGTGAAGAACTCGAGAGTAATAGAATATATTGCCAGCAACAAAATTTTTCTACTATCCTCCTTACAAGACACAAATCCAAAATTTGCCAGTGATATTTGAACCAATATTGCAAAAAAATAATTAATTTTCTTTTGTTAAAAAATTGAACGAAACAAAACAAATGAAACTCTATTCTAACTGAAAATATTTTAAATTTCATGAGCCTTAGGAAGCTAGATGGCGGCAGCGAACAATTGTAATGGCCCGTCTGATGGTAGCCGGGTATTGGAAGCTATGGATCTTTGTAACTCGAGCGGTTTCAGCATTGGTAGGTCAGCTGGATTACCAGTTAAAAAGAACATTGTTATTGATATTAAAATTCATATTCAACATGTATTGTGAATCATATTTTGAACTTTTTGAACTAGTATATGTAGTTGGGTTGTTTAATTTTTATTGTTTTTAGTTCGATTTAACAATTACATTTTCATCACTGGTACCTGTCTGCTTATATTGTTCAACACTTAGTTAACTTAGTACTTATCTTTACACTAGTGCGGCAGTATTTCCAACCAACGATTCCTGGAAATGTAATTATTGCCTATGTTCCATCACTAGACACTCCACCATTTCGCTCTTTAGCACTTCACCTTTTCCATAATAAAAGAAGGGTGAGTGCCTGACTTTATTGAACGTGTAACTATTGGAGGACCGTATTTTAACTCATTCATTTGTTTATTTAGGTGTGAAGTAGGTAGTTAGAATCGGCTTAAACGACAAATGGACAGATTTGTAATTTTTGTAAGGTGTTCGGAGATACCGATTTGTTAGACAATTTTCACAAAAGCATATTTTCCGAGTAGCGAATTTTCACATCGCATTTTATCACGATCGCAAATTTCATTAATCGCTTTTTTTAATGCAGCGATTTTTCATGTAGCGTTTTTCAATGCTCGTATATTTTACCAGTTGATCATTATATCACAAGCAAATATTTCCAGTATCTATCTACCTAGGCTTTTCCCCCCAAAGTGTACTATTTTCACGAACGTCACACTAAACTAAATCAATAGGTAGGTTAGGTTCGTTAGGTAGCTTCAGATGCCCGAAGGGCAAACCGCCCAGAAATAGGAGCCCCGCGTAGCGGGGCTCCGTCTAGTTAAGTTGTAAAGGAAATATTTTTTGTAAACAAAGTTTCGTACGTTAGACTCTTTACTAATACTAAAAAAATCAGTATGGCAATTAAAGGTTCGTAAAAAAAAGGTACTGGAAATATATGCTTGTGATATAATGATCAACTGGTAAAATATACGAGCATTGAAAAACGCTACATGAAAAATCGCTGCATTAAAAAAGACGATTAATGAAATTTGCGATCGTGATAAAATGCGATGTGAAAATTTGCTACTCGGAAAATATGCTTTTGTGAAAATTGTCTAACAAATCGAGATACCAGCTAAATACTACTTTTAACTGTTTTAAATAACTTTTCCGGATCGTTCCGGAGAAACGCACCTATATTTCTTTTGTGAGAGATTTTTCCTGCAATGAAAGACGATGAATGCTGAATCTAAGATGTTTTTGAATTCCTTACCGAACTAAAAAATAAACTCCTATTCATAAAATGTTTTCGTTAAGTGTCACATAACATAACACACGCGTCAAAATCAAACCCCACTTTTTACGCCTACAAGCTTCTCCTCGCGAACTTAGTCTGCGTGGGATGATGATGATCATTGATAAAAACTATCGTATGTTCTTCCTAAGGCTTAAGACTATCTCCATACCTACCAGATTTTATCTAAATCGGTTCAGCGGTTTAAACGTGAAGAGGTAACCGACAAGCACACAGAGATACTTTAGCATTTATAATATTAGTAGGTAGAGATTAAGTACTTAAAAGGTGGATCAAATCGTTCACGCTCGATAATAAGCTCTATGGGGGCTCTCATACACAGAATTAACACATAAACTACATAATCGTAAAAAAATGACTTAATAGGCTTATGCCCATTAAGCCCTCATCAAATTGTTGTTAAGATTGTCATGGAGTCATTAGGGTCTAACTAATGGGGCGTTAATTAAAACATTATGTTACGTGTTAAGTACGTAATTTCAATGATAAAATATTTAGGCATTTTTACCCTGGTATACGGGTAGGGTTATGATTAGCAAGTGATGTTATTTGTATCTGTTTCATTACGATGTGTTCTTTACCGAAATGCTAATAGTAAATCTTCAAACTACTTAATTATTATTGTAGGTTTACCTACATAATTAAATTATTATAATAAACATATAAATAACAATAAATAAAGCCATAAAGTAAAAATTACAAACCAAAATTAAAAACAACATAAAACTAAAAAAGGCTAAATGAAAATCAAATAAAAGAATCATCAAACTAAGTACCTACCTAATTACCAAAGTATATCTAAACTTCTAAAGTCGATCGGTTTAAATTTGGCCCCACCCTTCATGGGGGATACCGACATGTAAGGGAACATCTACCTAATCTAAACATACAATATAATCCAATCAAATTGTTTTCATAACTAGTGTGTTGTTAGTCAAGATCCTACCTGGATTAGGAGCCGGGATTGCTTCTCACGACACTCAGATTGGAATAAACTATTCAACCAACTACTAACTTACACAAACTCCTGTAGGTAACTGTTCACATATTCATGAAAAATTAACTTAAACACGTACACTGAAGGTTGATTATTGCAATTGCTGAATAAATGGTTTCATCACTAAAGTCAGATGTATTTCAGAGTAGAGACAAATCCCTTCTCGGCGTCGTATGATATTTTATCATGCGTTGTAAGAATAGGTTTGTTCAAATGATGTATCTAAGGTATATGTGGAGAAGACCGTCTAACAAGGGAAGACCGTCTACAAGCTCTTTCGTCGCTTTTAACTCCTGCGTTTGTACGCATACTCCACTTACAGAAGGTCGGTAGAGCAGAAGGAGTGAAGCTCTTCCTTTCTGACTGTGTCTGAGCGAAGTAATGTATACAAATAAATACGAGAGTTCTTGCCCTATGACGGTCTTCTCACCAATAAATTTTATTATACCGGTCTTCGCCACATTGACCTTAGACATCAAATTTAAATATAATTTTGTTATTTTATACCATCGTTGACAGAGTCGTCCGGATCTGTTATATAATATATATGTAAGTATAATTTGTTTGTCAATCGACTAAAACTTTATGAAATCTGGTTATTTTCTTGGAACGCACAATTAATTCCAAGACAGACAAGGCCGCTGGCAGTTGGCACTAAGCACACAATATCTTGGCCAATACTCCCGAATATCTTGAATTCAATATGTTACTAGGTTAGGCTGGGGTCCATTTCTCGAACGGTATTAGGCTAATATTAGTCCATAAACTGTCAAGTCAATGGGTTTCTATGACAACACACTAATAATATTAGCCTAATATTGTTCGAGAAATGGGCCCCAGAAGGCGACTGTACTTGTTTTAGTCCAATAAAGTGTTTTGTTGTCACTGGCTACATACCTAGAATCCTAAATTAAACTGCTTTGTATTGACTTATAAAGATAAATGAACCAATATGACTAAGATAGATTCCATGCGCAACTAAGTAAATCGTTTCTTAAACCTTCATTGTTCCATAGTCCAGTAAAAACACAATTAGTGACAACTATCTTCAATATCTGTAGGTATAAATTTCTGATTCAATCTTCTCTCAATCTAGACTGCAATCGCCTTAAATTTGCGATCTGAATCCCTTTTTCGCTCCAGTATACTTAATTGGTTTTCAGCAATAAAAGGCAGGTAATAAGTCGTTCGCTGGCTCATCGTGACTTATCCAGCTGTTCGGACACCAAACATAATCAAAAAAGACGAAATCCTGGTCAAAAGTATAATCACTTACGTCGTTCTTACCTCAAAGCTACAGGTGAAGTTGGGATACTCAAAACGGCGAATACGCGCAAAGGGTCCAAGGCACTTACGTCCATTGGGGGCAAATGCGTAACCATTGTTGCCCGTGCAGTCCTCATAACGGCCAGATCCCGGTTTATTGCAATTTTGTGCTGTTGTGTTATGTGCCATGGCATTTGCCTGGATCTCTTGTTCGTTTTTAATATTAACTGGTGTAAATATTGCGAACTTTATAGCGGAGAGCGCTGTTAAAATGCCAATCTGGGCTGCGAATGAAAATATCGGAAAACAATATTGCTGCATTTTCTTCTAGCGTTTAATAGAGTCGTATGTTTTCTTCACTATTGCTTTGTACCGTTTTCCTTAGATTTACTAAGAATATACTTACCAAGACTAAATAACAAATAATTTAGGTTCAAATTCAATTCGAAATTTCTTACTTTTATAATAATTGTGAATGATTCTTTGGCACAGGTACACTAAGCAATTAAGCATCAATAGTAGCGAATGAAACAACGCTCCAAAAGTATCTGCCATCTAGAAATTATTTTCAAAATAGAGATATAATTATATCTCTGCAGTTTTCGTTCAAAAGGATCTGTCACATTATAATTGTTCTGTGTACATATAGACAGATAGGTATATCTTTTAAGCAAAGAATGCACGCTCTTTGTGATGCTGACTGTACCTTAGGTACCTACTTGAATAAAATACATCGATAACATAATTATTATAATATCAATAACAAAGACTAAAAGCAATTAAACAGCATCACCGGAAACTTTCGTCTACTTCTAAACATTTCCAAATTTATTAAGGAATCACCAACATTTTTCACAATAATAATTTATTAACAAAAACATTCCCATTTTAATACTATGCTACAATAGTTATTTGTTTTACAAGGGGGCAAAGTTGTTGTTTAACCGCTCGTGCTAATATTGATACCCGAGCAAGCGAAAGATTCCAAAATTGAACCACGAGCGTAGCGAGTGGTTCGAAAAATGGAATCTTGAGCGTTGCGAGGGTTTCTAAGCACAATTTGTCCCCGAGTGAAACACAAAATTTTTCACCACACCAACCCGAAGCAAATATTAAATGTAAACTATCAAAGAAAATCAAACCAAATTAAATCCAAATGAATGTTATTAAATATTTACCATCCAAAATCATCATTTAAAAGTCAATTCTACCAGCAAACATAAGAAAACAACTCAAAATTTGCATTTGATTACTTTGCCTCACATGTGAATAAAATGCAACTTTGCTATCAGTTTTTGAAGTGCAATGTAAGCCTTTCCGAGCTGGTGTGATGAAAAGATTTATAATTGATAGCGTCTCATTAAATTACCAGAATAAATAGGCGCCATAAAGCTACTGTTTAATCATATTTTCTACTTGCCTGGCTATAAGCTATTTTAATGAAGTATCAGCAACTACTCGCAGCTTCAAAGTGTTTTGTATTCATAAACGTCTCATTTTCTCAGCATTCTTGCCCATGGCTGCCGCTGCCGCTTAAGAATTTATCAGTGTACTCGTAGTTTTATTTAATCGTATGGCATTATATTATATTTACAGATACAGAGAAATCATAAATCTAACTCCAGAGAATTAATCCACTTGATAGCTTCGTCGTTTAGTTAGTTATATCGTAGATATAATTATGTATGAATATGCACGAAATATAAAAAGGTGAGTAAAACGCATGAAATAACACACTGAGGTAAAAATATCATGGAGGCAAAAATCCCAAGCTAAAAATTATGCTGACAATTTCATGTCTATACAGAACCTTTTGTACCTACACATTTACTGTACTTATTCTCTCTGTGTTATGTACTTGTTTTGTGCAATAAAGTGTTTACTACTACTACCTATTATTGTGTGTGTGTGTGTGGAATCTCTCCGTGCAAACCTATATCTGTGTTATAGATACTGATAGAGTCTGGCTAGCCAAATATTGTTGACAGATATTTCGTTGTTGTATCACCAATTGTCTATGATTTAAAAAAAAAGCTAAAAGTCAGTTGTAAATTTATGTCATTCATTCAAATTGTTTGCGGTTTGTAAGGGGTTTATTTTAAATAATATGAATAGTGTCTATGTCGCAGTCAAAAGTGTGAACTGGTCAATAGAACTTTTCGTTGCTTATCATGAATAGTGACACAAAACAAAATGAAATGCCATTCGACTTTAAATCTTACCTGTAAAAGATAGAATATTAAATGCAATAGCATTTCATTTTTAGTTGTACCACTGTTCATGATAAGCGTCGTTTTAACCGACAAAAACAGGCAAAACTGCTTTTGACTGAGCATGTTGGTCAAAAGTAGTTTTACCTGAAAATCATTGGTTAATAGTAATTGTGACTGTTACTATCAGTCAAAAGTACTCGCAGAGATAGGTAGGGTAGGGTTATTTTTTTTTGCTACGCCCTAAAAACAAAACTGCTGCCAGAAATAGGTATGATTTTCAGGTAAAACTACTTTTGACCAACATGCTCAGTCAAAAGCAGTTTTGCCTGTTTTTGTCGGTTAAAAGTTCTTTTGACCAGTTCACACTTTTGACTGCAACATCTACACTGAGTGAGGTTCGCAATCTATTATTTAAGTTCGTAAATAATTACGACAATGTGCGAAGTCGACGTGTAGCGTTGTATAACGAAAAACTGCAATGTTTACAACTCCTAAGCAAATGTAAACAAATTAGGAGGTTGGTGCTCTATAAATATTTTGATACTTGGCATTTAGCATATTCGGCAATACTTGTGTATTTTTTTTCGTGATGGATTAGTATTACGGTATTATCGAGCTAGGTCTTATTTACACTACATTTCATTTTACGCCTTGTTACAATGATATATGGTGAGAAAGTGTTAACATATGTGTTTATCGTTGACTGTACTTTACATTGTGGTAGAAATTATATGAGCTGACTTTGAGTGCACGTCAACGTATATTTAACTTATATCCTTAGGTACCTTACGTGTGCACAGAAAATCAAAAATATTTTCTAGTATCAAAACTTTGATTCCTACTACACAAAGTGTGACCAGCCCAACATTTTTTGAATTTCCCGCCAAACATTTGTGTAATATTTCAGTAGCCAGACTCTAGAATAACACAAATTGGTTTCACACAGTGTAACCATGGTGCGCGTTTTAATCATTTGCTCCCGTTTTCAATTATTGCTTGTGGCCCAGGGCTGCCAAAAGTTCATAAGCCACCAAATCTTCTGTATTTCAATAAAGAGGCTGATATCGATTTTCAGGCTATCCTCAGATCAGAGTAATACTACTCCGCCAAACACTTACAGATCTCAGGGACACATCTGTAGTATCCTCACGTATATCTCTAGCTTAACAGCAGCAGCATAAATATTTGAATTTGGAATCATATAGCCACACCTAGGGTTGCCAGATCGAAAGGTGCTTTTATAGGGAAAAATATATTTTTTTCGGGATTTTGGGACTTAAGTCGGGAAAAAAAAAACATTCAAATTAAAGTAATTGTATAAAAAACAACGATATTTTACATTAAGGGCACTATGCTCGACGTGGGTCGCTCGCTCGCTCGACGACAGTTCGGAACTTGAAATTATTATTTTATAACGTGAAGCTGTTTTTCGGGACAATTTTCACTTTGTCGGGAATCGGGAACACATGCTAAAAATCGGGAGAATCCCGCCAAATCCCGACCATCTGGCAACCCTAGCCACGCCTTAGCACAGAACACGCGGTGTCCCGTTTCCCAACTTTGGTCGTCAGTTTATGTCAACTGTCCGCGCCCGCAACTTTGTTCCCAAATCTGATTATGAATAGTGGCGTCCAGTTGCTAATTTCAGAAGCGCGAACTTGTGCGGATTGTATTTTTAACACAGCCATTTTGTTTTGATGCGATGTCGTTGGTAGAGAATTATAAACAGTGGTAGGTATTCGAATCTACTTGGTTTCACAGATGAACATTTGTTACTGGCGGTGCAGTGTAGGTAGGTGTGTAGGTAGGTAGGTACTCTTAACCACAGACAAGATATCCTCCAGACTGAGCATAGTAGCGCTACCCCCTCTGCCACAAATATACGGTAGTTTTACTCCATTTTCGAGTCAAAGTGTCTTTGTGTGACGTCCGTGTCTTTGAAAACGGACCAATCACGGCACGGGACTCGCTCACCTCGTATTTTTGGCAGCATCGGTTTCATGAAATAATTGCTCTAAGGTCCGTCTAGATGAGTCCTAATCTATGCTCTTAACACATTCAGGCCCAAGAACCCGACTGTCGGGTACACTGTTCGTAGCGACTACTCGCTACATACGCCGAAACCGTGGCTACGCGCTACGAGCGTAACCCGTAGCACTTAGTGGCAATGAATGTGTGTGAGAGAGAGAGAGAGTTTCTTTATTTGTGAAAACACAGGTACAATGATTGACCTTACATTATAGTTTCGTAGTCTCACCATGCTCTGCCAATAGTGGCGTGCAAATACTATACTACTTATAAACATGAAACATGCTTATTTCAAAATTTACAAGTTGTAAATTAAATATTAATCATTAGAATTTAGAGCATAATTATACACTTAAGAAATAAAATGTATTCATACATTTAATTTTCATTCAAATATTCGTTTATTTTATAATAACATTTTTCGATTAATAGTGCAGTCAGTTGTTTTTTAAATTGTGATATTGGTAATGTTTTTAAACAATCAGGAATTTTGTTATATATTCTGGTTGCCATTCCAAAAATGCTTTATCGCATCAATGTGGTGTTCCGTTGCTCATTGTGCAACTTCTGGTCATATTGTGATCGCGTTGGATATTTGCGGTACTCTGAGACTTTAGCGAACAAATTAGAGTTGCATTTAACAAATACTGCCATTTCTAAGATATAAATACACGGAAATGTTAAAATTTTCATTACTTTGAATAACGGAACACTGCTTTCTCCGGGTTTTTTCCCGCATATTGCTCTTACACACCGTTTTTGGGCTATAAGTACATTTTCCCTATCGACTGAATTACCCCAGAATATAATCCCATATCGGAGTCTTGAGACTTTGTAGTCTCCATGGTAGGCCGACAGAACTGTGTCTTGACTAACCATTTTTGATAGTTTAGAAAGTGCATAACCAGATTTGTTTAGTTGTTGACATATCTCAGCAACATGAGGTTTCCAGGTGAGTTGACTATCTATTAATAAGCCTAAAAATCGTGTCGTGTCTACATTTTCAATTTTGTGTTAATAAGAGTGTATTGGGAGATGCGTTATATATATATAAAGTTAAATTAATATCAAATCGTGTGTGATATAGATATATTATATTTCCGTATGCATAAAACTTTGCAAAACTTTGTTAAATTCGGTCCCTTTCTAACAAACGCGAATGTCATAATGACGGATAAGGACAAACGGGCTAATTGGCTAGTTAGACGGTAAGGTATGATAATTAATGTCATTAACGGGTCTAACGCGATTCGATTTCATAATTTTACCTTTTTTCGGACGTTTCAGCCAGGTTGCACTAGCTGTGGCCACGGATAACTGACGTCCCAGCAAAATTTTATTATAATTGAGATACCTATTGATAAACTACACTAAACTACCCGACATTAATTTATATACATTTTTGGTTTTTTCATATTAAATAGCGTTAGACCCGGTTAATGACATTAATTATTTGTACAAAACGCGAGAGTTTAAAATGTTATATGGGCGGTATGATTTCTTAATACATTAATAAACGCAAACTTAACTATACCCAATTTTTTTTTAACTGGGTACTACAGAAAGTTGAAGTGGACATGTACCTATGGCTAACATCTTATAACCCCCCTAAACCCTCCTCGCAGGGCGACATCGAAAAAGTTCATCACAATTTTTTCACACAAGTGTTTACGTTACCTTAACAAAGAATCGGTGCGAAATCCCCAAGGTAAATCACGTGAAAGTGTTAAACAAACTCAGCATCCGTCGCCGTACTCGAGGACGAGGCAGCCTATTCCTAAAAATTTACCACTTCATCGAGTGGATTTCATGAATCGTACGCGCTCGGGTGAGATCGGAGGCTTTCGGCGACACTCGGCCGCTTAGGCGGGCGGCCTTTCAGTCTACGGAAAGGGAGGATACTGACTCCACGCAAAAATTCGCTGATGTGGAACATCGTTCACATTTACTATTGTAATAAACATTTTACAATTGAGTGGACACGTTCAATACACCACGGAAAGTAAACGTATAACATTATTTGCAAATGTTTTGTTGATAGGGAGTGATGTTTTATAGTTTGTAGTGGAATTGGTTGGTGAACGTTTGAAACTAAATTACGGCGGGAAATATGACTCGCTCGGCTCGGAGCTTGGATCCAATTAAGGTGAGAACTTAGTAATTATAGTTAGTTTTTGCTAAATACGTGATTTGACATGAAACCATTTATTTGCCATAAAATTATTGCTTGATACTTTAAATAAATTGAGCATGGGTAATATTATACCTAAGTATTATGTTACAAAAACCACTCATAAAGTCAACAATTGAGATCTTAACATAAGCTTAACAATTGAGATCTTAAGACTGGACGGGACAGAATATAAAAATAAATTTTTGAAAGCGATATTGTGCTTGTGGTTCCGGAGGAATGCGGAAAATTGAAACGTCCGAAACGTTAGAGGTAATTTTCAAATTTAGGTTGTTGCGCCATTAATTCCATTTTAACAATGTGTGCAGACCGTACAAAAATTCATTAACACAATTGAGAGTACTTTTTAGATAAAATGTTATGTGGATGTAGGTCAGGTATATGTGGTAGTCCAAAATCGTGGGTTCAAACCAAGGATTTGATGTAGAGAGCAGAAAAAAACGTTCTAAAAAAAAAGACAAAAATATGAAAAATTTGGTCAGGATTCTTCATACACAGACAAGAGGTTAATAAATTAAGGTGCACTTGCATTTTTTTATTTAAATTAAAACGAACGCAACTTTTGAGGATTCCATTAATTATCTCCATTTCAACCGATGCCGAAAAGTTTAGTTGCGGGTCGCATCAACGCTCCATGTCGCTCCACTGGGACTCTCATAACGTAAAGGTCGTTTTCGTTCCGCGCTTATTTTTTTTAATGAAAAGAAACCTTTTCGACAAACGTTTACGAGAGAACATTTTTATAAAATATGCGGGTAGCGCTGGTTCGTACAATGGAGTACGTATGTTGGTACCGTCATCTTTCAAAGTGTTGTTTTTGTTGAGGAATAAAACACGGGTACTTTAATGCGTGTTTTTAGGGTCTCATCAACTAGTACTAGCGGTTGACCAAAATCAGCTGCAAATGGTGTTAAAGGTATGAAAATCGGCACGATTAATCTTTAGGCCATTTGAATTAATTTGACCCGTAGCACGAAAAAAAAAACAAACGGAAAGGAGTTATGACGTCATCTTTTTTTTGTATGGAAAATAAAATAAAAATGTTCAGAAACCTATCGTGTGTGGTATTAAATGAAAGGGCATTTTGAGCCGGTTCTAAAAATATATCACATTATTATATTTCCGTCACTTTCATTCAATTAAAATAAAAATAATTCCCAAAACATACCAAGTTTGGGCTCCTCTAGATACGAAACCGTTGAATTATTTTTTGTAAATACAATATATATACAGTGGTACTACTAAACGAAATTAATAACTAGCTTAAATCTAGAATAGGCCCCTTTTTTTGTAAAATATACCTCAAGTAATACCCAATATCCTCATATCTAACCCCAAGAAATTAATTTCGAAAATATATAGTTTTAGTATTTTTATTTTATGTTTTTATTATTACAAATTGTGATCTATCAATCTATCAATGAAACGGCCTCCTAGTTGATAGTGACCCTGCCTATGAAGCAGGAGGTCCGAGGTTCGAATCCTAGTAAGGGCATTTACTTTTGGTGTTCATCATCATCACCACACAAATAAATGCCCATATACACATATATACAAGCAGGGTCACTATTGACTAGGCTAGGAGGCCGTTTCATTGATAGATTGATAGATCACAATGTGTAATAATAAAAAAATAATAAAAAATACTACAACTAAATATTTTCGAAATTAATTTCTTGGGGTTAGATATGAGGATATTGTGTATTACTTGAGCTATATTTTACAAAAAATAATTCAACGGTTTCGTATCTGGAGGAGCCCAAACTTGGTATGTTTTGAAAATTATTTTTATTTTAATTGAAGGCAAGTGGCGGAAATATAATAATGATATGAATATAATATGATATATTTTTAGAACCGGCTCAAAATGCCCTTTCGTTTAATACCACACACGATAGGTTTCTGAACAAAAATTTGTTTCATTCCATACAAAAAAACGATGACGTCATAACTCCTTTCCGTTTTTTTTTTGGTGCTACGGGTCAAATTGATTCAAATGGCCTAAAGATTAATCTTGCCGATTTTCATACCTTTAACACCATTTGCAGCTGATTCCCGAATTTCAGGTTGTACCGCTATCGCTAAACTCATCATAGCGGGCGCTGTATTGTATAGTATAGGCTATCCGTCATTCGTATATGTGATGACGTACGATGGGAAGTAATGGGAAACATAGATGTAAGTAAATTGAGGTAGATATGGTACCAGGCGCACGATCGTGAGCCATTAAATATAGGTTCCGGAACCTATATTTAGTTAGTCGTATGGGTGACGCCAACCTGTCAAGTTGTCAAAATCGTTGGATCAAATTTTAGTTTTGTCAACTATGAACGTCACACGTCTACATTAATAAAAGGTCATTGATGGGAAATTAGAAAATAGATTGACGTGGGTGTTTGTTACTTATGCATGTTTGAATTATGGCAAACATGAAGGCGCTGTTTTTGTTTTTTCGACAGTTCCGTTTCACGTAGCATTACAAGAAAGGAATAAAATATGATGGCCATGTCACAGACATGAAAAATGTAATTACACTCTTGTTTTTTGAATTGTTGCCCAACACCAATTATTTAGTTAATTAATACAACCTACCATTCTAGTACATTTTCTGTTACTATGAGACACATAATGTATTTAATTGACTTGTTTCAAATTGGCCTTATAACTTGTAATACAAGTGAAAGCTAGTCCCATTCTAACAAAAGCTGTCAAAAAGGGACATCCCCTTGTATTACAAGTTACAAGCTTTTGATAAACAAGGCACTGGTGTGGTGTGAATAGTCAGATTACACCAAAGAATGTTGTTGCCGCTTTGTATGCCGCGCTATCGCCAGGCGTTGGGAGCGGTTTCATTCTTTAGTTGTCAGTTTACCATATATTTGCAAGGATCG
This sequence comes from Cydia splendana, assembly GCF_910591565.1. Classification (NCBI taxonomy): domain Eukaryota; kingdom Metazoa; phylum Arthropoda; class Insecta; order Lepidoptera; family Tortricidae; genus Cydia; species Cydia splendana. Next base: position 31,061,805 of record NC_085960.1, on the reverse strand, counting down.
ATTTGCTCTTCTTTCCAAATACGAATTGCCAAGGCATGGCTGCGTCGTCTTTCCCTAACAAATACGACCTAACTCCATTCAAAGTAAGAGTGAGTATGCTATTATTGTACCAGCGACGTTCCCTCCTATTGAATAAACCTTAAAATAATTCTGTGACAACCACAAAATGCTGAACTATTACTTACGGTCCAAGGAGTTAAAAATAGGTTTGTACCACGGCATTTCAGAATCATAAGTAGAAAAAAGATGTGTCGTCTTTTAACCTTTAATCATGCCTTTTAACACAAGTATTTGTTACTTAAAACGTACATAAACACTGTAATTAGTGAAGCTACTTAAACTGAATAAATAATGAAATTGTATGTCTTTCTCATCACGGAACAATGGTGAAATTATTATTATTTATGTTATTAAAGGATGACTCACGCTAGATTCGTTTCGGCCATCTTATAATTTTATTATTTAGAATCATACAAAAAAATATTAGGTTAAAAAAAATCAGTATAATAGAGTATATCGAAAGGTACGAGTGACTTCTCTTCCGTACAAGGTGTTCCTTCGTTAGATCCTCACGTCGAAAACAAATTGAATCTATATTCGGAAATCCAATTGGGTTCGGTAAATCTCGTTTTATTACAGACGGTTTGGGTCATAATCAGAATAAAGAACAAACGACTACCCTTTTGTTACAGAAAGTTCACACCGAAGTTAAATTTAAAGCTTTGAAAAGCTGTGTCATACCTATATATAGTTTCATTACTTTTCCTAGGTAAAGGTTACATACTAGAATGACAGACTGTGCAGATTTTAATATTTGTAACTATATTTCAGTACCATTCATACATACAAGAACTTATTATTATAAGAAATATTTGTATTTACCAATAATTATTTCATAATTTAAACTGCTTCTTAAAATACGCCATGGGCCACCAACGCAACACATCTTGTAAATAGGTATGTCTAAATTCCGCTAAGAAAGGGTTTTTAATGTCTTCGGTGGAAAATACGTCCGGGCGATGTTTGTTCCAACAAACTTTATGTAGGTATTATTAGGTATTGTGTAATCAAAATCATTTAGTAATGTCACGCATTTCTTCTTCGTCCTCGCGTTATCCCGGCATTTTTGGAACGGCTCATAGGGTTGGCTTGGCAACTAAGCCTTGACTTGGCGTAGGTACTAGTTTTTTACGAAAGCGACTGCCATTCCTTCCTTCCAACCCAGAGGGTAAACTAGACCTTATTGGGATTAGTCCGGTTTCCTCACGATGTCTTCCTTCACCGAAAAGTGACTGGTAAATATCTATGAACGCGCGTAACAATTATAAAAATATTAATTATTCATATTTTGATACTGGTCTGAGTAAAGCACAACATCGATATAAGTACCTACAAACTCAAGGGAGGCGAACCGAGACTGATGAGAAATCAATAGGTACCAAATCAAGATCTTATTTTAGAACTACATACTCACATATATAATTCGACCTTATTTCCCTTCCTGTTTCCTACTAGTAGGCACAAGAGCGATTCTATAACTGTCACGCGTATATTGCACCGGAGCAAAGCCCAGTTATAAAATGCATGGTCACGCAGGGTCGCGATCCTATCTACAAAGGTGCGATAAAACGGTGAATGTGTTGGACCCATGTGTAAAGGTTTTATGTTGAGGCACCATTCCATATAGGGTAACTCCTATAGTTATTGGCCACTACTTAGTAATTGGCCACTCTTAACACTAAGACTTCATTTCGCTTGTTACTTTCTGATTTGTTAGGTAAGGCCAATTACTATATAGTGGCCAATAACTATAGGAGTCACCTTATATGGAATGGTGTCACAACATTATATGTAGGTATATTACATATCTTATCGCATAGCAACCAGCTCACGACATTTGTAATTCAAGTGTTTATGATTTTTAAGCACCCAGCATGGCATGTTTAGTTTGTAAGTAGCAGCCATATTCGAACTTTAAGATACGTCACATACTTAATAGACATGGAAACGAAATGGATCGGATATGTTAGTGTCAAACAAGTGTCATTCATTCATTCATTCTTTTAAAATTATGGCTTCAGCCCATTGGGGCTATTTCGCCAGTATCAAGGTCGTAGTAGCAGGGTAATACGATTGAAATTGTACGGTTAGTACAAGACAGTGTACGGTGATTTAGCTCTTGTAAAGCGATAGCGGGCTTTACAAGAAACACGTGGACAACCGGCCGTTGACTCCAAAATTATGGTTAAACGTGCTTCAAGATTAATTCTCCATTTACTGCACACTACCACATTAGTTTACTGTATAATAGGCTATCGATATTACACTTTAAACAATATTCATGAGCAAAAAACAAAGCAATTGATCACGACGCGTGGCCATCAAGATGGCGCTCGAACCGGAAGTCCCAAACAAGTGTCAAAAGTGAGGTTTCTACAAACAACAGCGTCACTTTTGACACTTGTTTGACACTGACATATCCAATCTATTATTTGACGTATATTAAAGTTCGAATATGGCTGTAGGTAGTATCCAACCGAAGTTTCGGTCTCGGTTTCGACAGGTTTCGGCATAAAAACCATGTTGCGGCCGAAGTTTCGATTTCAGCCGAAACCAGAGCAAACTTGAGTTCGGTTTTCGGTGTTAAGCATGAGTTGTCGATAAAAAAGTAAAGTAGAAAGTTATCAAATTGTCGGCTCCTACATCTAAATTAGTTAAATTACTATCAATATATTGTTTGCCTAAAAAACACGGTTATAATTATCACTCTCCACTATTATCCTTAATTGTTTGTTGTATAAAACTTTCTTATAATTTTCTTTAAAACTATTGTATCGAAAAATATTTAATCTTATAAAATGAAAAGTCACACGGCTATTTTATGCTCTGGCACCTCAAAGCATTGAAAGCTTTCTCCAAGTTCTAATAATTTATAGTTCGTCGCAATAATGCAAAAACCTACTGCATGAAATGTAGTTTTGCATTCAATTTGTTCTCGTAATCGCAGTTAGGAACTTTAAGTAGGGTACAAATCGGGAGCGGAATATTCCAGAAGTGGTATTTAGAATTGCTTAGAGTACTGTAATTTGCAAGCGTTTTAAATGGGTTTGGATGGTCGAAGCTTTACAAAAATGGCGTCAGTACAGTCAGCAGCAATAGTTGCTAAGCGGGCGAGGTGTTCAAAATTATCTATCTTGACGCGACTTTATTGTTAAAGAGACAACACCTCGCCCGCTTAGCAACTTCTGCTGCTGACTGTCCCTATAGTAGGTCTCCCCTGTCAATCCTACCACTATTGTAAATGTTAATTTTTTTGTATATTATGGCTCGGATGCGCCAAATCCCAACCAATAAACCTCGCAACAGGGCATGCCTATGCTGGCCCCATCTATAAAATCTTGTGACAGTATCGCATTATAGTATTTTTTTATGAATTACCTACTGTAATTTACTCCCAATTACTTAAAAAACTGAATTATAAGATATGTACTTTTTCATACTAGTTAATATTTTACTCTATTCAGAATACCATTTTATCTAGGTATCTGTCGGAACGAGCTGCTCTACATCAAAATGAAGTGTAAGGGACCATGGGCAGAAATGTCCCCACCCACCAATAGAAATGAAACATGTCTCATTTAATAGATCTTAGCAACCTCATGATTTTTTACTATGACGAGGATCGCCATATGTATGGGGTTTTCTTGGAAAACCGTGTTTTGTTTTTACATATTTTTTGCTCATTTCATTGAAAGTTTTTGTTTTTTTATTATACTAGTTGATTGATAAACAAGCATGCGGGGCTGCGTGATGGTAAACAGTCACCGCAGCCTATAGACGGATGTAACAACTCATGGTTATCACGTAATACGCGTTACCGACCATGTGACGTAAAGATCTTATGCCACAATACCCAGTAATTGCACTGCCATGTCTCACCCTTCAAACCGGAACACCGCCATGAAAACATAACTGCTTAGGGACAGAAAAAAACCCCATACATAGGGCGATTCTCGTCATAGTAAAAAATCATCAGTTTGCCAAGATCTATTAAATGAGACATGTTTCATTTCTGTTGGTGGGTGGGGACAGTGCCCATACAAATTTGCCCATGGTCCTTTCATTCTATCGCAACTTAAAATTATTTTTGCCTCTAGGAGGAATGTCGCGTGTCAAAATCATTCAGCCCACAAAATAAAAATAAGAACTACGAAATGCCCCTAGCCTCGAAGAAGGCTGTAGGACATCGCTTCGCTCGCTCGTTCGAAAACAGCCTAAACCTGATGTTTACTAGTAATATCAGATGTTTTTTATAAACATTTAAGTTTCATTCAAATAACTACTTATATCCTCAAATTATATTACAAAATAACTGTTAAAAATGCTCCACTCATGCCAAATATGAAGATATTGAGTAAATTTGAAAGTCTTCATAAAATCGTATATTTTTAATAAAAACGTTAAAGTGTTCACCGTAAATTGGGGAGATAAATGAGCTCTATTAATAAAGATCAACTTTGTTTTACTTCGAAATGAACAAAAGCCTGTCAGCCTTGAGCTTTGAACGGCTTCTTAAATTTAAGATCCTATGAGTATGAGTAATTAACGCTTCGTTAAAGTTATCGGTTGTTTTTTAGCATTAATTATTTTCAGACACGTGTACGGGACATTAAGTAAGTATAAGTAACTTTACGAAACAAAATGAGGTTATCGAATTTAAACTGTTGTGAGACATACTAACATTGAATAATTTTACGGTTTAGACTCACTTGTTTTTAGTCACTCGCGCGACATGTTTCGGAGAGCCTAGGTCTCCTTTCTCAAGCACTAACAGTGCGAGCAGCGTTCACGACGGCCGTGTATCGCGTACGCGATGAAATGAGGTTAATTTGATATTAGTTTTGTTGCGGCCACTTACTCGAACTGTCTCTATTAACTAGTTAGATTATCTACTGTTTGTCAATAATCCCGCGTAAAAACATAATATAGCTTAAGACTGACATTTCAAGGTTTAATGGTACCTTTTGTCTATCCAAATCAGGATGCAGAAGAAAGTGCTTTGATTAGTTGGCACCGAGATTTTGTTGGTTCTGAAAATAAATGCTTTGATTTGATTTGATTTGATTATACTTACTGTACGTAAATCTGTTTTCGTAAACAGTCATTATTCTTGACAAATCAAGGCTATTCATACATAGCGCTCGATAAAGTTCCAGCGTGGGAACATATATAGGATGGGTGACGTGATTTGCTAAAGTAGATATCAAAATCTTTTAGTTATAAATTCTTATAGTCATGTCGAGCGGAATGATCGCATTTACCTATATATCGTTTTCCCACCAGTAACTTTGCATACAGCCAATATAATCACTCACAGAAGCCGCAGATTCAATAATTAGAGTGGGAATTGGACAGCATTTATTTTATTTGTGCCATCGCTTGCTGTCCTCAGCGATTTGATTAAAACGCGATGAATATTCACGCATTGCCCGACAATAAACTCTTCTCACTTAAGCAAATTTATTACATAACGAATAACTAAAACCCGTCACTCAATTGCGGGAATTTACGCTGCTGAATATTTATTTTTCGTAGTTAACGGAGTTTGTGTTGGCAGAAAAATGGCTGGTCAAATATTATCTAATACTACTTATATCTATCTATTTTTTTGCACTATCTTGTTTTTTTTCTTTCATAAGAACCTTTTCGTGACAATAACAAACACAACACAAAAATAATCAGCGAAATTGGTCTAGCCGTTCACGCGTGATGCCGTGGCCAAGGGAAATAGGGATTCATTTTTATATATTTAGAAGATTAATAAATGTGAAAGAATGTTTTTTTTTGCATAACACTGAAAGGACTGAACGGATTCAAGTGTTTGGCCAACAGAAAACGAATATAGATAAACTATGGAAACTCTTCTAAGTATACTCGGAATTTTCCCCCAGGGTGTGAAGTGGGTAACATTTAATACTAGGATAGGAGAGGCAAAAAGGGGATTAATTTAATGAATTTCACGTGAATGAAGACGATGGTAATCGCTGACTCTATAAAGAATATCCTAATAAAGAACACATATCATAATTTAACTGAATGGGGACTTATGGGGAGGGAATTATGGGTCAGAATCGTCCAGGCGGCGTAGCACGGTCGCGTTTTTATCGCTTGTCACGTTCTAACAAGTATGTAAGTGAAGACGCAAGATTTTGCGACATTTGTCAGCGTACCCTTCCAGTTTCAAAAATACTATAATGGTGCGACGTAAACGCTAAGCGACTAAACTCCTAAAATTATGAATAAAAAAAATAGGCACAGGTCATGTTAATGTCATAGAGACGTTTGACTTTGTTAGTTTGTCATACTTTAGGCATCAATACCTACTACTGGTAGATTATGTAGGATAGGAGTGTGGGTTAGGTTTGATAATCCTATTAATGACCATTAGGTAAGTCTGATACCGCACCAACTGGACGAAGTGATCGATATATAAACCCACCTACTCGTGTTAGTCATTTGTTATTCAAACCTAAATATAGGTAAGCAAAAGCTGTGTCAAGAGGCTGATACTAAATTTAAATTCTCAATTTAGTTTAATATGATATATGGTTTAATGTATATTTGGGCGTAGTAGGTAAATTTTAAATAAATGTAATTATGTACTTAAATAATGTCTTGCCCATCACCTAATAATGGTGTTTCATGATATTTGGGAGGTGTGCGCGGAGCCAAAGGCAACACGGGTGAAAGCGATGTACTAATACTTACACATTATTATAATAATATGACTAGCAGTGCATTTCACGCTCCAATAACGGCGAGTGACATCAATATCAAAACCATGAGGGATTTCAAAGTCTGAACTGAATACCGTTTCGGAGTGGGGTCGAACCTTTAGTAAAACAAATGAGTATTAATACCTTTAATACCTACTATGAATATAATAACCAAAATACCTGCGCCATTATTTCTCTAAGGGCTATTTACTTACCTACCCATTGTTGTGATGAGCTCCGGAATTGCTACGAGTATTCCTTTAATAAAGTCTATCAAAATACAGTAAAATGTTTTGATGTTTCTTAAATACTATGTATTAAGGCGGGATTCCATCAGTGTGCGTATTCTGGCTGCAGCCTTTCGCTTCAGATTTGAAAACCAATACATTCCTTTATCATAAAAAATCATCCAATATCAAGTAACACATTCATTGCCACTAAGTGCTACGGGTTACGATCTTAGCGCGTAGCCTCGGTTTCGCCGTATGGAGTGCGTAGTCGCTACGAACAGTGTACCCGACAATCGGGTTTTGGCCCTGAATGTGTTAATAAAATTCCACTCGTTGCCTTCCGCTACGCTAGCAGAAATATTTTTTTCTTGTTAAGGAAAATGTTGAAAAGTACATCCTACACGTAAAATAAATAAATAATTCCCACGTCCCACTGCTGGGCACAGGCCTCCTCTCACTCGCGAGAGGGCTTGGGCTATAGTCCCCACGTTAGCCCAATGGGGATTGGGGACTTCACATACACCTTTGAATTTCTTCGCAGATGTATGCAGGTTTCCTACACGTAGGAAGTACTTACCAAGGATACTTATTAATCAATGAAGTCAGTCTTGTACAATCAGCATCGATATTAGCGAATGAAATGACACGCCAAAAGTATCTGCCACTCTAGAATACTTTTCCATATAGAGATATATCTCTACAGTTTGCATTCAAAAGTATCTGTCACAACCTAATGGGGTAAGGGAAACATACTTTATTTTTCTCGAGGTGAGAGAAACCGTATGAGAAAAGTCCATCTACGTAAATATTTTTAAGTTAATTTACTTTTTTTATAAATTAGCTTTATTTTTAATATTATCATTTAATTTAGTTTTTAATATTATTAAGTATCTCTAGCTGTTTATTTTCCCTACAAGTGTCCACCTTCCCCCATAGTTCCTCTTATTCCACCTGACCTTATCTCGTTTTCTTATTAGAGAATTTTTGACGCGTAGTCTGGGGGCCCACTGATTAACAGTCCGCCGGACGGTATCGGCCTGTCAGTTAGAACAAAATTTTGACAGTTCCGAACAACTGACAGGCCGATACCGTCCGGCGGACTGTTAATCAGTGGGCCCCTATGTTGATGCTGCTGGTACTTTACCAGTATCGTTCTTATCTTGATGACGAACTACCTCTTCTTCTCTATTTACTCTTTTCATAAATCGATTTGTGCACAAAATGCAAAAGTTTTTAGTTTCTCTCTAGATGTTTTAAAGCTTTTACGAGCTAGAGCATAACGGAATAATAGAACAAAAAGGTTATATTACATTTAAACGCTTTATAAATTTCCTATCCGTTGTGCCGGTTAAAAAGCCAGCGAACACACGCAGCAGGTACCGACAGTTCGTTAGCCACTAAAGGGATTACCTGCATGCCGCCGGACTGGCTCCGGTACGTACTAGATGCATGTGTTAGCTATAGCACAGAATAAATAATAGTACTACACACAGTGGAAGCGGTGGTGGCCGAGTGGATATGACGTCCGATTTTCAATCCGGAGGTCGCGAATTCAAATCCTGGCTCGTACCAATGAGTTTTTCGGAACTTATGTACGAAAATATCATTTGATATTTACCACTTGCTTTTCGGTGAAGGAAAACATCGTGAGGAAACCTGCATACATCCGCGAAGAAAATTCAAAGGTGTATGTGAAGTCCCTAATCCGCATTGGGCCAGCGTGCGGACTATAGCCCAAGCCCTCTTGCGAGTGAGAGGAGGCCTGTGCCCAGCAGTGGGATGTATATAGGCTGAATGATGATGATGATGATGACTACATACAGAAGGTTCACTCTGTAACAAAACGCGTCTATTACGACAGATGTGATCGCTAGGCGGCGCAAGCGCGAGCCGTTCCGTAGCGGTGCGGCGGCAACTACTATGGCTAGACACCAAAATTGGTGTGGGCCGCATGTACTTGTTGCGACGTGGCGAAATCGCGGAGTGAGCCACGCCTGGCTATAGTTGGCAGCGTCATTTATTTAGTACTACACTGTGCCCGCGACTTCGCTCGCGTGTAATCTGCAAATGACTTGTAGGGTTTATCTATTTTATCTACCTTCAGTGGAACGAAACGGAAGTAGGAAATGCATACCGGTAGAAACTCGTAAAGAAATTGCCGGTAAAACAGTAATTTACCTGTATTTCTCATAGTTAATATCTCTTCTTCTTCTTCGTCGTAACCTCATGACTGAGGGTCGTGACCGCCATAAGTTGCGTTTTCTTGGATTGCTCTCCAACCTGGCCGTCTTTCTGCCTTCCGCATAGAGCTCTGGAACTTGACGCGTGTGACTGCCTCAATGGCATCAAACCAGCGTGTGGGTATTCTGCCTCTGCCTCTTCTGCCCTCAATCTGGCCACCGATCATCAACTTCTCTAGACTGTCGGGTTCCCGCCGGGCCAAGTGCCCAAAGAACCCGAGGATTCTCCTGAGACAGATAGTATAGTTAATATACATACCGTTTAACTTTGTATTCCCTACTTTCGTTCCGTTCCACCAAAGGTAGACAAATAAAGTATGTATTTAGAGTCATATTACAACTTCTAAGACTCTAAAGCAGTAGACTGTAAATATGAGTATAATTAATATGCACTTTTTAAAGCAACGGTAGAACCAACAAGCAATTTCTCAAAAAAATTGAATTCAGATTTTCACTATCCGAAAAAGTTTGCTCTTGAATTCTTTTCAATATTCGTGGACGTAATATTTGAGTGACGTTTTGGCACAGAATTACCATAGATGTAAGCTGGGATATCCAGTATGCATGTAGCCTTTGCCTGGCTTGCTGTGGCGCCATTTGGTACAGCGATGTCAAGTTTTTGGGAAGTGTACACTGTAGATGTAATTTTTTTTTTACAAATTTAGAATAAAATGTAACCTAAAATTAAAACTACCTACTAAACTATTATAATACCTAAAAAAACATGGGTGACCTAGCACTACCTTTAATCACGTATAATAAATATAATAATAATAAATAAAATAAGGCGTAGGGATGTGACGACCCCATCGCCCGCTGGTTTTACCAGTGCAATCAGTCAACGCAGGGCAGCTTGTGGCGAGCTGTTGGGGATTAGCGACCTCACGTACCCGAGTGCTCCTGGAGAGTTCTGTTACCCGCAAGGAGGGTGGGTGGGACAGGATTCTCTGCCTCTGGCTTGCCTTAGCCGGCCGGCCAGAGTGGAGTCGTTAGAGCTATAAGCTCCAGGGGTGGAAGTGAAATATGCATAAGACGCGAGTTGGCACAGTGGCTGTTAACAGCCACTGGGTAGAAAGCGGCGCACACCTCTCGACACCCCTGAGCCGCTCACACCGGTGTTGCCCTTGAGCCATCCTAGATGTCGCTTTTTGTGGGGGCCCATCTTGTGAGGGCGAGTCACCGTCTGCCGGAAATAAAATTGCATACCGTTTTATTAGGCAGGCGTCCGGTTTTTTACCCCATAGCTCAGTTCTTAGTCCATCGCTTTCACCCAATAACCTAGTTCATTTTAGATTCCATCAACTCTCAATAGTCCTTACACCCTAGCGGGTGCTGCCTCTGCGTGCGTCCCATGACACGGGCAAGGGCAGCCTCCGCTCGGTGTACCCCTTACATTTCATTAAAGTGTCAAAAGGGCCTCTACGTGTTGGCTTCGGCTCCGCGCACGCCTCCCAAAGGTCCGGAACACCATTGTTCCGTGATGGGAAAGACATACAATAATAAAATAAAAAGCTTTATTTATTCCATAAAAATAATAAGTTACAATTGAGACAATAAAAAAAAATCATTAACATAAGATAAATATTAGTACATTTGAATGTCGTGCAGAAGTGAAATTTAAACAATAATATTATCATACAATAATTAAATTACTTAACTAATATTAATTACAAGAGTTAGGTAGGTAACTTATATTATATGGACCCCCTTCGGGTAAAAGCCTCCTCCAAAGAATTCCATTTGTCTCTATTTTTTGCCGCATTTATCCAATTTTGGCCCGCAATTGAGACTATTTCATTCTGCCACCTGTTATTTGGCCGACCTTTGCCCCTAGAGCCATGAGGTCCTGCCCATTTTGTTGCAGTTGATGTCCATCTGTCATCGCTGTATCTTGCAATATGGCCGGCCCATTTCCACTTCAAGCTTTGAGAAAAATGTAGAGCATCTTTAAAGTTAGTTCTCTTACGTATTTCGGTGTTTCTTATTCTATCTCTGAGCTTGATGCCTAAACAACTTCTTTCCATTTTTCTTTGTGTAATTTGGATTTGTGCTTTAATTTTGTGGTCAAATATCCAGGTTTGACAGCCATAAGTCAGGCAAGGCAGGATGGAAGTATCCATTACAACTTTCTTTGTTGTAGTAGGTAATTTTCGTGCTTTCAGTATTTCCTTGTGTGCCCAAAACTTCTTCCATGTGATAGCTATCCTACGATTCACTTCCTCTGTGTTTCTTTCAGATTTGAATGATATTAGTTTTCCGAGATAGATATAATCATTAACATATTCCAGCGGTGTGTTATTAACTAGAATAGTTGACGGCTTATGATTTGTCATTACTTTAGTTTTCTCGAGATTCATTTCAAGGCCTGCTTTTTTGCTCGTTAGTTCGAGTTCGTTTATCATTGCATTTAGTTGAGTAGGGTTTTCGGAAAACAGCACTATATCGTCTGCGAACCTTAAATTACTTAAGTATCTGCCATTTAGGTAAATTCCTTTTCTGGACCAGGGCAGGTCTTTCATGATATTTTGTAGGACCGCTATAAATAGCTTTGGCGAGATTGGGTCGCCCTGTCGTACTCCCCGTTCTATGTTGATGCAGGCTCCCGTTTTCTCTAACCTGACTCTACTTTTGCTATTTGAGTAAATGTCTTTTAAAATGTTGATATATTTCCTGTTAATATCTTGTTCTCTCAAAGCCTCCCAGATGCTGTTATGTGAAATGCAGTCGAACGCTTTCTTGTAATCTACAAATGCTATGTAGAGACATTTGCGATACTCTACATATTTTTCGATTACTTGTTCGACCGCTTGAATGTGATCAATCGTGCTAAATCCTCTTCTAAAGCCGGCTTGTTCACACGGTTGGTGCATGTCTATGACTGGAGATATTCTGTGAAGTAAACAGGAAGCAAATAGCTTGTATAGACTTGGCATGAGACTTATAGGGCGGTAGTTTCCTATATCGGTTGGGTCTCCTTTCTTATAAAGCAATACAATCTCTGACTCGGTCCAGCTCTGGGGAACCTGTTCGGAGTCCAGTACTTTATTAAATAAAATAGTAAGTGGCGTTAATAGTAGAGCTTTAGCGTGCTTGAGGTGCTCATTCGAAATCCCATCCGGCCCCGGACTTTTCTCTAGTTTTAGATTTTTTATATGTTTTAGAACTTCGTGTTCGCTAAACTTTTCTACAGGCGGTGAGGGATTAGTTGATAGTATTGTATTCGTTGGCTCTTGTACTGTATTCGGTAGGCTATAGAGCTTTGTGTAGAAATCTGTCGCTATGTGCATAATGTCTGTGCGTGATTTAGTTTTACTAGAGCCAGATTGTAGAGACGGGATCCATTTTTTTGATCTATCTAGTTCATTGAAGGCCCTTTTCGCGCTCCTCGAGTTTTCAAGATGCCTTTGTAATGTCTCCAATCTGTAAGTTTCATAACATTTTTTTATTTCCTTATTTGACTCTTTGTAGAGTCTCTTTAGTGTAGTTTTGTCATCTTTCGTCAATTTTTCTTTACTTTGCAGTGTGCTTCTTTCTTTGATGAGATTTAAAGCCTTGTCAGATAGGATTTTCTTTTTTTGTTTTCCTTTAATATTCGTTAAACTTTCCTTTATACACAATATTATGTTTTGGTAATAGTCGTCTATTGTGTAAGCTTCGTGTGTAGTTATTAAGCTTTCTATGCGTTCTTGGAGCTCTTTACAATATGTTTCTTGGTCTTCCATACTAGTAAGTTTTGCATTTGCGTTTCTGTAGTGGTGCCGACTTTTCTTATTAGTACTAAGATTTAGCGTTGCTCTTATTAGTCTATGGTCTGAGCCGAACTGAAACGATCTTAAAACTTCGTACTTAGAAAATAATTTTGGTGTTGTAGTCAATATATAATCGATTTCGTTCTTTGTATTCTTGTCCGGCGAGATCCAAGTCCATCTGTCCTTTATTTTTGATTTAAACATGGTGTTTAGTATTGTCAGGTTCCTTTCGTAAGCAAACTGTACTAGTCTCTCCCCTCGGTTACTCCTTTGACCGTAGCCGTATTTTCCAATAAATTTGCTTTCATAGTTCAAAGGTTTCCCTACTTGGGCATTAAAGTCACCCATCGTGACAACATAATCTGTATTTATCATGTCATGTGCAGTCTCTAGGTCTTTGTAGAAGCTGTCTATATCATCCTGCGAGGATTGTTCGGTCGGCGCGTAAGCTTGTATTATAGCAAACTGTTTATTTTCTAGTTCTATTTCTAAAAAGCAGACTCGTTCCGATAGGCCCGTAAAGTTGATTATATTGTCTTTGTATTGCTTTTTGATAAGAAAGCCTACGCCGTGTAATCCCTTGGTTTGTCCTATGTGGTACAATATGTGCTCATTATCTTCTATAATATTTTCTCCGAATCGTCGGACCTCGCACAGTCCTAATATGTCGCAGTTAGTATTTTGTAGAGCGGTTTTTAATTCTAATAGTTTTTCAGCCGAAGATAATGTTCTGACATTAAGTGAGCAAATATAGATATTTCTTGTTTTTTTCTTAGCAGTATTCTTTGGAGGGTTGTGGTGGAGCTCTCCCCCGGTCACCAGCCGAACGGGGAGATCTTGAGATAAGGGGGCCAACTGTGATTGCTATGTCGTGCTGTCGTGCGTGTTCGTTTCATTTGGCTCGGAGTTTTCTTTAGAGGTGTGAGCGAATCTAGGCTGCGTTATGACGAAATCCTTCATGTTAGTTGTTTTATTTTTCTTCCATGGTTGATTTTTATAATGTTGTGTTGTGTGAATTTTTTGGTTGTTATGTTCAGGTGATTCAGACAGATTTCGTTTGTTTGAATGGTTTCGGGAAACGGCTCGGTTTTTCTCGTTAAGTATTATTAATTTATCGTATCTGAGGTACGCCGTTTTTCCTTGGTCTCTCTCTTTTTTTAGCTCTGTTTGTAGCTCCTTGCGTTTAGTTAGGACCTCTGGAGGAAAGTCCTGCTTAATATAATATGGAGTATTGTCCAGTTGTTTTTTGTTTCTAACTATATTTATCATTTGGCCAACTGTACTAAATGTTATAATTATGGGTCTTATTTTTGATTCGCTTTTCCGCCCCATTCTCCTAACGCATTCTATACTGTGGGTGTCGTACTGTAAGTTCAAGTGCGTGTTTATTATTGTGATTATTTTGTTTTCTAGCTGGTGGTAAGATTTTTCTGTCTCCTCTACTCCGAAAATGATCAAGTTTTTACGTCTAATATGTTTTTCGAACCTCGATATGGCTACGCTTTGTTCCTCGATTTTTTCCTCTAGAATAGTATTTTTCTTCTCCAAAATTTGAAATTTTTCATTTATATTGCTATTAATAGTTTTCTTTATGTCCTCTTTCATTTCTATCATATCGATTTTTTGTTGTCGTAGATCCGATTGCATCGATTCCAATAGCTGTTTTAATTCCTCCATGTTTATTGAACCGCTAGCGCCCTCTATTTTCAAAGGTTAAATACAGGCTCGTATCTCGTAGTCGCTCGGTAGGTGATGTTCGCGATTGCGCTCTCTCGCTGTGGCAAGTTTAGTTAGTCGTTAGGCCTTTAGTTGTTGTAGATGATCGCTAGACGGCGTTTAAGTCAAAACATTTATCGATAATACATGTCATCCTTTGAATTGCAGTCAATAACATAACCTTAAAAGATAATATATTATTGTTCTTGTTGAGAATGCACTTGATGCACAACACAGATTCGCTTGTAACACATTTGTCCTGTGGGTTCACTGTTACACTATGTCCGGCGTGTTGTATTTTTGAGTGAATGTTCCGTAAATATCACTGGTCGTTATTTTCGTATTTTTGAAAAATCACTATTTTTATTAGTCCAATTTGGTGGTTTTCATTTTACTTCGGTTGTACATTGTCTTTAAAGTTTATTTTCACACTTTTATATCAGGTAAAAACACTTTTAATATTTTTAATTGTGAGTTGAATACGGACTCGATGTAAACAGTGGCACGGTGGCGCCCTCTTTCCTAATCACGTATACTTAAGCTTTAAAAGTGTCGCCGTCGTCTCGGAGAAAGACTACAACTGCGCTTTACAATATGGCCCATTAAAGTAGATAAATATAGATGGTCAAGCAAATCTTGTCAGTAGAAAAAGGCGCGAAATTCAAATTTTCTATGGGACGATATCCCTTCGCGCCTACATTTCTCAAATTTGCCGCCTTTTTCTACTGACAAGATCTGCTTGACCAAGTATAATAATAAGGGTTTGATTATTTAAATATTTAAAGTTTAGACATTTAAAATATATAATAATGTTCTAAGCAATGAAATGCACACCAAGGGCGGTAAAGTAAACATTAAGCGATATCATGTCTCTCGAGGCTTCTTTTACTGCCACCGGTGGGGCTATAAAACTGACTTTTACAAAATGAGTTGATAAGTTGATAACATTATTTGTAGAATTTTATTCACAGCTTTTTCACGAATATTTCAATCCTTTCCACTTTTATACCTACATAAAGTTACTATCTACATACATATACACGGTGGCCAAAAAATAAGTGCATTCCCGTTGCCAGGGAGGTTTTGGGATTATACTGAGCAACTTTTAGGGACCAACCCCGAAATCGAGAAAAAAAATTTAACCTCCCATAGAAAATGGACCAGTCGAAATGTAAGAAACAACCAATTTTTTTTTCGTCTCGAGATACCTATTCCACACGGCCAGAAGACAATCCACAGATCGATCGCCTTAACTACCAGATCAAAAACTCAAATCAGAGAATATAACTCACGGTAATCAGACAGACGCCCCCTTACTGATTTTGTATGGGACCTCCATCGCTTTTTTGAAATTGCATCCACATTTACGGCCAGTAGGAGTATCATGGACCGCTTTTTACACGTGATAAGATGTCACATTTTAGTGCCACATTGAAAGAGATGGGTACTGTCATTATCACGCTGTCACGATGTGTCACGTAGACAAACACGACCATCATATCCGTACAGGAGGCGTATTAGTATTGTAATAACAGGTTCAGTTTTTTTGAAGTGAAAACTTCTTTAGCGGCGCTGTGCACTTTTTGTGATGGGGAAAAAATGTTAAACTCGCGAGAGCGTAAGACGTAAGACGTGACGTCACGTGTGACGGATACTGTTACAATGTCATTGAGTTTTTTTTTTATTTAAATGCCATCTAGTGAGTTTCCCTAAAACTGGTACTAATGACGACACAGTGATGTGCTTAGGGGTTTCAAGTAATGCGACGAAATAACGCTAGATGGCGTTAACCTCAATTATACATAGTGCTGCAGACATTTTGCACTAGATGGCGCTGTTATTAATATTTTGAGTTAAAATGTCATTGAGTTTTCACTTCTGCCGGCACTCCCGGAGTGCAACCCGTTGTTTTTTTTATTAAATGGTTTCAGTCCAGTGGGACTATTTATTTAGCCAATGTCAGGGTGTTATAAGCTATATACCTACGACAAATATTGTACGGTTATTATAAGATAGTGTTTGATTATTATTATACAAAAAAATCTGGATAATGAACATGGGCTTTTATAGCGTAGTAACGTAAGATGCAACTCAGTATTGCTATTAGCGGTGTAGTATTATACAAGTAAAACTGCACCTACGTATGTGTGGTGACCTAACCCTCTGTGAAAACGTTTCTTAATCATAATATAGCGTTGGTTTATACTGTGTTAAGCCATAAAGTACCTATTTATAATAATATTAAAGCATTATAATATTTATAATCCACGATCCTTATTCCACAACGCCTGCCGGCCGGAGCGGCAAGGTTCTAACTGTACCCGTATTTGCGCATCACGCGATCCGGATTAACTGTTTGTCAAAAGGGATAATGACCAAGCTGTTTTTACCGTTGAAAATGTTGAGCGAAGTTTGTAACGATCATTACCGGTCATAGCCAGGGTTCTTGCTATCGCCTACCGAGTAGAGGCCTACCATCGTCATTCTCATGCTTTTCAAGCATTTGCTTCTAAAGCTAGACGGAGACCCTGACCGACTCTCGGGAGCACTCGGGTCCGTGGGGTCGTTACTCCCCAACAGCTCGCCACAAGCTGCCCTGCGGTTTATTAATTTATTATTATTAATTCTGGGCAGAAACTGGAACGAAATACTTTTGAGGTGTGACGTGGTTTTATAGTAATTGGAAATTTAAAAATAATTAACTAGGAATAGCTGTTTGTTGTAATCGCTAGTTTGTTTGATCTGACCTGTACCTAAACATAAATGAATCGGATCCTCGTCAGCTGTCGGACCGATAATTGTTGTTTGTGTGCGTATATGTGTGCCTAGGCATAATGTTTGTTGTAGCGTTGCAAGTACACCCCGCGGGGCCGCGGCCCGACATTGTGGATGTAGGATCCTACATCCGATATCGGATCGGTCAATGTGAGAACGCTCTAAAGGTGACATTCGAATGGCAACTTCAGCTGCATGTCGTGTAATGCAGCTGAAGTTGCCGTCCTACCAACAATTTCCTTGATAATGTGATTCATTTAATACATAGCAGTACCTAAGGCCGCAATAATAAAGGTTGCTGCAATCCCCATCGGAATGTCAGCATTGTCCATAAAGTTTAAAACTGTAGGTTGGCCGATTTTTTTTGGCATATTTTAATAAAATTTGGCAAATTTGAAGAGGTCCAAATTCTGAACGGAATAAATACGAACCCCAACGTGGAAAAATATGTACCTATGTAATTTTTCGTTGAGATAAAAAAATACCATTAGTCTTCGTTACTAGGAAGGTTGTGTAGGACATTTATAGTAAAATTGCGCTTATTAAACCTATTGTTTAGAATAGAGAAATCTATATTTCCATCATATCAAATTCTGATGAAAAAACTTATAGACCGGGAGATAGTGACACATTTTACTGGGTCATTTGTACCAGTATGGCGGTTCGTCAGGGGTCTAAGTACGTAATGAAGGAAAGAAAAATGATGGTCATAGCGTCGAACGTGTCGGATAAACCGCCTACTTCTTTTTTATGGAGTATCGGAAAATACGAGGATTTTTGTGGAACAAACTGAACTAACGCCCACGCGATTGGGCCGCCGGTACCAGCGCTATGACCATCATTTTTCTTTCCTTCCTTACTTACTTAGACCCCTGACGAACCGCCATACTGGTACAAATGACCCAGTAAAATGTGTCACTGTCTGCCGGTCTATTACTTCAGTTCGTGAAATACTTAGGTAGTTTCTTGTTAAAATTTTATAAAAAATGAAACCAACAAATAATATTTTCCTTAGGTACTACTTATAAATAAAATATAAATAAATAAGCGGATCAAAATTGATCCGATATGAATTTCTATCATAACCTACTTTTGCCCTAAAATAACAAAATAAGACGTGATTGTAATACGTAGTTGGAGTAAACTAGGCTACAGCAAAGACAACTGTTTTCATAGGACAAAGGTTTAACTGGGCCGGGCATGCCTGTTCCGTGTATTCTCTTTGCTTTCTCCACACCCAAATCAGTTTAAGTGATATCTCGATTTATAAATAAATAAATATTAAGGGACATCTTACACAGATCAACTTAGCCCCAAACTAAGCAAAGCTTGTACTATGGGTGCTAGGCGACGATATACTTACTTATATACATAGATAAATACATACATAGAAAACATCCATGACTCAGGAACAAATATTTGTGTTCATCACACAAATAAATGCCCTTCGCGGGATGCGAATTTACAAAGCCTATACTGATAAGGTCCAGATGCGAACTGAACTGGATTAGCTTTTGTTTGGACAAAACTTGACCAAACCCTAATCCATTACAGTACAGAAATTTACTGAAATCGTATAGACTTTGTTGGCTAAATTAATATGGATATTGTTGCTACAAATGCTAGTTTGTTGCGATCTAAACTTGAATAATATTTTAGTAATGACTCCGATTGTATTGTATTAATTAACCGTTCGTGCTAATTACTTAAAAATGCCTAATTTTTTTTTTCATTTAAGAACTATATCAGGTGAGATATCTTATTGGGACATGTTTAATGTGAAATCGTAATACAATTATAAGTCGACTGTATTTTATAATACATTGGTACATAACGAAGTAGATGATTTATTTAAGGACCAAGATTTACTACGGTGTTCTGCCTTTTCTCCGAAGTTTTATTGTCCGAATTTCACTTGCCAGACAACTTTTCGCAGATGATTTACTTTGGCAACCAACATTCGCCAAATTTTCATCATGACAACGTTTTACATTATAGAATTATTGTTAAGTAGATTATTACTACATAGTACAACGTTTGGAGTACATTTCTTTGGTCAAATCATTCAACTTGCTAGATATTTATTAATACGATATCGTCTAGTCATTTGACGGAGTTCAAGATAGGTGCGACGACGAGCGAAGCGAGGAAGAGCGGGTTAGGTGAACTGCGACCAAACAGCGACCCGACTTTTTTTTTACATAGAACGACTTTTCTGGCAACAGTTCATTTTCCTGGGGGTTGCAATTCTAACCTAACCTAAGCCACTTTTCTGGCAACAGTTCATTTTCTTGAGGGCCGCAGTTCTAACTTAACCTAACCCACATTTTTGGTAACAGTTCGTTTTCTTGGGGGTCGCAGTTCTAACCTAACCTAACCCACTTTTCCAGCAACATTTCGTTTTCTTGGAGGTTGCAGATCAAACTAACCTAAACTACTTTTTTGGCAATTTACATGAATACTAGGTGTAAAGTAATTTAGTAAAAAAAATATTGTTGAAATCAATATTCAGTGAACTTTAGTGTCATAAAAATAATACTCGATGAATAATATTGAATAATGACGGCGAGACTCCGCTCGACTAGGTATTGCGAGAGCATTAATGTTTAAATATATCGCGACAAAATCTAAACCATTTGAGTAAATGAGTATTATTAAAATTTAGATATCACATTCAAACGTGCCTGAACTTACTAAACCCGACTAGGTTTTGGCGTGAATAATATTTGAAAATATGTATGCAAAAAGCTAATCCATTTCAGTGACTACTTTTTACCGAAACGGTATAGATATTGTCAAGTAATATGCATAAACAAAAGCTCACCTATTAAAATCTGCGTCGTGACTGAAATAGTATAGCTTTTGTAAATTCGCTACCGGGATTCGAACCCAAGACCATCGGGGCTTTACAGGCAGTAGTACCAGTAAATTTGCAAAATGTCCTTATATCCCTTTCGCTAAATGTCACTGTTTACTCTCTGTTTTAATATAAGATCACAGTTGATTAACAATGTCACTTCTTTAAATTTTAATGATTTTATCTAAAACGTCTCGTCTACACAATATGTCTCATCCTGGGCAAGATTTGTCGGGTGTAGTATTGTGAACTTTAAGTTTTCGTTTTATATAATTAAATAAAGGGACCTTACTAACATACCTTTTTTTTTTTTTTTAAGAGGGGAAATGCTTTACGCATACCACCCGGCGCGGGGACGGGCCGGGATGGTTATGTGGGACTCCCTGTTGTGGGCTAATGAGACCCCAGGTTTACCCACTAAAACCCCTCTGTTGCCGCCTCGCTGCTATATGGCGAGGTCCCAGGAACGCCGAAGTACTCTTCCGCAACCTCGCCAGCGGCCGTCCGGACTCGACCTTACTAACATACCTTCGTCAACTCTGTTAACTGACAGTCCGTAAACCACCACCACTTAGGGTACAAACAGTACTCCTAACTGTACATCGGTGGACCTTATTACATAAGAATTAAGATATAAGGTCCACTGATTTACATGATTAACAGTATGGGCGATGGTGCCCAGGGCCGTCTTAAACTATGTTGGGGCCCTTGGGCACATAAGAATTTGGGGCCCTTTTGGAAAGTAAAGAAAGCAAATTAAACTAACATTTTTCTACTATGATCTTCTATTTATTATGGATAATCAAATATACTGTTACTGTCTGTCCTTCGGGGTTCCTGAGGATGGGGCCCTGGGCACGGGCCCCGTGTGCCTTATGGTAAAGACGGTACTGATGGTGCCACGTTTCTCCAGAAATTTCCTGCTTCGCACAGCTAAATTGTGGAATGAACTCTCGCCTGCAGTATTTCCGGATCTTCTTACCTTAAAGAAAAGAGTAGACGTCAATATTAAAGGCAGCCAGCGCACTTGCAACCGTTGCAACGCCTCTGGTGTGGGAGGTGTCCATGAACGACGGTAATTAGTTACCATCAGGCGATTCGTCTGCTCGTTTGTCACCTATATTATAAAAGGCATTGTTGTTGAGACAAGCTGCCGTATTCGAACTTCAAGATATTCACAAGAGACGACACGTACTAGATCCATTCTAGATACGTTATAGTTTAGATATCAACTAGTTCTCTTTTGCAGCGCAATTCGGGCAACCAATGTCACTTTTACGTTAGATAGCGTAAGATATCTATTAGATGTGAATTGGATCTCTAAGTCATATCCTGAGGAAATAGTTCAAGAGTATCTCCAGAATCGCGCAAATGTCATATTTGACAGGTTAGATCTTAAACATATCGTTATCTTATCTTGGTGATGTCTAAAAGATATCTAATAGATGTCTATTTCAAAATCCGAATCGGGCCCATAATCTCAACCAATTGTCAAAGAGTGATGCTGTACGTACCCAAATGAACCTTTCTGCAAAAGTTAATTGTGGGGAAGGAAGAGACTTCAGGGAATGTGGGATACCTATTTTGAGATGGGGCGTATCGTAAATGGGATGAGAAGCTAAAATAATGTTTTGATTACTGGACGTGTAGTGACTTGACTTGAGCAAAGATAAATTATTTATTGTGGCTTTCCAGAGAAGGTTCCTTATGCTGCGCTCCTTTCTGATGGAAAGGTTCTTATGCACATGAAGCATAAGTACCCTTCTCTGATGGAAAGCCACATTTGAGTGGGTCATAATGCGACCTAACTAGTGGTTATACTGGTCACGCTGAGCATTTTGACTCTGTGCTTATTGGCAATTGGAATAGGCCTAAGTTCCGTGCAGCCATGTTTCCGCACCAGATTTCAAGCTACACCTACGTTTATATCGTAACATGTGTTTATTACTGTACATGTCACTTGCCTCGTAACATATGCGAGCAAATTCTTGACGAAAATAGGGAAATCCTGAAGATTTATGGTAGGAATGAATAGAAACTTAGGTAAAGTGTTTTGGATCTTAGGTACTTGGCTAAAACAGGCATGCCATAGCCGAAGTGAGAATGTGTGTGCACTCAAATTTTCATATCATTTGACATAGTGGCATTAAGACTTGAAAACTTTCAATTTAATTTGATATTGGTACCTACCTATAAGCTGAAACTTTTAAAGTTCGGATAGGGCTTATGGACATATACATATCCACATATATAAACATCACCTGTCTGTTAGTTGCATCGTTGGAAATTTCAATGATAGTTAACTGAAGCATAAAAAATTGCCCAAATTATGATAAAGGAACAGGCACAGACTACCTAGACTACCTAAGTGCCTAGTAATACTTAATAAGCTGGTTTAATGAGTTTTCAGGGCACCCACTTTAACAAGTAATTTTCCTCCGGATATTTATCTAGGTACTTTTAGAGCTATCACGCCATAACCATTATATAAACCATTTCGTCAATAACGGTAATAGCTCTAGACGCGCGCCGTAGGTACCCCTACAAATGCTGCCATATTTTAAATTGAAAAGTCAATTCTCCCTGTCTACCTCATGGCTGTCCCAATGTTCTGTCTCCGTCACCCGCTCCAGTCAGTTGTTATTCATATCAGACTCAACAATTGGTTTCTCAAGAGCACTAGTCATGCATATTTGTTGTGTATTGAGGATTTCTCTTCTTGAATTAAACTTTGTAATATTGTTATGACTGTTTGGATGTCACAATTTATTTGTAGTGTGCATGATGCGAATGCTAGATGAATTAACCTATATGAATTACAGAAAAGTGAATGAATACCTAAAATATAAATCGGTGAATGAATTTTTGGATGAATGACTAAATATGTCGAAAGTCGAAACCATGAGATGAATATGTAAAGGTATAATTATAACTCGCGGGGAGAGGTGGGTTATGAATGGGGAGAGAACGTTTGAGAGGGGGGTGAGAAGGGATTTTAAGGCTACTGCTACAAAAATAATGTATTCCAATTTCAAATGGAGCTATAGTAATACTTGGTAATACGCATAATAAAAAAAAATCGATCCAACAATCTTCCAAAGTCACCTTTGTATGAAAACCTCTCTCACCCCAAATACGAGGCACTACGGGGTGAGGTGGGTTTTCCTCTTTATCGTCAAAGTTATGAAATGGAACTACCCAAAATAAAATAAAAACTAAAATACAAATGTCCGGAACACTTATTATATACTCGTACACCATTCACTTTTCATATGTAAAAATAAAATGTTATCGAGGTTTGAATTTCAGTTTTGACCCTACTCACCCCATTTTACGGTATTAAGTGATAAATATAAATAATCCACCTATACCATTCTATAGAATTACTATCTACGCAAGCACCTCGGAGAGCTAAAACCATAGCAAAAATTACTGGCTAGAAACCAAGATCCGTTGACACCGAGAGTACCCCTTTAAGATTAAATCAAAGCCTTTAAATCGAGGGCCAGGCCGTAATTTATGTCCTCTAGATAAATTTGATTCAATAAATCCTATCTAAGTGATAATTTATCACTACAGCTCCACCTACATATATACTTACCTACATATAGCGCATAAATAATAGGTATCTATACTTAGATAGGGGTGAAAAAAATTATCTTTAACTTTGTAGAGTGGAGCAACTGAATTTTCCAAAATTTTATAACTTAAGGGAACATCTGGAGGTCTAGCATAAGTTGCGTTCTCGCGCGCGAATCCATCCTTGAATTCGCGGTAGATTTATGGAGTCGTGCGCGAAAACGCAACTCATGCTAGCAGGTCTGACCTTTATTCACTTAAGTTATAATTCTTTTTAACACAATCACTGCCAGCGACCCGCTAGGCGGTGTTTCTGTTCGTAAGCGCACAAATGTAAGGTTCACGGGGGCAATTTAGACTGCGGGGTAGTTTAAACTAATCGAAATATCTTCCACGTTTTACATTACAACACACAACACATCTTTTTCGCTATCTGGACATATATGGCACTCTAGTTAATAATGTAAAACATGGAAGATATCTCGCTTAGTTTAAATTAAGTACAGTACCCCGCAGTGTAAATTGTTCCCCTGCAACTTATGCAGGTTCTTTCAAGACATTTTCGAATCCCAACTAAATTTATAACTAACTTAAAATCACAAAATCACAAAAATCTTAACCTAAACTAACAAGTTAACAACTAAACTAACACTATTTTCGAATTAAGATCAAATATGAATCATCATTAATTGTCTTTTATATTAAATGGCTGGCTGTAAAACACATGATGTTGCGCTTAGACACGATGCAGGCGCCCTAGTCATGTATATAGTTAATGGGGTTGGCCGGTGGAAGTTTTTAGCAGATGGCGCCATCATAGCTTGCCCTGTGAATCCCTAGAATTGTGTCAAATTTTTGTTTTTTTAATACCCTGGATGCCAGCCCTTTAAGCCAAATCTCATAGAAAAAGGGGCAAGCTATGATGGCGCCATCTATGCAAACCTTTGACAGTTGCCAACCCCATTGGTGGCTAAAAAGAACGACTATGTTTGTACGTGACCTAAATTCGTGTTAGACAACTCCATTATAATAAGTTTGCGTGCATGGCGGACGTTCGTTGTGAAATATGTGCACATTGAAATGGAAAGGACGTGTGTCACACAAAGTTTGCATAGCCACTGTTATTTATATTCAATATATAAAGCTTAAACAATGCGCCTTGAGACTTGAGTTATTAATTAAATAATTTTTGAAATGTATTTTATTTATAAAACAATCGACTCTAAAAGGGTTTATCGGGTTGGGTACTTCTTAAGTTTAGTTCAATATTAAGTTATGTTCTAGTGCAAACTATGTACGTACCTTTCTTAAAAAGAAAATGGTAGTAATAAGAAAATATAAGTGCGAAAAGTAGGGAATTCCCAACTTTTGCCAATAAATTGAAACACGACCGAAGGGAGTGTTTTAAATCGACACGAGTTGTTGCAAACGTTTACAGTACGTAATGCCCCTTCAAACTTTCGACATAATCACGTAAAGTGCTAATTACTGCACTAGTGCGGTAAAGTAGCACCATATGTACTTAATAAGTCAGGTAATCTCCCATTTCCTTCACAAATCTCGCGTCCAACTGAAAATACGCAAAATTAGGTTTATTTTAATTTTTAACAAGCAGAAACGTCTGCGAACGATGCTATTAAGCTTAGAATAAATTGAAAAGTGGAAAAATTACTGTCTTGGGTTATCCAGAGGCCGTGAGTTCAACTCTCACCCACGACAGTAACTTTTCCACTTTTAAATTTAAGGTTTATTTTCTTACGGAACGACACAAATGGACTTACGCTCTTTTGGATAAAGCCATATGGCGTTAGTAGTCTGCAAAAACGGCACACAACTATTTTGTCGCTGTTTCTTTTAATATAGCTCACACGTGCTCCCTTCAGCGAACGTGTCATATCGCATATACCACGACCACAAACAAATACGTCCGATACAAGCAACTGCAGACGCTAAACCAATGTCATAAAGTTCATCAAGCACGTTTTAATAACGTTGTCTAACCGGAAACGAACCATAAATATAATGCAGTGGAATTGAGCAATTTTAAACCTTGTAGCGATAGTTTAGAGTATACACCCTGTGACTGAGTAGAGTGGTCTCGCCGTAACAACGTGCTTAAAGCGTATTACGTTAAGTGACTTGTGGCCACGTAGGTACAGCAAAATATACGTTATTAGTGTCGTTTAACTCCGTACTTCGTGGTAAAAGAGAAAAAATAATATTTTAAAAGTATTTAAAATTTTTTAAACGCACACTCCTATTTTAGTCGAAAACAACCTCTAACAAAAATTCTAGCTCACATACCTATGAATTTTAGCGGCATTCGAACATTTCTTTTTCAATAATCTAAAGTATTCTAAGGAATCCTGATTTCATATTAATGGACTTAATTTTGAAAATAGGAATTAATTCCACAATAAAAAAAAATCGAACCTTAGTGTTGAAACATTAAGTAAAAATTTGAATAGAGATTTAAGTCTGGGCTGGTTCCCGTTTGCAGAATTGCGTCCCACATATATATTTTAATTCATCATAGCTATTTTCTAAAAAAAAAAACATTATTTCTTACAATATTTACTGTTCAATCTGCTTAATCTATTTTTTGTAATCTGCAACAGCAAGCACATTTTTATAAAAAGCAAATTTTACGTAATAAAAACCAGGAACTTTGCAACAAACAAAAGTAATATAAATCGAATTAATCTTTAGTTTCTGTTTCTGTAGCGAAATCTATACGAAAATTCTCGTAAATTTTAGTTTTAAGATAATTAATTCTCTTAATCACTTTCACGATCCAGGCAATGTTTATCTACTTTTATCCAATCCAGCTTATTCAGTTTCTCTTTAAACGACTACGACTAACTGAACTTGATATTTATCAAAATGTATTTCGGATCGAGTTTATAATTATTATTATATTGGATATTATATACAGGATATTGGTGAACTAAAGCCTGCCTAACATTTTCTATAATACTTTGAGGGCCTACAGAATAACTTTTACCACGGAACCTACCCTGAAATTACAACAAAACTATTTGTTTCATAAACTTTAGGCAATACGATTATTTTCTATACTTACATAAAAAGTGACATTAATATGGTTTTGTACAAATAATTACATAATCTCTATATGAAAACAACGGGTTGCACTCCGGGAGTGCCGGCAGAAGTGAATAACTTAATGACATTGTAACTCAAAATTTTAATAACAGCGCCATCTAGTGCAAAATGTCTGCAGCACTATGTATAATTGAGGTTAACGTCATCTGGCGTTATTTCGTCGCATTACTTGAAACCCCTAAGCACATCACTGTGAGTACTAGAGTTATATTAGGTTTGTTATTATTACACCAATTTGAGGGAAACTCACTAGATGGCATTTAAATCAAAAAAAAAAACTCAATGACATTGTAACGGTGTCCGTCACACGTGACGTGACGTCTTACGTCTTACGCTCTCGCGAGTTTAACATTTTTTCCTCATCACAAAAAGTGCTCAGCGCCGCTAAAGAAGTTTTCACTTCAATAAACTGCCTTTCAATTGAGGCGGAGATGAGCGGAGATAGAGAAGGCGTGCGTATTCAACCAAGCGGAGAGGAGACCTTCAACCAAAAACGTCACTTTTGACACTGACAGATTGGTACCGTATCGCTGTGACATCTTATAAGCATTGTTCGAATTGGGCCGTATGTTTCTCCTCAAAAGTATCGTATCGCGATCATAAGAAAAATGATAGTTTGCTACGACAAACTTCGTAGCAAATCCAATACTAGCGCTAACTTGCTACGAAGTTCTATCGTAGCGCGCTACGTCGTAGACAACAACATGCGTCGCAAAATAGGGAGGGCAAGTTATTTTAATAATTTGATACATTTCGCGAATACCAATAAGCGACAGTCTACGGTTACCTTTCCACTGAGATGGAGATGAGCGGAAATGATAAGAGACGTGCTATCAACCAATAGCGTTGATTGTAATCCGCATCTTTTCTCCGATCCGCTGGATTAAAAACAATGCTATTGGTTCTATTGGAAGTATTATAACAAATTAAATAATTTTCAGAAAATATTTTAATTTTTTTTTTTAAGTATAAACACTAATATATATCAGGCACCTGCCGCGATAGCAGAGGACGCTCCCGGCCTAGCCAAGGTTACAATCGCTATCGCTTCGACAACGAAAAGCATTATGTCTCTCTATCACTCTTCTATATAAGTGCGACAGTGACAGTTGCGTTTCGATCGCTACGGAGCGTAAGCGATCGGCATCTTTGCTACGCGGCCTGGTTCGATTCTAGCTTGGGGCACTGGAGGCCTTGGTCACTTTTTCTTAGTACATATATGACATTTATTTCAGTTTATAATGCTATTGGTTGATTCCCGCACGTCTCATCTCCGCTCATCTCCGCCTCAGTGGACAGGCAGCTTAAAGCTAATACTCGTATCCTGGTTCTGACTACACCAGCGTTACTTCTGCAGCATTGCGGCGTGATTTGCTGTTGCAAATGTCAAAAATTCGGGCACCAACATGATTTTTTATATTTGCGACAGCAATGCAGTTGGCAGCTAAATCGCTAAGCAGTAGCGCGGCAGTAATGCTGCCGACTTCACTGCTGCAGAAAAATATGAGAAATTTCCGAAATTTTTCCAAATGGAAATTTTGCAATTTTTAAAACTTTTTGACGACGCATCAGTACTCACTGATGGTCGAACGAGATGCGATACTAGTAGGTTTTTAAAGTTCTAATTCGCAACTGAATCTGATTCACGTTATTTTCAGGAAGTCGTATGCTCTAAAGCAGCGGTCAGCAACCTTTTAAGGGGCCCACTGATTAACAGTCCGCCGGACGGTATCCGCCTGTCAGTTGTTCGGAACTGTCAAAATTTTGTTCTAACTGACAGGCCGATACCGTCCGGCGGACTGTTAATCAGTGGGCCCCTTTAGCAGCCAAGGGCCACATAGTAGTTAACGAAGTTGACGACTATGACGTTTGTCAATATTATATACAAAATAGCCAGGGAGGCTCGCGGGCATGCGAGAGGTTTGCGGGCCGCATGCGGCCCGCGGGCCGCTTGTTGCCGACCGCTGCTCGAAAGCAAAATGGAGTTTCTAAATAATATAAAGAAAATGAATAAAATGATAAAGAAGCGTTAAGTGTTTCGTCGGATTTGTCTCTTAAGCCAGCAACCACAAGAAAAAATACATATGAATATACATAATACAAATTGAATGTTTTGAATATTTACTTTTGGTATTAGGTACAACCTTTTATCCGATCTTATACATACTCGTATATGAGTATATATATGCTTATATTGTAACAGATGATGTCTAAATAAGAATTTCTAAAATAGTGTGTAAGTAATAACAACTTTGTTTAATGGAAAAATTCACCGTTTCGGGCAAGAGCGACTTTTCGGAACACCGACCGCTCCAACGCTCTTAACCAACTGAGCTATCGAAGCATAACCAAAAGCGTGCGAATCTTTTCTTTCTTTCCGTATACACACATACACGCATGGTATAATAATATACTCCGCCTGGTACTCTATTCCCGTCTTTTCTAGGTCACCTAACTAACACAAGCCTACGTCATCATGCGACAGCGCTATATGATAATATGCGATAGCGCTATATATAGCGGCCATGTTATTGTGACGTAGGCCTGTGTCACTCTGGGAATAGAAGACCATGTTTTATTAGACCACACGCTAAAAATATATGGCAATATATCTTTGCCATACTAAAAATATGGCGGGGTATAGCATAGTCTGGCCGCAAATGCTGGCTGATGTTGCTGGCCACACTGTTGCACCCACACTACGTGAAAATATGGCCCGTCTGGCGGCCGCCCCTTTAAGGATGACTCACGTTAGACCGGGCCGTGTCCGGACCGGAGCTTCCGACGCATCGTTTTCTATGAAAAGCATCACGTGATCGCCTGTCATGTCATAGAAAAGTAAGCTCCGGAAGCTTCGGCCCGGACACGGCCCGGTCTAACGTGAGTCATCGTTTAGGTAGGCATAGCGACTACCACCATTTTTTTAGTATAAAAATTTGAATCGTCGCTCGTAGATAAAACCTGCTTGATAAAATAATTAGTTTAGTGTGTACTAAGTTAGTAACCTGGCTTGTTTAAGCTATTTCGAATCTAAGTCACGTACAATCTATGTAGGCTATCTGACCTATAGTGCCGGTGAAAACGTTCGCGCCAGTCACAGATCACTTACCCATTAGACAAAGCATGTAAGACTACTTGTGGTACCAAACATACTAAATACTAATCAACTATGGGAACTTCAGTACCTACGTCCACGTACAGTCATTGGATGCGTAAAGGTCCATAAAAGGCTTGTAAGCTATTATTGCTATACTTACCAAAAAAGAGTTCTAGGAGTAAATATGGGTACCTACTTGAATTGTATAAATTGGAGGTTGTAGGATGCATATAATTGATTGCTGCTAATGTGTAGTGGCTTCAAACAGCGTGGCCCAAAAATGTATATATTGTTGATAATTTTAACAAAGCTTTGCGTTTGTGTATTAAAGCCAATATTCTATCAGCATTGCGATACAGCGAGGAAATGCCGCCAGCATCCTTGGTACAATGCCTCAAGGGCCTATTTTAGATTTAAGCTAGTTATTAATTTCGTTTAGTAGTACCACTGTATATATATTGTATGTAAATAAATGTTTTAATCCCTTTTGAAGGTAAATTGTTTTATTTCAGTTGTATGCTTGTAGTTTAAATTTAAATAACATTTCGTAAAAGAAGTGTAAGTAGGTACGAAATTATCTCATTTTTGTCGACGTATTTTTGGACTAAGGGCTGATTTAGACGGCGCGCGAACTCGCATGCGATTTTAGTTACATTGCGGACTGTTGGTTACGTCAAATTCAACCGACCGATCAAAAACCGCAATGTAATGAAACTCGCATGCGAGTTCTCGCATCGCCTAAATAGGGCTTAACTTGCTGAGTCTATTCGAGATAGTCCATATCGTTAATACACGTGACGTACATTATGTAGTGTACGTGAGGATATGCGATAACCCATTGTCATTTCCGTGACTTGACAACAAAAGCCGTCGAGAGATAGTTGGGCTTAGTTAGCACGGTGTATAGCTTAATATATTGCAGATATTTCAAGATTAGGATGATTTAAGGATGACTCACGTTAGACCGGGCCGTAGCTTCCGGAGTTTAGTTTTCTATGACATGACAGGCGATCACGTGATGCTTTCCATAGAAAACGATGCGCCGGAAGCTCCGGCCCGGACACGGCCCGGTCTAACGTGAGTCATCCTTTAAGAGTCATACGAACCTAGCCGCCACCATAAAATCGAAGTTATGCTCTCATTTTAAAAACGACATTTTGTAATGACATGAAATTTAACATGAACTAATAACACATACAGGCCTATTCGGATTTCGAGATAATCACAAGATCTTGAGACGATTTAGAGATGAACTAGATCTACATTAGATATCGACTAGATGTGACTTGGATATCTAAGTCGAAATCGTTCAAGAGGACCTCCAGAATCACGGAAACGTCAAATTTGACATGTCTATCTTACAAATATCTTTAAATTATCCGTATCGTAACTTATTGAAGTCTAGTAGAAATCTAATTCATTTTCCGAATCGAGCCGATAACCAGTGATCGTACATTTTCCAGCATTTTTGGTGCAGCAGAGTGGTGTTAACGGAATTGGTATATATAATTTCAACTGAAATGGTAAATTAAGGTTAATATCAACGTAATAAACGCTAATTAATCATTAGGGTTGAAATTATTTATACCAATTCCGTTAACACCCACCAAAAATGCTGGAAAATGTACGATCACTGCACATAACTAACTACTCATATCTAAAGAACAGATGCTTAGCACGAGGAATTTCCTATATTGGCCAGCCGGCGTATTATGGATGGCTTTATCCATCTTTATCCACGTGATAAAATAACTGTCACTTTTTAACACCGCGGGATAGAAAGTGACGAACACTGTTTTATCACGATGTCACGTAGACAAAAACGACCATCATATCCGTACAGCTTGTTAGGGTTCCGTAGCCAAAGGGTAAAACGGGACCCTATTACTAAGATTCCGCTGTCCGTCCGTCTCACAAACCGTGATAGCTAGACAGTTGAAATTTTCACAGATGATGTATTTCTGTTGCCGCTATAACAACAAATACTAAAAAGTACGGAACCCTCGGTGGGCGTGTCCGACTCGCACTTGTCCGGTTTTTTTATCTCCATCATATTTCATCATCATCATATATCATGCGCCTAATTATATGGCTGTCGCGCCCATGATATCGCGCAGTAAAATAAATCAAAAAATATAAAATCAAAAGTTAGGAGAAAAAAAGGAGTGACGTGTAATAACTAGTCTCGGAAAGGCGCCTATTTGCAAATAGATTCACTAGGTCAACAGAAAGAAAAAAAAATGGTAAAATCCTACACACAATGCGATCAGGTTTCCGGTTTGTTAGCCGTCGACTCGACTGAGTTAGTAAACGTTTTTTTTAATCAAAAACCTACGCCTACAACTACGATAGGATTTCACGCCACCGAAACAATTTAGAAATTCACAGATCGAAAATAAATGCAGACCAAATTGCTTGTCAAAGATCAAAAGCGCGAAGAAAATTGGAATGATGTGAAGTGTAATTGAAGGATATAGGTATAGGTATTAAATTCGAAATTAAGGAATGGTCCGGAAAAAAAGTAGCAGCACATTATGTGGAATTTTCATTTTATTTTGTAATAATTTCTAAGCAGTTCATTTCTATAGTGATCTGTAGATACTATTCTTTACAATTAAATACACTCGTATTTAATATAAAACGGGGCAAGTGTGAGTCGGACTCGCGCACGAAGGGTTCCGTACCATAATGAAAAAAAAAACGGAAAAAAATGCAAAAAAAAACGGTCACCCATCCAAGTACTGACCACGCCCGACGTTGCTTAACTTTGGTCAAAAATCACGTTTGTTGTATAGGAGCCCCATTTAAATCTTTATTTTATTCTGTTTTTAGTATTTGTTGTTATAGCGGCAACAGAAATACATCATCTGTGAAAATTTCAACTGTCTAGCTATCACGGTTCGTGAGATACAGCCTGGTGACAGACGGACGGACGGACGGACAGACGGACGGACGGACAGACGGACGGACGGACGGACAGCGGAGTCTTAGTAATAGGGACCCGTTTTACCCATTGGGTACGGAACCCTAAAAAGGGTGAATTAGAGTTTTCGCGTTTTATATTACATCTCTCATGACACTTTTTGAACAGTGTCTTTTGAAGGAAATTATAAGGTATTTCGCACACACATCGTCTTTTCTATAAGTTTGATAAGCGAATTAATACATTATTAAATAGTTTTTCGTTCTCTATAAAACTTTTTTATTTGATTTCACTTTGAGGTAGTTTCATGGAATTTCTACTTTTGTATATTTGCCATTTTTACAGAGATTTGTCTTCCATAGAAAAACCTCTGTCATAGGTTAGATTGGAGAGACTTCCTAACTACCCAAGATAAATTCCAGTTTATTGGAATAGCTTATTCGTTAGATGATGTTCTTAAATGTATAAAAAAAGTTATGAAACTGGAACTTCATTTGTGGCATTGTAGAAAACGGCCAACAAAATTATCAAATTGTATACTGTTCAAAAAGTTACAAAATACATTGCAATAAAAATGAGAACACTCAAACAATCTCATTTGAACAATCTCATATTTATCGATATTATTTTATTTTATAGTATATTAACTAAATTACAAAAAAAACAAAACTGCTTCATAATTGGCAGAAAATACCATTTATAATTCACAGCTACTTTTTTACTGGACCACTTCTTAATAGGTATGTGATTTCGTGATTTTTTGAACAGTACCTTTTATTTCAAATTATGTTTTTCGCATTTCTTACTACCTACTTTAACCTGTACCTGTTTAGTACATTCAAGCGGGGCGTTTTAGCACGCCCTTGCAAAGACTGTAGAGTTAGCTTGGTAGAGTTGGCTCCATGGCAAATGAGGATTTAACTAGCTACCACCCAACTCTCTATCTATTAAAGCCCCATTGGCTGAGTACAGTTTGATTTGCTTCCGTCAAAGTTGACATAAGTTTCGGTATACCTCGGGAACCTCCAAGGGTTCATGGGTAGCTAGGCCGTAAGGCTGTGTGGAAGACATTTGGTATCCAGTGTCCGTCTGTCTGTCCTCAATCAATGGGATGTTTCTCACGAAGAATATGAAAAATAGTGTTTGTATTGCTTACCGCAATGACACAACGCACTTTTTCTCGTTTTTTCCTCTAAGGTTCTCTGGTTTGATTTAAGGTTTCTTCTAGTTGATCAGGGGGCTTAGATAAGTGACTATCGTTCTTAGAAAACTCCAATCGAAACATAAATAACGTATCGAATTGACGACGTGACATTTCGTCGCATGTCTCATCACAATCATTTTATACTTTTCAATAGGAGTTTTTCGATAAACGAATTTCATTGTCATTTTGGCTACGGCCCCAGAATTCTTTCAGTTTTTTTGGACTTATTCGTTTTAGCCGAACTACACAACAAATGCGACACAATAGAGCTAATTATAGCAATAAATAATAATAAAACAAAGAAGCGCTGGTGGCCTAGCGGTAAAAGCGTGCGACTTTCAATCCGTAGGTCGCGGGTTCAAGCCCCGGCTCGTACCTACCAATGAGTTTTTCGGAACTTAAGTGCGAAAAATCATTTGATATTTACCAGTTGCTTTTTGGTGAAGGAAAACATCGTGAGTATAAGGCCTAGTTTCCCCTCTGGGTTGGATGGTCAGACGGCAGTCGCTTTCGTAAAAAGTAGTGCCTACGTCAATTTTAGGGATTAGTTGTCAAGCGGACCCCAGGCTCCCATGAGCCGTGGCTAAATGCCGGGATTACGCGAGGAAGAAGAAAAAATAATAAAACAAGTGCCTAAAGTGATTTACGGTGGTTTTTTTCACATCACCAGTAAGAATTCAAGTAACATTTATCCAACATTCTAGTTAAAGTCGTATCCGAGTACAGTTTGATACGTTCGCCGTCAAAGTTGGCATAGTTTCAAGTATCGGCACACCAGGCACGTCCTCACATGCGTGGCCCGAATGGAAATCTAACGTTTTTAATATTTTTTCCTTACAAAACGAATAAAGGTTATGGATGCTAGTTATTGATTGTCCGACCTGTATTGCAACCGATCTGCTTGCTTCAGCTTGCGTTATTTATTGCCGGCTTATTTTAGCGGACTGATGTTTTAAAAGCGGTGAGTTTTTCGTATACCGTATGTACCCTAAAGGATCTAACGCAATACATGCCAGAAAAAAGATACAAAGGAACAACCCTTCAATTGTGTGCCTATTATTGTAAGATTGGACGGGTGCTGGTTTGGGACGCCACGTGCTTCGATACATTATCACCGTCCCATCTACCAAGAAATTCATCAGGGCTGGGGCAGCTGCCGAAGAGGCAGAAAGGAGAAAGGTTGCTAAATATCGTAGTTTCGGCCTCCAATACCACTTTAACCAGAGAGCATCAGAAGCACCTGAATATGTCAATTAGAATTTTTAAATTTTGCATGAAAACCTCTGAAAGTACAAATCATTGATTGACGATACAAGAATTAACAAATAAAAAAGACAAATGGAAAACTAAATTCTGAAAAAGACGGGACCCTTCGTGCGTCCAATACGCGCTTCGTCGGTTTTAGGCTCAAAGCGGGCTTGATTTGGTCCTCAAAAAATCCCGTTAGTTTTTATAAAATACGGGGATT
The DNA here is from genome assembly GCF_910591565.1 of Cydia splendana. Classification (NCBI taxonomy): domain Eukaryota; kingdom Metazoa; phylum Arthropoda; class Insecta; order Lepidoptera; family Tortricidae; genus Cydia; species Cydia splendana. Next base: position 31,026,068 of record NC_085960.1, on the reverse strand, counting down.
TGTAGGCAAAGGATCCGCTCAGCTATTATTCACCATTAATAATACCGACCTGCGTAACATTTCGAGCGAGGGCGAGAGGGTACTTTAGTCTTTGATCCGTGGCTCGAAGCCACTCAAATCGAATAAATCATGTTAAGTTGGAAGGCTCACTTTTAGTCTCATTTTTGGACATTGTCGAAGTTAATCGTCCGTCTCTTTGGGTGTTTTACATGCCTGATTTATTTGCACGTATGTACGTACGGCTATACGTGAACTACCTATGTCATGTACTCAACAAACTATTTTACGCGCGCTTAACATGCACTCGCGCGGTTAAAGGTAACATATTTGCACGCACATACTGCGTTTACATGCAAATTCTGTCTTTTAACTCGATAAGGTACATTAGAGTGTCTATGGATACAGATCTATTTATACCTTCTAAACTAGGATCACAATAGTCGAAGCGCTTCGAATCAAACATATATTTGCACTTTCGGAAGTAATTCCAATGCACCCGAAATATATTTTTATCGCGTAAATGATTTATGCGACTTCATTTAACATTTGCCCGTACGTAAAAAGTAAACGAAAAGAAATATACGATAAATATACCTACCCGAAGGCGTCGAACCAATTTAAAAGGCATTTCAGCTACAGATTGGGTGGAAATTGGATTAAGTTACATGTAACTTTTTGGGGTTTCGGCGAATCCCTTTGGAGTGTTAGTAAGTAGGTATTCACTGTTATACATATAAGGTTGTTAGAACACATATTCAGTAAACGTGGACAGAGGGATTTTCTGGAATATGGCTTATGTTTGGAGCATTAGGGTAACTACGAAAAGTTTTTGGGTGGGTGTGTTCGTGATTGGACTTAAAGTCGAAAATATGAAGTTTGTCTTGCGTTTGATGTAGTTTATGTTTAATGGAACTTCTATAAAACGTGGACGATTTAACCAAGTATTTCAAATGCACGTAACACTTCCCTTAACTTAATTATATAATACTTCTTTTATTTTCAAGAACTGACAATAAAATATTTTATTTTGTCTATGTATTTAATCAAATTTTATTTGTTTCAGGTAATTATGACTGAAATTAGTCTAATAGCGAGGGTATTAGGATGGCCATTGGTGCAGCAAAAAAGGTAATTTGTAAAAGACATCAAATAAAATCGAGTTATGTAGGTAGATATAGATATTGTAAGATTCTTATGCTTAAAAATGTATGATTTATAAAATACTTAGTCTATATGCAAATATGTCACGTTTGCATTATGTTGTTGATAAAGTAAAATAACCTCTATAAAAAAAATTATAATGACTTACGTCATAACGTCATACAACAAATATATAAGATAAATTTGAACTCAGAGAAACGTTCATGTGGATGATATATAATAATTAGAACATCGACCCTAAATAACTCCTAATCAGGGGGCCGATTTTTTAAATTCGACCGCTCGATAGCATCATTTATTTATTTACTTTATCATACCTACATGGCGGCAAAATAAAAACGGTACTTCTGTGGATAAGTCCACCGCAATCTGTATTAGACACGTGCAACTCTAGCGGTGTCAAAGCGCGTTCCCGACCAAAAGGTTACGAGTATAAAGATAAATCTGCAAGGTTTCACTGTGTTGACAGGTTAAGCGTTATTAAAGGCTATCAGACCCCATCAGACGACAAAGGATTCAGGCAGATCCAAGAACCAAATTCACCTACAAGAAATTCATAAGTACCTACAAACAGGGCTCGGAACCGGTTTTTTGAAAAACCCCGAAATAGCCCAAAATTTTTAATTATTTTATGCTCTTTACATAGGATTGAATCATGTATTTAGGTAACAACTTCGTATTATGAGGTTGTCCCATTAAAAATTACATAATAAACCAAAGAATTAAAAAGAACGTAATAATACCGTTATTTTTTGTATGAAGAAAAAACCGGTTCCGAGCCTTGCCTACAAACACAGATCGCCGTTGCCGAATTTACCCCAATGCACTTAACCACGAGCCGGGTTATTAGTTAATGTTTTCTACTCTCCCAGGGTTTGATGAGTGCGTCCATTAAATCGCTAGAACTCGGTTACCAACTACTGAAATATAAATCTACGTTGCTGTATTTGCGTAGTTAATAACATGAGAAATGTAAGATAGGGAATTTATACGAAATTTGGTTTGTGGTTTTCATTTATTTATTTAATAAAATACATGGTAAATCATATAATGTGCCCATTATTTTGCCATCGCTTATTAAAGCAGGCGAGTCGAGCGTTCAGATTACCGTAAAATGGGGTGAGTAGGCGCAAAACTGACATTCAAACCTCGATAACATTTTATTTTTACATATGCAAACTGAATGGTGTATGTATAATTATAATAAGTGTTCCGGATGTTTGTATTTTAGTTTTTATTTTATTTTCGGTAGTTCCATTTCAAAACTTTGACGATAAACAGGAAATCCCACCTCACCCCGTAGTCCCTCGTATTTGGGGTGAGTTTGGTTTTCATACAAAGGTGATTTTGGATGATTGTTGGATCGTTTTTAGGGTTCCGTACCCAAAGGGTAAAACGGGACCCTATTACTAAGACTTCGCTGTCCGTCCGTCCGTCCGTCCGTCCGTCCGTCCGTCCGTCCGTCCGTCCGTCCGTCCGTCTGTCTGTCACCAGGCTGTATCTCACGAACCGTGATAGCTAGACAGTTGAAATTTTCACAGATGATGTATTTCTGTTGCCGCTATAACAACAAATACTAAAAACAGAATAAAATAAAGATTTAAATGGGGCTCCCATACAACAAACGTGATTTTTGACCAAAGTTAAGCAACGTCGGGAGTGGTCAGTACTTACTTGGATGGGTGACCGTTTTTTTTTCCTTTTTTTTTCGTTTTTTTTTTTGCATTATGGTACGGAACCCTGCGTGCGCGAGTCCGACTCGCACTTGCCCGGTTTTTTTTTATTATGAGTAAGTTCCATTTTAAATTGGAATATATTATTTTTGTAGCAGTAGCCTTAAAATCCCATCTCACCCCAGTTTCATCCCTTCTCTCCCCATTCATAACCCAACTCTCCCCGCGAACCCTACTCACCCCATTTTACGGTACCTACGATAGTAATCGGAATAAATTTACAACCTTACACAAATTAACCTAACTCGACATTACACTTAATAAGACATTGAGAAGTTGAAATTGTATTAGGTAGGTACTAGAAGACGATATAATATAGAGATAAACAAATACATAGACAAGAGCCATAACTCAGGATGCGTAGCCAACGTGCAAACGTTAACGCTCAACGCAACTGTCACTGTTGTATTAGCGGGGAAAAGTGATAGAGAGGGATGACTACGATACGCTGCGGAGCGTTAACGATTGGCACGTTGGCTACGCGCCCAAGGAAGTATGTACGTAAGCATCACGCAAATAAACAGGTACCTTAATGGAATTAGAACCCAAATCCTGAGCTGGGCTACAGTGGTTTCAATAATTGTGACATGACAGTGTGGAGTTGGGTGTCAGACGTACTCTATGAGAGTAACCACTGATGAAACTCACCGTTATTCCACCATTAATACCCCACTTTTAAACCCTTTAAACCCCCCTCTGTCCACTCCTTTCGTGGATTAGGTACTATAATTTTAGTTATAATTTGTACCTAATAACCGTTAATTATACTTAATAATCACTATCAGATAAGAACACAGTTAATATTAATGTCATGTATCAAATATAATTGGCTGTAATTTGAGTTAATTATCTGATTCCATATTATTTATTCATCGAAAACAAAGTACCGCTGTAACGATAAAATAACGTTTTGTTAAACAATACAAATAAATAATTAATGAATTATTTTTGTCATTTTAGTGGTTGTGGTTTAATATTTAAAACAGAAACCAGTTTACGATATACATTTTTTCATGAAAAATAAAAATTGGATGAGGCTAAAAGAACCAATAATAGGCGAAAACGGCTCAATAAGGGACATAAAGTATGTAATAACTAAAGGGTGAGAACATAATTTTTGTTCCCACAAGAATATACCAATTTTTAAGCCGTATTTATGTTTCAGCGAATTGGTTAAATTAGCCAGCTAATTGGACGCTTAGCATAGGCCGTGAAAAATCTAAATTTAGACGTCATAAAATAACACATCAACAAAAACGTTATGTGAACGTTACGACGTTCGAAAACTCATCAAATATTTACCGTATCACGCGTAGTTTTCTCGTTACAACAACTTTATCATCTTTTACGGTTGTCAAGCCAGGCGGGGCAAAACTTGACTCATTAAGTGTCGTTACTAGACTAAAACAATGTAGAAACAAAGCATACAAAGTCAAACTTTCCATTTGCTACCTTAATCAAGTAATAAGAGGGATTACGCAAAAACTTGTACGTACTTTTTGCGTAATTTGCGAAAGTCGCGTGAAATGGCGATCCGAGGAAGGTATTAAAGGATTTGTCGTGACCACTGCGACTGGACAGCAGATAATGAGATAAAAGGGTCGTTCCGACAATCTCCTCAGATTAACGGCATTTAGGACCTCTAGGTATGTTTAAGAAGGGCCTTTAATGATGCCAGCCACGTATAACAACCGTATGTGTGATATGTGTCATTAGAAATCTAGTTGGAACATATAAATAACTTAATAAGGCATAGAGTTAGCTTATCATATAGACGTTATTTATGCGCAGTGTCATCTTCAAATTAATTGCAGGCCACTTATGAAAAAATTCTTCTCAGACGATGACACGACTGCCGGGTCCGGACAGGCAGAGGCGATTGACTCTATAGATAGTCACTTCTGAGGCTCGGTGATCACGTAACGCTTTCTACAGGAAACGAAGTGTCAGACGCCTCAACCCGGACCCGGTCCATTCTAACGTGAGTCATGTTTTATTTGTTGTAAGTAAATCTGTTTTTCCTTTGACTTGACTCACAGCACGGCAGAAAGTATGAATTATTCTTCACCGATATGATAAATTAATTTGCCAGACTACAGATAATATGCGTATAAGGTAAAGTGTGGTAAGACTATCACCAGGGTAAGACTATCACTTGTATGGAATCCAAATACTGTTTGTCTTGCCCCGAGCAAAATAAACTATGTTAGTCTTACCCCATCTCACCTTAGGTGTATTACAGGGAACGATCAGTTAATAAAATGAGAATAAATTAGTTTAAATATATTTAATTAATTACTAAAACAGTTTTGTAACCTGAACTGCAAAGAATTCGAAATTTTCCCACATATATTTAAAAGGGCCCTAAATATAAATGGGCCTTCTACACAAACGACAGAAGCGTTTCTCAGGCGGGGATTTTTGTGTAAACCCATTCTTCAGCGGCTAGACAACGGTTCCTGTGATTTATTACAATACCGCAGCGTTGTTCTACTGCGTTACCCTGGGCAGTGTTCAGAACTGGGGCGATATTCAGATTTTATAATCTGTTATACTTTTGATATTGATATAATACGACTGCGCTCCAATAAGTGCACCTATTGGAGCGCGCGAGATGCAATTTTTTATGTGCTATATAAAAAAACCGGAACAGTGCGAGTTGGACTCGCCCACCGAACGTTCCGTACTTTTTATAGTATTTATTGTTAAAGCGGCAACAACAGAAATACATCATCTGGGAAAATTTCAACTGTATAGCTATCACGTTTCATGGGATACAGCCTGGTGACAGACAGACAGACGGACAGTGGAGTTTTAGTAAGAGGTTCCCGTTTTTACACTTTGGGTACGGAACTCTAAAAACAGTAAGAATACATTTTTTTTGACGGCTTTGCGAATCCAATGCGGGTTCACACGTATTTTTAGGAGCACTATGTCTACTTTTCACCATTTTGATCTTTTCGACTAGTAAACATGTGAATGACGTAACGGTAGGTATAGCTGAATTAATATAATACTATCTAGTAATAATTTGCCTGCAACGCTCCAATCACTATTATTTAATTATTCAAAGGCTCGTACGTTTAAGCTGATTACGCTGACTTTGAACTCGAATCTGCTATAATCTGACCTCCGAATTCGTAGCAGGTATTCGCGGTAAAAGGTCAAGATACTTTGTCTAAGTTGTCAACGGTTCCCATGCTAACTTCTAGGCCCCCAATTTCATACACGTGCGTAGTCAGGAAATAATTTTAGACATACTCAATATTAAGTATGAAGTAGTGTGAAAGCGGTGCCTATTAAAGGGGCCCACTGATTAACAGTCCGCCGGACGGTATCGGCCTGTCAGTTGTTCGGAACTGTGAAAATTTTGTTCTAACTGACAGGCCGATACCGTCCGGCGGACTGTTAATCAGTGGGCCCTTTTAGAGCCGTCGAAAAAAGAGGGATTCATAAAGACCGTTATAGAAGGGAAAAACGAAAGAAAGAGGAAGAGAGGGAAGCCAAGAAGCGCATACAACATACATTGATCAAGTGAATGAGAAAGTAAACGTAGTGAAATCACTGATCAGGCTGTCAAGGAAAAGGAACGAAAAACATTGAGATTGCTTCACCGACAAGAGGGTTATTAAATTGCACAATGGGATCGCGTATTTAAGTTTTAAAATTTACCTCAACGTTCAAACTGATAAACAAGACCAAGTGCGAGTAGTTTGAAAAACTCGCGCGGCTAGAAGATGTTGATGTCAACTTTATAGCCAGTCTTCTCCGAGACCACGGGGACAACGCCGTCCTCGAAACGTCGGAGGTAAAACTTAACTTAATAGGCGATTAAGTCCCGTTGTGCAATTTAATAATGTTTAAAAATCGTGAAAGTTTAAATCAGTGTCCGACAAGAGCGGTTCTTAAGTTTATGGTAATTCTTTGTTATCGATGTATTATTTTAGATCTAGTGATGCAAATTATTTGTTAGTTAGGTGCTTACGACCGACGACCACGACGACGACCGGTCTGGCCTAGTGGGTAGTGACCCTGCCTATGAAGCCGATGGTCCCGGGTTCGAATCCTGGTAAGGGCATTTATTTGTATGATGATACAGATATTTGTTCCTGAGTCATGGTTGTTTTCTATGTATTTAAGTATTTATATATTATATATATCGTTGTCTGAGTACCCACAACACAAGCCTTCTTGAGCTTACCGTGGGGCTTAGTCAATTTGTGTATAAATGTCCTATAATATTTATTTTATTTATTTATTTATTTATTAGCAGATAGTAAGGCTGCACCTCTAGCACAACTGGCCGCGACAGGCGCGAGAAGAGACAGATCGGCGCGACTTGGCGGCTTGTCGCGTGTTGGCAGCACAACTCACGCGCGAGAGCCGCGACAATCTCGCGATCAGGTGTCACTGTCAGAAAATGACAACGATCGCGACTTTGAACTAAAATCCGTAGCACAACTGCCTATTTTGAGACAAAATATTCTCTCGGCTTTATGTCAATCCGCGAGTTGAAGTCTACGCGACTTTATAACGCGACTCGCTCTCGCGGGTGGTTTGCTTGTACTTTTTTAACTGAACTCATGATAATTATAACTTAAAAACAAGTTTCATATATTATGTAATAATATAATTTGTATAATTACTTATTGCCCTAAGGGATAAGGAAGTATGGAACAATCACTAAATGCGCTTTACGCACTCTTATATCGATTATGCACGGTGATACCTACAAGTACCACAACACACCCATCATGTTTACAACTTTAATTTCAAACAGCTAGCTTGTAGGTACTCAATTAAGTAAATAGGTACATATGTAGGATTTTTTAAATTTCAATTCAGGTTCGTAAGTTTGTAAAAGTAATCCTAAGACTTCCTTACACAAAACTTTCATCAACCTAACAACTAACAACGGAGCCCGCTTGCTTGTACATAAACGAAGCCGATGAGGTGGGTAGGTACAAATGTTCAAAACAAACTATCCAACTTATTAAGTAAGCCATAGTCTTAGTAGTAGTATTTAGGATCACGGTTAGATGTCTAATTTCAACAATCTCTTACTATTTAGGTACCGTTTGGAACCTTCCTCGACTTCAACAAAACATACCTACATGTGGCCTGTGCCCGCTGCATCGTACTGTAACAGAATGATGTAATACGTGGCTGTAACAGGATCATGTCCGGCTCAAAATCATGCTTTGTATGAAATATTATCAGTCATCACCCACTAAACCATTCCGTCCCCTGCCAACACCATACCGTGACGTGACTGGACCGACCCGACCAACAATATTTTGAAGGAGTCGTTACGCTCATGTCATAGTCTGCGTAGCATAGGTACGGTTATCACATGGTCTACCATATTGAAACTCCTCTAGATCATACCCGCGTTCTAGATGTTTCACTTCATGTTTGACAGGGCCTGATACGATCATGCTATGATACGTTGCTGTCAGCATTAGGTATGAAGTGGGCCTTGGGGAGCTAATCATGGCTTCTAGGAGTTGGAGGTACCTACCTACTTTATGTTTGTTTAATTTCAGGTAAAACATACAGGAGTGAAAAAAAAAGCAATATTTAAATTAATAGTATATTGCTTTGCCTTATATATTCTTGCAATATTCGGCTTCTTATTATTAAACCTAATATATTATTAACATCTAGAACCACAATAGAGAAATTGTAAGAATCTTCTTTATTACCCTTGAAAAGTATTTTCTCTCTTCCTTTTTATTCGACATGCGGCGTAGGACAATTAAATATCACCCTGGAAAGAAAATTGGTTTGTAAACAAAAAAATAAAATATGGTCGTGACTTCATCGAGGACTATGAAATAAGCTTTTCATATCAATTTGTCAAATCATAAACAGTTACACAGTACACACACATGCCATCCATTATTGGCACAATATTTGCTTATGAAAGCAGAAAAATATAAATGATTGTATTAGATTCATAATTGTTACATATTTGCTGTAACTTATTTTTAAAATGTGTTTTTCAATTAAAAGACACATCAAGATTGTTTACCTTATTTCTAATGCTAAAAAAAATGAACTATAGATAGGTACGCCATAACCATTATGGTTATTATAATAGTTCACTTCCTCGGTGATGTTCTTAAAGCTAAAGCGCTTCTCACATCTTAGTGACTTTAGAAACGGACAGCTCCGCGTTTGAAACCTACAAGCTTGCCTAGTGTGTTTCTTTTCCTGACTCTCCACTTCGGGTCCCGTTGGCACATTCCTGTTAACAATATTTTCCTTTGGGTGCTGGGATATCAATTGTGTCTAGGATAATGCTAGACTTCATCATCATCATCATCATCATCTCAGCCATAAGACGTCCACTGCTGAACATAGGCCTCCCCCTTGGACCTCCATACGTGCCGGTTGGAACCGACCCGCATCCAGCGTCTTCCGGCGACCTTAACAAGATCGTCTGTCCATCTTGTGGGTGGACGTCCTACGCTGCGCTTGCTAGTCCGTGGTCTCCACTCGAGCACTTTTCGACCCCATCGGCCATCTTCTCTGCGTGCAATGTGGCCTGCCCATTGCCACTTCAGCTTGCTAATCCGGTGGGCTATGTCGGTGACTTTAGTTCGTCTACGGATCTCCTCATTTCTGATTCGATCACGTAGAGAAACTCCGAGCATAGCCCTCTCCATAGCTCGTTGAGCGACTTTGAGTTTTGAGATGAGGCCGATAGTGAAAGACCACGTTTCGGAGCCGTAAGTCTTAGCACCCCTGACCCCGCTAATGCCCTGACCGCTACCATAGCCAGAGCACCGGGAGTCGCCGGAACCTCGGGGCCGTGGTTTTATTGTGCTCATCATGATGGGGGGTGAATGCCATAATCGCCACGCTTGGCAGGCGGGTTGGCGATCGCAGTCGAGTACACCGAATTTGAGGGACGCTACTGCCCGTCCACCGGTGGTCTTGGACGTAGTTTAAGAACATACCCGGGTCCGGGACTTATTCTGAAAAAAAAAAACACAATTTACAACAGGAATATGAGAACCAAACCAATAATAGCAATTCCATTAATTATAGTTATTTACAAAAATATTTTATTTAAAAGGTTTATTAAACAGAAATTAATAAACTATATATTATATATTTTAAGGAATATTATCAAAATTGAGTATATAAGGCTCTATTACTTACATTTTTTTCATATTTTTTCTCGTAATTAAATGTTGACAAAATTTGAAAGTTCCTTGACTTTGACAGGAAAAACTTAACCATCGACAATAAACTAGATTTTTTACCACCAAAGAACGAATGAAATAGCGCAACCCTGTTTCCGATTCAGTGTTGTCACATGTAAATAGCATTTATGTTTAGACTTTGATTCCATCGGGGAACACTGATGAGTCGCGCCGCGACTTTGAGTTCTCTACGCGGCTGTTGCAGTCGCGGATACAAGTTGTGCTACGGAAATCGACAGATTTGACAGCCGCGGGAATGTCGACTCGAGTCGCGGTCTAAGTCGCGGATGCAAGATGTGCTAGAGGTGCTGGTAGCACGAAAACGTCATCGTAGTTCTTTAGAGAGAGATTATTTCATTTGTTGTGCGTAGTAGGTATTTTAAAATATTAGAACTTATGAAAACGAAAAATTGATGAAATTTCTCGTTATTGTGCTTTTAAGGGTTATGAACCTCAGAAAAAAAAACGGAACCCTTATAGGATCACTTTGTTGTCCTTCCGTCCGTCTGTCTGTCTGTCAAGGCTTTTTATCGGGAACGGGAGGTATCGAGTTGAAATTAAAACCTACTCAAGTCTTCATCCTCTTTAAGCTATAAACCATAATAAAACAAATACACAACAGACAACACAATATATGTAGTAACATTAAATGCAAGCAAAGTTCCATGGCATTGAAAAATTGAAATTTTAAAATTCTCAGTACGTAACAATACATTAAGTTATAGAGCTACACAATATAAGGATTTTCAAACGAGGACGCGATGTTCGCAAAGCCGTAAGGCCACCTAAGTTGTATCGGAATATTTTGTATCCCCAGCGCTGAGAATATTTTACATTCAAAACAACTGCCGACCGCCGCGCGATCGTTACACGATTCAAAGTATACATAGAAATCCGCAAATCCCTGAACGGTTAGCCACCGCGGGCAGATTTTATCCCGGATAGGGTTGCCACACATCAGGACTTGTCCCGACATGTCAGGAGTTTGGGGATTTGCCAGGAATGCAATAGGAAAGTAGAAATGTTAGGATTTTGAATAGAATAAAAATTGCTAGATATGTAAGTACTAGGACGCCAATTCAAACTTACATTTGATGTTGTCATTTTATTATCATTCGCGAATGATTAGAAAATGTCTTCATTTTAGTATCAAGTTCGAATAGGCAGCTGTCTCTGATAGCGATGAATGAGGATCCTTCAGAAAATATAACAGATCACTTTTGACCAATTGTGATCTTAAGAGATTTATTTCGATTTATTTAACGGTTTTGTAGAACAAATAAATACCAAGTTGCACCATCACATCGCACGTTTGATATAAAAAATCTACCAAATTCAGTGAATTTCAGAACTTTTGAAATTTGCATCTGGTGACCCTAATCTCGGCTGAATGAATTCGAACAAGGCGAACAAATCGGCGCCGCCTCAACCGATGTAAATGAGTGAGGTGAGCTATCCGACCTGACAAATGACAATCGGTGCCCAATCTAATATTGCTCTTTTAGGGGCTAGCGGCTACCCCGAAACATGAGGAGCTCCGTTCGGTAAACATGTCAATCACGATGTTTTTGTAGAAAAAGGTGACATAAAAGGCAACATAGCGCTCATACAATCTCAGTACTTGTTTAATCATATTCTATCCTTCATTTTATCCCTTTCCTAATGAGTCAGGCGAGCTATCCGACCTGACAAATGACAGCCGACGCCCAATCGGTCGCCCTTTAGCGGTTCGGTAAACATGTCAATCACGATGTTTATGTAGCAAAAAATGACATATCATCATAGTACTTAGGTACGAGTATACTTATTTAATATCATATTCTATCCTTTCTCTTATCCCTATCCTAATTACAAAAATGCTATATTATGTTCTCGAACTAAACCTCTCAAACACTCACGCGCAGTTCAATAAGTTCGATGCTCCATTGCAGCCAAAGCCAAAAATCGGCAAAGTGAGATGCCATTAAACCTCTTGAATAATCCCTTTATTTCCTGTAACATTGTTTAAGAATTATAATCTAACGAATGTATCATCCTTGCATATCTAAAGAGTACTTAGAGTTAGGTAATCTTTATCTTCTGCATCGCTATCTTTAATGCATAATTTTGCCTCTTACTTTTCCTGAACATTTTCTACGACGGGAAATTATTTATGAAGTAAGTACACAACTTTGTTGCCTGGAGCCTATTGCATAGTGAAATACAAGCTAATAGGTACTATTAGTGATTTTGTATGTAAATTCACTATTAGTATTATGCATAGCGGCCGGGTCTACATAGATGTCGGTATACGAAAAAGCGGTTTACTTGTTTCGCCATCTGTGTATGCTGCGTCAGTGACGATTGTGGGATATCTTGGGTTATCTAAAGCATCGCTTTGTAAACGGTGGATAAAGTAAGATTTTTGTGGGATTTATTAGAAAACGGACATTAGGTACTTTTTTTTCTTTAAATACCGGCCGACTTTTATTTTGTTGTTTTTTATTTTTCGTCAGATTCCGATATAAGGTGGGTAGAAAGAGTCCCCTGTTCTGTACAATACTTATAAGCGTAATTTTACTGAAACCGCAACCTTAACGGACATTTTTTCAGGATAAGCTGCGATATTGTATAAAAAAATATTCCGTAGTTCTTTTAGCGTCTTGTGACACTTTTCATGTACAACTTGGTCCCTGTTGTTACTACAATCGATTGTATTATAATATAATGATGTATATCCTTCTTGATTAAAGTCAGGCGACGATCACCAAAGTGTTGTTTAATCGATTAGTTACGTAATGTCGCGGGTTGTTATACATTAGGTACCTACACCCAAACTAAATTCACAATTTACACGAATCGACAATCACTATGGTAAATTTGGACCGCAAACTTTGTGTTAATTCCACACCTAACCATTAACCATTGTATAATTTGAACGAAATCAATCCCAACTGTTCGCGGCTGCGGAAACTTTCCACTAAGGTTTACTCGGGTAATTCCCAATGTCGAAAACTGTCGGATAATTCCGAAAGAGACTTTTATTATGATGGAATTAAGGGTGATTTTCATCTGAATTTCGGAATTATCCGACATTCGGTAATACCCGAATACACCTTACCTGTTTCTCTGTGCTTTAGGGCTAACGTGGTTTAAGAGGAAAGGGGACGTCCGGTTCTCTGTACAAACGTAGTCCCCATTTTCCTCTCTGGATATTGACATTATATGTATAAATATTTTAATGAAATTTGATGTATATTAACTATAGCTATTTATGCCAGTTCGTTTGATTTTTATCGATTTTATGATTATAGGGACCGTGCGCATTGGAGGGTCTGCCATATTGTAGCTTGAATCGGAAACATATGTGCACATGTACAAAGCAAGTGCTACCATCTACCGACCGTTCTCGTCGGTACGCTTCCTTGTGCATAGTAGATTCTGCCATCCTGTGGGCTACATCGGAAGCATAAACGACACATTTACGCCTCGAGCCAAAAATCTGACGGCTCATGTGCTGCTCCCTATAGTTCATGCACGGGGCCTATTATAAGAGTTTAGGAGCGAAAAACTAATTACGTACAAATTTTTACTTGCTCCTAACTATAATATGACTATGGTCATTATATACTTTAAATTGTGTGGAAATATTTTCCCTATTGTCAATATCCAGAGAGGAAAATGGGAACTACGTGTTGTATGGAGAAGCGGTCGGCTACTATCGTCTTTAAGGATGACTCACGTCACTGCCCGGTTTAACGTGAGGCCTCCTTTAAGGCGAGGCATGTCTAAGCTGATTTGTGGTATTTTTGATTCATTTCCGTGTAGAGCACATTTTACGTTTGAAACGAGTGGCATTATAAATACAGCGTGTATTTTAATACGTCTACACATGATTTCATTGAAAAGTGTTCATCGACAGAAACGTAACATTTCTTAGTCAAAGAGCCCCGCAGTATTTCAGCCGACTTTTCAAACGTTTCTCAGATAAATGTACGTGATTGCCATAAGGGCAAAAGCCAAGTGCTAATTGCAATTGAGAAGGCTCCTTCAAACGAAGAACGTCTCAACGGTCTCAGAACAAGTATCTACATAGGACGTTAGATTTGAAACACATTGCCACCGATGGCTTTATCCAGCTCTGTTGATTCAGGCGTTGAAAGCGGTGCGGTAATGTCAATATTTCTTTTCGCTCTTACAAAGTTACGTTGTAACGCCATGGATATATTTATTATGGTTTTCTTTCAACGAAATTCACTTTAATTAATGGTTGCGACAATTTCCACCGGGATAAACAAAATTTACATTAAAATTGAGTTGTCGCTTAGTATCTTGATACGAAAAACAGCAACCAAATGGATATCTTTACCTCGCGTTTATTTTCTTCATACATAAGTTGTTCTTTGCTTCATTGCAAAGTTATTATGGGCTACGAATTTGTTACAATAAGTACATTTTAACAAATGCATTTATTTTACAAATCCAGCTCGTAATAGGGCATTTCTATTTAAAGTTGTAAGAATTTTTTTTTGTTAGAAATGGGAATTTTTATATTATTTCTACTCAGAATCACGAGCTTTTTCCATTTTTACTGAGAAAAAACGTGTCCCAAATATTTTTGGTCCGTTTGGTAACGGTTTTCAATACAACCTTCTATGACCGTAACAAAACGGACAAGAAAAAAAAAAAATGAAATATTGGGGACACTTTTTTTCTTGTATTAGGATCGAAAGAGCTCGTGATTCTGAGTGGAAATAATATCAAAATTCCAAAATCTAAAATGCAAGTTGAGGGTACCTACAACTTTAAATATAAATGCCCAATAACATCCCAATGGATTTGTTCAAAACTTTGGTGGCCTAGCGGTAAGAGCGTGCGACTTTCAATCCGGAGGTCGCTGGTCGCCGGCTCGTAAGGTACCAATGAATTTTTCGGAACTTATGTACGAAATATCATTTGATACTCGTATACCAGTTGCTTTTCGGTGAAGGAAAACATCGTGAGGAAGCCGGACTAATCCCAATAAGGCCTAGTTTCCCCTCCGGGTTGGAAGGTCAGATGGCAGTCGCTTTCGTAAAAACTAGTGCCTACGTCAATTCTTGGGATTAGTTGTCAAGCGGACCCCAGGCTCCCATGAGCCGTGGCAAATCTTTAGGTCATTCTCTAGTACTGATTAACAAATAAAATACTTATGTATCCTGCGATTTTAGCCGCGTATAAACCATTTGCACCTTCTTCAAGGAACTGTACACCATTTGAAGAATATACGTTTCACACCTCAGTATGAAGTAACGGAACTATTTTAATACAGTATAGTAACTAAATAATATAGATCGCTCCTTCAATACTAGTACTCTAGTAAAAGGAAACCCAATACCCTTCTGACTTCGTTCACAATACAATATCCGAACATCTGACGTCTTGGAGCTCGTGAACAACCAGTAACCTGCCATTCCTATCGGGGGCCACGAGCAAGTTACGGCCTCGAGTTGACCAGTCTGACCCACATTGTGTTGTCTCAGAAATGAGGCTATAGATTTACTACATTGAATTTTCTTACTTAATAAGAAATCACAAGACATCGTAAACTTTATAGCATTTTTGGTGCAGCGGAGTGGTGTTAACGGAATTGGTATCTAAGATACCTAATTCCAACTGAAATGGTAAATTAAGGTTAATATTACGTTAATATTAAACTTAATTTAGGGTTAGTGTTGAAATTGTTTATACCAATTCCGTTAACACAACTCCGCTGCACCGAAAATGCTATAAACTTTACGATGTCTGCTTATAACTCTACACAATTTTAGACTAAAAGTATTTTTAACACGATGGGTGGGGTGACAGGTGTCATCTCCATGCATTTTATAACCTTAAAATAATAAATCTCGTAAAATCCTATTTTAATTAGATAACATCTGTCCCTTCCTGTTTGAAAAATACTATGGTGGTCAATAATGACATTTCTGATCCAGCTGATGACCTGTTAGATCAAATTAATCCATAACAGTTTCAGAACAAGAAATTAAATTTCAATCAGGCTCTTGTCTGAGGCAATACTTGTAAATAAAAAGAGTAAAGTTTTAAAAGTTTAACCTGGCTACGGTGGAACAACACTGTTTTTTTTCAAAGACGACAAAATAAAGTTTATGTGCGTATGTTACCCGCATTATAAAAACGAATCAATTAAATAAAACCTTTCTATCACCGAAATATTAGTTTCTAAAAGCGGCCAAGTGCTCTCGCACAAACTATTCAGTTTAGAAAAAAATGATATTAGAAACCTCAAATCATTTTTGAAGACATATCCCTATAGATACCCCAGATACCTATGGGTTTGATGAAAAAAATTTTTTTGACTTTCAGTTCGTATGGGGAACCCCCAAAAATTTATTTTTTCTATTTTTGTGTAAAAATCTTAATGCGGTTCACAGCATCTACTTACCAAGTTTCAACAGTATAGTTCTTATAGTTTCGGAAAAAAGTGGCTGTGACATACACGCCAGACAGACAGACAGACAGACAGATATGACGAATCCATAAGGCTTCCGTTTTTTGCCATTTGGCTACGGAATCCTAAAAACGATGGAACACAACAGCATCATACTCAGATACCGACATAAAAAGACTACTCAATAAATCATAACATAACCCATCTCGTTGTTAACTATGCATGCATGCTTTAGTCATTCGCCAAACTGAGCTAAGAGCCTGAGCCAAATGTTGTCTGCCACTCTTGTAACTGTAGCTTTAAAAAAGATACATGCCGACTGCATTATGGCTGCAAATGTCAAAATCTTTGTTTTTACCCGAATTTTTGAAATTTGCGGCAGTAATATCGCGCTGCAATACTGCTGCAGAAATGCTGCTGACTCAAAACTTTACAAAGTACCTTGCTCGCTGTAGCACAACGCTCCGTAAGTGAGATAGGAATACGAGGAAGGCCAGGTAATGAGTTCAATCCCTGGCTCGCATTACAGGGATTTAGTGACCCACTCCCAGGGAATGGAACGCCCTGATTGGCTGCACCGGCTTAACTAAACGGTTAGTTGTTGGCTGCCATTTTATTGATATTGCGAGATTCAACGTAGCTTCGCTATTCTTACGTTTGGGCGGGAATTTTGTTTTATTATTTGTACGGCGTAATTTTGTATTGTTTTGGTAGCTTGTGGTAAATCTTGCGTCGAGATGCGATCGCCATATTTCCCCTTGAACGTTATATTATGTTATAAATTTTAAATAAAATAAATATTGTATTTCCCCGAGCGACGCCGTAGCTATGTATTTTTAGCCAAATTATCAACAACGTACCTGTACGATTATTATTTAATTATTGAATAATCATACCAACGTGGAGTCAAGGAAAATTATTTCTCTGCCACTTCTTAGGCACCTTCTCGCAGTGAAAATTTCAATGTTACAAGGTATGAACTGGTACTGAAATTTAATTATGTTAAAGAGTAAACTAAATACATATTTGGTAACTGCATTACCGTCAAGTGTAGTAACTGGGGACAGACAGACACACGTTAAGATAAAGCAAATATTCCCCAATTAGAAGTATATGAACGTTATATACAACAGCGTACTTTTTACAATCTTTGTATCAGGATTAACCAGTCTTAGAGCGTTTTCACATTGTGTGATCCGATATCGGATGTAAGATCCTGCATATATCCGCGTAGTCAGGCCGCGGGGCGCGCCCGGGCACCGTCTTTTGCGGTCACTACAACAAGCATTATACCTACACAATAATACATTATTGTCGAGGCTCGGAAGTAGCTACTTGCAGGCTGAGGATTCGTTTTAAACGGACGACCTTGGGAGTCCGTTTAATTGAATCCGAAGCCAGCAAGTAGCTTTCCAGCCGAGTCATATATAGTGCTTTTCTCAAAAATGGTGCAAGAAATATAAATATCATAGAAATATTTTACAAAAGCAACGTTCTTTCGTATATATTTTCACAGAAAAAAGTAGAAACAATTGAAAAAATTAGCTTTGCCGCCTTTTTATTTTTTTAATAAAAAAATAGAAGTGTATTTTTCTGCCGAAAATACGTCAACCTATTTGAGACAGCTAAATAGTCGCGGTACTAATCATCTGTTTGGCTGTTTAATGGGCCTGTGCCTTCATTTGATATGACCATTTCAACTTTTAAAAAGTTTGGAACTCGACAAATAATGGAATTTGTATGCAACATTGCAGTCCCAAAATCGAGACTGCAATGTTTTTAACTTTTTAATTTTTGACTGACCATAAACTACGCGCTTCGCGACCAATTTTTTAAACGTCAAAGTCGACTTTGCCGTCCATTTTTGAGAAAATAAATATTATCGGTCCGACAGCTGACGGGGGGCTCCGACATGGCTGAATTTATCTGAAGGCGCCAATGACAAAAACAGCTGCAGGAGAGTGCCATTGGCATTAATTCCGCCTTTTTTGTTATTCATCGTTTTTTAATATATATATACGTTTCGAAATATATATACAGAGAAACACATATATCTTACATTTTACTTCCTTCCGACACCCGATATCGGATCGGACAATGTGAAAACGCTCTTAGGGACAATTTTTCAATTAGCTATATTGTTTAAAGTTATCCCATCTGTCCCCAATGACCCCTCTTGACGGTCCCTACCTACAATGACCCCTCTTGATGGTACCTACCTATAATTCGCCTGACAATTCTATGAGTGCAGTGACATAACATTATGTCGTAAGGAACTAGAGACGGGAGCTTTGAATTTTACGCTTTACTGATTCCCGACACTCTGAACGTTTGTGTTAAGCCTAGACACACACAAATACACCAGACTAGACTTATGCTACGGCACAAAATCCCGTTATAGAAATACATATGTCTGGCAGCCGAGATTAATAATAAGTGGTGGTAACTTTGAAAATTATATTAAATTATATACGGTAAGTTTGAAGCATGTAGCTTGGATTAAAATCAAGGTAGAAAATCAACATAATCAACAATCTCTACCACAAGCTACTAAAGGGTCTAGCAGGCTAAGCGAACAAGAAGTGCCCCCAACGACGGATTTGGTCATTCTTTCAGGTGGTGTACTGGCAGGTCCTAAGAACTCTCTATGCTTAATATCAGTCCTCGATCTTCTTTTGTTTTCGAGTTATTCAGGATAATGTAAAATCATCAGTGTATCATTGAAAGTGTCATATTTTGTAAACCGTTCAAGTTAGATTAACCAAACAAAATTATATTTGACAACAATAAAATAGACTACAAAATGAATATGTTTAACCTGCATCATG
This sequence comes from Cydia splendana, assembly GCF_910591565.1. Taxonomy (NCBI): domain Eukaryota; kingdom Metazoa; phylum Arthropoda; class Insecta; order Lepidoptera; family Tortricidae; genus Cydia; species Cydia splendana. The sequence continues at coordinate 31,006,702 of NC_085960.1, read as the reverse complement.
TCCTTATACTTCATTATAAAAAAAAACATTTTATTTTTCTTCTCATTATTTTTTATACTATTCGCGGAGGTACACCTACAAAAAAATGCATGAGTAGCCACTAATGCCCACTATATACACATATAAAAATATTTGCATAAATCTTCGTGCGTCATGTCAAAAAAAAAACATTATCGAACAAGGATCTCGGAAACGGCTCTAACGATTTCGATGAAATTTGCTATATGGGTGTTTTCGGGGGCGATAAATTGATTTAGCTAGGTCTTATCTCTGGGAAAACGCGCATTTTTGAGTTTTTTTATGTTTAGAGCCGTTTCCGAGATCCTTGTTCGATAATGTTTTTTTTTGACATGACGCACGAAGATTTATGCAAATATTTTTATATGTGTATATAGTGGGTATTAGTGGCTACTCATGCATATTTTTTTTGTAGGTGTACCTCCGCGAATAGTATAAAAAATAATGAGAAGAAAAATAAAATGTTTTTTTTTATAATGAAGTATAAGGACATGATGCAGGTTAAACATATTCATTTTGTAGTCTATTTTATTGTTGTCAAATATAATTTTGTTTGGTTAATCTAACTTGAACGGTTTACAAAATATGACACTTTCAATGATACACTGATGATTTTACATTATCCTGAATAACTCGAAAACAAAAGAAGATCGAGGCCTGATATTAAGCATAGAGAGTTCTTAGGACCTGCCAGTACACCACCTGAAAGAATGACCAAATCCGTCGTTGGGGGCACTTCTTGTTCGCTTAGCCTGCTTGACCCTTTGTTTAATAAGATTGGTCATTTAAATATGTATTTTATTTCTATTAAGGTAGAAAATCAAATGGATTAATACAATCTGTCAAGCCGAAACTACCTTGGAAATATCTGTAGTTTGCTAGTGAATTCGTAGCTCTAGCTTGTATAACACCCTCTCCAATGTAAATTAATAGAGCGTAGTATCAAAGCGGCAAAGGAAGTTATGAAGTAACAGCCCCGAGGGCAATTACGCAAAAGTGCCCGCAGGCCCGAAGGGTGCCCCGTAAGGAGTCCATTACGAGAGATAAGGCTACTAAGATGAATTGGGTGGTTAGTTCAATGGGACAATTATACAGAATACATTATTTCATAAATTTGTGATACAAAACTGGTATATCATACAAAATCAAATGAATGGAAGCAATGGGTATTTAGGTACATTACCGGTCAATGATATAGCGATCACCTATTTAGATAATGAATAACGTTTATTTAATGAAAGTATTTAAAGAAATACCTATTATTTCTTTAAATAGTTTCATTATTCAGTTTGACGACCGGTCTGGCCTAGTTGGTAGTGACCCTGCCTGCGAAGCCGATGGTCCTGGGTTCGAATCCCAGTAAGGGCATTTATTTGTGTGATGAACACGAATATTTGTTCCTGAGTCATGGGTGTTTTCTATGTATATAAGTATGTATTTATCTATATAAGTATGTATATCGTCGCGCCTAGCACCCATAGTACAAGCTTTGCTTAGTTTGGGGCTAGGTTGATCTGTGTAAGATGTCCCCAATATTTATTTATTTATTTATTATATTTTTAAGTATTATAACATTAAATGTCGTGAACTGAAAACTCCTTGATACTGGATTTAGTTATACAGGTGGCGAAAAATTTTGTCTGTTTTTTTTTCGCGATTTCGGGGTTGGTCCTATAGTAAAAGTTGCTCAGTATAATCCCAAAACCTCCCTGGCAACAGAAATGCAGTAATTTTTTAGCTAGCGTGTATTTATATTTATTTATAATTATACTATTTTCCAATGCTAACTAATGTTCCTCACATATTGTATGTAGTTTGAAGGTTGTATATAAATATTGTAAAGCCGTTCGTCATCATACTTGTAAAATACCGATGGACAAAATTATATTCAAAACAGAAAGCACCTAGTTGTTCGAAACTGTTTAAATATTATTTAAGTACCTATTTTTCTAAGACTTTAGTCCGCAACAAACCAAAAAGCAAAATCATTCTCTCCCAACTTTCTAAAGTTTTCAAATTTATCAGTACATTATTTGTAACATTAATTTATAGTGAAGGTAATCACCCACTAACATTTTAGTTGTAGGTAGACGGACCTAATAAGTTGACAGTTGATTATTTGATTATTGAGGGTGGATTGAAGAATGAACGGGCATCGGATTTGAAACGAGTTCAGTCGTATGACGGTTTAGAATCCTAACGGTCGATTGTAAAATATAATTGATTATCAATATAATTGTGAACTGTTCAACATCGTTTTATTTCATTCCGTGAAATACACACCAACAAGAGTGCAGAGTCGTTTCAACTTCAGAAGAAGGGATAAAAACACAGGCCCACGAAAAGGTAAATTACCGTTAATTCGGTTAGATTTTTTTTCTTTTCCGCTTGGATAACAAATGGTCATAATCAAAGGTATTTAGTGGTTTCACGACAGTAAATAGTCCATAAAGATGATTGATAATAATTGATAGATACCTTTGTTCGTTCAAATGAAATGAATTTCGTAATTTATAACGGCTATACAAAAATATGTAACTTCACTTGGAAGTTAGATTTGTTAAACTTAGAATTATAAAGAATTATTATAGAGATTTATAAAACATAGTCTATCTAGTATGTCGTGAATAGAACGTGATTACCGACAATTTTCAATTGTAAATGATAATGATAACCATATTAAAACAAAACAAAAGTGAGTTAATTGCGAGTTTACTGTATGCGGGTTTCATTATATTTCATATCTGTTGTTGATTTAGTTTTAAATTTGACTTGGTGAACTCTTTTATGGGAATTCAAACCTGTCAAATCATTTTGTATGGCTATAAATGGATTCGGAATAGAACAATGTCAAATTAATGCACAGCCAAATCATAAAACAAAAAGAGACCGAATTATGCGATCGTAGTTTACCAGTAAGGGTGCATGTCACTTTCTACCTTATTCCCGAAGACGTGTGCATGCATGACGCAATTGACGGATATCAAATTATAAAAAAAAAATACTCATTCTACTGTGGAGTACCTACATAAGATTTGACACTTTATTTGCCTAATTGTGATTGAAACGCTGTAGTATTAGGCTACTTATTACAAAATATTGTTGTTAATAAAATGTTATGTAGGTTATAATGTTGAATGATCCCATGTTAAGATAAAGTGAACATTTACATGTTTGACCCTCCAGTAATAGTCAAATTTATGCCTTATACTTTTATGAACCTATGAACATTGAGTCATTAAACTATTACTTATTTTTCTAAAGAAACTATTCTAGTTTTCTTAGTTCTAACAAGGCTACGATAACATATACAAGTGTGTTTATTGCAAGTTTCAGACAAAATTAAATAATGGAGGATGATGATGACAATGGGCAGCCAGCTCCAAGCAGCCCCGTGCTACAAGGACCAAGGACTACTATTGCTGCACACCGTGTGCCGACTGCCGGTCACCGAGAAGAGATAAGGTCAGAGAGAATCTTATCCACTCCTAGGCAGAGTCGTCACCGTAGCCGTACTGGTAGTGTTCGAACGGCTAGGAGTCGCAGTCGAACTCGAAACCCTAGTGTTGGCTCAATCGTCAGAAGGCACAGTCGGAGTCGTAGTCGTATGATTAACGACGACCAAAATTACCTTCACAATCGGAGACATGATCAAACGCGAAGTCGTACTCGTAGTCGTAGTTCTCTGCGCAACGATAGGCTACGGGAGGAGCTGGAGCTCGAGAGACAGCGCTTACGTGTTTTAGAAAGTCAATTGAGGAACGAGCGTGATCGACAGGAACTTCAGGAACGCGCACGTCATAGAGATTCGGAGCTACGCAGTTCCAGACGGAGCCCTGAAGAAGGTGAGGGGACCAGGAGGTTCACAGAGCTTGTTATTAGGAGACGAACACCGGACAGGGACAGTGTGGAGACCGGGAGGTCCATGGAGCTCCGAAATCGGAGACGGAGCCCTGCAAGGGACAATGAGAGTACCGGGAGGTACTTGGAGCTTCGTGATCGAAGACTGAGCCCTGGAAGGGACGACGAGGTCAGGTATGATTCAACATCTCGTTTCTTTGAAGAGTTTTTAAAGGTTATGAAGAAACAGAATAATGAGCAAAATAACAGTTTTCCTGTCTTAAACAATGTTATTCCGGACTTTGACCCATTGAGTAGGGAGCAACCAATTACTGTTTGGCTAAGCAAAGTGGATGAATGTGCCGAAATGTATAAATGGAACGACAGACAAACTATCCACTATGCTTTGCCTAAGCTTACTGGTCATGCTAAGTTATGGTACCAAGGGTTACCATCCCTGAAACGAACTTGGCCCGAATGGAAAGTTCTTCTAGCGGAATCATTCCCTGCAACCGAGAATTATGCAGATTTATTAACAGAGATGCTAGCTAAGAGGGCTCGTTTCGGCGAATCCTTAGAATTGTACTATTTCTCGAAAATAAATTTATTAAATCGCTGCAAAATTTTCGGTAGGGAAGCTATAGATTGCATTATACATGGTGTAGACGACAGAGGGGTCAGGGTAGGCGCTCAAGCGGCACATTTTGAGAAAACAGAACAAGTTTTGCAATTCTTTAAAACCATTAAAGTTCAGAATAAAGAAAACAGCACAGACCTGAAGAAAGATAGAAAAGTTTCTAATAATAATAACACGTTTAGTAAACAAAGTTACAGAACTAGCAGTAGCGACGCAACCCCTCTTAAACCACGGCAAAGTTCAGATAGTGTGGTGTGTTTTAATTGCAAAGAGAAGGGACACCCGTGTTCTAAATGCCCAAAACCCATTGTTAAATGCTCGTATTGCCATTTTATAGGTCATGCTATTAATGACTGTCCCAAAAAGGCAACTAAACCTGAAGTAAAGGATAAAAGTGTTATGAGAGTTATCCATGTGAACAAAGATGACAAGAATCTGCATGACTCATCAAATGACAATACCAGCAGTAAATATAAGATGGTAATTGAAATTAATGGCAAACCGATAGCTAGTCTCGTAGATTTGGGTTCTGAGACTACTCTTATCCGTAAGTCAGATGCGGAAACGTTAGGACTAGAGTGGACAACAGTTAATGGTACTGTTTTGAAGGGGCTAGGTTTAATACCATACATTCCGTTGGGGCATACCCAAGCCATAATTGATGTTCAGGGCGTCACTGAAAAGGGAGTAGAAATTTATATAGTTGACGACCATCTTATTAACTGTTCATTGCTATTAGGACACTCCTATACAGAACGACCAAATGTTTGCATTATCAAAACATCATCGGAATTGAGATTTGTGAGAGTAGATGAAGACAATGACACAAAACTGTTACTTAAAGCGGAAAAAGACGTAACAATCGCTGAAGGCTCAATGAGTGCAGTTCGTGTCATCGCGGATAAACAATTCAGCGGAATTGTCTACGTTAGTGGCTCGGTTAGGGGGGGTGTTGGTAGTGAATATTATCTTTTGCCGGGTGAGTATGAAATCAATTTAGGCACTTGTTTGCTACTCATACAGAATTTAGGTGCAAAGCCTTTAATCATTCTTAAGGGTTCACTCGTTACTCGCGCCAGATATTTGAATGCGGTGAAGCATGTGCAGAATGTGTCAGTTACAGCTGAACAGAAGGACATTTCAGATGAATCGATTAGATGTGGAGACAATCTGCCTTCCGATGTAAAGCATAAACTGAATAGATTACTGGATAAATATGAAACCTGTTTCTCAACTGGTTTACGTGATTTAGGGTTCACAACCGAAGCTGAAATGGTTATCCAGCTTAAAGACTCAGAACCTGTGGTTTATAGACCATATAGGATGTCACATTCAGAACGGCAACTTGTCCAGGGTATGGTTGATGACATGGTTGAGTGCGGGATAGTTCGGGAGTCCAAATCACCCTATGCCAGTCCAATTGTTTTGGTACACAAGAAATCTGGTGATAAGAGACTTTGCGTCGACTATCGCGCACTCAACAATAAAACTAAACGCGATCACTACCCCCTGCCTCGGATTGAAGATTTGCTGGACCAGTTATCTGGACAGACGGTGTTCACGACGCTCGATCTCGCGTCAGGGTACCACCAAATACCGATTGCAGAAGAATCCATAGAGAAGACTGCGTTTGTCACGCCGGATGGGCAGTACGAGTATACTCGGATGCCATTCGGCCTGGCAAACGCACCAGCAGTATTTCAGAGGGTAATGCATAAGGTCCTGGCCAAAATCAAATATGTTGTTATCTACATGGACGATATTTTGATCCCAGCGGCCTCATTTGAGGAGGGGTTGACTCGGCTGGAAGAAGTTCTTAGTGTACTGCAGCAAAGTGGTCTTACTCTTAAGAAGCAAAAATGTAACTTCTTCCAACAGAGTATTGAATTTTTGGGATTTGAAATAAGTAAAGAGGGTGTCAAGCCTGGGCTGCAAAAAGTGCAAGCCGTTTCAAAATTCTCTGTTCCGACTAACCAGCATGACGTTCGAAGGTTTCTGGGTTTGGCAAGCTTCTTTAGAAGATTCGTCAAGGATTTTGCATTAATAGCTAGGCCGTTGACGAGTCTTTTGAAGAAGGACACCCCTTGGAGATGGACTTCAATCGAGGCTAATGCATTCGAGAGCCTACAAAAACGTCTCGTCGAAAGGCCTGTACTTGCTCTGTATGATCATACTGCTGAAACGCAGCTCCATACAGACGCAAGCAAAATGGGCTTAGCTGGCATCTTGCTGCAGCGTTCAGGTTCCGACCCTTGGCGCCCCGTAGCATACTATAGTCGACAAACGACTATCGACGAACAAAAGCTACATTCCTTTGAGCTTGAAACATTAGCTGTCGTAAGCTCACTTATGAAATTTAGGGTATACCTGCTCGGGGTCAAGTTCACAATCGTCACCGACTGTAATGCCCTACGTTCGACATTCACAAAGAGGGACCTTGTTCCTCGTATCTCAAGATGGTGGATACAGTTTTTAGAGTACGATTGTGAAGTTGAATATCGAGCAGGAGAGAAAATGGCGCACGTTGATGCGCTTAGCCGCAGTCCCATCAACGACAATGAGGAGCCACCACACGTACTCGATGTCCTTTCAGTGAACCTTGAAGACTGGATCACGACTGTCCAATCTAGTGATACGGAAATAAAACATATTAAAGATATTCTACAAGACCCTTCAACTACAAAAATTGTAAATATACATAAAGAATATAAATTGAAAAACGGTCGAGTATATCGTATCATTGACGAGAACACGATGCGTTGGGTGGTTCCTAGAGGCGTCCGTTGGCAAATATTGAAAGCCAACCACGATGACGTGGGTCATTTCGGCTTCGAAAAAACCTTGCAGCGGCTAAAATCACACTATTGGTTCCCCAAGATGCGTCGGTTTACCAAAAAGTATGTGTCGGCCTGTTTAGAATGCGCCCACCACAAAATTCCGGCTGGGGCCAAAGAAGGAGAACTTCACCCGATTCCAAAAGTCGAAGTGTCATTTCACACGGTACATGCCGATCATTTAGGACCGTTCGTACGAAGTAAGCGCAAAAATTCGTACCTACTTGTGATTGTGGACGCGTTTACCAAATACGTCAATCTAACTGCTGTCCGTAGCACTAAATCGAAGGAAAGTATAAAGGTCTTCAAAAATTACTTTAGCTATTTCAAACCCCCTACGCGATTAGTGACTGACCGGGGTACAAGTTTTACGAGTAAAAAGTTTAAAACGTTTACCCAAAAGTTAGGAATCAAACATATATTGAACGCAGTGGCCACGCCACGTGCAAACGGCCAGGTGGAGCGCTATAATCGCACCATCTTGTCTGCCCTTAGCACAATGTCTCACGGCCAAAGCCCTGATAAATGGGATGAATATGTCCAAGACGTTCAAATTGGAATTAATTCTACGGTGCATGAGGTAACGAAGAAGTCACCGAACGAGTTACTTTTTGGCATGAAAGCGACCAACGCTTCTCAGGGAATTTTAAGCGAGGTGATAGAGGAAATAGATAGAGATGTAGTAGAACCAAACTTAGAAGAAATTAGGGAACAGGCAAGAGATTCCATAGAGAAAAACCAAGAAAAGAATAAAGAAAGATTTGATAGGAGTAGAAAGAAGGGTACTCAGTATAAAGAAGGAGATCTAGTTAGGGTGGTTAGAGCTATAGTTGGAGGAACAGGTCAGTCGAAGAAACTTGAGTCCAAGTGTCAAGGGCCCTATAGAATCAAAAAAGTCTTGCCCCATGACCGCTTTGTAATTGAAGACACACCCCTTACGAAGAAAGGTAGACGTTATGAAGGTATAGTCTCGCTTGATAAGATATTCCCGTGGATGAGTTATGATAATGATCCTACTAGCAAATCTTCTACTGATGACAGTTCCTCGGAAGAGTAGATTACATACTAGACAGATTCAGATTTATTACCTTTAGGATGAGATGTTGAATCAATACCGGTAATCGTTTGGAGCATGATTAAGGTTATCATGACTGAACATAGCTCATAATGAGTTATGTCTGAATGTTAAAGACGGATCTTTGACATCTTAGCTTTAAGACTGATTTATATTCTGGAGGTTAAATGTTGTTTCCTTTTGTTATTTATCTTAGATTAAAATCATGTAGATTACCTAACGTAATATCATAAATGAAAAAGTAACATGATCTGTGTTTGCTCAAATATTATCTCATGAAAATATATATATATGAATATTCTAAATGATGTATAATTGAGTGATATCTGTTCAATGAGTTGTCTCTTAAACGAAGGGACTCGTTTTAAAATCGGATGGCCGAAACATTAACATTAATTTATAGTGAAGGTAATCACCCACTAACATTTTAGTTGTAGGTAGACGGACCTAATAAGTTGACAGTTGATTATTTGATTATTGAGGGTGGATTGAAGAATGAACGGGCATCGGATTTGAAACGAGTTCAGTCGTATGACGGTTTAGAATCCTAACGGTCGATTGTAAAATATAATTGATTATCAATATAATTGTGAACTGTTCAACATCGTTTTATTTCATTCCGTGAAATACACACCAACAAGAGTGCAGAGTCGTTTCATATTGTTATTACATATAAACGGATAGCTACAATGCCGTTCCTCAAATTTGTGAAACAGATATAATGAAAAAAGTTTACACGGAGCGGAAACATAGTTTATTATCATAACGAACCCTTGGATTTTGTAAACAATCTGGCTTAGTTTCTCAAGCTAGCTACTTTTTTGATGCTGCATGAAAAAGAAACTGTTTAGTGTAATAAGTAATAATTTTGATAAATGTAATGTCCAAATGTGTTTCGACACACTTTTTGTATAATGTGTGCCTGCTTAAACTCTTGTAACTTAAATATGAACCACTTCCGATGATGATAATGATGATGATTGTACATATATACATATAAATAAATAAATAACATCTTACATAAACCAACTTAGACCAAAACTAAGCAAAGCTTGTACTATTGGGTGCTAGGCGACGATATAAATACGTACCTATATATATGTAGATAAATACATACTTGTATACTTACATAGAAAACATTCATGACTCAAGAACAAATATTTGTGTTCGTCACAAATGCCCTTACCGGGATTCGAACCCAGGACCATCGGCTTAACAGGCTGGGTCACTACCCACTAGGCCAGACCGGTCGTCAATATAACACTCGTTGTTTTTCATGCTTTACAACTCAAACTTACAAGGCATCTTACTTGAATGGCTTCAAAAATAGTCCATTAAAACTCAATCGTTTCTCTATGTACAAGCATTGCAGAGTTAATCAATCAAGTCGGTGTCAGACTTTATCGACACGAAAAAAGATAAGCTAACATTTTATTTTTTGTTCATTTTTTAGACACAAATTGCCAATGCTAACGCAACATACATATACAGTCATCAGTGTTAATTGTTATGGGTTGGCTTTGAAATAGAGAGGCGACCTTAAGAACTCCTTTACCTCATATTCCGACAAGAAATTGTGGAAAATTATTGAGGGCGCCACTTTCTACGTAACTGTCATATTGTTGATGTAAAATGGAACATGGGAACAATTCAGTATGGAAATTGTATACATAGTTCCATTTTATCTCTACTATTTTATGTCGCACTATATCTATGACTTTATTTAAAAATATCTTCTGGCGGAGATTTTAATTTCAAGTAGTACGTAACAATTTAGAAAATGTTTTTGTTTGAATAGACTTCACAAATTAAATGAATGTTGCGTTTGTAACCATGTATCATCATTATCTAAATACACCTGAATATTCCCATTTTTTACTGAAGTCATCCCGTTTCACAACTTTCCATTGTTGATCGGAAACGAACTTAAAGCAAATTAAATTTCAAAGACGCGCTAAATTTGATTAATTAGAGATGGGTAGATCAAACACAAAACAAGTATTAAATAAAATTAAAATTGTATAAGTAAATCAAAGTGAGACTGATTTTTCTTTAGTCGCTTAGGTAAATAGTTTGCTTTCAGTGCCAGTCTAGGGGCATGCCATGCTGAAAGCCCGGTCTTTGGGCTAGAAAAAGTCATCTAGAATCGTCTGTAGCCCGAAGCGAACGCCTGCTTTCTTTATTAAATCCAATACAAGCCTTCCCTGCTAGGGTTGCCAGAAACAATTTTCCAAATAAAAACCGGACAAGTGCGAGTCGGACTCGCCCACCTAGGGTTCCGTACTTTTTAGTATTTGTTGTTATAGCAGTAACAGAAATGCATCATCTGTGAAAAGTTCAACTGTCTATCACGGTTCATGAGATACAGCCTGGTGACAGGCAGACGGACAGTGGAGTCTTAGTAATAGGATCCCGATTTTAAGGCTTTGGGTACGGAACCTTAAAAAACCCTGTTTCTTGACCAGACTTTTTTGAAACATAGTGACCTGTTGTGGGCCTTCTCAATATGCACTAGACTAGAGGTATCATAGATCAGGTATAAAACAGTGTCTCTATATAGTAAACTCGGGCCCATGTTTAAATCTCAATGTCGTAAATATTCTTTAAAAAACGTGCAAATACCATAAACTGTTTGATTTACCTAACAATTCAACAATCCCAATTTATCGGTATTGCGACCTTAAATAAGTGACAAAATTCCTAAGAATTTACAGAAAAATCCTAGCAACTGGTAACCCTATCCCCAAGCATTATTCGACCTCAATCAGACCAGGGCCCTTAAACCCGTTATTACATCGAATAAATCGGCACAAATCAATGTTCAGCCGCTTAGGAAACAATTGGATCAATCTCGACGCTCCCCAAATCGTTCCCAATTTATTGCAATTAAACGTTTCCAATAAACAATTTTATTTAGAATGTGACTACCATTTAAGTAATTTGTAAATACTGGTTGGTACGGTCGCGTACACCTACAGTCAGAGTACCTACATGTACCGCTTGTGTGGTTGTAGGTATACATGTGCTTTCATAAAGGTGTTTGCGCCTCGTTTCGTCGGGTCACGTTTCCTGGCCGAAACTCACTAGTTTCCACGCGTGATCCCGGTATACTTAATACCTACCGAGATTGCAGAGGAAATGTAAAGTTTCGTATGTGTGCGTTATCCTTTGGTTGTGTTTTATGGTTCGTGTATGTTAGATGATTTTGTATTGTATAAAACACTAATGAGATAATATCTAGATTACTCAGTTGGCCGTTACTGTTTTATTTTTACAATCAAACAAAATTTAAGTTTATTAAAAAGTTATCAGGGGTTGAGATGTTCTACATTTTTCTTCATCAATCAATCCTAATTTTGATATTTGACTAAGTATCTGCTATCCTCTAATTGTTTCACATATAAATATATATGAACAACAACAGTTCACGTTTACCAATACATAATTATAGTTACTTCTGGGGCCTATTTCTCGTACGTTATTAGACTGATAATATTGGTCCATGAGCTAATACTTTTTACAAGTTTACAAGTTTGCGTTTCTCGAAGCTACACTTGTAAATTATTAGCTACTAGTCACCAACGAATAAATATTAGCTAATAATAACAAGAGTAAACACTGTTTGGTTTCACAAAAGAGTACGCTAATAATTACACTTGTACATTACATGCGTAACGCTATTATGCTCAAAAGGCTTGTAAAAACTATTAGCTAAATTTATTAGTAACCAATTTGTGAAAATGTGGTCTGATTCCGATAGTTCAGACGACGAAATAATAGTTATTCGTCGCCGAAGAGTTTTCCTTCCGAGGAATAACTACGAAATACTTCAAGGGGCCTTTGCATTTAATGAGTTCCGGCTGTCTAGTGTGAAACTGGAAGAGCAGATTTAACCATTGGGCCTAGTTTAGAAAGACTTACGGGAAGAAATCAAGCTTTGTCGTCGAAGTTAATGATTCCTGTTACTTTACATTGGATGGGCACTGGAGCCCAATACCACGCAGTAGCCGATATGCACGGTATTTCGAAAAGTAGTGTATGTCGTGCTGTAAACTCAGTGGTGAATTCTATTGTGCAGGAAATGTTTCCAGATTTGGTTAAATGGACAGAAAATATGGATCATTTCTTTATACCGTCAATTTTAGGTCCATTTTTATTATAATATTATGTTTTACTGAGTTATCCCGCTATTAGCGCAAAAGTGCACGTCAAACGACAGCAACAATACGCGGTAAGTTTTTCTTTTTAATTGGCCAAATGGCAAGGGTGGTGATGCATTAAGCCAAAGTACACCAATAATATTATTAGTCCGCTACTATTAGTGACTAGTCTAGTAAAATTATTTGAGAAACATAAAATATTAAAACTTGTAATTTTTACACTAGTAACTAATAACTAATAAACTCATAAACTAATAGTTACGAGAAATAGGCCCCGGATGTGATAGGCTCAGGACCGGGATGGCGTACACGAAGGTTCTATGCTCAGCAGAGGGCGATAAAAGGCTGATATGATGATATGATGATGAATACGTGATGAATACATATACATACGTAGACTTTCTTTTTATGGTGTTAGATAATGATAGTAGTTATATGAAAGATAGTACTTTTGGCGCTTATATTAGCCGCTGTCCACGGGGTCTATTGCAAAATTAAATACAAGCTAATACTATTAGTGATCGACAGACAAAATCACTAATATTATTAGCTTAGATTTTATTATGCAATAGGCCCCAGGTTTGTTGATCTAGTAGATAAAAAATTAAAAAAAGAAAAAAAAAACGGATTTAACTACTATCCCCTTCAATGCAATTTCAAGACGGTCTGCCTTGTACTTAAGGTCAATCTTCAGGTGTTTTACTTTACTTTACAGTTATTGTTTCCTGAAAGTTTATAAAACACAGCATACGAGTCTGCGGCCACAGTTCCGTACCTTATTTATTCACAGCTCGTTACATTATAACTGTAATACTTACAATATAAAGTTTGACTCCGAGATGCTTGGCTCCTCTAACTTGCTACTCTCTTACGCTTTGTTAAAAAGTTAAAGATATACTTTGTCGCCTGTTCAAGTAACACCTGGCAGTAGGAAAACTTAATAAAATAGCGCATCATATGCGATGGAGTTAGGAAAGCTGAATTTATATAAAGGAATAATTGTTATTTGAGCAATTCTCAAAAAGTGTGTAGATTTCGATTACATCTTAATTAATTCTATAAAAAATGGTATGCTGGTAAAGTACATGAAGCTGAACAACTTCCACCATATTTCCCAAAATGTCCCAGATGGAGACAGGAGGAAACTAATTGTGTTTGGCGTTGTTAGAATTGTCTAGATACTCGAAGTTAAGTCGACCCTAATACTCGAGTTAGACCATGACAGGTCTGCAAAGATTTTGATGGCACACATATTCTTGCATACAATGAACTATATACCTACACTTGCTATGTTGCTATGCATCAGACGCCGCTACTAAAACCTTATGAAACTGCAACAACTCACATAATTGACACAAAGGCGTTTCTAGGGATGTCTGTAACAAACTTTTTAATTTGAGTCAAAAACAATCTTGGCGAAAGTGCCTACCGAACTTGCCTCGTCATGGAACTTAGAGCCCTCGTTAAAAACCTTTTTCAGTAAAAAGATCGCTCGCAAAAGATCGTAGAACGTTTTAATTTTTGAGAAAAAATTAGAAACTTGACGACACCCCGGCATAGAGGTCAGTTCGACAAGGAACTTCGGTTACTCGAGGTTAGTTGTGAATAAAATGAGAAAAGAGATCCTTTTCCTCATTTTCTCAAAGGTGGCTAGAGACGCGTTTTTTTTAACCAATTAGTGTAGTAAGTATATTAAACATAACTGACAAATAAGATCTACTTATACTTAGGATAATAATATATTTAAAGCTGTCTCTTTCTATTTTTATCGAAAAATAGTAGCGAATAAAACAATCAATTATTAATCTATGAAAAACATAAGTTTTTGGCAAAAAAAAATCTTTTTTGGTGCAAGCTTTTATCGCTGGCACAGGCAACTAAAGTTAGACGTCATAGTTATACGTCATAATTTCATAGATGTTTGACTTTTAAAATAACACTTGCACTGCGTGTGCTATCAAAATCGTTGCAGACTTATTTTGGTCTAATACTATAATATAAGCTTTCTTATTTCTCTATGCTAGCGGCCTCTGTCCTCTATTCAGAAATCGCATGCCTTAGGGCTCATTTAGACGATGCGAGAACTCGCATGCGAGTTTGATTACATTGCGGGTTTTGATCGGTCGGTTTAATTGGACGTAACCATCAGTCCGCAACTAAAATCGCATACGAGTTTGCGCGCCGTCTAAATCAGCCCTTACTCTGCTAGGGTGACTGTTATAGTTATTGACCCCTCTATAGTCTATAGTAATTGGCTACTCTTAACATTGGCTTCTATTGCCTTGTTTCTTTCTGCCTTACTATGGAGTGGCCAATAGCAGTCACCCTACCAGTTATTATCCGATACTAGATTATCCTTGTTAGGATAAGTACCTATGTAATTGTATTACCACATCAGCTGAACTAGCGCTCAAGTCTAGTCTTATCAGGCGGCACGAAATGGCTGGAACATTAGATAGCAAGTCCTGCGGCAGCAATCAGCGGGGAATTGATTCAGGATACGAGGAACTAAGCGATTCGATTGATTTGGGGTGCCGGGGAAATGCCAAGCTTGGGTTGTGGCGTTTTGTTATTAGGTCATTTCGATCTTTGTTATGAATATGTGGATGACATAGCTGATAATATTTTATATTTCCCGCTTTCAAAGTTACCCTAATGTACTTTACGCATAATTTAGATTTTTGTTGTTTAATCACGCAAAAAACATGGGTTTCGATAAAATTTGACGTACTGAAAAGTTCTAAACGGGATTCATAGAATATCTTCTTTTTATTCCTGAAATTATACCTTGCCACGGCAGGGGCGTAAAAGGTTATACGGGACTGCGTGTAACGACCGCGACGCGGACTCGCGGGCAGTCGCATGATTATTGTATCCGGTTGGACCCGTGTCTTTTTACGGGGGGCAGTAAGGAAACCGCTAAAGCTAGAGATTTTCCTCCGACTTACGCATACTTTTACTTGCAAGAGAGCAAGACAGAAATAACTGGTACTTCTAAAATCAGGACATTTCGTGTAAGCTGAGGAAAGTGAATTCGCCGAGCCGTCAGGCCGCGACACGCGATCGCGTGCTGCCGGCGGCCATTTCACACGCAAATGTTCCTACTAAAAAGAAAGCTACTTACTTACTTACTGTAACTGGAATAAAAATCGGGTAATGAGGGGCGTTATTACTACAAATATCGAAACTCAGCCTTGACTGGGCGTAGGAAGTTTAAAGGAGCAAATTATTATTTATTACTTCGCCGCTCCGCAAGCGCGTTGTAGATAAGTATCTCTAAATTGTTAATTCCGTTGGGCTGTAGTTTGGTTATAGCCTTGGTATTTTTGTGAGTTTATTTGTGTAGTTTTCAGAATTAACCACTTTGCTGCTTTGGTTAACATAATACACTGCATTATTGTTCACCAAAGAAACAAAGAAAGGTTGCTCAGTATAATCCCAAAACCTCCCTGGCAACGGGAATACACTTATTTTTTGGCCACCTGTGTAATAGTGCTACTGGCATAAATAGATTAAATAGTTGCACGATTGATAATCATGCTCATACCTAGGTCACTTCTAGGTGTATTGTACTCTATATATTGATTAAAGGTACTAACCATGATCATTAATAACTGACAATTACCTGACTTTCATAATTCATAATAATTTATTTGCAAAAAAAGGAGTTACAAAAGTTGGTAGGTACATTATATTTGTATGAAAGTCCATCCTCTTAGCCGTCCTTGCACAGCATGCAAATCTTAAAAACTAGCCTAAATCTAAATTATTTTATTAAATACCCATAGAGTTATATATTTGACAGAGGGAATGTCACTTAAAACAAACTGTGACACTGCAATGGCGGACGGTTTGAAAGTGTGCGAGTAGACGAGTGATACCATGTAACACAAATTCTCCCCTAATGGTGAAACAATTATTTTCAATATCGTCCTTGTTTTCAAATATTGTTTAAAGTAGGACAGTTTTACGTTAGACAATAAAATTGTGTGTACCTAACTGATTTTATAGGTCTTGAAAATGCGCATTACCTGTAAATTACTTTGTGCAAATATTATTTTCAATACCTAATGATATTTAACTTGTAACACATCTGGTTTTAAACAAAAAATAAATATAAGGTAAATGTACTAGTGCTCGACATGTTAATGCCCAATAGATGACACCTTGCTGTCACCTATATTGACAATGGTTTAAGTTTCAAGATGACATGTACTGGACTGGGACCGCGTCGAGCACCATGAGTATGTTTACCTTACATAACAAATAAACGTTAACTATCAAACATTATTCATGTAAACGTCTTTAATCTCCTTATTATCGGGAAATTACCATACCGACCTAGTTTGAAATGCAAAATCATTAATTTAGCTATTTACCTAAATATCCTAAATTATCTCTTTTATATACATTATGATTTAATAAGAAGGGCATCAATTACCCTACTTTCGGGAAATTACCCTATTCAACTTACTGGTCACACTCCTGTTTCGCATTTATAAACAATGAAATATGGAGATTTTATGTACTATACCGTGATAATTGATAAAATTAGCTATGAAAAGTTATTCCGTCACTCTTTTCTTTCGATCGGTACAATTCTTGCAGGATTTAACTACGCATGCCGGCAAAATTTACATTTTTCTTGGACATATTTACTTCACTGACGTTTCGATCCGTCTGACGGCAAATTGGTGGATGAGGGCATTGAGATAACTGTCAATGTGTGTGTGTTACGCGTAAATACTAGGGAATTGGTGGATGATGGAATCACAGTTTTTGTCTTAGCAAAACTACGTCCGTAGTATTCTAGGTCCATGTAAATACCTATTAATTTTCTTCTTTCGTCTGGAAGGACACCATTTAGGTAACAAATCTTCGTGCGGATAAGCAACTAGTACCCATACCTACCAAAGTTACCAAGGTAAAACTAGGTATCTATTAAACATTCAAGTGTTTCTTGTGGGTATACACTATACAGTTTATAAATCATACCTTCTGCTTAAACTTCAATTAAGTTTCTATTTTCAGGTGTGTATTATGGCGAGTATATACTTCATCGTATTTGGTGAAAAACTTACGGCAAAGTTTGTGCTCCACAATTTAACAACCTCAGTTCTGTCGATAATCTTATTCAAAAGGGGAGTGTTGGCGTTGAAGGGCATTTCTATTTAAAGTTGTACCCCCAACTTGCATTTTAGATTTTTAAATTTTTATATCGACTCAGAATCACGAGCTCTTTCAATCCTAATACAAGAAAAAAGTATCCCCAAAATTTCATGCAATTTTTTTTGTCCGTTTTGTTACGGTCATAGAAGGTTGTATTGAAAACCGTAACCAAACGGACCAAAAATTATGGGGACACTCAGTGAAAACGGAAAAAGCTCGTAATTCTGAGTAGAAATAATATAAAAATTCCCAATTCTAACACAAATATTTTTGGTACAACTTTAAATAGAAATACCCTGTAGCATGCAGTATGAAATGTTAGACTGCTACTGAATATTTGATAAAAGTGAAAGAGTAATGTTCTGGTATACACTGTACACACCTGCACAAGGACGATATCCGTGTTTCCGCTTTAATGTGATTACCTACATTGTAGCATATCCTTTACTTAATTTGTAACAAGTGAAGTATGTAAGCGCATAAGTAAGTTACGCTTATTGACGAAGACGAAGACGTCGTGCCTTGAGTTTGTGGTACATTTTGAAACTTGACTCAAAGTAACTTGAGCTAGAGTGTCATTCATTTTGAAAGTTACGAGTAGGTTCGTCAAGGAAATTTACTGTGACTATCTACCCATGTCAACACTGCAACAGTAATGGTGCTGCAGTTGCTATCTGAATATACCCTTAAGAGGATTTTTTTTTTTTATTATTTTTTTAATTTTATCTAAACCACGAAATGTATTTATGTGAATATTGTATTCATTTTATAAATTAACGTGAAAAATTGGTTTTCTTTAGTGACAACTCGCGTTTATACAGAATTGTTAAGTTTTTGGGTGCGGGAAAGTTTTACGCTAGCCAAAAAATAGGTAAAAACTGTAAAAAAGAAACTATTTGAACTTTTCTAAGCCCGTTTGAAAATTCCTTGCTATTTTTTATTCACAGTTTGGTAACTATTTTACAATAAACAAAGTTTACACACGAAATCATTCCCACACCCAAAAAGACGGGGTACGGAATAAGTAAAAAATAACTCAAGCATTGACCTAAAATAATTCATCTAATGTAAAAGTCTTATAATATTAATAACTAATTTCAGCTTGTTGGTTAGAGCTTGAGCTTGTTCTGCCTGCTCACTAAATACTAGGTCGGAGTGGTTATCGGTAAACTCAAGTAGAGCGCCGTCATACTTGCTCCAACTATTTATGTATACCAGTGACCTTATTCTGTTCTACATTATTTTATTACTATGCTATTAATAACATAGTTTTTAGCTACCAATGTGCCAATTACTTAACTTACTAGAACTTGAAATAAAATGCCTTATATACTAGTAGTTGTGAAACGAAACGGCGACAACAGCGAGCACCGCTCAAAATAAGATAAATTAAAACAGAAGGGACAAATCCAGGGATTTTCTGGATGTAAAATAAATAACGTGGCTGGTTAGAAATAAGCTACTGGCGATCCGACGGCTTCGCTCGTAAATCCGATCGTGCGATGGACGTTGTAAAAATATCGTAAACTTGGATTACTTTAATAACGATACGGTACAATGTAAAATTTAAATTTGATTATTCCACAACTTGCCGTAAAAATGGCACTCTGTTCCTTTGTTCTGATCGGGCCGATTTACATGCAACTTTTTTAATGCAACATTGAAGCGCAAAGGGCAGTTAAATACGGTAAGCTCTTTTGTGACTGGTAATAATCCGCAAGCAGAATATTTAGGCCACACTGCAATAGGTACTTTTGGGGCATTCCACAAAAAGGTCCACTTTGTCGGTGATGTGACGCGTACGGCAGCGGCCTTAATAACCTGCACAAATCTGTGTCTGTCGGCCCAATTCGAACTTTAAGTGCCCCATCCCACAAGCGCTTTTTCAACGCGCGTTAAAAAAGCGCTTGAATCTGTCTGCATGATAAATTGAATTTAATGGCCAAGGCTTAAAGTCGAAAATCCAGCTTTGTAAAAAGCGCCAACGCTATCGTGTGAATAATACATTTATCCATTTGTGTCATTCAAACGCTTTTTTAACGCGCGTTGAAAAAGCTCTCGTGTAAAATGGGGCCTAAGATACGTCAGTTAATATCCATATCGTTTCTAGATCTATTAACTGACGTATCTTAAAGTTCGAATTGGGCCGACACGTATCCTATTATATAACGTTGAATTTAAAACTAAGTAATCAGACGTTATCACGCATAAAGGATGACTCACGCTAGACTGGGCAGAGCCCGGGCCGGGGCGTCCGACATGTTATTTTCTATGACGGCTAATCGGTGATCACGTGGTCCTTTCCATAGAAAACGAAGCGCCGGAAGCTCCGGCCGGGCCCCGGCCCGGTATAGCGTGAGTCATCCTTAAATATCAGCTTCTTAGGGCTGATTTATACGGCGCGCGAACTCGCGATGCGATTTTAGTTACATTGCGGACTGTTGGTTAATGGTTACGTCCAATTCAACCGACCGATCAAAACCCGCAATGTAATGAAACTCGCATGCGAGTTCTCGCATCGTCTAAATGAGCCCTTAGTGTTAAAAAAATAGCGTCATGTACCCGAAATTTTCTTTTTCTTCCTTTTTCTTCTTTTCTGGAATGCCCCTTTTATTATTTAGCACATGAGAAACCTTGAAATCTCGGAAACAATAATAATAATAATAATAACCCCGCGGGGGCAGCTTGTGGCGAGCTGACGGTGAGTGGCGACACCGCGGACCCCTATTCCAGAGGGCACTTTCATCTGGCCCTCGCCTCTGTGCTTGCCTTGATTGGCCGGCCAGAGTGGAGTCGCAAGAGCGGGACCTATGCTCCAGGTTGGAAGTGTAAAATGTCATAACGCCGGCGGCCTGCTGAACGGATTACCGGGATCTGGCTACCGCAGACTCACCTCTCGACAACCTCACAGCCACTCCAAAGTGTTGCCCTGTTGTCGCACTGTGCGTGCGGCCATTGCGGGGCCCACTCAATGAGTTGGCGAGTCACCACCTGTCTTATACAATTTTGAGACTGATTGTCACGGCAGGTGTCCGCTAGTCTCCTCCCATAGCCCTATATCCAGTCCATCCAACATTCAAATCAAATAGCCTATGACCTTAGTTTCCATCGCAGCACAAAAGTGCTGCACTGCAATAGTCTTTGCACCTGGCGGGGACCATCTCCGGATGTATCACATTGTGCGTTCGGGGATGGTATCCGCCACGTGTATCCCTTGCTTTTAGATTAAAGTGTCTTAAAGGGGCTCTGCGCTGTTGGCTTCGGCCCCACGTACGCCTCCCAAAGGTCCGGGACCCCATGGTCCCGAGATATGGAACAGACATACAAATAATAATAATAAAAGACGTTTATTCAAGAAGTTTGAACATAGGTACATAATAAAAGTACACGATAATGCTTACAAACTAATTGAAATGGAAAGTGGCTCAGCTTATGTCTGTGCCAAAAGGCTAATAAATGTTTCATATATTTTTCCCGTTGTTTTACATGAAACAGCAATCTTTGCGGTTTCAATGTGGCTCAAAGTTTAGTATAAACCTACATATTCAGCTTACAGGCTATCGTCGGTTATAAAAACATTCTACAGCAGGGGTTCTTACCCTTTTTATGCGTCGAGCCATTTGGTGTCAAAACATTTTTGGGGCACGTCATTTAAAAATATAGCATGACACTACTACTTGTACTTGTAACTCTGTACTTGTAATTATATTAAATATAATTACAAGTACAGAGTGTCATGCTATATTTTTAAATGATGTGTCATAAATTTTATGACACCTATTTGTAGTTTAGCTCTATTATAAATATTATAATAGTAGGAAGTTTAAATATATATTACTAGCGACCCGCCCCGGCTTCGCACGGGTTACAAAAATCCTTAACAAATGATATACCTACACCTTCCTCAAGAATCACTCTATTGAACCGCATGAAAATCTGTTCAGTAGTTTTTGAGTTTATCGCGAACAGTATACATAGTATAGGTACATACACACAAACAGACAGACGCGGCGGCGGACTTTGTTTTATAAAGTGTAGTGACGCTGCAACTATATAGTTGCATAATGTTAAATGAATAACGTACTTAAACCTTTGTTTGAGAGATGTACAGTCGCCATCAGATATATCGGAGCGGTCAAGGCGCTCACAAATATCTGAACACGCCTCTATTGTCAAGGCGTTAGAGTGCGTGTTCGGATATTGTGAACACCTTGGTCGCTCCGGTATCTCTGATGGTGACTGACTGTACTACTAAGCTCTCAAGTGAAAATAATTTCACACGCCAAGATTTTGATTAAAACAATTGTCAAGCAAATTGTAAAGCGCTCTCGAGCTCTCTCTAGCTGCTGGAATGAAGAGAGATGGAACAAGAAATGATTAGAACAGGGCTGGTATTGCCATCGCTTATTAAAGCAGGCGAGTCGAGCGTTCAGATTACCGTAAAATGGGGTGAGTATGGTGAAAACTGAAATTCAAACCTCGATAACATTTTATTTTTACATATGAAAACTGAATGGTGTATATAATAAGTGTTCCGGACGTTTGTATTTTAGTTTTTATTTTATTTTGGGTAGTTCCATTTCATAACTTTGACGATAAAGAGGAAAACCCACCTCTCCCCGTAGTGCCTCGTATTTGGGGTGAGAGGGGTTTTCATACAAAGGTGATTTTGGAAGATTGTTGGATCGTTTTTTTTATTATGCGTATAACTATAGCTCCATTTTAAATTGGAATACATTATTTTTGTAGCAGTAGCCTTAAAATCCCTTCTCACCCCCCTCTCAAACCTTCTCTCCCCATTCATAACCCACTTCTCCCCGCGAAACCTACTCACCCCGTTTTACGGTATCTATTGTGTAATGTACAATGTCATTGTTTCATAGAATAATTGTTATTTGTTATTATTGTATGGTTGAGAATATATAATTTTCATCGAACACTCGATAACAGCTTATTTTTTTGGTGAAAGAAAATATATCGCGAGAACAGCTGTACATACTTTACCTGGAAGGAAATTAAATGTGTGTAAAATATACTAACCTGTTTTGGGCTACCGTGGGACTGCAGCCCAACAGCCGTATTCGAACTTCAAGATATTCACAAGAGACGATACGTACTAGATCCATTCTAGATACGTTATAGTTTACATATCAACTAGTTCTCTTTTGCAGCACAATTCGGGCAACCAATGTCACTTTTACGTTAGATAGAGTAAGATATCTATTAGATGTGAATTGGATCTCTAAGTCATATCCTGTGGAAATCGTTCAACAGTATCTCCAGAATCGCGCAAATGTAAAATTTGACAGGTTAGATTTTAAACATATCGTTATCGTCTCTTGGTAATGTCTAAAAGATGTCTAATAGATGTCTATTTCAAAATCCGAATCGGGCCCCAAATCCTATTTTAAGTGGGACCTTATGCAGGATTCTATATTTTATTTTGATATTTTACACATTTTAATCAATAACAAATACCATGAAAACATTACACACTTGCAAGACTAGACTATATTTGCAAGGGCAGACTCCAACCAAAACTTTAAAATTGAACTGAAAACGGTGATCAATCGTCCAATCAATCAAAGTATTTACACCCTAGAACAATACACAACAAAGATATGATGACAAGTTTAGTAAGGAACGAAAAAGCTAATACTCATCGAGACAATTCTAAAAACCCCTAACACAATTAGGTTGAGTTGTTTCATCACAGAGTTCCTATGGCCACCTCCTGTCTCCATCATCAGATCAGTTCGACAGTACCATATTATTGTATTGTCATCAGAACTACATACAGCTGCCAATTTTCATGACGCTACGATCCTTGGAAGATGGTTAAATTAGTTACCTTAGATTCCATTACATATATAGTTACATACAGGTCGACCTAATAAAAGCTTGTTAAAAATAAAATCAAATGAAAAAATAAAAGGAAAAAATTTTCACTGCCATTATGTAGGTACTACTTTTTCTAGAGTTTTGCGTCCGATGATAAAAACAGCTATACAACAGAAGAGAAAATAATTACGATACGATTGTTCAGTAAACAAGCAAACAGGGGTTTCATTGTCATTAGTCAGTTGTTTGTTTAACCCCATTTCAATCAAAACAATTATTAATCCTGTTTCAAATCTGATAAAATAATAGATTGTAATTAAAGTATTCTATTGTCTGAATTGAATGTAGCTAAATTGAATACATTTTATAAGAACCGGAATTTGATAAGTTAATTCAGTCAGATTCTTCAGCGTTGATTTAATGGGATTAGATTGTGTATGACTTTGACTTTATTTGTATTTTATTTTATTTCGTTTTGTTATTGCATGAGTTGTTAATAAGACTTTAAGATTGTGATTTATGATTGTATTAATACTTTAATACTTGACATCATTTGTTATGTAGGTAACATAGGAAATATTTGTTTGTACACCAGAAGCACTACCACCAGTTTTAACATTGACATATTCACTCACGTTTAAGTAACTTAATTTCTATGCATCTCGCTCGTACTCGCATATTAGTGCAAGCGAGATGTATAGAAAGTAATTTACGTAGACGCGAGTTAATCTGTCAATGTCAAAACTGGTGGTAGCCGTACTGTAAAGGTAGAGTCTTGGTGAGTCCGTGAAATATTGTTACAATAGTAATTACTGGCAATGTAACCCATTTCTCACAAGCAATAAAGATTATGATTATGATTATGATTTATGTCATCTCTTGTGAATATCTTGAAGTTCGAATACGGCAGATTGTGTCAAAAATCATGGTGACCATGATTTATTAAATACTTAGGTACGCTTATTGAGTTTTTTGTATTACTGTGCCTGACTACAGTAAAATCGAAAATCAAGCATCTACATCGCCATTTAAATCACTACTACAGCTTATAAATCAAAGTCCCCCGCCGCGTCTGTCTGTTTGTGCGTTTGTATGTTTGTTCGCGATAAATTGAACTGTTTAATGCGGTGTTCGCCTATCAATAGAGTGATTCTTGAGGAAGGTTTAGGTGTAAAATTTGTTAACCCGTGCGAAGCCGGGGCGGGTCGCTAGTACTTAATATACCATCACTTGCTCTCATTTACAACACGCCATTTTGCTGTACATGTCTCGGGAATTGTAAATTATTATTTCACTCCAAAACTTGTGTTCAGGTGCGTAGACATACCAGATGTAACACTAAGGGGTTATGATTTCAGTGGGCTAAATGTGCGCACCCAAGCGTGCCGTATAGCTTTGAGTACTTGAGTAGTCTGGGTGACTAAGCACGGAACATCACTTACCATGCCCTGTCTTTCTCACTCACGGTTTTTATGAAAGAGATAGGGTACTACGCTAGATGTTGGTTTAAGTAAGTATTCTTTTTCGGGTTTCGTACCCAAAGGGTAAAAATGGGACCCAATTACTAAGACTCCGCTGTCCGTCTGTCCGTCCGTCCGTCTATCTGTCAGTAGGCAATAATTGAAGAACCGTGATAGCAAGACAGTTGAAATTTTCACAGATGATGTATTTTTCTTGCCGCTACAACAACAAATATTAAAAATAAAATAAAATAAATATTAAAGTGGGGCTCCCATACAACAAACGTGATTTTTTTGCCGTTTTCTGCGTAATGGTACGGAACCCTTCGTGCGCAACTCCGACTCGCACTTGCCCGATTTTTTAAAAAACCGCACCCCTGAAGAAACTATTGGCTACCCCTGTAGGTACTAGTGTATCGATGCTTTCCCATTCCCACCTTTCATTAATTTCCCCCCAAAAATTCAATATCTGATTAGTGTGGCCTTCCAGGTAAATATCCCAGCACTATTACATTGTGTACCAGGACAGGAGTTAGTTGTAGGTGCCCCGGATTACATTCGCCCCAACACGTGTACTGCAGTATTCGGCTTAACAGTGCGGTTGTTGAGCGTATCACAATAATATATACATGAGACTGGAACTAAGATTCACGTAAAGAATACCGTTCACATAACAATGTTCAATCGCATCAATAAATTCGAGGAACAGAATCTGTGTTATTCACGGGTGAATCAACTTTTTCTTGTACCTACTCGTTGCCATGGTTACGGTCGCCTGGATTACTCTTAAAAAACCCTGGATTTAGGGTATTTAAGGAAACCATTTTTTTTTATGGTAATTATAACTCCCTATCTATGCATATTAGAAGTTGGGTTATCTTAGCATATTAGAAGACCACAGTTTAACATTTCAACAAATTTTGGGACTATTTTCGCCTGGCTAATGGGACAAAATAACAAAAAAATTATCCCCCTTAGAAAAACATAAAAAAATAACAAATTAGAGAATCAATTCAACTTAGTCTTACAGTAATCTCAATTAAATTAGGCTTGTGTTTTGTGTACTAGACGAAGATATTATAATTATGATGGATAGATGGAAACATTCATAACTCGGGAACAAATTTAATATACGTGATGGACACTCAAATAAATGTCCTTACCGGGAGCGACTCCAACAATGAACACACACTTTATAACAAGATTAATAAAGTTCTAATCACTCTCCGGGACTTGAACCCAGAACCTCCACTTTACCAGGAAAGGTAACTTTCGATTAGGGTAGGCCCCCGTTATAATTATGTTAAAGCTTCATAGTATAATATGTATTTAATTACCGGTACAATATTTCCTTGGAAGTAGTCCGGACCTACATATACAGGTCGATAGACCCTCATTAAATATTTAAGTTGTGTCTACCTTTGTATCGCGTGTTCACATCGGCTACGTCAGCCATCTTCGGGCGCACGAGCGCCGAGCAAACTAGGAGTCGAAGTGGTCGCCATGGCCGAACATTGGCCGGAATTATCATCATCATCATCATCGCATGTGGACGATTTCCATTCAGTGGGGCTTACGCAAAACTGTAGTTTTTATATTGATTTTTACAGGTTTTAATCCAGGGCAAATACCATGACAATATTTACACGGAAACACAACTTGTCAGTCCCAGAAAAAATACCAGACAAATAAAAACCCAGTCTATCTTTGAAATAAGACAATTCTGGGTCAAACTATAGACTACATTTGCAAGCGCAGACTCGAACCAAAACCTTAAAATGTTAAAGTTGGCTTTATTGAAATAAATCCCATTCTCATTTCGGTCGAATATACCACAAACGTGCTTGAGTTTATTAGATATGAAATACCCATTGAACATAATATAACGACATAACAATAAATAGGTAAACAATTTAGTAAAAAATAATTGCTACATTCAGGTTTTGTCTAAGTATGTCATAGATAAGCAGATAAGCCGAGACGGTGCAGTGGTTTCGTGTGCGATTGCCCTAAGCCTATCCGGTACCTATGGCGATACACGCCGTTATCCTACCCTGCCAGCCATTGTTCACAAGGCCTACGCCGTGCTGCTGAGACTTGGCCATTGTGCCAAGAGGGATTTGATAGTGTTAACATGTTATGTCGAACGGGTACTTAACTAAATACTGTGTACCTACTGTTGATGTTAGATATACGTCGACGAGGTTGAGGTGCCTAACAAACCTCTGTTGATTAGATGTAAGTGCGGGTTTATATAACTCTAAAACGATATTAATAGAATATATAAGCGCGAAGTAGAATTTCTCCGCCTCAAATTAGACTTCATAAATAAATATATAAATAAATACACGAAGTTATAGCGTAAGATTCTAGAGAAATTAGTGTAAAAACCTTTTATTGAAATCCACAATCATCATCTAATATTAAAATCTTATAGCATTTAATAACCGGAGTCGCCTTTAAGAGCTTACCCCTCTGCCGAAAACCTTGCACAACTGTGCAAACTTTTGTATGGACTGACGTTTATAAATCTGACATGGCTATTTGTACGTTACGTACAAATCATGTACAAATAGCCATACATTTGACGTGCCCCTCCCCCGCAAAAATCGGCAGACTGTTTTGTACAGAAAATGACAGCCATGGCGTCTCCAGTTACTAAATACTCAAAGATTAAAATTGTCACGCTGCAGGAGCCCATTCTGATGCAACAACTTGTTCCTTTTTTAAACTGGTTTTGATACTTGACTTGACATTGCCGATCGTCTTGGTGAAGTGCACCTCACGCACGACACTTCATTTCGCATGCACCAATCAGCATGAGCGATACTATTAGAAGTCTTCTTCATCTTCTTCTTCTTTGCCATGTCCCGTTATTTGGGGTCGGCCCTCCTCGTACGAAGGCGCCAGGTTTAGGAAGTATTAGAACAAATTAAATTATTTTCAGAAAATATTTGAATTTTTTTTATTTCATGTAGACACACTACTATAATACCAGGGGGCGCCATAAGCCTTCAGTAAGAAGTGCATAGTGCGTACTTGGAAAAAAATCGACCTATCCCGCTGTGGACCGGTGGCCGAATGGCACAGGCACCTGCCGCGATAGCAGAGAACGCTGGTTCGATTCCAGCCTGGGGCACTGGAGGCCTTGGTCACTTTTTCTTAGTTTATTTCAGCATGAGCGATCTTCAAGGTCAAAACCGTAACAAGTTGATATATATCTGAGTCGGGATCCAGGATAATTTATCTCAACAATACATTTTAAGACAAAAGTAATTTGGCTCGTTATTCTCTATTGTACCTTTTATGTTACTTTGGTAAAATTTTATCATAAAAGGATAAAAATTCAGGTCGTTGAATTTGATTTGTCTGCCGGAAATTCAATTGATAAAAGTTACAAAATAATAGAAGGCTTGTTAATGCCATTTTCTTTAGTAAAGTTTTATTTGAAAGCTTAGACTAAGTGATGAAACCTTAAAAGTTTAACAAGATTTTTGTTTATTTAGAAATGTCACTGTTATTGCACAAAAGCTTAAGGTGACTCGATTCTTACCCGTGCTTGATATAGTAATGACTACACATCGGTAACTCGTGGCATTTAGGTAGCACTTAAAAGATTAGTTTAATTTTTTTTTTGTGGTTTCTTTTTCTCGACTCGTATAGGAAGAACATTGTCACATCACTAGTCTGTGCCTGCTACCTAAATGCCACGAGTTACCGATGTGTGCTCATCACTAATCTTTTAAGTGCTACCTAAATGCCACGAGTTACCGATGTGTAGTAATGACCAATAGGTGACACCATGTTCCCACCTATATTCCTAATGACGAGGCAGGGACGAGACTCGGACGTCTACATCCATTTTGCTCGGGGCTTAAACATTTTTTTTTGTTTTTATTTTTATAAATAAATATTATAGGACATTCTTACACAGATTGACCAAGTCCCACAGTAAGCTCAAGAAGGCTTGTGTTGTGGGTACTCAGACAACGATATATAAAGGGTGATTTCGGGGTCGAGGAGCAAGCGAGCCAGACATCATACAGAATTCAAAGATGAGCCTAATGATGTTGTTAATTATTGTTTATCACCAATAATGATGATTATTTTCCAGATTACAAGTAGGAAAAAACTTTTAGGCATACAATTTGGTCACCCTACTCAATGTGACGTCTTGTCGCTTTCCATACAGCGTATGTCAAAAGTCATAGGGTGACCAAAATTACTTTGTATAACATTAATTTTATTTGAAGAATAAGAAAAAATTAACTAATTCTATTTTAATCAAATACTACCATATGATAATGGGGATCATTTACAGAGTCAGAAAAAGTGGTTCTGGCTCACGACCCAGAAATCACCCTGTAAATATAATATAAAAATACTTAAATACATAGAAAACAACCATGACTCAGGAACAAATATCTGTGTCATCACACAAATAAATGCCCTTACTGGGATTCGAACCCAGGACCATCGGCTTCACAGGCAGGGTCACTACAGACCGGTCGTCAATTTGGGTGCCTAGACAACCTTGTCTAGACAATTGTCGATAGGCTCACTTAGCTATTTTATACTAATATTATACTGCGATGGTATGCATGGTAACGATATACCTACCTATACAACTGCGGGAGCAGCATGGTTCTATTTTTATCGCCTGTCACTATGCCTGTCACTTTCGCACTTACATACTTGTTAAAGGGTAACAAATACAAAATTAAATATAATACAAAAACTAAAATTTTGCGTAAACGACGTTCAAAGTTTCCAGTAATTAATGTTCCTGATGACAATCCCTTTTATGTGGAAATTGTACCTAACTAACATAAATAGCAATACATAATTACGTGACGTCATTATCGTCAAACGCCACTCCAATTAAACAGGTTTAATTAAAACTTTGTATCAAACGAGCGTACTTGTTAACGTAGGTAATAATATATATATATTCCATCACGGAATAATATATTTTCTATGACTAAACGACTGTTGCATGTAGGATGACCAAATATTTTTAAGCAGAGGGGGATACGGCTTTTTGTTAAATCGCTCATTAAGAATATTTTGTATAAAAATAAAATTCTTGCTTTTATTTGTTAATATTTGTAACTTGTAATATCGATTTTTGAAGTATTATAATACTTGAGTCTGTCTAATCTAACTTTGCACCGATTTTTAACACAACACACACACACACACACACACAACGGGCTGGCTTAGATTAAAAATCACAATTTCGATAATCAGAGCCACAAGCATGTGCATCCGCGGAACACGGCATAGATTTAAATCCACAAAAAAAATCCTAGGCTTCGACGACGGGGCAGTCCTACCACAGCCCTAGCCCTAACCAACCACTACCATTAACCAACTCTCTTCATATATGTATTTTTTCCTTGTTTTAGTTTAAATAAACTTGTTGATGCTTAATTTAAACACAACAAAGTGAGGTAGTGTCATTATGAACGTCATATTTTCATATTAAATTGTCATCATTGCCACACTTTGCCATTGCAAATGCCATGTATAGTAAGTAATCGTAGACACGATTGCAGCTTTATATACACCGTGAAATTTTTGTGGTTGTTTTCCCGCAGCGAGATGATTTTGAACATGATACTGAACAACTTTCCCCAAGGAACATAGGTCGAAATGTGAAAAAAAAAATACAAAATCATCTCGCTGCGGGAAAACAACCACTTAAATTTCACGGTGTATAAAAACTCTGAAATAACACGAACTCAGTCTAAAAACTATCCACAATAAAAACATCTTTATTAAGCTTCAAAATTAAGCTCTATTTTCCGGCCGCAGACTTGTTATGTATTGGGACACGTAAGTCAAACACAAGTTCGAGACAAAGACTGATTTCTTCAAATCTGGGAATACCCACATATATCAATTCATACTATACCCACAATTCCCCTTTTTACAAAATTTGAAAGAAAATTTTAATTTAACACTAGGTACTTAAATAACATATTTGCCTACGGCACATGCATAATTGTGCTTATATTAACATTTGATTACATTCACTTGATAATAACCTATTATTTATTTAATAAGAACCAAGTATTATTATAAGATTACAATTATTTTTTTGTTAATCTCGCTTATCCATTACGAGTAATTTTAAAATATTATAAATACAAAGTTTTGTGAAAGAAAAAGTAAATTAGGTATCTACCTAATTTAGTGAATTAAAATATAAATATGTACCTATATATTTGACATTTATAGGATTGTGTAATAATGATAGGATTATGTAATTTCACTTAAAATGAATTTACAGCTCATTTCATAATAACCAGATAATTTACAAGGATTAAAATTGAAAGTGTATTACATTTGTGCATTTTATATGTAATCTAATTATTCAGTACAAATTAATACACAATTTTAATGACGTTTGATGCCTAAAGTTAAAATTAACATGCATTCACTTACTACTAATACAATCACGAAGAATCGAAGCCCCACCGATCAGGTCTAATCACCACCCTGCCGGAAGAAGTAACATAAGGGTCAGGTCTTACTGGTAGCGAGCGTGTATTAATGGCATGATTCACAGTGGGAGCATTCGGGACGGCGATATCATCGTAAAGGTAACTAGAGGAATGGTTACTATCATAGCCTACATTTTCAGAGTGGTCAATAATTAAATGTCGACGATTCCTAATTATAACGCCTCCTCCATCAATCTGTACCGAGTAAGATCGTATACCTACCAAACCTTTGACTCGAGCGCTGACCCAACGTTTATCTACGCGCACCTTAACCCGCTGCCCGACGGACAGCGTGGCCATATCCTTAGCGCCTTTATCATAGATTTTTTTCTGTGTTTGTTGACGCTTATTGATTTCGTTACGAACATTGGTAGGTATTTTAGGTTTAAGTAAACGTGGAGCACAAGGCACTATACTTCGTAATTTCCTACTGTTAAGCAGTTCCGACGGAGATGGTAATGTATTACTAATGGGCGTGTTTAGGTATTCTAACAAGGCTAGTCTAAAATCCGTTCGCGCTAAATTCGTTTTCTTTAACATGTTTTTAACTGTCTGTATAGCCCTTTCGGACTGACCGTTGGACTGGGGATACCTCGGTGAAGAAGTCACGTGACTAAAATGCCACTCGCGGGCAAAACGCTCAAATGTGAATGAACTGAACTCCGGACCATTGTCAGAAACAACAATGTCAGGTATGCCATGACGGGTAAAAATTGTTTTTAATTTATCTATTACCTCATCTGACGTAAACCGACTAATAATGCTAACTATGATGTAAACTCCCGTGAGACTCGAGCATATTAAAATGACTTTAAACCGGTCATGGTTACTCTAGTCGCGTAGAACATGTACAATTGTAGCCTTTCTTCGGTTCAGCACTATTGCTTAAAACTACACACAATAAAATAACTTCACTTAGATTCAAAATGACCGACATCTCTATTTTCCGACCGCATTCATCAAACGACTAAAAATGCCTGACATAACAGGAAAAGCGGCGACGGGTCATGGTCACCCGAGTCGCGTGGAACACGTACAAATGTACCCTTCGTTCAGTTTCGTAAGTCAGCACTATTGCTTGTGACAAGGCAACTTAAGAAAACGGGCCCGAGCGCCCAAATCCCCACAATCCACTACCAAGAAAACTCCATTATTATATCGCTTCTCTTGTATTTTATTTCTTTTACCCGAAATGGACCCTCCATTTTTATAATACTGCCGCGTGAACACGAAGTCACAAAGTATTTGAGCGTTTAAATTCGAGTAATGAAATTTCCCAAACCAAATCTCGGTTCTTAACAATGAAAGTATGCTTTATTCCTTATTCCTTTGTTACGACGAAATTATAAGCTTATGTTTTGTACCGTTACAGATTCTGATGAACGCTCTGAGGCCGCGAATAATGAGAATTTGAGGTGAGTTGGTAAATTAAGACGTCTATCATCCATTACTGTGCCCACGTTGGGGTATAAAAAACCCTTAATGGACATTTAATGTAGCATTTTTTCTTTTATATCCCTTTGCTTGAACACGTGTGGTCCTTAAGTTACGTTGCGGCAGTAGTGGTTTTACTGCGTACAGTCAGACTGGCGCAATATGGGACCAGCGTTTTATAGGCACGTTTGAGTGTTTTGGCAAGCTCGTATCAGCGCGAGTTGCGAATAACAACTGTCAAGCAAAGCCACCGGTAGGTATATACTTACTTAGGTACGGGTCTATAAGTGTATTAGTCTACGCTATGGCAAAAATAAACATTTGAAGGTCGAAATCTTTATAAAATCCGATAAGAGAACCCGTCAGAAATAACACGTGTATGCGAAGAGTGACGAATACTAAATGTAGGTAAAAATCAAGTTATCTCGTGTGACAACACTCGAACTAACTACATGTAAGTCACGTCGCTGTAACGGAAAACAACGTTATGGCTAAATAAATCTAAAATATGCTCATTATTTGAGAATGTTGGGCAATTAACAAATCGTCTGTTCTCAACAAAATAACATGTTCCGTAAAACCATCTAACTATAGCAATAGTCACTAAACCATAGTTAAGGTACTGACCATAACTATGTTCCACAAGTTCAATAAGTAATGAAGTGTAAAAGAGTAAAATATAGTGTTAAAACCAGGTGGTTTCCCGGTTCTTAAACTAACTGATACTTACTAGTAGGACTCTTAAATCTGTTAGCCTTGCAGGCTTATCGACGGCAGAAAATGGCATCTTGGCATTCAGCCTGCCATTTCTATATCTTCTGCAATACAAAAAGAAACCACATTTCTATATAAAAAATACGTCAGTACCATCAACAAAACGTCGGACGTACATCTCAGCGAGGCAAAAAAGCGTGGCTTAGTGTAATGAAACGTCGCTTTCGTCACCGCATTCCCGCTGAGGATACATGTCATAAAGGTAACGTGAGGTGAAGATTACATAACAAAATGTAGATACTATACTGTACTAGTATACAGGTTGCCCCAAAAATACGTTCACAAATAATTTTTAGGAACATTTTTCTTAAGACTTCTATTTAACACAATGTAATTAAAAATGAAAACTTCAATCATTTAACTAAAACAAATCTTCAAAATATAAAACGAATCTCGTTGAATATTATTACAGGTATACCCACAGTACAGGAAGGTACAGGTTAAAATTATTTATAGCCGAGAACAATGTTTAGGTTTGTCAAAATAAAACGCGAGCTGGTGAGACAATATTAATTAATATTTCACCTTGGTATGTATATTCGTGGCGTATCAATTTTTTATATAATCTGAGGCGAATACATGTGTATTATTATGTGTATATTGGGTATCGCACGAAGTGTGTGCATGAAGTGTGAGGGGCCTGTGTGTGTGTGTGTGTCTTGAACAAGTGGAAGGTACATTATTTCTCCCGGTAGATTATCTCCTCTTCGCCTGATTTTTACATTGAATAATACATAGGCTTATGCCGTAATAGGAAAACTATTATGGGTTTATTTCCCGATGGTTTTTGATTGAAATGTCAGTAACATTTACGTTATTGAAACGTATGTTTGCGAGTGGCAAACATAGTTAAAATAAATAACACACATTTTGAATTACGAAATGTGTTCTGATGTTGGATTGGAATATTTATCAGTATGAATGTGAATGATTATTTAGCTAAAACACGCTCATCAATTAGCGATTATTATTTTACTTCATATATATCTTATTCATGAATGCGTGTGGTTGAATTCTGAAATAGAATCAAAATGAAAGATAGATATGTAAGGTAAACGTACTAGTGCTCGACATGCTAATGCCCAATAGATGACACCTTGCTGTCACCTCTATTGACAATGACTTAAGTTTCAAGATGACAGTGACATTTAAATCTTCCGCGTCGGAACCCCTATACTCTAAATCATAATTAGATTCCAAAAAAAGTAAGACAATGTTGCCACTGCAATAATTTGTTTTTAAATTAGTAAATTCCTTTTTATAAATAAACACGCTAAGATAATTGATTTATTGGTAATTTTACTCCTACGATTTAAAAAAGTACTTTTACTTATTTTTACATAAATACATTTATTCAAGTACAAGTATATATTTTTTTTAAATCTCTCTTCGCCAAAACAGAGTTTAAATAGGTACGCGAAGTTACCGTAGACTAAAAATATGTCAAAGGAAGAGCCGAAATGATGTGGCTTGTTGGAGCTAAATTACGCGGAGGTTTCAGGATATATGTTAAGAATGCGAGCGAAATGACGTCCGGAATATGCGTTCCAGTCACGCTACCGGAGCCGCAGTGTATAACATAGCCGAGCCGTAGCTCAACTTATGCTATTTGGGCATTTCTATTTAAAGTTTTACCTTTAACTTTTGTGTTAGAATTGGGAACTTTCATATCTGGAGGCACGGCAGTGCCCCCGCCAAGTCGAGCAAAACAAAGAGGTTAATTCTACCGGATCACGAGCCATAAACCATATTTACCATTGTACCAAATTATTATTTATTTTCCATATTTGCCGAGAAATTAAAAAAAATCCCCAGAATTTGGGTTGGTTTGGGGAGAAATTTCCCTAATTTTGTTGGTCCATTTGGTTACGTTTTCAATACAACCTTCTATGACCGTAACAAAACGGACGAACAAAACATGTACGAAATTTTGGGGACACTAGGATCGACAGATATAGGATAGGGCTCGTGATTTTGAGTGGAAATAAAAAATTTAATCAACCACTTTCGCTGATTGCAAAGCGTTTGTTTTCAACATAGAAATGGTTCAAGTTGAAGTGGCGTACCGTATATACACAATGTTTTAAAAGAACTAATGACTTTCTATAAAACGTTAACTAGGTAACTACAATTTGTGGGCTACAACTATGTCCGGGGTAGAACTGTTTCCCTACCTATGTATGTTTTCGTGTACGATTGTATACGTTTGGGCCTAAGTAAGTAGGTACTAGATTTTCTGTATTAAAGAGTTCGCCTTCTGTTTCTTTGTGGACGCTGTGCCACGTACCGGTGACAAGCAAAATTTACGCGTATCCAGCTGTAAACAGGTGGTTATATTATTCCCTTTTATCTTTATATCTTTATTACAAGCAATTTATGTATGAAAATAAGAGTTGTTACATTGCTGACAAATTTTTATGCCACAATTTCTTATGCATATGCACGTAGAATGTAAAGAAGAGTGCCTATTTTTTTTCCAATATCGTATCAGTTAAAAGTATTTATTTATTATCATTATCCACTCCACTAGTTTATTGGAGTTAAATATGTATTATAAGTAGGTACCCACAATACAAGTTCGGTTTAAATATAAGTACCCACGTCGCACTGACAAATTGTTTAGAAGTATTGTTAGCGACTTTGAGCCACTACAAATTCAGTACGTGTAATGTATAACAAATCGTTGCTGGGTATATTTTTACCCGCAGCTTATCCGCTGTGCGCAAAAATTAATTTTGTCACCTGGCAAAGCAATTCAACCAATGCACTGACACACACGCTACACGAAGAAATGTACTGCAATACACGCAATACATATTTAAAAGTATTAGTATTTAGTGTCAAGTTTAATTTTGAACTTGTTTTGCAATTAGTGTTTTTTTTTTGCCTTTGCGCACAACGTTTGTTTGCCTCTTGCCTCTCGTCATCGATTTAGCACTTTTTAACCACTCTTTAACAACGTTACATACCTACTTTCAAATACTTTGAATAACGCTTCCAGTTTTCATGCGACCCAAATTATTTCTGGGCCTAAATGTTCTCTAGAGTGAGAAATTGGCAGTTTTTAACCCCATTATTTAAAGTCGCTTTAAATGCGAATTGACTCCCGTCCTAGCTTGGACGTCGCCAGGGCCGGGAGGCGCATTCCTATCTCAAAAATATGATATCTATTTGATATTCCTCTTAGTGCATCTCGCTCGCTTATTTAGTGATATTGTTATGTCTATGTCAGAGAGGTGAATATAAAGGTCATACTGAACAACTTTTACTATGGACTAACTCCGAAATCTAAAAACAAAAATAGATCGGGGTGCCTAGCCAAGATGCCAATGGTTTACCCTGTAGCGAACGAAACGTTAATGTCTAGAGCTGTCGCACTAATATGGAAAAGTGATGATAGAGAGAGAGATTACCGTTTCGTTTGCTACGGCGCTATTGGCATCTTAGCTAGCCTAGGCCATCTGCTGTTTCATACATTTCAGCGAATTTACATGGTGATGTTTTAGAGAACAGCGGGTGTTTATTTTTAGAATTTCGGGTTAGGTTTCATTCATAATATACATCATCATAGGGTCAAGGTTGCTCAGTATAGGCAAAGAGAATGGATAGTATAGACTTATATTAGAGGGTTACTGTCATAGTACATTTTGTAGTCACGGTAAATTTACTGCCATCTATCGACACACGACAAAAAATTTAAAAATATCAAAAATTGTTTGTCTATAAAAAACATAAACCCTGTATATATATAGGGTTTATGTTTTTTTTTTATACGTTTTGACCCATGTTCTTTCACTGGTATGTGTTAAAATTGATAAATATCAAACGGTGTCCTCAACGCCATCTAGCCGAGCATAGGCCAAAAGGTGTGGCGCCATCTATCCGAGAATGACTTTTTCTTGATTTCCGAGGCACGTTTTTTCCTTGGACTTTATTCATCTTACATGGAGTTACAGTATAAGTAAGTCTTTGGTATAGGTAATGTATGCCAAAATTATTCTGTAATATTGGTACCTGTACCTAAGCTACAATCAATATAAAATCAAGATCATGCATTTAAAATTGGAATGTCCTTCCGACGCCGGACCCACTGCCATAGGTGCAATTTAATTTTAACGTTCCACCAAAGGCACAATAAAAAGGCGCTAACATTTTCCTCGAGGCTTGAAAGGTCGAAGTGCGAGACCGTGGTCGTAAATAATTGGGACATTTAAGCTCGGGATGTATTCAAAGGGAAATTTACCCCATAAATGAAGGTAGTCAGAGTGCTTTTGTGTACAAAATGGTGGTAAATTAGTACGCTTTAGCGGAAGTAGAGTAGTCGCTTTTTATTCGTGTCTGCATATTTTTTATCAGTGTTTTTAATGCAAATTTCAATTTTGTCAAATTCCAAAGCTAGCAACTAATGAATGTGGATTTATGTAAATATATTATATTTTGTAAAAGTATGCGAAGCAATTTCTAATTTACACACGTTGTTGGTACTTATTGTACGACATTAAAAAAAATTGTTTACACACGCACACGTGCAAAGAACTAATAACGCGCTATTTTCACAAAAATTGCTACTTAAGTGCCATAATCCTAAATGTTTAAGATTAGGTATACTCAGGTATATGTAGGTGCGCAACATCAATCATTATCCCCATGTCAAGAAATAAAATAAATATTATATGCGAATTGCTGCTGTGTCGTCAGATGCATATTCTCACATAATATAAGTACTTATCTCAAAAATATTTGTAAAAGGATGGAAAATTAATTTCGATTTCAAACATTTACTTACTAAGTTCAAAATAGGTACGATAAAAAAGGATTTTCTAAAATAAAATAATCTTTTCACATGACTGGGTTTTATTTGAAAAAATTACAACTAAAGTGAATAAGGTTACATGTAGGTTAAGCGTGACTCCTTGTTACCCTTTAATGTTATTGGGATTTTGATTTCTTCAATCGGTCGGTCAACACGGTCATGTTTAGTTAGAGGTGTGCTACATAAATACCTACACTTCTTATTCAGACCTTTTTTGTAGTTCAACGTTTTCTATGGTTATTACCCAAAGGGTAAAAACGGGACCCTAATTACTAACCCCCTTATTCATAAACGTCTACTAAAGTTTTGAATAAATTTAAAAGTGGAAAAATTACTGTCCTGGGTGAGACTTGAACTCACGGCCTCTGGATAGATACTCCAGCGCACTGCCATCTGAGCCACCAAGACCTCATCCATAGCCAGCAAATCTTTCAACCATATTATAGGTCAAGGGGACCATAGGGCACCATATTATAGGTAAAGTCTACTAAAGTTGACAAGCCGATAATAATCGTTTGTCCCTTTCCGACGTATTGGTATGATGGAAAGGGACAAACGATTATTATCGGCTTGTCAACTTTAGTAAACGTTTATGAATAAGGGGGTTAGACTCCACTGTCCGCATGTCTGTCACCAGGCTCTCACGCACCGTGATAGCTAGACAGTTGCTTTATTTAGAGATGATGTATTTTCTCTTGTCGTTATAACAACAAATACTAAAAAATATATAAAAAAATTGTACGGACGGAACCCTCGGTGGGCGAGTCCTACTTGCACTTAACCTTTTTTTTTTTTGGTTTTTTCTTACTCATTCAATAGCTCAAAATACGTAGCTCCCATACCTATACTAACAATGAAAGTAGATAGAATGCGAAGGCTAAAATGGGACAATAATCACATCTTTTACGGAACCCTAAAACATTAAGGCTGCATGGGCCCTAACACGTATTTTAACGACACTTTAATAAGAATCAATTTCAGCGCTTACAGCGAACACAATAAGGTATTTTTCCCCTTGCGTTATCATGTGTAAACATGTTTCAGCTGTACAATTTTTACATTGACGCTTCAATTTAATTTTTCCAACATTCGCTCCATTGGAACCTTTTGTAAAGCGTATTTGTGAACGTTAAATAAAGTCAGTACGAACCCACAATTCAATCAGAGAGCATAAATAAAGTCGATATTGGACTTAATTGAAGGACTTTGATAATTTGGATGTATTTAAAATCAGTCGTAATTATATGATAAGGACCTCAAGCTGATTACCTAATTTGAATTTATGTTGTATTATTGTGGTTTGATGAGTGGACTCATCATACATTTATTTTGCTAATATGATTTGGCTTTGGAATTAGTATAAAGTGTCATTCTATGGAACTTGCTATGTAAACAAACCGCCGTATTGAAATTGTCTGTGAATGATGAATTTACTAGTAACTTTTATTCATTTACTAATTAAGCAATATGAACTAATGGATGAAATAAAGGTGAGAATATTATGAATATGTTATGGCAATACAAGTTTAATAGCAAAAAAAGGAATCGAAGTAGGTAGTTGTTTTAGAAGCATACCTACCTAATTAACGCTCGCAAATTAGTTTTGAATTACATTAAAACAATAAATACGATCAGGCGGTGAGCCAACTGACGTAAAATAGCAATTAATGTGACTAAATGCGTAAGGGCGTCCGGTGGCTGGCGCGGGTGCACGAAGCGGGCGCACGCACGCGGGTGTCATTGTAGGTTCTGCCGCACGCGTCCGCGCCAGTTAGCTTCGCTCATACAATTTTTCGTTAACCCGCTCGCTCCTTCGCTCCGCGCGCCCGCGCCAGCTAGCGGACGCCTTA
Source organism: Cydia splendana (assembly GCF_910591565.1). Lineage (NCBI taxonomy): Eukaryota > Metazoa > Arthropoda > Insecta > Lepidoptera > Tortricidae > Cydia > Cydia splendana. Next base: position 30,966,288 of record NC_085960.1, on the reverse strand, counting down.
AAACAGGGAGTCAAACATGGTGACTTGTTGAGAATACCATTCAAAGGATTGCAGTGGGTCTTTGTTAAAGATGCAGCAGAATTCAGGCTCAGAAAGTAGCATGATGCTCAAAAATCGCTATTAAAACAAATACCGTAAAACCACCCAACTACTACAGTCCACTTACAACTTTAGTCAACAAAATCAACTAATAATTACGAGTACGAGTATTAATATTAATCGTTTTTAGGTGCTGCCCGAGTTTTTCCTTCCTTTTGTGAAAATGTTTTGCCTTGGAACAGCAAAACTCAAATAAAATTCACACCTAAACAAAGATATTCGAGGTACTTTTGAACCATAACAGAACTGGAAGACTATAGTTTTACGGTATCAACTAATTTCGCACTGAAATGCAATTAAGCTGAAGTCGCACGGCGCTCCAATATGCGCATCCAATACCGAAGCTCAATCGTATTTGCCCAAATATTCATAGAAAAAGAAAATAAAAGCCGGACCACATTTGCTCAAATAGAAGCAAGTGAGTAGGCGGCCTAAAGCTAGCTCACTAATTGGGTCCCGTATTGGAGAACGCATCGTTAGGCAATGTCCATAAGCCGTGCATGGATTTATGAATAATTCCCGCACAACCGAAATGGATTCATTACACGCGTTGCGTATTTAATTATTATCCACGGACTGCTCCGTTTTTTTTTTCTCAATCGAAACACGATTCTGTTTTGCAGACGTGAAAGGAAACAAATAATTATAAATTTTCTTTATGATCGAAAGAATTAGGTCAAGTATGTTTATATTTCGGTGTGTGGTTTTTACATACAAAAACTTCGATTGTATGGGAGCCACTATTTGGCGGACTAAAAGACTATGAGATAGGATGAGATAGACCGGGAACTTATAATAAGAACATTAACAAGGACTGAATAAATTCAAATTCAGTAATAAACACTATACTTAAATATTATTATCCTTATAAGATCATGTGAAAATAAACTCTCGAAATTGTGTTAATCTACTGTACAGCACTATGCAGTATACGTTAACGCTAAGCTTTGGTCAATAAATATGTACATTTTATCATGGTATAATAATATACTCCGCCTGGTACTCCATTCCGAGATTCGCGTATGACCTAACTGACACGCGCCTACGTCATCATGCTGTTTACAGGTTCTCAAACTTTGAAATGTGGGAGAATTTTAACCAACGGTGAAAATTATTTTAACGGCATTAATTTTAAGTTATTCATGTAGAAACATAGTAAAATAAAACAAATCTAATGTATTAAATTAAACTTTATTTATCTATACAAGACAAACGTTTAAAAAACTAATTCACAGTTACACATTAATTACCAAGCTTACGACGTGAAAAGTTTGGAAAACACTGCGACTGCTGACACTGAGCGAGAAGGAAATAACAATTAACACGCGTTCGACAAGGATGACGGTCAGGGCATGAAGTTATCTAGATCCGAATTGTCAAATGTCCACAGCGCTATCCTGTGTTGCCAGTAGTATAAACAGAATTACCCGAAAGTCTGAAATTTCTTTCGTGAATCGGAAGATATTGCTAACGAGTAATTAAAAATGACGTGTTATTGTAAAATTTAAGCTAAAATACATATAAATGAAAATTATAAAATTATAAAGAAATATTTTAACTTATTAACCATAGTACCATTTATGTACCCATGTAACATGTTATGTTGAAATAAAGTGGCAATGTTATTGTGACGTAATCGCGTGTCACTCTGGGAATGGAAGACCATGTTTTATTAGACCATGCATTTTATTACATTTTTGAATTTTATTGCTTACAGAAACGCCGATCAGCCGGGAATGACGTATAGCGGAGAAGAAGAGAGGGGCGCGGGGTGAGCAGGCGCGTGGCATGTGGGTGCTGCTGATGCTGGCGCTGGCGGGGGCCGCCGTGGCCGAGTGCCCGCGCCACTGCGAGTGCAAGTGGCGCAGCGGCAAGGAGTCCGCGCTGTGCGCCCGCGCCGGCCTGACAGCCGTGCCCCCGCGCCTCGACCCCACCACGCAGCTCCTCGACCTCTCCGAAAATAAACTGACCACCCTTCAGAACGATGCTTTTGCCTCCGCCAACCTCCTCAATCTCCAACGCCTTTACCTTTCATCTTGCAGCGTCAAATTCATACGACAGCACGCCTTCCGCGCTCTAGTAAACCTAGTAGAACTAGATTTATCAAAGAACAATATACAATCCGTGCCGTCACACGCTTTTGACTCAATTTCAGAACTCCGAGAGCTGAGGCTAACCAAAAATTCAATTATCAAAGTCAAAGATGACGCTTTCATAGCAGTGCCCCATTTAGTACGGTTGAGCCTTAGTGAGAATAAAATAGCCGAGATAGAACCGAGAGCGTTTACAGGGTTGGAAGGTTCACTAGAATACTTGGAACTGGATAAGAATAAACTGCACGTTCTTCACGTAGCAGTTTTGGCGCCATTACGATCGCTGAAGGGATTAGAGCTTGCTGGAAATCCATGGGAGTGCACGTGTGCTTTGCGACCAATGAGGGATTGGATGATTAAGAAAAATGTCCCCGCAACAGTAGTTCCCGATTGTTCCCTGCCTCCGCGGCTCATGTCCATGTCTTGGGATCGTCTGGACTTGGAAGAGTTCGCCTGTCCTCCAGAAGTCAGTGCCGCGTCTAATAGTTTTAAAAGTGTCGAGGGTGAGGAAGTGACGTTAGTGTGTCGAGTGAGCGGCGTTCCCGCGCCGCGGGTGCGGTGGGTGCGCGCGGGCCGCCTTCTTGCCAATTCTAGTTCTCATAATGTAAATTCCGGTAGATCTTTTATATTACGTAGTGAAGGGAAAACGAGTAATTTAACTATTAAAGCAGCAGATTTGCAAGATACAGGCTCGTATACCTGCAATGCAGAAAACCGAGCGGGAAAAGCAGAGGCGGTTGTGAGCCTCGTCGTGGAGAAAAAGCCTCAGGGCAAAGGTTTCGGCGGTCGCGCTCTAATGGCCGGTATGGCGGTGTCCGCGGTGATAGTGTTAAGTTCATGTTTAGTTGGACTGTGCGCGTATGAAACTCGTAAGAAAAGACAATTAGATAGGTGGAACGAACAAATAGTGACCACTAATCGCCGCGATGACAATTACGAGAAGATAGAGGCTACTATAAAGGGTGTGGTGGAGGTGCCGCGGGTGTTGCCGGCAGATAGCGGCCGGAAGAGGGGGGACTACAGGAACGTCCCCTCGCACGACCCAGAGGACGATTGCGCCGGTTACTTGCGCGAGGAGGTGCGCGAGGAACGAGACCCCATGTCGCTGTCCTTCGACGCAGGGTGGCGGAGACCTGAGTTTGATAACTCGGTCAGCAGAAATGGAATACTTGAGCGAGATTTGCATATACCCCGCTTGAAGGATTACAGCAAACGGTAAATAATTCATTGCATCTTGCACGGAGTTTTAGCTCAAATGTAGAATTATACATCTAAATGCATTTTCTGAACTAAACTACCTAGAAATAGCCACAACGGAAGTTCAGGTCGATTCACGAAAGCTGGCACGATTGGAATGAATGAGTGAATGAAAATATGTATCTATGTGTAAAATATCTAAAGGTAAACCAATAAAATGGTGACCCTGGCTGTATACCGATACATTGTGTCAGACACACAATGACAGATATAATTCGTTTCGTTCATTCTATTCGCGCCAGCGATCATGAAATTTGGCTAGGCCGTCAAGATTTTAATTCAGATCTATCACATTCAGAATAATACATTTGATCGTATTGTGAAATGTATGAATGTATTAAAAACGTACTTTCATAACTCTTTTCTACCCTTTAGACGGCTTCTAATAGACTTCTCAAAACTTGTGTAATGTGTGTGTTACGTCATTAAACAAATAAAAAGACAAGTTAGTAATATTTCAAAAATATTCGTAACACGCACTCCTTACTCGAAAAAGTAATTTAAAAATGTCTTCATAAAAAAATATTTTTCAGTACTGACGAAACCCCCGAGTCTGTCGCGAGCTCAACATCAACGGGCGTGTTGAACGCGCACGCCGAGCACTCATCGGCCAACCGCTTCAACAACAACCCGCGCGCGCGTCCGCGCCTGCGCCACGAGCGTCTCGACAACGACCTCTTCGGCAGCGACAGCGAGAAAAACTACCCAGACCTCATCGAAATGAGCGCTCTAGGCACCTCTTCATACCTTCGTAGCGAAATGAAGCACGACCCGTACTATTTCTATACGATCCCCAGAAGAAAAGACGGCGAGAGCCGAAGCCCCCTTTTAAATAGTAGAAGAAACAGTTCTGGCGGCGATTCTGGAACCTTTTTTGACCGGATCTACGATAAGAATCAGCCGAGGAACGTTGGACGACGCTCTAATAGCTTTCTCGACTTATCGTCGGGCGGTAATCGGTTGCGACGAAATCCGAGCTTACCGTCATCTCCAGCCCGAGAGCAGCCCCCCGTACCGTCCGCTACCCCCCTCCTCGATCTGTCCGGCCTCCGCGACTACACGCGCATGGATCAGCCCATGGAGGACTTCGATTTCCGTGCTTCACAACTTGAGAAGTTCCTAGAGGAATATCGGACGTTGCGTGAACAGTTATCGAGAATGAAAGAGACGAGAGAGAATCTGCAGAGGAATAGAGCGGTCGATAATGAAGAGTTGAGGTCAATTTTGAAAGGTAAACCTAGTGTGGCTGTGACTGAGATGTCTTCAGGGGCGCTGGCGGACGCGGCATCGCCGCTGGCGATGAGCCCGCCAGAGTACAAGCCGCATCAGCCCCGCCCCGAGTGGCTAACCACATTACTTTATCGCAATTAAGTCTGTAAATAAGTAGCATTAATATTTGAACTGATGTTAGAGTAAGAATAAATGTTTGTAAAACATTCTTTGAACGTTGAAATAAAACATTTAAGGAGGTCATATCCGTTGTTATTAATAGCCTTTTTATCATTATCAAAATCGGGCGTAATTACAGCTATTCAGAATAAATTAAACCCCTTAAGTGCCGGATATCGAAATTATGGTTATCATTTATTTGACGATAAATTAAATAATTTATCGTAAAATTTAATTATCGTTTATTGTAAAATTGATTGTCATTCAGACCAGAATTTGTTATTACCAGGAATCGAAAAAGGGTTAAGGTATGAAAGAACATTGGGATATCACTACTACGAAGGTAAGAGGTAAGAAGTACTTTTTATGTTTGGAGACTTGGGGTAGATCAATAAATCACAAAATGTGGGTAGCTACGCTCAAAATGATCTACCACAAACACCGTCCTTCCAACCTTATGTACAACTGTCTATTTAAATTTACTAATTCAAGTTGCTAATCTGATTTATGAAGAACTAATTAAAGGTAAAGCTGCTTGTAAAATGATTCTCCTCATTCAATTAATGCCCAACGATCAGTCAAATGATAGTAGGACTATATAGCTTACAAAGTACTTATACCCACAATCAGATATATTCGGTTTCTTTCTATAAGTAGTTGGTAGCTTTCTAGTGACCTTGCCTTCGAAGCTGGTGTTGTTGGATTCAAATCCCTGCAGAGGCATATTTGTGTGATGATCAAGAATAATGTTCGTGAGGTTGTAGAGATGCCTTCATTCATCTCTATTTTTTTATAAATACTATAATTATCGCATTATAGCAAGCCTTATTGGATCTTTGTTTTATTGGATAAAGGTAAGCATTTGACCACAATCTCACCTGATGGTAAGTGCCGATGCGGTCTAGGGTGGAGCATGCTTTACCTCAGAGATATCTGTGTGAATCACTCTCAATTTGAAAAGATCCAAGTTATGGTGGGATTATTTCCGGGAATAGATTTGCAGGAAGAGAGTTCCTGTTTTGCCATAATGTTTATTTATTTATGTATTTATTTATTTATATTCTATTATCTAGTTTGCTTCAAACGTCGCTATGCGTATGTCCTGAATTTTGCAGGTCGGGAGTGTTAGCGAGAATTTAATTAGTTGTACCTACTTAAAAAAATCCGAAGGTAAGTTAATAGCAAAACGAACATCTGGTAAGTACTTGTATAATAAAATGATTAAAAATTAAGGAATTACAAGTTTCAGTTAGGTAAGAAAATTTATGAATAATATTAACACGTAGGACATAGTTAGGTACTTGCTACTTATAGAATTTCTAGCCTTTGCCCGCCACATCTCAAATGTGTAACTAATATGACATTTAAAATGTTTGTATTTAAATAGTAAATAATTGAACGTCTGTCCCTCCGTTTCTCTCCGTGTGAGGTCAATAAAAAGGCTAAAGGGGCCCACTGATTAACAGTCCGGCGGACGGTATCGGCCTGTCAGTTAGAACAAAATTTTGACAGTTCCGAACAACTGACAGGCCGATACCGTCCGGCAGACTGTTAATCAGTGGGCCCGTTAATGTTGCTACGGGCTAAATTTAACCACAGATAAAAAAGAGTAACTAAAACAAATTTTGTGATATTCCATTTCTACTGAAATTTGACGCAGTGGCCAAAGGTAAGCTGAAAAGGCAAAATTATCAATTCCGATTAAGTGTCCTATATACCTTTAGGTAGTTTTCCAGTACCATTGTATATAAGCAACATACAGTATATAAGTATAGATACCTACGCAATGTAGAAATAGCTCGCTACGGAAAACCACTTTCAAATAAAAGAGTAACCCTTTAAAAGAAGTGGACGCAGCGACCACGCAGCGTCGTCGCAGCGGCCAACGGCGCCAGAATTTACAGCCACAATAAAAGTATCGCTTTTATTGTCGAACACAATTCGCCCGGACAGCTGTAATTGCGAATGCGACTGTCTATTGGTTCACAAATTAAAGCCACTACTTTAGTTTTACGATTGCGGAAGAGGCTGATTGTAATGGCTTGTTGAATTAAAAAAGGAGAATTATGGTCACAGTCTGTATGTAACAGAGCGTGTGCGAACGTTCGACGTTTGATTGAAATCTGCATTGGCTAGGCCAGATAGGAACATTCGGCTCGATTCGGAAAATGAATTAGATTTCTACTAGACTTCGACAAGTTACTATACGGATAATTTAAATATATTTGTAAGATAGATATGTCAAATTTGACGTTTCCGCGATTCTGGAGATCCTCTTGAACTATTTCGACAAGTTATGACTTAAATATCCAAGTCACTTCTAGTCGATATCTAATGTAGATCTAGTTGATCTCTAAATCGTCTCAAGATCTTGTGATTATCTCGAAATCCGAATAGGCCTGATTGTTATATTTTAGAGACGGTTTTGTCTTTTGCATGAATAGTGATATTATAGTGCGTGTGCATACGTGACTGGTGACAGTCAGTCGTGACTGAATGTGATAAATTGATAATCATTTGTGTAAAAATTTAATTTCACTCAGGGCAAAATTTTCTGATACTCTGGATACGTCAAAATAAGCAAATCAGAGGTTATATACATAATAGGACAAGATATATGTGGGACAAGTTTAACTTACTATGATTCCCTAGTTTCGGCACTTTGCAGAAAAAAAAATGTTAATAAACCATAGTCCACAAAACCTTATTCTGCATACAAGACTTGATTGCCTCTGAAACACCGTTTGACGGAAACATTACAGCAATTTTTTCCAAACAAATCCCAGCAACGTACTACAACGATAGCGAACGCAATTTGATTACTCACAAACTTTTCAAAGGCCAAAATTGCTCGGTCCGCGTAACCTAAATGGCAGCGAGGGTCTCTTGCGTCGATTTATTGTTATTGTTCAGCAAATCCGGCAGACGTGTCTGCGGTACAGATATATATTACTTACGAATATTTAAAAAAAAACGTTCGTTAGTCAATCTTTGTCTGGCGCCAAATGGCACGATAAATGCGGATTTATGATAGTGACGAATCGATATACCGATAGCAGCAATACCTATGCCATGCGCTTTTGAATGGTGGATGGCGACATCGCTGAAGTAACGTTTTTCTATTTGAAATGCATTAGGTACAATATGTGTAAATAATGTCAAGTTATGAGTTATGACCCATTTTGTGGTATCACTGTATTTATACAACTTGAGTGACGCTCTCCATTGTTAAAGTGCTGTTACTTCTGTCCGTCGGTTTCTTACTAATATCACAGAATAACTAATAGTACTACCGCTAATATACAATGCTAAGCCTAAAATTTTTTAGACATATTAGTTTAGGATTATATAGTTACCTCCCTATTTAATATATTTATAATTGTGTAGGTACTTCGTAGAAAAACTTATGATGATAATAAGTGAACCAAATGTGAAGAACATTTTGCAGCTCTGTAAACATTTGGAATAAGTTGAATGTATTTAAAAGCCCATCAACGTGCACACTAGCGCCACTGCTAAATAATCATGAGTATTTAAATTTAATGATAGGTATTTAAAAAAGGGGGCCGCTACGTACCTACTGTATTTTGTATTTAAGTACCTTTTGAATACATCAAACTAGTTTTTATATTACTGGATTCGTCAATCTATGCGTCCAAAGTTAAAACGGCCGTTTTTGTTTTGAGTTCATTTTTAAAATCGGCCCCCATTTATAAATATATTTCGTTAAATTTAAATAATCACGATTATTTTAGCAGTGGTGCTAGTGTGCACGTTGATGGGCTCATAAACGAAATGAGCATATAGTAAAATTGAAAGTTTCAAATAATGTTCAATATCATATTACTTACTACAATTATTTCGTAACATAAAGACTATCTTCACTTATTTGTATTTACCTGATTTTCCTCGGATAAAGTTCTTATTCTCGTTACAGCAACAGTACTGTAGCTTTCTGCGACTTCCTAAAGAGTACAAGACAAAAGTATTAAGGAGCTTCTGTTTTCAGATCGAGTTCTATTATATTCCGAGCTAGCCACCGCAGACTGCAGCATTTTGTATTTCCACTACGGAAATAACTTTTCTGTGCCCGTGTGGGATAACACTATCTGGCAGATTTTCAAAAATCGGATCTAGTTTCAAGTACCTACGCTTGCTGATATCGAGTCGTATAATTTTAAACCGCTTAAATTCTCCTCTCCGACAGCGTTGCTCAATTTCATGATTACGTAAGTTGACGATTTAGCGGCAACCCTAAACGCCGCCTGCACCTACTTCTGCAAATGGAGTCTCCGGCACTCGGGAATGAAAAATAAAGTGCAATTTACAAGTCGCAGGAAATCCGGATAATGCGCGAGTCTTAGAAGTTCCCCTTTGAAATCAAAACATCTTTTCTTTTCGCGGCTATGGAAATAAAGGCAAGAGAAATGTTCAAACAACTTTGGGGAGCGGAAAATGAAGACGGTAGTGTAGACGTTTTTTGGCCAAAAAGTATTTTTTGTTGCTGTTACTATATAGCTACATATATGGTACCTTTGATACAAAAGTATAATTCATTTCAGAAATTTAACATAAAAATTTCCTAACGTAAATAAATGGTACACATTAAAAGTTGGAAATTGACTCATAAAGGGTAAAGATATCGCGTATTGATAGATTATTGTTATCGTGCTGGTCACGCACAAGCACCATAGAAACATTAATTTTATTATTTTCCATATTCTCGCGCACTAAAATTCAAGGTAGAAACTGGTTTTCCCATAGGCTTTCCAACTGTAATGCGTGGCAATAGTCAATAGCTTTTCTTTTTCCAAGACCAACGAATTACGCTATATTTTTTAAGTCGATTAAAAAAGTAACGACAAGTAAGGACGTAAGCGCACTAAACCATAAAAACCGGTCAAGTGCGAGAAGGTATTAGTGTACCGAAAGTTCCGTATTTTGAGTGTACATATTTTGCCATTTGCAAGCGCCCGCCATTGCCCACAACGACATACCAAAAATTAGTACCGGGCACAGATCATATAATACTAGTACAGATACCCAATCCCATACTAAAAAAGCGCACCGTCCTAAGTATCTTATACTTGTAGCTAATTTTTTAGTTCACAGTGACAAACTAGATGGCGCATGGAGCTAACAAAACTCTTACAACAAACATGAGTTGAAATAGCGTCGAAACACCTCTCTTGCGACATCTGTTGTAGCTTTCATGCACTAAACCTACATATCACATTCATTTTAAGGTTCATTGTTACTAGATGGCGTTTCAGACATCGGCGACAAAATTAAAATCTATTTACATACTTTAAGTCAATTTACGATTATGAAATCAATTTGACATTTTTGTTTTTTTGGTTACATTTTTTGTATTGTAAATAGAAGTTTGATTGGGTACTTTAGTAAGGGGTCAAAGTTTCCTTATAAATCACAGGTCATGTTCTTATCGCTTACCTTGCTTCGGCACGACGAGCGTTCGAGTAAACCAGCATAACTGTGACTTTGAGATACACAATAATGCATAATCAAAGAGCGACTCTTATGCTGGATTGAAGTTATCTAGTAGGTACCTACGCATCACGTTAGGGCAAAAAGAACAAGGCATTGCGGTACGATCAGTTTTAATAAATAATTCTGGGCGCTAAGCGTTGCATTGGTTGCCGTGCACATGGCCTTGAGAGGCCCAAGGTTGCGCCGATACAAACTATTTGAAACGTTCGTTAAATAAAATTGTAAGTAAAAAGTATGCGCATATTAAATTAAAAATTTATATTGGTAAATAGATATATAATTATAACGCGGTATTGTCTTAGATTTATTATCAAATAGAAAAGACCATGACCATTTTGTGTCAAAAAGGAAAGGCCAACACTTACAACAAATACCTAAATACCTATGGAAGTGTCTCCTTAGACAGTTTACACACTCTTGCGGTTTCAGTATGTGGGTATAGTGTCATAAGCGCTTAATACCTAATCCCAATTTCAAGTGAAATAATCAGTTATCAGGCAAGTCGGTGCCACACGGGGTTAATGACCTCAATCATTCTGCTGATACGGATATGCAGTGGGCATTCCGGGATTCGTGTTATATTTTATATTAGGTACTTCCTACTACAATGTTTCTGATTTTAATAAATTAATGAAATATTTTTATATTACAGTACCCATAATAAATATATTAATGAACGTGGGTGAAGGTTCTAAAATAAACACTAAGCAAATAAATTTAAAATCACAACATGCGAACGTAATGGTCCGAGGAATATAAATAAACATATTTTCTAATAGAAATGGGTTAACAACGAATTCCTTATCATTAAACTCGAAAAGGATACACGACTCAAACAATAGAAAATCTCACAGTGACCTTCGACAAGCCAGGTAGTCGGGTAAATGGTTATTTATCATTTTAGATAAGTATATTTTGAACAACACTATACTTATTTAAACTTTCACAATTTATTCATGTATTTAAGTTTTAAGATTTACCTCCGAAGTCCGAAGAGGACGGCGTTGACGGCGGCGACGGGGCAACGCCGTCCTCGAAACGTCGAGGTAAATCTTGAATGACTTATAATTTATACGGAAAATTGAAACAATACGGTTAAAGTGTATCAATGATTTAGGAAAGTTAGGTAAGGTAGGTACCTATTTAATTTGTTATGATATCAAACATCAGAGGGACTACCATAACGAGCGAAATTTAAAGAAATTTCGATGTCGATGATAGGGCCTCCCGATTCAGAAATTAGGTTAGTTTAATTTGAATACCTACCTACTTATTATATGTTTAGTTAGAGGACGTTCAAAAAAGTAACCTTGACCTTCTTGAGGGGTCGATTTTTTTCATATTGAAAATTAAAAAAGAATTGTAAGTGTAATTAGGATTTCTTTTTAGAAAACAATCAACTTGTAACTTTCGAGTTCATTTCATTATGCTCAGCTCAACTCACCGAAAAATCTAGGTATCGGAATAATCTCAATGCTTCTTTTACTTCATTAAATAAAGAAAAAATATTCTTGTTCATTAATTGTTCTGGTTCTTGCCAATCCATTCAAACTATTAACCGATTTCTTAACCCTTATTTTGGCATTGTAACACCCGTGATACGTGGAACTTTAAACAATCTAGCAGGTTCACTTTATTATGTAATAAAATATTTTTCCATTAATATGTCGAGCTACCCTCCTTTATTATAGAAAAAAATAATGGACACAAGTGTCATTTTAAATTAATTAGTAATAATCAACATGGCGCCGCGGAAACAACAGATTTCGTTTCGCACTGAAAGTTTGGCACTTATTTCTTAGATACGTACTTATATATTTTTCCATAATCTACATTTTGATGCATTTACTATCTGTTAGGGCATAAATATTTACATTGTGGTCTAATCTAAAAACATTTAATACACAGAATATTTACATGAAACTGTTATGTAGTATATTTGATACATTGCCAAGAACTCAGAAGTCATATCAAAAGGATTGTATTACATTTAATACATTGCCAAGTTGTCATCAAAATAGGTTTACTACGCCGTAGCCTGTAGCGCGGAAAAATATGTTTATGGCAAAAAATGCTTCCTAAGTATATATTTTTTTTACTTTTTAATTATTTGTTTACTTTTCCTATTTTACACAACTTTTTTTTGGCGACTTTTTTGTAACTTTACGGGATCAAATTTTTCTTCCATGAATGTGTTCAGGTATTCGTAGATATAATTTATATTTACAGGTGTAATAGTCATCTGATGCTTTAGATTGGGTTTAATTAGCAATAAATGATGATTTCTGCTGCATTACATGTTTTATTTTTATTAAAACCCACATTGTTCTTCTAAATAGTATGTCGAGGGATTGGCATTGTATCAAATATGATACGTATGATTTTCCGAAACTGGAAAATATTGGATTTTTTCTTTATTTTTGAATAGTCTAGTATGCTCAATAGGTGACCAAAACTAAAAAAAAAATACATATTTAAGATATTTTGATCCCTGCAAAGATAAAGGTTTACGATCTGTCTGGCCTAGTGGGTAGTGAGTAGTGACGCTGCCTATGAAGCCGAAGGTCCTGGGTTCGAATACCGGTAAGGGCATTTATTTGTATAATAAGCACAGATATTTGTTCCTGAGTCATGTATGTTTTCTATGTATTTAAGTATTTGTATATTATATGTATCGTTGTCTGAGTAGGTACCCACAAAACAAGCCTTCTTGAGCTTACCGTGGGACTTAGTCAATTTGTGTAAGAATGTCCCTATAATATTTATTTATTAAAAATTTACTTCATGTTAAAAATTTGCATTTTCGTACAAAAGGCATAACACAATTTATTTCATAGTATTTTAAAATTCAAAAACGCTATACTCCTATTTGCTCTAAAAACAAATATTTACAGGCATATAACGTGCTTAATAATTTTCCGAATGAATATAGGTACAACGTATGTACCTAATACTTAATAGTTAGTTAATGTTTTAAATTTGACGTAAGTCGCAGGTATCAATAAAGCCTAAGATACAATTGTAAGTTTAACTTAGGTAAGTAGGGACAAAGGTATTTGGTAGAATGCGATAACAATATTTATATCTCATTCTGTAGTATAGCTGTGTCCCTATTTACGTAAGTAAAACTTACAAGTGTATCATATAGTGATAGAGCTTAGCGAAAAGAAACTGCATTTTTGGCAGAAAGCAAGCCGCTTTGCCCAGTGATACTAGGGACCAATCTGAATGATTTCATCCGAGGAAACACAAATTTCATTCACTAGAATTCAAGATGGCGGACCTTTTCCAAAATGGCGGCTGCAATATTTAAAAAAAATATAGACACAAAACGGCTGCACCGATTTTAATGATTTATATATCGATCAATTCGTATTGACACTTGTAATCGAATAAAAAATATGGCGTTTAAGAAATTAAAGATGGCGGCCGAATATTAAGAAAATTGTGTTTTTTTTCTTTAATTTTTTTCCTTCTAATGAAAATAACAACTAAATATTCTATATTATTATCACATATTCTTTCATTTATATGAAACCTGATAATATTATCTGCAAAATAAAAAAATAATCTTAACAATCCGTTGAGTAGTTTTTGAACTATACGCATTTCAAAAAGTGCGTAACTGCCGTCCGAAACGGCCCGCTCGCGCGGCTCGCGTCAAAACTGAGAATTTTGATGATTTAAGGCCAAGCCACACCGGATGCGTGTGCGTAGACGTGCACGTGCACGTACGCGTCCCGCTGCGTTGTAGAATACGAAAACTCATAAGAGAGGACACACCGCTTGCGTGACGTGTGCGTGACGTGCGCGTACGCGTGACTTGCACGCAACGCAGCTCCGACGAGACAAACCGGCTGCGTGCCGCATGCACGCGTCACGCAGCGGAGCGGCAACGTCGCTTCGTTGCGTGCAGTGATGACGTTGTATTTACCGGCGTTTCCTATGAGACGGCGAACCGAGCAGGTTCGGACACGCACCGCTCGGTGCTGCATAGGTGCTGTGCGTGTACACGCGCGGCTCTCTTGTATTTATTTACAACTCGGCCGGTGCGCGTGGAGGTTTTTATAATGGATTGCGAAACAAAAGAAAAACTTATTGAACTAGTGCGTAAATACGAATGTATTTATAACCAAAAACACAAAGATTATAAAAATTCGTCCTATAAAAGCTTGTTATGGGAACAAATTGGTGTCGCAATTGGAATAGAAGGTAAGTTTATGTTTTGTATTGTGCTATGCTATTTGTCTTGTGTATTTTGTGCGTGCGTCGTATAATAATTTTATTCTCGATTATCTCGATTAAAATAGGTGACAAATTTTTCCCTAATTGCAATTGCGGCATTAGGTGACCTTGCATTTGTACGACGCAAAGGCATTAATGCACCGCCTTCCAAGTTTTGACTCGTTCCTGCATTTTCGGGCAAGTTTTGACTCCAAGTCGGTTCATTTGGAAGCATTCGCATCATGTCGCCGTGTTTAATTCTAACAAAATTGTGCACGCAGCCTGCACGCAGAGCTGCAGCGTGCGCCTGCGTGACGTGTACAGCACACTGCGTTGCGTGCGCTGCGTTGCGTGCGCGTCCCCCGGTGTGACAGGGGTGCTGTGCACGTCTACGCTTACGTCGACGCACACGTGCTGCGCACGCAAGCGGTGTGGCTCGGTCTTTAAAGGTAAAAAAAGAACTGAAAACATATTTACTTTATTTATTGAGCTATAAATAAATAAATAAATTGTATTTCTGCTTATTATTTGTGACCATCACGGGAAAAGTTATGGCGGCTGGCGCTTACGTCGCTTAGCACCGCAATAGTATTGGAGCGGCGTTAATAATAGCGTAAGCGCCATCCGCCCTAAGGTACCTCTACCCGTGGGTTCAAATTTATTCCTCTTTATCATCTTCGTCCGATGTGGATGAACTGAAAGAAAAGAAAATTCATATGAAATCAGAACAATATATACCTAATATAATTAAATTAAATATATAGAGATGAACTACGCCAAACTAACTTCCATTACTATTTCAATGTGTGTAGTATTGAAATAGTAATGGAGGGGCGGGACAGTTTGGCGTGGTTTATCTATAAGTACCTTTCGTTTTTGCAGTTGCCTTTGCAAGTGCTGCATTGCACTGTACAGGGTAGACCCACTCTCCGACACGTGCAGCGCATTGTTTCGAAGCCTTTTTTACAGCCGCAATGGTCCAGGTATGATAATTCACGCCATCTCCCTGGCATCAGACCATTGCGGTTCTCAACTGCCATTAGATGACTTCCAACCCATTCCCTTCCAACATAATAAATCACCCCACCACCTTATTCGCGGATGATATATCCCTTGTTATATCATGTAAAGATGATCATGACTTGAAAAATCAACTGGACACTGTGTTAACGGATATAACAACTTGGTTAGCTGACCACAATCTACAAGTTAACTTCACAAAAACAAAACTGTTAGAATTTAAGCCACATCAACGTAGTGCAATAAATATAAATTACTCTTTTGAGGGCACCCAGTTAGAGCTTGTGGACACTTTCCCTCTTTTAGGCATTACTATAGACAGTGGCGTAGCTAGCATGGGTGGCACCCGGGGCGGAAATTGTGGGTGTCACCCCAAAATTCAATCAAAATTGTAAAATATGTATAATATTTTACACTTATAAAATCACGTTTATTAAACAGAGACAAGTGGCGGGAAAGAGGGGAGGCCTTTGCCCAGCAGTGGGACACACTAATAGGCTAAAGAAAAAAAAAAAAAAAAAAAATCACGTTTAATATTCCATAGCTCACAATTTACTCCATCGCTTTCATTTTAGATTCCATGAACTCTCAATAGTCCACACCCTGGCGGGTGTTGCCTCTGCGCGCGTTCTATGACACGGGCAAGAACAGCATCCGCTCGGTGTAACCCACATTTCATAAGTGTCATAAGGGTCTACATGTCTGGCCTGGGCTCCGCGCACGCCTCCCAAAGGTCCGAGTCATCATTGTCACGTGAAAAAACTTTTTTTTGCCAAGTGCGCGATTTCAAAGAGATTCTGTAAAATCCCATTTCACAATGAATTTCAAATAGTCCAGAGTCACCCAATTAGAAATAGTGACATAGCTTCTCAATTACAGAAATAATCACATAATAAAAAAAAACTTTCTGAATAAAAAACCTACGAGGCACCAACATATTATTGTTACATACCAGGAACCCCGAGAGATTTTAACCATGCATTTCTGAGGCCACAATAAGGAAAAAATACTAAAAGAGTTTACGTCAATTTCGCCAAAATAAAATTGTTTTTCGATTTTTTGTACATAAAATGTAAATGCTATAATTTGTAAAACTGACACCCAAAAATATTTTTTACTTATTTTTGTCAATTACAGAAATAATCACATAATTAAAAAAAAAACTTTCCAAATTTGCGAAACTTTCCACATGAGAATTTCTCGTTTTTCGATTTTTTGTACATAAAATGTAAATGCTATAATTTGTAAAACTGTCACCCAAAAATAATTTTAACTTTTTTTTGTCAATTACAGAAATAATCACATAATTAAAAAAAAACTTTCCAAAGTTGCGAAACTTTCCACATGATAATTTCTCGGTAACTTCTGAGAATGTTCTCGAGAACGAGAATTTATTTATTTATCGTAGTTTATACCATGAATATTCACGATAGTTTAGGTGTAGTATCCTTACCCCTAGAAAATTCCGACTTTTGGTCTACCGCTTCCGGTCAGAAAAAAGTATGACGGCCCGGCCAAACGGTCAGACCTAGGTGGGGGGTGCTCGACCAAATGTCATAGAGGGACCCTGGTAGTTTTTGACGCCGCCATGTTTTTTTTTCAATATGGACGACTTTTTTTTTAATTTTTTCAAGTTTGCACTAGCGCGCTGAAATTTTGGCCACGGAATCTCGGGGTCCCCTAAATATCTATGAAAAATAGTTTTTTTGGAAAAATGCTACAATTGCGGAAAAACTGGCCACTTTTATTTTGTATGGCAACTTTTAAACGGTGCGTGATAGGTGGGGGGTGCTCGACCAAATGTCATAGAGGGCCCCGAGATAAAACAAACTGCATTAAAAAAAAACAAAATGGCCGACTTTTTTTTTTATTTTTTCAAGTTGGTGCGAGCGCGCTGAGATTTGGCATGGCGGGAGATAGAGGCCTCTAGATTCCTATGACAAAAAATTTTTTTTGGAAAAATTCCAAGATGGCGGAACAATAATTTCCATGTTCTGAGAACATTCTCGAGAACGTTTCCGCTTTTTGGGAATGTTCTGCAATTTGTACATTGCTATGCTGGTGGTACTGGACTATGAAACTAGGCGAATTCCAAAACAGTTTATAGGACATTTTAGTCTTTAAATATGATCAGGAATATTCTGTCAAAATCTCTCGGGTTCCTCATGGGCATGTTGTATATTATTTCCTTAATGGCGGTTGTGCAATCTGCCACAGTTTTACGAATTTTTATAGATGGCACTACTGATGTTCACGGTCGGGTGTCACCCCCCAAATGGGTGACACCCGGGGCGGGCCGCCCCCGCCGCCCCCCCCTAGCTACGCCACTGACTATAGATACCACAATCAACTGGAGAGAACACATTAACAAAATAATGTCAAAACTAAATAGATTTATATACGCTCTCCGTAAACTGAAAATGTGTACAAATACAAAAACCGCCACGTGCGCCTACTATGCGTACGCACACGCTTGGTTGTCGTACGGTATAGTGCTGTGGGGAAACAGCTCAGATTCTATTCATCTGTTTAGGTTACAAAAGCGGTGCGTTAGAATAATTTGTAATATAGGCATGGGAGATAGCTGTAAGGATTGTTTTATAGAGCTAGGAATTTTAACTCTGCCATCAATTTATGTCTTAGAGGCGAGCATGTTTGTTAAAGGAAATATGCAATTATTTCCGCAACATTCGCGACCAGAAAACTTACGTCCACGAAATAAATTGGAAAGACCAACCTCAAAGTTACAAATGGTACATAACGGCCCGTTTGCAATGTGCGTCAAAGTTTATAATAATTTACCAGCTAACATAAAAAATGAAACTAGTATACCCAAATTTAAAACCCTGTTAAAAAAATATTTATTACAAAAGAACATTTATTCCACTGCAGATTTTTTTTCGGAAAACTGATAATTCGTCTTTTACTTCCATAACTAATTTAATGAACACTATAATCTCAGTGTATAATTCTAATTAATTTGAATGTTTGATGTTCATCCAAAATTAAAGATATGTATTATTGTATTATTGAAAATTAATTTTTAAATATGATTTGCACCAATTTTTAATGCTATATGTTGAATTTTTTATTTTTTTTTTATGCAAGAATGGTATTATGTAAATTATTAGATATAAGATATAGTTATAAGATTGCTATGCCCTAACAGGGTTCATGTTTGATCCAGATATAAAATACCTGAACACCTTGTAAAAACAACATGATGATGCAATAAATATACTGATACTGAACCCCAAGAGGATGGCAATGGCACAGAGGCATCATCAAGAATAAGGGCATATCACCCCATAACTGGCCTGCTTGATGTGTGAGACGGAGCGCGTGTTTATGTAATGCTCCCCGATGTTGGTGGGATGCTGGTTACCAATTTCTTTTTAGTAGCAAATAGCTCCTTGCGTACCAAGTTGTCCGACGAATGTGCTATTTGTGGGTCATATAGGTAGCAGGTGAACTTTTCCGGCATAGCCATGATTTCTTCAGGAAGGCTTTGTAATGACTGCGATATTTGTTTCAAAGCTGGTGTAACTTCAGGGTGTGACAACTACGTTTTGAAGCAAGACTTATTTCCTTTTGTATGGAAGTAAGAAGTAGTGTCACACCCTGTAGAGATCTTATGAATAGGAACACATGCGGAAGAAGCTGATGGCCGCATCGTACTTCACGCAAAAGATCAGGCAGAACAGGGAATTATGCGTATTTTGATTAGATCTTCCGATACAGATGTTTTGGTGTTATTGATATCATATCATATCATCAATCTTCAATTGATAGTGGCCTGCAAGAGTTATGGCTACTAACTGGGACTGCAAATAAACGCCGTTATATCGATGTTCATAAATAGCAAATACTTTGGGTCCTGACAGATCAACCGCTCTTCGTGGCGTGAACGCCTCTACAGGGTGTGACACTACTTCTTACTTCCATACAAAAGGAAAGAAGTCTTGCTTCAAAACGTGGTTGTTCCACCCTGAAGTTACACCAACTTTGAAAGAAATATCGCAGCCATTACAAAGCCTTCCTGAAGAAATCATGGCTGTGCGGGAAAATTTCACCTGCTACTTATATGACCCACAAATATCACATTTGTCGGACAACTTGGTACGCAAGGAGCTATTTGCTACTAAAAATAAATTGGTAACCAGCATCCCACCAACATCGGCAGCATTACATAAACACGCGCTCCGTCTCACATATCAAGCAGGCCAGTTATGGGGTGATATGCCCTTATTCTTGATGATGCCTCTGTGCCATTGCCATCCTCTTGGGGTTGGAAGTCATCTAATGGCAGTTGGAAATCCCAATGGTCTGATGCTAGGGCGATGTGGCCTGAATTATCATACCTGTACCATTGCGGCTGTAAAATAGGCTGCGAAACAATGCGCTGCACGTGTCGGAGGGTGGGTCTACCCTGCACAGTGCAATGCAGCACTTGCAAAAACAAAAGGTACTTATAGATAAACCAAGCCAAACTGTCCCGCCCTCCATTACTATTTCAATACTAAACACATTGAAATAGTACCTATTGGAGGGGCGGGACAGTTTGGCGTAGTTCATCTCTATATATTTAATTTAATTATTATTATATTAGGTATATTCTGTTCTGATTTCATATGAATTTTCTTTTCTTTTAGTTCAACCACATCGGGCAAAGATGATAGAGAGGAATAAATTTGAACCCACTGGTATAGAGGTACCTTAGGGCGGATGGCGCTTACGCTATTATTAACGCCGCTCCAATACTATTGCGGTGCTAAGCGACGTAAGCGCCAGGCGCTATACCTTTTCCCGTGATGGTCACAAATAATAAGCAGAAATACAATTTATTTATTTATTTATAGCTCAATAAATAAAGTAAATATGTTTTCAGTTCTTTTTTTACCTTTAAATCATCAAAGTTCTCAGTTTTGACGCGACCCGCGCGAGCGGGCCGTTTCGAACGGCAGTTACGCGCTTTTTGAAATGCGTATAGTTCAAAAACTACTCACCGGATTGTTAAGATTATTTTTTTATTTTGCAGATAATATTATCAGGTTTCATTTAAATGAAAGAATATGTGATCATATTATAGAATATTTAGTTGTTATTTTCATTAGAAGGAAAAAAATTAAAGAAAAAAAACACAATTTTCTTAATATTCGGCCGCCATCTTTAATTTCTTAAATGCCATATTTTTTATTCGATTACAAGTGTCAATACGAATTGATCGATATATCAATCACTAAAATCGGTGCAGCCGTTTTGTGTCTATAATTTTTTTAAATATTGCTGCCGCCATTTTGAAAAAGGTCCGCCATCTTGAATTCTAGTGAATGAAATTTGTGTTTCCTCGGATGAAATCATTCAGATTGGTCCCTAGTATCACTGGGCAAAGCGGCTTGCTTTCTGCCAAAAATGCAGCTTTCGATGTAAATATCGCCGTAAGCCCTACTACTAATAAGCCTAAGGATCGGTATTTCGCGGTGCACCACTAACCGACTCCAGTTTCATTTCAAACCGTGCATGCTGTTCCTGTCGCCCCTATTAGAAAGAAGTCTGGTTAGAATAGGAGGGCACATGACGGCACCACAGAATAACTAATAGTACTACCGTACAGAAAATTCACTCGTTCACAAAAGTCACATTTAGGTATAAAATTATACCTATACTCGCCGCCTGCAAGCAAAATTGAAACTTATATACCTACGTAACCGCGCACGAACCGTGAATCTTCCTTGCGCGTCGCAGTTTTATGACCGAGCTGTGAGCGTCGGCACAGGGACCACAGGGTTGAAACTTGACAAGTTTTTGTACCTATACCTACCGATTTATTATTTTTAAGATTAATATGTACGAATACTACGAATTACAAACGTTGATTCTGTAAACATATTTTTTTATATCCGGAGATAGTATGTCTGATTCTTCGGAAGTAGGTAGGTAGGTATGCCACAGCCGTATTCCTTTGAAAATATGTTGGTCAGTTCCTAATATTGTTTTGGGCAACCAATAATCATTTTAAATTGGTCTAAAGCGCTTTAGTTTTATGCAAACAAAACGAATTAGTTATCGAATTTGATTACTTAGTATTTATGTTATGTTTTAAAGTTTAAATTCACCTTTCAATATCGTCCGGAATTTAATAAAATGTTATTTCTACTTCCTTCACTTCCTTGTTCTTCAGACATCCGTAAACAGTACAATAACAACAATATCTTTTATACGGATTAGATCGAGATATAGGTTTCGAAGCCATTGTGTATTTTCAATTTTGCGCGAGCGCCACATCGTGCGAGCCGAGCGGCAGCCCACTGCCATAAACCGGCCCGCGCGGCGCGCCGGCCAAATGTACCTAAACTGCGTAGTGACACCCCCCTGACGGCACGCATGACTGGCGTTCTCGCCTATCAATCAATCAATCAATCAATCATTTATTTCAGGCATAAAAGCCCATATAATTTGTTAGTAATACAATATAAATTAATCTTAATATGCTAATGTTAGTAAGTACAAAATTAAAATAGAAATAATTATACTAAAATATCTTATTTAATAAATCAAAGACTGCCACATTCCAAACCACTTCCAAACACTACCGCTGTACGTGCATCAGCATCCAGTGGTGTTGGAACGGGCAGTCTAGCCTCTCGGCCAGCACACGTAACAAGCTGTTGGAGCTACCGCGCAACCGCCCCATCAGTGATATGTATGTACCTAGTTGTATAGTAGTTTACTTACGCACACAGGCGCACCTTATAAATCTGAGTGTGCAGTTTTGGTCGCTGTGCAGACGCGGTCTTGAGAGGCTGCGCAAGGTTGCGCAGGCGGCGATACGAACAATTTGAAATCGAAAATAAGCACATATTAAATTAAATATAAATACAAACCTATAGAAATAATACGCCGTATTGTCAGTTCAATACTATTACCACTAAAGGACTAATAATATAATCATATAATCGAGTGATATTGATCACTCGTAATCGTAATATTCGTATTACAAGTGATCAATATCACTTAAGATTCTTAATTTCGCTCATCTATTTCATAAATAGCATGTCATCGTTTTGAGAACCGGTCTGGTATAGTAGGATTAGTAGGTAACCCTGCCTATGAAGCCGATGGTCCGGGTTCAAATCCTGTAAGGGCATCTATTTGTGTGACGAGCACAAATATTTGTTCCTAAGTTTTGGGTGTTACGTACGTATATGTATTTTAGTATTTATAAAAACATATTTATATATTAAATACTGAGGTCTTATTGCTGTACTGTGAGATTTGACTTGGTCAATTTGTTAAATGGTGTTCTATCTAAGATATATCATTTTCAACAGACTATCGAGTAACAAAATCATGCGCCATAAATGTGCTCAAAATTAATAAATCGGCCCGTACTCCCCGTCGCGTCGTAGTCATGAGTGCAGTAAGTAATTGTCGGAGTCCGTCCGTCAAAAAAGTTCGTCTGAATACCAGCGGGCCCAGCGGTAGGCAGGCCCCGCGACCCGCGAACACCGAATATTGCATGGGCATCTTTCTCTTTTACTCATCGTAATTAGAGTGGCATCAGTCCTACCAAGCTATTTTATTAGTGTTATTTAAACGTCAAACTTCTATTAAATTATGAATTAAAAAAAACTCTTGCACAGTCTGTGCTATCAAAATCCCTGTCAATTTAGCTTGGTCTAACTCTCGAAGTCTTACAAACTTCGATTTTCGCGGTTAAAGCCGATCGTTGTTTACAACTTAACCCTTCGAGTGGCATTGTCCTCCTCGAGGTCTCTACGGTAAGTGGCGGTGGCCGCGAGACGGACAGACATAACAAGCCGGTTGAGTGGCGCAGCCATTTTGGAAAAATATACGTCAAGTGGCGGGGCCTCAACGGGTGATCATCGCGAATTTGGCGCGTGTTAGAAATATGACAGTTTCCCAAAAAAAATCTATGAATGATATATACAAACTATATATCACTGAATTCAGCATAAAATGGGTTATTTGATTGTATACCAATGAATTCTATTCTATTTATGTGAAGTATGCTAGACTTGTTCTAATCTCATATTACCAATTTTTTTCTACTTTCATGTAAAAATACGTATAGTTACGAAATAAAACAATTGATTGAAGAAAAAGCAGTCTTTATGACAAAACAATACATTTAACACGATTCACACAGTTTATTCCACTTTTTATCAGTGCGTATTCCGTTTGAATGTTCGCGGCTCGACGACGGTCGGCGCGTAATGGACTAGGTGGGGCAGGAACATCACGTCATTTCTAACAAACTTTGTTTTACGCGGGAATTCGACCGTTAGGGAATACCATCCTTGTTTATTGACGAATGCATCTTCCGCGCCATTTGTCCTACCGTTCAACCGGAGGTGCTGCCACCCGAAGGGTTAAGGAAAATTAATAAACTAGTGGCGCTGTGAGCAACGTGGTTTCCGGTAGGCCCTCTGTAGACCTCGCGAGCATAGCTTTAAACTGAATAAAAAAATAACGCTACGCCGTTTAGAATAATTTGGAAAAACTAAATTAACAAAAAGTTAAATAAAATATTGTATGCTTTGCACTCGCTTGATCAATCAAAAATACAAAATTTACGGTTGAGAATGTCTTTAGGCATTAAGTCCGCCATTTGTACTTTATTTCTGCAATAAAGATTAAAAAAATAAATAAAAATATAAAATTTAAGTGTAAAAAATTACAAAAAGTTCACACAATTTACTGGGGATCGAACTAGGTACCTCTATGCATCAAAGCAATTGTTTGCCAACTGCGCCAATATAGCACTTAGCTAAAGATACGAAATTTGGATACTTATTCTCGAGTACTACATACCTACTTATCTAAATACCACCTACACCAGCGTTACTAATTTTTACATTTTTGACAAACACTGTAAATATCTCTCAAAAAGAAAAAAAAAACTCTTATTATATTGATACGACTATTTGTTTCCGCCATTTTGAAAAAAAAATCAATAATCGAATCGAAAAAGAACTATTTTATTCTAGATTTTGGTCACAAAATTTGATAAGAATCAGTTGAGAATTGAACCGAGGAGAACGTCCGAACATACGAAATTTGGCCCGAGTTAAAACGGAGATCTTAGCAAACGCTTCGGTCAATAAAGGAGTAAAATGCGCGTTTGACTTGGACACCAAGCGAAATAAAAACTTGCATTATGTTTAAAAACAAAGCATTCATGTGTTTTGAAAGACATCGCCCTGTGATGTGAGTTTATTCATTTGTATTTTAACGTCAGGCAGGCCTACTTTAAAATAAGTAGGTACTCATTTAAATTAGGTATGTTTATTCACCGTACCATTTTTTTACATTTTATACTAAGTACTTAAATTCCGAAATTTATAACTAAAATGTAATTATTCTAATCTAAATCAAACTTCACATCATGTCTTAAAACGAAAATTAAAACGTAGGAAAAGAAACCCACACTCGTTTCGTTTTGGAATGATTAGGTACTAGAATCGTAGGTCTTACTAGAATCGTGGTGGCTCCATCTAGTGACATTATTCAATATTACTTCGACAGCTCGACATAATTGTCCTGCGCTGTTGCTCATAACGTAGCCAGTCGCAATATAATTGTGGTTTCAAATTTTGTAAATTATTGCATTGAATTCGTGTTGTTATTAATGTTTGTATTTCATTTATAATGATTTTAATTTATGACACTTTAAATATCTCTTAATTTATCTTAATATGTAGTATAAAAATTTCATAATGGCTGATTGTGACATTTAGCGCCATCTATGATATCGATTTGAGAATAATTATAACGCCTTCGGGATGGGAGGGCATGGTACCGGGTGTGATAAAACCATAATTTCTAACTTTAGTTTTGGTACGAGCATACGGCACCGCGTTATCTAGGTAGAGAGGTGTACAGGGGCCCACTGATTAACAGTCCGCCGGACGGTATCGGCCTGTCAGTTAGAACAAAATTTTGACAGTTCCGAACAACTGACAGGCCGATACCGTCCGGCGGACTCTTAATCAGTGGGCCCCTTAAAAGAGCACTGGAGTATAAATTGCATCATGCTTAAACATCGCAAATTCTCTCTTGATAATATTATTCAATCTACAAATAGTTCCCCTATCAGGATAGGATCTTTTTCGTCCCCCTATTTCAAATAACCTAAATTGGTAGTTATTTATCATATAACATTAGAACCTTTCTGATCTAGCGTAAGGCCTGAGTTACACTTGTAAGTTTTACTTACGTAAGTAGGGACACGGCTATACTACAGAATGAGAGATGGATATCGTTATCTCATTCTAACAAATAGCTTTGTCCCTACTTACGTAAGTAAAACTTACAAGTGTAACTCAGGCCTTGTATCGCATCGTACAGTCGACGTCAAAGATATGTTTACATTTTTGCACCTTACTCCTTTGTCATTGCGAAAAATGTAAACATATCTTTGACGTCGACTGTACAGTTGCTCTGTAGTCGCGCCTAGGTAAGCTATAGCTGTGCATGTGCTTACGAGATCGCACACACCGAAAGAGAAAGAGACAAGCTTATGTTTAACAACTACTTTATAACAACAAAAATTAATCAACAATAACAAGTTGGTAATGAAATATATGTGAAAGTATTTTTTGTGTATAAGTAGTATAACCTATCTACGGTTATGATATAATTTTATGTGGGTATATGGACGTTTATTACGCAAGTACGAAGTCGGACTCGAGACCCCAAGTCGGCTATCACCGCCTACAGCGATATGGGACCCTAAAACCAAGCGTCGCACAAACTCTCCAGAAACAGATACATATAAATTGATTGCTGGCTGACGGCCTGGGTTCTCGACTACAGTCGTTTACCATAATGGTTTTCTTTTTATCTCGGCCCGCGCCAATACCGCCGTTGTTTCCGACTTGTTAACGGTTATTTCGTGCACTTTCTCAGCGTTAGAGGATGAAATATGGCCTATTAATTATATTTTGTGGCTTGACCGTTTATCGGTGGGATTTTTTACCCAAGATATTGGGTGTACGTAATATTCAGTGTAAACCTAATAATAATAGATTTTTTAAAGGCGTGTACATATTATGTTAGTCAATTTAATCATAGCCGAGTCAATTTCATAGTTAATTTTGAAACAATGTCTTGTAATGTAGAAGAATTATAAAAAAAAGATCCAATATAAGTGATCTAAATAAAGTTATAGTTTTCACCTATTTTAAATTTTCTTATTAACTGCTATTATATTGCACACAATTGTACCTATCAAATTGCTTGAAGAGACGCCTGTCTATACTGGCTCTAGGTACCAACTCGTACGCTATACGCTCCAAAGTGTATGTGACCACGTGGCGTCTAGTGTGAAAGTTGGGCAATTACCTGTCTCCGCGGCGAGCGGACTGAAGTTCGCACTTTGTGGCCCCAACGCTGAATGACTTCACTGTAGATCACCTTCCTCTAGATCTTGCATCATAAGATTATTATGCGACTTAGACTGCATAAAATTTCATATCTCATTTCACTCTCACACGGACGTTCCTTTCCTTTTTTAATAGAATAACAAGATTATTAAATAATGGCTAACAATATCATGATTCGGGGTATAACTTGTCTTTGTGAGATAAGTATTAAGTATTCAAAAACTAAGAAATATCCGTATAAGTATAAGTAACTTACTCACTTTCTTATAAGTACTTACTTAAATACTTACTAGCTACTTCAGATTAGGCAGTAATGTAACGCCGTCAGGGTATCAACAGTCACCGCTTATATTATCGAAACCCCTAAAAAAGAGGCATGGCGCCTTTGCATTTTTGTTTACGACTTTTATACGTAACACATTATGTACACAATTCGTGTTACATGCTCCATCTAGTAGTCACTAGTGATCTGTGGTCCAAAGTTCGCCCTTGGTGGGTCCAACGCAGAATGACTTCACGCAAACTGGTAAAGTTTCTCCGATAGAATGTGTAATTATAGACCATGTCATTTAAGTTTTAAAACAAACAAATGCCCAAGAAACCCAATTTCGCTTATCATGTGCGTGTAGTGTGTAGGTACCTAATTAAATTAAGGTGTAAGTTAAAATATCGAATTATATTCTGTACTGGGTGCCTAGCCAAGGTGACAATCGTTTGCGCTAGGATAACGAAACGCTTTGTGTCTCTCTATCATCAGCATCACTCTTCCATATTAATTCGACACTTAACGACATTAAACGCAAACAATTGGCGTTTTCGCTACGCACCCTGTAAATCATGCCAATTATCAACAATTATTAATTATTGGTAATGCTTTGCAGTGTGTCAAAGGTTCATTGTATCCTACTATACCAGCAGGTTTAGGGGTCATTATCGCCGGCTGTACTTTATTGTAGACTGCCGTATAGGTACAGACGTCGGCAAAGATATGTTTACATTTTTCGCCTTACCACATGGCATGAGTAAGGAACAAAAGTATAAACAACTTCATCTTCCACTGTAGGTACTCGAGAACCTTGCTTTTAAGTTTTGACCTAAATAATCTAACAAACGAAAGTTAAAAAAAAAAACTTAGAAAAATACAGAATAAGACTAATACTTATTTCGCCAGGAAACGTTTTAGCAAAACTACAGGCAATTAGGTCTTTACGGCTCCTAACCGCGCCTAGCACTGCCTGAAATCCGGCCAGCAACGATCCAGGAACTTAATTTCCCTACCGGTACGTGTAAAATGTAATTGGCGGCCTCGTGTTTTCCAAGACAGGCTTGGGGTGTGATTACAATGACTTGCCGAACAAGGGCGGGACGAAGTATTTTTGGTAGACTTTAGTCTGCGGAGTCCTTTTGAAGACTCTACTCTAGTTATTTAGGCAATCATTGGGCTGGGCGGTTGATTTTTTTTTTAATTTATTAGAGGGTATTCTGTAGAAACGCTGACTGGACGTCGTGACAGTGGACATGGGGGAGAACAATCTCACACCTGAGGATGCCGAACCGGGCAAAGTGGAGAAGACTGAGCAGGAAAGCGGACCCCGGCGCCAGGCCGGGAAAACGCTAGGTCGAAGCAGAGGGTATTCTGTAGATAGTCGAGTCCTTCCTAGAGCAGACTCAAAGGTTCATTAGACTCATTGTTACGCAACTATTGATTTTGTTTCACAATAAAATTTGTAAGTATTACAGGGAAATCGTACTTTTCGTTAGGCAAATAGCTCTTATTATATTACGAAGTCTTACGCACTTAAGGGAGAGTGAACTTAAAATTGGGTAGCACCATACCTTTACTAGACTCGAGTAAAATGAACCTTCTGGCTGTGCTTGATTTATTAGTCTTCTTTTTGATTAGACCAATTTTTCATACTCTACACGGTACGACCGAAGGCGAAGCTTCGATTTTAAACCACCACACTCATAGGAAAGGTTAACACAACACTACTTTATTCTGGCGAGCAAGAGGCGTTAAAGCTAGCAAGGCAATTGGAACGATGGCCGGGTCGTTGCCGTTTTTCGACCACAAACCGCCGTCCTCGGCCGCTCGTTTGCCAAAATGACGGACGGACCTTTTTTATCTCGCCACACCGCAATTCGTTGCCGATCTCGACTTGCGATACACCAAACCCTGCATTTAAAATTCGTTTCCTATAAATATTTAGATAGCGACGTTAAATTTTGATGTCGATGCATTTAGATCTGGAGAATGATATAATTTTATGTCTTTGAAGCTGAGTGTGTTCATTGTTGGATCGAACATAAAATGTAATAATGTCGCGCTTCCCGGAGTGAAGTTCCCTACTCGTATTCAGAGATCGAAACTAAATCCTTTCCCGCGCTTCAACTCAAGGATTGTAGGACGATTCTTCTTACTTTCCTGTCGATATTGGCTGGGACGTAATGAATGTCTCGTGTAAGGATATTGTTTCCTTTTCCACGAAAGCAAGTTTTGTTCCTGCTCCGTCCAATTTCCTTCAATCTGTATACAGACAATGGGAGCCACAGACTGGAAGTGATTTTATTAAAACTTCAGAGCAGTTATAAAAATACAAACTGGAATAATTGAATGGGACAGGTAATTTCCCGTAAGGCCCTAGAGTTAGACCAAGATAAGTCTACAACGATTTTGATAGCACACGCAGTGCAAGAAGTGTGTCATAATACTCATAATTTCATTGAAGTTTGACGTTTAAAATAACACTTGCACTGCGTGTGTTATTAAAATCGTCGCAGACCGACAGATCTTGGTCTGACTCACAATACACTTACAATAACAGCTTGTATCACCAAAAATATAGTCAGAAATCCGGTCACGACCCTGTGGATGATGATTTATATGAAGACTAGCAGCGTCGCGTAAATCACATTTGTAGGGTAACCTACTTTTTCTTCAAGAGCTGTAAGGTCCGCTCCGTTAGTTTTAAGCAGGCGAAGATAATAAAAATGTTTGTCTTACAAGTTTAAAATCAATTTAATTTTGTATTAAGCAGAAGTCTGCAAACGTTACCAAAATGATTAAAAATAAAGAAAAATTGGAAAACTCACCGTCTCGGGCGAGTCTCGAACTTGCGATTTCGGGATACCAGCCCGTTGCTCTACCAATTGAGCTACCGAGACGCAGCCAAAGAAGAAGAAAAATAATTGTAATTCTTTTACGGTAGATGTCGCTAGGTTCCCCTCTAAGTCGCATATGAAAGATATGGTGGAAATATGCGCTCTCAACGTGGAACCAGTTCCGCAAGCCGCCCTAGTACGTATGCTCTCACACTATTGTGACATGCATCGCTCTATTTACGTGCACTCTAGTATCACTCTCTATTACCATAGAGATATAAAGTAAGAATAGTGCTCACTCCAGTTTTGGTATCAAAACGACTATTATTTTCGTAGTCGACATCTAGCATCGAGTAGCGGAATTATCAGTACCGCTACTCGATACTGATGTCTCTCGTGTGGCGACTCACGAAAATTGTATTGAACAACAATTTACAACTTATTTACAACTTATTTGCAATTTATTTTAGAAGCAGAAAGAATTGAAAATAGAGTTCCGGTTAATCCGGTTATAATATTAGCTGAAAAATGTTGAGAATTAGAGTTTTCGGTCGCTGCAACATCTATTGTCAAGTAGCAATACTGATAATTCCGCTACTCGATGCCTAGATGTCGACTACGAAAATAATAGTCGATTTGGTACCAAAACTGATGTATGGAGTGAGCACTCTATGTACTTTTTTCTCTATGCTATTACACACCGCGCGATAGCCGCGTATGATTATTTCCATTGCAGGTAAGACTTACTGTTGCATCCTTTAACAGCCGCCGACGGCGTCAGGCAATCCGCCCTGACCGCACCCGGCGCACTAACTAAGGCTTCATTTACATAGCAAACGAGCGACGAGCTGTCTCCAGTCAGGCGATTGCTCGGGTTAGGTTTTTTTAGAATATATACAGGTTTTAGGAAATTTAAGGTCGGAGTGAGGTGTGAAGGTGTGAGCGAGGAGTGAAATGACCCCTAGCCGCTCCACGTAAGGACGACAAGCATGAAGAATTTCGTACAATGACCTGCCATTTTCTATCTCTATCGTATGCGTATAATTATACTGCTGTCTCGCTAGGTGGGAAACGGTGGGTCAATGTAAGAATTATTCGTGCTGAGAGTCCTTACTTTGATCCGTTGACAGTGTATCGTTGTACGGTTAACTGACTAATTTTAAACCTTATTGAAAAGGGATAAAGTCTACCATTGGTCAGTCAAGTGTGTAAGTACCTACTCTCCAGCGAAGGCAATCTTCTTCCGCCCTGACCGCGCACCCGGTGCAACTAACTAAGACTGCATTACCATAGCAAACGAGCAAAATGCTGTCTCCAGGAGTCGGCGGTATTATAAAATCTTACCGAGTGATAGCGAAGCCACGCTATAGCCTTAGCTCAATTGTGGAAAGACGGTGTCTTATTTGTACAGCCGACTTTATGACGTCACAGCAACTACCCCCACCACTTTCGCGCTTGTCATCTCATATTTATGTTCAGGGCATTACACTGAATGAATCTATATCATATTCACCCATATCTGAGACGACATGAGCGAAAATCTAGTCCACGCTTTTCGTCCGCCTCTATTAATTAAACCTTTTATTTTTATTCCCGGTTGAATAGGAACTATTCGTCGCAATTATACAATATAATTTATTCTGTATAGTATTTGAACCTGTACGTGAACGTGGTATATGAAACGAATTATTTCAATTGATCAATCTACAATCAGTGGTTATAACAGATCTCGAGTATTCTCGAGGTTTTCTTTACACTGGTCTTCTTAAACACTTGACTTGCCAATGCTCCGTTAGCAACTGAAATTAAAGGCCAACGAGACATGTTTCTTGGGTTAGACCAATAATTATTCATAGTTTGCAATATGAACATTATTTAAGACTCCTTTGACCGAGAGTAAAATTATATATTCATTTTATAAGTAGGTTTTTGAAATTAAATAGGCACTTACAGCCTACTCATTATTCCGAAGTTTTTAATTCAAATAGAATCTACTGCTCGACTTCCAGTCAGTCAAGCAAGTCTTCTTATAACCAGTGATCGTACATTTTCCAGCATTTTTGGTGGAGCGGAGTGGTGTTAACGGAATTGGTATAAATAATTTCAACCCTAATGATTAATTAGCGTTAATTACGTTAATATTAACCTTAATTTACCATTTCAGTTGAAATTATCTGTACCAATTCCGTTAACACCACTCTGCTGCACCAAACATTCTGGAAATTGTACGATCACTGCTATAACAAAAATTTTACCCCACTTGGTATTTTAAGATAAAATTAGATTACTCAAAAGAACACCGCAATTTTCTTCAAACAATGAAATTGAATCTCAAATCAAAACCCCATTAGTAAAGTCACACAACAGATTCAGTTTCTTGAATCCACGACTTGTGTATTTATAATACATTAGTCTTCCGTCCCGGTATTGCGGCTTTTTATTCCCCGGGGACCATATTCATCTCTGAATAGACTTGATTAAAGATATCCATCAAGAAACTTTTCCTTTTCATATAATAAAGAGAGTATTATTTATATCAATGAGCCGTGGTTAAAAGAGAGTTCGTGATTGCTTTTTGATACATATCCTGAAACTTATTTATACAATTGTAGAAATCAGGGCTTGCATTTAGGTAGGTAACAACTTTGTATTATTAGGTTGTCTCATTAAAAATGAAATAATATATGAAAGAACGAGAAGAACGTAATAATACCGGTATTTTTTTATGGAACAAATACCGGTTTCCGACCCCGGTAGAAATGTCGTTTGTTCAGGTTATGCTTGACTAGGGGTTCGATTCTAATATAACAAGTCGTTATAGTTTTGAACTGGTTTTGACACGACCTAGACGATTCTCTTTTTCATTGGCGCGCCTCTCTCGTACGACTTTCACTTCAGTTTGCATGCACCAATCAGCGTGAAAGATCTTGAAGGTCGTATCAAAATCAAAACCGTAAGAATTTGTTAAATCTTAATCAGGCTCCAGTTTTCACTAACTAAAAAAAAACCCGGCAAGTGCGAGACGGACTCGCGCACGAAGGGTTCCGTACCAGAATGCAAAAAACGGCAAAAAAAAAGGTCACCGATCCAAGTAGGTACCCCGCCCGACATTGCTTAACTTCGGTCAAAAATCACGTTTGTTGTGTAGGATCCCCACTTAACTATATCTTTATTTTATTCTGTTTTTAGTATTTGTTGTTATAGCGGCAACAGAAATACATCATCTGTGAAAATTTCAATTGTGTAGCTATCACGGTGCGTGAGATACAGGGACGGACGGACGGACGGACAGACGGACGGACGGACGGACGGACAGCGGAGTCTTAGTAATAGGGTCCCGTTTTACCCTTTGGATACGGAACCCTAAAAATCCGATGTGATGTCATGCACCTCGTAGGTAATGTTATACATACGCTACCACTTTTACACGCGGTACTTTGTATTTTAAACTCCCAGATGACCTTTTTCATAACAATCTGGTGTAACTGTCTAATGTACTAACATTACTATATAAGTGCGAAAAGAATTACATTTTCGCACGTGTATTGTACAATGTTTTACAGTACATATGGCCCTTGAAATCTTTGACACAGGCACGTATTGTCCTTAATCCCGCCCTAGGGCGGTAATGTACTACCGTACGAGTAAAAGCTTTAGTTGGGTAATTCTTATTCTTATGCATTTTTTGTGTAATACGTAAGAATAGCATTTTTGTAAAAATAAGTAAACTATATCAATATACTTAGCAATTTACCTCTAGTTTTAGGTCAACCTATGTCCTAAGAGTATTAGAAAAATATTTAAAAAAAATTACAAGTGCGAAATGTCACGGACCGTGTCGTATGACTTCCCCAGATTTTGTGATATTTGATTTTTTTTTGGAAAAATATGAAGTGATTTTGAAATAAATTATATCAAATATAAAACCTAATCCTTGTTCTACAACACTGTTTAATAATTGTACGGATTTATAACGATTTTATATAATTTTAAACAACATACATTTTGTGATTAGTTTTCGCGTCACCACCGCGCGTGGTAATATAAACATGCGGTACTTGGTAGAAAATTATCTTTACTACTGGCAGCCATATTAAAGTTTTTTTAGAACAGTAACACTGTATTGTTGTCAGGTTTACAATTGGCTGAAGGGAGAAGCTTTGTCGAAAATTATTTATTTGTGTTCATTTGAAAAAACGGTCAACCTTAACGCGTCACCGCCGTGTTAGAGTTTTAAAAGTAAGTTGCAGTTTCACGTTATTGTTTGTAACATAAGATATACCTCATACATTGCAGATTAAGCTAATTATTAAATTAAACATTTGCAAAATCAAAGGAAATGTTTATGTAATATCGAACATGTTCCAAATTATCACGACCGTGGCCTCAAAAATCTGTCACCGCTACGGACTTTTTAGTCCACGTTCGTGACATATAGATACGTGGTCGTGTCATTCTTAATTCGTTTGATTAATTTAGAGGCACATACACTTTTTAGAAATGCATTTTTATTAGCTACAGATCATATTTTGCTATTATTGCCCGACTGCCAAAGCAAAAAAATAGTTATTTGTACAACAAGAGATCAAAGTTTGATATTTCTTCGAGTGCTTATTTTGAGTCCCGTGCAAGCGAAAGATTCTATAATATAGAATTCTAATTTAGAATCTTGAGCGTAGTAAGGGATTCAAAAGCGCACGAGATGTAAATAACTTTGATCTCGTGTAGTACACAAAATTTTTCACCCTAAGCAGTGAGAACATACCTAGAGGGACAGAGATAATAGAACCCAAGTATATCGAACTTGTATTAGACCCCGCATGTTGAAAAGATCACTTGAATGACATTTTGTCTCACTCAGTGAGCAAAATCGCATTTTGCTCACTGAGTGAGACAAAATGACTTAGTGAGCAAAATCGCATTTTGCTCACTGTTTTTAAGAAGCAAAGTACCCTTGTTCGAGCTGCTGAGGTGAAAATGTTTTTCGCTTGTATGTATGTATGATGTGTATCGAATTCTTTGTCACGCTCTACAGTCTTTATAGTTTGACGGATTTCAATGTCTGAGCTGTCATTAGGTTTGTCGTAGTCATATGAGTGACTTAGGCTATGTTAAAATAACTATAAAAATCAAAATAGCCGAGTTGGCCACCAAAATGTCGAAATGTCACGACTGAGGGACACTTTGTCACAACCGTGTTTATGTACTCATTTTATTTACCTTTCCTGAGGGTATTAAGCTATATGAATCAAAAAATTGCTTTTTGTATGAACTTTTGATATATGTAATAATATGTGAAAAATAAAAACGTTTATGAAAAAAAAAATTTTTGAACACAATTTAAGAATCACCCAGTTGTTTACGCTAAATTCATACACATAATGTGCTAGCTCATAAAAAAGAAAGCCTGAAACTCTTCATAGGTGAAGGCAAAATGCATATACGTATAAACTAACTTTGACCGTTGCTGAAATTTTTTTTTATATGGTCCGATCCGATATCGGATGTCGGATGACCCTTGGAGATAGACAGCTACTAGACAGTGCCCCATTGCATCGAGTCCTTTTATTTTTGCACTAACTTTCTTTTTAACTATAAACATTTATAAAATGAGTAAATATTTAAAATTTGGCTCCGTTGTAGTCGTATCCGACATCCGATGTCGGACCGGCTAATGTAAAAACGCTTTCAACAACATTTTATTTCCATGGACATAAAGGGCACTAATGGATACTAGTCCCGTAAACGGTATCGTTATGTTATAAATAGTTAATGTCTTTTTCTCGATAAGTGAAATAATGTTACTTTTACGATTACAAGCACGCCATCTTGATATTACCTACCAAAGTACTTAGTTTGAAACTTGAAACGCGAATGCTGTTATTGCGAGGTCTTTAGACGATAGGGTTTCTTATGTTTTACCCGAGTAATAATAAAACTTATTTATTAGTGTAATCTGTACTTTGCTCATGAATTTAAGAAACTTTGGACTTAACTTAAAAGAAGGAATGTGTCTTTATGCACGTTTCTTCATGAGACTTTCTATTTTTTAAATTTTGATGGAAATTACACACGAGTCTTCCACACTATGACTATGGGCCCGATTCGGATTTTGAAATAGACATCTATTAGACATCTTTTAGACATCACCAAGATACGATAACGATATGTTTAAGATCTAACCTTTCAAATTTGACATTTGCGCGATTCTGGAGATACTGTTGAACGATTTCCACAGGATATGACAGACGGCTCGATTCGGAAAATGAATTAGATTTCTACTAGACTTCAACAAGTTACGATACGGATAATTTAAAGATATTTGTAAGATAGATATGTCAAATTTGACGTTTCCGCGATTCTGGAGGTCCTCTTGAACGATTTCGACAAGTTATGACTTAGATATCCAAGTCACATCTAGTCGAAATCTAATGTAGATCTAGTTGATCTCTAAATCGTCTCAAGATCTTGTGATTATCTCGAAATACGAATAGGCCTGTTAGATCCAATTCACATCTAATAGATATCTTACTCTATCTAACGTAAAAGTGATATTGGTTTCCCGAATTGCGCTGCAAAAGAGAACTAGTTGATATCTAAACTATAACGTATCTAGAATGGATCTAGTACGTGTAATCTCTTGTGAATATCTTGAAGTTCGAATACGCCAGTAGGAGTTCTACACAAAAACTCTTCCATGAATTTACTTATCAGTTAACCCATTCAAAGCTTATGAATTGACGACTAGGGCATTCAATATTTACCAATTTTGTGTCCGGATATTACGAATATGTTTTATTTTTCAATCCACATATCCGCATAAAACGAATGAAAATCGAGTGTTTACTTTTTAGGTATTTAATAAAATTTACATGTTCCATCAGCCATAAAAATGCATGGCGACTTTATCAATGAATTCATTCATAATTTCTCCATGCAATTTCGCAGCTCTTTGTACTTTGTAGGTAAAATGTGAAATATCATCAAATTTAATGTCATAAACGATTTTCGATATACTACAACCAAATAACGTTTATTATCTATGCAGTAGCGTTAGACATTGAATGAGCTACTTTATTTGGTGCAGGTACCCTAAGTTATTATTACCTACAGAATTTTATTTGTTCAGCCATGCTTTCAAATAACTACAAAAGAGATGTTTTGGAAAATAGGTAGTGTGGTAAGGGACTGAGTCAGTCATTTTAAATCCCTTGAAAAAAGAAGGTAAACTTTTTTTGCCATATTGTGTTTCAAGTCAGCTTAGGTGGGTGAGAATAAGCCCCGGAAAGTAAGTGAAGGCAATTCATGCGTTCTTTTCGTTAGTAAGCATAAGTTACTTTGACTCTATTTATCCGTTTGGTTGGATCAAACTTTTAACTAGTCAAAATATAAGTATTTTTTTTTATCTTTACACTTTGACATATTATTTGCTACGCTGAAGATTTACAAGACTTAGGGCCACTTGCACCATCCCACTAACCCGGAGTTAACCCGTTAAACCGTTAACCTAGTGTAAAATTGTACTGGTAACCATTGTAACTCCAGGCTTAACCTTAAAAAAAGTTTAGGTACCTACTTGTATTCATCTTTCAACTAGATCATTGTTTTAACCTAAGATTTGTCCTCACACTCAAACAGCTTTCTCATAAATGCTGTAAACAACGCGTCCTAATGTACTTTTCACTTTTCTGCCACAGTTAGACGTAGTTACAGTACCTAACTTCGCACCAGTTTAACAAGTTTCGAGTCAGCGAGCCACGGACCAGAGCGGAAATCGAGCTTTCATCATCTCATCTGGATTTGATATTGCATTCTTTTTTGCACCCCGCCCTAATTATTTTAATTAAGAGTTTCGTTTCTCCACTACCTAAAAGTTGACTGGAAGTCTTTAGCGATAAGACCGGCTGTTGTTAACCTCTGTCTTTGTGTAGGTATGTTATTGTAGGTAAATTTGTTTTGAGGTTATGCAATAAAGAGGATTTGTATTGTAACAAATGTATCATTTAAATAAATAAATCAAATCAAAACAAGATATTAAACGTTCGAATGCCGCTCCGGTATGTGTACGACAGATTGACATGACATTCCAATCAGGCCGGTTGAAGCTCACAGAGGGTGTTTCGATATTGTATCGGTCACGTTTTTAGTTAGTCGGGATGGGGATCAACATTTAGATACCGAGGGACGTGAGAGGGTTAAATTTTTATATTTTTTCAATTTGAACAAATGTTCCAAAATAGTCGAAAAATGTGACACATTTTGTACAAACAAAACGTGGGTACCTATGCTATTTGATGAAGGAAATGGCGCCGTCTGCCAGGTGTTGCCTCTGCTGGTGTTAACACAAAATATTACAATACGCGTAAAGTACTAGACTATTGATAATACGAAGGAAATATATTAAATTCTACATACTAACCTACAGCACTTGAGTTATCAAAAAAAATTCCCACCCCCCAATTAAAGAAGCGCCCACTCAAAACTGCCTGCACGTCAAACCCCGTACTTTTTCATTAAACTAAAACGCTCATATCGTCAACGACGCTTTTACAAACTGCAATCTCCCCTTAATGGGAACAAATTTTAAAATACAGTTTCATAAAAACTAGTTTTGAGCTTCAGCTCCGCGTAGAAGGGAACTCATTACCGAACTCCTTGAGGTACTATTTCGGGTGAATAGGGGAGCAGCGTTGAGATAGCGGCGCGCTTATGAGAGATATCGCGACAAACGAAGTACCCCACCCTCCCCTCGCTAGATTGAAGATTGAAGCGAGCTAGCAACAAAACCTGCCTACAGACCTTATCCTGGCCTCTTTAAACTTTATGGATACTATCAGTTTTAGCGCGAAGTGCGGCTTTCTGCGGAGAGCTCTTTCGAGACAATCTGCGTGCTTTTAAGATTATGTAAGTGTTACACCCTGCTATATTTCAGCGATATAAATGTTGTCATGAGTTTATTAAGGAGATTAAGCCGAGTACTTTGTACCAACTGGCTCTGTTTTTTGTTTAATATTTGCCAGACAATAATTATGTCGGTTGTGAAATTGCTTTAAAGAAACGCATTTAACAGATTTTCAAGACCGAGTTGATCCCATAAGTGCTCCGACAACCAAGTGTTGTACAGATCTCTAAAAAAATAAGTTTAATATCAACTAGTGTGTGTCCAATTTTGGAAAATGGTGTTTCCAGGCCGCGCCGTATAAAAAAAATACCAAAATGATAAATTGTAAAATATTTTATGATAAAATATTAAAGCGAGTTCCTCATCTACACAGAACAGGTTTAACAAAAATGTTACGTACTTATTGCATTAAACCTTACTATGTTTTAGCTAATCCAACCGACCGTCACGACATTATAGAATCAATTCCAGGCAATCGCAGTAAAAACCCAAATAGTCCCGGAACTAACCCACCAGTTAATTTTCAGAAAGCAAGGGATATTCAAAATAGCGTCCGTTGCGGTTCGGGAAAATAGAGCGAGCAACAAATTGCAGCCCGACTAAGATAAAAAGGGCCCGTCATTTTGTTAAACGAGCCACAGTCGGCCAAATAACCAGACGGGGCGCGCTCACATCGCTGCTCTGTCTAGGCTGAGTGTTCTCGTCGCGTGCGCGAGCGGAGACCCCAACCACGCGTAACAGCCGTAAGGCACATTGAGAAACTAATTCTAAATTCAATTTTAAACATTATTCTCCTACTAGTGAAATTAGTTTCTTTTTTAGAAGTGTCAAAACGATTTTCCAATATGGAATTTATATGAAAACTGCTATAGTGACGTCACGGTCAAATCAGCTACTATCTAACATAGGATTTATTAAATTGAAATTGTGTCAAAATATACATGCTAGCTATGTTTTTTTAATAATTATTTAGTGCTTTTTTTCGTGCAGGAACGAATTTATTTTAAATACAGGAAACATCCCTATGGAATGAGTTTTCGAATGTCTATTTGTTTCGGTTGTTATGTGTGGTGGGGCAGAGCTGTAATCACACATTCATAATCTTCTGAACTTACTTTGTAACGTGACCTTTATTACTTTAGATCTGCTTTGTTATTGGGCGTATTACGTTGGCACTTAAATAAGTTATTTAACATAGAATTTGGCCCCCGAGAGTTTACTTTTTTTTTTAACATCGAAGGCGATCATCATTACTACTTATTATAATACATATTATAAAGCAGCATTTTTTTTACAATTTTCGGATTGTACCATACTACAATTCTGAGGCGGAGATGCATTCGTTGGTGGTTTTAGTTGGTTGGTGGTTATTCGGACCACGTGGCAAGCGGAAACGCATTTTCCCAAGGTTAAAAAAGTACATTTATAAAAAAAAGGATTATTTCCATGGTAAAATTTGTTGGTATGACTTACATCAATTTCACCTTACAGAATTATGATCAAACGTAGGTACCCTTATAACTCTTATAAGCCGTTGACGATGATAATGCGTAATCAGAGCTGGCTTGACTCATTCTAGCTAGGTAAGCGTTTGGAATGAAACCTAGGTTTCTGCTTCATTTCGGTTTAAAGTGACGTCTATTGTCGGCGACAATGATGGATTGGTGTGTGTCTAGTCTAGCATAGGATAGGATAGAACCCGGTAACATCTGTTATCTGAGAAAAACTTGCTTTTAAATGGGTTTCATTGACTTGGAGGTAAGATTACGCAGGAGCGTTATCCTTGGAAAAATCCAAGTTAAAGCTGAACGTCATTAGTAATAGCCAATTAGTGGACTCTCTGGTCTTGTAAGAACTGCCTCGGCGGTTTAGTTTCTCATATCGTGTTAAGTACCTATTGAAAAATCATGAAAATGGTTTAAGTATCCTTATGTTATAGTGATGACTGGGACTGCCTACCGTGTATGCCTCATTCTTTAAAACCGGGAATTTTTTATAGGGACATTATCAGTCATAATGCTGGATTTTTGTAAACTCAGTTACAAGATATTGTTAAGATGACTTTTCATATACGCTATACTTCAATATATTTAAGCCACAAATTTGTCAGTTCATTTGATGTGGTGTAAAACGGCGCCAAACATTTTGTGGTACCTTGACTTTGGCGTTGGCATCAATTATATAGAGTAACAGAGAGTAATATTCTGTACCTATGATGAATGTCGTCCCAGTGCCAATCAAGATAACTAACTTCCATATCGGAATACATATGCTTTACCTGTTCTAATAAGCTAATTCTAAGCTATGTCATGCTCTAATTTACAAGCTAACAGTACCTAGTAGCATTGGAAGATCAAAACTATAGTACAGCTGCTAGATACCAGTTAATAACATTAGCGACTGATAACTTACTTCAGTTGACGATCTTATTGTTAAATTCTTATTACTTATGAATGATCTGTATCTAATTACGATCTGTGTAATAACAATTTTTTTTATATAAATTGCTCTGATAATTAGCTTACGATGATATTGTATATTTGACTATCCATAAGTGCTTGTTGCTAAGCCTACTTGAGTATACAAATTTTGAATTCAATTGAGACTTTCATGTAGGTTATTTGCGTCATCTTTTCTACTGAAGCAATTAAACCTGCAACATAAAAT
The DNA here is from genome assembly GCF_910591565.1 of Cydia splendana. Lineage (NCBI taxonomy): Eukaryota > Metazoa > Arthropoda > Insecta > Lepidoptera > Tortricidae > Cydia > Cydia splendana. Next base: position 30,924,616 of record NC_085960.1, on the reverse strand, counting down.
TACTTCTAATCTCAAAAACCGCTAATTACGGCCAGCGTAACGATAAACTGTTATATTACAACAAATTACTTATCTGTGAAAATGTTATTATTGCGCTTTAATAACGTCGATACCGATTAAAATAATGACATTAATTTCTAGTATCAGTCGAGATGACGTTTTATTGAGTGTGTGATCAAAGGCCACAAAGGCGGCCATAACGGTTCCTGAACACATTATAGATAGCTTATAATACGTGTGTAGATAAAGCAGTGTACTTACGTGATTGTGCATAATTAGGCATTAAGACATTCTTTTTTTTATAAAACTCGCTTTAAGTTCGTTTCGTAAAACCACACTCGTATTTTAATGCCATTCATTATGTGGCGGCTACAAACTACTATTATAAACTGACAGCGACGGAAATCTCCCTAACCCCGCGAAATACGTAGCTACATTCCGACGTAATCCATTTTTGGAATGATCGGTTTGGAATTCGGAAACTCCGGTGCATTCAACCCGATCGTCGTAGATCGCAGTAGGTACCATGTTGCTAACTGGTACCGTAAGTTCGATGGACTCTATTGAAACTCTCGGCCTGATTCTAACTTTAAGATACGTCAATTAATAGATTTAGAAACGATATGGATTAGATATATGTCAGTGTCAAATGTGACCTTTCTTCAAACAAATAGGTACGTCACTTTTGACACTGGCACATATCGTTTTTAGATCTATTAATTGACGTATCTTAAAGTTCGAATCCGGCAGTCTGTATTTTGCTTTATGAGCTATGCAATGATGCAACCTTTGTTTGTAACATGATTAAGTTCGTGCTTGACAGTCAATATTGAACGGAGGAGACATATCGATGATGTGTCTATAAAAAAGCTATATTATGTATTTATTGTTTTTTCGTATTAACGATCGAATTAATATTCTTTTATTGATCATCCTTCTTAGGCTTGGGTTTTTATAATATTAATATAAAAGTAAAATATATAACAACACAAAACAATAAAAAAAATACTTATTAAACACATTTTAAAAAACCTAACCTAGGATGCCGTCAGCAGCGGGGCAGGGCCCAAGCTGCCGGTGGTCAGGGCCGCAGAGTGAGGAACCGACGTACTCTTTATACGCGCCCTGTCCAAAATGACCGCCTTCTACAGCTGAAAATTAATATTATTTTTACGTTAAAAAGTACCTAGTTTAAATGATATTATAAAGCATACATTTTCCAAGTTTCCATAAATAAAACATCACGTTCCCTATTTCATTTAAATTGAATCAATACCACAATTTTATCACAAAAACCACATAGTCATAACCACTCTGTAGCTATGACAAACTATAACAAAACATTTGAATGAAACTTAGTTCCCCCTTAATAAAAAAACTTGTAGACGTTCGCGAATATTCAAAGTTGGGAACTCACAAAACAAAGTGCAGGCGATGTGAGTGGAGTTCATTGTGTGGGCTGCGACAGTGCGCAGACAAAGAGTGGTATGAAAGGGCCTTTCAGCGCGCAAGTGTGCGCGCCGGATAACGCGGTAACCTCGTATGGGAGTTGCCGACAACGCATATTCAAAATAGGGTTAGACGGGATTTTTCTTTGCTTAATATGTTTTTTTATATGTAGGAATATTAATAACTTGCATATTGAGTTTAACGGTGTTTTTGTTGATTAGAAAGACTGTAGATATATGGAGATTTAATTTTAAGTGTTTGCATCTAGATATTTTCATTCCTATACAAATTACCTGACTTAATTAAATTTCTTAATTAAATCATATTCATATTTAGTTGCCACTTGCTGGTGGCATATGGCAGGTATACCGGATGTTTCCTGTAACAGGAGCAATAAATTAATTAGGCTGTAATCCTCAAACTGGCCTACATTTGTTCAGCAACTATTAAATATAACTTATGTTTTGATTTGATTCTAAGACGCAATGTATTGCAAATTTTGTTGTTTAAAGCGTGATAACCAATGTAAAGCACTCTGATGTCAGCGTAAGATAAAGGATTCATAATTTTTAAAAGTTGATCGTCAAAAATTATATAGTTTGAGAAGTATAACATATGTTTAAAAAATTTTATCGTGTTACAGGCAACACCCGGTATAGTTGTAATAAATTTCAAAAACGTATTCTTACCTAATTAGATACTACAACGAGTGTAACTTTATTTTAATAGGACTGCTTTCTTGATACCAAGGAAAGTATGTTCGGCAACTGCAAGTTGTCAAAATAACCTTTCAAATGTTCCTTTAGTAAGTGTGCGCGTCTGATAACAAGCTAGCCGGATTCACATAGAGAAACTTGCAAACAATACAGGCTGTGCAACATTTCCTCATGTTACATCGGTATACCTACATATCTGATATGATATGACTTTATTATTAAGGGGATTCCATGCCCCAATGACCTACGATCTGAATCCCTTAGTTTTCTAATGTTTTTGCAGCTTAACATATTAACAACAACGACTTTAAGCAATATAGTATCACATATTTACTTCAAAGTTCATTGTCTTTGAGATATTTGGCATCAAAGTTGAAAAATTTTAGGCCTAAAAACTGGTTTTCTGGCCATAACTTTTGTGTTAATTAGTTTAAAATTAAAACCCTAGACACGTTTTTAAAGACGTCAAAGATGAACCCAAATATGTAGATTTCGTATATAGGTATTAGATCTTTCACAGCAATCGAGATACTAAAAAAGGTTAAAAAAAACAGAAATAAATAAGTATTCATTTCTTTCAAAATCCGGAAGACAAAAATGGAGATAAAGATTGAAAAACCGATAGCCGTTTGCCTTATAATTCTATCTGTAGTGCAAAGGTAGGAGATATAATATACGATTCAAAACTGGTCAAAAAGTCGACGAAAACCCCTTAAAAGAAAGCTCTGTCAATACAAAGCTTGAGAGTCTCACGAACTCGTCGCCAAAAAGCCGCTCCCACACAATCAAAGTTACGCTTTTATTTTAAAACGTCATGCTGAAATAACATCACGGAACTTGTAAACGTTTTACATTAAAAACATCTACTTGCTTTATTTTCCATGTTTTATAATTCTTAGCAACAAAAACGAATACCAGACATACGAGTAAATATATGTTACTTGAATATCCATGCCAAGTTTTACGTCATTCCAGCAATTCGTTTGAGAATGAAAGCCTAACTTCAATTGTATGGTAGCGGCTAGGTTCGGCTAAAAACGTAGCACATTTGTGTATCTTTGCAGAAAAAGAGACCTTATGGCGATTGGAGGTTACGTCGCGCCTCATATTTATGAGAGCCTCGTTTTAGCGTAACCGCTATCCAATCAAAAGCTCCTTTTTAACCGACTTCAATTTCATAGAAGGAGGAGGTTCTGTATTCGGTTGTGGCTATGTTTTTTTTTTTTATGTATGTTCACCGATTACTCCGAGACCCGTGGGCCGATTTGACTAATTCTTTTTTTGTTCATTAGAAGGTACTTCCAAGGTGGTCCCACATAAATCTGGTGCTGTTCTGATGATGGGATCCATGAGGAATTGAGGGAACTCCTCAATTTTTAAATGCAAATGTATGGTAATTTGGGTGTTTTCTTAAGCAACTCGAGCATTTTCTCTCGAATACCATCAATTTGATGAAGTTGACCTGATGATGATGATTGTTTTGATGATAATCATGACGATATCTTAAAATGTAGGACGTTCAGCGATTACTTCAAGACCCGTGGTCCGATTTGAGCAATTATTTTTTTGTTTGAAGGGAACTGCCTCCAAGGACGTCCCACATTAATCTGGTGCTGTTCTGATGATGGGATCCATGAAGAATTGATGGAACTCCTCAATTTTTAAAGGCACATGTATGGTGATTTGGGTATTGTCTTAAGCAAATCAAGCATTTCCTCTTGAAAACCACTAATTTGATGGAGTGGACCTGATGATGATGATTGTTGATGATAATGATGATGATTTTATAAATGTAGATTACTCCAGAACCCGTGGTCCGATTTTAGTAATTCTTTTTTTGTTTGAACGAAGTTACCTCCAAGGTGTTCCCATAATGTTATTGGTTCTAATCTGATGATGGAATTCATAAGGAAATGAGGGAACTCCTCAATTTTTAAAGGCACGAGTAAGGCGACATCGTTGTTTTCTATAGTAACTCAAGCATTTCCTCCCGAAAATCACCAATTTGATGAAGTTCAACTGTAGCCTTACCACGAGTTTGACACTACATATTCGCTATAACGTCTTCGTAACTTTCTATACATCTCGCTCGCACTAATGGGATGCCAGTACGAGCGAGACGCATAGAAGTAAGTTATGCACACGCTAGCGAATATGTCAGTGTTAGACTTATGGTAAGGCTACTGAGGACTCGGGAAATGGCGGTTGAAGGGTTCGTGGTTCAGGCTTCAGGGTCGAGGGGTTCCGTGATATGGATTGATGTGCTGTGAGGTTGAGTGATCGGGGGGTTGAGGGATTGAGTCAGTGACGAAGACTCACGGGGCGGAGGATCGATTTTGTGTTTGTGCAGTGACAAGAATGATTTCGAATTTAGTGATACGCATTATTATGCTTTTCATTCATGCGTCACGCGTCACTCATAAGCTTTTAACAATGCCATAAAACTAAAAATGGAAAAATAAAAACTTTTACAAAAAAAAGTAAACCGACTTCAAAAAGGATCAAATAAAAAATTATCCGTTTTAAGTATATGCGTTACCAACTGATATGTTTGAAGTCGGTGCCAAGACAAATATTAATAATACCGGTCAAAAATAATCAGCTTTATATCTATAAATCATATTACAACTGTACTAATATTATAATGGTGAAAGTAATTCTGTCTGTCTCTTTGTCACCTTTTCGGCTAAACAACTGCCATGTTAACTGGTGAAATTTGCGATGCAGGTAAAAAGTTAAAGCCCTGTAGATGCATGGTCCTTGAATTGTTTTATAATTTGAAATCAGTTCTCTGGATAAGAGACGGGAAATAACTCAGTCCCAATCCCACATCTGTGTACTGACTATGGCCAGTTCGAAAATTAGTAAAAATTGCTCTTTAAAAAACATGTCAGCAATCGCATTAGTTTTATACTAGTACGGACAAACATGGTACGAACTCCGCCAAGGTGAATTGACAGTTGGTTCTTAGGTATCTACAGAAAGTATGATCATTGCTGTCGTGTAAGGCAATCTAACGTACATACATATAGCCACATTCTTATCAAATCGCCCTAGAAAATCAATTGGTATCCTTCAAATTTGTCTTGGCACCGACTTCAAACATATCAGTTGGTAACGCATATACTTAAAAACGGATAATATTTTATTTGATCCTTTTTGAAGTCGGTTTACTTTTTTTTGTAAAAGTTTTTATCATACACGACATTTCCGTGGACGAAGAATCAAGATGGATACCCATTGTATACATATACAATTAATTTTATTTTATATGTAAAAAATAAAACATAATATTTATAAACACATTTATTACCTGTCTTTTGGCCCCAACTATGAGCTCAATCTTAAGTAGTTCTATTAGGTATAAATGAGCGATCTAACATTAGCCACCAAAGAGTTCCACTATCCATTTTCTTGTCCCATTATCATCAAATTTAACCAAGTTTGACCAAATTTATATATTATATATTTGTCATCTGTATATTCAAATCTCTGCGGCTAGATGTAGGTTAAAATCGACTTGCGAGATTTCATTACATTGTCAGTTAGTTGCAAGTCAAGGTAATTGTTATAAAATGTTAATTAATTAACAAAAGGACTCCAATTCGTGCTTCATGCACGAAAATAATAGGGTGTTTCATTATTCCGAATTTTCGATTTTCATCTGACTTTGCTCGAATTCTTGTTCTAACTGATAACATAATATTATACGTTAAAAAAAATTAAAATCGGTCAACATTTAGAGGTTGCATAACATCAACAAAGGTTTTTCAAATAACCAATGACTCTACATCGGAGGGTAGAAAATTGTTTAAGCGGCTACCATCAAAGCGGAGAGTAGTGTGATACTGAACCTTCTACATATAAATAAATTTTAAAATTAGTAGTAAACTTGGATTTTGGTTACTCGATAAATGTTCTAATTAAGATTTTTCAGTTTTTCCACCTGTTCCCAAAGGAAAAGCGCTTTTATCGTGTTTTAGACGCAAAATTCAGTTTTCTCATTCGATTTTAGTATCAGTTCATTATATTTTGTCATTTTAGAACATAGTTCATTTTCACGCAATGTATGGGGTTCTCACTCTACCTTTTCAACTTGTGCAACCTTCGATTCGATTCTTTTGAAAATTGAAATACATATATAGTTTTTAGTGTGGGGAGACTCCATTGGTGAGCAAAGTCAGGAAATATATTACAACTTTTTTTTCTCCATACAAAAGTGAATCAGCCTAGAAAATAATTACCCTTAGTGTGTTATTAAATATGAATTTGTGTGTCAGACCACTAAAGCTGGATATATAAACATTGTTTTCCTTTGAGAAATTAACTGCATTTTAATTAACACGGAATAGTTTGCGTCACGAACGTGAGGTTTCCTACGCAGTTATCTCGCTGGGAAAATTGTTGAGGTTGGGCGGCATTTCTAGTGGGACATTTCAGGAAACATTTTAGCCTATTACTCCTATACGTAAGACTAGTGACCCGCCCCGGCTTCGCACGGGTTAACAAATTATACACTTAAACCTTCCTCAAGAATCACCTTTATTGATGGATGAAAACCGCATGACAATCCGTTCAGTAGTTTTTGAGTTTATTGCGAATATACAAACAAACACACAGACAGACGCGGCGGGGGACTTTGTTTTATAATGGCTCCTCTTCACGTTGGGTCAACGCCAACGCCAACGAGGGACGCAGCCATGAGGTAGTATGAGATAGCAATATCACTTGCTCCCTCTAACGCATAAATGCGTCCCTCGTTGGCGTTGGCGTTGGCCCAACGTGAAGAGGAGCCTTTAGGTGTAGTGGTTTAGTGGAGTCATGCGCTAGCAACTGATATGGTTGAAGTCGGTTCAAGCCAAATAGTTTCGGTACCGGGGTCAAAATTCTTTTCGTTGCTGTGTGTTTTTGTCCCCAAATAATGTGACGGAGTACAGCTTTTTATAATTATGGGATGAAAATGGAAATTTATTTTTTATTTTTTGTCATTTAAAATATAATCTACAGCTACAAAGACATGCGATAGCACTCGACTTTTTTTTTATTTGATATAAGACGGAAATACAAGCGTGACATGGTGGTCAGAAATAAGACAACGAAAATAATTTTGATCCACCGGTAATTTGTTTTTTTTTTATCGAGCCCCATCAGGGTCAGCAGGGTTTTGTCGCTTTTATGTTTTGGCTTGGCACCGACTTTAAGCATATCAGCAGCATAAATGCAGCTGACTGCATTGCTGCAGGAAACGTCACAAAGACACGAAAAATGTATTTAACATTAGACGTAAACAATTAAGGAACTGTTTTAAGGATGACTCACGCTAGACCGAGCCGTGCCCGGGCCGAGGAGACACACATGACATTTTCTATGACGGCTGATCGGTGATCACGTGGTGCTTTTCATAGAAAACGAAGCGCCGGAAGCGCCGGCCTGGCCCCGGCCCGGTCTAGCGTGAGTCATCCTGTAAGCGCCAAAAGCGCTAACGGTTTTGTCGTTCTATTCTATACGCGCTTTTAATTGAAAGCTGCCAGAAATGTTCTTTGTATACAAATCGGAAAAGAAACTCAAGAATTAGGGATGTCAAGACTTTCAATCAAGCTGCGTAAATAAATTAAAACGGATTTACAGAAACAAGCTTCGCAAAGATCCCTTAATTGGAATCATTTGTTCCAAAAGTCCGCTAAATGCTCCCCGAAGATGAAACTATTCATTGGGTCACAAAGGATAAACAAATGGGTGCCGTTCGCCTAACAAATGTGGGTGGTGGATGGGCCAGTGTATCGATAAGGGAAACTAATATGTCAAAACAAATTGTGCTTTCTTTGGCTTGCGGTGAGATTGGAAAGATTTGTTTTGTTAATGGAATCTGATGATGATGAATATGATGATCATCTCGGCCTGACAGAGGCAATCGGCCCGATTCGAACTCTAAGATACGTCAAATATTACGTCTAGATACGATATGAATTAGATATGTCAGTGTCAAAAGTGACGATTTTGTTTGAAGAAATGTCACTTTTGACACTGACATATCTAATCCATATCGTATCTATACGTAATATTTGACGTATCGTAAAATTCTAATCGGGCCTAATTTCGGCTTGATACTAAATAGTACGAGGACAAATGAAATATTCTTTTAGTCGATATCGATAAACTTTACCATACCAGACCACATGATACCAACACTGATTTAAAGTTTCACAATTTTTACTCATTATTATACTTACGGCTCGATTCGGGAAATAAATGAGAGGTTCACTACATATGAAATAGTAAAGATATCCAGTTCCACAACAAAAGGTACCATTGCCCCGGCTGAATATTGGCGCGGCGTTAATAATAGTGTAAGTGCCAGCCGCCATAAGGTACCTTTTGCCGGAACGTCACATAACTTTGCTATTTCATACCTAGTGAATCTCTAATTCATTTCCTGAATCGCGCCGCTAATCGCTTATAATTAAGTTTTACAATTTACCTCCGTCGTTTCGAGGACCCATCGTTATGTAAAAATATTATAATCGTGATTATATTAATATGAACAGAATTAATATTATTGCCACCATTTTGAACATTTTCCAAAAGAAATAATTGACAAAAAAACTATGTAACTATAGAACCAGCATACAAAATTTCACTAGAATCGGTTGAAAAATGAGACCTCTGGAAAAGAACATCCGGACATACAAATTCTTTTTTGGCCAAGCTGAAACGGAGACCTTTGCTTTTCGCTTAGTCAATTATTTTCCCCAGGAATCAGTAGGTAGAAAAGTAAGATTCATAGTCATAAAATATCCTGTCATAAAACATTCTCTTATCCGCTTACGATTACATAATAACATGCCTCAGAAGGGTAACTTGATCGTTATTATTGAATGTAAACACAAAACAATAGTTCGGGTAGTAATAATTTCCTTTTCACTCGGCTCACTCCTAACAAGGGTTTGATTCTAATGTAGACGCTACTGTTTATGTAGAAGTCTGACGTCATTATAAATAAATATTGAATATGTAGTTATGCAGTTAATAAGTTTGTGTGAGTACCTACTGATATTAGTTGTAAGATTAAAATGTGTCACTAACGAGGTTGATCCTTTGTTGGTTTTAAATAAAATGAATTTAATTTTAAATTAAATTTAATTATTACGATAGTACAATCGCCTGCGCTTGCGGTGTTCCAGTTGAGAAAACATTGCCTTAATCCTTACTACCTGCAAGGCGTTCAAACGAGTATCGCCCTAAGGGTTTCCACCGCGACCTCAGGCGATTGTACCTATTATTTAAAATTGTTTGTTTATTATATTTTATGGATAAACGACGTGTAGAAATAAAAACTGTACTAAGTATTAAGTATTAAAACATCATTTTATCGGGAAGAAATAAACAAACATAATAAAACAGTTACACCGTAACGATGTTTGTGGAGTCGGTGTATGCGGGCAAGTTTGCTGTGTACTAATTACTACGGCGATGGATGTCTTCATAAACGCCTTCCCTACATACTCAACAGCCTGCCCTCTGACATCAGACAGGAAGCCAATAAAGTAAAATTTGGTAAAAAGTTGCGTAGTTACCTCGTAAATCGCGTATAGTAATTGTTGAGCATTATTAGTAATGATAGATGTAAACGATTTTGTTATAAGAGAGTAGAGACTGCACGATCCCACAGTCAAACCGTGTAAACTGTTTTGTGGGACACTGTACTTGTATAAGCTGTATATTTTTATGTTAATAAAAAAAAAATCTTAAAAACCTACAGATAAAAAATTTGGCCAGATCGCCGTCAACGGGCAAGGTGCCCAGAAGGCTGGCCGTATTTCCCTGCTGTATGGCGATACTAATTCGCTGGGCGAAATAGTGGCCAGCCCTCTGGTCACCAGAAGCCTATTAGGCGCACCGAAAAGTCTTTGTACAGTCGACGCGCACTCCCCATGGCCCCAAAGTTTCGACACCAAACGCCGCAAACATGTAGCTGCTTCCCAGAGCGGCATATTTGCGGCGCTTGAGGCTTTCGGCTTTTCGCCGCCTTTTATCGGGTCTGGCGAATTTGTTTTGTTACCTATAATTCGGACATCATCATCATCATCCGCTGCAACAACCAGGAGTCCAATTCGGATTTAACAACTTGTTATAAGGTTTTTGATCTTGTTTTGATACGACCCTGAAGATCGTTCACGCTGATTGGTGCATGTGAAATGAAGTGAAAGTCGTGCGTGAGATACTCGCCAATCACGAAGATGATCATCAAGGTCGTATCAAAACCGTTACAAACTGATTAATTAAAATTCATCATCATCATATCAGCCAGAGGACGACTGCTGGACATAGGCCTCCCCCAAAGAGTGCCACAATGATCGGTCTTGCGTCACCCGCATCCAGCGGACTCCCGCGACCTTTACCAGGTCATCAGTCCACCTTGTGGGGGGTCTACCCACGCTGCGCCTGCCGGTGGTCGCCACTAGAGAACCTAAAAAAAAATTTACCTTATAATTTATTATTGGTATGAAACGACTTTGATATGATCAGCAGAGTGCCTTTTACGACTTGAATCGTAGTTTTCGCGATCGAAAAGATTGCAAACCGTAAGCGAGTTTAAAATCTGAAACCGCTCCTTTAGAACACTTTAATTATATTATTTGAGTTTGTGTTTAAAGTATGCAATCTCAAGGTTGTACTAATTACAAAACAACGCACGTCCATCCCGTTTCCAAGCAATTACCCTTCACTTTTAGCGTTTCAACTGTGGCAACTACAGTTACCGAGTCGTTTAACCGTGAAGTTCCGCCCGGAGATAAACGCGGGATGTAATTAGCAGCCTCGATAGTGGAGGCACAGGTGCGAATGTTAAATAGGACATAAATTGCCTAGGAATCGTTCATCTTGAATGTGGGTCAAACAGATCACTGTGTTATGTCTTTCCTGTAGACATACACAAGAGTTAAGGGCTATAAAGGTTAATTTTCTTATTTAACCCTTATCCACGTGAAAAGGTCCTCCTTTTATTTAAAGAACTATGATAAAATCATTACTTACATGCCCACAAGCTGTTAACTATTGCCCACAGGAGAGAAAACTAGCGTGTTATCGCGAACAGCACATTTTTCTCTCCTGTGTGCAATAGTTAACAGCTTGTGGGCATGTAAGCAATGATTTTATCATAGTTCTCTAAATAAAAGGAGGACATTTTCACGTGGATAAGGGTTAAATAAGAAAATTAACCTTTATAGCCCTTAACTCTTGTGTATGTCTACAGGAAAGACATAACACAGTGATCTGTTTGACCCATGTATCTGTTTAAACCTCGTAACGCCCAATGAGAATTGCAATGTACACCCATTTCAATTTAATTGGAGCCTTTCATTAACCGAATAAAGTACCACTACTTTTGTTTAATTGATTTCTGAAGCAAACGAATTTATCTCAATTTACTGTACGAGGATGAGCTCTAAGAGAACATTAAATATTATATCAGTTAACACATTCACTGCCAGCGACTGGGTTCTCTGTTCGTAGGCCCTTTTTACTACAAATAGGAAAAACCGTTGTATCGGCTACGCTCGTAGCGCGGTAGCTCGCGCTAGCAGTGAATGTTATGCTAACGCACTATCGGTGCGATTCGGGAAATGAATTAGAGATTCACTAGATATGAAACAGTAAAGATATGTGACGTTCCACGGCAAAAGGTGCCTTATGGCGGCTGGCGCCGCGGTTCGGGAAATTAATTACAGATTCACTAGATATGAAATAGTAAAGATATGTGACGCTCCACGACAAAAGGTACCTTATGGCGGCTGGCCCTTACGTCGCATAGCGCCGCAATAATATTGGAGCTGTGTTAATAATAGCGTAAGCGCCAACCGCCATAAGGTACCTTTTGCCGTGAAACGTCACATATCTTTACTATTTCATACCTAGTGAATTTCTAAATCATTTCCCGATTCGCGCCGTTTAATACTTTTAATAATCCTACATATAAATAAGAGTTACACGGCCCGATTCTAACTTTAAGATTTGACGTATCTTAAAGTTGGAATCGGGCCGACAATAACATGCGCAACATCGTAGCAGTTCGTAGCAAAGAGCCTCAATATTTCCTATTCAAAAGTGTCTAAGCAGCTACGCTCGCTAACATCACAATAAGCTATTACCGGCCGGATTCGAACTTTAAGATACGTCAAAAATTTGCTAAAGATACGACATGGATCGGATATATCAGTGTCAAACGTGACGTTTCTACTAAAACTTCACTTTTGACACTGACATATCTAATCTATATCGTACATAGACGTAATATTTGACGTATCGTTAAGTTCGAATCGGGCCGTAAGCTATTAACGGCCCAATTCCAACTTCAGTCAGTGTCAAAAACGACGTTTTTGTTTGAAGAAACGTCACTTTTGACACTGACATGGTCCATGTCGTATCTTTAGCAAAATTTTGCCGTATCTTAAAGTTCGAATGCTTCGTTCGCGAATTGCGCAGAACGCAGACCGAAGTTCAGTATTATCCCCAGACGTGCGCCACATCTCATGCACGAAGTCTTATTTAATATACTGCATAACTCAGCCCGAGGGGAATTAGTTACATTCATAGGGTTTCCATGACACTTTGCTGTAATAAAAGTGATGTGAGCATTTTTTCTATTAAAACTGTGTTATGTCAAATGAAATATACTTATACTATATTCCATATTTATTTTAAAAATGTTCTAAGAAGATGTTCTAATGTTCTTGTGTAGATTAAGAGAATAATAAGAATATATTACCTAATATACTCCTACCTTAAAGGCTGGCAACGGTCTTGCAACCTCTCCGGTCTTGCAGATATCCATGAGCGATGGTAATCGCTTACCATCAGGCGATTCGTCTGCTCAGTTGCTTCCTTTATCATAAAATAACACCATAAAAGCCACATTTTCATAAAAAAAATTACTGACTGAATTAAAGGAGTATTTTTCTGCAGGTTTAACATAGACATGACTCTAACAAAGAAACTTCTGTTTAAAGCAGTACAACGGTATTGTGACATGTATTCTCCGAGCTTTATTTTATTTTCTGTACCGTAAAATGGGGTGAGTAGGGACAAAAATGACATTCAAACCTCGATTAACATTTTATTTTTATAATTTATGCAAACGTTCCGACCGTTTGTATTTTAGTTTTTTTTTAATGATTTTAGGTAGTTCCATTTCATAACTTTAATGATAAACACAAAATCCCTCCTCACCCCGTAGTACCTCGTAGTTGGGGTGAGATGGGATTTCATACAAAAGGTGACTTTGAAACGTTGTTGAATCGATTTTTTTTATTATGATTATTATTATAGATCAATTTGTAATAGAAATACATTATTTACGTAGCAATAGCCTTTAAAAACCATCTCATCCCCCTGTCATCCCTTCTCTCCCCATTCATAACCCGACTCTCCTCGCAATCCCTACTCACCCCATTTTACGGTATATAGCACACCCCAACTTTTTAAAATACCAAGGTAAGAAACAGAGACGGGGAAGGTTTATTTACTTAGTAACCGGTTTATTTATTTAAATTATATACTACAGTAGCGGCTGCAGAGCGTATATTGAGTCATCTTTTAAGCGTGAAAAGTTTTAAATATACGTGCTTCCACAGCGCCGTAGATATAACAGAATATTGCTAAGGTACCTCTTTTCTTGTCATCTCTCGCCCAAAGATTTACCTTTCAGGGATTCCGCATTATAAAATATATTATGAACATCCGTTCATATTTATCGCTAGAAGTTAATTTATTATTCTCATAGGTTTGATGATCAATAGACTCAGTTTCGGAAAAAAATCAAATAGATGGTCAAAGGTAATGTGCATCCCCGCGGCAAATTAAAGTATTAACGTATAGTTATTACAACAATTTTCACAGATCGACCTAGTCCCACAGTACAGTTACATAACTCAAGACGGTCTACCAGGATTCGAACCCAGGACTTGCTGCTTTGTAGGCATGGTCACTACCGACTAGACTTCGTCATATAAGTCTGCCATGTTCTTGAAATTCCAGATGCAAACTTCCGAAACTAATATGGCCAAAGAAATGCTTGTTCTACAACAATAGTTGGTATAAAAGGTCACAAGAAAATATTGTAGCTACCTACATAATATCCGAAAGAACCGGATTCTTAAATGCCGCTTAGCTTTTCAATTTCATCAAATATCGGTGAATAATACAGAGCGAACTGTTAATTTTCACCAGCCGAAGAGGTATTAGCAAATGAAGTATGGAAACGCCAACGCATGAGGAACATGTGTCCAACATAAACTAAGTGCTCCGACACATGCTATATCACATATACTATTTGGGACAACAAACTGCATACTTACGTCACATGTTTAACATCTGTTAATTTTAAGATTGTGTTGTTACAAATAAATTATCTTTCATTTTCATTATTAGTGATATGTCTAATAGTCTACGTAGTATGTAGTATGTAGTATATCATCTGTAGCCTTGTTTCATTTAACCGATAATATCCAAATGCCGCTCCAGCGACTTTCTGCATTCTGCATCTCAATTACTTACCTTCTTTAAACTGTTTTAGTAGTCTCACGATTCACCGCAACTCTAAAAACAATTTTATTCTAGACCCACTTTACCCAGTTGCGAATCATTGCGCATTTTAATTAAAATAATTTTTCCAGTGGGAACCCAGTTATTTCCATATAATAATGCAAATAAAGCTGCTTTAAAGTGGCACTTTAGTTGGTTGTGTTAGTTTGTTGACAGTCTAAAATCCGAGCGAGAAGTTAGTTGGTTGGAGTCCGGCGCAGCCACTCCATCGAGCCATTTCCTGCGGCCGGGCGCGGGCGACCTTAGATTGTAAATCATAGATAGGGATAGAGGGAAAATCGCTGCTGTTATGAAATCGATAAATAATCTGATTTATTTTTTTGCAAGGAATGAAGAAGCATTCCTAGTTATGGGTATACTAAGGTGACATAAAAAAGTAACAAAATACCGTGTCCCCATCTTGTTGGTCGCTACTCAAGAACATACCTGCACAAGGTATTTATTACAGGTTCAGTCACATAATTATATTGATACTATATTGGTACATATTATAATAACAGTCCATTCGAAAAAATAAACAATATCACATAGAATACAAGTCTTAAACGGGTGATACTGCACACAGCCGGTTGAAAAAACTGTCGGCAGAATACTCAGTAAGTTTGTCTCTCACTAAACTTTCTTCGAGGAAGCTGAAAATATATGAGAATATTTCCTACATATAAAAAGTCCATTCTAGTCGCGTTGCCAACGCTACGTTTAGCTAGAGCCGATAAAGTTGAGCGAATTCAACACAGTTACCGCTCAACAAACGTGAAAGTTTTTACACAGATATTGGTAGAATCACCCAGTTCAAAATTTGTCACGAGTCGTATATATACGACTGGACTCAGTACAAACAGCAACAATCCTAACTGTATATCGGTGGACCTTATTACAAAAGGCATAAGGTCCACCGATGTACACTTAACAGCGTGGGCAATAGTACCTAGCTACTGTATCAGTAGGTATTAACACTTATTTATAATGCGCTCAAAAACGTAAGCGTAATACATTTATTTTAACTGAAATGCATTGATAAACAAACCAAACATAATGTTAAAATTTTATATCCCAATAAACGTTTCATTTAATTTCAAAGTAATTCACAATGTTAACATAGGTAATAAACAAATTAAAACCATATGCGTATACGTAAAAGGTATGCGTATTGGGCCAAACAAGGCATTAATTACATTATAATAACACTACTAGGAAGTAATGGAAGTTACATCATAATGTAATTATTACCTATAATAAATCATATTGCACAGATATTGACCACATTTGAAGGTACATTCGGGCATAGATTAATCATGGATATATTATGTAAATAATAATAAAAAAAGAACATTTTGAAGTCAGTAGAATTTTCGTCTGTCAGACAAAATAGCATCTCAGGATGACGTGGAGATGGCTACTGCAGCTGAATTGCTGTTTCGATATTACTGCTGCGGCATGTTGCAGGTGTGACACTCATTTTATCAAGGAAATTGACAGATATAGCGGCGATATCACCGCTGCTGCAGTTGATATGAATGTCACTTCAGCACTGCAACGTAGTGTTCTAAAAATTTGCCTTTTGGTCTTGAAACTCTGGGTTACCTATGAACCCACTATTCGAGTTTGATACGGTGATGAATTGATATTAATTTTATCGCATTTTTGCACACATAGTTACATTGGTGTGAGAGGAACACAATGATTTTAATATCAAATTTAAGATAAAATAAATATCATGTGTTCGCATTCCGAGTACGGCTACTGAAAAGCTAGTGTACATTTCATTAAAAGCGTAACGGACGTACGCCTATGCGTTAAAGCTCATTTTATATGGGTTTTTGAATAGCGCGCCAAGCGGGACGTTTTGCAAACTCAAAATCCCATAAGTAAAAAATGAGCGTGACATCCGTCACGCTATCGAATTAAATTTAACTAGGGGTCCTGTATTTCACAGTTTGTTTTTGTAACCAGTTCACGCGAAAATGTAAACTGTGCGATTAAAGGGACCAGCCAACGTTAACTATTCATGTCACACGTTTAAATTAAACGGGAAACTAAATAGAAGACGGCCATTTAATTGCCTGCACTGTTTGAATAATGTAAATGGGACATTGATGTAAAAAGCAATGGACTTTGTACAAATGTTTAAATACCCTACACGTTTGCAGATTCATTGTAACAAAGTAAAATAGTTGGTAGTATGTATTTTAGCATTAAGTCTGCCATTTGTTTGTTTTCATTATTTGTGCATTAAAGTTTATACAAATAAATAAGATTATCAATACAACAACACAACGACGATTATCAAAATAGTCAGCAACAGAAGTTGCTAAGCGGGCCAGGTGACGCGAGTTTATTGTTAAGAGAATAAGAGGTTACTCGCCCGCTTAGCAACTTCTCCTGCTGACTGTACAACAATACAAAAAATATTTATAAGGCGTCTTCATCATACCACGCAGAAGTACCTACTTAGTTATTTAACCAAGAATTTTTATTCTAATACTTACTTCCCATTGTACGTTTAGCATAATTATGATATCAATATTGATGTGAGGTATGTGGTTAAAACCACAAATAATATTCAAATAACACTCTCAAAATATAACTAAGCCGTTTCAAAACCGGCTCTTAAATTCTCTCGCATACTGCCATTCCATCGCGTCGCGAAATCAGTGTTACTCACAACCGTAAATAATTCTGATTGTGCAACGTAATATTACTTGGAGTGTATAAAGGAGAAATATGCGGTCGCTCGTGTTTTGTTTTAGCGTTTATAAAGCGGCCCGCTTTTATGGTTTATAGCTCAATAATAAAGCTCGTAAAAACCCACAGACCCTCGTTGTAACTTCCCCTGTTACACAATTGAGACATAGCCTTCGACTGAGTCCCCGGCCTTCCTTAAGGGACTGGAGTACTTATGCTTACATAGTTTTTTCAGCAACGGGTCCCTGAATTTTTATCTGATTGGCATGCCGTCCGAGAAGTTTTCCGAGAGTATATAGTGAGTATAGGCCAATCAAATTAGATTTTTTCAAAATATTAATTCACAGCAAGCTGGAATTCGTTTTAATACCTTCATTTGGTCCTAAATGCGTGTAATCCGAGTTATAAATTACATACTAATACATGTAACACAATATATCAAATACATACTGCTGATATAATAGGTACACCTACTTTCTTTTGGTTATGCCCTAATCAGGTGAAAATAAAAACACACCAAAAGAAAAAATAAGTAGGTACCTATTTGTACCTCGAAAGAATACATAATAGTCCCGAATATTATAAAAAGAAAGTGTAAAATACCATCAACCGGGGTGAATAGGGATAGCTGGGGGAATAGGGTCAAAACTTAAAATGTGAATAACCTGACAAATTCTTAAATAATACCCACACAAATTGTATCATTTGATTGAAAATAACATTAGATTTTGTATGATACTATTTTTGTGGGTAGTTATCACGAAATTGTCAGGTTATTTACATTTTAAGTTTTGTCTTTATTCACCACAGTCATCCCTATTCACGGTTGACGGTACTTATATAGTAGTGCCTCAACATGCATTACAGCCGTATGAGCTCTTAGAAAACTACAAATTAATATCTGTCGTTTGACGCGATTCTTACCTCTCTATCATGAACATTTTAAACTTCATTCAAATATGAACTCCTAATAGTACAGTTTTAATTGTCAAACAAATATTTCCAATGTAATTGTAATTCAAGAACAGAACTAAAACTAGTTTCCTGCCCAATTTATAAACGATCAAACTTTAGAAAACTAACAGAAAACTTGTATGGCTTATATAAACTGAATGACAATCAAATAATACATAAGAAGTGTGTTTACTACCTACTTACTACAACGCTCTCCCTGTTTATTGCGCGTAGCGTCCAACTTTGCACGCGTTTATTGAATTTTGCTATCGCTGCATGCAAATTAGGCTTCAGCTCGTACTTGCAACTTGCCGGCAACTTTGCGCAGAGATTCAGTTACTCGTTTAATATAATTTAAACATGAAACATGCGGTATGAATTTATTTTCACATTGCAGTTTTTCCCAACGTTTAAAGGAGTATATGTGTAGCTGATATCATAGAAAAACTGTTTATGATAAGGATAAGGATCTCTGTAAGAATGAAATGGCAGTTCTATAATTACCTTTTTTTAAATTTAATTGATTTTTTTTAAGTCAAAACTTCTTTAGCGGCGCTGTGCACTTTTTGAGGTGGGGAAAAAATGATAAACTCGAGACAGCGTAAGGCGTAACGCGTAAGGCGTCTCTCCTCTCTTTCTACCGCACGGCGAAAATGTATGCCTGAACCTGCTGTTTCATGTAGGCTGCGCAGGGCGCTTGCGTGACTTATGATATGTGTGACGGACAATGTCATTGTTTTTTGATTTAAATGCCATCTAGTGAGTTTCCCTCAAACTGGTACTAATATAACGGTAGTACCAGTAGTAACAGTGATGTGCTTAGGGGTTTCAAGTAATGCGACGATACAACGCTAGATGGCGTTAACCTCAATTATACATAGTGCTGCAGACATTTTACACTATGTGGCCCTGTTATTAATATACTGTCATTGAGTTTTCACTTCTGACGGCACTCCCGGAGTGCAACCCGTTGTTTTTTTATTTAATTTTTGAATACTTTGTATTTTATTTGACATGTAAATGAGATGTACATTTATCAATAAATCATCTGAAATCTGAAACCTAACGATATAATTAATAATAATCTGATTTAGGTTATAGTAATGTGTATCGTATGTAAGCATCAGTAGTTTACGACCACAACCATGAAAATTAAACCACAAGGAACGAGAACGAAAAAAGATTTGTTTTCCATCACAAATTAAGATAATGAGAAAAACAAAATTTAAAACGTAGAACGACAAATAAAATTCACACTTAACATATCGCCACTACAAGCCATATTGCCTTCATAAAGATGCATACGTCGTCATGGCAACTAACACGGAATGCGTTTGACAGAAAACGAATTTAATATAGCAGACGCAATATCAAGACGAAGCGCATAGGTGTGCACAGGACTTTAGTTGGCGCTCCGTTTACTAAACCTCTAAATGTAGAATTTTCGTACCTGTATTTGCGGGTGTTTTTTAAAACAATATATCTTAAGCACCGTCTAGAATCCTATTATAACTTCCACTTTGCATACTATGCAATTAATCATGTCGGTTGTTACTTAATTCCGAGCTGCAGCGCCCAAGGCAGTTTCATTTATCCTCCCAGTTCCATTGTGTTACTTTCTTAAACTTTACGGGAACTAACGATAATGCTAATACATCATTCTTTTGTTTTTGTTTTGAATTCGCCGCCACTCTTTTTGTTGTTAAATTAATTTATCTTGAAGTTTGGGACGTTGGCGTTGGATTTTGAAATACTACTTTACTTTTATTGATGAAAAAAAAAACAGACTACTCTATAATAACTATGTACAAAGAGTGAAAAGTAGTAAGTACCTAAGGTTTATAAATTCCAATACTAACTAGTATAGCAAAAAATTGTGACTTTTCCGAAATATTTCGAGTGCAAATTTCTCAAATTTGGAAAATTTCCAATGGCACCCCAGTTCCCACCACGCATAACAACCAAAACAGCCATTGGAATATCTGTTTGAATTAGGAATTTCACGAAAATATGGTTAAAAATGGCTGTCTGTTGCGGGTGTTATGCGAGGTGGGTCAGTACCTGTAGACCATTATTTTTCGTACACGAGACAAGCCACGGGTAGCAGTGAGACAGGACGAGCTGATAATGATTATTATTTTGACTGGTGTAGGAAAGCCGCGAGTATTAGGTACATTTTACGATCTATTGTTTTGCTTAAACAAAGGGATCGGTGTGATTTTAAGGCTTCCTTTTGTAATGTTAAAGTATCTCAGTGGACATAAAATTCCTGTACTTACCTACCTGATAAATACCTACTTACATGAAAAATATTTTTGAAACCGTAACTATCAGAATGATATATTTAAATCATGTTATTGTGCGGAAGTGAAATACCAGATAACTGAATGACATCAGTTAAATGTCATTCTAATATCAGTGTACATTCGAATTGGCCTGAAAGTCTCGAAAATGTAATTTTCAGTACGAAGATAACGTACGTTTAATCTTCAGTAAATGCATTTCACATAATCTCTGCCATGTCTTACTAGACCCACAACAAAACTTTAATAATATTTTCTACTAAAGAAACTCTATCTAGAATACTATCGTAACTAAATATGAACCAGGCGAACGTAGACTCACACAATAATGATGTGTCATTTCCAGAGAAATTATTTGAGACCCGCGGGAAATTTTGCTAGCAATATTTGAAAATAATAATGTCATTTAGAAAATAAATTCGTTTAAAATTGTTTTTGTAGTTATCATATTGGCGGGTAGACATTCACTACAAGGCATAGGATAGGATGTGGAGGTTTCCGCAGTAATCTTCAGCAACTCATAGTACACTGTCATCTTACTTCCCTGCAATGCAATCAGATCCTCAGTCCACCTTGTTGGAGACTATTTCTTGCTACCTACGTTCTCCGGATTGGAATCGTTTACTGTTTCAATAAATACTATCAATGCTGTAATGCCACACTACTGCTTTATAAACCATATCTCTTTTGCGTTCCAGAATATGAGAATACTACCGGCTACAGACTGCCCGGTTCGAACTTTAAGATACGTCTATTAATAGATCTAGAAATGATATGGATTAGATGTGTCAGTGTCAAAAGTGACGTTTTTGTTTTGTAGAAACGTCACATTTGACACTGCCATATCTAATCCATATCGTTTCTAGATCTATTAACTGACGTATCTTAAAGTTCGAATCTGGCCTAGAGAACATCACCAACAGCACGGAATTACAGAAGAACAGACGTCAGTAATATTTTCTCGTTCATAGCAATACTTGTGGCAGTATTTCCGTACAACAAAATCTACTCGCAGCAGGACGCATCACTAGCTACAGGGACATAGAGACGTTTGTAATACCTGCTCGATTGCTGGTAATTACCTAACGGTGGCAGTATTTTATCATGTACAGTCGCCATCAGATATATCGGAGCGGCCAAGGTGCTCACAAATATCGGAACACGCCTCTATTGTCAGGGCGTTAGAGCGCGTGTTCAGATATTGTGAACACCTTGGCCGCTCCGATATATCTGATGGCGACTGTACCTACCTACAACTGGCGGCAGCAGGGTGCCTCATTAGCTGCATGCAATTTCAGTGGACATATACTTCAGTAATATTGAATCCTTTATGGCAATCCTTGCCTGTGGCAATATTAATACTTACACGATTTTTTAAAAGGCCACTTTTTATAATCTCTAAATTGGCAGCGCTGTTGTGGTTATAATAGTGTACAATTGTACATCACTAGCGGCAGAGTTACAGAAGGAACTTGGGAAGAGACGTGAGTACCTAATATCTCATTGTTTACGGCAATACTTACACGTGGCTATATTCCCTCACAAGAAAATATCGCCAACAGTCGTGTGCATCACTAGCAACATGGAAATACAGAGGGGACGGACGTTTATAATAAAATCCTAATTGTGTACGGCAATATTCTCTCATTTGTGGGGTTCGTCACTAGCAACATTGAGTTACAGAGGGAACACGGGAACAGACGTCAGTAATATTTGCTCGACTACGAGTGTAATTAAGTGACGTGTTATAGCGTCACATGCGACAAGTATGTGAATAGAGCTCACATGTACAGTCAGCTGGAATAGCATCCGATAAGACAACGACTTATCTCTATTTGAGCAACTATTAGAGTGTGACAGATGTTTCTGAACGTAAACGGTAGATATAATTAATACATAACGGTAGATATTTGTATAGTTATTTGTTTTACAAGGGGGCAAAGTTGTTGTTTAACCGCTCGTGCTAATATTGATACCCGAGCAAGCGAAAATTTCCAAAATTGAACCACGAGCGTAGCGAGTGGTTCGAAAAATTGAATCTTGAGCGTTGCGAGTGTTTCAAAGCACGAGGGTTAAACAAAATTTGCCCCCGAGTGAAACACAAAATTTTTCACCACACCAACCCGAAGCAAATATTCAATGTAAAATATCATACAAAATCAAACCAAATCAAATTCAAATGAATGTTATTAAATATTTATCATCCAAAATCATCATTTAAAAGTCAATTCTACCAGCAAACATAAGAAAACAACTCAAAATTTGCATTTGATTACTTTGCCTCACATGTGAATTACTGATAGCAAAGTTGCACTTTTTTGAAGAGCAAAGTAAGCCTTTCCGAGCTGGTGTAGTGAAAAAAATATTAAAGTGTTGCAGATGCTTTTGGCGCACAGATACTTCACCGCGATCTGTAGGAAATGCAAACGTATCGATAACTTAAGTTGCATTTAAAGTATTTTAGTCACGGATTAAAATATGATAACTATAATTACAAACATTTGTATACATTTAGAAATGTAATATAAAAGCGTCCATTTTTTTCCAGATTTGGAATCTACCACAAATCTATGGAATAAACTTATTTACTTGTACATAATAATATTTAGATATAATAATAAAAGTAACTTTCACATTGACGACTCGAATAGGTCTAAGCCTAATCGATTCAAGCTAGTTTGAAATCACCGCTCCATTTTGTAAATTTACTGCTTTTTTCTACTGACAAAATATGTTAGACAGAAAAAATTATAAAAATAAATAAATGAAGCATGTTATGTGCGTTACCTATATCTCAAAAATGCAACATATCGCTACGACGAATTTTAGCAACATTATATACAGCGATACGCCACGAAACGTCTCACGTATAGTAATCGTTATACTCGGAAACGTCTCAAAATTAATATTTTTTGCGAATGAGTAGGTACAAAAAATTAATTTTTCACTTCTCATGCTCATAAAGTTCTAAGATGCACCAAAATTGATGTCATAGTGGTATCACATTTTGAAGATACAAGTATACCTACATAAGCAAGCATAAAGTGCGAACAACTACAGGGTGAACGCCAATAACTCGGAAGACTTTAACTATATATCAATACGATGAAAATTAATATTAATTTGCACCATTTGTGCAATTTTAATTTGCCCTGTGATCTTTTGGAACCAAATAATTTAATTTTGCCATGATTTGTAAACAGCACTTACGCGCTACGGTAACAATTTACAGCGAGATCTAGATATTTTTAGTTAATTAAGTAAGGAATATTTCGTAAACTGAGCGTTTTCTTAACTGTTTTTGTTCTAATTAAATTGGGATCTGTGTTAAAGTCGGCCATGTAATTCAAACCCACTCTGTATATGTATTGTAGCGTAGCTCGTAGAAGAGTGACATCGCTTTAAATAACGGATGTGGCTCGGCATAAAAATGAGTACACAACTCCAATTTTGTCATTTTAATTTAGTATTTTTTTGGAACAGAATAGCTCATTTCAGTAGCTTTTTCCCACAGGCATTGTTTATTTTGCTAAATATGGAATATCTTAAAAACGTGTTTGTTTTTGTCTGCTCCTCATACATTTTACTCTAATTAGGCATTGGGATATATGGTTAAAGGTCTAGTTATTCACCACCCCGTACACTGCGTAGCTTGTGGGAGAGTGACGATAAACATAGGGTTTTTAGAACATAATAAAAGCTCATGTCAGCATATTTTTAAATCAGTGCTCCATGCTTATTTTGTGGCTTTGTAAAAATCACAAATTAAAATATTTTTATAGAAAGTAGGTATTTTAATTTGTTCTTAGAGCATCTAGCTCGAATGTTAAACCAACATGAAGTAAAATTGTGTTATTCCAAAATGTATATTTTTTGGAACTGAATATAATAGTTTTGCTTTATTTTGATATTTTTGTCTATCAGCCATCAAGCTCTAAGTTCAAAGTTATCCAGGTTACTCTAGCCCACCCTGTATGCGAGCGTAGCGTGGGAGAATGACGTTGCCTTAATTATTAAACGCGCGTGGCCCGGCATAACAAATAGCTCAGTTAATTTATGCCTTCCGATCTTATGAGTGGGACATTAAAAGATCCTCGTGGGAAACTCTGCCGTAGTATAATTTAATTTGGAGAACGAATGCGTTAATTGTTTTGCGAGTCGTTGTCACCCAACACGAACAAAGGCTGCATTCGGGAAAGGAATTGCTAATTAGATTTGGTGCCGTATTCAAACGTAGACATACTGTTTCGCACCGCAAACCTTTAACGGATTTAAATGACGAGTTTGTGTCAAACGTTCTTATGTAAACACGACCGGTACGGTTACCATCAGTTTGTCACTGACATAAACGGCGTCGAGAACGTAATTTACTTTCTATACATCTCGCTCGCACTCGCATATTAGTGCAAACGGGATGTATAGAAAGTAAATTACGTTCTCGACGGCGTTTACGTCAGTGACAAACTGATGGTAACCGTACGGTTCTGACTAGCGGTAAAAATATGAGTAACCGGTTTAAGAGCGAGCAATACGTGCTTGCACTTCCTACACGAGGGTAGGAAGAAAAATGTACTGTTCGCGATAACACACTAGTTTTCTCTCCTGTGGGCAATAGTTAACAGCTTGTGGGCATGTAAGTAATGATTTTATCATAGTTCTCTAAATAAAAGGAGGACCTTTTCACGTGGATAAGGGTTAAATAAGAAAATTAACCTTTATAGCCCTTAACTCTTGTGTATGTCTACAGGAAAGACATAACACAGTGATCTGTTTGACCCCCGAATTCCTTAAGCGCGCGGTTGTTTTATGCGATAAACTCGATGCGTTTGTCGCACACCCATTTTACATTAGATAATCTAATGACACTTGTAGTAGGCCAAGTTTCCCCTCTGGATTGGAAGGTCAGATGACAGTCGCTTTCGTAAAAACTAGTGCCTACGGCAATTCTTGGGATTAGTTGTCAAGCGGACCCCAGGCTCCCATGAGCCATGGCAACATGCCGGGATAACGCGAGGAAGAAGATGAGGAGAATCTAATGACACTACATTTTTTTACGTGGGAAACGCATCGTTTCTCGTGGTTCTCGACGTGGAGATGTATCCATAGAGCGACTGGTGGTGCAGGGCAGAGTAGAAGGTACCCGAACGCGAGGAAGGTCGCCCATGAGGTGGACGGACCAAATAAAGGCAGCAATGGACGGCCCCTTGCACGAATGCGCTAAACGCGCAGCCGTCAGGGAGGAGTGGAGGCGAGCCGTCAAACGTGTCACAAAGGGGGAGTTCCAATGATGACCACGACCGCTCTGTCAAGAGTGTCCCATCAAGAAGAGAAGAAAGGCATCGTCATTTTTCCTACATTCAGCTAGACCGGGCTGGGGCCGGGCCGGAGCTTCCGCCACTTCGTTTTCTATGGAAAGCACCACGTGTTCACCGATCAGCTGTCATAGAAAATGACCTGTCGGACGTTAGTCGCTACCTACTCATTTTATGGGCTGATATAAACATCGACACATTTCATCATTTCAACTTAGCAACAAGAAAAATTGAATTTTACATATTTACGTAGAAACGGGGTCCGCTCATCAATTATGTTATATAATAAAAGATATATGTTGCTTGGTAGCAGGGAAATTCTACATCGTTGATGGATTATACGGGCAAAAAATTCGTATCGCAAAATTCACACGTTAAAAGCAAAGTAGATCTATAACGCGGACGTCAAGTAGACTTTGATAAAGTAATTTTGAGCCTAAACCCACTCCTGAAATTAGAGTTGCGAAACAGAATTCGTAAATCTAAATTAAAGTCACTTTGGTAATATCGGCTTCAACAATTTCCAACGATTTAAATAGCTGAAACGTAAAATGTAAAATGCAGTTTTTTTAGGTAAAACAAAGAACGAAAGTCGAATATACCTAGTTGCAGCAATGAGACCGGGGGGAAAAATAAACCGGGGCCAAATAAAAGAGTGTCTCAGCCTATTTCAAATGTAAATCTCTGTCGTTGTAACGGGTCGGCTCTCTTGAAAAATAAGACGTAGGTCGACGAGATTGTCGCTTCTTGCTTTCGTTGACTCGGAAAATTCCGGAGACGACGCTCAAGCCCTGTGCCGGATTTGCGTTGACTTTATGTTGTTCGAGGGAAAAACTTAAACAATGTACTCATGTGAGTGCCGCATGTGACTTCGCGAAACTCTCGAAACTTACTCTGTAACTACAACTGATTTATGTTGTTAACTCGGTGCTCATTTATGTTTAAAGAGCATGTTTATATTGTTAGTGTTTATGTCGTAGTTGGTTAACGACGCCCCTGCTCTGAAATAATTCGCGTCAAAATGTTGTCAAAGAAAAGAATGAAAATTCCTTATCACAAAGCAATTTGCAGCGTTTCCTAAACTGATATCCGAATATGATTCACAAAATGATACCAGTAACGTACCTACATATATATATTGGATCTTTTTCCCAGTCATTCGGGTAGTAATATGATTTACGTTTAATTTACCACGTCCCAATGCTTTAGAGATAAAATAAATTAATTTCCTCCCCGCAATTTCCGCGGGACATTGACTGCACGAAGCTTTTCAAAACATTTTTTTTTTCTCATTTGTAAGGAAATGACGGAATTCACTTGCTATATTTGCTTGTTTTTACATTAAGTTTCTTATTTACTTTTTAGAACTAGAACCTTTTGTATTATTTGCTAAATAAGTTTATATTGTAAGACCTATGTATTTATAAGTACTTTCTTATACAGATTTGCCTAGCTACATAGGATTTAATAACTACAGCTTGAGCACTAGAGGCTCAGTCGACAATAAAAGCCAGTTAGAGCAGTGTTTACCACCACGATACCCCGATAGATAACTCCACTAGTAGTTATCGGACCGCAGGCAGTAAGGCTAATTGGCAGGGCCGTAGTTACGGCGTTAGCTGCCCGTCCACTGGTCATAATCCCTTTGCAGCGCGAGCGAGAGTGACTTGTGGGCACAAGAGAACCTCGGTAGTAGAACCTCGAAATGTCTATGAGACGAACTGCATTAACATCTATACAAAAGCATAGATACCTAAATAGTTACCTACGGAAGCTTACATAAATCTCAATGACAAAAGTCAAAAAATATGAGACAAATATGTAATAGTGAAATACAGCCTTACAAACAGCTTGAACACAAAATACTGGTTAACATGTGACGTTACTGCCTTTTAAACCTCGCAAAAGTTTATAGGATACGAATAAAATTACTGTATTATTGGTATCTAAGGTATGCTATAATCTTTATATTATAGTTGGTAATTTTTTAACTATTTAGGTAACTTAATTATGTTTATCTCATCTTAACTACATTTGAGATCACACCTAAACTGGTTTCCCGACTACTAAACCTACTAAACCCTCGACTCGCCCGTATGTACTCGTTAAGCAATCGTAATGTCACGCCAGATTGGGAAAATTAACCTCTTCCGAGCGACCCAATTGGTGGCCTATGATTAGTTTGTAATTTGTGACGGGCCTTTGTGAATTGCGGCCGATACCGCAGTTAAGAGTTTCGGTTCGATCAACCGTGCCTACGTTAAATAGCATTGATTTAGGGAACAATGGATGATGTTTGATCGGCCAATTTTACTATTTATGGGTCGTGTGATAAAATAATAGGTTAGATACAAATCAGCCTCCTTTGTGTAGGTGGTGGGAACGATGTAAAAAGCAATATAAGAGAACAATACTATAATATTATTACCATAGGTAATTAAATAGCTTCCTGACTGTTTAACTAACAACGACCTAAATAATTTACAGAACAGACATGAAAATAATCTCGACGATAGAAACAATACTATTTTTTAATTGCACAAACGGGTCTACCGTGATATAATTTCATTGTTTTTACCTTTAATTCCGACGTTTCAGCTGAGTTGCACCAGCTGAAACGTCGGAATTAAAGGTAAAAACAATGAAATTATATCGCGGTAGACCCGTTTGTGCAATTAAATATGTGTACAAAACGCGAGAGTTTAAAGTGTTATAATATTATTTTTATTTTAGAATAACATTATTAAGAGTTATCGTGACATATTTACTCAGTCCTATACCTTTTCAATGACATTTGCATGTAAAATATTACATGCAATTAATGTTATCAGCGCGATTCGGGATTTCGGCAAGTAAGTATAATATATCTAATACTACCTCCCTATCTATTCTACCTCCCATTTTCTCGCCTGTAATTCGACTGTCACAAAGCGACGCTCTATTTTATTCCTGTTTTTACCTGACAAAACATTAGTAGTAAATTATTGGAGATTTTGTACTTAAAATTAATACCAAGAGTACAAAAGCTACATCCAGAAACGTCGGATCTGATCACAATAAATATATCGTAGCTAAGTAGTCCTTAGCGTTTATTATTTTAATCTCTCTCAGAGTTCAAAGGTTTAATCCTTCTCTTAACTGGAAGCAAGTTTAAGAAACAAAATTAAGTTTTAGTCCCCCACCAGAGAACTGGGATCACGATTAATCTTCATACTTTAGTCTCAGCAGCGTGGTGTTTGTATTTAAATCGCCTTATTTGTTGCACAACTGCTAGAATTTATAGGCCCTAAGGATTTGCATATTTTTCTGTTTTGACAGTTTGATTGATGTTCATTTAAAAACGGAAGGTAGCCATTGGATTGCGCTTTGTTCCAAGTTTTTATTCATCGCCTTTAGATGAGAATTGCGGCGAAGAAAAGTTATTTTTTCCTTAAGTGACGCCTCGAATAATACCGGGTGGAATGAGAAAAAAGATATTCTCACTATTTACCTATTTAATTTAAGAAACTACGTTAATATTGTTTGTGTGTAAAACTACTTACGTTAAGCTAACGTTAGCCAGTTAGGTAGTCTGTAAAAAAATATATATAAATAGCAAATATATATTTTTATTTTATTTTAAAATATGTTTTATTTGCTCTTAACAACATAAAATGATTTAATTGACGGCGAAAACCAATTAGTATGAAACGTTCGCTAAAGCACTCGCAGCTATATTTTATTCTGTAGGTATACTGGTATTTTCCGCTAATGTACTTACAGAAAAAAAAACGAAATATCAACTATAAATTGGATTCGTGCAGAAAGGAATTTAATAAATGTGTTTAATATACATTTGGGTAATAAACAAAATAAAATGTTTATTTATTTATTGATATTATTATTTATTATAGACATCAACGATGTTACATATCAAATATAAAACATTAAATTAGCTTATAATAATAATACAAACTATCTCTAAACTAAATAAACTTAAAATAAAGAGCCTATAAATAAAAAACGTCCCCCAAGTCACTGCCGATGGGCAGAAGACTGGCCGCATTGCCACGTTGTATGGCAATACTAATGCGTTGAGCAAAATACTGGCCAGCCCTCTGGTCCCTTGTGGCATCTATAAGGCACTCCGCTAAGGCGCTATAAACAAAATTAAAATGATATGTTTTAAACTTGAATATCTTTACAAAAAATGTTACAAACAACTACAGATTTTACTTTAATTTTAGGGTGCTATTGTACAAATAACGTGTTTATTGAACAAACATAATATAGGTACTTATAAATCTTATATGTTTTCATGCATGTTCTCAATTATAGCAAATTAAAATGTTACTACACTAATCATAATCTTAGTGTCAGATATAATGTTTCATATGTTTTATTTAGAAGGTAACAAAAATAGTTAAGTATATCCTGGTTAGGAATATAAAAAAGAAGGATATGAAATCAATTGTTGTTATTAGCAATTAATTTCTTTTAAATTGTCATTATCATTTGTGGGCGGACCCCGTGTATGGAAGACGATTGTGTTTTTTTTTAAATTCTGAATTCATTTTTGTATTAGGTAGGTAGGTACTTACCTACTTTCATTGTCACTTTAGTGTAAACACCATTAATTAGAGGTATATTCACATTAATTACTTGCCAGTTTGTTAATGAATTATTAAGGCAGTTCCTGGTCATTATTTACACTAGGCAGAATGTTTGATGGACTAAGTTCCGACACGGCTGCTCCTTGCTTGTTCATCTGATAAACAATAATAGGTAATGGGCTGGATTTTATACCTTGCGTACTGCCTTAATATTAATACCATGCCTACTAAAAGTAATAGTTAAACCACTCACTTTTTAAAAACAAAAGTAAAAATACATGTCGTGAATAACAATGAAATTCATGGCAATTTAGTTGCCCCGAAGTGAGGTTTTGAGTAGAAGACACACTCAACAAGTTTGCCGTGCCAGCCACTTATTAAAACTTTGTGCATCACTGTCTTTGTCCTTTTGTAGTCTAGTACTAAACGAATTTCCAACTTAGTAGTTGAAACTGTTTTGAAACAAAATAAAATATCAGATATACTGACTTAGAATAAGATTATCCGGTGTCCTTGGGCTTCTAATTCGTCCTGTGGGTGAAGTATTTCTCAAGTTGGTGTCCAAGTTTTCGCGAAATAAAAATTACAATTATATTCAGAATTAGAAAGAATACTTTGACGATTGCGGATGTACATTAACTGAGATTTTAATTACTGCGTTATATAACCGATATATATAATACTGTTTTTGAGTTAATGCTCCTTTTATTCTTATGGTTCACAAATATTTTCACGGTAAAATACCGATGGTACCTATCGCAAAATATTTAGAAAACTTCTGTATTTTTACTCTTTCTATTTCTTAATATTATTGTAGACGAGCGCACTGTGGAAACATTTAATTAACTTTGAGTGTCAAAAGCTAGACAAGTAATAATCGTTGATCACACTTGAAATTATTCGTGAACGCACGTTGTGTCACACACAACACAATACGCATTTTGATTAGTCACCCAGTAAGCGCTTCTCATTTGTGTACTTCGTAAATGTTGCAGTTGGCGAAATCGGATGCGAAGGATATGCAATCAAGCCCGCTTTAACTGTATCTGAATGGGCTAAAACGAGCCAACCCATGCACAATGCTGTTCTGCATGAGACTATAATTCCGTAACACTTAGGCTGGAACAATGTTACAAGAGCCGGTGATACCTACTCAGATAATACTCTGTTTTACTAAATGCTTACATTCATTTCACAGTGTTTACGGTTTAGTGAATGCCCATAATACCACAGTAATTAATTACTATTTCTCGCCGCAGAATGGGCGCGCGTATTAAATGATTTGCATTTTTGACGCTCGGCCCTAGCATGCGTCCCCGAGGCAAACATGGTCGTTAATAATAATGATTGTTTGGATCCCATGCACTAGTGTTATAGCTGGTATTCAACAGTAATCTGTGCGATTTGGCAGAGGGCCTAAGGCAGACCCAGCTACAAACTGGTGGAAATTAAATAGCGCATGAACTGACTCGGATAATGCATAGCGCTTTTTAAGATATCCATATTCACATTAACACTCTCAATGTGTCTGGGCCGACGACACTTGAAAAAAATTAGGAAGCCACGTATAAAAAATTGTGGTGCTATAATTCGTTAGCAGCAATAAGTAGGTATTTCCAGTAATTGGCCTGATGGGCAGTGCGTCAGCTAATTTCACAAAAGGCTATGGGAGCACTTTTAATAAGTCTAGAAATCTATTTCACACTTATACACATATTATTTAATCTTATCGTAACTTATAATTGAAATTTTCTAAGAGTATTTTAGCTACGCGAAACATTCATTTGTTATCAAACTTTGTGTAAGCAGTGCAGTCGGGACGGCGAACTCAATAATTGAATCTTGATCCGAGAGTTCGCGTCTATTCCCGTCACTAATCTCCTCGTTTAGCTACAAATACGTCTTGGCACGAACCTTGGCATGGAACCGCGGATTTAAGCAAAGGACGAGCTATGAAGCCTGTGGATTTTAGTAGGCGCGATTCAAATGTCTGCACATAATGGCTGACGCATTTGAAGAAAATGGCGCGACATTGCATGGTTATGGATACAAAATTAATGGCATAACATAAGATCAATAAATGGACGATCGATGTAAGGTAAAATTTAACTGTATTCATATTCAATGGTTTGGAGTTATAATTCCGCTACAGTCAATATATCAAATAGATAGTGGTGGCCATAGTGGCCAAAAATATAGAAATATCCCTATTTTTATATCAGTAAAGGTCTGTTACAATATGTGTATATTTGGCCCTTGCCTACCTATGTGATGTTGACTGTACCTACTGTTCTTTTAGAAAACCTCTTTTATAATGCAGGATATTTAATGCTGCGCTGTAAAGTCGAACGTTGAAGTTAGACATTTCAGGAAATTAAATTTTCAGATCGCGTCCTATTAATAATCACGGCAAACAATGAAAATGTTGTTTCACGGGTCACGGGTGACAGAAATTTGACTCGTTTCATGTTTCGATAGAAATGTCGACACTAAGTGGAGAGCAACTCAATAGATACCTACGAGTAATATTTGCTCGAACTATTCGTCGACCGACGAGGAGATATTGAATTCTCAGTAGCAATTGAAGCACATACAGTCATTCCGGGGTCATGATTCGAAATGATAATACTTACCTAATGGTGAAGATGGTATATGAACAACTTTTTCCATGGGACCAGCCATCAATATAGAGATCATAGTTCTTTCACTCATAGTATATATAGGCAAACACGGTGGTGGAAAGGGACCAGTTACAATACGATAGGTACAACAATCTCTAATCCTACTTGACAACATATAGCAACCGTAGTC
This sequence comes from Cydia splendana, assembly GCF_910591565.1. NCBI lineage: Eukaryota > Metazoa > Arthropoda > Insecta > Lepidoptera > Tortricidae > Cydia > Cydia splendana. Next base: position 30,891,194 of record NC_085960.1, on the reverse strand, counting down.
CCAAATACTTTTTAAGACATTATTCGCAGAACATTCGGACTCCTACTTCAATTGCAAGAACCAAATCAATTGAAGTAGATTGACCCCTATCTACTCCAATTGATTTGGTTCATAATGGATTAAATAATGAAGTGATTAGTATCAGTGCGAAAATTCTCTGATATTTCTGATAGATATCCTCTAAAGCGAGTACTTAGGAGAGCCTATGTACATAATGCGGTTGCGATAAAACCGTAGGTCACATGTTCATACTCAGCCCGGACCGTATTACATTTTAAATGTTTTCACCTTTCTAAAATCTAATTCAGGTGGCGGATGTCTCTGTTCAGTTAAAATAACAAGTTGTTATTTTGAAATCTAAGTTTAAGCTTCGTCCATAAGGTGGCTGTATCCCATCCCCGAGACTAACAAAGTTACGAACTTGTCGGGAGCGAACAAAATCTAATTGTCAAACGCGTCTGTATAATGAGCTTCCCCTAAACTGCTTAGTAAGTTAAGCAGATATAATTAAGTATTATAGAAAGCATTGTCTTTAACTGGAGTTCGATATAATTACATAATAAGTCAAAGTGGAATTAGGATGAGCTGATTAAAATTAACCGTATTGATCCTACAAAGAAAATGTATTATTACGTGCGAAGAGTTAAATATAGAACACTCCGTTTCATTACTTTTGCGTGTACATATCTGACTATAGTAAATCTATAGTACTGTTTAATAATTTATCAAGTATCATCGTCAGTCAACACCCTCGTCTTCAGTATGAATATCTAACTGTAAGGTTTATTTCTAATTGTAATGAATTCAAATGGGTAGTTTTCACTGTTAATTAATTCTGATCGTAAGTGGTCGGCCGCTGCAACAATATGTAGGAATCACTGGGCTTGTTTGAGCCTCTAGGCGAAAGTAGGACGCGTGAAAAGTCATATGAAAGCTGCCAAGTGACGTTTGTTTTGCTATGTTGAGTTTTGTTCTCGATTCTTGAGGGTGTTAGAAGTGTGAGAACTTTATTAGTTAGAAAATAAATGTTATTCTGAAGTCATGTTTTTCATGCTGAAAAGCAAAAAAAAAGGTTAATCAATATACAAACACACACACTAACAAAAACTAACATAATTATAAACACGAATTCTATAAGTAGTTATAGGCACTGATAAATAAATCTTATTATAGTAAGTATGTAATATAAAAAACGAAGTGTATTGAAAGAAAATATTAAAAATAAACTATATTCCGCAGACTTTGTGCCAGCAAGACTACAATCTCCTAATGAATACAAAATGTAGCCATCTTGCCGCAGTACCGCCACACAAAAGGAAAGAAAAGGTCACAGCGGAACAGTGGCGGCGCAAAATGTGTCCCTTAATTCAATAAATTAAACAAGACGTGCCTTGTTTCAACTCGTAAACTTCATCCCATTTAATAATCGAGATGCAGTCCACGGCTTGCCTGCGTAATGTGGAAGTTGCGGTACTCTTTCAGTGCCATTGAATTCACTTGCCGAGCTCGAGTGAATTATAAGTCCGGTGGTAGTTAGCAACAAAATGTATGTCCAATTGCCATGAATTCATGTAATGAGTGGTGGCAATTAGACTCAACTGCAAATATTTTTCAAAGCATGGCCTCTCTCCCGGTACAAGTGAAAATAAAATTTGAAATCAACTATTTAGGTATTTAAGATAAGTACAGTTAAACTTCAAATCAAATCAAATCCCCAAAATATACCTATAAGTGAATTTTCCGGCTCTTTCAGGAAAAAATGGTACCTAATTTTATTGATTTATTTGTTGTGCCTAATCGTTTGATATTTTAAAATACTAGTCTGTTTCAACGCACGCACATGTGATATTTTCAAACAGATGAAACCGTAGCCAAGTTGAAGTTTATCGATAAACGCTAATCAAAAGTTAAAAACGTATCGGGGTGATAGATGCGAGCGAAAAATATGTAACAGTCTGAACAGTCATAGTTCATTCTTTAATTTAAATTTCATAATCATTTATTCAATGCATCCATGGTATTTTACAAAGGTGTTTAAGGTAATAAGTACAAACATGGACCCTACTAGGGTGTAGCATTTTACATATACATACATATTCTTACCCAGTGGGTAGTGGGTGAATATTGGCTTACAACTACAAAAGGAAGACAATCTTAACATTTTTCATTATTATACAAGTTCTATATTGCACACATTATACATCACATCACATAATCGAGGCTAAGCTTGATCTTCGAAGAATCAGAAGAGTTAGAAGAAGAGTCATTGACCTTTCCTACAAAAAAAATGTTACCCTCATTTTAAGGTCATACGCTAGCTCGCCTGAGCCTGTTCCCACGTATCCAATAAGAATGTGTTGCGAAGCCAGCAACAAAAAGCAAGTGCAAAGTTTACCCCGAGCGGCTCCAAGTTCTGCATCCATTGTCAGAGGTTAACACACTGTTAGGCCCACTTGCACCATCCTACTAACCCGGGGTTAAGTGGTTAAACCGTTAACCCAGTGAGAAATTGTACTGGTGACCATGGTAATTCCAGGTTTAACCGGTTAACCACGGGTTAGTGGAATGGTGCAAGTGGGCCAGATGGCTAAAGGTGTAATTCCATCTGTCCTATATTTTTGTCCAATGTGTATTTCGCCTCACATTTTTGCTAACCGAGAGAGTGAGACGCAATGACATTGGACAAAGAAATTGGACAAGTGTGTGCGCAAGAAATTGGACAAACCTTTATGCTAGGTTTTCTTTGTAGAGTAGGTACAGTACGGATGTCATCACAAGCTCAAACAATAAATTTCGCGCCTTTAAAAATGTTGTAGCTCTGAAGGCCGTGTTCAAACAATGTTCATCAGATGTGAAAGCGATACGATGCCGATCAGTCAGTGTCAAAAGTTACATCACTTGTAAAAAGAACTAAGCGACTTCCTTCTTATTTAGCAGTGCTTTGAAAAAATTAATAATAAAAATAAAATTGTAAATAAATTTGTGGTTATAATGTGGGGTAGTGTAGTATTTAAGTACCAATTCCATTGTTAATTAGAGGTGTTCGAAAAGTTCTCAGAATAATAAACTCATCGTTGATCCAATCTAATCAAATTATGAATATAAATGTAATTAGTTTTTTTTGGTGTGAAGCGGGGTAGGTAATCTTTTTGTGTCGTTTTTAACATGCAGTTACTCTTGACCATATAAAGTGTGCAAACAATGAACTATACGGGAGCATTTTTTTATTTAAGAAAAAACTTTTATTGGCAAAACGTATGAAGGTAATGGTGACGGATAAGAAAAAAATATGTACATACTCGTATTAAGTTTTTGCTACCCAACCCTAAAAATTGGCTTCGGGATCTGAAGAGATTTTTTTATATTTTATGACACGTAAAAATATGGTAAAAAATTATCAATTATTGTGTGTGAAACTATATTCACCAAACATAAAAACAAATACAATTTTGAATTTGATCTTCTTTAATTTTATTTTAATCGTACCTATTATGTCACTTGAGCGTTTGCGGCATAGTACTCAGGGTCAATGTTTCTCTTTGTATTGTCAGAGGAAATCTCTATTGTTTAACGGATGTATTGATACGATTAATAATATATATACTTTCCACGAATATAATAACTATAGGTTCTTCTTAACATGCCTTTTGCACGGAAGCTCACATAATAACCAATCAATTACGTCTTAAAATAGAGTAGCTCGAAACTGCTTCTTCGTAAATCTTATGGTTCGTTTCCAAGTGTACCCGTAGTCCCGTACCTATGCTCTAATGTGATGTGTGATAAATTGCTCATTGTTGCCGATGCACTGCAGTGAACTAGGTTACTCTCCTGAGTATTTTTACCTACTCTTTCTTCTTTTATATTCTCCCGTAATACTAGTTTAATGGATTTTATCTTATAGTAGAATATATTGTTATTGATTAGGTCAGAGTTATTGTTATAAATGTTATAATGCTACAAAATTAACTTTGTGTCAGTATTATTTACGAAAACGGGATTTAATAGCATATAATTAAGTTATTATATTATTTCCTACGTTCAAATCATCAGTACTCTGTACCATATGCAACACTATATAATGCTCGATTTTTATAATTTGTTTGCACATGCCAAATGTCTTTGTGAAAACCTATAATATCGTACTTATAGAAACTAAGATCCAAATTAAAGTAATAAATATTTTATACTAACGTGATAATTTCCGCCAATTTTATGAAAACATTGGACTTAAAAAAACGAAAATCTTAAAAGCGGTGTACAAAAAATAAATCTGGCTTAATCACGCCAACACACCATTATCGAAGCTGAGATATACTAACTACACAATTCCATTAGTATTATTTTAAATTACGTCTATCTATACGTACAACTTACAATTTGTAAGTTATAAGGAAATGTGCGACGATTCGAGCCAGTCCCGCTGAGCGGGGTTCCTGAATACACCCCCAAACAACCGTTTAACGTACCCGCATTTCATCATTGATTTTCCTCTGAGACATAATATTTTCGCTCGGGGTAATGGGCGAACGAAACGAAGGATAAGCAGGGAAGTACTGCAACTACACGGCGAGCAAAATTGCTCACTCGATCGCAGGGCTGGCGTGATTAAAAAACGTGACGTCACTGAGCACGTCTTGTCATGCAGCGAAACAAGAGTGAAAAAGGGGTTGTTTTTTTTAATTTTTTTTCATGAACCTGTAAAAGCTGTAGTGTTTTGCTTACATACGCATAGATATTATATCTCTTCTCAAAATGTAAATGATACTCTTAGGTAAATTGAATTTTACTCCGTGCGTTTATATCTTTCTTTAATATTAAACAATAAATAATAATTCAAAATGACACTTCCTATGTTGTCAATGGATGTTTCCCAAGACTGTCCATAAAAAGTTAAATTACTAGCCGATATTGAAAGCTTGATTTTTGCTCTTTTTGGAAGCAAATCCTTGCTCCTCATGATTTCCATTAAACCTAACTGCTGCATATATACGATTCAATTTCTGTCGCAGCCTCATACGCACTTTACGTAAACTTTGCGCTTGGGTGCGCAGTAAAAAGCCTCCAATTTTAAGAGCAACACTCGCAGCCCTAGCGCTGCGTGTCGTCGGTGATATTACGTCATAAATCCAAGACGCGCCGGTCGCTGTCGCCTGTCGATTATCGCGCGGGATTCAGGAGGGGCGATTCGGCCTGAGATCAGATCCAAGTTGAAAGCGTTAGCCATAGCATTAGGCTATGCTGTGTAGGTTTAAATAATAGAATAGAATAGAATGATATTTAGTATGACTATATATAACCCATGAAATTTCATGTGTTTTAAAAATCTCTTGAATTAACAAAACTTTACAAAAGACTCAGATCTCCATAAGAACTCAAGTATAGACCTACGGCTCGATTCGGAAAATGAATTAGATTTCTACTAGACTTCAACAAGTTACGATACGGATAATTTAAAGATATTTGTAAGATACGAGTAGATATGTCAAATTTGACGTTTCTGCGATTCTGGAGGTTCTCTTGAACGATTTCGACAAGTTATGGTTTAGATATCCAAGTCACATCTAGTCGATATCTAATGTAGATCTAGTTGATCTCTAAATCGTCTCAAGATCTTTTGATTATCTCGAAATCCGAATAGGCCTGTTAATGACTTGAGTCTGAAAAGCTGAGTCGAGTCTAAAAGCAGAGGACTCAAAGGACTCGAGTCTGAACCAACACTACCCGCTGAATCCCGTGGCACACACTCGAGTCACGCGCCGAATACATCCCATAGGTAATCGGATACGGGCTTTCAACGAAATTTTTGTCTCTCCGCCCAAATTGATGTTGAGTTTATGAAGCTCTGCCGGCGTGATAAGATTGCGTCCTTAATTTATTTACTGTGCATCGATCATTCTAGCCTGTAATTTAGCGGGAGAAAGAAATTGCTTTGTAATTAGTTTTTAGAGGATAGTGGATATATATTTTTGTAAGTAATTCGACCGATAATTTATGAAATATTATTAATTTAATTCTTTCAAAAATAATTAAATGGAGACTTCTTCTTTCTTTTATGGGATCCCATCCTCGTCGCCAATGTTGATTAGCTAATTAACTTGGTGTAATGAATTAATACGGTCAGATAATTTTCGATATGCAAAAGCTTTATTTTAGAACACACGAACAGAACATGACATTGACAGATGCTGTCTATAATGGCGGGAGACTGCTGCTGAGTTGCCAGCTCTTATACTTAATATATATACAACACGATCCTTTTCTTTTTTGTTAAACTTATTTGCCGAGAATTCTGCGCATAATATTTAGATTACTAATTATTGCAATTAAAATAATACCTAATCATTCACTTAAGGTGCAGTGGGTTCAGAAAACGGAGTTTTATAAAAGCCGTAGCTCTTTTTTGGATCACAATACGGCTGCCATACATTCAATTAGCAATCTTGAGGGCTTTTTCTAGGGACTTCCGCGATTCGAATCCTAAGTTTTTGACTTTTGCTCGATAGAAATCAATCACGAACATAGGTCTAAAACGGACTTTAAAGATTCGTAACAATTTGTGCACAAAAGATAAAAATATGAAACCTGCTTCTAATAACGCGCAAATTTTTGCTTGAGGGAATTCCACGATTACTTTTTTTTTAATTTAACATTAAATAAATAAGTTCAAAAACATGATATCAGCGGTCCCGTGCACGCAACTTCTTTCATTAGATGCCCGCTGAGCTTGAACGAAGGCGGTCGTATCGCTGGACGCAGTAAAGTGACACTTGGGTTTTGCAATTATTTTGACATTAAATCATATGTCATATATATTAAACAAAAAGTATACCAGTAGACAAATTGTATTTAAAAAAACAGGGTAAATAAATTATCATCACATGGAGCTCGAGTCTCATCTTAAATTTGATTTGTTGTTGTTTACGGGGCATAATGGTTGAAAGACGCAGTAAAATATCTTAAAACAATACGATTCCAATATCATTCAAGTAATTTGCTCCTTGAAACCCCGCTTAAAATGAAAAAAGTTTGAAGACTCATACTTACTGATTGGAATTAACTTTCATTATGCTGGTATTAATATTGCGTGATTTTAAAAACGTACCCATGTGACTTCTGTACGTCAATGTCAATGAACTGTGATGACAATTTTGTGATCTTGTATTTATGTTAGAGAACTTTTGATCTTCAAATATTACCTATTAATACGGAACGTTATGTAAATATTTCGTGTACTACTTGAAAATCTTGTAGTGGTACACCTATTTTGTTGCTGTGAGGTCCGCCTAGATGTATAAATGCGGTTCCGTGCTGTCCTGCAAACCTTTATGAAATTAAGAATCATAAATAAACGGCTATGGTCTAGCCTCAGTCCTAGCGAGTTTTTACGGCTTTTGAGACCGAGATATACTTACCTACGAGGCTTGCTGGCCAATACCGCTGCGGCCTGGTTTGTGTTTGTCTGTATGTATCGAGTGTTATACAAATTTACTATCAAATAAAACAAAGTTTATACTTCAATGATATTTTGTGCATTTTTAATTGTTTTTTTATACCACGTCGACGACAAACTAGCATACGGTCCGTCTGATGGTAAGCAGTCTCCGTAGCCTATGGACGCCTGCAACTCCAGAGGTGTAACATGCGCGTTGCCGAGCCTAACACTCCGCACCCTCTATGATAACTGGCAACCTTACTCATCGGCAGGAACACAACACTATGAGTTATTTTGGCTGCGGTTTTCTGTAAGGTTGGGCTCTGCTCTAGATCTGGAGTGACATCCGCTGTGTTGTGCCCTACCACAGTATAAAATAAGAATAATAATAGTATTTATTTGAAAGAAAAAAACCTTGTTAACAAATATCAGTATCCTGTTAACAAATATCAGTGTATAATACAATTTAAATTTTGATAATAGCATTTTAAATCATGCACAGGTATTTTACACATTATCATATAGAAAATTTGGCGTAGCTGTACAGTCAGATGCAGAGAAAATCAATCCACCAAGATGAAATTTTTCACCCTGCCAGGACTTTATCTTCTATACAATAAAAATGTAAAGCTGTTGGTTAACAGCTTTACCGATTTGGTTAAGCTGAACCGATTTGGTTAATTTTGGTATTGAATTATTTGTAGAAGTCTACGGAAGGTATGAACGGTGAGAAAATATTGAAAAAATCAGAGAAAGATAGTAAAAACAAACAATTTTGATTTCCCATACAAACTGTTCCTACCAACCTACCTGTCAAACATGATATCAGTCCTGTCGGTACGGTACACTCGATTTTACCCTTCGGGTACGGAACCCTAAAATGCAGCGTTAAATCCACTGACTGACTGATCAATGCAGAGCCGAAACTACAAATGCTCGAAATTTGACATTTGCACACCAGGTTACATTTGTAATGTGTACAAGAAATAAGAATCGATTTTGAAGGGTTAAAACGGAGATGAAAGTTTGTATGGGATTTTATTTTAAGCTAGGAACTTTCTTTAAATGGTATTTTATAAAAATAGAAGCAAACTAATTTCAGCGTTTTTAAAATTTCATCCCCTAAAAGGGTTAAAAAGGGGATGAAAGTTTGTATGGTGTTCAAGTTTTATTTTAGAATAGATATTAGAATTCAAGAAAAGTAATTCCATCGTTTTTAAAAATTCACCCCCAATCTGGTGAAATGGGGATTAAAAGTTTGTATGGAGCGAATCGTTTAATTTTTAGAAAAAAGAAAGGGATTTCAGCGTTTTTATTAGAGATGTATTCCCTAAGGGTTAAAATGCCTTTCAGTTTGTATATATTAATCCCCAATTTATGGTGAATAAACGGTTGAAAATTTGCTTCGGGAGCGAATTTTTGTTTTTTAATAGAGGGGGATGAGAGGGATTATAATATCTAGAACAATTTTTCTCAGGCCTGGCCGCAGACGTTTGGAATTTTCATTCGGTTTCCGCACGGAATGACAGGTGGGAACGGGACGTCGCTCTACAAATACATAGTGCTGTCTCGCGGGGCCAGGCTAATCCGTGACGTGCCAAAAGGAGACATAATATAGATAGGTGATACGAATTATTAATACAGATATGTTTATTTCCAAAAATGTAGTGATGAACATAGGTGGACAGTAATTTTGGATGATTTTAGTGGACGTACATTGAAGAAGCATGCAATTTTTTCTTATTACCTAGGTACTATATTAGTATGAGATCCGGTATACATGGTCGACCTTCACCGATACGTCTGATGGATGAAACTTATATTTTATGAAATAAAATATGTTCCAGAACATAAATAAATAGGGTTGCCTAAAGAAATATGCTCAAGGCTATTTTTAATAAATTTTTGAAAAAAAAAATCTTCAAATTTCACCGATTTGTCTGATGAACGAAATAAGTTCCAATGGAAAGTATACATCTTCTACAACATGAATCAACTAGGTTGCCTATCTTTTTCCGATCACTATTACATGGTTGCCGTGTTTAAACAGTTGAGTTTATATCGATAATTGCACTCATCTGTCTGACGCTTGAATTATATATCAAAATGATGGTAATTTTATTGCGAATACAGTGGTATAGGGTTGCTTGCGAAAATCTGGTCACAAATAAAGTTTGCCAGGATTTTAAATAAAATAAAAAGGGAAGAGAGATAACTCATAAACGGCTTAACCGATCAAGACTGTTTTAATTTTATTTGAATGAATTTATTAGACACTATTTTTACCATTTTTTTTATATTTTTTGGATCGATGGGTCAAAAGTTAGAAGGAAAAATCCTTTTTTTTTCTTAATGATTATTTCCGAAATGATTCACTTTATCAAAAAATGTTGTTTAAGGACCCGTATTTATTTTGAAAGACCTATTCAACAACACCCCCATACTAAAGGGTTGAAAAGTTAAAAAATATCACATACATTTTGTTTCGATAGAGCGATTATTTTCGAGAATGTTCACTTTATAAAAAAAAGTTTTTTAAAAAACCCTATTTATTTTACAAGACCTATCAAACGACATCTCACAACATAGGTGTGAAACGAAAAAACGAATAAAAATGTATGAGACCATTTTTTTGCGCTTATAGTGTAACATGTCGTTGGATACGTCTTTTAAAATTAATACGGAGTTTAAAAATCATTTTTTGATAAAGTGGATATTCTGCACTCTGGCGGTAGAACATTGCAGTATTATCCCCTATTATCGATATAAACTCACCTGTTTAAACACGGCAACCACATAATAGTGACCGGAAAAAGATAGGCAACCTAGTTGATTCACGTTGTAGAAGTTATATACTTTCCATCGGAACTTATTTCGTTCGTCAGACAAGTCGGTGAAATTTGAAGAAAAAACATTTTTTTTATTAAAAATAGCCTTGACCATATTTATTTAGGCAACCCTAGTTATTTATGTTATGGAACATATTTTCTTTCATAAAATATAAATTTTATCCGTCAGACGTATCGGTTAAGGTCAACCATATATACCGGATCTTAGACCGTAACTAAATATATACAAATGAAGCTAAGGTAAGTTATATAATAATAACATCATCGGAATACACATGAGTTCATTGAAATTGACATTGACTTGATTTTGCGCCTTATCGAAAGCCGTATAGAATAGAGTAGTACCTACTTACCTAAATAACGTTTTACATCTGACGACTTCTGTATTTATTCGGTTTATTTAGTACGCGTATCTCAACAACAATCAAATGAATTCGATTATTTACATTTAAGTACCTACGTCACGTGTGACATGAACAGACAAGGAAAGCAAGATAAAATATTATATTGTATCTGATTGTGTCTCTTCCTTCTTTCAATAGAATTTTTTTAGTTTCTCTTCCTCAAAGGAGGCCAGTGGTTAACACGAAACTCAAAATACTCTCATTTGCATCTTAAAATAAACAGGATGGGTCACTGACCTGGCCCAGTAAAGTGAGGTAGTGTGCGTGAAGTGTGCTTGTGTGTGAAATGGGGTAATTTGACAGAATCTGAAAATTTTCCATGGGCATAGCTCGCCTTAAATCGAAAGCACAAATATGAATTAAATTGTATTACCATATTTTCCAAAATGTCATTCTCATTACTCACAGAGGGATTAAGTGATTACGTGATTAGGTTTGTATGGAGAAAAAAGTAAGTGGATTAAATCAAATATATGTACGAGTGTGTGCGTTACCTTATCAATAAGAGACCTTTAGCCCATTGCCGCATTGAGCTAATGCGAAATTTTTGCGTTAAATGGATTAATTTTGACATTCAGAACGGGACGCGGGTCCCGTTGGATTTTTTGTGCAAAAATAATGTGACATTAATAAGCCCCGACCCTTTTGGCGACCGGCACGTTCGCATTTAGGCCGCTACCTATTCGTTTTCCCAGTGTGTACTCGTACAATTGTTCGTGCTTACGATGTTTGCTGGTAAATAAATTGTCGTCGAGAATATAATGCGTTGACGTTGGAATTTCTTCTATGTTTTAGAGAACGGTAATTATGAAATTATATTTGGCGATAATATGTAATCTAGATAAAATCCGGAAGACTTAAACCGTCGTCGAGAGGGTTCAAACACCTCTTAATAAATAATTTAAATTTACGCTTATAAAACAAAACAATGCAAATGATAGTAATTGGTTGAATGACGAGGGCGTTTTGAGTGATTAATGATTACCAATGTCTGTTTTATTACCAGTTAGACTTAAATTGAATTTTGAATGATGGTTCATCTCTTCTAACGGTTCTCTCTGGTTTTATCGTAATTTGAATAGCCTTCTAAGTAATTATTGCATTTATAAACAAAATAATATGCCTTTTTTTATTATATTATTTATTATACTTTTAATTTAAAAGTAACAAGTGAGCGATTCGACGAACTGTCGAAAAAATACAATAAGCTTTATTAAATAAAAAATCTTAATTACGAGGCCTACAACGTAAAGTTACCACCCGAATTCCGCCCATGGCATTTCTACAACTTTCTACTCTTAATACCTAAAAAGTTAATCGCTAACTTTTGATTATAGATGTATAGAATACCATCTTGCAAGTCCGAGTTGGTGGGTCTATAGTAATACAATAAACTATTATGAGTATAGTAGATAATTTAAAAAGACAGAACAATCCATTTTTTACCAGATTAGCAAAAAATCAATTAAAAGATAACGGTCTCGTTTTTGACAGGCAACATTGTGGTCATATTGTGGTCATTCCCGATGCGTCCTCGGTATGATTGAGGTCAAAAATAAATCTAATTCGTTATGAAAACAGATCCTTTTAGCTCTGGCAGGCGAAGGTAAAAGAAAACACGGTAATAACATAATGCACGGTGCCGAGCCGGTCCTTGAATTTCGTGAACAAACATGACCTGTTTTGAAATATTTTTTTCGGTTGTTTAGGGACAACATTGTTCCATTTTTTTATCCATTTAAATTGATTTCAAGGACGGATAAATGATTAAAAGGTAAAATCAATTACTAATTTACGTTGATAAAAAAAACGTGTGGTGACTATAGGACAACTTTCTCAACTTATTGTTTAAACACAATCCCTCTTAATTTCACTGATTGAGTTAATTTACGTTATATAACTACTAAGTAACATTGGATTTAAGATATATTAGATAATCCATTGGTTTTATTTATGTTTCAATTGTAATGGCTTCAAAATACTAATTTGTTAAATTTTCTAAGCCTACATTTCGTAATATTATGTTTCCCTTATGGAAGAGTAGAGCCAGCCCAAAAATTAATGACATATATTCCGAATATTATATTCAGGCAATGCAAAAATACAAGAAGGATCGAAACGTTTGCGAGAGGATTTCACTTATCTATATCTACAGCCACACATATCTCAACTCAATTCTGTTCAAATTTGAAACATGAAGCTCAGAACTTAAGAGTGTTTTTCAAATGGCCGGAATATGTGAGATAAGAGTTTGTGAAGTTTATCGATTTCCCTCCGCTTATTCCAACAGCCTTTATTTGCATTGGAGCGAAAATATTTAATCAGGCGTAAAATCTTAGCGTTATATAAGCTTTGTGGTATGTGTATGTATGTATTTGCGTGTGTGCATTACTAACGGTGAAAGGTTTTTATTACCTATACATACAATTGTACATGTACAATCGGAGGCAAAGTTGTTGATATAATCAGTCGTTGACACTAATTTGTAGGTCTAGGTATTACATTCTGATCATGTAAATTCCTGATTTGATCTGATTTATTCTACCATCTGTTCCTTTTTTGTCAGTTCATAGCCTACAGGGAACTGAGGGCCTACAGCCAACATAGAAAAATCGAAAATCATTATTATGCCTCTCTATCGCTCTTGCATATTCGAACGACAAAGAGGCAGCTAACGTTTTTAACATCACCCGAGCGTGTATCTCGCTTGTACATATTAGTATGATCGAGATACGTTGCGAGTTATTACTCGCAACGTATATCTACATTTAAAAAGAAAAAATATTTTTTCATGGCATACATTTTTCCTTGAGTTACTAATGTTACTATTCACTAAAATAATAGTCCAATAGTAGAATTTACATTCTTGCAACGCATTGTAAGCCACTAAATAATACATTCAAATTGCGTAAAATATGGTCTAGTTATACAGTTAATATCCAGAGAGGAAAAGGGGGATTACGTTTGTATGGAGTAGCATTTTTGAGCGATCGTCCTCTTTCATCTTAAAAGTACTTAGTTTAGTTCGCGGAGATTTCGTTCTTACATTTAAATCCATAACCTAAGTCATCCGGTATAAAAAACAAGTCTGTCATGGGATAACACGGGTTCACCGACTTTATCGGGGCCGTTTGCAAAAAAGTTATCCCGTGTCCCCCTGGAGCCAACCCGACCCGAAACTGCTAAAATTGACACGGACAGGCAGGGATATTAGTCTTCGCCGTTGAGATTGTATCGAATCTGTGTAGCTGTAGAAACGGGATCTCGATCTTATCGGGAATAAACGACGCGGTCGCACGATAGCTTTATTTCTAGTTTGAGATTAACAGATACCTAGAGTCCGTCCTAGCTAACTTTGCAGTTTGCACCACTTGAACAGAACAAATCGTCATAATACTTATACGTCACTATTTTCATAGTTTGACATTGTCACGTTTTGTCATTGAAGATGCTTGCAGAATTAGCCTGGTCCGACTCTAGTTTTTTAAATCTTTTATGATCCTCCATGATTACAAAATGTCAAAGGAAGTATACTTTTTTTTTTTTGAAGCGATAAATTTTATCATTTATTTACATACAATATATATATATACAGTGGTACTACTAAACGAAATTAATAACTAGCTTAAATCTAAAATAGGCCCTTGAGGCATTGTACCAAGGATGCTGGCGGCATTTCCTCGCTGCATCGCAATGCTGATACGTTGTGCGAGGTAGCCGCCAGCTCTTCGGTCACCAGTTACGTCAACCAGACGCTTCCCCAGCCTTTTTGGCGTCCACTCATAGCACGTCTGGTCTCATAGGAAATATCTTAAGGGCTTTGCCCACAAACTGTGAGATCGCGGGCTTTGGGGACGCCAAAAATGCTTTTAAAATTGCTTGCCCAGGCAAACAATTTCCAGACAACCCAAATTCACAAAGGAGTTGGGATAATGTTTACTGTGATTTAACTTACAATACTCTCCTAAACAACTGTACAGGTCCAGACCGCGCGAGGCTTTTGGCGGTCGGAGCCCGGGAAGCCGGTTACTGGCTACATGCCCATCCTTCGCCCAATACTGGTACTTTCTTGGATCCGGCCTCCCTTAGACTGGCGACTGGTTTGCGACTCGGGGTTTCGGTGTGTACGCCACACGTATGCTCTTGTGGCACGGACGTGGACCGACTGGGACACCACGGATTATCTTGTCAAAAAAGTGCAGGCCGTTTTTCGAGACATGCGTCGCTTAATGACATAGTCCGTCGGTCTCTTGCCACCATCAATGTGCCTGCTCTTCTTGAGCCGACTGGCATTATCAGAGATGATGGCAAGAGGCCCGATGGGGTGTCTTTAGTTCCTTGGAGCTTGGGACGGATGTTAGTGTGGGGTGCTACCTGCGTAGACACACTGGCACCGTCCCACCTCCAACGGACTACTGTAAAAGCGGGCGGAGCGGCGGAAAGCGCCGAAATTCTAAAACGTAACAAATGTAAGAGCCTCGGTAGAGAGTACCATTTTGTACCATTTGGAGTTGAAACTCTAGGTCCATGGGGTCCCAGCGCGCATAAGTATACTTTAAATTGCAGCGATATTTCACTTCTTTATTATTTCTTCGTTTTTTTATCTTTATAAAGAACTTCGCATTTTTTGCGGTAAAATTTTGAACTAAATTATAAGTATTGAACATGCTACATTGGATCATTCCATTATTATTCTTCAGCGGAGTTCTTTTTAATGCTAAAAAAACGAAGTCTAGGTACAATTTGAGAGTAAAACTGAGAAATTTGGAAAATGTATCGAAAGTCAACATTGACTGACTGCGAACATCAGTATTAATATCATAGTAGTAATTCACATAGCTTATTGTATTGAGCTTTGGTCAAAATATTCAATCAATGTTCCGTATTACAGCCCGCAGGCGCGTTACTCCCAACGCATAGTAACATAAAATTACATTCAATATCTTGGAATTTAGGGAGTAGCTTATGGATTAATTACCACGTCACCTTTAAATAAACCTATTAGCGCTTTAAACTCAAAGGAAAACACATGTGAGTTGAAGAACTTGGACACATTTTGAAGTAGGTACCTATAAAGTGTCCCTTTAAATGTAGGAATTTCGACCGGTCATCAAAAAGGTCATCACAAATCCTACAATGTCAGTTATCGACGGTGGATAACGCAGAAGTCAAAAGCAGCCGTAGGAAATTGGAATTGTTTGATATGATTGTCAAACAATTTTTTTGAGCACAAATTTACATAGCGAAGGATAACATAACATATAAGAACTTTAAATTATGAGTTTGGGATCGAAGATGATATCGAAAATTTCTATTTCTATTTTTTCTTTTCTATATGGATAATTTCATCCATATAGAAAAGTCCAATAGCTGCCTCTTTCCACAGTGTAATATCAGTATCCAATTCTGGCTCGCTTCTCCTCGGGTCACATTAGTAGTACTCTGTAAGCGTTGCTAATAAAATGCCAGGTAATCTTGCCCAAAGGCGATTGGATAAGGATAACTGATCCTATAAAGACTGAAAATTGACTGCTAAGACTGAAACCATAGAAAGCGGATTGATGTGGTTCCCGGTGGCTTGCGCAGTCTTGACTTAAACATTTCCAAATATTTTTCAACGGTTTAATAATTTCCATTACATAAATATGAGATTTTTATTTGTGTCTCGATGTTTTAGTGCCAATCAGTATTTTTAAATGTATCATCACGAGGCGAAGGAAAAAAATTACGTGTATACGTCTCCAACAAAATTAAAATGTGTGTTAGAAGTGTATGGCCCAAATCCTCTTCTGCAATGAGAAGAGACGTATTTTTAAAGTGAACCCTAACATCGAGTTTCGAAACACTGATATAATTTTAGGAAATAGAGGAGACCAACCGAATTAAACAATTGACTACAATTATATTTTTTTTTTACTTTCATATTAAAAAAATCTCAATATAAAAATATTCAACTGTAGGTACTCGCTTGCTAGATATCAAAGTTGTTATTAAAATAAAGCGCATCACCCGTGTATATGTTGCAGTCAAAAGTGTGAACTGGTCAAAAGAACTTTTAACCGACAAAAACAGGCAAAACTGCTTTTGACTGAGCATGTTGGTCAAAAGTAGTTTTACCTGAAAATCATACCTATTTCTGGCAGCAGTTTCGTTTTTAGGGCGTAGCAAAAAGAAATAACCCTAACCTACCTATCTCTGGGAACAGTTTCGTTTTTTGGGCGTAGCAAAAAAAAAAACCCTAACCTACCTATTTCTGGGAGTACTTTTGACTGATAGTAACAGTCACAATGACTATTAACCAATGATTTTCAGGTAAAACTACTTTTGACCATTATGCTCAGTCAAAAGCAGTTTTGCCTGTTTTTGTCGGTTAAAAGTTCTTTTGACCAGTTCACACTTTTGACTGCGACATATACATTGCGCATTTCACTCTCACCGCACGCACCAACTTTTGTTTCACAACTTTCAGTTGAACGCGAAAAATTCAGAGGTTTTCGTTCGTTCGCCACTCCGGTTGTTTGTAATGATAAAAATTTTGAGTGCATATTTCGGGAGTGACCTTTCAGTCAGACCGTTCTAGTTTATATTTTTTAGTTTTGAAACGCGAGAATAAATAACTAGAATAGAGTTTTCTCTGGAATGTAACTGAACATATTTTTTTACTATAATTCTTGAATTAAGATTTCTTATACCAAACTGCAATTGGGTATTTTTAATGTGTGGGCTCCTAACTCAACTATAATATTCATTTCGATACAGTTTAGTCAACTATAATAAAATTGACCAATCACAGCTCGCCGCGATCAAGAGGACGAAACAAAACCATAGCTCAAATTAATTATTTATTTTAGGTTGTATAGTAGAAACAATTGGTTCATAAGTCAGAAACGCGCATGTGACACCCTTAATATAGCAAAACCACTTAGCGTTGCTTGTTAGTCTCCATAGGCTATGGTGGCCAAAATCAAGAAAGAACTGTCTTAAAATTGAATTTAGCGCGGAGCAAGTACCAGGGTCTCGTGAGTTACGAAAAGGTGTCGTTGACCAACCCGCCGTGGGGCGCGGGGCGCGGCGGCCGGGTCGCGTACGAGTATGAAGGACATGAAGGTATCGCGGCTGTTCGCGTATCTTAGCTCTTTTGGTTTGTTTACCTAAATGATTCTACTAGTTTAAAGTATTATTTTTGTTGACGCGTAGAAAAAGTATTGTATACAATAGTGATATAATCAAGCTTTTCAATCTCGTACCTTACTTAGACAACTCAGCAAGCTTCGTTGTCTAAACACTGTACTCGACTGAAAAGCTCTCTATTATATCACGATTGTATAAAATACTATTTATTGCCATAGGTTTTACACTAATATGTATAATGTATAAGACATTAACGTATTGGATACTTGTGAAATAATGATACGTGGCAAGCGAAGAACTCTTATAAAAAATATAAAAAATCCCCTTAGAAGCACATGAGCAGCGAAAATAAAACGCTTTTTGTAAAATGTGCTTGTGAAAGGACTTTTTAAATTGATATTAATTTCCTAACTTTTGGGGACAGAGCAGTATTTAACTTACTAAGGCCCACTGGCACCATTCCACTAACCCGGGATTAAGCGGTTAAACCGTTAGCTTAGTGTCAAATTGTACTGGTAACCATGGTAACGCCAGGTTTAACCGGCTAACCTCGGGTTACTGGAATGGTGCAAGTGGGCCTTAGATGTTTTGACGCTTTGTAAGGATTCTAGCTTTAAAATGAATGAATGAAGTATATTTTTTTGTTCGTGGGTGGATCTCATTAATCACAAAATACTAAGGGAACAAACTCATGTGGATTATGGCCTGACACATTTTACGGAGCATTGATAAACGGAGTTTTTGCATTTTGCTGGCGCACTTGAAGTTGATTCTCATTCCTTGTATCCTGGTGTATCATCACGAAACGCACAACTGTATCGCTGCAAACAGTCGCCGCGTGCTCAACAAAAATCTGATAGGTAAGTACTTCTATGAATCACTATAAATGAAAACATGAGAAAGCAAACCCATAGCCATTATAAATGGAACAGACAAAAGTTTTCCATTACACTCAAAATCCGATCAAGGTATGCGCGCCCATTTGATTCCGAAGATAAGTGTGACACGGGACTCGAGTTAAAGGGGCGAATAAGATTGTTCAATCTTTGAAATCTCGTAATGGATGAAAACGACATCGCGAGTACAAACGGCCGTTTGTCACATCACTAATGGTGGAGAAAATCGGGAAAGTTCCGCTTCCTGACGCCAGTGACTACGTTTATTATCTGAGACAGATAAGCCACTCGTTACAATTTTCGAATGTAAAGATTTTTTTTCATTTTTGTACATTCGAAAAATGATTGTTCTTCCGAATGCATATTATAAAAGTCACGACCTCTCTGGTCAATGCACTGTAACGCCATAAGTATCAATAGTTATCTACTTTTTTCGCCAGAATAATACATGAAAGTAAAAAAGCCGACTTGCCTGTAAATTTCAAATATGTAGCTAGTCAGTAGTCGCATTCAATATTCTGTATGTAACTGATATTAGAGTGCATTGGTAGGTTACCTTTACTAGTATTCGGTATAGCAGTAAAGTACAGGTACAGTTGTGATGACTAGGTTTTGTTAACGAAGTATCAGAGCGGTTCAAAGGCTGAAAGCCTCGAGGGCGACTGACAAACATTGTTATTTCCATTCACTTTCAAAGGTAGGTAAAACGCACCTTCATAAACTAACAACAAAGATATACGGCCTGATTCTAATTTTAATACACCTACGTAAAAAAACATAACCAGGCATCGGCCTGATCTGTCGAGATATGTATTATTCATCACACTAATAGGTAGGTACCTACACACGTTTCAGAGTCTCACGACTTCTTACCGATGTGTTTTTCGAGTGCCTTGGCTGCTGTATACCTCTATGCCATGGCCTCGTGCCGTTAGACTGCACTCGAATAACGCATATTATGCCTCAAGTGAGTTCGATATATTTTACCGGTAATGGGACAGGCTGGTAAACGGTACTGCGATTAAGGGCAGGTTTACACTGCCTGTTACCGTCGCTGGATTGCACTAGCCACATTTTTAGCGACCTTGACGCTCGAAAAGGTAATCATGCAGTGGCCTTAAAAAAAAGGTAATGACAGGCGATAAAAATGGAAGTCCATAAATTGATTTATTTGCAATAATAACCTCATATAAACATTTAATTAGGTCGACATCTGCGTAATAATTAATTTAATTTAATGAATGATCCCACGGAGAGTAATCAGAGTGTTTTACGTGAAACGTAATGTAAATCAGTTTTGCGGTCCCCGTAAAGTTGTTTCAAACCAAACATGGACCCAATTTGTAGAAACGTAATTAAATAAATAAATACTAGGCGATTTTGATGCTAAGTGTTTAAAATTTTCCTAGGCACTGTAATCAGTTGTATCGTGATCAGAATCCGGGGACGGGTTACAAAGAGTCAATCACTATTTTTTGTAGATACGACCTCATAAAAACCGTGAAATCGAATATAAGTAAAGTCCATATTAAATATATGGACATATAAAATGAACTAACATGTAATGTAGGTAAATAACCTATCCATACCATTCGTTTTAAGTTTCTGATTGTTAAATTTTTGCGGGGAAGTAGGTAAGTGTAGGTATATATATATTCTGAGTGATTGGTATATATTCCAATGTAAACTGTTGTAAGTAATACTGAACTGATAATAAGCTAATTTTATTAAACACGGTTGAACGTATTTTAGTCACTCGCGCGACATGTGCGAGTGCGACATGACATGAAGTGGAGACTCTCCGAAACATGTCGCTGAGTGAGTAAAAACCGTGTAATTAGCTTAATTGGTATAATTATACCAAAAATTATTATTGTTATTATTTATATTGGTATTGGTATAATACTATTTAACTGCTACTTACCAACAAGATTATATAAATAAATAAATAATAATAAATAATATAGGACAATTTTACACAGATCGACCTAGTCCCACAGTAAGCTCAATAAGGCTTGTGTTGTGGGTACTGGGCGATGATATACATAATATACACATATATCTAAATACTTATTATACATAGAAAACATCCATAACCCAGGAACAAATATTTGTGTTAATCACACAAATAAATGCCCTTACCAGGATTCGAACCCGGGACCTCCTGCTTCGTATGGGTCACTACCGATTAGGCTAGGAGGCCGTCTATATAAATACTTGACTTTACCAACTGCTACACTATACCATCTCAATGACAATATATCGATCGAGAACTCAGTGTTCATAGTTGAATTATTAAGTTTCCTATTTGCCATCAACAGTCCAGCTTGATGCCAAAGCGTCTTTGTCATCGTAGATAGATTTTCATTGAAGGAGGCATAGAACGAGTCCTGTCTTAAAGACAGTAGCAAACTGTAGCGTCCTTCAAGAGTTAATTGAATAAGTTTTCAAGCTGAGCGTTTCCTTTGCGAAGTGGTCTTAAGAATGTTGAATAGCTAATGTTGTTTGTTTTTATACCTACAATTTTATTTTTAATTATTCAAAACATGTTAGTTATACTAGAATAATAATTTGGAGGGGTGATAATTACATTACGTATGTTTACTCTTTACAGAATGACGATAGAGGTGCAAGTACACATTGCTCGACACTAACTGACCCAGAACTTTTTAATACTGTTTAATGCTGCTCGAAAATGCAGTTGTACCAACAAATTTGATTCGCAGCTATACCTAATGGTCTATTTACGATTGAAAACTGTTTATATGTGTTCGAAGTCACTTGGGGTTCTAGTGCGATACACATTAAATTAGCCTAAGTCGCGGTTTATGTAAAACGTCTAGGTATCTAACGGCCCCACAGACCCCAGAGACCGAGTCGGAAGGAAGTGACGTAATGCCGGGGCCCGCTTCCGCTCCGCGTCGCATCCGACCGGGGGGAATTATTTTAACGCCAGTAAAAGCTTACATGAGCACCACTCACCAATTATATTAAGGGTTTCCAGTTCTTATACACTTGGCCTGCATTCCATCTTCATCTATTCAGAGCTTATGAAAAATTTGTATGGATTTTCCATACAAAAAGAACAGGGTATTCATAGCAACACGAGTATCTGTATTGCGATTCGGCTTATATTGCGTTATCATGGAAATTTCTACAAAGTATAAGCATTTTCTTAAGTATGGTTTCGCTTTAGCATTTAGCAATTTGTTTCCGAATAAATAGAAAAAAAAATACTAAAGAAAAATGTCCTTTGGTGCCCGGGGCGATAATCCTCTTAAGGTTGCATATTTAAACTCTGGAAATTAGGACGGTTGCCACCGTGACCGGGAAGCCGAGGGGTTATGGAGTCAGCCGCAAATTCTGGAGAGGTATGTTCCATTCCAGCCCTGAGCAAAGGGAGCCTCGATCAATTTTATTTGAGTGCATAAAAAACTTCATTTTACTAATACGGTTCCAAACCAAATACACAAATTAGGTATTATTCCGGAATTAACATTCAGGTTCCAATGTTAGACTAAAGGGCGCATTAGTAATATTCGTTTTCTCTTTTTAATTTTTTACTTATATACTTTGAATAGCAATGATGATAGCTTCAGTCTCATTCATCATATTTTTTACCGGAGTATTCCATCTGTGAAAGTGATTTTTGAAATCGCGGGAATTTGTTAATGGAATACATATAGTCAGCACTTTCATTTAAAAGCAGGGAATGTTGAATGGAGATTGCGGATTGCGCATTGAATGTGCTCGTCAGATGTATTTTAATTTTAGGTCATTGCTTCAAAAGTAAAATATGTTTTATAAAAATGCTCCAATTTTTATTAATAAACTCTGATGGATCTTTATGGTTATGACCGGGTTTTTATACTAATTGACACATTTGTTTTACGTATACCTACATCAGTGTCTACACAGTATAGGTATTAACAGATAGGTATCAAACAGTATTTTTATTATCTAACCGCAGGTTAGTGACATTTGAAAACTCAATTGTTTACGGTATTCTGGTGTAAATAATATACCTAGGATTTAAATTTAGATATATTGCAAATAATAATAGGGAACTTTCAGCAAATAAATACTTATCAAACGACAGGTATTTTCTTGTTTTAATTTTCTGTATTCTTATATTTATATATACCTACTGAAGGATTTCAAAACGTAGATATAATAAAATCCAGCAGATTTATAGCCAACATGCTATTATTCTTTTAGAATTTACCAAGACACGAGACCGTTAGTATTCAATGCGAGAAAATTGCAAGAAAAACGTAATAAAGAACCAGAATATCAAAACCTTAAAATATAAAAGCCCCTTTCTCCCGTTCGTAAAAACAGATACTTATTTCTATGTCGCTAAATTTATAGTCCAATAGCGCAAACAAAGGAATCGCGAGGTTTTTATTCTATTTCTTTATAAAGGAAGATGGAACCAATTCCTGCGAGATTTATGGCCGGGGCTATAATAATTTCATCTGACCTGGGAAAAGTATCACGTACATGTAACACGACGTCACTCCTAAACGGCTAGCCACTGCGTGGCCGCGCAATAAATAAAAAAGACGATTTACCAAATCCCGACATGACCCGCCGGATTTATACAGAGTGTTCGAGACGCAAACTTTCCTTGAGGTCATCGGAATTCGCCCCTCGTACGGACGATTGAATGTTATGGGCCGCGAGGAGCTCTCCACTTCTGAGTTATGGCTTGTTACCCCTGACATGCTTACGGCTACTGATTTAATTCAATGACTACCTGGTTACGGCACTAATCAGGTTTAGCTTGCTGGACTATTTTTAGTGCAGACTTGAATTTTTTGTGGTTCTATTTTTGTTTCAGAATAGAGAAAACAGTCGATAAAAAATACGGGCACTGCTGTGTTGCGCTTCAAATGCACAATTGGAAACTGCAATGCGAATATGTTAGGGGTTTGGTGCATTAAAATGTAATTGTGAAAAACATACTTGCATTTCCAGCTTGTTATTAAGCGAAAATGAAAAAGTGTCTTGTTTTAACAAAATTGGTATGGACAGTAATATAAAACGGATAAATCAATAGTATTAGTTCTCATTTAGATTATGTCACTGTTCCATTCATGACAGCAACGTGCTCAAAAATGTTTAAAACACATTTATTTAACTCACTGCAACAAAATCTTACAAATTTTATGATGTCTGAATAAAAATAACAATTAATAAGCTACGTTTATTCCCCTGTAGGTACATATTACCAGTTAAAAGTGCAATATAGGTCAATTAAATTCGCAAACTGTTTAATTTATGCGATGAATATTAAAATGATGTCCACGTCGATATTCGTATTTGCCATAAATAAAATATAATTAACAGCAAAACTATAAAATTAAATTAATATTAGAGCATATTTAATTAAGTACAAATATTTTAGCATCTATGAATTGTTAAATTATGTTATAGGCGAATAAATAATACACATATTTTGGAGTTTAACAGGGTTCGCTTGGCTATCACAGTCACAGAAAAGTAGTAGTATTTCATATTAATGTCTAAACATGTACAGAAATATTTAAATAA
Organism: Cydia splendana; assembly: GCF_910591565.1. Classification (NCBI taxonomy): domain Eukaryota; kingdom Metazoa; phylum Arthropoda; class Insecta; order Lepidoptera; family Tortricidae; genus Cydia; species Cydia splendana. Next base: position 30,866,923 of record NC_085960.1, on the reverse strand, counting down.
AGGCATACATTCATACACTCGTAAAACAACAGTCTTCCTGCTTAGTTCGTACGGTAATAAAACCAGCCATGAGCACGTTGGACCACGCTCAGTGCAGGGGTTCCGCAGACGCTTTGGCCACTAGGTACTATAAACAAAACTACAAATAAAAACATTAACAAAGTCGTAAAAGGCTCATTATGCGTAAACGCCAAACGGCCGCATAGCTCATTTATAAAGTGATCGTTCAATTTTGCAGCTGAGTCAAAACAGTCAGCATCAAAATAGCTCATCAAACTACGCGTCAAATTTAAAATAATTAAACTGGAATACTTTTGAACACGACCTCTCATTTGTAGAGATCTCTCATTTGGAAAAGTATTCGTCGGTGGCAGCTAATTTTGGTGCGTTGCCATTCGCTTCTATTGATGTTGACTGTGCCTACATGGAAAAGTTAAAAAGCCAAAACATATACTGAGAATAACAACTAACAAAGAAACAATATCTAGAAAAGATTGAACCCCTTTGCTGCCACGGCCAGGGCTCGCTTGATATACCCAGTATAGCCACTTGAATGCAGCCGAGAATGCGCCACTTGGCATGATCGTTTTGAAAGGAAAATGGACTTCGTACAGCATTCACGAGTTTGGTCACGTCTAGATTGCTCGTTTGAGTTTGTGACAGTGGATGTTTTGGATTCTACTTATTTTGGATTTAGTTTATAATTTTCCCTTTTTACGTGTACCTACATGTATGTACGTACTAAGCAAAACCTTATTACATGAGTTACAAATTGTTAGGAATTAGATTTAATCAAACGGGTATAAGTATAAGTACGTAATCTACGATTTGACGTGAGTACTATATCTTTTAAAATAATTTAAATTAAATTTGTAACTTTTCGTAACAATGGTATTGCAGCCATAGAACTTTTTTTTTGCATTCGTTAGCGTCGGAAACTCTGCTTTCACAGTTTCAAAGTTTCAAAAGTCTATTGAAAATAATTGATGGCGATTGGCAACCACGGATTTCTCCACTGCAAATATACCTAAAGGGGCCCACTGATTAACAGTCCGCCGCACGGTATCGGCCTGTCAGTTGTTCGGAACTGTCAAAATTTTGTTCTAACTGACAGGCCGATACCGTCCGTCGGACTGTTAATCAGTGGGCCCCTTTAGTACTTGTAGATTTAAAATCATCACGTACTTGAAAGATTGCAAATACTCATAGCCATATCGCGTGATTTGGTTTGCTAACCGTGTGAGACACACGAGCGCTGTCAGCGACTGACCGTATTCTATGCACACAGATGCTCACCCACTAGTTGGGACTTTCGTTGACTTAAATATTAACACAGTAGTACCTATTCTATGCTTGGTGAGCACCAAAAATGTGGCGGAGCGTGCCGCGACCGCTGCAGGGGTCCGTCGAGTGCGTCGACTTCTGGCCGAAGCCTCTCGGAGGTTCCGGAGCAAACTGCCGAATCCGACACAAAAGCAAACGATTCAACTGAGTCACGCCGTTCTGTCGCTAAAATAGTGGTTAGTTTTAAGTTAATGAAATAACATAAATAATTGTTAGTCTATAAGGTAGATTAATAGATAAGTAGCGCATCTGGAGGCCTAGCCAAAATGGCAATCGAAACTTAAATAATGTATAGAGATAGTTGTTTAGTTCAATTGAAGTTTTTAACTGTAATATTATTATTTTTTATTTTTATACATGTACATAGGTATTGTGGATGACATTCAAAATGTAATAAATCCAAAATAAAACTTTTTAGAACTATGCCCAGTTTCTATGAACCTAAATATCAATAACAATCCAATGAAATCTATTTAAAACAACCTGTGCAAGAGAGCTTGAATACTTATTTCGTAATTGGAGGATCTATGTGAGGTATCTACCAGTGTGTAGCTCTCGTTGTAGATAAGACCAATTTATACACCCGCTCCATGCGGACATTACGAGGAGGCGCGATAGCGGTCATATTTTGCGAGTGAAACAAAACGTGGGCGAAATGATAAAAATGTCCCGTTAAATTTCAAGTCGCTACGGTTAGCCGTTTGAAATAGCAAATTAACCATTTCACCTGGTATTATTTTTCCAAGAATCTGTTTCTAGGTAAATTTAAATACTATTATTATTTGTGAAAATGATTAAGTATTTATTTGAATCTATAGACTTATTACATCTACTTTCTGCGCTAAAGCGTGTAGGTAAGTAATCACATTTCTTATTATTTAATAAATCACGGTTTTTAAGCCGGGTCAAAAAGTTCAATCGCAATACATACTATTAGGCTTGAGTCGGTCCTGAACTAAGAACTATTAAGAATGAAATCCCATCAAGGACCGAAAGGAACTAAATCTTTTTGCACGCCCTTAATCGGTCTTTAGGTCCTTTACTTCAGTGGGATTCGAGAGCGCTTGACTGAGTGAAACGGCTAATGGACGGAACGAAATGGTTGTCAATGTCGCTGGCACGAGTGTGAACGAGATGAAAGAACGACGTGACACTCCTAAGCCCGTAAAATATGAAGGAAAATCAAATGTATTTCGATATATTTGACATTTTTTAATTATGTTAAGGTGTTTTAATTTTTAATACCGACACATCGTATCGTACAAGTTGAATTGTATTCAGTTACCAAAGATTGGAAAGAAACCAATGAAAATTCGACTCCTATTAATTCCCGGCTCTCAACGACCGAACTGAACTAAAGGAACTAAAAGACCGAACTAGTTCGTTTGACCGATTGACCGAGAGCGGAGCGCTCTCTGTAGTGACCGAGCAGGCACAAGCCTTATACTTATTTAGGTAAGTTAACGCTTCGTGGCAGTAAGTACCGAACGTAAAGTGACAATTGCAAATTGTACGCGGGCGAGCGCGAGTACGAGCGCATGCGTCTGTATGCGTGCATTACACACATGGCCCGATTCGAACTTTAAGATACGTCAGATAATAGATCTAGAAACGATATGGATGAATGACAGTGTCAAATGTGACATTTTTTCAAACAAAAACGTCACATTTGACACTGACACATCTAATCCATATCGTTTCTAGATCTATTAATTGACGTATCTTAAAGTTCGAATCGGGCAGACAGAAATACAGTCTCTCACGTCGCGGTTACGCACCGTCAGAGCGACGGGTATATTCACCTTGAAATCTCAAAATTGAGAACGCGCTCAGCTCCTGTTTCGTCTTTAGTTATTTGTACAACAAGAGATCAAATTTTGATATTTCTTCGAGTGCTTATTTTGAGTCCCGTGCTAGCGAAAGATTCTATAATAGATTCACGAGCGTAGCGAGTGAATCTAATTTAGAATCTTGAGCGTAGTAAGGGATTCAAAAGCGCACGAGATGTAAATAACTTTGATCTCGTGTAGTACACAAAATTTTTCACCCTAAGCAGTGAGAACATACCTAGAGGGACAGAGATAATAGAACCCAAGTATATCGAACTTGTATTAGACCCCGTATGTTGAAATGATATTTGACTATAAAGGTCACTTGAATGTCATTTTGTCTCACTCAGTGAGCAATATCGCATTTTCGCTCACTGAGTGAGACACACTCAGTGAACAAAATGCGATTTTGCTCACTGAGTGAGACAAAATGACTCAGTGAGCAAAATCGCATTTTGCTCACTGTTTTTAAGAAGCAAAGTACCCTTGTTCGAACTGCTGAGGTGAAAAATAATATTCCTAATAATCGGTACCGTGAAGCCCTTGAGCCGCCGGCTATTTTTAACTACAAGACTTACAATAGTTTGTTTTTCAGACATCGAATAATTAAGTAGTTCTTTTTTTTATAAAATCCTTCCGGAAAATGTTTCCTTCTAGGTATTTATTCTTCAAACATAGGGAACAAATGTTTGACCGGTAATTAAAAAGTAGTAATAAAAAGAAATAGGGGGAAACGTAATGCAGAAAAATGATCTCTAATTTACTTCCAATTTATTTAAGTCGTTGTAATACGCCCGTATTAGCTTCTATTCACTTAAGATGGCAATTAAGTACATTTGACCGCTCGCACCAAACGCATTTAGCATGTAGGTATTTTATTCGAATCAATAAGACGAAGTTTTAAATATCTCCAAGACAAATGGTAGGCAGCATATTATAAACGTAAATATTTTACAATGACAAAAGTCACAGTTAAGTTAAATTTGGATATAAAAAAATATTTTAGGTAAATAGGTAGGTACCAGATTTTCATTAAAATACTCTTAATTAAGAACTTTGAGGATATTCTCACTTAAGTCAATTTATTTTCGGGGCAGAAATAATAAATTAATTTATTTTCTCGATTGGATGGTAATAAAACGAAAATATAGTTTTCCGTAATTGATGTATTTGGATACCTTGATAATGATTTTCGTTTTTTTTTAGATAAGAAAGCCTGTGTAACTAACATTAAAAAGATTAACAGGATTTCCATATTCGTTATTTTTTTTGATTTGAGATATTTCAGAAAATACTACAAAGTTACTGTTAACGAAAAATTGTTTTTTGTTCAAAACAATGAAACAACATAACTTAAACAGTGGTTATTTGTGTATTTAAACCAACTAAAGGTATGCTATAAAGAATAGTGCATCTTCTCGCTGTTATTGTAATAAGTACCCATAGCGCCCTTAACCAACGTTGATCACACACGGGGAAACCAGTTGAAGTAACCCTCACGCAATATCCTGAGTACCTACACTTGAGCTGCGAGTTCCCCGAACTTCCTAGATCTCTCAGACAGTTTTGCTTACGGTACTTAATACATACTAGAGCTTAAACTAGAAATCCCTGAGTTAGAATATTGCAAACATCGGTACATAACGTATCTCTCCTTATTCGGTAGGTGGACGACTGGTGCTGCCCTCATGTTGTGGGTTTTTCTCCGTTAAATCTTATGGACTAAAAAAAATTAGTTCCAACCATGGTATAATAATATACTCCGCCTGGTACTCCATTCCCGTCTTTTCTAGGTCACCTAACTGACACGGGCCTACGTCATCATGCGACAGCGCTATATGATAATATGCGATAGCGCTATATATAGCGGCCATGTTGTTGTGACGTAGGCCCGTGTCACTCTGGGAATGGAAGACCATGTTTTATTAGACTATGGTTCCAACGGCTGCCGCTAGTATTAATGTGTGATTACGTGTGCTTGTGACAATCAGTGCTACTTAACTCTCCACCGACTTCGCACGTTGACCACCTAATAGTTATGTTTTATTGAACTTGATGTTTACTACTATCACAAAACAATTAAAAAAAAAACATGTTTACAAAAATCTAACAAAAATGTGACTGGTGTTGCCACTGGGTTACGCCTATAGTACCAATTTATTTAATTACTACATTTTCTTTTAGCACTGTAGGTACTTACCGTTCTTATAATCGGCGGACCGCCAAAATTCTAACGGTTTAATATTATGTTATTTACTTACGGTATACAGGTAATCTTGTTATACATAATTATTATTTCCCAAATAGACCCTAATATTAAATTATACTCTCAAAAATAATCAAGTGGGTGTAGATTGCAGACGGCTCTTACTAAAATTAGCTTTTAAATTTCCTTATTGAAGTCTCACTTCACGGATTTTAATTAAAATTCAGGTCAAGATGGTCAGAGGGGGGTAGATTCCGAGGTTGTCTTTAATTTTAATAATAAGTTTAGGATGCCCCGCGGTGATGCTTTAGTTAATACTCTGCCACAGTAAATTGCTGTAAAAATAAAATACCTAGGGATTGATAAAACCACCTATTTAAAAAAAAAATATTTCCAATATTAATAATTTTGACGCTCATTTGCACAATTATAGGTACCTACCTATTTGATTCTAAATAGGTTAAAATTTAACTTATATGCTAGCTAAAAGCTTTAAAATTACATTCATCAACAGAATATAATAATTGCAATAGTTAAGCTTTGTTTTTGCAAAAAAAAAATACATTCAAAATTTGGTGATATTCCTAGAAAATTAATTGAAAATTACGAGCAAGGATGCAAGGAGTTGCATACAAAATAATAAAGCGTGTCTGTCGGTAAGAGAAATGTTTTTTTTTTTGTTTAATCTTGATGAGTGAAAACCATAAACGGTAAATGAAAAGTACATTTTACAAAGTTGTAAAATATTTATAAATAACATTTGTAAAAAAAAATAGAACAAAATAAAATAAATAAAATAAAATAAAATAAATAAATAAAGTTTTATTTTCAGGCATCACGTACAGTAAATAGTACACCCATATCAAACTAAATATAAAAACTAAAATAAACTAAAAGCAAAGTAAAACAAGTTAAATAGTTAATTGTTACTATTTTTTGTTTTTGTTTCGATGTACTGAAAGCCAGTGCCTAAACATGTTACAAGTAATGTTGCGGCACACACACATGATGATGGTGTTATGCGAGCGGCGCATCCCTTCCCAGAAGGAAGCAATGCGTGCGCGTACCACTGCAAAGAAGTCAGGGATTCTGGCTTCCGCGAACATGGTGGAGGCACTGCAGGAACGCGGCAGCCCCATCAGTGTCCGGAATATATTATTATACTGCACACGGATGGCGCTGTACGATTTCCTGCTGTACTTGACCCACAGTTGACAGGTGTAGAAAGAGAGACAATATGCATTAAATAATGTACGTTTGACTCCCCTGCTACACCCGGCAAACCTGCGGGCTATCATGTTGCCACGGACAGCCAAAGCTCTTCTTTCGCGTTCCATGTCACTGTCGTCCCTCATGTCTTCCGTCAGTATATGGCCAAGATATTTGAACCGCTGCACAATACGTAGCTTCTCTCCATTTAATTTGACTTCCGGTATGTTATCCGGACCCCTTCCAGCCTTGAAAACCATCAGTTCTGTCTTAGCCACGTTGTAAATCAGCCCATGAGAATTAACATAATTTTCACAGACTGAAACCAGCTTTCTCAGACCCTTGATGGAGGGGCTGAGCAGCACCATGTCATCAGCGTAGCTGAGACTGTTCACACAGACGTCACCCACGTGACACCCGACTCCAGTGCTCCTCAGCCTCCCCATCAAGTCATTGACGTAAAGGTTAAAGAGGTCCGGAGAAGTAAGTCCACCCTGGCGTACCCCGCATTCTAATCTATAACTATTAGATGTCGTGTCGCCCCATTTCACACAGTTGGAATGGTTTCCGTACCAGCACTTGAACACGCGTACCAAGTCCTCAGGTACTCCCGAGCCGCGCATTTTACCCCACAGAATTTCATAATTCACAAGGTCGAATGCACGGCTAAGGTCGAGAAAGCATGCGTAGACCGAAGTATTGTTACTCACGTAATGGTCCACCGCATGTTTCAGACTTACGATCGCGGAATCGGTCGAGAGACCGGGACGGAAACCAAATTGCGCGTCGTCTATTCTGAGAGCCTTGAGTAGTCTGGGCTGCAGCAACCGTTCAAATATCTTGCCCACCACCGTTCCAAGGGAGATATCGTTGGTCGGTAGTTAGCCGATGATGACAAATCTCCTGTTCGGTTTTTGACAATCGGGACGACAATGGTATGTATCATGTCTGCAGGAAGATGAGAGTACCGCAGACACAAATTAAATAAAATAATGCTTAACTGTTTCAATATAAGAATACTTGTTAAGTATATAAATTCTTTACAAATTTAAAGTTAAGATTATGATTGCATAGGTATGTAATTCCATAAAAATAAATACATGATATTAACTCACATTTATAGACGTGTCTATCACGAATTTATTTTATTACCTTTATTTACCGTCGTTTCGGCACAGGTTTCGCGATAGACCCGTCTATAAATGTGAGTTAATATGTGTTCAAAACGCGAAGGTTTTAAATATAAATGCATGAGTTGTAATTGAAAGTACCCAAATCCCCATGCACGGATCTATAAAAATTTAGGAGTTACCTCAATTCCTCACGGATCCCATCATCAGGTCCTCAACCTCCTGTTATACGACCAATAAAATTGGACGGCAGAGCTCAGAATTATCGCTGCATATATTTGAGAAACCAATAGCCAAACCTGAACAGACCGCCTTTTTGACCGACTGTATAGTCCTTCCGTAGTTAAAACACTAGTTTACAATGAGCTCCAGGTAGCATTTCTATAAAATCGTTCCACCAAAGAGCATCCTAGGCTCTCGTATTAGCAAGTGGATTACACTGTAATTGGTTGGATTTTCCGCCATCGTCCTAAATTAAGTTTGAATTATTGTCCAAATGGTTAGCAATTTAGATTTGACACGTTATTTATGGTAATTGCCTGCACGCTGTTATCCTAATGGACTTGAATCAAATTGATTCTAATCCTGCACCATGAATTTATCAATGCATTATCTTCTACGATTGATGTTTCAGATTCCATGCCTAAACAACTGCTTAATCTTGGCAGAAAATAGAATAGATCGGACCTAAAATATTTTGACTAAGTTTTTTAGGAATAGTTTTCTTACAATCATGCAATCAATCAATTAAAACTACAATAATTTAATTAAAGCAAACATATTATCTTTAAAATAAATTCTCCTCACATTTGGCCTTCAAAAAAAAACACCGTCCCAAGAGCTGCCTTTCTACCTACCTACTCCCAAATAACATTAAAGTTAGTCTGAAAAAAAGTACGTCAGAGTTAAAACGCCGGCTCCAAATTATTATGTTAAAATGTTTTCCGAAAAAGGTTCCGAGTTAAATTGTTCCATTAAATCTTGTCCGTGGTCCGAGCAGTAATTAACCCCGGGTATTTATCATGTCCTGATATCCGGTAACAGACAGGAAACCAAGACCAAGTGCCGGAAATGGTTTTGTTAAATCAGGAAGGACATTGTTAGTGTTCTTGTTACGTTGCTAATTGACGATCTATTTTGTTAATGAATATTCTATCAGGGATTAATCGAAACCCTTTATATGAGATATGGCTTAAATAAGAAAAGTACCTGTTTTTTCTCTAGTTGTTATTAGATACGAATAGTAAATATAAGTACTGGATGAATCGCTACCCCATTTGTGTAATTGTAACCTGACTACAATATTTTCAGTGTTACTAGGAAATATGGACGACAGACTACCTAATAAGCAATGATGGAATTAATTATTAGGACTAACTATTAATTTTCCTGATATTTGTTAGATGTTGTCTTATAATGTGCCAACATTATGTAATGTAACTAATTTTGAAAAAGTTTAGGTACGTACGAACGGCTCCATAAATTAAATTCCCTCCATTCAATTTCTCTGAAGAGCCAGACCGGATATATACCGTTTCGAAAAAAAAAACCAAGAAATGACTTTTTTATCGCGGCTGGCGATAAGAGGGTATAAGCAATTTGACGTTCGGAAGCGACGGCGCCTATCTCAGGCTCCATCTAATGCTGCGGCCGCCTTGTGGTCTGCCGAGTTTCTAAATTCAAATAATTTGTTCTTACCCTTTCTGGGTGTATATACATATATATGTATACATATTTAAAGTCATCAAGTCATCATGAACTTTAATTCGTTGTTACTAAATATATATGGGTATATCACAAGAGTTATACAGGAATTACAAAAAAAAGAGGTACAATTAACATCAAAATTCACAGAAACTCAGGTCCAAGCAAAGTTCAAAAACTGCAGCTGCTGAGCAAGTTGCTCAGTATTTATATTCAAAAGCGCTTACTTGACTTCAAGTTAACTACAATCCAAACTTTGAAAACTTACTCCTTGTGCCGCATTATCTACTCTCAGTTGATATCGCTGCTGTATTGATAAGCTTTTATTCCAGGATAGAATTCTTTTTTACAGAAAATATTAATTTATCTTTGTATTTGTGTTCCAAAAATAAACGATAAAAGCTACTTGTATTAAAAACGGAAACTTTAAGGAAACTGATGATGTCAACGTTCTGAATATCTACTCTTGACGGCACCTATTTTATCAGAAAGTAAGTACCCACTTATATGTGAAAGCAGTATAATTATCTTTTGTAGGTACAAAAGATATATTTTAAATTCAGTATAGGGGAAGTACGAACAAAATGACAGGGTGTTTTGATTTTGAATCATATATCTTTATTTATTGTAACTATAATCAGTCTCATACATTGACAATCATCTTAGGTTCATTGACTACTAGTAATACAGTCTTTTAATTGAATAGGAACTATATCAAATTAAATATTAACAAATAAATGGACAAATCAAAAAAACCATTTTGTCCATATAGTATGGACAAAATGACACACTAAATACCTATGGGTATAATGACATACCAAAATTTTAAGAACAAAGCTTTGCAAATAAATCTTTTAGTCTTCTTTGAAACATCAGCACAAGAAGCGTGAGCCCAACGAAAACAACTCACGCATCTTAACCAGCTTTCTCCCAGCTTAGACCGCGAATAAAGATCATTGCAATAAATGCAGGGGCAGTCTTCTTCATCCTCGTTTTCGGCGGCAAATTCTTCATTATTAGAGCTGGAATCGATAGTCTGCAAATTGACGCTCCCGCGGCATCTCTCCTAGAGAGTGACAATCAAAAGTAAATAATCGAAACACTACGGACAAAACGACACACGTCACGGACAAAATGACAAACACTATGTCGTTTTGTCCAGCGTATAGGTATGTCATTTTGCCCAAATGTACACAACAAACATTAAAAATCATATTTAATTAAATCGATTGAAAATTGTATTAGCAGATGGTTTTTGTTCAATTTCTTGCTACTATTACGCGGCCTTATCCCCTTAATGGAGTAATTTTAATGGTATTATAATGCTCTGAAGTGTTATTTATAATTCCAATTCATATATAGCGGAACCTGCCTAATACGAATTCGTTTAATAAGATTTGCCGCATATTTCGCCATTTTTACCGGTTAGGTACTTAAAGTGGGTTTATATACATTGCTCTTCCGCTTTCCCGCTTACTCCTTTTTTTATTTATTGATCTTTTGGAATCGTATTAAATTGGCGCTTCAAAGCATTTTTACCTTAGAATTTTTACAGTCTCGTATTCATTAATTCATCTAATCTAAATCTTTGACATATAACACTGCACTATTTACCAGTATTTAACTATTCACTTAAACCAATTAGTGTCATCGATCTTGTTGCGCTGCAATAAAGCTGTCAGACTAATTAATTTAAATTCATTTACTCTTATCTTGAATTACACCACGCATCTTCGCGTAGGTTGAAGTACTTCAACTAGTTTTATTAGCGAAAACTGGAATTCTGAGGCCATTCAAGTGCGTATCGAAAGGGATCATCGGAAGCTTTGTTCTGGCGAAAGCCCGGATCTCACAGCGATCGCCGCTTTCAAAGCAGTGAGTGAGGTGACCGTGGTAACGATACTAGTGAAAAATAATAATAACTCAAATCACAATTTTATATCATAAGTCTTCAATTTTAGTAAATATAATATACAAATGTAACACAAAACTCACCATAAAACCGGAGAAATCCATAAATAAAATAAATATTTTTGGACACGAAACACGTTCTCACTCGTAACTTCAAAGAGACTGACCCAATGGCGCTGGGTTTCTCGCAGGATTGTAAAAATGGCCGCCGTCACGTGTTGTTATGTTCGTAACCTCGCTATAGCCCGCCAAATTCGAAATAAACCCGCTATGTCGTTTTGTCCGTATATGCCATTTTGTCCGTATTTCCCCTACGCGATATCACTTGATATTTACCACTTGCTTCGGTGAAGAAAAACCTCGCGGGGAAACCTGCATACATCTGCGAAGAAATTCAAAGGTGTATGTGAAGTCACCAATCCGCATTGGGCTAACGTGGGGACTATAGCCCAAACCCTCTCGCGAGTGAGAGGAGGTCTGTGCCCAGCAGTGGGACGTACAAACAGCAACACTCCTAACTGTATATCGGTGGACCTTATTACAAAAGGCATAAGGGCTACTAATGTGCAGTTAACAGTGTGAGCGATGGTATAGGCTGATTTATTATTATTATAAGCGATATAATCTGTTTCCATAGTTTTATCCTCTAGCCGCCCCCGCGTCAAAACTTGCCCAGACAAATGCAATTTTGATTTGTCAAAATAACGATTCAAATTAGAATGGAACGGGATACCTTTTTATAGGCCTCTGGGCGGCTAGAGGTTATTTCAGATCAAAAGCTCAAGCTTTGCACAGTGTTCGGGACTCATATCCTGTAGTTATTTGGTGTGGATCGCACGTGATTTACCTGTCCATTGCAGCAAAGTGGGAGCTTCCTGCTCGCGGAAATGAGGCGCCACGCTGGGACGCTGCTTTACCGAAGATTGCTCAGTAAACGTGGAATCCTATTTGAACGTCTTTAGCGGGTACAGTTACCTGCAAAAATGGTATCGTCTTGGGTCGTCCCATTCGTTTTTCGTCAAGTTCTTAAATTAGTCCTATTCTGCTTTCGTCACTCATTCTACATTCGTCACAATCGTCGGGGGCTTTCAATGTAGAATGAGTGACGAAAAGAATAGGACTAATTTAAGAACTTGACGAAAAACGAATGGGACGACCCAAGACGATACCGTAAAAATAATTATGTTACTCTTCGAAGGCCGCAAAAATATGTGACACGCACGATATGGCACCACAAAATATAAGATCTTGTCAGATATTTTTTCGGCCTTCATTGAGTAATATATTATTGCAGGTGACTGTAGGTACACATAAACGAATGTTTAAGGAAGTGATAATAGAGAAAAATAAATAAAATTCCTGCTTTGCTTTGCATTCATGTGAAATAATATGGTGCGGAGTTACACAGGAAATATCTTTCTAAAGAGACCGGTTCCTGTTGGATTGTAAAAATAACAAATTAGAATGAATTGTCATCTTAACGCCAGTTTGCACTTTAAAAGGCGGCGATAATTAATAGCAGGTAAAGTAAGGAGTTAAAAAATAGATGTCCTCAGAAAGGGGAGTCCATCATTAACCGTAGCGAGTGTTGACATATTTATATCAAAAACTGAATTAAACTGCGCTAGTAAATATCAACGCTTATGCAATATAAAAATACAAATATAAATTATTTAACAAAAAGGGGTTTACACCAGTTCATCCCACCGCGGAAAGTCTGCTGAACTCTCTCATTCCTAGACACAAGGGTACTGTGTAATAGCATACATTATATAAGCTTGTGTAGCTGTTGAGACGTTAAGCCGGTCGCCACATATTCCGGGTTCAATTTTCAGACTCATTGCCTCATCATGACGCATTTTTATTTTCATTTTGATCTTTATCTCATTAGACCTTCGCTAAATAATCATTTCCCACCAACTTAATTGACCGATAAAACAAAATCATCAAATCGGATAGTTGTTTATCTTCAATTAATTACGTACGCGGCCGCCATTTATCTAAATTATCACCCAAACAAGCGTCACCAAGAATGATATAAATCAAAAATAACATGAAAAATCCACATCGGAACCTTTTCAGAGCATGACTAATAGGCGCGCGTCACGGTACAGAAAACTTGAAAGTGGGAAAAAATACGGACCAGCTGTTCCAATGAAAAATATTCTGTCATTAATCATAAAGACTAAAGAAAGGCGACAGAGTTGGAGACGCTTTCCATCCGGCCTTAAGTTGTAAACATATTGCTTTCAGTGGGTACATACAGAGATACACTTGTATTAAAAACAGACGGTTGGTCAGGGGCCTAGCCAAGTGACAATGGTTTAAAGAAAACGCCAGTCGAAATATATATGGATCACACGAACTCGCCGCCAGAAAACTGCTTCCATATAATCGGAGGTACGCTCTCATTTTATAAGAACATACTTAAAGTGTCATTCTATAGAACTTGCTAACTATGTAAACAAACCGCCATATTGAAACTGTCACTAAATGATGATTTCAGTATGGCGGTTTGTTTACATAGTTAGCAAGTTCCATAGAATGACACTTTAAATAATTTTAAACTTGGCATGAACATTTACTGTACCTAACATATTTCTATGTCTGGTACTAGTTATCTTTACTAAATATTGACAAATAAAATAGAGCCAGTAGAAGACTCCTATAAGTTTGTAAATGATCACTCGATTTTTAGTCGAATCTGTCATCCCGATACATTTTTTTGCCGTTTGTCTTAATTATAGCTTAGTTAGAAATCAAATTTATCTAAGTTATGTAGTTACGGAGTTTAATAAAAATATGTCGCACGCAGGGAAACTCGTAGTCAACCATAATTACTAATAACATCTCACGGACCGTCTGGGTTAATACGCAGTGAACCTACAGCAGCTTCATAATTGTAATATTGATGACAATGACTTCTTGACAAAACAAGAATTTTTCACGTTCCTTCGGTAATCATAACTTAAAACATAATGATGATTCCAGTACGGATAGATATGATGGTCGTTCTTGTCTACGTGACAGCGTGATAAAACGGTGTCCGTCACATTCTAATTCTAGACAGTTATTTTATAACGTGGATAAAGCCATCCATAATAAGTCGGCAGGGAGTTTAAACTCGGCGATCTTTCGTTGTTTTGTCGTAGAATTTATATATAAACTTTTGATCCCTCATTTTCGGATCAATTTACGATAACATAAGAATTATAAACATTGCATTGTCACTGATAAATACATATATATTTATGCTGTATAAAATTTCGACCTGTCATTGGGAAGTGAGTTAAATGGGTTTGGATATAGGATATTACTATACATACAAGTGATCTCTTTTACTTTCTACGTATTTGTATCATTTCATGTGCATATAATTATGTTTTTTTTTTAATCAAATTTCTATAAAGTTATATACCTACTGAGTATAATTACATGAATTCTATAGTAATTTAAATTGTATTTTTCTAATTTACCCGTAATAATGCATGTTAATTATAAGATGTAATCATGTTTTGCAAAGATGTGTCCCGACGAGTTTGTTGCCGGTCCCATATTGGGATACCCTCCTCCAATTGAGGGGGGATTTAAATCTTCCCGAGGCAGAGATGTAGAGTTGGAGCCGGTATAGCTTTATTTGACGTTCATAAGCGCATTGTAATATGCCTGCTTGAGTAAACTATTTTTTTTTATATTTTATCTTTATCTTTTTCCTTGAGAAAAATGTATGATTGTTAAAAACGTGTCTCGGCATATACAATCATTGTTGTCATTATTCTTCAGCGTATAAAAACATCACGTCCAGTGAGGTACCATTTAAAAGTTCCATTTCGCAGAAACCCTTTTTGGAGCCTTCCAATCATGCACCTCTACTGGTTTTTACTGTCCATACGAGGCCACAGATTACTTACCTTAATTAGCAGATGGACCATTAAGTCAACTCGCGGTCACTACACATTTCCATTAATTTAGCACTTCAATTGCGTCCATGTTCGTTATTACACAATAGAAGTATTACAAATCTACTATTTCGGGTAATCTCGGTTTGCTGGACTTAAGCTGGCCATGCCTGCGCAGTTTTGCCTGAACAGTTCAACTGCACAGTTGAAGCTGGTTAGAAAACTGCACAGTTGAAAGCAGATGGCAAAAGTGCGCAGGCATACCCTTTTGTGTATGGCCAGCTTTAGGTATAGTACCTATGGTGTAAACTGTAATTGACCTGCGGTGGCTGCGGTCTAAATTTTACAGGTAATAGAGAAAATGTCCCATAATGTGGAGTCTCGTTCGGAGGTAGTTTATGGTACGAGACTATTATCAACCGTGGTTCGAGCTCGAGTCGAGTAATCAAGTACTGTCCAGAATGAAACTTTATTACAAACATATACTCTCTTTGAAGCTAAGGCTGCTCTCATTGTGGATGTGAACAGCTTTTGGCGAAATACCAGTCTTTAAATATTTGTGTCGAACTCTAGTAAAAGGTTCCACATTGTCGCTTACCATAAGGACGAGATTTACTTGTATATTTATACGAATAACCTATCAAATCGTCCTTATAGCAAGTGACAAATTGGGACTTTTTGTTTGGAAACTACACATTTAAGGGAAAAATTGTCTATAAAAACTGGAGCAATTAAATCAGACACAGAATGATTTGAATCGACAACCTAAAATAAGGTACTTAATTCACTAAAAGGTAGGTACAGTCAGCTGCAGAGATAAAGTATCCTCCTCCCCCTGCATAGAGGTTTGTATGCAGGGGGGACAGGAGGGTACACAATTAGAATTTTGCGAATACTTAAGCAATTTTGATACGTCGCACATCCTTTAATTTAAAAAGAAGATTCCATTCGTCATTCCATCGTATTTTGTTAGTCACCCACGTGCCAGCATCAATTCGACATTCATTATCATGCAAATTAAGCAAAACGAACCAAACGCAGACAAGTTGCAATACAAACCAATTTATTTTTCCCACTCAAAAGCGTTCGGAACTTAACGATTTAACTTCGCAATTTAGCGGATTAACTTCACGCAGCTAAAAGATGTTTAAATTTCCACTTTGCGGAAAAAAACACCCTTTATAATTATGACTAGTCATTAACAAAACTGGCGGAACATCAGGACCACAGTGTTTTGAGCTGGTATCAATTTTCGCTCCGCGGGATTTAATAGCAGCTTAAAAACAAAATTTGGAGTAAATTACGGAGAACTAAATGCCGGGATCGCTTTATTTTGGTGTAAACAGGGCGTTGTAATAATTGCTATTAAGTTTATGAGTGTTCGGAACTTGGTAACGAGTGTTACAAGTTTGGTGAGGCTGCCGCCCGGTGGAATCTAAATGGGTGTTTAAGGTAAGCCGCGATGCTCATCATAACTATTTTGAGGTGTCCAAAGTAAAACTAAGCTGTCTAGGCAGAAAGCTGCGTATTCGGCCAAGATTAAAAAAAAAAGGGACACTGCAGTACATGTATATGTAGAGTCTGTGTGGAAAGAGAAGAGTCGTGGAATGTATGGGGCCCAATACATTTCACGACTCTTCTCTTTCCGAACAGACTCTATATTTAAATATTTATACGGACCCCTTCCTGGCATATTTTCCCACCTCCGTAATACTTTCCCCGTCCAGATAGACCATTCTACACTATCTATCTCTGTTCTATTCTCTGTTCTATTGAGACCATTAAACACTGTATGTAAGTATGTAGTGCGCTTGGCACGCCAGTGACCCATCATGGTCTACGTCATTTTGATCAGTCTCGCCGGTTTAGACTTATGTATAGTTTCTTAAGAAAGCTTTTAAACCTTAAACTTAAAATTAAGTTTCAAGCAGAACGAGATGCTTAATACGACAATCGTCATCCTTTAGAACACTTTTTCAGAAAATTCAATGCATAATCCTTTTGGACATTAGGTATGCAGAGCTTATCTAAAGCATCTCATACTTTTGAATGTTACGGGAACTCGCAAATAAGTTAGCAATATTGCGATTTTTAGATGTTGAACATAATATATTTTTGATGTTGCATTTAAGTTTATTTATATCAAAACATCCAGCTTAATCCGCCAGAAGAAATTCAGGGAGCGATCGATCTTAGGGCCTACGATTTCTTGAATAGCAACTACGCACTGTTGCCCAAACCTGCACCATATGGGAAAGTTCCCACGAATGACTGATCGTGTGCCGTTGGTAAGAACTTGTGTCCTGATAGACTAAATTTGTAATCGACACAGATTTACAAAGTACATCGTTTAATGAATTTAGGGCCTTCTAAACCGTAAAGAACTCGAGTCCTAGAAGTCCTAGAATTATTATTTCGATACACTGAAAAAAAATTGCCGAACTAATTAAGTAATAACCACTGTATATATATTGTATGTAAATAAATGTTTTAAACTGCAATAACTTTGCATTGAAAAAAATTAAGTAAGGTCAATGCGGCCAATTCCGTCAACAAGCGTTTTTTTTTCTAAATCAGTACACAATTGGTAATTTCTAATTATTTATTTCTAACGTGGAATTATTCAAAAATTATTATTGCAAATCCTACACCGGAACATGCGACACAACTGAAAACCGCCGTGTCGCCGAAATCATTTTTAGCTTGTAAGATTTTTACTATTGTATGTATGTTAGTTTCTAAGGTATGTATCTATGGGCCTTAGTTGTCTGATAATAAATGATATTTAATTTAATTTAATTTAATTATTAATTGGTAAATTCCTCGACAGAGCAGCGTGCGGAAACTAAAAGCAATCGCTGCTTTGTCGAGGAATTTACCAATTAATAATAATCCTAATCTAATCCTAAAACCCATCCTGTAACAGGTAACACATAGGAGTTCGTAAGTTCCATTTTTTGTGTAAGTACATATTTACAACATAAATTGTATTGCTGTTATGCAAACATTTCATTCCGTGTATCAAAGAAGAGATAAGACGTTATTATATTTATCTGCCACGGCACGTGTCAGGCACGCCCGATGTTTGTAATATGCTTAAATTAGCCTCATGCTTAAACTTTTCTAGATTGCTGCAAATTATATACACAATCCTCTCTCACATAAATTTTAATATTGAAGTTACTAAATTGTAAACTCGTATTTATCTAATATTATTCATGATCCACCTTTCGCTATCTACCTGAGATACAGGATTTTCCTAGTTTAGGTAGAAGTCATACTATAAATAAGTACTTGATATTACTAGCCTGATGTAAATGTATACTTATGTTTCCTCTCTTCTTCCTCGCGTTATCCCGGAATCTTGCCACGGCTCATGGGAGTTAACTAAATTAAATTGAAACACAATTCCTTTGTAATATGAAGCAGATGAAAATAGTAAAAAAAAACATACATAAGAACGCAATGCATTTACTTTAGCCGAGAGTGAATCCTGCATTCAGTGCCTGGAATTTAAGTCTATTAAAAATCTGGAATAAACACAAACATTACGAGCTAAAAGCCTCCTATCTAAACTACGAAGTGCTCTGTTATGCAAAATGCAAAATACAAAGCCCCTGCAATTCGAGATTTTCGTAAATGTAGCCGTTTCGTTTCGTCACGAAACTTCTTGAAAAGTACATTAAGTACTTTAAAATAAAACAAAAAAACTGTATTTTTCTAGGAAGTATTGAAGAGGAAAGCAAAGTGACGTGAAGTGACGGCTGGTCTGGCCTAGTGGGTAGTGACCCTGCCTGCGAAGCCGATGGTCCTGGGTTCGAATCCTGGTAAGGGCATTTATTTGTGTGATGAACACAGATATTTGTTCCTGAGTCATGTTGTTTTCTATGTATATAAGTATGTATTTATCTATATAAGTATGTCTATATCGTCGCCTAGTACCCATAGTACAAGCTATGCTTAGTTTGGGGCTAGGTCGATCTGTGTAAGATGTCCCCTATATTTATTATTTAATTTATTTAAAGTGATGTGATACAAGGATAATTCTAGAAGGAAGGAAGCGAGTGCTTCAGTGCCCCAAGTCACTGAAGAGATAAATAATTTTGCTGCTATACTACGATAAAAAAAGAACATACAAATATACGTACAACATACCTACGACACAAACGTGTGTTAAATAAAAACAGTATTAAAAGATTCGTCAAGCACGTATTAAATTTGTATTAAAATGACTTACTGTACTTGAATAAGCAGGTTTTACTTTAGAACCAAACCGTTTTTTTGTTTGTCTAATATGTATTCATTTATTGTATCTGTTTATAGATACTTAATTAACGGTAAACTAGTTACGAAGCATTTTTATGTAGTGCCATTTAATGAAATAAGCTCATAGCTGAAACGGTTCTTTTCTCATCTTGAATTAAGTGCTATTTATGTACAAATGAAGTATGCAATCGTCTTGCTGCGGAGGTACAGGTCTTACCAGACTGAAAGGACTAAATTTAGCTTTTGAAGCAAAATGGTGCATTCATCTAAATGAATGACCCAATCCTACACTCTAAGCACGTGTGTCACACTTTGGAGCTATATTCAGAAATACGCAGTTGAATTTGAATATGATTTAAATATCTCTCACTTGCTGGTAGCCGAATGGCTTAGACGCATCATGTCTATAACTTGACAAATATGTACAGTAGTGCCATCTCCTAAAATTATCTGGGTATTTTCAGACGGCTATATTGGATATGGGCCTGGGGTCTGGAAACTTTATTCCAAGAGTGGACATAGGTTCTAGTTTTTATATGTTTAATAGATTTATTTCCTAGTTAAACTGAACATTTTAGAGGTAAACATTGGTATAAAAATGTCTGCTTCCGAATACACCTCGCTAAAGCTCTATTAGTTGATGCAGTTCCTGCAACTCTTCCTGTAATTTAAACTGCACTCGGAGATGTACCGACTTCCTACCTACCGAAAATTTATAGCCTAGTAAACCTAGTAAACCTAGTGATTTACTCGACTAAATAAAGTTTTGAACTTACGTCAAACGTTAGCTACATAAATTAAATATTGGTGAATAGTTCGTATTCACTTTGTAACTGTTTAGTTTAATCATACCTACAACAACTTATAATCAAACCATATAGAACATCAGGAATCCTGTTTCCAACGATTGAACATGTAATTCTATCTAACCAAATTGACAATTTGGTTATGTAATTTAATCTAAACTACTTAATCAAACATTGCCTATCATTACTTGTAGTGTATCCATATAGTAATAGTAATATTGCTTGAGATTCGAGGTGGTATGATTATACTCGTAGTTAGGAGACATTTTTATTTGGGCGTTTCTATTTAAAGTTGTAACAATTTTTCAAATGCATTTGGCTTCGTTATTTACTCGAGTTACAACTGCAATTTTTGAACCTCGTGCATTTAACTTTGGGAACAAATCAAATTATTTTATCAAATAGGTACATATTTTAATTTTTGTTTTTAAAGTAGTCAACTAGTCACTCTATAAACTGAAACTAGATATTATAGTACTTACTAAAGAAAAAAACGCTCATGCATTTAGCTTAAACAACAAAATAACAGAAAAACTAAGAGATCTCAGTTTTGTGCATATACCTAATGGACATAAAGACTCAACTACAGCATTGTCTTCCTCACATGCTTCTCAGAGTGCAAATCACGCTAAAGTTAATATTGGGGAGGTTACCACGTTCTGGGTGGGGTTTAAATATACCCCTACTCTATAAATAATACACAAGGAGCTCACAGACGTGAATATCTCACTCAGGCCGATGTTTAACATATAAATTGCTATCAATTTTTTTAGATATATTTGCGGGTGTTCGTGCGGAGATAAGAATGCGGTAGGTCTTTATTGGCTAAAATGTGGAGTGATATCCGCTCGGGTAGTCAAGGTCTTTCTGGAAATATGGTAAAATATACTCGATAAATGAAAAAAGGAAAAATTTCGTTTTGATATTCAATAGACGGACTCTTAGCCTATACATGCAAATACCAACTGGTGACTGAGATCATAATGCTAACTCCTTTGCCCTTGTTAAGACCAACCGAGATTGAAAGAGAGTCATTAGTGACCCTGCCTACGAAGCAGGAGGTCCCCGGTTCGAATCTAGGTAAAGGCATTTATTTGCGTGTTTATCACAAACGAGATAAGGTCTACAATATAAGGCAACCCATGCATGTAATGTTATATTGCTGTTAGTACCCCGTAATACAAGTTTACCACGGAGCGCGGTACAGAGTGGCCCCGTGTATTCGTGCCATAGGTATGGGTATGACAGATCGCTTGAGGCGTATAGTGCGGCCTCACGTTAAACACCCGATTACTCCAGTTTGATGGATTGAAGTGTAATGGCAGAGTGCTTCGGCTAATGGACGAATGGCTTAAAGTGGAAGATCGGGTAAGATGAATTATATATAAACTTTATCGTTCTCAGGCGTAATAAAAAACGTACCTACGTACTACATTTCCTTTTAATGTGCTCAAATACCTACATAACTTAACGTCACGTCACAATGGTTAAAGTGGGTACTATACATGTCTAAATGTTTATTTAATAAAAACAAGATAATTTAGAAAATAAAAAAACCCGACTGCAAAAAAGCTATCTTTAGAAAAAAAAAAAAAAAAAAAATTAATTACCAGACTGCGGGACGCAAAGGAGGGTAATGTGTTTATCTCTTATTTATTTATTTATTCCAAATGAAGTAATATCTCACCGTAAGCTGTAGCCTGTAAGTTACGCTTTAGGTCGTTAAAACTATCTTTCGAAGCAGAAGCACTCTGGGTTTGTCAATAGTATTTTATACAATCGTGATCTAAATGATCTAATGACAGCTTTTTCAACCGAGTACCGCGTTTAGGTCACGAAGCTTATTTAATTTTTTTCTTAGGTAAATTCTAATCAAATTTAATGATAAGGGAAACGTAAAAAATATAATTTAATAAATAGGTACTTACATAACGATATGACACCACTTGACATATAGTATGTCAACTTTTTATACTTGCATACATACATACATACATACTTAAATAAATACGTACGTACATATAGGCTTCATTATAATATTTTTATTTATATTATAGGATAGTCATTAGTCACATAGTCACATTGGCCTCCTTTGCGTCGTGCAGTGCAGTATTAATACTGAACAGAATTACTATAACTTTATAACGTTATAGATTTTAAATGGTCACTCTAAATGAAAAACTGTAAAAGAAACCTATAACTAATTTTTAAATACCTATTCAGTGATACCCCACTCGACATATTTCGTTAACTTTTTTTTTTTTTTTTTAATTTTGGCGTCTGGTTGTCGCCATATTGAATTTTGATTACTGTCATGTCTTTAGTGACACACGCAAAAGTAAGACGGTTCGATTGACGTAAGAATTATCAAAATCGGTTCACGCGTTTGGTCTCTGGAGTGCCACATAGGAACAAACATCCATACATACATACATATATAGGCTGATAAACACATTACCCTCCTTTGCGTCGCGCAGTCGGGTAAACATATATAGGCTGATAAACACATTACCCTCCTTTGCGTCGCGCAGTCGGGTAAAAAGAGCGGGTATTTTTTATGGACTCGCAGTCCTTTTAATTCAGAATTTCTACGAAATATTCCTGAATATACGCGACGCACCTTTTTGAATTTTGCGCTTTATAAAAATGCTAAAAAGTCGTACCATATACAAAAAGGTTGCTAAAGTATTACTCGTTTTTCTTCATAAAAACGGATGCAATTTTGAAAATACAACTGCCTACTCTAGCTAATTATTCACTACGTCCATATAAAACGGCAAGAGTATACAATTGCGTACAGGTAAGGTTGACGAAATACAAAATAAGCCGATCTTGTTCAAACTTGTTCGAGATATCGGCTCACTTTATATTTCGTCAAGGCCAGGCCGGTGGACAATGATGACTTTACTGCATTCTGAACGCGAACAAACTACATATACTTCTATCCTTTGTCTGTCTACTTCAAACCCGTGTAAGTAATGGAAACCTTCACAAATTGAGGTGTAATTTGAGCTAAAACAACAATAGGTAGCACTATTTATGCCAATATCGTAAAATATGTTTTCGACATAAAACATCACACATACGGCCTCAGTACCTATTTTTGTTATCTGTTCATTGTCTCATGTTCTAATATTATCAGGTTTCAGCAAGCCGTCGTAATGTCAAAACAAATGTGTAGACTGACACAACTCACATTATACTCGTATTTGCGAGCACGTTTCTTCGATATTGAATTTGTCACATTTTTCTCCATTGCCTCGAACAGGGTGTCATTCTGATCGCAACTGAACGCACCTACCTATTGAAAGCTCAGTGTTAGCGTCAACTTTAAAATCTTAAATTAGTATTTCCTTTCCTTCCTTTAAAAACATGTTTGGTGTGTGCACCATCGACAACTTTTCTACGGAGCTAAAAGCGTTCCTGAAATGTGACAATGACAATTTAGCATTCATATAAAGTTCTAGTAAAGGTAAATACATTTAGATGTAGCAAACAAGCTATATTATTTTGCTTGGCTATTTGGATGTTCGGAACAAGATTCATCATTAGAAAGGTCATTTAACTACCAATAACATTAAACCATAAATGAATAATTGTATTGTATCGTATTTTTTTATTTCAGACTTTGTTGTCCATAGGGTTATTAGTATTACACAAAACTTACAACTATGTTAGTAACAAAGACAAAACACTTAATAAAGCAATATAAACATTAAACTTATATGACTTATATGATTGAAAATGTGTAGGGGCTAGTACAAAGGACCAACTTGCGTCAAAAGCAGGAAAATTTTATGTTTTTGAGCAACAAAATAAATATGTTAATAAGTAATTTTATCTACTATACGTAGATTAACGGCACTCCGATATTGTCAATTTCTTATTTCGTCTTAAGAATTCTATACGCACGGAAATCCAAGTTTAACTTCTACACCTAAACGCAATTTAGAGCAATTGATGAGCTTGATTACAATCAAGTTTTCAGCCATTACTAATAATCTTAAGTAATTACCACCACCTTTTTCATACATTTTTCTTAGCAAAGTCATTATCCTGATGATACCGAGCATATGAAGAAGCTATTTGCAGTTAGTGCCATAGTTATACCAGCTTTCAGATTTTATCGCATGAGAGACAACAGATAACATAATACAAGAGATATGCATTTCTGAGGGTGGTATTCCACCTGTTCAATTTCTTGGTCCAATATTATTGCGTCTCACTCTATCATTAAGCAAAATGTGAAACAAAATACACATTGGACAAATATATTGCACAGATGGAATACCACCCTGAGAAGCAGATTCTAGACTCAGTGAGTCCAGGAGACCGTTCACACCACACATTCAAGGCTCCATTACATTTCTTAAAAGATGGACGCGCGTATTTATTTTGCTATCCCGCCCATGATGCAGGCGGTCAATGCCACTGTGCTAGCGGGACAGCGACAGCAATATAATTATGCGCAACTGTGCCAAAGACTAAGGGAGACGCATCCAGAAAAGACCCGAAGTGTCGGTACACTGCTGGCAGGAAAATGTTGAATTATTAGGGCTGCGTGATCGGTCGTTGTAGAGGAATTTGTCTTCCAGTTGATATGATGAAAAAAAACATATTTTGAAAGCCAAAACTTTTACGAGTACTTAATAAGTATGAATGTATGATAGTTGACTGTACCGCATATATTGTACTTTATTTAGTGATATAGATTAAAAATATTTATTAGCAAAGAATAAATTACAAAACGAAATTACGGAAACGGCATATCGCTCGCATCGTTCATCTATGAAAATGTCCAAGCGTACCCTGGCGCCAGGTGATGCTTGTGAGCCGATTCGTTCAGATAACACGAATGATCGGCATACGCTTAAATTGCTTTTAAAATTTCAATACATTTAGCTTCGCTGACTCGACGTCGCCGTAAGGTAAATATATTTTAGGTTAGAGCTTTATTTGGTAGGTATCGCTTATGCTCTGGTTTCCTAGCATGGTTTGTAATTTGACCATCATTGTACTACCATATTCTAAGAAATAAACATTTGTATTTGTATAGCGGTGCCGTCATATAGCGGCCGTCTCCATACAAATACTACGACATCCATATTTAGCCGTATTATTTAGTATGGAGACGGCCGCTATATGACAGCACCGCTATCCTAGGAAAACCGATCTTTAGTAGACGCGAGATATACTCGTACATACATAATTATCATTTGATCGGTGTTATCAATAAATGACTATTAGGACAGACGCTATTTGAACGCCGCCGTTCAGAAATCGTCATTAAAATCACATCAAAGTCGAATGAACTTCTTGCTCTGTACTTATCTGACTCTTTATTTATATGAGTAATAAAATTGATTATGAATCAACCTTAAAATTGATTAAATGGACCTAATGTAACTGAAACATTACACAAAAAAATGTATATCATGACTTTTGTTTAATATATAAATCACCTGTTACTAATGTGTGTGTTTTTTTTTCTTAGTATTATATATCGAATATCCCCGCGGTTTCAACTCCGTAGGTATCGATTAGTATATAACTTATTTGACAAAAATATATTACATCATTACATAGTTTAATTGTACCTTAAAATCACCCAACTAAAGTCCAAAAGCTACCAACTATGGTCTAAAACTAACTCAAATGATATATTCATTGAGGTGTGAATATTATTATAAATTCGCAGTGAACATTATCACAAAAAGAAAAATAAACGCAGGCAACACCAAAAATAAGATTGGTATTGGTACTTTTAAACTTTTGGTTTACCGTGGTTTTACGGTTTATGAGAACAGTTTGACAATAAAATCGATTGATGCCACGGTAAAAAAGTCATCATGCGAATTGCAATTTAGCTTCAATAGTTCGGTTACGGCCGAGCTCCGGCGCTCGTTACGGTCCACAAATTGCTGCACTAATATGATTACTCCTTCGTACTGCGGGGTTAGTTAAAAAGCTATAGTGCCAAGTGCACACGATAAACTTATTAGATGCTTAAGAAACAAAACTTTTTTGTGACATTTTTTTATTGCTGACTGTAATTCTTTTCATTTACATGTCTAAATATAAATAACTTCTCGAAATCTTTCTGAATGAACCTAAATTCGATGTGTTTGTGTTTTTCTACTTTTTCTAATGATGAGTTCCATTGGCTACCTTCCGATTGCATCATCAAATAAGCACTAAAGACAAATAAAAGCGTGTAAAAAGGAATAATCATTCCCATACTCATATATTTTATTGTATTTCATACAGAATTAAGTAATAATTAAGTATGTAATATAAATAAAGAATACATAGTGCAACATCTGTGCCTGAAACTGACAGTTGACCACGACATTTTGCCAATATTATTAACGACTGAAGAGAAGAAGAAGAAATTAATAATGTTAAGTTAGTATCTGACCCTGAACTGCAAGTTAGATGGCACTGTTGCATGAATGAGAATAATTTGAATTGCCCTATCAAGATATTTTTCAGAATATAGCATTGGGCTCATTTATAGTTTCAGTTGAGTAAGTTGTTGACGTTTTAGTGACCGGTATAAGCATGAATTAAGTAGTTGAGCCCCGGGATTTTACCGCAAGAGGATTCAGTCTACCTATGTAATTTCCCGTCCTATTTCTAAGGGATGGTAGGAATGGAATAGATTTCGGAAAACAAAATAAGCATTCTGTCTATCGGACAATTTAAAAATAGTTCGAAAATCGGTTTCCTAGAAATCATACGACGAATAATGCACGACCTTTCTAGTCTGAAAAAATAAACAAACTGTAGACTCGAAATTGTTCGCATGCTCTACCCTACCACGTAAAACAGCCGTAAGAGCCTTTGAAAAACCAATTTGAATATAGAATTTGTTACGTGCGGATACGGTAAAAAATTTACTGAGCTTTCCAATCGCTTTCACGTCTGTCATGCATTGGCAGCGCTTGGTGGGGAACTGAAGCGTTGTGTCAAGTATATTTTCACTTATTGCACGGATGCAGCCATGCAAAATAGAATCGGTTATTGTAATACCCATTGTATGCCCATTTTAATAACAGTTTTCAGAAAATATGTTGTATTTAAAACTAATCGCCATTTAGCTAATAGGAGTACATTCATGTACACCAGGCTTATAGGCTAGCGGCGGTGTGGAAAATTAACACTTTTATTGCAATACACAAATGCACGATTTTATGATCTGAGTCTAAGTAGTATTTATGAAAATTACCTTTACAATAAACCATACCTATATACTTTACAGTAGTCAACGTAAAATGAAAATATTTATGTTTGTTTATGTAAATAGTACTGATTGTATGTTATTTCAGGGCGTGAAAATTGGTTTGTCAGAATATTATAGATAAGTGTGTATTGTCACACACTAAAAATATTTACCAAATGTTATGATTACATATCGTACTATTTATCGAATATTGTGATCAGTGATAAATATAATATTTTAATTTTCTATATTTTGTAACATGATTTATACTAGAGACGCTATAGAGTGGTTTTATATATTTTCAACTTGTTTGAATCGTATATATGTATTGATAGTTATAGTTGTACGTAATTTATCAGCATTTTTATCGCTGACCAAAGGGTATCGTTGGGTATCGTTGAAAGAAAGCTGTTATCGCGTCAGGATCAGGATGCAGTTAGGCAATCATCATCATCTACAATAATTCACGTAACTTCTTATTGATTATCAACATGAAATCATATTGCACATGTTCCATGGCTCCTCTACACGATGGGCCATCACAAACATCATCACTAAGCTGGGCCAGCGTGTAGAGAGGATATAGTGGTATCGGATGGCTTATGGCACGGCGGGATGGCGATGGAATGGCCGCGGTGTCGGTTTTTCGTCCGCACATCAAAGGTAGTGGGCCAGCGATGGCGCGTACGCATCTACACGTGGCCCATTCCATAGTGCGTGCTCTCTATCATGACCATCTATCTGGTCCAGCGCTGGGCCATCGTGTAGAGGAGCCACCACGTGTGAAGTAGGTATTTAAAACGCTGACCCTCCCGCACCAATTTTCATCTAGCTCTGTGGAAATGTACTTCCTAAAACCAGCACCTAATTGGATATTCGATATCCAGATTTCGGACTGAAAACAATAGGAAGGTAAGGACGACTAGACAACACGAAAATGCTATTACGGCATTTATTACTAAAACAAGAGCTAAATTTTAGTTTCAGAGCAGTCTTATAACTTTGTACATTGCACATATGTAGCCTACAGCAAGAACCAAATTGTGAGTTTTCTTTTATAATTGACCGAAACGGTCTCCATTTTAACTCGGGAATTTTGCAATATGCTCTATAGGTTGCAATTCTGAACCGATTCTCGTGAAATTTTGTGACCAGATTCTATGATTAAATAGAGAGATTTATGCCGATCCAGTTTTTGGATTTTATTCAAAATGGCATAAAGAACTTAAACACCAATATGATCTATGGCGCTTAAGACCATTGTGAGTTCAAGTATTTTTCACATTTACGTTTTCTAAGCTTAACGCGAGGTTTACAGCTCACAGAACCACTAGTTTCTAACTCAATATACTAAGTTTAGTATATTGAACTACGCTCATTTATAAATGTCTTGAATCTGATGTACATAGAACTAACGACAATGTATTAAATTTTATATCGGTTAAAACTTCGAACTTCGCTTTCACTACCAAATTAAACTACGCAAAAGCCTCGTCAAATCTGGTGTTTGCCCACCAAATGTAGTAACACGGGATCTTAGTTGCGTTGGGTGTTTTGATCTCCACTAAACGAAGTTAGATGGAGTTCTGTTATTTATTGCCCGCTCGGAAAATAAACCCAGCAAGTACACGTTTCATCTGATATCGTGTCAGATGTTGAGAAATAAAGATTTATAGTCGGCTTATATGAGAGCGATTGGCAGGGATGATTAATATCTGCTAGATTATGTCGTAAATTACATACAAAGAGTTAAATATATAAAAATAAAATATTATTATTGACAAAAAGCAAGTATATATAGGTGTTGAATTCCCTGAATTCTGAGCTAGGTAAAAACCTGTGTTACAGAAGACAGTGTCCTCTCCCATGCTATATAGATAGTGATTATAAAGTCACGAAACGTCGCCATTGCATTACTAAATCGTTACTAAGGACAAATACATCAATAAAACTAAGAATTATTTTATACACAATTACAAATATCAGTATTGTGAGTATCTGACACCTGGTGAAGTACAAAGTATCTCTACAATGTTACAAATAAAATCCTACATTCATAATACTTTAAAACGTGGAAAACAAACATCACGCATCAGCGTCGAAAGAGACATCGGTTCCCTTTTGGGAGCGAGCACTGTTTATACTACGAAACGGCATGCTCCGTTCTTTACTGTTCGTAAATTTATATTTCATGGACAATCTTGATATAAAATGCAGTCATTAAGCCCAGGTTTTTGCCTTCAGGATGTTTTATGCGAAATCAATTCCCAGTAAAATGATACCTCTTGAAGTGTGATTGATACGCGAAACTAATAGTTGATCTTATTAAGAGGGAAGTACTGAAACGGACCAGATGATCTCTGTGTTCGTTCAATAAAGTTATGGCCACATAATTACAAATAAAGATGTTTTTACATAGAATGGAATTGTTGGGAAAAACAAATTTAGTCATAAAAATGCTCTTTGTCATCATTAAACTAATTAATTATAAGCTAGATTGTATGTAGAAATGTTTTATATAAACTGAAAACATAAATAATTAGATAGAAAGATATATGGTTTACATAAAACATTGTAGACATCACTTATGTCTAAGTGTGACAATATTAGTGTTCGCTTAATAAAATAAAAAACTTAATTTTGTTAATTACTATAAAACTAGAGGATTGATATACATAATTTCAATGTAAAATGAGTCATTATATGTGTATAGTACATAGGAATTTAATAATTAGTCGATCCATTAAAATAAATATTTTCAATATACACTATACACTAAAATGAGACTTGTACGAGCCCTTGTATTTCCAATATTTATGTATGGAGCCGAAACGTGGACAATCAAAAGCAGAGAGAAACAACGGATCGATGCCTTTGAGATGTGGTGTTGGAGGCGTATGCTGAGAATACCATGGACAGCTAAGCGCACGAATCACTCCATACTGTTGGAACTCGACGTGAAAGTGCGATTGTCCACAATCTGTGAACAACGCTTCCTAAGTTACTTTGGCCATATAATGAGAAGGGGAGACGAAAGTTTGGAAAGGTTAATCGTTGTTGGTAATACTGATGGCAAAAGGTCACGGGGCCGTTCACCAGCACGATGGACTGACCAACTCAAAGGCGAGGAACCATCTCAGAAATTCTATGACGTGGTGAGGAAAGCGATGGACCGGAATCGATGGCGAGAGTGTGTTCGTGCCCGAACAAAACCCACCAACCACGATCATCAGTCATGATGGATGCGATCAAGAAGAAGAAGAAGATATGGGATAAGCAAATAAATTGGAAAAATGAGAACCTGTTCTAGTTAATAATCATTAAAATTATAGAAGCATATCATGATTCATTTATGTAGAATGTAATTAAATAAGGCATTGAGATTTTATAATATTTTTATAAGCTAAAATTTACATAAGATTCTTGAGTGTAATTATGTATGAATATAGACCAAGAAAAGTCTAATTTTGTATGCCATTGTGAGATCAGAAGGATTTGGAGGATTAAGGGAAGTGTATTTTAGTCAATTTATATAGTATATTGTATATAAGGTGGGTCATTTAGTTAATAAATGATCATATCTTTACTAGTACTGATGGAATTTTGCAAGGAAAGTTCAGTTGTAAAAAAACATGAAAAATAGTGTTTGTAAATACTAAATGATGCAGTAGGAAAATAGATTATAAGCTTAAGAATTAGTTTTAGCCATAAATAATAGTGGAAATACTAGAAAATTCCACAAAAACATGCAAATAAAATGTTAGGTTATTTTTGTCCATTACATCAAAAGTATAGAGTTTTGATGGAAGAAATTTATTGAAATACGTAGATAAAAAATAAATACATCCATATTTATATATATAATCATCTAAAAACTGGTATTTTATTCAAAAAGAAAGAAAAATATTTCCCATAGGCAAATTTTCAGTATACAGGGTCATTGAAAAATGGACTTTAAATTCATATATATTAAGTTCAAATTTGCTTGCACGCCATAGTAAAAAAATTCGTATTAGGATTGATAGAAGAGTACAAAGAGATTTTAGGCGACGATGAGGACGAAGGCGACGTTCGTAACCAAGGAAACAAACAAAACAAAATAATACCAAATAATTAGGGGTATAAATAGAAGGGCCAAAAGCCTAGGAGGACATTCAGTCTACAGCAGCCAAACCAAGAAGAGCTCCAGAAGAAGAACTAAGAAGAGGATCCAGAGGAGCCCCAAGGACCGAAGCGGAGCCCCAGAGGAGCCCTGCGCAGCCTGGGACGTCAGCCTCCGAAGAAAGAAGACCTTCAGCGGAGCCCTGGCAGGCAATCTCCGAACATCTTCGAGCGACTTCAGCGGAGCCCTGGCGGGCATTCTCCGAACATCATCGAGCGACTTCAGCGGAGCCCTAGCAGGCATTCTCCGAACATCTTCGAGCGACTTTAGCGGAGCCCTAACAGGCATTCTCCGAACATCTTCGAGCGACTTTAGCGGAGCCCTAACAGGCATTCTCCGAACATCATCGAGCGACTACAGCGGAGCCCGAGCAGGCATTCTCCGAACATCTTCGAGCGACTTCAGCTGAGCATCTTGCAGAGCTACAAGGAGCAAGTAGCTGAGCATCAGAGCAGGTTCCAGGGAATCCTGAGCTACCCACTTCAAAGAAGCCTTCAAGTCTCCGGGTGAGTGTTTATATATTCATAAAGTAGTGATTTTTATTGATTTGAAAAACTTAATACTGATTTTTATTTTAGATTACTGTTGGCAATGCGAATTCTTTATTGTTTTCTATGATTTGCTATAAATAGAGTGACTTATAAAGTATGAATAAAATTAGAATGAAGCCTTGATTAATGAGAAAGAGTCTGGTATAGAAAAATATGCCAAAATCCTGTTCAGATTTCATGATGTGGTGAACAACGGATAGCTGAGCGATGCCGTAAGTTAGCAGTTGTAACAAAACTTCAACTGCTCTCTGTGTTCTATACCATATAGAATGAATTGAAACTTGAACAGTATATAATTTATTTATATTTATTTATTTTTGGGCTTTAATCTGGTTTTGTTTGTCGGGTAGATGTTTTCGAAGCATGTAAAAATTAGGGCTTAGATATTGTCTATCAGAATACTACTGCTTAAATAATTTACAGGGTCTGTGACGTCATGGAACCTTCGCTCCTACAAGACCTCACGTGAAAGAAATACAATTTAAATGATTCTTTTTATATTCAACTTAAGTATAGACTCATAGCTTTGCAATTTTATGTACATTAGCTTTGTTTTAATCAAAGTTTTTAAATATTTTAGATTGAGCTTTAGATTTTCGTTCCGTTTCATAACAAATCGCGTTGTTAGGCATACTGGTCAGTTTTTTTTCGTGGGATTTTTCTGCCAGTCCAGTAGGTTACAAAACCATAGTAGAGACTATTAGGGCTAGTTGTTAGGCAGGTAACATCATAGGGCTAAAAATAAATAAACCAAAATCAAAACTCATCATCCAAAATAGTATAAAGTTAATTTTTCCGTTAATAAATGTCTTAAAACTTATTCTGTTGTTTGCTTTAATAATATGCCTCTCTCTCTCTAAAGATCCTGAGTTACTACTCTTCGCAATGTAGATTCCTACCACTTGATCACAAGCCTGGCGAATTTAGTTTATAAGATAAGCCACACATGCATGAAGCCCTGGATTTGATAAGGTTAGAATAAGGATCTTCAATTATGGTAAGTATTTAGAGTTAGGAAAAATCTAGGCTAACTTTCAACTGTTTTAATTAAAAGGGTCATGAATTTTTGAGGGATATTCATTATAATCTTGGGCCGTGATTGTCTAGATAAGCATAGATTAAGGGGTTCGTTTCAGTACTACTTTACTGACAAAAGGTACTTGTTTCATACAAATTCCATTTCGGGAGAAAACGTTTTCCACTTACTAAGTCTTAACATATCACTTTAATTTTGATGTCGATCGATTCAGCATAATATAATATTCTTAGGTTAATAGATTTCTCTTTTTTTTTATAAAAATATTTGTTTTGTATTGCAAATTTTGAAAAAAGGAAAACCTATACTTAAACCTAGTTTTTCATTGTGTCAATAACATAGTAAAAAATCATGGAAAATGGAAAATATTTAGAAGTGGAAAAACGTTTTCTCTTTTTGATTGGACGTTCACGTGCTATTTCCCTCTTAAGTGTAGTAGCTAAATCTAGTGTAAGTAGTAAAATAAATGCCCAATTGCAGCACTTTTAACGTAACGATTCCACTCATCACTTTCAGAGTACCGTAAAATGGGGTGAAAAGGGACGAAATCGAAGTTTAAACCTGGATAAATGTTTATTTTTATATGTGGCACATTGATTTATTTACAAAAAAAGTGTTCCGGATGTCTGAATTTTAGTTTATCAATGATAATCTGTTAAATTGTTTCATTTGATAACTTTAGAGATAAACACGAAATAGTAGGATTTCATACTAAGGTGAGATTTGAAAATTCTTGGATCGACACTTTGGGATTATGAACATTATAATAGCTTGATTTGTTATTAGAATATATAATTTACGTAGCAGTAGCCTGTAAAAACCAACTCACCCCTCTGTCATCCCTCCTCACCCCATTCATAACCCAACTGCCCCCGTAATCCCTACTCACCTCATTTTACGGTACTTAAGTATTCAGTTCAGAGCATGTTTCTATTTCTATAATTTAATTATTTCTCACTAAGCACAATGCGCTCGATCGTGTATGGATAGCGACGAAGGATGTTGGTCACGACTATGTTACAAATGTATATAACATGAACTTATAAAAAAACATTGTTTTTGAAAGTCTTTAAAGTCAAAGCGAGTTTTCAAGGACTTAAAAATAACTTTTTAGTAGCTTTCCAAAATTCCCGAACAAAGAAAAAGCGGAATAAATAAGTTCCTATTTCCCGGAAACCCGAGTCCCGGTTACTCGTAGGCACTGTATAAAATCTCTTGTGACTACTTATGAAGAGATCTAAACGGAGTAAAGCAAAAAGTGGCAGACTAAGTATATAAGCGACAATTTGAGAAGCAATTCCTTTTTGAAATTTCTTTACATTCTTCAATAAAATGATAATGTCGAACGTAATTTATACATACATTAATGTAAAAATAACTATAGCTTTACCACATAACAGAGTCTGCGTGCGTATTGGGTTTCGCGTTAGCCTAGTTTTGGACTACGTCTAGTTTAAGTACCTACCTGTATTAATTTTAAATAATAAGGTACCTATAAAATCACTACCTACAAAAAAAATTAAAACCATAGTACCTAAGCTATAATAACTCCTCCCGAAAGTCCAGAATCGGTTTCAATGTCTTAACACGGTGACAAGGTTGAGTCCAAATATTAAGTTTATTATTAACTACCAACTATTCCTATTATCGCCAATGTTCATGACTTACTGTTATCCTTCGCCTTCCACTATCCTACCCTCCCGTCTAAATCTAAATAATGTAAAAACATTATAAAAATGACGTCATTATCCCCATCATTTTTCACTAGGAAGTAAACATAATAAATATTATGGAGTTTCTTTTATTCAGGAAGGCAATAAAGGCAGCCCACGTAAACCGGTTACAGTAATTCCCGTTGTTCAAACACCCTCATTAGAATGACATCCACGTTCATCACATTAATAATACAAAACGTTGCGGGCAAACTTAAGGATACACTGCTAACTTATCTATATACAAAATCCGCGCGCAACTAAGCTGAGACACTAATGGAACAACGTTAGATGTGATTACAAAAGTCTTATTAGTTCATTTGACATTATAACTGCGGCGACTAATAGAATGCTTTGATGGAATAATTTCCTTTACAGCTCAGGGTGTTAAGGGGCCCACTGATTAACAGTCCGTCGGATTTGATAGCCCACGCAGTGTAAGTGTTATTTATACGTCATAATTTAATAGAAGTTTGACGTTTAAAATGACACTTGCACTGCGTGGGCTATCAAAATAGCTGCAGACTTTTCACGGTCTGACTCTAATCAGTGAGCCCCTGTAATCAGTAAATATTACGTTGAATCACCAAGTCGATATCACGCTCGGAGTTAAAATAACACGGCAGATACTACGTTATGCGACTGAAAAAATACGGTGGCTGTATCGTGGATTCCACTCCAGTAAATAGATGTTTCACGCTGATTGCGTTGTTCGCATGAATTACTTAGAGGATAATTAATAAAATAAATAAATCTATGGTTTTAATTAGTGTTGAATAAATGATTGAGATAATATTTATCTCGTCCTGAACGTACACAGTCAGTTAATAATGAGATAATTTTGGTGTGATTTAACAAGAATTTGCGCTTATTGTTTTTCAGTGGAAAAGTTTTTTAGCTGACGTGGCAATTTCTACAAAAGAAATGTTATTTTTAGGAGATTTAGTTCTATTTTGTACACAACATTGGTGGATATTGCAAAATTATAAACTTACTGAAATGACCGAGGGTGACCGAAAAAAATCAGGAAAACGAATTATTTCGATAATGGATTTTAGCTTCATCAACGTTTCGCCTTTGAAGGCTCTTATATTGCAAATTTTGTAAATGTAGTTTCCGAAACATGATTTGCAAAGTTATATAACTTTGTAATGTATAGGGTGACTGCTATAGTTATTGGCCACTACATAGTAATTGGCATTTTCTAACAAATCAGAAAGAAACAAGCGAAAAGAAGTCTTAGTGTTAAGAGTGTCCAGTCGCCATCAGATATATCGGAGCGGCCAAGGTGCTCACAAATATCGGAACACGCCTCTATTGTCAGGGCGTTAGAGCGCGTGTTCAGATATTGTGAACACCTTGGCCGCTCCGATATATCTGATGGCGACTGTCCAATAACTATATAGCAGTCACCATACTACATTTATATTGGTGGTTCTTTAAATATTTTCTTAAATTTCAAAGATAAAAGTTATTCTTCCGCTGCAAGACAATGACCCCATGAAAGAAGATTGTAAGAAGTGTTTAAAAATGCTAATGTGCGACGATTCCGCCGGCTTTACATCGGTCGGATCGCGTCAATTTTAATTAGAGGGGAATCTTCCCAATCCTTTTGTCATTGGGTCCAAGATCCGAAACCATTAAACACGGTTCTGAGTGCTCGGCGGGTACATATTTACCAAACGGGTGTTCAGCCTGAGACACATCGCAGCACGTAACTAAATACTAGGGGAGACCGAGGTGAGTTTTGACAGAGGAAAGTTTACATCGTTGATTTTTAGGGTTCCGTACCTCAAAAGGAAAAAACGGAACCCTTATAGGATCACTCGTGCGTCTGTCTGTCTGTCCGTCTGTCACAGGCTATTTTCTCGGAAACTACTGGATCAATTAAGTTGAAATTTGGTACAGATAGGTAAATGAGTGACCCAAAGATGTTTTTTTATAATTTTAAAATACATAGGTTCGACGTTATTTAAGAAAATAGCCAAAAAATGACCATTCCCTCCCCTTTATCTCCGAAACTACTGGGTCTAAAATTTTGAAAAAAATACACAAAATAGTTCTTTACCTATAGATGACAGGCAAACCTATTACAAATGTGCAGTCAAGCGTAAGTCGGACTTAGGTACGGAACCCTAGAAACGCCAGTCCGACTCGCACTTGGCCGGTTTTTTTGGAATCTAATGACTGATGTTAGCGAGCTCGCAACAGTGTGCGTTTGTTAGCTCATAACTTGAACTAACAAACGCGCGCTATTGCGACCTAGTTTTTAGTTAATAGATTCCAAAAAATCAACGATGTCACAACTCTCCTCTGTCACAACTCATCTCGGTCTCCCCTAATATATGTAGGTAAGTAATAGCATTTTTTAAACGTAAGTAGCATGATGATACCTATGTTTTGAATCATTGAAAAACAATGCGACCTGCTCTAAGAAACAGAGAACAAAACAAATGAATTTGGTCAACCTAAATACACTAAATATGTGTAAGTGCTGTGACAATAACAAAACAGAAATTCTAGTTTAAAAAAAAAATTGATGTTTGTGCCTACCGAAGGGGATCCGTATACGTATAAATGCTTAGTCAAGTCCCGAATTGTCATTTGTGTAACAGAAACAATTATGTGAGCAAAGCCTTATTTACAAAGCCCTACGCTCCACTAAGAAGAGGTCTGCAAAATTTTAATGCATATAAAATGAGCGAATGTAGCTGGTGATTTTAATTATCATTTCTTATGAGCTCACTCCAGCCACGCGCACTTCCACAAAACGTAATGTTTCACCAGAATAACTTAATTCCAAGGCGCGAGTGTGTTCATACAATTAAGTGCTGCGTATGAATAATTCAAAATCATTATTTTATTAGAATATTTTGTTGTTTTTTCCCGAAGATATGGGTAAATTATATTCTATTACCTGTGTAGTTCGTAAAAAATATACCAGAAACACCAAGACATTTTATCGCCCCTAGAAGGTTTTGGTGCTTATATTTTAACGAAATTTTAAGCTTATAGTCGAGGCTAATGTCATCACGAGTATAAATAAAAGAATCTGTACAAAAATAAATAATTAAACCTCCGTATACACGAAAAAAATCCCTGTAATTTAACCTTATTCAGAGATGTCTCGAAATAATTAAATTAAGTGTATCTCTAATTCAGCGCTTATACAGTTTTCATTCGAAAATCAGGCCGCTGTTCCACGGTCCCTCGAGAGTTTTGCAAATAAATACTACGGTCCTTGCGTAAACAAGATCCGTGATTGCAGCAATAGAGTTGTAGATATATGGGACTTACCTGTATTTCTGTTCAAGGGTAACTAAACTACTTAATTGATTTACCTACTTACATGTAAATACTTAAATATGATACTAACTGCCGTATTAGAACTTCAAGATATTCACAAGAGACGACACGTACTAGATCCATTCTAGATACGTTATAGTTTAGATATCAACTAGTTCTCTTTTAGATATCAGCGCAATTCGGGCAACCAATGTCACTACGTTAGATAGAGTAAGATATCTATTAGATGTGAATTGGATCTTTAAGTCATATCCTGTGGAAATCGTTCAACAGTATCTCCAGAATCGCGCAAATGTCAAATTTGACAGGTTAGATCTTAAACATATCGTTATCGTATCTTGGTGATGTCTAAAAGATGTCTATTTCAAAATCCGAATCGGGCCCTTAGGCACTTGTATTTTGTATCGAACGCGTATTTATTTTGAACGTGAACGTGTACTGGCCAAACCGGCAAGCAAGCTTGATGCACTACAAGTCGTGTCACAGTCATATCATAACAAGAAATTATAAATCAGAATACTGCTTTTTAAAATACGGAACCTTCGAGCAACACGGAAGGGAGCCGGCATTCGCACTATTTCCCCTCTGCCGAGGTACAAGATTAGCGCGTCAATCTAATCTAGCGCGGGTAATAAAACTAGTTGCACTTGGATTTTTCACTAGACCGAGTCCAGACGCGCGCGTGAACACTGCTGCACAAAAATGCCTGTTTGCTCGGTTTTTTGTTATAAAAAGAGGTCGGGGACATCAAATTTACAAAAAGAAAGTGTTACATTTCACATGTAATATTTTTTTTACACATCATACGTTTAATTACATTCAAACACAATTATTATATTTTAGTCTCATGTAATTGTTGAATTTATCGATTTTGCTCGCTCAGTACAAATTGCGGATCGGTCGAGCGACAAATCCGACTTCTCATCTCTCAGAATACAATACATACTTCAACGAAAATGTGTTAGTGTGCGTGTTGTGACACTTGTCACTCGTCCGTACACAAAAAGAGATCGAGGTTTGCAAGATTTGTCTTTGACGTGTGTCATTTTCTATGTATTTGTGTCGTCATTACAGATTGAATTTTGTATGTAAGTGTGTGAGAAGTGCGACTGAGTGCACCTTTCCCCCCCGCGAAAAATGGCAGAAAGATTTGTGCGGTGAGATATCGCTTGGGCCCCTCCCTTCCGATGTGTCGGAAGCCGGTGTTGCTCGAAGAGTATAAAACTTTTGCGGTAATAATACTACCGAGATGTTCCTACAGCATGTTTTTAGGATTCCGTACCCAAAGGGTAAAAACGGGACCCTATTACTAAGACTCCGCTGTCCGTCCGTCCGTCCGTCCGTCTGTAACCAGGCTCTCTGTATCTCATGAACCGTGATAGCTAGGCAGTTGAAATTTCCACAGATGATGTATTTCTGTTGCCGCTATAACAACAAATACTAAAAAGTACGGAACCCTCGGTGGGCGAGTCCGACTCGAACTTGTCCGGTTTTTTTTACTATGCCTCAGTGACAGCAGTTTTTTTACTACGACTATTTTTATGTGTATTAGGCTGAAATGTCAAACATTGGATCGAAACGGATTCTTAGATTCTTACTTTGTTTTGTTTTGTTGGAGAAAACGAACGCAACCAAAAAAGCTTTTGAGTTACCTAGTAGCAAGGCTCGGAACCGGTTTATTCATCATACAAAAAATACCGGTATTATTACGTTCTTTTTCGATCTTTGTTTTATTATTTAATTTTTAATGGGACAATTTAATAACACGAAGTTGTAATAACTAACTAAATACATGATTCATTTCTACGTAAAGAGCATAAAATAATATAAAATATTCGGCTATTTCGGGTTTTACAAATAAACCGGTTCCGTTCCGAGCCCTGCCTAGTAGCGTCTACCGTGGTCAGTGATCATCTTGTATGTAGGTAATTACTAATTAATTAATACGCTTAACGTATATCATATGATTATACCTGATGATTAGGAAATTATTATAGTTATAGCGTAGTAGCATAATTAGCAATAGTAGCGGAGCGAGTAGTTGTTATAGTTAATTATTTCTTGTTATAGCGTGACCTGCGTAAAGCATTCGAAACACCTCGGTCGAATATCTAATTACTTCTTAACTTGTTAATACTGTAAAAAATCCTATTGTCTCAATTTCACCAATAGTTGAACCCAATAGTTGAATTTTGAACTGTATTTTGTAGCAGCAGTGGTGATTTTTGTATAAAAATAAGTGCCAATGACTTTCTTTTCAGTGCCAAGCATGAGGAAAATTTACCATTAACCATATGGGCAATATATTGACTTAACTTCTTATTTATTTCAGGTGTGACAGTTAATACAGTTACTGAAGCGGGACTTTTACTTTGTTAAACTTTAATGTAAAAAAATATTTTTTTATTTCATAGAAGTCACATGAAACTCGACCAAAACATTAAAAACCTTTTTTGTTTACAGTCTTTGTCTCAGTTAAAAAATATTTTGTGTGTATTCTTAATCAAAAATTGTATGTGCAAAAAAAAATATTATCGACGCTGGAAAGGAGAAATTGGTTAAGCGACACGCAGCTACCTTTACGAAGGAGCCAAAAAACTGCAAGACTTTCTAAAAAAAAAATCATTAAAATTCCTAATGATGACGTATTTCCTAAATTAGACATTTTATATGGTTATAGTGATGTATTCTACATTATCCTATTATTATTTTACCTTCAAATGAGTTATTTAAGAATTTAGTGTCGCTTAAGCAAAATGGTCGTAAAAATAAATTTAGGTAAATTTATCTTACCGACATATTTCACAAGAAATTAGTCAGGTAAAAAACTTCAAGGTAAATTTATTGTCAGAATTGATGGAGTAAAAACTATCTTATTGCCAAGTATGCTTATTTTATAGTCATGCAAAAAAGTATATACGTAAAAATTTCCAAAAAACAAATCAAGATAAATTATCTAACAGTTTATAAGGAGCAATTTCAAACTCGATAAGCTGCTTTATGCGACACATTCAACCTATGATACATCTACATTCTATGAGTTTTATAGTTATCAACCACAAGGAAGATTGTCATACCTACGCAAGTACGCATATAAAAAACACCTTTTAAGGAATTTGTATAGCTTTATTTCAAATAAGAAGTTATGTTAAGTTAAGTTAAGATAACAAGTGTAACATTTCTATTTGAGATCAAAATTGCTTAAAAGGGTCAACTTAATTATGAGGTACCATACCAGTAAGAATGGGAAATTTATATTAGAAACCAAAATAGGAAAAAGTATTATCTCGTGTTTTCATACCTTAGATTAATATATTTTTTTCCGTTACTTGGCATTTTCTGATATTATGAAAAATAACAAAAAAAAGAAAGTACTTAAGTTAAAAAAATTACTAGGTATCTATCTTCCAACAAATTTCAGGTAAAATGGAATAAACGACAAAAATTTTATATCTGAAATTAGGTAAATAAAAATAAACGCCAATAATTCACATTTGACAGTTAAGTAAATTTATCCATATGATATAGAAAGCTATTATTCGGTCAGGTAAAAATAGTTAACCGACAGTGAAAGGTTAGTTGTCATAAGGCAAAATTATCCAAGCTAAGGTTAAGCTGAACCGGCAAATAAGTAAAAAACTCTAAGGTTCATTACATCGAATAATTTTTCATCTAATCTCCACTTTTCAAAAAATTGTTGAAACCTAAGTCGCTTAGTAACTTAAATGTACCAGTGATTTTCCAAATCACCGACTGGATAAGCGACACTAAAGTCGTCAGATGGGTACGAAACCTAGTTCATTCGATGCAGAAAAATCTGGCGATTCCAACGATGTATATAACTAACTCAATATCTCTGAAAATGTCGCTTATCCAATTTCTCCTTTCCAGCGTCGTTATTATTATGGATTTTACTTTCAAATCATTGTTGTTTTATTTAAATATTTAATATAAGAGGTTTTATGGAAACAAAAATACGTCAAGACTACATGCTGAGTCTAAGTATAGTTTTTCTAGATCGTTGTTCTTAGCCAAGCTGAAGTTTTAGGAATAAATCATTGCGCAGACTGCAAAGTTGGAGGGAGCTAGCAGCAAATTTAGCTTTTGAACTAAAATTAATCGCCCGTTGAGAACAAACTAGTTTCTGTAATTGTTTCCTAGTCTTTGACCCTCCGTTTTGTCTCGACTATTGTAACTGTTCTGAATGTTTGATTAATAATAATTACTTTAATCGCCACCTATTATTGTCGGCCGCCGCTTATAGTCGGAATAACATAAGAATTTAATTTTGACAAACTATTTTGACATATTTTTCAATTAATGTGAAATTTGACTGGTGTTTCAAAAGGTCGCAAGTTCGAGTCTTGCCCGAAGCGGTCTAGTTTCTGATTTACTTTTAATTGAAAAAAAAAATGGTGTTGCTTTCAGACGTACATTTATCTTCTTGATAAAAAACATGATTTTTGGCAATTATCAATGTCATGTGAAAGGACGAAGCCCTCCAATATGTTTGATGTAGCCAAACTATATAAAGAAACACCTCCGACCGACCGACCGACGACCGGTCTGGCCTAGTGGGTAGCGACCCTGCCTGTGAAGCCGATGGTCCTGGGTTCGAATCCCGTAAGGGCATTTATTTGTGCGATGACACAGATATTTGTTCCTGAGTCATGGTGGTTTTATATATATTTAAATATTTATATATTATATAAATATATCGTTGTCTGAGTACCCACAACACAAGCCTTCTTGAACTTACTGTGGGACTTAGTCAATCTGTGTAAGAATTTCCTATAATATTTATTTTTATTTTAAACTAAATATGTTTGATGTAGCCAACCAACCTACAAAGTAAATTAATTACAATTCCTAAAACCTAAATAAAACCTTTTGATACGAGACAAAATGAATCTCTTGAATGTCTAGTTAGTCTGCGGAGCCTCTATTGACGACTGAACCTTTGCCTAGGCCCAATTAGGGGCGAGGGATGAGTACAAATTAAATTGTCGATTTCGTAAAACCGCCTTTGGGCTCGTGACCCTTTGCGCTGATTGCGGAATAGTTTTGTACATGTCCTGTTCAAGTGTAATTAAATTACTTTACTTGTGAAATGAAATGAAATGAAAATCTTTATTTCAGGCAATTAATGGCCCATACATAAATACCTTAAAACTAGCATACATATTATATAAAAATATATTTTATAACTAAACTTTAAAAAACTAAACACTACATATCACATTATGGCTGCGATGCATTACGCAACCTTATATATGATCCTTATATACTACTACTCGTACCTGTCTACCTACTTCCTCAAAGAGTGAAAGTCAAATATACGTTCACTTACTGGTTAAAAACTGAATGTAGATTGTTAAAGCAACTGAAATAATTAAAAAATAAACTCTTTTTTGCTTTGCTTTGCTTGCCGCCTGACATCTAGTTTTGATATCGTTTTCTTTTAGGGAGATGTGTAATTAATATAAAATATTATGTTATGTAACTTAGATACTAGGCTAGAATACAGATCAGAATATAAGTAAAGATTAAACGTCTATTCAAACTTCCAATCTTTTATTCTCATTTATTTATTTTTCTTCATAGGCTAGGTCATTTATAATATGAATATAAAAATAAAATACAAAAACACATAACAAACAAAAAAGAATACCTACATATAAACACATTATAAAATATAAAACAAAATAATATGCATGTATAATGGGCATGTATAATATTAAACATTACTTATAAGCGCCTTGGTTTATTAGACTGTAAGCTTATTTGTGAATAAAATTGAA
Source organism: Cydia splendana (assembly GCF_910591565.1). Classification (NCBI taxonomy): domain Eukaryota; kingdom Metazoa; phylum Arthropoda; class Insecta; order Lepidoptera; family Tortricidae; genus Cydia; species Cydia splendana. The sequence goes on along the minus strand of NC_085960.1, from coordinate 30,822,829 downwards.
TTTTTATATGATATTACCAATTAATATGATTGTTAAACTTACTTACTTGCATAAAACGCTTGCAAATTATGAGCTAAAATGATCTCTTGGAATCAATTCTAAAAGCCATTTTTACAGGAAGAAGCGCCCTGAAAATTCAAAAAACATTTACTTACGTCCCTTTGATAAAAGCAAAGGCACTAGTTACAGAGCCGGAGCACTAGAATATACGCAAAAGTAGCATAAAGCACGTTTTCAAAATTTCACCTGCCATTTCCCTTCATACGGGAAGCATAGACTTGGATTGAAGCTGGTTAATTCGCAGTACGGCAAAATGGAAAAAAGAAATACAAAAGTATAAGCCGACACATTTTTCCGTTACATCAATGTGTTAAAAAAGGGAATCTTACTGCCTTACAATAAGGTATAAGTGGTATGAATATAGTAGCTTGGTAGTCGAGCACGTGAGCTTCATTTGGGCAAAGGGAGGTCAAACACTTAAACTCCGGAGATACAAGATTGCAGGCAAGTAGAAGCAAACGAAGCAAGGCTTCTGAATCGCTCGTGTGTATGGAGACTTATGAGGGTAGTCTTCGGGGTGCATTAATAAATCTTGCGGTTTTTACATGTCTGTTATTAAAGTTAAAAGATAAACCAAAATCATTAATATTTTGTTTTCTAAATCCATGCAGGTGAATAGAATAAAATTAACAATTACATAGAAGTATGGTGGTCTTTGTTAGTAATTTATGTACCTTAGGTTAAATGTTCGATTATCTTTTATAACGTTTGCGCTCATAGTGAAATTAACGAATACTTATATATAGTTACTAACCGGTTGATGGGGTTAATTGTTTTATAATCGGTAAATTAAATACGGAGCTTATTTAATTTATTCGTGCTAGTTTAGATTTATAACTTAAAAATCTTTCCCATACAAATAACAACGAAGTAATTTTATTATTGAGTGAATGCCCTTGTTTTCCGAGATTCACGATAGGTATTTCATGTTTGTTGAATCAACTTTCGTTTTCAGGCCAGACTGAAAAATTCCATTTACAACGACAGCTCGACAGTTATAATGAAGTTATGACCTACCAAACAAAAACAGGAATCATCAAAATCAATTCATGATTGGTGGAGTAACCGCGTAACCAATACCTATACGAAGTCGAATTAAGAACCTATACATTTTGTTTTTTTGAAGTCGCTTAAATAAATTGACATAATTATTTATCTTACAAATAAGTTTGCAAACTATTGAATACTTGTTATAAAACTATGTTCTACCTTTCTTGTGTAGTCGTTTTGTTATTGACCAGTGCACACAAACATCAAGAGGCAGTCATTGAAAGGAACGGAAAATGGTGTGAAAGTTGTCTGAGCTCCCCATCTCATTATAAAACGTAGTATCCCTACGTGATGTTGACATTCCTAAAGTATACGGCGAACCAATATGCTTATTGCGCTCTGATTAGGTAATAATACTACGAATTTCGTAGTTAAACTTACACTGGTCAGTCTTAATTGAGATCCCGGTTTGCGACGGGAAAAATAACCTGGGCAGATACAGCTTTTTACTTCTGCGATATTAGAGCGGCGCGAACCAACGCATCATCTATTTCTAAAGGCGTGTGAATACTCGCAAATACACGCACCTTAGTGCGTTGAATCGACTGCGTACTTTATCCCGACAAACGGGGAATAGTGTGGAATAGTGAGGAATGGTGCCACTATTCCTAAGCAAAGTAGCTTGTGTGAATGCGTATTCTGAGCGGAGAGGATGTGATGACGCATGTGTAATTTTAGACAATATGCAGACGAGCATTGTTGAAGCATTTTATTTATACTTACTAGCTGTGCCCGCGGCTCCGCCCGCGTGGAATTCGGTCTGTGTCAGTAAGCGGCTTATTTCTAAGCCTAATTTCTCTCTCTCTCCCCTGAAGGCGGAACTTGAAGTAAAGTTGACAGATGGATATGCTAGAGGACTGTAGTCCAGATAAAATACTTTACAATTAGGTACTACTAAATAAAACTACACTCCAAAATCAATAGTTTTTTCGCCCTTATTCAAATTTTACACGTGATTTAAACGACAGAGTAGTAGATGTACCTATATCGGACGATACAGTAAGGTATACGCGCGCGAGCGAAAGCGAAGCGGCCTGCCTGGCTAGAGCGCCACCCACTCACCGTGGTATTCTTCAGACTCCTGAGGAAGATCACGTGCCCCTTGTAACCTCAATGCGTTGCGAGACTTTCGCGAATGATTTTTTTCGAGAAGGCATGGTAATGCGTATAAAATGCGAGTCCCAAATCGTTTCACTCCGCAAACGACCAGTGTCGGATTAAGATATTTTGATGCCCTTAAGCATTTCTAGACCATGGTGCCCCCTCTCCCTAGGGTCATCGAGATTACATTGAATTTTTTTGGTAAGTTGAGTGACATTCATTGCCGCATTACATGCAGCTGAGAATGGAAATCAGTCACATAATTTTATCACGAAAATTGACAGTGCTGCAGCAGTAACGTTGCAACAGAGTAATGCTGCTGCAGTCATTATATGTTAGAAAGGTATATATAACGCGAGCGAAGCGAGCGCGAAAATTTTTCGATATAAAAACGCAATTTGATAGACAGTTGTAGATTTTTACTTTTAGTATGGAAATCAGTCACATAATTTTATCACGAAAATTGACAGTGCTGTAGCAGTAACGTTGCAACAGATGAATGCTGCTGCAGTCGTCATATCTTAGAAAGTAATTGAAAACGCGAGCGAAGCGAGCGCGAAAATTTTTCGATATAAAAACGCAATTTGATAGACAGTTGTAGATTTTTACTTTTAGTACCTATGGAAATCAGTCACATAATTTTATCACGAAAATTGACAGTGCTGTAGCAGTAACGTTGCAACAGATGAATGCTGCTGCAGTCGTCATATCTTAGAAAGTAATTGAAAACGCGAGCGAAGCGAGCGCGAAAATTTTTCGATATAAAAACGCAATTAGATAGACAGTTGTACATTTTTACTTTTAGTATGGAAATCAGTCACATAATTTTATCACGAAAATTGACAGTGCTGCAGTAGTAACGTTGCAACAGAGTAATGCTGCTGCAGTCGTCATATCTTAGAAAGTAATTGAAAACGCGAGCGAAGCGAGCGCGAAATTTTTTCGATATAAAAACGTAATTTGATAGACAGTTGAAGTACATTTTTACTTTTAGTATGGAAATCAGTCACATAATTTTATCCCGAAAATTGACAGTGCTGCAGCAGTAACGTTACAACAGAGTAAAGCTGTTGCAGTCGCCACCCGAATGTCACCTTTATTATATCTTATAATGTAATTGTAAACGCGAGCGAAGCGAGCTCGAAAATTTTTCGATATATAAAACGCAATTTGATAGACAGTTGTACATTTTTACTTTTAGTCCCAACCAAGCGCGAATCCAGGATTTCATACAGAGAAAGGATGGGACAGTTTTCTATCAGCCTAGCTTCGCATGGGGCTCGATATTTAAGGGTCTCAGCGAGGTTGTTTTCATACAGAAAAGATGCAAGAAAGCAGAGCTTGGAATTTACCAAGTGAATGTGAAGTGTGAGCAAGGCAGAAGGCCCAGCTGCGAAAAAGGAAAGCTTGGATTTGGATCCACGCCCAAGTGTAATTAAGGCAGAAGATCAACTTTGCCATAAGGCAGAAGACCTCGCATAAGACCTTACGCCGAACTGCAAGAGTGGCTTGAAATCGAATCTATGCATGTAATCACGACTCTTCTACTGCTCGCTCTTTGGCTTCACTCGAAAGCGCTACTTGATAGGATGCTTTTAGTTTTCGGCTTTCACGGGGCCCCTTATAACACTTTGACAGTTAGGTCTCAGGATCGCGGCTAAGGAGCAACTCGGCTTGGCCGACAAATCTGGCGTGCAAGAGAGCAAAATTCGCTATAAAATCGGTAACCTATGTCGAAAAAATCGGCTGGCCGCAAGCCCGAAAGCAAGATTTTTTTCCATGACTTTAAGGGCCTCCGCGTAAGGTCAAATCGAAAGCGTTGGAGATGTTCTTACGTACCCTCACTCTCTTACTTGATCCCTACGACCCTTCGTTATTAGATGGGTAATTGTACACGTATAAAAGTTTCATGTAGGTACCTACTCCACGACGACTGCAATGCTGATGCAGCCTGCGCGTTTTTTTGCCTATGATGGTTGGTTAGGTGCCCCCTAGACGTGGTGCCCTAAGCATGTGCTTATTTTGCTTAAAAGGGTTAATCCGGCACTGCAAATGACAGAGGTCAATGTTTTTTTTTTCAAAGTACCCACCTTAGTGGCCATTATTAAGTGCGAGGCGATACCTCCGTATGAATATGGATTTGATATGGGTGCGATATAATTACGATTAGGTATATTGATTTAAAATAATTATGCAATTATACGCGTGTTGATATGTGTGTTTATTTTACCACTACGTAACTATGTAAACTCATTTTTAGTTTTCTTGATTACTTAATGTTTACTCAGTTCCCCAAAAGAAGGCACTGTGCAATAAGGGGCAATTAATTTACTGTCGTTTAATTTTGTTGTAGTATTAATTTATTAAATCAACATAATTATTCAATTATTTTTGTTGATGTCCGTAACCCCTCTTCTAAACTTAGAGTTCATTTGGCAAAATCTTTCCTCGGTGGCTTATTCATGTCACAACGTATTAGATTCAGCGCCATCTGTTAGTTTACCAGGGTACTCAATAGTGGTAGCACATATTTGAAAAAAGTTTGCCCCTCCTTCCTAAGTAGCGCCATAAGATTCAGGGGCAAACTTAAGTCAATCGAGTGTTGTGCCTACCCCCCCTTTTAGGGGTTGAATTTTTATAGCCTATAACCTGGCCGGGAATTTTCTCGACAGATCTGTAAAGTTTTCATCAAAATCCGTTCAGCCGTTTTCACGTGATGCGCGTTCAAATAAACAGACAAACAGATAAACAGATAAACAGACAAACAGACAAAAATTCTAAAAACTTTTGGAACGTGTTATCGATTCTAAGTATCCCCAGCCAACTTTTTTTCAAATATCTTCCATGTACAGACTTTCGACCGTCTTCAGCTTTATTATATGTATAGATAGATAGATAGTTTGCCATATTGACTCAATCTTAATATTGTTCTCATTATTTAGTTTTAATTAAGATTAGGTTTGTTCATATATCTTCTGCAATTGTCATGCACCTAGCCAATTCGTCATAATATTTACGTAAATTGCTAGACCGATTTTCAGACGAATGTGTGTTCATTAGTATAGTGAAAATCCAAATACATACATTTATTGAAGTAAAACCTATGCTTATTATCTTCTCTAAGCCTCGACCGAGATAAATCGATATTAAGATAATGAACATAATATTTATAAACTTCACTTGAACTTAAACTAAGTACACTCTCGCTAATCCGCCACTAATGCTGACTGGCACAAGAGAGCCAGAATACTGGAAATTCTGCACATTTGTTTTGAAGTATTTCGTAGAAATACATTGTACTAAAATAATAAATTCAATAAAAAATTCGACTGTTATCTGGTTTTTAGCAATTTATAAAGAGAATTTGTAAGCGCAGATAGTAAAATTGGACATACGTATAAGTATAATGTTCATTTGCACCCCTGGGATAGCCCAGTCGGATGCCCAGCCCAGATTAATGTCGGATTACTGCATGTAGTTACCTACTACACCAGCGACAAGATTTCACTGTACCCATACACAAAGATATCAATATCATTAAATCTTTAGTTAAACTAGGTAGTAGCTGAATAGCTGATATTGATTTTGTCAGCACCGAATGACAATGATTCATATTTTGTCGAACATAAATTATTATGCCAACTAGACTGATTGTGCCGCTATCGGCGTGTAAATTGGCGTCAATTTGAATCGGTTTACCACTGGCATCATTAAATGCGCATTGATAATATTCGGCACATGAGTCTGTAGTATAGATTCGTAAAGTAGGTAGGTATTTTTTTTTAAGGGTTCCGTAGGTCAGCCGACAAAAACTTATTTTCTTAAGAACGCGTAGGGGTAACAAGCTGAAATTAATATCAAATTGGTCAGCTGTGAAAAAATCAAACTTGTTTATTATTTTCCATCATAATTTCACGGAAACGTACAAACGTGTCTTGCTATTTCAGTCAGTCTCTGTACAAAAAGTACTTGAGGTTGACTGAAGTAGCATGACAAATACGAACGTTTCCGAGAATATACGATGGAAAACAATTATGCACTACATGTACTTGCATTGCTTTCTATATTTCGTATTTGCAACAACGTCGGGTGCACGGAATATTCCCGTATCGCATGACGTCTTCACCCCTCCAATTATCCGGAGCCGCCTCCGCACACACCATCAAAGATAGTTGACATTGCGACGTCAAACGACGCTTCCGACACACGTCCTGGAGGCGCATTATTTGCGTCAATATCGTACAATGCTACTTTGTAATGTTTATTTAGCATTAGGGGATATTTCAGCTTTAAGCTTAAGACAGCTTTAACTTAAGACGGCGACGTGCGGATTTCAAAGAGGTCGTAGGTTCGAACCCCGGTTCATAATAATGGGTTTCTTAGATTTTGTCTGTCTGCTAAATATATTTTTTTATATTTTTTAACTGACTTCAAAAAAAGGAGGAGGTTATCAACCAGACCGGTTTTTTAATGTATGTTACTTTAGAACTCTGTTATCTCCTCATCCCTGAACCGATTTGAAAAATTTTTTTGTTAGAAAGTAGGTATATATATGTAGTTCTAAAGTGGTCCCTATTTTTGCCACAACCTATTTCTGATAATGGGATCCATTCGGAATTGAGGGAAATCCTCAAATCTTAATATTGCATTTTATCCTTTTTGAAGTCGGTCTTCTTTATTTTTAATTCAGATGCTCAGCGCAGTGAAGGAAATCAGCTTGTGGAAAAACGTTACTTTCCTTTCTGAGTTAAAAAATCGGATGGAATTCGCTATCGTAAAAACCAGTGCTTGCGTCAACTCTGGAGATTAAGTTCCTAAAATGCACTAACGGGAATAATGACCTAAAATGCCTAAAAACGGGAAAGCGCTAAGAAGAAATTTATAGATAAGTATACCTTTTTAAATTTATATATACACATTTTTGTTCACAGTTTGTCCGTTTTCAAGAACAAAGTTCGACAATTTTTTTTTTCTATAAATTGATAAATCACTTTCGTTACTTTTTGCGTGTAGTACACAATAGTACACAACTTAATAGGTTGTTCATAATTAAATAATCTACAATTTTTTGTAATAGTTTTCTTAGTAATGTATGAAACTTTAGGCCTATTTTTAGTTCATTAATGTATGACATATTTATAAAAGGTTGTTTGTTTTATAAACAAACTAGCTTTTGCCCGCGACTTCGTCTGCGTGGAATTAGTGACAGCAGCTAAAGTAGGTATAGCGCCTGGATAATGATAATAACAATCATTCAATTCGCGCATTGCTTACTTCAATTATTAGGCAATTCATTAACTCTTTCAATTCCACCCCCCTTTGCACTATCTTCAGGGATGATTTCCGACATAAAAACTATCCTATGTCCTTCCCCGGGACTCAAACTATCTCTATACCAAATTTCAACTAAATAGGTTCAGCGGCTTAAGCGTGAAGACGTAACAGACAGACAGACAGACACACTTTCGCCTTTATAATATTAGTATGGATAACATTAGAAAAGAAAACTTCTCTTATTGGAAATATCCCCATTATTCGCCATGGTTATAATACAACCCGACGGTACTAAAACTGCGACCCAAAAAAACTTACTCGACTACAATATTACGGCTCGGTTGGCGTGAGTTTAATGAAGAGCGTGTAAATTTTTTTTTGACAACCCTTTCATTGTTTTCTCGCGCTCCGCTCGCCGGCCAGCAATCTACAGGCTTATTGTCCAGAATGCGTTTAATATTTTTTTTTAATTAAGTACGTAGGCATAAACGGGTTAGTTCCTTTTAGATGTCACGCGACGAGCTCGTGACATGATTAAATGTTTTTTGCTATGTTTAACTAGGTATTTCTGAACATGTATATTTCCCATTCGAGGCAGTTTATTTTTAATATCTAACGGAATAAAGGTTAAATGGGTTGGTATATTAAAACTTAATTTATATTTATTTTTTTAGAACTTTTTTCATAAAATAAAATAAACGTCCTAGTGAGTGTATGATATTTTTCCATGAAAGCATACTTCGAGGAGAATTCATTTACATTTTATGGTCACAATTATAATCTAAAGCTATGGTTATAGCCAAATAAAAATCGTTTCTTTCATAAATAAAGCAATTGAAAACGTGACTAGACTGTGAATAACCTTTTTAATGTGTCATCGCATAGATCTGGAAGCGAATTCCAATTACATAGAAGAACAATGAAAACGGATAAATCTGTATGGAGTTCTATATATGTAAAGGGAACCGTTTTCACAAACTACACAACATTATGGCAAACTAATATAATGACAATTGAGAATTAGGTTATTAAAAGAGTCAATATAAATTGCGAGCAACACTCTTTAAAACCATAAATAAAACGTATTAAAATCAATTTTTGAATTTCTAGAGCTGAAACAAAAAGTTTGTGAGAGTCAAAGTCCCCTCCCAGCCCCCGGCCACCCTTTACTCTTAGAAAATTCTTCTTAAATCCAATTTATACCTATACTGAATCCATCGAACCCGCTGATTCTGCCTACAAAGCTCTAGCAAACGACGGATTTTTCTGAAGGACGACAAAATATTTCCGCTTTTCTCGTTCGTCGCAAAGGATTACGAAAACCGTCGTAAGGTTGGCATGATGAGGCCAATGAGTGTACATAAGCAATTTTGTAGACCTTTTTAACTAAATTACGCAGAAGAGAGTTTTTACTTACCTACTTTATTTTATTTTTGTTGTTTTATTGTAAATTGACCACCGATTGATCGTTGTCTCACCACATGGAAGGCGATGACAGAAATATGTCTAGTCGGTAACAACAGCCTTATCAGTGTACTTTGTAAACTAGGTAAACCTAGGGGGCTTAGGCAAGAAACAAATAAATTTTTTAATTCAAGAAAAATGGAAAAAAAACACCGATTTGGGCATGACTCAAACATGTGACATTTTGGAAAACCGGTCCAATAGCCGGAGCGAGTTTTTCCATTCCTTCCTTTTTAAGGGTTTGAAATTTTCACAGATGATGTATTTACGTTGCCGTTATAACAACAAATACTAAAAAGTACAGAACCCTCGGTGGGCGAGTCCAACTCGCACTTGTCCGGTTTTTTAATTTACACTCCTTACGCGGCTTACGCCAGTCTTTGTAAATATTTACTATTTTTTTTTATTAGCCTATGTGTGTGTCCCACTGCTGGGCAAAGGCCTACCCTCTCCCTTTCCAATCCTCCCTCTGCTGAGCAAGATCCCGCCAATCCCGCTGGAATGCATCCAGGTCGTCCCGCCATCTCTTTCTCGGTCTGCCTCTGCCACGACTACCCTGGGGATGCCAGCTAGTGGCTATTTTGGCCCATCTGTCATCATGCATCCAGCAGACATGTCCAGCCCAGTCCCACTTTAGCCTGGCGGTCTTCACCCCAACATCAACGACTCGGGTTTTGGAACGAAGCTCTGTGTTCCTCACCCTGTCAGATCTTCGGACACCCAAGATACTTCGCTCCATTGCCCTTTGGCAAACCTTGAGCCGGGATTTCTGCACCTCAGTTAGTGACCAGGTTTGGGCACCATAGGTGAGGATGGGCAATATTTACTATAGTTTAAAAAAATTGTAGTTTCGCTTGCACGTACCTAATGTACCAATCTGCTTGATAAAAAATAAAATGACAATCGACACAAGCCCAACGAAAAGAAATAAATGTATCGGGATGACAGGTGCTACGAAAAGTTTCCATACATTTGTCATCTTGGCTATTGGCAAATAACGTTATTAACTATTTATTTTTGTTATAAATAAATATATATTCTTTATTGCACCAATAAGTAATATGTAAAAAACAAAGAAATAAAAAAGACAGATAACAACAGGTGATCTTATCGGTAATAAATAATATATTTAGTGTGGTTAATGTAGTAAAAATTTAAGGTAGGTATAGTTAAAATGCTACAAATACTTAGTGAAATACGGAATCAAATGCTAAAAGCATTTCAATGGTTAAATTGAATGTCAAATAACTATTGAAAGGGAACCCAAACGAGCTAGGCAAAGAGCCCGCTCGACGCATTATTAGTAAGGATCCCATGTCATCCTAAGTCGGTCATTTGTAACTGAAATGCGACATATACGTGGAGAGATTCCCAGAAATGAGTCTAACATATGGAAGTGTTTTTTCAACGGCATGTAAGATTTCCACATTCCATGCTTCTAAGAATGTTAAAGTAAGTTGCGGGATATAAATAACGTTGATGAGGAAATATCACCGGTGCTTTGTGCAGTCTCACAAATCAGAGCAAAGTGCTGCCGAGGCGCGGGAAGTGGCTCCTTTTGATGGCTGTAATCTAAACTTGGGCTTTCCGCGGTGAATGAGTGACAGCTTTCATGCAAATCCATTTCTTTAAAAGAAGTGGGTTATTGTTACCGCTGGCTTCAATCAAAGAGAATAACTGTTAGGTATGCCTTTATTATTAGTTTTGAAAGAAGTTATAGGCAGTTGAAAGTTGTAATATTCATTAGATTTGGTCATGAAGGGTGTTGCCATATGTAAAGAAGTAATGGCTTTTACTTAGTAAAAGTATTTTACTAAGTCGAAGAAGCAAGATCCGAATTAAAGGATGACTCACTTTAGACCGGGCCGTACCCGGGCCGACGCGTCCGACATGTCATTTTCTATGAAGGCTGATCGGTGATCACGTGGTGCTTTTCATAGAAAACGAAGCCGGAAGCTCCGGCCCGGTCCCAACCCGGTCTAGCGTGAGGCATCCTTAAACCGAACATCTTTTAAGTCACGGGAATCATCTTACAGGTTTTTTTAATGTCGTGGTTGGCACATCATTTGAATATTTACGTCTTTAATTAATTTTTTATCTATCTAAATTCGAAAAGATCTTGAAACAAACAAATTCCGTTCAAGATATTTTTTATCCGTGTATACATCCGGTGTCACCCGGTGAATTGCCTACAGTTTCTATTTTCACGTGGCTATCAGTTTCCCGGCTCAATTACTGAATACATACTCGTGTTACTAATCAGTAGTAATCAGCCACGCTATGTGTGATCACCGCATCAATACGCTCGTTCGAATGCGGTCTGTTTAATATCGTTAGAACATTGGGCATTCGCACATTCTGATAGACTGGCCGCATTGCGTGTCGATTTCGCTTGAAGGACTTGTAGGTATTCTATTTACCCAACATTTTGGATCGTGTATCTCAAGTATGCTTCTTGTATAGTAATAATATAATTGGGTATTAACAATTGGACACCATGATTCGAGTAGTTTTGAGTTACAGTTTAAATAAATCGTTAAAAACTCATAAGAGTCGAAAGTCTTTCAAAGCGCAGTCTCGCAAAATTGAGTCAAGCTCTGAAGAATTTGAATATTTAGTCTTTAAAACAGTTCCCGTCACCTCTAATAATTTTAATATACAGTTAAGTATAGACAATGATTACTATTTCAAATGAGTTTCAATCAAGTGAACTTCCAAACAACACTTTGAAAATTAAACCCCCTCAATTAAGTACACAGGCCCTAGATTCAGGTAATCCGGTATTCCGTCTACCGGGCGCTTCAGAACAAAGCGGGGTTAAATATAAAAGTATTGTGATTTCACGTTGAATATGCAAGAATATTCATGGCTCGTTAGCGAGCGGCCCGGTCGTATTTATGTAAAATATCCCTATTAAATACTTAACAGATTTATATATTGAAATCAAAGGCATTTTGGAACATTTAAAAGCATAGCGCTTAAATGAAGCGGTTTGGTAATCAGCTTTTTGTGTTTATTGAGTTCATTGTTGCCTTGCTATCCGGTAAAATATATATAAAAGTATTAATCCTGTAGGGCTAAGATGGTCGCCTATTTATCGTCTGTCACCATGCCTGTCACGTTCTAACAAGTATTGTAAGTGCGAAAGTGACGCATGACACCACAGACGATAAAAAAGCGACCATGCTACCGCTGCTCACTGACTGACACTTTAATGCACAGCCGAAACTACTATAAAATGGGGTGAGTTGGGATTACGAGGGCAGTTGGGTTATAAATGGGGTGAGGAGGGATGGTAGGGGGGTGAGATAGTATTTTTAGACCAGAGTTATCACATTGTTACGTAAATACTTTATTCTCTTGAAAAGTCGAGCTTTTGTAATATTGTGTAAATTCTAGCAACTGTCCCATCTCACTTAATTCCTATCCTCCCTAACCCCGACTACGGAATGAGCTGAGATTTCCTACTAGGTATTTTGTGTTTATCGTTGAATCTATGAAATGAAACGACAGATTATCATTGAAAAACTAAAGTTCATACTACCGGAACACTTTTCAAGTATGTAAATCAACGTGCCACATATAAAAATAAACTTTTACTGAGGTTTGAACTTCGGATTTGTCCCAACTCACCCCATTTTACGGTACTACAGCTACAGGCTGCTTATATTTATATATGTGTAAAAAAGTATCAAGGGGATTAAATTATTAATAATATTTGAAGTAAGCATATTGATTCTTTGTGTGTAGACTATTTTTATCAAAAGAGAATTGCTTTCAAAATCCTTTCTCTAGAAAAGGGTCAAAAAGGTTTTTACATTTTGTATCGAGATTGTGTAAATTATATTATTATTTTAGTGAGAGGCTTAAAACTGAGTAGGTACCTATGTTGGCTTTTTATTGAAATCTGTATAGTTTTAGCGTTTTGTTTAGTCACAATTAAACATTATGAACGGAGTAGATAATTTGTATGATGAATAAAATGTGTAACTTCTTAAGGTACCTGAAACTCCGTATTTCACGAATATGGAAATAATGTAAACTGTTAAAAATAGGTAAATTCATTTGTGTATGTTTAGATACCTATCAAACATTTGAGATACCTTTCAGCCTTCATTTTTACGCGCATTACTTTCAAACGCGTATTCAAACCAAACTAAAAGTACATATATTGATTTAAACATTTGAACTAACACAAAAGTACATGCCTACATTATGCTGAATTCTATAAATCAATTTCGATTGGAGGGCATTCTTCGGCATTTTTATGAAACCATTATTGCGGCAGCTACAACGCCACGAGCACAATATTCAAAAGGCCTGACACATCGGTATTAAAACTTGATTGTGATTGGCGTCCAAAACCACAGCCTGGCTTACTAAGTAACGTTTGCATTCGACAAAAATGAATAATCGAATAAACGGTCGGATATTTTAATAGTTCAACAGCATTCCGCTGACAAAAATGGCATTTAAAATCAGTTGGTTTGTTGCTTCGAATTTTTTTTATTTTTAATCTTCTTGAAACTAATTTAATGAAGAACACGGCGATGGAATCAATATAAACTGAGAGACTTGGCAGTCAGCAGTAGTGGACGTGCGACATTGCTCTGCTTCTGAGGTAAAAATATCTTGAGTGGCGTCTCAACAAATAACCCACGCAAATTAAAATTAATCTCCGAATGAGAGATAATAAGCCGGAAACTCATATACACCTTCGTTATGGCATTCTAAAGGTTCTCTTGATCGCGAAAAACCGTGAATTACTTCCGACGCGTATAGTGCGTATACACGAGATTTTCTGTGACTTTTAGGACAAAATTTACAAGGACATAAGGAAGGTGTAGATCTCTCATTCTGAGTTCGACCGCCGTTTAATTTTACTGGGTTAAAAGTGGATCAACGATCTAGTAAACCAAGGTCTAGGTGACCAAGATAACAGAGAACCGTTGGATGAGGACAAAGCATAACCAGACGTTGCGGCGATCCTGTAGATACATTAGTAACATTCACGGTCAGACGGCCAATATATGTTCCGTGCACTATAATTATAAGTTTTTAGGGTTCCGTACCCAAGGGTAAAAACGGGACCCTATAACTAAGACTCCGCTGTCCGTCCGTCCGTCCGTCTGTCACCAGGCTGTATCTCATGAACCGTGATAGCTAGGCAGTTGAAATTTTCACAGATGATGTATTTCTGTTGCCGCTATAACAACAAATACTAAAAAGTACGGAACCGTCGGTGGGCGAGTCCGACTCGCACTTGTCCGGTTTTTAAGATAAACAACCCCTCCCAACTTTTGACTTCAAGAATAGTTAACTTTAAGTGCCTTAGCAACATCTTTTCTTTACACAACATTTCCACAGAAACCTTATTGCAACAATTGCGCAACCAAATGTTCTCTATATTAAAATTAGCACAACTGCAGAGCGTTAATAAGTGCTGTTGGTGCCTTGCCAAGGTCATGACAATCCCATCGCCTCTAATTAAGAAAATAAAAAGATAAGAGATACGTAACTGCAGTACTGGCGAAGTTCCAAATGATAACAGCTCCCACTTTGGCTAGATGGAGTCTTAACAGCGTGTTGTGGCGAAAAAACATTGGAAATGCCGTGCCGAATGTAAGGAAAGGAAACTGGTGCCCAATTTGAGTAGAGAAGGTGATGCTTATGTGGCTACCATTATATGCGCATTTCGATTCCAACTTGTACATTAAACTACTACTAATGGTGCATATTACTGGTGTGTATTAAATATATAACTTGTAGTATTTATGTAGAAATCTTACTTCGCTCTAAAGTTACGTTTTTTGTTTATTTCCACCGCATCCACTTTTCTGTTTTGCCCTATGGTTGACTGGTACAGAATTCCTATAGTGGCATTAAGTCCGCCTATTGTACTCTTTTTATGTGCAACAAAGCTTAAAATATATATATATAGGTACTTATATAGTATATATTTAAAGTTACACATGTTATTTTTGTGACTAAATTGACAGATCTTTTCACTTTTGAGACTATCACCCATCATTATAACAAACATACAGGCCTATTCGGATATCGAGATAATCACAAGATCTTGAGACGATTTAGAGATCAACTAGAACTACATTAGATATCGACTAGATGTGACTTGGATATCCAAGTCATAACTTGTCGAAATCGTTCAAGAGGACCTCCGGAAACGTCAAATTTGACATATCTATCTTTAAATTATCCATATCGTAACTTGTTGAAGTCTAGTAGAAATCTAATTCATTTTCCGAATCGAGCCGATAGTTAAAGCAAAACGCTCTTAACCGGTGGCGGTCGTGATGTTACTATTGAACTATCAGAAAGGCGACCAATCTAAGTACAAAATTTGATCCAGCTGCGACCTCGCCAATTAGTACAAAAGCGAGCCACACGTCACACTTTCACAAGAATCAAATTGGGTCGCAGGTATCAAAATGTACAGGCTTGCTTACAAAGTAGAACTACATTATTGGATTAAGTACTTATGGCGCTGGGCTGTCTGTATAGCGAAATGCATTATCCCGCCGTAGATATACGTAAGTTGGGAGCTCATAAAATTGCTTTGTGTTGTTTTACGGGATTCGTTGCAGCGGAACGAGCAGTTGGAGAAGATTTGTGTAATGTGATAGTTGACGAAAATGTGTGTAAAAGTTTTTCTGATAGCTGGCGACGCGGCGAAGAGTGTGTCGTGAATACGAAACTACTTTTTTATACCCGTACTACTAATTCTTGAAGTGACCGGAACTACATACACTTGACTGTCGGTCTACATACACTTGGAAGTCGGTTTTAAAAGAAAATAATGGTATGTGTGGTTACACATACCATTATTTTCTTATAAAACCGACTTTAAAAACTTTTATTTCTTAAAGTAGGCATTTGATTTCACTCGTGCTATACAATATCTATACCGTCATTTGGAATTCCTGGTTACTTCTTTCAAGTCAAGTGTATGATTTTCATCGTAAATAATTAAGCATTATTGTACTTAGGTACAAATTAATGCGCCCCATATGAACTGATACAAAATATATAAAATATCCGTAATTGTATCTAACACGTTCACTGCCAGCGACCCGCTAGGCGGGTTTTCTGTTCGTAGGCGCTTTTCTCTACGTACGTAGCTCACGCTGGCACTGAATGTGTTAATAACGGATTTTAATCCAATTTTCGTATTGATAATCCTTTGTTCAAAAAGTTTAGTTCATAGTTCTGGGTCAACGAGAAGTACCCTATCAATTTTGATTCACATGAGAGTGTCGAAACATACGTTTTTTACGGCATAAACGGCCGTATCTTTTCTTTACGTTAATTTAGAAGTTTGATTTATTCTCAGGTTCAATGGACCGTAGACTGACTAAGTATATGGTTTAAATTTCAACTCGATACCTCCACGTGTTCCCGAGATCTGGGTCTTGACAGACAGATAGACGGACGGACGGACAGACGGACAGATGGACGGACAACGAAGTGATCCTATAAGGATTCCGTTTTTTCCTTTTGAGGTACGGAACCCTAAAAATTGCCAAGTTATTTTTGGGCCACCTTGTAACTAAGCACGAATTGTAGGACGTTTATAAATAACACCACGAGTTTATAAAGTTTCATCACCCTTACCAATAGCTGATGAATATATCAGTTACATCCCAGTTAAAGTTTCCCGAGGAGGGTAACCAAGCAGGCGTGAAGGCCACGGTACGCGTTTCTATTGCAGCGAGTTGTGTTGTGATGCCTACAAACAAATTAATTCTGCCCGTCTCGGCTTTCACAAGTAATTATTTGAAAACAGATTGTGCCTGTCACTCGACAAAAGGTGTGTACAGAGTTTGCTGACTGTGCATTTCCTAATTCGCTAAATAGACTATATCTAGTCTTAGTCATATTTTAGATCTCACTATATTTTAAAATATATATTTTTAACTTTATAAATGCTACGTGCATTTTTTATAGCAGGTGACGTGTCTGTAGGTATGACCTGTATTTCAGACCGATCTAAAATAGGAAAAATAATGTACCTACATTCGTTTTTACAGAAAAGCAGCGCTATATGACTTGCCGAAGCATTATGCAACGTAGGAAATATTCTAGCCGCGCGATCACGTGATGTTTATGTCAACTTTACCCAGTCTTCTTCGAGACCACGGTGACAACGCCTTTCTCGAAACGTCGGAGGTAAATCTTAAAACTGAAATACACGATTAAATCCCGTTTTACAATTTAATAATGCGTAAACATTGTGAAGGTCTAAATCAGTGAGAATCCTTTTATTATAAAGTTTACACATCTCTAGCTAAATAAAGCGATCAGAGAATTAAATTTAACAAATGCGCAACAAAAGGCAATCGTTGCACCAAATTTAAATAAATGATTTTCATTGAGTGACAAATTATACATTGAATTTATTGTACAATTTGCATTTTATTACTGATTATATTTTACCACTTTTAGTTTAAACAAGGCATTAATGCCTCGGGCATTGATGAATAGTTTATACTGATTATTTAATATGGTTCATATTTTGATGAAGTCATTTTATATAGATTTCCATAGATTATAAGATATGTAAAGTAACTGGCATTGTATACAATTTTCACCATAACCAAGATGATGCAAAGATTATAATCGTGATTTATAGGTAGACTCATAACTAGGCCAAAATTAGTTTAGTACCTATATATATGCAAGCTGCATTAGAAAACAGAACGATGAAGTACTTTAAGATACCACCTAATTAATTTACATATTTATAAGAAATCTAATACTTGAATCTAATAATGACACCTCAGACGCCATTACTCACGACACCAAGACGTTATTCTAAGACATGTGCTACTAGTCTGTTCGAGAAACGGAAAACGGTGAAAAATAGAGATAATGCTCCTAAAAATACGTGTGATACCTCATTAGATTCGTAATGATGTCTAGAAAAATGTATTCGAAGCGTGTATTAGCACACAAAAAATTAGAAAAGTTATTAACAAAAAAAGGGAGAAAAAAATAGATTTTTCTTATTTCCCAAATATCTCAAAAAGTATTAATATTTAAGAAACCAAAAATTAATATTATAAAAGAGGAGGATATTTCCAATCAAACATTCCATACTTCCAGAACTGTATCTCCATTATTTATACTTTTTATTCAACGCTGAACACAGCCCTCCGCGCCTCATTTTCGGGAAACACGCGCGGCGTGAAAAACCGATTACGTAACATTAAATATAATTTTAAAGGTATTAAATATTCATTGAAAAATTTCAAAAAAATATGGTGTATTTGAAACATGTCAACAAATGTAATATTTGTAGAAATTTATCTTAAAGTTATTTTTTCAACAAGTTAGGCAATTGTTAATGAACAAAATTTTCTCGAAATTCCTTCTTTACTAAAAACGAAAAAAAAAATGTATAAATAACTATCTATTTCCTCGCTTTCTAGAGCTCTTCTCATATATATGCTTAATAAGATCACGTTATTAAATTTTTGAAAAAATTAAAAGTTTGGTTATAATATTGTTTTATATTTTACAATTTTACCTTGATTTTTCGTTTATCGTCAATTTTCTATGTTATTCTAAAACTTATTTTAAGCAAACTATTAACTTTATTAAAAAAATTATAATGTGATCTTACTAAGCATGTATATGAGCAGGGCTCTAGAAAGCGACAAAATTTTACAATAGTTATTTATACATTTTTTTTCGTTTTCAATAAAGAAGGATGTTCGAGAAAATTTTGTTGATTAACAATTTCATAACTTATTGAAAAAATTACTTTAATATACATTTATACGAGTAGTATATTTGTTAACATGTTTTAAATACACCATAACTTTTTTTAAATTTTCAATCAATATTTAATATCTTTAAAATTATATTTAATGTTACGTAATAGTTATTTCACGCCGCGCGCGTTTCTCGAAAATGAGGCGCGGAGGGCTGTGTTCAGCGTTGAATTAAAAGTATAAATAATGGAGATACAGTTCTGCAAGTATAGAATGTTTGATTGGAAATATCCTCCTCTTTTATAATATTAATTTTAGTTTCTTAAATATTAATACTTTTTGAGATATTAGGGAAATAAAAAATACCTACTTTTTTCCCCCTTTTTTGTTGATAACTTTTGATATTTTTTGTGTGCTAATACACGCTTCGAATACATTTTTCTAGACATCATTACGAATCTAATGAGGTATCACACGTATTTTTAGGAGTATTATCTCTATTTTTCACCGTTTTCCGTTTCTCGAACAGACTATACGCGCTTATCACGACAGTGTATCGTTTAAAATGTTTAAATTGATGATATCTGGGAGACCGAGCTTTACTCGGAAAACATATAAAAACTCAAAAATGCGCGTTTTCCCAGAGATAAGATCTAGCTAGATCTATTGATCGCCCCCGAAAACCCCATATAGCAAATTTCATCGGAATCGTTAGAGCCGTTTCCGAGATATATATGTCACTGTAAAAGCCCGAAGTACGACAAAACTTAGGATTTACCGGTAAAACCAATGTTTTACCGATGCCGATCGGTAACAGCCCGAAATATTAAATCTTACTAGTTTACTTCGGGCTTTTACCAACACTGATATGGTAAATCCTAGGTCTTACCACGGCGGCCGGTAAAGTTTGAATCATGCACTGATTCTCAACCCCTCCCGCTCAAACCCCCGTACACCGCACCGCATGCGCCGTTAAGTGGGTTAGGTTAGGTTTGAACTGCGATCCTCACAGAACCGAACAACAGTGGGTTAGGTTAGGTTAGAACTGCGAGCCTTACAGAAACGAAATGCTACTAGAAAAGTGGGTGGTTTTACCTCCTTTTCTACATAGTGCACCATCTACCATAATCTTTCATCGGGCCCCATAGAAGTCGGTTTTTTTTTCTTAAAAAATATTATCTAATAATCTCAAGAATCAGTGCATGATTCAAACTTTACCGGTCGCCGTGGTAAGACCTAGGATTTACCATATCGGTGTTGGTAAAAGCCCGAAGTAAACTAGTAAGATTTAACATTTCGGGCTTTTACCGATCGGCATCGGTAAAAACTAGGATTTACCGGTAAGACCTAGGTTTTGCCGTACTTCGGGCTTTTACAGTAACATATATATAAATAAATATACATATAAATAAATAAACAAGAATTGCTTGTTTAAAGGCATTATTATTAGATAGATTGATTGATGACGGTGCATGGCGTTAGAAGTGTCAATCGACTATTTGTATTATTCAATAGTAGCATAGTCTGAACGCTCATCGTCTCGCGTTGCAAAATCTTAGGAAAGTTTCCAACTTCTTTCAGTAGAGAGTACACAGACGAATAAACTTCGCCGTCTTTATTAAAACAAAATTAATTAGGTAATAAGGGATACTTGCTTCCCTTAGTATGGCAACTTATGTCTCAACTTTATTGATGATAAATGATGTGGTAGGCTTCCGTATATTACGTTTACATTGAATACGGTACTGCTACCCACACTCGAACCAACTCCTACGTTCTTAAACTCAATTTAACTTTTGATTAAATTAATGGGTTTCATCAATTAGATACTGACCTTGGTGTCATGTTCAATTTTGCTGACTAAAATTGGTTTAGGAACAATGTGTTATTTAATGATAGGTACTTAATATAAACTATACTGCAATATATAGGGAACTTCGAGCAACACGGAAGGGAGGCGGCATTCGCACTATTTCCCCTCTGCCGAGGTACAAGATTAGCGCGTCAATCTAATCTAGCGCGGGTAATAAAACTAGTTGCACTTGGATTTTTCACTAGACCGAGTCCAGACGCGCGCGTGAACACTGCTGCACAAAAATACCTGTTTGCTCGGTTTTTTGTTATAAAATGAGGTCGAGGACATCAAATTTACAAAAAGAAAGTGTTACATTTCACATGTAATATTTTTTTTTACATATCATACGTTTAATTACATTCAAACACAATTATTATATTTTAGTCTCATGTAATTGTTGGATTTATCGATTTTGCTCGCTCAGTACAAATTGCGGATCGGTCGAGCGACAAATCCGACTTCTCATCTCTCAGATTACAATAACATACTTCAACGAAAATGTGTTAGTGTGCGTGTTGTGACACTTGTCACTCGTCCGTACACAAAAAGAGATCGAGGTTTGCAAGATTTGTCTTTGACGTGTGTCATTTTCTATGTATTTGTGTCGTCATTACAGATTGCATTTTGTATGTAAGTGTGTGAGAAGTGCTACTGTGTGCACCTTTCCCCCCGCGAAAAATGGCAGAAAGATTTGTACGGTGAGATATCGCTTGGGCCCCTCCCTTCCGATGTGTCGGAAGCCGGTGTTGCTCGAAGATAGGGAATGATCTCTACAATTGATAACTAACTACAAATACATTTTACAGTACATGTGGTCCTATTTTCCCGCACTAGTGCGTAAAATAGCACTTTTCGTGCGTATGTCAAAAGTTTAAAGGGCCATATGTACTGTAAAACGTTGTACGATACACGTGCAAATAGGTAATTCGCAACTCGTGTCGATTTGAAACACTCCTTTTCCTCTTTTCCTCTTTTCCGCACTTGTATCGTAAATAACTATGTATTACCGGCCGCTTATGTGTTAAGTTCCATTTAGAAGTTTGTCTGCTGACAGTTTGCCGGAGGAGACAACCAGATGTGTAAGTGACAATAAAGGTTCCGTCACATAGGCGTGTTTTCGCCGCCCGCAAAACGCGCCTGTGTGACGGAGCCATAAAACTCTAAAATTCTTCTAGATTTGCCTAGTGATCCTCAGGTCTAAAGTGTTTGTCTGTCAGGCAAATAAAATATTCCGGCCTTTTTAGGGATGATATAGACAGTCAAACCCTGAAGCGCAAAAGGAAATTGGGTTCATAGGCCTCTCGTTTCATGGAATTCCTCACGTGAGTTATCCCTCGACTAAAAAAACAACGGGTTGCACTCCGGGAGTGCCGACAGAAGTGAAAACTCAATGACTAGTCCAAAATGTCTGCATCACTATGTATAATTGACCCATCCTCCTTTCTATTGAAAAACTTTAGTTCCAAATTGCTGGCCAGTGAGCTTAAATTTGTAGCGCTAATTGTTTAAAATTCGAATAGAAATTGTAAAGTTACCTTGCAGACCTCGCATCTAAATATATTTGGTCATGATATTTTGAGTTTTATTCACCAGTACTAGAGTTCACTTTTATTAGCGATTTCATCAAGATGTAGCTTTATTGGATTATATTGGAGTGATATAAAGTTAGAATGTAACTGTGAGATCCTCGTATTTCAGCCCGTACAAGATTAGAACATTGAGCTTTATTGCTTAATATAAAAGTCCAGTTTTAAATAATTGACCTGATTATGATACGTTATGACTAAAGTTCTTTGGTGAATAACATTGTCCGTCACACATGACGTCAGCGTGTTACGCTGTCTCGAGTTTATCATTTTTTCCCCGCCTCAAAAAGTGCTCAGCGCCGCTAAAGAAGTTTTCACTTCAAAAAGAAACTTTGAGAACCTCCGAATGCTCAAAATCAGATGCCGATGTGACCATTTTTAGCGTTTGTCCATCCACCCCCGAGTGAACAGTAACTTTGTCTTTCTCTCTATGTTTATTGGCTGATTGAGAAAGTTACGTGATTGTTTAATGTTAACTTGCTTATTATTATGTATTATTTATGATGTTCCTATTCCTTAGCATCTAATTATAATAACATACTATTTAGGTATTGATAGGTGTGTCGGCACATCATGCCTTTATATATTTATATAAACTTTACTGCACAAACATAGGAAAACGGCGAGCTTCATGCCTAAAGGCATTATCTATCAGTCAACCATTGTGCCAAACAAACTTAATTGTGCCTTTAGTTAGAACATACACTCGAAACTTAAATTATCTCTAAAGAAAGGTCATCTATCTAATTGTACGTACCGTAAAATGGGGTGAGTAGGGTCAAAACTGAAATTCATACCTCGATAGCATTTTATTTTTACATATGAAAACTCAATGGTGTATATAATAAGTGTTCCGGACGTTTGTACTTTAGTTTTTATTTTATTTTGGGTAGTTCCATTTCATAACTTTGACGATAAAGAAGAAAACCCACCTCACCCCGTAGTGCCTCATATTTGGGGTGAGAGAAGTTTTCATACAAAGGTGATTTTGGAAGATTGTTGGATTGATTTTTTTTATTATGCGTATTACTATATAGCTCCATTTTAAATTGGAATACATTATTTTTGTAGCAGTAACCTTACCTTCTCACCCCGCTCTCAAACCTTCTCTCCCCATTCATAACCCACCTCTCCCCGCGAAACCTACTCACCCCGTTTTACGGTAACGCACTGATAATAAAGAGTTCCTTATGAATGATCACAAAACATTCCTTGCCTACTTGTAATATTTAAAATCACTTTGAAGTATTTCAGTTAAAACAGAATTGAAGCTTTTAATATTGTTTTAAGTAAATAAAAGGACTTTTTTCTTGAAAATTCCATGACATCCCGAAACAATGAAATAATTAAAAGCTGTGAAAGGGTACATGAATATTTAATGCAAACCTACGGAGGGGCTGTTTAAAAGCATTTTATAAAGACAAGTCATCCTTTTTCTCGCGATAAATAAAAGAATATGATCCAGCAACCTTTTTAGGGAAACGATTTGTATAATTCTGGTTTTCATAAGATCCGTATGACGAGTAGGTATATTTTTTAGAGAGCCACATAGCAGTTCTACTTAGTGTCACCTTAAAGTACGTTAAGCGGCGGTCTGGTTGGAGTCATAATGTGGTTATTATTTGAGCGCGGCTCGGCACAGAGGTGCTGCCGCCGACATGGAAGCCATTTTGGCTAAATTATCGCTACTCGGCCGCGCCGCGACAGGCTTGCCCCTAAACTTGCACCGGATTAACAGAAAAATGTTCCAAGAAATACTTTTGAGAACTGCTATTTACACGATGGAACCGCTTTACAGATGTTTATGGGTTCTTGAGCTAACTTTATATTATTGTGTTACATATACACTTTTAGTAAGAAATACCGTGCGTTGAAAAGATACAAAACCGAAACGTACCTAAATGAACCCATAAGCGTTCCGTGAACAAAGTTTTGCACAGATCACTAAAAAGTACCTACCTACACAGAATCGGGCAAAGCGTATTAAAACAAGATTAAGTACAACAAATTAAAACAGAAAAAATAGGCCTTTCCGTTCTTGAATCTATATTACTAATTAGTTTAATACAGTAAAACTTGGTTAACCCTAGAGTAGTCGCGCCTCTCCGTGTAACGCGAGTGCTCGCGTAGGGAACATTTTGCCGCCCATAATTAACATGATGTTTTGTTTAATATAATAACTAAATCACTTCGTAATCATTTTTATGGGATAAAATATATCAAATACTGTTTGAAAAAGTAACTTTTGATATAATTTAATATTTAATAGTACATTAAAAAATAATCAGGAAATCTTAGGTATAATTTTTCGAATTTTAACACGGCCTTTGCCTTAGCGGACATAAAAAAAAGAAATATTGATATTTGTAACAAAATTAAACGTTTTGATTATCGTCTATATACATTTTAGCAAAACAGTCCTGGTACATGGGGATACAAAGTACGTTGCACAGTAATGCACTTATACTTGTTGTCTTTTTGGCCCTTCTATTTTCCTTGGACGGGCATAGTGCACATAATGTATCTTCTCTACCTGAGGGTTTATTTTGGTGTTCAAATGACACAAAACAGGAGATTTGGTTCCCCAATTGTTTTTGTAAAATATTCACGTGAGATCTTTTGATTATATGCGGTATCAGTAATTTCTTTCAAAAAGGTTCGTCAGAGTAACATGTGCTTAGCATGTGCAAGAATAAATAATAAATAATAATAAATTAAATAACATTATCTTGACATTATCTATTATTTTTACTTTGTTAATATCAAAACAATAATATTAAATATTGTTAATATAAAATTTAATAAAAACTATTAATATTTTGAGTTAAGAAAAAAAGGACCTCAAATTTTACTATTACGTGAGTAATTAAAACCAAAATATTATTTTGCTAATCCGCGAAAAGATAACGTGCTAGTCAATCAGTGCTAACGGAACAACCGTTTCCGTTGCCGGGCGTCAGACCGTCAACAACTCCTGAGGATGCCTCGTAGAGAGGCGAAACACGTGTCGAGGTTTATTCTTTTGGTGGTGGTTTGTTATATTTATTTGCGTATTTATTTTTGCGGTGGGAGGGTGGGAATATTAATTGCATGTAAAAATACGCAAGTAAGTATAACGGGTTAGCACTGATTGACTAGCACGTTATCTTTTCGCGGATTAGCAAAATAATATTTTGGTTTTAATTAGTATGGATTTCCGCAAAGTAACGCCTGATTCTATTCACTATTACGTGAGTAGTCGCGCGGTGAGCAATTTGCCGCCATACGCGACACAGCGGCAGCAACATTTGCTTCCTGCAGTCAACCACGCACTAAATTTCTCTAAATTTGGAAAATAGAGAGGTAAAGAACGGGGGGGGGGGGGCAGCTACTAGGACGCATGGCCTTGACAAACGAACCGTTTTTATGTAACCACAGTTTTTTCGCCAAGGGCGGCAAAATGCTCATAGTGCGAGCACTCTAGGGTTAATTGGGACCTGGATAAGTGAGAAACCTCCATAGCTGGAACTTATGCTGAGGTCCCGACACTTAGTACTGAATTTACCTCTGTTAATGGGACAAAACAAACCTCTATAAGGTTAAATGGGATAAGAGAAACTATGGGGCGAGAGAAACACTTGTAGGGAAAATAAACCGTTAGAAGATATTAATCTATATATTAAATGATTATACTAAAAATAACACTAATAGATAAACATAATAACTTAAAAATACTTAAGTTACGTACGTAGAAGGACTTTCCTCATACAGTCACCACACGGGATTGTTATGCCAATTAGGGTTTTTGCTAAATTGGATTTTCTATAGCGTAAGTATTGAACAACCAATTTAGCTAGGACCCTAAATGGCGCAACAATCGCGGAGCGTGATGGTAGGTACGATGTTTCTTGCCTCAAGCAAAATAAACTATGTTTCTCTTAGCCCACCTGACCTTATCAAATTCCATTGATTGATTGATTAACTGGAAATGACCATCGGGCGGAACGAGGCTATAACAGAAATTACCTCTATTAATGGAACCCACCGTAAATGAGACAGCTATTTTCTTAGCCCCTTATTCATAGACGCGCTACAAACCTCAATTACCTAGCTAATAATCGTTTGTCTTTATCTGTGGCCCGTAATAACAAACTTATATTTAGTTTCACCACTTTCACCTGACCGTTGTCTGTAATCAAATCTTGCAAGTTAAATTTGATCCACTTCCCGGTTTCCGATTGAGCTGAAATTTTGCATACATACGTAAGTCGGGTGACAATGCAATATTATGGTGTCATCGAGCTGATCTGATGATGGAGACCGGAGGTGGCCATAGGAACTATGTGATAAAACAACGAAACCTAATTGTGTTTGGGGTTTTTAGAATTGTCTCGATGAGATTTAATTGCCTGTGGAAAGAAAAGTACAGTCAGCGATAAAAGCTTGTACCAAAAATGAAATTTTTGCCAAAAACTTATTTTTAACAAGCTTTTATTAGGTCGACCTGTATGTAACTAACTATGTAATGGAATCTAAGGTAACTAATTTAACCATCTTCCAAGGATCGTAGCGTCATGAAAATTAGCAGCTGTATGTAGTTCTGAGGACAATACAATAATATGGTACTGTCGAACTGATCTGATGATGGAGACAGGAGGTGGCCATAGGAACTCTGTGATGAAACAACGCAACCTAATTGTGTTAGGGGTTTTTAGAATTGTCTCGATGAGTATTAGTTGTCTGTCGTAAGAAAAGTACAGTCAGCGATAAAAGCTTGTACCAAAAATGAAATTTTTGCCAAAAACTTATTTATGAATAAGGGGGTTACAGTTTTACCTAGCTATCTGAGATACCCAATATAAACACTAAACTATAGTTCCCTTAACTACCCAGTTATCCAAGTTTCACTGTATCTAGACAGGGGAAAGCATGGAGGTTTGTTTGAGAGAAAATGAGAGAAATGTTCCAAGAAAGCAACAACAATACCTCGTAGACCTGTCGTTTGCAACCTGTCGTCTTAGAAACGGGCGTTTTATTGTTTCGGTATCAAATGCATTTCAGTTTAATTAAACCTTTATTAATAAATGAGGTAACATTGTAACGTGCACTTAAACTAGTCAAGTAGGTACTGTCTAAATCAAGTTACATATTTAGTGGCAGCGTCACCGGCAAAAAGGCGTTTTTCACTGAGTTATTAATTTATTATTAGTGATTACAGAAACAAATTTTTACAAGAATTGTCACTAAAACAAGACCGATTTCAGGAAACTTTGTATGACATTTTAGTCACTAATTGCGGTCAAGAATACACCTTTAAAATATGTCGGGTTATTCGAACCCACGTATAGCCGGAACGTTGACCTCGTTTGCCTCCCTGGATATTGACATTATGGGAAATATTGTTCGTCAAGTTTTGTAAATATACTTGGTCAAGCAAATTTTGTCAGTAGAAAAAGGCGGCAAATTTAAAAAATGTAGGCGCGAAGGGTTATCGTCCCATAGAAAATTTGGAATTCGCGCCTTTTTCTACTAACAAGATTTGCTTGACCAAGTATATTAATTTAATCAACTTCACCGAATCTCACCTGGCCAGACTTTGGGGATGAAAATTGCCAGTCGCTTAAATTTTTTTAACACACACACACACGGCACATAAAACGGTTTAAATTAAGGACATGTTCATTGGGTACGCTTAAATTTAGCATTCTATAAATGAAACTTTTTAATTACTTTCGCGTTTAATATTCCTAAAATGTTTGCATCGAAAAGCCTCATTAAATACCAAACAAAAGTCAATTCACAATTTATTGAGCAGAAGTTTTCGCAATTTAAACTCAATAGGTATATTAATTAATTCATAGAATAGTTTGTAGTTATTTATTTTAAGATTAGTTTTATTTATTTTTAGATTTAGTTTTTAAGATTTATAGGTTTAATAGATTTAATTGTGTTTTAGAATCTCAAATATATTTAATAAATATGACAGACTTAACTTTGACGTACCAGTGACCAATCTATTTTGATTTTAGTTTATTTTATTTCTTACTGTGCAATTATTCTTGAGTAATTTAGAAACATTTTGCATGTTGGCTTTATGTCGACTGAATACTGCTCTTAAAATTGTTTTAAGACCGAATTGCATCGTATTCTGCATTTCTATTTCTATTACAGTTCTGTCGTAATATTAAGAGAGAGTAAGGTAGCTTAAACTCATCCAGTCGCTACCTTCTAAAGTCTCTAAACTATCATATTAAAACAGTCTATTTTAGAAATTATCCGACATTCAGAACTTACCCGAAAATACCTTCATGTTGATTGATACTCGTTTGTTTAAGAAAATACTCACTTTTCTCCTATAATTATTTCGCCTTTTTTCAACCAACTGTTTAATTTAAATAGCTCAAAGAGCAAGCGAGAAGATTTAGAGCCCATAATGACAAAGGCAGGCTCCGGCCAGGCCTGTGCTGCGGCCTCCTAGATGTAGAGTCATTACCATATCGTCGTTAAACCATCGCGGAATTTAGGAGAAACCATTAGGGGCGTTTAACGGCTTTTTGAAGATCGAATAACTGAAGAATAATAAGGAAATAGGCGTGTAAAACGTAAGGCCCAGTAAGCGGTATTCGATTATGTTTTTTAGCTTATGCTCTCAAGCTATCTTTGGTGAAACGTATATATAAAACGTATATGTAAAATGTAAAGTTAGAACAATTTACAATAAAAACATGTAGATTTGATACACAGTAATAGCTTAATTAGTATAATAATATAGCCAGTCAAATCCTTTACGACAATTTTAAAGACCCTGAACTTTTAATTGCAACGCATAAAAGTTTAACTATGTACATAATGAACCCTCAACATTGACAAACGTTATGGCAGATAAGACTAAGTTTGCGCGTCTATGAAAATATTAAAAATCTAAAACTCCATTTTTAAATAAGCTCTTGAGCGACGAAAACAAAATTCACAAGCGTGCATCTACTTAGAGCGAATAAATCGTCTGAATAACAGGACAAAGCGTCTCCAATGTGACGGTAGTTATGCGCTGAGCTTAAAAAACATTCTTTGTTTTGGCTGT
The DNA here is from genome assembly GCF_910591565.1 of Cydia splendana. Classification (NCBI taxonomy): domain Eukaryota; kingdom Metazoa; phylum Arthropoda; class Insecta; order Lepidoptera; family Tortricidae; genus Cydia; species Cydia splendana. Next base: position 30,793,645 of record NC_085960.1, on the reverse strand, counting down.
CATCCAACTGCTTGTTAAAGGAAACTAGGTACTCGTGGAACCACCATTGTTTCTTGTTACTTACACAAAGGCACTTTGTCTTCAACTCGATGACTGTGAATGTATTCAATCGAAATAATTTCTTTTGCTAGAACAATTCGCTTTTAAAAGAAAATGAACAGCCAATGAAATGAGAATTGTGTAAGAAGATTATTAAATTTTTTCGTTGGGAAATTGTAACTGTGTTGGTATGTGTGTGTAATTTATTGAAAATTGAAAAGTTTCATTATTTCAATTGTTATTTTGACAAATTAAATCGTTAAAAGATATATAATTGATTTGCATTTGTGTTTATTGATTGTTTGTTTTTGTTTGACATTTGCATACCTATCATTATTATTTTTTATCTGGTTTTGTGTTTTTAATTTATTGGTGGCTGTGTTCGTGTGGGTCCAATTTTGCAAGCTAAATTTTACCCACTTCCCGATTTCCGATTGAGTTAAAAATTTGCATACATATGTAAGTCGGATGACAATGCATATTATGGTACCATCGAGCTGATCTGATGATGGAAACAGGAGGTACGGAGAAACAAAAGTAGGCCCCAATAAGAGTTTAATCATTATTTCAAGAAATAAGTTAAACATACAAACAAAGCTATTTAAACTAACTTTCTCTTAGCTACATTTTATTCTTACCTCGTAATAGCAGCTCGAAATGTAAATAAAGATACAATTCGCCGGTACCCTATTGTCCCGTACACAGTAATATAATTATGTGGGAGGGAACCGGACCATTTATTCATTTAAATGAGACAACAGCGAGCAGCCGAAGCCTTCCCTGATTGAATCTCACTCTACGAGTACAAGCCCGCTACGAGCGTCTCACTTGGCGAATTTGAATTTTATTCGAATCATGGAATACAATTTCATTGAAATCGGAATGGTTAGGATGAAACGTGGGGGACGCTAACGCAAACAACCCTGGTAAGCCAACAAAATCATGTATTCAATTTGTGTAAGGGATTACTTCTTATTTTACCGCAAACAGTTTACCAATATATTCCACTCCTATTTTTATCTTTTACAAATCCTTTACATTGCAAATGGGTCGGTGATATGATAACCAATAAGTATTCAATAACTTCCACAGCGTGATTTAGAATGAGTTTATGCGATTATCTATTCATTTCATACATTGGCTTCAATTATGAGTGTTATGACATTAGTTCCAGGTAGGTACAGTCCAAGGAAAGTCTTATGTATATAACTATACCTCTCGCGTCGAATAATGACATGGGCTTTAATGGGCGTAAAACCTACTTTTTTTTTAAATTAAATTAGGCCCAACTAAAAGAGATTTGAAGGAACGACATAGGAACCATCATTCGACGCGAGAGTCCATAAAAGTCGTGACTGTCGTGAGTAATATTTCCTCAAAATGATTAGTTCTCACCATGATATGTTCGATTTACTTGAGTAATACAATTTCAAAATTATGTTTATTGAGCGTAGTTCAGAACGTAAACATAATTTCAATATTTGCTGTATGCATGTGATTGCACAGACAGGTCTGTACTGCCCTCTTAAAGCAATTGGCGGTATCTCAAAAAAAAGCATTTTTGAGTTAGTTATACCATCGTCTACCTTAAAACATTCTGCATAAGGTGTACGAAACAAAAAAGTCGTATTTTATCTATAACATGACTAAAAACCGCAAAGAATATTTTGCATATCTCAATTTTCCCACAGTTTTCGAAGCCATTTAGCAGTAGTCTAATATTCCTAAGGTATATAGCAGTATATAGTCAATTACTGCCAAACTGCTACAAAAAACTATTTTTTAAGACGAACTATTAGAAGGCGAGTGACCGTATCTTTAGTTACGGCCAAATCGCTAAGTATTCTGTATGCAAGATACCTACTGTCCTTCGTGCAATTAGTACCTACCTATCTAGTAACTCATTGTCATTACGAATTGTTGTTAACACAGCGAGGAGAAATATTTGCATAATTCTTTGAAATTACCATTCATGCTTAAAAAAGTAGATTAAAGAGAATTAAAGTGACCAGCTTAATTGAACAGATTTAAGGTAAGAGTCATTTTTTATAATTAGCACTTGATAGAATTTCAATGGATCACAAATACATAAATACAATCGGAATGTTAGGTGTTTAGTGAGTTTCGTATATTTTATATAGGTTAATATTATTCGTTATGGGTATGAGTACGAAATACTCTTCGTCAAAAACAGATATTTGAAATAAAGTTAAAAATTAAAATTAAAGGATGTCTTAATATCGACCTATAAGTATTTCGTTTTTTGTGCTAATTACGCAGTATTAATTTATTTATACAAAACGAAGCGCCGGAAGCTCCGCCCCGGCCCCGGCCCGGTCTAGCTTAAGTCATCCTTAATAGATATGTATATTATATTTTATTTAGACGCACACGACCTTACGTAACTCTTACGTTGCGATTTTCGGGCCAAATTATTGAAAAAAAATATATTTCAGATTTACTATGTCTAGCAGGAAAATAAAAATGTTAATGGAGTTGGCCAGGAAAAATAAACTGCTCAGAGAAAGTTTAAAACTTCACAAAAAACTAAAGCAAGATATAGAGATATTAATTTATTTATTTATTGTCTTTGTTTATGTTATTGTTCATTTATTGTAAACTACGTGTATGTGAGGTGTGCAATAAAGAGTATTGTATTGTATTGTATTAAAATCAAAAGTGCTCCCACCTCCAAAGAAAAAGGATAAGCCTGCAGGTATATTCGAAAATAAAAAAGCGCAATATAATAAAATCAATGAAAAATATAATACCATCCAATAGAATGAAATTTTGGTACGAATTACCTGTATCCAGCGCATAGTTTCATGTCATCAAAAACATAGAAAATGATTTATTTTCTTTAAATTTTAGTTACAATTTCTATCTTTGACTATTAAATATATTATTACAATATACCAATATGTTTTTTGTATGCAATTCTTATTCATTTGCAGCCAAAATATATACACTTACTTTTGTAGGGAGCTTTATATACCGACGCTAAGGGAAACAGCGACAACTAAGAAATAAAACCTAATAATACGTAGCGTAATAGCGGTATCTCAAATAAACGACAAAAAAATAATATTTTTATGATAACAACCCTATATATGATAAAAAAAGACACATGATTATATGAAAATTCTGTCGCAGTTAAAATTAACTCACTCTATCGTGACGCGAAATCAATTTTCACGTTTTCTCAAATATCTCGAAATGTCTAAAAATTAGTTACCGCCAATTGCTTTAAGAGGGCAGTGTAGCTTTATTCAGAAATTTTGGATACGATGTATTAAAATAATATTAAGAACAAATTGGATACATGTGAAGTCAGACCATAAATAATTACCTCTAAGCATAACTTTTAGATGTTCGTTATGACAAAACATTAAAATTTGATTTTTAATTAAGGCTCCCTTGTAAAAAAAAGTAGGTAGTACATTATTGTAAAATTTATACAGTTACGTTTCTAAGAAGCGATTTCAAAATTAGACATAACGTTAAGAAGTAACGTTTAATATACGAGACAAATTGTAGGTGGGACTCAAAACTTTTGACGTGATAACGTCTTAGGGTAACATTCCATTTCCGACCGCAGCTGCACTACTAGTACGAACGCGTCGGTGTTATTGTCAATTTCCTTAGTACAATGAATGGTTGTGCTGCTGTCATTGGAAATGGACTGTCACCTTTATAAATCGATGAACATCGGTAGCATGCACGAAAAAGTGTCACGTTGTTGACAGATCTGCATGGTAACGTTGTGGATATATCTCCATGGTAACGTTACGTAATGTGAAGCTAATGTTTTCTTATGACGTTATCACGCAAAATTATCGTACGTAAACCGACTTTACAGACAACAATTTTTTTTTCGAACGAACGAATGGCACAAAGTGCCGTTTCTCGAATGAGTATTATGCGTCAAAACCGAAATACTCATTGATATTGTATTGTTGTTTTTTCAACCGTTCCTGAATCAAGTTCTTACGAATTAATGCAGTACGTATGAGGAAAACTCATTACGCTCCGAGTGATTACGTTATCAAATAGATATTATATGTACAGTCAACTGCAATAATATGTTACTCTTCGAAGGCCGCAAAAATATGCGACACGCTCTTATGGCTCTACAAATAAGATCGTGTCAGATATATTTGCGGCCTTCGTTGTGTAACATATTTTTGCAGGTGACTGTACTGTTAGTATACGGAATACAAGAGGCATATTATAATTTTTCGGTAGTAGGTAAATATAGTTCATATTATTTGGTATTTCGTATTTCCACCACCACCACCACCACCACCATTTACATGCAATATTCAATCACAGAAGAAGAAGCTTGCTATTCTTAACAATCGTGCATTCTGCAACTATGAAGAAAAAAGGTTTAAGTACCTATATTATAATTATGATGATACAAAATATAGCCGGTCAAACAAATTTGTCAGTCAAAAAGGCGCGAAATTCAAATTTTATGGGACGATAACTCTTCTTGTCTACATTTTTTAAATTTGCCGATCTTTTCTACTGACGGAAATTGCTTGACAGAGTATAGAAGAAATTTTCAATTTAATAGTCGTAGCTACAGATACAAACTGAAATAGGTCATACAGGTACTAAAGAAAAAGTACTGAATTCGAACCGGCATCTTCAGCTTACGCGGCTATAGCCCTGACGGCCTACCGCGAACTACGTTCGACGTGTTGCCTCTCTGACGCACTTGTAAATTCGTACGTAAGTGTGACAGGGAGGCAACACGTCGAACGTGGTTCTTGGTAGGCCCTCTGGACCTCTAGACTACGGGACCTCGGACTGATGTGGCAATATTTCTTTAATATATGACATCTGTGTGTTCTGAGGTTATGCAATAAATATGTTTTGTATTGTATTGTATCTGTACCTAACTCAAATATAGTAGTGTAGAGTTAGGCCAAGAAAAATCTGCAGCGATTTTCATAGCCCAGTGCAAGTGTTGTTTATACATCATAATTTCATAGAAGTTTGACGTTTAAAATGACACTTGCACTGCTATCAAAATCGTGCAGACTTTTCTCGGTCTGACTTTATCTGCTTAAAAGCACATAGGTATAATTTGTTTTAATAAATTAGTTTGATTTGTCCCCTAACTTGTACAGATACAAGTTTGAAGTCCTGATAGTAATCGACACACTGCACAGGGTCTTGTGTACAACTCCTCGGTCCCTCGGGGGCCGCGTCTAAGTTTGACCGCGGTAAATCTCGCCACAGTGGACCCCGAGGTCTTGTTTTAACGCAGAGACAGCTATACCCTGAGGACCCATCCCTATTTGTTGCTAGCTCTTACTCGTAATATTTGTCCCTCGTATTTATTGGGTGGAGTTTATTAGCTCGATAATCGCTCCCTGTGGAAAGCGGGCGATAAAAGTCTAAACATAAATGAAGTTTCATATTATAAAACAAATATAAAAAACTTCCAAAGTGGAAGTTTGTGTTGCGATAATTTTACTGTTCAACTTTCTGTATTAGGCACAGTATACTTACAAGGGCCGTTCAGAATTTTCTTTTAAACCATTATAAGGGACGTATTTTTAGCGTCCAGCGGGCTCAGCATGGTTCCATTTGTATCGACTATCACTATGCCCGTCACTTTCGCACTTACATACTTGTTAGAACGTGACAGGCATGGTGACAAATGATAAAAATGCGACGGTGCTACTAGGGCAGGCTAAATAGGAATTGTGTCATTCAACAATTCCATCATTTTTTCCCCGCATCTATCATACCAGTTCCGTTTTATACATGCATGCAGTAGTCCTCCACTTTGTAACCAAAACTACCACCAAGATTATCTCATGATTATGTTTTGGGATCCCTCTAAATCGCATATATCATAAAAACTGTCTTCTTCGACGAAAAACTATTTATACAAACAACTTTTTAAATATTACTTTGCGTAGATTAAATAGTACCTACATAGCTGACCTAAGAAAAGCATTCGCGCCGAAATTTAATTGCTGAAACAGGTAAAAAAAAACACCACGTTATGGCAAGGCGGACCCGGCGATGCGCACATCGCCTTAACGAAGGATACACGACAGCGACAGTACAAAAATGGCGGTGGCCGTCATTAAGCCGAGTGCCCTTACATTTAGCGCCGCGGCGCGTTAACAGCTACGGAAGAAGCTAAAAGCCTGGTTGCTACTTGCAAATTAGCCGCGCCTGCTGCATAAAACACGTAAGCTAAGAGATTACTTCCTATGCCATACGTTGGTTTTTAATCCGACTCACAATGCGCCAAACCTGCTCAAATTTAACCTTTATTCCAAAAAACATAAATCTAATTTTAAGCTGGCCATTTTTATCGACATGAGAGGTTGGAAAAGTTGGTTAGATTTGACATTTTCGCGGGGATTCAGTGAGGCGAGCCGCCCTAGTTACCTACATGGCTTTAGCTTTTCCGATTGTGTTCATGTTATTCGCTGACCCGAGACGCGAGCAGGTATGAAAGGCAATTGACTTTTTGGGAGTTAGACCGGTGAATGTTGTTAATACAAACTACGAGTACATTTTTTGACACATTTACATAGTTGATATTGTACGGAGCACTATCCCAAAAAAATAATTTAAGTAGGTACCCATTATTCCTAACTAGTTCAAAAAGATAGCTTTTTACAAAGAGCTTTAGGTTGTAAGTAACAATGAATGGTGTTGTTTGATTACATTCGATTTCGGCTTGCCCCATGACATACAAAGAATGCTGCCAACACTTCTGTTTTGAACATTGACGACTTCTTAAAGACTCCGCGCTATACAAGTTGACTTCAAATTGGTAATACAAAATCAATGCTTTAGATACATCTTCCCTTAATTAAGCCCCTCCATTAAGGGTCGGTTGCACCAAACTGTTCTTATCGTTAAAGAGTTCGCGAAATTTTTATGTATGGAAAGTTTCATAGTAAAGCGCCGGGGCGCGCCGGCTGACGTTGATCAGTCTGTCAAATGTGGTTGGTGCAACTGGCCCTTAGTCTCATGCTTTTAAAATAATCAAAAGTATTTTTTTATTTTTTTTTTATTTATCCAATTTTTTAGGCTTCACATGGTTATCCTAACACAATGATTAACAAAGAAGGTTAAATAATTTCAAAAGAACACTTTCCTCTTTGGTTAACAATCACCTGTCACAATATTTATGAAGTAAACGTGTTTTGATTAGTAATTGTCACTTGTTAATCGAAAATTAGATTTTCCGCAAGATTTTGATTTTACAATAGAATTTTAAATAAAACAATTCCTGAGAAACGTGTTACCGATTTTGCTACAAAAGGTGCCAGAGCAAAATTTAGAGAATCTCCATTTCCAGCAAGATGGTGCACCAGCACAGTTAGCTCTAAGAGTGCGATATCATTTGAACCAAGAGTTCCCTGGCAGATGTTCACATAGCCGCATCGAAGTCCCGATCTTCGCATGGCCGACTCGACTTCCTTTGTGGGGCGAAATTAAAAGGAGAATGTACCCACGGAAATCAAATACCCTTGATGAACTTCGCCAAAAGATAATTGAGGCTTTCAATTCTGTGAAAGCCAATGAATTTATTCTTGGCAGACTCAAAAATCTCAAGATCGATCATATGAATCAGACTTATGTGTCCAGGAAAGCGGTGGTCATATTGAACACATCTTAAAATACGTTTAGTTAAAGTAGGTGCACCACTTGTCTACTTATTGAAACGTAGATATTTTAAGATTGTGTTACATTCGGTAGATTACGTACATTAATAAATGATTTAATTTAAATTAATTCCCTTATTATTACCATTAAATGTATCAGGGTAAGTACTTAAGACTAAACAGCTTAAGGCCACTCCAGACGGGAACAGTTTTGCGCCAATCTGATTAAATTGTCTGATCAAATCAGGTGGTGTGGATGCAAACGCCAATTTGGCTCGCAGGTTCCCCTTTTATTCGATTGTTAGATTATGACCGATAAAATGGAGGCGCGGACGCAAGAATACTAATTTGTGACGATAGTATGCGCGTTTAGGGGCATTATTTTTAATTTACAGCGGTTGTCACCATAGTGATATCGATAATAGGGTATTATACTGTATTTAAAATTAATTATTTTACACCATGCATGAAATAAAGCACCAGAGCCTCTACCATCAGTTTTAACATTGACATAACGCTCACGTCTACGTAATTTACTTTCTGTACATCTCGCTTCCACTATTGCTCGCATATGCGAGTACGAGCGAGATGCATAGAAAGTAAGTTACTTAAACGTGAGCGTTATGTCAATGTCAAAACTGGTGGTAGCCGTACCGATAATTATTAGAAAAACACAGATAGAAGTTATTTTTAAACACAAGTTCTATTTAATTAATCGGATAGAAATATAAAAAGTAGGTGAGTTGACCGTGACGTCACGATGTAATGTTTCATATAAATTCCATAATAGCAAATCGTTTTGACAGTTCTAAAAAAGTAACTGATTTGACTAGTAGGAAAATACCCTATTAGTATAATTACTAACTTACACTGATAACATCGAGTGACAGGTATGACAGTTAGGTATTTGATGTGGGGTAACCACACTTCGGGACTTTAATTATTTGTTTTATTAGAAAATTAGCGATAATTCAATACAGCTAATTAAGTATAACTACTGTTTTGAAGCGCTGGTGGCCTAGCGGTAAGAGCGTGCGACTTTCAATCCGGAGGTCGCGGGTTCAAACCCCGGCTCGTACCAATGAGTTTTTCGGAACTTATGTACGAAATATCATTGATATTTACCAGTTGCTTTTCGGTGAAGGAAAACATCGTGAGGAAACCGGACTAATCCTAATAAGGCTTAGTTTCCCCTCTGGGTTGAAAGGTCAGATGGCAGTCGCTTTCGTAAAAACTAGTGCCTTCGTCAATTCTTGGGTTTAGTTGTTAAGCGGACCCCAGGCTCCCATGAGCCGTGGCAAAATGCCGGGATAACGCGAGGAAGAAGGAAAGGAAGTATAACTACTGTTTTATATAGGTAATGCGTTTAGTAATCTCATTTCGTATTACGTTAGTCCTCTAAACAGACGATCCAACATTTGCTTAAAGGTACTAAGTAGGCCTTATACATATCAAGACGCAGTCTACCTTTTTGATCCTGGCTTTGCCAAGGGAAATTGAGTAGTTATCCGCGAAAATCGGAGGGTACAAGCCATCGCCATGCAATTCCTTTACACACTGTTATTGAGATTAACCTCAAGGACTGGAATAACTAAAAGTGGTTACAACAACCTGAATTATGTAAACTAAATTGAAGTTTTCGGATACATGTAATAATAGTAGCTACGGACTGCGATTATCATCACACGCAGGATAATGATTGATAAAAACTATCCTATGTCCATCCTCGGGCCTTAAACTACAATTTTCATACCAAATTTTATCTAAATCAGTTCAACGGTTTAAGCGTGAAGAGATGACAGACAGACAAAAAGGAATCAGAGCGCCTGATGTGATGGTAGTTTTTTTTTTACTTTTGGCCTCCAATAATTATATTTTACAGTATAACTTTATTCGATCTAGGGGCGGACTTAATCTTTTACTAATTTTTAGAACCCCCTAATAATTTACAGGTCGCGTTTACCTCCAGTTTCATCTAGAACCTCATCATCATCTTCCTCGCGTTATCCCGGCATTCTGCCACGGCTCATGGGAGCCTGGGGTCCGCTCCGAGAATTGGCGTAGGCACTAGTTTTTACGGAAGCGACTGCCATCTGACCTCCCAACCCAGAGGGTAAACTAGACCTTATTGGGATTAGTCCGGTTTCCTCACGATGTTTTCCTTCACCGAAAAGCGACTGGTAAATATCAAATGATATTTCGTACATAAGTTCCGAAAAACTCATTGGTACGAGCCGGGGTTTGAACCCGCGACCTCCGGATTGAAAGTCGCACGCTCTTACCGCTAGGCCACCAGCGCTCCTCATCAGTCATCTATCATCAGTTTCATCTAGAACCTATAACAAATATAATAAATAATAATATAATAACCATTTGGAGTTGAAACTCTAGGTCCATGGGGTCCCAGCGCGCATAAGTTGTTCGCAGAAATCGCGAAGCGTCTGGTTGACGTAACTGGTGACCAAAGAGCTGGCGGCTACCTCGCACAACGTATCAGCATTGCGATACAGCGAGGAAATGCCGCCAGCATCCTTGGTACAATGCCTCAGGGGCCTATTTTAGATTTAAGCTAGTTATTAATTTCGTTTAGTAGTACCACTGTATATACAGGGTGTTTGGTACATCGTTTGCCAAATTAAAACGGCAGATAGGTTGAGTCATTTGCTATCTTCTAAGGCCTAGAAATTTTTAATTTTGGGCACTTTTTATTTTTCAGCTCTATGCCAATTTTTCGTAAATTTCAAATTTTTACTTACGCAGTAGTAAAAAAAACCATGGCCAATTTTTTTTTCTAGGCATGAGAAGATAGTAAATGACTCAACCTATCTGCCGTTTTAATTTGGCAAACGATGTACCAAACACCCTGTATATTGTATGTAAATAAATGATTTTTTCATATGTATAAACAATAAAATAAAATGTATAATAGCTTAATATTAATATTATGCAATTTTGTACAGGCAAGCGTCTAACTCTAAAAGCGTCTAACTTGGAGTCGAGGCATTACCAAGAAATCAAGTTATTCATAAACTAAAGTATTAAAGCAATATAATACATATTCAATGTGTCTCGCTTACACGTTGTGGTTGTGATTTAAGAGCAAGCGAGCTCGCAACTATTAATAAATGTTTAATATAATTTTATACATCTGCAATTACACAAATAAGATCTTCATATTTACTGCCGCTGTTTTATACATATTATTGGAATTTGTTTCTCCATTTTGGAATTCACGGGCCTACAAATCCCGGTTTTTTGATAGGCTTGCGTGGGGATATAGATCCAACACGTAGAGGCCCCTTGGAGAGCTTTAATGTCATGTAGAACGCCTGCTGGAACCCGTTCACAGGCGCAACAATAAACACCCATGAACCGGTCGCAGCACGCATTGGAACTATTGTAGAAAAAGTGAATAGTATACCGGTCTATAGATTGAAGTTTGGATGGACAATGAGACTGGGCTATTGTAGAGAAGTCCGGACACCTGCCATAACAATGCTACAACACGTTATCGAGGCAGGTGGTGACTTGCCGCTGACTAGATGGGCCCCTGCAACTGCCGCCGCGAAGACGACCAGGAGCAACATCGGTGTGAGCGGCTCAGGGTTGTCGAAAGGTGTGCGCCGCTTTCTACCCAGTGGCTGTTACCAGCCACTGTGCCAACTCGCGTCTTATGCATCTTTCACTTCCACCCCTGGAGCATATAGCTCTAAAGACTCCTCTCTGGACGGCCAATTAAGGCAAGCCAGAGCTGAGTCCTGCGGGTCCCCTTGGGGTCCACTCCGACCGACGAAGACACGCCGGAGACGGAGACCCTGACCCTATTAGAATTTATTATTAGGGCCGTGTTATATTAGTTTAGGAAAAATATGATTAGTTTTAGAAAAATCGTCTAATGCTATGATTACGAATGTGCAATACAAACAACGAGTCTAAATATCTTGTTTATTTGGCAGTTGCTTTAAGTATGCTTGGTTTTTCAATACTAACACTAAATTTAAATTATTTTGTTAATTACTTAATGACGCAGTGTGAAATGCGAACGAGATACTTTTACGATATTTGAAAATATAATACTTAAAATGGAACGAAATGAAGTAATGAAAATATTAATTATCCTTGTTTCTTCCTAGGACTATGATATGAGAGTTTTTGAGAAGTATGTAAAACTCAGGTCACATAGCAGCTTTCTGCTCGAATCGTTTTAAAGCTACGGTCTGAAATGCTAAAATTTCCATTTCGCGCCAACTGTCAAAGTTAATTAAACCGTCCAACGCATAGCTCAACTCACCAAAGGTATGATAAAAAACTTAGCTTTTAGTTTCAGTTTAATTGGCTGCCAATTTATGAGAACATTATGTTATTATATATACTTACCCTATATAATGTTAAGTCCCATTTTGAGGGCAAACTATACCTACTCAATTTTTTGCGTTAAAACTTTATTGCACTAAATTCTGTTAGCAAATCATAGAGCTAAATAAAAACCATCTTGTTCAAATAAACAGTTCATGTAAACATTTATTAAGTCGCGTAGGTATATTTGCATTGGACAAAAAATCGTATGCATAATATTTTTGTCTACAAAAAGTTCCCCAACATAAAAAAATTCTTGACGACGCTTCCAGATTTTATTAGTTATTTGTTGTTACCTATTTTTTATAAATTAACATAACTGTTTATTATTTAACAGTCAAGCCGCTACAATAAAACATAATTAGTATGTCTTATTTCAACTGTTTATTTGTTACGGTTTTCAATTCTATAGTGTTTTGAAGACAAAAGCGCGGGTATAAGGTTAACAAGGGTCCCTGTGGCACTCTTCGGGTACGTGCCCCAGATAACTTGCAGTAGCTATGTAGCTAAGCGTACAAGTTTCCCGCCCTGTTCTGGAATTTCTGGATTTGAAACATATCTCATTCCTGTCCTGGTCCTGGTAGGCTTCCGTAGCTCAATTGGTTAAGAGCAACACACGGATTGTGGAGGATGCGGGTTCAAGTCCTGCCGGAAGCGTAACTTTTTCCATTTTTTCCTTTAATATAAAATTTGGAATATCTCATTACAAATTATTATTTTCGGAATAGAAATCATTACCTATATATCTTAATAATTGTATACCTACTAAAAACAGATCATTACCCAAACTAGCCGCCAGCTTTAAGTTCGTTTTAGAAAAAGAGTTTAGGTAAATGTACCTACTGATATACTTTTTTGAGATACCTACGGGATTATCAAACTACACAACGGGACTTAATCGCGTTTTTAAGTTTTAAGATTTACTCCGACGTTTCGAGGACGGCGTTGTCCCCGTGGTCTCGGAGAAGACTGGCTCAAGTTGACATCAACATCTTCTAGTCGCGCGAGTTTTTCGAACTACCCGCACTTGGTCTTATTTATCAGTTTGAACGTTTTGCGCACTAGGGATGTTACTCTGTCGACACACAACACTAACGATATTCGATTTATCGACTGTCGATATTCGTTTCCGCTTACACCGCTTACTCGCGCGGCTAGAAGATGTTGATGTCAACTTGAGCCAGTCTTCTCCGAGACCACGGGAACAACGCCGTCCTCGAAACGTCGGAGGTAAATCTTAAAACTTAAATACGCGATTAAGTCCCGTTGTGTAGTTTGATAATGTTTAATAATCGTGAAAGTTTAAATCAGTGTTATACCTACGGGAATCCCAATAAGTTAGCTTCCTTTATTTCTGGCTGGATTGGAAGTAATCCCAAGGCAGGAGCTTTTGTCGCCGAGCATCTGCCCCAACATGCATAACAACGGTATGTGTCATTAGAAAACAAGTTTGAACTTGTATTATTTTTTCGCGCGAAAAATATGCGAAAAACGATAAACAGCCGGCGTAGCCAAGGTTACAATCGCTATCACCTCGACAACGAAAAGCATTATGTCTCTCTATTACTCTTCCATGTGACAGTGACAGTTGCGTTTCGATCGCTGCGGAGCGTAAGCGATTGGTATCTTGGCTACACGGCCAGTTGAATTAATTTCCGAATAAAATACGGTTGATGTTAAGCGTGGTGGCTCTCTTAAAAGAGCACTTAGATTTCTACGAAGAAACAAAAGAAACGCGTAAAATAAATGCAACACGAGCACCCTCGTATGGGTGCTACTGACAGAAAAATGTCACTAATGACTAATTGGCTTAACTTTTTAATTGCTTAACTTTGTGTCGCCCGCCTCACGGTAATCGCAGCTGGGCATGTGTTCCATTTGCTAGACGAGCGCACGTGGCAGAACCAGTAGATACATATGACCACTTTATAATTCAGCCCGAATTATAAGATTTTGTAGGGATATTTTCTCTCAGTACCTACCGAATAGGTACAAATTTTTGATTCAGGTTGGTAGTGACCATGATGGAAGGATGGAAGATAAAGGGGCCCACTGATTAACAGTCCGACGGACGGAATCGGCCTGTCAGTTAGAACAAAAAGTTGACAGTTCCGAACAACTGACAGGCAGATACCATCCGGCGGACTGTTAATCAGTGGGCCCCTTTAGAAGAGTTCTGGCCTGAGGGCCTGAGCCTTCATCTCTTTCTCATTAAGCTCGATATTTCTCGGTAAGCGTTTGTAATTACAACCCTGACCGAGGGAAAAGATCCGTGGGATTAATTTGCGAGGAATTAGCCGGTGAGGAAAGCTTTGCCGTAGGCTGTTAGGGTTCTAAGCGACACTATTTTCTCACCTAAGTACTGTCTGAAGCGTACAGCAAAGGTGGAGAGAAATTGAGGGGCGAAGGAAGTAACGTCTTCCCGCCCGACAGTACTTTATGATTTTAGCGACCGCTAAGCTCGGCGGTACTAGATAGATATTTTCATTATCAGATACAGAGGATCGCTACTGGTCTAATTTATATAAAGCAGATACGTCTTCGAACGATGCTACAATTTTTTTTTATTTAAGAAAAAAAAACCGAGCCAGAGCTGTCGGATCCGGGGTCCGAAAGGTCGCAAGTTTGACTCTTGCCTGAAGTGGTGAATTTTTCCATGTTTCCTTTAATTTAAAAATTTATCGCTACCTACTAGGTTAAAACAAAAACGTGCACAGTGTGTTAGCTGCCTATGCACATTCATACCATTTTGTGAGGACTTTATGTAGCAATATACCTAACACAAATTATATAGGCACAGTACACTAAGAACAGTAGTGAATCTAAGGCCGCTCGGCAAGTTATTTGCCTACTTTTGCGTTGGCGCTTAGGGTTGTCACTTTTATTTTTAGTTAAATATTATTTGCGTATTATGAGTAGCACTACGTTTCTATTTATTATAATATAATGAAATGTTCTATCAATCCATAAATGAAGTATAAATAAAACGCTTTTTAAATATTTACATTAGGAAATGGCAGTTATTAAACAAATTATAAATTCGATACAGAAAAAAAATCCTCCGGTTTCTGCATGTTCGGAACGTTTTATTGTTTGCGGTTCTTAAAGTAAATTCTCATCCTTACGTATAACTTTAGTAAAAAGGTTGTAGGGAAGCATGGGCAAGTAGGTATTATGAAGAATGACAAGTCCGGGTTTGAGGAGTCGTTATTGAGACACTATAATATTTTTTTACTACTCGTCGACTGTAATTTTTGAATTAAGATTTCATATACCAAACTGCAAATGGGTATTTTTAATGTACGGGTCCCAACTCAACTATAATATTCATTTCGATACAGTTTAGTCAACTATAAAACCATAGCTCAAATTAATTATTAATTTTAGGTTGTATAGTAGAAACAATTGGTTCATAAGTCAGAAACGCGCATGTGACACCCTTAATATAGCAACATCCATAGACTACGAAAACCACTTAGTGTTGCTTGTTAGTCTCCATAGGCTATGGTGGCCAAAATCGAGAAAATAACTATCTAAAAATTGAATTTAGCGCGGAGCAAGTACCAGGGCCTCATGAGTTACGAGAAGGTGTCATTGACCAACTAACGCGGTGGCCGGGGCGCGTACCAGTATTATGAAGGTATCGCGGCTGCTCCCGTATCTTAGCTGTATACTTTTGGTTTGGTTTGTTTGTATGATTCTACTAGTTTAAAGTATTATTTTTGTTGATTCGTAGAAAAAGTATTGTATACAATAGTGATATTCAATCTTGTTTTACTTATACTATTGCCTCTGTTCATAGTCATGATCAAAAAAATTAAGGCCTACCGTCAGAGCAGACAAGTGCGAGCGGGCGGGTAGCGTACTCGAATGCGCGCGATTACAGTCGCGGTACGGCCCACACTGCCGCCACCGTATTCCCCCGTATATTATGCTAATGTGTGCGTGGCAGCGCGTGCGTACACGGCGCCCGGCGCGCACGCACACATTCAAGCCGGCAGCGGCACATTTCTATGAAGATTCACTACTGTTCTTGTACTGTGATATAGGTATGAATAAATTAGTTTGTGCTCGCACTCAGTTGCTCTAACGCGGTTGAGCGCACGCAACTTTAACGTTTTCGATATCATTATGATACGTTTGAAATTTACAGACGAGAATAAGGCCCCAGGACTGATCACTTACTTACCTGCTAGATGGACCATGTGAGCATGTGACAATACGGAGTTTTAAACAGATTTCGACTTTTTATTTATGCTGATAGATATAGGCACTATTTTGATATGTACGCACTAGGGATGTTGCGAATATCCGCATCCCCATCCGCAACCGAGAACTTCCGCATTATTTTCAAAATCCGCATCCGCATCCACATAAAATGGATGCGGAGCTTAATGCGGATGCGGATGTCAAACAAGTCGGTACAGGAACATCTTAGCGACGGCGCAAGTGCTAGGTAATTTCATCATTACCTATAACGAAATCGTCTAGATCCAGAAAATTCGACCTAAAATTACAGTTTATTAAATATAACGCACCTATATTCTTGCTCAAATACTAAACGTTTCGTTTTTTTTAAACAAAAATTACTAAAATGTAATATTTGACGTTTTTTATGTACCTAATCTTGACATCGGCATCCGCGGATGTGAGTGTTTAAATATCCGCATCCGCATCTGCATCCGCGGATGTCGAAAAATCTGCATCCGCAACATCCCTGGTACGCACTTGAAATGAAACCCGACCCGTACCGAAAACCTTTCACCCAAAAACCACGTTAGGTCTGCGGGAATAGTTATGGCCGATTGTCAACCTGCAGAAATTAGAATCCGTTATCCTTAACTTTCAGGTATAAAACAGATACATGTTTGCCTTCTGTGTACAATACGTCTCAAGGATCTTTAATTTACCACTCAATACTAATTTTTATATTTGAACGCGACTGCTATTTTCAGTTGCGTCCTCGTTAGAATTACAAAATATCAATAAAAATTTACTTCAAAAAAAACTTTGGCATTGTACCTGTAGGTACAATGTCTTAAATTGCTACTAAGTTGTGTGGCGCGCGCTGGAGGAGGTACACACTTTACTTAGTAACCGCGATTCTTTGTAAATGTTTTACGATACGGAGTCTGGTAAGTATTAGTCTGTCCTAGTAAGCATGAGTGTAATAGATGGCGCAGCTGAAGTGTACAATACAGTATAAAGCAAACGGATGGACGCTTTCATAAACTCGACGATGTACAAATTGGTTGCATTCTGCAATATCATGGACGTACTTATATGATCACAAACAAGTAAAACGCGCGGTTGTTATTATGCGATAAACGCATAAAACAACCGCGCGTTTTACTAACATTTAATTTCGTACCTAGTTTTAATAAATTCATTAATTTCTTTGTTTTGCTTCTAGTTACATTATATCGTCACTCTGGTGCCCGATCGGAACTAACAAAATAATTTATGAGTGTTCACATATACTCATAAAAATATGACACACTTAATTTCGCAGTAAAAGAGCGCCTACCCGCTTTAGACGACTCGCGCCCATGTGGTTTAATGCATGGTCTAATAAAACATGGTCTTCTATTCCCAGAGTGACACGGGCCTACGTCACAATAACATTGCCACTTTATTTCAACATAACATGTTACATGGGTACATTATAGCTATGGTTAATAAGTTAAAATATTTCTTTATAATTTTCATTTATAATGTATTTTATCTTAAATTTTACAATAACACGTCATTTTTAATTATTCGTTAGCAATATCTTCCGATTCACGAAAGAAATTTCAGACGTTCGGGTAATTCTGTTTACATTACTGGCAACACAGGATAGGGCTGTCACATTTGACAATTCGGATCTAGATAACTTCATGCCCTGACCGTCATCCTTGTCGAACGCGTGTTAATTGTTATTTCCTTCTCACTCAGTGTCAGCAGTCGCAGTGTTTTCCAAACTTTTCACGTCGTAAGCTTGGTAATTAATGTGTAACTGTGAATTAGTTTTTTAAACGTTTGTCTTGTATAGATAAATAAAGTTTAATTTAATACATTAGATTTGTTTTATTTTACTATGTTTCTACATGAATAACTTAAAATTAATGCCGTTAAAATAATTTTCACCGTTGGTTAAAATTCTCCCACATTTTAAAGTTTGAGAACCTGTAAACAGCATGATGACGTAGGCCCGTGTCAGTTAGGTCATACGCGAATCTCGGAATAGAGTACCAGGCGGAGTATATTATTATACCATGGTTTAATGCACTTCCACAGAGCAACACTTTTAAATGGCTTCGCGGCCCGGCTAGTGTTGAAAATATGAACACAAACTAAACGGCTGATTGTTTATTTAGTTGGCTGGAGGCGAGACCGCAGCACTTTTAAAAAAGCTTAAACTTTGTGTGCTCCAAATAATGAACACCTGTTCTAATATGTACGGGTGTTGTTACAACTTTTCTCACTTAAAACTTGTATCAAAGTAAAAAGTGCCTCTTTTAACTTGGAAGGAATGTAACTAAAATTGACCTGGAGCGCTCACATTAAACTTTTATACAAGCCAGACACTAGCAGCAATTATGTAATGATATTACGCAGTGTAGCGATGGAAGTGGAACGCAGTAATGACAATATTTGTGTCGTTGTATAAGTTTTCCATTACAATTTTGTCATTTGTAAATATTGTGATATGCCCAGTTGTACTAAATACATATTTGTAACTTGTCACTTGTAAATTGTAATTGTAAGTTTCGTGGGATAGGCCCCTGGTCTGTAAGTATATAACACAACCTATTGCTTGTATTACTTATGATTCATTATGTATGTTCTGATAGGTATTTTAATCGCTTAATAAAACCTAAATATATTGTTTGATATGTAGATCAGACATTTGATTTAGGAGTTTCCGGATAAATACCATCAAAACCAAAATATAACCTCAAACAGGCACGCGTTCAAAAAAGCAACAACGGTATATTTTAATTTTAACTTTATTTGCTGCTGCAAATGAACAATATTTCAAAGGAAATTACCGACGTCTCTATTTTTGCCCCGCCTGCAGCAAAATAGGAGTGCTGAAAATAGCCGTGTTGTACCAAAGTTCACACTCAAAAATGCAAAGACTTTGCCGTGTTTCAAATAACGGGGCAGAATTTACTTGCCGTGAAAAAGCGGCTAAAATACACTACCTGATAATTTTTACCTGATAAACAACTCCAAGTAATTTACTAAAACTTCATTGAATTGTATATATAAATATTTTGAAGTGTATTTTATAACTTTTGTGTTTTATTTTTATTGTTAACTTGACGTGTATAAGTGCCCGTGTGGCCTATTTGCTAAATAAATGATTGGGTTTGAGTATAAGGGATATATTCTAAAATTTTATCACATCACATAACGCGCCGACGTGCTTACATGAGGATCCAGTAAGTACTTAATAGAAAAAAAAACGTCTTAAAAAATTTGAAATTCGTTATAACTTTATGTCCGCTGAAAATACTTTAACATTGAGTTAAGTTTCTTATGTTTGATTATTTTATATTTTAAACGAAAAAAAATTGCGGTAAGAATAAGATGGTCGGTTCCTTAACAATCTTGATCAGCGGCAATTCTTTGAAAAATACAACCAAGAGAAAAGAAGCAGTTTTTAGAAGTGAAAACTTCTTTAGCGGCGCTGTGCACTTTTTGTGATGGGGAAAAAATGTTAAACTCGTAACAGGTGTCACGTGACCGTAAGATTCGTAAGACGTAAGACGGACACGTGACCTGATCGAAAAACTGTTACAATGTCATGGAGTTTTTCTTTATTGATTTAAATGCCATCTAGTGAGTTTCCCTCTAACTGGTACTAATATAACTCGAGTACTAACAGTGATGTGCTTAGGGGTTTCAAGTAATGCGACGAAGTAACGCTAGATGGCGTTAA
Source organism: Cydia splendana (assembly GCF_910591565.1). Taxonomy (NCBI): domain Eukaryota; kingdom Metazoa; phylum Arthropoda; class Insecta; order Lepidoptera; family Tortricidae; genus Cydia; species Cydia splendana. Next base: position 30,773,671 of record NC_085960.1, on the reverse strand, counting down.
CCTCAATTATACTTAGTGCTGCAGATATTTTGCACTAGATGGCGCTGTTATTGATATTTTGACGTGAGACGTAAGACGGACACGTGACCTGATCGAAAAACTGTTACAATGTCATTGAGTTTTCACTTCTGCCGGCAGTCCCAGAGTGCAACCCGTTGTTTTTTTTATAAAAAAGTTCAGCTTTTGACATGTTTAGAGGTAAATAGTACAGTTAAACAGGTAAAGGCAGATATTACATTATTTATAAAGACCGATTTTAATTTTTTCGTCGTTTTTTGTTGAACGGTTTGAAGAGGTCCTCATTCTGGGATACTTACAAAATCACATATGTATTTTTTCCGTTGAGGTTACCATACGTTTTTGTTACTCAGAGAAAGTATTTTTAATGATATACAGAGAAATTGTGGTTATATTGTACAGAATAGGGGACTCTATCTATCCACCAAATTGTATCGAAATCTGACGAAAATAATCGACAACAAAATAAAATCGGCCCATAAATAGTTCGCAAGCAAACTTATATTTTGTATGTTTTGGTATCATATCACGGCAGATATATCTTTGTCATCTTTTCAAGTCGAACCCATAAGCTATGTAAGTATGTTATACGGACTGAAAGGAGAGGGATCGGGGCCGGACTCGGGCAAACTCCGAGTTGCGATAACTCACTTATTGATCCTGTTTGATATTTTCCATTTATATAATATCGCGTTCGGATCATACGAGCTATTTGAAATCGTAATTGGACTATTTTACTTTTCTTATGGCCACTTGCGCCATTTACCTAACCCACGGTTAACCGGTTAAACCTGAAGTTACCATGGTTACCAGTACAATTTGACACTGGTTTAACGGTTTAACCGCTTAAACCCGGGTTAATGGAATGGTGCAAGTGGGCCTTAGTAGGAAAGAGGAATGTCAATATAAAATGTGATTTGCGATTTTAAAAAAATATTTATATGTATCTGACCTGACGCAATTTGATGTTGTTTTCTGTTTTGTTTATTCTCTAAATCGTTTGTATTCTCGCAGCGAAATTTGACAGACGCGTCCACATCCTACGTTGATCAATTGATCAAATATGTATATTATAAAGTATTAGGTACCGTGTAATTAGAGAACGTAAAACATATAACTATTTAGACCCAGCCGGGCTAGCACATAATTGGTTCCACAGAGAGTTATCTCAAAAAATTACGGTCACACGTTAGTGTGACTTTATAGTTTTTTGAATTAAGTAGCAGGCTCTGGAGATGATTCTCCCCAATGTAAAAGGTGCAGGCAAGCCGGGTGGTTCGATGTATGTTCCTACACACATTGAAACCGAAGCGTGCTTTAGAATACATACTTTATATTAAAAAAAAAAACTTTAGTTGCCACTTTTTTATTTGAGATCGAATTTTCGTATGTACCCTACTGATAAATTGTCACATAACTAGAGTTAGACCGAGGTCAAGTGTCAAATGTCATTTAAACGTCATCATTTTATAGAAGTTCGAAATATAAAATAACACTTGCACTGCGTGTGCTACCAAAATCGTGGCAGACTTATCTCGGTCTGACTCTACAAAATTAGAGATTGTAAATTGGCTCAATATGATAAACAAAGTTTTTAATGAATAATTTCTGGTGTGTGTAATTGTTCCAAAACTAGGCAAGCGACAGATTTGTTATAAGCTTCAATTTAACTTACACTTATAAATATTTGTTGTTACACTTCCAAAATGGTTTATTTACCCTTAACACACCGGCGGCGGAGCTTTGACCGGAAATGGAATTTAAACCCATTCTAATGAGAAAGGAAATTAAGGAAACTTTGACAGCGCCGCGTCCTTAAGCTGTCAGAACGAAATTAAAATAAAATTGTGGGTCAATTAGCCATCCAAAAGAGATATTTGGAAAAAGTGTAAGCTGGCCAGTGGCGTAACTAGGCGTGGCCGAATGGGGCCTTAGCCCACGGCCTCGCACTTAGGTGGGCCTCGCAAAGCCAACCTTTTTATTACCTTGGGAAAACACATTGAAAAGGGCCTCGCAGTTCCCAGTACAGTCGCCATCAGATAATTATATCGGAGAGGCCGAGGTGCTCAAAAATATTTGAACACGCACTCTAACGCGTTGACAGGCGTGTTCAGATATTTGTGAGCACCTTGGCCGCTCTGATATTATTTGATGGATCCAGAGTGTCATTGGGCATTAGTATGTCGACCACCGAGTTTACCTTACCTGTTTCTAGTCAGTATATGCCTCAATTAAGCGTGAAATGCACACACATTACTGGCACAAGATATTTGGGTAATTAATGGTTAGAGTTGTGATCGATACCGGTTTGTAATTAGTTTGGTTAATTAGCTATATGTATTAATTAAGCTGAGTTTGAATTATAAATTGTGCAAAATGTTTTGCTTATTGACACTTGTTTTTAAGCATCTAGCCTAGTAATATTGCGTTGTCATCGGTCCATCATACGCAGACATAGAGGTTTTTGTGGCAAAAAGGAGTGTTTGAGAAAATGAAACTACGATAAATTTGTTATCAGAGTCAGAAATATTATAGATTACAATTAAAAGATGTAACTTTTACTTGCTGTAAATTACCGAGGAATTTATTAATTATACATACAGTCACGTGTAAATAAAAGTAATGATCCTCACACTTTAGATTTTTCCCAGATAAGAAGTTTCAAACGGACCCTGCACTATAAGCATGTACATTAATAAAAGTACTATATGTATTGCAATACCTACTCTAGCTACATCTATTTCCAACTATCCCATTCCCGGTCGATTGTACCAGGTAATTATAACCGTGTTTCCACTGATGACAATCGAAACCAATATGGCGGATCACGCGCTTACATTCATACGGGTAATTAGTAAAATTGAAAAACAATCGATGATACACGATGTATTTTTGTAAGAGGGATTATTGAGCAATATTAATAGGATGCGCTGCACTACGATGTCTACGATACGTAATTAATCTGATAAAATGGCATACGAGGTGCTTCAAATTTGGAATGATCGATTTTGTTCTTGGCACTGAGCATCAGTGTTTTTGGGTCAAACAGATCACTGTGTTATGTCTTTCCTGTAGACATACACAAGAGTTAAGGGCTATAAAGGTTAATTTTCTTATTTAACCCTTATCCACGTGAAAAGGTCCTCCTTTTATTTAAAGAACTATGATAAAATCATTACTTACATGCCCACAAGCTGTTAACTATTGCCCACAGGAGAGAAAACTAGTGTGTTCGCGCGAACAGTACATTTTTCTCTCCTGTGGGCAATAGTTAACAGCTTGTGGGCATGTAAGCAATGATTTTATCATCGTTCTCTAAATAAAAGGAGGACCTTTTCACGTGGATAAGGGTTAAATAAGAAAATTAACCTTTATAGCCCTTAACTCTTGTGTATGTCTACAGGAAAGACATAACACAGTGATCTGTTTGACCCTTTTATATTCTTAAGAATAATTATTTATAGATCTTATTAATTAATCTTGTCACACATACTTATTGTACAGATTTATATCGGTACCGGCACCTATTGTGAAATTGATGCTGCTTTAGGTAATACAAAGGTGTTTCACGTAGCCAAACACACATTAGATACACAACTCACCACCATAACAGTTTTTTGCATAAAATATCAAAAGGTAGGTACGCTTTTTGACAGCATTGCCACTAACCTTTGCGCACAGGTAATTAATCTACATTATAAAACCCGAACGTCACTATTTCAAAAGCCAGAAACCAGTCTAACCTCAGTGGGTTACCAAACGCGAAATAGGTTGCAAACTTACACGCAAGTAATATAGAAAGGGGCCGTGATGATTCGGCCCCTAATGGGCATACACTCAATTAGGTTTTATTGCCGCAGCGCCGTTCAATTTAACGCCTACTGCGGCCTCGCTTGAGTACTTCTCTATATTTTTTTTATTGACATCGAGGGAGACGATGATTTCGTTTTCACTGAAGTAAATGTGACCCGGTTTGTATTCACCCGGTATTACTTAAATATAGTCGGGTATGAAACTCATTTTTTATCGGAAGGCGTTGATTCCTTTCAATGGAACTTGTTAACATTTTCGACTGCTGAGGGGAAGTTTACAAAAACATTTCATTGTATCGTACATCGTTAAATATTACATTTGACAGCTCAACAATTCATAACACCTAGTACCTACATAATTAACAAAGGTATAATAGTGGAGGATAATTGGTGATATACAAATAATATTTATTTGCTTCACTTATATCTTCAGAATCGCAGTTACTCTTTAAAAAAATATTTCAAAAGAGTATATCCATCAGGAAACTCGTAAACTTCCTACTTATATCATATTTACATTTGCACAACTACATTTGACTAGACTATGGTAATGGCATTATTGCCTACAAAGCTCTCGACTCTGATATTTAACCTCGGAAGTCCCCGCGTACTTGTACAATGTACAATACAAATTAAATACAAGTTATGAACTCTTATAGACATAAAAGAAAGTTCCAAATTAAAAAGCATAGAAATTGGCTTGGGTCTTAGTTACGAGGTTAATTACGGTAAGTATGAATAATTAATTTGTGTTTTCTAGTTTCTAGCTAAGTATCCCTGTATAAGCATAGAGTATGAGTGTGCAAAGTATTTTCTTGTCTAGTCTAGGCTTTGCTTAGGTTAATATGTACAAGCTTTTTTTTTTATTATAATAAACAATGTTAAACTATATTTACTAAAATTTGATCAAGTTAAAAGATATAATAAATAATTATTACGCATGGAGCTACATCAATTAAAAAAACTATGAAAATATTAAATAGCCTACACATTAAATAATAAATTATAGTTAAACGTATTTTTCATATATGAAAGAAAACCATTAGTATTAGGATCTTTGATGTCGTCTAAACTTCAAAAGTTGGTTGGCATCTTAAGGGGGCTTAAAACATCAAATTTAAAACAGATCTCGATATATAGGTATATCGACCCTGTGTCATCCACATTAGCTTTTCCTACCTGCTATATTATGTCTTAATCAAATTCTTCTATTTCTCAATTTACGATTGAGTATGCTCATTTTACACCGTATATCCATTTTCATCATAATATATCAAATAAAGCAAGGCTTTAAGAGCAATTTCAACATGACACGCTATTTAAAGCCAAGCCGAGTTCTGCGTTACTACGCACGCTCCAATATCATACGAGCCTCTTGTTTTTGTGAAGTGTATTGAACTGTCATTATTAAAGCAGGTACCTAATAAGATTGACATGACAAATCCCTATGTGTAATTCAATGTTAGTGCGTGTATTAAATAGGTATCGCCAGGAGAGTTGAGATGAATGATTATAGAGTACTAGTTGCAAAAACTTAATTGAATGAATGAATGAGTGAATGTGACATCAGCGCACGATATTAAGCTAAAAAAAAACCTTAGAGAAACTTTCTGGTGCAAGATGCAGTTGGCGGTTCAACTTACTATCGGTAGGTAAACAAATAATCTTTAAAAAAAAAGTAAAACCGACTTCAAAAAGGATAAAATAAAATATTATCCCGTTTTATATGCGCTAGCAACTGATCCGTTTGAAGTCAGTGCCAGTTAGTGTTAGTGCAATTTCTTTTTATAATACTGTCACGCAAGCGGTGGTGGCCGAGTGGACATGACGTTTGACTTTCGATCCGGAGGTCACGGGTTCAAATTCTGGCTCGTACCAATGAGTTTTTTCGGAACTTATGTACGAAATATCATTTGATATTTACCACTAGCTCTTCGGTGAAGGAAAACATCGTGAGGAAACCTGGATACATCTGCGAAGAAATTCAAAGGTGTATGTGAAGCCCCCAATCCGCATTGGGCTAGCGTGGGGACTATAGCCCAAGCCCTCTCGCGCATGAGAGGAGGCCTGTGCCCAGCAGTGGGACGTCTATAGGCTGAAATTATTATTATATGTTATACTAGCTGTGCCCGCGGCTCCGCCCGCGTGGAATTCGGTCTGTGTCAGTAACCGGCTAATTTCTAAGCCTAATTTCTCTCCCTCTCCCCTGGAGGCGGAACTTGAAGTAAAGTTGACAGATGGATATGCTAGAGGACTGTAGTCCAGAAATTTTTTTTTATAATTAGGTACCACTAAATAAAACTACACTCCAAAATCAATAGCTTTTTTAGCCCTTATTCAAATTTTACACGTGATTTAAACGACAGAGTAGTAGATGTATATCGGACGATACAGTAAGGTATACGCGCGCGAGCGAAAGCGAAGCGGCCTGCCTGGCCACCACCGCCACCCACTCACCGTGGTCTTCTTCAGACTCCTGAGGAAGAAGACGTGCCCCTTGTAACCTGAATGCGTTGCGAGACTTTCGCGAATGATTCGATTTTTTTCGGGAAGACATGGTAATGCGTATAAAATGCGAGTCCCAAATCGTTTCACTCCGCAAACGACCAGTGCCGAATTAAGATATTTTGATGCCATCAAAAATGTAAAAAAGTGCGAAAATTTTTCGATACTTATATAAAACGCAATTTGATAGACAGTTGTACATTTTTACTTTTAGTCCCAACCAGGCGCGAATCCAGGATTTCATACAGAAAAGGGATGGGACAGTTTTCTATCAGCCTAGCTTCGCATAGGGCTCGATATTTAAGGATGCAAGAAAGCAGAGCTTGGAATTGACCAAGTGAATTGAATTGGCGAAGTGTGAGCAAGGCAGAAGGCCCAGCTGCGAAAGAGGAAAGCTTGGATTTGGATCCACGCCCAAGTGTAATTAAGGCAGAAGAGCAACTTTGCCATAAGGCAGAAGACCTCGCATAAGACCTTACGCCGAACTGCAAAAGAGTGGCTTGAAATCGAATCTATGCATGTAATCACGACTCTTCTACTGCTCGCTCTTTGGCTTCACTCGACAGCGCTACTTGATAGGATGCTTTTAGTTTTCGGCTTTCACGGGGCCCCTTATAACACTTTGACAGTTAGGTCTCAGGATCGCGGCTAAGGAGCAACTCGGCTTGGCCGACAAATCTGGCGTGCAAGAGAGCAAAATTCGCTATAAAATCGGTAACCTATGTCGAAAAAATCGGCTGGCCGCAAGCCCGAAAGCAAGATTTTTTTCCATGACTTTAAGGGCTTCCGCGTAAGGTCAAATCGAAAGCCTACTTTGGAGATGTTCTTACGTACGCTCACTCTCTTACTTGATCCCTACGACCCTTCGTTATTAGATGGGTAGGTACTTGTACACGTATAAACGTTTCATGTAGGTACCTACTCCACGACGACTGCAATGCTGATGCAGCCTGCGCGTTTTTTTGCCTACGGTTTTGGTGTCCCCTAGACGTGGTGCCCTAAGCAAGTGCTTATTTTGCTTAAAAGGGTTAATCCGGCACTGCAAAATGACAGAGGTTAATGTTTTTTTTTTTTTCAAAGTACCCACCTTCGTGGCCATTATTAAGTGCTTAAAGGAGGCGATACCTCCGTATGAATATGGATTTGATATGGGTGCGATATAATTAAGATTAGGTATAATTCATGATGGAGAAAATTTATTATTTTAAATAATTATGCAATTATACGCGTGTTGATATGTGTGTTTATTTTACCACTACGTAACTATGTAAACTCATTTTTAGTTTTCTTTATTAGTTAATGTTTACTCAGTTCCCCAAAATATGGCACTGTGCAATGAGGGGCAATGAATTTACTGTCGTTTAATTTTGTTGTATTATTAATTTACTAAACCAACATAATTATTCAATTATTTTTGTTGATATTTGTAACCCCTCTTCTAAACTTAAGAGTTAATTTGGCAAAATCTTTCCTCGATGGCTTATTCATGTCACAACGTATTAAATTCAGCGCCATCTGTTAGTTTACCAGGGTACTCAATAGTGGTAGCACTTATTTGAAAAAAGTTTGCCCCTCCTTCCTAAGTAGCGCCATAAGATTCAGGGGCAAACTTAAGTCAATCAAGTGTTGTGGCTACCCCCCTTTTAGAGGTTGAATTTTTATAGCCTCTAACCTGGCCGGAAATTTTCTCGACAGATTAGTAAAGTTTTCATCAAAATCCGTTCAGCCGTTTTCACGTGTACGCGTTCAAATAAACAGACAAACAGACAAAAAATCTAAAAACTTTTGGAACGTGTTCTGTTATCGATTCTAAGTATCCCCAGCCAACTTTTTTTCAAATATCTTCCATGTACAGACTTTCGACCGTCTTCAGCTTTATTATATGTATAGAAGATAGATAGATAATACTGTCACACCCTTAAACAATGGGACAAAATAACAAAACAAATGTTGTTATTTGTAGGTACTTGTTGTTGTTAGGTATCTACCAAAATAAATTTACACGTCAGCGGGCAAAATAATTAAACAAGTCAAAAGATGTGTAAATAAATCGCGTTCTTAATAGAAATACGAGTAGTTCGCTCTGAATGCATTTCAGCACAAACAGCAGGAAAGTTATTTCACAAATTCGCGCTCGATTGGACTAGTAGGTACTCACGGCGCAGCGTTTCGAAAACTCCGAGAAGTACTCTTTACAAACTTTTCAATTGTATTTGTGCCACAGACTTTGTTACAAGTTACAAATTTGCTCGGATGAAAAAACAAAAATGAAAGAGTCATTCTTATTGATCGAATTGTTGTTAATAGGGATTTTATCTCTTTTTAAGTGATGAAGGATCTGCTGCAAATAATATCCTTTATTTTATTAACGAGCATGGTTTAGTACGAACAGTGAATATGTATTCACATAGTATGTCCCTCTTATTTATCTATTTAAACTTCGTTGCAGAAAATACAACAAAGTGCAAGAGTGATTGTCAAGAAAGTGGCATCGACAGGTTAAAGTTAATGAAAAGATATTTTTTGTATTTTTTTACTTTTAAAAATGAAAAATATGTTTTACTACTTCATTTAAGTACCCCATATTTTCAAAAGGGAACGGAAAATGAAGAAGTTATTTTCAAGACTTACAATACGGCTACCACCAGTTTTGACATTGACATAACGCTCACGTTTACGTAACTTACTTTCTATGCATCTCGCTCGTACTCGCATATGCGAGCAATAGTGGAAGCGAGATGTACAGAAAGTAAATTACGTAGACGTGAGCGTTATGTCAATGTTAAAACTGATGGTAGAGGCTCTATACATTGAACACAGGTTAAAGTTAAGCAGGTTACAGTGAAAAATATATTCTTTTTTATTTTTTCTCTTGAACGGATAATAATACGAATGTCTCACTTTTAGCATAGATGAATAAACCTTCATACAATATTAAAATGATATTATTACATTAGGCTCCATACCAAATTCGTAAAATATTTTTTTTTTTTTTTTTTTTTTTATTTATTTATTTAGGATCACCAACAGACAATACATCAAGAAAAAAGAATCAGTAGCTTACATAACATTAAAGGTAGACGTTTGTCCAATTATAGGTAACCACAGCTTGCTCCAGTATCTTAGGACATACAATATAGGTACATAGGACATTTAGACTTAAACTATTAATAAATAAAATTTAACAAATATATATATATATATATTTTTTTTTTAATAATCGAGACAAGTTAAAGTTAACATTCTGTTACAAACCCCAGATTCCTGCCTTGAACCACTTGTCTCTACGAAGCTACGATACTTGGGTCATGATGGTACCATCAGGGCTCGGAACCGGTATTTTAAAAAAACCCCGAAATAGCCCAATATCTTGAATTATTTTATGCTCTTTACGTAGGACTGAATCAAGTATTTAGGTAACGAGTTTGTATTATTAGATTGGCCCATTAAAAATTAAATAATAAACCAAAGAACGAAAAAGAACGACATAATACCGGTATTTTTGTATGGAGCAAATAACGGTTTCCGACCCCTGGGTACCATACGGTGGTTAGCTTGATACTTACCTAATATTTTGCCATAGTAATAATCTAAATAAAATTTTCTGTGTATGAGTCAGATGCAATACCGCGGATGTACAGGTTACAGTAAATATATCCTTGGACAAACTTCGTGCGTGAATATTGTTGAAAAAAAAATATAAGGCCCGTGCAATGTACATTTTTAAAAGGTATTGTTTAATAAATTGGTGCTTATAAAATCTAAAGAACTAAAACTGGAAGAGCGATGCTTTTGGACAAGACAGGTTACAGTGAAAAGTGCTCTTTATTTTTTATAAATATAAGTATTAAATAAAAATAAAAATAATGACTTGGCCTCGATAAGCATTGTTTTAGTTTATCTAGATACATTTTTGTTTCATATGAAAAAGAGCAAATAAACATACATTCAATTCAAAAACTCGATGACAGGTTAAGATGCCACTTTTTTGAGAATTACTCACAAATAGCAGACTTAATTCCAAATGCCATTATACACTTACATATCAAACACAGGGCTAAACAGAGATACTACGTACAAATCTTAAATATAATTTTAAAAAACTGACAGGAACGCAGCCATGATCTTAGCCGTCCTGTAACTCTCCCTTCTGTGTCGATTTTTCTTGAGTATTTATATTTTAAACCTCTTTGAATCTTCGTTCATGCTTACTCGACGCATATTTTAAACTAAAACCTGTTTATGTCGTCGAAAATTTAATGCGGGCTGAAAAATGGGCATAAATGTTAATCGATCCGTTAAATTTTGTTCGTGCAACCACAAAACCATAACATATTGGTTACAGCCAACCACAAGCTAGCCTAATCATAATTATAATCGCCATTTTGCACTGGTCTCTGTAACTTTTTTTTCGTAATTTTTTTCCAATAAATAATAATACTTAATAAGTTTTTGTGCTTAAGATTCGGTCGCAAATCCGGCTTAAGAAGAACCGGGTTTCACTGTACTTACCTATAACAAAAATATAGCTTAACATGAATAGATCTAGTTAAACAAAAGCTTGTCAAAAACGGTCCACGGTGGCTCGGCTTGTATGGAGAAGGGGTCATAAATCGATTTCTCCGAAAGTATCAAAGATATCCTCAAAATAAAAATATGTTCGTGTTTATTGTTTAAATATCTACTAAAAAAACAGTAATAAATAGTTTTACTTTGTATATTTTAGCATAAAAAAAATCTAACTGATAACAAAAAAATATGCAAAATACATACTATTTTAAAGCCTTATAAAAATACAATTAAAAAATAAATTATAACGTATTCTTGAATAATATAATAAAACAAATAGTTTTTATCAATTATATTGTAAAAATCTATATTTAAAATTAAAACTTATATATTTACAGAGATGCTAATATCGTACAAATTATACAACGCAAAATATTTTACGTCACGTGTCAGTCACCTTAAAAAACTAACCTAGGTCAACTAATACTTTAGATTCATCTAAAATGTATTTTAAACATCTAGTTAAATAAGTACACATTGTGACAACTATTGATTTTTCGTTTTTGGTAGTTTCCTACAGCCCGTCCCGTAATCATAGGGTTCGAATTTACTAGAAAATGATTTAAGAGATTCGTATTTGTCTTGGTGCGCGCACACAATTACTTTACCATACGAAGGTAAAACAGGATAAACCCGAAAATTTTATAAAAGTACGTAGTAACAAATTGGTGTATTGTTAGTATAGCTTCTGTGAGAAGAGATAGCACGTGCATCGTAAGGATTTGATTGGTCTCTAAATTAGCTAATATTCGTCAGGTTGTTGACTGCTGATGCATCCAAGGATGCTAGTGCTGCTAACCTTCTGCGTTTTGACCGTTTACTACAAGCCGATAATTCCTTTTTTCGCCATCTGGCTGAAGTAGAGGGTTCCGAATTGCCCGATGATGACGGTTGTCCCAATTCAATATTTAACGTCTTTTCAGTCACCTTATTTTTAATGGCAAATTAACACTTTGCTTCTCACTTAAGCAGTCCAAATGTTTCTTAAGAACTAAACACTTAGTTCCCGAAGAAGATTTCCAATAAAATACATGTCGACTACAAAAATGTACTTTATGATGCTATCCAAATTACTTGTATCCACATTTTCTACATCTGGCACCATTCCTATTAGTTGTTGTAGCACTTGACGACGTCTTTCTGTATCTGAACCACTAGTAGAGAGCCATAGTTCAAATACGAATCCCCTTGTAAAAGATTCGACGTACATATCACCTGAAAAAAGAAAGAAAAAGGTAAATTTCCATTCGTAATATTTTCGTAGTAGGTGCTACGCCTTGGCCTACGCAGGCGTAGCAGTCTTATAAATACTAAATAGGCAAATTGCGGCAGAAACAAGTTTATGGCCGTTAATCTAGAAATATCGAGCTTCAAAATAATGCTAATTTCGTATTTACAATCGTGTCTTAAATTAACTAAAAGTTTAAGTCAACAAATTATTCTAATCATGATTCATACGACTTTTTGCCGCGGCGTAGACCCAGTATTATGAATATATATTTTATTGTAATGCTAAGCAATCTACGTAAATCAAAACAACATACCTGATTCTTTAAGCTCCATATTAATAATAGTCACTAACATCACTATCTAGTCAGGAATGCACCACTAATCACCGATCACATAATGAGTCTCTGATAAGAGAGCGCGTACAAACGGGAGTTATGTTCACTTTCTAGGTTCATTATAGAATGAAGGTAATTACTTATACAGGATCTATTTATACCTAATTAAAGTACGTTTATCGGCAAATAAGAAACAGCCATTAGAAATTTAAAACTACCACATGCATTTTTTGAATCATGGCCTAAGGCCAGCCCACCGTGCGGTCCCGCAAGTAACGAATGTCTGGGAACTGAGAGTAAGTTTTAAAGCATATTCGGCGGGACAAACCCTTTCGCAATTACACGCTTGCTGTAAGCTACCGAATAAAACCACAGGTCGCTAGTTATCACTAGACGCAGCATATCATCATTATATCTTGTAACCGGACTTTTTTTAGCTTGGACGTCTAGGCGTCCTCGGGCCGATGCTCTAACGCCAATTCAATGACCTTCGATCTGAATCCCGTAGTTATCTAATGTTTTTTGTAGCTTATCATATTAACAGCAACGGCTTTAAGCAATATAGTACCCCATATTTACTTCAAAGTTCATTGTCTTCGAGATATTTGGCATCAAAGTTGAACAATTTTAGGCTAAAAAACTGGTTTTCTGGCCATAACTTTTGTGTTAATTAGTTTACCGTAACCCTAACACGTTTTTCGAGACGTCAAATACGAACCCAAATAATATGTAGATTTCGTACATGTAAGATCCTTCACAGCAAACTGTTAGGAAAAAAGTGTTTTTTTAGACAATGTTTAAACAATTCATAAATAAATAAGTATCTACAGACAATAAACGAATTATGAATTATGAATTATAAGTATTCATTTCTTTTAAAATCCAGTAGACCAAAACGGAGATAAAAGATTGAAGAACCGATAACCGTTTGTCTTATAATTCTATCTGTAGTGCAAAAAAGGAGATACGATTCAAAACTTGTCAAAAATCGATGAAAACCTCGGGTAACCCCTTATATTATTATTTTTTTACTAAAAAAACTACACTGTATTACATATACTACATAATTTAGCCAAACTGCATGACCGTTCCTTATTATCGACATACTGCGTAGTCACTGGACTTTAAACATATAGCCACCTCGCCACTATACCTTTCCACATCTACCCTCGAGAACGTAGCGCTCGCGACTCCACTCAGGACGGCCGGATAAGGCAAGCCAGAAGTACACAATCCTGTCCACCCACACTCCTTTCGGGTGACAGAACTCCCCAGGAGCAGCCAGCACTCTGGTACGTGGGGTCACTACTCCCCAACAGCTCGCCACAAGCTGCCCTGCGTTGACTGAGTGCACGGGTAAAACCAGCGGGCGATGGGGTCGTCACATCCCTACGCCTAAGTATTAGCTGTTTATTATTAGAGATTTGAAATTTATAATTAGGTAGCTTTGTCATATACGTCTGTGTATCACATGTCAACGTGTTTCAGTTCATGAGTTTTAATATTTGGTAATCTATGACACCGAATACAACCACCGCTGGCGTGGACGGTACTCGTTATACGCTAAGAAATTAACGAGATTACGGCTGTTACTTTAACGACACTTGTTTATTGACCACTAATCCTGCTCCGCTATATTTAAAACAAAAGGACGAAAAGTTTCCGTGCAAATCCAGAAATCTTTTCATTGCATTCGTAATACCTAAATTTATAAAATAAGTCATGAGTATTTTCGTAGCATCTGTCATCCCGACACATTTACTTTTCATTTGGCGTTTGTGTCCCAGTGAGCTGCGAAATTGCATGGAGAAATTATGAATGAATTCATTGATAAAGTCGCCATGCACTTTTACCATGGTGACATGGTACCATGGTACCTACATCTTTCATCTTGGCTAGGCTAGTCAACTGACAATCGTTTATCATGTAAGTATGAATGTATGGAACATAATCACGTGACTATTTGCTCACATCTGTTATACGGCGAAATTTTTAATTTTTAAATAATATGTCGATAAAAGAATGTCATCTCGGGAATTGTCATTATACGGGCGTTTTATTGACTTGACGGTTTGATCTGAACTATCTCTTCGACCGTTTCCCGTAAGGCATAGTACTATCAAAGAGAATAGATAGTATAGAGGGGTCCTGTCATAGTATATTTTGTAGTCACAGTAAATTTACTGCCATCTATCGATACACGACTAAAACTCAAAATGAAAACGTATAAAACTATCGAAAAAATTTATATATATGGATAAATGATTTTATTATTTTTATATCATTTTACCCATGTTCATTCACTGATACCTATGTGTTAAAATTGTTAAATATGAAACGGTGTCGTCAACGCCATCTATCCGACCATAGGCCAAAGGTGTGCGCGCCATCTATCCGAGAATGACTTTTTCTTGATTTCCGAGGCACGTTTTTTTCTTAGACTTTATTCATCTTATACGGAGTTACATATTATTATGTCTTTGGTAATATAAAGGGGGCTGCAAATAGGTAACTAGTTTCTAGTTTAGACGTATTTGTCTTTCTGTCTAAATTTATTTACTTTTTAAAGGCCCTGTATTTGCCGATATCCGGTTCATTACACTCACGAGGCACGCACACAGCCATTTTAATGAAGCTCACCACGCAGGTACAAAATGTACATCTGATTGTGATTTATTTCGGGCCCGTTTTCTCTGGTGTGGAAATTGAATTATCATTAAAGCTCTCTCGAACTCCGAGGCGGGTTCCATTATCAAATAAAATATTTATGAATATTTTTACAATTTACAGTTAAATGAATTCTTACCGAGAGAGATATCTCGCGAGGCTTGGAGAGAGATGAAAAACGAGGTTTCAGCTCTTTTTTATATTGCGATTTGTAAAGTCCTTAATTCTTCGCTTTGCTTACGCTCAACAGTTTTTCTTAATATTAAATGGCTGGATTTATATGGAGTTTTTAATATTAACGACTCGAGATGAGGGGAAATTAATGAAAATGAAACCTGGGGCACGAAGGATTCGGTTTATAATCAAGTCGAAGTGCCGGTTATCATAAATAATAACCAACTGACGGGAATCACCATTAATTAATGAGTTTTACAAAATATACAAATAGTTATATTTCTTTTTAACAGTGAATTCTTCTTTCAATTTAAGAGCTAGGCTCTTGTCGGTGCAGCGTGATGAAGTTGTCTCCACCTTGGTCGGTCCAAAGCCAGCCCCTTAGTGTCCTGGTACGACACGGCCCCTACATGCTCCTTTACTTGGCTCATATAACTCTTCCTTGGTCTTCCCCTCCCTCTCTTTCCATTTATTTTCCCTTCTATGATGTTTCTGATGAAGTGGTCGTGTCGTAGCAGGTGGCCTATCATTCTTCCTCTTCTATTTTTAATAACACTCATTAGACTTCTCTTTTCTTTCACTCTGTTTAGGACAGCTTCATTCGTAACTCTTTCAGTCCAACTTATTCCTTCCATCCTTCGCCAACACCACATTTCAAATGCTTGTAGGTATTCTTCATCTCTCTTATTTAGAGTCCATGTCTCACATGCATATAGTGCGATGGACCATATATATGTTTTCATAAATCTCTTCCGTATGTTTAAGGATATTCGTGATTTTAAAAGGTTTTTCTTCTTATAAAAAGTCTGCTTAGCCATTGCAATTCATGCTTTTATATCTGGAGTACATCTTGTGTCCTCTGTTATGATACTTCCCAAATATATGAAGTTCTTGACTTGTTCTATATTTCTTCCCCTTATTTTTATCTCACTCTTTATATTAGCTGTCTAAGACACTTCCATGAATTTAGTTTTATTGACATTAATTTAACAGTGAATGATACTCTCAAAATATACCTATTACGTTTTTTATATTTATTTAATATTTATTAAAGGCAGACTTAGGCAGGCAGGCAAAATATTTTACACAATTTATTGTATAATAAACTATGCTCTTTCGTTTGACTACTTTTCGATATTTTAAACATTGTAAGAGTTAGGAGCAAAAAACAAATTCCATACATATTCGAAAAATTACATATCTGTGAATAATATAAATCAAGTTGCATAGAAGTATATTCTATAATATAAATATCCAGAGAAGAAAATGGGGACCACGTCGTATGAAGAAGCGGTCACGTGACGTCATCCCCTTTCGTCATAATATGTACAATATGAGTAACATAACGCGGGTGAGTTCTCTGAACCGCCATAGCCACGCACTCGGCCGGGGTGTGGAGTGTGCTCGGCGCTAGGTACTCAAGTGCCGTTGTTCCCCGCTGTCCTCGCAGCGATAGCACACGCCACACGCCTCGACGCCGCACCTACTATTGTCGCTACTTAGCGAGCGCGGCGGTCGCTCTGAACCAGTCTGACTCACAAGTACACTTGCAAATATAAACAAGTATTATTATGTACAATATGAGTAACATAACGCGGGTGAGTTCTCTGAACCGCCATAGCCACGCACTCGGCCGGGGTGTGGAGTGTGCTCGGCGCTAGGTACTCAAGTGCCGCTGTTCCCCGCTGTCCTCGCAGCGATAGCACGCGCCTCGATTAGGGCTTGCATTCCGGAATTTCGAAATTCCGGAATCTCGGGCAAATTTTCCGATATTACAATTCCGAAATTGAGACCACTGAATATCGAAAATTCCGGAATTAGATTTTAGTACATTTACTATTGAAAATTGCCAAGAAACTAGACTATGCTGGTGGTATTATCCGTGGCTGACAAATGTCTGATGTCTAGCAACATGCATTAACATGCCTCATTAACTTAACCCATTCAGGGCCAGCGACTCAGCGTATGGGTCATGCTCAAACAGTTCCGCAGGGCCAGTGACTCACATGTGAGTCTTGGATAAATTCTGATTTAAACTTAAACGAAACGTAATTTGAAGTAATAACGTAAGTATCATATAAGCTAACAACCATTTCTATAAGGTATATTAGGTTAAAAAATTATAAACACGTATTTTTTAATGAAAACAGGGTCTAGAATATTCAAGTTTGGTTTACTATCAGTGCAATATAGTAAATATATTCTGACATTCTATTAATCTGTAATCTGTAATTACTGTAGATGAAGTGTTCGATATTGTTTAGTCTCAAGTGTTGATTTACTTGTTTTTGTTTAGTTTTAAGTGTATGTGTAAAATGCATTTTCAAACACAATCCTGTATTGTTTATGAATAAATAAATACTAATACTAAATACTAAATACTGAAATTCTAGATACATATGCGATGCAAGCAAACAGAAAAATCCATATTTAAAAAATACAAAAAATATATAATCTTTCAGAAGTTATTGTCATGGCTCAAGGTATGGGTCACCGTGGCCTGGCGCTACTTGTAAAAACTACTAATGTTTCCGTAGCAGGCTAAAATAAAGTTTATTTTTGCTGGTTTTAAAGCTTATTTCATGTTGAAGCTGTTTGATATTGTACCATTTTACAACCGATTACTGTTTGGATGATGGTAAGCCACATTTTGTAGGAACCAAACCGTAGTATAATAATATTTTGTTTTGTATGAGGGGGGTAAGGCAACTAGGATTTTCTCCCACTGTACTTTTATGTCATAATATTTGGTGATCGTTGTATTGTATCTTAGGCAATTACCTACTAACAATGATGTTAAGGTTCATTTTTTTTTCGTTTCAATATAAGACAAGGCGGTTGAAACAGTCATCACTAACTAATATGTATTGT
The DNA here is from genome assembly GCF_910591565.1 of Cydia splendana. Classification (NCBI taxonomy): domain Eukaryota; kingdom Metazoa; phylum Arthropoda; class Insecta; order Lepidoptera; family Tortricidae; genus Cydia; species Cydia splendana. The sequence continues at coordinate 30,755,490 of NC_085960.1, read as the reverse complement.
ATTACAAATAGTTTGTGACAAATATTTACAAGTTCTTTAAAACATCGTGGTTTCTACGGCAGATTAGAAAGTAAGTACTATAATACATTTTAAGTTCTCTATTGTTACTAATATAATGACGTTTACCAAAACAAAGATAAATAACCGACCAGGTGTAAGCTTATCGGACACACTTGGACAATAAACAAGGAATGCATCCGAGCGGCAGCGGTATTATCTTTCATGTGGTATTTGTCACAAGAGTTCAAGAAGTGATTCATCCCATCCCCCCTATTAGAGATGTATTTTGGAGTAACATGGGAAATATTATTTAGTCACGATTTATTCGTGGGCGACTTTATACTCCTCCTGTGCTGTTTAGTGATTTCGTATTTTGTGACCATGGCTATGGATTACCAGAATTTGAACCCGCCTAACCAAACTGCAGTAATTAGTTTTTTTTATAGGCACAGAAAAACTGTGGTTAGTAAAAATGTTGCATAATGCTGTTCAACTGGCCGGCTTCATAAGCGGCGATTTATTTACCGTGCGCGCCAGGCTCGAGACCCATAAGCTGAGTCATACGTTTTAGCTAAAGACGGTTTGTATGGTGGCCCGGCGTATTGTGTACGCTCAGCGGTTCGTGGCCATGAATGGGTTAACCATATTTTTTTTTACTTTTGATACTTGCTTAATCAAAGATATATTTACTTGCCCAGAATTCTATACCTACGCGAAACCTTTGAATTAAAATGTATAAATATTTGGATATCTTATTCTCAATGACAGATTTCGGATTTTATTATTTTACACTTAATAAGAAAAAGCAATCAGGAAATTTACTTGATGCTTCTTTTTCTCACCAGGCTGTAATGAAGCGCTAATGAAAACATTTAGCCCATTTGGTTTAATCTCAATAAGGCTTGCGTTTTGGGCACTAGTCGACAATGCGTAATAGGTATATTAGGTATAGCCGAATAAGTACTTTAATATGTAAATAAAAAACAACCTTAACCCAGGAACAAATAATCGTTATAGGTACCTTAACACAATAAATGCCCTTACCGAGATCGGAACCCCATCAGGACCTTCATCTACGTAAACAGAGCCACTAGGTAGTGTCTACGAACCCGTTATATTTAAACATTATATAAAATTAGACATCAAATGGTTTGCCAGCATTCGTAGTTTCCCCAAATAAATACGCCTATCATTGAAGTGAATAAAAGTGACCATAGTAATTAGGTGCTAAAATAAGAGGTGCAAAGACGGCACTAGGGCACTACTCAATTTATTAACATTTTTCGATTAATAATACTGCAAATTGAATTCCACTACAACAATACTAGCTTTAATAAACGTAAAGTATCAGAATTTCAAATTTTTTGTTGTTTTTTAATTAAAAAATCGAATAGAAATATGATTAACCCGAATTCCGGAACCAGTTCCTGAATTCCGGAATTGGGACCCAATATCGAAAATCAGTTCCGGAATTGGAAACAGTCCGATATTGCAAGCCCTAGCCTCGATGCCGTACTTACTATTGTCGCTAAGTACTAAACTTATCGAACGTTCTGATCCATTCTAATCACTTCCATTCAGAGATCTAACACAAGTATACGTAATCAAACTAATGGTGCATGTTTGTATTCAAGAGAATAGTTGGTTGATCAAAAACTTTTCAAAAAATGGTACTGCACGAAAGGAACAATAGCGAGTGTGAATTTGACAATTCCGTTGACATATTTTCGCAGTACTTGGACAAAAAAGATTATTTTAATAATTTAAATATCGAAAAGAAAACTAACTATTTAAGAGGCTTTCAGGGAAACAAATTATTTGGTATAAGTTGGATTTTTTTAAGATAACTGAATGTTGTCAAAACATTTATTGAGTAATATTCGGACACTTTCATAAACTCGAACTATAATCAAATATTTTCCATAGATATATCTCATTAGTCATTATCTACGGAGTAAAAAGTTGACTAGGTATATAGAAATAAGCCCAGTGCCAGTAAGAATGTTCTATTCGTGCCCCCCAATAACGATGATGTTTCCAAATCAGAGCCCTTGTACCTTGGCTAAGCCTTCATTGTCAACTCGCCTAAGCAAGGGGAATCATAGCCCTTATTTTTCATTCGTTTTTAAGGTTCAATTACCTGCAATGGGAACCGGAAACCCTACGATGCTTCTATTATGCAGCGTTATAACACCGGCAAATCGCACAACGACTCCCTGTTATAAGATACCCCACTCAATTGAGTAAGATGCAGAATTAAGTATGCTCAGGTTGCAAAATGAGAGTGTTTTTGCTAGATATACACCGGATATTCAGTTACTATCCGATATCCGGCCTACCCGGCCCCCATTTGATATCCGGCCGGATACCGGATAGTAACTTTGCTTGATTTCGGAGTAAACAAATTGGATTTAAAAAACAATCACGGTCATAAGTACTTACGTACGTACACTTGCACGCGCACTAATTTCGAACCTAGATATGAGTCCGCGCAAACGAAACAGGTCAAAACCTGCACAATGCGCACCTGAAAAACCGAAATGTAGATGTAGTTCAGCCGGTCGAATATTCGGCGGCCAGACACCGAATATTCGGCAGATGGTCAGGCCGAACATCCGGTATCCGGTATCCGGCCAAACAACTATCCCTTGCATCTCTAGTTTTTGGCTAATATGCGAGTACTTAGTATTAAGTAATAAAGTAGTTCTAACAATTACCTACGCACCTGTAGCCGAGCTGTAAGCTGTAGCTGCTGTATTTAGGTACATTTAATATTTCTAAAAGTTTGAACATCAGTTATAAAACTATGGAATAAAATTACATTTGTAAGATATTTTTGCTTAAAAAGTAAAAAGACATTTCTACAGAGGACCTCTGATGCTCGCGCGGGTTCGTACCTGGTGCAAAGGCTGGCCATCGCTATCCAACGTTGTAACGCGGCAAGTGTGATGGGCACCTTTGCACCCGGTACAACTCGCGGAGGTCTTTTAGATTTTAATATTTAGATATATTTAAGTTATTTTTATTTGATTTTATGTACCATTAACCTCTTGTATAAATAACAGTAGTATATTTCTACAACAATTGGTAACATAATTATTTTTGCGTTGTTTATTCTGTAGAATAAACATGGGGTGGTAGTGTTACATCTAGTGTAACTGCGTGATTAAATGTACTTATATACTAAAACGCAATAAAAGTGATCATAATAACCGATTTAATACCGAGTTTGTCCAAAGGGCTCATTCCACTTCATTCTAATGTAAAATAAATAGCTGCTTTGTTACTGCACACCATTGTATGGGGACCTTGCACTTTGAGACTATGCGCTGAAACTTGGCACAGTTGATTCTTAGCTAGTCTTGAGCAGATACAGACCGGGAGCCGTCGAGAGCCACCTCTCATTTAGTGAGGGGGGAGGGGGAAAGTTCGACGCTGCCGCGCTTCACTTGGAGCAACATTTCTCTAAAACTATACCTATTAGGGAATGTAATATATCATTTTCGGATAAATTAAGGATGAGGAATCTAGTTTTGGAACAAAAACAATGCACTTTCTAACAAAAAAAAGCATAAAGTAGAAAAGACTAAAAAACGTATTTTTGATTTTTTCATAATTACCAATTTTTTTTTAAAGTGTAGCAGGAATCTGAAAACAAAAAATACAGTCGTAAAGCTACACTTATTACGTTTAAGAAAATATATAGTTTAATATACAAAACTGTTGATAAATGGGAGATAAAAAATAATATTAAGCGTGGGTCAGAGTGATCTCAATACAAAATATTATGAATGTGGGAAAGTTACTTATAATTTGTTCTACAATCGTTTATTTTTCTTGTTTTTCGTAAATAACTCGTAAACGGTAGCCCACAGCAAAAAAATATCTTTTACGTAAATAATCTGTTTCAGATTTCTTATAAAATAAGTACTACTGTTTTTCGGTACCATCAATATTAAAAAAAATATTGAAGGAAGAAAATAAATACTTAGGTCCCCTTTTTTAGTCATTCGTAAATAACTCGTAAACGAAGGCCAATAGCAAAAAATTTTTTAGTACATGAATAATTTACATAAAATTTCCTACAAAAAAGGTCATTCGAACTTTTTCGCTAAGCTCAATATTAAAAACGATATTAAAGAGAGAAAATAAATTCTAAGGTCCCCTTTTTAAATATTGATCCTAGCGAAAAAGTTTGAATAACCTTTTTTGTAGGAAATTTTATGCTAATTATTCTTGTGTTAAAATATTTTTTGCTATTGGACATCCTTTACGAGTTATTTATGAATGACTAAAAAAGAGGACCTTAGTATTTATTTTCTCCCTTCAATATTTTTTTTAATATTGACCTTAGCAAAAAAAAGGAGCACTTATTTTATAAGAAATCTGAAACAGATTATTTACGTAAAAGATATTTTTTTGCTGTGGGCTACCGTTTACGAGTTATTTACGAAAAACTAAAAAATAAACAATTGTAGAACAAATTATAAGTAACTTTCCCACATTCATAATATTTTGTATTGAGATCACTCTGGCCCACGCTTAATATTATTTTTTATCTCCCATTTATCAACAGTTTTGTATAATAAATTATATATTTTCTTAAACGTAATAAGTGTAGCTTTACAACTATATTTTTTGTTTTCAGATTCCTACTACACTTAAAAAAAATTTGGTAATTATGAAAAAATCCAAGATACGTTTTTTTGTCTTTTCTACTTTATGTTTTTTTTTTTGTTAGAAAGTGCATTGTTTTGGTTTCAAAAAAAAATTCCTCATCCTTAATTTAACCGAAAATGATATATCACATGCCCTAATAGGTACAGTTTTAGAGAAATGTTGCTCCAAGTGAAGCGCGGCGGCGTCGAACTTCCCCCCTCCCCCCCCCCCACTAAATGAGACGTGGCTCTCGAGGTCTCCCGGTCTGTATCTGCTCATGACCAGCTAAGAATCAACTGTGCCAAGTTTCAGCGCATAGTCACAAAGTGCAAGGTGTCGTGCACTAACAAACTAGCTAAAAGAATAAACATCTCAAACAAACATATTTTTCTCAAACATGTAATGAAATGTCGTCACTCCGGGCGTTATATCAGGCTTCGAAGTATCACGTTTAGGGCGGAGCAACTCCAGAGAACTGTAAAGGAATTTCATACAAAATTTAAGGCCTAGGCCGGGAAGTAATTTTTTTTTTAAATTTCCATTTCACAGATATGTGTGACACCATCGTGGCATTCAGCCATTAAAGTGATAACACACTATCGCACCGCTTTAAAAAAAAAACTATAGGCAGTTTATGCTTTATGGTTTATGGTACGGTTTCTTTTTTTTTTAATCTTTATAGGGCTGTATCTCCTAAACCGTGCGTCGCAGCGCAAAAATAATAAAATGTTCGTTCCTCTGTAAGAAACCCTTAATTAATATTTAAAAAAAAAACACACAAAAAAGAAAAAAAAATAACAAAAAAAAACTTTATAATGCTGTATCTCCTAAACCGTACGTCGTAGCGCAAAAATAATCAAATTTTCGTTCCCCTTTCGGAAACCCCTTATTAACATTTAAAAAAACACAAGGAAAGAAAAAAAAGAAGAAAAAAGCAAAAAAAGATATTTATAGGGCTGTATCTCCTAAACCATGCGTCGTAGCGCAAAAATAATAAAATGTTCGTTTCTCTGTAAGAAACCCTTCATTAATATTAAAAAAAAAACAAAGAAAAAAAAAAACTTTATAATGCTGTATCTCCTAAACCGTACGTCGTAGCGCAAAAATAATCAAATTTTCGTTCCCCTTTCGAAAACCCCTTAATATTTAAAAAAACACAAGAAAAAAAAAATATATATAGGGCTGTATCTCCTAAACCATGCGTCGTAGCGCAAAAATAATAAAATGTTCGTTCCTCTGTAAGAAACCCCTAATTAATATAAAAAAAAAAACTAAAAACAAAGATAAAAAAAAACTAAAAATACTTTATAATGCTCTTAAGCCGTGTGTCGTAGCGCAAAAATAATAATATGTTCGTTCCCCTTATGAAGCCCACGAACTGAATAACCTATCACATTAGGACATGAAACAATCATAATCATCAATTTTTATTATTATTTCATTGCATGTTTAAGAAAAGCACTCTACATACCTCGGCGTGAAAAGGGGTTGTCGGCCTCATAACTATCCGGCCTCACTACGTTCGGCCGTCTATATGCATTCGGCCGGCAACCCCTTACTTCCCAGCCTCTGTAGTAATGTACTATTGTTTCTAGTATTATTGTTGTAAAATACTATAAATTGTAAAATGTGTCCGAGCTTTGATATTTCCCGCTATCACTGTTGATGCAAAGGGATTGGATGTCACGGCTTCATTTTTCATGTCAACTGGATTTATTTTATGCTTTGTTACAATGCCGTGTTGAAAAAAAAAACATTGCGTCGAGAGTGTTGCTACCAATAGCTCAAGCTACATTATCCCATCAAAGTATTAAATCAGGGACCTATGAAGTTAGCATTTGTGCAATTTTAATCCTATTTTTCTTTATAGCAATTTCATATTTCAGGAGATCAATCGATTTAAATTTAATCATTGGGAAAATGACTCGCGCGGGCAAGCATCAATAGATACCTACACTCTAGCTTATGTCGCTTGGGAAAACTAGTGCCTGGGCCCTACAGAAATTCATTAGTGTTTTAGGACTTATTTTATGGCACAATTCAGTTATTTTATTTTTGCGCTTCCCATTAAAAGTGACCCGACACTACACAGTCGGAAAACCAAACCGTAATACGGTTTTACATTATGATATAATGTCCCTACGTGACAAACAAGATTCCGAGGGCGAATTTTTGTCTACTATTTGCATAGATAGGAAACTTTGTGATTAATTAGCAACCGTTGTACTGAGAAATGGGGGCTGCGTCTGACCACTTCATTCTCCTTTGACAAGATTAATGGTGTTGCGTCACGCAACCAATGTTACTATCTGTCTGCCCGCTTTACTTCATATTAAAGTAACACCCTGTTTAGACTATGAGAGGGAAGTACCTACATGTGTAACTGTTAATGATGTTTATGTTTAAATGAGGATATCGCTACAGTGATTCCAGAGTAATATACTGTAATTAAAAATATAGATCGAGATATTACGTAGTTGGATAACTAGGTATACTATCTGTAAATAAATATGTAGGTATTAAATACCTACATAAAATTACAGCACCTTGTTTTCCAAATATTTGGTAAATAAATAAAACTGTATAAGTATGACGTAACTTTGGTTCGTACGACGATATTCCGCTTCATAATGAATGACCTGTAGGTTAATGATGGCCACAGATCAATTATGGTCAGGTAATGTGTGCTATAAAGTTGTTCAGAAAATTCCTTATCCCTAGAGTTAGAAAAAAATCGAGTCTTTTTAAGTCTCGATCAGTTTAACTGAATCCAGCGCCGTCACTTTTGCGCTTAAAAGATTTCGTTGCCTTTTGAGATGTGAATCAAGCTCTTTTTCATGTCAATGGAGCATGCCACAAAAAAAGTGAGGCGGAGGCCTTGTAACAAACCTCCATCATCAAATAATTTTGAATGTTAATCGTAACAAAAATAGTCGTCTTATCTATATAATAAAATATGTAAAAACCAAGCGTTTCAAAATTTTTGCAATAATAATGATATTTTCGCTAAAAATTTTAATGCTGAATTCTGTAACAAATGTAAGATAACATAATTTTCGAAGCAAGGAAAATTACTACAGTTTTATAAAACTTAAGAAACTAAAACCCGTTCTGAGCCATGCCGGGTCCAAAGGTCCCCATCACACTAGCAGCGTTACCCCGCTGTATGGCGATGGAGACCTGTTGGACAAGCCATGACTCAGAACGGGGGTCATTCCCCTTTTCTCTGAGGCGCTTTCCAAGCTCCCTGAAGAGGTCTCGTGCCTCCCGTCCCCAGGGCCCAGCTGTCTCGACAGCGACGGGCACGAAGTCGTACGTGGCTCCCAAGGCAGAGTATTTCTGTCGCTTATTTTTGGCGGCAGTCTCTGCCGCCGAACCTGCCAACTTTATAAATACATAATATGTAAAATGTATCAGATAATGTAAATAAATACTACAGTTTTATAAATGAGTCCACTCCCAATGACAGCAAAGATTCGAGTCTTTTACCGCACTAGTTAGGCCTGGCTCGTCCCACAACGCCCCTGACGAGGGGTGAACCTCGGTCGGAGCTGACAGATCGAATTATTATTTTCGTGTTATTTGACCAGTGGAACAAAAACTACCTCCTCCCAGGTTAGTTAGGGTTTTAATTGACAGCAGTACCTTTTTGTCGGTGTTTATTTATAAAGGTTAGGTTTGGTAGATTTCTATATACCATGACCGTGGATAACAAGCGCCCAGCATAGTGTGGGTTTTTGGCATTGACGTATATCTCAGGCGTTACGGGCACTAAAAACTAAAAGGAAATAAAAAACCGGCACTAACACGAAACGAGTCGACCAACAAAAACAATAGCACACTGAAAAGAAAAAAATAATTATTTTGTCTTCAATAACGCAAGTGAATACCTATGAACTATGTATATACATACTTCTGAAATCAATCACACAAATCTGCGTATTTATATATTTACAATCTGTTATTTTTGGAGTCGGTGCAGGTGCTTCACTAAGGTGCTCAAGTTTGTTTGAGGCTGGCACTGACTCCAAAAATAACAGATTGTAAATATATAAATACGCAGATTTGTGTGATTGATTTCAGAAGTATGTATATACATAGTTCATAGGTATTCACTTGCGTTATTGAAGACAAAATAATTATTTTTTTCTTTTCAGTGTGCTATTGTTTTTGTTGGTCGACTCGTTTCGTGTTAGTGCCGGTTTTTTATTTCCTTTTAGTTTTTTTTCGGCGGTTATTTTTTTTGTTAAAAAGTTTTTATTTTTTAATTTTCTGTGGCTATAATTTATACAAATTATTACATGCTTAATTTTTGATTACTTTTAAAATAGCTACCTACCTTGCTTTAGCTATGAACTGTTATAGTAATAATCCTACTTTAACTATTATTTTGTTCTGTAATATAAATAAATTACCCCTATTTTCCCACCGTTAGGGTAGGATTTTTTCCAAATTTTTATTATTATTACGACTACTCTGTAAAAGGTTATGCGTGGTCATACGTTACAATCGGTGAGTGAAAAAATCAATTATCCCCTATTTTCCTACCCTTAAGGTTGGATTTTTTTTTCCAATTTTATATGGGACCAACTTCGGGGTATACCCTTTCCAATAAAAAAATAATTATCAAAATCGAACATCTCTGTAAAAAGTATGCGTGGTCATACATAAAAAAAAAATATATATACGCGTCGACTTGAGAACCTCCTCCGTTTTTTTTTTCGTCGGTTGAAAATGGTACTAGTTCAGCGGTGTCACTCACGAATTCGAACCAATCGTGCAGTCTAACGCAACTAGTTGCGACCAATCGCGCACGTGATGCGAACTCATCAACCAATCGCGTCGTAGCGGTGTCACACCGCTGTACCAGTACCCCACTCATGCCCCATTCTTATTGCCCGGTTTGAGATAAGTATACGTCAATGGTTTTTGGATATTTGGGCGGCACATTAAATAAATAGAATACAAAATTAGCACCAGATAACTTTGCTACACATGTGGGTAAAATGCGTTCTCATCATTTTTTTAAGTACAAACAGAGCCTGTACGAGCTGGTATAGTGAAAATACATAACTCAAAATGCTCGAGCAAGAGTCGGTTTCTCGCCTGAGCTGTACTAAACTGAACTAGTGCGCAATAGTAGGTCAAATTGAGTGCCCGGTAGAAGATGGCAGGCAGCTGTGTACGAAGAGCTGTTTAATTAATAATTCCTAGCTCCATCAATTCGCTCTCATGCTTCGGCTCCGACAGGTGGCGCTACCTAAATGAGTAAGCACGCAGCACGGACCATTAAACGAAATCCATACGTTACCGCAATGTATTACCATGTGACTCGGCACAACATTCGTATTAATCACTCTGGTGTAATACGTCGAATGGTTTCGCATTCGTTATTTAATAACACTGAGGCGTATTCTGATTGCAATAACCGGTTGTTAATTTGACTTGGATTTTGTAATGGATATTTTCAGTCGGTGTCAGAAGTAATATTTTTTTCAACCAGAAAAGTCACTTTTAATACTGAGAGATCATATACCTAAATAGCAAATCCAGATCAAATGTAAATGTTGCTGTTATAACAATCAGAATACGCCTCAGGGTTCGAATAGGTGATGGTCGTTACGTCGTACATAAAAATCAGTTGATGTTTTTTGAATTACGACTGCAGATAAAAATGAATTTCAGTTTGTTCAGTAATATTTTTCAGATTCTGTTCGCTTTATAAAGCCCATGAGATGGAATGTAGATCGTTGGGAACGACAGTAAATATTTATTTACCACGCCAGCTCGTAATGACTCTCTTTGTACTTCAAAAACTGATAAGAAAGTTGCATTTTATCCACATGTGTGGCAAAGTAATCTCAAATTTTGAGTTTTTTGCTCATTGTTGGCTGATATAATTGACTTTTAAGTTTTTTGAATGATAAATATTTAATAAGAATAATGTTGATTTGAATTTAATTTGTAATTTTTTTCAGTTAAATAATATTTTCTTCACGTGTCTTCAAACAAAAACGTCACCTTTGACACTGACATATCCGATCGATATTATCCGTCTTTAGCAAATTTTTGACGTATCTTAAAGTGCGAATCAGGCCGTTTTGTGTTTCGAAGCACATATCGTAAAGAAACACTGAATTTCCTCAAGTTTATAGCATTAGTTCCGATTGGTAGTTAGGTTTAACTGAGTCAATACTGCGGGGAAGCTCGATCCGAGGTGGAGCCCAATTCAGGTTTAACTTGTAACGGTTTCGATACGACCTGGACGATCGTCTTAGTGATTGGCGAGTAAAGATGCAACGGATAGTTGTTTGGCCGGATACCGGAGATTCGGCTTCACTATCTGCCAAATATTCGGTATCCGGCCGCTGGAACTGTGCGCATTGTGCAGGTTTGACCTGTTTCCTAGTGAACGTTCGCGCTGACTTATTTCGAGGTTCGACATGAAACGAAAGGTGCGCGTGCAACGTGCAAGTCAGTTGACTGTTTAAATTGTTTTAATAGTTATTTGTTTTACAAGGGGGCAAAGTTGTTGTTTAACCGCTCGTGCTAATATTGATACCCGAGCAAGCGAAAGATTCCAAAATTGAACCACGAGCGTAGCGAGTGGTTCGAAAAATGGAATCTTGAGCATTGCGAGGGTTTCAAAGCACGAGGGTTAAACAAAATTTGCCCCCGAGTGAAACACAAAATTTTTCACCACACCAACCCGAAGCAAATATTAAATGTAAAATATCAAACAAAACCAAACCAAATCAAATTCAAATGAATGTTATTAAATATTTATCATCCAAAATCATCATTTAAAAGTCAATTCTACCAGCAAACATAAGAAAACAACTCAATATTTGCATTTGATTACTTTGCCTCACATCTGAATTACTGATAGCAAAGTGCAACTTTGCTATCCGTTTTTGAAGTGCAAAGTAAGCCTTTCCGAGTTGGTGTGGTGAAAAATAATAAACGAGTACGATTATGGCCGTGACTGTTTCTTAAATCCTGTTTACTCCGAAATCAAGCAATGCCGGCATCCGGCCGGATAGTAGGTCACTATCCGGTATCCGGCCGGATATTAAATTAATGGCCGGATAGGCCGGATACCGCATAGTAACCGAATATCCGGTGCATTTCTATTGGCGAGTATCTCACGCACGACTTTCACTTCATTTCGCATGCACCAATTAGCGTGCGCAATCTTCAAGGTCTTATCAAAATAAGATCAAAACGGTAACACTTTGTTAAATCTGAATGGGAATCCTAGAATCACTTTGCGGCGACAGCGGACCGCAGCGGTTAGGATTCCCTGTCACTTCGGGGAACGGAATATATGCGCTGATGCATACGCTGATAGCCGAGGTGTAAGGCGTGAGGCTTACAAATCGTATGTCCTGGTTCAATTCACGCAGCTACAATAGTTATTTATTTACAGGGCAAAGTTGTTGTTTAACCGCTCGTGCTAATATTGATACCCGAGCAAGCGAAAGATTCGAAAAATGGAATCTTGAGCGTTGCGAGGGTTTCAAAGCACGAGTGATACACAAAAATTTTCACCACACCAACCCGAAGCAAATATTAAATGTAAAATATCAATCAAAATCAAACCAAATCAAATCCAAATGAATGTTATTAAATATTTATCATCCAAAATCATCATTTAAAAGTCAATTCTACAGCAAACATAAGAAAATAACTCAAAATTTGCATTTGATTACTTTGCCTCACATGTGAATAAAATGCAACTTTGCTATCAGTTTTTGAAGTGCAAAGTAAGCCTTTCCGAGCTGATGTGGTGAAAATGAGTTTAATTGAACGTAAATAAAAGGTATTAAGTACAAATTTTTAAATTAAAAGAATAATGGAAGGAAAAATTCACCGCTTCGGGCAAGATTCCAACTTGCTACCTTTTGGAACACCGGTTCAAACGCTCTCAACCAACTAAGCTACAGAAGCTTAAAAATGGATCGCATTTTTCCGTTAATTAAAAAAATTGTAGTATCGTTTGCTGTCGTATGTTTCGTAAAAATTTGTTAATTTCACTTAAATTGAATTTCAATAATATATTATTAGAAATAAATAGCTATTTTTAACTTAGAAACTTATAATTGGACTTGACTGGCTGCTGGCACAAGCACAAATTATAACAAAGACAGTTCGGGCATTAAGTTCTGAATTAGCAAAGTCAATACAGAGATCTACTGGTAGAATCGCTCTGCGGTGACGGCGGACCGCGGCGCGGATAGATCCCTGCCACTTCGGACCAAGTTACTAAATAATACCTAATATAATGTTTAACCGAAATGAAACAGTTAGTGAAAATCATAAACTTAGATAACTTTGTTGTTAGGAACTACCAGGCCAATTTAATACAAAAGTTAAGGTACGATAGGATAAGAGAAACTTTGAGAAATTTTATACTGTTCCTCTTGCCTCGAGCAAAATAAACTATGCTCCTATTACCCAACCAAATCATTTTATTTGCTAGGATATAGCGCTACAGCCGTAGCTTTACAGTGAACGTGTGAAAAAAGTTTTACATTCGAATAAAGCAGCATCGTTAGATGTTTTAAAAACCGGACAAGTGTGAGTCGAACTCACCCACCGAGGGCTCCGTACTTTTTAGTATTTGTTGTTATAGCGGCAACAGGAATACATCATCTGTGAAAATTTCAACTGCCTAGCTATCACGGTTCATGAGATACAGCCTGGTGACAGACGGACGGACGGACGGACAGCGGAGTCTTAGTAATAGGGTCCCGTTTTTACCCTTTGGGTACGGAACCCTAAAAAGCAGCATCGTTAGAGGTAGGAAAAACTAAATGTCCGGTCCCATAATACCTAATACATAATAACCTACTACGATAGCGGTACAGCCTGAAATTCGGGAATCAGCTGCAAATGGTGTTAAAGGTATGAAAATCGGCACGATTAATCTTTAGGCCATTTGAATCAATTTGACCCGTAGCACCAAAAAAAAAGCAAACGGAAAGGAGTTATAACGACTTCTTTTTTTTTGTATGGAAAAATATAAAAAATTGTTAAGAAACCTATCGTGTGTGGTATTAAATGAAAGGGCATTTTGAGCCGGTTCTAAAAATATATCACATTGCTATATTTCCGTCACTTGCATTCAATTAAAATAAAAATAATTTTCAAAACATACCAAGTTTGGGCTCCTCCAGATACGAAACCGTTGAATTATTTTTTGTAAAATATACCTCAAGTAATACCCAATATCCTCATATCTAACACCAAGAAATTAATTTCGAAAATATTAAGTTTTAGTATTTTTAGACGCGAAGCTGAAGCAGATCCACCGCCACACTGTCTTCCCAGCGATACCTGGGCCGACCCACCGGAGGGCTACCAGTCGATCTTCCCAAGAACGCCCTCTTGACCGTCCTCTCCAAAATCCAAACAAGAACCAAAATTTAAGAAATTTCTTAATCAGAATTAGGCTTAAAGTTCTTTAGTTTATAGTTTACAGCTAGTGTACGGACAAGTGGTGGCATTTTGAACAGAGCGGGAAATGGAGTCGTTATTATCTACTAACTTTTTATGATTGAATGAATAAATTCAAATTTTATATGATATTTACTTTACTTATAAAATCTATTTCTCTTGATCTCTCACATTCAATCAATATACTTTTTAACCATATACAACAACCTTAATTAATTACTGGCCAAAAACTTTATAAACTGTAGATACGACAATATAATTTGATGTTGTCGATTTAGACAACTGTTTGCTATATTTGTTGTTGTAATACGCTAGGCTAATAATTGAAAACAGCACGACAGCAGAAATGTAAATGAAACAATATGAATGACCCACCAGAATCGTCAATTTTGAAGTGGATTGAACCATACGATAATCTTGTATAAAACTATAACAATAGCGTGTACTGTATATCATGTGAAATAATTGTGTTAGCACAATTAGGTAAACATCGCAGCAGATACTTGAATAAATAAATAAATAAACTTTGGCACTACTTGAATAAGAATTAAAAAGTGTAATAAATATGTTTTCGAAAAATCATTTAATCGTTGTTCATCAATCATAAAATGCACCTAGGCGACTCCATTTCCCGTTCTGTTCAAAACGCCACCACGTTTCTTTAAATAAACACGATTACAAAGGGGTTGAAAAAAGTGTTAACTCTTAATTCAGAGAGACTATAGCTATTTAAAGAAATGTTTATTTTTTTTACTTTTTGTTTTATTCACGTAAGGCTATAAACTATAAACTAAAGAACTTTAAGCCTAATTCTGATTAAGAAATTTCTTAAATTTTGGTTCTTGTTTGGATTTTGGAGAGGGCGGTCAAGAGGGCGTTCTTGGGAAGACCGACTGGTAGCCGTCCGGTGGGTCGGCCCAGGTATCGCTGGGAAGACAGTGTGGCGGTGGATCTGCTTCAGCTTCGCGTCTAAAAATACTAAAACTTAATATTTTCGAAATTAATTTCTTGGGGTTAGATATGAGGATATTGGGTATTACTTGAGGTATATTTTACAAAAAATAATTCAATGGTTTCGTATCTGGAGGAGCCTAAACTTGGTATGTTTTGAAAATTATTTTTATTTTAATTTAATGCAAGTGACGGAAATATAATAATGTGATATATTTTTAGAACCGGCTCAAAATGCCCTTTCATTTAATACCACACACGATAGGTTTCTTAACATTTTTTTTATTTTCCATACAAAAAAAGATGACGTCATAACTCCTTTCCGTTTGTTTTTCTTTTTTGGTGCTACGGGTTAACGGGTCAAATTGATTCAAATGGCCTAAAAGATTAATCGTGCCGATTTTCATATTTTTAACACCATTTGCAGCTGATTTTGATCAACCGCTACTACTATACCCTTCGCTGGGAAGACAGTGTGGCGGTGGATTTGCTTCAGCTTCGCGTCAGTAACTGGCAAGAAGTTGCGCAGGATCAAGACAGGTGGCATGCTCTCGTTTCGGAGGCCAAGATTCTCTTTGGATCGCTGAGTCAAATTATCATACGAAGTTGACATGACTCGAAGTGCACCCCATGCGCACCATTAAGAGGAAACAGGAGCTGAGTTTTAAATATTTTAGGTAAATATACCCGTCTCGCTAACGGAAGCGGCACCTAAAAGTAGTGCGATAAGGACAAGGCGAAAAATCCTGCGTAAAAATCTCAAAAATCGAGGTTTCGTACTCCTCTGTTTCCTCCTCCAAAACTTAACCAATCGTAACCAAATTTGGAAATCTAAATGATTATGAAATTATCTGTGTCGGACCGTTTTGCTTTTTTGGCTAATTGATATCAGTTTTGAATGCCACGCCTCTCATTGCGGCATAGTCAATTAGGCCATTTTTGAAGGGCTCTAGCGCCTTAAAAAACAAAAATATCAAAAAAAGCAAAACGGTCCGACACAGATATTGACAATATTAATTTGTGTTAAAAAAAAACAATGCTCTAGCTTCAAAAACCACGGAGGAAAACGAGGAGTACGTTTGTATGGAGAAATGACCACTCCCGTTGGCTCTTAAGCGCGAGCGAAATCCCTAATGACACGCGCGCGCGGTGGTCAGTCAAGGTTATATCAAAACAAAATGAAAACCATAACGAATTCTTAATCTAGAATCTGCTTCCTGTTGATGTTCAGTTGGAAATTGGAATCGTAGTGTTCGTGGGAGTCACTTCCCTTAATTTTCATTTTATGAGCGTGGAGTACTGATAAATTAAAAACGAATGCAAGCTTGATTATAAAAGATAATATAACATTGGCAATATATTTACATTTCCGAAAATGGACCGTAAATTTAGATCGAAACTCCCTCGAACTTGTTTAATTGCCCATCGTACGCAAAGTCCCTTAAAATAACACAATGGAGCTAAAATTGTCCGTATTGATGGCCGTAATATTAATCTCCCCGTAATCGGCGTGTTGTGGTGTAGCCATCGCCCCATCCGACCCAAATGAGAAAACTTTGATACCCTGAAACAATGCTGGCTTCGAGGGTCGATCAGGGCCATCAGGGCCGTCGATACAATTGCTTGCCGAGTTGATCGGTCTTTCTAAGGACTGGTTAGGTGATGACGAAGCAATAACGATAATTGTAGTTCCTATAACTTAACTGCCGTCAGAATTATTTAAAAGCGATTAAGGGATCCCACCAAACCTGTCCCTGTTAGCTCTCCATAAGGCACAATCTATACATATTGTAAAGCAAAAATGATGCTCTGAAACACCATCTTTTTGTATTTTCTCTTATGCAGAATTTTTACAACTAGTTATGAAGAAGCAATGAGGCTTGAATCGTGGATTTATTTTTACATATTATGGTACTTCAAAAGGTTTATAATGCGTTAGCAAAATTTTATGGTATTGGAAGTTTCATAGTTCACTGCTGAGCGAGTCCGCTAATAGTGGTCGGAGCAACTGGCCCTAAGTTTCATTTTAATTAATAACAAGGCATTTACGGAGTCTGTACTGCTTGAGTAGTGGGCTCGTTTGACAAAATATAAAACTTACGGTCTTTTTTTCTTGAAATTTACGCTTAGGTCAGAAGGATTTCATCGTACGCAAGTTACGATCCCAAAGGGTTTAAAATTGCGTTGTTTAAAAATCTCCTTAATCCAGCCCCCTAATCAAGGTTTGCAGTCAAAAAACGTTCTACTTTAGTAAAAACACAACCGAACCGGCTGCAGCCCGTACACGTAGCTCATTTCCTCGGTAATGGCGTTATACTCCGCCGCCATTTTCAATTTCCTTTCACCCCTTTCTGCATTTTAGGTAGATGTCCGTTTAGGCCGACGCGGGCAGCGGCGGCGCGGCGGTTGTAATTGCCCTATATGACGAACCTGCCGAATGACTTTAAATATACGTACTTACTATACGTTAATATATATACATATAGAGTGTATACTAATACGAAATTTAAAAAACCGGCCAAGTGCGAGTCGGACTCGCGTTCCAAGGGTTCCGTATATTACACAATTTTTAACAATCAGTGCCGGATTAAGATATTTTGATGCCCTAAGCATTTCTAGGTGCCCCCTCTCCCTAGGGTCATCAAGATTACATTGATTTTTTGGTAAATTGAGAGAAGTTCATTGCCGCATTACAGCTGAGAATGGAAATCAGTCACATCATTTTATCACGAAAATTGACAGTGCCGCAGCAGTAATGTTGCAACAGAGTACCTAATGCTGTTGCAGTCGCCACCCGAATGTCACCTTTATCATAGCTTAGAAAGTAATAGAAACGCGAGCGAAGCGAGCGCGGAAATTTTTCGATATAAAAACGCAATATGATAGACAGTTGTACATTTTTACTTTTAGTATGGAAATCAGTCACATCATTTTATCACGGAAGTTGACAGTACTGCAGCAGTAACGTTGCAACAGAGTAATGTTGCTGCAGTCGCCACCCGAATGTCACCTTTATCATACCTTATAAAGTTATTGAAAACGCGAGCGAAGCGAGCGCGAAAATTTTTCGATATAAAAACGCAATTTTAGTTTTAGTCCCAACCAGGCGCGAATCCAGGATTTCATACAGAGAAGGGATGGGACAGTTTTCTATCAGCCTAGCTTCGCATAGGGCTCGATATTTAAGGGTCTCAGCGAGGTTGTTTTCATGCATAAAATATGCAAGAAAGCAGAGAGCTTGGAATTGAATTGGCGAAGTGTGAGAAAGGCAGTAGGCCCAGCTGCGAAAGAGGAAAGCTTGGATTTGGATCCACGCCCAAGTGTAATTAAGGCAGAAGATCAACTTTGCCGTAAGGCAGAAGGCCTCGCATAAGACCTAACGCCGAACCGCAAAAGAGTGGGTTGAAATCGAATATATGCATGTAATCACGACTCTTCTACTGCTACCGATTGTTTCCCAAAGAATTACGCGCCATTATTTTTGCAAATTAGCTTTTGGACAGCTAAAAAAATCGTGTGGTAAAAACGATGTGTCTGTCCCTAATTTTAAAATTTGTTCACCTTTTTCAACCTGGCATTTTGGTGCCCCCCCTGAACGTGGTGCCGTAAGCACGTGCTTGTTTTGCTTATTGGTTACAAAGTCTTTATTAATTCAACCATTAAAGTCGACGAGTACAAAAAACTTTGAGCTAGCTCTCAATTTAACATATTTGGGTCAAACAGATCACTGTGTTATGTCTTTCCTGTAGACATACACGAGAGTTAAGGGCTATAAAGGTTAATTTTCTTATTTAACGTGTGGGCAATAGTTAACAGCTTGTGGGCATGTAAGCAATGATTTTATCATAGTTCTCTAAATAAAAGGAGGACCATTTCACGTGGATAAGGGTTAAATAAGAAAATTAACCTTTATAGGCCTTAACTCTTGTGTATGTCTACAGGAAAGACATAACACAGTGATCTGTTTGACCCATTTTTTTAAACATTATTTTTAATTTGACCTTACAATTACTCGTAAGTAGGTAAGACCGTTAAATATTTAAAATGATTATCTTATCAGAAAATTATCACCAATTACTCTAAGAAAACTACTACTCTAAGTAATCCGGCACTGTTAACAATGTATTTTTTATGTGAAACGTGAGTGAAATCTCTTTAAAAAATCCGTAGGGGTCGGATCAAAAACTGTAATTAAGTCCGACTCACGCTTGACTGTACATTTCTAATAGGTTTTCCGGTCATCTATAGGTATAGACCTATTTTATACAATACAATACAATACAAATACTCTTTATTGCACACCTCATTACAGAAAACAATACAAATAATACAGGAAGAAGAGGTTAAACAACAGGCGGTCTTATCGCTAAAAAGCGATCTCTTCCAGACAACCTTTAGGTAGCTTTAGGTAACTTTTATGTATTTTTTTAAAAATTTAAGACTTAGTAGTTTCGGAGATAAGGGGGGGGGAATGGTCATTTTTTGCCTA
Organism: Cydia splendana; assembly: GCF_910591565.1. Lineage (NCBI taxonomy): Eukaryota > Metazoa > Arthropoda > Insecta > Lepidoptera > Tortricidae > Cydia > Cydia splendana. The sequence continues at coordinate 30,735,932 of NC_085960.1, read as the reverse complement.
TTTTCTTGAATAACTTCTAAACTGTTTATTCGAAAATTATAAAAAAAAAATATTTGAGATCCTTACAATAAGCTCTTTCATTTGATATGTAGCATGATATAGTTTAAAAAATTAAATTTTTTCATTTTTTCATTTACCCCCCAAAAGTGGCCCCCATGTTTAAAATTCATTTGTTTGCGTTACATGTCCGTATTTGGGTCACAAACTTACATATGTGTACCAAATTTCAACTTGATTGGTCCAGTAGTTCCGGAGAAAATCGGCTGTGACAGACGGACAGACAGACAGACAGACGCACGAGTGATCCTATAAGGGTTCCGTTTTTTCCTTTTGAGGTACGGAACCCTAACAATAGAAAAAGACTGCCCTGTTACGGCAAAACAGCGTAGGTATCTTATGACATATTTCCTACCTAGAATTCTAGATAGGTACGCTGTTTTGTTATAACAAGACAGAAGAGAGGAGAGTAACAAAACTAATAAATAACAAAAAGTGCCTATCGTCACGATACTCATGCCCATTAATTTTATGGAGAGTATTTTTGGACTATAATATCGGTTGAGTTAACATGAATTAACATCGCATAAATAACTTCTTTGTTTAAGTCTTTCTATTTTAGACTAGGAGCTCCTGCATTTTTAAGGGAAAACGTCGTTTATTCAGCGCATTAGTGTTACTTCGAGGTTGCACTGGAATTACCGACTGAAACTAATGCTACAGTAAAACAAACGCAAACTGTAATTTTACCGTTTTCAGGGGTTCCACTCTACAAGACCTACAATTTAATTATTTATATTGCCAGCGTTACTTCCTAATACATAAATTCAAACTGCGTTCACTTGGTTAAGATTTGTAGCACTAACAAATTGATAATATTTCATATTTTTATTACTTATTCCTCAAATCTAAATAAAACAATTTCGAGCGCAAAAACAGAGTGCATAGGATATATTATGGTATCTTAATTTATTTTCTATATTTCTGGAAAACGAATATGAAAGTAATTACCTAAAGTGAAAGTGAACGTCACAGCTTAGGGCCTCGGTGCAATATTGCCTAAGGATATTTATTTACCGTGGTCCGTGGTAATTCAAATATCTGAATATTATTAACTAAATTAAATAATCTTAATGCAGTTAAAAAACACTGTATAAACAATCATACTTAATACAACGGTGTCATATTTATTCTCTTTCGTACCTACCTGTGAACACATTAAGGCAAAATATTTAAAAAACGAAAGAATTTTTCTCGTATGGCAAAGGGCCTTTTTGCGAAGTCTCTCACTTGTTAAAAATAGTCGTACCCGGTCGTGACGTTCGTCAAACAGCCGCGTATTTCCTTTTAACCCCTTAGAATATATGTTTTCAACAGCGGTCAAATACCTACTTATTTTTCAGTATCCTGACGGAAAACCTTTCTAAAGACAACGTGGTTGACTCCTAAATTACCTATGTCATAGTTGTTGTCACATAGTAAACAGATTTAACATTCAGACGATCTATATTTTCATGGATTTAAAAGATTTAGTAATATTTCATACGCGCTGGTATATTATTACGTTCGAAACCCACTCCGGGTGCTATTAGAGATCCGTGGAAATATTAAAATGTAAGAATATAACTTTTGTAATGTTTTTATGAATATAGTAGCAAAGAGAATTTAGACTAGAGGAATATTGTCAAAGTATATGTACGAGTAGTCAGTACATTTACTGCCATCTTTCGACACAAATGATTAAAACTTTTAGAACGCCATTTGACTTTGATCCTTATTCTTTCACTGATATGTGTTAAATTTATTAAATATCAAAAAGTATCGCCTTCTACTCGAAGACAGGCCAGGTAGTAAAGAGATAGGCCATCTTTTCGAACGATGGCGCCATACCTTTGGCCTATCCTCTTTGATACTAGTAATATTGTCGACGATTACCGCCATAGTTACTCATGAAATATTGAACGGTAATTATATCACGTAGAATGAATTTAACATACACACATACGTTCCGAACGCCTTACACAGTTCGTGGTCAATGGAAGCCTATATGGAGGACAAATATATACACCACTGTCGAAATTACAATGTGCAAACTACCCACATACAAAATAGTTTTCCAAAAATTATATATTTTTGTCATAAAGCTCGTTATACATTACAACGATGTATTACGTAACGCTATTATACTAAAATTTCTACACCATTCAACAAATAATCTCGCAGTCCTGTCTAGCTTATTCCTTTATCAAGTAAATTGTTGTATGTAGGTAGAGTCAGACCGTGAAAAGTCTGCAGCGGATTTGATAGCCCACGCAGTGCAAGTGTCATTTTAAACGTTAAACTTCTATGAAATTATGACGTATAAATAGCACTTACACTGCGTGGGCTATCAAATCCGCTGCAGAATTTTGTTGGTGCGACTATACCTAATTATTTTCATTATACGCGATAAATGTAGTTATATAAGTACCATCAGTTAGGAAAATAAATTCAGACCGGGACGTCTTTAAGGAAAAATAATCGAAAAAAGAGTTAATACAAAATTAGTTTACAAAACAAGATATAAAAAAATGTAAGGAAAAATCAAGTTATATGTAAAACATTCCTATATTTACAAGGCAAAATATATGTACTCGTATTTTCAGACGTATTGAGATGGGGGTAATCCATCGAATCGAGGCCACCTGGATACTTACCTCACACAATTACATATCCCTCCCTGGATACTTACCTCACACAATTACATATTCCTCTAATTTGGTGAATACAGACCTCACAAAGTAAAAATCTAACGGCAACCTCGAGATACCAATACTAATTTGATAAATGATCAAAGTAACTACGAATACCGACAAACGTTAAGCCCTTCTTCATTCAAAGAAACAAGGGAGGTATTCAGAAACGTACAATAGTATACTAAACTTACTATAGTATTATTGCGTCGTGCACACTCTCAGGTTAAGTTCCATTCTTGTGTGCGCACTGATTATCGTCATACTCAGTATAATTAATATCAGACAAAATAAGACTGCAACTGGACAAAGAGGTATTTGCTGTATGCTGGATGGATATATGATAAATACAAAGACTGCCATGTGCCGCTCTCATCCTTCAGTTTTCTACGAACTTGATTCTTGCGATTCCAATGCTGCTATTTCCTGGCCCCTATTTCACCAAGCCGACATTTGTCAGTGACATATGTCGAGTGACAATTGTCAAGTGACAGGTGACAAGTGACAATTTCATAAACTGTTTTTGTATAGAAGTGCTTATAAACTTGACAGGCATTTAGTTACAATTGTCAATCTTTCATTTAATGACAATGATTTGATGAAACAAGAGTAGTTTTTATAAGTCGACATTTTTGTCAATTTGTCGGTAATTTTTGACATGAAATCGGAGCTGTGTCAGGCTTAGGTGACAATTGTAGTGTTTTCGTTGTTAGCAAACCCCGTTATTGGCAAACATTGGCAAAACTTTGTACCCTAAATTCGCCTTTAGGGTACAAATAAAAATCGCTTTAAATCGCTTTTAAATTCTTTTTAACAAGCATGAAATCATAATACCACTATAAATAGTAATTGTAGCCTACGAAGGCGTTTAGTACTTCAACATTTAGGATTTGGATTTGGAATAAGTCTCAGTATAGTTTTGATTAAGTTGGGGACCGGTAGCGAAATTAGGTATGTTTAGGTAGGTATTGTTTTTTTTAATAATTTACTTGGGCGAAGTTGGGCACTAACGGTAAAGTCAGAGTTTTGGTTAGAAAATGAATCTCCGCGAAAGCAACAGAGGTGATATTCTTATACAACGGAATATATAAAGTAGGTACGAATAGATTTCTGCTTTGACGTCACTGCACTTTGCATTTGCGGAAAAAATAACTTAAAAGTAACAAAAAAATAATTCTTTCACGCCTTATCAACAAATAATGTAGGTATACGCTGCATTAGATGGGGTTGGGATCTCAATCAATATCATGTTAGTGATGACAACACGGCACATTGAAAGCAATTAACGATCTCTTGTCAAGAATTGACAAATATATCGACTAGTAAAAATTACCCTTGTTTCACAAAATAATTGTCATTAAATTTAAGATGGACAATTGTACCAAAATACCTGTCATGTTTATATGAAATTCTATACAAAACAATTTACGAAATTGTCACCTGTCACTTGTCAATTGTCACTCGACATATGTCACTGACAAATGTCGGTGTGGTGAAACAGAGGTCTGTCATTTTTTGACAATTGTCGTACCTGTCGTACTTGGTGAAATAGGGGCCTGGAGAGCGATTCGACATTTGTCATGAATCGGTTAGGGATATGATCCGTCAGCTGTCAACAGTGACATAAGTGACATTTCTTCACCGAGAAATTCAAAAGCAGGGGTGCAAAACTCCTCCCTTTGGGCAAACTCGGCTCCATTCGGCTCAGCATTGCTTCGAGCAATTATTAGGGCAATTATTGACGTCCCTTTGCGTGCACGACCACAGATAAGATAATGGCTTGAATTTTGACAACACTAAATAACCGAAAGGGATGGTGCCATATATTTAGGAAGTTTTCTTTTTGTAGGTAAAGTAGTACTCTTATTCGGTGGCAAAATTAAGTAATTAAAATCTGGATTCCGCAAATTGCTACGTCAACGGCATACTGATATTGACATCAAATTTGTGTCATCTTATAAATACGTTTCTGAATAACCCTCAAGCTGTCTGGGAGGCAAATTAGTCTAATTTATCCGCAAAGGCACTACAGATTCAGAGCATGAATGTGGTGTTAATTCAGTATGTTGCTGAAAAGAAATTTGTTTTTGCCCGCAACGTTACTATGTTCCCTTTTTCATGATAGGAAAAGCTTTTTCTTTTTCGAATTTGGACCTCGTGGATGCATGGTTCGTCAGTTATAAATCAGCGACGGAGATGGGACTACGTAATTAGAGTACCGTATCACCACTTATATTAAAAATATAAATAAATATTTTATGTCATCTGTAGAAACGATTCCAGCATTTTCTAAATAAACCGACTGAAAGTAAAAAGATTATGCAAAAGCTACGGAACTCTTCATCCGCCGTTTATACCGACGACTGACTAACACCGGTATATAAAGCCAACTCTGCAAAGTTGAGCCACATTTAACCGCAAACATGTCTGAATTTACGAATTTCGAACCAATGTTTCAAGAAACGTATAAGTTCATACTGGATCGTATAAAGTCGAATCAGGTATTTGTGTTCTATTTTATTTGCTCTTGATTTGTTTTATTTTTGTTTGTAGGTAGATATTATCGTTTCTAGGCATTTTTGATAAATATTTAGTTTATGAGTGTGTGTAACTGATCTTCTGTGTTGCTACTATTCTGATGTTTAGAAACATTTCCAGGTGAAAAACAGAACTAAGACTTAGGTGCAGGCAAACCGTGATACCATACAGATTGGAATCCATCTGGACGGTTTTAGTATAGTAATGTAATCGTTTGTTTTTCATTGTGACTTCTTTTGGAGCTTAGATAGTGTCCTTTTGCAGGACTACGAGTTTACGAGTAAGATCTCTTCCTTAACCCCCATCCTCCCTATTTATGACAACTTCTGACCATTTGTTGAGAAATGCGTCAAAGAGTCCTCCTACCGAAATTATTATTTTTCCTCTCTTTCAGATTTATATAATGGATGAAGAGTCGCGGCGGGGGCGTTTGTGTTGGATTAAGTTGGTAGTGAACATCCTGGCGGCAATCAGCCACACGGCTGGCGTGTTAGAGAGGATCGGTCAGGGAGCTGACTTAGTACAGCTGTCCACTGATTTATCAGCTGCGCTTATCCTTTGGCAAGGTAACAAAAAAATAGGAGCGCAATTCGTTTTTTAAATAACATCATAATTAGTTTTATCTGATCACAGCCTTGTGACTTCGTTTATTATCATGCTGTAAGTAACAAATTTAGTGATTAACAATTAATTGCAACTTACGGTTGCGGAAGCTAAGATTAGTTTCACAATTTCTAACTACGCGAACGAAGTCGCGGGCCTTAGCTTACATAAAAATGACTAGACCGCTTAGTATGACTTGCATTGTCACGCGCGACTCCATACTTGAAATCCCGCTAGACATATGGAGTCGCGCGTGACAACGCAAGTCATGCTAAGCGGTCAGAATATGTCATCTTCTTTTAGCGTCCCTCTTGTACATACAACTCTGTTTAAACCGAAAGTTGCTTAAGAACTTCCTTGTACACATGGGATTGAATTGGCGGACCGACGATCAGCTGCGCCCGGACATGGTCGCAGTCAAACATGAGTACGTTACCACATTCCTCAGGTGGATTTCGGGTAAGAATTAAAATATATTGTTAATAATCGAGAGGCCTGGAGAGCAGTGGTAGGAAGAATAACCCATAGGAGTCACGTCCCTCAGACATGAGGTCACAACCACGAAGAAGACCCAAAGGGTAAAAAACGGGACCCTATTACTAAGACTCCTCTGTCCGTCTGTCTAGCTGTCACCAGGCTGTATTTCATGAACCAATGATAGCTGCTAGAGAGTTGAAATGTTCACAGATGACGTATCGCTGTTGCCGCTATGACAACAAATACTAAAAAAATAATATTTAAGTGGGGCTCCCATACAACAAACTTAATTTTGCCGTTTATTGCGTAATGGTACGGAACCCTTCGTGCGCGAGTCCGGTAGTTCACACTTGGCCGGTTTTTCTTCTTCTTTTATATTAATATAGGTGCTACGGAATAGTTAAATGTAAGTACTTATAAAAATATTTTTTCGGTAATTGCTGGTACTTTGCCTTCCTATTTGTAAGGTCTCCCGGAAACTAATAAGTATTATACCTATTTACCTAATAAGTAGAAAGGCTGTAATTCAAAAATTTTAAAATTGAATAAATTGTGACGATTCTTCACACTATTAATTCATAGGCCAATTACCAATAAATTATAACATGTTTCTTTATTGAAAAATATACATGTTCATCGCAATGCACATACTACGTAAGATTATTTCGTCGCCTCCCGACACGTTGAATGAATCGGAGACATTTTGAAGATTTTTCGATTTGCCGCTTCACACGCGGGCGGCGCGATTGATTGACTCCATGATTCGACGACGTAACGTTTCCCATTTATATGAAGATCTCCGGAGGGCGAGCGATCTCCTAGAAATGGGGGGTTCGAACTAGGGATGTGGGGATGAAACATGCCTGGAACCCTTGTTCGATGCAAATGGAAGATTTCCCAAGACAAGGGAACATTCGAACTGGAAGGCTTGGTCACTTTTTCTTTAGTATAGATGACATATGTTTCAGTTATTAATTTATATACATATAGTATAGAAGTGTGTCTATTTAAAAAACACAAATCAAACATATTTAATAAAATAGTTTGATTTTTTCTCTAAGTTGTAAGAACTTGCTAATTAAATCTATTCATGGTAAGGTGCCCGAAAAGACACTCAGCCGTATTCGAACAATGAGATACGTCAAATACTACATATTGAAACGATATGGATTGGATATGTCAGTGTCAAAAAGGTGTCAAAAGTGACGTGAAGAAACGTCAATTTTGACACTTGTATGACACTGACATATCTAATCCATATCGTTTCTAGATCTATTAACTGACGTATCTTAAAGTTAGAATCGGGCCGACTGCCTTTGCAGACGGCGTGCGGCAGTAGGAAAAATTAAAATCCCCCAATATATCTTTAAGCGAGCAATATTCCCAGGAAAAGCACGTCACTAACCAGCATTCCGTTTCTTACACGACACGCCTTCGTCATGTCGTTTCTAATTAGTTATTGTTCAGGAATTACAGTGGCGATGAGTGAAAGAGCTTTTTTATCATTATTTTCCGCAACAAAAATAAAACAAAGAAAAAGCAACCCTCTATTTTCTGTTTTCTGATGTATTTCCTGATCTGTTGCGCTGACAGCACTGCATACACCCGTACGTTCGTAAGTAATACGTAACGTTCGAAATTCCAGCGGAGCGGAGAAGAGATGTAGATTACAATACAACCAATGCTATTATTGGTTGAAACCTGCACGTCTGCTCTCATCTCCGCTCCTATCCGCCTCAATGCCTTTCCATTGAGCTGCTCACCTTGTGTTTTTCAGTAAAATTGATAAATTATCAACAGTGTGAACAATTCTTACACTATCTAATACAATTCATTTCTTTGCAGTTTTCTACAAAGCGGTAAATACGTACTTGTTTCTGTACCTAATGCCGCGTTTAGCGTATACAGCTGTGAAACATTTCATCTTAAAAGACAGTGTGACATTCGTGACGCCATTCTATGTGAAGATGCCATTCAAATTCGATGACAACTTCTTACTGTACAGCCTCGTATATTTGGCCGATTCTAAAATCTGTAAGTACTCCAAGGATTAATTGAACTTCTAGTAAATTCTCACAGCGAAATTCTACTAAACTACCCGACATTTTGTAATCAGTTTTGTTTGAGAGAGATAAAAGATTCTATCTCCATTGTTGAATTGGTACAATACGAGGGTTGGTTTGTAAGTTTTAAACAAATACTAGCTACTGTCTGCGACTTCTTCTGCGTGGAATAATGATGATTATAATTGATCAAAACTATCTTATATCCTTTCCTGGAATTCAAACTATCTGCATGTGAAATATCATCTAAATCGGTTCACCGGTTTAAGCGTGAAGAAATAACGGACAGACAGACTGAAGTCACGTTTGCATGTATAATATAAACAATAAGCAGGGATAAATAAATCCCTCGCATTTGCAATTAAATGTTTAAATATCGTGCGTAGTACCCGTCCACAAAACCACATATCATTATAGTAAGCACTATCACATACACAGCAGTGAGTCTGACATGGAACTCACGTGGTGAAAGTCTGGCCGAGACAATTACCCATTATGCACTCTCCGTTAAATCGTAGAGTGAAATCAGAAATGTAACTTGCTGCTATTACTACATAGGTACTCTGATGTTACATGCAGTTTTATATTCTGAAATAAAATTACCCGAAGGGCTATCCAAGATGTCAATCGTTTACGCTCCGTAGCGAACGAAACTCCAAGGCTCTGTTGCACTAATATGGAAGAGTGACAGAGAGAGAACCGTATCGTTCGCTACGGCGCGACCGATTGGCATTTTGGCTAGACACCCTGAACTGATTTCATAAAGAAGTAAAACCAATTTAACAAAAATACAATAATCGCTATTCAGCATTTTTCCCTACTTGGTTTTTTAGTATGACACTATAAATAAATAAATAAAATAATAATTTAATATAAACATTTGACAGTACAGGATGTAGGCTACCTAGTGACTTTCGACCTGTTATTCATGAACGCCGCCCTGCACCACCTCCGCGTGATGTTCGTGATGCTGCAAGACGACCTGAGACACGTGCATGAAGAAAGCGTTGAACAGGCGCAGAACACTTTGAGAAAAATCATCCCGCTTCACCAAGATTTACTGAGGTAAGCAATAATGAAATCACGGTAAACATTGCACCGTACATAGTTAAATACTCGTACAAGCTAATGAAAGCTGGCACTGAGACTTATTGATCACGTTAGTTGAGGACATACTTGTATAACTTGTATTGTTACATTTTCGTGTAAATCACGATAAAACTATCAAAAGTAATCTGCTTCAAATATATTTTATAATTATTGATTTATTTAAATAAAAACAAGACTGAGACGATGGATATGTCGAAAATCTCGAATCAAATACTCTTCGTCTGACTAATGAAATCTAAAATTAATGAAAAAACAAACATTTTTTATTTCATGAAGTCAAAGTTGGGCCCATAAATAGTAGAAGTTGTTGAATACCTATGACCTTCAGATTTGGTAAAATACTGATTTACTAAAGCTGATACTAACTTAATGACGTCGAGAGGACTTTATGTACGAGGGGCGTTCAATATATAATGAGAATGAGATGGAAACTCTTTAAATATTAGGAAAGTAAATACTGGCCAGTAAAGCTAATCTACCTAGATGATTGCCATGAAAAAAAAACTAACTGTTTTTTGTTTAAAAAAAAAAGTATGGCGATTTCTTTGCGATGCTATTGAGTACGTTAGCGAAAATGGAGAAAATTGAACTGCGCGCCGTTATCAAATACTTGTGTTTTAAAAAAAATTCTACGGACCAAGTCAATTTAGATTTACGGGACACTTTAAGGTCTAATGCTTCTCCGTATTCGACAGTCACACGTTGGTGCGCCGAATTTAGACGTGGAAGAACATCGACCATGGATGACCCCCGCTCCGGACGTCCTACTACAGCAGTAACTGAAGAAATTGTGAAAAAAGTCGAAAACTTAGTTTTGGCGGACCGTCGTGTCACGGTTCGTTTTATTGCTGAAAATGTAAAGATTTCAACGGGGAGCGTGCATAATATTTTACATGAACGCTTGGGTATGAAAAAGGTATCAGCGCGTTGGGTACCCAGAATGCTTACTGATACGCAAAAACAAACTAGAGTCGAGATTTGTCAAGAAGCTTTGGACCTGATACAGCAAGACCGGGAACTTTTTTTGGCGCGATTTATAACAATGGACGAAACATGGCTCCATTATTACGACCTTGAAACGAAACTGCAGTCTATGACATGGAAAAGGCCATCATCTCCAACTCCGAAGAAATTCAAGGTGGGCCCATCTGCCGGTAAGGTCATGGGCTCTGTTATTGGGATGGTAAAGGGGTCGTAATGATTGAGTATCTCGAGCATGGAGCCACTACCACGGGCACTTTATATGCCAAACAAATAGCAACATTGCGCAATGAGATCCGTGAAAAACGGCGAGGTAAACTCTCGAAAATTGTGTTGTTCCATCAGGACAATGCACCGGCACACAAGTCCGCCGTTGCAATGGCTGCAATACGTGATGTTGGTTTCGATATCCTTAAGCATCCTCCGTACTCACCAGACCTCGCCCCTAGTGATTTCTACCTATTTCCGAGATTGAAGGAATTCCTAAGAGGCAAGAAATTTGAAGACGACGACGCGGTAGTCGCTGCAGTACAAGATTTTTTAAGTACTCAAGATAAAACCTTTTTAGAAATGGAATTTTAAGTTTAGAAAAAAGATATACTAAGTGTATTATGCTAAAAGGTGACTTTGTCGAAAAATAAAATAACATTTAATAAAAGTTGTATATAACATACTCATTCTCACTTTTTATTGAACGCCCCTCGTACCTAATAATTTAAAATAAATATAGCCCTATTTAATATAATGCACGAGTATTGACTGCGCACGAGCTCGAAAAAATCGAAGGGTAGCTTTGCTCACCCCCAGCGATTTTGCGCTAAGTACACACTCCTCCCTCTGTCCCCTGGTTTCTAAAAACGTTATTCATAAACGTCTGTCAAATCTAATTTAATAAGCCCTGCATAATCTTTTATCCCTTCCGTCATTTTGACACCATCAGTGTTTGTAAAAAAGGGACAAATTTTCACAGAGATTGGTCCAATTAAGCACTGCAATAAATTAATGCCGTGAGTTAAAGTAAGTTAGCCTATTATACCGTTTCATATGCAGTAAATCTTTAAATAAATTATTTGATTCCATACAAAATAATTTGTTTTTTGCATATTATGAAATTCATCATATTAGTTTGAGTTTCTTCTTTTGATGATATTGTTACAGGTTGATGTTTGAGCTCAGCGACGCGTTTGGTGCCATTTTCATAATTCACTTGGCTTTCTTTTCTGGAACCATGTGCTTCTTTGGTTTTGCTGCTCGAGTAAGTAATTTCCAATAATAAATCCCTTTTCTGATTTTCAGAACCAGAGGTGGTTTTTAAAATTAGGTATCCTCTGGCACTAGCACGTGGTTATTTTTTCCTTCCGAATATTTAATCAAAGCATAATATATTAATATATTTGCCGAGGTCAACCCCCTTTATCATATTAAAACTCTATAAGCCTCAATTTGTTAATTTTCGTTTTACCCCTTTCTTACAAATACATTCGTTTAAATAACAGATTAAGACAGATAAATAGCTAATTGAGACTTGTAGCTAACTTTTATGAAGTAAAGAAAATATTTACAACTCAAGCGCAATTTTTAAATTTGGCGCCCAACGTGGGTCCGCGGCCGTGGTGTTGTTGATTTGATTGGGTTCACTAACGGTCGGTATGTATCACTAAAAATAAAAACGTTTGGCGGGTGGCGTTATTTATTTCGACAATAGTTGTTGGTGCAAGAACTCATCTTGCCCGCGCTCACGCAAGCGACTAGAAATTTGACCATTAGAACACAGCGGTAGTGAGGCGTCATACAAATCTCTACAAAACTGAAGCCTATTTCACAGCAGCGGGTAGGAAATACAAAATAAGCAAACCGGTGCAAAACAAACGCCATAGGTACACAGCCAGGTGTGGCATTCAATCTTTACAAATTGATTTTATTTCGACATCATTCGCAGTGCAGCAAGCTTTCGCTGCGCTACGTGTAATATCAAGTTCATATCGATATATATACTACGAATGCAGTTCCTAATCAGTGTTGGCAGTAATCATAGAAAAATATTTCAGATACATTGCAGCCCCGAAAGCATCAAAAACTTGTTCGCGGCAAATATAATTTTGGTTTGCATTTATACATGCTGTTATTATGGCCAAAATCTCACTGATGCGGTAAGTTTTAGTTGAAAATAATCTTACTTAGGTCGTCAATTTTTGTCTTGGCATAATTGTATCTAAATCGATTGTCTGTTGTCATCCACTTTTATCTAAAATAATCGTAGCCGATTTCGAAAACTTATTTACAAATTCATATATAAATAAACAATAGTCCTCCATGTCGTATCCGACAACGGAGACCTTTACATTTTTTTCTGATGAGCACGTATACCTATGGGTGATGACCCATATATAAATTCATAGAATACGCAACAATCACAACAATCCTCACGCAACAAGAATATGCAATCCTATTTGACCCATGTTGAAATTTGAATTCATTTTCAGAGTGTCGACATCGCTCAAGCGGCCTATGAAAGTCAATGGCATCTGAAGTCACAAGAATACAAAAAATGCATTCTTATCATCATGCTGAGGTAAGATAACTTATTATATCGAACACGGTGTCGATTTCACTACGAATCAAACGAAGGCCAATTTGGCGTTTAAGAACTATTGATTTGACCCTCATATAATTCGATACCTTTGGGTTCAATTGGCGTAAAGGACAAAATGCTAGTTTTCAGGAGAAGCGAAAAACTGCGAGTTTTTTTTTAATTTTGATATATTTTTGTTGTTTATCGAGCTATATTTTTGATGTGTATTAGAAAAGTACTCAAAATGTTAGTCTCTTTAACCTAAATTAGCAATCATATCTATAAATTAAATAGGAAAGAAGTTAATGTCCTTTAAAATTGGTCAAAAACAGTATCAATGTCCTTTCCGCCCATGAAATTTTTGATAATTTAGTGAACCTTGTTTAGTAAGGGGTCGTAAGGGACGTTATCAGACTATTTTATTCCAAATTTGGGGTGTATTAGTTACCACCCACGGTACACATGTTAACTGTTTTCAGCATAGTTTACTGTTACGAAGCTTTAAAATATATCAAACGGTAGTTAAATATGCTAGGTATATCCCGATTACAGTTGTTATTATTATTTTTCTTATAACATAGTAATAATAAAGAAAACACAATATTTTTAACCGATTATATAATAAAAAATAATTAAATGCTCAAAAAGTTGCTAACATTCGGGAATGAAGATAAAGTAAATGTCCCAGTGCTTAACACTAGCCGCCTTATATTATAACAATCATAACATAACAGCTTTTAATCATAACAAGGGAAGTATTAGATCCATTAACTATGATTAGAATTAGCATATCAAGCATTTGAACGTTTACTTAGTGAATAAACGTCCAAAGACTATAATTCAATACAGTAAGTTATAATAGGTAATAATACTGTTATTTTTTATTCCTTCTTCTTTATAAATTAATAAGCGAGAATTACATTAATGTCAATTTCACTTAAGAACTAAGAAATAAACTATCAGTAAACTCTAAAACTATAAATTACAACTAAACCCAAACTAACCTATAAAAACTAATCAAATAACCCACCCCGTATCGCCCCCGGCGCAAAGGTGCCCATCACACTTGCTGCGTTACCGCGTTGAACCGCGATGGACAACCTCTGCGCTAGGAACGATCCGGAGCGGGGGTCGAGACCCCTCTGCTGCAGGCGACGCCCCAGCTCCCCGAGAAAAGTTTTCGCCTCCGCGCACTAACACCCAGAAGTCTCCACAGCCAAGGGGACGAACAAGTAGTTCGTTAGCCCCGAGTACTTGTCCCTTTTTAGGGACGCCGCCTGCTCAGCGGCTGCACCTGCCGACCGCACAGTGCGGCCAAGGTGCGTGGCGGCAAATGTGCTGACGCAGGTGGCGTCCCACAAAAGGCACTTTCCTTTCTCCCACGGCACCAGAGTCAAACCGTCCGGCCTTTTGCCATCTGACCGACTAAGGCCCGGCGGCTCCAGCACACACGGGACGTTGGCTGACACCAGCGCCCTTCGAACAATGTCGTTCAACGCGTGGTGGCGTGGAAAATTGTAGCCGAGCTCAAGCAATGACACAAATAATTAAATTACGCACAAATAACCACTTCCACCGCTCAGGGACGGATAATAAACAGTCATAACATAACCCTGCGCTGATCAAGCTGCATGCCCAATGAGAATCGGGATAGTGAGGCGATGGGCAGTCGCTGATACACCTGTCTCGTTCTCCTAATCAACAAGAAATGCGAGTCGGAAAGGTACAGAGTGAATTATTTGTGTATAATTGCACAGGCTAGTACGTTGTCGCAGGACTATAAGAGATTCCACTGCGAGTAAAACAATGATAGTTGCGGAAAAAACACTGAACTGAGGTTTCATTACATTACATTTTAGTAGTAAAGGACCCATAAAACGATTTATTTATTTGGCATTATAGACCTTTACGCCCATGAACAAAGATAACAGCGGAAAAAACTCTTAGCGTAAATGTTTTCAAATTTAAGTGCAAACATTACATTATATTAATAAAGGTCCCAGAAAACGATTTATTTGATATTATTCACCGCTACGTCCATGTTATTTGTTTTAAATTTAGAGTTTAGAAACTAATTTGAGGTAGTAAAAGACACAAGTATTAGAAAAGTCCTTTACAACCTTGTTCACTTCTTATACTTATAAAAAAAATATTTTTAGACCGGGTCGTAAAGGGCAAGTACAATAATATAAATAGTAAAATATGTCCTTTACGACCATCTTGACCATACGATATGAAAAATCAAGACAAATGAAGGGCTTAAAGGACGACAAAAGACATGTAAGTCATTTACAACAATATTTATATTTAGCGGTAACCTTTACGATAATACCTTTGAACATTTAATTTGTAACTGGTCATTTACGCCCCTTGAGCTAAGCTGTTTTTGCAAAATCATAGTAAAAAATTGGGTCGTAAAGGTCACTTTTTAAGAGATATCGAAATTTTAACTATACAGAACGATAGCGCTTGGAATTCTGAACAAAACTGTATATATAACTCATTTTCGCCAAAATGTCCTTTACGCCAATTGAACCCAAAGGTATCGAATGTTCAGCGAGAATTAATGGTTTAGGAGAAATCATTCATTTGTATTCCTGATAGTTCGTGCCCACCTCAATTTTGTACTTTGATTATTTCAAAAAGTATGAATACATGTCGAATATACCCTTACAGAATTATGTCACAAAACCGGGATCTTCAGGAGATTTTATCTGTTCACATAGATATCAATATTTGAAGCCAAACTTCGATGACTTCTCAGAAAACTATAAATTTTCGTTGAACTCGGCCCTCTATCATACCTGGGCTTTCGTTTAATCGATACTGAACGCGACAACCTGTATCTTTTCACTTTGTATGCTTTATTTAAGCTTTCGTTTCTATTTGCGTATTCTTTTAAAGGGCTGGCATTGGCAACGAACGTAATGACACTGCTGGAGTTGCAAGCGTCCAAAAACTATGCGTCCGCTTCCATCAATCGCCTGTTTATTACTGCTGTAATATTAAAACATAGAAGGAACCTACATAAACTGCCTACATACAAGCATACATTTAAAGTGAGAGATTTAAACAATTGCCACACCTTAGTTTTCCTATTTTGTCAATTTCGTTAGGTACGAAAAACTTTTTTTCACTTTTTGAATCAAACGAAAACGAGGGCTAAAAGATTGGGTCTCAAATGTTTAGGAAACGATTTTCGTATTTTAGATCGACTTTCTATTCGCGTCAAGAACAGATTCGATGCCGAATTGCCGACGAGCGTGAGCCCGGCCTGACAGCCAATTAGGATATTTGGGTATTATTGTAATCTAATACGTACAAAAATATAATATATCGTAGAATGGGTAATAGTACTTGACGCTTCTCGTAAATATTTCTAGAGTTTCAGACATGTGTGCCTACGTCAAACACACCACGTATTTAAATGTTTCTCGTGCTCATTCTGCTCAATCTGACGAGAAAACTTCCTCGACAAAGTCAAGTTTGTTGCAGGTCGCAGAAGGCTCAGTACATCAAATCCACGAGTTTCAGCGACGTATCGTTGGAAACTTTCACCAAGGTACTTAACGCAGACGTCTGGCGCGATGCAACCTGTGTATTTAAACGTTTGAATTATTCCTTATGATGGCGGTAAATATGACGAGGAAACCCAATTAGCTAAACAAACATAATGAAGAAGACAAATCGCCAAACGCGAAATATGTGTCGTTGAGAAGTTCCGTTCTAGTCTCCATTAGCAGTTGCACTTCATTAAATGTCACTTATTGATGAAAATACAAAAATCCCATCACCAAAAGTAGATTTTGACAAAAATAGGCCAATTTGTAAGTATTCTTTAAAACAAAAAAATATAATTCCATTTTGAAATGATGGAGTTCAGAGTTAACAAACATTTAAAAAAACATGTAACCGAATCGAGAACCTCCTCTTTATAAAATTTCAGTCAGTTAAAAAGGAAATCTGTTAACTGTAACTGTTAAAAAGCATAACAAAAATACATCACGCTAATTCGGGCTATGTTTTGAGTTTACATATGGTTTTTTTATTTTATTTTTATAGGTATTATCTTTCTCTAACAAATGTAATTGTAATTATTTATCAAACTGACTGATATTTTTACGCAATAGTAAGTTCGAAAGACGTAAATTGTAGTCCGGAATAGGTACGTATTCATTATTATTCACAACGACGGGGCTTAATCGCATAAAATTCAGTTTTAAATTACCTGTAGGTACCTATTGGTTAAAAGGGGCCGTATGTCGGCAACTCGGCCACATGCAACAGCTCTATGACAATTTTATTCACTTGCCAATATTAAAGATTGGATATCTTAGCCTCGGGCTGTTTCCCTAGCCCGATATTAGTTAGTTCGAGCCACAGAGCTCTGTGCTCACTTTTTATTGCGCTTCTCTACAAAAATATTACATTTGAGAGTATTTGAACTTAAACGCCCTCGAGCTTTAAGCAAACGGAACTCCTTGGTTATTTGAAAGACATTAGAACCAGTTTTTTATTGAATGTGCTTGTCATTTTAGAATTTTAACATAGTATCATTTCATAGCATTATTTGCCAGCCAATGGTGAAATCAGTGTAATATACTGTCCTCAAATAACTTGCTTATTTTTTTATTTGCAAAGTTTATATTTTACAGTAAGTACCTACTTATAAAGAAATATCACCAGTTTAGCAACATCTGCTGCTGACTGTATTAGTTTCAAATTAAAAGCGATAACGAATTCCCTTGATTGATAAGTAAACGTACCCTTATCGAATCGAATACCGGCTTGTAGCCGTTTTGCCGCGGCGTTGACTAACTTTCAAGTTCTTAGAAGTTTCCCTTTGACGCCAAGGAACTTAGTTTTAATAAGGGACAACTTGTCAAAGAATATTATAATACAGTTTGTTTCCTACCTGCAGCTCTTATACTTTTGCATAATAAAATCAACGGCCAAGAGCATGTCGGGCCAATGGCCATGTTCAGTGTAAAGGGCTCCGTAGTAACCCGACCGTCAAAATAGGCAGCCTAGTAAATGAAAAAAATAAAAATGAAAATGAAACTATTTATTCAACTATCAAAAATGCAGCTAATGGAATATTTTTAGTTATTTTTCATTAAATATTTTTTTGTTATTATTTCACCACGTTTTCGGCGTGATTGATACATACGGGTACCTATATCCGTGCCAAACGTGGAGCTACTAACGATCACTGAGCTAAGCCGCGGTCAGACAGGCAGACAGGCGGACATGGCGAAACTACAAGGGCACCTAGTTGACTACGGGCCCTAATAAAAAAAGGGTAAAAATTAGGTACTCGTTAGGGCTCCGTACCCAAAGGGTAAAACGGAACCCTATTACTAAGACTCCGCTGTCCGTCCGTCCGTCCGTCCGTCCGTCTGTCACCAGGCTGTATCTCACGAACCGTGATAGCTAGACAGTTGAAATTTTCACAGATGATGTATTTCTGTTGCCGCTATAACAACAAATACTAAAAACAGAATAAAATAAAGATTTAAGTGGGGCTCCCATACAACAAACGTGATTTTTGACCGAAGTTAAGCAACGTCGGGCGGGGTCAGTACTTGGATGGGTGACCGTTTTTTTATTGCCGTTTTTTACATTATGGTACGGAACCCTTCGTGCGCGAGTCCGACTCGCACTTGCCCGGTTTTTTTTAAGTTACTCATGCTACAGAAGAAAGTAGCGGCTCCATTCGGGAAATGAATTAGAGACTCACTAGATATGAAATAGTGAAAATATGTGACGTTCTACGGAAAAAGGTACCTTATGGCGTCAGCCGCCATAAGGTATCTTTTCAGTGGCTTTTCCCGAATCGCGCCGTAGGGTTGAAGTTTTTTCAGGAAATAGTGTTATGTTCGTGGAAACGCGTATACACGTTGTTGTTCTAGTCGGGATATAGTGTTTGTATTTGTATTTTGTGATTCTGAAGTGTAGTAATCTCTTCCTTTTCAAATTACTTCATACTTCAGTAGGGTTGATGTAAAAACATTCGAATTAAAACCACCTTGATTTGCAAGAAGTAGTATCGAAATTATATATTATTCCTCATTGTAGTCGCGTCGAGGGAGTACCTAAATAAATTATTTTCTTTCATAATGAATTGTGTATTGATCACTTTCATTTATATCATTTCCAGATACTGAACGTGACTTGGTCGTTCCTGTCGCTCATCACTGAAGTATATGAAGCATAAACACCTAAAGGAAAACTACAGATCAGATACAATACTCCTATCGTCACCTTTACTGCTTAGGCCTGCCTGCTTAAGCAGTGTCAAACAGACATATTCGCTAACGTCTGCGTAACTTATGTACTTTCCATACATCTCGCTCACATGCGAGTACGAGCGAGATGCATAGAAAGTAAAAATGACGCACACGCTAGTGAATATGTCAGTGTCAAACTGATAGTAGCCGTACTTCGGTGGTAGGTCAACACTTGTATTTTATACCGATATTTTACCAACAGTCGTCACCTGAACACACGCTTAAATTTTATATAATGTGTCATAGTCTCGTTAAAAACATTATTAGCATTAAATAATAGCACAATAAAAGATTTTTCTTTATATTTAAACTTTTCCTGTTTAAAGAATTAAAATTAACCATAAAATCTTTTTCTATTTTTTTTCATACATAAGTTCCGACAAACTTCGTACGTGCTAGTACTTATCAAGATACAAGTGAAATGCAACTGGTCGCATGCAGGAATTTGTAGTTCATGACGTCTGATTGGTAAATTTCCATACAGGATAATGAACGGGACAAAGTGATCCTCGAGAGTAGTTTGTAAAGGAACATGGACTATTTTCTCTTTGTGTCCTACTTAACGTTAATACGCATACGGCCCAGGATTTAAACCAACGATTTCGGCTCAAAATCGCTCCTGTCACGGCTTATAAGCTTACTCGCCAAGCCGTCAAAATATAAATCCGAATACTGTCTGAATTTATGCACTACCCCGAAAACATGAAAATGTTGCACAAAAAGATCGTGGAGACTATGCGAAAACGTAATCGTATTAAAGGATTACTCCCTCCATTAAGATATGCTGTGCAATTAACCGGGTTCCCCGTACAGAAAAACTTGTTTAAAAAGAACAAGGTTCAGTGATTACCATGCCTCCCTACTAACCAAGAGGAAAAACTTGGCCTCATTTGGACCCACGACTTCTGGTTTGGAAGGCGCACGTGCCTTTTCCAAAGAAATGTCTAGTCTTGTAATGCCCACGGTCCACGGTCCTGATATCTGAACACGCATCTATTGTCAAGGCGCTAGAGTGCGTGTTTAGATATTTTTTAGCACCTTGGCCGCTTCGATACATCTGATGGCGACTGTACTTACAAGTGTAGGTACATGAATAATAGTATGGTACTTACATACTTACTAAAGTCTGACCAGGAATATATGATCACGCGCCATGTTGCAGAATTTCACTGGAACTTTTCTTTTTCATACTATACTGAACTTTCACCCTATACATGAGAATAACACAGCGCCCTCATGACAATGATCATATATTACTGGTAAGGCGTTACATACCAACGCGCGTTGACTACATCGATCTGTGTTCTAACAACTTCATCATAGTGGCAGCTAAATTTGCCTGTTAGCAACATTTAAATTGACATTTCCAAGTTGGGAAGTTAGGTTGACATGGGTTGACACGTTTCCGCCGCCCGGTTTCGGTCACTTCTCGCTGCAGGTCTACACACAATGCCAATTAATACGTGATTATCATGACGTACGAGAATTACATTGTGATAAAATGACGTGAGTTTGAGAAATTAATTTAACGTTCTTAGTAGGGTTTTACCAGCCTTTTCTCTACTTGACGTAAATAATACGGAGGGTGTATGAGGTTTTAAATAATGTTTTCTATATATATTTTTCAGAATTGTACAAAATTCGCCTTTTGTTAATTTTATTTTCAATCGTTTTAAAAAACAACATCACCATTTTCATCCTTCCTCCCGCTGTGAATACCCGTTCCACGCCAGGAGATTTGCCTCTATTTTTCAACCTTATATACCCGCAACATTGTTTTAAGGTTTGTCTTATACATATGAATGCTTTGTTAAACCCAAATAAATAACTTCTCAAGAGAAAAAAAATTAGTACGTATCAAAAGTGTGAACAGTCAAAAACTCAAATATTACTCAATAATCGTACCAGTCGTACAGAACTCTAAAATAAACATTGGGCGGAATATCATTTTCAATAAAATACGTGTTCATTAGCATGGAACTTATCGAGAGGGCCGGGTCGAGCTTCGTTACGAGATGGAAAAAATACATTCGTCTCCGCTTACGTAAACTTTTAATTGATAGGGGAAAGGAATTTACTCTCGTATTTTATGACAGCTGTACCTACTTTACCCATAGACTTTTGCGAGCTGTTTTTTACCCAACAGTGGCAAAAACCATACAGCTCGCTTGATAGTCAGTGGTACCAGTAGCTTAATAATACTTGCATGGACGCAAATTGCAGGACCTTTAAAACTTATGTATATCAACACTCCTTTTTTTATAAGAGCTCCATACTGTAGCTCCTGGAGAAAATCCCGCGGCTTTTTTCCTGCAATTTACAGTAGGAACAAATACCTACCTGGTTTTAAACATTTTTCATTAAGCATACTGCACTGTTTAGTATTGTATAACTTAAATTATTATAGCACACTTACTTCCTTATACGTACTTTAGACAATCCTGTTTATGTTTGTATGTAATACTCATATTTTGATGTCTACTAAATTCGTTTTCATGATTGTTAAGCGAAGCAAACTTTTTAGAATTTTTATTTTTATTATTTGCAGTGCATAGGTTCACATTTAAGTTAGGAGAAGAAACTGCAAAGTCTCATAACAGTGTCGGCCATAAACCGGGTATGCAAATAAATATTAAGTTTTAAACTGCGCCTGACAACAGCTTAAAGGGAAGTTTTCGCATTATTTTTGGAGAGGATACGGAAAGCGTTTTTCCATTAGCGGTTACGAAAAACTGTTATATTTTGAAGTAACGGAGAAACGGTTTAAATACATGTTACTAAACTGAAAGATAGAATGTTTATGTAGAAATTTTATAGATATAGAAAAATCGTAATATCGATACAAATATTTTCGCGTATCATTCTATACATGTCTACGTACACACTAGGTACACACGTAGAAAAACTCTCGCAACGCAATACAAAACTATTTAACGTTTCTCCCTGTTTCAGTTGCAGCACAGCCTCGAAGCAATTTGGAAATCGATCTTATTTCTGAAGTTTTCCCGATTCTAAAAGACCAAAAATTTTTTCGCAAATCAAAACGGTTACGTTATGTTTCATGCAAAACTTGAAACGGCTCAATTTTAATGCAAACCAAGTCCAGAGCGTAGCCAAGCACACCAACTCCTACTAAACAAAATAAGGTATTTTTTAAATAATTTATAGATTGTACCCGAGTACAATGCCATTAAAAAGGCTATTAGAAATAACAAGGTTCTTTATGTTTTTGAAAGTAGGTCACAAGGGCACGGAAACAATAAAATTTGATTTGGTTTATTGTTTAAAACATGTAACTTAGCTAAGTTTGATATCACGTTATATCTTGTTCAAGATAATAAAAATAAACCAACTATTATAGTATTTTTCATTTACCTTATATATATTATGTCATTTTGTGATATAAAAAAAACCGAACAAGTGCCAGTCGGACTCGCCCACCGAGGGTTCCGTACTTTTTAGTATTTGTTGTTATAGCGGCAACAGAAATACATCATCTGTGAAAATTTCAACTGTCTAGCTATCACGGTTCGTGAGATACAGTCCCGTTTTACCCTTACGGGTACGGAACCCTAAAAATCGAATCGAATGATAATACGAGCGTGCATTTCACTTGTACTTGTCCGTATATGTATTGGCGCAAGCGAGACGCGCGGGCGAATGATACCTACATGAAATAATAATTAAATAGGTACGAGTATATGAATGATAGAGCGCGTAGAAGTTTTACATAGGTGTACAAACTGCTACTAACCCTATTTTCTTTGTATTTATCGCAACAAAAACTATTAGGTACAGAAGTTTTTGTAATTTAAGGATGTCGTTTGAATTTGTATGGGAGCGGCTTTTTGGCGGCGGGTTCTTTCGTGTGATTCTTAATTGCTACAACCAGGTGTGTTTCTGAACAGAAGAAAACTAAACAGACTTTGCACTTAGTAACTACCAAACACTACTACTTATAAACACAAATACCAAAATGAACTTCAGTCGTTCTCGTTCAGTTAGTAAAGACAATTAAGCATAAGCGCTTTCACTATAATTTCTTGATAAGTTTTGGACATTGAAGACTTAAATCCTCAAGCTACACATACATCAAGAGAAGATTGAATGTAAACTTTACATAACACTGCGCGAAAATGGGAGTATTGCATTAGGTTAGCGGCGGGCAATTTGTACGTTTCAAGGAACGCTGGGCGGGTGGCGTCGCGCAGCTGGTGGCAGCTGCATCTCTAGGTCCAGACAAATACCGTTTTGCCTGAAATTTCCATCTCCGTGATATTTTTCACTCCCATCAAACTACATACCATAAAACTAACTACCGTAAAATGGGGTGAGTAGGTGCAAAACTGACATTCAAACGTCGATAACATTTTATTTTTACATATGCAAACTGAATGGTGTATATAATAAGTGTTCCGGACGTTTGTATTTTAGTTTTTATTTTATTTTGGGTAGTTCCATTTCATAACTTTGACGATAAACAGGAAATCCGACCTCACCCCGTAGTCGCTCGTATTTGGGGTGAGTTGGGTTTTCATACAAAGGTGATTTTGGAAGATTGTTGGATCGATTTTTTTTTATTATGAGTATTACTATAGCTCCATTTTAAATTGGAATACATTATTTTTGTAGCAGTAGCCTTAAAATCCCATCTCACCCCCCTTTCATCCCTTCTCTCCCCATTCATAATAAGCCATCGCTCCCCGCGAACCCTACTCCTACTCACCCCATTTTACGGTTTATACGGGCCAGATATTATAATGAGTAGTGATATTACTTTAAAGAAATGACAGTATTATAGTGACAGTGCAGTGATTGGAATGAAGGAATAATGACGGGAAAGTTTTTGTTTGTATTTTTTTATTTGCCCGTTACGGGAAACATTTATTTCGAGAATTATTTTTATAAAAAATTACACTTTGTGAATAGTTCAACTACTTCCGGTTTAATAAGACACAGCTTGCAGCCACACAGATTCTGAGTTTATTTCTTGTTAAAATGACATTTCTGGACCAGTGTTGACTGCTGACAGATCAAATCCATAACAGTTTCAGAACAAAAAAATAAAAAGCTCCTGCTCTGCTATAAATAATGAACAACGTGTAAAAATTTTTTAAGCAATATTTCGTTATTCACACAGACTAGTCAATATTAAAGACTGTAAATCTAGTTATAATGTTTCGACTTTGTTTGTGAAAACACGCACATTGACTACTCATAAGTCGGTAGTATTTTTTGATTTAATTTAATGAAGCTATTAGGTATACTCGTAGTGCTGAAATATTTAGACGAGTCATAAAAAAAAAACATGGTCTAAGTACATCGTAATAAATACAATTTCTCACAGCAGCCTAATAATAATAATTAGTTTTACTTTTAAAATATAAGCTAATATCAGCATTTTATGAATGTAAACCGCCGTTTAAAACTATGATACATTTCCTTTTGATTATGGCCAGAAAGCTTCACGATTTTATTTAATTAGTAATTAGAACTTCGTACACAGTTATATGAATCATGGAACTAAGACCACTCTAATGTGACGCCATCTACAATAATGATGTGAAACAAAACTTTGTTCAACCTGTTAGGCCCTGGTCTCCTATAAACGCCATCGGCCGCTTACAGCGTCTGCGTCACGATGCTTACTATAGAGATGTACTGTTGTGGTCTGTTTTAGACGTCGACGTCAGCGTCTTTTTTGCTCAAAAACGTTGACGCTGACGCCAGACGCCGCGTACAGCATAAAATAGGAGACCAGGGCCTTAGCAAACACGGCCTCCGTGACCTATAAAAAAAATTATTTGGTCCGGTATTAAATAGTAGGTCACTCAATTCAGCCGAAATTTGGTATAATTTAGATAACCGTTATGTTGAACAGCATTGTTGTACGAGTAGCACTTGCGAAACACATCATTTCCACACACATATATGCCGGGCCACACAGAAAACCGTGGCAGGTCATAGCGGATCCACATCAGTGATCGCGTAAGATGTGGTCAAAACGACAAATAAATAAGACCTCTGCTTCGTTAGGCAGGCTCACTGCCGACTAGGCTAGGCGGCTGTTAAACAGCTTACAGGGTGTAACCATTCAAAAATACACGGACATCAGAATGATGTAGGTATTTTAGTTATCGTGCATCTTGCTCGCGCAAATACATGTACGAGCGAAATGCACGATAACTGAATGACATCATTTAGATGTCCTTCTGACACTAGTGTACGTTCGAACTGTTTGATTAGTCTTTCTAGTTTACCTGTCTCTAGTATTGGCTTCATTTGCAGCCGACATTATGAATATCGCAAACAGCAGCCTTCTCGCATGCGAATTACCATTTATAAAATGCACGGCGAGTACGAAGTTGCATTTCAAGTTAATTTCAATTTGCGTAACGGACGTTTAAAATTAACGGCGAGACAGCTCTTCTCTCTTCATTTCAAAATGTACACGAGCGGTGTACATCTGCTCTTGTTGTTTAGCGCTTGCAGTTTTACTTTTAGGCTACCTACTTATAGTGAGTATATTTCCTAGAATAATTTGCGGATTAAAATTTGCGAGTACGCGGCTCGCAGCTGTCGTGAACTGCTGCTCATGCACTATGCTTGAAAATGGCCACCAACATTTCTGTCTCTCATGTCTCTCTCTATTTCCTTCGAAACATGTCGCGTGAGTGACTAAAATACGTGAGTTAAACCGAATTATACGTATTTTAGTGTTAGTATGACTCACGACAGTTTAAATTCGATGAGTACAATCGGATTTGTTTTTTTTTTATGATATAGGAGGCTCGTCGCTGAAAACATCGTGAGGAAACCGGACTAATCCTACTAGGGCCTAGTTTCCCCTCTAGGTTGGAAGGTCAGATGGCAGTCGCTTTCGTAAAAACTAGTGCCTTCGTCAATTCTTGGGATAGTTGTCAAGCGGACCCCAGGCTCCCATAAGCCGTGGCAAAAATGCCGGGATAGCGCGAGGAAGATGATGATGATAGGAGGCTTGTCGCTCATAGACATCCGCAACACCAGAGGGGTTGTAAGTGCGTTGCCGGCCTTTCAGAACGGTCCGGAAATACCGCAGGTAACAAATTTATTTGATATCACAATTTAGGACTCTATAAATCAATATCAATTAACTACATCATAAATTTTGAGATGTGGCCGTATGCAGGAAGGCGGCTAAATTTGATCATAGAAAAAGTGACCTTGACATTTAAAACAATATTTAAATTCCCGCGCACGGATCCTTGCCTAAGCATACGAGTGGTTAAGGTTATATTCTTATTACGAAAAGCATTACCGCGCAGCGTTGCAGCAACGGAAATTGGTCGATGTCAGTGTCAATCTCTGATAAAATGAGTGACCGAATTGAACGTTTCAATCACCACAGCAACACGGCAACGCCAGCAACTCAATTTATCAAGAAAATTGGCAGACATCGCCCGATTTCCGTTGCTGCAACGCTGAGGGCCTACCGCGAACCACGTTCGAAGTGTTGCCTCTCTGTCGCACTTGTAAATTCGTTCGTAAGTGTGACAGGGAGGCAACACGTCGAACGTGGTTCGCGGGAGGTCCTCTGTGCCGTAGACAGCCGATTGGCAGCGTGGACGTTCGATCGAATTAAGAGTCACACTTTGTGTCCTCTGCTTTAAGACTCGACTCTGTTTTTCAGACTCTATTCATTAAGTCGAAACTTGAGTCCGTATTGAAACCTAAGTGCCTAAAGAGCCCTTTAAAGAGAACTCAAATCCACATTAAATTCATCGGTTATGCACAAATCATTAAAAATTGAAATTTTTCCTTTGTGTTATTCGTAGATAAAACCTGTAATATTTTTTACGAACTCTTTATTCGAAGACTCGAGTTCTTTTAAATTGCACTCAAAAAACTCAACAAAGGACTCGACTCGGGACTTAAAAGACTCGGTAGTTTCATAAGCGCAGAGTCGCGTAATAACGACTGGAGTTCTTCAAGACTTAAAAGACTCGAGTTACTTATCAACTCGACTCCCATACCGTCGAAGTTAAGCTCTAATTTTAAAAATATATGCTTAAAATACTACTACAAAATAGCTACTAAAATGTGATTTACTATTTATTATATCGGCGTAGATAAAGAAACGAATGGAACAGATTTCCATGCATTTTTTATTCTTACCTCGGAAACAATCTATAAAAATTATGATATAGAAACGAGTTTAGTGACGCAGTTGTGGGTAAAAGCTAGATTATTGTATAGTTTTAAATAGAGATACATTAAATTCTAAAGCGTAAGAATCCTTTAGTAAGAATCTCAACGCTTTCCAGTCTAAGTAGGTCGGACGCAAATCGACGACAAAGGCACGGCACCGCCGTCACAGCGCTGACTTTATTGATAAATATTTTTAACCCTTTTCCTCATTTTGTCTGATTAATGGTTCGGAAGGATCATACCCTAAATCAGCGAGAAGAGAACTTTCCTCTACACTGGCGTCTTAAAGAAAAATGGCTTTAATGGTGTTACCGTTTCAAACATCGTTAGTCCTTTTTTCGTTTGAAAGAGCGACGATACAAGGGTGCCTATTCATTAAAGGAGTCTGTAGCAAACTTTAAGGGAGATTACATTGCGGGTTCGCGCTTGCAAAGTATCTGAATATATTATATAGTTTAAATAGTGATATACCTACTTACATTACTTATCTATCTATAGGTAGGTACAAAACATTACAAAAAACACCGGTCAAGTGCGAGTCGGACTCGCGTTCCAAGGGTTCAAGTCCAACTCACGCTTGACTTCACATTTTCAATAGGTTTTCCTGTCATCTATAGGTAAAGAACTATTTCGTGTATTTTTTTCAAAATTTTAGAAGCAGTAGTTTCGGAGATAAAGTGGGAGGGAGGAATGGTTGGACAGACAGACAGACAGTCAGAGACGCACGAGTGATCCTATCCTATAAGGGTTCCGTTTTTTCCTTTTGGGAACGGACCCTAAAAATTACCAAGTTATAATAGCGTCCTCGACCCTTTTATAAAAGGCTATTTACAATAATTCTCGTAATATTATTTACAGTCGACGTCAAAGTTAGGTGTAAAAGTGCAAACATATCTTTGACGTCGACTGTACAAAAATACTGCACAATCTTTGTTTGCATTTTAATGTCTTCTTTTTTTTAGGCACTTTTTGTAATCATAATTTAATTCGGAACCTTTTATTGAAAATTTTCTAGATGCCGTAGTTTCTAGTAAACTAATGTACCTATTACTTAATTATCAAAATAGTAAGGTTTAGAAGTTATTTCTAAATTTTCTAGATGCCGTATTTTCTAGAAAACGAATGTACCTATTACTTAATTATCAAAATAGTGTGGTTTAGGTTTTTATTCGTATTACTTTATCTGTGTCACTTCAGTGTCAAGAAGACTGAAGTAATGTCTCTGGACGTGCTCAGTCAACAGACACTGGTCGTCAGACTCGGCGAGGACCAGCTAAAGCAGGTTGACAAGTTCCGCTATCTGGGGAGCACGATAACCTCCAAGTGCGATCTTAATGCTGAAGTTAACAGCAGAATCGGGGCTGCGGCAGCAGCTTTCGGTAGGCTAGATCACAAGATTCTCAGCTCACATGACTTGAAATTGGCCACTAAGATCTCCGTGTACATGGCAGTCGTGTTGCCTAACCTCCTTTACTCTGCTGAAACGTGGACCATTTATCGCCGCCATATTCGTATGCTGGATCGATTCCACCTCAGATGCCTACGTAAGATACTGAAGATCCGATGGTCTGATCGTGTTCGGAACACCGAAGTGCTGCGTAGAGCAAATGTGGGTGGAATCGAGGTATACCTCATGCGACGTCAGCTTCGGTGGTGCGGTCACGTTTCGCGGATGAACGACCGGCGTGTGGCTAAGCACATCTTCTATTCTGAGCTTGAGGAGGGCAAGCGGAAACAGGGCGGCCAATTCCTTAGGTACAAAGATGTGCTTAAGCGTCACATGAAAAAGTGTGGCGTAGAGCCCTCGCGATGGGAGCAGCAAGCAGCCATGCGTACGGAATAGTGATGGGTCGTTACCAGTAACTTACTCAAAGTGGGAATATTCCCGGTAATGCTACCAGTAACATTACCCCCGATCGGTAACATTGAGAAACTTTGGAAAAATTATTAGAATTGTATATCTTTTTTCGTGTTAAATACTTAAATAAATAACAATGCTATTATTTACAGTCATATAACAGTCAAGGATTCTCTGAGAGAGTAAATTCCCAATGTTACCGGTAATATTCCCAATATTACCAGGTATTTTTCCATAGTTACTGGGAATAATACTATCTGGAAATAACGATAAAGTAATGCTTAACTGTGTAAAATTAAAGAAAATATGTGTATAAATCAGTTTAATTATTAAAATATAACAATCAACATTTTGTATAATAATGATTACAGTTTTATGTAAAATATTAATTAAATTATTTAAAATAAAATGAGCTTTGTACATTTTTTATAATAATACAGATCATGATCAGGTACACAAATCAACAACTAAAAAGTTACAAAAGAGCTTATTTACTATAATTTACATTAATAAAAATATTTTACTTTCATATTAAAATAGGGACACAAATCAACAACTATAAACTTACACAACAGGTTATTTAGTATAATTTACATCACTAAAATATTGTATATTGTTATTAAAATATTAATATTCAATCTGCAGATAAAACGTCATTAGATGTACTTGAATCTAAATCTTCCACATCTTCAACGTCTGAAAAATCATCTTCAGATTCAGAAGTATCAGCATCTGGAATATCCTCATTGGTCGTAATACTTCGGTCTATAGGTTTTTGTGATGCTGATTGATGAGACAATTTCCAGTTATGGGATATATATGTCAATTTTCCCACTCTGTTTGTCTTCAACCGATTCCTTCGTTTCGTATGAATGTTGGAAAATGTAGAGAAGGACCTCTCTACCGCTGCAGAGGTGGCAGGCATGGTTAGTATTTTAACAGCAATTTTACCTAAAGCTGTATGGGAAAATAATGTTTCCCACCATGTGACTGGCTCTGTAGTCGCTGCCATTTTCCACACAAAATCCTTTGCCCAGATGTTTTTGTGAGTCTTGTAGTCAGATAATTCCATTAATATATTAGTTGCTTCATTCCCAAAATTAAATATGATTTCGCATCCATCAACATTTTCTTGATCTGTTAATTGTCCTCCTTGATTCTTCGGGTCCAGTATTGTCGCTGCAAAATGGATAGGTTTCAGAGCATTTGCCTTTCGTTCTTCAAATTTCGCTTTTAAATCTGTTAAATTATTTTCAAGAAGATTTGTCGTTTGATAATTGTTAAGCAATGCATCTAATTCTTTAAATGCTTTGTAAACTAAGTGTACTGCGAAATAGTCCCCTTCTAGAATGAATATCCATTGGACTATGGGGTCTAAAAACCATTCCAGGCTGCGAAGCTCTGTCCATGTGTCTTCGTTTAATATTTTATTTTTGTATGGTCTTAAAGATGTTGTGGATTCATTTATTGTGATATTTTGTAAAACAATTTTTGATTTTATAAAACTTTGAAGGCATGCTAAATAACTGCCCCATCTTGTTCTAACTGGTAACTGAAGAGATGTATTGATACATTTTTCTTCCGCAAGTCTTCGGAATTCTGCTCCAAGAATATGAGATCGTGTAACTGTTTTTATAACTCTCACTGTAAATGCAAAAATCCGACGTATTTTCATGATTTTTAATAAGTCTCCAACAAATAAATGTAGGGTATGAGCCAAACATCCTGTCCATATAGTTTGTTCATATTTGTCGTGCAAGAGCTTCCCAAATCTGACCATGTTTGCAGCATTGTCTGTGACAACTGCAACGAACTTTGACGGGTGAAACTCTTCGATTATGTTTGTGACTTCTTCACATAAATATTCGGCTGTATGTCTTTGTTCCTTTGTTTCTATAAATTTGTAAAAGTATGGTTTCGGGGCAGAAAGAATCACATTTAAAATAGATTCTTTTCTTAGGTTAGACCATCCATCAATGGATAAGTGAATAACACTGGCTTGATTGATTTTGCTCACTATGTCACTCTGAACTTCTGAATATTCTTCATCTAATAGCGATGTAGCCAATCTCTTTCTCGAAGGCAGACCGTATGAAGGGTTCATCAAATGAAATGCTTCTTTCCATAGCGGATGCTCGAAATGAGAGAAAGGTGTGCCAGTTACATACATTGCTCTTGCAACAGCTTTATGTATATTCATCTGAAACAATAAGCGTCAAAAATATAATAAACGCCCTGTACATTAAGAGTACTAGTGGTTATATTCGCAATAAATAAATACCACGCTGTCCTGGCCATTGTTACGCTATGTCTGCGCTGTAGCTAGTCATATTTAAAAAGAATCACCACGCCTTTAGACAATGACCACTTCATAACAGTGAAAGAGTCGTGGTATTTATTTGCACATGGCCATTAACTTATTTTGTTTATATAAAATAAAAAAATAAAATGTAAATGATAGAAATATAATGCAATTATTCAGTATGAGTAGTCTATCGTTTCTAGCAAAACCATTGATATGGAATTTATGAAAAGAGAGTCAGTTTTTTATGGTACGATCCATATTAAGATAAAAATATATTTACCTGCTCATCTTTGTCCATCAATGCTGGTCTTACATCTCTTGTATGTTGCGATGTAGAGGCACGGTCACTGTCACTTGATAGTTGAGTGTCACATAATGTTGTTGATTTTTTGTCATATTGTCTAAAACTCTCCTTTACATCTTGGGGACTCTTTTTACATTTCAGAATATGACATGCAAATTTTGTTGCGTTTCGAAAGTTGTACACAACACTGCAAAAGTTGCAAGTGAAACTTTTTTTATTGTTTATAGTATTTTGGGTAAAATGACTATACACTTGACTTTTCGGCTTCATTGTAACATATCCAGTCCTCCATCCACTAGTTATCACCTTACCACAAATAATACGTTCACTCTAACCCGTGTTCTAGATAAGACTAACCCCCTGACTAGGGGTCCAGGTAACAATTGAGATAAGAAACAGATTGAGTGAAAGAGAAAACATATGCCAAGTGTGAAAGAGAAAGACATATTTATGTACCTACATAACTCGTTGTACTATGATAATAACTTTTTAACCTTATTTTATCTCATAGAAATCATTACTATCATCAGTTTCGTATGTTACCACCTTTTGGGAATGTTACTGGTAACATTGGTAACTTACTAGTAATATTCCCAAATGGAAACTTACTGGTAGCGGGAATGTTTCCGCAGCCCATCACTAGTACGGAATGGCGGGCTGCAATAAATGCCAAGATAACCGATTTTGAATCTCAGCGGCGCTTAGAGCTTGATGCCAAGCGTGATAGAATAAAAGCCAGACCACCTGCGGCAATACCCTATAACTATGTAAACGGTGTGCTCACATGCCTGCAATGTTCGCGAACTTTTACTAACAAGATCGGCTACATCAGCCACTTGCGAGCACACCAGCGACAGCAACGGAGTTGACAGCAGTCGCCGTGGCCGAAGTCGGCCGTGGAGTTATTATTATTCTCTTTATTTATTTTTCGTCTTACGTTAGGTTTGTTATAATATGAATATAAAAGTAAAATATAAAAACACTTACAAAACAATAAAAAATACATATAAACACATTATAAAAAACCTAACCTAGGGTGCCGCCGGCAGCGGGGCTTGGCCCAAGCTGCCGGTGGTCAGGGCCGCAGAGTGAGGAACCGACGTACTATACGCGCCGTGTCCAATTATTATTATTATTATTATATGTCTGTTCCATATCTCGGGACCATGGGGTCCCGGACCTTTGGGAGGCGTACGTGGGGCCGAAGCCAACAGCGCAGAGGCCCTTTAAGACACTTTAATCTAAAATCAAGGGATACACGTGGCGGATACCATCCCCGAACGCACAATGTGATACATCCGGAGATGGTCCCCGCCAGGTGCAAAGACTATTGCAGTGCAGCACTTTTGTGCTGCGATGGAAACTAAGGTCATAGGCTATTTGATTTGAATGTTGGATGGACTGGATATAGGGCTATGGGAGGAGACTAGCGGACACCTGCCGTGACAATCAGTCTCAAAATTGTATAAGACAGGTGGTGACTCGCCAACTCATTGAGTGGGCCCCGCAATGGCCGCACGCACAGTGCGACAACAGGGCAACACTTTGGAGTGGCTGTGAGGTTGTCGAGAGGTGAGTCTGCGGTAGCCAGATCCCGGTAATCCGTTCAAGGGCCGCCGGCGTTATGACATTTTACACTTCCAACCTGGAGCATAGGTCCCGCTCTTGCGACTCCACTCTGGCCGGCCAATCAAGGCAAGCACAGAGGCGAGGGCCTGATGAAAGTGCCCTCTGGAATAGGGGTCCGCGGTGTCGCCACTCACCGTCAGCTCGCCACAAGCTGCCCCCGCGGGGTTATTATTATTATTATTACTTTATCTGTCTGTATTTTGTATTAATAATTGATTTGATTTTACCTCACCCTAAGTATAAAGTTTCCTCTTTGTTTAAAAAGGATAATCCCTTACCTACGCGAAATCTAATATTCATCATTATGAATTTATTAATATTTTACGACATGAAGTAGCGATGAGAGTGGGTGTTAAAGAAAATGGATAAGATATTAGATACGCCACTCAGTAGGTAATATTTATTTCGCTATATATGCAATAATATAGACCTGACATATTATAAACCTGCTTTTATATAAAAAACCACCGCCGCGGTTCACTAGTTTAATATCTACGGTGCCACAGGCAGGCACACAGACAGACACACGCACGTAGTGGTCAAACTTGTAACACCCCTTTTTTACGCTGGGGGTTACAAGCGAAATATTACCACGGTTTGTAAAAGTTTAAATGAGACTGGAATAGCTAATTTATTTAACACTTTTCTTCGAAAATAAAAGAAAATCGTGAGTTCAAGCCTCGGTTGCACCTGATAGAGCAAAAAAAATATATACAAAAAATACAAAAAGAGAATGTACATAAATCAATATATCTTTTAAGATACATTGCCAAGAAAAGGGTTCGTAATTCTAATAAATGCCTGAACAACAGGAAGTTAAAGTTGGGCAGTTTAAGTCCCATTATTACCATTAGTAAATCTTAATAAAAAAATCACTAGTGCCAAATCTTTTAAATAGTCATTTACGTGCTATTTTATTTCATAAATACATACTTACTTTATTAAAACAACGTCACTTTAACGGGTTAACAAATTATAAATCTAAACCTTCCTCAGGAATCACTCTATTGATAGGTGAAATCCGCATGAAAATCTGTTCAGTAGTTTTTGAGTTTATCGCGAACATAAATACACACAGACAGACAGACGCGGCGGGGGACTTTGTTTTATAAAGTATAGTGACATACTTTATTAAAACAACGTCATTTTATTAACCCTAATGCCATCTAACGGAAACATTAATAAAAACTTTCCGCGACTCCTGAAACCACGGCATTCGTCAGAACTTTACAAATCGAGAGCACCATCTGGCGCAAGCGTGGGTAAACTTTTACCTCTGCTTCGCACCAATTTCAGGACGCACCCGCCCTTAGGGTTAGGCAATGTTCGAAAATTATTAATAGATGGCGCCACTAATACAATGAGGTTAAAACGCACGAAGCTCAACGCAGATGTCACTGTAGCAAGACGGGTCCAAGTAGGTATTAAGATTTCAAAATGTCTATAAACATCGAGTTTTTGTTATTTAATTGAAGGACCCTTTTATATAGCACAATTTATATTGTGTCAGGTCACTATTACCATACTTTAATCTAATATCAAATCTCAGCACAAAACAATAGGTACCTTAAATTCGATTATTTATATTTAATTGATGATCAAAATATGTATTGTATCGATCAGTCGCCCAATTTCACGGTACATCGTCTTTGTTAGCTAACTACCTATGTGACTATTACAAATAGGTATAATTATTATGATAGGAAAGCCTAAATTTTCCGTCACGAGGTTCGGAATTGTTCCAAAAAGCTTTTCTAATACATTCGGAATACTTTATTTATACGTAGAGATCTCACAAAGCGATAAGCCGTAAGCGATTGTCCGTTTAGACTTATGACGTCATCATTGTTCGTCGGGGTCTATTCGGTCCACATCAATGTAATACAGTCAGCATCAAAAGTAGCGCATCAAACTATGCGCCACAATTATCTACCATTCCTAGATAACACCTTAACCAGGCGTGGCTCACTCCGCGATTACGTCGCTTTCCACACCAATTTTGGTGGTTAGCCATAAGCCGCGCGTGGCGCTGTCGCCACCTAGCGGCCATATCTGTCCTGATCGTAACAGACGCGTTTTGTTAGAGTGAGTATTCTGTACCTACTTACCTAGTACTATTATTTATTCTGTGCCTTAACAAAAAGAGTATCTCCTATGTTTGAAGAACATCTATAATAACAGGTTTAAGAACAAATTTAAAAGCAGAAAAATTACAGGACAGTAATTTTTCCACTTTATATTTATTCTAAGCTTAATAGCATCGTTCGCACACATCGTTGTTAAAAATTAAATTAGGTTTAAGAACACTACAATAATTATCAAAAGAACTAATATTTGCTGTTACTACCAACTTCAGTATCTGAAAAAGGAGGAGCCTTTCAATTCGGAATTAGAATTTCGGTTAGAATGCACGAGTAATCGCGGTGATTCCTCAAATCTTTTAGGCATAATAGCGATTTTCGTCAACAAAATAGCATTGTTAGCCAACACAGCATATTTTTGCTTACCTACAGGGTAGCTCCATCCCTTGCATCATATTTCACGTGTATTTTTTGCAATAAAGAATTTTGTATTTATATTTTATGTTGCATACATAAAGAGCCATTTGATGAAGTGGAATTGCTGATGAAGGCCAGTATAACATTTCTCAACGTCAATTATTTTACTTTTTTGAGCTAATGAATTTGACGGCTTTCAAATAGTTCTGTGAAGTCGGTATTTTTTTTAAAGATTATTTACGGAAATAAATGTAATTTGTTTACAATTTTATATGTTCCATAGTGGCCTAATCGCAAGGCTATGGTACCCTTATTTACCTAACCTTATGTACCATTATAACTATTGGAACTAGTTTGATCTACAGATGTTAGACGAATGATTACAATCGACCTTCATTTAATGGGTGAAGGGTGCCGGAGTTTGCGAGTCAAGTTTAGTAGGCCAACATGGAGGCCAATTCGAAGGTACATCTCTGACAACAAAATGATATCTAAATGATGTTATTTAGATATCATTCACGCATGCATTTCGCTCGTACTTGTATGTACAGTTGTCGCGAGCGAGACGCACGAGCGAATGATAGAAAATATAGCATTAGATATACAGCCGTATTCGAACAATGAGATACGTCAAATACTATTTTCATTCTTTTAAAATTATGGCTTCAGCCCATTGGGGCTATTTCGCCAGTGTCAAGGTCGTAGTAGCAGGGTAAAACGATTGAAATTGTACGGTTAGTACAAGACAGTGTACGGTGATTTAGCTCTTGTAAAGCGATAGCGGGCTTTACAAGAAACACGTGGACAACCGGCCGTCGACTCCAAAATGATGGTTAAACGTGCTTCAAGATAAATTCTCCATTCACTGCACACTACCACATTAGTTTACTGTATAATAGGCTATCGATATTACACTTTAAACAATATTAATGAGCAAAAAAAGAATCAATTAATCTCGCCGCGTGCCATCAAGATGGCGCTCGAACCGGAAGTCACGTCAAATACTAGATATTGAAACGATATGGATTGGATATGTTAGTGTCAAACAAGTGTCAAAAGTGACGTTTTTGTTTGAAGAAACGTCAATTTTGACACTTGTTTGACACTGACATATCCAATCCATATCGTTTCAATATCTAGTATTTGACGTATCTCATTGTTCGAATACGGCTGATAGTTTTGATGTCAAAGTGTAAATTTGAATTGGCCTCATGTTCACGGCAGCGGTTATTTAGAGCCACCCCACACTAGCGCCTTTTGAGCGTCGGCGTCTAGTCAGCGCTACGGAAAATGGCGTCGCTGCGCAGTTGCGTCAACGCTGCGTCGACCAGCAGCCATAGAGTTGACTAGACGCCGACGCTCGGGAGACGCTAGTGTATGGTGGCCCTTAATATGCCACGCGTAGTGGTGTTTTAATGAGATTTTGCGTATGACTACATTTCAAAGAGAGATGCTCTCCCTGTGGTCTCTAGGATCATTCATTTTGTATGTGGAAAAAATAAGTAGATACGTTTTATTTTGGATGTTATGAAGAAAGTGTTCTTTTTATGTCGAACTTCAACTTATATTCCAACGAGATAAACTTTTATTTGGACACTTTTTTTTAGAGTTTAAACTTAAAACCTTATTGCCAAGCGAAATAAAACTAAAATATCAACCGTATTGTATTTTTCATCGTATTTATGCTAGTCTGAACATTTTTTATTTAATAACACGCTGTCACGGCATACTGTCATTTTACTTATCACATTATCTTCTTAGCCAGAGAAAAAGCTGCAGCTTTTTAAAGCAAGGTTGAGAGCAAAAGCACTTTAAGATTTTCAACGTCCGCGTATGAAATTGTAATAACGTCGCATTTTATTTATTTATGTTTTAATTTAATGCTTCAAATCGTTTTTAGTATTTCTCAAAAAATATAAACTCATAAAAACCATGGACTCTTTCTCTCTCTGTATCTTAAAAATGTTTCAATGTAGACCAACATTTTTTGTTAATCTACAAGTCAAGAAATACAGTTTTGTGTATTAATGTGAAAATGTATCAAAATATCTCCTAAGTAATCACTGTACTCATTCACTGTGACAATGATAAATATGATTTTGTAATTACACACCACATAATAGACGTTTAATAAAAAACTCTTGTACACTCGTATTTAGTTTTACCCCTTTTTAAAAACAGAAAGAAATTTAATGTAGCGTACATATATGCAAACACACATAAATAATTTATAAACAATAAATTACATTTAAACCAAGTATACCTAAATTTGTAAACAAAAACGCTCCAGCTCAGCATTATGCTACAGCTTAGAGGCTGCAGCATTGATTTTCACCTTGCTTGTTTTAATGTTTGTTTATTTGGGCACAAACGGTACAATAATACTTACAGATATTAATATTATTCAATACATGAACCAATGAAGTTGCCACTAACTACTAACACGTATACAAAAAATAAACAACTGTTTTGGTGCCAACCAACCAATAAACTAAATAGGGGGTATTACCGCAATGTTCTGCCGCCAGAGTGCAGCACTAGCACCCATCGTAAAACATAGAGTAACTTATACATACTGTGCCTTAAACTGTTTTTGACAAGTTTTCGCAGACCATAAAATATGGCATTGATACATCAAGGCGGTTTGTACGTGAAAATCGAAACTCAGCTATCTACCTCTTTATCGCTCGAATATGCAAGAGTGATAGTGGTTAGGTCTGTAAAAACAAAATTTCGACTCTCTCGTTTGCGGTAGACCCTTAGATTGTGACTGATTGGGGTAGTGGCGCCCCCTACGCAGAGTTTCGCGTAATATTCCCTATTATAAATTAATTTTTAACTAACATTAAATTGTGTCATCAATTCAATAGCTGTATTATATAAAAAATATAGCTATACTATTAATTTTGATAAAATAAAGCAGAATAAACTGGACCTCATTAAACTTTAAATCCCTACACGGCTTTAGCTGAATTTCAGAGTTACAACCTTCTAGCGCGCATCGCAACCTTGTACGGAGGGCGTATTAGCGCGACACTAGCGCTCCTCAGGCAGTTTTCCGTCGGGCCTTCACCACGCCACGCGTATACAATCTCCATTAAAAAAAAAACAAGTCAACGCACAGTGATGGGACCAAAAACAAGTGAAGTTAACGTTATTTAGTTGTGGAAATTGTAAATTTTCCGGATATCGGTAAGTGTTACTGTTTTATCGACTGATGTGCTTTTATATTTAATTGTTTATCGACTATCATTGGCCGATAATATTTAAAGTTGACCTGTGAAGATATCCGCGAGCTGATTTGCAGATTAATTTTAGCGTTTTCCATTAATTTGTTTGTTATTATATAAGGTAATGATATACAAGTATACACCGTGTTTTTTTTGATTTCCGTTAATTTCAAGGGTGTATTCCTGAGCTTAAATCAAGTAACTTTCTCAAAGACACCGATGTTCTAATTAAGTCCATTTCGGAGATAATCCATAATTTATTTTTTTCCTATAAGGCCTCTACAAGCGTGTACACTTGCCTTAGGGCCGGCTTACATATTGATTAGTGTTTAGAATGAGTTCATACATTTGCTACTAAACTTAAGTACAATCTCGGTCGATTGATGTACGAAATGACATTGATATGTCACAGATTTCAATTGTTTGGTTGAGTTAAATGTAATGCCCGTGTTACAACAACGCTATATGCTACATTTAATTACTTTTTAAACAAAAAAAAAACAAAAAAGAAAACAAAAAAAAATTTTTTTTTTGAAAATTAACTATGCCATTTAGTTCTTATAAACGTACTTAACTATACCCCGAAGTTAACGGAATTCAATAAAAACACGGTGTATGTGCAATATGTGCATATAAAGTCAGCATGATATTATTTTGACCACTTTGGCTGTCACTATCTATTTGATGCTGACTGTGCAACATATCTACATGCGGACACGATAATTTTTTTTTAAATCATTGAGTAAACCGAGTAAACCGCCGCTTAACCTCGGGTTAGTGGGAATAGTGGGATGGTGCAAGTGGCCCTAATAGTACTTTACAATAAGGAGATTCAAAAGTTTAGAATTCCGTGATATTCTAATCGACCTTCATGATAATATACCATATTACAATAGATACGCAACATAATTCCATAAGTTTTATTCGTTGATTTTTTGTTCAAAAGTAGTTGGTACGGATGGTCCGATAACAGACTGATAAGAAAATAAATAAACAATTCCTCACTTCCTTCACGTAATTCAATGGAGTCTAATCAAAAAAGCAAATAGAAACATTTGGATTCTAATACTGTTAGGATCTAGTTCTAATTGTAAGGGATCTCAACTAGGATAGGGTATAGGATTACAAAGCACTATTGTTAGTCTTTGTGTCCTTTATCTAAGACACAAAAGAGACTCAGGGAAAGAAATACTTGCTAGTCTAGATCTATCATGTAGTCTAGTCTAGATCTGTCAACGTCAAATGTCTATATCATATACAGTTAAAAACTACGTCGAGACCGACGTAGTTTTTAGACGATTTTACTCACAGCCTTATTTTTAGTAAAAGTGAATATTTTCGAAAATAATCGCTCCGAAAGGAAATAGAATGAATAAATACCTACCTACCTAGCGAATAAAGATCTTAAATTTAATTTGACTTTAGTAATTTCAAAACCGTAACTAGGTATTACATATATACATATATAGCCTTCGTAAAAAAAGTAACTAGGTATTACATATATAGCCTTCGGACCCGTTAACTTTAAGTGTACTTTAAGTTCTTTAACTTAAATAATACTTTTCCTTACGCACGCCATACTCGTATGTTATAATAAGAATAAGGATAGATCGGGCATACTTGAGACCACCACTGACGTCAAAGATTAGAGGAGGGTGGAGCCATAGTCTAATAAAACATGGTCTTCTATTCCCAGAGTGACAAAGGCCTACGTCACAACAACATGGCCGCTATATATAGCGCTATCGCATATTATCATATAGCGCTGTCGCATGATGACGTAGGCTTGTGTCAGTTAGGTGACCTAGAAAAGACGGGAATGGAGTACCAGGCGGAGTATATTATTATACCATGGGTGGAGCAACACATAATGTAGGTACATACAGCTACTCGGGAACTCTCAAATTAGCGCATTTACTTCGTTATACATAAACTTTCTAAGCTGAGTTTAATATCAATATCAACGAGACGCGACTACTCGTACTTCTACTTATTTTTCGCCCCGAAAGAACGCAGTGAAGGTAATTATTTAAACTATTTCTTGTGACAATCCTGCTACTATATTCTTAACTTAACTACTATGAAATAGTGTGGAACACCCATTTGTTTTGTGTATAGAAAATGTATGGTGTAGTACTTTACAGTTAAAATACAGACTAAGTATCTATACTTAGTTACAAAACGTTTAATGCCATGCAGCGCCACCAAGCTGTCGAAACGTTTAATTCTTCCACTGCGTAAATTTGGCGTATATCAGCCATAACTATAGAGTTTTTGATGGCTTTAAGAGTGTGAGTGAGTGTATTAGTTTCAATTGACAACAAAGACGTTGTAGTATTAGTGCATTTCAAAAGGTTAGGTAGGGTTGAATTAAACAATTTTCTCGATCTCCAATAAAATTTATATTTTATTACTTATGAGTAGGTAAGTACCCAAATAAATTATGTTTTTGAACTAATTTTATTTCTATGTTTTTTCTCGAACTTAAACTAAAATTATTAATTTGTTGTCATGGAAACCAATAAGACAAAGGGCTAATTTTTCCAACGATATTGCACTGATATTATCCATAAACTATCAATTGTGGATAATATCAGTCCAATATCGTTCGAAAAATGAGCCCCTCATGACCCTGTGCAACATATCGAAAGTGTACCGAATCATAAACAAGTTAGCAGTTAAAATCGAGACGTCAAAATACAATTACCAAACAAAGTCAAATGTGCCGTGCTAGTGGCTCTGCTTACGTCAAACCAACCCCGTTGTTTGTTCACTAAGTTTATTTTGCGAACGCAAATTCGAATTTTCGCCCGTCTACCGAACCCCCCAAGGAAAACCGACTAAGTAGTGTATTTAAGTTTGTGTTTAGTTCTTTGGCACGCCATGTTTGATTCAGCTCAGATGTTCACACAGGCCCACTAGCTCACTTACTGCGATGTTACAAACTATGAAAAATAAGTGGATTTTTTTTTCTTCTTCTACTCCTTCAGCGAGTATGCACCTGCTCTTGGACATATTCCTCTCCAATTATCAGCCCGATTTGCTGTCTTAATTTTTCAATGTCGTCATCCCTTCCATCTGGCTGGAGGTCACCTTCCATTTTTGTCACAATAAATGTACCTCAAAGTTAAATTAAGAGTTAGTACTGTTGGACATTTCGCGGTAGATGGCTGTTATTATTTTCAAGTGTGACCTTGCGTATCTAGCTGATCAAATAACACTATCACACTATCAGTTGGCAAACACCTAAATATTTGATTTCGTTGGGGTTATCTCGACCAAAATAATAGTCATTGGATGCATGAAGCGGTCTAATAAACAAAATATATTTAATTATACATTTGGTATAATTGAGTATTGCGGAGTGATTGACACATTTAATTTTGAATTTGAACAAATGTCACTATTCAGAATTTCAAATATGGTCGCTTTTTCCGGTCTAAAAGAGAAAGACTTCGTCACTAAACTTTATTAGGTTGGTAACACGTACCCTCCATTCCCTAGCGCGGGACGATCTAGCGCAGCGCAGCTAATTCTGGACCCTTTGCATAATTCAGGTGCGGGGGTAGATGTAACGTCAAACAGGCTTAATGCCCGTTTCGCACTTTAAGATACGTCAAATACCACGTCTAGATACGATATGGATTACAATTATGTCAGTGTCAAAAGTGACGTTTTTGTTTAAAGAATTTTAATATGGATACCTGGTGTCTGAAATAAATATTTTCATTTCATTTCATTTCATTAATTCCCTGGAATATTTTGATTTTATCAGATAGTCACAAATATCTCCTTTCAAATGTGAGATTAATTAGTGATTATACAACAAGCCCTTGGGAAATAGCAGCCAAGGTGGCACTCGTTAATCGAAAGGTAAATAAATAAATAGCCAGTAAATAAGAGAGGCTTTCCACATAGATATACGGTACTTTGACCCGCCTCTTGCTATCTCTATTGCACGAGCATAATTATATTTCTGTCAATCTCGCACAGTGGCATTGACAACCGGCATCATGAGCGGGACAGCTATATAATAAGCAACAGAGATAGGAACAGGCAGTTGTACGAAAATCTACGTGGAAAGCGTCTTTTCTTTACAATTTTCTTTTCGATTAGCCGTTCTTTGACTATTAAGGATGGTAATCTTCCCTTTTACTTTTAGTGTAATTACTTCGATAAAAACGGGAAATTGGTTCCGGAGCAGTCAAAAGTAAAGTAAAGCATTTAAAACTAATAAATGAAATGCGTAGGTAAGTAAGTAAACACTTTATTGTACGAAAAGAAAGGAATATTCATTATATCAGATAAGACAATGTCGTTTGTCTTTGTAATTGTGTTAACCTGTAAACAACGAGAAGATC
The DNA here is from genome assembly GCF_910591565.1 of Cydia splendana. NCBI lineage: Eukaryota > Metazoa > Arthropoda > Insecta > Lepidoptera > Tortricidae > Cydia > Cydia splendana. Next base: position 30,692,197 of record NC_085960.1, on the reverse strand, counting down.
CAAAATTTAATCATCTTAATAAATTTAATAAACTTAACATCAAACTTCAACTTAACTCGACTTAATTCTTCTTAACAGTCAGACTAACTTTCAAACATATCAATTTCCTCAGTAAGTTCATAGCAGTTGTAATTAATTTGAATTTTCCAATAAACAACTAAGGTTCTAATTTTGAACGTAATTGGTAGGGTCAATTTTCAAATAGGCATTTTTTGCTGTCAGTCGGCTAAAATTCGAAGTCCATAAGACTAAAAGAGTGGGTATGTATATATTTTCATTCAATGTATTATAAGCTTTAAAAATCATTTACAACTGTACCTAAAATATTATTAGTTTCTGACAAAATCGCATTTAAAGTTCCAAAAACGGCGAAATTTGCCGCTTTTTCGCGTGTCCCAGTGGCGGCATAGCGCAATAAAAAAAATCATAACTTTGGATGTAGGCAACGTATTATAAACAACTATTTATGTATTTTTATAAAGAGCATTTTGTAGAGAATTGATTTAATCGTATTGATAAATTAATGCGTTATTTAATAATACAAGGGAAGCCTTTTTATCGCTGTCCCGCGCGGCACCTGTTTTGTTATGACTTAAATATACCCCCTGTAATCTCCTTTGTTTATTGAATAACGGTTAGATTAAATTTACGACACAATAGTGCGGTTAGTTGGGCAATGGTTGGGCATCGATTGACATCGAATGTGGATGCGGAAACAGTTTAATTTATTTAAAAACAGGTAAGAATCTCTTTCGATATATTTTGGTACGACTACAATGACATTTGCATGGACGCTTAATACGTTGGTACATAGTTGAAATAAAAATGTTTATTTTATAATAATAGTTGCTAATAGAGTGTTAAAATATATAGTAAATATAAATAAGTGAATCGGTTGTATTGTGTAGTAAATATCGCTAAAAAATATTATTGGCGACATGTCGCGACATTTGTATGGCGACATTTATACGGCTATTTTGACCGTAAAAATGTCGATTGTGGCATACAAATGTCGACATAGTGTCATACAGATGTCGAGAAGGTGTCATACAAATGTCGTCAGGGTCTTATAAATGCAACAAAAATAATAAATAGTGGCATATACATGTTGATACTGCTATACAATGTCGAAAAAATGCCTTATACATGTCACAAGCGCCTTACAAATGGCTAAATAGTGCCAAAAAATGTCGATCTTTAAACGTCCATATAAGCAGCTAATAAGCTAACTATAAAAAGTACAGTGGTGCCTCTTACAGTATATTTTTTGTTGTTAAGTACCCTTCCTAAAACGATGATTATAAATCAGATTTTTCAGAAATAAAAAATTGCCATACAAATGTCGAAAAAACACCCTCTTCAAAAATTGACCCGGTACCACATTGTATCCAATTTTTTACCTAGAAAGTGAGCTGTAGATCCCGTGGACCCCCATGGATCCACCAGTTCGAAAATATTCTAAAAACTGAACCTAATACATAAAAATCGATATACTTAACTAATTATCAAACCTTACAAAATTTCACTTCAGTCGGTTGAGAAGTGCAACCTATAGGAGACCAGAAGCGGTATCATGGTCGCATTTTTACCACCTGTCATGCCATGCGTCACTTTCGCACTTACATATTTGTTAGAACGCGACAGGCATGGTGACAAATGATAAAGAGCCGACCATCTTAGCCCTACAGGAGGGCATACGAAAGCATTTTTACCCAATACAAGCTGAAACAGAGACCCTTTGTTCTCGCTCAGTAAACAATTTTCGTTAAACCAATTTTCACTCGCTCATTTGCCGTAAATATGTGGCTGTTGTAAATGTTATAATCAGTAAGCATTTTAATTTGTACATTTATTGCAAATGTGTACTCTTATTATGGCAGCATATTTTTCATACAAATTGACGACCGGTCTGGCCTAGTGGGTAATTACCCTGCCTGCGAAGCCGATGGTCCTGGGTTCGAATCCCAGTAAGGGCATTTATTTGTGTGATGAACACAAATATTTGTTCCTGAGTCATGGGTGTTTTCTATGTATATAAGTATGTATTTATCTATATAAGTATGTATATCGTCGCGCCTAGCACCCATAGTACAAGCTTTGCTTAGTTTGGGGCTAGGTTGATCTGTGTAAGATGTCCCCAATATTTATTATTATTTATTATAATTAACTGGTGTTCAATTTCGGTATTTCAGTTGTGTATATTTTTGCACGCATTTCGTCTGCCTAAAATTAATACTTCAATATACTCATTTCATATTAAATTACACCCCTCTTTAACCCCATTAAGGGATGATTTTCGATGACTATTGTATGTCCTTCCCTGTAGGCCAAGCACATGATTGGAGCGACAGTATCTCGCCGCGAGATAGAATACCCGTCTTTACCTAACTGTATTAATTAAAGAGGGACGGGTAGTCTATCTCGCGGCGAGATAATGTCGCGCCAATCATGTGCTATCCCGGCTGGGCTTCAAATTATCTCTATACCAAAGCGTGAAGAGGTAACAGATAGAGTTACTATTTATCACATTTATAATATGATAGTAGAGATATTTAGAGGCCCCCCTTTCAACAGCGAGACTGAAGCCTGAACTCGCCTCTTTGCCAAGGCCACGCTATCTCAGCAGATACTTGGAATCATTCCAGAGGGCCTACCGCGAACCACGTTCGACGTGTTGCCTCCCTGTCACACTACCGTACGAATTTACAAGTGCGACAGAGAGGCAACACGTCGAACGTCGTTCGCGGTAGGCACTCTGACATCTCTAACTGATTACGTAGTTGCCTAATACACAAATCAATAGAATAAGGTAAAATTCGCTCGACAGTAACCAAACTAGTTACTATGCCCCGACTTCTGCTCGTGGTGTATTAATACACCACGAGCAGAAGTCGGGGCATAGTAAAAGTTTTTAAAGGTGTCCTATATTACGCTTGCCATGTTCGGTGTGAATTATTTAGAATCTAAAGTAGGTAGGAATCTATCCCTTTGACTTTATAGTACATTTTGCAACGAGGGGGATATGTGAAATATTGCAAACGAGGTCTTTAGATTCACGGCAGCCGCAGGCAAGCGTGATGAAAAAAGCACAACGGAGCAAAATGGCGAAGGCAAACATTGAATCCTGATTGAAGCGAAGGGTTCTAAAGTATTATACCTGAGGAGGGATTCAAGAGTTAACACCCAAGTTGGAAATAATTTTGCTACCACGTGACACATATTACTGCTTTTCACATCACGTATGAGGAATTATTATGTTCCAAGATATTTTAAGCTAAAAAAATAGTATACATAAAATAAATAAATCGTGCCTAGAAGAGAAAATTGTCACTTTGATCCCACTTGGCAGGGAAGAAAAAGCCCTTTTTCGAATGGGTGACGTGAAAAGATTTAAGTAAAATAGTCAATAACATAAGTTTCAGTTTTCAAATTATAAGTATTATAACATAATGTGTGTAATTATAATATAAATAATTATTTATGATTTCGGTAATACTAGACTTAGGTACGATAACATAAGTTTCAGTTTTCATATTATAATTAATTTTTGAGGCGTTGTTTATGACATGCTCACAGCTCCGTGTTCACAGTTATTAAGGAACGCGATAGGTACAGCTAATGTTATTTCCAACGCTTGACGAGCGATACAATATGTGTGGGGTCCCTCTGAAAACGATTAAGTACAAAAGCAGCATTATTATACCTATTTAAAAGGACCAAAGGAAATAAGTATGTTTTGTTAGCATAGATACCTATTGTAAACTATTTTTATTTTGTTTTCATTTTTAGGGTTCCGTACTAAAAAAGTACAAAAGGAACCCTTATGGTGCGACTCTGTTTCTCATGGCAATACATACTTACTACTAAGTCGTATGAACTACAAGTTTCAAGATTGTATGTCATTGCTTATTTTAGAATTGAGAAGTAATTTTTTATTTATAGTTATGAAGGAATACGAAGGATTTCCAGGAACTTTCATTTTGGAAACAGAGAAGTTCGATCCCCGCACAAAAATATGAGAATTTTCCGAAAACTTTCATTGTGGAAATTTCGCAAATTTGAAAATTTTCAACAGTATGCACGACGCGACGCACACTCTCGCGCTTCGTCGGCTCTAAAACAGACTGTCACCAACAACATTTCCCGTCAAGGTGACCTTACTGGCTTTCAACCGTAGACGACCTCCGACTATTGTCAGTGTGACATCTGGCCCACCCTTTAGGGCTCAGTTACACTGGTTCAGTAGAATTAAGGGCCCTCTGTGCGCTAGGATTATAGAACTAAGGCGTCTGGCGCGTGGGACGTAGGCGACACGTCGGCGAGGCCTCCTGAGACATTCTGGGACATTCTATAAATAGATATTATTGCACTCCATCTTTTGAAAGACGACACTTTTTACTTGCTTGAATTATCCCTGGTCAAGCGTATCAAAATACAAACTGGAATTAAGGAGATCAGAATAGGAACGCAACGTAGGAAGACCACAAGGTGGAGCAAGAAAACAATATGGACTGACAATCGGTAAGATTGCAAGGAACCTCAGCAGTATACATCTCTTGGAATGACATAGCAGTGGGCGTCGTATATCGTTATCATGATGATTACGCATTTAGGTTACATATCCATTATAGGTTATTGGCTCAAAAACTTTTATGGACATCCCAAAGGGACCGGACGAAGGACTTTCCTACGTAGTACCTATATTATATAAAGGCATGGGATCTGTTTGAGAACCGAAGGTTAACGAAGCTTATAAGCTTCGTAACAACACATCAACACGTGCAAACTTTAATGATGACAAAGCTTGCCCGGGAGCGGCAATCGAAACATACAAATGAATCTCAATTTGATCTCGTTTTGACATCTCACGTTTGCACTTATATATTGGTGCGGGCGAGCCCTACAAATTATATCAAAACAAATGATCTGCACGAGTTTTTATTTTTATATTATATTTTTAATTCGTTCTTTTATTTTTATTTTCTTTAGTAATTAACATAGCTTTTAAGTTTATACCTACTAACAACGCTATGGATCAATGAAAAAAGCGTTTTTTTGTAAAGTCTTAACATATTCATTGCCATTAAGTTTTCGCTGTACGTAGCGCGAAGTCGCTACGAATAGTGTACCCGACTGTCGGGTTCTTGGCCCTGAATGTGTTAATGCCGCCCTTGCTGGCACAACGGTTGCTTAGTAATCGTAACATATGAAAATTAACGACAATCATAAACCACAAACCAGGCAAGAAATTTCAATTTAAATGTCCAATGATAACAAATGTGACTCATCCTTGAAGTAAACAATATTAACTAAAGCGCCACTTGCACCATTCCACTAACCCGGGGTTAACCGGTTGAACCGTTAACCCAGTGTCAAATTCTACTGGTAACCATGGTAACGCCGGGTTTAACCGGTTAACCCCGGGTTAGTGAGATAGTGCAATTAGCGTTTAGAGTGTTAGTTCAACCAACGAAATAACCCGACTGTTGACAAAGGAAGGTAAACTGAAGTGTGTGTACGTGTGTGTATACGATGATATGGTGGTCTTTCTCTTTTGCAAACCCGATAATAACCCAGACGGCTTGAACAACTTTGACGCGTGACGTGTCGAAACGAAACCTCTACAATATTACATATACCCTACTTATTTTCGAGTACCGACGTCCTGTTATATTTTACAAGTAGGTACGTAAAAGTCCTCTCTTAAGAGCATCAAACGAGTTCGGCGAACGTTTGAGATTCGCCGTAGCCCTACTGATCTTTGACAATTTTTAACATTTTCGTATGTTTATACTAGCTTCTGCCCGCGACTTCATCTGCGTGGAAAAACTACATGTCCTTCCCCGAGCCTCAAATTATTTCCATAATTTAGTAGTTTCATCTAAATCGGTTCAGCGGTTTAAACAGACAGACAGACAGAGTTACTTTCGCATTAATAATATTACTAGCTTCTGGACACGACTTCGTCTGCGTGGAATGATGATTGATAAAAACTACCCTATGTCCTTTACCCAAGTAACCTCTTAAAGGATGACTCATGTTAGACCGGGCCGGGTCCGGGCCGGAGCTTCCGGCGCATCTATATGAACGTTTTCTATGAAAGGCATCGCGTGATCGCCTGTCATGTCATAAAAAAGTAAGCGCCGGCAGCTCCGGCCCCGACACGGCCCGGTCTAATGTGAGTCATCCTTAATACTAGGTCTACTTCCATGCCGAACAAAGAGTAAATATAATAATGGACATTTTTTGGTCTAAGTAAGTGTAGTTTAATGTTTTTTGAGGAATTTATGAAGAAAGTCCTTTGTTATGTTCTTTCGCCCACGGACAATAGTCCTTTTTCAAATAATAGGGCTTTTCCAATGAACAATGATAAAATGTATTGAATAGAAACCAGCATAATATATATTTACTTAAGTAATTTCAAATGCCGTGAGCATTATAGGCACTTTTGCATCGGAAGCGATAAAGAACGGGTTTGACTAAATAGTTAGTTCGTGTAATTATTTGTAGAAAACTTTAAAATATTTTCTGATTCTACTAAGAGTTAAATACATGTATGCCGTAGGTAAAGTGTTTTCTATTCATCTTTATAGGTACTTATCTACTCTAAATACCTAATAAAGATACATAGGTATTTCGTTACCTACACGTTTCCCGGGATCTTTTCAGAAACATTTGTTTTTTGTGTAACCCCTAATATTGAACTCAGTAATAACTAAGTCTACTCCTGACTCCTGACTATAGTTACTCTTTAAAGCTAGTAGCAATGAAACTAGGTTAATGGATTAATATTATCCATAGAAACGTATATATTGAAGGAAATATTTATTAGGTATATATATATATATTTTTTATTAGCCTGGTTAAGTGTCCCACTGCTGGGCAAAGGCCTCCCCTCGCTTCCTCCACTCAACCCTGTCTTTTGTAGTTTCCCGCCAATCCGGATAAAATGCGTCCAAGTCGTCCCGCCATCTCCTTTTCGGTCTGCCTGCACTCCGGCCAGCACCATCTATGGTGTTCCGTGGGTCCCACTCCGTAACCATTTTGGCCCACCTTTCAGGGTGCATGCGGCAGACATGTCCAGCCCAGCCCCATTTAAGCTTAGCGGTCTTAACACCTACATCTACAACTCGAGTTCTGGAGCGCAGTTCCGTGTTTCTGATTCTATCAGTCCTGCGAACACCCAGTATACTGCGCTCCATCGCTCGCTGGCAAACCTTAAGTTTGGACTTTAAAGCCTCAGTCAATGACCATGTCTGAGCACCATAGGTTAGGATAGGCAGGATACACATGTCGATGAGTTTGCGCTTGAGACACAGGGGAAGGTCACCCTTCAGTAGCGCCTGCTTCTATTAGGTATATACTAGCAAAAAGCAGAGCTTTGTAAGGGCTCGCGGAGTTTTTCTACCTAAACGTACCGGACCGCGACTTTGATCCAATCCGAGGCTTGTTTCATGTTCGATCGAGTGGGTACGAAAGGCTCCAGTACAGTGGTCAAGGATGGTCCATGCCAAGCCATGCTTTGCAATGCGCAACTGTAGGCCTATATCACGTAGATGTTCACACAATGGTGCATATACATATACATGCATATACATACAATATACACAACAGCGGGTCTCTGATTGATATAAATCTATAAACTGAAGTCTTTTCATTGCTCCACGATAGTGACATTTTGTGCTATCAACATTTAATCAAGCGGTCAAAAATTCAAACTGTCAGTGATAAACTAAACAAACAATGGCAACTGATGTGTGAACACCACAGACCACGGTACGCCACGATTCCTTTGAAGTGTGCCAAAAAAACCGACAACTTCCCGATTGCCCACCACGGCTGACAACTGACTGCCAGTCGTCCGCCATTGTATATCATTGCATTGCCCCCTGTACACAATGGCGATGGCGTGGCATGGCCCATCCTTCTCCGCTGTGACCTGGAGCCTTAACATCCTACACGGTCGCCCAGTACCTTTTGTAAGGAAGACAACTGGCTTTCCTACATAATGTTAGGTCAGCGAGCCAATGTCCTTGAATTTATTTTTGCGTCCACACCACACAATCTGGCCACCCCACTATCCCGTCTGGACACCTACTGGCGGTAATCACGCTGCTCCGCAAATAAACACACACACACAGTTACACTAGGTACAGCCAGGGTTCAGCATCAGCTCTATCTTGGTTGGGTACTGCTCTTCTAAGTGCTCATTAAAACGTGTCAGATGACCAAAACAGCATGTGCCTATGTTGCACGTTGCACCAAACCTGAGTTCCACTAGGAACTTCCAGGGTTCTGGGTCATTTTGTTGACCTGCACGCCGACGACGTTGCAATTGGCGTGCAGTCGGCGTGTAGTTCCCCTGCAAGTTGCAGTCGTGTATCGGCCTTAAGTCACTGAAGTTTGTATTAATATGCTTTATATCTTTATTTATAATTTTAGCAGTTCCAAGCAATAGTAATTCATTAATTACGTAAGACAATTATTGCCAGTTTTTGACCCCCTCCCGCCCCTATGTAAGAATAATAAGAATAGGCTGACGCCCTCCCCCTCCCACCCCCTATATTACCATATATTACGTAAGAATCTAAAGGAAAAAATGAGTTCACGTTTGGTTTGTTTTAAATAGTGTTTATTTTCCATAAAAATATTTTTATGAATGTTTATTTGTACCTGTACAAAGGTACTTGAGCTCGTTTAAGCTAACTCTGCACCGTGCTTGATAGCATAGAGTGTGAAGTATTATTATTATTTTAAACGTCATAATTTCATAGAAATTAAAAAAAAATGCATCTTTGTGATCTTACGTAAGATATGAAAACCCCCTCCCTCCCCCTTGTAAGAAAAATAAGTTCGACCCCCCTCCACCCCAAAATCGTCTTACGTAATAAATTAATGGCGCCAAAACTGTTTCTCGAACTGAAAATACCCGATTTAAGTTTGCTAACACAACATGACTGATCAGTTCATCAGCGTCACAAAACATACGAGTAAATTGACCTCCGCAGTGAATATACCTACAGCAAGATTGATTGTTCTTTCTAGTAGGTATTCACAGAAACTTAATTGCTAAATTGGGAATCAAACTAAGCGAAGCGAGGTGGGTCTGATCCAAAATTTTAACCCACATCGTTGTTAATGGCGTAAGCGCCATCGACATTATTGAAATTGAAAACACCACATAGGTATCGTTGTCTGAGTACCTACCCACAACACAAGCCTTCTTGAGCTTACTGTGGGGCTTAGTCAATTTGTATAAGAATGTCCAGTATTTATTTATTCATTTACTACTAACGCCATCTGCTAGAGAAATAAATAATTAACATTAGCGCGAATGTTAATTCATTATTTTGCCAACAGATGGCGCTAGTAGTAATACAAAGTGTTATTACTTTATTTTATTTTATTTGGTTTATAAAATGATATTTTTATGTTCGATAACACATCTAGACATGAATTAAAATTACTATGTTAAATCTCAAACCTAACGGTGCAGTAGTTTTTCCGTAAAGTGTACCACAAGAATGCATAGTTTGTCGAATAGTAATAGGGCTCGCTTCGCTCGCCCTAATTAAAATGTATTTTATTATTACTTCCAAATTCGGCGATGGCGATGGCTTGTCCTAATAATATAAAGTAATTAAATTCATATATCTAAGTATTTAATTGCAAAGAAAAATGCTTATTAATTTAAATGTGTATCAAATAAAAAAAAGATGTTATTACCAATGAATCGAGAATTAACATTTATCTATTATTTTATTTATTTTAAAAGTTAAACCTTATTTATATTGAGTATTACCACTACAAAATACAATATTAAACAACTTGATGTTAAAGTATAAAAGGGAAACCACAGGGAAACGGATTTTCTACGAATTCCTTCTTTGTATGTTTTAAAAATACTTACCCGTCCAAAAGGCAAAGGTCAAAGCACTTTTCATTTCAAATATATCTCGAGTTGGATGAGGGAAAGTATAAAAGGCACGTGAACGTGACAAATGATCCCTTTTACATCACACAACACAATATATTATGTTTATGCAAAACACATTTGATATTTTAAGTTAGAATCTCAATAACTCTTTCAAAAGCAAGATTTTATACTCGGACTTGTAATTATAAAATAGTTTATCTGATCTGGCGCGCCTCAAAGCCGCTTCTAGGGTTGAGTCGGGAGCGTGGCTACACGCATTGCCTTCCCCCTCACTAGGCACACTTTTGGATAACGATTCTTTAAGAATCGCGGTTGCCTTGCGATTGGGGTGTAAGGTGTGCGAAGCGCATCGGTGCATTTGTGGGGTCATGGTTGAAGAAGACGGTCACCATGGCCTTAGCTGCATGAAGTGCGCGGGCCGTTTTTCCAGGCATCATGCCATCAATGATGTCATCCGCAGGGCTTTGGTGTTGGCCAATATTCCTTGCGTTTTGGAGCCTCCAGGGTTGTGCCGCACGGATGGCAAGAGGCCTGATGGTCTGACATTGGTTCCATGGCAGAAGGGACGATGCCTCCTGTGGGATGCAACGTGCGTGAGCACATTTGCGCCTTCCCACTTGAGTCTCACTGTCAGGTCTGCTGGGACAGCCGGCGGAGTATGCCGCCAAAATGAAACATGCCAAATACTCTGCCCTGGAACCAATGTACGACTTTGTCCCAGTTGCAGTCGAGACTGCAGGACCTTGGGCTGGGGAGGCAAGGGACTTTGTGAGGGATTTGGGTCGGCAGTTGAGGGACAGGGGGTGCGACCCTCGGTCCGGATCGTACCTGGACCAACAGATCTCATTGGCCATTCAGCGCGGTAACACTGCCAGCGTAATGGGGACATTTGAGCCAGGTACGATTCGTGACGGTTAGATATTGTTTAACTTAGATTTTATAATGACGAAGCCTGTTGCGGATATCACCCTTGGTACCTATGTTTGGGACGAGGCATGTTGGTGCTTTACATTTGTAGCCACCGGACGAAGCCTGCGTTGCGGATTTCTACGAACATATGTAAGTACATTAAGTGAAATAAGCTTGATATGTTCTAAATAAACTAACTTTAGACAATAGGATACATGTAAATAGTTTATAGTCTATATACAACTACATTATGATCAAAAACCGGCCCAGTGCGAGTCAAACTTGCGCCCCAAGGGTTCCATATATCGTATTTTTTTAACAATTTGTAAAATAAATATTATTATAGATTCTCACAATGAGCCCTTTCCTTTGATATACAGGGTGTCCCATAAGTGACACGTCACAATGACACTGGAGGTAGACCAGGCCAAGAGGACCCAAACCAACTTAACAAGACCTCAGTAAAAGTGGCACGGTTTTCGAGTTATTGCCAAATTAAGGTTTTTCATGAATTTTGACCGTTTTTAACATTGTTAGTGCCAGTGTGCACTCGGAAAGCAGGTCTCGAAGTTATTTTTTTTATGTGTACGGCATCATGAATAGTTAATTCAGGTAACAGAATAGGTATTTTATCGATAAACAATGTAAAATGCAAAAAAATACTGGTTTAATCTTGAATTAAATTCACAGTGAAACATTAATTTGGAATTTGACCACCTATCGTGAAAAAAAATTACTAGAAAAGTAATGAGCAAATAACGTCAAGATATTGAGCATGTTATGCAGAGAACAAAACCGTGCCACTTTTACTGGGGTCATGTTAAGTTGGTTTGTGTCCTCTTGGCCTGGTCTACCTCCAGTGTCACTGTGACGTTCCACTTATGGGACACCCTGTATATATAACACACACGATAACACGATCGAGTTTGCAAAACCTTTTTTTTTTATTTCAACTTAATTCGTCCAGTAGTTTCAGAGCAAATAGGTTGTGACAGACCCACAGATAGACGCCCGAGTGAGTATGAGTAAGAGTAAAGTTTATTTCCATTTAAAGTACTTACGTAACCCTAAAAATATTACTCGATAGTCCTGGACAAGACGGAACAGGGAACCTACCGCGAAAACTGAAATTCGCAAATTGCGGGAAATTATTAACCTTAGTAGATATTGTGAAGTAATCTTAATCAGTTTAGCGCAAACTACGTAATATTGTATTACACCTCTAGGTAGCGGCTACGACGTAGCGCTACGAGCGTAGCATAGTAGCTAAAGCAATACTGGATATGCTACATGCAACTCATGCAAGGTGCATGCAAGTCTTTTGCCACAGTCGACAACTAGCAATTTAAATAAAACTTATAAATCAATAAGTTTTGGCAAAAAAAAAACATTTTTGGTACAAACTTTTATTGCTGACTGTACTTTTCTTTCCACAGGCTACTAAGGGCTTATTTAGATTTAGAATTTAGACGGCGCGCGAACTCGCATGCGATTTTAGTTACATTGCGGACTGTTGGTTACGTCCAATTCAACCGACCGATCAAAAACCGCAATGTAATGAAACTCGCATGCGAGTTGTCGCATCGTCTAAATGAGCCCTAATACTCATCGAGACAATTCTAAAAACCCCAAACACAATTAGGTTGCGTTCTCTCTTCCTCTCATCTCGGCATCGGGGGAAAGGCAGCCTAAACGCGACATTTAGTACGTCATCGTCACATTCATTAAGTACCTATTGATGTTAAAATATCGAACGGTATCAAACTGCACTCGATACTTAATCGCGTATTTAAGTTTTAAAATTTACCTCCGACGTTTCGAGGACAGCGTTGTCCACGTGGTCTCGGAGAAGACTGGCTCAAATTCACATCAACATCTTCTAGCCGCGCGAGTTTTTCGAACTACCCGCACTTGATGGTCTTGTTTATCAGTTTGAACGTTTTGCGCACTAGGGATGTTACTCTGTCGACACACAACACTAACGATATTCGATTTATCGACTGTCGATATTCGTTTCCGCTTACATTTACTAATGACTAATGACTGGATTCCATGTGGAGTCCCGAGTGCAGTTTGATAATGTTTAATAATCGTGAAAGTTTAAATCAGTGTATATCGAACGGTGTTTAGAATGTGTAATTTTGATTTTTCAATGATACGACATTGGCAATTGCTCACGCTGATTGGTGAGCGCAAAATGTACTCGCAGTCGTGTCATTACTGTCATTAGGCATCTCGCTCGCTCTTGTTGAAACCAATTACAAAAACCGTGAGGTGGTAAGGTATTAGTCTTCTTCTTCCTTGCGTTATTCCGGCATTTTGCCACGGCTCATGGGAACCTGGGGTCCGCTTGACAAACTAATCCCATGATTTCACGTGGGGACTAGTTTTTACGAAAGCGACTGCCATCTGACCTTCCTACCCAGAGGGGAAACTAGGCCTTATTGGAATTAGTCCGGTTTCTTCACGATGTTTTCCTTCACCGAAAAGCAACTAGTAAATATCAAATCATATTTCGTACATAAGTTCCGAAACACTCATTGGTACGAGCCGGGGTTTGAACCCGCGACCTACGGATTGAAAATCGCATGCTCTTACCGCTAGGCCACCGGCGCTCTTCCTGAGGTGTTAAGGGGCCCACTGATTAACAGTCCGCCGGACGGTATCGGCCTGTCAGTTGTTCGGAACTGTCAAAATTTTGTTCTAACTGACAGGCCGATACCGTCCGGCGGACTGTTAATCAGTGGGCCCCTTTAAGGTAGTATCATAATCATAACTAAATTTAGATTTTAACAAATATTTTAAAATCAGAATGCTGCTTGTAGGAGTTTTATGGATTATTATTTATTACACTAGAGGTCATTAAGACCAAACAGTAGCATATGTTACTTTCATTGTAATTGCGCCGTGGGACTCACAAACGTGTCCTTGCAAACGTAGAGCCATATGTTATCTATGCTTACTTTAACATCGGTACTAATTAAAATAATTGTTTACGTCGTTCATCACGCCATATTCGCAAGGCAAACGCGCGTCTGAGGCGTATTGTGATTGTTACAAGTTATGAATTCGATCTGGTTGTCTTCAACTAGAAACAATCAGAGTTACCGCAAAATGTATGGAACGGTACAGCGCCATCTCGTTTAGATGTCAAATTCGAAGCACGAAATTGTCTTAGATTTTACACATCTTAATCAATTTAGTGACCCAAAAAAAAAACCACATAATAATAACAGCATAGGTACCTTCAGATCCACAGCACAGGCTTCGTCGTCTTAATCAATCAATGTATCTTTGGTAGGTACTATTATGGAGCAACCGAAATTCAAGCAGATTACGATGCTGTCTATGAGACAGCAAAATTGATTTCGCCAGTTTCAATTTTAGGTTCGTTACTAGTGTTCAGCATAGTATACACAAATTAATAAAAAAAAAGCTTTGTATTTCTAGTTAAAAATAGCCTGATCTGATCGAGATCGAGGTCAAACGTGTCTCCAGCGTCCTGAAGTGGCCATAAATACCGTGAGACCACGACCCGATTCATCCGTATATTCCCAATATTCCCATAGCACAAGTGCAGACCAGTAAGCGAACTAGTACCAAGTCACCACAAGATTTGAAACTCCCGAGCGTTATTAGTGCGAATTGCACGAACAATCTACATCAGACTGACTGACGTAACTCAGAAGTACTTTCTTCCCATATATACATCCAAATTTACCGATTAAAAATGGTTTGTTGCAACCGGTGATTCTGAACAGTCAACTCGCCCGTTCGATTGGAACGTGGCCCGTGCCCCGTCTGGGGCAGTAGGGATTAAGCTAAAACGCCCGCTTACGGGTATGATGTACTTTTTGGTACGTGGCTTAAAACTAGCCTTCTGGTGAAACTAGGCCTGTAACAGAGTTATTTTTATTGACATGCACTAGACATAAATAGAATACTTATTTGCTGTTAATATCAGCTGTTTGCATAAAGGGGCCCACTGATTAACAGTCACAGTAACAGGCCTGTCAGTTAGAACAAAATTTTGACAGTTCCGAACAACTGACAGGCCGAACCGTCCGGCGGACTATTTCATATTTCATCAATCCATTGTCTTCATAATATTTATGAACCAACAGCTAAATCAATAAAAACCATCAACTTACTTAAAATGCCCACATCTAATAAATAATAAAATATTTATAGCTTTATCGAATTTATGTATTTTTAGTCATGATGATCATGCAATACCTATTTAGGTACAAAAAACGGATCTGTTAGGATAGATTGAATGAGGAAAATGAATGGTTTTCCCATTTAAGGCAAAAAGGTGAGCTAGAAAGCCGTTGAAGCATATTTTTTCTGACTACGGCAAAACTAAAAAATAATAAGAAGGAATTTTAGCAAATAGGTACATATTGTATATAGGTGGGATCCGTTTGTACCTATATGGTAATTAGTAGTTTTGAGCGACTACACTTTTTAAAGGATTTCCAAAAATGTTTTGAACTTTGTTTCATCAAAGTAAAACCCGCAGTGTAGAAAGTTTTGGAAACGTTTTACTTCTTGAGATACCTAACTGCCTAAATCCTATTGGAATACATTAAGTTATTCTTTAATAGCAAAATTATATTCTAATACGTATGTAATTAAAATGGTAGGGCTTCCGAGAAAAGCTTTTTAAGTCGTTGCCGCCACAACAAAGCTTTACAATTAGAAGCCCTAAGCCTTAAGGGCATACAAACTCAAGGGCAACATGCTATGAAAGACCAGGTGGGTCTTACTTAATAAACGATTTGTATCACTTAATTATCGATACTCGTAGTAATGAGGCTTAATGAGGAGGATAAATTAATAAGATTAAAAGGAAATATTATCGGTGTCTTACTAACTTTAAGCTTGTATAGGATTCCAACAGGACCCTGTTACTAAGCTCCGTCAGTAGACTACATACAGTAGAATTTTAAGTCCTACCCATTTTGTACTTTGCCACAGTGACAATAGTGTGAGGTCTCTAGCGACTTTAATATTGATTGTCAATGTGACAAGGTATAAAATAGGTCGGAAATTAAATTCTTTACCGTACAATATAAATGATTTCTTCCGTGTTTTGTAGGGTTTCGTAGGTATACTTCAAAAGAAAAAAGTAATTCTTACATGATCATTTGATCACTTGTGTGTCTGTTTTTCTCTGCCACCTTACATAGAAAATTTGCTCCAAAACTATTGGACCGATACATACCTATGTATAAAAGTGACCCAAATACGGACGTGTGTAACTAAAAGATTTTTTTAATATCAGAAAGTTAGCGAATTTAAAGAAAGTCCTAAAAAGTACATAGGTATGTCGTGTGACAAATCGAAATGAAAGGGATTGTTTTTAGATTAATCATTTTGAAGTTATTTAAGAAAATAGGCATTTTATTTGTTGATAAATTCCTTGGGACTTAGCATTTCCTCTTGAAAACCATATATTATAGTCCTCGAGGAAATTGTAGTAACATTTTATTTATGTAAAAGGAGTTTTTAGACGTGATAAAGTTTATGTTGCACGTTAAGCAAAATGTGCCCAGCGGCGGCTAAATTGCTGTTATCAAGCAATTAACACGTCAGAGGCGATGACAAACCCAGAAATTAAGAACTTCCCGTCCCGTCCAGCAAAATCTAATTCCGTTTTAATTTCCTATCTAGCATACCCGTTCCATACATCTTTTTATTTACTAAAGCCTTACCAAGAGAGGATGATCGCGCATGTTTATAAGCTAGGCTCGGATCGGCGTGGACTCGGCAGCAAGCACCATTCAGTAGCTAACATACTCTTCAATGTACGCATTGAGTGACGTAAAAGTCGAAACGAGCTCGGATCGGAACCTTTATATTATTCAAAGTAGAAAGGAGTGATAATGTATGAAGGTCGTACGCTGTTAAGTCGTTTTCGAGTTAGCAGGTCTTGCTGGCCCGTCGCCTCGCGCATCGTCATCGATCGTATGCGCGCGCACCTCCGCCATTCTGCTTTCAGTACCGACCGGAGCCTTCAGTCGAATACTAAAATCGACAGAAATGTACCAAACCCGTGTTAACAGTGGCTTCTCTAAACGGAATTGATCGGTAGAAACAGGACCGTTGCGGTACAGGATCGGAAACTAAGGTCAGTGGTCTTGATCAGAGCCCGTCTCCGTGTCACGGTACGTGGTTTCTGCTAATCTTCAGAGGCCATCACTTATCGGGATTAGGTTTCCAGTGACACCATGTTAAGCTAACACAATTGAACCTCGGAATTGTGCATACTGCCAACATCTACCTATATTTCTACGTTATATGGATGTCTTAACGGAGTATACGAACCTACATACAAGATTAGGTATATCAGTCTATACTCGATACGTTGAAATTCATCTTGACTACTTCAGGGTTTTATTGGTGCGTTTTGTTTCTGTTTACTACACATACAAATAGGCAAATATAATGGGTACTTACATTCTAAATGTAATATTTACTTGCTGCAAAAACAAAGTAAAAGATTAATTTATAATTTAGGTATAACATAAGGCTCAAATTAAATAAGATTCATTTTATGCGATAACAGTGGTAACTGCATATGCCTCTGTCAGAATCTTTATGATCATGCCAACGTCAAAACTATTTTCTTTCCAGCAAATAAGATTCAAATTTGAATGTAGCCATACTGACCTTAAAAGCTTTATTCTACTGGAACTGATTATTGATTGAATATGACTGAAATGGTAATCATTAAGGACAAACATGGATAAACACCAAACGGCGTAGGTTATTACAATAACAATTTACACATAACGACCGACCCGTTTACATGATACTAGGTTCTCGTACTGTTTGGGCGAGGAATAATATGGAAATAGCGTAAGCGGTATTTTTTAAACTGTTGATTTACATACTCGAAATAAAAACTCACCTGCAATTATGTTATGCAATAGGACTCGTAACCGTTTCTAAATGATCCAAAATAATTGTGCGAATAGATTACATTTATGTGTAAATTTAAACATATTATTATCATAATTATCACTATTTTTTTAGAATAGTAATAATAATTGTATTTCTGAGTTTTTAGTCTCATATCTACTCTTTGGTTTTTAGTATTACAAATATTTATTCATATATATGGTACAAAAACAAGTCAAAAAACAATAAATAAAAATAACTTAAATTACAATTAAACTAAATACAAACTATTCTAAAATAAAATTAAACTAAACTAAACTAAATCTAAAAAAGGCCCCTGTGGCAAGGTCCCCAAGATGCTGGCTGCGTTACCCCGCTGAACTGCCAGACTGAAGCGTTGAGCGAGGTAACTGCCAGCTCTTGGGTCCCCAGTTGCGTCCCTGAGTCTCTTTGAAAGTTCTCCAAAGAGACTCAGGGCGCCAGGACCCCACGGACCCAGGGTCTCGACGCCGAAAGGAACAAAACAGTATTCGGCGCCGAGACCGCGATACTTCCCAACCTTTGCGTTTTCGGCCGCCTCTGCAGCAGCTGCCGCCCTCGCAGAGGTTCCGTGGAGATGTGACGGGGCCAGCGTGTCTACGCAGGTTGCATCCCACACTAGCACCCGCCCCAACTCCACGGAATCAAAGACATCCCGTCAGGTCTCTTGCCGTCACTTCTCAATATGCCGGTCGGCTCCAATAGAGCAGGCACATTGACCGATGCAAGAGACCGACGGATGATGTCGTTAAGGGCGGCATGCCTGGAGAAGCGGCCCGCGCTCCTCTGGCAGGAGAGACCGTGGTGACCTAACTGGTTTACGTCCGCACCGCAGGGGCAACGATGAGGGGCACACACCGGGATACCTAAACGGAGGCAAATCGAGAGCCGGAGCGTGTTGGGCTGTAAAAAAGTTCCGATTTTAGGAGAAGGATGCGCGCGGAGCCAGTGCCCTGCCTCTCTAGTGCCTACTGCCAAAAGTCTAGCTCTTTCCGCAGCGCCGCCGCACTGGTCGAGAAGGGTAGCTACAGCCAATTTACACACTGGGTCGTCCCAATTTTTTTGTGCCTCTGGATCTTCAGGGATGTCTTGACCGGTACACGCACGCAGCCACGCATTTTTTGCGTCTTCCACGCCCGAGACCTCATAGTTTGTGCGAAGGATTTTACCTATGAGACCCAACGAACTGTGGACCGACGACAAAAAAGCTGGCAAAGCTACACCAGACATCCTACGGATGCCTAAGCCACCGTGCCTGATGGGAAGGGACCCTTGACACCAAGTCCGGTCACTAAACTTAATGTTAAGGACTCTCTCTAAATTATTTTTAATTAAATCATCTACTCGCGATAAAAGATCTTGATTCTTCCACATGTTAACTTTGGAATGAAGAGACAAAATTTTATAATAGAGAGTGCATAATGGGGACTAATTTCGAGTAAACGATGAGAATTATCCTGGAATTTTGATACAGAATTTTGAATGTTATCAGGATAACTTTCCTCGAATATTGGGGATCCTAGGAGGCAAAGTGTACGTTTATCGAGAATTTTAATATTGGGGGCCAGCTGATTGAACCTTTGTATCAAACTATTGACATCGAGGACGTAGGAATCTGGAATATAAAGTTCGCATTTATCGAAATTTAAAGTTAGGCCGATGGATCTGAATTTATCGTTTATCAACGAAAGATCGCCCAGTACAGAGTCCACGTCACCTCCTAGGGTCCCATCGTCCAAACATACATTGATTTTTGATGACAAATTTTTAATTATTTGGTTTATACCTACACTAAAAATTGCCGGCCCCAGGGGATCTCCCTGCTGGCAACCGACTTCAGACGACAATTCGTTCGAACGATACATTAGTTTTGAAGGATCCCCATAGCAATGTAGTAGGTAATTGTATATTTCAGGGATGTGAGATTTTACCTCAGAAAGCAAAGTATCTCTGTTTAAAGAATTTTTTTTTTTTTTTTTTTTAATTTTTTTATCAAAGGCATATATACATAATCAATTGAATGCATTCTTGACATCGATTTTCAGTAAAACCTCACACTGTCCAGCCTCCAGATAAGACCGGAGGGCATGCACACTTGCACAGCAGCCTCACAGCCTCCCCTAACCCCGAAAACTAAATGAACAGATTCAAAAAATTTTTGCAGCTTTGCCAAAATGTACCGAACTGCTATTTTAGACGCCAAACGGCGAAGCGTTGAACCCACAGCGATTGGCCGTACACCTCCGTCTTTTTTAGTAAGTGCAATTAAATTTGCTCCGTATATAATGGGTACAACATCCGGGTGGACGCCGCCTGAGTACATACATAAAGTTTATTAATTTAGCAATGCATGCGATGAGTTGCACACCTGCATCTCCAACAGACGGGCACGTCAAATCCTTTAGGTGTTGAGGAGCCAGTCCGTCCAAGCCAGCCGCCGAACCAGTTTTAAAAGAAAGGACGGCGTTGTAAACATCGACGTCTTTGATGTGCAGGCATGACTCGGTCGGTACTGGGGGATCAAAGAAAAAGGGGGTTGCCGGAGCGGTAGGGTGCTTAGCCTGCAGGGCCAATAGCGTGTCAGGGTTGTCCGGAGACAACACATCACTAGAGAAGAGAAGGCGAGCGGCACTTTTAAGATCTCCGTCAATGATCTTATTTTCAATATTCTTATTTTTCCGATACAAAGTTGACGGACGGTCTTCTTGTACAAACGGCGGGACAGAATGGGGAGAGCAATTATTTTTAATTTTTTGCGTCAATGATAGATTCTGATCGTCGTCTTTAACATGTAATATGGTATACGGAAAAACAAGCAGGTTGTGCCAGTCTTGAGGTGAGTTTGACTCGTAGCACTTTTGTACCAGTTGTGCGAGGTGAGTCGCCACGACGATTCTAGCCCTGCGAGGGATCCGCTTAACCACCTCAACGTTGTTCTTCAGTTGGCTTAGCTGTACATGAAAAGGATGGGTATGACGAGCCGGTAGCGCATGACCTAAGTTCAGTGGGACATCATCTTGACTAACACAGGTGCGGTGAGCCTTGGTTTTGTGAATGTTCAAAGCCTTAGAGGTTAGAAACGATTTCGAACATAAATTACACGAATATGTTGCGGTAGGTTGGGATGCGGCTTGCATAGCAACATATACAAATATATATACGATTTCAAAACACTCTGACCTAAAAAATAATAATAATACTATCTCTAAATGCAAAGGAACACAGAAAAAGGGCACAACAATGACAGCAAAAAAAGAAAAACAGTGCTTAATAACATAAATATAAGAAAGAAGCAATTTAAAATCCCAAAATACCACAAAAATAGTACATGCACAACTGCAGTTAAAACGTTCTAAATTCACATTCAAATCTATACTTTTATTACTTCCATTTGTGTGGTTCCATGTGAATTCATGAAATGTCGTCCGGCTAAATGACGGTTGCAGAATAACTCCTGTGGCTCTATTTGGTGTATGTAAAAGCGCGTTGGCTGATCACAGATGCATACATAACCATGAACAGAAGCTTAGGCGATTGAAATCCGTAAGATTTTAAGTTATATGTTGATATTGACGATGGTCATAAGTCATGGTTTCGATGCTTCTCATGTAAAAATATAATAGATAGCACTGTGTGTTGTTACTTCAGTTTAAGTGTTTTAAAATATCACTGAGTTGATTTAGCACGATATTTTAATTATTTTCTGCGGAGTAAACAAATATACGTTTTCCTCTTGTCAATGTCAATCAGTATCACTACATTACACGACTTTTTGGTTTTAAATAAGGGTGTGACAAGTATTTAATATGATTATCACATACGCGTTATATAATATCTCAAAACATTACCCGTCATATTTTGTAACATGAAGACATTCTATCATCAATTTATCGGCTTTCGAGGCGCAATGTCGTAATTGGCTTGATGATATATTTTTCTTGTTCTGCGCGCTTGTGTAAACGGCTCTTAAATGTTTATAATTTTATGGAACAATACGCGTAAAACCAGACTATTAGGTATAGCGTTACACGGCCGTATAACTCGTCAAGAATTAATGTTCCGTAAAACCACAGTTTATATTCAGTAGTAATTTTCATTAGCTCTCTTCAGACGAAAGTGGAGGACCCGCTCAAAATCACCTTTTCATACGAACGTAGTCCTCATTTTCCTCTCCGGATATTAACATTATTTAATTACACAAACGGGTCTACCGCGATATAATTTTATTGTTTTATGTTTTATATTTCCGTTGACATTTGCTGGGACGTCAGTCTTTCCGTGACCACAGCTGGTGCAACTCAGCTGAACGTCTGAATTATAGGTAAAAATTGTGTAATTCAATTTGTGTACAAAACGCAAGAGTTTAAAGTGTTAACATTATTTATTGAATATATTTCGAATTTTTAATTATTATAAATGTTAGGAGCATTTAAAAATGTATATGAAATATGTTTTAGCTCCTAATTTTTACAATAGGTAATCAAAAAATCCAAAAAACTCAAACTTAGGGACATAGTGGTAATATACATGAAATTATGTAAAAATATTTTCCACAATGTAAATATCCAGCGAGGAAAATGGGGACTACGTTTGTATGGAGAAGCGGCCGTCCCCTTTCCTCTTAACGAGGTGTAGGCATCTCGCACGTGTTTATCGCGACCTTTCCGAATTACGCCTTCATACAAAGCTTAATCTATTTATAATTTTATGTTCTTATACTCGTGTCTTTTAATATGTGTGTGTATAAATACAATACAATACCATTTATTTCTCTCATATAAGCTTACAGTAGTTTACCAATTCGCTTACATGGTAAAATAGAAGATAAGACACATTAACAAATTATAAAATTAAAAGAAGTAAAACTCAATAACAGTAAAAAAAAAGCGTAGCCTATAAACATTAGGTAAAATTAAAATTAAATATTAACTACCAAGTTGAGTATGGTTTGATAAGGTCAATACGGGTTTGTGCGGCTTTCACATTGGGGCCTGTTTACACAATTACACATTGATTAGTGTTTATCGCCAATTCATACATTTGTTACTTGTTACTTGCGTTTAATGTCAAATGTAAGAACTGGCGCTACACACTAATCAATGTGTAAACAGGCTCGGGATAAAGGCCAGTTACACTTACCTCGCAGCCACACGGTATTAACCTTAGTTCCTTTGTACCGTAAATGTTAGTTATATTGGCATATAAAAAGACTTGGATCTACGCACTTATTGCTGAGAGGGGCAACGAATGAGATTTAAAAATAACAGGGATCAATAGGCGTAAATTCGCTGATCTTATTATCCTTCTTGAGAACGTCGACTTTTCATTGCTTCCAACGTAAAGCCGACCACTGACTAACAGGCCGCCGGACGATATCGGCCTGTCAGTTAGAGCTAAAATTTGACAGTTCCGAACAACTGACCGGCCGATATCGTCCGGCGGACTGTTAGTCAGTGGTCAGCTTAAGTAAAACACCCAATCTGTATCTAAAGGTTAAACTAAAACTAAACTAAAGATCAAGTTTATGAAATCATCCAAGCATACAAATGAGAACAAAAGTAAGCATAAAACAAGCTGTACCTGAATAAACATATCAAATATTATGCTTTACATGGATCGAAGAATTTGTATTCACGCAAATAAAAATGATATTGGGGATTGTGCGAATAAAAGAGCTACAAGAGAAGTCGAAACATTATTCTTTGAAGTTTCATTTCCATTTTTTAAGCATTACGTGTAAAGCCAAATCGTACTTTTACGGAATCTTATTGAGCAAACTTTTTTAAAGAAGTTGAAGATTTTCCGCTTTAAGGGCCTTACGAGTATAAAACAGGTTTCATTTTGCTATAACACCCGGTAATCTCGTTTTACTTTTTTGGACCTTATTCCACGGGAATAAGACATCAAATGTAAAGATATTTTTGACGGCGACAATACTGGCAAATGTCACCACGGAAGGTATTACGAGATGGACCTTTTCTTTGTTAAGTCTGATTAACGACTCAAACTCAATGGACTAACATCTTTCGCAATAGTACCTACTTTAAGTAATACTTTTATTTATATCCCGTTTAGCGTCTGTTACATTTGCTTTTGGCTCTTTTATTTGTTATAGCTTAATTTTTCATGAAATTTCTGTTAACGTACAGTCAGCATCATAGTAGTTAATGAAACAACGCGCCAAAAATATCTGTCACAGTTGAATTATTGTTCTACACATAGATACTTATCTCATCTCTTATTGGTAATTACTTTTGGCGCATATAGTCTGATCCGCTACTGTACCTACCTACCTCTTGACTCACATATACATGGTGTGTCTGACCATGGGGCTTTAAATCCAGGGCTTGATTTTACTCGCTAAACTAAGCTACTTTTACTATGGGACCAACCCTCAAATCGGGGATTTTTTTTTGGCTTTTCCATAGAAAACGTCGACATCTGATCAGCCAAAATGTATGAAAAAGTAAAAAAAACAACGGGTTGCACTCCGGGAGTGCCGACAGAAGTGAAAACTCAATAACTAGTCCAAAATGTTTGCAGCACTATGTATAATTGACCCATCCTCCTTTCTATTGAAAAACTTTAGTTCCGAAATTGCTGGCCAGTGAACTTAAATTTGTAGCGTTAATTGTTTAAAATTCGAATAGAAATTGTAAAGTTACCTTGCAGACATCGCATCTAAATATATTTGGTCATGATATTTTGAGTTTTATTCACCAGTACTAGAGTTCACTTTTATTAGCGATTTCATCAAGATGAGACTTTATTGAATTATTGAATTATATTGGAGTGATATAAACTTAGAATGTAACTGTGAGATCGTATTTCAGCCCGTACAAGATTAGAACATTGAGCTTTATTGCTTAATATAAAAGTCCAGTTTTAAATAATTGACCTGATTATGATACGTTATGACTAAAGTTCTTTGGTGAATAACATTGTCCGTCACACATGAGCACATGACATAAGTCACGCAAGCGCCCTGCGCCGCCTACATGAAACAGCAGGCTCAGGCATACATTTTCGCCGTGCGGTAGAAAGAGAGGAGAGACGCCTTACGCGTTACGCGTTACGCTGTCCCGAGTTTATAATTTTTTCCCCACCTCAAAAAGTGCTCAGCGCCGCTAAAGAAGTTTTCACTTCAAAAAAAAAATCTGAATTTCGGGGTTGGTGCCATAGTAAAAGTAGCTCAGTTTAGCGAGTAGAATCGAGCCCTGGATTTAAAGCCCCATGGTCAGACACACACAGTATAAGTACTGAAAACATGTAAGCACGTGTAGCAAAGCCGATAAAAATAAATACATCGGACTATTACTCTTCAACCCTTACACCCACGCAATCTATATTTACTACAAACATTTTGTACACAAGTGGGCAAAATGTAACACTCTGTACTTAGTCACATTATCCTTTATTAGCGTACAGGGGACCAATTCTGTTTTTATAATATGATATGGTGTTAATCTAATTTTGAAACGACCAAGACCGTGAACACCAACCAACGTTAGCGGCGCACGCTGATTGGTGCACGTTATCGCTACGACGTAGCACCACAACCGTAGCTTAGCATCAATCAGCATCATCGTATTTGTAACACATAGTCGTGTCAAAACAAGATCAAAACCATAACAAATTGTCATATCAGAATCGGCTTCTATGCCAACTTCCTATGAAGGGTATACAAAAATAGTACAGTTTGTAAAATATTTCATATATTTGGGCTTTTTTGTAAACTTTTAAAGCATTATACATGCTTTGATAACTATAATATAATCTTTTATTTTTCATTCATTGATACTTCAACTAAAAGTAAATAAAACCACTATAATCTCTTTGGCTAGTTTCAAACAAACTGGAGTATTCTCGGCTGGCTACGAATACGAGTATAAAAATACATATATTATGTTCTTATGTCAAAGGGACTAAAAATAGCTGTAAGCATATTAGGTATATTTATTTATGCATTTAAATTCAAAGCTACTTACACTCAAATAGGCCGCGAAAGCTCTTATACGAGACTTCAAAAGCGCCATTAAAGGCTGTATATAAACTTGATCTGGCACAGATTCAGAAAACCCGTCAGATGGAACGCTGCCACGGATTCTAATAAAATAGGTTTACGATTTCAAATGTATTTGTTCAAATAACTTTTTGTTTAATATTTTCGTTCAAAAATAGCCCAAATTGTCATCCGGGTGGCCAGGGTTTAGTATGATTTTAGTGCTCCGTACAAAACTTTGTGCACGGAGCTTCGGTCTTACAAATGGGTTAGTTGTTTTTGTAGTGAAAACTTCTTTAGCGGCGCTGTGCACTTTTTGTGATGGGGAAAAATGTTAAACTCGCGACAGGTCACGTGACCGTAAGATTCGTAAGACGTAAGACGGACACGTGACCTGATCGAAAAACTGTTACAATGTCATTGAGTTTTCACATCTGCCGGCACTCCCGGAGTGCAACCCGTTGTTTTTTATTGTGCGTGACCGAATACCTACCCTAATAATGAAAATTGCCCAGATATAACTGTTCAAATTAACTTAAAAAATGTAGGTATAGTAAGTTAAAAGGTGTCAAATGGAACAAAACCTTTTTAGTGCCCGAGTCTTTGCTGTATTTCAACCCCATAAGTACTCAATCAGGAATAGGACGTTAATATAGCCTTATCTTGGAATAAAGAATCTTTAACCGTATTATAACTCTGTCTTAGTCGAATCGACTGGAAATTTTATTGATTGTTGTAAATTTTTCATTATTTGTAGCATGAGTGGCTGTAATCAATTTATCATTTCAAAACTAGTGAATACCGAACGTTGTGAAGAGTTGAACCGAATCTTGCATTTAAGCCCCCTTGGCCTACGCACTCTGTATAGTAAGCTAATGTTAACTGAACCCCACACGACCCATTCCGGTCGAATAAAGAAAGCCTTCCGCATGGCTAAATGCTTTGAATACGAATTTCGCAAACATGACTGACATTTAATTCCATATGCGTTAAACATCTCGAAATGGTATTTTGTATGTATTTAGATATTACCCAGCAGCGTGGTATAGGACCTTAGAGCATTTAAGTAGTTACCAGAGACGCCTTGGCTGTCATTTTCTGTACAAAACAGTCTACCGATTTTTGCGGGGCAGGGGCACGTCAAATGTATTACTATTTGTACATGATTTGTACGTAACTGTTAGGTTTAAGATATCGGGTAGATGAGATTTTCACGCCAGCCGGTTGCACCCGGCAACAGCCTTGTCAGTCGGAATATAGCTATACGATAAACGGCCGTGTCTCATTTCTTGGCACCCTTTTCCCTCCAAAATAACAGTGGCGACGAGGATGAGGATGGGGACAAATAGCCATGTCAGATAAACATCAGTCCATACAAAAGTTTGCACAATTGTGCAAGGTTTTCGGCAGAGGGGTAAGCTCTTAAAAGCGGCTCCGGTTATTAATACTTTAAGTATAGGACATGTGCAGTCAATGATTTACGAAAGATCCGGTCCTGCAACCTGAAGCTTCTTAAATATAATTATTACTTATATTGTTATCCGAGATGGATCACCCATTTTAGAAAACGTGGTAACAGGATGAGCGCGAAAGATAAGAAACTACAATCATACAACCGACTGCCATCTATCCAATGAATACCGACTAACTACAATAACACGTTGCTACTTATTTTATTCACTTAGGCCCACTTGCACCATTCCACTAACCCGGGGTCAACCGGTTAAACCTGGAGTTGCCATAGTTACCAGTACAATTTGACACTAGGTTAACGGTTTAACCGCTTAACCCGGGGTTAGTGAGATGGTGCAAGTGGGCCTTAATCTTAGCTACCTCGTGCGACAGCCTATTCATTTTCAAAAACTGCATTCCACGGGGTTTCCGGGGTGTTGTAAAAATGCATTTTATTTCGTGTATTCGATTTTTTTAATTACTATTCTTCTAAGAAGCATTTTAGATCTTTTGACATAGAAAAATAAACTAACATGCTCCGTTCGCAATGTTCGCATACACATATTATGGCGCGCCATTACCGTTAACCGATCCCAGCACCACTCAGTAACTATTAACAATAAATAACAATAAAGTCACAACATTCATTCCCACAATATACAGTAGGTACCATTATATTTGATAGGATTAAGTTAAGTCGTTTACCTACTCGTTCGTACCTACATGACATTATATAACTATGAGTCACATTTTAATACGATCCAACCATAACGTGTTAAATTAAAGTCTAGACATAATCATAAAAGTCAATACACCTGATCACATAAAGGTACAATTTAACACGTAAAAAAAACTTACTTCACATACTTACGCGACTACGGCTAGCAGTTACGTATTTACCGGTCTATGTATGTTAGGTCGTTTATAAGCTTTGTTGAATGAACAGGCGACAAGTCTGTTAGAAGGTCTTAAACATGTAAGTCTAATTTTACTCCAAAGCAAAGTTAAACTAAAGGCAGATAAAAATGCGGTCTATGGCGTATGAAGCACAACTTACAAACATGTTACTTAACTTATAAACATATCACTGGATATCCCTTCGACATGATGGAACTTCTCTAGTGGTCTAATGGTTAACTGGAGTATAATTATGGTGTTGTTGCAGGGATGTCGCCGCTCATTAAACTGCTGCGGCGATGGCGCCGGCAAGCCGCGGGAGAGCCGACTGCCGAGGAGGAAGCAGGCGAAGAGGCGGGCGGATCAACAGGTAGTTAATGATTATTACCATAGTATACCTCAGTGTTGGCCGAAACGTTAATGCAATTGAATATTCTTGACCATTAATCAGTACAAATTGAACCGTCAACTGTAACCGTCCGTTACCGTTTACGGTTCAATTTGTACTGGTTAATGGTCAATTGCAATTAACGTTCGGCCAACACTGGTATACCTCCGCCACGTCACGGCGCAAACGCCAACAGCCATACATTGGATAAAACAAATCTGGATCCAGGATCAGATAGTAATTTCTTGTTATATTTATTTATCTATTACCAGATCATAACCATAATAAAAATATGTTTAACGAAAACTATGTTTAAAAGAGTTTTCTAGCAAATAATTTTGCCCGTAAACTGCTATATGAAATAATTTACGCTAGTCATAAACAAAAGGCCAGGTTCCATCGTCAAATCAAGTCTGTGGTGCCTAATTATTGTATTTCTAGGTTCTGTTGCCATCTGGATTAACACATCGTACAATTATAAAGTTTCACATCGATACCACTATTATTAGACTATTATGACATTTAACCGTTCGGTTAATCCTCCTTGCATATCACAGGCATCTTTTCTGTGTGCAGGATAACAAGCGCAATAATGTGTTTAACGTAAAACGTTTATGACACAATTTTCATAAAAATAAAGTAAAACAACTGCTATAATAAATGTATTGTTGTAGCATCGCCCGGCACCGAAGCGCCTACCGTCCCGGCCACCACAGAGACGATAGGCGAGAAGACAGCGGAGATCGCTCACAAGCTCAACCTGGAGACGTGGCAACTGGTTGCCATTCTCGTGGGTAAGTTACTTTTCTATTTATCACATCGGCGGCAAACAAGCATACGGAAAGCGATTACCGTTGACTATGGACCCCTGCAACTTTAGAGATGTCACATGTCCCTTTCCGCTCACTTAGAAAGCTCTTCCTTTCTTGAAGAACCCCTTACGACATAATATTATAATTATATACACTCAAGTTGATAATACAAACGATAACAGGAAACAGTTATGTAATAACGCCCTCGGGCGCGTAATTGGATTTGTTTCCGATATAACATGCGGAGAATTCTCTTCTAAATAGCCGCGCCTTTAGGCTGTTTGACAACGTTCATTATTTCAGTAACGGCTATTTTATTTAGAAAACTTAACATCACGCATTTGTTTGAACTACGCTTCCAGAATTACTTGAAGATTTTTATTAAATGACAATCATTTACTAGTTAGCAGGAAATCACCAGAAAGTAAATTGATCTAGTTCACTGAAGTCAGAATTCACCGTAGAGGCTGCGTCGCAAACAGTGATGTTCCAATAAATTTTAACAGAAGAAAGAAAGACAATATTTAAAACAGCATAACGTATGATACTAGAAAATGAAAGTTACTAAAAGCAAGACCAATATCACTTCTAAGAGACCGATAGTTATATATACTAAAACATTTAGAGACTGCAGCTTGTGGTTCGTCTAACCACAACGGGCTATTCCTGATTTTTAGGGTTCCGTACCCAAAGGGTAAAACGGGACCCTATTACTAAGACTTCGCTGTCCGTCCGTCCGTCCGTCCGTCCGTCCGTCCGTCCGTCCGTCCGTCCGTCCGTCCGTCTGTCACCAGGCTGTATCTCACGAACCGTGATAGCTAGACAGTTGAAATTTTCACAGATGATGTATTTCTGTTGCCGCTATAACAACAAATACTAAAAACAGAATAAAACAAAGATTTAAATGGGGCTCCCATACAACAAACGTGATTTTTGACCAAAGTTAAGCAACGTCGGGAGTGGTCAGTACTTGGATGGGTGACCGTTTTTTTTTTGCTTTTTTTTCGTTTTTTTTTTTTTGCATTATGGTACGGAACCCTTCGTGCGCGAGTCCGACTCGCACTTGCCCGGTTTTTTTTCTTATTTTTTTGAGTGCCATCTATCTACTTTGGAAATTATTCCAGTGATTTCGCTTTTAAAAAGCCTTTATGAATAGTAACCCAAAAACATTTTTGGTACCACTGGCGTAGATTATAAGCCAATATCTTCCCCCAACGGCACATCACTAATGAGTGATTACAACATCCAGGAGTCGCGGTGGTGGTCCTCGGCATATGCTTCTGCTGCATCAGACGATGTTTCCGCAAGAGGCGGTCCAAAGACGGCAAGAAGGGCATGAAGGGCGTCGTCGACCTCAAATCCGTCCAGCTCATCGGCTCAGCTTACAAGGAGAAGGTAAATGCCATCTGTTCTGACTAGCACTGTGCTAAAGTAAAGTATTGGAGAACTCTGATTGTAATTAACGGTTAAAGTGATCCGAAAGGGTGTTATTTCGGAAGTATGAATCGTTATTTGTGTTTGCACTATCTTTTAAAATAAATCCAAATATCACGACAAGTATTCAGAGAAACCCATTGTACAAAGTTGAATCTTTGAGAAACGAAATTACGTTCTGAGAATAATTACTTTTTAGAGAATTTTATTAACACGTGACGTGATTACGAGTTTTAATATGAAATGTTTTCATTGTGTTGAACCAATACAAGGCTACTTGTAAATTGAAATGATTGACATGAATTGGTTCGTCAAACCGATCACCTTTCAAGAAAAGAAATCAGAGATTTTTGGTCCTGATCAATAACACTGTTGTAAAACAAATATCGTTACAAACCGAACCGTACTCAGTTGGATTAGTGATTTAATAAAAATTCTTAGTTTTCATTTTAATTAGTAGCATTAATAATAATTTGTATTTCGCTTAGATCCCCACGGCAGCGGCACAGGCTAAGCCTAGTGTGGGGGTCACTGTAGGTAGGTACTGCTCCTCTGTAACATCAAGTTATGAAATAAATAAAATAAATAAATAAATAAACATCAGCAAACCACCCCAACAGTCCATTTTCAGATCTATTCATATTTAATGTAAGGCTAACAAGAACGAGAATCGGTTCGACTTCACTAATAATTTATAAGCAACACGGATACTCGAATGTTGTGGGCGTAGATTTCGCCATTCAGCCTACAAATTTTCTCGGACGGGAACAATCGCCGGCAGATTCGAGACGGATTGGCGACAGGCGATAGGCGATACCCCTGAAAGCCTACTGCCTATATAGAAAAATCGAAAATCGTTTTCTGCCTCTCTGTCACTCGAATAAGCAAAAGAGATAGAGAGGCAGATAACGATTTTCGATGCTGGAGATAGGCCCTCTATTTGTGTCTGCAAGCCTATTGAACGAGTTTAAAAACGTTTAGTGCGTAATCAGCAATATCAATACTTCCGTTTTGACATTATTAGACAAATCTTTAAATGAAACGGTATAAAATAAACTTTGTAAATAGGTGCTGCGAATTATCTGCAAATTTAAATATTATCTTAAGACTCAATGTGCAATAACATATATTATAATACATATAATACTTCTTATAAAAAGGGTAAACAATCTTAACGTGTGTTTTTTTAAATGATTACTTAATATGAAACCAAAAAAAAAAAGTAAAAAGTTAATAAGCTAGCCCAACAAAAAGAAGAGTGGCGATTACTCCACCGACAAGAGCATAGCTCTTAGATATTGATGATGATGATGTTGATGATGATGATGAAACCAAAAAAAATCAAATGATCATTTAGGCTATATATTTTTTACACATTTGTTGTGACTCAATTTTCAAAAGCCTTTTTAAGACACGTCATGACGTCAATACTGTTTACCTTTTTTCTAATGCTAAAAAAACGAAGTATACAACTGTATTATCCGCAAATCAAACTGATGAGTCGTAAAACTTGCATTCATACTTGCAAGGTAGTAACATGACAGATAATAATAATATGCCCCTAGTCATCAGTTTGGTTTGCGATTTTAAAGTACCATTGCAAAGGAACAAAGTTAAAGGGTTCATGTTATTTATAAGAAATGTGATTTTCATGTGAAATTTGCCGCGGGACGTGAATGTAGGTTCAGCCGGACATGGAGGAGCTCACCGAGAACGCCGAGGAGCCGGACGACGGCGACTCCAAGAAGGAAGAACAGAAACTAGGGAAGCTACTCTATAAGGTGCGTGACTAGGCCAAAGGGACGAGGCCCAGGTTTGCTAACTGTGTGGTATGTTGCTCCTGATTGTACATACCAATCATAAAATTAGAGAATACAGGAAAAAGGGAAAGATGCATGTGTCATTTACATACAAGCAACAACCTCATAAAATCCGTCGTATGTAGAATATATTGTTTTCCTGATAGCTATTTTAGAGCTAGCGTTCCGTTTTACGTTTCATTAAGGCTTCATTTACTGAGCCCGTAACTCATTTCGCCAGTAAACACATTACGATTAAGCGAGTTTATTCTATCATCAAGTGTCAGGCATGTTTACTTTATGTGTGTCCATCTTTATTAGACATCCAAAAGAATATTCCATTTATTTGTAGATATTTTGTTGAAATTCCATCGCATTAGCTACAACTAACTATTGAAGTCGCCATCGCTATTTTAATAAATACCGTAATATTCTTTCAGCTCGAATACGATTTCAACAGTAACAGTCTCTCTGTAACTGTGATCAAAGCAGAAGATCTTCCAGCTTTGGACATGGGAGGAACTTCTGATCCCTACGTAAAGGTGTACCTACTCCCCGACAAGAAGAAGAAATTCGAGACCAAGGTCCATCGGAAAACTCTCAGCCCCGTCTTCAACGAAACGTTCGTCTTTAAGGTAAAAATACATCATGTTTCTTTATCGGTTGTCATATAATATTCAAAGGGTACCAATTATATTTCGCGTCACGTGTGTGGGTGGCTGGAGATGACGGCGCCCTTAAGCCTACAATAAGCGAGTGTCTCGCGTAATATTTATATTTCTGTCCAGAGCGTTCCATACGCCGACGCGATGAACAAAACGCTAGTGTTCGCGATCTTCGACTTCGATCGGTTCTCCAAACACGACCAGATCGGCGAGGTGAAGGTACCGCTGTGTCAGGTGGACTTGGCACAGACCATTGAGGAGTGGCGCGAGCTGCAGAGCGTGGAAGGCGAAGGGGGGCAGGTGCGCACATTACACACACTGCCAGACGATAAGCCATACAACCCCTCATAACTCTTTTGTAAATAATTATTGCCAGTCAACAGTAAAAAAGGGTTTATACAAATTTTTGAAAGCAGTGAAAGGAACGCAGTTTTGGCCTGACTTTATTGTCCGAAATATCAGTAATGCTGCTTGATCTTACAAACGATTTCTGTTTTTCTTTGTATATTTTCCAGAATTCGTTTTCTATATCGTGAGTTTCCTAATTTTTGAACAACAAGACTTACAAGTAAACTATATTTTTTTTATTATTTGGGCTTTTAGTACCAATTAGAAGGTTGATTACTCAGACACGTGTGCTTCTTTTATCTAATAAGCGTTTTCTTCTAAAATGGGCTATATTTCTGCAAATGTTTTCTATAGGTACATGGTACACCCTATAAAGCGAAAAAAACGTGATTGGTAAAGTTAACAATGTTAACTCTTACACCCAGGTCACATCAACAGCGTACTGACTGATGTACGAAACACAAACTATATCAACATGTAGCACACAAAACTGAAAGGTTTTCATAATACATAATATAAGTAGATTAAGGATGATACAAAGGTACATAAGATACGGAGAACTATCGAGACTTTTATAATTTTTTTCTTAGCTT
This sequence comes from Cydia splendana, assembly GCF_910591565.1. NCBI lineage: Eukaryota > Metazoa > Arthropoda > Insecta > Lepidoptera > Tortricidae > Cydia > Cydia splendana. The sequence goes on along the minus strand of NC_085960.1, from coordinate 30,658,016 downwards.
AGGCTGGACTGTCAAAACCCACTTAATGATTGCGTTTTGGCAGAACAGCAATATTTTAACTACTTATAACATCTTCTCAATGAGTATGCCACATACATGTAATTGGGCATTTCCAAATGACTAAAGCCGGAATTCACTGAAAGTTCATATTCATTGAAAGGACGATTTACATTTTTTGAAATCTTACTGCACTTTTTTGATAAGAGGAACCTTGACAGAGCAAACCTACTTCATAACCAATTCTGACTTTGTAATATTTTTTACTTAGTACCTACCATTGTCACTGGAGAGTCAAGGCACCTCGACGTGGATTGATTCGTCATTTATTTTTCTGATAAAATTAATTTCGACAGCAGAAATGTATTTACTTGGTTTTTCTCTTTTTCTCCATATTTTCTCTGCTCTGCTTGGCTGTGTTTGATTGTGTCCTGAACAATCTTGCATGCCGCTTCAAAACCGAAATGATCATTCACGTAAGTATTATTTTGAGACACATCAAGATATATATATTTGGAATTGTATTTTGAACACGTTATTACTTGGACAATATAAATACACAAAAGAGCTGCTTGTACATTTTTATGTTCAACAAATAATGTTTGGTTGAAGTTTTGACGCCAGAGCGGTCGCTGGCGCTAGGTTCCGCGTAGGACGGTAGGGCGTTACCTACTTTCGATCCACACCTAATTTGTAAGATTCACCTTATACCCGATATCACCTGTCGTACCATTTTTGATTTCGATTTCATTTGTTCCATCCAACACTTTGTTTTGGTTTTATATTGCGGCTGGGGAATGTGCATGTCCGTCGTCTCTAATTGTGCTCTTGTTATCTGTCTTGCCGATTAACGGACAACATGTTCCTTTAAGATTTACTGTCACGTACAAAATTTTACGTTCTTTTACGTGTGATATTAATGGTTTACCTTCGTCAAGCATTCTAAAAATGTCTTCAAAATTAATCGAGAAACAAGTTGTCGCGAATTGGCAAACAGTAGTAGATGGTGTGATTGGCTATACAGTGGGCACTGAAGTAATTGGCTATGTAGTTGAATATTATTATATATTGCTTTAATCACATTCGCATCCGTCCGGTATATACAAAAAGATATCCCATAAGCTACTAGAAAATAGCAATAGCAAAAATTTATTGCTATATATTAATGTATAATATATTATGAATTGCAGTATTATTATAATAGCGATCAAACCGCCAAAATAATATAATCTAACAGTAATGTACCCAATGCTGCAATGTCGTTTAAGCGTATGTCACCCTAAACTGTTGTGCAAATATGTTACAGGTCCATTGTCCGATGACTGAAGGATCATGCCTTACACAATGCTACCAACTATTTAAGTAATAATATGCATGTCTAGTGAAGGAACGAGTTATGTCCTGTGATCCCCTTAAAAAAATAATGTCCCCTACATTATTTTTAGGGGACAGAATTTGGCTATAGAAAATAGCGTATATCTTTACATCCCGACAAATGATACATTGTACTTAGGTACGTAAGTACAATTTCTTTAAAGTTATATACTTCTTTTTTGAGAACGGAACCGTATTGTGTACAGTTCTACAGTTTGTTAATTGGAGCTAACATAAATTGTTCAACACAATTAACTTGTATTCCGAATCTCGTTCCTTTATGTTTATTTTCTTAGTACCTACCTAGTAGAACTTACGCGTGTTTACAGATGTGTAATGGTTTTAAAACATTATAATTTACAATTTCACAGATAGTCTTATAGTGGTATAACTTCGATAATGATTTTCTATTTTAAAGTTATTCTGCAAACTCGCGTAACTTTAACAAGCTTTGACTTTAGATCAACACTTCACGACTGTGTTATTAATTGGTGTATGTGTGTTATGTACTACCCTACCCATCTGTGCCAATACATACTAAATACAAATATGTGTGCCTGGATACCTATTTTTCAGTGAAGAAAGTAACATAATATTATTGAACATTGTTTTATGGAATACTCTAATAAATTGAAGGACATAAATACATTTAGGTAAGTACCTCAATTTTGAAAATCGGTGTAACTATGAAATGTTACTTTCTTTATCCAGTGTGTTGTGGGTACTTTATGTATTTATGTATGTTTTGTACCTGTCTTAGATAATTGCGATCTGTTTCTAAAATGACTAGTCTTACTACAGATTAGTCTACTAAGATTTTATGGTGTGATAGGGTGCAATTAAATCTAAAAAGTAAATATTGTAACTTTCGAGTTGCTGAAAGTCACAGTCATAGTAACAATGTTCATTTTTCACCACGCATATTTGCCAGGTGTGGGTTTATTTTATTTTAAAAGGTTATAAAGGTGTGTCTGATATGATATGATCTGGGTGTCAAAAACAACAATTGGCTTCATTTCGGTAACAGATCGTAATAAGAACCTTCACTAAATGTTACAAATATTATACATATTATATTTATTATTTCAGCGGATATCTTGCTTCATGTATGCGAACGTTGGTGTTTTGTGTTTTGTCTCATAGTGTACCGAGTATGTTAAAATAATATATGTATCATGTTTATTTTTATACCTTAGATGGAATATCTATGTGCCAAAACGTTATTATGTAACGCAATGAAAGTGTCGTCAATTATGTCCGTATGACTAGCTGCAAACGTTGAGGCTATCTGCCCGTAGGCTGCGTCCTGGCACGAGACGTCGATACAGCCTTTCAATGTCGAAAATATTAAGAAAAATGTTTTGCTTTGTTTCACAGATTTTTTAACACATTTAACCAATCCTTACAAATGATCACTTTACGCACTTAAACCACACTGGGAACTTAACAGTAATATTAGCATCACACATTAGTATCCCGCATTGAGAGAGAAAACGAATCAATAAGGCCTAGTTTCCCCTCTGGGTTGGAAGGTCAGATGGCAGTCGCTTTCGTAAAAACTAGTGCCTACGTCAATTCTTGGGATTAGTTGTCAAGCGGACGCCAGGCTCCCATGAGCCGTGGCAAAATGCCGGGATAACGCGAGGAAGAAGAAGATTAAGAGAGAAAACGAATTACTTTTTTACAACACAATATTGAGGCACCCGTTTTTGCGCAATAAGCATTACATTGAAATACCTACGCATTTTTCGTAAGGTAAAACACAAACACCTCTACTGAATTGGACAAAAGAATTAAAGCAAAACATTCTAAAACATTAGAAAATCTGTATCGATATACCAATAAACATAATTAATGATACGCTTCTAGGTGAAACACGAGGCTACTGTTCTGTTTTTTTGTTTTGGTTGAGTGTCAAGGTATGAGCCCCTATGCCGCGGTATGGCCCGATTGTGTTACTACAGCTTTTACCCAAGTTCTGGACGTTATATCCCTGACACAACTCCCTCGTCTATCTTCCACAATGTCACATCCAAATACCAAACAGTTCCAAATGAGCAAGTGAGCGATGGATGCCTTCGAAATCGCTGGGTTCATTTTTAACACACGATGGAGGAATAATAACACTTTTAGAACATTTAAATATTTTTAGACTTAACTGTTTCAACAATGCATTTCATTAGTAACAACAAGGTTAACTTCGGTGAATTATCACAAAAAAAAAACGTTACGTTTTTGAAAATAATGCAAAAAAATAATATCTTTGATATTAAAATCAACACAATTACAAGTCATAACTGTTCTAAAATGAATAAAGTTAACTTGTAACATTTTTCTTAGTCGTACATTCGTTCAGAAACTAATATGGGAGTAGAAGATTACCGATAATGCAATTTCCAGGACAACAAGTTGGGAGACATATGTTTCTCCCTGAGATACGTGCCCACGGCCGGCAAGCTCACAGTCGTCATCCTCGAAGCCAAGAACCTAAAGAAAATGGATGTCGGCGGCCTATCAGGTAACCTTCGCTTTAACTTCCCACCCAATCTGTGTAACTCTCTTATAGCCTACAAACCACTATTGATAACACGCTGAAACCACTGGGATTAGGGTAACGAGTTAATCTTGTGCGTTTTTATATTTGCTTAAAGTTAGAACCCAGAATAGTTCTCATTGAGCATGTTTTAATTACAGTCACTTTCCCCTTTTTACATACCTACTACATGACATAACTCCTAGTAGATTAATCAAGTTTGTCCATTCTCACTTTTTAAACTAGATTGAACGCTTATAATAACTCCAAGCATTAACTGATTCATTATTTAACACTAGGCTTTGAACCACCATATCACTAGCATAAACCATACATTGCACTTATTAAGATCTAAAGAAATTAAACTGTATAAAACTGTCATTTCAATATCATTTATTTTAAACTTGGCGTTTCGTACTTATTTAAATAAGACTTAACTAGTCTTAGCATTTTCCGAAGTTTCTTTAGATCTGTCCTTGTGGCATAACATGTGTTAAATATGAATTTTTACGATGTTATAATGACAACTTTCTCTTTTTCATATCCCGCTCCGCTGGGCGACTACAGATCCGTACGTAAAGATAGCACTCATGCAAAACGGCAAACGACTCAAGAAGAAGAAGACTAGCATCAAGAAATGCACACTGAATCCCTATTACAACGAGTCATTTACTTTTGAAGTACCATTCGAACAAATACAGGTGCGAGCCGAGATTGGAACAAAATCGATGTCGTAGCGCCTCAAGCTTAGGCAATTTTGATATACGAGTTTAAAAGAGACAGCATTAATGTATTACTAGAAGACTAGTTCAATTTCAATTCTAGTTTATTTAGTAATACTTTGATGTCGTTGTTTCTAAGACTGAAACTGGCAAATACTGCTTTGTTGTAAAATTGCCTAAGTGATGCGCAGTTTGATGTTGTGTCATTGTTGTGAATATGGGTACACACACCACTTGCATCCAAGCCAATCCTACTCCTAACATGGACTGAACAAAATTTGCTTTCGGATTTTTCGTTCCTTTTTTTGCAAAGATGTGTAAACAGAATACTTAACAAAGTAAAAACAACTCAATATCATTAGAAACACAGAAGAAGACAAATTTTGGCAAGGAGGTATACATATTTTTTTTATAATTTCATTTGATGTTGTATCGAGAGACCCCAAAGACACGAACTGTGTAAACTTCAGCACATCATAAAAGGTTGATTTCTCTCGAAACTTTTTTAACAATCAGTTATCGAGATGTGCGTCGAATTAAAACTGCATCTTTGTTTCGTTTATGTTATTGTTGTTTGTGATGCTAGCTAGTAATTGACGTAGCAACCTCATGTTCTGTGTCTGTATCCTGTTATGCGTTCATGATTGTCTCTGGTCCTCTCTTCCTGCTCTCCTGCATCCTTTATCCTTCGTTTGAAGCCAACTTCGTTAGGACATCTATTAGTTAAATGTAAACCTTTTGCTGTAACTGGACGTCTCAGGAAAAGGTATCATTTGCATGAATCTCCTAATCAGATTGGCTTTGAATATCGCCCTCTGATATCTATACCCAAAAAAGTGGTGTTATGAATCTCCCCTCGTAACTGCATTACAATTTGGTAACTTCAGATTGTAATTACTTATGGTTTAAGGAATCCAGTCCCACGATCTTCTTCTGCTTCTATCTACGGCTTAATATTTACCTTTTTTTATACTATATTCCATATAATATTTATACCCACGGTAAGTTTGCGACAGACCCAGTAGCTAGTATTGGGCATGACATGGTACGCTTATACAATACATACTTAAATTTAGAAAATAAAAATATTATATAATAAATAATAAGCTTGGATCGAAACATACAATACTTATATACTAAAACATATATTATAATTTAATACCTAAAAATATAATCATCATTTTATTTTAATATTTTCTGGCTACATATAACTAGGTAAATCTAACATACTTTCGATCACTGCACAATCTGTCATAAGTTTCGAACACTGCATTATCTATAACACTGCCAAGCTCCTACATAGCTCACATTTATCATCAACTAATACATTAGAGACAAGTACTATGGAGTCTATGGATTTTGAAAGCACGACTAAGTAGGTAATCGATTACCAAACTTTCCATTAACAAAACTGTTTTATACAAAACGTGCTGAAAACGTTTTATTTACCATTTGAACATTAATCATTGACCTTTGCGCAGCATCGCGTGACCACAGAAAGTTTGAATCAATACATCTTTTCGTTTTAACGATAATGTTCACTCGCTACTAAGTATACTTACCCTTTTTTCATTAGTCTTAAATCATACCTTGTCGATGTTTAATATCTGAACTTATTTTATTTCATTGAAAAAGACAGTAAAAAGGCAAATAAATAATTTATGAACTAAATTAAAACTAACAACCCTAAATATACCTAAAATAAAACAAGGAATATAAAACTACTGAAAGAGGCCTCCCCGCGCTACCCCCGGCGCAAAGGTGCCCATCACACTCGCGAAATAGGTACTTTTAACTTTTTAGAAATTAAATAAAAACCTTAAGCTCATTTATTTCGTATCATTACATAATTACGCTCATCGTTGTTTTATCGCAGAACATAATATATTTATTACAAAGTGTTTATTGCTGTTCTGTTCAACGCTATATGAATTAATAGTTTTATATATCTACTTTATATTTTGCACGTATTTTCTTTCTAAATCCCTTTTATTAGTAACAGTGCCAGTATCGCACTTAGGTAATTTTGGAAAAGTCATTTTTAGTTAATATTACTTATCTTTATGTATTACTAATTATACATTCACAATATTTATGACACGCTATTGCTCTGTTACCAAATCTTTGCTTTTTTTATGTACCTATTTAATGCATCATTACCCAAATCCAATCCATACAAAAGTTGATTGGCTAATGTTGCTCGACTAGTGTTTTTCGCTAAAATAAAACAAAAAATTGCCTATATACGTCCCACTGCTGGGCACAGGCCTCCTCTCAAGCACGAGAGGGTTTAGGCTATAGTCCCCACGCTGGCCCAAGGCGGGTTGGGGACTTCACATACACCTTTGAATTTCTTCGCGGATGTATGAATGTAAAATGTTAGTCGAAAAACATCATAGGCAAATTCATTAGCGCTAATTGATTAACGTACATTTACTTGAATTGGCGTGAAATCACTTGCGTTATTTTCAGTGTTGTGAGTTAGGGCTCGCGCTCGATCAGGCCCAAAAGCGGACACAGGCTAAAAGCTTCTTTCAACTAAAAAAATGTTTTAGTCTTAACAACGTGAGCCTTTAAAGTTTGTGCCCCTTACTCACAATATTAGTTAGGTATCGACTTTTCGAGCAACAACTGTAACAAGATTCCGTAACCATTTTGACCTGAATTTATACAGTTTCTGGTAAGTCCAGCAATATTTGAGGGCAATTTTAAGAACATCGAATGCCGCGCCAGTATTACCTACCTACTGTAATTAAAAAATCGTTGCTTTAATATGGCCCTCTTTGTGACCAATTTTGAAGAAATTCACTTACATTTGTTGTTTGATGAGTCGATAAAGACCAAAAGATAACCGCATGCGAGATTCACGCCATTATATGTCGGAAGCCGAATATATTTTATATCACCCAACTTGTTCTTAATCGGACTGCAGAAAGTGAATCTAGTGGTAACGGTGGTGGATTACGATCGCATCGGCACGTCGGAGCCGATCGGCAAGGTGGTGCTGGGGTACAACGTGCAGGGCACGGAGCTGCGCCACTGGTCAGACATGCTGGCCAGCCCGCGGCGCCCCATCGCGCAGTGGCACACGCTCAAAGATCCCGACGATGGAGAGAAGAAGGACTAAGGTGTCTCAGGTACAATGTTGCTTCTATAGTTTATATTCTTATAGAATTATTTTTATTATACCAAACAAGGCAGCCACCGCAGCATATCGGCGCTCGCAACGGGTTATTCCCACTAGTTACCACCAAGTTCTTACCAGTGGTAACTACTGGGAATTTTTTTCCCACCTTTTACCACTGGTAACTACTGGGAAAAAAAATTCCCACTAGTTACCACCAACTCGGCTTGGTGGTAACTACTGGGAATTTTTATTCCCAGTAGTTACCACTGGTAAAAGGTGGGAATTTTTTTTCCCAGTAGTTACCACCAAAATATTGTTAGAATTCAATACTAATAAAAACAGTATAAATAGTATAGTATAAATGTAGCGTGCTGTAATAAATAATTATGTATCAGTTAGTGATTCAGTAAACTTCTTTAAAAGTGATCAAAAATATTAAAACAGTTTTACCGGTATAAGTGTAAAAACTAAAATAGAAGAGTCTCATTCTAGTTAAGTAGAAATTAACTTATTATCCGGATTCAATTTATCTTATTAACTGTAAATTGAATTACATATTTATACAAACGAACAACCAAATCAGTCAAAAACCGACAGAACTGATTTCGTTTTATTATTTACAGCTACTTCATTTCGTTCTATTATAACACGACGCAGAGCTGGAATATGTAGGTATTCATAATTCGTAGTTAGGCTAAATAAGTAAAGAGCATGGTGTTATTAAAACCGCTTAGGGCGCGCTTGGGATGGGCTGACTGCTCGGACTAACCAGCATAGGCTCGCATTCCAATTACGCTCGGGTAGTACATCGCTCGGTCATGTTACGCTGGTTGGCTCGATTGCATAAACACCCACGCTAGCGGGATGGTAATAACAGTCTACCAGAGGGGCATCAGTACTATTACTACACTTCGTATTAAGTTATTTTTAGTATTTAACTTTTATTCTTTTGGAAAATATGTTTATTGGAAGATCGTGTAAGTGATTAAAATCACATAAAACAACCTTAAATTGAGTACGTCGAAGGGGCAAGAGTGCGTCAGGCTAAAAGCAAAAATCAGTAAAGAGTAAAATAATCATTATGTACTTTATCTGATTCAAATGGCGATGGCGTGCGAATGCGAACGTCTATATAACCTGGTAGAGATGGGAATGTTTTCGTTTCGCATAATATTCACATCCTGTATGATGATGTCCGTCGCCCTCGTTTAATATAATGTAACGCGCCCGTGCCCACAGTTACTTCCAACATACTTAAAAGTGGACTGATTAGATTGTCGTATTCATTCTTTGGGCCAGGTAAAAAAGGATGAAAGTTTGGTGGGAAGTCACGTGTTTATTTTTAGCTTAGCTTAAATTTGTTCCAGTATGATTATCAAACTATGTCAACCAATACCATTCTTATCGGCCATAAGGGCTGGCAGTTATGCCGAACAAAGAATATTTCGCAACGGTCAGACACGGGCAACACGGCGGTTAAGAACAAAAGGGTGCGCGGTGCGCGCCACACTCGGTTCGGCCTTTTTGCACTCGTGTTATTTAATAAGAACAGCACAAAGGATATTTAGGAACTAAACGATTGTTTAGCAATTAGAAGGCATAGGTACCGCTATTATTCATATTTATATTGCGATAAACCAACCTATCAAATATGCATAAGGTATTATCATAAATCTTATTTCATTAATGTTGATGGTCCTACATTGTTTCGTACTTTACCGTGATAAATATTAAGAAAACTTAAAAACATCTATACCAAATTTAATTGCAAGACCACATTCACATTCCCAACTCTATCAGGTTTTATAGACGTTCGCATTCGTATGCCATCGCCATCAGAATCAGACACACAATTATTATTACATAATTATTGGTACATAATTATGATTTTACTCTTTTTCTGATTTTTGCTCTTAGCCTGACGCCCTCTTGCCCCTTCGTCGTACTCAATTTAAGGTTGTTTTATGTGATTATAATTACTTACACGTTCTTCCAATAAACATATTTTCCAAAAGAATAAAAGTTCAATACAAAAAAAACTTAATACGAAGTGTAGGAATAGTACTGATGCTCCTCTGGTAGAGTGTTATTACGATCCCGCTAGCGTGGGTGAATCGAGCCAACCAGCGTAACATGACCGAGCGATGTACTACCCGAGCGTAATTGGAATGCGAGCCTATGCTGGTTAGTCCGAGCAGTCAGCCCATCCGAAGCGCGCCCTAAGCGGTTTTAATAACAACCATGCCCTTTACTTATTTAGCCTAACTACGAATTATGAATACCTACATTTTCCAGCTCTGCGTCGTGTTATAATAGAACGAAATGAAGTAGGTGTAAATAATAAAACTAAATCAGTTCTCTAAATCGGTTTTTGACTGATTTATTTGTTCGTTTGTATAAATATGTGATTCAATTCACAGTTAATAAGATAAATTTAATCCGGATAATAAGTTAATTTCTACTTAAAAACTAGAATGAGACTCTTCTATTTTAGTTTTTGCGCTTATACCGGTAAAACTGTTTTAATATTTTTGATATTTTTTTAAGCAGTTTACTGAATTACTAACTGACACATAATTATTTATTACAGCACGCTACATTTGTACTATACTATTTATACTGTTTTTATTAGTATTGAATTCTAACAATATTTTGGTGGTAACTACTGGGAAAAAAATTCCCACCTTTTACCAGTGGAATAAAAATTCCCAGTAGTTACCAGTGGTAAACTGTGGGAAAAAATTCCCAGTAGTTACCACTGGTAAGAACTTGGTAGTAACTAGTGGGAATAACCCCTCGCAACTGAGGAGTTATGCGCGTTGCCGACCTTACAACTATTTATCCTTGGGAACACTGAAAACGTTAACCTTTTGGTATTCTAACACCGTTTTGTTTTATTAATTCAAGCGTCAACGTTACTAACTACATCGTAACTTATACTTACCTAAGAGACTTCTTAATTTTGCAGCGACTCGGCTTCAGTTTCATAAGTTTTAATTATGTAAATAGAAGTTTTAATTAATAGAAGTTAAAAAGTCGTAGAAAGACTAGTGGGCGGGTATTCTCTTGACGTTAGGTACAAAAAAAATCTTTATATAAAATATAACTTTTACCAATTGTAACAAAATTTATTATGCAACCAGCTTTTTTAGAAAGACGCAATTCTCTGGAGTAAATGTCCTTTGGAAAATCAGTTGCCTGATTAGTTATTAAGAATTGTGTGCAGAAAGTATAAAACTTATTTAAACTTATTAGATTCCTATGTAAATTAAGGTTTATAACGGTTTATTTTATAACTTACGGTTGCTTTCATAAAATGGCTGCAAATAGATTTCGTTTTACAGGATTTCATCGGTTTCCATAATGGTGATGAAGATCTACGACAACTTCGGAGAGAAGACGTACCATCATACAAGATCGAAGAGTATTTTAGTTCGTACTATAAATTTAAATATTTTGCTAGTTACAAAACTATCCAGGATAATTTGAATGAGAAAATATCTATATTATATTGGGTACGGTAATATTTTTCGCTATTGCGTCGGCGGCTATAAAATTGGCTGTTTAATGTCGTTCCTTTGTTTACAAATATGGCTTAATTAAGTAGGTGTTTACCTATTGGCTAAGTACTTTCAACAACTTACCCACATGTCTTTCAAAAGTTACCGGTAAACTTGCAAAGTCCTTGAATTCCATCGTATTCTAAAACAAAATCTAAATAGACAGAGCAGAGGAATGATGGCCGTACCGGATGAATGGGGGTTGAGATAAGTCATGACTATTGCAATAGATGTCAAAGTTTTGACTCCCCAGAAAATTAAAACTTAATATGAAATTGATATACCTAAGTATCCAAATTCACTTGAAAATTAATTCCGATTGGTTTAACGTTTACATTTTTTTACTTAATTAAAATCTAAAATGTGAAGCCGCTAAGACCTAGTCAAAAATGGACATTCATGTCCACGTAAATAATACTCGTATAAGTAAATTGTTGTGAAACCGGCGGGGATAGAGTGCGGAGTAGGGATCATAGTCCGGTAGACCCCCTTGCTTCCACGATAGCGTACGAAGTTTGCAAAACAGATGAAAGCCCTTCTACTGCGTTACGATGCGTCCAGATCTATGCGTAATATTCGTAACAGGATCGTTAACTGCTGCTGCGGCGATGGCACACGAGCGACGCATTCTCCAGTTTTGGACGGTTCTATACCAACTTAAAAAGCGGTATGGATATAATAATATAAAAACTCCATTAAAATCTACTACTTTTTAAATGGTGTGGTAGGTTTGTGAATTAAGCCTATTAGCACTAGCGTCTATGTACACACTGGCATCTCTCTCAATCGTAAAAAAATCTTCTTAAAGAGATAAATGTAATAAACGCTAGTACTAGGCATGGGAGTTTGGGCTTTCGTGTGACATAGTTTTAAGTGGAAAGATTCACTTGAATTGCCTATTTGTATATTTATTTCATGTAAAACGCTGGGTTGTGGGACAAAGACCTAAATAATTTTATTACGTAAATTAAATGCTATAAGTATGTAGTTACTTACCAAGAAACATTAATCCTGAAAAGCTTACACTTACCTGTAAGAAAATAGACAGGTAGCTCTTAACAAATGTACATAATTATATTACCTACATTGTTTTAGAGACGGGGTAACATGGGGTAAGTAATAGAGATACATACTAACAAAGAGAGCTTCTAAAATTATCTATCCAAATTAGAATAATGAACGTAAAACCTCGGTTCTTTCTTACTATACGTACAAAATGTATCAGTGGAAAAGGGACAGATGCTCCACGTCAACAATGTCGAGTAAACATGTGATAGTGTATCCCTGAGATGAAAAGATCAACGCTCCGCATTTAACACTTTTCAAGGCGGAGATTGTATGCGATGTGCTACGTCGTAGCCCGTAGCAAGTAATCCCGCATGTAGAGGAAAATATCGCTAGAGTTAGACCAAGATTTTGAACACAGTTTTTTTTTATCTGAATAAATCTCCTGAGAAAAACACCGTAAAATTTGATAACATCAGTGGTTTCATTAACACCTACAATGAACGGAGGCACAGCGCGAGTGCGCGACGCACGATATCGGTATCAAATAGCTATACTTTCTAGAATTTAAGGTCTCTGCCCCATCGACCTGGGGCCCGATTTTTGAATTCCGATCGCTCGATTTCGTCACTCGAGGCGGTGGAAAACGGAGAAATGCCAATTTTTGAAATACGAGCGATAGAAATTGGGAATCGAGTGGTATTGACATTGACCACTCGTTTTCAATTCTATTAGTAGAATTTCAAATTTAGAATTTGAAATTCTACTAATAGAATTGAAAATTCTGAATTTGAATGCCTAGGAGTGGAGATATTATTGAACGAAATACACGAAATCGAGCGGTCGAAATTCAAAAATCGGGCCCCTGGCGCTAAAATCTTTATGACGTACTATGACTATGTAAATAAGTTACATCGTGTTAAATTTACAACATTCTATTTTACTATCGTAAGTGTTATAGTATTGATACCCTTTTATTATGGTAAAGTTCCTCCGTGAACGAGAAAATCCTTATTGCATTTTTTTTAATTAGCAGAGCCCAGATACTTCTAGAACTTAAGTGCTTACACTCAATCGCCATGAAAATAGGTTTCATTGTATGAACATTCCTATAAATTAGACCTCGTTTCTTTGCCTTTGAGTGTAAAAAGGGTTCTGTAGAGTTTGCTCACTTGAGATCTCTATGCTAAAACTTGTACCAATCAAACGTATTTATCTAATTTAACTGACTACAAAAAAAATAACATATTTCCAAAAAGAAGCTACTCTCAGAATACATTTTTTGTTACTATATTTTTTGGATTATTTCTCTTTCTGCGAGGAACAATTAGGCCTATTGAATTTATCTTTTAATTTTAAGTCATTTCATAACATTCCCACAGCATTTAAAAAAAAGCCCATCAAAATAGTTGAATTTATAATTATGTTAGTTAATTCAATCTAGATAATTTTATTATGTTCGCGAAAAATTTCGTTCATAATAATTATTAATAATACATAGCAAATGGCGACTCAAGACCGTGGATCATCGAAACTAGTCAAACTTACTTATAGACCACGATAATAAACTTATAATATATTGTTAAATAGTTAGAATGTAATTATTGATCCCAGGTTACATGGTTAGACTGGTTTATTTCTATTTATTTTAATGTGTTTTTAATCATAAGTAACTATTCCATTTTAGGCTCATTACATCATATCCAACTAAACGAGAGGGATGCAGTTATATGTCAGAAAGAGAAGACTATATTTCTATCTTGCACTAATGTGGCTGGATCTCTTTATATCGGACAGTTGAGAGATATGTATTAAAATCTTAACGTGACGTCTGATAAGTGAATCAAAAATATAACTTATACCTAGCTAAAGCTTGACTGTTGTTGATCTCAAACGTATGTGTTATCGTGTATATAATGTAATCACATGTTAAATTTCACAATCACTTTATATCTATGTATAGGAGTAATGAGAGGGCTTCAAGTACATTAGCTGTGCACCAACACGAAACAAGTAGGAATAGACGAGGTTCCAAGCGAATAATAAATATAACTATTGTTAATATAGATTGTACAGCCGACCCCGACAGATTCACCGTACACACTTTACACAAAACAAAAAACCTTTTTTATTTCCAACATTTTTTTACTTCGGTTACGTTTATATTATATCGGTGTAACGGTGAATGTTTTGGGGTCATTCCTATTAAAATTATCAAGGCACGCCAGTACAACGGTCGGGCCTCAGTAGTATGACAATATGGACATTCAGCGCTATTTATGAAATTTTGTAATCGTAATGGTAAATTGCAATATGTGAATAATCTCTAATATTAAACAACACTTTGAAATTATAGGTGAGACATTTGTATTTTCAAGCTGTTTATGTCCGTGGTCTTATATAAAATGGGGACAATTATATCTGTCAACATTATTTCAAGTAGATGTATTTCTCAATACCTTTAAATTAAATATTGTACATGTTGGCATTGGTGTGTTGAGCAGTTGTAATATTACTTGCTGTTTGTTACAAAATTTAAAATTAAAATTTGCTGAACTAGAATTGTATAAATGTAACCAAAACTTTAAAATATAATTTACTGTAAACTTGATTGAATCTAAATTAAAGCAGGGTTTATCTTATATTCATTAACAAGTCATCTTGCACTGCACATAATACCCTATTTGCTGATTTCGTTTACATGTCATCAGTATTGTTATTGTAGCCCTAAAAAAGGTATATATATATATATTAGTAAAAATTGATAAACTTGTCATATCACTTGCCACTTAAATAAAAATCATTATTAATTTATGTTGCATTTGTTTACAGTTTTTGTAGAAATTATAGAATTTTGTTATAAAACATATTATAATTTTAACTAGAGTTTATATTAGTAATGAATTATGTAAGCTACAAAGAATGTCTATAATACATAATTACATAGATTTGTTGTTTTTCTTTAACACTAGCATCTGCCCTTAACTTGGTCTATGAAGAATGATGATTATTATTCAAGCATGAAGAGGTAACAGACAGAGAGACACAGTTACTTTCGAATTTATCATATATATGTAGGGATAGGGATAGACTTCCACCTATAGGATAGGGCAAACTTAGTGATTTCCTGGTTGAATCATAATACAGCTCAGAGTTTAATGTTTGCCCTACATTTTACCCCGACACCTGCTCAAGAAAACTACTAGCATTCCTACATCTAAAGTATGCCAGACCTAGTTGGCTATATGTATATTAACTGTAAAGCTTAGAATAAATATTAAACCATATTTTATGCATAAGTTTGGAGTACCTTATTGGCATGACCCAGAATTCAAACACAACTTTACGGTTCCAAAGTAGCAACTACAAATTTTGGATATACATAAATATTGATGATTATATCCAGTAAGCTCAATCGAATCATGAAATTCAAGTTACCAACCTTTGTCTCACAATGCCACAATCTGACTTCATCTTCAGGTATTTTGAACGGCCACCAAACCTTTTTCTGGTGAAATAAAGACACAAAACATTATTATTGCTCAATATTTATTGACAATAATGGAAATTTAAAGTACTACTTACATTAAAAATATATTTCCAAATAGTACTTACCTACTTTTTAAACTATTACAACCGTTTTTGGGCATTTTTATTTAATTTAGCACTATGCTGGTTTGCAGATGTTGCAACAAAAAGAAAACATATATAAGTTGGGATGTAGTGCACAGGTTGAAATAGAAACACCCTTTATTTAACTAGTAAAACAACAGTACCAACTAACTACTAGATACATTTATACACTTTAATACATTATAAATAGAGTAAGCTATCTGTATGATGACAAAGCCTGCGCTGTGGATCTGAAGGAATAGAGTAAACTATAACTAGTGCTGTAAATTGTAAAACAATATTATTATCAAAAATAAACATCATCTGAGGATGTAACAATACAAGACTTATAATACCAATATAGTATTTTACTCTGGTGCCTAAAATATTATAACTACCTACATCTCAAAAATATTTACCATCGTAATATCTTCGTTTCATTGTGCGGTATTTTTTTAGCATATACAAAGCCTCTATTTCCTTTACAACGTAGTGTCCATGTTTAATCATCATGTCGATCTTAGCCGGATCCGTTTCGTTGCTGTTCTTGGTGAACACGTTGTGCAGTCGTTTTCGAAACAGATCGTAGCCTTGAGGCCAATCGCGACCCAGGTACAACAGCTGCAAAAATATAACATATATCGCATCATAACTCACATAAGCAAATCATGTTATCTAATCAAAGTACCAATAACAATTTTGAAAACAAATGACGAAGCGATATAATATTTGTTTTAGTAAAACTATACCGTTTTGTAGAGATTGATTACAGCTGCTCTTTGCGATTGAGACATGTTTTGTTTTGGAGAATTCAGAACAAATAATAATAACAGTTAAAAGAAAAATAAGAGACTTAAAAGTTCATAGTCCAAACATCAACACAACACGGCCTGACATTGACAATGACAGATGACACTGAAGATAATAACAAATGGGCAATGCTGCCAATAGTATAAATCGCATGAGTTGTATTTTCCTAATTAAAAGTATTAAAACATCGTACAGCAAAAACCACGTGCTCTGTGTGCAAGGACCCTTTTGTTCCAATCGAAAATCGCATGAGATTTGTGGCAGGGTCTATAGAGCCCTAATATTTAAAAACTATATTTTGTTTTATTTTTATTGCCTATGGTGCATTTAAATCTTGGCGCTTGCTTCATCACGCGGGCCATCGGTTACTAGGCAACAAAATATAGTTTAGGTAGATTTGCATTTATTGTAAGTTTACATTAATTAGGTTTGCAATAAACTAAGGGATATAATTTACGCCTTGTGATGGCTGATGACGAAGAATTACCCGCATACGGTAAGTTTATATGGATTTTCATTATGTAGGTACCAATAATAAAGTTCATGAAATTCGCATGGTGTCCAACAGCGCCTGGTACATAAAAGTATAAGTATGCGATTGCTTTTCAACGTAGAAATAAGAGTGTTTAACCCTTTGTATGTATGTTGCCGCTATGGACTAAAGAGTCCATAGCGGCAACATACTTGCCGTTATACTTCAAACAAAAACGCTACTATAAGAATTACGGTTCGAAATTAAATGACTAAAAAGGAATATCAAATGGTTAAAGGGTTAACTAGATTGTTTCTATCGCAGACGGGGAAGAAGAAGAAGGATATATCGAGCCGGAAGATGAACACGTAGAAGAAGAATCCATACTCACAGAGTATGACCAGGATGATTTCTTCTCTGGGGCGGTCAATTCACCAGACTCCACTGTACCTCTTGATTTATTCGAGTTTGAGTATCCTTTGGAAAATCGTTGTTTTTTTTTCATACCTACTAATTTTCCATTGGTACCTATCTGTCTAACCGACAATGATGTAGCATTGATGGCTAGTTGCTTTCTCGTGTGCCATTTTCTCTAGGTATCCGAGGTAGCTTAATAGTGGAGTAGTATGATTTTGACTTCACCAATTATGCATACCTACTTTTATTACCTTTACTTCTTGACTCGGTCTTACCCAGACATTCTTACGGCTACGACTGCCATAAGTACTTCAATCTGTGCGCGTGTGATGAAACTGTGGTTTGTTGGGCGGCTGGCAGCATCGTCACGTTTATGGACGTCGAAACTAAGCAGACCTGGTTCCGAAGGAGCACAACTGGCGGCTCTATTGGACATATGACCGTAACAAATCCCTTACGCCATTATTATGATCCCTAGAATTTATAACTGAAGACGATTTCGAGTATCTGGACGTTGATTTCCTAAACCTAATCAGATTAGGTAGGTGTAGGTTCCAAGAAAAACCAGTCAAGCTATTGTATCTATTAGTTACATTAAACATTATAAAAATGTTACTTCTAGACTTACAGAACAGACCCCAACTACCGACTAGCCATAGCCGAGGGCAAGGAGGGCGACCGCGAGCCCCTGATCCTGCTGTACTTCTGGCCTCAGATGGAGATCGACGCCGTCCTACGCGATGGCACCACTAATGCTTACTCTATACTCGACTTTAGGTAGGTAGTTTAAGAGCTGCTATTCTTCAGGGGCCATTACACTAGTGTGTCGCTTACGGACGCTACACTTTAACCCCCTTATTAATAAAAATTAACAACCTCTTACAAACCGTTGTAGGTAGGTATATGTTTTTCTAATAAACCGAAATGTCAAAGCGACGGCGATGACCTAACCTTCAACTATCGACAGTTTGTTAGTTGACAAACGTTTACGATTATGAATAACACCATGAGCTTAACAATCTCAAAACATAAGTAACTCAGCTTCGTACTAAGCGTTCTCTGAAAAATTCAAATACCTACTTATAGTTTTCGGTATTGACACTTTAGTGGATAATCCAGGGCCCATATCCCTTATTCCAACGTCTTTAGCCCAGGGCACATCGCTGCATGATATCCGAGACTTTCATTGTCTCTATTTAGCCTATTCCCGGCCCCCTTTTTAATAATAAAAAGTGGTTAGTGGATATCAACCAGTGTATTGTACCTACTCGTTACTTCGACACATTTCATGAAGACAACAATAAATTTAATTACTTAAGTATTTTAATTTCAGTCCCGACGGTGAACTCCTAGCATCAGTAGGCAAGGAACCGGACTACAACATCACGATATGGAACTGGAAGCGACACAAAATTCTCCTGCGCACGAGCGCGTTCACTTTCGACGTGAATGCAGTTAAGTTCTCACCATATTGCCCGGGACAGCTGACCACTGCAGGTAATTGAAGGGCTCTAGGGGAATTCCACGAGTATGTCGCTTACGTAACGCAATTCTTATAATACTTCTGGAAATGCTGAGTAAGCGATATTGGGTCAGGTAATATTTCATGACTTGGCTAACAAATTGGCAGTATATTCTCGAGATTCACGTATTTTATTGAGGTAGCTGCCATACAAGGCAAAAGCGTTATGTAAGCGACAGTCTCGTGGAATGCCCCTCTAGCGCCTTAAAAGACAAGAATATCAAAAAAGCAAAACGGTCCGACACAGATATTGACAATATTAATCTCTGTTGAAAAAATCATTGCTCTAGCTTCAAAAACCACGGAGGAAACAGTCGAGTACGTTTTTATGGAGAAATGACCACTCCTGTTGGCTCTTAAAGGTGATCACAACGTCTGCGATGGTTGTAAAGCCCTATACCAGAGCGGCACCTTCTGTCTGCCACAGCAATCACAAATATGATGAGAGTCCCGAGGAGGAGGTCTGGCAGTACGGAGTCTTTTGTGTCTAAGATTCTCACACCAGTCCAACCAAATTATTCTTAAGTCTTAAACTTAGTAGTAGACAATCTTAAGCCCTAAGGTTTTTCAATCCGTAGAGTCGTTAAGTGTACAAGTTTTTTATAAAACTAAAATGCAAAATGTTCTATGTAGGTACTCTTTGTGAAGCAAACTTATATAACTAATGATTCAACGTAAAATAACTTTTCAGGTGCTGCACACATCAAATTTTGGAAAATGGCTCGCACATTTACCGGACTAAAGTTGAAAGGAGAACTTGGTAGGTTCGGTAAAACTGAGATTTGCGACGTGCTGGGCGTATATCCTATGCCTGATGAGAAGGTCAGTTGAATTTATTTCTTTTAGTTTTAACGCCCTAACGGAGGTCGACGACAAATGCAATTTCGCTTATGCTTTCTTTTTTTCTTATACTCTTTCGTGATATACTTAAATCCACCCAACATGTTGCCATTTTGAAAAATGCCTTTTTTGCGCACATATTGCAGATTTTTTCGTATTATTTTGCACTTCAAGCAGGCGTGGCTCACTCCGCGATTTCGTCGCTTTGCTACAGGTAGCTAATAAAAGTACATCCGTTCCACACCAATTTTGGGGAAAGACATAAGCCGCGCGTGGCGCTGTCGCCACCTAGCGGCCATATCTGTGCTGATCGTAACAGACGCGTTTTGTTAGAGAGTGAGTCTTCTGTACCTAGTACTATTATTTATTCTGTGCTTCAAGTAACTTCCATTTTACTACTTTACTTGATCCTTGTTCCATACCATGTACTTACCTATCCCGCCAGTGAAGACGACTGGCGGGAAGACTTACCCAGTACCCACTGCAAAACAGCAAAAGAATATTTAAAAATTAAATGCACTTCAGAAATTAAGTACCTAAATTGTTTTTGATGCCATGCAGGTACTCTCGGGCTGCGAGTGGGGCAACGTTCTGGTCTGGGAGGCTGGGCTCGTCAAAGTAGAAGTGACTCGACGTGGCAGAAAAACATGTCACAAGGGACCAATCGTTAGTATTATTCGCCTTTTTAGGGTTCCGTACCCAAAGGGTAAAAACGGGGCCCTATTACTAAGACTCCACTGTCTGTCTGTCTGTCTGTCTGTCTGTCTGTCTGTCTGTCTGTCTGTCTGTCTGTCTGTCCGTCCGTCTGTCCGTCAGTCTGTCTGTCACCAGGCTGTATCTCATGAACCGTGATAGCTTGACAGTTGAAATTTTCACAGATGATGTATTTCTGTTGCCGCTATAACAAATACAAAAAACAGAAGAAAATAAATATTTAAATGGGGCTCCCATACAACAAACGTGATTATATTGCCGGTTTTTTTGCGTAATGCTACGGCACTCTTCGTGCGTGAGTCCGACTCGCATTTGGCCGGTCTTTTAGTTACTTTCACTTAGTTATCCTGGGCGTTTTCCGCAAATCGACGGCCATGATAGGCACTGTACAAATAGGTACTTATACATTTTGCGCGTTACTAATATCACTGTGGAGTGTAGACTGTAGCTTTTCGTGATGTGGGGGTTCGTTGGGAGAAGCGTAGAAATCCGCCGCTGGAACGCGCTGGCCGCTGTGCTGTCTCGAAGTCCGCTATACCTCCATTTACCGGTATATGTGTTGTGTGAAATGAAAACACATATATTTGATTTATTCACTTGGAGAGTGTTCAGGCTGGTATGAGTGAAGCTCTCTTGATGTCTCTGATATCTCTGAATAAGCCGATGATGTGTTGTCATTCGGCACCCTTTTGAAGGGGTGCGAGTGGCCTCTTCCGCCTTCCGGCTGCGGAGGCTGTATCCGGTCGCGCCCCACCTTGTGGGGCGGTCGATCGCACGTCTTTTTGGGGACGGCTGTGTGTCCAGTGTGGGCCAGCTTTTTCGCCGCCGGCCGTTATCCAACCCCGCGACCCCTAGCCTGGTGATACCGTTTGAGCGGGGACACTGAATAAGCCACGAAACGGCTCTGCCTTATATAGTAAAACACAAGGCCGTTTGGTACCTTCTTCAACTAGTGGGTGTATCATGCAGAGTCAGTAATGTATATTTTTGCCAATCTCGTTAATTATAAGCACGTATGAAAGGAGCACGAATCCTAGACTTATAAATAGGTACAATATTAAGCACGTATGAAAGGAGCATGAATCCTAGACTTATAACTAGATATAAAACATTCCACGCAATTCATTTGACATAATATACGAGCACAAAGTAAAACATGATATACAAAAGTAAAAATAGTAACCTAAACGTAGAGACTAATTAAACACATACATGAACCCTAATAGCTATTTACGACAGTCTCCCCCACGTGTGTCAACACCGTCTTCATGCGCGGAGTAAATGGGGATAAGTCTAGAAACTGGGCGGCGGACGTCACCTGCGCGTGTGCGAACAATGGCCACTCTCACATGACCATCTGGGCCAGGAAATAGCTGGGCGATTACGCCTCTGGGCCACGTTCCTCGTGGCATGGAGCTATCCGCAATGATGACTACGTCACCTTCATGCAGTTTTCTCACGTTTTGGTGAGCACCGGGCCTGGGGAGGAGGCTGGGTCGGTATTCCCGCTGCCAGCGCCTCCAAAATTGGTCGGCTAGCGTTTGCGCTGTTTTCCACGAAGAGAGCGACATAATTGCGTCTGTGAAGACACCCAGTGGCGACATGGCACTTGATCGACCGATAAGAAAGTGATTCGGCGTCAGGGCTTCGATGTCTAAATCTGGATTCACTGGTGTCAGCGGTCTGGAATTGACTATGTGCTCTGATTCTAGCAGTAAAGTATGTAGAACTTCTTCGTGGGGTGCTCTTTCTTTCAACTCGTTGATGACGATCGCGTGGTTGCCGTGACTGTAGAGTGCATGAAAATGCTGTACTAATAACTTGACGAAATCTTCTTTTGCATGTAAAACAGGCATGTGCGTGTTTTTATCGATTCTAGCATTTAGTACGATGATTCCGTTTTTGTCAAGTTGTACAGCGATTTTGTATAGCGGAGATTTCTTCAGGAGTGGCCGCCCAGTTTCCAGAAGCTTGATTTCCTCCGGAAATGCAGCATGTTGACTCCGTCGGATTAGTAATATCTCTGCTAAATCTAAATGCCCCTTATTTATCTCTATATCTGTTTTCTTAGCGAACAATGCGGCTTTGAAAACCTCGGCGGCAACCAGAATACTAGCGGTGGCGCGAACTAATCGTACGTTATTAATAATGAACGATCGCCACGCGGGTGCGAGTGAGACGGGTATAGGCGAGTCCCAATCGGTCCCTGTCCACCAAACGAAACGTAACGTATCGCGATCTTGCTCAATTATTTCGATCTGTAAAGACTCTAACAGGTCGGGGCCAGCCAACAGCGCGCTGTTAAACGAACGTCTGTAAGCTGTGGCTGCCGTGTCCCAAACTAATCGCGTTTTCCCGCTTTGCGGCTGAAAAGTTGGGAAGTGCGCCAGAGGCCACGTCCGGGGTGCCTCGGGGGGCGGCGGCGAGTCCATTTTCTCCGCGTAACCTTTGTCGAGCAAGTTGTTCATATGCTTTGCATATTTGGCTTTAAGTTTCGCATCGCGGTCTAGCTTTCGTTCTAGACTGTACAGCCGTTTCAATGCTTGCGCTCGGTTATCGGGGAGTTTCTCGTCATCTGACCGCCAAAGTAAGCCCGAGTGATACCTTTGCTCCCCCGGTATCTTCTCGCAGGTGGCTTCTAACAAATCTAGCGCACGTTGGCCGGGGTCGGCCCGAGGTACCTTCTGCGAAACGCCTAATGATTCTGTCTCAGAATGTCGTTTCGCAAGTTGTAAGGCCTCGTCTTCCGCGGTATTAGGCTTTGCGTGCCCAACAAATTGTACCGCAGGTGCGATGCTGTCCGCAGTTTCGTGTATCGTCAAAGCCATTGCCGCGCCTTCGTCAAATAGCGCGAGGGTTTGGACGGTACCTAACGGTTCCGACACCTCTTCAGGAATGACTTTGAGACACGTCTGCGGCAGCCTAACATTGAGTACTGCAGGTGCCGCCGGGACACTATTACCGTTCGCGGATGCGGCCGCGCTTAATCCGTGTAATAGTTTATTATGTCCGGCTTCGCACTGACTCATGCCACACGCGACATATTTACATTTAAAACGCGTACGGTGACTCGCGCCTAAACATCTATAGCACAATCTAGTACCCTTCACCAAGTCCCATCGCTCAGATATAGTCGCGGCTAGAAATTTCGAACACTCGCTAACTTTGTGTTCTTTGCCGTTCTTACATATGGCGCACGCATCGCGCGAGACAGAGACAGACGATATCTCCCGCTGGGGCTTAGCTCCGGTTGACGCTGGCTTTTTTAAATTACCATCGCGGCGCTTTACTTGAGCTATAGTTGATTTACTAGTACGCGATCTATTTCCCGTATCACGTGTATATGACTCGTGGGGATCTGACTCCGAATCCGAACTATAGTCGCGAAGGGACGCGGGGGCGCGGGACCTAGCGAGAGCGTGGCTCGATCGACTGGGCTCGCGCACAGAGGAAACCGCGTTTCGTTCATTTCGCGATCTATCATACGTATCACGGTAGAACGCGGGGTCGCGAGACCTAGAGAGAGCTTGGCTCGATCTTCTGGGTTCGCGCGCAGAGGAAACCGCGCTCACTGCATTCCGTGACCCGTTAGACGTATCACGCGTGTACGTTTCGTGGCAATCTGCCTCCGAATCAGAACTAACGTCGCGAGAGTACGCGGGGGCGCCGGACCCAGCGAGAGCGTTGCTCAATCGACTGGGTTCGCGCACAGCGTTTACCGCGTTTCGCGATCTATTAGACGTATCACGGTAGAACGCGGGGGGACGAGACCCAGAGAGAGCTTGGCTCGATCTTCTCGGTTCGTGCACAAAGGAAACCGCATTCACTGCATTCCGTGATCGGTTAGACGGCTTATATCGGTTTATGCGCTTGGCCGCAGTACTAATTTCGTTAAGAAACTCGGAAATTGCTACTAACCCGGGTGATTCTACGTTAGACTGCCTGTATTTGGCCCATTCATAGCGCACTATCAGATTCAATTTATCCACGATTTTATTCACGAGCTCAGGCGCGTGCAAGTATTTCTCTTGACGCAAGGATCTAATGGTGGCGACGGCATTCGCTACATGCGCGGCGAATGAGGCTATATTCGAATTGTCTTCGGATAAACGCGGCATGCGTTTAACATTATGAATTTCCGTAAGAACAATCTCCTCAGGGTCGCCGAACTGCCGTTCCAGCGCTTCCATTATCTCGTACGGATCCTGAACTGTGTACATTATTGATTTTACGGCCGTCCGAGCTTCGCCCTTAAGTGCGCGCCTAATCCGACTGACGTTATTGACGGCACTAAACATGGGCGACGTATCTTCGAACTCTGCCCTAAATGATATCCACTCGGTGATATCTCCGCCGAATGCAGGTAATTCCGGCGGTTTATGGTACATTGGCGCGTAGGTACCGTGCGGTACCTCTACAACGCGCGGGGGTGGTCTGCTAGCCCGGTCGGCGGCTGCACGCGGCGGCGGCTGCGCGGTCTTTTTCGGCGGCGGGAATTTAACGTTTTCTTTCGCGACCTCGTGCTGTAACCTAGCTTGTCGTTCTACCCAACTTCTAGTACGTTCTTCGACGGTCGCGTCACTGCTGCCGACAGACTGCGCCTTCAGTTGCGCAACCTGCGGCCGTAAATTTGCAGTGACGGACCCTGTCTTAGAAGCTTCGACGGTCGCGTCACTGCCGCCGCGAGACTGCGCCTTCAATTGCGCAATCTGCAGCCGTAAATTGGCAGTGTCGGACTCGGTCTTAGCAACGACTAGACGGGCGTTATGAACCTCGAGCTCGGCCATTAGCACGGACAATTTATTGTCGCGTTCCCTAACCGATTTGCGATTCTTTAATTCGCGATTAGACGGCGCCCGCGACGGCGGCGGCGGCGCATCGGTGTCTTTATTCACTAGCGTATTCGACCTACTACGATTTACTACGGTGGCGTCTAACATCTCCGAGTGTACCGACTCGGTTCCACCGGTAGCATTCGGGTTGCCACTGGTGCCATTGCTCCACGTATTAGTCTCGTTGGACGTAGTCTTACCAGACGAGGGGGTAGGGGTATCCATGTTCGGTGCGGGCGCAGGTGGGCCCTTGGTGCGTGGTCGTAGGCTCCTTGCTTCCTTTTCGGACATCTTTCTGGCTGGAACCACTTCACTTAACACACGCGGGGGTCCCTAACTTGACCTGCCTATGCCTATGACTGACCGTTGCCGTGCGCAACGTCAGTGCCCTAAGCGTGGATCCCTCGTGGCACTGAATCTCCCGCAATGGCAAAGTGCAATGCCTAGAACGTTCGAAAGCAGTGTGTGGGCATCAACCATGTGACACATGCAACGAAAGTTGCCAGGACACGTGAGCGGAGGTGGTCCTACGACGCTGCACGGTCCGTCCGGCAAGCCGGTAAATGGGTTACGGAAAGGTATAGGGTTTGGGTCTAAACCGAAGCGAACTTCTAGGCTCAGCGCGTCCTTTATTCTTTCTTGCCGTCTGAGTCAAGCAACGTTCGCTTAAAACTCAGCGCGTACTTGTTTCTTTCTTGCTGTCTGAGTTAAGCAATGTCGCTTGAAACTCAGCGCGTACGTTTTTCTATCTTGATGTCTGAGTTAAGCTATGTCGCTTGAAACTCAGCGCGTACGTTTTTCTATCTTCATCCGGCTTCAAAAGGACCAAACTGTGGAGTGTAGACTGTAGCTTTTCGTGATGTGGGGGTTCGTTGGGAGAAGCGTAGAAATCCGCCGCTGGAACGCGCTGGCCGCTGTGCTGTCTCGAAGTCCGCTATACCTCCATTTACCGGTATATGTGTTGTGTGAAATGAAAACACATATATTTGATTTATTCACTTGGAGAGTGTTCAGGCTGGTATGAGTGAAGCTCTCTTGATGTCTCTGATATCTCTGAATAAGCCACGAAACGGCTCTGCCTTATATAGTAAAACACAAGGCCGTTTGGTACCTTCTTCAACTAGTGGGTGTATCATGCAGAGTCAGTAATGTATATTTTTGCCAATCTCGTTAATTATAAGCACGTATGAAAGGAGCACGAATCCTAGACTTATAAATAGGTACAATATTAAGCACGTATGAAAGGAGCATGAATCCTAGACTTATAACTAGATATAAAACATTCCACGCAATTCATTTGACATAATATACGAGCACAAAGTAAAACATGATATACAAAAGTAAAAATAGTAACCTAAACGTAGAGACTAATTAAACACATACATGAACCCTAATAGCTATTTACGACAATCACCTATCTCTATGTTTGTAATAAAACCTAAAACCTTAGAAATTTTCGACCTACTTCCTGGGCTTCGATTGACCTAGAACACACAATTCGAATCGCATTAAACTACCACCTAATAATCTGGTGATCAGAATAGAGTGCTGATGGTGAGACCAGTTGGGATTCAACGGACTACCTCAGTAGGTATACCCATAACTTTAGAAGTTAATCAACTTGATCATCTCAATGTATTGACTCTTCCAGATCCAATTCATGTTAAGCCCAGCAGGGGACGAAGTAACCACTATAGCTCGCGACGGTTGCATCCGCGCGTGGTACTGGGACACTGTGGAGCAGTCAGACCCACCTGAAGACGACCCTTTCGTGGAGCTCAACCCCGTAGCAGAAACTTGCGTATGTTGCAATATTTTGACACATTTATATTTACCTACTTCAAAAGAAGAGGAAGGAAGACATTATTTTATTTAATCTATGATCAAAATTAAATGTAAAATCTGGTATCTTCTGTTTTCTGATTCGCTGTTTTATCTTTTAGGTGCCTGGGTGCCAAATAATGTGTCTAAAACAACAGAAAGACTTTTATTGGTACGCTCAAGTGAGTTGAGAACATAATGACGACTATACCTACCTCTCGCGTCGAATGATGGCTCCTATGACAGTTAATTTTAATATGGAGTAGCTGTCACGTAAACTGCAGACATGTTTTAGAAGTAAAGCACATTAATTTATTTAGAAATGTGACATTTAAGTAATAAAAATACGGTAACAATATTTTCAAACATGCAATGAAATGTCGTCACTCCGGGCGTTATATCAGGCTTCGAAGTATCACGTTTAGGGCGCAGCAACTCCAGAGAACTGTAAAGGAATTTCATACAAAATTTAAGGCCTAGGCCGGGAAGTAATTTTTTTTTAATTTCCAGTTCACAGATATGTGTGACACACCATCGTGGCATTCAGCCATTAAAGTGATAACACACTATCGCACCGCTTTAAAAAAAACTATAGGCAGTTTATGCTTTATGGTTTATCTCCTAAATCGTGCGTCGCAGCGCAAAAATAATAAAATGTTCGTTCCTCTGTAAGAAACCCTTAATTAATATTTTAAAAAAACACACACAAAAAAGAAAAAAAAATAACTTTATAATGCTGTATCTCCTAAACCGTACGTCGTAGCGCAAAAATAATCAAATTTTCGTTCCCCTTTAGGAAGCCCCTTAATAACATTTTAAAAAACACTAGAAAAGAAAAAAAGAAAAAAAAAAGCAAAAAAAAAATTATAGGGCTGTATCTCCTAAACCATGCGTCGTAGCGCAAAAATAATAAAATGTTCCTTTCTCTGTAAGAAACCCTTAATGAATATTAAAAAAAAAAACACAAAAAAAAAAATAACTTTATAATGCTGTATCTCCTAAACCGTACGTCGTAGCGCAAAAATAATCAAATTTTCGTTCCCCTCTAAGAAACCCCTTAATAACATTTAAAAAAACACAAGAAAAGAAAAAAAAAGCAAAAAAAAGATTTATAGGTCTGTATCTCCTAAACCATGCGTCGTAGCGCAAAAATAATAAAATGTTCCTTTCTCTATAAGAAACCCTTAATGAATATTAAAAAAAAAACACAAAAAAAGAAAAAAAAATGAAAAAAATAACTTTATAATGCTGTATCTCCTAAACCGTACGTCGTAGCGCAAAAATAATCAAATTTTCGTTCCCCTTTCGGTGAACCCTTAATAACATTTAAAAAAACACAAGAAAAGAAAAAAAAGCAAAAAAAAATATTATAGGGCTGTATCTCCTAAACCATGCGTCGTAAAGCAAAAATAATAAAATTTTCGTTCCCCTCTAGGAAACCCCTTAATAACATTTAAAAAAACACAAGAAAAGAAAAAAAAAGCAAAAATATATATTATAGGGCTGTATCTCCTAAACCATGCGTCGTAGAGCAAAAATAGTAAAATGTTCGTTCCTCTGTAAGAAACCCCTAATTAATATTTAAAAAAAAAACTAAAATAAAAAGATAAAAAAAACTAAAAATACTTTATAATGCTCTTAAACCGTGCGTCGTAGCGCAAAAATAATAAAATTTTCGTTCCCCTTATGAACCCCACGCACTGAATAACCTATCACATTAGGACATGAAACAATCATCATCATCAATTTTTATTATTATTTCATTGCATGTTTAAGAAAAGCACTTTACATACCTCGGCGTGAAAAGGGGTTGTCGGCCTCATAACTATCCGGCCTCACTACGTTCGGCCGTCTATATGCATTCGGCCGGCAACCCCTTACTTCCCAGCCTCTGTAGTAATGTACTATTCTTTAATATTATTTCAATTAACCGAAAGACACTTGAAGGAACTGTCACGGGGACCATCATTCGACGCGAGAGAAAGAGAAAATAATCACATTTTACTCCTACATAGTTGCACATTTTGATATTCAACGATAGACATTAAGGTAACAACAATAAGTATAACACTTAATAATTTATAAAGCTAAATCTTTTGTCTCTATAAGGACGGCAACGGCGGCGTATGGTGTGTGGACACAGAAATCGATAAAATAGAATGCGCACACCGAAAGGTATACACGAGTCATGCGGGAGGTATCGTGGCTATGGCGCCGCTCCGTGGTTACCCTGTTCTTGTGACGGCTGGGGAAGATGGCGCCCTACACGCCTACAGGTACTGATTACATTAGATACTGATGTGCCGCTGGAAAGTTTCCAATTTCTTCAAGGGAAATTATCGAAAACTTCTTATATGATTGTATGGAAATTAATAGAAATTACCATGAGATTTTCCAGACATTTCCAAATACTAGAAAAAAATCCGCAACTTACACATTTGTCAACAATCATGACAGTGAGGATTGAAGTGACAAATATATATATCTCTAAATCTTACTTAAAATATTATATCCTTTCGTCCAAGAAGAGGACCCTTAGGAGCCCCCATCGTCTGCACTATTTTGAGTTTGATACTGTTTTAACAGCGATTTTTGAAAGACGACACAGGGAAGAGATAGTTCCAAAACTCTAACAAAAGAGTCTATTTTGCGGATTTTGTGTGTAAACTTCAGACTCTAAATATTGAATTGATATCATCTTCCTAAAAAGCTTTTTGTACATTATTCTACAGCACGGAGAACCATACTCTGCTAGCCAGATACGTCTTTCTGAAGCCTGTGACCTGCATGTTCTATCCTCCCATCGATGTAAGTTTGTGAGAATTATAATCTTTTGATCATATATTTTAGCTTTTGCTTCAATTCCACCGTTTAAAGTGATGTAAATATTTAAATAGAATTCGAATATTCTTTCGTTTTACAGCCCATGTAGGCTTCTCGTAGCTTGGATTAAGCTTAAGCCATAAAAAAATCTTCTTTCTTCATTGTTCAGGTAGACCCAACATCCCGGATAATCATGCTGGGTTTCGAAGACGGTATCATGCGCACGTTGCTGCTGCACCCGGAGAGATTGGAGTCAGTCACCAGCCAGATCAATATAAACGTGCATTCCTCTCTCACCATCCATAGTGACACCTCGCTGCACCCTGACGTCATCGACTTGATCTCGGTAAATATGTTACGAGAATCACATTCCTTCTTACCAGTCACTGCACCCAGAGTTCATCTACTTATATTTTGGTCGCAATCTCAAGGTTTCTCGAGGATTTTCAATCTCGGTGTCATGGATTCCATGATTCGAATATTATTAGGAGACCTAAGTTTATTTACCATTGTGCTTGAATTGTGGATTTTTAAATGTGACCCGGTAATCCGGTTTAAACATTCTACCTGGAACCAGTATTTAATTTAAATGGAATTACACATAAATTAGTATAGAGTTAGGAAATTTATATTTTAAATTAAATTATGCGGACAGTTTCATTCATATAGTACATGAATGTTGATGTGTATGTGGCCTCTCTCCGTGGTGCCTAAAATAAATGTAAATAGTATTCATTTTGAATGATTTCAGCTGCTTAAGCCACATTCGAAAGCCATAAACCAAATATCGATAAACAACCAGCGGACGTTATTGGTGACTTGCTCTAAGGACGAGACTATATTTATGTACAAAGTCAATCTGGGCGCGCCGTTCACTCTGGAAAGACTGGGGCTCATCAACACACCGAACAATATTGTGTATATGACTTGGAAACCGGAAGAGGTATTTAAGACTTTAAAAATGAGTTTTGATATCATCGAGTATGGGGTCATGGTTTATAGGAACATTTTATAATTTATAATATAAATCACATCTTTAATTGAACATGAAAATTTTAGGAATACGTGCTGCTGCTTTGCGGTCAAGTGGGATTTATTATGGAAGCTGTGCTTCCACAGATCCAAGTGCGAAAATACACAGAAATTACCACATTCAAACTGGATTTTGTTTCCTATAAGGAGATTCTCGTGAAGAAGCAATAGTAAGTCCATCAGAAGTGATCAATAAAGAGGATTTTGAGATAAGTTTTTGGCAAAACTTTCATTTTTGGTACAAGCTTTTATCGCTGACTGTACTTTACTTACGACAGACAACTAATACTCATCGAGACAATTCTAAAAACCCCTAACACAATTAGGTTGCGTTGTTTCATCACAGAGTTCCTATGGCCATCTCCTGCCTCCATCATCAAATCGGCTCGATGGTACCACAATATTGCATTGTTATCCAATTTATACATGCATGCAAAATTTCAGCTCAATCGAAAACCGGGAAGTGGATCAAATTTAACTTGCAAGATTTGATTACAGACCGACAGACAGACAACGGGACAGGTGAAACTAAATAAAAGCTTGTAAAAAAAATGTGATAGATGTAAATTACGTTCGTGTTTTGTTTAACAAAAGAAAAAGATTTTTCAGTGGTGACTCTGACTAGTACCGGGCACTCCCAGTGTAACAGTCCCCAACTAATATATAGGATCGCGGATCAGGACTGTAAGAGAGACTGGCGTACGATGGTTTATTGTGATCTTTGGAGGACGTAGCCCAGCTGATACATCGATGGTTACAGATTGATTGACTATATGATACATTTTTTGGTTTCGTGTCATTTTTATTATTTGGTTGGCAGTATGCGTCATCGCCCTTTCCCCGAGGAAGAAGATCTAGCCAGCATCGACGAAGAGGCTCTAAAGGCTAAGGACGAAGCCGCAGGCAAGGACGACGAAGACGAAGAGGAATGGATTGGGGAAATACAGCTAAGTAAGTTGTTCGTGAAACATAGAATATAATGTGAAACTGATTGTCTTGGGTCCTAATTTCTTACTTACGTAGTATCATTGATCCAACAAAAGTGAAGTCTAAATTAAAGAAGGCTTTTTTTAATTTTTGATTTGAAAGATCCTAAATTGTATAGAAAGATTAATTTCTTTCTATTCTTGTATTTATTTGTGATATATCTTTACAACTTGGGTGAATTTTTAAGTATACACTTATGCAAAACATTATAAAATTAAGTAAGTACCTATAGTTTTCGTGGTTTCCAAAAATGTTACAGTATCTTTCCTTCCTTCTCACAATCTCTTCTTCTTCTTCTAGTGGAAAGCGAAAGCATGCTAGGAACCACGATCACCTGGGCCGAGTACTGCGACGAAGGTATATGGATAGTTCAGAAAGGGACCGGTGCGTTGTTGCTGGTGAAGCCTGGTGTGAACAAGATCCTGAAATACGGCCCTATACCAGGTGCTTGGTGTGACGATATTACGACTTTGCAGTTTGTGTAAGTTTCATTTCAGTTCAAGTTCAACTTGCACTTTCGTATGCTCAAAATCTCGTGCTTTTTAGGGTTCCGTACCCAAAGGGTAAAAACGGCACCCTGTTACTAAGACTCCGCTGTCCGTCCGTCTGTCCGTCTGTCCGTCTGTCCGTCTGTCCGTCTGTCCGTCTGCCCGTCTGTCCGTCTGTCCGTCTGTCCGTCTGTCCGTCTGTCCGTCTGTCCGTCCGTCCGTCCGTCCGTCCGTCCGTCCGTCCGTCTGTCACCAGGCTGTATCTCATGAACCGTGATAGCTAGGCAGTTGAAATTTTCACAGATGATGTATTTCTGTTGCCGCTATAACAACAAATACTAAAAAGTACGGAACCCTCGGTGGGCGAGTCCGACTCGCACTTGTCCGGTTTTGATAGCCATAGCATAGCCGCCGAAAGCGTGTCATTGTCGCGCGAGTACCTATTTCAAAGGTGGAAGTTATATCGTCTCAAAAAAGGCAAAGACAGTTAATTCTAGAAAAAAGCGCCTTCGGCTCAAGAAAGCCGAAATTATACGAAAGAACCTACTGATGTCGTCCATGTATTATGAATAATTTTTTGCAGCTGCGATCATCGTTACTTGATAATAGGAACAAATACAGGCTACATTCGAGTATTAAGAATGCCTACAGAAGAGGAAGATTCAGACGAGCATCATTACATGACGTGGTTCACCGCTATGCAGAGACTGCTTAAGGAACTCAAAGGCCGGCGTTTGGCTAAAGACGAGGTAGGTATATTATAATTTATATCTAACATATCGTCAGGTGACAAGCAAAAGTAGCAAAACTCACTAATTACCACCACAAGTTCATAGCCATCTTCTTCAGTCGGTCCCTCAATACTGAGGATCGTGACATCATATCCTTCTGTTGAAGACCAGGTTCCTCCATAGGGTTCTGTTCCCCGCTAAGCGCATGGCCTCGTGCAGTTTTAATTGCATATGTGCCGTAATTTGAGCACACCATCTAGTAGGAGGAGGGCCCTGAGGTCTCGTGCCTTCAACTTTGCCCGTCATTATTACTCTTTCCAGGCTATCTGGAGAGCGTCGTGAGAGGTGTCCGAAGTATAACAGCATTTGGTCCTGGCATATCGTTGACAACCGGCGTTTTATGCGTAGCTCCTCTAGTATGGACTGATTGGTACGCATTGCCGTCCACGGAATTCGTAAAAGTCGGCGCCAACACCACATCTCAAACGCGTTAATACGCTTTATCATATTGGCTCGTTTGGTCCATGTCTCCGAACCATACAGAAAGATTGGGAAAACCAGAGAGCGCACAAGTCTAACCTTTGTCTGTCTTAATATACTACGATCCTTCCAAATCTTATCTAGCCGAGCCATAGCTCCCTTCTATATTTGAATCCTTCGAATAATTTCCTCGTCACAACTACCATAAGTGAGCCGAGGTAGGTGAAGGCACTGACACAATCGAGATCTTTTAGTTGTAAGCTTCGTGGAGGAGGGTTTTTCCGATACACAAACATCAGCTTGGTCTTTGCATGGTTGACGTGAAGTCCTAATTTGATGCTTTCGGCTTCTATTCGTTTGAACAATCGACTCATCTCCTCCTCATCGGAAGCCAAGAGCGTTGTGTCGTCAGCATAGCGCAGGTTGCATATCGTCTTCCCGCCAATCGATATGCCGCCGTCCCAGTTCTCGATGGCCTTGCGTACAATGTATTCGCCGTAGATATTGAAAAGCTTAGGAGACAATATACAGCCCTGTCTCACTCCTCTTTCCGGCTTGAACTGACCTGACAGCGTATTCTCGATGCGGACTCTGGCAGTACTTTCGGCGTATAGATTTTCTATGAGATGTGCTAAATGAGCGGGGACACCCATCTCAGAGAGCACGTTCAGCATGTTTTCCCATCTGACACAGTCAAATGCTTTGGCATAGTCTATGAAGCATAAGACGAGCGGTTTGTTCCATTCACGGCATCTCTCGATGATCTGGCGCACGTTGAAGATCTGCTCCCGTGTCCCCCGCCCAGGTACGAATCCAGCTTGCTCAGCAGGTATTTGCCGGTCCAAGAACTTTGCTAATCGCGAGTTTATAATGTTCAGCAACACCTTACTGGCATGGGATATGATAGACAAAGTTCTATAGTTGTCACACTTGAGCGTTGAGCCTTTTTTATGAAGAGGTATTACCAACGATTCAGTCCAGTCTCTTGGCCACTGACCAGTCCTCCACACCTTGTGTAAGAACTGTGTTCCCTCACTGCCTAGATTTTTAAGGAGACCCTGAAAACCAGCGCCGTGTCTTACAGACACTGCTTATGCTGAGCGGCATCCTATTTGGTGTACGTTTTTTTTGTACTTATTTAATTTGCTGTACCTAATGTATGTTTTTATGCCAAATAAATATTTTCTATTTCTATTTCTATTCTTTTTCTACTAGCACATATACCGTCAGTTCCTACGACATTTATCTTCAGGCGCTTGATGGAGTCTTCCACTTCGGAGAGAAGGATGTCCGGTTCCAGAGCATGCTCAGCGTCCCTTCGTACCAGAAGATGTTCAGGGCTTTCTCTATAGAGTTGTTCCGAGTACTCTTTCCATCTTTCCAACACTTTGCCCAGATCTGATAAAGTTTGTCCATCAGTGTCGGCTATGTGCCAATTTCTGGGTTTATAGTCGCGAGTAAGGATTTTGACTTTCTGGAACAAGTCTTTGGTATGGGCTGTTGCAGCATGGCTTTCAATTTCCTCACACAACGCATGAATTGAGTTATTCTTATCACGTCTGCATGCTCTTTTAACGCAAGCGTGTAGTCTGGAATATTCCTTCCTTGTCATTTCCGTATTGAGGCCTTGTTCTTTAAGAGTTCTCTGACGCTCAATAAGTTCCCATGTAGCATCAGTTATCCATGGTTTCCGGTTCGCTGAACTCCTAATAGCGGGGGTGACTTCTTTCGCTGTTTTTGACACAGCGGCCTTGAAGCTACACCAAGATGTCTCTGTGTTTTCAAAAGGATCCCTGACAACGTCCTTTTTTCTTGAGAGGCAACCTTTTATTGAATTCTCGCAAGGCACTACCGCTCAACTTTATGCATTTCCTGCCAACTGGCTTCGGGATACGCTTAAGATGGAGTCGGAAGTCAGCTACGAGTAGGGATTGCAAACCGGATTGATTTTCAATCCGGCCGGATCCGGCCGGATTTTGGCTCCAATCCGGCCGGATCCGGCCGGACCGGATCCGGTTAGGTATAAGGATATTAAAGTTAATTAAATGACATTTTTCAAGTTTTATGTTTTATATGAGAAACAAAGGGTATTTTTACAAATGTATTCATAAAACAACAATTTAAAGTTAACAAGACATAACTTTTTAACATAGTGTACTCGAGAAACTGAAAACGGCGAAAAATAGAGATACTAATCCTAAAAATACGTGAGATACGGTTCTGAAAGTATGGAATGTTTTATAGGAAATATCCTCCTCTTTTATAATATTAATTTTGGTTTCTTAAATATTAATACTTTTTGAGATATTGGGGAAATAAAAAATATCTACTTTTTTTGTTTATAACTTTTGATATTTTTTGTGTGCTAATACACGCTTCGAATACATTTTTCTAGGCATCATGACGAATATAATGAGGTATCACACGTATTTTTAGGATTAGTATCTCTATTTTTCACGTTTTCAGTTTCTCGAGCACACTAAATAAAATAAAACTAAGTATTAAAAAGTGTCACAATGTCAATCTCAATTTAAAAATAAAACTTGAAATCTAAGTCATTTATTAATTTCTGCTCTAATTTACGTTTACAATAAAATTATAAGTTTGATTAGATTCCAAAGCCTGTTAATGGGATAATTATGGGATGGGAATTGGAGAACTCCTTGAAAGGACAAGTTATCGTAACTGTTATTTGATGGAATTATTTTATAACTCTGATGTCCATTCTAATAACAAGATATTTTACTTTTAACCAAAATTATATAAAATGCGCTTCAATATTATCTTGCTTTCATTTTTTATCCGTGTACATAGTTTTATAGCCTAAATCACAAATAATTAAATAATTCATGAATAAATATTTGGGGACAATCTTATACAGATCGACCTAGTCATAGCCCCAAACCAAGCAAAGCTTGTACTATGGGTACTAGCTCTAGGTAGTACTACTAGGCGACGATATATACGTATAGTACATAGATCGACAAATACATGCTTATATACATAGAAAACACCCATGACTCAGGAACAAATATCTTTGTTCATCGCACAAATATATTAACCTTACCGGGATTCAAACCCAGGACCATCGGCTTCATAGGCAGGGTCACTGAATGGTCACTACCCACTAGGCCAGACCGGTCGTTACAAATGCCTTCCATAACATCTCCATCCTTTAATGCTTACTTCTAAGTATATAAGTAATCGTCGTATTGTGCCGATTTGTGCCACCAACATGAAAGAAGAGGAAATCCTCTTCTGTTCAATCATTGTCATATTAAATATGTTCTTATTTTACTAAATCTTTTGACTTTTTCATTCGTTCTTTATTCTGTTTAACTTCTTTTTTCCATCCGTCGCCTTTATCTCACCTAAAACGCACAGTGGGTGCTGTGTGCGGTCTTTTTTTCTATTTTCCCGGATCCGGTCTGGATCTGGTGATTTTAACCGGATCCGGTACCTCCTAAAAAGTGCCGGATCCGGCCGGATTACCGGATCCGCCGGACCGGATTGCAATCCCTAGCTACGAGCAGCTGGTGGTCGCTGCCACAATCGGCCCCCGGAAATGTTTTGACGTTGATAATCGAAGAACGCCATCTCGACTGAATCGCAACATAATCGAAAGAAGAAAAATGTACAGTTCGCGCGAACACGCTAGTTATCTCTCCTGTGGGCAATAGTTAACAGCTTGTGGGCATGTAAGTAATGATTTTATCATAGTTCTCTAAATAAAAGGAGGACCTTTTCACGTGGATAAGGGTTAAATAAGAAAATTAACCTTTATAGCCCTTAACTCTTGTGTATGTCTACAGTAAAGACGCGAACACAGAATGTTTTTGACCCGCCCCTCCCG
The DNA here is from genome assembly GCF_910591565.1 of Cydia splendana. Classification (NCBI taxonomy): domain Eukaryota; kingdom Metazoa; phylum Arthropoda; class Insecta; order Lepidoptera; family Tortricidae; genus Cydia; species Cydia splendana. The sequence continues at coordinate 30,620,264 of NC_085960.1, read as the reverse complement.
GTGAGATCCAAGTGTACAGTCGTCGTGGGTGATGTTGGAAACATGTGTTCATAATAGTGAAATGATTCTCCAAGCAAAACTGTAGAAATGATTCTCCACGCTCATTCCTCTTTCCCAAACCATATTTCCCGAGGACTTCCGAGGAATCGCCACTCTCATCCCTCCCCACTTTAGCATTCAGGTCTCCTATAATAACTTTTATATCCTTGTTTGGGATAGAGCACAGAACTGAATCAAGGTCGTTATAAAATTCTGTAAGTTGTTCCTCTGTTGATGCTGAAGTAGGTGCATAGACTTGAATGACGTGTAGAGCGCAAGGCCGAGTTTCAAGTCTGAGTTTAATGATGCGATCACTCTTGGTTTCATATGCAGTTACCGATTTGTACAGTTGACGGGACACCATAAAACCAACTCCATTACGACTCTGCGTGCCGTTTCCGGAGATGAGAATGACATTGCCATTGTTAGATTCAAAATGACCCGACTGACGCCAATGTGTTTCACTCAAACCCAAGATGTTAACATTAAGTCTCTTCATCTCTTTCTCTAGTATCTCAAGTTTCCCCGGTTGGTGTAGACCTCTCACATTCCACGTTCCTATTCGTAGCCTTTTCTTTAATAACGGTAGGTGGTGTGTTTTATCAGTAGCATGATTTCCACTGGCTGCCTGATGTCGCACAGCACAGTGGCCGGTAGCCCATTTCACACCAGACACCCCGGACGTGCCGTGGCGCCGGGGGTCAGCCGGATCGCATGACATCAATCTACTGTTTATTGTACCTGGCATGATGTTTTCTTGGGAACATAGTCGCAGTGGTTTCCCGTTGCCTTCTGCACCATGCTTTTTGGGGTGATTTGCACCCCAAGGTTGATGAAACCTCTTCCAGCCGGTTGCCCGAGCTAGGTGTATGGTTATACCGCCATTTACTCGGTCGCCAGAGCCTCGTCCGTTGTCTAGCAGGGAGCACCCCGGCACGGTATACGCCGCGCCGCCGCCATCCGGCGCGGGCAGGTGAGTTTGACATTAAGGCCGGAAAGATGTTATATCCGTTCTCCCCTTACTCCTCATAGCCATAGTGAACCATATTAGTAGGTAGGTACTAAAAGAAGGTCGATTTTTGTTTAATTTTTTTTTAGTAATTAGTGACTTATTTTGCTTGTCATCTGACGATATTATCATTTAATCACTTATGCACACAACATATACCTACATTTATTTTTTCTACAAAGGTTAAATTCACAATCAACATTATAGAATCTGTCGTATCTTATTACTTATTTCCCTGTATCTACTCCAGCTACCTCTTATCTAAGAAATAATCTTATTTTTTAGGGTTCCGTACCCAAAGGGTAAAAACGGGACCCTATTACTAATACTCTACTGTCCGTCTGTCCGTCTGTCTGTCCGTCTGTCTACCTGTCAGCAGGCTATATCTCATGAACCGTGATAGCTAGACAGTTGAAATTTTCACAGATAATTTATTTCTGTTGCCTCTATAACAACAAATACTAAAAAGTACGGAACCCTCGAGGGGCGAGTCCGACTCGCACTTATCCGGTTTTATTATCATCTCCAATTAAAACGAAGAGGTTTCCAATCAATCTTCATATTACTTTTATTTTAAATTTGTTATGTTGCGTGTCTGTTTTGATGCTGCCACAAACTCGTTTTTACCTATTTCAGCTACAACCCACGCCACGCATCGACTTTATAGATCATTACTATCTGCCGATGCATGATCGGTACACTGGAACCATCACCTGTCTGGCCTTTAGTTCGGATGGAAAGTAAGGATATACCCCCTTATTCATAAACGTTTACTAAAGTTAACAAGCCGATAATAATCGTTTGTCCCTTTTGGGGGGGTTTGTCCCTTAAGGGACAAACGATTATTATCGGCTTGTTAACTTTAGGAAACGTTTAGGAATAAGGGGGTTAAAATTTATTCATTTACGGTTTTTTCTAGCTGTAACTCACCTCAATCGTCCTAGGTACCTCAGATTTGTGATACAATCACCACACGGGATTGTTATGCCATCTAGGGGTCCTGCTAAATTGGAAATTCTATAGCGTAAGTATTGAACAACCAATTTAGCTAGGACCCTAAATGGCGCAACAATCGCGGAGCGTGATGGTACATCGAAGTATTCTTGGTGATATTTAGTGATTGTAACATTTGTAACGCTACTCAATTCAAGATCACGTATAGTTTTGGGGCTAAGTATGACGCGGCCTCTGTCCTCCGTCCACCAGTTTTCACAACTTTTTTGGATGGTGATGATGGAACAGACGTCGAAGGGTGTTGAGGTCGCGTTGAGTTCACAACCAACATTTTTTTCATTTATATATCCGTTGTGTTTGGCTTTCCCGCTGTTTTCTCGTACCTGTCCCCCTGCCCCATCGTGATATTTTTCTGATCATAAACGATTACATGACGATTCCTATCTTGCATTGTAGCACATTATTTAAGTTCTGTATTTTCGCAACTGACTGACTTAATTATTTCAGACGATTATACACTTGCGGTGCTGATGGCAATATTTTCTCCTACATCATCAACTTCTCCGAACCACTTTTGCCAACACCAGAACTACCACCTGTTCCAGAGATGCCGGTATGACAGATTATATGTTAAAATAAGTTGATATAACTCAACAAAACAAGCTATATCAGACAGGACATTTATCATAGGGCCTATCGAAAAACTCGAAGTTCTATATTTCGTTATCTGACTCTTTATTATTCTTGCATATTCGAGCGATAGAGAGGCAGATGACGAGTTTCATATTCCGCGACCCCCTCTGGAATCTCTGGATCATATAACATGAAAGACTTTGGTAAGTATTATAACCGAGCTTTATTGCTTTACGCCTGTAGAAAACCGAGAAAGTAAGGGAGCCAAGCACCGTCGACGGTGAACTGATGTCGCATGAGCAGCTGAAGCAGAAAGAGGAATACGACAAGATGATGGCGATCGCCAACGCACACAAGAAACGAGTGCGGGACCAGCTGGCTGAACTCGCGTTTGAGTACAGCAAGCTCATCAAGTCGTATGTATTACTTAGATTCATATACATATAAAACAGTTAATATCTTCCAGCAACAACTTTGTATTATAGTAACCCACACTCTACGCGGCGTACCTACAGTGCTAACTTAGCACGTCTAAGAGTACAAACATTTTTGGTATTTGGTACTTCACCTTTATGGTCGCTCACAGACAAAACATCCTCCAGACTGAGCATAGTCGCGCTACCCCCTCTGCCACGCATACGGTAATTTTACTCCATGTTCGAGTCGAAAGTGTCTTTGTGTGACGTCCGTGAACTCGTTCGTCGTTTCAACGGACCGATCACGGCACGGGACTTCGCTCACCTCGTCCCGCGCACCCCCGCATTTTTGGCAGCATCGGTTGCATGAAATAATTGCTCTAAACTCCGTCTAGAGGATTTCTAGTCTATGTGGTCGCTAGCCTGAATACGGCTCATAGCAAGATAAGTTGGGCTGTTAATAGTGTTAATGAGACTTAACTCGCACCTTTAAATTTCCTCTTAGTATGTGTAGGTTACCTCTCGATGATGTCTTATACCCTAAATAACTGCTAAACATCAGATGATGTGTCATACATAAACCCCAAGCAACAAAATGCTTTGAGTCTCTCCGACAATGGTATAGTTGAAATTATCTAAGGTCATTATGTCATAAAAAAAAAATTCGGCTTACACCCTATTCTGTTAAACAAAAGCATTGGTTCTTTTATGCAGCGCGGTTAGCTATTACCGAATAAGCCCATTTAAAAAGCAATTTTACCATTTATATGGTTCAAATTCATATAGCGATCTAATTATGTTATGAATATTTACACAACCCATGTTTCAGTAACAAGCTCCTACCAGTATCACAACAAATCGACGTCACTCTGGACCCGAGGCCCCTAGTGGTGCAGGAGAACGAATTAGAAGTAGCTAAAGCCCTAACCATCAGAAAACTGGCGCACCAACTAGAAGCTTCGGATCTCGGTTATAAGAAGATGCACTCACGGAACATCATACAGTTGGACGTCTTTCCTTTTATTTTAAAGGCCATCAGGTTAGTTTTTCTCAATAAAAGTAAATAAACTTAGATTTAAATAAAATAAGTTAATTTCCAAGATAATTAACTATTACTTATCAATTTGATAGTTGAGATTCAGAGTTCAATGACCTGCTCTCGAGTTCAGGGAATCGCTTAAGTTCACTACTACAGGGTCATTCTCGCATTTCGTGCAAATCGGTATTATTTGCAATTTGCCAAAAATGTGATGGTGTTTTCGAATATCTGTTAATGCAAGGTTGTAACATAGGACCTAAAGTATATTGGCCCGCCATGAACAATTCTAAAAAGGTGGTTATTTTCTTTATATTTACAATTAACCCCCACTATTTTCATTCCTCTCTGCATGTAACGCGTGAAGTTAAACTTTGACCTCCATTTGAACCTTAAGATACTAAAAATAGAAAACTTGTTGTTGGTTCAGTAAACAAGTAATTTAGTTATGTTTTATATCCTATAATATTATACGCTAAGAAATTAACAATAAAACTATACAGCCTTATAAGTGATGGTCCAAGCAATTTCTTCATTACCGACGCGAGAAATGGATTAGCTATATTTTGCTATATAGCAAGGGTATATAGCACTTCCCGCGGATACAACACATTGTTCGTCAGTCAGTTGGCCGCGTGCTACCACAGCGGTCGTCCGTATGTTGCTTTTGACGAAAATACCTACGTTCTCTCGTGTCGGGAAGGAGTGTGGTTCAGATAAATCTTCATCGCCATCTAGTGATTTATACAGTAAGTACCAATTGTACATTATTAAAATTATACCTAATTGATGTGTTTTAGGGTTGCCTTTCGTGTGGCTTATTCTGCGATATCAAGGTCTGATATCAACCGACCTAGGCGACGAAAACTTCCAAAACTTCATTCATATCTGTTTCATTCATTTCTTTTCCTTCCAATATTGCCAGGGAAGGTAATGAACGAATTTAGAAGGTAATGATAATGTATATGAGGCAGTGCATTTAATGGAAAGAGGGTTAAGTTATTATAAATAGAATGTTGGTATAAGCATTTAAAACTATGTAATAATATATAGGGGAGCCCAACTGGTGATTTTTTGGATTTAACTAGAGCGCAGTAGATTAACATAATCTGCCGCTCTATATATAATACCAGTCCGCACTCGAGGACTGTGCTGAGAAATTTGACACGTTACTAAGAGACTAAGTGAGTTGGAATCATCTGATACCTGTCGACGATAAGGTAGAGAACGGGGCAAATGTTTGGAATAAAGGGCAGAAACTACAGAAACATAAACACAGGCCGATAAGCAATAATAGTGCCTCCGTCGTCAAAAGCGACAATTCCCAATCCGTGCGTGATAAATCTCAGAAAACTGATACCAGCAGTAAAAAGCGGTGTAAAATCCCTCTCAGGGCGGTGGACCATCGCAAGTTCATCCATCTGTGGAATATAGCTTGAGGATCGGAGGACATACGGGCATATCTGCTGTTATTCATGGTGCACTGTCGATGAACTTAAGCTCAAAGGGGACTCCAAGACTTTCAAAATAGGAGTACCCTTGACAATGTATGAATCCTGTATATTTCCAACTATGTAGCCCGATAATCGTGGTCATTTCGTAAATCCAACGTCAATGGGAGTCAGACAAAAACCAACCAGTAATACTTAGTTCGGAATCCTGATTTGAAACCTTCACTGGATCGAATTTACCAAAATGTAAGGGGTCTTAACACCAAAGTAAGTTTTTCGGGCTTCTATGCTGTTGGTCCAGACTACTTAGGTACCTGCATAAGGGGTCTTAACACCAAAGTAAGTTTTTTGGGCTTCTATACTGTTGGTCCAGACTACTTAGGTACCTGCATATATCTTAAAGGGGTGTTTAGAGCATTTGAATGGTCCAATACACTCCATGCTTAATCTGGTACCTACTCTCCACAAGTACATATCATCACCATTGGAAGATTTCACGGGTAAGACCGATCCCAAAGTCAAGGTATTCTTTTCTTTCAGCTTTAGCAAAGCTGTTTGAGTCCATACTCCATGGCACGTTGTCGAAACAAGTGAAACCATTATTCCTGTGCAACACTCAGAAACGGTCTGTGAAAACTAACCTGACCTTGGTTGACAGTGACACCATCTCAGAGCATCTGGATATGGGTATCCTGATAGACGTCCTGTATTATGATTTCCGAAAAGCCTTCAATCGTGTGGGTAACGATGTATTCCTACACAAACTAGACGCTATTGGGTTCAATCCACATTTGCTTAACATTTTTGCCAGTTATCTGCGTGATAAACCGCAGCACGTAACGACCAGCATGGCCACTTCGTACCAGATCCGTACCATACTCGTTCTGGTGACAGCCAAGATTCAATCTTGGGGCCTTTCATATTTGGAATAATGGTCAATGACCTGCCCTCGGTTATCCATAACGCTCGTTGTCTACTCTACGCCGACGATCTTAAATTGGTATATTGAATTGAGAAGGAGGAGGATTGTAAGTTGCTGCAGGAGGATGTTTCATCATCTCTGTTCCAATGGAGTCGGGGTAACAAACTGACTTTCAATGCGGCTAAGTGTCAAGTGTGTAGTTTTAATCAAGCCCTATTTCCTACACATGCTCAAGAGTCGTCTCAGTAAAGGATCTTGCGGTCATATTCGATACGCGGCTAACATTTCACGACCATATCAAAGCACTTGGTACTGTAGCTTCAGTAGATTAGGCTTTGTCACTCGCATTGTCAGAGAATTCCATGACCCTTGCCCCATAAAAGTTTTTTACAATGTTCTGGTCAGAAGCAAGTTGGAGGCGTCAGCATTAGCCTGGATCCCTTACGAGTCAACGTACATTCTACTATTGGAAAAGGTCCAAAAGAATTTCCTTAGGATGTATTACCTAAAAATATTTATTTTAGGAACCCTGGGCTTCATTTCTTTGGAGGTGAGGCACAACTTAAGCCTACTACTTTTAGCTAGTTGGGCTTTTCGTGGAGACTCTGGCTGCCTTGAACTAGTAGAGAGGCTTGTAAGACTTTTTGTACCGGACATTAGAAATATAACCCTTAGGCTTCTCCTGGTGCATCTCCTGTTAACTCATGAGTGCTTGAGATTTTGCGAGTTTATGGAGCTACGGTGGATGGATTGGCAGTCGAGTGTATTTGGATGTTAATTTTAAATTAAAGTATGTAGTTTCTCAGTGTGTTGGTGACAAGACTGATGTAGTGCTGTGTAATCATTAAATAAATAAACAATACGAAATACGTCTTCAATCACGTAAATTATGCTTGACAATCGCTACAAGCTAGGTGGTAAATCATAAGTCGCGATTGTCAAGCCGGAGTATTTGTTAAGTCGGCTGCACAGCGCTTAAGACACGTGATTTTAATGCTGTTCATTATATTAATGGTGTTAATTTTCATTAACTAAAGTTTTTTATTGCGATTTCATAAGTTTGTTTCATTACCCTCCACTGATAAAATTACCATCCATGCCCATTTCATTACCAGCGCGTAGTTCATTACCACCAGTCTTATTAAATGAAAAGGAATAAGGTTACGAAGGTGCCTTTAGCATAAAAGTGTCAATAAATGAATCCACAATGCATCAAAACCCAAAAATTTACCATTTAAAAGAAAATTTACAAATCGAGAGAACATCACCGATTTGCACGAAATGAGAGAACGACCCTACAGTGCTTCGACTGCATCGTATTTTCTTAGGCAGTATTATTATTAAATAGGTTCAGCAAACAATTTATTTTCACCCAAACAGGGCAATAAATATCCATTTGGCATCAAGTCTACATACTTGTTTTTACAATAAAGTATTCTATTTATTTTAGAGACCCTGAAGTCATTATAAGACCGCTGAGGCAGAAGAATTTGTCTGGAGATTTTATCACGCAACTCGAAGAAGTCTATAGGATGATGGCTGAAGCTGCTTTGCGGGGGAGGTAAATCGGAAATACTTTTGAACATATACATACTCGTATTCTTAAAAGTCTTGAATGACATGGTAGCAATTAAGTTTGGAAGAAAGTGCTTGTACTTGTCTTTTTTTACATTTCGCCTTATTTCACGCAAACAAGGAACCAAAACGTTTTGATACTAGAAGACTCGAAACCGATGTAAGTACAACATAGATAAGCTTGTAAGCATGAACAAATTAAACGATATGAAATACTCATTACATAATATAAAAAATGCTTTCCATATGTTTGCTGGCGCATGAAAATAACGCTTTACTCTGAAGTCATGGTGCGCTAACATCGGAATGCTTTTTGCTAATTATCTTAATCATAGGCTGATAAGTCACTCGGCCGTAACTACCCAATGTTCTTGTTGGGTTTCCTCCCTTTTGAAGAAAGCAAAATATTCAGAAGATTATTTCCTCAAATACGGCCATGTGAGTTAACGCCGTATTTTATTTCCCTGTTTAGTTTCTTTCGAGTCTAATAACTAAAACTATATGCAGGCGAGCAGAATCAGTATCCCGCCGCGCTGCAACCCGCCGGCAGTCGATGGCAAAGCCAAGAGTGGCTTCGTTTCTTCTTGGCTTGCCTCCAAAATACCCACATCCACTGAAGAAGGCGCTACGGAACTACCACCAGCGCTTGAACAGACATCACCTTCAGTTTATCGAAGTAAGTTATAGATAGTGTAATCTTCGTACGTGCGATTCCATATCACAGATACTAATTAGACCTAAAATGAAATGTAAGGGGTACACCGAGCTGATGCTGCCCTTGCCCGTGTCATGGGACACACGCATAGGCAGCAACCGCCAGGGTGTAAGTACTATTAATACTTGATGAAATCTAAAGTTAACTTAGGCTCGGTAAAAGCGATGGACTAAATAATGGGCTATGGGATAAAACACCGTACGCCTGCCTAATAAAACGGTATGTAATTTTACTTCCGGCAGATGGTAACTTGCCCCCACAATATGGGTTTCCACAAAAAGCGACTGGGAGGAAAAGGCAACGATTACCATAAACCTGCCCTAACCAATCGTCTCTGTTTCCAGTAGCCAAATGAATTGTGAAAATGCTGCGGTTTGCTTATGTAAATGCGTAAGAAAATATTTGAAATCCTGGTCACGGCACCAAATCAAAGGACTAACTATTTTGCCAGCTACTGAGGCATAAAATTGTTGTGATCAGATTGAGACATTTCATTTCACTGTTTCAGTGGCAAGCCCATCTTTCCCGCAAGCCCGATCCAAACGCCATGCCCCCAGGGGCAGAAGCTGCTCTAAAGGAAGCAGAGGCAACAATCGGCAATCGAGTGCTGAAGACTCATCCCGACTTTGTGGCGCCTCCGGGACATAATACTCAGTTGCGTGTATGCCTGCTTAGAAAAGAGGTAAGAGTCAAAGTTAATCAGTTAATCTATAAACTGAAATAGATAACATACCTACTCGTATGTAAATAAAAAGTAACTAACTTTTAAAATAACAGAAAATATTTAATAAAATCATGTGGTTTTTCCCTAGTTAGGCTAAGCTCTAATAATGGCGTTGGCAACTGTCAAAGATTTGATCAGTTGCGCTACGTACCGGTGAACTATTTATTGGTGTGAAACGTAACTAATAGTGCCAATAACCTTTTTCACCTCAGATATACGACATCAAACACGCGTTCAACGAAAAAGTGGTAGAGCTGCGTAATCACAAGGTCAATCTAGTGAATCACATGAAGAAAATCGGCGAGCGGCTGGCTGAAATACGACTCGAAATCCCACCGAAAATGGTGCGCCCTCCACCCGAAATTCCCACTATTGATGAAGACTTGGAATTCCCAGAGAAGAATTTAGAGGTAATTTTGTATAACAGTCATGTCTCCAAACGGTCTTATTTATTCTCTATTCTCTCTTTGTTTATCTCCTTTTATTTATTTCCAACGTCCGAACTTTTTCGACCGTCCGAACTTGAACGACTTTTTCGAACTACCCGATCCAAAATGCTAATTGACGTTGATGTAAGATTCCTTGTCTAAGTTTTGCAACGTGTTTAATTTAAATCATAAAGATTGGCAAGTGTAATCCTTTTTTTTAACCGAATAAGTCGAAGCATCTGGCAGATTACTTTTTTTACTTTTTATATGTAAATAAAATGTAATATCCTTGTTTTTAACTGGACATATCACTTCTAGGTAAAACCAGAGGTAAAACTCCCCACAACCAGAGAAAGGACCAGGTCTAGAGCTCCGTCAAAAGGTCCCTCCTTAACCTACCCGCAACCTCGAGTTCGTCAGCCAAGAGTTGCCAGATTCAGTCCTCTTTCCGGTAAGTTGAATTTATGTAAGTCATACATTTTCTATAAAAATAAAAAACCGGGCAAGTGCGAGTCGGACTCGCGCACGAAGGGTTCCGTACCATAATGCAAAAAAAAAAACGAAAAAAAAGCAAAAAAAAAAACGGTCACCCATCCAAGTACTGACCACTCCCGACGTTGCTTAACTTTGGTCAAGAATCACGTTTGTTGTATGGGAGCCCCATTTAAATCTTTATTTTATTCTGTTTTTAGTATTTGTTGTTATAGCGGCAACAGAAATACATCATCTGTGAAAATTTCAACTGTCTAGCTATCACGGTTCGTGAGATACAGCCTGGTGACAGACGGACGGACGGACGGACGGACGGACAGCGAAGTCTTAGTAATAGGGTCCCGTTTTACCCTTTGGGTACGGAACCCTAAAAAAGGTCAAGTGCAAGTCGGACTCGCGTTCCAAGGGTTCCGTGCGTTACCTACTTAATTTTTAACAATATATTTTTATATGTAAAACTTGAATGACATGTCTTTAAAAAATCCGTAGGGGGCGGATCAAAAAGTTTCGGAGATAAAAGGGGAGGGGGGATGGTCGGACAGACAGACAGACGCACGAGTGATCCTATTAAGGATTCCGTTTTTTTTCCTTTTGAGGTACGGTAATTTAAGCAATTACCATTTTTTTGCAGAAACGCGCCCTCTCGCAGCATCTTGGGAATTGTTCAAACCAAGGCAAGATATGGAGTCTACACCGATGGAGGTGGAAATAAGGGAAAGGCGTATCGAAAGGTCAATTTTACATATAATTATGGTCCCGGTGATAGTTCTATAAGAACGTTTGAAACGTTTCCTTGTATTTCGTTATACCTACGTATACTTTTCATTATCATTCATTGCCTCATGGCTCATGACAACATCATTAGGTAGGTACCTATTATGCATAAATAGGAATTCGTTGAACATCAGTTTTGTGGTAGGTAATTTCCGACTTCATCACAAATGGTGTCCAGACCTCTACCTACTGTGCGTTTCTCCAGACACTTCCTGCCTGTCGCCGCGGTATTTCTGGATCGATATGATATTCAAACCTTCAAAAAAAGAGCGTACTCTCATCTCAAACTCCGGCAACGCACTTGCAACTCCTCTAATGCAGGTTGCAGGTCTCCTTTGGCGACGGTAATTGCTTACCATCAGGCGATTCATCTGCTCGTTTGCCGCATAATATATCATGAAAACAGGTAGTTATTATCTACTATAACTACTTACTGATGCTAATGGGACAGAATGGATAAAAAAATATATGATGTCATTAACTCAATTCAGCATACCAATTCAACCAGGCACCTGTACGAGCAAGACATGCTGCTCGCAGACGCAGAGGCGGAGGTCCAGAAGTTCGACTCCCGACTAAGGCAGCTGCAGCGCGAACGAATCAGGGTCCAGGAGAAGAATCAACTCCTGGAACTGACACTGTGCCAGCTCCACAGGGAGATGAATGTGCTCAACCGGTTTGAGGCGCATGAGGATAGGCTGGCTGAGAGGGTCTACGTTAAACTGATGCAGGTGAGCATTTAAGTGTCTAAACCCTCTATATAAAGATACAATAACATGTTTCGCGCAGCTACGCGTGGAATAATACGACACGGAGGTTTTCTTGTTGCAACTGTAAATTACATCTTACATCATTTTGATATCAAAATGTACGTTGTGCTAATTATCCTACCGCTTCTAGAGCTCTGAAAATAAAATTATGTCAGATATTTTTACGAAGACCGGAGATAATATACCTAGTATTTAATGTAGGTATCATGTTCATTATTGTGAGTTTACATTTAGAGACTGACCGTATACATACTTATATACAGAAATAATTCACTAATACAACAGTTGGTAAGCGCCTCGTAAATTTAAAATTGTTCATGAGATAGTCTAGCTAGACAATTCAAATACCGAAGCGCTGCTCGACTTGTTAAATGTTTCAGTCACTCCCGTTCCGTAGGTATTAACGCCTAGCAATCATACATAATATACATAATAACATTTATCAATTTTATCATTGATGATAACAACGCTTAAAATATTAATCCTTGATGCAAATTAACTTACCTAAATATATTAGGTACGTGCCGTCCAAGAAATGATAAAGGATTGCGAGCTACGTATAGAAGAGCACTTTGCCGAGAAAGAGAACCTAGATGCACTCTGCCAAGAGCTACAGAGGCAGTTCAAGAAACTGGTCCAGGATAATAAATTCGCAGACTTTCTGAGGAGAATCTTTAAGAAGAAGTACCGTCCGCCGCGGGAAAGGGGTGATGATGGTGAGCTTCTTTACTATATTCACCTGATTTAAAATATCCTGAGCCTGTACCTAATACCTAATCATGCTTGGTTTCCCTATATTTATTTTGTGAACCATCTTTCTTATTTCTATTCTATCTCAATCTTTGTCTTATTGTACGAAATATAGAAGAATAACATCAACAATTAGCTTCCAGGGGCCTTCCCCATAAAAATCATTAAATGTGGCTTTACATCACAGAAACCCCTTGTGCCTATAGTGCCTAGCCTATAGGCCGCGCTGCAGGTGGCCGTGGTGTGCTGCGACCTCTCGCGCGCGTTCGATACCGCCGACCACCGCCTTATCGCGCGCAAACTAGGGCACTATGGTGTTCGTGGGCCGGCACTAGCATTACTTATGTCTTTTATGTCCGATAGATGCCAAGTGGTCGTAGGTGATGGCGGTCGCGTTCGGTCAGAGGAAATGAAATGCCTACTCAGGGTACCTCAAGGCTCGTGCCTCTCGAATACCCTATTCAGTATTCTCCTCAATGACCTCCCACAGGTCATAAAGGGCCCCAACATTTATATGTATGCTGATGACGTGACAGCTGTCGTCACAGGCGCATCCCACGAACAATTGGAAACAAACGTCAACAGTACCCTTCACCAACTGAGCCAATGGTTTAACGCGAACGGGTTGACCCTCAACAAAAGTAAGACTTTCTGGATGAAGTTTAGGCTTAACGGTCACGTGATCCAACGATCGACGGTGTGCGCCGGTGATGACGCTGTCCAGCAGGTAACCGAAACAAAACTTTTGGGTTTCACTATAGACAGCGGGTTACGGTGGGACGCGCACATCGACCAGCTGTGCGCCAAGCTGCTGGGGAGCGCGTGCTACGCGCTGAAGCGCCTCGCTAGTACTGCGACCAGATATGTCGTCAGGAGCTGCTACTTTGCCACAGTACACGCGTATATCACGTACGGTACCGAACTTTGGGCTACAGCAGCAGACTGGCACAGGGTATTTGTACTCCAAAAGCGAGCTGTTCGGGCAATAGCAGGTGTCCCTGACGATGTCTCTGCTCGCGAGTACTTTCGACAATTTAGCATACTAACACTTCCATCTTTATTAATCCAAAATGTGGCAATATTGACGCACAATAATAGCAAAGAGTTTGCAACTAAATCAGCTAACACAAAATATAGTCTGCGTAGCAATAAAAACGCGGGCCAGCTTGCCCCCGTGCCCCACAAGCTCGCGAAATCCAAACGATCAGTCTACGTCCTCGGCCCTCTAATATACAGTAAGCTACCGGACAGTATCAGGACTATCAGGGATGCACCTTCCTCACATGTATTTAAAAGCAAACTTAAAAAATGGCTCCCGCAGGCGCAATTTTATGATGTAAATGAATTAGTAAATAATAAATAAATGTATGAAATATATGTACAAATTGTAATACGAGTATCTACATTAATGCTGATGTTATTTACGAGTATACACTAATACTTATAATGATATGTTAGTTATAACTATAATGCCTTAAATGCAAATTTACAAACCGACTTGTAACGATGTTAATAGGTACTAATAAATATTTTCTTTTCTTTTCTTTTCTAGTGCATTATGGTCCTTTTTATCTGAAATTCCAACAGATTTTCTTATAGAAAGGTCCTTATTGCACATGACGCCACAAATACGAAGAAGAATAATGAAGACGTTTGACGTTGACATGTGTAACATATTTTTTCATCTCTGCTTAAATTTTAATTAGATAAATTATACTAAATTATTACGTATTTCATCTAAAATACCATTAAAGTATGCCGCCGCTTACAAGTACTAAACCGCAATGCGCGGGTTGTCGGGAGGACCTACCGGACGACCTATTAAGTACCATTAAGTGCAAAACGACAAGATGTCACAAACTATACCACATTACGTGTATTAGCGCAGTAAATTTAACCCATGTGCAAATTAATTCCTGGGTATGCCCAGTCTGCAAAGCCTCAGCCAAAAAAGGCGGTGATAACTCCCAAACGCCAGTACGAGGAAACATACCACCAGACGTGAGTCGGTCGCAGCTGCAATCAGACAATGTTACGGTACGTAATAAAAAACCTCAGTCCGCCTGCGGACTACACACATTGAACTCCAAACCTACAGATTCGGAGAAGCCACAGGCGCAGCTAGATAATACTTCTACACTAACTATAAAAGCTCCACTTACTCTCCCGGGGCCTCCAGACAATAACTCGGAAATCTCAGAATTAACTGCAGAAATCAGAGGCCTACGCTGTGAGGTGACTACGATTCAGTCCCAGATTAAAGAGGTACTAGACAAGCTTACGTTTCATACCGAACGCCTGGAAAATATCTCCAACAGAATATCTGACAACGAGACAAAAATCAAATCTCTTGAAGACCAACAAGCGCAGACTGCTGAACTCCAAGAGACAGTATCTAGGCTTCAAGCCCAGTTGAACAAACAGGAACAAGTTGCATTGAGAAATGAAGTTGAGATAGTTGGTTGCCCTGAAAGCTCTAATGATAATCCCATCCATATTGTATTAACTACTGCAGCGAAAATTGGTGTGACTCTCACTCACTGTGACGTAGATGCTGCTTGGAGGGCGGGTCCCCGCCTTCGCTCGGCCAGAACGTCGGGCATGGAAGGAGTTAATCACCGCATTCACCCTCGACCAATAGCCGTCCGCTTCATCCGTCGTGCGACGCGTGACGAGTTCCTTAAAGCTGCGAAGACTAGGCGCAATGTAACAACGGATGATCTCATTATGAATGACAAAAATCCCCAAAAGATTTTTGTAAACGAGCGGTTGACCAGAGAAAATCGACAGCTTTTTCGCGCCGCTAGACAACGGGCCACGGTCGCTAAATTTAAACATTGCTGGACATCTTCAGGGTCGGTGTATGTCAGGAAGCACGATGGTGCGGCTGCTATTCACATCCGCAATCCTCTGGACTTGGATCGTATTGCCGGGGATTCTAACAAAGAACCTGAGAATCCCTATGCTACTCCTGGCATCGGAAATGCTACGACTGCGACGACTGCTGACCATTCAGATCATTCAGAAGAGAAACCTGTGTGATTGCCTCCAATCCTCAACCTTTAGCGCTTTCTTAGGAAAAAATAGCCCAATATGTTCATTTTTTCTACCATACTCATTTATTTTACGCTTAATATGCACATTAATTATTCTAAAAAAATATATACAATTATATCTACACCCACTTACGTACACTCACACACCAATTATCATATACACACTCAATATCATAGGCTACAATTATATTTATCAAGTGCATCCGCCGCCGCAATACTGCAACAACCTCGCACTTAACCGCCGCTTTATTAAACCATGGCCGGACTAGACATAGGAAATGAACTTGACAACTCATTCCCTGTCAACTGCCATGTTGCAGAATCTGCGGAGCACTGCTCGAATATCATTAAACCTAATTTTTCTATCAAAGTTCTTACACTTAATATCAGAAGCCTTCAACACAATTTTGATCAGTTTCTTGTAACATTCAACCGACTACAGATACTTTTTGACGTTGTTGTCTTAACAGAATGCTGGCTGAAAGAGGGCTCGGTTATAGGACAGCTCGATGGTTACTCCTCTTACCGGACTGTAAGATCTCACAATCAAGCTAGCGGAGTAGTCGCTTATGTAAGGAAAAATTTAAATGCCACAGTCACCGAGCCAGTTATACAGGATGCAGACAGTCTTTTTATACATGTTCCGGAACGCTTTTCTTTGCTGGGCTTATACCGTTCCCCCTCTTTTGTAAATCCTATCCCATTCATACACTCATTAGATTCTTTCATTAATAATTACTCTCTAAATCAAAACTGCTTTATAGTTACAGGAGATATTAACATTAACATCAACTCTCCCTGTACTGATACCCATGCATCCGAGTACTTATGTGTTTTGGCTAGTCTGGGGTTTATGCCTGCAATTGATAAACCTACGAGGAACAACAGCTGTTTGGATCACTTCTTTGTAAGGTCAGTGAGGAATTTTGCGTCAGTGGTCTGTGTCTCTGACATTACAGACCATGACCTAGTTATGATCGGTATCACGGCCCCCGATAAGATTAATCACACCAAGCCATCCAGAACTGTGATCAGTCAGGATTTTGAAGCCATCGGAGCGGAGCTTAAAGAAGAAAACTGGCAGACGGTCACTAGTAAAACATCAGCTACTGAAGCCGCAGAAGCCTTTTACTCCATATTGACTAACTTAGTTTCAAAACATTCTTCATGCAGATCAGTAAGTAATTCAAAATTTATTATAAAACCTTGGATGACTCCAGGCTTGATTAAATGCTCTAAAGTCAAGGACAAACTACATGTCAATTACAGGAAACACCCCCAAAATGAAATAGCCAAAATAACTTATACTAGATATAGAAATTTTTATATAAGCATTTTACGAAAAACCAAAGACGATTATGACCGAAAACAACTTTTGGATAATAAAAAACACCCGAGGAAACTTTGGAGAATTATTAGAGACATATCTCACCTCAATCGGGATAGGCATACACCCCACGAACTAGCCACCATCAAGCCAAATTTTTCTGACTCTTTAAATCACACCAATGAATTCTTCTCTTCAGTGGGCAAAAACCTAGCAAATGTTATACTCACTGAAAAAAACACGAGTGAGGCCACACTTGCGACTGAAGTAGCCTTAGCCAACTCCCCTCTTAGATCTATTTTCTTAAATCCTACCAACGATGCTGAAGTAGAAAAATTAATCATGTCCTTAAACCCTGATTGCGCGTCCGGCATTGACAAAATAAGCACACGTATTTTAAAAAATCTAAAAAACTATATCGTCAAACCACTCGTACATATTTTTAACCTCAGCATTTCATCTGGTTCTTTCCCGGAGTGCTGGAAAGTAGCTGCAGTAGTTCCCGTTCATAAAGGTGGTGACAAGAGCTGCCCCGGGAATTATCGCCCTATTTCTCTTCTTAGCAGTCTGTCTAAAATGCTGGAAAAGATTATTAATAATCAACTAATCAACTTCCTTGAATCAGAACACCTACTCTCCCAAAGACAATATGGCTTTCGGAAAAAGAGATCTTCTGAACAAGCCGCCACCTTACTTATTAATCTTGTCTCTTCCTACCTTGACAGAGGAGAATCATGCGTGGGAATCTTCCTAGATCTGGCCAAGGCGTTTGACACTGTCTCAATCCCCATATTGCTAAGGAAGCTTGAACTGTTAGGCATTCGCGGTATCGCTTGGAACTGGTTCCAAAGCTACCTTACAAACCGGAAACAGTGTGTAAGACTCGGCACTTTAGTCAGTGATTCAGCCCCTATAACCTTCGGTGTGCCGCAGGGAAGCAATGACTTAATTTCTCTCCCCATCAATCAAGCCGAAATTATCTGCTACGCAGACGACACTGCTCTGCTGTTTCACGATATCTCCTGGGCACGTTGCTTTGCGGTAGCGGAGACAGGTTTGACTGTGATTGCCAAATGGCTCGCTAACAACCTGCTCTCACTTAATATTTCAAAAACAAAATACTTATGCTTTCATAAAACGGCTTCTTCTGCCCCCAACTCGCGGCCAGATCTCAAGCTTTCTTATGGCAGTGCAGAGGATGTCCCAGCTATTCACTCGAGTAGAATTCTCGATGTAGTTAGTAATTGTACCACCGTAAAGTACCTGGGCATTACGCTTGATGAAAATCTTAATTTCAAAAAGCACATCGAAGCGTTGTCTGCTAGAGTCAGAAAGGTGGTATTCATTATGAAGCTGCTACGAAATTGTGCTACGAGGGAGTTGCTTAAGCTTGTATACACTTCTATTTGCGAATCCATTCTATCATACTGCAATGGTGTGTGGGGTGGCTCCACGAGCTCTGCTCTGCTGCCTCTCGAAAGGGCCCAAAGGTTTGTGCTCAAGGTCATGCTCGGCAAGCCCCGGTGGTTTCCGACGGTATCCCTTTATAAAGACGCGGATGTTCTTAGTGTAAGGCAATTATTGATCCTACAAGTCGCAACTCACGTACATCAAAAAACCATAAATTCGGAAGAATACCTTACCCTAATCCGTAATCGAGTCTTTAGAATTCCTACGCCCATCACTAAAACCACATTCGCGAGGCGTCTTCCTAACTTCCTGCATCCGTATATTTACAATACAGTAGTAAAGGCATGCAACATATCTGAAAAGTCTCCTCTTGAAGCAAAATTCTTAATTAAGAACTGGTTGAAAGGTCTTAACTACAATCAAACTGAGATGCTGTTGAAGGTCATCACCTAATCACTTATAACATTCTCTGTAGCCTTACACACACTCGCGCACACACACACACACACACACACACACACACACACACGCGTACACGCACACTTTCTCATTCCTTTTTCTTTATTTGAATTTCATAATTTCATTAACCACCTATTAGATTACTTTTAGTTTTTCTTAACCTTAGCCTACGAACTGCGAAGTCGGCTGCCACGTTACAGGCTTGCCTAGTGTGGGGCCACAGGATACGTAAACAATTTGTAAACAAGGTTCTTTCAAATAAATATATTCTTATTCTTATTCTTATTCTTCTTATACCTTTTCATCTCTAGGTATACATATAATACCTGTGTCAAATCGATCAACCATACTTTTCAACATTTATTTTGTTTAAAGATTAGTATTACTATTTAGGCTTTGAGTACCCTTTCATTCTATTTTTAATTACTTCTCCTTATAGGTATTAAAATATAGCGTTCCTTTGTGATAAAAAGCTTCTCTATCGAGATCTACGTATCACGAACTATTCCGTAGATTTTGTAAGACAACGGAAATTCATATAGATAAAGAAGTTTACCTAGGTAATAATATCAACGAGTCTTCATTAATAATACAGAATCCGAATCGGAATCTGAGTCCTCATCTTCAAGCGAGGAAGAAGACGAGGGCAGTTTGGACAGCCGCGACATCGGACCCATACGGCTGGACCCCAACGTGTGTCCCGAGGGCTGCGACCCAGAGATCTACGAGAAGACCTACGAGCTAAGGACCACCAGGTACAATCACCAAAACGTCTTTACTATAGTTCGTTTTTTTTAGCATTAGAAATAAGGTAAACAATCTTGATGTGTCTTTTAATTGAAAAACACATTTAAAAAATAAGTTACGGCAAATATGTAACAATTATGAATCTAATACGATCATTAATATTCTTCTGCTTTCATAAGTAATAGCTAAGTATTGATTTTTAAAAAGCGTTTTTCAATTAAAAGACATGTCAAGATCGCTTACCTTCTTTCAAGTTCTTTCTAATGCTAAAAAAACGAACTATAGGGTGATGAAAGATTCTTTAGCCCTTCGGTTCTCCGTAACATCATATGATCCGGGTAAAGTCCAATATATAAAATACTTTTTAAAATAAAATCCTATTTTTTGGACTTATTGCAGACATAGGCATGAACAAGACATGATAGAGCAGGACCACTTAGTGGATTTGCTGCGAAAGGACATCGACGCCCACAATAAAGTGAAGCGCAAGCTGTCTGTGCAGCTAGATAAAAGGAAGAACGAACTGAGGGAGTTTATGGTATACATATACACATTGTCAGTAGCAGGTTCTAGGTAGGGAATGCTCCCGGTACTGAGTTAGTATGGCGAGAACCGGGAATTCCCGGTTCCGGTACTGTATTTGTATAGAAAAGCAGTACCGGGAGCATTCCCTATATAGTTCTAGGGATTAGGGATATTCCGGATTCCTGGATATTACAAAATGAAACACTTCCTCTTTAATTTTAAAGTAATCAGCATTCACAAAATCGATGCGGAATATTCAGATCCAACCAACGTTACAATTACAAGTAGGGGCTTCTCACTGAAATCTACCTAAACACTGTCAATCATACAGACATTTTTTCTATACTTAATTAAAGATGGAGCACGAAGCTCCTCTTATAGAAAATATTATTACAGCAGGATATATTTTGTTCTACAGTTGGAAAAACAAAACTGCATGAACGAAATCGACCAAGTGGTGATTCTTCGCTACGACCAGATCAGAGCTTCGGCTCTACGCGGCTGCTCGACTCCCGAGGGCCTGTCCAATACTGTCGTGTTTCCCGAAACCGTTCTCATGAGGTTGAGGAACAGGGTCCTGGAACTGCAGGATGAGATCAGGCTGCAGAAGCAGAGGCAGAAGTGAGTGACTATTATATTGCATCTGATGCTTTCACGTGTAGGTATATCTCTAGTATGAGTTGGAGCTTTGAGGATGATATTTGACTGCAAAAGCAAGGTAATGAATCATTATTCTCATTAGGCTAAGAAACAGGCGTTAAGACGGCGCTGAATGCTTCAAGATTATATGAAACAGTCAAACCAAAGGCAGAAGCCAGTGCTGCAATTATTTTTTCACCACACCAGCTCGGAAAGGCTTACTTTGCACTTCAAAAACTTATAGCAAAGTTGCATTTTATTCACATGTGAGGCAAAGTAATCAAATGCAAATGTTGAGTTGTTTTCTTATGTTTGCTGGTAGAATTGACTTTTAAATGATGATTTTGGATGATTAATATTTAAAAACATTCATTTGGATTTGATTTTGTTTGATATTTTACATTTAATATTTGCTTCGGGTTGGTGTGGTGAAAAATGGTGTGTTTCACTCGGGGGCAAATTTTGTTTAACCCTCGCTACGCTCAAGATTCCATTTTCGAACCACTCGCTACGCTCGTGGTTCAATTTTGGAATCTTTCGCTTGCTCGGGTATCAATATTAGCACGAGCGGTTAAACAACAACTTTGCCCCCTTGTAAAACAAATAACTATTACCACCGTTTTCGAAACAGTGTTCTTTCCTTAGGGATTTGTAATTTCTTATTCGTTTTCATTGCAAGAAAACTTAAAACTATACATATTTTTAGAATAAATCGAACACATCTATTCCGCATGAACATCGACATGAAAGCAATGGAGGCGCAAGCTGAAGAGATTAGGGCCGAGATGCGCGAAGTACTGACACACAAATTGGGGAAGCCGCGTAAAGTGGACAAGACGCTAGACGACATGCTGCGCCAGATGGCCAGGAGGCACAAGTTTAATGCCACGTTGGGAGTTATCACTCAGGTTCTGCAGCAGCTGAGGAATTGGAGGGTATCTAGATCTTTGATTAGCTATGCTACTACTTCACCAGTACTTCTAAGTATGTATTTATCTATAGACGTATGTATATCGTCGCCTAGTACCCATAGTACAAGCTTTGCTTAGTTTAGGGTTAGGTGGGTATGTCAAGATTGTCTCCAAATATTGTATTTATCAATTTTAACACTGTCACAGATCTTCTGACCTACGAAGGATAGTTTTGCTGGTGGTTCATACTCATGAAACAGATTGGTATCGTCGGTCAGAACTTTTATTTTTAATATTCTATGTGCTTTGTTTGTAGGACCGTCACAGCAACCTGGAGAAAAATTATCTAACGGTGATGAACGAATACTCGGAGCATCTCCGACAGGCGGCAGCGTTGCAGAGCAGCGTGTTGGCCCAAAAGGTACAAATGGTACAATGTTTTATCGTTTATCCTATTAATGATTTTTAAACTAATTTTTTTCGAAGCCACATTCTTCAGAGACATTTCACCGGAGTGTCGCTTACAAATGCTTCTCTGTTAACTTCTAAAGATGCTAAGAAACCGATTTAGAACTGGTGATACTCTGCTTGTGGCTCATTCATAAAAAAATCAAAAGAATAACTTTCGAAATTAATACTTATGTTGGTAGAATGCTCTTTCACTGTTCATAAATACTTTACTTGATTGTATTAGGAGCATTCCACGGGCTGTCCCGTACAGACGCATTTTATTTCCTGTGTTGCGAGTTTTTTTTTTCGGCATTTAAAGCAGGCCATTATTTCTCTGTGCATATTTTTGGCCATTTGTCATAGAAAAGGAAACTCTTATACCTGCAAATCTTCAGAAAATTCGCGATCTACGGGAAAACGGCAGACAATTTCATGGAATGATCCATCACGAGTACGACATCAAATGACACTAGCCAAAACAATCCAATGGTGAATGAATTCCTAGATGAATGAACAGTTGTTTGTTTTGGAGGACAGCAGCCGCGGGGTGCCTGTGAGATGGCCGGTGACTACGAGCCCGAGGTGTACCAGCGCGATGTGGTGCGTTTGCGCATAGTGCGCGCACAGCAGCTTGAACAAATCCAGGTAAAATCCCCCCTAACATACTTATAATATACTGACTACGACTGAAAAACCACACCTTCCTACCTATAAATAATAAATAAATATTATAGGGACATTCTTACACAAATTGACTAAGTCCCTAGTCTAGAAGAAGACTAAGTCAATAAAAAAAAAATAAAAAAAAGTCCCACGGTAAGCTTAAGAAGGCTTGTGTTGTGGGTACTCAGACAACGATATATATAATATACAAATTCTTAAATATAATAGAAAACATCCATGATGACTCAGGAACAAAATATGTGCTCATCACACAAATGAATACCCTTACCGGGATTCGAACCCAGGACCATTCGGCTTACCCACTCGCCACCCACTATGCTCTTGGCTCGGGTACCCACTATGCCAGACCGGTCGTCATATGGGCTACACCTATAGGCGACACACAACCATTTCGATTTGCCGCGGTGAGCAGAAAGAAAATTTTAACAATCGTTGCGGCAGATCATGGTGTCAGTGTATGCATAGCCTTAATTCATAGATAGAATAAAATCCATTGCCCTTGATTTGTAATTAACTGTACAGAATTCATTAGAGCTTTTTGAGAACATACTCGTAAATACTGAATTGGACAGCTATCCTAAAACCCTCGGACATTTAAGTAATTGACATCGTACCAACCATGAAAAATGTTAATGCAAATTTCACATTATACAACAAGACACTCCGCGCTGAGATTCATACTCTGCACCTGAAGCCGTTGTCTCCGCGCCCGCCTCTGCCGCCCGGTGCCCCTCCGCCGGATAGACGCGAACAGATCTACCTGTTCATGGCGCCCCGAACTATGGCCACGCCTAGGAAGAAGTACTTCCCCATGTAAGTGTACTGCAAACAATACTTTATCCTTACCAAATCAGAGAGAATGATGATGTTTTTTTTAAATATAAATATAACCGTTATTTTCATCTTTTATAACCTTTACAATAGATACATTAGAGTTATTAGACCAAAATACTACGTATTTCATCAATACATAAGTAATTGTACATCGATCCCTTGATCTATCAACATAAAGTTATGTATTAACCTTCAGGACGCCAATGACCGATATATCCGCACCGCAGGTCCAACGCCAAAAACGGATTAATCGGTCACAGACCACAGAGCAACATAGACCTACGTGCATATGCATAAAGTTGAATTTCAGTTTTCACACTTCGGTGACGTGCTTCCGAGTGACAGCTTGACACGGATTCGAAAAGGTTAAGAGATGCTTACCCGTAATATCAGCAGATCATTCAAAAACATCTTTCAGACATAACAATCTGCCAATTTGAAATGTGGTTTAACTGCTAAATGACTTGTTCAGAGAGATATCGACTGCATCAGCACCCTACGACGTGAACATCATGAAGCTTCTTTACGACGCGCTGGACTCGCTGCACACGTCCAGAGACGAGGCCACGCAGCTGATGCGGGAGCTGACTGCCGTGCTGCCCGAAGTGCTGTCCGGGTACGTGGACCATCTCTGAATCCTCGACGACAGGCAACAGGGATCGCTCAAGGGCATTATGTAGTTGCTGTACGACCTATAAGCGCTTGCTGGTATCTGTGTAATTTAAGTGGAAGAGCCTAACAAATGAAGTTGAGAAAAAATTCCACATAGGGGAGAATTGGGTAATGGGAGTCAGCGGGCAACCACCCACACATCAACGAATTACAACAACTACAGACGCGTCAACGGTGTCCCCGCCCCGCAACCTTGTCGGTGCAATAGGAGTCTGGGAGAGATATCAGCGATCATGGTGCCAATTAACACTTTTCAATCCCCTTTGTTTCAATCGATTTAGTTTTTATAAGTTGCTTTTTACTGACTGCTATTCAAAAGCATTTGACGTTAACGTGCAGGTATTTGTATTTATCTTTGCTTCTATCGTCAGAGCCAAATCTCGCTACGAAGTGGTAGACATGATGGTGAAGAGATGGCTTTCAAAACATGGAGGCGACCCAAGGCAGTACAAGAAGCAGGTCCGGGCCTACGACACCCTCGCCGCATTGGCTGACAAACTGCTGCGACAACATGTATGTGTATTGTGGGGTCCCTTTGTTTCCCATAAAGTTTTAAGTCGTAATGTATTGTTTGTCATATTATCGTTAGTCACAAAACTGAAACTGTTAACTTTTCAGGATTTTCGTAAGGCTATTCTATAGATAGGTTAGGTTAGGTTAGGTTTGTTTTATGGCAATCCTGAAAAGTTACGCGTTTCTGAGAAAAACCAATTATGACTAACGAAAATTCGGACAAACAATACATTATGACTTAAAACTATTTGGGAATCAATAGAGACCCATGTATTGTATATTAAATAAAGCTAGATAAAGCCTGACCAGTAATATATGATCACGCGCCATGTTGCGGAATTTCAATGGAACAAATTTTTTCATACGTATACTGAACTGTCAACAGCGCCCTCTTGACAATGTTAATTCTTATGTTACTGGTCAGGCTTTAGATTTCGTGTGGAAGGTGGTTTATATTGGCATACAAGGTGAATAGAGTTAGGCCAAGCTAAGTTTTCGATAGCATCTGAGGTGCTGTGCAAGTGTAAACTTCTAACTTCTATGAAATTACGTTTATAATAACACTAACTCTACCTACTTACTTATATCACATAAACTGGGTAGGTTTCGTAGGCAAGAGGCTTGATAGGTATTGATCCATCCATAGTGACTATAAAGGTAGACATTCCAAACTGTTCACAATCTTTTATTTAACTTGCAATTTTTGTGTGTATGTAATGTATGTACTTATATGTATGTTCGGGTCAAATCTTGCAAGCTAAGTTGGACCCACTTCGCACTTGCTAAATATTGAGCATCGAGCTGATTTGATGATGGACACAGGAGGTGGCCATACGAACTATCTAATAAAACAACGCAACCTAATTTTGTTTGAGTTTTAATCAAAAGTACAGTCAGCGATAAAAGCTTGTATCAAAATTAATTATTTGATAAGAAACGTTCCCTGACTTGACCTACAGGTGGAGACGTTAGAAGGGAGTGGCGGTCACGAAGTGATGGGCCAGCTCGAAGGCGCGCTGAAAGACGTCTCGGGCGAACAACTGCAGCCGTTGCGGCAGCGGCTCGGGCCTGCGCTAGCCGCGCTCTTTCATACAAGCGATATCGCTGATATAGGTATATAGACATCTCTACCCCACCACACCACAGCCATTGGAAAACTCATATAAGTGTTTACTGCTTTTTCGTAGGTATAGCAAATTCCAAAAAGGATTTTTAATGGCATAAGTAGGTACATGTCGTAAACGAAATTATCGTTTTAGCTCTAATACTAATTACCTTTAAACGACCAATTCTTGTTTATTTATATATATATTTCGGGGATCTCGGAAACGGCTCTAACGATTGCGATGAAATTTGCTATATGGGGGATTTCGGGGGCGATAAATCGATCTAGCTAGGTCTTATCTCTGGGAAAACGCGTATTTTTGAGTTTTTATATGTTTTCCGAGCAAAGCTCGGTCTCCCAGATATTACTACTTTTACCAGAGCCATTGTGTGATGAGTTGATGACCTCTTGTAGCGATAGCACCTTACTCCTATGTAATTATTTATTTATTTAAATCATAAATTCATAAATCCGACCATATATCCCTAAAAAATAATTTTCTAACGTATTGCAGCTACTAACGAAACCATGGCGTCCCTCGTCAACGCTCTGACGGGAGACGGCCAACCGCTCACCGCGACGTCCATAGACCAGATAGAAATATCTGAAGTGGTTGCGGATATCAAAGGTAAATTAGGATAGGGGACGACCGCTTCTCCATTCAAATTTAGTCCCATTTTCCTCTCTGGATATTGACATTATGTCTAATATTTTTAATCGTATTTTACAATATCGGATCAACACTCGTTAGGAAGACGACCCTTCACATTAGATCCTCACGCCGCATCAAGGGTAAATCTAGATATCACTAGCTATAATACGCGCATACCGTTCTCTTGCTCACACACCGGACCGGCGTGTGGATCCGGATCAGCGTGCTAGCCGCGTCAATTTCACTCTTTCGTTACAAGCTATTATTCACGTACAGATAGCACCAGAGAAGAATAAAGAATTTGGGGTCGCCCATTAATTACATCACACAAAAAATGTTTGACCTCCCCTCCCCACTGTGGGCTGAAATTCGGCTCTCATTGACATTGAAACCGAAGTTGTTATTTTTATGTTGTTTTGATTGAAATAGGTTTTGCTAGGCATTGTTATGGTAGGTAACCTATGAATTTTAGACGATTTGGAATGAAAATTGTCGAGTTACGAATTTTTTGAAAAAAATGTATGGAGCAGGAACAAGAAATCATTATTACCCAAGAACCGCAAAACAAACCGTGATATCCTCGCTGGTGGTTATACTATGCATTATTTGTGATTTTTTGGCATACTACATATATCCGTCACGGGAGCGGCTTTTTTTTTAATCATTAATTGTTTCTATGGAAAAAGCACAAAACCCAAAGGCAACATTTTAAGATTTTTTAAATTAAAATGGGTTTTGCTTAGTATGTTTATGCTAAGTTATAAGTTTCAGACGATTTAAGTCGAAAATAGTAGAGTTATGATTTTTTTTATGTATGGAGCCGGAACAAAAAATCAAAATATCTCAAGAACCGCAACAAATACGGTAATATCCTCGCAGATGGTTATACTACGAATTATTTATGACTAGCTGAGGTACCCGGCTTCGCTCAGGGAGCTGACATGAGAATTGTGTGGTGGTTGTAATAAAATAATAAACTTTAAAATATATTTACTACTACTTACTACTTACTGCCGTGGCGCAGCGACCCGAAGTGGACCTTGGCCTCTGACACTAAGGAACGCCATGCTTCTCTGTCTAGCGCCGTTTCTGTCCAATCGACGGCACCGAGCTCGTTCAGATCTTTCACGACCTCATCGCTCCAGCGATACCTAGGACGCCCAACTGGTCGTCGACCATCCGGATGGCGCATCCGGTTTTTAACTACAATACCTATACCTACTTCTATATGTAATTTTTTTTTATTTCCAACTCGAGAGCAACCTACGTATAGTTGACCGTGAGAAAAAAGTAGGCTAGAAACAGTGCTCGATTTTTTGGCACCCTATACATTTCCGTCACGGGTGCGGTTTTTTTTTTAATCCTTTAATATTAAATATTTTAATTATTGCTACGATTTTTTTATATATTTGATTACAACTAATCTGAAATTCATAAGTTAACAAAAGAATGCTGAGCAAACCCTATTTCAATCAAAACAACCTTAAAATGTCAAGGTCGATTTCCGTGTCTTTTCCAAAGAAACAATAAAAGATTTTTAAAAAAACCCGCACCCGTGACGGAAAAGTGTAGGGTGCCTCACAAATAATTCGTACTATAACCATCTGCGAGGATATTGCCGTATTTGTTGCGGTTCTTGAGATATTTTGATTTTTTGTTCCGGCTCCATACATTTTTTTTTAATAAAATCATAACTCTACCATTTTCAACTCAAAACATCTGAAATTTATAACTTAGCATAAACATACTAGGCAAAACCCGTTTCAATCAAAAACACCTTAAAATGTTGACTTTGGTTTTTGTGTTTTTCCATAGAAACAATTAATGATTACAAAAAAGAACCGCACCCGTGGCGGAAATGTATAGGGT
Organism: Cydia splendana; assembly: GCF_910591565.1. Classification (NCBI taxonomy): domain Eukaryota; kingdom Metazoa; phylum Arthropoda; class Insecta; order Lepidoptera; family Tortricidae; genus Cydia; species Cydia splendana. The sequence continues at coordinate 30,591,723 of NC_085960.1, read as the reverse complement.
GCCAAAAAATCACAAATAATTCGTAGTATAATCATCTGCGAGGATATTACCGTATTTGTTGCGGTTCTTGAGATATTTTGATTTTTTGTTCCGGCTCCATACATTCTTTTTGAAAAAAAAATCATAACTCTACTATTTTCAACTCAAATCGTCTGAAACTTATTAGCATAAACACACTAAGCAAAACCCATTTCAATAAAAAAATCTTAAAATGTTGACTTTGGTTTTTGTGCTTTTTCCATAGAAACAATAATGATTTTTAAAAAAAACCGCACCCGTGACGGGTCTATGTAGTATGCCAAAAAATCACAAATAATTCGTAGTATAACCACCTGCGAGGATATTACGGTTTGTTTTGCGGTTCTTGAGTAATAATGATTTCTTGTTCCTGCTTCATTTTCATTCCAAATCATCTAAAATTCATAGGTTACCATAACAATGCCTAGCAAAACCTATTTCAATCAAAAAAACATAAAAATAACAACTTCGGTTTCTATGTCAATGAGAGCCGAATTTCAGCCCACAGTGCTCCCCCTTGTCACACTTTTTCATAGGAAAAGTCGTTAATACGTACTGTCACACTTGGCATAAACCCCCTCCCCCTGTTGCTGTGACGTAATATGTGATGAACCCTTTTTGGTGATGATGGCTATAGGGATATTGCTTGAAGGCGCAACTTGTCTCAGAATATTTCGACTCGTTCGGGATTTACTTTCCACTTGTACAGACTATTACTTTCGTTCAGATTGCGGCGTGGAAGCCCCCGATGAGCATATCGAAGGTGTGGTGGAGATGGCCAGGGATTGCTTGAAAGCGCAACTTCTCTCGGAAGACGAGGCCAAGTCGTTGGAAGAGGAAGTCGAGAAGGCCCTGGTACGTTTTATGGCATGTTTGCTTTACGGCTTTATCTTGAATTCGGTTAGCTATCAAACTATTTTGTAGTTTAATTTTTTTCATTCCTAATTCTAATAAAGCAGGGTCTTTTCTGTTCCCGAAAATTAACAACATTGTATATTGTATCTGAAACATATACCTACACTGGGTGGATTTCATCACCAAAAATTTCACCATACAAAAAAATATTTTTTTTAAATGTTTAATTTAACACGATTCTAGCTGGGTAAAGTAATAGGGGGCTGTATATTGAGGATATTTATGGCATTTATACAATCATTTGTGGCTTATATTTGAAGTAATCGCTTTCGGAAAATAAAAACGCAAGATGGTGATGACAATCATGGTATGGTAATGACTCTTTTATAGACGGTAATGACACTGCATGTACGGTAATGACGATTTGGGAACTAATTTATATATGTATTCAAAACGTATTAAAAAAACAAAAACTTTTTTTAATTGTAAGGCTTTAGAACTTTAATAAACATTACAAATAACATGTTTTTGAACATAAGACTAGCTACATAAATTATTTTTAGAAAATTATAAAAAATACATTTTATTCATATAAATAAATATATAATAAGTATTTTTATTGTATAATTTTAAATAATTTATATTCCGAAATAGGCAATTTATGTATTCATTTATTTTTTTGGGTTTTTTCAATGTTAAATCATATTAAAAACATTGTACTCTTATTATCAGTTTAAACCCGCATCTTCTTTTATCTACTGCATAACTTGGTATTTATATCATATTATAAAATTGCTGGCTTACCAGTGAGCTTAATTTTTATGATATATTACTTTTTTTTGATAATTTGATTCATTGCATAAGTTTGTATTTTTGTTGTTTTATAAATTTACTTTAAAAATAGCTATAATGATTTAAATCCATATATATATTGTTTAATAGCTAAACATTAATATATAATCAGTGTTTTATAAGTTGCAAGACCCCTACTTGTAATGCATGTCATAAGTTACAAAATGTTAGGTATTGGGTCCGGTGACTACCCAATGGTATAATTATTAATTGCTGTAATTATATACACCAATTAATATAATATTATCAAAAAACATAAGGCCATTACGATAGTGAGCCAGTACCGTAGCCTATGGTCGCTTAAAACTTAATATATGTTGCTTGTTTAAATACTTTGTTTTAACACGACTAACATGCAATTACAGACTCTAAGTTGCACGATTTACATTATTAGATAATAAAAAATAAACATTTGTATGTTCTAAGTTCTAAGTGACCTAAATTTTGCCTACTTCAGTCAAAATGTCATTTAAAACTAACCATCCTCTAGTGTGAAAAAAATAGTCATATCTTCTTCTACATTTATAAGGTAGACATTATATAGTGTTAGAAGACATAGAGAACGTTTTTCAAACATACAGCTTAATTTCATAATGAATTATAGCAAAATAACTAGAAAAGTTTCTGAGAACCGTCATCACCATACACATGAAATCATCACCGGTCGTCATTTTTTCCCGGTGATGATGGGTATGGTGTTGACGATTTGAGAGTTTCTTGTTTTTATTTCTAGAATACGAATAATAGTAGTTAATGTCTATGGTACACAATAAACTTCATGTAGTTTGCCATTCATTTCAATAATTATTTCTAATATATCATTTGTAACTTTTTTAAACCAAAGCATAACGGTGATGATGCTCTGTCGTGACAAACTACGTTTTACAAATTTGTTCGTAATATTTCTCACGATTCAATGATGTGACTTTATAGTGAAATCATTTTTGGCATTCTATAATAAAGTGAAAAATAGGGCAAGGACCTTTAGCGGTATTTCGTTGTTCATACACGGAGATAAGCTCACATTGACATTACCATGACGGTGTTGACGAATATTCGTGACAAAATTTTAAATATTTTTAAATGTACTTTCTCGGTGAAGGAATTATTGCATATTTTTTCATGTGTTAAACAACAACATGGAAAAGATATAAGTAAAAGAAAAATCGCAATCGTACGATAGGTATGCTATAATTTTCACTGCAAACAAAAAGGTTCAGATTTTTCCGGTAGACGGTGATGATTTTAGACACATAAAACATTTTATATAAAAAAAACTATTAAGTTATTGGAGATGGTAATTGAAGGAACATTAAGATAATAGTTCTTAAAAACATATAAAAAAGTTGCAACTCGCACAACCTACTAGTTTTTTTTATAAAGACCGAACCATAAGTTTTCGCAGGATTTTGAAATCCACCCCACTACAACCTTGGTAATGGGGAAAACTCAGAAATTGCTCGTTTCAGTATCCCTAACTTTCGGGACATTAGGGACATGATGGGTGCGCTTTTATAGCGTATCGTATCTGCTTATTCTCGTACTTACTTTTTTCCCGTACATCATAATAGGCCCGCAGAACTTAATCAAAACAGCTTAGGTATATACAAGGTTTAATTTGTATATTTTCCAAACCCCAGAAAGAATCCCGATCCTCCAGCGCCTCTAGCAGACACAGCGTCACCACGGACCGCTCTACGCACAGCGGCATGGGCACCCGCACACCGCACAGCGAGCCCGGCTCGGGTGACCGGGGCACCCGCACACCGCACAGCGAGCCCGGCTCGGGTGACCGCAGCGCTTCAGCCGCAGGGAGCGAGCACAGTCTGCGGAGTCGCGCGCCGAGTGACAACAGCAAGACTAGCAAACGGTTCACAATGCCTAGCGGTGATGCTTCTGAAGCTGGGGATTCAGATCATGATCAATTGTAATGGGCTTAGATGGGATACGTATGTTATATTGTTTAGCAGGTATTTTATTTAAGACTGTTGGCACATTTATTTGCCTATATTATGTCACTGTGTTCTACTTTTAATTAAAACGCTAAAATATAAAATTTTATTTCACTTCATTCACTATTTGATAAAAATAATTTAAAAAGATTAAGAATATGGACGGATAAAGGGACCGTGCGCGTTGGAGAGTCTGCCATATTGTGGCATTTGTGGCCTGAATCGAAACAAATAAATTGTACATTGACACTTCATGCCTTCGAGCAACACGGAAGGGAGGCGGCATTCGCACTATTTCCCCTCTGCCGAGGTACAAGATTAGCGCGTCAATCTAATCTAGCGCGGGTAATAAAACTAGTTGCACTTGGATTTTTCACTAGACCGAGTCCAGACGCGCGCGTGAACACTGCTGCACAAAAATGCCTGTTTGCTCGGTTTTTTGTTATAAAAAGAGGTCGGGGACATCAAATTTACAAAAAGAAAGTGTTACATTTCACATGTAATATTTTTTTTTACATATCATACGTTTAATTACATTCAAACACAATTATTATATTTTAGTCTCATGTAATTGTTGGATTTATCGATTTTGCTCGCTCAGTACAAATTGCGGATCGGTCGAGCGACAAATCCGACTTCTCATCTCTCAGAATACAATAACATACTTCAACGAAAATGTGTTAGTGTGCGTGTTGTGACACTTGTCACTCGTCCGTACACAAAAAGAGATCGAGGTTTGCAAGATTTGTCTTTGACGTGTGTCATTTTCTATGTATTTGAGTCGTCATTACAGATTGGATTTTGTATGTAAGTGTGTGAGATGTGCGACTGTGTGCACCTTTCCCCCCGCGAAAAATGGCAGAAAGATTTGTACGGTGAGATATCGCTTGGGCCCCTCCCTTCCGATGTGTCGGAAGCCGGTGTTGCTCGAAGCTTCATGCCAATGCTAATGCTGCCCTCTTGCGAGCTACATCGGAAGCATAAACTTCATATTTACGCCTCGCGCCAAAAATCTGACGGCTCCATAGAGGTACAATAATATAGAGATGAAACGGGGGAGGGGCCAAACGACCGAACGAGATGCACTTATGGAACTTTCAGTAGGAGTAGCAGAGAAAGCGGTATTATTGCTTGTCCTTGTCACAGTCTCACCTTTTTAATAGTATGGATTATGGTGGGCAACAAATGAATTCGACCAATCACAGTGTCGCATTTGCGTATGTTTTGTCCCTCACGGAGGCACGCGTATACTACTTCTATACGATCCTACCTTCTATGGACAGCTCCTGTGCTGCCTCCTACAGACCCTACAGTTCATGCACGCTCCTTAACGCATTCACTGCCAGGGGGTGTGGCCTAGGAACAAACTTGTATGATGGTGAACCAGCGGTGAACGCATAATTATATGCGTTGGTGGCAGTGAATGTGCTAAGGGGTCATCCATTAATTACATCACACGTTTAGCATGTTGTGACAAGGGGGAGGGGGGAGTCATAAACTTTGTGACGTCACTTTAACTTCATCACTAACCGAAAATGTATTTAAATTATTTTATACGCTAATTATCATTTAAATAACAAGGTTTTCATAGGATAATCGTTTTTATTCGTTTAATTTTATTTCTTAATCTTTTGTGTTATAAAATTACTAATATTTCTTTTGGCTAAAATATTTTGATAAAATATTAAATAAATATTTGCCGATTTCGTTGAAGAAATGTGACGTCACACCAGGGGGGGGGTTTGCCAAATGTGACCAAGTGTGACAAGGAGGGGGGGAGGGGTAAGAAAACCTAGAAATTCGTGTGACGTAATTAATGGATGACCCCTAAATCAGCGGTCGGCAACAAGCGGCCCGCGGGCCGCATGCGGCCCGCGAACCTCTCACTTGCGGCCCGCGAGCCTCCCTGGCTAATTTGTATGTAATATTGACAAATGACAATGTCTGATAAAGTCATAAATATTACCAAAGTGCGGCCCGCGTCCACTTTGTTAACTGCTATGTGGCCCTTGGTTGCTAAAAGGTTGCCGACCGCAGTGCTAAATGATTAACAATCGCTTGTGTTGCTGGTTGATTATGATACAGGTAATGCGAATAATGTACGCCTTTCTTTTTAGAAGAAGTTTAGTACCTATAGAAGAAGTCTGATAGTTGCGCTAATGTCTTGTACTGTCACACCTGCCATGGTAGAAAAGGTCCTGCCGAACACCTTAACTTACCTATTGAGTCTGTTCGGAGAGCTGCTGTACGTTAGTCGTGGAATAGTAAGTATAGTGTTATAGGGTGGATTTCAAAATCCTGCGAAAACTTATGGTTCGGTCTTTATAAAAAAAACTAGTAGGTTGTGCGAGTTGCAACTTTTTTATATGTTTTTAAGAACTATTATCTTAATGTTCCTTCAATTACCATCTCCAATAACTTAATAGTTTTTTTTATATAAAATGTTTTATGTGTCTAAAATCATCACCGTCTACCGGAAAAATCTGAACCTTTTTGTTTGCAGTGAAAATTATAGCATACCTATCGTACGATTGCGATTTTTCTTTTACTTATATCTTTTCCATGTTGTTGTTTAACACATGAAAAAATATGCAATAATTCCTTCACCGAGAAAGTACATTTAAAAATATTTAAAATTTTGTCACGAATATTCGTCAACACCGTCATGGTAATGTCAATGTGAGCTTATCTCCGTGTATGAACAACGAAATACCGCTAAAGGTCCTTGCCCTATTTTTCACTTTATTATAGAATGCCAAAAATGATTTCACTATAAAGTCACATCATTGAATCGTGAGAAATATTACGAACAAATTTGTAAAACGTAGTTTGTCACGACAGAGCATCATCACCGTTATGCTTTGGTTTAAAAAAGTTACAAATGATATATTAGAAATAATTATTGAAATGAATGGCAAACTACATGAAGTTTATTGTGTACCATAGACATTAACTACTATTATTCGTATTCTAGAAATAAAAACAAGAAACTCTCAAATCGTCAACACCATACCCATCATCACCGGGAAAAAATGACGACCGGTGATGATTTCATGTGTATGGTGATGACGGTTCTCAGAAACTTTTCTAGTTATTTTGCTATAATTCATTATGAAATTAAGCTGTATGTTTGAAAAACGTTCTCTATGTCTTCTAACACTATATAATGTCTACCTTATAAATGTAGAATAAATGTAGAAGAAGATATGACTATTTTTTTCACACTAGAGGATGGTTAGTTTTAAATGACATTTTGACTGAAGTAGGCAAAATTTAGGTCACTTAGAACTTAGAACATACAAATGTTTATTTTTTATTATCTAATAATGTAAATCGTGCAACTTAGAGTCTGTAATTGCATGTTAGTCGTGTTAAAACAAAGTATTTAAACAAGCAACATATATTAAGTTTTAAGCGACCATAGGCTACGGTACTGGCTCACTATCGTAATGGCCTTATGTTTTTTGATAATATTATATTAATTGGTGTATATAATTACAGCAATTAATAATTATACCATTGGGTAGTCACCGGACCCAATACCTAACATTTTGTAACTTATGACATGCATTACAAGTAGGGGTCTTGCAACTTATAAAACACTGATTATATATTAATGTTTAGCTATTAAACAATATATATATGGATTTAAATCATTATAGCTATTTTTAAAGTAAATTTATAAAACAACAAAAATACAAACTTATGCAATGAATCAAATTATCAAAAAAAAGTAATATATCATAAAAATTAAGCTCACTGGTAAGCCAGCAATTTTATAATATGATATAAATACCAAGTTATGCAGTAGATAAAAGAAGATGCGGGTTTAAACTGATAATAAGAGTACAATGTTTTTAATATGATTTAACATTGAAAAAACCCAAAAAAATAAATGAATACATAAATTGCCTATTTCGGAATATAAATTATTTAAAATTATACAATAAAAATACTTATTATATATTTATTTATATGAATAAAATGTATTTTTTATAATTTTCTAAAAATAATTTATGTAGCTAGTCTTATGTTCAAAAACATGTTATTTGTAATGTTTATTAAAGTTCTAAAGCCTTACAATTAAAAAAAGTTTTTGTTTTTTTAATACGTTTTGAATACATATATAAATTAGTTCCCAAATCGTCATTACCGTACATGCAGTGTCATTACCGTCTATAAAAGAGTCATTACCATACCATGATTGTCATCACCATCTTGCGTTTTTATTTTCCGAAAGCGATTACTTCAAATATAAGCCACAAATGATTGTATAAATGCCATAAATATCCTCAATATACAGCCCCCTATTACTTTACCCAGCTAGAATCGTGTTAAATTAAACATTTAAAAAAAATATTTTTTTGTATGGTGAAATTTTTGGTGATGAAATCCACCCTATATTCTCATTGCCCAATTGGCTTATGGTTTCATTGCACCTAAATATCAAAATGCCTAAAGTATCAAAAATGCCCAATAAACTACTTAATATAGGTTCCTTAGAAAAGGGAATCCTAAAGCTTGCATTCGCGTTTATTGTTGTTATTCTTGCTAAGGCGTTATAATAAAAATAATTTCGATAGAATTATAAAGTTATAATAAAAAATCAAGCTACTTCATATTTATCAAATCTGTTTATTCCTTAGATTTTTTATTTTATTTCAATAGGTTTGTTTTTGACCCGCCAAGGGTTAACTTATTTTTAACACTGGCACTCAAAATACCGTTCCGTTCGTTACTCTGTATTTTTCTCTTGGCAACATTATACGTTTACTCGCGAATAATGTTTTTTCTTTCATAAATTTCGTTTCATTCATTCGTTTTTGTGTTGTGAAGACGTGTGTTAGCTTTGTATATATAGAATATTGCAAAATAGTTTATCGTTAGTGTTAAGCACACAGTTTGTTTGTGATTATGTGACAATAAACGAAAGTTCGGCTATTCATCATGTTGTGAAGTCACTCACTGTGTACGTCTCAACATCGTAGTAATTCGTGGTATTTACGAATGTATTTTAATTAGTGTATGGTCAGTGAGCGCTTCAGTGTTCTTTTATTTATTTGTCGTGAGTCGAGAGCAAACTGACACTCGTCGAAATATGCCATGTACGCTCCGGATCATCTCCGACGGAAGGAAGCCAGAGATGTTATGTATCGCAGTAACTCGAGTCTCGACTTGATATACGGCGAACATCCGTCCGGAAACGGGTTGCGGCGCGAGTATGGGAGTCACGGTTCGATCGACGTGATCGGGGGCGCGAGCGACAGGCTCCCCGCAATGGTGCACAACTACAACGTGACAGAGAAGGCTCAGGGCTTGAGCGGTGACACATCCGACGGCCCCACGCCCCGGGCCAGCGCCAGCCCGAAGCCTCGCCTCAAATTCAACAAGCTTTGGGGTGGCGCGGCTCCCACACACCGACAACCCATGGACGATGGATCACTCGACCGACCTGAAGGAATAAAAAAACAGCAGTTTGCTCACTATGATTGTCAATCCTTGATGGCTAACTTGAGTTATGCAGCTGAGATTAGAGGAGCACTGCTGAGCCGCAGGAGGAACACAACAACAGGGGCCTCGGCTGCTTCTCTTGCAACCCGGGGCCCTCCGCTGGGAGAAGACACAGTACCTGACATGGGGGACGGAAGATCAAATGAGTTGCTGGAAGCCTGTCCCTTCTTTAGGAATGAATTGGGAGGTTAGTATAGTTTGTTTATCATATTCAACCTACCCTTGAGATGAAGAGTATACAAATTTACAGTAGGGCCTCACTAGTCCAGATAGGTTAAAAACCAGCCATTGATGGATTCTATAGGTTTTATAATATTACTTTGATGAATCCAAGGATACAGATTACTAGCAGTAAAAAACAGTTAAGTTACTCTTTCTTATTTATATCTTCATACTTCTTTTTAAAGCCACTCTTAGTCAGGGAAGGAATTTAAAACTTGAGTCACTATCAAAGTAATTTTCTTGAGCCTGAGACTCTGGATTACAGGGATCACCGGATTAGCAAAGGTCCAGATTAATGAGGTTCTACTGTATTTCCCATTTTTGTAATAAAACATTTTTATTAACTGTTACTCCGTCCCATCAACCAGGAAACAACAGTAACATCAATAAACAAGTGGAGTTACAGTTGTCTTCAAAATATGGGCTATAATTAATAGAAAAATGCATGTTTGATTAATTAAAATTTTGAAATAAGACTTAATAAATAAAATCTGGTTTTAAAGAGTGACTTGGTAAACCATTATGTTATTTGTATGAATATAATTATTGGCCCATTTAAAGTCATTTATGACTAAATTTCCTCTGCATGATTACTTCTTTGGTGAAATTGATGAATTCAAAATAGCAGGAAAATATTTAATAACACCAATAAATATTTGCTAAGCTAATGCAGGCAGATAATTAGATAAACAAAAATAGCAGAACATGCAATGCTTGAAACCAAAGTATACAAAAATATCCAGTAACAACATATCATATTTCTTATCACAATTCAAAATGAATACATAAGTGTATGTTTAGTATTTGTCTGCAACATTAATAGAGCACCTAAAGTGTAATTACTCTGGTATTGGTACAGAGTAAGCATTACAACTTACTATGGAATGACCATTGTGTGGCTGAGAATCGGGTGACACCAATTCTACTCTCACATCTGACATTGTTCTCCCAGAGCTTGCCATTACTTCACTCATAATTATAATGGTTTATGGTCTTGTTGTTTACAAAATAATTTGGCTCTTTGCATTTTATGATCTTAGTAATGTTCATAAAAAGAAGCTTCACAATTAGACTGTTTTTTTTATGTTCTCACCTCAGATTTCATCATTGCTTAACCAACTTTTTTATTTTATTTAAATCTATGAATCCTCTTAAGAAGTACCTTTAAAATCTACTTTATGAACTAATGATCTTCCCCAAAACTACTCCAATTTTGTATTGCACTCTTTTTTCCTTGTTTTGTTTCCTTTGATTAGTAGTAATGGAGGATAGAAACCTTTACAGTGTCCTAATCTCTTCAAAAACACGATGAAATCATGCACCAAGGATACTTAATGAAAATATCACAATAAATTAACAACAAACATGTTAATCCAACACATGCTTCCATTGAATGATTCCTCAATTACCACAATCATGCGCAACAACCAGTGGAGCATCACGCTGTACACTCTGCTTCAATAATTCTATACAATTACATACGGAATTCTTCAATTTATGCACATAATTCAATTCACTGACTTTCTTGTAAATTGTGATACTAAGTTTTCATAATTATGTTGCTTAGTGATTTTCATGCTTCAAATAGCTCATAATAACATGTTATTTGTCAATTATGACATAATTTTATGGTGTCTCATCTCGATTTCCTCCTTTATAAGACATTTTTGATGTTCTCTTACATCATAAATCAGTCTTCTTTTCTTACAATCAGTGATTGCATGAATGAAGTAGTGCATTGCACTGATTGGCTCATTGATTGGTAGTAATTAATTACAACCATTACTGATTTATCTGCTGATAAGCAATCAAGTTTTTATCTGTGTGCGCTTTTCACATTTTGCAAGATTATCTTTTGTTTTTATACCTTCATAAACGGGAGAGCTCTTATCACTGTTGATAACTAGGTACATGTATGTTTATTCTCTTCTTCCTCGCGTTATCCCGGCATTTTGCCACGGCTCATGGGAGCCTGGGGTACGCTTGACAACTAATCCCAAGAATTGACGTAGGCACTAGTTTTTACGAAAGCGACTGCCATCTGACCTATGTATGTTTATTAATGAATAATAATTGATTTATAAGCATTTTTTTATTAATGCCACGCTTTCTTGGTCTCGGAAATGATAAGGCCACTACTAATTTTACTTGATTCAAAGAAGTAACTAAACTTACCCCCACCACCCTCAGGTTATGACCCTGTAATAGGTTTATAGCAAAAATATAAACAAAGAAAAGAAAGAGAGGTAAAGATTTAGCTTCCAATTTATGCGTAAACTACATTTTCATCATATGAGTCATAAAACAGGTTTAGGGTCATCAGAGAGCAATACACTTGCGAACATCACTCATAGTTTTCTGTGAAAGAATGAGAGACTGTTTACCTATTGCATAATTCAACTTAGTCATTTAGGCAGGGATTTTCAAAATGCCAATTAGTGTAAGGAAAAGTATTACTTACCTACATGTCCTACAGTATTGAGAGTATTAGTAATTGTACCTAAAACATAAATGAACGAATTACCTCATGCAGTGCAATCCTGAAATATATTTGTTACAATACATTCAAGAGTAGAAGTAGCTAAGTGATCCAGGATCCAGGTGTTTAAAATGTTTAAAATGAATGATAAAGTAATAGAATACAAGACTAGTTTCTGCCATGATTTTGTTTACCTAGAATGCCCAAACTTCATCTTAACCAGTGCAGTGGTTTATGCATGAAAACAGACACATACAGAGTTTATTGCATTTGTAATATTATGCAGTAGGGATGGCTACGTCCCAATCTGTCCCAAATGGAATTACCCCACCATACGATGGCAGCTTTAGTGATACTTGACCAATGTCAGTGTGATTGCTGATTGGCAACATGATAATGGAATATTTAATTGTGAAATGTATAGGTGCCATGTGCCCCTGTGCTCATGACAAACATTCATTGATTGTATTTGATGTGTATAGTTTAAGACAAATTCTTCAAAAGTGGTAATGCTCAATATCTCTGAGTACTCTCAGAGGCATTATTTTTTCTTAGTCTTAAACATCTTGGGCTATCAATGAATCTGTTGAACCACTTAGCCAGTTTTATATCGTTAACAAATACCTATAAATTTAATTTGCAACCCAGTCCTGGCGGACTAGCATGAGTTGTGTTCTCGCGCGCGGGTCCATACTTGAAGTCGCGCTAGATGTATGAAGTCGCGCGCGAGAACGCAACTCGTGCTAGCAGGTCTGTGTAATTCAAATCAAACCCTCATAAGTATTCAATAAAATTAAGTTTGTTGAAAATGTAAGTAATGCCTAATTGCTCATTAAGATTACCTGTCTTATTTTGCTACATGATACTGATAAGTTTCACACATTTAATTAACGAAGTGTGGCTTATCAATCACAATCACCAATAGAAAAACTTGTAAAAACTATATTTACATTGAATATATCTTTTCTCTTACATTATCTTTTGTAATTTAGCTAGCCATGCATCAAAACTAGATTTGTATGTTGATTTAAAACATATGTCATGCCATCATAAGATTTCTAATTTTTTGTGATTGCAAAGTAGGTACTCACGCTCACACTTATAATGAAGTGATATTGTGATGAAGAAAGTTACAATGTCAAGACTAATCTCTACTACTTTACTAAAATGACAGTTTGATTTTCCAATCAGCCTGATATTGTACTAAAATGATAGGGTGGGCAAAGTAAGGGTTATTTTCTTTTCTTAAGAAGATTCAATTAGTGATTAAACCAGAAAATTATTTGTTCCACAGGCGAAGAAGAGCGCTGCGTATCCCTATGCCGGAGGACATCACGCGGCGCGATCCCTGGACAAGCTGGCAGCTGGCACCGGCCTCGTGCGGCCTACGGCCTCTCCGTCCTCGAGTTTCCGCCTGGCCACACTCATTGGCGGCATGGGTGCCCGTTTGCGAACACCCTGACGCCCCTGCCCGTCGAGAGCCAGGATTTAGGAGCGCTGTACTATAGGAACTACTTCTATGGGCAGTGTAAGTTACAATATTAGCGCGGCCTACAGCCTCTCCGTGGCCCACCAGACCACATTCTTTGGTGTCATGTAATAAGAACTGCTTTAATCGTATGACATTGAACTGTAACAGATATAGGGAAAATCATAAAGGCATGTGCACACCGGAAGCGTTGTCCATAGACATTAGACATGCATGTGTAATGCAATATACAGATCCTTATGCGAGACGGCTCAACGCTTGCGTGACGTGTGCATACTCTGTCACCACAAGATTCTGTGAAAGCAGTGAAACAAGTATTACTTTAATGTGGATTACTCTTTGACATTATCATGGAGTATGCTCTCTGTACCAGAAGTCTCTGGGCCACTCGCTTGACGGCGAGATTTATAATCTAGGACCACTATTGTACTATCACGCTCCGCGATTGTTATGCCATTTAGGGTTCTAGCTAAATTGGTTGTTCAATACTTGCGCTATGGAATGTCCAATTTAGCTAGGACCCTAAATAGCTTACCATTCCCGTGTGGTGACTGTACCTACAATATAATATCCTTCTGCTGACACTATAAATACAAACATAAATTTATTGCAATGAATAGGAAGAAATCCATCCTCGATGTTTTTAAGTCGTAAACTATATAGAGCGCAAAATGCTATTGGGAAATACACGCGCTGAGGAAAAGTTGCGTGACCGCTGCTGTGGTTTTCATGATTAGTTAAGTATACATTAATACTAATTTAAACATGCAATGTAGTTGAAATTAGTAACCCTAATACTTACTAATGTTTTCGTTAAAAAGTGACACATATCTGCGTCACAACGGCTCTCCGTACAAATAAGCAGAATACTATTAGAAGTTCCTGTACGTCAAAATGATTTGCGGCAAAATTCACCTTAATCTCTTTATGCTATTGGTACATGGTATGCGTTGCGTAAAACGCGACGTATTCGTTTCGTTACGCATTAAGTTATGGATAGGCTATGTAATGTGACAGCTGACATCCGATTCTTATACAATACAACCATTCAATGTGTGCTTGTGTTTAGGATTAGGAGTGTTACATGCTGTGTATGAGCTCTGACCCTAAATGAGACATCTGTATTTTCAGTAGACCATGTAGGACACTTAGATTTGTAATTGATTGAAATTTTTTTATGATCTCACCGCAACTGCATCAAAATGCCTTTGATGCATGCTTTATGAAAATATCTGTTTAACTCTATTAATAACGACTTGAGGAAAAGTCCAGTTAATAATAAAAGTTCTGAATTTGAATTTTCTTTGACAGCTCACCAAAACTGGTTCGGCATGGACGAAACCTTGGGTCCCGTCGCGATATCCATCAAGAAAGAGCGAGTGGAATTAAGAAGGGGAGGTTCTGACGCGTCCGCGCCAGCGTCACAACTAGCGTGGCAGTATCGGCTCGTCGTCCGCACTTCCGAACTGTTGACGCTACGTGGGTCCGTGTTAGAAGACGCGTTACCTATCAAACCCAGCAACAATACAGCTACTTACAATACTAAGGAGGTGCTGGAGTATGTCGCTCCGGAGTTGCAACTGAATTGTCTCAGGCAAGTTACATTCATATTTCTATAAAACGGGCCAAATGCTACTACTGCAGTGCAATGTCCAGCAACAATTTCGATGCTTTAATTATCTACAATAAGCTACACTTATTTTCACGCTCGGTGAAAACACCACGCGCCTAGAATGTCCTGATCACGATACCGATAATCCCCGATCGCTGTATTTAATAACTAATTACTAACCGCTTTAATTACAGACTGGGCACCAACGGCAGCGGCGCCGAAGAACAACTCCTAAGACTCGACGAACAATGCGTCACGCGCCACTATAAAGTAGGAGTTATGTACTGCAAGAGCGGCCAGTCCACCGAAGAAGAAATGTACAACAACCAAGAAGCTGGCCCGGCCTTCGTAGAGTTCCTCCAGACGCTTGGACACACGGTCCGACTAAAAGACTTCGACAAATACAAAGCGGGTCTCGACAATCGCACAGACTCGACCGGCCTTTACTCCGTCTACACAACCTATCAGAACTGCGAGATAATGTTCCACGTGTCAACTATGCTGCCCTACACGCCCAACAACAGGCAGCAGTTACTCAGAAAGCGGCATATAGGCAACGATATAGTCACTATAGTGTTCCAAGAGCCGGGAGCGGCGCCGTTCACGCCGAGGAACATTCGCTCGCAGTTCCAACACGTGTTCGTGGTTGTGCGAGCGATAGACCCGTGTACGGAGAACACGCATTATAGCATAGCTGTGAGTCGGGCGAAGGAAGTGCCTTTATTTGGACCACCGATCAAGGATGGTGCTGTATATCCGAAGGGGGAGGCGTTTACCGATCTTCTTTTGAGTAAGGTGAGGCTCTTGGTTGTAGGTTGTAGTATGCATGTATTGTATATATTATGGTATACTTACTGTTTTATTTACAACTCCTGCCTCTAGCTTCAGACAAAATACAGTAAGAACCATTGAATATAGGCACGGACTACAAATCCATCGTTTATTATGTAAAATCTGCATGAAAATACATATTGCAATAATACTTTATCGAAACATCAGCAACATTCGGAGTGGCACTTTCGTTTATTGCATAAATACGAGGTTATTTATAACAATGCAGGAAAATGTTAAAAAGGTATGAATAAGTTTGGTATGTTTTCCAGCAATCATTAGGTATTTTGAGGATAAATATAAACTTTACTGTGTTTTCTGTAATTTTATGCATTCCACATATTATCAATCAACTCATGCAAAAGGGGCATGGACTAAGGCATGTTTAACGAATGTGTAATTTTGCACACTGAGGGCTCAGTTACACCAACCACAATCAACTTTTCATACAATATTTAGCGAACGCTAAAACGGTGACAAACGGTTTGGTGTAAGGTGCAACCGACCCTAACTGATCAGGGGACACGGTCATTGCATTGTCGAAAAGGGCATTGCCTCCCTTTTCTCAACGCGGTTCGTCGTATTGTCCAAACCTTATTATCACGATTCTTAGAAACGGACATCCCTGATGTAATATGATTGATGACTCAATTGTTTTTTAGGTGATAAATGGCGAAAACGCAGCGATACAATCACCAAAGTTTAGCACGATGGCCACACGCACGCGGCAGGAGTACCTCAAGGATCTGGCCAAGAACCACGTCTCCGCCACCACGCTCGAGACCGGACAGAAGTTCTGTACGTACCATCAGCCGCAAAAGTGCATGGCGACTTTTCATAATTTCTGCATCTTTTCGCAGCTCACTGGACATTGTTCATGATCAAATGAATCAATTCATTAACCGTTTGCCCGTTAAAGACGTCAACTGACGCGCGCTGTTACAGCCCAATATCAACCTTCGTGCAGTACGACAAAGTTCACTATGACGCGCCGCACACAATCGGCGTGGCGTTCAAAGTCGTCTGTTTGTCGGAATGCACTACAATAAAGATGATTCAAATTCATCTGATTATTATAACAAAGAAAATTTATTGTAATAGAGAGGTAAGGTCTAAGAAAAAACGTACCCTCCTTTAGTTGGACATCCAAAACAGATGGCGCTGTACTGCGCCATATGTTTTGCGGTGACTGAGTTATCAAACTTTTGACAATCGAGTTACCGCAAAATGTAGGGAGTTGTACAGCGCCATCTCGTTTACCTGTCAAATTCACGTGCACGAAATTGTCTTAGATTTCATACAATTTTACTCAATCAATATATCTTTGTTATGAATATCTAAAATAAAATAATCTCTCTATATTTTTATTATTTATATATTGTTCTATTGCAGCAATCTTCTCGTCGCTGCTCATGAAAAGTGGCAGCAACAACAACACGGCGGTGCTGCCGCGCCTCTACAGCTGTCCCAACGACGTACTCGTCGGCGGTGCCATGTGCTTTCACGTGAGTAACTGTCTGTCTCGCTCTAACCTTGCTGTATGAAGAGTGAACGACGTACTCGTCGGCGACGCCATGTGCTTCCACGTGAATAACTGTGTCCCGCTCTAACCTTGCTGTATGAAGAGTGCGGCAACAACACGGCGGTGCTGCCGCGCCTCTACAGCTGTCCCAACGACGTACTCGTCGGCGGCGCCATGTGCTTTCACGTGAGTAACTGTCTGTCCCGCTCTAACCTTGCTGTATGAAGAGTGAACGACGTACTCGTCGGCGGTGCCATGTGCTTCCACGTGAGTAACTGTCTGTCCCGCTCTACTCTTGCTGTATGAAGAGTGCGGCAACAACACGGCGGTGCTGCCGCGCCTCTACAGCTGTCCCAACGACGTACTCGTCGGCGGCGCTATGTGCTTTCACGTGAGTAACTGTCTGTCCCGCTCTAACCTTGCTGTATGAAGAGTGAACGACGTACTCGTCGGCGGTGCCATGTGCTTCCACGTGAGTAACTGTCTGTCCCGCTCTACTCTTGCTGTATGAAGAGTGCGGCAACAACACGGCGGTGCTGCCGCGCCTCTACAGCTGTCCCAACGACGTACTCGTCGGCGGCGCCATGTGCTTTCATGTGAGTAACTGTCTGTCCCGCTCTAACCTTGGTGTATGAAGAGTGAACGACGTACTCGTCGGCGGTGCCATGTGCTTCCACGTGAGTAACTGTCTGTCCCGCTCTACTCTTGCTGTATGAAGAGTGAACGACGTACTCGTCGGCGGTGCCATGTGCTTCCACGTGAGTAACTGTCTGTCCCGCTCTACTCTCGCTGTATGAAGAGTGCGGCAACAACACGGCGGTGCTGCCGCGCCTCTACAGCTGCCCCAACGACGTACTCGTCGGCGGCGCCATGTGCTTCCACGTGAGTAACTGTCTGTCCCGCTCTAACCTTGCTGTATGAAGAGTGAACGACGTACTCGTCGGCGACGCCATGTGCTTCCACGTGAGTAACTGTGTCCCGCTCTAACCTTGCTGTATGAAGAGTGAACGACGTACTCGTCGGCGACGCCATGTGCTTCCACGTGAGTAACTGTGTCCCGCTCTAACCTTGCTGTATGAAGAGTGCGGCAACAACACGGCGGTGCTGCCGCGCTTGTACAGCTGTCCCAACGACGTACTAGTCGGCGGCGCCATGTGCTTCCACGTGAGTAACTGTGTCCCGCTCTAACCTTGCTGTATGAAGAGTGCGGCAACAACACGGCGGTGCTGCCGCGCTTGTACAGCTGTCCCAACGACGTACTAGTCGGCGGCGCCATGTGCTTCCACGTGAGTAACTGTGTCCCGCTCTAACCTTGCTATATGAAGAGTGCGGCAACAACACGGCGGTGCTGCCGCGCTTGTACAGCTGTCCCAACGACGTACTAGTCGGCGGCGCCATGTGCTTCCACGTGAGTAACTGTGTCCCGCTCTAACCTTGCTGTATGAAGAGTGCGGCAACAACACGGCGGTGCTGCCGCGCCTCTACAGCTGCCCCAACGACGTACTCGTCGGCGGCGCCATGTGCTTCCACGTGAGTAACTGTCTGTCCCGCTCTAACCTTGCTGTATGAAGAGTGAACGACGTACTCGTCGGCGACGCCATGTGCTTCCACGTGAGTAACTGTGTCCCGCTCTAACCTTGCTGTATGAAGAGTGAACGACGTACTCGTCGGCGACGCCATGTGCTTCCACGTGAGTAACTGTGTCCCGCTCTAACCTTGCTGTATGAAGAGTGCGGCAACAACACGGCGGTGCTGCCGCGCTTGTACAGCTGTCCCAACGACGTACTAGTCGGCGGCGCCATGTGCTTCCACGTGAGTAACTGTGTCCCGCTCTAACCTTGCTGTATGAAGAGTGCGGCAACAACACGGCGGTGCTGCCGCGCTTGTACAGCTGTCCCAACGACGTACTAGTCGGCGGCGCCATGTGCTTCCACGTGAGTAACTGTGTCCCGCTCTAACCTTGCTGTATGAAGAGTGCGGCAACAACACGGCGGTGCTGCCGCGCTTGTACAGCTGTCCCAACGACGTACTAGTCGGCGGCGCCATGTGCTTCCACGTCGTGAGTATCACAGTAGGCCTTGTCCCCTACAAGTCTTGCGCGTTGAAGGCTCTGCCACCTTGCGGCATAAAATTATACTTGGCATTATTTCATTTCAAACCAAGGGCCCAACGTTTTCTGTTCTCTTTCACGGCGCAGCAACTAGTATCATTTCTCTCTCCTCGCTCTTTTAAAAATGCCGTTTGTCAAAAAAGGACAACCATACTGTTGAAAAGATGGACTTCAAATCAAGTGTTGCCTTTTTTGATGCGCCCAGGCTGTGTATGTGTGCGTAAAAGTGTATATGTGTGCTCTTTTAGGGTTGTGAAAAGTCGATTTTAATCATGTTATATATCGATAAACGCTACACAGCGGAACGAAATAGCGATTAATTGAAGCTTCAACATCTTCGTTAAACATAAACATAATTGAAATGCTAATGGATAATTAATATATTATAATGTAATAAAATAATTCAATTATTGCGGAACACATATTTTAGTAGGTATTTATGTATTTTAATTAAATATCTGAACTTTCCCTTGGTTCCCTGCTGGGGCGTGACGATAAAATTGTGATCTGATAACCACAATAAAGAATAAAAGCGTTTTTGTTCATTTTAGGTATCGTTAAACCTTTGAAGAAAAATTAAAATTGCAAGAAATGTCGATAGTTAATCGATATGACTTTATCGACATGGCTACAGCAAGGTGGGCCTCATTGTTAATCGTACACTAAACAAAAGTGGCAACAGTGACAGCTCGCTGAGACACCGTCTCTATATATTATAAGTCTATGTTTCAAACAACAGACGCTCCAACGAAAATTCAACGTTCCAACTCTATTGACGTTTGATTTTTGCCATGAGCAATTCCGCCCTCTGGTCATGTGTGTTTTGTTGCAGGTTCAAGTTCAAGATGAAGGCGCGGGCGGGGCGGTGTTGGACTGCATGCTCGGCGTCTCACCCGACACCATAGTGTTGGTGGAGGACAGCACGAGGCAGGTCATACTCGTCATACCGACTAACACGTTGTTAGGTGAGTTGCTTAGTTTAGGTTAATTTTTGTAAAGGATGGGTTAGATTAAAAAGGTTAAGGTTAGTTAGACGGTTTGGTCATTGACATGTTAAACGCAGTTTTAATTTAATTTTGATTTTGCGATTATTTATTTTTCGTTTTTATTGGGGAATACATTTTACAACAAAATATATTTTTCCTGTTAAAAGATACTATTTGAGGTTTGGTTTGGTTATAAGTAAGCATGTGGCGTGTCGTAGCGCGGCACACTGCGTGCCATGATCCCGGAAAGTGTATCTGGTCGGAACGTTGGACGGCAGCTGCCGATTGTTTTTACAGGCAGTTTGTCTCTGATCGAGAAAAAATCTCGTATCATCCAAATTTTAACAAAGATTTGTAGTTACTCATGTTTTTTTCTTCAGGTTGGGTGGTGAGCGGCGGTTGGACGCGCATATTCTACCACCGCGGCGAGTCAGTACGTTTACGCGACTGTCCCGCTCTACTGCGGCGCCTGGCCGGCGTGGCGCCGCCGCACGCCGAGCTGCTGCCCGAGCGGACGCTCGCGAGGGGAGCCGCCGCGCAGCTGGGTATGTACCTTATGTCGTAGCCATAAGATCTGTTGTCAATTAACAGACGACTGTATATCCTACCACTGCGGCGAAGCAGTACGTCTACACGACTATCCGGCACTTTTACACCGCCGTGGACACTGGCGTGGGGAGCCGTGGCACTGCTGGGTATGTACCTACTAACACCATCAGTGAACCTTATGTTGTTGCAACAAGGACTAGGTCAGTTAACAGTGGTAGGTACAGCTGGAAGTACAGGAAGTTGCAGAGACAAACTGACACCTGCAAACGAATTTCTATGCAGGGGTGGGGGGAGGTCAGTTATCGCTGCAGCTTACTTTACATGCGACATCCGAATCCACAAGTGCAATGTCAAGGCGTGCCTATCGCACCACCGCCTGACCCCTAGGAACGCCTTTGGCTTTGATCCTAACGTCCTGTTTACTTCCAGGGTTCCACGTGCAACCCGACGGGCTCATAATAGCGGTGGAGAGCGGCAGCACGGCGGACAAGGCGGGCGTGAAGCGCGGCGCGAGGCTGCTGGAGGTGTGCCGCGCCGCCGTCGTGGCGCTGCACCACGACCAGCTCGTCGACCTGCTCAAGACCTCCGATCCCGTCACGGTGACCTTACACACTACCTGACCTTTTACTAGTCCAATAATAACATTATACAACACTAAATAACCCAAAAGCGAACTATAACACAATAATAAACACTTATTGACACAGCAATGAAAGTCTCTCTGTATTTGCGGGCCCAACATATAGAAACACACCGCTTTTTGATTTATTTTACTTTATTTAGAGCCAGTTGCACCAAACCGTCTGTGACCGTTAAAGCGTTCGCTAAATTTTATTATATGGGAAGTTTCATAGATCTCTGTTGCGTGACGTTGATCAATCTAGTATTCTATTAACTGTCGGTGGTGCAACTGGCCTTTACTCATACATTGTTGTACAGGTGACAACAACAAACGCGTCCAGCTACAAGTGTCTCTGCGAGACGGCCGGGGAGGAGCCGACCGCGCCCGCGCGCGGCGACGCGCAGCGCCCGGGCCGCGGCCGCCGCGCCTACGAGCGCGGACACTCGCCGCCACGGTCGGACAGCTCCGGATACGGCACCGGTCAGTACCACAGACAGTAGCCCCAGCGTAACAACCATACACTGTTCCGGCTTCAGTCAACGACGAGAGGTAAGCAAGTGGTTTTCTCATCAGCTCCCCGCGGATGGTGCCTATGTGAAAACCCCTCGGTGCGGTCGCGGGCGGACGCGCAGTGCTCCGACCGCGGCCGCCGTGCCTACGAACACGGACGGTCGACACTTGTCAACAATACTCCGAACTTTGCGAGGTGATTGAGACCTCATCTATATTCGCTACAACAATCGTCTCGTAACTCTAGTAAGTAAAAAGGTGCTGGAAAATTACTAAACCACAAACATAATTCTGGTTTTACTGCATTTGATTCAATGAACGTTTCAAATTTCTGTCCACGAGTTTCATATGAATGTAATTATTTTAGAGTTGCATAACCTATTGAATGTTGTAACAGGTGGATCGGGTCGCAGCGCGCGTCGCTCGCCGCAGTCGTCGCCGACGACGGAGAGCGTGCGGCGGCGCTCGCACGACGCCTCGCCGCGGCACGCCCGGCACAAGCGCGCCTCCGCGCACGGCAGCCTCACGGTCAGTTCACGATTACACATGAAGGGGTAAAATGTATCATACTTGATGCTTCTTATCCGATTGCAGTATATCATAAGCTGTGATTTTAGTAGTATATTGGTAATTTTTTTTTTACTAGGGTACTGTGAGGAATTTGACAACCAAGAAGGAAGAAGAATGTCTTAGAGATCATTGTCCGTGTCGGGCCTCGTGGGAACAATTTTAATAGGGTCAACATTTTGATAAATTGTGATGTAAATGCTGCGTTTCTTTCAATTAATCTTTTCTTTGGTTTGAAAGACACTATTTTTGTTGGATAGGACATGAACGAAAAAACAGGTTTTATTATTAATGAATATGAGTTTGTCCACAATGTCGTACAGGACGAGTTAATGCGACTAATGGACGCGGAGCTGGGCGGCGACGGCGACAGCGCTCCGTCCGCGCCGGTCTCTACGCCGCCCGCACCCGCCGCACCGACCGCGCCCGGCCCGCTGCCGCTGCCCGACGCGGCCGCGCTAGACTGGGCCACGCTGGTGCACACCGCCACCCGCGCCATGCTGCAGGTATACCACAACTCCACTCCACCGCCCGCTACTAGAGTACGTAAGAGGCTGTAGCCAAGATGAAATAGAACATGCCGACCTCAAACTCGCAGCCACCTCAGTGGACACGAGACAGTTTTGTATCTCAGGACCGGATGCGAATCCTTTTCGATGCATAACAGCATGAGAATATCTCGTTGCAGTAAAGTACAAATTATCAACTATACTTGCCGCAAAACCTAAGTAGCGAGTCAGGTCATAATGTCATCTCTTTCACTCTTGGTTGGTCTTAACAAGGGCAAAGGAGAATACATTATGACCTGCCTCGCCACTTAGTTTTACGGCAAGTATAAATGTTGAGATGGTGGTGCCATCATATTTCTTCATATTTCATCATATTTCTTATCACTCGTTGCTACGGTTACGGTCTACAGGTGAATTATTATTTTCCCCGGGCTAGTAGCAGGAGATCTAAGGTCCACCACCTTGCATTTTGGAGACAGCAAACCGCTTGGAACAGGTGTTTCTGGGGGTGATCTGAGCTGATTAAGCCCGGTTGCCAAGAGGTTCCCCCCAGCAGGTGGGCAGGGGAGGGGGGGTAAAAGTGCCTCCGGCACGCCTCACTCTAAGCTTTATATCTGCATACGTCTCGCAACTATATCAAGTTTGGTGTCTTTTTCGTGTAATTCGAGGATGAAGAATTCATTTCTGTAACTAAATGTTCACTCACCCATACAAAAAAATCGTGAAATTCAAAATTCAAAAAAAATCTTTTAATTTTTTTTTTCGTAAATCCTCTAAAAAATTTAAACTATGAGGATTTGCTCTAGAAAAAAAATACCTGTGAATAGCCCAGTTATCCTACTATACAGAATAGTAAACTTGTCAAATTTTTTTTTTTCATAACTCTGTTAAAAAAAATGTTTTGTGTCGCGCGGCGTACCTGCATTGTAAGAGCGGTATGCAGCGTTTAGGATTTTTAAGTATGTTTGGATGATTTCTGATAAGTTGTTATTCTTCTGGTTGTAGATTACATTAATAAATTACTTCTGGACGTGATATATATACAAATAAAAATTAAATATATAAATAAAGATGTTGGGAAAACTTTCGCCAACAGAGTTAAGTATTATAAATGTGATAAAATTAACATTATTATTTGTATGTCTTTTTCATATCTCGGGACCATGGGGTCCCGGAGCTTTCCGTACGTGGGGACGAAGCCAACAGCGCAGAGGCCCTTTAAGGCACGTTAATCTAAAAGCAAGGGATACATGTGGTGGATACTATCCCCGAACGCACAATGTGATACATCCGGAGATGGTCCCCGCCAGGTGCAAAGACTATTGCAGTGCAGCACTTTTGTGCTGCGATGGGAACTAAGGTCATGGGCTATAGATTTGAAAGTTGGATGGACTGGATAATGCCGTGACAATCAGTCTCAAAATTGTAAATGACAGGTGGTGACTCGCCAACTCATTGAGTGGGCCCCGCAATGGCCGCACGCACAGTGCGACAACAGGGCAACACTTTGGAGTGGCTGTGAGGTTGTCGAGAGGTGAGTCTGCGGTAGCCAGATCCCGGTAATCCGTTCAGCAGGCCGCCGGCGTTATGACATTTTACACTTCCAACCTGGAGCATAGGTCCCGCTCTTGCGACTCCATTCTGGCCGGCCAATCAAGGCAAGCACAGAGGCGAGGGCCTGATGACAGGTCCCTCTGGAATAGGGGTCCGCGGTGTCGTCACTCACCGTCAGCTCGCCACAAGCTGCC
This sequence comes from Cydia splendana, assembly GCF_910591565.1. NCBI lineage: Eukaryota > Metazoa > Arthropoda > Insecta > Lepidoptera > Tortricidae > Cydia > Cydia splendana. The sequence continues at coordinate 30,566,779 of NC_085960.1, read as the reverse complement.
CCCGCGGGACATTATTATTATTGTGGTGTTGTGGGCCTTTGAGTGTCGCATTGACCAGCATTGATCTATTGTGACGGCCCTTTAAGTTCATTACTAATGCCCGTTGCATCCAGAAAGTTCCAGATTCTTTGGGCCGTAATGTTTTGTACCTCATAGGGTTGCACTACGTGTCGCCCTAGGTAGGTACTTCTTTTTGACATTAGTAGTCCACAAGAACAGAGAATGTGCATTGCAGTCTCCTCCGACTCCTGACAGAACTTGCATGTCGCATCTTGTTTCTTGCCAATTTGAAACATATGTTTGTTCAACTTGCAGAGTCCAGTCAGTATTCTGGTCACCGCGTAGGTTTTGTGCCTTTTGAGTCTTAAAAGCTCCTTAGCAGTTTTGCTGTTGAACCCTTTGAGTGTTCTTGTCCTTTAACGAACTTCCACCAATCGATTGCTCTCGTTTTTTCTAAGTTGCTGAGCAGAGAATATGCATCTCGTTTTGTGCTTCCACAGAAGGGTTCTGGGCCGACCAGGGGTGTGTCTGCGCCCTTTCTAGCAAGTTCGTCCGCTTATTCGTTTCCGTTAATGTCGGAGTGCCCTGGTACCTTCTCACACTAAGTGTAACTTTGTTGGAGTAAGCCGGTGCATTTAGGTTTGTTTTATAGTTCTGGACTAGTTTTGAGTTTGACTCAAGGGATTCTAGTGCCAGCGGAGCAGCCTGGCTGTCTGAGTTGATGTAGATAAGCTGGTGTCTTAGGTTTCTATCCAGGCTGATCTCCGCACATTTGTTGATGGCGAAGACTTCTGCCTGGAAGATTGAGGCCAGTGTGCCCATGCTGACGCTAGCTCTGAGCTTAGATCTCTCACCATAGATCCCACATCCTACATCATTGCCTCTCTTGGAAGCATCTGTATACCAGATGTGGCTTCCCTCTTCGACGTACATTTGGTTGTTGATCCATTTGTCTCTAGGAGGTATTTCTACTGTGTACAGTTTGGTGAGATGACATTCGGTGTGTGTGTCATCAGTGGGCATGCTAAGGGCTCTATTCGCAAAAACCCAGGCCTTTAGATTGGTTAATGCCTGAGAGCGCCATTTTGGCCTGTTTAGCGTGCTTATTCTGTAGACGCACTGCTTGGCCTCCTTTTGCACCTGCCAGTGGAGTGGTATGATGTCCAGCGGTGCATCTAGGGCCGCTCCCGGTGTCGAGGAGTAGGCGCCAGTTACTGTTAAACAAGCCGTGCGTTGCAGGCTGTTTAGAGTGTCTATTGCTGTCTTTTGGCTGGTTTTGTTACACCAGACTGCGGAGGCGTAGGTGACAATTGGCCTCACTACCGCTGTGTATAACCACATAGCAATTTGGATCTTAAGCCCCATCTTGCTCCTGCCATTCGACAGCATGACCACATGGCCATTTTCGCTTTTTATATAATGTTTCTCAGGTGAGGGTTCCAAGTTAACTTTTGGTCAAAGGTGACCCCTAGATACTTGACCTCTGCCGAGAACGGTATTATTTGTCCATTAAGTCTTGGTTTTGTGAGTTTATCGAGCTTCCGTTTCCTTGTGAATGGTTAAATGGCTATTACAGTCTTGCTCGGATGAATGGACAAGTCATTTTCTCTACACCATTTGAATATTGTGTTTAGAGCTCCTTGCATTAGGTTGGATATTGTGTTGAGGCAAGGGCCTTTGACGATGACTACAAGGTCGTCGGCATATCCTTGTGTATCAAAGTCTTGGCCTGACATGATTGCACGAAGTTGGTCCACTGCTAGGGTCCATAATAGTGGGGATAGAACGCCTCCTTGTAGGCACCCTTTAGTGGTATAAAATTCATGCTCAGAGTATTGATGGTCAGAGTGGCTACTCTGTTCGAGAGCATGCTATGTACCCATCTGGTGGTTTCGTCTACTCCCTTTGATTTCATACCATTGAGTATGGTCTCTGTGGGCGTATTATCAAAAGCACCTTCAACATCAAGGAACGCACATAGAGCGGTTTGCTTTTCCTCTAGGGTTTTCTGCACCTTGTCAACCTGGTTGAAAATTATTTCGGCGACACGGCGGTTTTCAGTTGTGTCGCATGTTCCGGTGTAGGATTTGGTCTATGTTTGGGGATAGATTATAGCCCCTCAGCAACAGCCACCATGCCCTGCTGACTAGGGCTGGTCCAAACAACATGGTTATTGGGAGCCCATATGGACAAGCCTACCTGCGGCGGCTGCTGCTTGTTTAGAGCTTATTCGTTGCCGCTGCAAAACAAAATGCGCAGGGAGGTGCAACTGCGTTAAAAAAAACCTAAAATGCACAGTCCCATGGGCATGTAATGGCAATTACGAACAATATATATCTTATTTTAACCCGCATTTTTTGTCAAACATGTCCTATGTTAATTTTATCACATTTATAATACTTAACTCTATTAGCGAAAGTTTTCCCAACATCTTTATTTATATATTTAATTTATATTTGTATATATATCACGTCCAGAAGTAATTTATTAATGTAATCTACCACCAGAAGAATAACAACTTATCAGAAACCATCTAAACATACTTAAAAATCCTAAACGTTGCATACCACTCTTACAATGCAGGTACGCCGCGCGACAAAAACATTTTTTTAACAGAGTTATGAAAAAAAATGTTTGACAAGTTTACTATTCTGTATAGTAGGAGAACTGGGCTATTCACAGGTATTTTTTTTCTAGAGCAAATCCTCATAGTATACATTTTGTAGAGGATTTTCGAAAAAAGAATTTTGAATTTTTCTAATTTTTTGTATGGGTGAGTGAAAATTTAGTCACAGAAATGAATTCTTCATCCTCGAATTATACGAAAATGACACCAAACTTGATATAGTTGCGAGATGTATGCAGATATAAAGCTTAGTGTGAGGCGCGCCGGAGGCACTTTTACCCCCCTCCCCTGCCCACCTACTGGGGGGAACCTCTTGGCAACCGGGCTTAATCAGCTCAGGTCACCCCCAGGAACACCTGTTCCAAGCGGTTTGCTTTGTCTCCAAAATGCAAGGTCCCCTTAGAAAACGGGACCTTAGATGTCCTGCTATAGCGGAACAAAAACGACAAGAAATAGCTGTCCTACCCGCACACGAACATTATTTTTTCTACTCGTCGACTGTAATTCTTGAATTAAGATTTCGTATACCAAACTGCATTTGGGTACTTTTAATGTATAGGCTCCCAACTCATAGTAATATTCATTTCGATACAGTTTAGTCAACAACATGAAATTGACCAATCACAGCTCGCCGCGGTCAAGAGGACGAAATAAAACCATAGATCAAATTAATTATTTATTTTAGGTTGTAATGTAGGAACAATTGCTTCATAAGTCAGAAACGCGCATGTGACACCCATAATATAGGAACATCCATAGACTGCGAAAACCGCTTAGCGTTACTTGTTAGTCTCCATAGGCTACGGTGACTAAAACGAGAAAAAAACTGTTTAAAAATTGAATTTAGCAAGGAGCAAGTACCAGGGCCTCATGAGTTACGAGAAGGTGTCGTTGACCAACCCGCCGGGTCGCGGCCGGGGAGCTACGAGTATGAAGGTATCACGGCTGCTCGTGTATCTTAGCTGTATACTTTTGGTTTGTTTACCTATATGATTCTACTAGTTTAACACTTTCGCAACCGGGCAAAAAACGGCGCACTACCCCAGAAACCGGTCGTCTATATCTGCGTACAAAACAACCCGCTGGGCGGGTTGTCCGGCATCTGAGTAAAGTTTACGAGTGCCCGAGAGTCGGGTACGCGGTGTCGAATGTGTTAAAGTATTATTTTTGTTGACTCGTAGAAAAAGTATTGTATACAATAGTGATATAATCAAGCTTTTCAATCTCGTACCTTACTTAGGCAACTCAGCAAGCTTCGTTGCCTAAACACGGTACTCGACTGAAAAGCTCTCTATTATATCACGATTAGGGCTTGCAAATATTCGAAACTTTCAGGTATTCGAATATTCGACTTTTTCTGACGACATATTCGAATATTCGAATAATTATTCGAATATTATAAAAAATAAGAAAAAGAACGAGAAATCGGTTTATTATCGTTTTATTCAAAAGCTTATTTCACATATTGCTAAAACTAATGATATTTTGCAGAAATCCACTGAATTGACTAGATTTTATCATCCTACTATGAGATGTCCACATTTATAAAAACAAGTAAAACGCCAAAATACGACGTATTCAATATTTCTAGATAAAACTTTTATTATAAATGCGCCGTTGAGTGAAATAATATAACTTTAATCATCTAAACCAAACCTAGGTATGTAAGATATTTTTTTTAGTAGGTAATTATTTTCTGATTTAAATTAACTTGTAGTCACTCAGAGGCCTTAATTAATGGTCGGCTTAATTATATAATATTGGAATATTTAAGGGAAAAAGTTAGTTGACTACTGGATTATTCGTCAGCTAAAGGTGCATAGTTAGATTACCTAGTTGGGCAGGTTTGGTATGATCAAATTTGAGAATTGCGATAAGTGCGGGCAAGGTTTAGTCTTAATAAACAGAATGACCCTTTAACTTAAAACTTATGCACCGTAAAAATAACATACTTTTTGATTTCGTTTTCTTTCAAATTGAGTTAGGTTTCACTGTATTCACGAAGTCTATCGAGAGGAATACAGTAAAAATATTATTTCCTTCGTATTTGGGTACCTACCATTACTCATTCACTGTAAATACCCGGAAAACACACAGAAACTGTAACTGCAGCGGATTAAATAGATTTTTATAGTAATAAAAAATATTCGAATATTCGAAACCTGAGCGGCCGAATATTCGAATATCAAAACAGGCCGAATATTCGACAAATTCGAATATTCGAATATTCGAATTGCAAGCCCTAATCACGATTGTATTAAATACTATCACAGGTAAAGCTAGACGAAAGAACCTTTTTCTACTCGTCGACTGTAATTCTTGAATTAAGATTTCTTATACCCAACTGCAATTGGGTATTTTTAATGTATAGGCTCCCAACTCAACAATAAAATATTCATTTCGATACAGTTTAGTCAACTATGTATAATGAAATTGACCAATCACAGCTCGCCGCGATCAAGAGGACGAAACAAAACCATAGCTCAAATTAATTAATTATTTTTAGGTTGTATAGTAGAAACAATTGCTTCATAAGTCAGAAACGCGCATGTGACACCCTTAATATAGCAACATCCATAGACTACGAAAACCACTTAGTGTTGCTTGTTAGTCTCCATAGGCTACGGTGGCCAAAATTGAGAAAACAACTGTCTAAAAATTGAATTTAGCGCGGAGCAAGTACCAGGGCCTCATGAGTTACGAGAAGGTGTCGTTGACCAGCCCGCCGGGCCGTGGCGTGAAGGTATCGCGGCTGCTTGCGTATCTTAGCGGTATACTTTTGTTTTGTTTGTATGATTCTACTAGTTTAAAGTATTATTTTTGTTGACTCGTAGAAAAAGTATTGTATGCAATAGTGATATAATCAAGCTTTTCAATCTCGTACCTTACTTAGGCAACTCAGCAAGCTTCGATGCCTAAACACGGTACTCGACTGAAAAGCTCTCTATTATATCACGATTGTATAAAATACTATTATCACTGATCACATCCATATTATAAAACCATGTTTCCTTTTCGTCGTATCTAATATGAAATTATTTAACAATTTTATATCTCAGCAAAATGTATGACACCTTTAAACCTTGTTTCAGATTTGCGAAGAACATCAATATCCGTCCATAGACAACCCTGACCCTACGCTAGAACCTCTTCCAAGTGAACCGACCCATGACTCCTGGTCTGAACTACCGGTAAGTACATAACATTAGGGTTTGTTACATTAGACGAAACAAAATAAATGCACACTACAAATTAGCCTAAGCATAAGGGTGACTTCCTACATATATGGACGTAAGGCTTCGAGCAACACCGGCTTCCGACACGTCGGTAGGGAGGGGCCCAAGCGATATCTTACCGTACAAATCTTTCTGCCATTTTTTGCGGGGGGAAAGGTGCACACAGTCGCGCTTCTCACACACTTATGTACATACAAAATCCAATCTGTAATGACGACACAAATACATATCTTAAAGACAAATCTTGCAAACCTCGATCTCTTTTTGTGTACGGACGAGTCACAATCACAAGTGTCACAACACGCACACTAACACATTTTCGTCGAAGAATTTTATTGTATTCTGAGAGATGAGAAGTCGGATTTGTCGTTCGACCGATCCGCAATTTGTACTGGGCGAGCAAAATCGATAAATCCAACAATTACATGAGACTAAAATATAATAATTGTGTTTAAATGTAATTAAACGTATGATATGTAAAAAAAATATTACATGTGAAATGTAACACCTTCTTTTTGTAAATTTGCGATGTCCCCGACCTCTTTTTACAACAAAAAACCGAGCAATTAGGCATTTTTTCTGCTGCTGTGTTCAGTGAAAAATCCGAGCGCAACTAGTTTTATTACCCGCGCTAGATCAGTAATTGATCTTGTACCTAGGCAGAGGGGAAATAGTGCGAATGCCGCCTCCCTTCCGTGTTGCTCGAAGACGTAGGGTGTTAATAATACATTACTATAGAGGCCGGGAAACAAAGAATTGCAGGCCAATTAGATATAGGCGGATAGGGATATGCGACCCATGGTATAATAATATACTCCGCCTGGTACTCTATTCCGAGATTCGCGTATGACCTAACTGACACGGGCCTACGTCATCATGCTGTTTACAGGTTCTCAAACTTTAAAATGTGGGAGAATTATAACCAACGGTGAAAATTATTTTAACGGCATTAATTTTAAGTTATTCATGTAGAAACATAGTAAAATAAAACAAATCTAATGTATTAAATTAAACTTTATTTATCTATACAAGACAAACGTTTAAAAAACTAATTCACAGTTACACAATAATTACCAAGCTTACGACGTGAAAAGTTTGGAAAACACTGCGACTGCTGACACTGAGCGAGAAGGAAATAACAATTAACACGCGTTCGACAAGGATGACGGTCAGGGCATGAAGTTATCTAGATCCGAATTGTCAAATGTGACAGCGCTATCCTGTGTTGCCAGTAATGTAAACAGAATTACCCGAACGTCTGAAATTTCTTTCGTGAATCGGAAGATATTGCTAACGAATAATTAAAAATGACGTGTTATTGTAAAATTTAAGATAAAATACATTATAAATGAAAATTATAAAATTATAAAGAAATATTTTAACTTATTAACCATAGCTATAATGTACCCATGTAACATGTTATGTTGAAATAAAGTGGCAATGTTATTGTGACGTAGGCCCGTGTCACTCTGGGAATAGAAGACCATGTTTTATTAGACCATGATGCGACCGGCAATCCCATTTCTCGCCGAGATTTGTATAGTACTTTTCTCTAACTTGTAATGAAACATCCATAGGCGAGTAAGTATGAAGGTATCGCGGGCCTCGGCTGCTGTTAAAAACAAAAGTAAACCTTCTTTTGTTTTTAACAGCAGCCGCGGCCCGCGATCCCTTTACACGCCTAGGTGTGTAAGGCTGTATGAAATTCCTTTACATATCATCTTCAGTCATCGCACTGGATACATAGTATTTCCCGACCTAATTTGAGTGTCAACATTTCATTGCAAGTTTGAGAAAAATACGTTGTAAGATTTTTGCAGCTTGACCTTTTGAATTTAATCTTTGACATTGATGCTTTGATTGAGCTGTAATTTTCTCCCCGTCGTATGCCCTTCAGACGCCGTCCTACGCGATCAGGGCGGCGACAGATGAGACAGGAGTTTTATTCCAGTTTATCCCCGCCCAATTGACCGCGGCGGGGGACACGTGGGAATAGAGATCAACCATTATAAGCTCTCGTCTAATGACGCTCGCACACAAGATGAATAACGCTTTTAGGGTTCCGTACCCTAAGGGTAAAAACGGGACCCTATTACTAAGACTCCACTGTCCGTCTGCCCGTCCGTCCGTCTGTCTGTCACCAGGCTGTATCTCATGAACCGTGAACCTAGACAGTTCAAATTTTCACAGATGATGTATTTCTGTTGCAGCTATAACAACAAATACTAAAAAGTACGGAACCCTCGGTGGGCGAGTCCGACTCGCACTTGTCCGGTTTTTTTTTAATGCGTCTATAAGATTACTTTAAATGTAAGCGTAAGTGCTCTCGACACGTATCGCCTCCTTGGTTGTTGGAGCTAAAGTTATAATGTTGTGCAGACACCGGACGCTGCGCCGCCACCGTCGGCGTCGCCCCTGGCGCCGTGTGCGTGCGGGCTGGCGGCGCGCGTGGCCGCGCTGGAGGCCGAGCGCACCGCCGCCGTGAGGCACCAGCACCAGCTCGAGGAGGAGGTAGGCTACATTACGAGGATCCAATCCAGGGTGGGCCCGGAAACCTCAAACACGACCACTTTTAGATGGTAACGTAGAGGCGAAAGATTTTGGCTTACGAGTAAGACGTTGCCAGCTAATGGCCTAGAATCTAGTCCATCCCCCGCTCCCCGACCTCAATGATATAGGTAATTTGATGGGAGTAACTATGAATCGATGGTGCGGAGAAATTTGTACTTTGATGGTTGTATTTGGCTCCAACTTTTTTACCAATGGTCCTCCCACGCTTCTGTCTTATGACAGCTCTGACTCATTGTACAAAATTAACAAATCATAAAATCTCGTAGCAAAATTATCCTAGTTACAGACCTATAATCCAGTAACTTTGTCGAATTTTGTAACCTGGCTCTTTTGCGTCAAATCCAGTAGTTCTGATTTTTCGCAGACTTGTTGATGATGTTGGCCCAATGAATAATCTAAGTTTGTGACTTCGAGCGCCGAACGCAACTTTGTCAACCCTATTTTGGGGGGGTACGATCTTGTGGTTACCGGGCCAAATCAGCTTTGATTGACCTCAAAAACAATTGTGCCAACCGGCATCGCCTGAGACAAAAGTGTATACTCACTGCACTTACTTAGCCTACGAATCCAAGTTCGAAAAAATTATACATTTTGAAAGGCTTTATCTCAGAAAATATTAGATGTACAGAGACAATTCTAGTGTCTTATTGTAGCAAATTTAGTCTACTTTAAAAACACCCTAGGAAGTTACTATCAAAAACTAGAACTTTAGGGTTGTAATCGCCCATATCTAAAAAAAATTGCGGTAAGTATATTCGATTTTTGACAAAGTTGCGTTCGGCGCTCGAGGTCACAAACTTGGATTATTCATTGGGCCAACATCATAAACAAGTCTGCAAAAAATCAGAACTACCGGATTTGACGCAAACACAAAATGTATAATTTTACTGTATTACTAGAGGTGTTTCTTAAGGTACTGATATAACGTATTGTAACAGGTCCGTCGCTTACGTCGTCACAACGCGCGCCTCCGAGAAGAGAGCGCCCGCGCCGTTTGGCAGTTGCGACACTTCACGCAGTGGCTCAAACGGACCGTCGACCGGCAGTGATCCGGCGTCTCGCTCGCTCCCACACCGGTGATCTGCTGTCACGCTCCAACACGAGTGTACAAGTAACATGACTCGAGACTTAGGCAGCTGTGACACTTCCTGCAGTGGCTCAAACGGACGGTCGATCCCCAGAGTTCTGGCGTCTCGTTCGCTTATTCGCCAGTGGTCACCTGTCCCACTCCAACACGACGTCAAGTCACACAAATCGAGAACGCTGAGACAGCTGCGGCAGAAGCGGACCGTTGAAATGATGTCCTGTTTACTCAAACAGCAGTCATCTCGCTCCCACACCGGTAACCGCCCTTCCTGCTTTGGCAACAGCGACATACGTAAACTAGGTACAATTAACATATAGCAAACTCTACTCCTAGTACTTGGATGCCAGTAGTACCCTCACCATGAGTTTTAAGCGGCCTTTAACACTAGCAAGAGCGTCAAATCAAACGCAGTGCATCTCGCTTGTACCAATGTCAGTACGAGGGAGATATATTGTAAGTTTAAGCAGTCGCTAGCGAATATGTCGGTGACAAACTCATGGTAAGGATACAGTAGTACTCTTGCGTAAAACGTCGCAATCTTTTAAATTGTAACGATGGGTACATATTTATCGCTGACACAGTTAATTGACCATTCATAGACTTTACTTCGTTGCAATAAAGATTACGAATGGACTTTTAATTATTGTGTTAGTGCTATAAATACAAATGCGACCTGTTTCTAGTCACAGACTTCTTATCTTTACTAGTATTCTTGCCGTAATATGTGGCTTTGCAACAGAGAAGGGTTCTTATGCTTCATGTGCAATAAGAACCATTCTAACAGAATTCCTGTTGGAAATTCAGATAAAAAGACCCTTATTGCACGTGAAGCATAAGGACCCTTCTGTTATGGAAGGCCACATTGTCCTTCCGGATATGAGATTAGCTGTAGATACGTAACCAGAGCTATACGTTAAAACACAATGGTACAGCGGCGCTTATAGGGCTATTCAAGTTCTGTAATTCGTCTACAGTAGTCGATTCTATCTATGGACGAATATTTGCCCTTATACGACTGTAACAATTACTTAGTAACACAGAATAATACATTGTAGACGAATTAAGGCTCTCACTATAAAAAATTCAGCCTTAAAAGCTGATCAGAAATGCCTGATACAATTCTGTATATAATTAATATTATAATATGTATTTATCTATATAAGTATGTATATCGTCGCCTAGCACCCATAGTACAAGCTTTGCTTAGTTTGGGGCTAGGTTGATCTGTGTAAGATGTCCCCAATATTTATATTTATTTAATTACATTTATATGTATATTGGTGCGAATAAGTGGTGCTAATCCGTCGCTACAATAAATTCGTATCATTTAAGTGTTCTTACACTCTTTGAAGTATAAGTAATTTAATATGTAGACAGATTAGTTATCGTAACTGGTGATTACCTATCGATAATTTTTGATTGAATATTTGGACGCATTAAATGAAACTTCCTGCCTTGCACTGTGGAACGAACTGTATTTTTGGTAGGGCGAGGTATTTCTGAACCGATACGACCTTGTAGAAAAGAGCGTGCTCCCATCTTAAATGCTGGCAACGCTCTTGCAATCCTTCTGGTGTTGCAGGTGTCCATGGGAGACGGTAATTGCTTACCACCAGGCGTTTCTTCTGCTCATTTGCCTCCTATATCATAAAACAAGAAGAGTGAAAGGAATTTCAAAGAGATGACAATATGCAATAAACATACCTACTCTTGTATTGTTGGAGCTGTGTCGAATACAATCAGTTTGACGATAAGAGCAAAATGTTTGAAATCAAACAATAAATTTAAAAATTCGTTGCCTCGGACGAGACTCGAACTTGTACGATTTGTTTTTTGTACATTTGGTACGTTTATATTTATTTAACAGTTATTTGATAAATAACTTATTTGTAATCACTTCATACTTATTTATTGCTTGTGCTATTATTTACACAAAACGATTAAATTTCGTAGTGCTAAAATATTACCTTAAAATCTCTTAGCATGTATTCTAGAAATTATAGGCCTATCATATTAATATTATTTGACAAGAGGCGTTTTGCCTTAAAACTATCAAAATTATGGCATTATAAAAGTAGATATCGGGTTAGGGTATTATACCTGAACCCTATACTCTTCCTTAACTATTGTTAAACCATAATGGGTTGGATGTGCGTACCATACCTACGGTTAACGTAGTAAAATTTCTACCTTGTAACTCTAACTTGTTGTCAGGTCAGTCGTTTCTTAACAGGTCTCTCTAAAGTTGTTAAAGATGTATCAAGAAGTCCTGTGGAAGTCAGCTGCCGCTCCGTTAGAGGATTGAGGAATGTCAGCCACCAAACATATAGAAAAAAAATTGATATCCTCCACTCTATAGAGTGGTGGAATACGTCAACTGGTGATGGTCAGGTATTTATATCAGGGCCGGCGTATATTTTAAAGTAATAACATATTTATCCGGTATTCCAGATATAAATTGATTTTGCCAAACACGCCACGGCTCATTGGTTACGTTGTAAGGATAAACCCAGTAGGATAAAATCTCACAAATTGATAAGATTACAGCTTAACTTACCTGTTGACGCACCGTATTTAGATTTTCCGATGATTACATACTCCACAAAACATGTTTGTCTTAGGTAATTAGTAGAAAATAATTTTTAAATCCTAATCATGACGGTATAATTTTTAATCTACATGAGACAGTTTAATATCATGCTTAACTTTATCAAAATAATTAATCATTAATCAAGTACAATGTACTTGTACTGTTAATACATATGAATCGCGTAATCTGTTTCGTTCCAATACTTCGTCGCATTTTAATCGGTGCAAAGCTTCCAACATTAGCTTAAAAAAAACTATGGCCCACAGTCGGTCGTTTAATTGTAAGTGGTATACACCATGTAACTCCACATTTTACTACGACAACAATCTTCTTCAATGTTGACATATTACAATGCGGTTATAAACTGTCGGAATGAAAAACTTCCACGGTTCTATCCTTCACGTCTGACTCGAGAAGAAGCCGCACTTTTTTTTTTACTTGATAGTTTCAGCACAAAAGCGATGATTTCATTTATTCTCGTTGTACATACATCGGGGTCAAACCGGTTGTTCGTAAGGTTTTATATCATAGACCTTCGTTTGTCCCTTACCTACTGAAAGCGACACTGTATATTTGCCGGGGCGATTTTTATTTAGCTATCGATTTTTTTTCGTTAGATTTGGATTATCCTTATTATATTCTGGGCGGAATAAATACGAAAACACGACTCTTCCTGCAAAAAATGTTCCTCTTCCTTCCTCTTGAGTTCAGACATTTTGTAACTCAGTGGAAGATTTTGTAAGACATACGGTGAAATTGCGCTTATATTGTACATAGGGCTTATATTGTAGGGGCGAAGAACAGAACCCTATGGAGGAACCTGGTCTGTCACGATCCTCAGTATTGAGGGACCGACTGAAGAAGAAGATTGTAGAGGAGTGGCGAGGAAGTAGGGATCTTTATCTATCGATTAAAAGTTTATCGAAATCTGACGCATAAACAATTCGACTACAAAATAAAAATCGGCCCTGATGGCAGAATTTTCCGTAATTAATAAGTAAACAGTGCGCTTTACACTGGTGCTTGTTTACCTACGGGTAAGTAGGTACGCACCGAATCTATGACGCGTACTCCTATCATATTTTAATCAAACGTATTAGCAGATAATGGCATTGGTTTACTTATATATGTTAAAATAAAATTAATCACCAGCTTATAGCTTAATTATCGTTGCGTTTCGATTACCTATCTACGTTAGCTCAAGTCATATGAGATAACCTTTTTTACTGAATGGACTCGTTATATTTCAATTTCAATTATTTATTTCAGACATATTAAGCCCATATTATTTGTTTGTAATACAATAAAATTAATCTTAAGTTATAAGCGTTCAATGACACTAAATCGACCAGAAATCAAAATCATAGCTACCATACTTGTGGACTAAAAATATCCATCAATATATTCAACTTACTTGTGGCCTAAAAATATGCATCAATATATTCAATTTATGATATTTCTTAAAAAAAAAGAATATCAGTTCTAATCCTTTTATTGTAAGGATTTTATATCTAATAATTATCTACAGCATGTAATTACCGTTATGTAACTAGGATAAATAAGTATTGAAATATTTGTAATAATATATAACTAATTTTCTGTCAAATGGACTTAAATAGGATGTACTCTTGTGGAGCTTATCTCCACAACAATCGAAAGCCTCTTAATTTACAGTATATTTCGAAGGTATCTCACTAAGTATCTCACATACATATATAGTTAGATACTTAGTGAGATATTTATATCACACTAAGAAGTAGAATAAGCTATCTATAGTTGGTCAAGCAGATCTTGTCAGTAGAAAAAGGCGGCAAATTTGAAAAATGTAGGCTCGAAGGGATATCGTCTCATAGAAAATTTAAATTTCGCGCCTTTTTCTACTGACAGGATTTGCTTGACCATCTATAGGAATGAAACAGTGTCGCATTTGTTTTGAGTTCCATTTTTAACACGGCATATTCATATATATTATTTTCACCTCAGCAGCTCGAACAAGGGTACTTTGCTTCTTAAAAACAGTGAGCAAAATGCGATTTTGCTCACTGAGTCATTTTGTCTCACTCAGTGAGCAAAATGCGATTTTGCTCACTGAGTGAGACAAAATGACATTCAAGTGACCTTTATAGTCAAATGTCATTTCAACATGCGGGGTCTAATACAAGTTCGATACTTGGGTTCTATTATCTCTGTCCCTCTAGGTATGTTCTCACCGCTTAGGGTGAAAAATTTTGTGTACTACACGAGATCAAAGTTATTTACATCTCGTGCGCTTTTGAATCCCTTACTACGCTCAAGATTCTAAATTAGATTCACTCGCTACGCTCGTGAATCTATTATAGAATCTTTCGCTTGCACGGGACTCAAAATAAGCACTCGAAGAAATATCAAACTTTGATCTCTTGTTGTACAAATAACTATTGCCTGAAGGGCGTTAGCAGGTTTGAGTCACGAGCTATAGGTAAATAAGTTCTAATTAAACGTCAGCTGCAGATACTTGTAAGGCACAAGTTTCTCTGTAGCTGATTGATGTCATACAGATGTATGTATCTTATGAAATACGTGCCTTTTTACGCTTCAAACGAAGCGTTTGTGACGTCTAACGACTAGCATTTAATGTAAGATCTAACCTAGTTAATATACAGAATTGGTGCTACACTTGCAACGGAAGACATGGCCATCAAGCGGATTATAACCTTTTATTTAAATTACTCTGAAAATATACTTCTGTTTAAATTTAAAGTCTTGCTCATCAGATCCCTCCGCTATATTACTAGTTATTTTATACTAAAATAATACTGCTATGGTATGCAGAGGAACGACATACAACAGAAAAATTATACATGTTATCGTGATTTTTTTCTATCAAGCCAACTTTAACCTTATAAAGTTTTGGTTGGAGTCTGATTAAAACGTTTAAAATTTCTATATAAAAACTACAATTTTACGTTAGCCCATCATCTTTAGTTTTCATTGATAATTTTTAACTTTAAATGATCATTTAGGATCTAGACCGATTTAATATAGCTGTTGGTTTTTTTTTATTTGTCTATATATTTTTAAATGCTAGTCGTTATGAAGGCGTGGTTGTGATGGTGTTTGCGTGATGACGTGTTTGTTATTTCCTGATTGGGTAGTATATTTTATTATGTTGGGCGTTGTTGTTAAAATGTTTTGTTATCATATTTAGCGATTACGCCCACAGTACATAATTTTCTTAAATTAAGTAAAAATTACGTTGATTAAGTATCTATAAACTGACTGCGTACCTATGTACTTCCGTGGGTTTCAATTATTTTAAATGAAAACAGAAGTGTTTGTTTATATAGTATTTGTAATACATACGCAATTGCTGAATTATTTTTGTTTTGGACAACATTGATTAAAATCTAAGCCAGATTATGTATACATATGCTATCCGTATGATAGCTTATAATTAGGATAATTAATGGAATCTTATTTATAATAATCATACGTATGTATGTAATTGTACGTTAGTGATAAGGATATCCAAAATTGTAAGGTGAACACCAATTAGTTTAAGATTTTATAGCCGGCCGTATTTAATATAGAGGGACAGCATTCGAAAGTAGGACCTAAAATATACTAATTATGACAAATTACTTTTGAATGTGCGTATATTCTTAGCAATTAACATTTATCCTTTAGTAACCCGCTGGTTCCCTAAGTAGCGTCTATTATTTTGTTAATTTTAATTTAAAATGTCGTTTTCAAACACATGCTCTGAAACTAGGGAATCCAGCAGGCATCCAGTTCCGAAAGGGTTATATATAGGATATACCTAAAGATGTAAGATTAAAAGTTTACTGAAAATTACTTTATCGGTCTATGTCCTCTATTCTCTAAGATTATATTTCGTGCTGCGGCGCGATCCAATTGTCTTGAGATTATGTGTTTATTTATTTATCAGAATTGATTGTGTAAAATGTCGCACCGCATCACCATGCCCGATGGACTGAGGTGTACTAATCGTTGTAATATCGTCGGGTGACAAGCAAAACTCACTAAGTACTGTCAAAAATTTAAAGTAACAATGCACTTTATTACACTTGTAACACGGTTTATTGTCCAATAATTTCAATGGTGTTAGTTAGTGACTTTTTCTTGTCACCCGACGATATTATCTCTGTAAATAAATACAGTTTTAAAAACGTCAATCCTGCTTATATAATACAGAAATTCCGTTATCGGAGATCAAGTTCTTAATGTTATCGTGTTTGACCGAGGTTTTGCCTGAGCTTGTAATAGGTACATAATATAATATTATGTACTTGATCGTTGTCTATAGGTTTCAAGAAACATTCATAGTCACCAGACTAAATACGTCCCAGTGCTTGGCACATGCCTTCTCTACATGTACAAAAAATGTTTGTATAAAGTACCTCTGTATGCCTTCGCAGATGTAGGCAGGTTTCCTCATTAGATTTTCCATTACCGAAAGCAACAAGTAAACATTCTATTAAAATTATTCAATATATAGTGCGATGAATAAATATCGCTAAACACACCTCAGTCAAATCTAGATTAAGTACCTATTCGTAAGTTAAATTAATCGTTATTGAGTTTAAACCTGCCAAATATACTGTAAGAACTACGTACGCATCCTTTAAATTATAAAACACTGTCTGGCAATATCTAAACAATTCAACTTGAACCCTAACTTTTCATATTTACCACCAAGCCAGCCAGCCCTAGAGAAAACTAGCGAAACTCACAAAATCAGCTTTAGGTATCCTTCTTGTAACAACTGCTTAAACAAGAATATTCCGTACCTATACATTTTTCGGCTAATTAATTAGACACCTATATAGTTTTAACTATTAATTGGTAGCTGTTTTAATCAATGACAAAATAAGAAAAAAGGTTAATTTAGGTCAGCAGCTACGGATCAATAATCTTTACCCTTCCATATATAGTTTTTTTTTTATTAAACGTGTAAGCACCGTGTCTATTACTTCAGGTAAATATCTCAGTTATTAGTTATTTCTAGTAAAGTCAAGTGTAAAAATATTGGTGCCCACATTTTACTCAAAAATATGTATCATCTTGCTCTTATGTCGGTCGATTAAGAACTATGGGACATATTTTTAAGTTGTATGCAACCATATGTTTACACTTGACCGCACATGATTATTATGTAAATAGATACTTGATACGTAGATTTAATCATCATAAAATGAAAGCTTTATTAGTGTAGGCCTTGTAGACGCATTACATAGTTGTTAATGAAGTTAAAAGGTATCATATTCTATAGATTAAGATATAAATCAGTGCCTAGAATAGTTTTTCTTTCAGTTTAGTATTTTTTAATATTTATTTTTGTACTATATTTTTGGTTTTGTTGTGTATTTATCGTTGTAAGCTGTTTTGAATCATATAAATCAATTAGATTGAGTATAATATTAAATCATTAGGTGAGTAATAGATTGATAGATTCGTTGGTCTGAAAAGCTTTCCTGTTATGGTTTATGGTATACCTACGCAGTATGCACAGTCAGCTGCAGAGAATTGAAGTATTATCAAACTGTATTGTCAGTAGAGTATGCGTTGATCATTTTGAGCACTTTGTCCCTGTAGCTACTTCAGCCGCGGGCTGTACTTCTACAAATACAGACACGATTCTTTAGACATACGAGGGCTGATCCGAAAGTTGTTAGTTGCTCCGGCTCTACTCATGCGATTGCAATATGATTTATACCATTGTGAGGGATATTTCAATGCTAATTATGGCCATTATTATTTTTTTACTTATATGTTTATTTTTTATATAATATATTTTTTACTAAAAGCTGTTTTGTATGGAGTTATAAATTACGATTTTTTTCTTAGTAACTTATTGAATTTCGTATTGAAATCTTTAAGATTCAACTTATATTTACCCGGGTTTAATTATTCGGTTCCTTCTGCTATTTTCGATGTATAATGGATAAATAGGTAATTTTATATGATAAAGCACATTTTTTGAATAAGTATCTGAAATTACTACTTTTGATGAAATGACTCATTATTGACACCTATTAAGTCATAATTAGGTTTACTCAATCAAAATGATTTTTACGTAAAAAGACGATCGAGATTCGCAATTAGCAGCACCTAAAAAAATTATATGTTTTAAACTAAAAATGTTTATAAAATGATACCACATAATGGAGTCTCAATTACTAATCATCCTGGCTGCTGGCCATAGGCTTCGGCACGTCGCAGAATAAAATATTGAAAAAAAAACTATGCGTTTTCTAAAAACGAATTGACGTCACCTCTTTACATACTCAAATATCCCTCACAATGGTATAAATCATATTGCAATCGCATGAGTAGAGCCGGAGCAACTAACAACTTTCGGATCAGCCCTCGTAGTACGGTTCAGCATTATCGCGTCAAAAGTATCTACCACCCTCTAATAATTTAGTGTTACATGATAGTAGTGATGGTCTCCTTTAAATCGTAACAGTCTTTTTTAGGGTCCCGTAGCCAAATGGCAAAAAACGGAACCCTTATGGATTCGTCATGTCTGTCTATCTGTCACAGCCACTTTTTTCCGAAACTATAAGAACTATACTGTTGAAACTTGGTAAGTAGATTTATTCTGTGAACCGCATTAAGATTTTCACACAAAAATAGAAAAAAAAAACAATAAATTTTGGGGGTTCCCCATACTTAGAACTGAAACTCAAAAAAATTTTTTTCATCAAACCCATACGTGTGGGGTATCTGTGGATAGGTCTTCAAAAATGATATTGAGGTTTCCAATATCATTTTTTTTCTAAACTGAATAGATTGCGCGAGAGACACTTCCAAAGTGGTAAAATGTGTCCCGTCCCGTCCCCCCCTGTAACTTCTAAAATAAGAGAATGATAAAACTAAAAAAAATATATGATGTACATTACCATGCAACCTTCCACCGAAAATTGGTTTGAACGAGATCTAGTAAGTAGTTTTTTTTTAATACGTCATAAATCGTAAACCGCAATTTTATTATGTTACTTGCTGTTGCGGAACCCTTCGTGGGCGAGTCCGACTCGCACTTGGCCGCTTTTGTTAATTAAGCTATTAGAGAATGATGCTGACTGTAAAGTAATAAATACTCGTCCGTATGGCGTCCAAAACATCACGGAAAAAATGTAGTGCCTAGAAATTTTTCGGTGCCTTTAAACCACCTACCTACTTTCCTTATGATTAAATTTGTCAATGGGATCTCGGGATTCTAATAATGAGACACATTCTGATACGGGACTCGTATCAGAATGTGTCTCATTATTGATTACTATGTTTTGGCGGCCCTAAGACGTAACTCACGGGAATATATGTAGAACCCGGGTGTCTGTTAGAAGGAAGAATGATGCTGCGCTGCAGTGGCTTTGTTACCTTCGTGTGAATACTTAAGCCTTGGGCGTTTAAAAATCAATGCCTCAACTCAAGCAGAATTTTGCAGTTTTTGAAAAAAGCTTAGTAGAGAAAACACGCCTATAAGTATTGAACAACACTGACTGCGTTACTGACTGGCGACTGACCGTTATAAATACAAATCGGCCTACATCGTGTATTTGTCCATAGTCGCTTGGATTTAGTTATTGTCGACGTCCATTTAAAGCTTATGGCGACGTGTAGGTATATGTTCACTCGACACAATGTTTACTCTGTCTTATTATAATTCACATGTTTTCCGTGAAAGTTTCTTTATAAAGCCAGTTTTTAATGTTTTTGATACATATTTTTTTAGTTAGGTAATTTTACAAAATGTTAAGTAAATGTTAAGATTGATATATTGTCTTGGTCCGTTTGTACAATGTATGGATTATAAGAATCCTTCCCACCACTCGTGTAAGCGTAATTTATTCTAAATCAGTGCTTGCTTTACGTATCGTTAAGAATCTTTGTATTAATAACCAAAGCGTTAATATACAGCCATAATTTTGGATTTGTGAGTTGTATACCTACAGATGTATCTATTTGTTTATTCCCGGTGAGTTTGAAACTTTTTGGTGGCGCCATATGCGCTTAAATACATCAAACCATCCATCCATTGTAGTAACTTTCGGGAATTATTTTTGTTTTTGGTGTGTTATGACCTGTAAATCGCATATAGGGTAATTCGCCAGTAACTGGCCACCTTATACTAAAATGAATTCTATTTGTAGGTAAATAGAATTCATTTTTAGTTTAGGGCGGCCAGTGGCGAATTACCCTAATATTTATTTGGTTTTGGTTATCACGCGACGAATTTGCCGCCTGAGACTTGTGTAATTTTACAAATGTCTTAACAGGTGATCAAGAACTGGGGGTCTAGCCAAGATGACAATCGTACATCGACAAACGCCAAACGAAAAGAAAAAAAATATCGGGATGACAGATGCTACGAAAAGTCACGTGACGATTCCATACATTATTTTAATTTTCATAGACTTTTCTATCAACGATTGTCGTCTAGTGTGTGTGTGTGCTAGCCCTCAAGGTGCCTAGCCAAGATGCCAATCGTTTACGTCGTAGCGAGCGATAAGCGAATGTCTCTCTATTATGCCGCACCACAATATGGAAGAGTGATAGACAGAGATTAGTTTCGTTCGCTACGGCGCAAACAATTTGCAACTTGGCTAGACCCTCTGATCTATTTACTGCGCCGATGCCAAGTTAGTGAAGCAGGCTGTTGGCTAACCGTTACATTCCAATTGAATTAAGTACCAAAGGAGTTTAATTTTGAGATCTATATCTTACCTCAATCGTGTCTTTCTTGTTGTGCATAAATTCAACAAATACATCATAATTTTAATGTGAAACAAATCTTTTATTTCAACAGTCATTTACCCTTTACACTGTTTAACCCTTTTCCAGGCATAGTACGATTTATCGACCACATACGCGCCAATAGGATTTCAACGTTAGCATTCCGATTTAAGGTTCAAATTAGATTGATTTTCGGGAATATGTGTCTTTCCCTCAAATGAATCATCAAAGCTGGATTAACTGGAATATATTTGGATTTTTGGGGAAAACCTTGTAGATTGGTGCGGCCTGGAATAGGGTTAAAGCGTTCTTATTTTATTGAAATTTTCTTTCAATAAGTACGTATTTATCGTTTTTAGTAGAGCTGAAAATACTAGCATGCTCTTATTGAAAATAGTACAGTCGACGTCAAAAATATGTTTACACTTTTGCACCTTACTCCTTTGTAATAAGGCGAAAAATTTAAACATATCTTTGACGTCGACTGTACCATCGCCCACACTATTAACAGACAGTTCATAAACCTTATTACAAAAGGCATAAGGTCCACCGATGGACAGTTAAGAGAAATACCTTTCTAATGACCTAACTCTCATTTTGACGCGTAGTCCTTTGAAGGTTTGTCATTTTTGAACCTTAATACTTAATATTCCGTGACTGTACCTACCTGCCTGTACTGTATACCTATGTACCAATTAGTATACAGGGTATAACTTTTCTCAAGTCTATAAAAAGTACTTAACTAATGAATGAATGAAAAATAACACTACTAGCAAAAAGCAGAGCTTTGTAAGGGCTCGCGGAGTTTTTCTACCTAAACCTATGTACCGGACCGCGACTTTGATCCAATCCGAGGTTTATTTCATGTTCGATCGAGTGGGTGGGTATGTAATAAGTCAGTTAAGGCCGTAACACACTATCGCACCGCACCAAGGTCGCGGTACGGTGCGATAGTGTGTTACGGCCTTTAAGAACGCAATTATAAGTGATAGCAAGAAAGACAAATACTAACCGGACCCCGGTTGCTGTCAAGTACGCCTGTTTGTTACAGCTTTTACTTTGTCCATTAAAAACGTCTCCAGACGACAAAATCAAATTGCCAATATCATCCACACGCAATATACAATTTCATAAGCGCTTATTAGATCCTACACGGTCGCCCAGTACTTTTTGTAAGGATGCCAACTGGCTTTCCTACATAATGTTGGGTCAGCGAGCCAATGTCCTTGAATTTATTTTTGCGTCCACACCACACAATTCAGCGAAAATCTATCCCGTCTGGACACCTACTGGCGGTAATCACACTGCTCCACACATAAACACACACACACAGTTCCACTAGGTACAGCCAAGGTTCAGCATTAGCTCTATCTTGGGTCCTGCTCTTCTAAGTGCTCGTTAAGACGTGTCAGATGACCAAAACAGCGTGTGCCTATGTTGCACCAAACCTGAGTTCCACTAGGTACTGCCAGGGTTCAGCATCAGCTTTATCTTGGGTACTACACCTAAGTGCTCATCAAGACGAGTCGGATGACCAAAACAGCGTGAGCCTATGTTGCAACAAACCTGAGTTCCACTACGTACTGCCAGGGTTCAGCATCAGCTCTATCTTGGGTACTGCTCTCCCAAGTGCTCATCGTGACGAGTCGGATGTCCAAAACAATGTGTGTCTATTTTGCATCAAACCTGAGTTCCATTATACCTAATGGAACAATGGCAGTACCCTGCCAGGGTTCAGATCCTCTCTATTTTGGTTACTGCTTTCCCAAATGCTCATCAAGACGAGTCAGATTACCAAAACAGCGTGCGCCTATGCTACACACCACCTGAGTTCCACTATGTACTGCCAGGGTTCAGCATCCGCTTTATCCTGGGTACTGCTCTCCCAATTGCTCATCAAAACGAGTCGGATGACCAACAGCGTGTGTCTATGTTGCACCAAACCCGAGCTCCACTAGGTACTGCCAGGGTTCAGCTGCGTTCAGCATCACCTCTATCTTGGGAACTAACTCTCCTAAGTGCTCATCAAGATGAGTCGGATGACCAAAACATAATGTGCCTTAGTTGCACCAAACCTGAGTTCCACTAGGAACTGCCAGGGTTCTGGGTCATTTTGTTGAACTGCACGCCGTCGTTGCAATTGGCGTGCAGTCGGCGTGTAGTTCCCATACAAGTTGCAGTCGTGTGTCGGCCCTAAGTCACTGAAGTTTGTATTAATATGCTTATCTTTATTTATAATTTTAGAAGTTCCAAGCAATAGTAACACTAAAGGCGCCATTCATTATATAATTACGTAAGACAATTTTTGCCAGTTTTTGACCCCCTCCCTCCACTATGTAAGAAATAATAAGAATAGGCTGACCCCCTCCTTCTCCCATTCCCCTATATTACCATATATTACATAAGAATCTAAAGGAAAAATTGAGTACCTACACGTTTGGTTTGGATTAGTGCTTATTTTTCAAAAAAAATTTTTTTGAATGTGATATATGTACCTGTACAAAGGTACTTGAGCTCGTTTAAGCTAACTCTGCACCGTGTTTGATAGCATAGTGTGGAAGTATTATTATTATGTATTTTAAACGTCATAATTTCATAGAAATTAAATAAAAAGTCGCATCTTTGTGATCTTACGTAAGAACTATGAAAACACCCTCCCTTCCCCATGTAAGAAAAAATAAGATATGTTCGACCCCCCTCCACCCCAAAATCGTCTTACGTAATAAATTAAAGGCGCCAAAACTGTTTCTCGAACTGAAAAGTTCCCTGATTTAAGTTTGCTAACACAACATGATTGATCAGTTCATCAGCGTCACAAAACCAAAATTGACCTCCGTAGTGAATAGGTATACAGCAAGATTGATTGTTCTAGTAGGTATTCACAGAAACTTAATTGCTAAATTGGGAGTCAAACCAAGCGAAGCGAGGTGGGTCTGAATCCAAAATTTTAACCCACTTTTGTATTCATCGTTGTTAATGGCGTAAGCGCCATCGACATTATTGAAATTGAAAACACCACATAGGTATCGTTGTCTGAGTACCCACAACACAAGCCTCCTTGAGATTACTTTGGGGCTTAGTCAATTTGTATGTCCAATATTTATTTATTTTTTTACTAGTAACGCCATCTGTTAGAGAAGTAGATAATTCATTATTTTGCCAACAGATGGCGCTAGTAGTAATACAAAGTGTTATTACTTTATTTTATTTTTTTAGGGTTATAAAATTATATTTTTATGTTTGATAACACATCTAGACATGAATTTACATTACTATGTCAAATTTCAAACCTAACAGTGCAGTAGTTTTTCCGTAAAGTGTACCACAAGAATGCATAGTTCGTCGAATAGTGATAGGGCTCGCTTCGCTCGCCCTAATTAACGGTAGTTAGGGGCCCTATCAGTATCACACTAGCGATTTGCAAGCGACTTGAATGCGGGGCGAGCGCGCAACGAGTTCTAGGTCGTATCAAAACCATAACAACCATTTATCTGAACCGGGCTCTTGGTCTAATCAAAAGCAGTTTACAAGTATTTGTATTTATTTATTGTATTGTATACATGTACAGTACAGTGATGCATAAGAATACATGGTGTTAATTATATATCTTAGGAATAGTACATGCTACCCTGTGAGGGCATTACAATGACTTATTTCTATACTTATGTTATGTTTTGTAACATCTTATATGTAGTACTAAAGATTAATGAATAATGGTATTATAGAATTTAATTACATACATTTAAACTTATTCTCATTAATTATAATAGTATTTGTCACATCTAATTGAGTGTCTAGTCAATTTAAATATTTGTCATTAAGGAATTCGTCTATACTATAGTAGCATTTTTTAATCAGTAGGTCTACAAGCTTTTCCTTGAATACGCTATCTCTAATCTCGGTCGTTATACTGTGGGGTTATTTATTATATATTTTAATGGCTCTTACATGGGGGCTGTTTTGATACATTACCAAATTGCACGTCGGGACAGCTAGTAAATTTTTACATCTCATATTGCCAGCTACTAGATTTTTGCGCATTTCATATAGGTGTAAGTGTTTTCTTACAAACATGGTTGATTCCAATATGTATATGTCGCAGTCAAAAGTGTGAACTGGTGAAAAGAACTTTTAACCGACAAAAACAGGCAAAACTGCTTTTGACTGAGCATGTTGGTCAAAAGTAGTTCTACCTGAAAATCATACCTATTTCTGGCAGCAGTTTCGTTTTTAGGGCGTAGCAAAAAATAATAACCCTAACCTACCTATCTCTGGGAACAGTTTCGTTTTTAGGGCGTAGCAAAAAAAAATAACCCTAACCTACCTATTTCTGCGAGTACTTTTGACTGATAGTAACAGTCAAAATTACTATTAACCAATGATATCCAGTTTGATCCACTTCCCGGTTTCCGATTGAGCTGAAATTTTGCATGCATGTATAAATCGGATGACAATGCAATATTATGGTACCATCGAGCTGATCTGATGATGATGGAGACAGGAGGTGGCCATAGGAACTCTGTGATTAAACAACGCAACCTAATTGTGTTAGGGTTTTTTTAGAATTGTCTCGATGAGTATTAGTTGTCTGTCGTAAAAAAAGTACAGTCAGCGATAAAAGCTTGTACTAAAAATAAGTTTTTGACAAAAAAATCATTTTTTTTTTTTAATTAATTTCAAGGTTATGATTACTTAGCCAATTTGAAACGGACTCTAATATAGTTTTTAGGCGAGTATTACATTCCTGGTCGCTGGTAGTAGTGGTAGTATCAAATAGTATGGATATATCGTCCGCAAAAAGTATGCATCTATCGTTAATGGCCTTTGGTAAATCGTTTATATATGCAATAAATAGTACACAAGCATCCCAAAACGCTTCCCTGTGGTATGGAACACGTGGTACGTCGCATTTTGGATCTTATTTCTTCGATTTCCCCTGTTGCGTGGTTAAAGTATTCTATTTGCACACATTGTTCGTGGTTTTCTAAATAAGATTTAAGCCAGTTGTGTGCTTTTCCACGTATCCCCATATTATATAATTTTGAAAGCAATATTTTATGGGACACCCTATCGTATGCTTTGGTCATATCTAGTAGTAAGCTTACTCCGTATCTCTTTTGATTTATAAAGTCTAATAGAATTTCCTGTATAAATTTGTAAACTGCTAGCGTGGTTGAATGATTTTTCCTAAAGACATTTCCCACAAAACATGGCGCAGTAGCGTCAAACTGGGGGCATGTTTTTTTTCGTAGACTTAAAATCTCTCCTAAAATCAATATGTATATGGGCGGGACTGCCGGAACATTAGATACAAATTTATTTAGCAATTTAAATCAAACAACAAAATTACAAATACCATAAAAAGTAGGTAAAAGCATTTTTTGGAACGTAAGCTCCTTAGTTACCAGACGGTTTGCTGATGGGGGCTAAGCGAAAAAACCGGCCAAGTGCGAGTCGGACTCGCGTTCCAAGGGTTCCGTATATTACACAATTTTTAACAATCAGTGCCGGATTAAGATATTTTGATGCCCTAAGCATTTCTAGGTGCCCCCTCTCCCTAGGGTCATCAAGATTACATTGATTTTTTGGTAAATTGAGAGAAGTTCATTGCCGCATTACAGCTGAGAATGGAAATCAGTCACATCATTTTATCACGAAAATTGACAGTGCCGCAGCAGTAATGTTGCAACAGAGTATACCTAATGCTGTTGCAGTCGCCACCCGAATGTCACCTTTATCATAGCTTAGAAAGTAATAGAAACGCGAGCGAAGCGAGCGCGGAAATTTTTCGATATAAAAACGCAATATGATAGACAGTTGTACATTTTTACTTTTAGTATGGAAATCAGTCACATCATTTTATCACGGAAGTTGACAGTACTGCAGCAGTAACGTTGCAACAGAGTAATGTTGCTGCAGTCGCCACGTGAATGTCACCTTTATCATACCTTATAAAGTTATTGAAAACGCGAGCGAAGCGAGCGCGAAAATTTTTCGATATAAAAACGCAATTTAAGTTATAGTCCCAACCAGGCGCGAATCCAGGATTTCATACAGAGAAGGGATGGGACAGTTTTCTATCAGCCTAGTTTCGCAGAGGGCTCGATATTTAAGGGTCTCAGCGAGGTTGTTTTCATGCATAAAATATGCAAGAAAGCAGAGAGCTTGGAATTGAATTGGCGAAGTGTGAGAAAGGCAGTAGGCCCAGCTGCGAAAGAGGAAAGCTTGGATTTGGATCCACGCCCAAGTGTAATTAAGGCAGAAGATCAACTTTGCCGTAAGGCAGAAGGCCTCGCATAAGACCTAACGCCGAACCGCAAAAGAGTGGGTTGAAATCGAATCTATGCATGTAATCACGACTCTTCTACTGCTACCGATTGTTTCCCAAAGAATTACGCGCCATTATTTTTGCAAATTAGCTTTTGGACAGCTATAAAAATCGTGTGGTAAAAACGATGTGTCTGTCCCTAATTTTAAAATTTGTTCACCTTTTTCAACCTGGCATTTTGGTGCCCCCCCTGAACGTGGTGCCGTAAGCACGTGCTTGTTTTGGTTATTGGTTACAAAGTCTTTATTAATTCAACCATTAAAGTCGACGAGTACAAAAAACTTTGAGCTAGCTCTCAATTTAACATATTTTTTTAAACATTATTTTTAATTTGACCTTACAATTACTCGTAAGTAGGTAAGACCGTTAAATATTTAAAATGATTATCTTATCAGAAAATTATCACCAATTACTCTAAGAAAACTACTACTCTAAGTAATCCGGCACTGTTAACAATGTATTTTTTATGTGAAACGTGAGTGAAATCTCTTTAAAAAATCCGTAGGGGTCGGATCAAAAACTGTAATTAAGTCCGACTCACGCTTGACTGTACATTTCTAATAGGTTTTCCTGTCATCTATAGGTATAGACCTATTTTATGTATTTTTTTAAAAATTGAAGACTAAGTAGTTTCGGAGATAAGGGGGGGGGGGGAATGGTCATTTTTTGCCTATTTTCTTGAATAACTTCTAAACTGTTTATTCGAAAATTATAAAAAAAATATATTTGAGATCCTTACAATAAGCTCTTTCATTTGATATGTAACATGATATAGTTTGAAAAATTAATTTTTTTCATTTACCCCCCAAAAGTGGCCCCCATGTTTAAAATTCATTTTTTTACGTTACATGTCCGTATTTGGGTCACAAACTTACATATGTGTACCAAATTTCAACTTGATTGGTCCAGTAGTTCCGGAGAAAATCGGCTGTGACAGACGGACAGACAGACAGACAGACAGACGCACGAGTGATCCTATAAGGGTTCCGTTTTTTCCTTTTGAGGTACGGAACCCTAAAAAGTGTAAGATTTTGCCGTCACAAGCCATACTAGTGCGACATATGCAAGAACAGAACAAAACAAAACATGAACACGTCACCAGCCTTTCTTAACTTCGTTCCAACCGAACGTTCCATGACACTTACCACTTTTTTTGTTCCGCGTAGTACCTTTGACCGAATGACCCAGTCGGTTTGCTTAAGTATTTTCAATCTGTTAAACACACTTAAATCCAGAATAAAAATAAAAATAGAAAACAATAGTGGCATGAATGTCTTGAGGCAAAATAAGGTTCTTATCTTCTAATACGTATCTCTTATCTTCTAATCGATACGAGACATACCTATATAAATGCCCATTAATCTCCATTTGACCGCATAACGTCAGGTACCCAACCAGAACCATGCGAGCTTTGATTCTTCTCGCCCTTTTGGGCTTCGCTGCCGGTAAGATTATATTTATTTTTATTTAAGTAATTTTTTCCTTGCCAACTGTATCATAAACTCTGGAGACTTTTATGCAGATTTTTATGAATTAATAAAAATCAAATAGAATAGATAGTATAGACGGGTCCCATCATAGTAAATTTTGTAGTCACAGTAAATTTACTGCCATCCATCGACACACGACTAAAACTCAAAATGAAAACGTATAAAATTATATATTTTTTTTTTATATATATGGATAAATGATTTTATTATTTTTATATCATTTTGACCCATGTTCATACACTGATATCTATGTGTTAAAATTGTTAAATATGAAACGGTGTCGTCACGCCATCTAGCCGAGTATATTAGGCTAAAGGTGTGTGCGCCATCTATCCGAGAATGACTTTTTCTTGATTTCCGAGGCACGTTTTTTCCTTAGACTTTATTCATCTTATACGAAGTTACATATGTCTTTGATTAAAATATATAACAGTGCCATCAAAGTGGATTAAAAGGCTAGTCCAGACTGGACAATTTTTCGCACAACAACCTTCGATCCACTATGTTAGAAAGTCGTGAAATCCTTGTGTGAAATAATGATCGTGCTCTTTCTAAAGTCTCGGCACATCTCGGTGTGGGGTCAGAACAATTTAATAAAATTCAGGCCGGCTATTCGTCAACCGCCATAAATATTATAGGTACTTACAGAGAAAAAAAATTAATTGGTCAGTACCGTTGCTAATACTGGATCCCGTATCGCTAAACAAAACAAATTGTGGAGACATCCCTTAACTCCGACACAAAGATATGTAGGTACCTACTTAAGTATAAATTATAATAATTATAAACAATACATATGTGTCAGCCGTCATAATAAATAATAATTATGTTTTCAGCCGTGCCTAGGAACCCACAACGCATTGTGGGCGGCACTCCCACCACCGTGGAGGAATACCCTTACATGAGCAACATGCAATACGGGTGGTGGGGCATCTGGTGGAGTCAGGCTTGCGGGGGCTCCCTCATCAACTCACAGTCCGTCCTCTCGGCGGCGCATTGCTACTAGTAAGTAATCTAATCAACTTCATGTTTTGAACAGCCTGAGAAGAGGGCTTAATTCTTAAAAAAACAAAAGGCAAGATACAGTCGTTTGGAACAATAATTAAAAGACTGAACTAACAGGGTGCCTAGCCAACGTGCCAATCGTTTACGCTCCGTAGCGTAGTCATCTCTCTCTATTATGCTATAGAGACAGTTGCGTTTCGTTCGCTACAGAGCGTAAACGATTGGCACGTTGGCTAGGCACCCAGATCCCGAGTATAAAAGTAACTTGCGATCAGCGTACATCCGGCTAAAAACTTATCATTCCATTTTTAAGATCTAACTTCGCAGATAGGTACCATCACGCTCCGCGATTGTTGCGCCATTTAGGGTCCTAGCTAAATTGGTTGTTCAGTACTTATGCTATAGAATTTCCAATTTGGCAAGAACCCTAAATGGCATAACAATCACGTGTGATGACGATGACTGTACCTACATATCCACGCGAGTGGACACTCAATCGCTGTTTTCCTTGCTTCTGTGCGGTAATGCAATCATTTTTATTGTGTAGCGGCGACCGTGCTACCGATTGGCGAGTTCGCCTCGGCACCTCGCAGGCGTCGAGCGGTGGCACCGAGCACCAAGTGTCCCAGCTGATCGTGCACGCCGGGTACAGTGACAGAACCCTCGACAACGACATTGCTATCGTCCGCCTCGCCACCGCCGCCGTATACAGCAACAGCGTGGCTCCCGTCAGCATCGCTGGTGCCAACTACAACCTCGCTGATGGCACTGTAGTTTATACCATCGGATGGGGCACTCTCACCGTAAGTTAATATAGGCGATCTTGCATATTTTTTTCTATTCTCTGTTGCCGCTTTTCGGCTGTCGAACCGAAAAATAGTATGCACACCTCGGCCAGTAAATAAGATACTGGGGAAGTACCTCCACCTTACACAAAACCGCAAACAAATAACCCTCATAGTTTTGTGTTCCTGCCGCAGCCGGTGAGTAAGGTTGCCAGAGCTCAACGAGGGTGCAGAGAGTTAGAGCTCTCTGAGCTCTTATACTACTCTAAAAACGAAATCCTGCAGAAACCCGTACCCGCAAAAAACTGGACGTCAGTGGGAAAGAGCTCTTAGGGTTGGCAACGGAGTTGCAGGCGTACATGCTTATGTACGCTCTTTCCGTAGCTTTACGGAGACTGCTTACCATCAGGCGGGCCGTATGCTTGTTTACCACCGACGTAGTATTAAAAAAAAGCCTTAGATTCGGCCTTGGCCGGTAATTCCATGTGACCTGAGACATTTTTAACTTTACTGCCCTTGGTATGTAATGTACTATTTCAAACCACTGCTCGCAAATACGGCAATAGACGGTCTCAATCTTGATTAGAAAGTAATAGAGCTTAGTTGTACACCTAAACAAACAGTTCAACATTATCAGAGGAGGTCCGTCAATAACTCATGGATTCCATCATCAGATCAGATCCAAAAATATTATGGGATCACCTTGGAGGTAACTTCTTTCAAAGAAAGAATTACTCTTTCTAAAGGTCTCTGCCCACTACACCCTATCATACCATGACCGTAGTAGGAACGTGTCAGGCAAAAAAATACCTATATTCCTTGTATTAAAAAGTATGAGACTATGCCCACTAGCCGGTTCCGACACCGACCATACCCGTCGCGTGCCATACACGGACCGTCAAAAATTGTCGGCGAGGATATTTTGCCTCCGTGCCTGATACGTTCGCAGCACGGCCATGGTATGATACGGTGTAGTGGGCAGAGACCTTAATCCGATTTGCTACGTATTTGACGCACGAGCCCTCTCGGACCGCGAGGCCGTAGGCGGTCGCCCACGTCACCCACGCCTAGCGCCGCCTCTGTATTCTAAGTAGGCCTAGCAACGACCACTTTCGAATCGAGCCATAATCGTACTCTTCCATTTCCACCACTCTGTTTGATTTATTATGTTGGATTAAACTGTTAACTTTTCGCAGAGCGGCGGCAGCGCCCCTGAGCAGCTCCAGCACGTAGACATCAACGTCATCAACATGGACTTCTGCAAAGAAAGATACGCGTACCTGAAGAGTCAGCCCGGTTTCTCAAGCTGGCCCGATGTAACTGACAACATGCTGTGCGCCGGTATCCAGAACGTCGGCGGCAAGGACGCCTGCCAGGGCGACTCCGGCGGTCCTCTCGTCCACAAAGGCGCCACCGACGTCCTCATCGGTGCCGTGTCCTGGGGCTACGGGTGCGCCCACCAGGACTACCCCGGTGTCAACGCTCGCGTCAGCAGATACACCGACTGGGTCGTCGCCAACGCTTAAAAACGTAATACGAACAATAAAAACACTTTATTTATAATAATGAAACGTAGTTTTACTTAAGTACATTTATCCTTATCTGCCAATGAGACAGCTGTGTACCTATCTAATAAAACCGGACCCAATCCTAAATATAAGGTAGAGTCCAACGAAAGCGTTTCATACACCTTACTTAATTCAGTAACTGATGACAAGGACGCACCTATACATATGCCACACACACACACACGGTACGGTAACGGTACGGTTAGACACGGTAGACATATCTGTATCTCACTTCTTCGTGTTGCTGCGTCCCTGTCGTCAGTTGCTGAATTAAGTAATAAGGTGTGTGCTCTTAACCTTTGGTATGCTTAGGAGCAGATCTGCTCCATATATATTCAACTTAAACATGTATTCATTAATTTCATTATGATTGCAATATAAATGTCAAATTTTTGACATGACAAGTGATAATAACGCGACTATGATACCGCTGCAGAATTAGCTTGATCCGAATGTACTCATTTATACAGGGTCTCCAAAATGTTAACCCGTGGCCCACGGCCGAAGATTGTTTCCTTTTCGCGGGTTGGATTGTATAGAATCTGGCTCTTTTTGCTGGCCGGCTTGGCCGTAGTTTGGAAACTCAAAACCCAAATTATGACTTTTTAATTTTATCTTCCATTTAAACAGTTTAAAAATTAAACCAGTATCCGACTTTCAACTTAATCGGTCCAGTAGTTTCTGAGAAAAGCTGTGACAGACGGATAGATACACGAGTAATATCAGACCGTCTGTCTTATAAGAATAAGCAGCAAGGGTCGGAACCCTTGCTGCTTATACCGTTTTACCCAAAGGGTAAAACGGGACCCTATTACTATGACTCCGCTGTCCGTCCGTCCGTCCGTCCGTCTGTCACCAGGATGTATCTCGTGATCTGTGATAGCTAGACAGCTGAAATTTTCACAGATGATGTATTTCTCTTGCCGCTATAACAACAAATACAATACAACAACAAATAAAAACAGAATAAAATAAAGATTTAAGTGGGGCTCCCATACAACAAACGTGATTTTTGACCGAAGTTAAGCAACGTCGGGCGGGGTCAGTACTTGGATGGGTGACCGTTTTTATAGATAATGGTACGGAACCCAATCCTTCGTGTGCGAGTCCGACTCGCACTTGGCCGGTTTTTCCTTTTGAGGTACCTATTGGTACTCTAAAAATGAGAAACATCACATTGGAAAATGCAGATATGGATACCGAAAAGTGCAGGTAATAGGTAGTTATTTGTTTTACACGGGGGCAAAGTTGTTGTTTAACTGTTCGTGCTAATATTGATACCCGAGCAAAAGAAAGATTCCAAAATTGGAATCTTGAGCGTTGCGAGGGTTTCAAAGCACGAGGGTTAAACAAAATTTGCCCCCGAGTGACACAAAAAATTTTTCACCACTCCAACCCGAAGCAAATACCTATTAAATGTAAAATATCAAACAAAATCAAATCCAAATGAATGTTTTTAAATATTTATCATCCAAAATCACGGAAGAAAGAATGAGCGCGCCGCGCTCTTCCAAAAATAATCATTTAAAAGTCAATTCTACCAGCAAACATAAGAAAACAACTCAATGATTTGATTACAATGATTACTTTGCCTCACATGTGAATAAAACGCAACTTTGCTATCAGTTTTTGAAGTGCAAAGTAAGCCTTTCCGAGCTGGTGTGGTGAAAAAATATTATCGACACATCATTTTCTAAGAAAGCATCACGTGATCACCGAGGCTGGGAAGTGCCTACATATCTTTGTATAGGTAGAAAGTGTCAGACGCCTCGACTCCGACCCGGACCATTCTAGCGTAAATGAAATATTAGGGATAAAAAAGGGATAAGATATCTTGACTTAGATACTTTAAGAGTCACGCGAACCCGAAAGTTTTCGTTGCTAAAAATCATTGACGTATATCTGAGGACTGGCCTTACATGCAATAAGAATGGGGCATGAATGGAGACAGTATAGCGGTGTGACACCGCTACAACGTGATTGGTTGATACTTAAGTTCGCTTCACGCGCGCGATTGGTCTCAACTAGTTGCGTTATGGCTCCTCTACACGAATGGCCAACGCCGGCCAATCCAAGGGACGCATTTATGCATTAGAGGGAGCAAGTGATATTGCTATCTCAGTCTACCGCATGGCTGCATCCCTTGGATTGGCCGGCGTTGGCCATTCGTGTAGAGGAGCCATTAGACTGCACGATTGGCTCGAATTCGTGAGTGACACCGCTGAACCGTAAGGCCCGTCCTGTTATATACGTCAATGCTAAAAATAGTACCTAAATATGGGTACACTACATAATTCCGAAATATTTTATGCCGAATTTTAGAATATCGAATTTTATTATTCCGATTTTTAAATGCTCGACCCATCAAAATTCCGTAATTACCGAACGATGAAAATCACGAAGTTTTATATTTCCGAATAGCAAAACCGACGATTATTTTAAATTCCGAAAAACATAATTCCGAATATAACAATTCCGATAGTGAGAAACACCGAATTTAACATTTACGATTTTTGAAATCACGAATTCCGAATTGTCATTATTCCGAATTTTTGAATTCCGATTTGACTTGATTCCTATTTTAAATATGCCAATTTTTTAAATTCCGAATAACGAATTTCCGAATTTGTTGGTCACAGTTTTAACCTAACCTACACCTACTTTTCTAGTAGCAGTTGGTTTCTGTGAAGGTCACAGTTCTTACCTAACCTAACCCACTTTTCTAGTAGCAGTTGGTTTCTGTAAAGGTCGCAGTTCTAACCTAACCTTACCCACTTTTCTAGTAGCAGTTGGTTTCTGTAAAGGTCGCAGTTCTAACTTAACCTAACCCACTTTTCTAGTAGCAGTTGGTTTCTGTAAAGGTCGCAGTTCTAACCTAACCTAACCCATTTTTCTAGTAGCAGTTGGTTTCTGTGAAGGTCGCAGTTCTAACCTAACTTAACCCACTTTTCTAGTAGCAGTTGGTTTCTGTAAAGGTCGCAGTTCTAACCTAACCCACTTTTCTAGTAGCAGTTGGCTTCTGTGAAGGTCGCAGTTCTAACCTAACCTAACCCACTTTTCTAGCAACAGTTGGTTTTGTAAAGGTCGCAGTTCTAACCTAACCTAACCCACTTTTCTAGTAGCAACTTACTTCTGTGAAGGTCGCAGTTTTAACCTAACCTAACCCACTTTTCTAGCAACAGTTGGTTTTGTAAAGGTCGCAGTTCTAACCTAACCTAACCCACTTTTCTAGTAACAGTTGGCTTCTATAAAGGTTGCAGTTCTAACCGAACCCACTTTTTAGTAGCAGTTGGTTTCTGTAAAGGTAGCAGTTCTAGCATGTCCAAATGATTGCATTTTTTTGCAGATCAATTTTAAAAACAGCTGACCATTTAATTATTTCCCTTTTGAAAATCACGAATTTCATTATTCCGAGTTTACAAAAGATCGAATTTCTGAATACCGAATTATTTAATTTCCGATCGGTCAATGATTTATCGGAATAGACAAATTCGGAAAAAAAAATTTCGGATCTTTTTTAAATCAGAACTTTAAGCTTTCGTTCTTAAGACAATCGGATTTTAAGAGCCAACGGGAGTGGTCATTTCTCCATACAAACGTACTCCTCGTTTTCCTCCGTGGTTTTTGAAGCTAGAGCAATGATTTTTTCAACACAGATTAATATTGTCAATATCTGTGTCGGACCGTTTTGCTTTTTTTGATATTTTTGTTTTTTAAGGCGCTAGAGCCCTTCAAAAATGTCCTAATTGACTATGCCGCAATGAGAGGCGTGGCATTCAAAACTGATATCAATTAGCCAAAAAGCAAAACGGTCCGACACAGATAATTTCATAATCATTTTGATTTCCAAATTTGGTTACGATTAGGGAATGCAAATCGGTTATTTTCGGTTATTTTTTGTATGGAAATTATCGGTTATTAACCGAAACCGCGGTTATTTCCATACAAAAAATAACCGATTTGCATTCCCTAGTTACGATTGGTTAAGTTTTGGAGGAGGAAACAGAGGAGTACGAAACCTCGATTTTTGAGATTTTTACGCAGGATTTTTCGCCTTGTCCTTATCGCACTACTTTTAGGTGCCAATTCCGTTAGTGAGACGGGTATATTTACCTAAAATACCGTTACCGTATACCGTTTTGTCGACTAAATAGTGTTTAGTTTTAAGTTTATAAAATACATATGTATGTTAGTCTGTAAGGTATTTGTAATATGGGCCTTGTTGCCTGAATTAAATTTCTAAATAAATAAATAAATAAAAATAAATAAAATATTTAAAACTCAGCTCCTGTTTCGTCTTAAGTATTCGGAAATAGCGCAGTCGTGATTTTCTTCTTTCGTGGTTTTCAAAGTCGTAATTTCGATATTTCGGACGTATAAAAAATCGTGATTAAGAAAATCGAGGTTATGAAAGTCGGAAAAACATATTTCGGAATATTTGGGTGTTCCCCCTAAATATACCTAATAATTTATGTGTATTACAATTTCTAATTACTTTACTACCACACATAGTATATGTAATTGAATATTCAAGTCAAATTTCATGGTATTTCAGAATGTCATTTTAAAATCGGAGCGTAATTTCGATTGCATGGCGGTGTCTTTATTAGGTTCGTGTGTCTCTTAAACACCAGTAAGTAACTACATATATCTTAAGTGCAGTAATTAGTACCTATAACATTTTAAGCTGATTAATATTTGATAAGAGGTGCATTTGAGTGTATAAATAGAAATTACTTTTCACCTCATGCCAATAGCAGGTAGCTATCCAACTAGAGCCATGCGTGTTTTGGTCCTCTTCGCCCTTTTGGGCCTGGGCGCAGGTAAGCTGTCGAATTTTTAATACCTATTTAATTTGTCCATCTGTCCAATTTAGGTACCTACCTATTTAGAATCATTTTATTTCGTTACCTCACTTTAACACCATTGTGTAACCAGCAGACATCGTAAATCTTATAGCATTTTTGGTGCAGCGGAGTGGTGTTAACGGAATTGGTATAGATAATTCCAACTGAAATGGTAAATTAAGGTTAATATTAACGTAATTAACGCTAATTAATCATTAGGGTTGAAATTGTTTATACCAATTCCGAAAATTGGCTCTCCGCTGCACCGAAAATGCTATAAAATTTACGATGTCTGGCTAGCCAGCTACGAAATACCCAGTCAGTAATCGGCTAACCGGTAACCAAATGAAAGTGTGTATTTTTTTTACTAGTTTTTAACCAACTTTCGAATAGATTATGTGAGCATTTCCCAAAGTATGGGTGTGGGTCGCGAGCGAATATTGAGTGGGCCCTGAAAAGTGAAACTACTGGGTATCTGAGCGTTACAAATTGTGGCGTAAAGCCAATGGTGGTGGACTGTATTTTTGATGTACCTATTCTAACACTATGCTGACTTACAAGAAGGTAAACGGGCTTACCGGTAGTTTTGTGTTCTGCAGCTGGCAGAGGCCTCTGCGGGTTGATGGCTGCCTCCGATGTAACTCTCACGCACTTGAATTAAGGTTTTGCTGTTTCTTGCGAATTAGGCGATCATTTTCTTCGCGATTTTGCTGTGACCCTAAATCTATCAGTTGTTATTTTTCAGACCTTTTTTCCTGTGTCGCCGGCCATTAGCTCGCTATCTCTAATAAGTCAGTATAGCAGTATTAAGGTGGAATACTAAACACCCCCCCACCGAAAGCACTATGTGACTTTCTCATAATATGAAAAAAAAGAGAAAACAGAACTTGCACATGTATAGACGCGGAAAATAAAACATATGCAATTAATGAGATAAAAAGAGGGGATTTACTGAGTATAGGGCAGAGGGCACAGTTTATTAACAGGTCTCAAAAAGGTATTGTTAGCTCTTGTGCGCAGTATTAACCTTGCGCACAATGCCGTCTAAACCGGGTTGTGTTTGTTGGACAATTGCAAGTGGCCAACTGCAAGGAGAAACTCGGTCGTGCGTGCTTGACCAACACTAAGTCTCCTACTTACATTAATATTGGGAGGCGAGGTGAACCAGTTTGACATTTGCTGTAAGGTATGTAAATAATCTTGGCTCCATTTCTTCCAAAACAGTTGGGAGCAATTTTGCAAATATTTCCAACGTGATAGATGATTTACAGGTACAGACTGCAAATCATACTCTGGTACAGCTGTCAGACTCTTGCCTATCAAGAAGTGTCCAGGGGTTAGGACATTAAACTCATGACGATTATCACTAGCCGGCAGAGCGCATAATGGCCGTGAATTCATTATGGCTTCAATTTTACAGAAAATTGTTGTTAGCTCCTGAAAAGTCAAAGTACAGAATGCACGCTGAGCGCCGCATATATCGGGCTACGCCCGACTCCTTTGGAACACGTATAACGCTTTGAGTATGAGGGCACTGAAGGCGTCTTGGCAAGCGTACAGCGTGTCACGTACGTCGGGCTACACCCGACATTTTAGTATGAGAAAGTCGAAGATGCCTGGCTTTGGACCGCGTGTAGCGCGCCACATACGTCGGGCTATGCCTGACTCTTTTAGTAGGAGGGCGCCGAAGGCACCCGGCTTTGGCAAGCGTACAGTGTGTCACATATATACGACGGGGTATGTCCGACGCTTTGAGTATAAGGGCGCCGAAGGCGCCCGGCTTTGGCAAGCGTACAGTGCGCCACGTACGACGGGCTACGCCCGACGCTTTGAGTATCAGGGCGCCGTAGGCGCCCGGCTTTGGTAAGCGTACAGCGTGTCATGTACGTTGAGTATGAGGGCGCCGAAGGCCCCCGGCTTTGGTAAGCGTACAGCGTGTCGTACGTCGGGCTATGCCCGACTCTTTTTGTATGAGTTAGTCGAAGACGCCTAGCTTTGAACCGCGTGCAGCGCGCCACATACCGCGGGCTACGTCCGACTCTTTTAGTATGAAGGCGCCGAACGCGCCCGGCTTTGGAACTGGTACAGCGCGTACTGGTACGTACGTCGGGTTACGCCCGACGCTTTGAGTATAAGGGCGCCCAAGGCGCCCGGATTTAGGAAGCGTACAGCGTGTTACGTACGTCGACTCTTTTAGTATGAGGGCGCCGAAGGCGCCCGGCTTTGGAACGCGTACAGAGCGCCACTTACGTCAGGCTACGCCCGACGGTTTGAGTATGACAGCGCCGAAGGCGCCCGACTTTGTCAAGCGTACAGCGTGTCACGTACGTCAGGCTACACCCGACTCTTTTAGTATGAGGGTGCCGAAGGCGCCCGGCTTTGGAATGCGTAAAGCGCGCCACGTACGTCGGGCTACGCCCGACGCTTTGAGTATGAAGCGCATGCAAGATTTCGTAGTACAGGCCTCGACACCCATAAACAGTACTACAAGGACTTAAAAAGCATAGTTAGCACTGCCCTTTTCACCGAAAAGTCGGCCTTTTTCAAGTCTCGTATTAATCATAATCAAAATAATCCCCGACTTCTTTGGCAAAATATTAAAAGTAACATGCCTTCAAATTTCAATAACCCAGACCAGATTAATAATCATTTTCTAAATCTTCCAGGGGGAAGAGGCGTCACCATATCCAGTCTAACATATTATGAGTTCCATAGATTTGGCCCCATTAGTTTTAGGTTAAAACCAGTCGATGAAAACGCTGTTCTCAAAGTTATTAGACCTTTTTCAAGCAACGCAGCAGGTACTGATGGCATCACATTAAACATGATTGATTTAACTTTACCTAAAACTTTGTACACTATCACTAAAATGATTAATCAATCTATAATTTCCGGTATTTTTCCAGACGACTGGAAATCGGCTATAGCTAAACCAATACCTAAAACACCGGAGCCTACGGATTTAAAGGACCTCAGGCCAATAAGTATTCTCTGCTTCTTGTCAAAAGTCTTGGAAAAGATCGTTTGCCTGCAGTTGACTGCGTTTTTAGAAACAAATAATATATTGCCGAATAATCAGTCTGGGTTTCGCAAAGCGCGCAGCACAGCCACGGCCCTTCTGGACGTGATCGATGATGTACTAACAGCACAGGATAAGGGAGAAGCATCCATCTTAGTCCTACTCGATTTCTCCCGTGCCTTCGACGGCTTCGACACAATAAATGTCTCGCTGCTTTTGTCCAAACTTGCGTACTATGGTTTTGATAACGGAACAATAAAGTGGTTTGATAGTTATCTCTCGGGTCGTTCACAGAGAGTTAGGGCTGCGTAACTCTTCCGGATTGACAGATTTCTCTCTAAAAACCTTTGTAAATTGCGGAGTCCCTCAGGGATCGATTTTAGGACCGATTTTGTTTATTTTGTACGTGGCGGACATTACATGTTGCATAAAAAATTGTAACTATCACATGTACGCAGATGATCTGCATATCTACAAAACATTCCTTCCCCGAGAGACTGAAGCTGCCGTTGAGTTGCTAAATCAAGATCTTGCTCGTATCGTCGACTGGTCCGGACACTGTGACTTAGTTCTCAACCCCAATAAGTCCAAATTTATAGTGCTTGGTACTAAAGGCCAAGTTCAGAAGGTCACCAGTATAGACCCCAAAGTTTTACTTGGTAGGGATCTCCTTGAACGAGTCACCATAGCACGTAATCTCGGACTACTCGTTGACGAACAGCTACGTTTCGAACAACATGTACTACAAGCTGCTAAAAGCTGTTTTTATAGACTGCAAGTACTTTACCAGGTCCGTAAATACCTTAGTGTTGACATTAGAATAAAATTATGTGACACGCTTATATTATCCAGGCTTAACTATGTCGACACTGTCATTAACGGTTGCCTACTAGCTCACTCTAAGGCACTCCTTCAACGCATCCAAAATGCCTGCGCTCGGTTCTGCTTCCCCATCCCTCCACGGACTCACGTGACTCCCTATCTTAATAGTGGTAGGATGTTGAAAAAGGATGCACGACGTTCGTTGCATTTTGCGTCTCTGCTTTTCGGTGTTGTCCATCTTCAACAACCTCTGTACCTCTTTAACAAATTAAAGTTTTCCACCCGCCCGACTAGAGAAGCCATTCGACTTATCTGTCCGAGACACGGCAGTTCTGCTGCATTTCGTGGCAGTTTTCGCTACTCTGCCACGAAGTGCTGGAACAACATACCTCCGCCTATACGTAACTCCAAGACACTATCCACATTTAAACTCCAGTTTAGAAAATATCTCTTTAGCCTGCAATTGCCGTGCTCGTTGCGTCCCATGGATTTCTCAAATTGTCAGACGTAAAAGTTTTTTTACCAGAGTTTACATGAATTTAAACTAGATTTTTCAAATTTTCCAAATATGAGTATGATAAGTTCTATTATATTTCAACCTCTCAACCTCTTATAATGTCTTATACTATATATAATACCTACCCTTACCATCATAACATTAAAGCCAATTTGTAACTTTATTAGTAATTATATTATCTGTATTTTTAAATATTTTTCAAATGATTATGTTTATTTTTCTGCTTCCATTCTGCAATATTGTATGGTTGCCACTACCGTTAGGTAATAAGTTCTAAACTACCCTCCGGCCTGAGGCTCCACAGAAAACCAGCGCTGTGGTATTTATACCAGAGCATATGCTGAGTGGTGTCCTTTTGTAGCCACTATAGCGGCGCCAAATTTTATTTTAGTAGTTATCTTACTCCTTTTTTCTTTTATTTTTCACTTTGCTGGTGGACTTGTCTATTTTTGTGTAACATTTACTTTAACAATTACCCTGTATCTAGCTTTAAGTGTTTTAGTGAGTTCTTCTCTCTTTTTTGTAACTGAAGTGGCGCTGTATGTAGAAGGTTTTTACAATAAATGTCTTTCTTTCTTTCTTTCTATGAGGGCGCCGTAGGCGCCCGCCTTTGGCAAACGTACAGCGCGCTACGTACGTTGAGTATGAGGGCGCCGAAGTCGCTAGCCTTTGATAAGCGTACAGCGTGTCACGTACGACGGATTACGCCCGACGAATTGAGTATTAGGACGCCGAAGGCGCCCGGCTGGCTTTGGTAAGCGTACAGCGTGTCATGTACGTTGAGTATGAGGGCGCCGAGGACGCCCAGCTTTGGTAAGCGTACAGTGTGTCACGCATGTCGGGCTACGCCCGACACTTTTTGTATGAGAGAGTCGAAGTCGCCTAGCTTTGGAC
Organism: Cydia splendana; assembly: GCF_910591565.1. NCBI lineage: Eukaryota > Metazoa > Arthropoda > Insecta > Lepidoptera > Tortricidae > Cydia > Cydia splendana. The sequence continues at coordinate 30,524,655 of NC_085960.1, read as the reverse complement.
CGCGTGCAGCGCGCCACATACCGCGGGCTACGTCCGACACTTTTAGTATGAAGGCGCCTATAGGCGCCCGACTTTGGCAAGCGTACAGCGCGCCACGTACGTTAAGTGTGAGGGCGCCGAAGGCGCCCGGCTTTGGTAAGCGCACAGCGTGTCACGTACGTCGGGCTATGCCCGACGCTTTGACCATGAGGGCGCCGAAGGCGCCCGGCTTTGGCAAGCGTACAGCGTGTCACGTACGTCTGGCTACGCCCGACATTTTTAGTATGAGGGCGCCGAAGGCGCCCGGCTTTGGAACGCGTACAGTGCGCCACGTACGTCGGGCTACGCCCGACTCTTTTTGTATGTGAATGTCGAAGTCGCCTAGCTTTGGACCGCGTGCAGCGCGCCACATACGTCGGGCTACGCCCGACTCTTTTAGTATGAGGGCGACGAAGGCGCCCGGCTTTGGAACTGGTACAGCGCGCCATGTTTGTCGGGTTACGCCCGACGCTTTGAGGATGAGGGCGCCGAATGCGCCCGGATTTGGGAAGCGTACAGCGTGTCACGTACATCGGGCTACGCCCGACACTTTTAATATGAGAGAGTCGAAGGTGCCTGGCCTGGCTTTGGAACGCGTACAGCGCGCCACGGACATCGGGCCTTCCTTTTATTTTAATGAGTATCCCTTTCAATAATAATATTTAGTTTAATGAGATTAGCTTCTCTTAACATTTTTGTCAATTCTTACTTTCTTAAACTCAAACTTAAACCCACATGTTGCATATATATATTATTAATCGGCTATCACAGCCCTTCATTTTGATACCCTACTCGATAGGTGTGCACGATATTTTTTCTAAAAGTTGCGTATGGCGTATTAAGTCCGCCATATTGTTTTTATAATGACGTCACATAGCCTATGTCCCCCGGGATGACGTAAGGATTCTAATGATGTATCATATGTCTAAATCGGTTAAGGCATTCTATGTTTTTGGGCAGTCGTGTAAAAAGTTTGCCCCTCCTTCTTAAGTAACGCCATAGGGGCAAACTTATCTCAATCGAGTGTTGTGGCTCCCCCCCCCCCTTTTAGGGGTTGAATTTTTATAGCCTATAACCTGGCCGGGGATTTTCTCGACAGATTTGTAAAGTTTGCTTCAAAATCCGTTCAGCCGTTTTCACGTGATGCGCGTTGAAATAAACAGACAAACAGATAAACGGACAAACAGACAAATATTCTAAAAACTGTTAGGACGTGTTCTGTTATCGATTTTATGTATCCCCAGCCAACTTTTTTTCGAATATCTTCCATGTACAGACTTTCGACCCTCTTCAGCTTTATTATATGTATAAATAGATAGATAAAAATATATAACAGTGCATGCCATCAAGTGGGTTAAAAGGCTAGTCCAGACTGGACAATTCTTCGCACAACAACCTTTGATCCACTGTGTTACAAAGTCGTGAAATCCTTGTGTGAAATAATGATTGTGCTCTTTCTAAAGTCTCGGCACATCTCGGTGTGGGGTCAGAACAATTTAATAAAATTCAGGTCGGCTATTCGTCAACCGCCATAAATATTATAACACACTGAAATTTTTTTAATTGGTCAGTACTTAACCTTGCTAATACTGGATCCCGTATCGCTAAACAAAATAAATTGTGGAGACATTCCTTAACTCCGACACAAAAATATGTAGGTACCTACCTAAGTATAAATTATAATTATTATACTTAAACAATACATGTGTGTCAGCTGTCATAATTAAGTACCTATGTAGGTAAGTATACATTATAAATATAATAATTATGTTTTCAGCCGTCCCTAGGAACCCACAACGCATTGTGGGGGGCACTCCCACCACCGTGGAGGAATACCCGTACATGAGCAACATGCAATACGGGTGGTGGGGCATCTGGTGGTATCAGGCTTGCGGGGGCTCCCTCATCAACTCACAGTCCGTCCTCTCGGCGGCGCATTGCTACTAGTAAGTAATCTAATCAACTGAACTTCATGTTTTGAACACACTGAGAAGACTGCGTAATTTTATTCTTAAAAAACAAAAGGCAAGATAACAGTCGTTTGGAACAATAAAATTAAAAGAATGAACTAACAGGGTGCCTATCCAACGTGCTAATCGTTTACGCTCCGTAGCGTAGTCATCTCTCTCTATTACTCTTCCATATTATGCGATAGAGACAGTTGCGTTTCGTTCGCTACAGAGCGTAAACGATTGGCACGTTGGCTAGGCACCTAGATCCCGATCGTATAAAAAGTTAAAAAGTAACTTTCGATCAGCGGACATCCGGCTAAAAACAATTATCATTCCATTTTTAAGATCTAACTTCGCAGATAGGTACCATCTAGGGATTGCAATATTTGCAATCCGGTCCGGCGGATACGGTAATCCGGCCGGATCCGGCACATTTATCAAGATACCGGATCCGGCAAAATTCACCGGATCCGGTAAAGGGAATCAAAGCGCTAAAATATAAAATAACAGCTTAAAACACTGCTAAAATTTAAAAGCTCTCGCCAATATTCGAATTTTATCGCTCGCAAACAGCAACACAACTTGTTTGTTAGTTGACGCCAGTCTTCTAGCCGACGAAATATGTGTCGTCGTAGCGTTGAGATTTCCGTGCACCGTAAGTTATTTGGTTTATATTCAATGTATTGTGTTGTTACATTGTAATTTAATGTACATGTTCTTTCGTTTTATTTTGTACAAACCATTATAGCCCAGTTATAATAAGTGTTACCTGCATTTAAAATATAATGAATAAATATTTATAAAACATCATTCAGCACTTCAGTGAACTTAATTTAACTGTTAAATGTTTTGTTGAATTAAAAGTAATTAGAGGTATATGTGTTGACTTTTGACGACCGGTCTGACCTAGTGGGTAGTGACACTAGTGACCCTGCCTGATAAGCCGTGATCCTAGGTTCGAATCCCGGTAAGGACATTTATTTGTGTGATATTTGTTCCTGAGTCATGGTTGTTTTCAATGTATTTAAGTATTTGTATATTATATATATCGTTGTGTGAGTACCAAGTTACCAACAACACAAGCTTTCTTGAGCGTACCATGGGGCTTAGTCAATTTGTGTAAAAATTTCCTATAATATTAATTTATTATTATTATTTATTTGTTATTTTGTTTTTATTATGCTACTAAATAAAGCGGAAAAATGTAGTAGTAGTAGTAAATACTTTATTGCACAAAACAAGTACATAACACAGAGAGAATACCGTAAATGTGTACAAAGGCGAACATATCCCGTTAAAAATGTTAAATGTTTTGTGTGAATAAATGTTTTAATGTATACTTGTATAGGTATGCACGTTCATTGATTTTGTTTGCTCAAACTAAAATGGTTGAATTGAAAGCACCTTTTTGTGGGAAATCTGGGTTGGGCTATAGATATTTTAAGATAAAAAGAAGATTTCATTTGTGAGACTGATTATTGTAATAAGACTTAAATAAATAATAAATAAATAAATATCTATTATAAGACATTCTTACACAGATTGACTAAGTTCCACAGTAAGCTCAAGAAGGCTTGTGTTGTGGGTACTCAGACAACGATATATATAATATATAAATATGTACTTAAATACATAAAAAACAACCAAGACTCAGGATTTGTGTCATCACACAAATAAATGCCCTTACCCCAGTAAGGGCCGGTCGTCAAAACTTAGTGGTTAGTGGCCAAGACTTAGTGGAAAAGTATTAAAAACGTTGATTTTTGAAACTTAAAACAGCTGTTTTATTAATCCATTAAAAAATATCCTTAACTTCGCATAATATAACGCTAAAAAACATAATAAAATACGTGACTTGATGATTTTTTTATCCGCAATACCAATCCGGCCGGATTCGCCAGATTGAGGCCAAAATCCGGCCGGATCCGGCCGGATTCAAAACCAGACCGGATTGCAATCCCTAGTACCATCACGCTCCGCGATTGTTGCGCCATTTAGGGTCCTAGCTAAATTGGCTGTTCATACTTATGCTATAGAATTCTCAATTTGGCTAGAACCCTAAATGGCATAACAATCACGTGTGGTTACTGTAGGTAGGTACATATTCACGCGAGTGGATGTTCAATCGCTGTTCGCCTTGCTTCTGTGCGGTAATGCAATCATTTTTATTGTGCAGCGGCGACCATCCTACCGATTGGCGAGTTATCCTCGGCACGTCGCAGGCGTCGAGCGGCGGCACCGAGCACCAAGTGTCCCGGCTGTCCGTGCACGCCGGGTACAGTCCCAATACCCTCGACAACGACATTGCTATCGTCCGCCTCGCCACCCCCGCCGTATTCAGCAACAGCGTGGCTCCCGTCAGCATCCCTGGTCCCAACTACAACCTCGCTGATGGCACTGTAGTTTATACCATCGGATGGGGCACTCTCACCGTAAGTTAATATAGGCGATCTTGCATATTTTTTTCTATTCTCTTGTTGCCGCTCTAGTTGCCGCTTTTCGGCTCCGTCGAACTGAAAAATCGTATACACACCCCGACCAGTAAATAAGAGACTGGGGAAGTACCTTCACCTTACAGAAAACCGCAGACAAATAACACTCATAGTTTTGTGTTCCTGCCGCAGCCGGTGAGTAAGGTTGCCAGAGCTCAACGAGTGTTAGAGCTCTCGGAGCTCTTATACCTACTACTCTAAAAACGAAATCCTGCAGAAACCCGTACCCGCAAAAATCTGGACGTCAGTGGGAAAGAGCTCTTAGGGTTGGCAACGGAGTTGCAGCCGTACATAGGCTACTGAGACTGCTTACCATCAGGCGGGCCGTATGCTTGTTTACCACCGAATTGGTATAAAAAAAGCCTTAGATTCGGCCTTGGCCGGTAATTCCATGTGTCCTGACACATTTTTAACTTTACTGCCCTTGGTATGCAATGTACTATTTCAAACCACTGCTCGCAAATACGTCAATAGACGGTCTTAATCTTGATTAGAAAGTAATAGAGCTTAGTTGTACACCTAAACAAACAGTTCAACATAATCAGAGGAGTTCCGTCAATTACTCATGGATTCCATCATCAGATCAGATCCAAAAATATTATGGGATCACCTTGGAGGTAACTTCTTACAAAGAAAAAAAGAATTACTCAAATTCGGTTTGCTACGTATTTGAGGCACGAGGCCTCTCGGACCGCGAGGCCGTAGGCGGTCACCCACGTCACTCAAGCCTAGCGCCGCCTCTGTATTCTAAAGCAACGACCACTTTCGAATCGAGCCATAATCGTAGTCTTATTCCAATTCCACCTCTGCTTGATTTATTATGTTGGAATAAACTATTAACTTCTCCCAGAGCGGCGGCAGCGCCCCTGAGCAGCTCCAGCACGTAGACATCCACATCATCAACATGGACTTCTGCAAAGAAAGATACGCGTACCTGAAGAGTCTGCCCGGTTTCGCAAGTTGGCCTGATGTAACTGACAACATGCTGTGCGCCGGTATCCAGCACATCGGCGGCAAGGACGCCTGCCAGGGCGACTCCGGCGGTCCTCTCGTCCACAAAAGCGGCTCCGGCGTCGGCCACGTCGTCTTCGGCCACGTCGTCGTCGGTGCCGTGTCCTGGGGCTTCGGGTGCGCCCACCCGGACTACCCCGGTGTCAACGTTCGCGTCAACAGATACACCGACTGGATCGTCGACAACGCTTAAAAACGTAATACGTATAATAAAAACCCTTTATTTATAATAATGAAACGTAGTTTTACTTTTAAATACATTTAAGGCCCCATTTCTATGTAGGAACAAGCCATCCGTCTTACGGCTATGTATCTAATGAAACCGGACCCAACCCCAAATAGGTAGGTCCGACGAAAGCGTTTCATACACCTTACTTAATTCAATATTTGCATGACGACAAACGACAAGGACGCACCTACTCGTTAGACACGATAAACATATGTATCTTAACTTCTTCGTGTTGCTGCGTCCCTGTCATCAGTTGCTGAATTAAGTAATAAGGTGTGTGAAGCTCTTAAGCTAACTTTCACCGACTTGAATAGTTGAATAGAACAAAGTGTCATTATAAATGTCATTACAAATGGCATGCAGAATTAGCTTGGTCCGAATCTACTCATTTATACAGGATTTCCAAAATTTTAACCTGAGGCCCACGGCCGAAGATTGTTTCCTTTTCGCGGGTTGGATTGTATAGAATCTGGGCTCTTTTTGCTGGCCGGCTTGGCCGTAGCAAAGACATATGTAACTTTGGCCGTAGTTTGGAAACTCAAGACCCAAATTATGACTTTTTAATTTTATCTTCCAATACACAGTTTAAAAATTAAACCAGTATCCGACTTTCAACTTAATAGGTCCAGTTAATTTCTGAGAAAAGCTGTGACAGACGGATAGATAAACGAGTAATGAATGAATAATATTTATTTCAGGACTAGTCCCATTTATGTTAGTAACAAGTTAGGTACATACTTAAAATTAGTGTTAGAGCAAATTCAAATTCAATTCAAATAATTTAATTCAGAATAAAATTCCATATACATTCTATTAACAATAAAATTAAAATTAACTAAAACTATAATTAAATATGTTAGTAACATTAGGTAATTCTTAAAAAAACTATGTTAGCACACAAGATACAAATTGGTAGAGAAATATGAAAGAGACCTACCTACACTTAATTAACTTTATTTCCCATTTATTTCCCCACTGTGGTGTGGAGTTGAATCCATCAAACATCATCAAACATCAACATTTATTCAGCAAATAGGCCACAAGGGCACTTTTACACGTCATCATTGAATTTACATACAAGGAAAAATAATAACATCAACAATTTTATAAAATAAAACTAACAATTCAATCTAACGTACTCGTATTACAATTACTAAGAGATGTATATGGTCTCTTAATGTCGAATTACATAAAAAATACAGATACAAAACACAAAAAAAAATCTATAATATTTAGAGGTGTAAATGTCTCTAGGTGTCAGAACTATAAGATTATATAGTTTATCAAGTTATCCTTAGAGATGTATAGGGTCTCCAAGAGTCAATATCCTGTATAATTAATACATTCATTAAGAGAAAAGAAACATACGAGAGCAGAATGAGGCGTCTCACTGTAATTAATTAATAAAAATAAAGTTACTAAGTATAATAGCTTGTGTTAGCTTAAACAGACCAGTCTCCACAAACAGCACCCGTTCACGAGTATGACGCGTATCTCAGCCATCGCCTCCCTCAACCTTCATTCGGGAAAGTGGCGACCCGATCAACGACGCCACCGTAAGCAAAGACTTTTAAGCGAGCATGACATGTTCAAGCTACAGCATCGCCACAGTATCGGGGAGTCTCACCTCTAGGCCAGTTTTTGTAGGATGGTGTTCGTGGAGCCGCGCACACGTCTCATCATCGAGGCGGCCCGTTTCCTAATTACGGCGTAAAAGCCATCAATTTGCCGCTCCGCAAACATCGTGGAGGCGCTGCAGTGTCGTGGCAGCCCGAACAGCACCCTACACGCATCATTATACTGGACACGCAGGGCGCCGTATGCACGCTGCGTATATCTGACCCATTGGCAGCACGCGTAAAAAGATTGGCAGTACGCCCTAAAAAGGGTTACTTTGACTTTATCAGTACAACGTGCAAACCGCCGGGCCAGCATATTACAACGCACAGCCAGCGCCCTACGTTCCCTCTCTATATCAAGATTGTCGCTTAAGGCGCGGTGTGTAGTAAAATGCGCTTTTTGTCACCATATTTACAGACTTTTACAAGGATTTCATGCATTATTTTCTAGTATGTATAACTTCAGTCCTTGAACTATGTTATTGCTTGTCAGAAACACGACGGCTCATTATTTTCTCGATAGAATCTTAAGTTGAAAACATGCCTAACACTGTCTTTATTTCCTTATGTTAGAAGTACTACGTCGAAAATGTATATGAAACTTACTTCAGTCGATAGCTTTTAAGTAAATCTTCATTATTGCTTGTCCTTTTATCGATACGTTAATTTTTTCATTCATCATTTGATGAATTCAACATTTTGCCTACTAAATTACACCCTACGCGGCAATACCTTGCGCCCATTCCTCACGCCAGTACGCCCGTGACCACTGTCAGCGTCGGACCTATGCTAGTTTAGCGGACGTTTCATAAAATGGGTAATCACAGTATAAATATGCAAATATGTTATACACACAATGTTTTTCAACATACTTACGAAGAAAAGCAAAATAATTCTTAAATACGGTGACATTTCAGACATTCGTCCGTCATATTGTCATTTTATAACAAGTTGGGCAAAGGCACACACCCATCTAACCAATCCGGAATTCAGTCACGATTGATAAATTGTGTAAACATATTTTAAAAGGCTATAAAATTGATCAGATTGAATAATTTTTAAACATAGATATACAGGATTCAAATATGTGGGAGTGTTTAGTGTATGGTGGTAACCATTTCAACACTTTTAGTTTCCGAGGTACCTACATGCGTTTTTGTGGAAGTGGTCGAAAAATGGCTATAATGGTTTTGTGTTTAATTGGATTAGGTATTTACATTCTAAGGAAAATAAGTGTAAGTACAATTCTGCCGCCTTAAGGAAAAAAACCATAAGTGACAATTTTTGCGAAATTGAGTTATTGACACCCTCGAAATCAGGAAGAAAAATGTGATTTTTAAATCTAGCAGTTATTTCTTTAGGAGCTACAGGTTGAAGTTAACAAAGAGATAAAAAAAGACGAATTAAGAAAACGTCGTTTTTTCGTAATTGTTCATCATAAATCATTTTTTGTGTTTAGAATAAGCAAGCTTAGCGACCTGCTCATGAAACATAAAAAAACGGTCAAGAGCATGTCGCGCCATGATCAGTATGGGTTCCGCAGTTACCCGTACGTCAAAATAGTCTGATTGAGTGATTGCAAAAACTCAAAAACAGCTGGAGCGTTCAGGTTTGCTATATTTTTCCTTGAAAGTATACTAACCACGTTCACGACTTTTTCATATTTTTTGGGCATATGGTTCAAAAGTTAGGGGAACTAGACGGGAAAACACTTTTTTTCTTTCAGATCGATTATTTCCGTACCTTCACACCCCTCCCCCCTACACCCTCAGCACACCTGCTAAGCATGGTTATCTGGACACCACAAGGTATAACTGTGCGTCTTCCTTATTTTCACTACCTACTCGCCCGAAATTGAGTGCTAGAGTTAGACCAAGTCTGCAACGATTTTGGTAGCATAGGCAGTGCAAGTGTTATTCATAATTTCATAGAAGTTTGACGTTTAAAATAACACTCGCATTGCGTGTGCAATCAAAATCGTTGCAGACTTTTCTTGGTCTAGCTATATTAAATTTTTAATGTCTATTAGTAAGTACTATTTTTTGTCTCATATTAATTTGGTATCATTTGATTAGATTCTCAGTTTGTCGCGGTATACACTCATATTGTATATAATTAATAATTATTTACACTCACCGTCTTACCTACCATTTTTAATTTCATTAAGTACTCATCAAAATTCGAATTTGCTAATAAATCTTATTCAATATTAATTGCCGGAAAAAATCCCGGAACTGACAATTCAGGCCGCGTAGCCAAGATGCCGATCGCTTACGCTCCGTAGCGATCGAAACGCAACTGTCACTGTCGCACTAATATGGAAGAGTGATAGAGGGACATAATGCTTTTCGTTGTCGAAGCGATAGCGATTGTAACCTTGGCTAGGCCGGCAGAATACCGATGTCGTCAGAATAAGGACGTAGACGTGCTGCGCGGGAATGGTGCGGTGCGCCGCGCGGGGCGCCCGCCTGCCTGTTCTACCACGCGTCTGCTTCACCCCCTTGAAAACGTAAAACTCGAGTATAAGAGCGCCGTGACCCAGTGGCCTAAATATTTAAATTGCTGTACCTGTTTTAACGGCCCATATAACCATTCCAGTCGCAGAATCACAAAGTGGTAACTAAATGTCAGATGTGTCGTAACAGAGTCCACACAATGTGTCTAGAATTGTTTCGAAACAAAGTGTGGTCGCCGTGTCTACACTTTTCCGTAACAAGGTGTCGACACATTTGTGTGCACTTTGCGTGCGGTTTGCGACTAAATCTGACAGCAAATTTGTGACAGCAAATGTCAATATAAAATACCTCTTGAAAACCAAGGTTTGTCAAACTACTATTAGTGTCTCGTGTGCTCGTAATTCTAGTAAGTCATCATGGGCAATGCAAATGATAATAATCGACCGAAACCATATAAACACCCAACACCCGTCAACCTTTTACAGAAAAGTTTTTAAAGAAATTCAATAAGCTACTTAGGTCAGGCAACGAATGCTCCAAAAGTTGTAGAGGGAAATGCTCGGAACACAATTTTTGACTCCGTAACTCGGTTTGACAAGTTAGGAGGTGAACATATCAAAAGTCCCCGGCCGTAGCCCTTGAGCGGGGGGGGAGAGAGGGGGCTTTGAAGGTCCCATTTTCCCGTTTTTCGATTATATCTCGGAAACTATCATCTATCTATCATTATATCTCAGCGACATGGCCACTTATACAAAATGAAAGTTAATTTAATTTGTTACAAGTTTATTCAGTCAATTTTTTCGATATGTTGAATAGTTTTTGAGATATCCGCTCTTGAAAGTTTATTTAGGGCTCTCAATTTTATCTTGATATATCTATATCAGTGAAGGTGCTAGGCCGTGTTTGGTATCGTTTTCGTATAAATCTGGGGTGCTGAATCCATTTAAGATATCACATTGACACCATTCCACAAAATAAAAATAAATCTTTTTAGGGTTCCGTACCTCAAAAGGAAAAAACGGAACCCTTATAGGATCACTCGTGCGTCTGTATGTATGTCCGTCTGAATACACAAAATAGTTCTTTACCTATAGATGACAGGAAAACCTATTAGAAATGTGCAGTCAAGCGCGAGTCGGACTTAATGTACGGAACCCTTAATACGCGAGTCTGACTCGCACTTGGCCGGTTTTTTTGAAACTCTTCTTGACGCTTAACCGCTGAACCGATTTCGTTGAAATTTGGTATAGAAATAGTTTGCGTCCCGGAACAGGACATAGGATAGATCTTATAACCAAAATCATCTTTTGAAGGTGTGAAAAGTGGCGTGGAAATTTGTACGGGAAATCAATAACCGCTGAACCGATTTATATGAAATTTGGGATGGTCTACATCTTTGATTTAGTTAAAAATGATGAAAAAACATGACTTCAAACCTAAACTTAAACAGTATTCTTCAAGAAGTCAATTCTGAATTCCCCCCTACACCTCATTTCACACCTTTAAAGGATGATTTTTGAGATAACTTATTATATCCTGTCTCGGGACTCAAAATATATGTGTACCAAATTTAAATTAAAACTGTTCAGCAGTTTAAGCGTGAAGAGGAGTTTAAAAGAAAGTATTTTAATAAGTTTATATGTTTTTACTTCGGAATGGTGTCAATGTGATACCTTAACTAAATTTGGTACTGCGAATTTATACGAAAACGATACCAAACATGGCCTCGTAGCTTTACTGTTGTAGAAGTCAAAATAAAATTGAGAGCCCTAAATTCTTATTACTTGGCCAAACTTGTGTAGAAGGAAAAGGTAAAATAAAAGTCTTCGGCAGGAATATCAGACACAAATATATTTTTTTTTGCGTTACTATTTCATTCATCAAATATAAACATACCTTGATTATACTATTCTAGTGAGATCCTCATAGATAAACAAAAACATTTACTTAAAAAATTACAAGGTCGAAATGTCACGGAACTTGTGAGAGTAATATGTGAAAAATATAAACTTTTATGACAAAAAAAATCTGGACACAATTTAAGAATCACCCAATTGCGTCGAGGAATCATCTGTATTTTTGCTTGTTTCATTACCTCCTCGCTTCTTTTTTGTCCTTTGTATTCTGTAGCAATTTGTTAGATCTGAAAATAAAGATAACTTGCGTCGTCACGGATGTCGATTTATAGGTTTTAGGGAGTGCAGAATTCGAAAACGATGATCATTTTATAATCCAAGATGGCGGCTACGTATTTTGTCATAAAAGTGGAATCCAAAATAGTCATCATTTTCGAAATCTGCGCCCCCAGAAACCTATAAAACGACATCCATGACGACTTTTATGACATAGTGCATAGCCGCCATCTTGGAATCCAAAATAGTCATCATTTTCGAAATCTGCGCCCCCTAAAACCTATAAAACGATATCCATGACGACTTTTATGACATAGTGCATTGCCGCCATTTTTAAATTGAAAATGTTATCATTTTCGTAATCTGCGCCCCCCAAAACCTATAAAACGACACCCATGACGACTTTTATGACATAGTGCATGGCCGCCATTTTGGATTCCAAAATGGTCATCATTTTCGAAAGCGGGGCCCCCTAAAACCTATAAAACGACATACATGACGACTTTTATGACATAGTGCATGGCCGCCATCTTGGAATCCAAAATGGTCATCATGTTCGAAATCTGCGCCCTCTAAAACCTATAAAACGACACCCATGACGACTTTTATGACATAGTGCATGGCCGCCATTTTGGAATCCAAAATGGTTATCATTTTCTAAATCTGCGCCCCCCAAAACCTATAAAACGACACCCATGATGACTTTTATGACATAGTGCATGGCCGCCATTTTGGAATCCAAAATGGTTATCATTTTCTAAATCTGCGCCCCCCAAAACCTATAAAACGACACCCATGACGACTTTTATGACATAGTGCATGGCCGCCATTTTGGATTCCAAAATGGTCATCATTTTCGAAAGCGGGGCCCCCTAAAACCTATAAAACGACATACATGACGACTTTTATGACATAGTGCATGGCCGCCATCTTGGAATCCAAAATGGTCATCATTTTCGAAATCTGCGCCCTCTAAAACCTATAAAACGACACCCATGACGACTTTTATGACATAGTGCATGGCCGCCATTTTGGAATCCAAAATGGTTATCATTTTCTAAATCTGCGCCCCCCAAAACCTATAAAACGACACCCATGACGACTTTTATGACATAGTGCATGGCCGCCATTTTGGAATCCAAAATGGTTATCATTTTCTAAATCTGCGCCCCCCAAAACCTATAAAACGACACCCATGACGACTTTTATGACATAGTGCATGGCCGCCATTTTGGATTCCAAAATGGTCATCATTTTCGAAAGCGGGGCCCCCTAAAACCTATAAAACGACATACATGACGACTTTTATGACATAGTGCATGGCCGCCATCTTGGAATCCAAAATGGTCATCATTTTCGAAATCTGCGCCCTCTAAAACCTATAAAACGACACCCATGACGACTTTTATGACATAGTGCATGGCCGCCATTTTGGAATCCAAAATGGTTATCATTTTCTAAATCTGCGCCTCCCAAAACCTATAAAACGACACCCATGACGACTTTTATGACATAGTGCATGGCCGCCATTTTGGATTCCAAAATGGTCATCATTTTCAAAATCGGCACTCCCTAAAACCTATATATCGACACCCATCTCGACTTTTATGACAAAGTGTTTTGCTACCATCTGCATGCAAGACATTTCTATTATTTTTACGTACAAAAATGGCCCCCTGTCAACTTTCAATCGAGATTTAATCGATAATTTATTCGATTAATATTCAGATTAATTCAATTTCAATCTATGTTAGGTCGACTAAACTAATCGCGATTAAAATTTGAGAATTAACTTTTTTATTCCATTAATTAGTCGAATAAACAGTTAATCGATTAATGCCCATCTCTGACCACGGCATTTTTACACTTTGAGAATATCTGAAAACAAATCAACACAAGGAGCCATTTTGCAAATCCAGTAACTTTGTTATTACTTTTGACAGCGCGTGTCATGTGTCAACACAGAGTCGACACAAAGTCGAAACATTGCAACTACTTTGTGACTGCAATATTTCTCAGCCTTAAACCATATTTATACATCATAATTAACAAGTTTGGTAGTATGTAAAGCGTTATTTCTGTTATTTAAGTATAGTATACGCATCGAAGTACTAAAAATGCTTCAAATAATATAGTTATGAACACAGGCACTGAGAAGTAAACAATTTCATTTCCGGCTAAACTACAACAATGTGGTGGCGCGTTGATTATATTACACTTAGTTTATCAAATCACTCGAGCAGTTTAATTCCCCATAATAATTTAAGTCATATTGTAATATAAATGCAAACAATATATAATTACGTCTTGTAATCCGTTTAAGAGATGGCGTATTAATGTCACTTATTTTTATTTAAGTATTTTTCCATCTGACAGTTTCCATTTGACAGGAACAAAATGAACGAATGAACGAATGATTTTGGCATAAAGTAGTCGCAAACCCGAAACAATGTGTGCACACGGCGACCACACTTTATGTCACTTTGTGTCATGTGTCGACCCTTCCCCATTTCTGGTAACTGTGTCGACACGGCGACGACTCTGCGACTGGAATTGTGACCGAAACAGACGGTGTCGACACAAGATGTGTCAACACCGCGTCGTAACGGCGACTGGAAATGGTTGTATGGGGGGGCCCCATATAACCTGACAGGTGGTACATCGATATATGTTTTAGTGCCAGCCTTGAAAACCATGAACTCGCTCTTGTCTGCGTTCTATTTAAGCCCATGGGCCTCCGCGTATGACTCACAGATGCGCAACATTTTCTGTAACGCACTAATCGAGGGGCTGAGCAACACCATATCATCGGCATAAATGATGTTGTTTATGCAAACTCCGTCTACTGAGCATCCTACGCTGGGGTTGCTGAGCTCCTCGATGAGCCGGTTCATGTACAGGCTGAAGAGCCGAGGCGAGCTTAACCCCCCTGCCTCACCCCGCACTTCCGAGTGCGCACCCGCCCATTTAACATTGTTTTTCTGCCTGCTGTACCAGTACCTCATAATGGAAATTACTTCACCAGGTATGTTAGTCTCTTCCTTCATCTTTAGCCACAGCCTATCGTACGATAACAGGTCAAAGGCCTTTGATAAATCCAGATAAACGGCAAATAGAAGAAGAAGAAGAAGAAGAAGAAATACATTTATTTAACATCTGGGTATAGAATAACATACAGAACAAGTTACATAAACTACTTAGATGCTAAACAGGATCCCCACTCAGCATAATGCCACGGCAAGCCATGACGCTGATTTTCAGTGGGTACCTGACTTAAAACTAATCTACATCTAAACTAAAACTAGACGAGTGACAACACGCACTTCAACACAGATTACAAAATACAATCATACAATAAAAGAGGGAAACTACAACAAAAAAATAACTTAAATTAGACGGTAGTTTATCATTTTTTAGCAAGCTTAACGTTGCGGACTGTGAGATTATTGGGTAACGTATCATAAGCAAGCAGGCAAACAGAAAAGAGAAAATTAAGTGATTTGTTCGTTTAACAAGTATGCTCGATATTTAGATTTAAAAGTGTAAGGCGATTTCAGTGCACGGATAGGCGGCGGAATTAAATTCCAACACTTCGCGGCAGCACACCTAAAACTACCACGAAACGCAGCTGTCTGGTGAGGAGGACAGACAAGCTGAAGAAACCTTGCAGACCTAACCTCGTTGGACCTGGAGTTACGTGACCATAAAAGCTTGTTGTAGAGGTAGGATGGCATCTGTTTGTTGATAACACCGAAGAGCAAGATTGCTAAATGGAGTCTTTGACGAGTAGACATTCTTAACACACGATTTTGATTTAAATATGGCGTCACATGAGCTCGCGGCGGAATATTATAACAGAAACGCGCACAGGCATTTTGTACTCGCTGAATCAGCCGCTGCGTGCGCGACAATAAGCGCGGCCCGTACACTATATCGCCATAGTTCAGTGTTGAGAGCACCAGCGCCTCACACAGTTTAACTCTAAGCTCAACATGTAAGAATTCGCGTATTTTGTACAAGACTTTCAGCCGGTAGAAGCAGTTGCGTACTGTGTTCTGCACATGTGTTTCAAAGCGGAGTTCCCCATCCATGACGATTCCCAGATTACGCGCCTCCTGGACACGTTCCAAGGGTTCGTTGTTTATATGTACTAAGAAGTAAGATTTAGATATGTTATCAATTTGATTTTTAGACCCTAGAATAATGTATTTTGATTTTGTCGGATTTAAATGAAGTGAGTTTGAGTGTGACCAATTAAATACGCGCTCCAAATCCTCATTGAGCTTATTAATTTGACTCACGCAGTTTTTGCTGTTGCAATGAATATAAATTTGGAGATCGTCGGCATATATATGGAATTTGGAGTGCATAATTACACTAGTTAAATCACTGCAATATAAGATAAATAATAATGGGCCCAAAATGGAGCCCTGAGGCACTCCTCTAGAGACTGTGCGTATATCGGACAATCTGCTCTTACCATTAGCTCCAGGTATTTCAACTAGCTGTTTTCTATTGGTTAGATAGCTCGCAAACCATTTTACAGTACCAATATCAAAACCGTAGTACGTGAGCTTAGAAAGCAGTAATGAAATGTTAATGGTTTCAAAGGCTCTCGAGAAATCTAAGAGCGCTAATACAGGTGTCTTTCTAGCTGTGTAATATTGAACAGTCTGCTTGAGACTCAGGATGGCACTTTCAGTGGATAGGCCAGGTCGGAACCCGAATTGAGCATCATGTAAATGTATGTGCCTATCCTAAATGTCTGTCAAGCAGTCTGTCCAATATCTTAGCTATAACGTTTGCTAGTGAAATAGGCCTGTAGTTAAGCAACATAAATAAAATTTAACAAATAAAACTTAAAACTTAGGTAGGGATGTACCGACTAGTCGCTGACTATCCGGCCTCATTTGTAGTCGGCGGTTGGTCGGCGACTAGTCGGCAAAAATGGCCGATTAGTCGGCACTTTATAAGTGACAGAAAAACAAAGCAAAAAGCAATAAACAGCTAATAACAGCTTTTCACCTATTTTACCCAAATTTCTATTTAGGGTGCTTACGAAAACTTTAGTTCGAATTATTGACAGTGTGGTCGCTTTCTTATGTCCGGTTGTCGTATGAAATATACCTAGCCTTAGGTTTTTTTTAGCTTTACCACCTTTTTTGCCCTTACAATTTTTACATAGATGAATAGCGCGACGATAGGGGTAAAACGATTGTTTTTAAGTGCATTTGTACCGAACTTAGAGGAAACTAATGATCGACTAATCGGCTATCCGAGCGCCGATTATTTAGTCGGCTAGTCGGCCAAATCAATAGTCGGTACATCACTAATAAAAAGTAACTTGCGATCAGCGGACATCCGGCTAAAAACTTATCATTCCATTTTTAAGATCTACCTTCGCAGATTGGTACCATCACGCTCCGCGATTGCTGCGCCATTTAGGGTCCTAGCTAAATTGGTTGTTCATACTTATGCTATAGAATTTTTAATACGCCTAGAACCCTAAATGGCATAACAATCACGTGTGGTGACTGTAGGTACATATTCACGCAAGTGGACGCTCAATCGCTGATCGCCTTGCTTCTGTGCGGTAATGCAATCATTTTTATTGTGCAGCGGCGACCGTCCTACCGATTGGCGAGTTATCCTCGGCACGTCGCAGGCGTCAAGCGGCGGCACCGAGCACGGAGGGTCCCAGCTGATCTGGCACGCCGGGTACAGTCACAGAACCCTCGACAACGACATTGCTCTCGTCCGCCTAGCCACCCCCGCCGTATTCAACAACAGCGTGGCTCCCGTCAGCATCGCTGGTCCCAACTACAACCTCGCTGATGGCACTGTAGTTTATACCATCGGATGGGGCACTCTCTCCGTAAGTTAATATAGGCGATCTTGCATATTTTTTTCTATTCTCCGTTGCCGCTTTAGTTGCCGCTTTTCGGCTCCGTCAAACTGAAAAATAGTATACACACCCCGGCCAGTAAATAAGAGACTGGGGAAGTACCTCCACCTTACAGAAAACCGCAGACAAGTAACACTCATAGTTTTGAGTTCCTGCCGCAGCCGGTGAGTAAGGTTGCCAGAGCTCAACGAGGGTGGAGAGTGTTAGAGCTCTCGGAGCTCTTATACCTACTACTCTAAAAACGAAATCCTGCAGAAACCCGTACCCGCAAAAACCTGGACGTCAGTGGGAAAGAGCTCTTAGGGTTGGCAACGGAGTTGCAGGCGTACATAGGCTACGGAGACTGCTTACCATCAGGCGGGCCGTATGCTTGTTTACCACCGACGTGGTATTAAAACAAAGCCTTAGATTCGGCCTTGGCCGGTAATTCCATGTGACCTGACACATTTTTAACTTTACTGCCCTTGGTATGCAATGTACTATTTCAAACCACTGATGCTCGCAAATACGTCAATAGACGGTCTCAATCTTGATTAGAAAGTAATAGAGCTTAGTTGTACACCTAAGCAAACAGTTCAACATAATCAGAGGAGTTCCATCATCAGATCAGATCCAAAAATATTATGGGATCACCTTGGAGGTAACTTCTTACAAAGATAAAAAGAATTACTCAAATCCGATTTGCTACGTATTTGAGGCACGAGGCCTCTCGGACCGCGAGGCCGTAGGCGGTCACCCACGTCACTCAAGCCTAGCGCCGCCTAACTTTCGAATCGAGCCATAATCGTAGTCTTATTCCAATTCCACCTCTGCTTGATTTATTATGTTGGATTAAACTATTAACTTTTCGCAGAGCGGCGGCAGCGCCCCTGAGCAGCTCCAGCACGTAGACATCAACGTCATCAACATGGACTTCTGCAAAGAAAGATACGCGTACCTGAAGAGTCAGCCCGGTTTCTCAAGCTGGCCCGATGTAACTGACAACATGCTGTGCGCCGGTATCCAGAACGTCGGCGGCAAGGACGCCTGCCAGGGCGACTCCGGCGGTCCTCTCGTCCACAAAGGCGCCACCGACGTCCTCATCGGTGCCGTGTCCTGGGGCTACGGGTGCGCCCACCAGGACTACCCCGGTGTCAACGCTCGCGTCAGCAGATACACCGACTGGGTCGTCGCCAACGCTTAAAAACGTAATACGAACAATAAAAACCCTTTATTTATAATAATGAAACGTAGTTTTACTTTTAAGTACATTTATCCTTATCTGCCAATGAGACAGCTGTGTACCTATCTAATAAAACCGGACCCAATCCTAAATATAAAGTAGAGTCCAACGAAAGCGTTTCATACACCTTACTTAATTCAGTAACTGACGACAAGGACGCACCTATACCTACGCCACACATACACACACACGGTACGGTTAGACACGGTAGACATATCTGTATCTCACTTCTGCGTGTTGCTGCGTCCCTGTCGTCAGTTGCTGAATTAAGTAATAAGGTGTGTGCTCTTAACCTTTGGTATGCTTAGGAGCAGATCTGCTCCATATATATTCAACTTAAACATGTATTCATTATGATTGCAATATAAATGTCAAATTTTTGACATGACAAGTGATAAAAACGCGACTATTATGATACCGCTGCAGAATTAGCTTGATCCGAATGTACTCATTTATACAGGGTCTCCAAAATGTTAACCCGTGGCCCACGGCCGAAGATTGTTTCCTTTTCGCGGGTTGGATTGTATAGAATCTGGCTCTTTTTGCTGGCCGGCTTGGCCGTAGTTTGGAAACTCAAGACCCAAATTATGACTTTTTAATTTTATCTTCCATTTAAACAGTTTAAAAATTAAACCAGTATCCGACTTTCAACTTAATCGGTCCAGTTGTTTCTGAGAAAAGCTGTGACAGACGGACATACAGACAGACGGATAGATACACGAGTAAGTAATATCAGACCGTCTGTCTTATAAGAATAAGCAGCAAGGGTTCCGTTTTTAGGGTTCCGTACCCAAAGGGTAAAACGGGACCCTCCGCTGTCTGTCCGTCCGTCCGTCCGTCTGTCACCAGGCTGTATCTCGTGATCTGTGATAGCTAGACAGCTGAAATTTTCACAGATGTATTTCTGTTGCCGCTATAACAACAAATACTAAAAACAGAATAAAATAAAGATTTAAGTGGGGCTCCCATACATCAAACGTGATTTTTGACCGAAGTTAAGCAACGTCGGGCGGGGTCAGTACTTGGATGGGTGACCGTTTTTATAGATAATGGTACGGAACCCAATCCTTCGTGTGCGAGTCCGACTCGCACTTGGCCGGTTTTTCCTTTTGAGGTACCTATTGGTACTCTAAAAATGAGAAACATCACTTGGAAAATGCAGATATTGATACCGAAAAGTGCAGGTAATAGGTAATAGTTATTTGTTTTAGACGGGGGCAAAGTTGTTGTTCAACCGTTCGTGCTAATATTGATACCCGAGCAAAAGAAAGATTCCAAAATTGGAATCTTGAGCGTTGCGAGGGTTTCGAAGCACGAGGGTTAAACAAAATTTGCCCCCGAGTGACACAAAAAATTTTTCACCACTCCAACCCGAAGCAAATACCTATTAAATGTAAAATATCAAACAAAATCAAATCCAAAAGAATGTTATTAAATATTTATCATCCAAAATCACGGAAGAAAGAACGAGCGCGCCGCGCTCTTCCAAAAATAATAAAAGTCATTTAAAAGTCAATTCTACCATTTCTACCAGCAAACATAAGAAAACAACTCAAAATTTGCATTTGATTACAATGATTACTTTGCCTCACATGTGAATAAAACGCAACTTTGCTATCAGTTTTTGCAGTGCAAAGTAAGCCTTTCCGAGCTGGTGTGGTGAAAAAATATTTTCGACACATCATTTTCTATAGAAAGCATCACGTGATCACCGAGGCTGGGAAGTGCCTACATATCTTTGTATAGGTAGAAAGTGTCAGACGCCTCGACTCCGACCCGGACCATTCTAGCGTAAATGAAATATTGGGGATAAAAAAGGATAAGATATCTTGACTTAGATACCTTAAGAGTCACGCGAACCCGAAAGTTACGTTGCTAAAAATCATTGACGTATATCTGAGGACTGGCCTTACACGCAATAAGAATGGGGCATGAATGGAGACAGTATAGCGGTGTGACACCGCTACAACGTGTTTGGTTGATACTTAAGTTCGCATCACGCGCGCGATTGGTCTCAACTAGTTGCGTTATGGCTCCTCTACACGAATGGCCAACGCCGGCCAATCCAAGGGACGCATTTATGCATTAGAGGGAGCAAGTGATATTGCTATCTCAGTCTACCGCAGGGCTGCGTCCCTTGGATTGGACGGCGTTGGCCATTCGTGTAGAGGAGCCATTAGACTGCACGATTGGCTCGAATTCGTGAGTGACACCGCTGAACCGTAAGGCCCGTCCTCTTATATACGTCAATGCTAAAAATAGTTCCTAAATATGGGTACACTACATAATTCCGAAATATTTTATGCCGAATTTTAGAATATCGAATTTTATTATTCCGATTTTTAAATGCTCGACCCATCAAAATTCCGATTGTCGTAATTACCGAACGATGAAAATCACGAAGTTCACCCACTTTTCTAGTAGCAGTTGGTTTCTGTAAAGGTCGCAGTTCTAACTTAACCTAACCCACTTTTCTAGTAGCAGTTGGTTTCTGTAAAGGTCGCAGTTCTAACCTAACCTAACCCACTTTTCTAGTAGCAGTTGGTTTCTGTGAAGGTCACAGTTCTAACCTAACCTAACCCACTTTTCTAGTAGCAGTTGGTTTCTGTAAAGTTCGCAGTTCTAACCTAACCTTACCCACTTTTCTAGTAGCAGTTGGTTTCTGTAAAGGTCGCAGTTCTAACTTAACCTAACCCACTTTTCTAGAAGCAGTTGGTTTCTGTAAAGGTCGCAGTTCTAACCTAACCTAACCCACTTTTCTAGTAGCAGTTGGCTTCTGTGAAGGTCGCAGTTCTAACCTAATCTAACCCACTTTTCTAGTAGCAGTTGGTTTCTGTGAAGGTCGCAGTTCTAACCTAACCTAACCCACTTTTCTAGTAGCAGTTGGTTTCTGTAAAGGTCACAGTTCTAACCTAACGAATTTTAGAATATCGAATTTTATTATTCCGATTTTTAAATGCTCGACCCATCAAAATTCCGATTGTCGTAATTACCGAACGATGAAAATCACGAAGTTTTATATTTCCCAATAGCAAAACCGACGATTATTTTAAATTCCGAAAAACATAATTCCGAATATAACAATTCCTATAGTGAGAAACACCGAATTTAACATTTACGATTTTTGAAATCACGAATTCCGAATTGTCATTATTCCGAATTTTTGACTTCCGATTTGACTTGATTCCTATTTTAAATATGCCAATTTTTTTAATTCCGAATAACGAATTTCCGAATTTGTTGGTCACAGTTTTAACCTAACCTACACCTACTTTTCTAGTAGCAGTTGGTTTCTGTAAAGGTCGCAGTTCTAACTTAACCTAACCCACTTTTCTAGTAGCAGTTGGTTTCTGTAAAGGTCGCAGTTCTAACCTAACCTAACCCACTTTTCTAGTAGCAGTTGGTTTCTGTGAAGGTCGCAGTTCTAACCTAACCTAACCCACTTTTCTAGTAGCAGTTGGTTTCTGTAAAGGTCGTAGTTCTAACGTAACCTAACCTACTTTTCTAGTAGCAGTTGGCTTCTGTGAAGGTCGCAGTTCTAACCTAACCTAACCCACTTTTCTAGTAGCAGTTGGTTTCTGTAAAGGTCACAGTTCTAACCTAACCTAACCCACTTTTCTAGTAGCAGTTGGTTTCTGTAAAGATCGCAGTTCTAACCTAACCTAACCCATTTTTCTAGTAGCAGTTAGTTTCTGAGAAGGTCGCAGTTCTAACCTAACTTAACCCACTTTTCTAGTAGCAGTTGGTTTCTGTAAAGGTCGCAGTTCTAACCTAACCCACTTTTCTAGTAGCAGTTGGCTTCTGTGAAGGTCGCAGTTCTAACCTAACCTAACCCACTTTTCTAGCAACAGTTGGTTCTGTAAAGGTCGCAGTTCTAACCTAACCTAGCCCACTTTTCTAGTAGCAACTGACTTCTGTGAAGGTCGCAGTTTTAACCTAACCTAACCCACTTTTCTAGCAACAGTTGGTTTTGTAAAGGTCGCAGTTCTAACCTAACCTAACCCACTTTTCTAGTAACAGTTGGCTTCTATAAAGGTTGCAGTTCTAACCGAACCCACTTTTTAGTAGCAGTTGGTTTCTGTAAAGGTAGCAGTTCTAGCATGTCCAAATGATTGCATTTTTTTGCAGATAAATTTTAAAATTAAACAGCTGACCATTTAATTATTTCCCTTTTGAAAATCACTAATTTCATTATTCCGAGTTTACAAAAGATCGAATTTCTGAATACCGAATTATTTTATTTCCGATCGGTCAATGATTTTTCGGAATAGACAAATTCGGAAAAATATTTTTCGGATCTTTTTTAAATCGGAACTTTAAGCTTTCGTTCTTAAGACAATCGGATTTTAAGTATTCGGAAATAGCGCAGTCGTGATTTTCTTCTTTCGTGGTTTTCAAAGTCGTAATTTCGATATTTCGGACGTATAAAAAATCGTGATTATGAAAGTCGGAAGTCGGAAAAACATATTTCGGAATATTTGGGTGCTCCCCCTAAATATACCTAATAATTTATTTGTATTACAATTTCTAATTACTTTACTACCACACATAGTATATGTTATTGAATATTCAAGTCAAATTTCATGGTATTTCAGAATGTAATTTTAAAATCAGAGCGTAATTTCGATTGCATGGCGGTGGCTTATTAGGTTCGTGTGTCTCTTAAACACCAGTAAGTATCTATATCTTAAGCGCAGTAATTAGCACATATAAAATTTTAAGCTGATTAATATTTGATAAGAGGTGCATTTGAGTATATAAATAGAAATTACTTTTTACCTCATGCCATTGCCAATAGCAGGTACCTATCCAACTAGAGCCATGCGTGTTTTGGTCCTCTTCGCCCTTTTGGGCCTGGGCGCAGGTAAGCTGTCGAATTTATAATACCTATTGAATTTGTCCATCTGTCCAATTTAGGTACCTACCTATTTAGAACCATTTTATTTCGTTACCTCACTTTAATACCATTGTGTAACCAGCAGACATCGTAAATTTTATAGCATTTTTGGTGCAGCGGGGTGGTGTTAACGGAATTGGTATAGATAATTCCAACTGAAGTGGTAAATTAAGGTTAATATTAAAGTAATTAACGCTTATTAATCATTGGGGTTGAAATTGTTTATACTAATTCCGAAAATTGGCTCTCCGCTGCACCGAAAATGCTATAAAATTTACGATGTCTGGCTAACCAGCTATAAAATACCCAGTCAGTACCTAATCGGCTAGCCGGTAACCAAATGAAAGGTGTATTTTTTTTAACTAGTTTTTAACTTACTTTCGAATAGATTATGTCAGCATTTACCAAAGTATGGGTGTGGGTCGCGAGCGAATATTGAGTGGACCCTGAAAAGTGAAACTAGGTACTAGGGCATCTGAGCGATTATAATAGTACATTGTAGGAGAGGACGGAAAACCGCTAAGTGATGGACGAGTGACTTTGAGGGCCGACACGTTAGTGGAGGCCCTCAAATAATACGAGTCCATCTTTAGCGTTTCCGGCCGAGGCATTACATAGTGCTTTTCACGAATACTGCGAGGAAATAAATAATAAAATAAATAAATATTGGGGACATCTTACACAGATCAACCTAGCCCCAAACTAAGCAAAGCTTGTACTATGGGTGCTAGGCGAAGATATACATACTTATATAGATAAATACATACTTATATACATAGAAAACACCCATGACTCAGGAACAAATATTAGTGTTCATCACACAAATAAATGCCCTTACTGGGATTCGAACCCAGGACCATCGGCTTCGCAATAAATAAGAAAACATTTGCATAACTATAAGTACTAGCCCGCGATTTCTCTGGTAGCAAATTACTAGCCACTGCCTGTGCTGTCTCTTGAATTTCGATAGGCGTCAGCGTAAGAATATCATTTTCTTCACTAGAAGAACTCATTTTTATAGCAAGCGTAGATACTTACGTGTTTCTTGTATTTTTTAGTCAAACACAATTTACACTATCCAATTCAGTGAGTATTTTCCGATCCCGCCTTTTTTACTTTTTTTATCACTTTTAAGAGGCGTTTTTCTGTTGTTTGCTTCAAACCGACTCTAAACTTAGAAGCGTTTTTGCTAAAAAACCACAAACAGCTACAAAAGTACCTTAAAAACGCCTTAAGCGTGAATCGAATGAACTGACTGAATGAATGAATGGTCATTTCTTTTTTTTTTAACAAGAAATTGGTCCTATAAATAACCTAATTTTATTTTTGAAGGAAAAAGTTACGCCAAAAAAGACCTTTTATTGATTTTTATGTTTTAAATGATAAGCCCCCTCCAGACTATGCGCGTGAATCGCGGGCGAAGCGGCGAACACGAGTGTGGAGTCGATTTCGCTGTCTGCGAAAATCGACTACACACTCGCGTTCGCAGCTTCGCGCCGCGATTCGCGTACGAGTGTGGAGGAGGCTTTACTCATTGCTGTAGCGAACCGTCACCAATGACAGATGATGATAACAATGAAACATTGTAGTAGTGGTGGTTCAGGTGCTACAGCTATTGCCTACTTTCCAGCTTGGTTTTAGACCATCTATTGCCACATTTCCGAACAGTGGCGTGAAAATAATATTTAATGCCCCCGTTTTAAAGGTGGCCACTGACGAGCCTTCCAACAGTCCAAATAGCGTGGCTGCAATCCAAAATCGGCCCGTGAATGTCAAAAACGTACAATGTTTAATATTAGGATGCCGTCCATTTAGATGAATCCATTGTAACGGCATCCATTTGGAAGGCTCGTCAGTGGCCTGCTTAAGACGGCCAAGAGGTGGGTGGGTCCTGAATTTGGCAGTTTTTGTTAGGTCGGAATGGGAGTTTTTAAAAGTTAGGTAGGTACGGTCAGCCAAGAAAGTGGTCTACCACTTTTCGACTCTATCATCTGAGAGTACAGTCATCAAATGGACAATGACAGACAAAGTGGTCAAACATATCGGAACACATCCATTACTATGGTGTCAAAGTTGTGTTACGAGTTTTGGTCACTTTGGCCGTCACTACTTATTTGATGCTGACTGTACTATTTTGAATGGTTTACCTGCTCGTATTTTAAAATCTGTACCTTTTTCTTTGCCCACGGTAATGAAAATATGGTAAGTACCCATGGTAAGTACTTAATGTTAAGGACTCTTAGAATCCGTTAAGCTAACTGCACCGACTTTGAGAAAACTAAGTATTGTATTAGTGTCATTAATTAATAACGTCATATTTTCATAGAAATAACGATGACTTGATGACACTCCACACTTTGTCATTGCAAGTCTGTGCAGAGTTAAGTGGCCCACTGATTACCTAGTACCTTAAGGCCTCATTCCCTCGAGCGCTTTTACAACGCGCGTTAAAAAGCGCTTGAATCTGTCAGCACTCTAAATTCGATTTAACGACCAAGGCTTAAAGTCGAAAATCCAACAACGCTTGATAAAAAGCGCCACCGCCGTCGTGTGAATAAATCACAGACCAACACCTATAGACCGAGCTTATAGGACGACTCGCGGCCACCGCCCGTATGGTGTATAGGTCAAATATAAGATTGTTCGCGCGCCGCTCCGATCAGTTGCGCCCAAGGTTACGACCTGTTAGCAGTGTGCACGAGTCTAAGAAAATAAATCGTAAACTATTGAATTCATTGGGAAATCATGGGATATTGCAGCGTAAAATGGTCTGGCAAGTCATCTAAGACATCTACTTACGAAACAGATGGAATAACATCCCACAGGAAAGTCAAATTCATTATTTCATTGAATAATGTTTCTTGTCCGCGGGGTTCATTTTATACTGGTCGTAAGCAGAGGCGAAGTATGTCCGTCCCTTTTCGTCAACTTGAAAATGCAATGCGCTATCCCTTACCCTTTCGACTAGTGATGTGACGATGATGGTTTTTCAGTTACGGAAACTTCGTGCTTCGTCATACCGTATTGTACCATTTTAGACATAATATATACGTAATATGTTGTGTAAATTTTTTAGAATTCTCTAGGCCAGCGGAGCAGTTAGGCCGCATGTCACGAGATGGACCTGATGTTGAACTTCAAAGAAGTGCGAGGGCACTCGGTGTTGGTTTGTGATAGACATATGTTGTATGGGTTTTTTAGAATCCTCTAGGTGAGCAGTTAGGTCTCATGTCACGAGATGGACCTGATGATGAACTCCAAAGAAGTGCGAGGGAACTCGGTGTTGGTTTGTGATAGACATATGTTGTATGGGTTTCTTAGAATCCTCTAGGTGAGCAGTTAGGTCTCATGTCACGAGATGGACCTGATGATGAACTCCAAAGAAGTGCGAGGGAACTCGGTGTTGGTTTGTGATAGACATATGTTGTATGGGTTTTTTAGAATCCTCTAGGTGAGCAGTTAGGCCGCATGTCACGAGATGGACCTGATGATGAACTTCAAAGAAGTGCGAGGGAACTCGGTGTTGGTTTGTGATAGACCTATGTTGTATGGGTTTTTTAGAATCCTCTAGGTGAGCAGTTAGGTCTCATGTCACGAGATGGACCTGATGATGAACTCCAAAGAAGTGCGAGGGATCTCGGTGTTGGTATGTCTTAGACATATGTTGTATGGGTTTTAAAAGTTAGGTAGGTACGGTCAGCCAAGAAAGTGGTCTACCACTTTTCGACTCTATCATCTGAGAGTACAGTCATCAAATGGACAATGACAGACAAAGTGGTCAAACATATCGGAACACATCCATTACTATGGTGTCAAAGTTGTGTTACGAGTTTTGGTCACTTTGGCCGTCACTACTTATTTGATGCTGACTGTACTATTTTGAATGGTTTACCTGCTCGTATTTTAAAATCTGTACCTTTTTCTTTGCCCACGGTAATGAAAATATGGTAAGTACCCATGGTAAGTACTTAATGTTAAGGACTCTTAGAATCCGTTAAGCTAACTGCACCGACTTTGAGAAAACTAAGTATTGTATTAGTGTCATTAATTAATAACGTCATATTTTCATAGAAATAACGATGACTTGATGACACTCCACACTTTGTCATTGCAAGTCTGTGCAGAGTTAAGTGGCCCACTGATTACCTAGTACCTTAAGGCCTCATTCCCTCGAGCGCTTTTACAACGCGCGTTAAAAAGCGCTTGAATCTGTCAGCACTCTAAATTCGATTTAACGACCAAGGCTTAAAGTCGAAAATCCAACAACGCTTGATAAAAAGCGCCACCGCCGTCGTGTGAATAAATCACAGACCAACACCTATAGACCGAGCTTATAGGACGACTCGCGGCCACCGCCCGTATGGTGTATAGGTCAAATATAAGATTGTTCGCGCGCCGCTCCGATCAGTTGCGCCCAAGGTTACGACCTGTTAGCAGTGTGCACGAGTCTAAGAAAATAAATCGTAAACTATTGAATTCATTGGGAAATCATGGGATATTGCAGCGTAAAATGGTCTGGCAAGTCATCTAAGACATCTACTTACGAAACAGATGGAATAACATCCCACAGGAAAGTCAAATTCATTATTTCATTGAATAATGTTTCTTGTCCGCGGGGTTCATTTTATACTGGTCGTAAGCAGAGGCGAAGTATGTCCGTCCCTTTTCGTCAACTTGAAAATGCAATGCGCTATCCCTTACCCTTTCGACTAGTGATGTGACGATGATGGTTTTTCAGTTACGGAAACTTCGTGCTTCGTCATACCGTATTGTACCATTTTAGACATAATATATACGTAATATGTTGTGTAAATTTTTTAGAATTCTCTAGGCCAGCGGAGCAGTTAGGCCGCATGTCACGAGATGGACCTGATGATGAACTTCAAAGAAGTGCGAGGGCACTCGGTGTTGGTTTGTGATAGACATATGTTGTATGGGTTTTTTAGAATCCTCTAGGTGAGCAGTTAGGTCTCATGTCACGAGATGGACCTGATGATGAACTCCAAAGAAGTGCGAGGGAACTCGGTGTTGGTTTGTGATAGACATATGTTGTATGGGTTTCTTAGAATCCTCTAGGTGAGCAGTTAGGTCTCATGTCACGAGATGGACCTGATGATGAACTCCAAAGAAGTGCGAGGGAACTCGGTGTTGGTTTGTGATAGACATATGTTGTATGGGTTTTTTAGAATCCTCTAGGTGAGCAGTTAGGCCGCATGTCACGAGATGGACCTGATGATGAACTTCAAAGAAGTGCGAGGGAACTCGGTGTTGGTTTGTGATAGACATATGTTGTATGGGTTTTTTAGAATCCTCTAGGTGAGCAGTTAGGTCTCATGTCACGAGATGGACCTGATGATGAACTCCAAAGAAGTGCGAGGGATCTCGGTGTTGGTATGTCTTAGACATATGTTGTATGGGTTTTTTAGAATCCTCTAGGTGAGCAGTTAGGTCTCATGTCACGAAATGGACCTAATGATGAACTTCAAAGAAGTGCGAGAGAACTCGGAGTTGATTTGTAATAGGCATATGTTATTGGTCCATTTGAATATGTTTTCAATACAACCTTCTATGACCTTAATAAAACGGACAAAAGAAAATAATTGTATGAGATTTTGGCGACACTTTTTTCTCGTATCGAAAGAGATTGCGATTCTGAGTGGAAATAATATAAAAATTCTAAACTTTAAAATTCATGTTCTGGGTACTTTAAACAGAAATGCCCTAATATGTTAAGTAAACATTTCAGGTACATTGTTAAATTACTTAATGAAATATTAAATTACTTAATGAAATATTAAATTAATCAATATAATTATTTATTAAGTAAGTTTACTCTAAGTATTCTAAATTGGTAACAATTTTACCACAATAAATTTCGGTATCACTGGTAGCAGTACCCACTACCTGTAATGAACATGTCCCATCCCTACACTTACACGTGTCAGCGCGCCATGTTTGAAACGACCAATCGCAACGCCGTGAGCACCCCTCCCGCACCTCACAGTTTGGTGATTTGCGTCGGGAACAAAATGGCCAATATTAGGTTTCTAGAGGCGGTGTTCTGTGGAATAAATACACATGTATTATCCATTTGTGTCATTCAAAGGCTTTTTTAACGCGCGTTCTAAAAACGCTCGTGAATGAGGCTTAACAGTTCGCCGGACGATATTAGCCTGTGAGTTAATCCCAAAAGGCCACTAACAGTTCTCTGTCAAGTTCTTTTAGGGATGTGAAAAGTCGATTTTAATAATGTTACGTATCGATAAACGCTACACAGCTGAACGAAATAGCGATTAATTGAAGCTTCAATATCTTCGTTAAAAATAAACATAATTGAAATGCTAATGGATAATGAATATATTAATAATAAGGGCAGCTTGTGGCGAGCTGTTGGGGAGTAACGACTACAGACCCGAGTGCTCCCGAGAGTCGGTCAGGGTCTCCGTCTCCGGCGTGTCTTCGTCGGTCGGAGTGGACCCCAAGGGGACCCGCAGGACTCTCAGCTCTGGCTTGCCTTAATTGGCCGTCCAGAGAGGAGTCGTTAGAGCTATATGCTCCAGGGGTGGAAGTGAAAGATGCATACGACGCGAGTTGGCACAGTGGCTGGTAACAGCCACTGGGTAGAAAGCGGCGCACACCTCTCGACACCCCTGAGCCGCTCACACCGATGTTGCTCCTGGTCGCCTTCGCGATGGCAGTTGCAGGGGCCCATCTAGTCAGCGGCAAGTCACCACCTGCCTCGATAACGTGTTTTAGCATTGTTATGGCAGGTGTCCGGACTTCTCTACAGTAGCCCAGTCTTATTGTCCATCCAAACTTCAATCCATAGACCGGTATACTATTCACTTTTTCTACAATAGTCCCAATGCCTGCTGCGACCGGTTCATGGGTGTTTATTGTTGCGCCTGTGAACGGGTTCCAGCAGGCGTTCTACATGACATTAAAGCTCTCCAAGGGGCCTCTACGTGTCCCCACGCAAGCCTATCAAAAGACCGGGATTTGTAGGCCCGTGAATCCCAAAATAATTTAATTATTGCGGAACACATATTTTAGTAGGTATAGTAATCAGAGTTGGGCAAAAATTAACTTGAATAAGAATAAGAATAAAAACAGAAATTTTATTCTTATTCAAATCGATTTGAATTAGAATAATTCTGGCACTAGTTATTTTAGAATAAAATTAAGGTGAATAAATCATGTGACTTTTATTTTAAATGCGGAATAAAAAACAGAATAATTATTCTAGAAGTGGGCCTATTCTAACTAAGGTTTTATTCAATTAAAATGTTATTTAGAATTAAGTTAATTTTTGTTGTACAATTGGTTATATTTTGTAAGTTAATTTTCACCCTTCTATTTAAAAGTCGGATTGATTTGATATTTGTTACTTCAGTTCTTTAGTTTAGGTATAGTACACATTGAAGAGTTCCGCTATGCACTATCTAGTTTTATCAACCGATCAGGGTGCTTAGCCAACATGCCAAACTTTGACGCTCCGTAGAGTTGCGCATAGTCTCTCTCTATCACTCTTACATATTAGTGCGATAGAGAGACAGATAGCGTTTCGTTGTCGTAGCAGTCGTAGCGCAAACGAAAATCATTAGAGGGCTGTCCATAAATTACGTCATCGATTTTTAACGATTTTTGACCCCCCCCCCCCCCCCCCTCCCTAAAATCATCCAAAAATCATGCTTCGAATGACCCCGTTTCCTCCTACGTCATGCTACCATCATCTGATGTCCAGCCCCCCCCCCCCCCCTAATTTGAAATGACGTAATTTATGAATAGCCCCTAGGTACAATTTAGCTGTTTTTAGCGCTTTCTGTCTCTATCACTCTTACATATAAGTGCAATAGAGAGACAGAGATAGCGTTTCGTTGTCGTAGAGCAAACGATTGGCATGTTGGCTACGCACCCAGAACAGCTAAATTGTACCCAAAGATTTGGTTATTAAATTTAAACAAAAATTGACACCCAATTTGGGTGAATTGCACCCAAGGTGCCTAGCCAACAGGCCAATCGTTTACGCTACGACAACGAAACGCTATCTATGTCTCTCTATCGCACTAATATGTAAGAGTAATAGACAGAAAGCGCTTCGTTGTTGGAGCGCAAGTGATTGGCATGTTGGCTAGGCCCCCAGAAAAGCTAAATTTACGTAATGATTTGGTTATTAAAATAAAAACAAAAATTGGCATCTTGGCTAGGCACATTGGGAGCGTAGCCAACATGCCAAACGTTTGCGCTACGACAACGAAACGCTATCTTTGTCTCTCTATCGCACTAATATGTAAGTGATAGAGACAGAAAGTGCTTCGTTATTGGAGCGCAAGCGATTGGCATGTTGGCTAGGCCCCCAGAACAGCTAAATTTACCTAATGATTTGGTTATTAAATTAAAAACAAAAATTGTCATCCTGGCTAGGCACCTTGGGTTCGTAGCCAATATGCCAATCGTTTACGCTACGACAACGAAACGCTATCTCTGTCTCTCTATCGCACTATTAATATGTAAGAGTGATAAAGACAGAAAGCGCTTCGTTGTTGGAGCGCAAGCGATTGGCATGTTGACTAGGCCCCCAGAACGGTTAAATTTACCTGATGATTTGATTATTAAATTAAAAACAAAAATTGTCATCTTGGCTAGGCACCTTGGGTGCATAGCCAACATGCCAATCGTTTGCGCTACGACAGCGAAACGCTATCTCTGTCTCTCTATCGCACTAATATGTAAGAGTGATAGAGACAGAAAGCGCTTCGTTGTTGGAGCGCAAGCGATTGGCATGTTGGCTAGGCCCCCAGAACAGCTAAATTTACCTAATGATTTGGTTATTAAATTAAAAACAAAAATTGACATCTTGGCTAGGCATTTTGAGTGCGTAGCCAACATGCCAATGGTTTGCGCTACGTCAACGAAACGCTACCTCCGTCTCTCTATCGCACTAATATGTAAGAGTGATAGAGACAAAGCGATTCGTTGTTGGAGCACAAACGATTGGCATCTTGGCTAGGCCCCTAGACCAGCTAAATTGAACCTAATGATTTGGTTAGTAAATTAAAAATAATACGGTTACTAAAACTAAGCGTTATGCGACAGTCAATTTGTAAGATTTTATTCCATAAAATAGGTATAAATTAGACAAGAGACTTACTACTATTACATCTACCTAACTATACGTAATTAGTACCTATACGGTACCCGGACTACATTTTTATTCGTGGAATATTATTTCGATTAAAAATCATGATTATATTTATTTGATTAAGAATAAGTTATTCTCATTCAATTTTTTCTCATACGAATTATTCCCGACCAAAATTATTTGAATATTTTTGACGGGAATAAAATCGAGATGATTTTATTCCTACGAATTCTTATTCAAATAATGATTTTATTCTTGAATGCCCAACACTGATAGTAATAATAATAAATATTCTTTATTGTGCACCATACAGTTAAAAATACACAGGAAATTAAATGCACATTAAAAGCTAGGTAACAACAGGCGGTCTTATCGCTAAGAAGCGATCTCTTCCAGACAATCTTTCGGTAGCAGGTAACTACGGACAAGCTTACAACATTGAACGGGTAGGTATTTATGTATTGTAATTAAAACTCTGAACTTTCCCTTCGTTCCCTGCTGAGGCGTGACGATAAAATTGTGATCTCATAACCACAATAAAGAATAAAAGCGTTTTTGTTCATTTTAGATATCGTTTTTACCTTTGAAGTAAAATTTAAATTGCAAGAAATGTCGATAGTTTATCAATATGACTGTATCGACATGGCCACAGCCAGGTGGATTTACATTGTTAATCGTACATAAAACAAAGTGGTAACAGTGACAGCTCGCTTAGACTCCATAGTCTGTTCGAGAAACTGAAAACGGGGAAAAATAGAGATACTACTCCTAAAAATACGTGTGATACCTCATTAGCTTCCTCATGATGCCTAGAAAAATGTATTCGAAGCGTGTATTAAGCACACAAAAAATATCAAAACTTATAAACAAAAAAAGGGGGAAAAAAGTAGGTATTTTTTATTTCCCCATTATCTCTAAAAGTATTAATATTTAAGAAACCAAAATTAATATTATAAAAGAGGAGGATATTTCCAATAAAACATTCCATACTTGCAGAACTGTGTCTCCATTATTTGTAATTTTTATACAACGCTGAACACAGCCCTCCGCGCCTCATTTTCGAGAAACGTGCGCGGCGTGAAAAAACGATTACGAACATTAAATATAACTTGAAAGATATTAAATATTGATTGAATTTTTATAGGTACAGTGAAATTTTTTTAATTGGTCAGTAACGTTGTTAATACTGGATCTCGTATCGCTAAACAAAATAAATTGTGGAGACATTCCTTAACTCCGACACAAAAATATGTAGGTACCAAAGTATAAATTATAATTATTATAAACAATTGGTACATGTGTGTCAGCCGTCATAATTAAGTATGTAGGTAATAAGACTAATAAGTACCTATACATTATAAATATTTAATAATTATGTTTTCAGCCGTCCCTAGGAACCCACAACGCATTGTGGGCGGCACTCCCACCACCGTGGAGGAATACCCTTACATGAGCAACATGCAATACGGGTGGTGGGGCATCTGGTGGAGTCAGGCTTGCGGTGGCTCCCTCATCAACTCACAGTCCGTCCTCTCGGCGGCGCATTGCTACTAGTAAGTTAATCTAATCAACTTCATGTTTTGAACAGCCTGAGAAGAGGGCTTAATTCTTAAAAAACAAAAGGCAAGATACAGTCGTTTGGAACAATAATTAAAAGAATGAACTAAGAGGGTGCCTAGCCAACGTGCCAATCGTTTACGCTCCGTAGCGTAGTCATCTCTCTCTATTACTCTACCATATTATGCTATAGAGACAGTTGCGTTTCGTTCGCTACAGAGCGTAAACGATTGGCACGTTGGCTAGGCACCCAGATCCCGAGTATAAAAGTAACTTGCGATCAGCGGACATCCGGCTAAAAACTTATCATTCCATTTTTACGATCTAACTTCGCAGATAGGTACCATCACGCTCCGCGACTGTTGCGCCATTTAGGGTCCTAGCTAAATTGGTTGTACAATAGTTACTTATGCTAGTTATGCTATAGAATTTCCAATTTGGCAAGAACCCTAAATGGCATAACAATCACGTGTGGTGACTGTAGGTACATATTCACGCGAGTGGACGCTCAATCGCTGTTCACCTTGCTTCTGTGCGGTAATGCAATCATTTTTATTGTGTAGCGGCGACCGTCCTACCGATTGGCGAGTTCGTCTCGGCACGTCGCAAGCGTCGAGCGGCGGCACCGAGCACGGAGTGTCCCAGCTGGTCGTGCACGCCGGGTACAGTCCCAATACCCTCGACAACGACATTGCTATCGTCCGCCTCGCCACCGCCGCCGTATACAGCAACAGCGTGGCTCCCGTCAGCATCGCTGGTGCCAACTACAACCTCGCTGATGGCACCGTAGTCACTACCATCGGATGGGGCACTCTCACCGTAAGTTAATATAGGCGATCTTGTATATTTTTTTCTATTCTCTGTTGCCGCTTTAGTTGCCGCTTTTCGGCTCCGTCGAACCGAAAAATAGAATACACACCTCGGCCAGTAAATAAGAGACTGGGGAAGTACCTCCACCTTACAGAAAACCGCAGCCAAATAACACTCATAGTTTTGTGTTCCTGCCGCAGCCGGTGAGTAAGGTTGCCAGAGCTCAACGAGGGTGTAGAGCAGCGGTCGGCAACCTTTTAGCAGCCAAGGGCCATATAGTAGTTAACGAAGTGGACGCGGGCTGCACTTTGTTAATATTTATGACTTTATCAGACATTGTCATTTGTCAATATTACATACAAAATAGCCAGGTAGGCTCGCGGGCCGCAAGTGGGAGGTTCGCGGGCCGCATGCGGCCCGCGGGCCGATGGTTGCCGACCACTGGTGTAGAGTGTTAGAGCTCTTTCGGAGCTCTTATACTTACTAGGACTAGGGTTGCCAGATCGAAAGGCGCTATTTTCGGGAAAAAATATATATTTTTCGGGATTTTGGGGCTTAAGTCGGGAAATACAAACATTCAAATTAAAGTAATTGTATTAAAAACAACGATATTTTACATTATTGGCTCTACGTCAGCTCAGTACGGTTACCATCAGTTTGTCACTGACATAAACGCCGTCGAGAACGTAATTTACTTTCTATACGTCCCGTTTGCACTAATATGCGAGTGCGAGCGAGATGTATAGAAAGTAAATTACGTTCTCGACGGCGTTTATGTCAGTGACAAACTGATGGTAACCGTACTGGTCTCTCACCACGCGCGCGCTCGTGCTCGACGCGGGTCGCTCGCTCGCTCGACGACAGTTCGGAACTTAAAATTATTGCTTTATAACGAGAAGCTGTTTTTCGGGACACTTAACACTTTGTCGGGAATCGGGAACACTTGCTAAAAATCGGGAGAATCCCGCCAAATCCCGACCATCTGGCAACCCTAACTAGGACCGAACTGAACTGGACGTCAGTCAGTGGGAAAGATCTCTTAGGGTTGGCAACGGAGTTGCAGGCGTACATATAGGCTACGGAGACTGCTTACCATCAGGCAGACCGTGTGCTTGTTTACCACCGAAGTAGTATTAACTTTCGAATCGAGCCATAATCGTAGTCTTATTCCATTTTCACCTCTCTGTTTGATTTATTATGTTGGATTAAACTATTAACTTCTTGCAGAGCGGCGGCAGCGCCCCTGAGCAGCTCCAGCATGTGGACATCAACATTATCAGCCAAGTCTACTGCTCCGCCCAGTACGCATGGCTGAAGACCCAGCCCGGCTTCCAGAACTGGCCCGATATCACCGAGAACATGGTGTGCGCTGGCATCCAGTACCACGGTGGCAAGGATGCCTGCCAGGGCGACTCCGGTGGCCCTCTCTCCCACCCTGTTCAATCTAGCCACGTCCTATACGGTCTCGTATCCTGGGGCTACGGGTGCGCCCACCACGACTTCCCCGGTGTCAACGTTCGCGTCAGCAGATACACCGACTGGATCGTCGCTAACGCCTAAAACCTAACACGAAATATAAAACATCGTTTAAAATGAACCATCGTCATGTCTAATATAAGATATTAGTGTTCAATGCCTATAGACAGTACGTATATAATAAACGCGAGTTTATAATAAAACTTCGATTTTCTTACATCTTTTCCCTTTTCCCCATTTCCATGTAGGAGCCAATTCACACTTCTACCTTGTAGTCCGCCTCATTATGTAGGATTGTGTATGGGGGTCGCGGACTACGTGCCGTCCCATAGATTTATAAGGCATAGATTGAGTGTTCGTACATCCCTAGTGAAGCCATTTCAAGTGCGACGTCACGTCGCACTCGTGTCACCGTATTCGATCGGCCCTGGCCTCAAGGTCACGTCGGTTTGTGTCACAGAACACCGCCTCTAGAAACCTAATATTGGCCATTTTGTTCCCGACGCAAATCACCAAACTGTGAGGTGCGGGACTGCTCACGGCGTTGCGATTGGTCGTTTTAAACATGGCGCGCTGACACGTGTAAATGTAGGGATGGGACATGTTCATTACAGGTAGTGGGTACTGCTATCAGTGACATCGAAATTTATTGTGGTAAAATTGTTACCAATTTAGTATACTTAGAGTAAACTTACTTAATAATTATACTTATTGATTAATTTAATATTTCATTAAGTAATTTAACAATGTACCTGAAATTTTTACTTAACATATTAGGGCATTTCTGTTTAAAGTACCCAGAACTTGAATTTTAAAGTTTAGAATTTTTATATTATTTCCACTCAGAATCGCAATCTCTTTCGATACGAGAAAAAAGTGTCGCCAAAATCTCATACAATTATTTTCTTTTGTCCGTTTTATTAAGGTCATAGAAGGTTGTATTGAAAACATATTCAAATGGACCAATAACATATGCCTATTACAAATCAACTCCGAGTTCTCTCGCACTTCTTTGAAGTTTATCATCAGGTCCATCTCGTGACATGAGACCTAACTGCTCACCTAGAGAATTCTAAAAAACCCATACAACATATGTCTATCACAAACCAACACCGAGTTCCCTCGCACTTCTTTGAAGTTCATCATCAGGTCCATCTCGTGACATGAGACCTAACTGCTTACCTAGAGGATTCTAAAAAACCCATACAACATATGTCTATCACAAACCAACACCGAGTTCCCTCGCACTTCTTTGGAGTTCATCATCAGGTCCATCTCGTGACATGAGACCTAACTGCTCACCTAGAGGATTCTAAAAAACCCATACAACATATGTCTATCACAAACCAACACCGAGTTCCCTCGCACTTCTTTGAAGTTCATCATCAGGTCCATCTCGTGACATGAGACCTAACTGCTCACCTAGAGGATTCTAAAAAACCCATACAACATATGTCTATCACAAACCAACACCGAGTTCCCTCGAACTTCTTTGAAGTTCATCATCAGGTCCATCTCGTGACATGAGACCTAACTGCTCACCTAGAGGATTCTAAATAACCCATACAACATATTTCTATCACAAACCAACACCGAGTTCCCTCGCACTTCTTTGAAGTTCATCATCAGGTCCATCTCGTGACATGCGGCCTAACTGCTCCGCTGGCCTAGAGGATTCTAAAAAAACTTACACAACATGTTACCTATATATTATGTCTAAAATGGTACAATACGGTATGACGAAGCACGAAGTTTCCGCAACTGAAAAACCATCATCGTCACATCACTAGTCGAAAGGAAAAGGGATAGCGCATTGCATTTTCAAGTTGACGAAAAGGGACGGACATACTTCGCCTCTGCTTACTGACCAGTATTAAATGAACCCCGCGGACAAGAAACATTATTCAATGAAAAATGAATTTCGCTTTCCTGTGGGATGTTATTCCATCTGTTTTGTAAGTAGAAGTCTTAGATGACTTGCCACACCATTTTACGCTGCAATATCCCATGATTTCCCAATGAATTCAATAGTTAACGATTTATTTTCTTAGACTCGTGCACACTGCTAACAGGTCGTACTCGTAACCTTGGGCGCAACTGATCGGAGCGGCGCGCGAACAATCTTATATTTGACCTATACACCATACGGGCGGTGACCGCGAGTCGTCCTATAAGCTCGGTCTACAGGGGTTGGTCTGTGGTTTGTGTACACCTCCCGTTTAAAAATCAAAAACACAGGAAAAATGGTTGTTTGTGCATTGAATGGGTGTTACAACGCATCATATCATAAAAACAAACCGACTTACATTACATTTCACGCGTAAGTGAAAATAAAAATTGAAAAAAAAATGAAAAAAATATTTATTCAGTTTAAGAATTACTTATATAGTTGTAAGTGTTGGCGCCTGTTTTTAAGTAACAAATACCTGTGTTAAGAGGCACCGCTCTTCCTTAGTTGGTAATTGAACAACATGTCGTGACAAACACGAATATCTAATGTCACATTACAAATTTCCTAGCGGCAACACTGAACAGCGCCCTCTGAGTGGAACTGTGGTAAGTTATTCCAAAGTGGCAAGTTGTAAGGTTAAAACCAGTATGGCACGAAGCATGCGAGTGCATAAAAGTGTAATATACAGTGAGGAAGCCCACAGCTGTCCTGAGTCGTCTAAAGCTAAGTATTTTATGTTACTTGGTGCTCGCAGTGGTGGTATGGTTTCTCTATGCAATGATCTCCTTAATCGAAGAGCAGTAAGTTCATATGAGATTAGCTTGCCACGGAACCTGCCGTGGAAGCTATTCCTGAGACCATCTTAGGTAAGGCAGACTGGGTATCTCTGTCTGGGTATGACTTGACGCGCCCCAGCTTCCAACTCTGTCTGGGTATGACTTGAAGTGCCCCAGCTCTCGACTCTGTCTGGGTATGACTTGACGTGCCCCAGCTATCAACTCTGTCTGGGTATGACTTGACGCGCCCCAGCTTTCAACTCCACCTGGGTAGACTGGACGCGCCCCAGTGTGCGAGAGCCGTGGCGGCTTCGGCAGCACGGCTAGAGGTGTGTCGATGTACGGCCGTAGGCACACCTCGGCTCGGATGTTAGGCGTCCGAGTTATCCGACCATGTGTCGGCGGACTCCCCGCGGGGGAAGTCCTTAGAACCTTCATCTGGCCGGGTAAGATGGTACTCTTTTGCTGTAGAGATAATCGTATATGTATAGTAGGTGATGGTTGTATGAGAATGCCATATTCATGAGCAATTAAACCCACAGATTTCGGGGCGACACAACTAGCCGCCAATAAGTAAAGCGAAGCAGACCGAGGATAAAGAAACCTTTCTATGGTCTTTTTGCCATCCCCTACGCTGAGCTGGCGAACGTCGCAGTACCTTATTTTATTTTATATTGAAATCAGTCAAATTTTTATTCTTTTGGAAAATATGTTTATTGGAAGAACGTGTAGGTAATTAAAATGACATAAAACAACCTTAAATTGAGTACAACGAAGGGCCAAGAGGGCGTCAGGCTAAGAGCAAAAATCAGAAAAAGAGTAAAATAATAATTATGTACTTTAGATAAAGTCAGATCGCTATCAGATGATAGCGATGGCGTGCGAATGCGAACGTCTATAAAACCTGATAGAGTTGGGAATGTGAATGTGATCTTGCAATTAAATTTGGTATAGATGTTTTTAAGTCTTCTTAATATTTATCACGGTAAAGTAAAGGCCCTTAATACCTTATGCATATTTGATAGGTCAGTACTTTGAATGGTTTATCGCAATATAAGTATGAATAATATCGGTACCTATGCCTTGTAATTGCAAAACAATCGTTTAGTTCGTAAATATCTTTTGTGTTGTTCTTATTAAATACCACGAGTGCAAAAAGGCCGAGCCGAGTGTGTTGCACACCGCGCACCCTTTTGTTCTTAACCGCCGTGTCGCCCGTGTCTGACCCTTGCGAAATATTCTTTGTTCGGCATAACTGCCCGCCCCTATGGCCGACAAGAATGGTATTGTTTGACATAATTTGATAATTATATTTACCTATCGGGTGGCATGTGAGCTAGACCGAAAGCTAACGGATCGTGGTAGTTTTTGTCATTGTCTTATGACAACATTAGGATTAACCAAGATGCAATGAGAGTTGTGGTGCAGAGGGAGCATTAATTAGATAGCTTGGATATTATTATTACATATTTTCCAACATTGTTATCACATTGACCTAGTTGATGTTGGGCTTTATGAAGTAATTTGATCAATGCAGGTTTAAAGACGTTCGCATTCGCACGCCATCGCCGTCAGAATCAGATAAAGTACATAATTAAATTATTATTTTACTTTTTTTCTGATTTTTGTTCTTAGCCTGACGCCCTCTTGCCCCTTAGTCGTACTCAATTTAAGGTTGTTTTATATGATATTAATTACCTACACGTTCTTCCAATGAACATATTTACCACAAGAATAAAAGTTAAATACAAAAAAAAAAGGGTACGAATGATGCCCCTCTGGTAGTGTTATTTATTACCATCCCGCTAGCGTGGGTGTTTAAGCAATCGAGACAACCAGCGTAACATGACCGAGCGATGTACTACCCGAGCGAAATTGGTGCGCGAGCCTATGCTGGTTATTCCGAGCAGTCAGCCCATCCGTAGCGCGCCCAAAGCGGTTTTAATAACAATCATGTCCTTTAGTTATTTAGCCTGACTACAAATTATGAATACCTACATATTCCAGGTTTGCGTCGTGTTATAAT
The DNA here is from genome assembly GCF_910591565.1 of Cydia splendana. NCBI lineage: Eukaryota > Metazoa > Arthropoda > Insecta > Lepidoptera > Tortricidae > Cydia > Cydia splendana. The sequence continues at coordinate 30,482,984 of NC_085960.1, read as the reverse complement.
AGAACGAAATGAATTCGCTATAAATAATAAAACGAAATCAGTTCTGTCGGTTTTTGACTGATTTGTTTGTTCCTTTATATAAATATGTAATTAATTTACAGTTAATAAGATAAATTTAATCCGGATAATAAGTTAATTTCTATTCAACTAGAATGAGACTCTTCTATATTAGTTTTTACACTTATACTGGTAAAACTGTTTTGATATTTTTGATCACTTTTAAAGCAGTTAACTGAATCACTAACTGACACATAATTATTTATTACAGCACGCTACATTTATACTATACTATTTATACTGTTTTTATTAGTATTGAATTCTAACAATATTATGGTGGTAACTACTGGGAAAAAAAAATCCCACCTTTTACCAGTGGTAACTACTGGGAATTTTTTTCCCCAGTAGTTGCCAAGCCGAGTTGGTGGTAACTAGTGGGAATTTTTTTCCCCAGTAGTTACCAGTGGTAAAAGGTTGGAAAAAATTCCCAGTAGTTACCACTGGTAAGAACTTGGTGGTAACTAGTGGGAATAACTCTGCTCTCACAGTGTTGTTCGTTTGATAGTAAAAATTTACCATATCTGATCGCTCGATATTTGTAAACGGCACGTAAACGGGTACGGCGGAGGCATAATTAATTAATTATTTTATTTTAAAATCTTTGTTTTAAAAACGTTTATTGACTTTGACGTACTGTGACATTATTACTCATAAATTATTAAGTATTCTATCAGACGGTTTGTTTTCAAAGAGGTTGTAATTTTAAAAGTAGGGTGACCACGCATTTTCAGAATTTGTACTTTTTTTTATTAAAATAAGTAAATAATGAATCATCGGCATTTCAATTAAAATATATACAGGTAACATAGCAATCGTTTACTGAGTCAGAAAAAAAGGGTTGGGATCACGACCCCGAAATCACACGTCGATGCTAAAAATAGTATCTAACTATACCTAATAATTTATTTGTATTACAATTTCTAAGCAACGAAAACTACTACCACACATAGTATATGTTATTGAATATTCATGTCAAATTTCTTGGTATTTCAGAATATTATTTTAAAATCAGAGCGTAAATTCGATTGCATGGCGGTGGCTTATTAGGTTCGTGTGTCTAAGAGACACACGAACCTAATAAGCCACCGCCTAATAAACACCAGTAAGTATTATCGTAAGCGCAGTAATTAGCACCTATAAAATTTTAAGCTGATTAATATTTGATAAGAGGCGCATTTGAGTATATAAATAGAAATTACTTCTCACCTCATGCCAATAGCAGGTATCCAACTATAGAGTCATGCGTGTTTTGGTCCTCTTCGCCCTTTTGGGCCTGGCCGCAGGTAAGCTGTCGAATTTTTAAGACCTATTTATTTAATTTGTCCATCTGTCCAATTTAGGTACCTACCTATTTAGAACCATTTTATTTCGTTACCTCACTTAATACCGTTGTGTAACCAGCATACATCGTAAATTTTATAGCATTTTTGGTGCAGCGGGATGGTGTTAACGGAATTGGTATAGATAATTCCAACTGAAATGGTAAATTAAGGTTAATATTAGCGTAATTAACGCTAATTAATCATTAGGGTTGAAATTGTTTATAGCAATTCCGAAAATTGGCTCTCCGCTGCACCGAAAATGCTATAAAATTTACGATGTCTGGCTAGCCAGCTACGAAATACCCAGTCAGTAATCGGCTAACCGGTAACCAAATGAAAGTGTGTATTTTTTAACTAGTTTTTAACTAACTTTCGAATAGATTATGTCAGCATTTCCCAAACTATGGGTGTGGGTCGCGAGCGGATATTGAGTGGGCCCTGAAAAGTGAAACTACTAGGGCATCTGAGCGATTACAAATAATATTGAATGCCCCCTTTTTAAGACGGCCAAGAGGTGGGTGGGTCCTGGATTTGGCAGTTTTTGTTAGGTGGGAATGGGAGTTTTTAAAAGTTAGGTAGGTACGGTCAGCCAAGAAAGTGTTCTACCACTTTTCGACTTTACATCTGAGAGTACAGTCATCAAATGGACAATGACAGCCAAAGTGGTCAAACATATCGGAACACATCCTTATTTCTATGGTGTCAAGTTTTGGTCACTTTGGTCATCACTACTTATTTGATGCTGACTGTACTATTTTGAATGGTTTACCTACTCGTATTTTAAAATCTGTACCTTTTTTCTTTGCCCCAAACGGTAATGAAAATATGGTAAGTACTTAATGTTAAGGACTCAATTAGAATCCGTTAAGCTAACTGCACCGACTTTGAGAAAACTAAGTACCTAGTATTGTACTAGTGTCATTAATTAATAACGTCATATTTTCATAGAAATTATGATGACTTGATGACACTCCATACTTTGTCATTGCAAGTCTGTGCAGAGTTAAGTGGCCCACTGATTACCTAGTTAGTACCTTAAGGCCTCATTCCCATTCATTCCCATATATAGCTATTACAACGCGCGTTAAAAAAGCGCTTGAATCTGTCCGCACTCTAAATTCGATTTAACGACCAAGGCTTAAAGTCGATAATCCAACAACGCTTGATAAAAAGCGCCACCGCCGTCGTGTGACACATGTATTATCCATTTGTGTCATTCAAAGGCTTTTTTAACGCGCGTTGTAAAAGTGCTCGTGGGAATGAGGCTTAACAGTTCGCCGGACGATATTAGCCTGTGAATTAATCCCAAAAGGCCACTAAAGGCCCCAGTACACAATGGGCCATCGCCGGCCACTCCAAGGGACGCATTTATGCGTTAGAGGGAGCAAGTGATATTGCTATCTCATTCTACCGCAAGGCTGCGTCCCTTGGAGTGGCCGGCGATGGCCCATTGTGTACTGGGGCCTTTACAGTTCTCTTTCAAGTTTTGGCCTGGCGGCTAACACAAATCGATAGTGTATGGCCCAAAGCCCCAACGTTGTCTGTTCTCTTTGACGGCGCAGCAACAAGTATCACTTCTCTCTCCTCGCTCTTTTAAAAATGTCATTTGTCAAAAAAGGACAACCATGCTGTTGACAAGATGAACTTCCAACCAAAGTGTTAACGTGTTTGGTGGTGTTAAGCTGTGTATGAGTGCGTAAAAACGTATACGTGTGCTCTTTTAGGGATGTGAAAAGTCGATTTTAATCATGTTATATATCGATAAACGGTACACAGCGGAACGAAATAGCGATTAATTGAAGCTTCAATATCTTCGTTAAAAATAAACATAATTGAAATACTAATGGATAATGAATATATTATAATATAATAAAATAATTTAACTATTGCGGAACACATATTTTAGTAGGTATTTATGTATTGTAGTAAAAAATCTGAACTTTCACTTTGTTCCCTGCTGGGGCGTGACGATAAAATTGTGATCTGATAACCACAATAAAGAATAAAAGCGTTTTTGTTCATTTTAGATATCGTTTTTACCTTAGAAGTAAAAATAAAATTGCAAGAAATGTCGATAGTTTATCGATATGACTTTATCGACATTACCACAGCCAGTGGATTTACATTGTTAATCGTTCATAAAACAAAGTGGTAACAGTGACAGCTCGCTTAGACTCCATATTAATCTGTTCGAGAAACTGAAAACGGTGAAAAATAGAGATACTACTCCTAAAAATACGTGTTATACCTCATTAGATTCCTCATGATGCCTAGAAAAATGTATTCGAAGCGTGTATTAGCACACAAAAAATATCAAACGTTATAAACAAAAAAAGGGGGAAAAAGTAAATATTTTTTATTTTCCCAATATTTCTAAAAGTATTAATATTTAAGGAACCAAAATTAATATTATACAAGAGGAGGATATTTCCAATAAAACATTCCATACTTGCAGAACTGTGTCTCCATTATTTATACCTTTTATTCAACGCTGAACACAGCCCTCCGCGCCTCATTTTCGTGAAACGTGCGCGGCGTGAAGAAACGATTACGTAATATTAAATATAATTTTAAAGATTTTAAATATTTATTGATTTTTTTTTTATTATGGTGTAGTTAAAACATGTTAACAAATGTACTACTTGTATAAATTTATCTTAAAATTATTTTTTCAACAAGTTATGCAATTGTTAATCAACAAAATTTTCTCGAACATCCTTTCTTTATTGAAAACGAAAAAAAATGTATACCTACTGTATCATAAACTCTGGAGACTTTTATGCAGATTTTTATGAATTAATAAAAATATATAACAGTGCCATCAAGTGGGTTAAAAGGCTAGTCCAGACTGGACAATTTCTCGCACAACAACCTTCGATCCACTCTGTTAGAAAGTCGTGAAATCCTTGTGTGAAATAATGATCGTGCTTTTTCTAAAGTCTCGGCACATCTCGGTGTGGGGTCAGAACAATTTAATAAATTCAGGCCGGCTATTCGTCAACCGCCATAAATATTATAGGTACAGTGAAATTTTTTTAATTGGTCAGTAACGTTGCTAATACTGGATCCCGTATCGCTAAACAAAATAAATTTTGGAGACATTCCTTAACTCTGACACAAAAATATGTAGGTACCTATAAGTATAAATTATAATGATTATAAACAATACATGTGTGTCAGCCGTCATAATTAAGTATGTAGGTACTTAAGTATACATTATAAATATAATAATTATGTTTTCAGCCGTCCCTAGGAACCCACAACGCATTGTGGGGGGCACTCCCACCACCGTGGAGGAATACCCTTACATGAGCAACATGCAATACGGGTGGTGGGGCATCTGGTGGAGTCAGGCTTGCGGTGGCTCCCTCATCAACTCACAGTCCGTCCTCTCGGCGGCGCATTGCTACTAGTAAGTAATCTAATCAACTTCATGTTTTGAACACCCTGAGAAGAGGGCTTAATTCTTAAACAAGTTCAAGTCGGACTCGCACATGAAGGGTTCCGTAGCAGCAAGTAACATAATAAAATTGCGGTTTACGATTTATGACGTATAAAAAAAAACTAGTTACTAGATCTCGTTCAAACCAATTTTCGGTGAAAGTTTGCATGGTAATGTACATCATATATTTTTTTTTATTTTTATCATTCTCTTATTTTAGAAGTTACAGGGGGGAGGACACACATTTTACCATTTTGGAAGTGTCTCTCGCGCAAACTATTCAGTTTAGAAAACAATATATGATATTAAAAACCTCAATATCATTATTGAAGACCTATCCATAGATACCCCACACGTATAGGTTTGATGAAAAAAACATTTTTGAGTTTCAGTTTTTTTTTTCCTATTTTTGTGTGAAAATCTTAATGCGGTTCATCAGAATACATCTACTTACCAAGTTTCAACAGTATAGTTCTTAATATAGTTTCGGAAAAAAGTGGCTGTGACATACGGACGGACAGACAGACAGACAGACATGACGAATCCATAAGGGTTCCGATTTCTGCCATTTGGCTACGGAACCCTAAAAAGGCAAGATAACAGTCGTTTGGAACAATAATTAAAAGAATGAACTAACAGGGTGCCTAGCCAACGTGCTAATCGTTTACGCTCCGTAGCGTAGTATTACTCTTCCATCTCTCTCTATTACTCTTCCATATTATGCGATAGAGACAGTTGCGTTTCGTTCGCTACAGAGCGTAAACGATTGGCACGTTGGCTAGGCACCCAGATCCCGATCGTATAAAAAGTAGGGATGTACCGACTAGTCGCCGACTATCCGGCCTCATTTGTAGTCGGCGATTAGTCGGCGACTAGTAGGCTAAAATGGCCGATTAGTCGGCACTTTATAAGTGATAGAAAAACAGGGCAAAAAGAAATAAACAGCTAATATTTTAACTTAAGTTTTTCACCTATTTTACCCAAATTTCTATTTAGGGTGCTTATGAAAACTTTTGTTCGAATTATTGACAGTGTGGTCGCTTTCTTATGTCCGGTGGTCCTTAGGTTTTTTTTTTATTTATTTTACTTTTTAGCTTTACCACCTTTTTTGCCCTTACAATTTTTACATAGATGAATAGCGCGACGATAGGGGTAAACCGATTGTTTTTAAGTGCATCTGTACCGAACTTAGAGGAAACTAATGATCTGGCCGACTAGCCGACTAGTCAGCCGACTATAAATCGGCCATCCGAGCGCCGATTAGTCGGCTAGTCGGCCAAATCATCCAATCATGTAGGCCAAATCAATAGTCGGTACATCACTAATAAAAAGTAAATTGCGATCAGCGTACATCCGGCTAAAAACTTATCATTCCATTTTTAAGATCTAACTTAGCAGATAGGTACCATCACACTCCGCGATTGTTGCGCCATTAGGCTCCTAGCTAAATTAGTTGTTCAATACTTATGCTATAGAATTTTCAATTTGGCTAGAACCCTAAATGGCAGTGTTGGCCGAAAGTTAATCCAAATTGAAAATGCTGGCCATTAACCATTATAAATTAAACCGTAATCTGTAATCGTCCGTTACGGTTTAAGGTTCAATTTATAATGGTTAATGGCCAACATTTTCAATTCGCATTAACTTTCGGCCAACACTGCTAAATGGCATAACAATCACGTGTGGTGACTGTACATACCTAATACCTATTTATGCGAGTGGACGCTCAATCGCTGTTCACCTTGCTTCTGTGTGGTAATGCAATCATTTTTATTGTGTAGCGGCGACCGTCCTACCGATTGGCGAGTTCGCCTCGGCACGTCGCTGGCGTCGAGCGGCGGCACCGAGCACGGAGTGTCCCAGCTGATCGTGCACGCCGGGTACAGTCCCAATACCCTCGATAACGACATTGCTATCATCCGCCTCGCCACCCCCGCCGTATACAGCAACAGCGTGGCTCCCGCCGGCATCGCTGGTCCCAACTACAACCTCAATGATGGCACTGTAGTTTATACCATCGGATGGGGCACTCTCACCGTAAGTTAATAGGCGATCTTGCATATTTTTTTCTATTCTCTGTTGCCGCTTTAGTTGCCGCTTTTCGGCTCCGTCGAACCGAAAAATAGTATACTCACCGCGGCCAGTAAATAAGAGACTGGAGAAGTACCTCCACCTTACAGAAAACCGCAGACAAATAACACTCCAAGTTTTGTGTTCCTGTCGTAACCGGTGAGTAAGGTTGCCAGAGCTCAACGAGGGTGCAGAGTGTTAGAGCTCTCGGAGCTCTTATACTACTCTAAAACCGAAATCCTGCAGAAACCCGTACCCGCAAAAAACTGACGTCAGTGGGAAAGAGCTCTTAGGGTTGGCAACGGAGTTGCAGGCGTACATAGGAGACTGCTTATTACGATCAGGCGGCCGCCGTATGCTTGTTTACCACCGACGTAGTATTAAAAAAACAACGGGTTGCACTCCGGGAGTGCCGACAGAAGTGAAAACTCAATGACTGGTCCAAAATGTCTGCAGCACTATGTATAATTGACCCATCCGCCTCTCTATTGAAAAACTTTAGTTCCGATATTCGATTATATTGGAGTGATATAAAGTTAGAATGTAACTGTGAGATCCTCGTATTTCAGCCCGTACAAAATTAGAACATTGAGCTTTGCTTAATATAAAAGTCCAGTTTTAAATAATTGACCATTATGATACGTTATGACTAAAGTTGTTTGGTGAATAAAAAGGAAACAGCAGGGGTTACGCGTTAGGTACGCGTTACGTTGTCTCGAGTTTAACATTTTTTCCCCACCTCAAAAAGTGCACAGCGCCGCTAAAGAAGTTTTCACTTCAAAAAAAGCCTCAGATTCGGCCTTGTTATTCCATATGACCTGAGACATTTTTTACTTTACTGCGCTTGGTAATGTACTATTTCAAGCCACTGCTCGCAATACGGCAATAGACGGTCTCAATCTTGATTAGAAAGTATAAATAGAGCTTAGTTGTACACCTAAACAAACAGTTCAAAATTTTCAGAGGAGTTCCGTCAATTACTCATGGATTCCATCATCAGATCAGATCCAAAAATATTATGGGATCACCTTGGAGGTAACTTCTTTTAAAGAAAGAAAGGTTTTTGAAAAAAAAAAATTTTTCCGTGCAAAAAAGCAATGACAGCACTCCCCTCCTAAGGGAATTTTTTTTTAGGAACTGCGGGTCAAAAATTTTCTTTTGACCTCTAGTATGCGTGTGCCAAACCGGCTAACCTGTACATCGTTTGCGGTTTTTTAAGTGACCAGGTAGGCTAGTAGGCGGCCGCCCACGTCACCCAAGCCTAGCGCCGCCTCTGTATTCTAAGTCGGCAACGACCACTTTCGATTCGAGCCATAATCGTAGTCTTATTCCATTTCCACCTCTCTGCTTAATTTATTATGTTGGATTAAACTATTAACTTCCCGCAGAGCGGCGGCAGCGCCCCTGAGCAGCTCCAGCATGTGGACATCAACATTATCAACCAAGACTTCTGCTCCGCCCAGTACGCATGGCTGAAGACCCAGCCTGGCTTCCAGAACTGGCCCGATATCACCGATAATATGCTGTGCGCTGGCATCCAGCACGTCGGTGGCAAGGATGCCTGCCAGGGCGACTCCGGTGGCCCTCTTGTCCACGTTGTTCAACCCAACAACGTCGTAGTCGGTATCGTATCCTGGGGCTACCAGTGCGCCCACTCTGACTTCCCCGGTGTCAACGCTCGCGTCAACAGTTTCATAGACTGGATCCTCGCCAACGTCTAAAACCTAACACGAAATATAAAACATCGGTTAAAATGAACCATCGTCATGTCTAATATATGATATTAGTGTTCAAAGTCTATAGACAGTACGTATATAATAAACGCTAGTTTATAATAAAACTTCGGTTTTCTTACATCTTTTCCCTTTTCCCCATTTCCATGTAGGAGCCATATTCGACTTACGATAACTGACGTACACGAGTTGATATCCCGTGGTTCAGAGGGCCTACCGCGAACCACGTTCGACGTGTTGCCTCCCTGACACACTTATATACGAATTTACGAGTGTGGTTAAGACCGGCATACTTTTTTTTTTACTTTGGAGTGATCTAGTTCCGTTAATTAATCACCTACGTTACAGATCATTTTAATCACAAATGAAGCAGAAACAATAGTTTTTTTTAATTCTTCGAGTAGACGGACTTTCCGTGTAGTTTAAGGGAAGTCCGTCTAGTAATGATACCAGCCAATCTATGGGTGTGTATATGTTCGTAGTCGAATTCCTAAAAATAATGGATCAAGACAATGAAAACGGTACTTTAAACTTGTTAATAGGTACCTATAGGGTTTAGATTCGAAATAAACACCATTTTTCTAATACAAAGGCAAGTCGCATATACTACGAAAATGGGGTGGTAAACCTTTCTTGGCAAATAATTACATGTAATTATTTTTTGGATTTCCGAAATAAAAGATCAATAGTAATTTTAAAATGTATTTTAGAGTGATTCTCACGAAAGTGGCATCGACAGGTTAAAGTTATAGAATTTTTACTTTTAAGAATGAAAAATATGTTTTACTACTTTTTATTCTTCTCCAACTCTTACTCCAAATTTTCAAAAGGGAACGGAATATGAAAGAGTTATTATGTGTTCCGTATCCACATCGGAGATCTTCATTGAGAGAGTAACGCGATCGGTGACCGTTAGATGCCGCTAGCGTCTATGTAGTCGCTCCGCCCCACGCCGTGACGTTGTTCCGCTTCCCCTCCCTGCAAACCGTTGCTCGCTTCCCGCTACTTGCCACCGCCATGTTATTGTTTCGTCGACCGTCTGACCGATGGTCCGCAAATATTTTTTGCGTATATTTTTGCAGCATGGTGCTTTAACATTTCCGATCGGCGGCGGCGGGGTTGGGTGCCGCGCTTCACCGATAAGGAGGTTTGGATTGTCTCGAACCATCCGGTGAGCCAGTTTAATGATATTCTAGTTTTATTGGCGTTCAGAAGTTACTTCGACACTAAAGGACGGTTCTCAGGCAGGTCGTATTAACCTGGGAGTACCTCGTGTCGTTAGTTGCGACGCGACAGGGGCTCAGGGGAGGTCGGCCCTCGCGCGCCGGCGCCGTCGACGTTCTTCTGCTGTCGTCCAAGGTGATCGCTCCTGTTGCTGCAGTCGCGGTGCGAACGCTTCCAGTCCGCGAGAGCAGTCGCGGTGCGGACGCTTGCAGTCCGCGAGAGCAGTCGCGGTGCGGACGCTTGCAGTCCGCGAGAGCAGTCGCGGTGCGGACGCTTCCAGTCCGCACCCGCTCCTCAGTCCGCGCCCGAGACGCCGGTGCGGGGTCCGCGGGACGCCCACTCCTGTTGCGGACGCTTCCAGTCCGCGAGAGCAGTCGCGGTGCGGACGCTTCCAGTCCGCGCCCGAGAGACGTCACACGCCCGCTCCTGTGGCTGCGGGCGCTTCCAGTCCGCGGGACTCCGAGAGACGTCACACGCCCGCTCCTGTGGCTGCGGGCGCTTCCAGTCCGCGGGACTCCGAGAGACGTCACACGCCCGTTCCTGTGGCTGCGGGCGCTTCCAGTCCGCGGGACTCCGAGCGACGTCACACGCCCGCTCCTGTGGCTGCGGGCGCTTCCAGTCCGCGGAACTCCGAGAGACGTCACACGCCCGCTCCTGTTGCTGCGGTCGCGGCGCGGGTGGATCGCGGACCTCTCGATCCCGTCCTGGCGCCAAGGTGAAGGCGGACCGCTTCTGCGTCCCGACTGCTCGAGTGGAAGGAAGGTAAGTTATGTGGAAGCAGAAACGCTACGAGTATAGCGACGATCGCCGCGTTGGCTGCCGTCCGTCATGACGTCGCTGGTGACCTACGCGCCGGTGGTGGCCACCACGATGGCGCCGCCGAGGGCAGCGGTGTCGCCGTGATGATGAGTGCAACTACGAGCCAGCCATCGGCCCGGCGCCTATCGAGCTGGCCGCCACGACGGCGCCTGTCGCCTCACGCACCTGAGCCTGGCTACGGTGGCCGACGCACCAGTGCCTCCCGAGCTGGCCGCCACAATGGCGCCTCTCGCAACACGCACCGACGCCATCCAAGCCGGCGGCGGCGGCCGTCACAACGGCGCCGCCCGCCACGATGGCACCACCGCCTTGCGCACTGGCGCCTCGAGCTGGCCGCCACGATGGCGCCTCTCGCCTCACACCAGTGCCTCCCGAGCCAGGCGGCGGCCGCCTCACGCACCGGTGCCTCCCGAGCTGGCCGCCACGATGGCGCGTCTCGCCTCACGCACCGGCGCCTCCCGAACCGGCGGCGGGGGCCGCCACGATGGAGCCGCCCGCCTTACGCGACAGCGCCTCTAGAGCGGGCCGCCACGATGGGTCCTCGCCTCACGCACCAGCGCCTCCCGAACCAGTGGCGGCCGCCATGATAGCGCCGCCCGGCCTCACGCACCGGTGCCTCCCGAGCTGGCCGCCACGATGGCACCTCTAGATTCACGCACCGGCGCCTCCTGAGCGGCGGCGGTTGCCATGATGGCACCGACAATCACGTCGATGCTTTCCACCGATGCTGCAACCACGACGATGTCGTCCCTTGCAATGGCGCCCATGTTCTGTTCGCAAGAATACCACCGCGAACTTACCTGCCGCCGATGCTGCCCACCAAGCTGCGCTGGGCGCCACAGTATCAGTTTTGTCCTGTCCACATGGTCCCATTGAGGTACGCAGGCGCCTATAGCTATGGTGCCACAGCACGAACAGACCGCTAAGCTCTTTTTTCGGTTAAGGAATCCTCCGGCGACGGCAGAAAAGGTTGTAAGGAGCTTCGTCCTGCGTGGCTCGACCGCCCGGAGTTGAAAGCGGTAAGATATGTACTCAGAGGAAAATACGTCGCGTTCCCGGGCTTCATAAAGGTGCTGATCGACGAGGAGCCGTGCCGCTTCGAGGTTCCTACGACTTCTCAAGGCCATGGAGTGATCCAACCGGAGAACAGCTAGCGACAAGGCCCTGTGCGACCGCTCCAAACCGAGGTGAAAGGCTCGAAAAGGTCTGCAGACTTCACATAATTATCTCTGCTTGCCAGGGGCGTATTTACCCTAGGGCCATCCGGGCCATGGCCCGGGGCGCCAACCCCACAGGGGCGGCGAAAGCCGCCCCTGGCCGATTACATTTTGTATTGGTTTTGGCGCCATTTAACTAATTTTTACTTCTTACTTTATTTTTGTCTTGTCAATTTCAAATTAACATAAATAAATAGGGATAGGCTGTATCAGGGACACAGCCACAGTGGTTTACGTGAAACGTTGCGTGGAAAGTTATTGCAAACGCCGCTTAGGGCCGCTTATAGGGACTCCATAGTGTAAAGGGCACTGCAGGCGCCCTGTATGACAGAGCGCGCTTCGCGCGACCTTACAGTGAGAGTGCGCCGCAGGCGCCCTGTAAATCAGAGCGTGCAGCTTACATTGTCAGGCGCCCTGAATGTAAGAAGCCTGACTTTACAGTGTAAAAGACCCCGCAGACGCCCTTTAGGTATGTCAGAGCTTTGCCCGACATTACAGTGTAAAGGGCGCCGCATGCGCTCTCTATGCAAAAGCGTTCTAAGCTTACAGTCTCAGGCGCCCTGTAGGTAAGTACCCGCTATAGCGCCGCGCGGCCATAAATTCTAATGCACTATTTGAGGAGATGAACATGTTGTACCAGGGTTAAAAAGGATCGTAAAGAACTGTTTTTACTTCATCCTTCTATACGAGGTATTTTGCGTCAGTTTTGTGTATTAATTTTCGCACACGGTGGCCTCAAGCAAGAGCAGTCGTAAAATTTCTGTAAAAAATGCCACATACGTGCATTGTTTTCGGTTATTTAGAAAAGATGCAATCGTCTTATGAAATACACCACTAACCCCATACTGAGCTAATTTAGTTAACAGGAGCGTATGATCAATCATCTCGAAGGCGCGCGACAGGTCGCAGAAGACTGCAGCGACCTGTCGGGCGTCCTCGAGGTGTCGCAGCACCCGTGACACAACATCCCGCGCAGCGTCCGTCGTCGACCTTCCCGGTTGGTATGCGTATTGTTGACTATTTAACAAACGGTTTGAAATGAAATGTTGCATCAGTCTCTTACTAAGTAGCTGTTCAAAAACTTTTGAAATGATAGGCACCAGAGATATCGGGCGATAGGATTTGGGTGAGTCATATTCACCTTTCCCCTTATAATACCCAGTGAAGTAGCGAGCTATCTCAGACATCTATTTCTATTGTCCACGTTAGCTTTCAGAACGATACTTGTTCATAAGCCTGTAACAAGTGCACTATGTGAACCACTATCGGACACTATGCCTTCTTCCAACGCCATTAATAGCGAGACCAGCGCCTCCCAAACCACCAGCTTGGGACGCGAGAAATCTACTTGCCCTAATTTGAATAGCCCTACAACGTTAGGTACGTTAGAAGAAGTACGATAGAAGAGCTGCCGCACTTTTGCTGTTAGCATCAGGCCGCAGGGTCAAAGTCATTACTCTACTACACTGTAGCCCGGGCAATTACATAGTTAACTTTCACGCTATTATTTTGTGTCCGAAATTCTGCTCTAAACCAGATAACGTGTCTTACCGACTGGACTCTTAGAAGCTCCGGAATAAAGTATAGACCCAGTAAGTAGGTAGTCTGGGTACGTCAGCTTGCGAGAATTACACAAATGTTAGGGGACACTGCGCTTATTTCTTTCAGCCACAGTCTCATCTAAGCCGGCCTCGCCTACGATTGCTTTGATCCACGATGTACTTAATAACTAAATTGGCTGGAAAGCTATCTAATTAGCGATATTTTGGCTTAAGTTAATTGGGAACACGACTCGCCGAGATTCTGCGGTACGAATGCGATTTCGAATGAGAAATCTCTCAAACCAGTTTAAGTCAGATTCGAACCTGGGATTACAATTTAAATTCTCAATTTCCTGTAATGCATCATTATAACGAGTCACTGTGATTTCGTGGGTTGCAATATGGCTTATATATATTTATTCTTTCTCTGAGTCCTATGACAGTAGGTGTAGCCCTAACGCTTGCGCGCCCGCTGACTCGCCACCAGGAGATAATAAACAGGTCTCAATGAAGATCTCCGATGTGGATACGGAACACATAATATAAAAATTTTACCTTCCAATAAAATTGATATTATGTTTCCTTTCCACATCGGAGATCTGAGTAATGCCTTCCTGACAGGCTACTAGGCTACTTTTATGCCCACGGTACTTCTCCTCAACAATGACATGGCGGTGGCGAGTAGCGGGAAGCGAGCAACGGTTTGCAGGGAGGGGAAGCGGAACAACGTCACGGCGTGGGGAGGAGTGACTACATAGACGCTAGCGGCATCTAACGGTCACCGATCGCGTTACTCTCTCAATGAAGATCTCCGATGTGGAAAGGAAACATAATATCAATTTTATTGGAAGGTAAAATTTTTATATTTTCAAGACGTACATACATTGAACACAGGATAAAGTTAAGCAGGTTACAGTGAAAAATACATTCTTTTTTATTTTTTCTCTTGATCGGATAATAATACGAATGTCTCACTTTTAGCATAGATGAATAAACCTTCATACAATATTAAAATGATATTATTACATTAGGCCCCAAACCAAATTCGTAAAATAATGGAGACAAGTTAAAGTTAACATTCCGTTACAATCCCCAGATTCCTGCCTTTAACCACTTGTCTCTTCGAAACTACGATACTTGGGTCATCATGGTACCCTACGGTGGTTAGCTTGATACTTACCTTACTTGCCATAGTTATGATCTAAATAAAATTTTCTGTGTATGAGTCAGATGCAATATATACCGCGGATGTACAGGTTACAGTGAAAATTACCTTAGGTGTGAGATTGTTCTCTTGCATGTCTGCTGTCACGACGTCCAGCCAGCGCTTCTTTATTTTTTATAAATATAAGTATTAAGGTTAAATAAAAATAATGACTTGGCCTCGATAAACATTGTTTTAGTTTATCTAGATACATTTTTGTTTCATATGAAAAAGAGCAAATAAACATACATTCGATTCAAAAACTCGATGACAGGTTAAGATGCCACTTTTTTGGGAATTACTCTTTAATCGTTTCTTTTAATTTACTGAGATCAGAATTTTCAGAAAAGTCAGGAGGATCTTTCGATACCTAATCAAATCGTTATAATATTAAAGTCGCAAAAACAGTTGGCAATTTCTGATTTAACGAAAGTCCGGCATATGATGGACTTGCCTCGTACATAATAGACGGACTTTCCAACTTGTCAAATTTTAATGTGAAAAATAGTGGAACGTATAATTACAAAACTAAGCCAATTTCTGATATTTTAAACACAGAATAAACATAGCTGGTTCTTATGCTACTTACGTACTTAGCTACTTTCTGATGCACAATCTTTTCAAAAACAAATTTAACAACAATTTTTCGAACGGCTGTCGCACTATGACTTCGATTCAAAAGTTCAAAACACGAAGTGATTTATTGAGGCGGATTGCTCTGAAATTGGTTGTCACAGCGCCATCTGTTTTAGAGTGAGGGAACTGATGCGAACAACTGCTTAATCGACTGGACTCCAAAGCGGCATATGCCTTCAAATTCTAAAGTAATAACGTGTTGACGGACTTTTAGTTTACGCTATATGCAAATGTTTATTTCTACTCTTACCTATGTTGAGTAGGTACCAAATAGGTATTTTTATGTCTCACTTTGTGTAAATAAGGTTGATTTGCTGTCAATTACGATAATAACAACAATTTTGCAACAATTATACAATTTTGTTAAAAAAAATATGTTTTTTACTTATAAACCATTACTCCCCTTTATCTGGCATGTTGGTTAATTTTTGGCAACCCTAGCTTCATTATAGAAAATGTATGAAAACAACTTCAGACTGTTACCAAACTTCGCCTACTACCCCGTTTTTTTTAAATAAGCCTAGTCTGGTGTAGTTAAGGTCCATAGTATATGAGCACATTCCAAGGAGATACGACTTAACATGTGTAAGTCACAGAAAAGAGAAAAGTAAGTATTAGCGGCAAGGCATGCCATAGGCGAAGATTGGGAATTATACCCAAACATCGCCTATTGCCTTTGGGGCCATTTATTACCAACTTAACCAATGAAATTCTAGGTTTTAGTGGTGTATACTGATAGTTCGGAGTACTAAAAAACATTTTTTCTTCTTAACGGGTTAAAATGCTTTCAAATTTGAGAGATTTTTTGGGAAAAGTGTCAAAATCCAGGCGAAGATACGAAACTCTACGGTACTACCGTACAGAAAGGAAACTTCCTACAAAAACGAAGTTTGACAGCGGTTCAGGGTCGAATCATGCTGTCCCTTTCTAATATATGGCACTATCCCTTTCGGCTATTTAGGGTTGTCAAAAATCAAGTGATTATGTTATCTGTGGTCGTGCACGCAAAAGGAAGTCAAGTGGTGCCAACCCTAATAATTGCTCGGAGCAATGCTGAGCCGAGCGGAGCCGAGTTTGACCGAAGTCAGGAGTTTCGCACCCCTGGTAATATGGCGGATTATAGGTACCTACGTCTGACTACGACATATCTAATGAAACCGGACCCAACCCCAAATAGGATAGAGTCCGACGAAAGCGTTTCATACACCTTACTTGATTCAGTATCTGCATGACGACAAACGACAAGGACGCAGGTGTATGAATAGCCCTTAAGCTAATGTTCACCGACTTGAATAGTTGAATAGAACAAAGTGTCATTATAAACGTCATTACAAATGGCATGCAGAATTAGCTTGGTCGGAATCTACTCATTTATACAGGGTCTCCAAAATGTTAACCCGTGGCCCACGGCCGAAGATTGTTTCCTTTTTGCGGGTTGGATTGTATAGAATCTGGCTCTTTTTGCTGGCCGGCTTGGCCGTAGTTTGGAAACTCAAGACCCAAATTATGACTTTTTAATTTTATCTTCCAAAAACAGTTTAACAATTAAACCAGTATCCGACTTTCAACTTAATCGGTCCAGTAGTTTCTGAGAAAGCTGTGACAGACGGACATACAGACAGACGGATAAGATATACGAGTAATATCAGGTGGTGAGGTGGGCCTTTTGAGGTATTGGTACTCTAAAAATGAGAAACATCACTTGGAAAATGCAGATATGGATACCGAAAAGTGCAGGTAATAAGTTACTTGTTTTACAAGGAGGCAAAGTTGTTGTTTAACCGCTCGTGCTAATATTGATACCCGAGCAAAAGAAAGATTCCAAAATTGGAATCTTGAGCGTTGCGAAGGTTTCAAATCACGAGGGATAAACAAAATTTGCCCCGAGTGAAACACAAAATTTTTCACCACACCAACCCGAAGCAAATGCGTATATACCTATTAAATGTAAAATATCAAACAAAATGAAATCCAAATGAATGTTATTAAATATTTATCATCCAAAATCATCATTTAAAAGTCAATTCTACCAGCAAACATAAGAAAACAACTCAAAATTTTCATTTGATTACTTTATTTGCCTCACATGTGAACAAAATGCAACTTTGCTATCAGTTTTTGAAGTGCAACGTAAGCCTTTCCGAGCTGGTGTGGTGAAAAAATATTTCCGACACATCATTTTTTATAGAAAGCATCACGTGATCACCGATGCTGGGAAGTACCTACATATCTTTGTATAGGTAGAAAGTGTCAGACGCCTCGAGGAGTCGAGGAGCCGTTTCCGAGATCCTTGTCCGATAATGTTTTTTTTTGACATGACGCACGAAGATTTAAGTATGCCAATATTTTTATATGTGTATGTCCACTGAAATCTCAGTCTGGTACATGGGTTAAAAGTCCCAAAGAAAAAGCCGAACTCTTCGCGCAACACCTTAGCAAAGTTTTTATGCCCAATACTAGCTCAATGACAGACTTCGAACATGAGGTGAAGGCTTCCCTGGAAAGCGATCAACAACTGTCACTGCCTATTCATGCTCCAAGAGAGCTAAAAAAGGCAATAACAATGCTAAGCAATAAGAAGGCACCTGGTTTCGACTTAATAACGGCAGAAGTTATGAAACACATACCTAAAAAATCTATTGTCTATGTGACTATGCTATTTAATGCCATAATGCGAATACATTATTATCCCAGACTATGGACAGTGTCTCAAATCTGTATGATACCCAAACCTGGAAAAACGCCTATAGATCCAAGCTCCTACAGACCAATTAGTCTTCTACCAATAATGTCAAAACTCTTCGAAAAGCTCTTCCTGCGGAGACTCAAGCCAATCCTAGAGAAAGAAGCTATCATACCCAACCACCAGTTTGGATTTCGAGAACAGCATTCAACAGTAGAACAAGTACATCGTGTGGTAAACAAGATAAAACAATCTCTGGAACAAAAGGAATATTGTGCTGCTGTGTTTCTGGATATCCAGCAAGCATTTGATAGAGTCTGGCATGATGGGCTGTTACATAAACTAAAAATGTTATTACCCAACTCATTTTATATGGTATTAAGATCTTACCTACAAGACAGAAAATTTCAGGTCAAATTTGGCGATGAAGTGTCCCAGTTGTACAGCATCAAAGCCTCTGTCCCGCAAGGCTCCGTACTGGGCCCTGTTCTGTACTCAATATTTACGGCTGACCTACCATGTAGTGAAGAAGTGGTAACGGCAACATATGCTGATGATACAGCCTGTCTTGCAAGTCACGTAAACCCGACCATAGCAGCTGAAAAATTACAAACTCATTTATGCAAGATAGAAGAATGGCTTGAAAAGTGGAGAATAAAGCCAAATGTGAGTAAATCAGTACAAATAACATTTACACTACGAAGAGAGAACTGTCCAGCCGTGAACCTGAGAGGAGAACAACTACCCCAAGAAACTTGTGTAAGATACCTTGGTCTTCACTTGGATAGAAGACTAACATGGGCCAACCACATCAAAACAAAGAGAAAAGAAGCAGACCTTCATTACAAGCGCCTGTACTGGCTGTGATCGGCCGACAATCACCTCTGACACTAACTAATAAAATGCTAGTGTATAAATGCATTATAAAACCCATATGGACATACGGGATTGAACTCTGGGGAACGGCCAGTAACTCAAACCTCGAAATTTTACAAAGGTTTCAGAATAATGTCCTAAGGGCTGTAACATGTGCACCATGGTTTGCAAAAAATACAGAGATACATGAATACGTAAATATTCCAACAATCAAAGAGGAAGTTAACAGATATTGTGTTAAATACAAAGAACGACTAAAAAACATACAAACGAACTTGCAAGGGACCTGGTAAACACCAATGACAATCCGAGTAGGCTGAAAAGGTGGCAAATACTGCGGCTGGACCAAACGCACTAGAAGATAAACTCATCAAAGTCAAGAGAGAGTATTTAAGGGAATACCTCTCAAAACCCTCAAAACGACAGAACATCTGGGGCCCTACCGTGAAAATCGAACGATAGAGCGCCATCCCACGTAAATTAGTTCGAACGAACCAACTGAAGCCTACCGGGAAACTCTTTCGTTTTGGCTTACGTCTTTCGAATCCATAGAATTGACCGACGTGAATGGAATGAACGAACCTAACGTTAAGTGTGCATCACACTTCACATCCTACGCTGGGACATTAAACCGGTAAATTAATAATTTACTTAAAACTGAGTTAGATATACTTAAATAATTAGTTTTACGTACTTATAACATACAATGATACTAAAAACCTTCGTAGAATAAGTTTTAATACCAATTTAACATTTTTTGCTGTTTGCCGAATATAATTTTAATAGATTAAGCAGTAGTGTCAAGACTGTCAATGTCAAATTCATTGTTTACTGTCTCATGGCTGTCTTGATGTCGCCGATGTTTGTCTGTTGTACCACATATTTTAATATTATAAAATTTGTATTTACATTGAAAAGGTAAGAAAATCTTTATCTTGTCTTTAAAAAAAACTTTCTAAGCAGAAGAAATTACCGTTATAATTGAAGTACTTGACGAATTTTTGAAACTATGTATCACAATGTACCTACTTTTGATTATTTTAGTTGCTTTTAAACATATAAATTACTTCCTAGTACCCGATGACTTTCGAAACTACATATGTAGTTTCATTGCATACTTTTGGTTACTCTCGCTCGACTTATGAAACAAATAAGAATAAGATACTTGGTAAACAGTGAACAGTTGTAGTTTTTACATAAAATAATTATTTTAGCAGTTTAAAGGATAATTTTCAATCTACCTATTATTAATATTTTCTCAAAAGTAATTTATTTTATTACTTTGTAAGTTCTTAAGGTCAAATAGTCTATTGATTGTCCGCGGCTCCTGTAGCCGGTTATTTTAGAAAAATATGCTCTAATTCATGTGTTTTTTTAGTTCCAGACTAGTGGGAATCACAATGGACCTACAGTGAGCACCCTGGCAAGGAATATGTTCAAGCTTATAGCTTCCAGCTATTGCTGGAAAATGGAAATTTCTATAATGATATGGAGGCCAACAAAGGTAGGCATTTTTACTGATTTAAATCACAGTAACGTTTCGTACTCATGAAACTATCCTGATTGTGTATGAGATAATCTACGATTTTCTTTCACTTTCATACTTTCTTTGAAATAAAAGTGTCTGCCCAACGCCAACTAGGTACATGGGTACCTACTTACCTAGATGCCAAGTAGGCTAGCTACATACTTATATATCCTATACGTCATGCTTTAAAGGTCTACAAATGTCTAAATTATAATAAATAAGAATCATTAGATTTGACATATAAACTTAATTTCAATTTCACACCGTTCACTGGAGTATGGTTTAATACAATAATTTGTATATATCTAAATATAATTCTTGTTTTTATTAACATTTCCACAGACTCCAGAGCATGTCTGGCAGCGCCTCATAGGGCTATCCTGCCCTCGACTCCCAGTCTACCAGCCGCGCCGGTCCGTCGCCTAATCACAACTCCAACCCGGTCAACCGCAACAGGAGCCACAAGAATGTGAGGTGGTGCTGGAGATGAAGGTGATCGAAGCCAACGACCACTTATACACCCGCGAACTGATGCGGTGGAAAAAACTTTGGTCTTTTTTTAACATTAATTTTATAACTTTATTTGCTTAGACTGATTTGAAATATTCTTTATTGAAAGTGTATAATGTATATAGAGATTTGTCCGATTTTTGTTAAAACAAAAAATAATAAAATTATACGCAAAGTATATTTTATTGAATTTAGCTATTTTTATCAGTACACGGAAGCGTCGCGACTATATCTCGCAGATCGTCGGGCAGTGGTCGAACACGTAGTTGGGAGATTTTCAATAAAAAGTTTGTCTTCACATTAACATTGTTTTATTTATTAATTTGTGTAAAAAAAATTTAACAATTTTACCAGGCTAAGGGTTAAGGGTTATATTTCCCACGTATGGCACTTCAAACATCTGTTCTATTTTTGATGAGTAAGACATTCAATTGTCATTTTCGAAATGTCAGCCTGGTAAAGGGTTAAAATTGTATAATTATATTTTAAATATTAATATAATAAAATTCGGGACTAACACATTCAGCACATGCACAAACAGGCGGCAAATGGGCAGAAGCTTCCTCCTCCTCCCTTATTGTCTACATTCGAAAAGAGTTAGTCAGACCAAGATATTAAGCGATTTTTATAGCACAGACGCGCAAATGTTATTTAAATACATAATTTCATAGAAATTTGGAATTTAAAATACACTTGCACGTTTGTGCTATAAAAATAGCTGCATACTTATCTTGGTCTCACTCTAATGTCATTTACATATTATTGACTAATCATTGACTATGTTTATTTGCACATACAAGAGTAAGAAATAAAATAGCCTACCTAACCTTATACAATTATTTATCATAGGTACATTTATAACCGTTTCGGTGCGGTTGGCACGACAGGCGTGTCATCAATGATTTCAACGTGTGGCGCATGACACGACAGGCGTGCGATCATATTCTATGGCGTAAGGCACGCCTGCCGTGTCATGAAATAATTGTTCGCCGCCACAGCCAAAAGTTTTCGAAGTTTACACAACTCAGATATAATATAACATTTAGATTTTTACATTACAAGTCTTATATATTTCGTTCGTGTGTAATTATTCCTTTACGAGTAACATGTTTGCTTATCGTTATATACTATACTACTACACTGATTGTTTTGTAACAAAATTCTGCCATGGAATTTTGAACAATACATACATCTTAAAAAATAAACACACGCATTATACATCTTTAAATTTTAAAGTATTCTATCTATCTATCTATCTTTGTATATCTACATCATTTATATCGATGGTCAAATATTCAGAACTATACTAGACAAAGTTATGCAATCATAGTTAATAACACAATCGGCACAATCTGTGTCTGGTTAAGACACATATTTTAAATCACCCAGAAACAAATGTAATTTATTGTACCTGCTAGGTATATTACTCCGTAGTCAACTTGGCCAATACAACTCTTAGTGCTGCTAATCGTGTATTAGTTTAACTAGCAGGTACAATAAATTACACAATTTATTCCTGTAAAGGAGGCGATTCAAATATATGTGCCTTATTATCCTTATGCCTTACATTAGCTTTCTAAGGTGAATTTAATAATTACCACAGCATGGCCTCATAGGAAATAAGACTAGTTTGCTAGCCTCTGCTTATATAGTAGATAAGTCTTAGTCTTCTTCTATACTACGTAGGTACGGGGCATTGGGTAATAGTTGCATTATCAGCTGGTAATGTAGCTCCTTGAAAAGCCGGCAGTGTTATTTTCATCGCCGTCGTCGGGAGTACGGTCTTCGCGTATAGGCACAGCACGGATCACAGATCAGACAGTAGTGGCCATGGTGGTGGTGTAACTGAAACATCATAAGAATTGGTATTAGAATTATTACTATACTTACTATGTACTAATATTACTGTTTGACATCTTCATTACATTACTAGGAATTTCATTATTATTTAGAACAGCGGTAGGCAACAGGCGGCCCGTGAACCTCTCACTTGCGACCCGCGAGCCCCCTTGGCTATTTTGTATGTAATATTGACAAACGACAATGTTTGATAAAGTAACACATATTAACAAAGTGCGGCCCGCTTCAACTTTTTAACTACTATGTGGCCCTTGGCTGCTAAAATGATGCCGACCGCTGATTTAGAATACTAATTTTATGATTCTTATTTTCTTTAGACGCTAGTTTACAATGACTTCGCCATTTTGAAAGTTTTCGACGTGTAATAGTTACATGTCGTTGAAGTGTCGCCGGGAAACAGACACACACCAACAATGCGCGTGCTATCCCTGTGGAAAGCGTATCTAAGTATAAGCCTATAGTAGGACCTATGCCGATGGTTGTTGGATCTGTCGGCGAATGAAACAGCTTTCTCGTCACCCCCCAATGCATATCTACACAATGGATGGTTAACTTCATAGCTACAGTCCAAAACGCAGACATATTCGCAGACAAGTGGCCGTCCCTACAACGTAGTATCAGGATTTTTTTAAACTCTGCCTATGTTACTTAATATCAGTTTTTTTTTAAATATCTAGGTAACTTAGTAATACATAATATGTATGTTAGAGATAGTTCGAAAAGTGTATACATATTTATGAATTTTATGATACTGACTATGTATTATTAACAGTATAAGTGTCTTGGCATCTTGCAGCTGTAAACTTATACTTAGTGTTTGCCTGAATAAATAAAAAATAATAAAGAACTGCAAATCAGTGTCCATAACACTAAGTTACCTTTTAATATCCCAAATGTTAGCTCTATAGTGGAGCGCGCCTTCTTTTGTATGGCGTTATAGCCTCGGGGATTCTTCTGCGGCGCCGCTTGCAGAAATCATAAGGTGTCCCGTGTTCCCGCAGTGGATACCCGGAGTCTTCTAAAATTATAATAAGCACATTATATTAATAGTGGGTTAATATCTGCCTAAAAACCATCGCTGGTGTTACGGAACCTTTCCTGAAGGCCGCAATGGAAACATTTATTTGTAACTAACACAAACAAACGAAGAGTCTCTCACCCTAAATGCATATACAATAAGCGGCAATTATTGCCGTTCTGTCAGGGATAATAATATAAAATAAGACACAATTATATTCCTATTATTTCCGTCCTCCACATTTTGCAACTAGAGTTAGACCAAGATAAGGCTGCAACGATATTGATAGCATGCACAGTGTAGGTAAGTGTTATTTATGCGTCATAATTTCATAGAAGTTTGACGTTTAAAATAACAGTTGCACTGCGTGTGCTATCAGAATCATTGCAGTCTTTTCTTGGTCTAACTCTAGGGTCATTCGAAATATTTCGTAAATAGTTTCCGTGATGAGCTAAACCTTTTAGCAGCCAAGGGCCACATAAGTACATAGTTGTTAACAATGTTGAAGTGGGCCGCACTTTATTAATATTTGTGAATTTATCAGATATTGTCGTTTGTCAATATTACATACAAAATAGCCAGCAAGGCTCGCGGGCCGGGCTGCAAGCGAAAGATTAGCAGGCCGCATGCAGCCCGCGGGCCGCCTGTTGCCGACCGCTGCGTTAAACCATTAATGAACCCCTGACGTAACATGTGCATCTATGTCTGTCTGTAGTACGTAGCTTCCAAACACACATACACTCACACAGGCTCATTGATCTTACTGTAGGATCGTTTAGTGTATGATTAAGAACACAATATATATTTATATAAATTATTAAGTTATAACATACCTACCTACGTAATGTACGCTGCTCGAAGTAGTCTTGACTAATGCTATTGCTACATATGAAGGCGTCGTGGGTTGCCCTGCCGTACGACGCGTCCATGTTCATTAACATGGAGTTGACTTGTTCCCATATCTGAAAACCGAACGTTACATAATGTTAATTTATATTTCACCATAGTACGAATTTAGTTAGCTTAGCTCCCTTTTGCTTGTATTGTACAATTCTAATTTATTCCTATTTTTTCAGTCATCCACATTTTACATCTAGCGTCATTCGACAATTTTGTAAATCATTTTTTCCATGATGCGCTAACTAAACGATTAATTGATTGTGTGTGTGTGTGTGTGTGTGTGAATTAATAAAAATGAACACACACACACACATACACACACATGCTGATTAATATTACTGTGGTATCGTAGTGCGTGATTAGAAACACCAAATATATGTATATAAATTATAACACATACATACCTAATGTACACTATTTCGCTGGTGCCACACATGCCAGCTGCTCGAAGTAATCTCGACTAACGCTGTTGCTCCATATAAAGGGGTCGTAGGTTGTCCCACCATACGACTTGTCCACGTAATTGATATGATCCCGTATCTGAAAACCAAACGTCAGTTGTTGTTAATTTCTGTTTCACTTTAGTACGAAGTTACAAAAAATGGAAGTCAAATTCAAATCATGAATATTTTAGAGTAGGTATACAGTAGTATACACATCTTCTATAAAGTCTGGAAATAAGTAATGTAAGGCTTAGTAAATTAAATAAATTAATAATCCATACTTTCATACTAATATTATAAATGCGCGTAAAAGTGTGTCTGTCTGTTACCTCTTGACGCTTAAACCCCTGAACCGATTTGGACTTAATTTGGTATGGATATAGTTTGGGCCCCGAGAAAGGGTTAGTTTTTTTCAATCATCGTCATCATCCCACGCAGACGATGTCGCGGGCAGAAGCTAGTAATTAATAAATATCTTGGACACGGCGCGTATAGTACCTACGTCGATTCCTCTCACTGCGGCCTTGACCACCGGCAGCTTGGGCCTTGCCCCGCTGCTGGCGGCATTCTAGGTTAGTTTTTTTTTATAATATGTTTATATATTTTTTATTGTTTTGTGATTTTTTTTATATTCTACTTATATATTCAAATCGTAAAAAACCTAAAAGCTAAGACACAAATCGACCTAGTCCAATAGAAAGCTAAATAAAGCTTGTATTGTGAGTACTAAATGAAGATATAATTATACAATAGATAGAATAATATAAAACATTCATAACTCCGGATCATATATCTGTGATAAACACAGAAATAAATACCTTTACCAGGATTCGAGCTCGAAAATTCCTCTTTCATTGACGGGGTCACTACCGACTGGGATAAGAGCCAGTTTAAAATTAAAATATTTTGGGATTAGAATAAACTGGTTAAGATTATTATTCCACAAAATTATTTTTACACACATGGAAAACATGAAATATACTGATCAATATATCAACCTCCTAACAGGATAAAGAGGCAATCTTTTTTTATAAGGTACACTAAAGAGACAACTTTCAAAACATTATTACAATAGTATACAGTAGTATAAATAAGAGGTAGGTTTTTTTATAAAATTGCCCTTCAAAACAAGCACAGAAATAGACAAGCTGTTTTAGCTGCTTCTATTAGACTAATAATAATAATATATCTGCCGGAAATAAAATTGCGTATCATTTTATTAGGCAGTCGTCCGTTTTATACCATTTATATCCCTTAGCCCAGTACTTATCATCACCATCGCTTGCACGCATTAGCCTAGTTAATTTTAGATACCATCAACTCTCAATAGTCCTTACACCCTGGCGGATGCTGCCTCTGCGTGTGTTCCATGACGCGGGCAAGGGCAGCATCCGCTCGGTTTACCCCTTACATTTCATTAAGTGTCAAAAGGGACTCACGTGTTGCCTACGGCTCCGCGCACGCCTCCCAAAGGTCCGGAACACCATTGTTCCGTGATGGAAAAGATATACAAAAAGCGGTCTTCATATTCCTATGGCCCATGAAGGGTCACATGTGTGCATCGAAAACCCCTGGAATGCAGAATGAAATTATTAGTACTTAATTTATGAAATATGATATAAGATTAATGTGCATTACTTCTAATGTACAATGTATGTATAACTATTTTTTTGAGAAGAGCCCTGCTAAGTATTTACTGAAATACTGGTTAAGTACTACTTAGCATCAATTATGTATATATGTAAACTTCTTTTAGAATTGGGTAGATACGTAATTATTGTATGTAGGTAAGATTACCTACATATAAGGAACACTGTGTATAGATAGAGTGGGGGCTAGAACAACCTTAACTGTAAATGTTTTATGTATTTATTTATTTTAACATTTCAATCAGGTAAGAAGACCCATATATTACAAATACAATTTGACTGGACAATTCTTCTTTTTAAACCCAAGTTTTTTTTTAACAATATCTATCAGTATATTTTATAAATTCATATTCATTCATGGCATATTAAGTAGTACGTGCCAGGTACTCACAGTATTATTTTATCTGATATGAGGTTATTATAAATAATGTAAACAAATTTCACTTACCCGGCTTTAATGATAGCCCATACTGATAAGACCGGGGTAATTTAGCAGTTGGACACCGCTTGCTGAGAAACAGGCATCCATTTGGTCCCGGCCCACTTCATCTTGATAATCTGCCTGCCATAAAAGTTTAAATGGAAAAATTACGTAGAAGTACACTACTTTGCGAACAACTCAGTTTGAATCTCGGCATTATTTATTTATGTGATGAGCACAGATATCTGTTCCTGAGTCATTTGTGGTGTGTTTTCCATGTGTGTATTTATTATATATCACAACATAAGCATTCTTGAGCTTATTGTGGGGCTTTGTCAATTTGGGTAAGATTGTCCCATAACATTTATATACATATATTATTAAATTAATATCTTCTGTATAATACAAAAATACATTCTATCAAATGGTATATTATTTTAATTAGATACTGACAGACACTACATAGCTTCCCATGAAGGTAGAACTTTGAATACTTGAAACATACATCTTGCAATGCTCTAGACCTTTTATTGTGAATGTTCAATGTTTTGACTATTTGATTAATGACTTACGAAATAATCTAAAACGTATACCTTATTGAACAGGGTCCTACAGCTATTTCGTCGTGGATGTGGAAATATGCAGCGTGGTATTTACAAACTCCGCGTCCAGAACTTTCACTTAGCGGAATTTTTCTCGCATTAGGCACCTATAGAAGCGGCTTGTTGCCGGATTTCTTCAGCCAGGTTCTCTTGCGACAGAAACATCTTTGTAATAGTTCACAAACAAACAGTACAATTTCACGCAGCACGACACAATCAACTATAATAATAAGATACACGAAGGGCATGATACCCTATTATGACAGAATGAAATTGCCAGGTCATGAAATTGAAAAAACAGGAGCACTGCTTTGAAACTGCGAGTTGATCGAGCATAATCCCCAAATATCTATTTATTCATCCCGCTGCAGTGCTCAAAAACCGAGGACATTCAAAATATTTGCAAAACAATGCGCGGATTCACTGCCACAAAAACGGGATAAAAAGCTGAAAGGTGAGTTATCTGGCAGCACTGTGATAAACGAAAGAACAACGTTAGCTCTTGAGGTAACGTGTGTTTTGACAGTTCTTTACGAATTTCGTGCTGTCAAAAACTCCGAAAATTGCGTTTCGCGGTAGGTCTATGGAACGATATTCGATCCATAATCGTCTTTCGAACGGGCCGCTCGATGACGGCTGTCTTCGCGGTAGCAAACCGTGTTTTATCTGTCAGAATTGCCCGCAATTGACGATTTTCGGTATTCGCGGTAGCCCCACTGATTATGGCTAAAACAGCCGATTGCAGATAAAAGGCACATAAAAAAAAAAAAAAAAAAAATATGTGTATGTAGTGGGAGGGTGTTAGTGGCTACTCATGCATGCATATTTTTTTATAGTGTACCTCTGCGAATAGTATAAAAAATAATGAGAAGAAAATTAAAATGTTTTTTTTTATGATGAAGTATAAGGACATGATGCAGGTTAAACATATTCATTTTGTAGTCTATTTTATTGTTGTCAAATATAATTTTGTTTGGTTAATCTAACTTGAACAGTTTACAAAATATTACACTTTCAATGATACACTGATTATTTTACATTATACCGAATAACTCGAAAACCAAAGAAGATCGAGGACTGATATTAAGCATAGAGAGTTCTTAGGACCTGCCAGTACACCACCTGAAAGAATGACTAAAACCGTCGTTGGGGGCACTTCTTGTTCGCTTAGCCTGCTAGACCCTTTCATGGTATTTCAGAACGTCATTTTAAAATCAGAGCGTAATTTCGATTGCATGGCGGTGGCTTATTAGGTTCGTGTGTCTCTTAAACACCTGCAGTAAGTATATCTTAAGCGCAGTAATTAGCACCTATAAAATTTTAAGCTGATTAATATTTGATAAGAGGCGCATTTGAGTATATAAATATAAATTACTTTTCACCTCATGCCAATAGCAGGTATCCAACTATAGAGCCATGCGTGTTTTGGTCCTCTTCGCCCTTTTGGGCCTGGCCGCAGGTAAGCTATCGAATTTTTAAGACCTATTTCATTTGTCCATCTGTCCAATTTAGGTACCTACCTATTTAGAACCATTTTATTTCGTTACCTCACTTTAATACCATTGTGTAACCAGCAGACATCGTAAATTTTATAGCATTTTCGGTGCAGCGGAGTGGTGTTAACGGAATTGGTATAGATAATTCCAACTGAAATGGTAAATTAAGGTTAATATTAACGTAATTAATGCTAATTAATCATTAGGGTTGAAACTGTTTATACCAATTCCGAAAATTGGCTCTCCGCTGCACCGAAAATGTTATAAAATTTACGATGTCTGGCTAACCAGCTACAAAATACCCTTGCAGTCAGTAATCGGCTAACCGGTAACCAAATTAAAGTGTGCATTTTTGTAAACTAGTTTTTAACTAACTTTCAAATAGATTATGGCAGCATTTCCCAAACTATGGGTCGCGAGCGAATATTGAGAGGGCCCTGAAACTACTAGGGCATCTGAGCGTTAGGTAGTTCCCATCAGTTTTTGAAGTGCAAAGTAAGCCTTTCCGAGCCGGTGTGGTGAAAATAAAATTTAATGCCGCCCCCCTTTTTAAGACGGCCAAGAGGTGGATCCTGAATTTGGTAGTTTTTGTTAGGTGGGAATGGGTGTTTTCAATGCCTCAGGCTAATTTAGGGCCAGATTTATAATTTATTTATTTGGTTATTTAATCTCTGTTTTAACTATTAAATTTAATAAGGTAAATGTTGTTTAATTATTGTTTTCAATGTAACTAAAGTTAGGTAAGTAAATGTACAATGACGGCCAAAGTGGTCAAATATATCGGAACACATCCTTATTTCTATGGTGTCAAAGTTGTGTTACGAACGATATATTTGGTCACTTTGGCCGTCAATATCTATTTGATGCTGACTGTACTATTTTGAATGGTTTACCCAATCGTATTTTGAAATGTTTCTTTTTCATTGCCCAATCATTTAAAATATGGTAAGGTTTACTCGGGTAATTCCGAATGTCGAAAACTGTCGGATAATTCCGAAAAGAGACTTTTATTATGAGGGAATTAAGGGTGATTTTCATCTAAATTTCGGAATTATCCGACATTCGGTAATACCCGAATACACCTTACCTACTTAATGTTAAGGCTGTTCCCGTACCCAAATGAAATCTACAATCGAGCCTCCCCTCACGCCACCCATCCCGCCCCTAGATACAATGACGATACAACAGCGCCACGCAAGAAGTAGCGACTTAAATGAACTAACAGGACACTCATTTGTAAAACGTATTACTAAATACTGAAAAAAAGCATGCTGCATCTCATAGATGGCGTTAAAGTTAAATTGGAAAAATAAATGAAACATAGTGCAAATTAAATATTCATTTTAATGAAGTCAACTCTTATTTCAATAATATTTAATTATAAGGGTAAATACAGTTTATATTTAAACAAATTAATGACTGCAAGTTTTCTATAATATCATTAGTTATTAGGTATACTGTGCAGGTATATCATCGATATTTATTAAAAAATTAGGGCATACCGATACAAGTGCGAAAAATAGGTAATTCGCACATGTATCATACAACGTTTTACAGTACATAATATGGCCCTTTAAATTTTCGACTCTTAGAATCCGTTAAGCTAACTGCACCGACTGACAAAACAAAGTATTGTCGTGTCATTAATTAATAACGTCATATTTTCATAGAATTTATGATGTCATTTCCACGCTTTTAGTGTAGTAAATAAAGGTAGTGGACCCCGCAATAATTCCTCAGCCAGAAAAAACTTTACAGTATGATAAAGTATCAATAAATAAAAAGTATTGTATAAATTTCCAAAGAATAATAATAATAGAATTAAAGTAAATACCTAAAGCCTTAAATCGTTAATATCTTTTTACGGAAAAATGCTCCGTTCAAACTTTCTTCACCAGACATATTCATGTAACGTATTGCAACAATATATGAAATATCAAAAAAATATCCCAGCAGAAATACTAGTATTAATAAAATAAAATTTTTTGGCGTGTCTTGGACCGGAAAATTGCTCAGTCTAATTTTTTCACTGGAATGCCATTTTATTGCCGTTTTATACCTACACAATAAAAATCTAAAAATTTTCCACTCTCAGTTTTTAATAGAATACATACATTTCGATACGCATTTTTTTTTTGATGTTTTTACCCACTGCGCCAAATTATATTCTAAGATCATATAAGAAGAAAAAAATGACAGAGCAATTTTCCGATGAAAATGAGCGCCAAAAAAAGGAAGTATAATAAAAAAATATTCTCATGTTTGACAAAACTTTTATATTTTTTTCTAGTATCACATACTAATACAAATAACTTATTTTGTAAAATAATTTTGGACTGAGGAATTGCTCGGTTCAATATATAATCAGATTTGTGTTTTTACCTAACTTAGGAGTGTTTTTTTTTTGGATATTTATAATGTTAGTCTCGGCTCATACTATACAATAACCAAGCTAAATTTCATCGACTGAGAAATTAATGCATGGATCTCCATACAACAACTTGCTTCATTTACTACACTATTGTCATACAAGTCTGTGCAGAGCTGATTACCTAGTACTACTATCTATTCTTTTTGCCAAAGACATATGTAACTTCGTATATTTAAGACGAATAAAGTCTAAGGAAAAAACGTGCCTCGGAATTCAAGTAAAAGTCATTCTCGAATAGATGGCGCACACACCTTTAGCCTATCCTCGGCTAGATGGCGTGACGACACCGTTTCATATTTAACAATTTTAACACATAGATATCAGTGAATGAACATAGATCAAACTGATATAAAAATAATAAAATCATTTATCCATATATATACATTTTTTGATAACTTTATACGTTTTCATTTTGAGTTTTAGTCGTGTGTCGATAGATGGCAGTAAATTTACAGTGACTACAAAATTTACAATGACAGGACCCCTCTATACTATCTATTCTTTTTGCCTAGTACACAGTCCGCCCATAGATATAATAATATACAGAGATACCTTCCAAGCGAGCTGTCACTGGGACCACTTTTGTTTAGTGTACGATTAACAATGTGGCCCACCTGCGGGCTCAGCACGGTTCCATTTTTATCGACTATCACTATGCGCGTCCCTTTCGCACTTACATACTTGTTAGAACGTGACAGGCATGGTGACAAGGGATAAAAACGCGACCGTGCTAAGCCGGCTGCTGTAGCCATGTCGATAAAATCATATCGATAAACTATCGACATTTCTTGCAATTTTAATTTTACTTAAAAGGTTTAACGATAACTAAAATGAACAAAAACGCTTTTATTATTTATTGTGGTTAGCAGATCACAATTTTATAGTCACGCCCCAGCAGGGAACCAAGGGAAAGTTCAGATATTTAATTAAAATACATAAATACCTACTAAAATTAGGTGTTCCGCAATAATTGAATTATTTTATTAGATTATAATATATTCATTATCCATTAGCATTTCAATTTTGTTTATGTTTAACGAAGATATTGAAGCTTCAATTAATCGCTATTTCGTTCCGCTGTGTAGCGTTTATGGATATACCTATAACATGATTAAAATCGACTTTTTACATCCCTAAAAGAGCACACATATACGTTTTTACGCACACATACACAACCTGGGTCTACCTAAAAAGGGGACACCTGGATTTGAAGTCCATCTTGTCAACAGTATGGTTGTCCTTTTTTGACAAACGGCATTTTTAAAAGAGCAAGGAGAGAGAAATGATACTAATTGCTGCGCCGTCAAAGAGAACAG
Organism: Cydia splendana; assembly: GCF_910591565.1. NCBI lineage: Eukaryota > Metazoa > Arthropoda > Insecta > Lepidoptera > Tortricidae > Cydia > Cydia splendana. The sequence continues at coordinate 30,449,986 of NC_085960.1, read as the reverse complement.
ATAGCGTTGGGGCCTTGAGTCCGCCGGAAGATATCAGCCTGTAGCCCGCTCCACACTCGTGCGCGAAGCCACGAACGAGTGTGGCGGGGGCTTTTGAGTTAATCGCAAAAGTCCTCACACTAACAGTTCTCGTTCGGGTTTCGGCCTGGGAACCAATTTTCGAATTACGACCGCTCGATTTCGTGTATTTCGTTCCATAGTATCTCCACTACTAGCTAAGGCATTTAAATTCTACTAATAGAATTGAAAACGAGTGGTCTATACCACTAGATTCCAGATTTTTATAGCTCATATTCAGAGGGCGAAATTGCTCATGGCAAAAATCAAACGTCAATAGAGTTGGAACGTTGAATTTTATCGACTTTTTCAGCTATCGATAAGTTCAGTCACCTTTTACATTTTATACGATGAAAATTAGTTCACAGGTGATTTGATTCCTTAGGTTGTATTATTGAAACTTAGGTAGTTTTAATAATGCAGTAAGTACTAAGTTAAGTAGTTTTTAAAATTATCGTTTTATATTGTCTTTTATTTAACCCTTAAATGCATGGTGTACGATGCAGCATACATTACAAAAATATCTACTTTTATACATAATTAGATAAAATCTATTTATTCCTATATATTATTTCAATAGTAAAACCAATCCGTTTTTTTACTTAAATTAATGAATATTTTAATTTATAAAAATTACATTCGTTTTAAGACGAAATGTCGGAAAATTCGAAAATATCCAGCGATTGATGATTTTTAGTATGTGATTTTGGACGTTTTTTTTTGGGGTTTGTAATTATTTTACATTTAAAAACTTTATCATAGGTGTATCTAAAATAGTGTATCTTTCTGATGGTAGTAAGATTTTTCATATGTCTCTTCCTGATAATTATATATTTACATAAATATGATTTATCCTATGCAACTTCTAACACTGATTTCGCAGTGAAAAATCGATGTTATATTTTTTTTACCATTTTTCCCATAATCAGTAAACAATTACGTAGCACATACATTAATTTCGGGCAAAAAGAAAAAATCATGCATTTAAGGGTTAAATGTTACTCCGTAATGTTCATATGAAGTCTATTATTGTTTGCTTATGGATTTGAGGTTACTAATTTTCATCGTATAAAATGTAAAAGGTGACTGAACTTATCGATAGCTGAAAAAGTCGATAAAATTCAACGTTCCAACTCTATTGACGTTTGATTTTTGCCATGAGCAATTCCGCCCTCTGCTCATATTTCAATAAGTTTTTGGCAAAAATTTCATTTTTGGTACAAGCTTTTATCGCTGACTGTACTTGTATTACGACAGACAACTAATACTCATCGAGACAATTCTAAAAACCCCTAACACAATTAGGTTGCGTTGTTTCATCACAGAGTTCCTATGGCCACCTCCTGTCTCCATCATCAGATCAGTTCGACAGTACCATATTATTGTATTGTCATCAGCACTACATACAGCTGCCAATTTTCAGGACGCTACGATCCTTGGAAGATGGTTAAATTAGTCACCTTAGATTCCATTACATAGTTAGTTACATACATGCAGGTTAGGGTTGCCAGATGGTCGGGATTTGGCGGGATTCTCCCGATTTTTAGCATGTGTTCCCGATTCCCGACGAAGGGAAAATTTTCGAAAAATAGCTTCACGTTATAAAACAATAATTTCATGTTCCGAACTGTCGTCGAGCGAGCGAGCGACCCGCGTCGAGCGCGTAGCTAACGTAGTGCCAATAATGTAAAATATCGTTGTTTTGAATACAATTACTTTAATTTGAATGTTTTTTTTTCCAGACTTAAGTCCTAAAATCCCGAAAAAAAAAATTTTTTCCCGATAATAGCGCCTTTCGATCTGGCAACCCTAATGCAGGTCGAGAGTTCCTATGGCCACCTCCTGTCTCCATCATCAGATCAGTTCGACAGTAGGTACCATATTATTGTATTGTCATCAGAACTACATAGGTACAGCTGCCAATTTTCATGACGCTACGATCCTTGGAAGATACCTTAGATCCCATTAGGTACATAGTTAGTTACATACAGGCAGTGGCGGATTTGCAGTCTTTGCCGCCCTAGGCCCCAGGCCCTGTAGCCGCCCCTTATCTTATCTTATTGTTTTCGGGGGCCCTTGCGGATACACTTCGACCCATAGGGATCTTTTGTGCAGTTACCCCCTAGAAGAGATCCGTCAACTACTCAAGAGCTTTTCCCACCATATCCATGTGTCGGATGATGGAGCTCATGGGTAGCGTTTTAAAGTCCTTTGGTTCCAGGTATCCTGCTCCAAAGTCCTTCATTCTTTGTCTGGCGAGGGCGTGACATTCACACATTAAGTGTCTTACTGTCTCTTCCTCTTCGCCACACATACGACAATCGGTGTTGTCAGAGTGTCCCATCTTGGCCAGAAATCCTTTGACCCCGTAATGGCCAGTAAACACCCCCGTTATGATTTGGAGTTGTCTTTTGCTAAGTTTCCAAAGCTTTTTGCTCCAGCCGGAGTCTATTCCTTGCATAAAGAGCTTTGCATGCTTTAGACCCGTCAGACTATCCCATTCTTCCTGGTGTTTGGTCTTGGTATGGTCTTTAATAGCCGTTGTGATGGTTCCCTGTGAGAGCCCCACGAATGGTTCCGGACCTATAAGGTTACTTACAGATCCGGCTCTGGCGAGTTCATCTGCATTTTCATTGCCTATGAATCCCTCGTAGCCGCCCCTTTCTTAGCACCCATCATATTGACTACATTTTGAGTTATTTCTTATTATCATCAGTGGATTTGTCACAATTTGCCGCCCCTAATATCTTGCCGCCCTAGGCCCGGGCCTACTTGGCCCTAGGGCAAATCCGCCACTGCATACAGGTCGGCCTAATAAAAGCTTGTTAAAAATCAGCATTTTGCCATTTTTCACCGATTTTCGAGTGACGAAATCAAGCGATCGAAATTCAAAAATGGGGTTCGGTAACTGTCAGAAGTTTGCATATATGGCGCCATCATAGCTTGCCCCTTTCTCTAGTTTAGTTCTATAAGATTTGGCTTTAAGGGCTGGCAAAATCCCATTAAAAAAAACAAGAATTTGACACATTTCTAGGAATTGACAGGGCAATCTATACTGGCGCCATCTGCTTAATACTTCAACAGGCCAATTCGGCTTTATCTACTGTGGCAACAGTAAGCAAGATGCCGATGCCGTGGTAATTTAAACGTTGCAGCAGCAACACCATGCCTACGTGTTGCTAAAGTATGAAGTGCTTTGGATTTTATGGATATTTACTATATTCCAGGGGTTCCCAAACTGTGCGCCGTGGCGGCCTGGGGCACCGTAGTAGAGAGGGGCCCGTTGAGGCAATCCTCCTCACCATGTTCCCTATCTATTTTGAATAGCCTACCTAGATTAGAGCGCCGCCGCCGAAATTTTAAACTCGCAAGTGCACCACTGACTGAAAAAGATTGGGCACCCCCGCTATATTTAAAATTACCCAGTTTTCGAAGTTATCCCAATGCACCTTACTAACAAGCAAAGGCTAAATACGCAGCACTTTCTGCCTGATTCCTAAGAAGGATAACGTTTTTGCAATGACAACCTCCTCCTTTTTTGAAGTCGGTTAAAAACTCAAATTCATTTAACTATTTGTATGCAGCGGCCCATAAAAACCCACAACGTATCGTGGGGGGCACTCCCACGGCAGTAGACCAGTACCCATACATGAGCAACATGCAGTACCATCTGTGGAACATGTTCTGGGAGCAGTGGTGCGGTGGCTCCCTCATCAACTCGCGGTCCGTCCTCTCGGCGGCGCATTGCTACGAGTAAGTTCAATACCGTTTCAAAAGTAACAGTTAGGTACCGCCTAAAACCATCAGGCTGTTTGCGGCATAAATTACAAGAAATATTTTTATCAGGTTAAGATGCAACGTCTAGTACAACTAGCTTTTTAGGGTACCGTAACCAAGATCTGTCTGTTCGTTTGTCCGTATGTCACAGTCATTTTACTCCAATACTAAAGCTATATTTTTATGAAATTTGGAGCATCATAGGTGTATTTTGTATGCCTCTACTTTAAGTTAAAAGTTAGCCCCAATAACAATAAAAAACCGATATACCATACCATACCTACTACCAACGCGATACGAGGACAAACATATTGAAACCGAGAAGACTTATGTACTCTAAATAGGTATTCAAAATATTAAAACAATGTATCTACTTATTTGTCAAAGAAAAAGTTACCACTAAGTTACCACCTATTTATGTACCTGTGATTAACGAATAAAGAATTGAAAATTGAAAGGCAAACGCAAAATTTATAAATAATAGTACAACCGAACACCTTATCCTATCATCGGTTTAGGACGTTTAGGTGTATAATTTGTTAACTCGTGCGAAGCCGGGGCGGGTCGCTAGAGTCGGACCAAGAAAAGTCTGCAGCGGATTTGATAGCCCACGCAGTGTAATGTCATTTATACGTCATAATTTCATAGAAGATTGACGTTTAAAATAACACGTGCACTGCGTGGGCTATCAAATCCGCTGCAGACTTTTCATGGACTGACTCTAGTAATAGACAAATACAAATCAAATCAAAATTAACGCTATTTACCCTCTAGTCTAGTGCATATCATATACAATTATTTGTTTAAATTGGAACTTTAATAGCTGTCAATAGAGTTGCCTTTAATAACTGCCTTATACCTACAGGATGGGCCAAAAGGGTGTTGGCAGTTTGAAAATTGAATTTAAAAAAAACTCGAACTTGCTCCACAATGTCGGCCGTTCTCTCAGAGGCTGGACGACGGACGTCCGCCAGGCATTATTGCTATGGTCGAGCTGTGGCCTATTTTATAAAGCTACAAGTTACAATTTACAAGCGGAAGTCTCGTTCTAACATAATATAGGGTTTGAAAGAGACTTCCGCTTGTAAATTGTAACATGTAGCTTTATAAAATAGGCCACTGGTTGTTTCAACCATTATGATCAATTTGCGTATAACATTAACCTTTACGTCAATGACTTGACCTTCCTCTTTAACCTTTACGTCAATGACTTGATGGGGAGGCTGAGGAGCACTGGAGTCGGGTGTCACGTAGGTGACGTCTGTGTGAACAGTCTCAGCTACGCTGATGACATGGTGCTGCTCAGCCCCTCCATCAAGGGTCTGAGAAAGCTAGTCTCAGTCTGTGAAAATTATGTAAATTCTCACGGGCTGATTTACAACGTAGCCAAGACAGAACTGATGGTTTTTAAGGCAGGAAGAGGTCCGGATAACATACCGGAAGTTAAACTGAATGGAGAGAAGCTGCGTATTGTGCAGCGGTTCAAATATCTTGGCCATATACTGACGGATGACATGAGAGACGACAGTGACATGGAACGCGAGAGAAGGGCTCTGGCTGTTCGTGGCAACATGATAGCCCGTAGGTTTGCCAGGTGTAGCAGGGGAGTCAAATGTACATTATTTAATGCCTATTGTCTCTCCTTCTACACTTGTCAACTGTGGGTTGGGTACAGCAGGAAATCGTACAGCGCCATCCGTGTGCAGTATAATAACATATTCCGGACACTGATGGGGCTGCCGCGTTCCTGCAGTGCCTCCACCATGTTCGCGGAAGCCAGAATCCCTGACTTCTTCGCAGTGGTACGCGCGCGTATAGCTTCTTTTTGGGAGGGAATGCGCCGCTCGCAAAACACCATTCTCATGTCGGTGTATCGCAACATTAGTTGTAATATGTTTAGGCACTGGCTTTCCGTGCACCAAAACGGGAACAAAAAATAGTGTAATACTATTTTAATTGTTCAACTTTTATTTTATTTTGTTTCTATTTAAGTATTTCTTTGGCTTTGTAACTTTAAAACTGTATTTTGATATGGGTGTACAACTGTACGTGTTGCCTGAAATAAAACTTTATTTATTTATTTTTATTTTTTTTATTAACACTTGGAACCTCACGTTAATCTCGTAAATGGTATTCCTGTCGATACACTCATCGTGCAGTAATCAACGATTTAGGCCCCGTTCGCACGGCAGCTTTTTCAACGCGCGTTAAAAAAGCGTTTGAATGACACAAATGGATAACCATGTATGTATTCACACGAAGGCGGTTTTTAAGCGCGGCGCTTTTTTATCGAGCACTGTTCGATTTTCGGCGTTGAGCGTTGGCGTCAAATTGAATAGACCATACGAAAATCCGTGTATCTGTTCTCACAAGCGTTGAAAAAGCGCCGGCGCTGCTGTCAGTTGGCTGTCAAGTGTCAATTTTTGGTGTCAATCGTCAAGATTTATTCTCTTTATTTATTTTTCGTCTTAAGTTAGGTTTGTTATAATATGAATATAAAAGTAAAATATAAAAAAACACTTACAAAACAATAAAAAATACATATAAACACATTATAAAAAACCTAACCTAGGGTGCCGCCGGCAGCGGAGCTTGGCCCAAGCTGCCGGTGGTCAGGGCCGCAGAGTGAGGAACCGACGTACTATACGCGCCGTGTCCAATATTACCGCCTTCTGCATCTGACCCTTGATCCAACCACCCAGCGAGAGTCTCTCTAGGTGTTGGTCGAGACTCTTCGCTATGAGACCGTTCGCTGACACAACTATCGGAACAATGATCGTCGAGTCAACATCCCACATGGCGGTAATCTCGTGAGCTAAGTCTAGGTACTTGCTGGACTTGTCCTTCTCGGCCTTCACGAGATTCTCATCATGGGGGATGGTGACGTCGGCGAGCACGGCCCGGCGCTGCGATCGGTCTATCAGCACGATGTCAGGCTTATTGGCGACAATAGTCCTGTCAGTGATGATAGATCGATCCCAATAGAGCGTGGCACGACCATTCTCGAGAACAGGCGCAGGTAAGTACTTGTAGTACGGTACTTCGCGGTCCACAAGGCCGTATAGAAGAGCAAGTTGCTGGTGAATAATCCTGGCTACGAGATTATGTCTGTGCAAGTACTCACCGTTAGCAAGATGAGAACAACCGGAAATGATATGCCTGAGTGACTCTCCGGGACGGCGGCATGCCCGACAAATGTCGACCGTACCGTCCTTCAGGATATATTTCCGATAGTTGTTCGTCATCATCACTTCGTCCGCAATTGCACAGGCAAAACCCTCGGTTTCTCCGAAGAGGTCCCCGAATCGTAACCAGTTCACCGACGCGAGCAGGTCCACATCGGGTCCCGTGAGGGCCTTGTAGAACCGCCCGTGTAGCGCCTTACTCTCCCATGCCGCCTTGCGATCCGCAGTACTTAGTACCACAGGTTTGCGCCAGTTCTCGTTTGCCAAGGAGAGCGGCGTGAGGTTCCTGTCTACTGCCACCACATCACGATGCATCCCACACTCGTTGTTAAGGAAATAATTCCTGAGATTGTACACCTCGCGGTTGTGGAGATCCTTGGCGTTTAGGAAGCCTCGGCCTCCACACTTCCGTGGGATGTACAATCTCATAACTGACGAGCGTGGGTGTAGCATGCGATGTGTGGTGAGCAGTGACCGGACCCTCCGATCCAGGGCGTCCAGCTCGGTCTGAGTCCACCTTAGTATGCCAAAGGAGTATGTGAGAAGAGGCATTACCCAGGCGTTGAAGGCGCGCACTTTGTTGCCTCCTGACAAAAGACTGTTAAGGACTTTTGTGAGCCGACTGAAAAAGCGCTCCTTCACCGACCGTCTAATACCCTCGTCCTCAATACCCAACGACTGTGACATACCAAGGTATTTATAGGTCTCTGATTCAGAGATAGACCTGAAAGACATTGTCTCAGAAAGTTGTAAATTTGTTGAATTTACAACCTTCCCCCGCTGTACATGCATAACCGCACATTTATCGACACCAAACTCCATGTTGATGGCACTACTGAAGACTTCGGTGGTTTTCAGTAGCTCCAACAAGCCTTGGGTATTTGGTGCAAATAATTTGAGGTCATCCATGTACAGAAGGTGAGAAATAACTTCACCCTCTCTCCGAAGCCGGCAACCTAGTCCCAAATCCTTCAGCAAGGTGCTGAGGGGATTCAGAGCTAGGCAGAACCATAGCGGACTCAGACTGTCGCCCTGAAATATTCCTCGCTCAATCCTTATAAAATCCTGTGGGCCAGGTCGGTCATCCCCGCCTCCTGGTTGACGAAGGACTGTGGTCCACTGCCCCATACACGCGCTTAGGAAGGCTCTCAAAGCTGCATCAACTTTGTACAGCTCTAAGACCCTCCCCAGCCATGAATGAGGCACCGAATCATAGGCCTTCTTGTAGTCAATCCAAGCGGCTGAGAGGGCCCCCCTGGTCCGCCGGATTTGTTGGCAGATGGTCATGTCTATGAGGAGGAGCTCTTTAGTACCACGGGACCCAACCCTACATCCATTTTGAGCAGAGGCCAAAATATTGTTTGCGACAATGTGCGCGTTGATTTTTGCTCTCAAAATGGATGTAAGGAGCTTGTAGAGTGTAGGCAAGCATGTGATGGGTCTGTAGTTCTTCGCTTCCGTGGTACTACCGGACTTATAGAGCAGGAAGGTGACACCAGTTGTTAAGGAAGGTGGGAGAGAACCAAGTTCGAGGGCTTGTTGAAATTGTGCTGCTAAGTAGGAGTGCGAGCATCGGAACCATTTTAGCCAGAAGTTGTGCAATCCATCCGGCCCAGGACTTTTCACGCTCGACAACACTCATCCAACTCCCCTCGGTGTGTCCGACAGGCACCGACCAGATGCTACGCCAGAAGTCATTCATGACAGTAGCATCCGGTGGCCGCGAGTCGGATGCACGAAGGTTGGTTTCCTCCCACTTTCGGTACATCTTCCTTTGGTCACTCTGGAAAAGACGATTCTGCTGGAATCGGTCCACACGCTCTCTGTAGCGGCGAATACGGTTTGCCCATGCATAGACTTTCTGCTTTAGAAAGTCGATGCGCTCCGTAACGTTGGCCATGTAGTCGCGGGGCCTGATATCCGTCCCCACGAATGCCTGGTTTACAAAGCGCATTACTCGGGGGCGATTGTTGCCCCCCCTGAAGCAGATCAGCTTTGCGATAAGAGTCCTAAAAGAGCTGATACGTCGCTCGATCCGTATTTGCCATGCGGGGGCACCTCCGGCGGTCCTAGGTGCACGTTCAGAGTCCGGAAACTTGACTCGTGCAACACGGCACGCCGCGATGGCTCCGCAATACATGATCGCGTGCGTATCATCTAAATCTTTACTAGTCCGCAAATATGGCTCTAGTAAAGCGTTTAGGGCTCCCATTAGCGCTAGATTGTGTCTATTCATAGGCAAACGCGGTAATCGTGGCCTAGTATCGGGTGTGGAGCGGTACCGCGTAATCGCCTCGTCCAGAGTCCTCCTCAGTTGCTCATTGGCTGTACTACCCACACTCTGCGCGAACTCCTCCTCGTCGGCACTGAGATCTACCCGCGGCGCCCCCGGTGCCTGGTCGGGTGCCGGCACCGGATCCGGCGACGTGGCGGGCGGATCCCGCGCCGAGGTAGAAGCTGCGCGAGCAGAGAGAGCCTCCAGGCGAAGCCGATCAAGTGTCGAGTCATCCAACCGCTTTTGCCGCTGGATGACTCGCACCTGATCCGATAGTCGTTGCGCAGTCACGTCGATGGTCGGTTCGAGGGCCTGAAACAGTGGAAGCATTCGGACACGGTACGCGCATAAGTTGGTTCCCCCCTCTGTAGCCCCATAGTAGGCGCGCATGACGTTCTCATTAATGGTTTGAGACCATCGCATGCGACGCACTACACCACCGGCAGCGGGAGCCGTGGGCGGGGCAGGATGTCCCGCAGGCCCCAAGCGTGCCGACAGCGGTGGCCGCCCGCGCCGCGCAGGTGGTCGTGACGGCGGTGGCGGCGGCCCGCACTCATCGCTCGACTCGCTGGTGTCGGGCGCGGTGGCGAATTCATCGCCCGACGACGATTGCGAGGAGACGGATGATGCGGACGGGGGTGGTGGGCGTGCGTTTCGTGGAGACGCTAGTTGAGCTCGTGTTTTGCTTCTCGTTTGCATTTTCTTTCACAGGGAGTTTTGTCGTACATGTTAGGACATCATATTCTATGGCCAATTATAACCCTTATATATATGTAATAGTACGCAGCAGTCTTGGGTTATATTTTTCATAAAAATAATGTAGAAAGCAACATGTAAATACAAAATCTAGAAAATAATTTGAGAAAATTTATAAAAACACGACTGACGTTGACAGCGTCATTTTTTTTTTTTTTTTTTTTTTCAATCGTCAAGATTATTATTAGTTTCACCTTAAAAATGTCAACTTATGCTTACAAATTCCTGAAATATTCAAGCTATATTCAAATAATACGTCGTAATAGCAAATAAAGTATGGCTTTGCTGAGATGCGTACGTGGCAGTACGACTCACAAGTGATTTTTAAGCGTTCATGAACACAAATATTGGAAACGGTAAAAAAGCGCCAACGTCGGGTTTTAACGCAACGCTTTTTAAGCTGTCGTGCGAATGGGGCCTTAGGGTTTTGGTAAAAAGCTCATACACAAAATGCAGGCTCCGTTCCTGTGTACAGCTCTATGCCGATTAAATTTCCACGAAACGAGGCGTATAGCAATTAGCAACATACCCCCCCCCCCCCGCCGCACCCCGTCAAGCGGTTTCGAAAAATTCAAGATTAAAACTACCAACACCCTTTTGGCCCACCCTGTATTATGGCTTCGTATGAACTAGATAGAGATGTGTAGGTATCATTAAAAAAAATAAAAAAGGATAATAATTGTTTTTTGTGATCCAATTATGAATTGGCGTTTTTTGTGTAGAGGTGACCGTGCCGACCAGTGGCGAGTTCGCCTCGGCACCTCGCAGGCGTCGAGCGGCGGCACCGAGCACCAAGTGTCACAGCTGAACTTGCATGCCGGCTACAACCGCAACACCCTCGAGAACGACATCGCCATCATTCACCTCGCCAACCCCGCTACTTTCAGCAACACCGTGGCTGTTGTAAGCATTGGCGGCCCCAACTACAACCTCCCTGATGGCACCCCAGTCACCACCATCGGATGGGGCGCCCTGTCCGTAAGTTAAACTAAATCTTTCATGCACTAAAACCATGAGGAGAGAGGATGACATACCGCTCTATAAGCTTAGTAGGACAATAAAATAGGAATAAGTTTTAGTTAATTTAATTTATTGTGTTACTAGCTGTGCCCGCGGCTCCGCCCGCGTGGTATTCGGTCTGTGTCAGTAAGCGGCTAATTTCTAATCCTAATTTCTCTCCCTCTCCCCTGGAGGCGGAATTTGAAGTAAAGTTGACAAATGGATATGCTGGAGGACTGTAGTCCAGATAAAATATTTTACAATTAGGTACCACTAAATAAAACTACACTCCAAAATGTATATCAGACAATACAGTAAGGTATACGCGCGCGAGCGAAAGCGAAGCGGCCTGCCTGGCTAGAGTGCCACCCACTCACCGTGGTCTTCTTCAGACTCCTGAGGAAGACCACGTGCCCCTTGTAACCTCAATACGTTGCGAGACTTTCGCGAATGATTCGATTTTTTTCGGGAAGGCATGGTAATGTGTATAAAATGCGAGTCCCAAATCGTTTGACTCCGCAAACGACCATTGCCGGAGTAAGATATTTTGATGTCCTAAGCATTTCTAGACCATGGTGCCTCCTCTCCCTAGGGTCATCGACATCACATTGTTTTTTTTTTTAGTTGAGTGACGTTCATTGGCCCATTACAGCTGAGAATGGAAATCAGTCACGTAATTTTATCACGAAAATTGACAGTGCTGCAGCAGTAACGTTGCAACAGAGTAATGCTGCTGCAGTCGCCATATCTTAGAAAGTAATTGAAAACGCGAGCGAATTAAGCGAGCGTCAAAAATTTTCCATATAAAACGCAATTTGATAGACAGTTGTACATTTTTTCTTTTAGTATGGAAATCAGTCACGTAATTTTATCACGAAAATTGACAGTGCTGCAGCAGTAACGTTGCAACAGAGTAATGCTGCTGCAGTCGCCATATCTTAGAAAGTGATTGAAAACGCGAGCGAAGCGAGCGCGAAAATTTTTCGATATAAAAACGCAATTTGATAGACAGTTGTACATTTCTACTTTTAGTATGGAAATCAGTCATATCATTTTATTACGAAAATTGACAGTGCTGCAGCAGTAACGTTCCAACAGAGTAATACTACTGCAGTCGCCACGCCAAAACGCGAGCGAAGCGAGCGCGAAAATTTTTCGATATAAAGAACGCAATTTGACTTAAAAAGTTATTAAAAACGCGAGCGAAGCGAGCGCGAAAATTGTTCAATATAAAAACGCAATTTGATGTTAGACAGTTGTACATATCTACGCAATTAGACTTAGAAAGTTATTAAAAACGCGAGCGAAGCGAGCGCGAAAATTGTTCGATATAAAAACGCCATTTGATAGACAGTTGTACATTTTTTCTTTTAGTATGGAAATCAGTCATATCATTTTATTACGAAAATTGACAGTGCTGCAGCAGTAACGTTCCAACAGAGTAATACTACTGCAGTCGCCACGCCAAAACGCGAGCGAAGCGAGCGCGAAAATTTTTCGATATAAAGAACGCAATTAGACTTAAAAAGTTATTAAAAACGCAAGCGAAGCGAGCGCGAAAATTGTTCAATATAAAAACGCAATTTGATGTTAGACAGTTGTACATATCTACGCAATTAGACTTAGAAAGTTATTAAAAACGCGAGCGAAGCGAGCGCGAAAATTGTTCGATATAAAAACGCCATTTGATAGACAGTTGTACATTTTTTCTTTTAGTATGGAAATCAGTCACATAATTTTATCACGAAAATTGGCAGTGCTGCAGCAGTAACGTTACAACAGAGTAAAGCTGCTGCAGTCGCCAACCGAATGTCACCTTTATCATATATAACGTGATTGTAAAAGCGAAAATTTTTCGATATAAAAAACGCAATTTGATAGACAGTTGTACATTTTTACTTTTATTCCCAACCAGGCGCGAATCCAGGATTTCATACAGAGAAGGAATGGGACAGTTTTCTATCAGCCTAGCTTCGCATAGGGCTCGATATTTAAGGGTCTCAGCGAGGTTGTTCTCATACAGAAAAGATGCAAGAAAGCAGAGCTTGGAATTGACCAAATGAATGTGAAGTGTGAGCAAGGCAGAAGGTCCAACTGCGAAAGAGGAAAGCTTAGATTTGGATCCACGCCCAAGTGTAATTAAGGCAGAAGATCAACTTTGCCATAAGGCAGAAGACCTCGCATAAGACCTTACGCCGAACTGCAAAAGAGTGGCTTGAAGCCGAATCTATGCATGTAATCACGACTCTTCTACTGCTCGCTCTTTGGCTTCACTCGAAAGCGCTACTTGATGGGATGCTTTTAGTTTTCGGCTTTCACGGGGCCCCTTATAACAGACAGACCTTTTGACAGTTAGGTCTCAGGATCGCGGCTAAGGAGCAACTCGGCTTGGCCGACAAAGCTGGCGTGCAAGAGAGCAAAATTCGCTATAAAATCGGTAACCTATGTCGAAAAAATCGGCTGGCCGCAAGCTCGAAAGCAAGATTTTTTTCCATGACTTTAAGGGCCTCCGCGTAAGGTCAAATCGAAAGCCTACGTTGGAGATGTTCTTACGTACCCTCACTCCCTTACTTGATCCCTACGACCCTTCGTTATTAGATGGTTACTTGTACACGTATAGAAGATTCATGTAGTAGTACTCCACGACGACTGCAATGCTGATGCAGCCTGTGCGTTTTTTTGCCTACGGTTTTGGTGCCCCCTAGACGTGGTGCCCTAAGAAAGTGCTTATTTTGCTTAAAACTAAAAGGGTTAATCCGGCACTGCAAATGACAGAGGTCAATGTTTTTTTTTTAAAGTACCCACCTTCGTCGCCATTATTAAGTGCATAAAGGAGGCGATACCTACGTATGAATATGGATTTGATATGGGGGCGATATAATTACGATTAGATATAATTCATGATGGAGAAAATTTATAATTTTAAATAATTATGCAATTATACGCGTGTTTATATGTGTGTTTATTTTACCACTACGTAACTATGTAAACTAATTTTTAGTTTTCTTGATTACTTAATGTTTACTCAGTTCCCCAAAAGATGGCACTGTGCAATGAGGGGCAATTAATTTACTGTCGTTTAATTTTGTCGTATTATTAATTTATTAAATCAACATAATTATTCAATTATTTTTGTTGATATCCGTAATGGCCCCTCTTCTAAACTTAAGAGTTAATTTGGCAAAATCTTTCCTCAGTGGCTTATTCATGTCACAACATATTAAATTGAACGCCATCTGTTAGTTTACCAGGGTACTCAATAGTGGTAGCACATATTTGAAAAATGTTTGCCCCTCCTTCCTAAGTAGCGCCATAAGATTCAGGGGCAAACTTAAGTCAATCGAGTGTTGTGGCTACCCCCCCTTTTAGGGGTTGAATTTTTATAGCCTATAACCTGGCCGGGAATTTTCTTGACAGATTAGTAAAGTTTTCATCAAAATCCGTTCAGCCGTTTTCACGTGATGCGCGTTCAAATAAACAGACAAACAGATAAACAGATAAACAGACAAACAGACAAAAATTCTAAAAACTTTTGGAACGTGCTCTGTTATCGATTCTAAGTATCCCCAGCCAACTTTTTTTCAAATATCTTCCATGTACAGACTTTCGACCGTCTTCAGCTTTATTATATGTATAGATATATATATATTGTGGGCGTATCATACTATCGGCAGCACATCAGAACCTTCAATCGTGGATGACGAGGGCCTTCAATGAAATACGATGTTCAACTCACAATCTTTACTGCACAAGACTCATTACAAATCACAGCACGCGTTACGTTTCTTATCTTAAGCAAACCAGTGGATTAGACCCAGGAGCCGCCACAGACGTCATATTCTCCCGTTCGTTCTCATCGTGCTCCTTCTGAAGATTGATTGACAGCATAACTTCAATTGTTCTGGACTGCAATTGTTTTAACAGCACACTCTATGACGTCTTGGCGGAACTGCGTCGAACGCCACTCAGGTGTACGTAACACCCTAGTGTGCTCTATTTGTCAAGGTTTGCATGATAAAACGCCTCTTGAAGGCGACAGATGGCACATTTCAGCCATTCTCCGACATATATATATTAAATAAATAAAGCCTTGTTATCACAGTGGTGGTGGACTCACAGTGGTCTTAAGCGCCTGAGATCCTATTGGTGCTTAAGTCCTTTATGCGAATCTCCGCAATTTAAAACATTTCAAAAAACTAAATAGACAAAAAAACTACTTCATCAAAGAATATGGTCACAAAATTTCACGACAATCGGTTGAGCATAGCGACTTGTAGAGGACAACATCCGGACATACGAAAGCAATTTGCCCGAGTTAAAACGTAGACCTACGCTAACGCTTCGGTCAATAAGTTTTATTCCATTTCCACCTCTCGGTTTGATTTACTATGTTGGATTAAACTATTAACTTCCCGCAGAGTGGCGGCAGCTACCCTGAGCAGCTCCAGCATGTCGAAATCAACATTATCAGCCAAGACTTCTGCTCCGCCCAGTACGCCTGGCTGAAGACCCAGCCTGGCTTCCAGAACTGGCCCGATATCACCGACAACATGCTGTGCGCTGGCATCCAGCACTACGGTGGCAAGGATGCCTGCCAGGGCGACTCCGGTGGGCCTCTCGTCCACCCTGCTGACCCCACAGACGTCCAAGTCGGTATCGTGTCCTGGGGCTACGGGTGCGCCCACCAGGACTTCCCCGGTGTCAACGTTCGCGTCAGCAAATACACCGACTGGATCGTCGCCAACGCCTAAAACCTAACACGAAATATATATAAAAAACATCGTTTAAAATTAACCACCGTCATGTGGACATAAAGATATTAGTGTTCAACGCCTATAGACAGTACGTATATAATAAACGCTAGTTTATGATAAGACTTCGATTTTCTTACATCTTTTCCCTTTTCCCCATTTCCATGAAGGAGTATTAGGAGCCATATTCGACTTGAGATAACTGACGTACACGATACGAGATTTGATATCCCGTGTCCCTGTGTTCGAATCCGGATGAGGGATTTTTTTTTTGTCCTAAGAGAAGATTTCTATATTTTGGTTCTTTAAATATAAAAGGTAATTAAATAGTTATTAAAATAGTTGGTCAAACCAATTTGTCAGTCAGTAAGAACCATGAAAACTATACTCATCCTTTTCTTTTGGGTGCTAGTACTAGTGTAAGACAAAGATAGTATGATTCTCTCTGTCTATGATTGAAATGAGACATGGTCTGGACTACTGTCTGGACTCCACTGAAGAAAAAGTAAGGTAATGTCTTAAGGCCCCTGTACACAATGGGCCAGTGTGGATTAGTCTGCGGGACGCATTTATGCGTTAGAGAGAGCAAGGGTACAGGGGCCTTTATACAATCTAAAGGCCCCTGTACATAATGGAGCAGCGCCGGCCAGTCCAAGGGACGGAGCCATGCGGTAGAATGAGATAGCAATATCACTTGCTCCCTCTTACGCCTATATGCGTCCCCCAAAATGGCCCACGCTGGCCCATTGTGTACAGGGGCCTTTATTTGAAGCCCGCTCTCCACTCGTGCGCGTATAGTGGTGCGAAGCCGCGAACGCGAGTGTGGAGTCGATTTCGCACATTAGCGAATTCGACTCAGCACTGCTCACCGCACTCTACTCGGTTCGCGGTTTCGTGCCGCGATTCTCGCGCGAGTGTGGAGCGGGCTTGACAATAGTTCATGTCACAAATGTCAAAATATGACAAGCAAAGAAAATTGAAAATAAACTTAACTTATAATCGTTGCAGGTCTTTTTTTGAATATTAAATATTCTAGTATATACCTTTTTAAATTTATTAATGAATAAATTTATGACTCGATGATGGATAATGGCACTCAAGGTATTAAACTATATTTTCTAGGCAGTGGTTTATGTCAGAACTTTTAAAAAATACAGTTGATTTTTACTTGTTGTTTGCATTCATATATTTTTGGGTTTCAGGACATTATAGCACTTCTACTTCAAATTCTGTGGAATCTCGTACAAGTAATATGTACATTTTACAAGTTAAACCAAGCAGTAGTGAAGGATCTTTACAAGCTGATGCTATTCCACTCCACATGCTTATAAACGTAAGAAAACAATTTAAAAATATTTTATTTCGTATTGTGCACGAAAGTTGAAATTATTACAATATCCTAGCTTATTGTATCAGAGTTGAAATTGCTTCAATGTTGTTATATCCGTTTGCGCCTGTACACGCCTAAAAGAATGGTACAATGATATACATAGTTGTTAAATATCTGTTACAGGGACAAGACCCCCAACATCATCAGTACTTTATCCCAGTAATACAAGGCAAACAGTTACAATTATTTATTGGTAAGTTGGTTTTGTAATCATGAACTTAACAGGTTTGCTGTGGCAATTAGAGTAACTCGTAATTAACCATACTTTGTATCAGGTCTTTTTGCCCCATGAGCATGTTAAATAAAATATTTGGTATGGCTTACACTGCTTTATTCTCAATCAATATGTGAGTAAACGTTAGATTTTACTTTAAGCTCATTAAACTAATTTTACGGGCATCGTCATGACCGCTACTCACTTAGTGCTTGAAAATGAAGACATAGGCTCTCCGGAACATGTCGCGTGAGTGACTAAAAACATGTGAGTTAAACCGTAAAATTAACTTAATGTTAATATGTCTCACAATAGTTTAAATTCAAGTTCATTATCTACATTAATAATTACACTTGCATCATGATATGATAAATCCTGAGGAATGCCGTGGCATTCCCAAGTTCACCTCAGCATGCCTGAGAACACATTGGCAATATTCCGATGGATCCCTTGCCGTGCCATGCGGATAGTGGGCGCCGGGCCTTATACTAAATTTATGTTTTATTCTGATGTTTACGGCTTAAAGCCATATAGAAAGCTACACATCCAATATTATTGTTTTATACATTTCAGATTCCCGAGAACAAGCTGGCACAAACACAGCAAACAATCAGTATTATAGTATTGTCACCGAGCCACAGACAGTCAACAATGAATTGCAGATCCCAAATAGTGACATTAGTGTTACATCCAGCCATGAACATATATTGCAAATTAAAACAGATGCAAAATGCAGTACCAATAAATTGTCTCAGAATGAAGACAAAATTAATAATACTAAAGCCTCACATAATGCTGAGCAGAAAAAGAGAGTTGTGCAAAAGTTTGGTAAGCATTTAGTATAAAAATAAACAGAGTTATGCAGCCCCCGGTATTCATGAGCGTAGGCAGGTAGAAGCAGAGGGGGCAGCTGGCCCATCTTGAGCTCAAATTGTAAATACAATGTATGCCCCTCTCCAATATCCTCGCAACAATTTCCCGCCCGCCTCGGTAACGCGACGCGGGCACATACGGGAACTATATATATGCCCGCTAGGACTTGATGGGAACAGTTTAATTCCTATGGTGCATTGGAAAGGTTTCCAATGTTTCCATTGATATGTGGTGTTGTGTTCAGTGCACATCGCGGACCTTGTGGCGCCGCCGCGGGCGGTGGCGGTGCTGCCGGGCGCGCTGCAGCTGCGGCGCGGCGCCGTGTGGCCGCGCGGCCCGCTGCCGGCGCGGGTGCGCTTCGGACCCGTACAAGGTATGCTTTAACGGTAGCCGTACTAAAGAAATTGGCCAGGTGTGCCATATTTTTCCTTATGCCTGTATAAGTGTTTTACTACGAGTATAGGTTGACATATGGTAGTAATAAATATTCCATTGTTCCAGGGATCAAACGCAATCTATCAACGGAAGAAGCAGAGAGCCTAAAATTAGCGCACAGCAACTCTGGCTCGCCCCTGTTCTTGCTGAAAACGGAGGACGGCACCCACACGCATATAGATGTTTCTGACCAGGGTAACTACTAACTACCTAATACAAATCTACATTATTTTAAGCTGCATTTATGCCTCACCATTTGCGTGGGGTAATGGACAGTTAGTCAGCCATGGGCTCGATTCTCAGTTTGGTCACAGAATAAATAATAGTACTACCGTACAGAAAGGAAACTTCCTACAAAACTGAAGTTTGACAGCGATTCAGGGACGATTCATGCTGTCCCGTTCTTTTGTATGGTACTATCCCTTTCGGCTATTTAGGTTTGGCTAAAATTCAGGGTATTATCTTACCTGTGGTCGTACACGCAAAGGGACATCAAGTTGTGCCAACCCTAATGATTGCTCTGAGCAGTGCTGAGCCGAACGGAGCCGAAAATACCCGAACGCTCTAGTTTCCTACCCCCGGTTTGGTTTTCTAATTAACACTTACAAATTACTCTTTATGTTTTGATTTTTGTATTAATTAGTAATATTCTTATGAAAAATTATTTGTCAGATAAATCAAATTGGCTAAGTTTACTACCGCTCGGAGACCAAAGCACAGCAAACGTGTGGCTTTACCAAGAGAACTACGAATTGTACGCGGCTACAATAAATACTATACCCGCCCGGGTGCCGCTTGCACTGGGCTATAGCAAGGAGTATGTGGACGCCCACAAGTTACCTGTCGAACAACCGGTGTTGGACCTTGAGGCAGGTTAGTAAGGCGTATATTTGAATGTATTCTTTTGATAATGAACAACCATAAATAATCTGGAATATAATAAAATATTCAGATCATAGTTGTCCGTGTATCTTTTATTATTATTTATTACAACATTTCACTTTAATACATTTAGTTTTAACGAAGATATTGTCTCACTGGAAAGGTGAAAGGTGCTACAGTTGGTTTTAAGTGTTTTAACACTAAAATCCCAACTGAATATTTTCTACAGCTGAACATTTTTCAAGCAAGCTTCGTGCCGCTGTAAACCGTCAGCTATATATTTAACAGCAACTGTCTTTTCAGAATTGACCGCAAAACATCGTCAATGGTGGTGCCACGAGTGTCAGCGGTCCATGTCTACAGCGGTGTTGTTACAGCGGCACATGGACGTTTATCATACGGTGAGTAACTTTAGCAGCACTGACGTTACGTCTTCAATGATGGTGCCACGAGTGTCAGCGATCCATGTCTACAGCGGCGTTGTTACAGCGGCACATGGACGTTTATCATACGGTGAGTAACTTTAGCAGCACTGACGTTACGTCTTCAATGGTGGTGCCACGAGTGTCAGCGGTCCATGTCTACAGCGGCACATGGACGTTTATCATACGGTGAGTAACTTTAGCAGCACTGACGTTACGTCTTCAATGATGGTGCCACGAGTGTCAGCGATCCATGTCTACAGCGGCGTTGTTACAGCGGCACATGGACGTTTATCATACGGTGAGTAACTTTAGCAGCACTGACGTTACGTCTTCAATGGTGGTGCCACGAGTGTCAGCGGTCCATGTCTACAGCGGCACATGGACGTTTATCATACGGTGAGTAACTTTAGCAGCACTGACGTTACGTCTTCAATGGTGGTGCCACGAGTGTCAGCGGTCCATGTCTACAGCGGCGTTGTTACAGCGGCACATGGACGTTTATCATACGGTGAGTAACTTTAGTAGCACTGACGTTACGTCTTCAATGATGGCGCCACGAGTGTCAGCGGTCCATGTCTACAGCGGCGTTGTTACAGCGCCACATGGACGTTTATCATACGGTGAGTAACTTTAGCAGCACTGACGTTACGTCTTCAATGATGGTGCCACGAGTGTCAGCGGTCCATGTCTACAGCGGCGTTGTTACAGCGGCACATGGACGTTTATCATACGGTGAGTAACTTTAGCAGCACTGACGTTACGTCTTCAATGGTGGTGCCACGAGTGTCAGCGGTCCATGTCTACAGCGGCACATGGACGTTTATCATACGGTGAGTAACTTCAGAAGCACTGACGTTACGTCTTCAATGATGGTGCCACGAGTGTCAGCGGTCCATGTCTACAGCGGCGTTGTTACAGCGGCACATGGACGTTTATCATACGGTGAGTAACTTTAGCAGCACTGACGTTACGTCTTCAATGGTGGTGCCACGAGTGTCAGCGATCCATGTCTATAGCGGCGTTGTTACAGCGACACATGGTCGTTTATCATACGGTGAGTAACTTTAGCAGCACTGACGTTTCGTCTTCAATGGTGGTGCCACGAGTGTCAGCGATCCATGTCCACAGTGGCGTTGTTACAGCGACACATGAACGTTTATCATACGGTGAGTAACTTTAGCAGCACTGACGTTACGTCTTCAATGGTGGCGTAACGAGTGTCAGCGGTCCATGTCTACAGCGGCACATGGACGTGAGTCACTTTAGCAGCACTGATGTTACGTTTTCGATGCTGGCGCCACGACCCACGAGGGTATTTTTGTCAAAAAATAGATAACCCATTCATATAATAACAAATCCAAAATATTTGTAATATAATTTTTTTGCAGGACAGCTTTTATCGCATAGCCCCAAAAACCGCATATGACGACTTTTGGATCCAATGTATATTATTAACATGTATAATATTTATACAAATGATATTATTGTATGAAATGTATCTTTCAATTATTTATAAAGCCTTTAAATTGATGTTACATACATTGGTCCGAACGTCATTAAAATCGAAAATTACCACTTTTGACCGGTATAAATATGTTTAATTCTTGTCTGAAAATAGCATTTCTAAAAAGAATATAAACATAATATTATAGTTTGTATAAGAACTCCTTAAAAAATGAAGTCAGTGCATGAAATAGGTTTGATACATCATAGTTTAGTATATTTAAAAATACTATTAAAGTAATATTTTCAATGGTGCTGCTATGTCTGCGGTCTCTTTACACGGCACGGACATTTTATTATTCGTTGAATGGGTTTAATAGTACTGACGAAACATCATAATGGTGTCACTAGTCAGATAGTGCCAACGATGCGTAGGAGTTTAGCAAAGTGATGATAATATCTTATCAATGGTTCCGCAACGTGTGTCAGCGAACCCACAACGGCATATGCACATCTATCATAAGGTGAGTAGGTTTAGCAGATTCGATGAAACATATTCAAATGGGATACTAGAGGTCGCTCTTTCGTTTATCATCCGGTGCGTATGTTTCGTAGAGTCCAGCGGCCCACGGTTTATAATTCGTTGTGTAGTTTAGCAGAACTGACGAAACATCTTCAATGTAACTACGAGTGTCAGCGAACCCACAACGGCACATATACGTATATCATTCAGTAAGTAAAGGCTTTACAGTCTTCCGTTTCGGTCCAACTATGAACATTCCAGGTTTTAAAAAGAAATATAAAAATATGCTCATATATTTTGACAAAATTGTTATATCGTGATTTACATTTTGAATTTTGAATTGTTGTGACGGCGTCACGCGATTGACATGTGATGTGACATGCTAAGAAAAAAGTTATTCTGTAAATCTTTATCAAACTCTTTACTCTGTACAATTAATTATAAAGTAATTTTATTTCTATTCATTATTCACATTACTAGCGTATCAATACTAGGCTAATATTAACATAAGTTAAGACGTAGGGATTAACTGTAGGTAAGTTATCAGTACCTATCACTTTTTATAATAGATAACATTTAGACATTTTATTGCAAATTAATCCCTAGATTTAATTAGAAATTATAATTATGATAACTACAAGCATAATAAATAATGATAATGTCTTAATGCCTTTAGGCATTAAGTCCGCCATTTGTACATTTTATTTGTATTTTGTGCAATAAAGTTTAAATAAATAAATAAATAAATAATGTTTTTATGAGCGTTAACCTCCCAAGGCCCAAGGTCCTGCCTATAGTACTTATTCAGTTTGATTTAATTTAAATCATAGTCAATTGGAACAGAGTCGCATTTGTTTTGTATCGTTCAATTTTCAAACTAAACCAAAATGCACTAAAGATTCAAATTTCAGTGGCATATTCTAGATTTTTCATTTGTACGGCTGGGCCTTGTGCGGATATAGCCAAGTCGTACGGTTTTGACAACCGTAACAAGTTGTGGGTTCTAACCGTCTAACCCCGGGTAATAATAATAATAAGATTAATGAGTTTCGCGCGACTATGACATATATCATTTGGTATACACCAGTTGCTCTTTGGCGAAGGAAAAATCGTGAGAAAGTGGAACGACACGCGATTATGTCAATTCGCCACAAAAAAAAATATATAAAGATATTGTTTTTTAGGAGGAGAAGCAGAGACCGCGCCGCTACCGATGTCTACACTGCACCAGGTCTTTCTGCAGATTGTTTACGTTAGTATAAATTATTTTGGGTTTTGGAGTTGTTAAAAGTCAAACCTTATCATTAAGCTAATTTTACGGTTAACGCATTCACTGCCAGGGGGCGTGGCCTAGGAACAAATTTGTATGACGGTGAACACACATGTGTGTCGGGGGCAATGAATGTGTTAAAGTCACGTGTTTTTAGGCACAGTCAGGTCTCCGAAACATGTCGAAAATTGCTGCATATGGAGTTAACATGATTATACCTCTTTAGATCAACATAGTGACGAGTTTGTATGAGGGAATTGTATGTTTGTTTGCCGCGTGGAGTTCCATGTACAATATACCTATGTCGCTTCCCCATCTTACAGTGAATCCAAAATGAGTACTTCACATGTTTAGTAAAAAATTTGTCGATGCAATACCTACGCCCTGAAAGTATCCTATATACCTACTTGATTTTTTTCCAGTTTAAGACGGCACACGGCACGGCATTGCACTAAGAAAGCGAAAGAAGACAAACATAATGAAATACAAGGTGGCCAGACTGCGAATGGTCTTCTGTAAGTACAACTTGACATGAACACAATTTACAAGAACTGAGAAACCTGTTAGGCCCTGGCACAGATCACCTCAAATACAAGTTGGAGCATATTACATAACTAGCGGTCCCCACACAGGCTCTCCGGTACTAATTTGAAGTAAGGAAAGGACGCTAAGCACATATATTTTCATACATTGACCCGCTATATCCTATCTCTATCGCACATGTATAATTATATTGCTGTTCCGCTCGCACAGTGTCATTGACCGCCGGCGTCACGGGCGGGACAGCTATATAAGTAGTGGCCTTACTATAGGTAGGTATAGTCTGTCGATTTATAGCAGGCCCCGAACTGCTAATCCTTTGTCTATTGTTAAGTAAAACCGCACGTGCTACTTACCTGCAAAAAAGGGTCTTAATTATTCTAATTGGCACCTGAGCCATTGAAACTAGTGTAGGTGCGCTCTCCGATAATGCGCCTTTGTTACGCATCTGGATGACACATTTTAGACTAGTTCGACTGGCCAGCACTCAGTAACCGTAGAGAATTACACGACCCTTTTTTTACACGTAGAGGCACGTGCGGTTTTACTTAACAATAGACAAAGGATTAGCGGCTCGGGGCCAATTACAAATCGACAGACTATAAGGGAGGGCGACCGCTTATTTTAGTTTCATCCACGCTTACGACATGTACTCATGTAAATTAAAATGAGTTCCAGGGATGATTATTGGCGATTTTAGTATACAATGGTGTAGGTTGCAATCTAGAAGTGCTGCTAGATGCGTAGCATTGTACAAGTATGTACCTAAAATCGCATCTTTGTGTTGTAACCTTGCGTTCTTCCTATTCCTACCCCTTCATAACGCGCATGGTATAATAATATACTCCGCCTGGTACTCTATTCCGAGATTCGCGTATGACCTAACTGACACGGGCCTACGTCATCATGCTGTTTGCAGGTTCTCAAACTTTAAAATGTGGGAGAATTTTAACCAACGGTGAAAATTATTTTAACGGCATTAATTTTAAGTTATTCATGTAGAAACATAGTAAAATAAAACAAATCTAATGTATTAAATTAAACTTTATTTATCTATACAAGACAAACGTTTAAAAAACTAATTCACAGTTACACATTAATTACCAAGCTTACGACGTGAAAAGTTTGGAAAACACTGCGACTGCTGACACTGAGCGAGAAGGAAATAACAATTAACACGCGTTCGACAAGGATGACGGTCAGGGCATGAAGTTATCTAGATCCGAATTGTCAAATGTGACAGCGCTATCCTGTGTTGCCAGTAATGTAAACAGAATTACCCGAACGTCTGAAATTTCTTTCGTGAATCGGAAGATATTGCTAACGAATAATTAAAAATGACGTGTTATTGTAAAATTTAAGATAAAATACATTATAAATGAAAATTATAAAATTATAAAGAAATATTTTAACTTATTAACCATAGCTATAATGTACCCATGTAACATGTTATGTTGAAATAAAGTGGCAATGTTATTGTGACGTAGGCCCGTGTCACTCTGGGAATAGAAGACCATGTTTTATTAGACCATGATAACGCGCTAGTCAGTACAGATGTAGTGCATAATTGTTTTCCTTCGTATTTTCTCGGAAACGTTCGTATTTGTCATGCTACTTCAGTCAACCTCAGTACTTGTACCCGTTCACGACACGTTCGTACGTTTCCGTGAAAATACGATTGTAAACAATTATGCACTACATCTGTAGACTAAAGCCTTATGATAATAAAGAAAATAAAAATACATAAATATTATAAATTATAAGTTTAACAATTAAAACGTTTTCTTTCCAGAGACACTTCAAAACCAGACGACCTCCCCGACCTACCCATCACCCCCGCCGACGACAGCCGCCTACCCTCCGACGAGAGTCTCCAAACCCTCACCAACAATCTAGACTTCTCCACGACCCTGTTCGACCCGGACCGCATCAACCTCGACATGTCTGGCAGCTCGCGGGAGGACTTCAACTACTCGCTGGGGCTTAAAGACGATATTGCGCTGGCGGCTGGGATAGATTTTGGGATTGACGATTCGTGCAGTAAAAAGGAGGTCAGCGCTGAATTTTATATTAGAAATTTATCATCGCGTGTCTATATTTTTCCCATTGCTAAATCCGGTTTTCTTAGGATAATTAGCGGTGCCGTCATAGAGCGGCCGTCTCCATACTAAATAATACGGCTAAATATGTATGTCGTAGTATTTTGTATAGAGACGGCCGCTATATGATGGCGTGACGACACCGTTTCATATTTAACAATTTTAACACATAGATATCAGTGAATGAACATGGGTCAAAATGATACATATAATAAAATCATTTATCCATATATATACATTTTTTTGATAATTTTATACGTTTTCATTTTGAGTTTTAGTCGTGTGTCGATAGATGGCAGTAAATTTACTGACTACAACATTTACTATGACAGGACCCCTCTACACTATCTATTCTCTTTGCTATTAGGAAACCAGGGCTTAAGCACAGCCGGCCTAGGCAAAGTGACAATCGCTATCGCTACGACAACGAAACGGTTTGTGTCTCTATCACTCTTCCATATTAGTGGCGACAGTGACAGTTGCATTTCGATCGCTACGGAGCGTAAGCGATTGGCATGTTGGCTATGCGGCCAGGTAACCACCAAAACTGTTTTGGACTAGATAAGACTAACCCCATCATATTTTTCCAGGTGAGAAAAGAAAACACGGAAACGGTGTTCCTAACCTGTAGATATTGTAATCAAGCCGTCATACGAGGGCGACAACGTCAGCACGTCAAGTGAGTATCTACTTTAATTCGTGTAGGTACATACACATGAACAATTGTAAATGTTCTAACGTATATACCTTACATTACAAATTTGGTGTCTGCTACTGCCTGACGATATTTAATCAACTGTAATTTCTAATCCAGACGTTTATCTGTAAATAGTGCAATAAAAGTGGAAGAAATTGATTAATTAATTTTCTACCGGTGGAGTTAACGGGCTACCCCACGCCAATGACCATCGATCTGAATCCCTATGAGTTTTGTAATGTTTTTTGTAGCTTATCATATTAACAGCAACGGCTTTAAGCAATATAGTGTCCCATATTCACTTCAAAGCTCATTGTCTTCGAGATATTTGGCATCAAAGTTGAACGATTTTAAGCCACAAAACTGGTTTTCTGGCTATAACTTTTGTGTTAATTAGTTTAAAATTAAAACCCTAGAAACGTTTTTAGAGACGTCAAAGACGAACCCAAATATGTAGATTTCGTATATGTTAGATCTTTAACAGCAATCTACATACGAAAAAAGTGTTTTTTTAGACAATGTTTAAAAATCTCATAAAAAAAGAAGTATTCATTTCTTTCAAAATCCGGTAGATAAAAATGGAGATAAAAGATTGAAGAACCGATAGCCGTTTGCCTTATAATTCTATCTGTAGTGCAAAAGTAGGAGATACGATTCAAAACATGTCAAAAATTGATGAAGACCCCAGGTAGCCCCTTAACGAAAATTGGATTAAAATTTCTCCAAGCTGTGGGAAAAAATGCTTTAGTAATTAAATGTACCTACATCACTTTCTGACAAAAAACAAATATACAGTGAATTAGTACAAAAATAAACTTATTTCTTCAAAGAATTTCTCCTTGACTTCACCTCGTTTAATCTTTTTTTTTTTAGGGCATGCACGGGAAGAAAGTTTCACTGTGGGTGCGGACGCGCGTTCCAATACAAGGACAAACTGGCACTACACATACACATAGACCACCCTAACCTGACTTCTGACCAGCGGAGACTGAAGGTGATATGGAATGGAACGCTATTTATTACCTTTGTATATTTATAGAGAATACTTTTGGATGAAGTAGGTTCTACAACTAACGGAACCTAGTACAGTCAACTGTAAAAATATGGGTGCACAAATCATCTCAAAAATATGTCCCATAGCTCTTATGTCAGCGAATTAAGAACTATGGGACATATGTTTGAATAAGTTGGCTACACCCATATTTTTACAGTTGACTGTACAGTTAAACCTGATTTTTCTTGTTGTACAGTCATCTGCAACAATATGTTACACAATGAAAGCCGCAAAAATATCTGATACGATCTTATTTGTAGAGCCATAAGAGCGTGTCACATATTTATGCGGCCTTCGAAGTGTAACATATTATTGCAGTACAGTTATTTCAGAATTAGTGCTTTAGTTTTGACGACATTAGCTATTAGTCTTGCGTGAGACGTACTTATATAAGGCGTCGCTTCCCGTCCAAATCTTGTATTGGGTTCCATGGGTCCAGACCCCAGATCCCAGATCCCAGGATTGTGCGAGTGTATTTCTAGTTGGTATCTATGTTATAAATATTCTGTTTATTTCAGAATAGTAAAGAAGATGAATTGCAATATAAATGTGAAACATGCAATCACAAGTTTAAGGTAAGATTAATAATCAATAATCAGTCCTTGTGAGATTTCTTTTTTAAACACTCTTGACCTATTTTGTACCGCTTAACTATTCATCAAAACTATTGGAACGAGCCTAAACTCAATGAGGTTGCGTTCCTATGGCCACCTTGATGGTACCATAAAAATATATTGTTATCAAAGTTACATCAGGTGTTGAAAATTGAATAAATGTTAAAATGTTGAGCATTAGGGTGGTAGGTATACCATCTATCCAATATGTATTGCATCTCACATTTTGCTTAACGAGATAGTGAAATGTCATTGCCATTGGACAAAGAAATTGGACAGGTGGAATATCACCCTTAACTAATGGAGATTCCTACAAGAATCACCATTACTGTTCTTTATTAACTTGGGTATTTATTTCATTAGCGGCGCGGTATGCTAGTGAACCATCTCTGGCGAGTCCACAAGACGGTTTCAACTGCAGTTCCTCTAGAGAAGAAAGTCCGGCATTACCCGTGCGTCACGTGCCCCAAAGTGTACCGGACGGCCGCGAAACGGGACAGTCACGTCAAGATACACCACCCTGGTAAGTGTTTCTGTAAACCATATCGCTCGCCCAATGTTACAGGGTTCTATGTTACATTTTCAACATAGTTAAAAGTCGACTTAATGTCAATATGACAATGTTCCAATTTTAGTTCGATAAAAATGAAACACCCACCCGCTCCAAAACCCGAGTCGTTGATGTTGGGGTGAAGACCGCCAGGCTTAAGTGGGACTGGGCTGGATATGTCTGCCGGATGCATGATGACAGATGGGCCAAAATAGCCACTAGCTGGCATCCCCAGGGTAGTCGAGGCAGAGGCAGACCGAGAAAGAGATGGCGGGACGACCTGGATGCATTCCAGCGGGATTGGCGGGATCTTGCTCAGCACAGGGAGGACTGGAAATGGAGAGGGGAGGCCTTTGCCCAGCAGTGGGACACACACATAGGCTAATAAAAAAAAATTAAACATAGAACCCCGTAATATTGGGCCAGTGATATCTAACGGAGCGATCTCGGTGAACCAAGGTGTTGTGCTCGGTGTTCTGTCACCCCAGGGCATCCCAAGAATGAGGTGCTGGCGGCTGTCTCTACGGCCTACATGCATATCCTGCAAAGGGGGAATCAGTAGCACGCTATGTCAAACATACACCGGAAAAGGTGACGCAACCAAAAAACTGTGTCGCTAAAACGATATTTGATTTTGATTAATGCGTTATAGGGTATTACTGGCCACCTGGCCCCAATTTCACCACGGTGACAGGTGCGACAATTGTAAAATCACTGTTGCTGACGTCACAGGCATCCATGGACTACGGTTACCACTTACCATCGGGCGGGCCGTATTCCTGTTTGCCACCATCATTGTATTATTTAAAAAAACTTTATTATATCGGAAAAAAACAGATATTTCTTTTGCGAAGTTTCTGACAATTGTCAAGATTTCGAAGAATTGTAGGTAATAGGCCTGTTGCAAGTAACAAAGAATCATGGAAATAATGGTTTCAACGAAACATATATGTTAATATGATTCTAAAAAATGGCCCAATCTCAGTATAAACTGAAGGATTATTAATATATTCAATAAAATAAAAGTGCAAAATTCTCCAATCGGCCATTTTTACTGAAACGCCAATCAGAAACGTTCCAAACAGTGACGTCATCAATCCATAACATATTTCTTAGAGCAACATAGACAACCTCATTGACCGAAATCTATACGTGGGCACCAAAGAGTTCGAAAGGTGCAAAAAAAATGTTATTTCGCCACTAAACATTTATTACGTCCAAAAAATATTATTACACGATATAAAGTAGATATCTATTTGTTATTATTTAAATAAAATGCTAAATAATACGATATTTCAACAACAAACTTTTTTAATTATTTGGCTGAATGGAACTATCATTGCCATGTCGGCTGTCGTAACTAGAAAAAATGAAAAATTAAAAAGTAAAACCGGCGTTCGGTGATTTTCACTCAAAATTTACATGTATCTAAATATTCATCTTAAACTGCAACCGTGTGAGAGTTTTTGTGTAAAATGAGTTATTGTGATAAATTTTGGTAATGTATTTATCATCCCTAATCGTAATATATGGTGCTGAATTAACAATATCATCGGATTCAAGGGAAATTCGTAACTGTAAGTATGTAAACAATATCTACCACCCTACCACCAACTAAATGATGACGTCACAAATGGCATGCGAGGCGTTTTCGCGCGAAGTTTAAACTAGGTATAATAAAATGCAATTATCTATGTTAAATCTTATGAGTATAACTGAAATATAGTGTTTTTCGGAACTAATACAAGTGTACCGACGATATTAAAAGGGTTTTCAAAATTTGTCATCAGGCCTATTCTTGACAGGTAATGAGTTATATGTCGGAATTTCGTGACAATTGTAGTGTTTCTTGTGACAATTGTCATAAACTTAGCAAGAGAAATATCTGTTTTTTCCGATATAATAAAGTTTTTTTTAATAAAACAATGATGGTGGCAAACAGGAATACGGCCCGCCCGATGGTAAACGGTAACCGTAGCCCATGGATGCCTGTGACGTCAGCAACAGTGATAATTTACAATTGTCGCACCTGTCACCGTGGTGAAATTGGAGCCTGCTAATAACTGGCCAATCTAAACTAAAAATGAATTCTATTCAACTATAAACAGAATTCATTTTAGTATAAGGTACAAAGGCTAATTTAGACGGTGCGAGAACTCGCATGCGATTGTAGTTATTACATTGCGGACTGTTGGTTACGTCCAATTCAACCGACCGATCGATAACGATCGACCGATTCGCGCGCCGTCTAAACCAGCTCTTAGGGTATGAATTTTGTTTATAGGTGAATAGAATTCATTTTTAGTTTAGGGTGGCCACTGTGGCCAGTTAGTATTACTAACAGGTGGGCAGTTATTGAAGAATTACCCTATTGTTTGCGCAGGTTTGTCGGTATCCGGCATAGGGACATCGATAGAAGGCGGGCTCGTGGCGTGCGCGCCGGCCGCGTGCAGCGCGTGCCCGCGCCAGTACGCCACGCGCGCCAAGCTGCTGCAGCACGTGCGGCTCCACCACCCCGCGCTGGTACACCACTATACTATAGCATACAAGTTCCATTCAATATCACCACACCACACTAGAAATACCACCACTGTGCGTTACTCCTTTCCAACGGTCTCCTATGAATTCCAGAAAGGTTCTTCTCCGCCAGTAGGTACTACTCGTGCACACACATAGCTACTGCAACCCAATATAGTTGGTGACTGGCCTCAAAGATTCGATTTGAGATGGAAGAAATCAACGTGTTGATTCGACCTTGCGACGTTTCGGAACACCAGTCCTATATAGCTCTAACCAACTCAGCTATCTACGCTTGCTCGACGCGGTAAATTTTTAAATTTTCTGTCAGTTATATAGACGTCTCTGTTTATTAGTACAAAAATCAAATGCCCATTACTGGCGGCTGCCATGCCGTGTCCAAGACTGGGGCTGGTCTTTATGGATAAATTTGATTATTATTTTTGCGGCTTTCGAAGAGTAACATATTATTGCAGGGGACTGTATATTCTATCGGCCCAATTCGTACAATGCTTATAAGATCTGATGTCACAGCGATACGATACCGATCTGTCAGTGTCAAAAGTGACATTTCTTCAACCAAAAAAATCACTTTTGACACTGACAGAACGCTATCGTATCGCTGTGACGTCTTATAAGCGTTGTTCGAATTGGGCCGCCAGTCGTGGGTTAAGATCTAATTCCAGTTTTGTTCCAGGCACCCCCGGTCAAGAAGAAAATACCGTTTAAATGAGAACTAACGACATGCCTATACTACCTACATCATTAGTCCGATTGGGGCGATTGGGAGAAAAACACACAATGCCATTATGTTATAAGAAAATAAAGTTTCTACATCAATAAATAAAAAATAAAACTACCGTTTCTTTTTTATCCTCCCTGCCGATATCTCTCGCAAATCCCCGGTATAAGGGGTCGTCCTCCCTTGTCAAACTTTTTAATAGGAAAAAGATAGGTCTTTAATAAGTACGTACTGTAACACTTGGCATGACCTCCCCCCTGTTGCTGTGACGTAATAAATAAATAAATAAATGAAAAAGGGTTGTAGGGGAGAGCGGGGTTAAACGTGCCGGGGGTAAGTTGTTCCGATGGGAATAGGAACGCAAGTAAACCATGGAGCGATTCGTATGATGTTTGTCGCGAAAAGTCAGACCACTATGCGATTGCAGGAGCTGTTTTCGTTCCTTCCATTACAGTAGAATAGTAGTTATGGAAAATAAATCAAAAACGAGGGCACAACTAACCCCACGGAAAATCCCATTTTTGCTTTGGATTTTTTTACTAACTGTTGATAGTACACAAAAAATAATCACATATTGCGACGAACTGCAAAGTAGGTACTATTTTAGCGTGTGTGAACCGAGATTATAATATTTGACGAATAAGTTAGAATTTTAAGCAACGGAACAACCAGCCCCATAACGGGGTTAGTTGTTCCGTTCCGACCTATCTCATGAAAAAAAATCTGGTAAAAAAACAGTTTAACGATGCACAAATCAATATCACTATTCAGAAACGCAAATAATCATTATTTAATATAGCGCAAGCGACATACCTTATTCATACGGCTTTCATAGATTAAATTTGTATTTTATGAAAATCGGCACGTTTAATCCCACTCTCCCCTACTGGTTTTTAATGGATCGGCAACGTTATGTGACACCCCTGGATTTGCCAGTGTTCATAATATAGTCAACGGTAACCGGTCACTGTCAGGTCAGGAGTTGGTACGGTATGTTTATTCTTCATCGACGTGGTTTAAAAAAAGTTTCGTAAACAAATGACTTGAGTAAATCACCCGATAATTCAACAAAATAAAAAAATAACAAAAAACACCGCTTGCTCAGTGGACCTATTAATTAATGGAATGCAATTAAACCTTAATTTAAATTATATACCTACCTACTAAAAAACCGGGCAAGTGCGAGTCGGACTCGCGCACGAAGGGTTCCGTACCATAATGAAAAAGAAAACGGAAAAAATGCAAAAAAAAAACGGTCACCCATCCAAGTACTGACCACGCCCGACGTTGCTTAACTTTGGTCAAAAATCACGGTTGTTGTATGGGAGCCCCATTTAAATCTTTATTTTATTCTGTTTTTAGTATTTGTTGTTATAGCGGCAACAGAAATACATCATCTGTGAAAATTTCAACTGTCTAGCTATCACGGTTCGTGAGATACAGCCTGGTGACAGACAGACGGACGGACGGACGGACGGACGGACGGACGGACAGCGAAGTCTTAGTAATAGGGTCCCGTTTTACCTTTTTGGTACGGAACCCTAAAAAGAACAATATTGTTGTCAAAAGTGACACGATGATTACACAAAGTTGCATAACATTAACTACTAAAAACAACGACATCTGACGATCACTATATATAAATGTTGATTTAAACTACAATGCCGCATTTGAGCCGCCTCCTTTGTCAAGACGAGATGCGAGTACCGATTCCATGTGCGTATGACGTGACTTCTCTAATCGATAATCGTTTGTCCTTGTCATCAGCTTATTGCGAAGAGAGACGAAAGATAATACGCTCGTGAAAACTCGCCGACCTGCATTGCGCATATACAAATTAGTGTTTGTGTATAATATATAAACAACAGATTATACTGTGACCGCTTAAAACCCCTCAAGTGCTCCGGAGTCCTATTTTAAGTCAGAGTTCGGTTGCGTACCTATGCCAGTGGACTGTTTGAAATGTGTGGAGTGCCCCATCATGGATTACTATATTCAAGAAGGCTATCTTCCTAGCGAATACGCTGAATACGACTTTGCTGAGGATGCATACGATTTTGAGGTTAGTTTTAATTACTTACTATAGACTTGATAGTTTTGAAAATATTTTGATGATATCAATTAACTATTTAATTGAAGAAAGACACTAGCTAAATGTTTATTTACGGTTTCATTTGATAACCCGTAGACTTAACTCAATAAAAAACGTAAACACAGAAAGATAACATAGGTAATTCCTAATTATTTCAAGGTAATTAAAAACGTTCATTGCTGCAAAACCTGATCAATAAAATACAAAACCTTAAAAAACATTTCCTCAAGTTGTTAACCATATCAATTAACTTTTCGTTAACAAAAACTTAATAACAACAAAAACATTGTTAAAGTTAATGTCATTGGCCTTCGATAGATGGCGCTCTTACACGTGACAAGTTACCTATAATTTTCGCAAATCGACAGATGGTGCGCTTAGTCCACGATCAAAACATTA
This sequence comes from Cydia splendana, assembly GCF_910591565.1. NCBI lineage: Eukaryota > Metazoa > Arthropoda > Insecta > Lepidoptera > Tortricidae > Cydia > Cydia splendana. Next base: position 30,415,427 of record NC_085960.1, on the reverse strand, counting down.
CATAAGTACATATTAGGTACCTGCATACAATCGTAATGATATTGAATAAGTATTTAACATGCAGATTGCAGAATAACAACAAACGCGTTATGGTTGCTAGGATAGTTAGTCATCGCGTTTTTGCGTCGTCAGCTGTCCGACTGAGCGGGTATTTTAGTGTGTCAGCGACGTCCCGGCTGACCGCATCGCGCGAACGAAACACTAACGAGTAAATAAATCGACTGTAAATAAACGCACAGTGTGATGGTGAGCGGTGACCGGTGCGGTTGCAGTGCGTTTTGTCGGCGACTGTTTTGCCGCGCTCGGCCGCCAGAGCCCGAGAGCCCTGAGGATGTCGAAGAAGAAGTGCCGGTTACTTTGGTAAATAAATAGGTTAACTGCTGCAATTAGGAATGTTATTATCGTAATAATTAACACCTGGAAAAATATTAATTTGAAGATGACTATATTATATGAATAGTCATTAATTATTTAGGTATACTTAAATCAGTAGCATAAACTAGTTAATTGTGTTCGATAAAAAATGTAGTAAAGGGCTGTGTTAACTTAATAATAATTATAAGCTTTGTTCAAAAACTTATAATCAAGTTACTAACTCAAATGATTCTATGTATTACTTGCCTTACTTATATTACCTTGCTAGAAAAAAAATTGCAAAAATACCTTCAAAGCATATTCCATACTAAAGTAGTACGAGTAGTATAGGTAATACATTATATCTATAGGTAATACTTACTTTAAGTTGTAGGCCTTCAAAACTAATCAATGTTTATTGATAAACAAATAAACAACAACCTACTGTCCTTATCTTAAGCACCGTATCGGCATGTAACTTGCCTTGAAAAAAGAAGTTCTCGTTTCGGTGAACAAAAAAACTGAGGCAAAAACTATATTTTCCCATCATAGTAGCAAACGAATACATATCGCGTTCAGTGGGTAATCGTAGTGCAAACACGGATTAGTGGTCTCTAATCGTCATGGTGGAATATAGTCAACACTTGAAGGTTAGTGCCTAATCGTAGTCGGTAGGGACAGTTTCTCAATCGTACCTAGTAATTTTAACCGTATTTTTCCTTGATTCTTGGCCTGAAGAACAATATAATGAATGACTAACCACACAAACAGCCACACACTGGGTTAAAAAGTAAGAACACACGATAATCAAAACATAAGTCCTTCTTCCTCGCGTTATCCCGGCATTTTGCCACGGCTCATCTCATGGGAGCCTGGGGTCCGCTTGGCAACTAATCTGACTTTGACCAACTTGACGTAGGCACTAGATTTAACGAAAGCGACTGCCATCTGACCTTCCAACCTAGAGGTAAGAGGTAAGCAACTGGTAAATATCAAATGATACCTATTTTTTTGTACATAAGTTCCGAAAAACCCATTGGTAAGGTAGAAGTACTAGTGCTCGACGCTGCACTAGTATTCGACATGGGCACTTTATGTCAAAGTGACAAGGATTAAATTTGAATACAGAAAAATCTTCGCCGTTCAAATTTAACCTATATTGCTTTGACATAAAGTGCCCATGTCGAATACTAGTGCAGCGTCGAGCACTAGTACTTCTACCTTAGTTGGTACTTGGTAGGTACGAACCGGGCTCAACAGCGTTTCTTAGAATCAAAACATAAGTGTTTAAACGTAAATGCAAGTATCCAGCAAAGATTGTTTATTTAGCTAGATAGTCTGAATTAACATTAATATTAACCTCGTAAAACAGAAGTGAATCGTAAATTCCAAGACCGCGGGAACCAAATGGCCTGCAAAAATAGATCATCACTGAGCGTTCATTAGTAAGTAGGTGGCTATATCTATCACATTATTTCTGACTTCTGATGTTTTTAACCCGGCGAACTTCAAAGAAAATGTGATGTCATCGTATCTATCTTTTGGTGGAGCAAATAACTATTTGGCGATATCCTTTGTTTGGATTGGGAGCTTTGAGGTGATTGATTTGATCGACAATTTATTGACCTAAGAAACTTAGGTCAATAAAACGACTAAGTGATAGAAATATAATTCGTTTATCGTGAACCATGGTAAAATCCATGAACGCATCCATGGAGTTCTTACAATTAGGAAGAAACACATGGGCACTTTAAAACTAATAAGTACCTACGGTATTTACCTCTTGCAACTAATGCACGTAGGTCCTGTACCTACCTACTTCTGGGCAACTCATTTTCCATATTTCAAAAAAACCCTAGTTGCTGTGTAACACAGGTGTCGAAGGGCAATAGGGGCACGCCCGAATATACCATTGTTTATAACATCAGTAACTAATAGTACCTATATTGAAAATGATCGATCAGCAGGTTTATCCTCTCTTGTCGACCTTGTCGTGCGCTATACATATTACCTATGAATCTCAAGTGGGTAATACCTATACCTCTATAGTTTATATGATATGATGTCGTAAAAAAAACAACCGAATTAAGAACCACCTCCCTCAGAAATATAGAAGACTAAAATAAATCAAATTGTTGTAACCTTGACTTCGTAGAATATTATAGCAAATAGCATATCGCTACATGACCCCTGTTAACCCGCAAGTTAACTTTGTGATTGTTTTCTTCCCCTTCATTTCTAGTAGTTCGTGAGTAGGCCGGTTTTGAGTACCTACCTATATACTTACGAAGTTACGACTGATCGTTTTGTAACACGCAACACGCGAGCTTTCCCATCAATTTAAGGATATTTCAAGATGAATGCCTGCTTCAATTAAGAACTTGCATCACCTACCTTTTACGTACTCACTGTATAGAGAAAAAGTAGGAAAGCGGAGCCTTGGCCTATGAAAACTGGAATGTTTCCTTGAATGTTGAAGGTGGGTCCCCTTAAGGGCCCAATATAGGGCTTATGGATTTTACACCCACATTGGAATTCGTACCTATGCAAATGCACAATGTTTCCCCACAATGTTTTCCTCCTCATTCACGGGTAAAATAGGTAGGTACCTATCAAAATTCAAATGATATTTTTCACACCACCTATTCGGAAAAGAGCTATTTCTTCCCTGCTAGGAGGGATCAAAGTGGCACTTTTCCTCCCTGCTAGGTGGGATCAAAGTAACACTTTTCTGTTCTAGCACACTATTTTTACATTTTTTTGCACATTATTTTTTTAGCTTAAATAATCTGTTTAAGCATCAGATTGTGTCAACACTGAGATTTTTTTATTTTCCTCATAGTTGATGTGAAAAGCAGTATGTGTCACACGGTATCAAAATTATTTCGTCTTGGGCGTTAACACTTGAATCCCTCATTACGCTCAGGATTCTACATTTAGAATCCATCGCTTCATTCAGGATTCAATGTACGCCCTTGACGGAAATATATCATTTTGATCCCATGTAACACAAACTACTATTACATCAGTCATCACACTCGCTTAGTAAATGTGAAATTGCACTCAGGTTTAGCGGGAGTTATAGAAAAAGCGTTCTCCCTAGGGAGTTATGAAGTTTCTAGTGTCATAATTAACAGTTTTTGACATTGGAAATGTCTTTTCGTTCGCTCCAGTATAGGGTCCGATTTCACGAAAAAGTGCGATCTCCTTATATCTCGGAAAGTTGTGAAGATATGATATTAAAAAATAGCTCAAAAGACGTATAATCACGAGAGCTGTAAGGTGCAAAAATAATTATTCGAGAAAGTCAAAAACGAAAAAAGTTATGGTCGAAATAGTGAAAATAAAATTCAATTTTTTCCGAATATTTGATTTTGGTGCTGTATAATTTGGAAACGAAGAATGATATCAAAAATTTGAGAAAAACGGCTCTGGACAATTTAGTCAGCTACAATTTGAGTCTAAAACAAAGACGATCGGGTTAAGGGTTTGCCCTGTAGCCTAACCTTAAAATAGTCAAAAAGTCAGAACGACATTTTTCACATGACATTTATGACTTCATGTTTCGCAGAGTTCGTTATCGGTGTTTGTTGTGAATTATCGGGATTATGACGGCAGAATAACACTTGCACTGCGTGGGCTATCAAAATCGCTGCAGAATTTTTCTTGGTCTAACTCTATCTATCCTGTTTGAGACGGGCGTAGATAACGCACTATTCGACAATCTATGCATTCTTTTGGTGGTGGAAATAGAGATAGAGGTAGAGGTAGAGGTAGATATAGAGGTAGAAATAGAGGTAGAGGTAGAGGTAGAGTAGGGAGCACAAACACAAAATAAAAACTTATACAGAGAAACATAAAAAAGAAAAAGTGCCACGAAATGGTCTCACCTCAGCATGTTGCTGGCGGCTGCTAGCAGATAGCTGATGCTGAACCCTGGCAGTACCTAGTGGAGCTCGGGTTTAATACAACATAAGCACACGCTGTTTTGGTCATCGGACTCGTCTCGATGAGCACTTAGGAGAGTAGTACCCTAGATAGAGCTGATGCTGAACCCTGGCTGTACCTAAAGGAACTCAGGTTTGTTGCAACATAGGCACACGCTGTTTTGGTCATCCGACTCGTCTTGATGAGCACTTAGGAGAGTAGTACCCAAGATAGAGCTGATGCTGAACCCTGGTTGTACCTAGCGGAACTCAGGTTTGGTGCAACATAGGCACGCGTTGTTTTGGACATCCGATTCGTCATGATGATCACATGGTAGAGCATTACCCAAGATAGCTGATGCTGAACCCTGGTAGTACCTATTGGAACTCAGGATTGGTGCAACATAGACAAACGCTGTTATGGTCATCTCTCGTCGCGTCAAACTGCTGTCAAGAAAATTTCATATCTTGCAGCAAATGGGCCGCTGCCGATCAAGACTCGAGTGACGATAACGGCGATGTGGCTACCACTTCTCGAGTTGACTACGGATTTGCCGTGTAATAATTTTCTTGTACTTTGAACATTAATATATCCTGCTTATTAATCGAAAAATGAAATATGTACCACGGCGACAATTATTCAAACTTCGATACGCGTGTGGAAATTTTGCAATTTGTTTGTTCACATGCGTTATGTCCAGGATACTTGTGTTAATCTAAGAATAAAATAATTATCATTCAACGTTGTAGTTTTATTTTGTAACTTTTTCCTTATCCATCCAGACTTTCTCGTCGCTCAGCGACAATATTTTTTCGAATTCCGTAGATTCATTTCCAATGTGCTCGATAGTCGTGTGAGGCACGAAATCTGTGAATTTTTTTCTTTATACTTAATTTTTGTATCGCAAGTGTGATGAAAATCATTTTTTAATACAGTTGCTCACAAAGTGCTACTTTACGTAGCTGTTTAGCGTGCGGAAAGTTGGTTATGTCGAACTAGTGCTTTTTACTTTTCCAATTTTTTTAAATTTATACTTGTTCCAATTCACGACTACTTATTGATGAGTGTTAATATTAGTTTCCTTTAAACGTCGTAATCAGCATAAAAACCTACTGTTAATGTAAGAATATGAAAAATATACATATTTCATATTTTAATACTTACCTCTTCATCATTATAACACGTTTATTTTTTAATATTGAATATTGAAAATTCCGTTCTTAATAAGGTGTCTGAATGGAACGGAATAGCTGCCAAACGCCCATAGATATAATATACTTAAAGACGACGTCTAAGCGAGCTGTCACTGTTACCACTTTTGTTTAGTGTACGATTAACAATGTTTTACTTATTTTTTCGCAACTGTATTAAAAAACGTCGTTCGATACACGTGCGGAAATGTCATTCTTCACTCGTCCCGAGTCTTCCCACTCGCCTGCGGCTCGTGGCAAGATATCTCGGTACTCGTGAAGTAATGACATACCTTCCGCACTAGCATCGAAATGTACTAGTGTGTAACTCGGGGCGTAATAATATTGCAAACTCGAGTCTATAAATCGCTCCGGCAAGCCGTCGCGATTTAACTTACTCTCGTTTGCAATATTCAACTTACGCCCCATGTGCACAATGTACTAATTTCGCACATAGGTTAGGTTCCACATTCGTTGGTACGAGCCGGAGTTTGAACCACGGCCGCCTCGGTTTGGAAGCCGCACGCCTCACCGGCTATAAGGTCTTTAACATCAATAATTCATTAGTGCCAAATGCAGACGACAGTAAAGGCACTCGACCTATTGTATTAAGCTGAATTTCCTCCAATACTATAATCAATGACTTATCATACATTCCGTCCGCGTGAGTAGACATATTCGTCGAGGTTTGTTCCTTAACAGGTGCCTTGTGATGATCTCACTGATGACGCTTGAGGTCAACATTAATTGCAACATACTTATTGAAATTACAACAGAGTTCAAAATTGAATATTTACTCTTGCGTAATAGGTACCCAACTAGCAAATCTATGTGCTATAAAAGTTGAGAGCACGTTTTTATTTTCGCTTTTTGGTGCTATAAACGGTGTAAAAACAGTCGAGTACGGAGTAAAAGTCCTGTAAGCGTTTACTCAACGCGAAAAGGCGCACTTATACAGACTAAAAGTGTTATAAAAATCGAGTAAGCGCTGTATAAGAAGCAAATCGATGCTGTAAGAGTTGAGTAAAAGTGGATAAAAGCACTTCTAGTGTTTTAATAGCAACGATAGTGCTTTTACTCGACTATTTGTTCTATAAACATTAGCAATAGGGCTTGCATTCCGGAATTCCGGAATTTCGAAATTCCGGAATCTCGGACAAATTTTCCGATATTACAATTCCGGAATTGAGACCATTGAATATCGAAAATTCCGGAATTGGATTTAAGTAGTTTTATTAGATTTTACTATTGAAAATTGCCAAATAAACTACACTATGCTGGTGTTATTAGCCGTCGTTGACAAAAGTCTGAAGTCTAGCAGCATGCTGCATTAACATGCCTCATTATTCTCATTAACTTAACCATCGAATTATTTACTTTTGATACATGCTAAAGCAAAGCCATAGTAGCCATACATTAACTTGCCCAGAATCCTACCTACACGAATCCTTTGAATTAAAATTTATAAACATTTGGATATTTTATTCTCAATTCAGAAAGAAGTTTCCTCAATGTATGATTTCGGCTATTGTAGTGTAGCAGCACATTAAATTCTGAATTAGGAACTAGTAAGGAAAAACCCAACTTGGAAAGCGTAACGTTTGTGTATGTAAAGGTTAAGTAATTTAAGTATGTAATAGGTATAGCTGAATAGTAGTAAATAGGTACTTTCATACATAAAAAACAACCTTAACTCAGGAACAAATAATCGTTATAGGTTAACCTTAACACAATAAATGCCCTTACCGAGATCGGAACCCCATCGGGACCTTGATCTTCGTAAACAGGGAGCCCCTAGGTAGGCTACAAAGCCGTTATATTTAGACAATAAATAAAATTAGGCATCAAATGGTTTGCCAGCAGTGCCAGCACTCGTAGTTTCCCCAAATAAATACGCAGTATCATTGAAGTGAATAAAAGTGACCATAGTATATAATAAGGTGCTAAAATAAGAGGTGCAGGACGGCACTACTCAACTGATTAATCTTTTTCGATTAATAATACTTCAAATTAAATTCCACTAAAACAGTACTGTCTTTAATAAACGTAAAGTATCAGAATTTCTAATTTTTTGTTGTTTTTTCTTAAATAAATCTAAAAAATCTAATAAAAATATGATTAACCCTAATTCCGGAACCAGTTTCGGAATTCCGGAATTGAGACCGAATATCGAAAATCAGTTCCGGAATTGGAAACCGTCCGATATTGCAAGCTCTAATTAGCAATTTACTATTACTCAGTAAAAGTGTTCTATAAAAGCAGCCGCACTGCTTTTTCTCAGCAAAAATGTTTCGTAAAGGTAGCCGGATTGCTTTTACTCGGCATTTTAAATGTGTAAGAGTGCAGTAAATGCTTTTATTCAACTAATATGTGCTAAAAACGATCTCAGGTAAGCGATTATATTTCAATTATTTGATTAAGTTTGAGGCCTAATCGTCTTCACGTGTCTAATAAAACAAAAAGGTACTTAAGTATTTTTTACTGCTGTCATCCATGACATTTATTTTTACCGTGATTGTGTACATAAGTTTTTACTGTCTGTAAGTACACGTAATACAGTAAAACCCAGCGCGAAAAATACTTTATTGATAAAACCAAAGGCACTGGTTCATATATATTCATGGGCCGCCTATTTTCTTAAATTTCAATAAAAAAATATTAATAAAAATAGGTAAAAATTTGCTTACACGATCTAGTTTCTGTTATATCTCATTAAGTCGAGTAACTGCGTTTACTGCTACACTTATAGCACATGATGTCGCCATGTTTATGGATTTATAGTCCGATGGCCGACTGCATGAAACCCTACCTGATAAAAAAATTGAAAAATCCTACTCTGTAGGGGTAGCTGACTTTTAGCAGCTTCAACTGCTCTTGGTCGGCCGTGGCTTAACTTGGCAAATTTTGCGCAGATGGCAAAAAAGTGGTACAAATATTCATCAAAAAAACAAAAGTGGTCAGCTACATCCTGTGTTGGCAGGTTCCTGTGTCCGACCGAATTTGTGGTACCAAGTGAGCTACAATTTACCTCATCGAAAAATAGAATGTCACTTGTATGGTAGGATAGCTGCCATTGACTTTTTTTTTAATGCGGACGGACTGAAAACGCTGTCAGGCTAAGGTGAGGCCGACCAAGACATATGTCAACAAATTTAATGTAGGTATTACAATCAGTTGTTTTGATTCTATTTTTCGATGAGGTAAATTGTAGCTGTCACGTGGTACCACAAATTCGGTCGGACACAAGAACCTGCCAACACAGGATGTAGCTGACCAGTTTTGTTTTGCTGTCCTCAAAGGCAGCTATCCTACCATGCAAGTTTCATTCTATTATACGATGGGGTTTTTTTTTATGAATTTTTGTGCCACTATTTTGCCATTAGCGCAAAATTTTCCAAATTAAGCCGCGGCCGACCAAGAACAGTTGATGCTACTAAAAGTCAGCTACCCCTACAGAGTAGGATTATTCTATTTTTTTGTCAGGTAGGGTTTCATGCAGTTGGCCACCGGACTATATTGAAACGTCAACATGGCTGACTTGTGCTGTTAATGTAGTTCAAAACTCTTTAAAAGTACTCTAAGCTGAATACATTTTGAATAAAACCTGTAAATACACTTCAGCTCCTATAACAGCGGTTTGAACCCCATTACCCGAATTATGATATAAGCGCGCTGTTACAGCAGCATTGTTGCCAAATGGTTATTTGATTGCTTTTAATAGGCTTTTATAGCAACAGAGAAGAGAGTTAAGTAACAGTTGTATTAAAGCGCCTTATTCAGACAATTAGCTAATATATAGCTGTTATATGATTTTAATAGAACAATTATGCTGAATAAAAGCGTTTATACGACATGATTATAGCACTAATTAGCGAAAATTGCTAAATAGTCGAGTTAACCGCTATTATACGATATATTGGTGCTTCAACAACCGTAACTCGGCTGTTATACGATTACAGGCTGAGTAAATCAATTCTTATACGACTATTTTGCTAGTTGGGTAATACTTAGGCAGGGGTATAGTATAGGTACTACCTAATGTATTTAATTGGATGCGCTGTCTGCCACAACAAGGCTTGTAAAATGGTCAATTTGTAGACGTTATATAAATTATATTAAAGGCACCCATCTTCTTTGCTCTTGAGTGTACGTGTGTAACAATGCACATTGTAATCTAGTTAATAATTTTCACTTTCCAAGAGTAAATTGAAAATGTTACCTTAGATACCTATTGCCAAGGTATTATCTACTTCAGCCATTCTCTAAGTGTGTTCCGCGGAACCCTAGGGTTCCGCGACACCCCTGCAGGGGTTCCGCAAGAATTTAGAACACTATGCTTTAGTCGCCTCGAAAAATTTTACTATGCAAAAAACACACATCTAAAAACTCTATTGTTTTATTGTAGGGTTCCATCATGTATTTCGCTTTCCAAAAGGGTTCCGTCAAAAAAAAAGATTGAGAACCGCTGATCTACTTATTAAGCAAATTGAACATTGTCTGAATATTTGTATATTGTACAAGCTTGTGTAGTGTGGAAATAGTATAGGCGAAACTGGGGTCAATTGAAACGAAGGGTCATTTGAAACAAGCTCGATAGTGGAGTCCCAAAAAGGAAAATGTTTGGCATTCGTGACAAACACGTAGTTAACGTGGCTATTATTAAAACCTCTTACCAAACAAATTAGATAAAAAATAAGAGCGGAGTAGTTAGTCAAAAACGTTCCAATTGACCCTAGTCTGCACCTAATAACTTTCTGCCAAATGTCTCTGGCGAAACGTAGCGTCTTTACGAGACAATTTACTGTGTCTAGCCTAATTGAGCCGACTAATAATGCAATAAAGCGACCTATCCTCCTAAGGCCCAAGGTCCTACCTATAGTACTTCTTCAGTTCAATGAAATTTCAATCATATTCAATTGAAACAGAGTCGCTTTTGCATTGTTTCTTTCAATTTTCAAACAACGCAAAATCAACTCTGTTTCTTACACTGTAGGTTCAAATTTCTGTGGCAAATTTTGGATTTTCAATTTTTATGGCTGGGCCTTAGGGGCTATTCATAAATTACGTCATTTCAAATTTGGGGGGGGGGGGGGTCTGGACATCGGATGATGGTAGCATGACTTAGGAGGAAACGGGGTCATTCGAAGCATGATTTTTGGTTAATTTTAGGGGGGGGGGGGTCAAAAATCGTCAAAAATAGATGACGTAATTTATGGACAGCCCCTTTAGGAGGCTATACCTAGCCTTAACCTACTCGTAGGTATTCTTTTAATTAACAGGCCCAATTACTTTAGTTGGCAGCTTTCATTACCTACATCTAATGAATTTTATGTTGGAGCGCCCACGGAATACAAATACATAATATGTTCTGTGGGAGCGACAGACATTTCACAGTAGGCTACGAAATAGGGCGTGTGATGTAAAATGTAAATGTCTACTTATATATACTTACATAACTTGGATTTTTGGCTAAATAGGTCGTACAAGTCATAGGTTATCGGAATCTGACTTTTTACCTATGCCTCCTCTAGGAAAATAATGCTATTTTACTATAGCATAAAGGTAGATACTAATTCCGAAGAGGATAAATGAAAGAAATAAAGGAATGAAAACTTGACGTGGAACGACTTTAAGTAGGTATCTCATTCAAATTTAAAAGATTTACTTAAAGTCGTTCTTAATAATTCGTCACACTACATAAATAATATCGATATCGGATCAGTTTGCTATATATGTGACCCACATGTGACCGATAAGAAAGTTACTTAGTTTTTCTACGATGTGGCAAAGATAAACAAACGTACCACACCTAAAGTCATTTAGTATGTATCAATTATGAAGTAAGCGCAAATAGATGACTAGGCACCGTTAAAATAATACAAGTTTACAGCACGACCGTTACAGTTGCTGCCTTCAGCCATCGTGTAAAAATTCAGTAATTCAGTACCTAATAAAATAATCGTAAGAATTTTGTTGCAAAAAATTTACCAAGCGGAAGTTAAGTAAATGGTTATCAATTGTTTTTGCTAATTAACTACAGACGGTTGATTGCGTTTAAAATAGGTACCTATATTTCTCGCTTTTCTACTTTGGTATTATCAAAATTATAACACTGGTTTTTGAAAGGTTAATACCCACCTGTGCCTATGTATATCATAAATAATATTTTTAGAACCTAACTGGATGAATTTTAAGATGGTAGGTATTCCATCTGTCAAATATGTTGGTCCATGTGTATCAGGAAATTAAGCCAATATTTTTTAATCAGCACTCGCGTCGGTTTGACCCATATCTTATCTCAAAAGAATTAGACGTAGGTAGGTACGTAACGCGTATCGATTGTAAATAAATAAAAAATATATTACAGTTCTCGAGTTCCAGTCGAATCTTATGGTCTTATCTTCCGACAGAATCGATAGTGAGTAACGTTTTATCTATCATGTTTCAGTGTCAGCTGGCCGAGGCCCGAGATGTCAAGTTCAACCAAACCCTCCAGGAGCCGTTGGCGGTCGGGACACATATTCTCTGCACCGGCACACCCACAGATGACTTACCATGGTAATTTTGTGAGTGATCTAATAATCCAAAACGGACATCGAACACTTGGGGATGAGTGATTATAAGCACAGGATATGGCCTTCCAGAAAAGTGATAAATAAAACTAGAAAATCTGTCATCATCATTAAATTCTTATAAAAATACATATAGTATATAGGGACCGTGCGCGTTGGAGGGTCTGCCATCTTGTGGCCTGAATCGGAATGATTAACATGTACATTTCCAAAGCAAGTGCTGCCATCTACCGTTCGTACGTTTTCTTGTGCATAGTAGGTTCTGCCGTTGTATATAGGCTACATCGGAAGCATAAACTTCACATTTTCATTATACTTAAGGGTGTTATTCCATCTGTCCAATTTCTTTGTCCAATGTCACTGCGTCTCACTCTGAATGTATGTGCTAATAGGCTGCTAGCTTGACTACGTCGCTAATTCAACCTCACAAATCGACTAAAGTACTTTTTGTAATTTTCAGTACACTAAATCTTGTCATTTACATTTCAGGTTCACAGTTAACATAGGATACGGAGACCCAAACAATGGTACAGGGGACATCGCAGTCCATTTCAATGTTCGGGTCCCGCAGTGCTACGTGGTGCGAAACACGCGGCGGCATAACAAATGGGGAATAGAAGAAACTACTGCATTTAGGTAAGATATATTATCAATGATTATGTACGTTTACACAGGGAGAACGAAACGACAGAAAGTTAGAGATTTAAGGAAAATAATCTTAAAACGTTTGTTGGTGGTATCGTGGACCAATCACCAAAATTATAACTTTTAGCACTTTTTGCTAGTTCACAAATAACAGATAGACAGGGTATCACACAGGGGAGGTAGGGGACCATTGGGCAGTCGAGAGGCTTGGGATCGGGGTGCCCGAGTCTCCCGACTGCCCAATGGTCCCCTACCTTACGTACTTGTAGTACCTATCGCTACTGTACAATAATTAGGGTACTTATAGCTTAATTAAGGCTAAAAGTGCCTACGAATTAAGGTCGAGGATACTTAATTACTATAATTAGTGAGTTGGTCTCAATGACTTTGATAGAGTACCTAGCTGAGGTGTTTACAAAGCCCGCACTACGCTTGGCACGAAAACTGGACGCGGAACCCGGGAAACATTCACTTGTTCTTATAAAAAAACCGTCGACTTAGAGCGGCGAAAAATGTGCGCATCGATTTAAAATATTTGATACGAGGCTTATCGCTAATGTGTTTTATTCTTGCGTAGGTTTTCCTTTTCATCATCATATTAAATACCCTGTAACATTTACATGGAAGTAGTGCTTAAGGCGTGCTTTTCCCGTACGAGCTAAGCGAACCAGTTTTTTGAATCCATCGGAAATATAAGAAACAATGTTTTAAAATTGTGAAAAAAATATATCTTATACTTAAGGATCTGGCAGATATGTTTTGGATCTCAAAAACATGATTAGATAAACTTTGCTCGATAGAAAAAAAATCCAAAGTTACGCCTTTTTTTAACAATAAATCAATCTCAGAGCTACAATACAAACTTTTTTGACTTGTTTTTTACATAAATGTATAGGTAATAAGATAATCTAGATGATTTGGATCACTTTGTCTCGGTAACATCATTAAAATAATTTCTATGTTTCAATACCTACTAAATCCGCAACCGCCATCACTCGCGAACGCACTTACGCCCTCTTCAGTCGCGCGGCAGCGCTTGTAGAGGACGGACCTGCGTCAGTATGTTCCGCGCGGTCACGTGATTTTACCATTTACAAACAATGGGAAACAAAGCATATGAAACGTAAGAAAAAGTCACTAAGTGCTATAAAAACACACTTTCTGCTAACAGAAGCATCTAATACTTTACGAGGTGCTTGAAAGCGCCTAGCTTTCCTACATCAACAGTTAAAATATTTCAGTATTTTCACTAGGTCAGCAACCAATTTCAATGTAGGTAAATAATATTATATTCCTAGATAATATAATTGTGAGTATGTAAGTATGATATATTTACAGTATTTCACCTTTACTGATATACCTACGTCCGATCTGCAAAATGATTATATTCCTTCGTGCTCTTTGACTCCTTTGAAAATCAGAAATTATTTATTTGGATTGATACAGTATGGGGATGTTACAATATATGTATAGTGTTACGCTTTTAGTATGAGGGTGCCGAAGGCGCCCGGCTTTGGATCGCATGCAACGCGCCACGCCCGTCAAGCGTGCAAATTCATCATCATAATCATAAATTTAAATAAATATAAAATGTCAAATTGAAATAATTGAAAAAATTACCCTAATAGGCATATCGCAATACAATTATTTAAGAACTAAATACATATCACTAATTTTAATATTTGACCACGGTCGACATGAATTAAATATAATTGAGAGTTCAAGGTGCCTACAGGCAGTTCATCTTGCGCTTGGTTGTATTAGTCTTGTTCGAGAAACTGAACACGGTGAAAAATAGAGATAATACTCCTAAAAATACGTGTGATACCTCATTAGATTCGTCATAATGCCTAGAAAAATGCATTCGAAGCGTGTAGTAGCACACACAAAATATCAAAAGTTATAAGCAAAAAAAGGGGGAAAAAGTAGAGATCTTTCCCCAATATCTCAAAAAGTATTCATATTACGGTGCGAGATGGGTGGGGGGTGCTCGACCAAATGTCATAGAGGGCCCCAAGACAAAACAAACTGCATTTAAAATTTTTCAAAATGGCCGACTAGGAAAAGTTACGATTTCCCAAGCACGCGAGGCCGATGGCCGAGCTGCGGGAATGAAGTTCTCGCATGCGGATCTTTTCTTATTATCAAAAGTACAACTTTATTTATTTCTCCCTTTGGAAAACAAACTACTACACAACAATAAAAACAGCAGGAATGGACTGCTACCAACAATGTGGGTTAGGTTAGGTTAGAACTGCGACCCTCACAGGAACAGTCTGCTACCAGAAAAGTGGGTTAGGTTAGGTTAGAAATGCGACCCTCACAGAAACGGACTGCTACCTACCAGAAAAGTGGGTTAGGTTAGGTTAGAACTGCGACCCTCACAGGAACGGACTGCTACCAGAAAAGTGGGTTAGGTTAGGTTAGAACTGAGAACCCTACAGAAACGGACTGCTACCAGAAAAATGGGTTAGGTTAATAGTTACAACAGCACAAACAACAGCAACAACAACACGTCAACAACAGCACCAACAGCAAACAACACGCGTACCGCGGGGCCCTCGGGCCCCGCGCACAGGGCAAAATCTAGTTAATATTATTAAAGAGGAGGATATTTCCAATACAACATTATATACTTGCAGGACTGTATCTCCATTATTTATACTTTTTATTCAACGCTGAACACAGTCCTCCACGCCTCATTTTCGGCGTGAAAAAGCGATTACGTAACATTCAATATAATTTTAAAGGTATTAAATATTCATTGAAAATTAAAAAAAAATTATGGTGTATTTAAAACATGTCAACAAATGTACTACTTGTAGAAATTTATCTTAAAGTTATTTAGGCAATTGTTAATTAACAAAATTTTCTCAAACTTCCTTCTTTATTGAAAACGAAAAAAAATTTATAAATAACGATCGTAAAATTTTGTCGCTCTTCTCATATAAATGCTTAATACGATCACATTATAATAGTAGTTTATGTGACTGCTACATAATGAAAGGCATTAAAATACGAGTGTGGGTTTATGAAACGAATGAAATGAGTTTCATAATAGTATCACACGAGTATTTTAATGCCTAATTATGTACAGTTACATACACTGCTTTATCTACACACATATTATAAACTTTCTATGATATATTCACTAACCTCATATTACAGCCGACATTGGGGCACTTTCCTCTCTGGCGGACCTCGCGGATATGAGATGGCGTCTCCGAAATATCTTTATCGTACATTTTACACGAAACTTTTGTTATAGTTACTTTAAAAACAACAAAACAAATTATTTTTTACTTACAAACTAATTAAAAGATAAACTGTACGTCAAATGGCGGCAAATGAAAACTTTTTTCACGCATGTCACGCATCCGTAGTTTTTTTTTTAATTCAAAGACAAACTAGAGTCGGGGTCGATTACCATATCGTCCGATACCAACTTACAAGCGAGATTTGTCAATATTGTATGCAATTGTCATTTGATTTCGAATAAAACGTCATCTCGACTGATATTAGAATAGGGGTCAAATCAAATTGCCTTTTTTTCCAGAGATGTTCGAAATTTGAATGTCATTACCAAATCGATTTTGATATAGTAATGAAGCTATTACCACATTTTCACAGATAAGAAATTTGCTGTAACAAAACAGTTTATCGTAATGTGGGCCATTATTTACGGATTTTGAAGGTATCATAGAGAGTTTATGATATGTGTGTAGATAAAAAATTTAATACGTTTTAAGACGCTATTTTGGGTTTAACACATTATTACGCGATCAAGATCATAAAAAAAAACATTTAGTAAACTTTACTAAATCAGATTATTTGTGAAGGGTGCGGAATACGGGGTGTGATTACAGGGAGTTCAAAATAAGTATTTTGTGTTATTCAGTCAGTTACGTGGTCTTTCACTATCGGCCTCATCTGAGAATTCAAAGTCGCTCAACGAGCTATGGAGAGGGCTATGCTCGGAGTTTCTCTGCGTGATCAAATCAGAAATGAGGAGATCCGTAGACGAACTAAAGTCACCGACATATACTGTGTGCATATTTATTTGCGTAATTTGACATCTGTCACTCACAACAGCAATAGAACGTAAAATGTCTCGCACATCGAAATCACAAAGGAAAACAATTGCACTACGAACGTTTACGTTCTACGTCTTTTTTTTAATTTTAGGGCTAGCCGGACACCACCTTTATGAATCGGTAGTCGTCTAAGTAAATCGATATGAATTTTTCATTTTTCTTTTAATAAAAATAAGGAAAAGGTGGATAATCAACTGTAAATATGGATATATTTATCGTCACCTAACAGACAACAAATTTGACACAGAAATAACATAAATAAACTTTAAAATAGATCCCCAGTTAGTTTAGATTTTGACGATGGGTGCGACCTACTCGGTCGGTGTACTAAATGCCTTGCGCGAAAACCATATAATTCTAGCTTTATTTAAATCGCAAATAAAAATTCATTATACGTCACAATTCAATACCTCAGTCTACGTGCCATCCAATCGTAATCGCTTGCTGTGACTATCGATTTGGGTTAGTTACATCTCTATACAGGATGTCCAGTAATTAATGGACAACCTTCTAACCATCGACAGGGCAGCTTAGGCTGGTCCAGAAAATGCACTTATAGGTCTAGTAAAAGTTTCGTGGTTTTCGAGATAATCGCACTTTTGTCTTTTTTACTAGTTAGCACCATACTTCACTTTAAACACCATCTAGGCCATATCTTTATTTGTAGAAATGTAAATAGCATGTGTGATACCATTTTAGAATCAGTATTAGATAAACTATTTTTAAGAAAGTTGGCCACTCTGTTCTCCATACATTTTTTTTTCACCACAAGCGACCAGACTTCTTGAAAATGTTATATATATGGGCAGGCCACATTGCGCGCAGAGAAGATGGCCGATGGTGTCGAAAAGTGCTCGAGTGGAGACCACGGACTAGCAAGCGCAGCGTAGGACGTCCACCCACAAGATGGACAGACGACCTTGTTAAGGCCGTCGGAAGACGCTGGATGCGGGTCGCTTCCGACCGGAATGGAGGTCCAAGGGGAAGGCCTATGTTCAGCAGTGGACGTCTTATGGCTGAGATGACGATGATGAGTCAGTTACAACTCAATTAAAAAAATATATATATAATGTACTTAATAAAATGTAGGTACCATCGGTGCACGAGTTTGACTCGCACTTAATTGAATTATTTTCTTGAAAACATTGTTTCGTTAAAATTGTGTGATCATTAAAATTGGTATAAAGTCGATAGGTATTGTAAACAATAATTTATTAAGTTAGGCAACAAAAGTATTGGAAATTGTGATAATGAGACCCACCAAAAACATTTTCATGTAAAATGTTGCCAAGAAGAAACCATAAGGCTTGCACTGACAAAAAGTTATCAGAAATTTACTTTGAAACTGTTTTTTTTTTGTTTTTAGAGCTTATAAATAAGTACTACTGATCAGTAACAACGTTTTAATTTCACGGCAGCGTTATTGAGTTAAAGGAATCTGTAAAGTAAAATTATTGATTAAGGTTAATAACCTTTATAAATAGAACCCTTAATTGACCGTCTCCTTTAAAATTGTTACTTTCCTTTAGGTACTTTAACTCGAACACGCTGTCATGAAATTAAAACGTTCTTTACTGATCAATAATAAGTACACATGTCTATATAAAAATAATAATTCTACATGAAATGATCAGAAATACGTAATGCAAAAAATACATACGTACATATACAATAAAACATTGATATAGAATAAGAACTGGATACCCAATCAGCCGCAAAAAATGGCCCCGCAAAAGTAACGTTAAAACAGATCACGCGTTACTTTTTCGTTTAGTCTTGTATGGACCGCTCAAATGTGAAGTTGTCAACAATGTCGTAAAATGGTCGTAAAAATATGCAAAAACAACAATGATAAAACGAGGAAAAAGCATGGAATGTATTTCTTTCGGTTAGTTCTTTGGATAGCATTACATAATTTATGTAATCTGGTGGTAATTTCATGATTTTGAATAAATTATTTTGTTAGTACCAAAGAAGGGATGTGAAGGAACAAAAATATAATGAGTCGATGTGAGGCCAATACTTTTTTATTTTTATATGGAATTCGTAAGATATAATATTATGTTTAAATTCAAGATTTCCAAAAAAACCTATGCGACGTGCAGAGTGGACTGCTATTATAGCAAGAGATAGGGGTGATGCAGTTTTAAACAAGGCACAACGGCACTTGTGTGTTCGGCGCATTTCCCTGTTTCCGACATATACACGACCAATAAGGGCTTACATCGACTAACTGTAAATGTTAAACCTGTCTGAACACAGTGACAACCACAGGATTTTTTTGATAAAGACCATAACCAATCAGTACCAGTAGCGACCTGAATGTCCCCGTGCACTATATTGCAAAGAACGAAAGTGCGAAGAGTATTATGTAGATCTAAAATACACAGTTATTTAATAAGTTGAATTTATTTCAAGGAAAATATAATAAATTTATAAATTTATTTTATGATAACTTACACGGGTTGTTACCATGAATTAATTTTATTTGAACTCCCGATCAAATTAAATTTGTTTCATTTATTACTTCGGTTTTTCTGTACAGTAATACCTATTAAAATGTACCAAAGGGACTCCATTCGTTCATTATTCTCGTTTGACGTTGTTTGACGTAAATACAAAGGTGAAGTTACGTTTAGTGCCATCGGACTTAAAGTTTTAACAGTGTTGGTAATAATGTTTACAAATTTGACACTTAATGCTTACGACAGTAAGTTCTTTTTCGTACAAAACATTTATCTTGACTCAAAATTTACGTAAGCGTTTTTATCATCAATGCAAAT
The DNA here is from genome assembly GCF_910591565.1 of Cydia splendana. Lineage (NCBI taxonomy): Eukaryota > Metazoa > Arthropoda > Insecta > Lepidoptera > Tortricidae > Cydia > Cydia splendana. The sequence goes on along the minus strand of NC_085960.1, from coordinate 30,395,862 downwards.
TTGCAGCTAATGTCATTCTGATCCACATTTTGTTGACATTTTTGTTCCGCTCTGTGTGTCTATTTCTAATATTAAGTCAGTGCAATAAAAACTCTAAAACGTGACCATTTCCCGGTCTAGTTAAAATACTGCCATCATAAGATCATTATACTGTGACCCGTCTGCTATGTTTACCGTGCGCGACGCGCGCTCACGATCTCGGCGAGCGGGTCGCGGGACGCGCGGGCGGGGCTTCACGGTTTGCCGCGCACCTCACCCCCTCAGATTCGTTGATGAGTCGAATCATATCGCCTTAAAATACCCCAACTTTTTTCAGATCATTTCCCTTCAAAATGGGCCGTCCGTTCACGATAGAAGTGATCGTGGACGAGACGGAGTCGTTCTGGGCGGTGGACGGGGAGCACTACTGCAACTACGCGCACCGGACGCCGTCGCCCGTCGGAGCACCCTGGCTGCAGGTAGCCGGGATCCGAGACGCAACGCTCAATGTGCAAAAAGCTGAATTGTACCCGATGCTGGCACCGCCTGCTGTAGAGGTGCTCTTTTCTTTTGTGTTTAAGGGACCTTTATCATATAGGTACCTAAGTATAAAGATCGCAACCCCCTAGTGTAGTGGAGAGTAGGGACTTTCTGCTGTTACTAATGTAGGTAGATACTGTAGGTATTGTTTTGTTTTACTTAATAAGCTTTCCGAGTCCCCATCACGACATACCTATCGCAATCGCAACCTCCCAACGACAGGTCCGAGAACACTATTTTGACAATGAGAAGTTTGTAATTAAAAAAACTCTGTATACGTACTACCTGTAGGTACGTGTACCTATTCTTACTTAGTATTATGTCAGAACGCGTAGTTTTGCATTTAACTTATTAGCATAGTCACGCAAGGTCGCGTGAAAACTGTTTTTCTTTGAAAAGTTTTACGATTCAGTTTTTGTTGTTGTGCGAACTGAAATGTTTGACTTTGTCGTTACAGGTCCCACTAAGACCTAGTTTAGATGCGCCAGCTTCGGAAGATGAACCGCTTTGGCGACCGAACATCACAGCTCTATTACCTAAAGGAATCCCACCAGGGTACCAACTAGTCATACATGGAAGGTAGGTACCTATCTCATGGCCACGGATATTTGCTTCATGTATAATTCTGTAAAATGTTGCTACAACGGCATCCACATCTTTCGCGCGAAAAAAGAGTTGACACTTGGTGCAGTCCTAATAATCTCAGCGATGTTGCATGTCATTTCGAATATACTTAAAGTTCGGTTTAGACTTAATTCCCGAGTTGCGTATGAAAGCCACAAACGGAATGTAAGTACTTACCATGAATTTTATTAACGTAAACTTCGAGGTTAAAAAATCGAGGGACGAAGTGCAAAATTGAGGTCTGCAACATGTGCACAAAGGCTTCACATATTATTACGAATATATATCGCTCGTTTCCAGGCTCCGGCCCATCCTCCACTCGTTCACGATCAACCTTCAGGACGCGGCGCGCGACTGGCCCGCGCCCAACACGCCGCTGCACGTGAACGTGCGCGCGCACCACGAGTCGCACCGCGAGCGCCAGCTCGTCGTGCTCAACTCTTACCTGGGCGCCTGGGGGGACGAGAGGAGGCAGAGGACGGCCACACTAGTGCCTGGTACACAGGTAAATAATAAATAGTTTAAGAATTGACACTGAATCTTCGTTATGTGAAAAGTGCATGGTGGGAAACCTAATAAACACAAAACTTTTATGTAGGTACCTACAGAATTTTCAATGTCTTATAATTCTTATAAAATAAAACCGATGTTTGACAGCGAATTACGTTGATCTCTAACGAATGGGTTATGGAGTGTAGAAGTAAACGTTACTTCTACACTCCATAGAATGGGTCACATGACATGGCGCGTTTCCTTTTCTTGCTCGTTTCATTAGACTGTGCCTTAATAACTGCTCGGAGCAGTTGTGAGCTTAGCGTGCGCAATTGATTCAGTGAAAATGATGAGTATTGTACACGGTGTGAGAAAAATGTAAACTTGTTTCGAGAGCACTTTTCAAACTATTTTACAGATATCAACTGTCAGAAATGAATGGGTCCCATAAAATTCCCACAATTGTTAGGTGTATTGTGCAATTTACGCGTCGCCGACCCTCTTGCTTTTCCTTCTTGAAGAACTTGAAGAAGATATGTTCACTCTCCTTATTGACGTATCATTATAAACCCCCAGAACACGTTCCGCATCCTGCACGGGCCGGGCGAGTGGTCGGTGTTCGCCAACGACGTGCTCATCGGCGAGCTGGAGCACCGCGCGGCGCCGGCGCTGGTGCGCGCCGTGCGCCTGCGCGGGGACCTGTTCCCCGGCGCCGTGTACCTGTGCCCCTCCTCGCACTCGCCCACCACGGAGGACTGGAAGGATGTCTCCAACTGTTGATGGGGGGGAGTTATGAACCGAAGGTGAAACAAAGTGGAAGATCTGAAGAAATAGGAAAAAGGGGTGCAGGATAAGTGCCTGAAACGAATAGAATAGAATCTTTGACATATTATTTTATAAGTGTACCAGTCATTGGAAATGCTGCCTTGCAAAGTAAATGTTTGGCTGATCAATAGAAGTAGGTACCTAGATTGTTATTTGTATTGTATTGTATCACTAACTTCTGATTTTTTTCTATTAACTAAGGCGTATGATAAAGTTATTGGTGTGCCTAAAGTTCTAAAAAACTGTTTACTCCTAAGATATGTTAGTAGGCATTTTAACGAGATTATCTATAAAAGAAATAATTGATTGTAATGTTTATAGGTCTTCCTAAATATTTGGCTTACGAGAGAGTATTACCAAGTTATTCAGTAGAATGCTTGATGCTATGCATTGTAAAATAAATTATTATTGCACATAATCGTTACCTAAGGAACACTTGTACAATTAGTCTAAGATATATTATGTAATTTATAGTTAAACGCATTTAAATATATGCTTAGTTATTATATAGTGAAACCTGGTTAAGTGGGACCTGGATAAGTGAGAAACCTCTATAGCTGGGACTCATGGTGCGGTCCCGACACTTTATCACTGAATTACCTCTGTTAGTGAGATAAAACGAACCTCTATAACTGGGATTCGTTGTTGTGATTTTATAGTCACATTTACCTCTATAATTTAGACAGAGAGTGTATTTTACCTCTTTTACTGAGACTATATTTATAAGATTACATTTTCATAATTGTTTTTTTTAGAATTCTATACGAATTACCTCTGTATCTGAGAGAACGACAATCTAAGACCTCTCTAACTTGGACTTTATTGATCTATTTCCGTATTCTTACTAACTCTTAGTCTATCCACAAATTCCGCATTTGCTTAATTGTGTCTAAACGACTTCAAGTTTCATTTAGTTACTTTATGTAGTTAAAACTATCGAAACGAAAGCTGAAATCTTGATAAGTAACAAGAATAAACAAATATTCATTTAATCAATTTCTAAGACGCAATGAAGTCCGTATCAAATTTAATTGAAAAAAATCTATCCTTTGGAAAATCATTCAAAATAAATTCAAAGAAATATTTAAACAGACTTAAAAAATAATTAGGAACAAGGATTATTTTACGTAAACATTTAAAGATAATTACAAAATACCTTATTAACCACCTCTATAACTTAGATATATCCTCTATTCTCACCTCTATTAATGGGACCCTCTGTAAATGAGACAGAAATTTATTTGTACCTGGCTAACTGAGAGCCTGGGTAAGTGGAATACCTCTTTGAGTGAGACAAATCTGCTCGTCCCTTGAAGTCTCACTTATCCAGGTTTCACTGTATATATTATATTATAGTTATTATTATTTACATTCACGATTAAATGAGACGTCACCCTATGTTGCTTTACAAAAAAATGCTCTAATTCTTGTTTATTAATTTGAATAAGTGGTGACCGTGGCCTATGTAAAAATATTAATTACGTTTTTTATGTTAGTATTAACAAATTTATATTTTTATATGCGCTAGAGAAGACAGACATAATATACCTATCCATGTAATAAATACAGAAAAGGTGTAGAGTTAGACCAAGATAAGTCTGCAACGATTTTGATAGCACACGCAGTGCAAGTGTTAGGTATTTTAAACGTCAAACTTCTACGAAATTATGACGTATAAATAACGCACTGCGTGTGCCATCAAAATCGTTGCACGACTTATCTTGGTCTAACTCTAGTGGTTCTCAATTACTCAGCTAATAAAATTTTGTTAGTAATTTATTCATGTATGATCATTTAAGAATAAGAAAACACCTTCATATATTGTTAAACTGTTTTGAAAATTGTTTTTCAATTTTGTCATTGTACAGTCAGCATTAAAATAGCAGACTACGCGTCAAAAGTAGGTATACCATTCTCTAATTGCTTAACAAAAGAGTCACGTATGTAGCATATTAAAATTTTTGAATGCGAACTGTAGAAATTATCACTATTTGTAAAGTATTCGGTGGTGGCAGAAACTTTTGGTGCGTTGTTTCATCCGCAGTAGCGATCAATAGTAATTGATGCTGACTGTACCTACAGACAGTCCATCCAGATGTTTTTTTTTTTAGTTCAAAATTAGGGGTCGTCCATTAATTACGTCACATGAATTTCTAGGTTTTTTACCCCTCCCCCCTCCCTGTCACACTTGGTCACATTTGGCAAACCCCTCCCCCTTGGTGTGACGTCACATTTCTTCAACGAAATCGGCAATTATTCATTTAATTTTATATCAAAATATTTTTGACAAAAGAAATGTTAGTAATTTTATAACCAAAAACTGATTAAGAAATAAAATTAAACGAATAAAAACGAATAACGTTTCAAAAACTTGTTATTTAAATGTATATTAGAGTATAAAATAATTTAAATTTATTTTCGGTCACTGATGAAGTTAAAGTGACGTCACAAAGTTTGTGACTCCTCCTCCCCCTTGTCACAACATGTCACATTTTCTTGACCCCCTCCCTCCCCCTAAACGTGTGATGTAATTAATGGATGACCCCTTAACTAAGTAGGTATCTCTATAAGAGTGTGGGAGCCTAGTATTTTACAAGCTTTTATTTAGTTTCACCTGACCGTTGTCTGTAATCAAATCTTGCAAGTTAAATTTGATCCACTTCCCGGTTTCCGATTGAGCTGAAATTTTGCATGCATGTATAAATCGGATGACAATGCAATATTATGGTACCATCGAGCTGATCTGAAGATGGAGACAGGAGGTGGCCATAGGAACTCTGTGATGAAACAGCGCAACCTAATTGTGTTAGGGGTTTTTAGAATCGTCTCGATGAGTATTAGTTGTCTGTCGTAAGAAAAGTACAGTCAGCGATAAAAGCTTGTACCAAAAATGAACTTTTTGCCAAAAACTTATTTTAAATGCTTACCATGTGCTTATCTACTGTGTACAAGAGGATGTTTTCTTGCTGCTACTGACACGGATTTCCAAGTAGACTATAGGTATCTATTTAGTAAAAAATATGAAGTCGTATTTTGCTCTAGAGTTCTAGATGGTCTCTCTACCCCGAAAAAAGAGATCTAAATTTGTTTATCTGCCTCTATACTTATCGCTCGAACATGCAAGAATGGTACACAGGCAACAAAATTTTCTCCTCGATTTCTTCGGAAACTTCTGCGAACTCGATTCCACACCCGCGCTCGCGCACGAGTGTGGAGGGGGCTTAAAGTGTTACCTACGATATCCATAAAACACTGTACCTATTGACAATAAACATATAAAAGAGCTACGCCTTTTCACTTAGTCATAATTTAGATGAAAACGATTTAGGTAGAGTCCGTCTGAGTTAACTTTGCACCGACTTGAACATAACAAAGTGAGGTAGTAGATATTTCACATTACTTGCCACACTTTGTCATTGCAAATGCCATGCAGAGTTAGCTCTGTTCGACTTTAATAAAACCTGATAGAGGCCCTACCGCCAACACCGAAAATCGTTAACTGTCTCTCTATCACTGGAACATGCGAGAGCGAATAGAGCGGCAGATAACGGTTTTAGATGTTGGTGGTATAATGTAGTAAATAAAGGTAGTGGACCCCGCAGTAATTCCTCAGCCAGAAAAAACTTTACAGTACGATAAAGTATCAATAAATAAAAAGTATTCTATAAATTTCCAAAGAATAATAATAATAGAATTAAAGTAAATACCTAAAGTCTTAAATCGTTAATATCTTTTTACGGAAAAAAGCTCCGTTCAAACTTTCTTCACCAGACATATTCATGTAACGTATTGCAACAATATATGAAATATCAAAAAAATATCCCAGCAGAAATACCAGTATTAATAAAATAAAATTTTTTGGCGTGTCTTGGACCGGAAAATTGCTCAGTCTAATTTTTTCACTGGGATGCCATTTTATTGCCGTTTTATACCTACAAAATGAAAATCTAAAAATTTTCCACTCTCAGTTTTTAATAGTTCTATAATACATTACATTTCAATACGCATTTTTTTTGGATTTTTTTACCCACTGCGCCAAATTATATTCTAAGATCATATAAGAAGAAAAAAATGACAGAGCAATTTTCCGATGAAAATGAGCGTCAAAAAAAAGGAAGTATCATAAAAAAATATTCTCATGTTTGACAAAACTTTTAGATTTTTTTCTAGTATCACATACTGATACAAATAACTTATTTTGTAAAATAATTTTGGACTGAGGTATTACTCGGTTCAATACATAATCAGATTTGTGTTTTTACCTAACTTAGGAGTGTTTTTTTTTTTGGATATTTATAATGTTAGTCTCGGCTCATACTATACAATAACCAAGCAAAATTTCATCGACTGAGGAATTAATGCATGGGTCTCCATACAACATCTTGCTTCGTTTACTCCACTAGTAAGCCTACACCTGCTGCTGTATGTAACTGGTTGACGGTTGAATTCTCGCTACGACTGTTCTATATTCTGTACCTCCAGTATATTATTATTAACCAGTTATAGACGGTCAAGCAAATCTTGTCAGTAAAAAAAGGCGCGAAATTCAAATTTTCTATGGGACGATATCCCTTCGCGCCTACATTTTTCAAATTTGCCGCCTTTTTCTACTGACAAGATCTGCTTGACCAAGTATATTAACCCAATTCTACATAATTTAATTACTTTCCAAATAATTTATTTATTTTCGAACGTGCCTGTTTAAGTGTCACTGACACATGGACATACAGCTGACTCAATGTCAATCATATGTCAATATTCCGATAACGTTTCAATTTTTGCAGTTCCTAATTTACAATTAATATTTAAAACTATTTGATCAAGTATTCTTAATATATTTACTTGCCTTATAAATAAGTTTTAATAAAATTGTAAATATATTAACAATCCAGCTAAACTTGACTAAATTTGTTACAGTATTCTAACATACTTATATTTCAAATACAAAAGTTGCGTACAACGAAAAAGAAACAAAACGTGGAAGGAGCCAACATCATTTGGCTTGTTTTATTTTCCCGTTCTTGACTTTGAGTATTTAAAAAAACGTTTTATTAGTACTGAATAAATCGGCTAATAACTAGATTTAATTAAAGCTATAGTTTCAGTCACCGTTTGTCAGTGTACTTGTATTAAATCCTATTACCAGTGTCGCCAGCGACGACAGACGTCAAAAGCCGGGTAGCCGATACATAACATCTCCAATACTCGTTTTGACCTTCTCAAGGTGACCGATACCGCCGCGCCGGCCAGTTCAGTCGCGCTCAGTCAGAGGACCGTCTCGGCTGCGCGATTTATAATTGAAAAGTCAAGATGAGCGTACAGTCAGATCACGATAAGCGTAAGCAGATCTCCGTGAGAGGGATTGTGGAAGTGGAAAACGTCGCGGAGGTGAAAAAGGCTTTCAACCGCCATGTTCACTACACCCTGGTGAAGGACCGCAATGTCGCGACTCCGAGGGACTATTACTTCGCGCTGGCGCACACCGTGCGTGACCACCTCGTCTCCCGCTGGATCCGCACGCAGCAGTATTACTATGAGAAGGACCCCAAGGTAATTGATATTTGCTAAGTCATGATGCTTTGTTTACTGTCCAAGATAGAGAAAGCTACCCACATTTTTAGTTAATTGACCATCATATATGTTAATAAGGCAATAGTTCAGGGGAAAAGTTAATTGAAATTGATGAGAAAAAAATTGATTGAAACAGGAATGTTCTAATGTTAAACTACAAAGCTACTTGAATTGAAAACTTACAACTTAAATTAGAGTGAGGGTGGATTTCAAAATCCAGCGAAAACTTATGGTTCGGTCTTTATAAAAAAAACTAGTAGGTTGTGCAAGTTGCAACTTTTTTATATGTTTTTAAGAACTATTATCTTCATGTTCCTTCAATTACCATCTCCAATAACTTAATAGTTTTTTTTATATAAAATGTTTTATGTGTCTAAAATCATCACCGTCGACCGGAAAAATCTGAACCTTTTTGTTTGCAGTGAAAATTATAGCATACCTATCGTACGATTGCGATTTTTCTTTTACTTATATCTTTTCCATGTTGTTGTTTAACACATGAAAAAATATGCAATAATTCCTTCACCGAGAAAGTACATTTAAAAATATTTAAAATTTTGTCACGAATATTCGTCAACACCGTCATGGTAATGTCAATATGAGCTTATCTCGGTGTATGAACAACGAAATACCGCTAAAGGTCCTTGCCCTATTTTTCACTTTAGTATAGAATGCCAAAAATGATTTCACTATAAAGTCACATCACTGAATCGTGAGAAATATTACGAACAAATTTGTAAAACGTAGTTTGTCACAACAGAGCATCATCACCGTTATGCTTTGGTTTAAAAAAGTTACAAATGATATATTAGAAATAATTACTGAAATGAATGGCAAACTACATGAAGTTTATTGTGTAGCATAGACATTAACTACTATTATTCGTATTCTAGAAATAAAAACAAGAAACTCTCAAATCGTCAACACCATACCCATCATCACCGGGAAAAAATGACGATCGGTGATGATTTCATGTGTATGGTGATGACGGTTCTCAGAAACTTTTCTAGTTATTTTGCTATAATTCATTATGAAATTAAGCTGTATATTTGAAAAACGTTCTCTATGTCTTCTAACACTATATAATGTCTACCTTATAAATGTAGAATAAATGTAGAAGAAGATATAACTATTTCTTTCACACTAGAGGATGCTTAGTTTTTAATTAACATTTTGACTGAAGTAGGCAAAATTTAGGTCATTTAGAACTTAGAACATACAAATGTTTTTTTTTTTATAATCTAATAATGTAAATCGTGCAACTTAGAGTCTGTAATTGCATGTTAGTCGTGTTAAAACAAAGTATTTAAACAAGCAACATATATTAAGTTTTAAGCGACCATAGGCTACGGTACTGGCTCACTATCGTGATGGCTTTATGTTTTTTGATAATATTATATTAATTGATGTATATAATTACAGCAATTAATAATTATACCATTGGGTAGTCACCGGACCCAATACCTAACATTTTGTAACTTATGACATGCATTACAAGTAGGGGGTCTTTCAACTTATAAAACACTGATTATATATTAATGTTTAGCTATTAACCAACATATATATGAATTTAAATCATTATAGCTATTTTTAAAGTTAATTAATAAAACAACAAAAATACAAACTTGTGCAATGAATCAAACTATCAAAAAAAAGTAATATATCATAAAAATTAAGCTCATTGGTAAGCCAGTAATTTTATAATATGACATAAATACCAAGTTATGCAGTAGATAAAAGAAGATGCGGGTTTAAACTGATAATAAGAGTACAATATTGTTAATATGATTTAACATTGAAAAAACCCAAAAAAATAAATGAATACATAAATTGCCTATTTCGGAACATAAATTATTTAAAATTATACAATAAAAATACTTGTTATATATTTATTTATATGAATAAAATGTATTTTTTATAATTTTCTAAAAATAATTTATGTAGCTAGTCTTATGTTCAAAAACATGTTATTTGTAATGTTTATTAAAGTTCTAAAGTCTTACAATTAAAAAAAGTTTTTGTTTTTTTAATACGTTTTTAATACATATGTAAATTAGTTCCCAAATCGTCATTACCGTACATGCAGTGTCATTACTGTCTATAAAAGAGTCATTACCATACCATGGTTGTCATCACCATCTTGCGTTTTTATTTTCCGAAAGCGATAACTTCAAATATAAGCCACAAATGATTGTATAAATACCATACATATCCTCAATATACAGCCCCCCATTACTTTACCCAGCTAGAATCGTGTTAAATTAAACATTTAAAAAAAAAAATTTTTTGTATGGTGAAATTTTTTGTGCTGAAATCCACCCGTGAAACCTGCACCTGTTATAGCAGAATTTAGTCATTGATGACGATGAGATAAAATAATTATAGTTATCTAAATCTGATATTTATGCTTAAGTTATTTTGTTTATAGTTCTAGTATTAAATGTGAATGCCTTAAGAAACATAATAATACTTAAACTTTTAAAACCAAACTATAACTATTTGGAACTATAAGTTGATAACTGAACTAAACTGTATGAACTGTCTGTATATTATAGAATTTGTAACTGAAACATAGAAATTAGTTGTCAATAATTAAAGATAAAACCGGAAAAGTGCAAGTTGGACTTGCCCACTGAGGGTTTCATACTTTTTTCAGTATTTGTTGTTATAGCGGCAACAAAAATACATCATCTGTGAAAATTTCAACAGGCTTTTAGCTATCATGGTTCATGAGATACAGCCTGGTGACAGACAGACAACATTGGAGTCTTTGTAACAGGGTCCAGTTTTTACCGTTTGGGTTAACCCTAAAAAAGACATAACACCTCCAGTGGCTATACTTTATTAACACAAATCAAAAATATTCAATGGAATAATTTGATCTACCATTAAAAACTTCATTGTTATATTTTGTTTACTGTGGCACTCGGCTTCTTAACTACAACCCTTAAATCCCAACAGCGCGTATACTACCTTTCGCTGGAGTACTACATGGGCCGCTCCCTCCAAAACACCATGATCAACTTGGGCATCCAAGGCACCGTGGATGAGGCCCTGTACCAGCTTGGCCTGGACATTGAGGAGTTGGAAGAGCTGGAAGAAGATGCTGGCCTCGGTAATGGAGGCTTGGGCAGGCTGGCTGCCTGCTTCTTGGATTCCATGGCCACACTCGGCTTGGCTGCTTATGGTTATGGTAAGTCATAAATTATTCAATTTTGTTTAATGCTTTTGGGTAGTGCATCAATTTTCAGCGTGATCATCTCATATCAAAGAACAATAGATTAGAATGTACAAATACGTATGTATGTCGATAAGTATTGTTTGTTGCTTTATTGCCTCTTAATTTGAATCCACTTGTGAGTTAAGTTTATTTATATTTTCTTGTAGACATACCTTCAAACTTTGGTCCTTTAAAAATGTTTCGTTACAAAAAAGCAGCCGAAAACACGTGCAATTAAAATCTGTATCATATAAATTATTAGTCATATAAAACGCGCTGCTGCAGAAAGATAAAAACAAAACATCAAAATTACTAAAATGTAGCTACTGAATTGGTTGGTGAATCGCACAAGTAGTCAAATAGTCAACATTCATATAAACTAATTGAGGCGGTTGACAACGGCCGTTGGCGCGCCGCCAAATCAATTGTGTTTTACCAAACTGAGGCTGAACATCTGTAGACATTTGATGTCATAGTCACACTAATGCACCCATTCAAATTATTCATGCCTGGTTAACAGGTATATATTTTTATTTAACTATTAATATTGCAAATGTTACAATTCATAGATTTTTTATTACCAAGCATTATAATAACAGCAGTTTAGGTACAGTTGTGTGCAATATAATAGCAGTCAGTAAGAAAATGAAAATTAGGGGAAAACTATAACTATAGATCAATTATATTGGATCATTTTTTATAATTTTTCTACATTATTTGACATTGTTTCAAATTTAACTGTAACCTTTACTTAAATAATATTGGAAGTAAAAAAAATATCATAAAAACCGGCTTTTTTACTAACTCTCAGAAATTCTTATAAAAAGAAATACAAAAAAATATGAAAGAAATACAATTGTGTACTATAATTGTTATTTAGTATCTTGCCTATTATTTCCAATCAAAGCTATACATCTAAACCCATGTCATCCAGAAAAAAAATACACATAAAACTTAGAATTGATGCACATGTACACCATTTTTATCACAACTAAAAAATAATCCGATTTGAATTTTATTCATAGGTAATGGTTTCTTTAAGTACGGAGGTAAGTAATAATTTGTCAGGGTGATGTGCGTTCTTAACTCACGTGATTCCTTTATCTCGTATTATGAGATTTTGCACTGTGATGTGAGTCATTCATGTTACTATCGTGTACTGTACACCTTGACCTCTTGACTACGCACCTGCGTGCTGCGAGAACGATAACGAGTTGGTGGGCATTCTAGATGACATATTTCTACAAATAACTTAGGCAATAATCGGTTTCAATGAAGTTGGTTGCCATGTGACGCCATGCTTGACGCCCGGAGACTTCAGTGCCGCCTTTAGGTTAAGCAAATATTTCAAAAGTTGCGTTCAGCCAGTTATAGCAGAGTGGAATTAATGTTCGTTGATGATTCCAAATGTCACCTACGAGTACTTATAGGTACATTATATGTTTCCCGTTATGGAACAAAAACACTTTATGATGGTTCGATATAACTTTTGGCGTCATTAAAAAAAGTTTTAATACTTATCTCATAAATGCACAGCGTACAGTCTGTCAATTGCTAATCAAGTAATCACCTATCTCTTTAAGTACCTAAGCAACGGACGAATATTTATTATATAATTATTTAGTATCTTACCTACGTAATTTAGTTACTATACGAAGACTAAGTCAGCGGAAGAAATGTTAATCAATGCTCAGTTAAATATGTTGCCGTTTGTACACGATCGGAGGTTTAGTTAGGTCATATCCATGAGTTCCATGACCTATTCGCCCTTTAGTGATTAAATTATTTAGGTACGACACTCGAGCGAGACGTGTGGCGTTCATGTTTAACAAATGCAATCTTATGCGAGTGGCCTGATTGCACGCTGCCGGTTGACGCTACGCTATTACCCGCCCGGCCAAACGCTCCACCGGATGCTCGCCACAGTCCTTACACTAAAATGATTGACAGTAAAATTATCCTACAGGTATAAGGTACGAGTACGGCATCTTCGCGCAGAAGATCGAGAACGGCGAGCAGCAGGAGGAGCCTGACGACTGGCTCCGTTACGGCAACCCGTGGGAGAAGGCCCGCCCCGAGTTCATGCTGCCCGTCAACTTCTACGGACGGGTCGTCGACACACCGCAGGGCAAGAAGTGGGTCGACACACAGGTAGGTTGATGACAGGTCGCTACGGCAACCCGTGGGAGAAGGCCCGCCCCGAGTTCATGCTGCCCGTCAACTTCTACGGACGGGTCGTCGACACACCGCATCAGGGCAAGAAGTGGGTCGACACTCAGGTAGATTGTCTAAGGGCGTCCGCTAGCTGGCGTGGGTGCACGGAGCGGGTATTATTGTAGGTAAAATCCGTCGCACGCGTCCGCGCCAGTTAGCGTTGCTTATACTATTTTTCGTTGACCCGCTCACCCGCTCCGTGCAACCGCGTCAGCTATTAGAGGACGCCCTAATAACTGTTGTAGGTTGTAATTATAGAAATACATAGTAAACATATTGGCTGAAGTGTCAAACATTTATGTTTAACTGTGCACATTGCGTAACCTGCCTCAATATTTTTTACCTTGACCAACCTTGACTTACGTATTCAGTCCCGATTGCACTAGAAAATTAACAATCCTAAGCCTGAACTCGTACATATAAAAATACTGAACTTTGTAACTTGCGCGAAATTTCACATACTCTGGACGTCCCGACCTTCAAATGTTAAAAAGAAAACTCGCACTAGACCAATACACACTAATGGTCTATTTTTACTAGAAGCCAACGACCTCACAGCGTGGTTATGAGTTATGATAACGTGGCGCTGTCGTGAGGCGCGAGTGGACAGTGAAATGAGATAACTTATCTGCTTATTGGTTATTCATTATTACGTCAGTATTAGAGGAAGTTGATCGCGTGTTTGATATGATATTATTGACATTTCATTATTAATGAATGCTTTCAGAGTTAATAAGGTCAATATTATATCGTCTTCCGGGGTTAAGGTGACATTATAATGGTCATTTACGATACAAGTGTGAAAAATAGGAAATTCGCAACGAGTGGCGAAACGACCGAACCGAAGGGAGTGTTTTAAATCGTCACAAGTCGCGAATTACCTAATCGCACGTGTATCGTACAACGTTTACAGTACATAACATATGGCCCTATAAACTATGGTACTTGGTTACGTAATGTGCTTCTTATAACACAGGGTGTCGTAATAGAGCATCAGATTTACTGTAAATATTATAACACATTTATGGAAGATAGATCTAGTCTTGTAGGGATTATTAGACTTATGTATGACTGATTTGACTTTGTGGAAGGGAACCCAAACAGGAACATAATCCTGTTCTTGTGTTCTTTTTTTTTATCGTAAGGCAATTCACTTATATTTTACTTGCTGCAAGGCTCTCGTATAGAATAGTGCAGTGTAGCAGCCAAAGTAGATTACTCTTTAGCACCACCCAGGGGACACGTGCGGGGTATCTAAGGTAATCTTCCCGCGGACGCGAGTAGTCATTAATGTTCTTATACTGCAATAGAAGCTATAAGTAACACCATACATACAAAGTTTCAAATCTTAACTTTGATCGACAATTTTATTATTAATCCTTAAAGCAAAGTCAATCAGTGTACTGGAGCTACTAAACAATTAAATGTTGCCTAGAGATTAATCCATGAGGGCCAAGCCTCATATTGTAACTAATTAAAAATAAATTAATAAATAACATGATTACTAAATGTCGGCAATTTTTAGCGATAAAAATTGATAAGCATTGAGTTACGTCTGAAATCCGCCGGTAAACGTATTGCACGAATAGAAAATGTTCAAGTACATATCTACTTTAAAAGATAATTTACCTAAGGCAACTAGTCCTAGTCCTAATAGTCTACTCTTTCTTACTTACTTTTCAACGGACAGTCTTTTCAGGGAGACCGGCGTACTTAGTGTTAGAAAACTCTTTCTGGTAAAAATTGTCACCAGGGCCCACCGTGAGGCCCCGCACTCAGCAGGGCCGGCTGAATTTAACAGGCTCAGAAATCGTTGCTTTAGGATACCATTAATGCCCACGAAAACTAGTTTCTGTAGACGTTTCAGTTCCTACCTAAAACCGTTCCTTTACAACAAGTTCTGCAAGATTTTTGACCTCCAAAAAATTACTGAAAGAGAAGTGAAAATTGCCGTGACTAAAACATGCTTGGACTGGAACTATCACGAGACTGAACGTTTCTTAAGAAACATTTATCTATAACTGAATCTATCACTCCCTCTCTATCCCACACCCATATTTACAAACACACACAGACACACACACAGAGAGACACACACACACACACACACACGCTCACTCACACATCCTCACTCACTTTAATTTGTAAATTTATTAGTTAGTAACTAGTTGTAAGCTTCCTCTTAATTTAGTTAATCTCTTCTTAAATGATTGAACCTAACTTTAACTTTTCCTTTTATACTAATTCTTAGTTATTTAAATGTCGGTAATATTTTCTGTAAAATTTTCTAATGTCAATTGCATTCTAGGAGCCCAAGTCACAGGCATAGCCTAGTTTGGGATCCACCTGTGTCCATGTGTCTGTAAGATCGTTTTCTTTTGTAAATAAAAACATTCTATTCTATTCTACTCTCTGCACAAGAATCAGGTTAAGTACGATTACGAAAGGCTAACAAAAATGTTTCAGTAAGCGTTTGTCAGTGAACAGTCGATTATCTGAAATGTAGATTTAAAAATAACACTGAATATCCTAAAATCTTTACGAACAAATAACGGAGTGTACCAATGTTTTTTTTTATCAGGTATATAGAAATAGAAATACATCACAGAGCAAGAAAAGTCTGCGGCGATTTTGATAGCCCACGCCACGCAGTGCAAGTGTTATTTATAAGTCACAATTTCATAGAAGTTTGACGTTTAAATTAACACTTGCACTGCGTGGGCTATCAAAATCTCTGCAGACTTTTCTTGGTCTAACTCTAGCTAGCTAGTAATATTTTATTTCTTCACGAGGTTTTACATGTATTAAATTACCTAAAAAGGCTAAGACTGTCTAGGGCACTAGGTCATCGAGATTCATTTCAAAGTAATTAACTCCTGACATTGAGATGGTTTAAAATAGCATGCGTGATTGTATCTAATCATGTCTAAATGCATCAAATTTTAAAGATTGTAAACGTAATAAGTATGGACCTATTTGTTGTTATATTCTTAGTTTAAATTACATTTACACAGTTTTAAAGTCCTACAGTGGGGTTCAACTAAATAGAAATCGGACGTTGTAGAGCCACTAGAGTAGGAGATGTATCGGAGCGTTAGATTACATGTACAGATAGTTTTGAGCATCTTTGTCGCTTCGATATGATGGCTTCTGTACTAGTGAGAATTATTGCATATTAGTCAAAATATATGCCTACGGGACTCTTGCCCAAAGGTGACAGCAGTATACCATATGGGGTCTACTATATGCTTTTAAATTTTCTTAGTATTCCTCGCACAAGAAGACTTGGCATAATACATAATAGTATTTTCTTGAGTACACACACTCACTCAGCTGGGCGGCTGAGATCGTCACTTGACCAAACGTCGTTTGACAATTGAGTGTCGCCACCAAACCGCTATAGACTGGTCTTATTTTTGTAAAATCCAATTTCGACTGGCAACTCATATTACTTTTTGGCAACCGGGTTTTTTAAGCTAATTACTAATAATTAGACCCCGCTGAATCCGATTGCCTAATCGAATTCTTGACCGGAAGTGAGATATTTGATATTAAAGGTCCCTTTTTTAGTTTTTCGTAAATAACTCTTAAACGGTGGCTCATAGCCAAAAATGTTCTATTACATAAGTAATCTGCATAAAATTGCCTACAAGAAAGATTCAGTACAATTTTTCGCTAGGATCAATATTCAAAGAGATATTAACACGGGAAATTTAATTATAATCACTTCTAAGGTCCCTTTTTAGTTTTTCGTAAACGGTGGCCAATATCAAAAAATGTTGTTAAACGATAATAATCTACACAAATTTTGTACAAATAAGATTTAGTACAGTTTTGGCAGGGGTCAATATTTAAAAAGAGAATAAAGAGGGAAAGTTAATTATAATAAATTCTAAGTTTCCTTGTTTTTAGTTATTCGTTAATAATTTGAAAAGTATGACCCTAGCAAAAAAAATCTTATACATAAATAATAAACATAAAATTTTCTACAAGAAACACGTAGAATACTTTCGCTAGGATCAATATTTAAAAAGACAAAGCAGCGGATAAGATAATTATAATCAATTTTAAAATCCCTTTTTAGTTTTTTGTAAATAACTCGTAAACGGTGTCCCATAGCAAAATAGGTTTTTAAGAATAAATTATCTACATAAAATTTTCTCCAAAAAACATCTTGAACATTTTACTCTAGGATCAATATTTATAGCGATATTAAAGGAAGAAAGTTAATTACAATCAGTTCACAGGTCACTTTTTTAGTTTTTCGTAAATAACTCGTAAACGGTGGCCCGTTGCAAAACAATATTATGGATAAATATTAAACATAAAATTGTCCACAAAAAAGGTTCTGTACACTTTTTCGCTACGGTCAATATTTAATGAGGTTTTAAAGGGGGTAAGTTAATTATAATCAATTCTACACATTATTTAAATTTCCCGTTTTAATAAGCTTTATAAATATTGATCCTAGCGAAAAGTGTTCCACATGTGTCTTATAGGAAATTAAATGTAAATTATTTATGTATCAGATTTTTTATTGCTATGGGTCATACTTTACAAATTATTTACGAAAAACTAAAAAAGGTGACATGTGAATTGATTGTAATGAACTTTCTTCCTTTAATATCGTTTCAAATATTGATCCTAGAGAAAAGTGTTCAATGTGTTTTTCGTAGAAAATATTATGCCGATTATTTATTTACAATAATATTAAGAACTTATTTTGCTATGAGCCTTATTTTACGAGTCATTTACGAAAACCTAAAAATAGGGACAACTTACCCACTTTAATACGTCTTTAAATATTGATCGTAGCGAAAAAGTGTACAGAACCTTGTTTGTGGACAATTTTATGTTTAATATACATGTATAATATTGTTCTGCAACGGGCCACCGTTTACGAGTTATTTACGAAAAACTAAAAAAATGTGACCTGTGAACTGATTGTAATTAACTTTCTTCCTTTATCTATTTATTTTTATTTTCTTTCTTTATCGCTTTAAATATTGATCCTAGAGAAAAGTGTTCCAGATGTTTTTTGGAGGAAATTTTATGTAGATATTTTATTCTTATAAACCGATTTTGCTATGGGACACCATTTACGAGTTATTTACAAAAAACTAAAAAGGGACTTTAAAATTGATTATAATTAACTTACCCGCTGCTTTGTCTTTTTAAATATTGATCTTAGCGAAAAGTGTTCTACATGTTTCTTGTAGGAAATTTTATGTTTATTATTTATGTATAAGTTTTTTTTTTGCTATGAGTCATACTTTTCAAATTATTGACCAAAAAATAAAAAACAGGGAACCTTACAATTTATTATAATTAACTTTCCCTCTTTATTATCTTCTTAAATATTGATCCCTGTGAAAAGTGTACTGAACCTTTTTTTGTTCAAAATTTTGTGTAGATTATTAACGTTTAACAACATTTTTTGATATTGGCCTCCGTTTATAAGTTATTAACGAAAAGGGACCTTAGAAGTGATTATAATTAAATTTCCCGCGTTAATATCTCTTTGAATATTGATCCTAGCGAAAAATTGTACTGAGTCTTTCTTGTAGGCAATTTTATGCAGATTACTTATGTAATAGAACATTTTTTGCTATGCGCCACCGTTTAAGAGTTATTTACGAAAAACTAAAAAAAGGGACCTTTAATGTCAAATATATCCGTTCGGATTCAGCGGGGTCTAATTAGGTTAAAAAACCCGGTTGCTTAAAAGTAATGTAATTTGCCAGTCGCGTCAAGAAGGAGAGCGATTTTGATTTTTTTTGTCTAGTCTACTATACTTAACGCAATACCAACTGGCGACTGTGACCAACCAAGAGTGAAAGAGATGGCATTATGACCGGACTTGCCACTTAGTTTTGCGGCAAGTATAACGTTCCGTTTGTGGCAGGTGGTGTTCGCGATGCCGTACGACAACCCGATCCCCGGCTACAACAACAACGTGGTGAACACGCTCCGCCTCTGGTCAGCTAAGAGCCCCATCGACTTCAACCTCAAGTTCTGTAAGTTATTTAACCTACTAACTGCTAGGTTTTTATACTTATACTTCGCTATGAACATTATGCAATAACATATACATACGTTGACTGCATCTAGTTTTCTCCATCAGTTTTTGATATATTTTAAGATTTATGCTATCAGTTTTAGACCACGTTTTGATGTCCGACATGGCCATATAAACCATATTCTATAAAAAAATATGTTTCATTCTGTAGGACTTGATCGTGCTCATGATATTTAGGCTCGACACATTTATCAAATTGACAACTTCATATTATTACCGGCCGTCGTCGGGTCACATGATCCGACCCGTCTGAGGATATGCGGAGACCACTTTCGGACAATATGCGCCGTTATAAACTATCGGCACGACCGCCTGGGTAGGTATAATTATGTATGAATACTGCGTCACTTGAAAGAAATGCCGGACTATTTATAGACATCACATTAATAGCGCAGCACAAACAACATGTGTAAACAAAAACAATATGAAAGTAAACAAACTTATTTAGAGACTCGAATATTTAAGTCTAAGGCATTTTAATTAGCCAGCCTAAAGAAATATTTTAGGACCAGTCGCACTAACCGCAATTAACGCAGTGAATTATGAAATATTCCATACAATAAAATTTAGCGAATGTTTTGACGATGACAGACGGTTGGTACATTAGTAACATTTTTTAACTTTCCAGTCAACTCCGGCGACTACATCCAAGCCGTGCTCGACCGCAACGTGGCCGAGAACATCTCCCGCGTGCTCTACCCCAACGACAACTTCTTCGAGGGCAAGGAGCTCCGCCTGCGCCAGGAGTACTTCATGTGCGCCGCCACCCTGCAGGACATCATCCGCCGCTACAAGTCCTCCAAGTTCGGCTCAAGAGAGGCCGTCAGGACCACCTTTGACAGCCTCCCCGAAAAAGTCGCCATCCAGCTCAACGACACCCACCCGGCTTTGGCCATACCGGAACTTCTAAGAATCCTCATCGACCAGGAGAATCTTTCCTACGAAGAAGCGTGGAAGCTAGTCACTAAATGCTGCGCGTACACCAACCACACCGTCCTGCCTGAAGCGCTGGAAAGATGGCCCGTCTCCATGCTGGAGAACGTCCTCCCTAGGCACATGCAGTTGATCTATCATATCAATTTCCTCCACCTACAGGAGGTAGAGAAGCGCTGGCCGGGCGATGGAAACCGTCTCCGCCGCATGTCTCTGATCGAAGAAGAGGGAGAGAAGCGAGTGAACATGGCGAACCTGTGCATCGTCGGCTCCCACGCCATCAACGGCGTCGCTGCTATCCACTCCGAGATTCTCAAAGCGACCATCTTCAGGGACTTCTACGAAATGTGGCCGGAGAGGTTCCAGAACAAGACCAACGGAATTACCCCCCGCCGTTGGCTGTTGCTCTGCAACCCTGGATTATCCGATCTTATCTGTGACAAGATCGGTGAAGAATGGACGGTACACCTTGAGAAGCTGCAGGGCTTGAAGCGCTGGGCTAAGGACCCCGGTTTCCAGCGCGCCGTGATGAAAGTCAAGCAGGAGAACAAGTTGAGGCTGGCGTCTTTGATCGAGCGTGACACTGGGGTTAAGATCAACCCGGCATCCATGTTCGACGTGCAGGTACGGTAACTGCCTAGTCAGCCAGATTGTCCCCAAATATTCCTTTATTCGTAAAACTTAGCAAACCTTTGTAAAATTCTGTCTCTTTCTAACAAACACAAATGTCTAAATGTCGGATTATCAACGACGTGCTAGACTTGACAAGCGTTTATGAATAACGCCATTATTATTTATAACATTGTCAGGTGAAGCGTATCCACGAGTACAAGCGGCAGCTGCTGAACATCCTGCACGTGATCACGCTGTACAACAGGATCAAGCGCGACCCGTCGGCGGCGGTGACGCCGCGCACGGTCATGATCGGGGGCAAGGCGGCGCCCGGGTACTACATCGCCAAGCAGATCATCGCGCTGGCGTGCGCTGTGGGCAACACGGTGAGTGCCGGCGACGAAACTGTTAACTGAAATTTCGTAAACGTAAAGCCACCACTGATCTAAGACATCCCAGATATTAAAATGATATTTCGATTGACAAATCTACTACTTAATCCAGCTCAAACTTTCTTGGCGACGGAACCCTTTTGAAAGCAAAAGATTTGTCAGAACCCCAAATAAAAAAAAATCGTTTGTCAAATTAACTGAGGACCAACGAGACCTGGTTATTGATTTGTTTTCGCTTTTTCTCGCGGAGCCCACACAGAGGCTTGCGGAGCTCTAGGGGTCCGAAGAGTACAGTTTGAGAATAGCTGACCTAATCTATATGGTGTCACACTGGTAATCTGAGTCATGATTTGGATAAACATTAAATTCAATTACTTATGGCAAAAAAAAAACAGTAAATAGTTATACAATGTAAATGACTTCCTCTTTATTTAATCTAGTCTATGATGGAGAATTTGCAGAAATTGTTCACAAATTCCACGCCAACAGCAACACACGAAACTAAAATTATTCACAAATTGCAGGTGAACAACGACCCTGACGTGGGTGACAAGCTGAAGCTGATCTACCTGGAGAACTACCGCGTGACCCTCGCCGAGAGGATCATGCCCGCGGCCGACCTTAGCGAGCAGATCTCCACTGCCGGTACTTTGGGATTTTAGTAATTTACTAGAGTACAGACCGGTCTACTTTGTAACATGGCGAGTCCCACCTCTAAGCAAACACCACGTGAATTTATACTCGGAATTCCCTTCAACCTATCGCGAGAGAAGTAAACCTCATGAGCTCTCGCAAGTTATCAACACCTGTAGAAGTCTAAGTAGCAATGTAAAGGCGTTGTGACACCATAAGGCACTTGCAGAGCGCTGTACGTCCTGTTTGCCGTATAATTACCTCGAAGAATGCTGTTCTAGAATCACAAGCAGTGTCCTTTTAGCCTCTTTTGTGCACCCTGATAACAATAAAAAGACCTCAAATGGCTCAGATATTCAAAATGCTTGACTGTACTGTGTCTATGACGTATACTGTGTCTGTGATTATATTCCATGACAGACTATGCCTGAAATAAATTTACAAAACAATATACCTATGTACCTGGGACGCCCGGTAGGGCGGAGGCCGATCGGACGTCCCAGGTATCGCTGGGGCGATGCGGTTGAAGCGGACTTGCGCGATCTCCATGCCGATAACTGGCGGGAGATGGCACAGGATCGAGACAACTGGCGTGTACTCGTGTCGGAGGCCAAGACTCATTTTGGGTCGCTGCGCCATTAAGTATGTATGTATGTATACCTATGTAACCATAAGCACTCTTCCAGGTACTGAGGCTTCTGGCACTGGCAACATGAAGTTCATGCTGAACGGAGCGCTCACCATCGGCACCATGGACGGCGCCAACGTCGAGATGGCCGAGGAGGCTGGCGAGCACAACCTGTTCATCTTCGGCATGAGGGTCGATGATGTCGAGGCTCTGCAGAAGAAGGGGTGAGTCTACCTTATGGCACTGACACTGGTCCAGGTACTGAACCTCCAGCACTGGCAACATGTTCATGCAGAACGAAGCGCTTACCATCGGCACAATGGACGGCGCCAACATCGACATGGCCGAGGAGGCTGGCGAGCACAACCTGTTCATCTTCGGCATGAGGGTTGATGATGTCGAGGCTCTGCAGAAGAAGGGGTGAGTCCGCCTTATGGTACTGACACTGGTCCAGGTACTGAGCCTCCGGCACTGGCAACATGTTCATGCTGAACGAAGCGCTTACCATCGGCACAATAGACTACGCCAACATCGACATGGCCGAGGAGGCTGGCGAGCACAACCTGTTCATCTTCGGCATGAGGGTTGATGAAGTCGAGGCTCTGCAGAAGAAGGGGTGAGTCCGCCTTATGGTACTGACACTGGTCCAGGTACTGAGCCTCCGGCACTGGCAACATGTTCATACTGAACGGAGCGCTCACCATCGGCACCATGGACGGCGCCAACGTCGAGATGGCCGAGGAGGCTGGCGAGCACAACCTGTTCATCTTCAGCATGAGGGTTGATGATGTCGAGGCTCTGCAGAAGAAAGGGTAAGTCCGCCGTTTTGCGCCATGAACCAACGTGGAGATAGAAGAATTTGGAGAACACAACCTCTTTGTTTTGAGCATGAGGGTTGATTAAGTTGAGGCGCTACGGAGGAAGGGGTGAGGTTTTTGACTGGCATGGTCTAGCAAGCGCCATGATAATATACTGCGAAATAGTGTTGCATTTTCAACTGACTTCAAAAAGGACTTTCCATTGTTTTTTATGGATGTGTCCAGATTTCTCGAAGATGGTTAGAGGTGTTTGGATTTTTTTTTGTTTGAGCCCCTTTTACCCTTATGCTTCACAGTTGGTACTTTACATAACTTATACTCTGTCAAGCCATTTCCGTCAGAAGAAAAGAGCGGCAAATTTAATAAATTAGTAGCGAAGGGTTATGGTCCCATAGAAAAACTGAATTTCGCGCCTTTTTCTACTGACATACTTGTTTGACCGACTATACTATTGTATAAATACATATTATTACCGACTATACTAAATATAATTTTTTCCAGCTACAACGCGTACGAGTACTACGAGCGCAACCCCGAGCTCCGGCAGTGCGTGGAGCAGATCCGCAGCGGGTTCTTCTCGCCGGGCGAACCGGGCCGCTTCGCGCACATCGCCGACGTACTGCTCCACCACGACCGATTCTTACATCTGGCCGATTTTGACGCCTACATCGAGGCGCAGCAGCGCGTCTCTGACGCGTATCAGGTACATACATATATCGCAGTAGTATGGTTTGCAGCGGGTTCATGCCGGGCCACTTCGCGCACATCGCCGACGTACTGCTCCACCACGACCGGTTCCTTCACCTGGCCGACTTTGACGCTTACATCGAGGCGCAGCAGCGCGTCTGTGACGCGTACCAGGTACATATATCGCAGTAGTATGGTTTGCAGCGAGGTCGCGCCGGGGGAGCCGGGTCGCTTCGCGCACATCGCCGACGTACTCGTTCACGACGACCGATTCCTTCACTTGGCCAATTTTGACGCCTACATTGAGGCGCAGCAGCGCGTCTCTGATGCTTACGAGGTAATTACATAGCTCGCAGTAGTATGGTTTGTAGAGGGTCCTGGTCGGACGAGCCTGGCCGTTTCGCCCACCTGGCTGATGTACACCACAGGATGCTTACATCGAGGCGCAATACATAATAGACTACACACTAGTATGCACTAGTCGCACTAGTATGGTCTGCAGTAGGTTCTTCTCGCGGGCGATAAATGTGAGATAAATGAATCATATCATACCTATTATAATATTATGAAGTTAGTAAGACGTTAGTATACGCCTGTACAGTGTGACACAAAGTTTATGTTGGTTTGATTTTTTTGCTATGTAGGTACTTAATAAAATATCATTGAAAGCACAACAGGATGGTTTGATACTAGCATATTTTCCGATTATTTTTTTTACTGTTGGAATAATTTATCTATAGTAAACTAGCGTATTAACTTATGCATTAATTCCAGGACCAGGCGAAGTGGGCGGAGATGGTGATCGAGAACATCGCGTCGTCGGGCAAGTTCTCGTCGGACCGCACCATCGCGGAGTACGCGCGCGAGATCTGGGGCGTCGAGCCCTCTTGGGAGAAGCTACCCTCGCCGCATGAGACAGTCTAAACGTCATTCCTCCCTCCATAGCCTCCAGGGTTACTTGCACCATCCAATAACCCGGGGTTAATCGGTTAAGCCGGAGTTACCAGTACAATTTGACACTGGGTTAACGGTTTAACCGCTTAACCCCGGGTTAGTGGGATGGTGCAAGTGGGCCTCAGCACCAGAACCAGTGTACACCAATATAAACCGTGTAATCTAACTTCGAACAAAAAATGAGCGGATCTCGGGTAAAAACAAGTGACGACACGATAGATTTAAACAGGTTTTCTAAGGAGTCGCCCGGGCGGACCGTCGCGCGCAAGCAAATGTGTTCGAGATTTTGAATTACGTACGAGAAATATAAATTGTTCGAAGTTGGACTACTGGGTCTAAAAGACACCTTCCTTATAACGCGTCTGTTACGATCAGCACAGATATGGCCGCTAGGTGGCGACAGCGCCACGCACGGCTTATGGCTTTCCCCAAAATTGGGGCGGAACGGATGTACTTTTAGCTACCTGTAGCAAAGCGACGAAATCGCGGAGTGAGCCACGCCTGCTTATACTGTGCCAGAACTATAGTTTGCAAGTCACTTGTCGGTCGACCATAGGCAAAAATAATCATATTGTTTGTTACTGACAAAACTGGTTTACCAGACTATAGTTAAGCGTATGAGGTGCTCGAAATGGCTAAAACACGCTCTTATTATCTTAACAATATAGTGTTCAGTTCATTGTGAATAAAGAAACTCTCTTATTAACTTCTGCTGCTGATTGTACAGATCTGGCAAATGCGAATTGCTCTCGAACTAACCTTTTGGGGTTCAATGTCCTAATACTACAAATTTTTAGTACAAATTACCTCAATATATTATATAATCTTAATTAAATGGAACAGAGTTGCTTTTATTTTGTTTCGTTCGATTTTAAAACAAAACAAATTCAACTCTATTTTCTAATACCGTTGATTCAAATTCGATTGCCAATTTTCCTTGTATGGTAGGCCGCTAGTGATTATAAGCGCAGGCGGTATATCGTACTACGTAATGAACGTGTGTTCGCGAGCCTTTTGCGAATAAATGCATTCGTCAGATCTGAACGTACCTACTTTCCGACATGGGAATAAAATGACGCTCAAAATGGATTCGGATGCTTCTCATGGTGCGTTTTATTATTCCTTAAACCACAGATCACGAGTGGTAATCTTATACTTATATCATAAAGATATAAAGGCTCTATAAGTCCTTAGTGAAAAGCGTGTCTTAAATTATTAAAATAAAATTAAAGGGTTTGCCACTTTATAACACCAACTTAAGACATGTTGAACATTTTCTAAAAGTAACTGCTTATCTGTATTGTTAGAAAATTCTTGCAAATTTTATCGTGTTTATAATGTTGGCTATATTTCTAGTCTTAACTGTATCTGTAGGCAAACTTTTTAGAGCAGCTTTTGGTGACCTTTTTACAGCCCTTTGACTCTATTACTAAAAATTAAAAAGTAAGAGGCTAAGAGCACTTTGAAACATCTGTTCCTTTCGTTATGTTATGTTATTTAAGTCATCGGTAAAATGAAAAACAAATTAATTTGCTAAAAACTTAAGTTGCCATCCCAGCGGGCCTGATATGATCGCGCGTCTGTCGTCTTTCGTTATAAATCTGTTTTTATTCTCGATGACAACAGTGACCGCCAATTTAGAGACTATTTGCTTGCACTCGATCAAATTGCGATCTTGGTAGCTATGTTTGATCCTTTTGAATTGAGTAAGAGTTGATTATAAGAAAACCTATTGAGATTGAAATATGGAACGTTATGGAAGTTATAAACACCTGTTTTAGACTAGGCAAAGTGCATAATAGATAGTTAAAGTATTTATATTCACTTAAATTATGTTTGAATGTTATTTTTGTACTAGTATGTCCGCGTAAATCTTTATGAGAATTTATTTATGTGCCATAATTAAAAGATAAATATAAAACTATATTAATTAACGATGTTATTTATATTGTCCAAATAGAACGTCGTTGTTTGCGATGATTGTACTCGGTATTTTATTTGATGGAGTGTGAGAAGACGAACTATAATATATAAAATGTATTTTAAACGTATTTTTTTTATATAAAAATGCAGTAAATAGTTAAAAAATAAACCAATAACGAGACTTCAAATAATCTTCTAAATCATTATTTTCTTTTTGAAATTGTTATTTTGTGTATGAAGTCAATATGAACAATTATTAGAAAAATAAGGTTATAATTAAATTTTAAGGATATTTAGGTATCGGTTGATAAAAAATATAGTATATCATAATAAATTACTGCCATATGTATTTTAGTGTGCTGTTATGTTACTCTGCAATTTTATTTTTAATAAACTATTAACATTATTGTAGTATTTTAATTTATTACCTTTGCTCTAAGTCACAAAATAAATTACAAAATCGATAATTCATTTAATTGTGATAAATTGATAATTGTAAAGTATGTCTAATGTTTTATGTAAATAGGTATGTTTTATAGGAGACGATAATTGCTTACCATGAAGCGATTCGTATGTTATATGCCTCCTATCCAATAAAACAAACTGCGGAAATGCGAATGTTTGTGTGAACAAACATATTGAAAAATCGTCATCCTAATCAGCCAAAATGTATTCTGAAGTCAAAACAGACAATTTTATTTCGGGGTGTGTCCAAAAGCAAAAGTTACTCAGTAACTATGACCTAATATTAACCTCCCAAAAATCCCAAAATATGGCTAGGTTGGAAAATCATCCTACCTAGCGTAGGTAGGATGGGAGGATAGGACAGGATATCGTAGGATTTATGACGTAATCAACGATCATCGTGCTTTGTGGCCACCGTTCGTTACCTCACCAACATGACCAACGACATCTATCGAGCCCACAAAAAACAAAAGGAGTAGGGAGTCCTTTTTTTTGGCATACATTATTGTCCATCTGTGCACGCATCCTGCTTGAATCCTGCGCGCGCAAAAGGGGGTCCTGCCGTCGGCCAAAACCGCAGCGCTTCGCCACTTTTCGGCAAAGATCACCCCTTCGTATCTGTAGTGTGCAAGCGAGCGGCACGCTCATCCTTCTCCCTCCACTCGTGTCATTGGCCGATGAATGTTCCTTGAATACCTACTCAACTCACTCCGCGTCGGTATCTCGGGCGGGTCGGTTGTTACCGCCGTCCTTTCGCGAGTGTTGTGCTTTTAAGTGTTGTGTGAGCTCCGGTATTACACCACTCCTTCCACACAGGTACGACCACGGATAGCTCCCGAGGGATTTCTTGCAGTGTTTTTATGTTATAAAATCCTTTTCTTTTCACGAATGAAGCCGGCCGGGCGAATATGCGCAAGCACGATCGATAACGATGTTGTCTTGTCCGTAGTGCCAGATTCGCCGTATCAATTTAATAGATATTAATTCCTTTGCACACACAGTGAGAGCTATTTTGTAAACTTACTGAAACAAAGTGAAGGTATATCCTTTTATTCTTCCACAATACTTAGCCGATTCGATATCATGAGCTCTGGAATCTACGCAGGACTTCAATTTTGACAGAGCCAAGGCAAACTGGGCTTAAATTGTCTAAATTGACTGCCAAATAGGTATCAATTCATCGATTTGGACACAGCCGTAATCAAGAAAATACCGTGGGTGGAACATTTGGGCATGTCGGTCAAATTTCGCTTTTTATCGATTCCTAAATCTCTTAGCACCTTAACATAACTTAGAAATCTGAATATTAATTCGGTCTTTTTATTGCGAATGTATTTTTTTATAAGCGGTAGGATGACTGTACTCGTATCAAGGTGATTCATGCATTCAAGAAATCCTTGACGGCACATGCTGTTAAGTTCACGCGACACAAGCTCGCCGTTTTCAATATTGTAACTTTGTAATTTTAAAAAACGAGTACCTACCTACCACCCCTGTGGTTATCAAATCACAAATAGGTACCGTTACGTTCGATTTGATAGGTAGTTGCATTATTAGGGACGATAAAGAAAGAATACCCAATGAACATCGAATGCGAACAAAATGGAACACTATTTAATCCGCCACGCCTTACTGTTTGTGTCGGTAATTTAGATAGGTACTGGACTGTCATGCGCTATATAAATAAACAACCCGAACCGGCCGGTGCTCTTGCTGAACTTTCGCTTTATTGGCTATAGTGTCTACAACTCTACATACAGAACAGATACCTACAAGATATACTTTGGCTATTACAGACTGATTCAGGATGGTAAATCAGCAGCAATATCAATTCTACTGTACTGGCTGACAAAAAGTGTCTCAGAATGGTTTTGTTACTTTGATTGAATGAGGTGTTAGGTACTTACCTACCGCCTAAAGGGGCCCACTGATTACCAGTCCGCCGGACGATATCAGCCTGTCAGTTGACCGCAAAAGGCCACACACTAAACAGTTCTCTGTCAGTTTTCGGCCTGACGACTTACACGAACCGATAGTGTGTGGCCGCCTGACGATTCCAGTCAGCGCCGACAGATATCCGCCGGACAGTCCGTGGCCTCGAGTCCAGTCAAACACACATCATGAGGTAGCCGGCCGGCGATCGACACACGTTACAGCATTAGTAAATTCTACTTTATTCCTAGTACTTAAGAGTTCATAGTCCCTAAAATAAGCATACGACTTTTTGTCTTCGAACATCACGGATCCAATACTTAATTTATGACGCTGATATTTGCTTGTAATTTCATTTCAGCCCGACCGTGTTATAACACCGCTTTATTTTTTTGTAGTGGCTAATTGATACTCCCATATCGAAATATCATAAAAAATCCAGGGTAATTTTTTTTAAGGTATCTGGGTAGAAGTCCCTACCTAATTATAGTATTTTTCAAATAGATTGAGTACGGTGAAAGGCTACATTGTATGGAGATAACAGCTGTCAGGCTGTCACCGTGCCCAAACTACCTATTTGAAAAACACTATAGGATGACTATAGGTATCATATCATAGCTACCTACATCCAAAATATGAAATGCGAATTTAAGTCTGTCAAAAAAATGATTACTTTTTCAAATTGATAATAATAGGTTTTTATTTTTATACCATAGCGCCGTGAAATTCACGGCGTGAATACAATTTGGTCACGCTACATTGCCTGTTGCCTGTCTAATTTTGACATTCGTCAACTTAGGCAGGTAGGTATTTACAGTGTACAAAAATAAAACAAAAAATAATCAATTACTTGCTTGCTTGTCTAGTTTGTCAATAGAGTCTGGCTAGCCAAAAATTGTTGACCATTAACGTATATATCTATGGACTGGACGTCACGTATATTTAACTTATATCCTTAGGTACCTACGTGTGCACAGAAAAATATTTTCTAGTATCAAAACTATAATTCCTACTATCCTACTACACAAAGTTGACCAGCCCAAGATTTTTTGAATTTCCCGCCAAACATTTGTGTAAAATTTCAGTAGCCAGACTCTATTACTTAGCGTTACTTATTATGATTTATTAGAGTCGATCTAAGGTAACGTTGCACCGACTTGAACAGAGCAAACTGAGGAAGTGTCATTATAAACGTCATGTTTTCATAGAAATTTTACATTAATGATGACATTCCCACACTCAGTCATTGAAAATGCCACGCCGAGTTAGCTTGGTCCGACGCTATCCCACTTTGCGAGTTGAAGCTTTCTGAGAACTCGGAGGATATTCAAGTTTCTGCATCTAAGTTTAGAAAACCTGTAGGTCCTACCTACCCACCTATGCATAAATCTTGAATAGTTATCTCGCGTTTATAACCAGTTACATTTTCTTAACTTCCAAACTAGTCACTTTATAGTCCTTTTTCATGCGACAGAAAAGTACGACGTAGTTTAAACCTTTGAAAATTTCTCATTTTGTTTGGCCCGCGTGACTCAATATTTTCATTATAAAACACATGCCTACGCGAGATCGAAGGTCGTTATAATTCGGAAGGGACCCACCCTCGCCCTTCTGGCCCACCGACCTTCCCCCATTTACCGACTGAGCCCAAAAGCGCGTCTCAGGGGTAACGAAATGTATAACAATTCGTTCATATGGAACGGTGAGACTTACATACGTATGTACATACCTGTAACCGTAGGTTGATATAGGCCTCGGATACTAGGAAGAAAGAAATGAATGGAAGGAATGACATTTCATCCGATGAGAAAAAGTATGGAGGTAGTACCTAAAGATGTAGTGCATAATTAATTTCCTTCGTATTTTCACGGAAACGTACGAACGTGTTTTGCTATGTCTTACTGGTGGAAAAAATAAGTACCGAGGTTGACTGAAGTAGCATGACAAATACGAATGTTTCCGAGAAAATACGAATTACAGCAATATGCACTACATCGGTAGAGTCGGACCAAAAAAAGTCTGCAGCGGATTTGATTGCTCACGCAGTGCAAGTGTCATTTATACGTCATAATTTCATTGAAGTTTGACGTTTAAAATAACACTTTCACTGCGTGGGCTATCAAATCCGCTGCAGACTATTCTTGGTCTGACTCTACAGTCTACACATTATCATCCATTCGCATCATTATTTCGAAAAATCCAAAAACTCCAAATTCATTTTTCCTTTTATTCAACGCGTCGTACGTGCAATTTTGGCCGTGCATTCTCTTTATAAACGCATAAAGGCTAATATATGTAGGTAATACTTGGTAGAGCCAGTATAAGTGCGCTGGACTGCGCATATATTTGTTACGAATCTCGAGGTCCCAGTTACACTGATTCCAACTTGCCTGTGCTCAATAAGTCACCAAAATTACATCCCTGAACACATGGCGTCGTTTTTTATAAGGCCTTTCGAGAGCAGGTGCAAAATGTCCCGAAAGCGGTTTTTGTGCGGTGGCGGCGGCAGGTAGACGCCCGCCTCCGGTACTATAACATTGATTTGAATCAGCTGCTGTTTACTTTACTGAGAGTTTTATGACTGTGGTGTTTGTACTCCTACGAATAGGTATACATAGTCCACTCCATCAAGAGCAATAAAAACGGGCCACTTTGTATGAAATTTACCATGTGTATTGCTCTTGAATGTTCTACTTAATTGTAATTCTGGGGCCTATACCACGAAACTTTACAAGTGTACAATTCGACAATATTGTTAAATTGTAAACAAAAATACGTACCACAATAATTTTACATATGTCACATGTACAATTCTACAGTTTACAAATATTTTGCATTTGAGGACCCGTAACACAAAACATAGAGGGTATGTCAAGATAACATACATAATTGTGACAAATGTTCCTCACTTAGTTTATGCTGAGAGTATTTCATTTTTATTGTTAAAAATACCTTACGAGCATAAATAGCATATCTTTTAACGTTGTCATTAAAATTGGTTGAAAATGTTTATGCAAGACAAAATTACAGTTTAATGCGATCGCTGTACGTCCTATGACGCCTAACAACTAATTCTTCTACGCTACTACTATCACTGGGACTGAAAATTTGAACGAAACCAAAAGTACTGCGGTAGAATGGATCTACAATACGAGGGCTGCTACTTATGTATCCGGAAACACAAAAAATAACAAATATCTATCTATAGTTATAAATGGTTATATTGCCTTTGTATTTGTCCACCAAGATGAATGATGCACTTTTGCATAAATGTTGAAACGACTTTTCATAGCACTTTTTCCATTCTGATCTTGGTAGACGGTGAGACGTGCATTTTGTACGCAAGAACGGCTCTTTCGCGAGTTTTTCTTTTTTTTTTAAGCCAAATGTTCATGTAATATCTTACAAATGCTCGTCATACTGTTGCCATGAGATGCCTCTATCTTGCGATATATACTATGACCATCTTGCATTATGAGTTCGTTCACAGCATCTATATTTTTTGGGATAACAGCCGATTTTGAGCGTCGTCCTACCGTAAATACCGTAATATACTACGACCACAATTTAACTCACTAAAACATTGACCTTCGATGGAACTAACTACCCAAAAGTCGAAAAAAGTCGATCCATGCACTATTTTTGAGTTTATCCACTCCGAACATCGTAAAAAAAACATCTGCACGAAAATTGTCACAAGTAAATCCGTTGAAGATGAAACAAAGAATTTTTAAAAATAATGCTATAATGTAAAACCAATTGATAGACATGTGAAACAAACTGTATTTTGCTTCCAAAGAGTTCCATGTTTATATGTTATATATATATTTTTAATATAGTTCCAGTAAGTGGCCCATTCCGGATACATAAGTAGCAGCCCTCGTAATTGTATAATGCTCTTGCAGCTCTTGACTCACGCCGAGAGAATAGTCAACTTGTATTTACATTTCCACAAATATGTATACCTTCTTCTACAATTAGTTGTAACACAAATCTTTTACGTACAATTGTTAATTACAAAGTTGTCAAATTTTCCGGAAAATTTCTTGTAAATTGTAATATTTTGTGAAACGCGTAATTGTAGATTTGTCGCGACAATTTACATATTTGTATAAATTTTCCATTACAATTTTGTCATTTGTAAATTTTGTGATATGCCCAGTTGTACTAAATACATATTTGTAACTTGTCACTTGTAAAATTGTAATTGTAAGTTTCGTGGTATAGGCCCCTGGTTGTACTTTTTTTATGGTGATGGATTTTAGCAATGTTTGCTTTGAAATATTTTTTCCAATGGTAAAGACATATTTATACTTATAATATGACAATTTATCAAAATACATAATACCAACATACTTCGGTACCTATGTAAAGTGAGTTCAGGAGGTTGTTGCTTGCATAGCGAATATGAAACTTTAATTCGACGGCTGCTATGACAGCTATGCGGATGTTTACCTTTTCCTCGCTATAAAATACTAGCACCAAAGTAGGCATGAAGAAGATAAAAAAGCACTCAATAGGTCAGCCAGAGAACTAAGAGCATTGATCAAGGAAAACGAAAACTACACACTGCAACAGAAGCTTTCATCTCTAACAGCGACTAAAAGCAATGACTATTCACTATGGAAAATAACAAAACAGTTTAAAAGACCACAAAAACCAATCCCTCCTATAAAAACACAGTCGGGAACGTGGGCCAGAAAAGAAGCAGAAAAAGCAGAAACCTTTGCTTTGCACTTAAGTCATATTTTCACACCTAACACTTCTATGTCCCCAGACACTGATAAATTAGTGGAAGAATGCATAACAAGTGATCAACAGCTGTCATTACCACTAAAACTAGTGACACCAAATGAAGTATATAACACCATCAGACATTTGGGCAATAAAAAGGCACCTGGCCCCAATTTCACCACGGTGACAGGTGCGACAATTGTAAAATCACTGTTGCTGACGTCACAGGCATCCATGGGCTACGGTTACCACTTACCATCGGGCGGGCCGTATTCCTGTTTGCCCCCATCATTGTATTATTTAAAAAAACTTTATTATATCGAAAATAAACAGATATTTCTTTTACGAAGTTTCTGACAATTGTCAAGATTTCGAAGAATTGTAGGTAATTCTTGACAGGTAATGAGTTATATGTCGGAATTTCGTGACAATTGTAGTGTTTCTTGTGACAATTGTCATAAACTTAGCAAGAGAAATATCTGTTTTTTTCCGATATAATAATGTTTTTTTAATAAAACAATGATGGTGGCAAACAGGAATACGGCCCGCCCGATGGTAAGCGGTAACCGTAGCCCATGGATGCCTGTGACGTCAGCAACAGTGATGTTTTACAATTGTCGCACCTGTCACCGTGGTGAAATTGGAGCCTGGCTTTGACCTCATCACTGCAGAAATACTGAAACGCATACCAAGAAAACCAGTTGTAGTTTTATGCATGCTCTTCAATGCTATCCTTAGACTGCACTATTACCCTAAACTGTGGAAAGTATCTCAAATTTGTATGCTGCCAAAGCCTGGGAAACCGCCTACAGAGCCTACTTCATACAGACCAATAAGTCTCCTCCCAACGATATCCAAGGTATTTGAAAAAATCTTCCTAAGAAGATTAAAACCCATACTAGAAGTGGAAAATATCATCCCTAATCATCAATTTGGCTTCAGGGAACAACACTCTACAGTCGAACAGGTTCACAGAGTTGTAACAAAGATAAGAAACACACTGGAATGCAAGGAATATTGTGCTGCCGTCTTCCTTAATATCCAGCAAGCCTTCGATAAAGTATGGCATGAAGGACTGTTATACAAGTTAAAAACAAGGCTGCCCAACTCATACTACATGGTCCTTAAGTCATACCTACTAGAAAGAAAATTCCAAGTCAAATTTGGCGAAGAGACATCAAACCTATATGACATTAAAGCATCAGTCCCACAAGGATCTGTCCTCGGCCCAGTATTATATTCAATCTACACTGCTGACCTGCCGGTCTCCGATGAAGTGATCACAGCAACATATGCAGATGACACAGCTTGTCTTGCAAGTGACAAAAAACCTGAAATCGCATCACAAAAACTACAAACACATTTGAAAAATATTGAACACTGGCTCGAGATCTGGAGGCTCAAACCCAGTGTAACAAAATCTGTCCAAATAACCTTCACACTACGCAAGGGAGACTGCCCACCAGTGACTATGCGAGGCGAACCCCTTCCTAGCCAAAGCTGCGCCAAATATCTAGGACTCCACCTCGACAGAAGACTTACCTGGGCCAACCACATCAAGACGAAAAGAAAAGAAGCAGATATCAAATGCAGGAACTTATACTGGCTAATTGGAAGACAATCAACTCTAACACTTAACAACAAACTACTCATATACAAATGTATAATAAAACCGATATGGACTTATGGAATACAGCTATGGGGATCAGCCAGCAACTCAAACTTAGAAATACTTCAAAGATTCCAGAACAAAACCCTAAGAATGATCACGTGTGCACCATTATTGGTCAGAAATAGTGAAATACATGAATACACAGAAATACCAACTATAAAACAAGAGGTAAACGAATACTGCAAAAAGTACAAAGAAAGACTTCAAAACCACTGCAACGAATTAGCCAGAAACCTGTTAAACGAACAAGACTACACACCGAGGCTAAAAAGATGGCACATCCTAGGGCTAGACCAGAGACAATAAGCCCCCACGTAAACTGGTGATGGTGCTCAGTGGAACACCACCCTAAATAACAACTTAAAAAAAAAAAGAAAAAAAGAAACAAACCATCTGATTATGGCTAGAACAGCCGTTTGCAGATTTACGTTGAAAAAAAAAAAAAAAAAAAACTACTTCAAAGTATCCTGGCGTTCTCACTAAACGTTATATACACGCACACGTTATATAACTTTAACTTTGACATTGCTATACTTACCTACCCAGTGTTGCCAACTCGGATTTTGAAAAAATGCTAGACTAATGTCTAGATTATGCCAAAATTATGCCAATTTTTTTTGAAATATGCTAAAAAAAATGCTAAAATGTCGCTTGAAAATAGACACTTAAAATAATATGGCGTCTAAAAGTATTCACTAAACAACACCGTACTTTGTCAGTAGAAAAAAGCCTGAAATTCAAATTTTCTATGGGATGATAATCCTTCTCGCCTACTTTTTTTAAATTTGTCGTTTTTGTTTACTAACTGAAATGGCTTGACAGACTATAGTTACGACGGTTACGAGTCTGCTGTTGTTTGACAATATAGGCTGGCCGCAGACGCACGGAATTTTCATTCGGTTTCCGGACGGTCAGGTGTGAACGGGACGTCGCTCGCTATACACATAACTATACATGTCTCGTTTGCACCTGACAAAATTCCGTGCGTCTGTGGCCAGCCTTATTGACCAAGTGAGCTCAAAATGCGAGCAAAGCTTCTCCGTTTCAGGCATATAACCGCGAACATCGAAAATAGAAAATTTCCAGCAACTATCTCTGTCAATCTAATTACGCCTTAATTGGAGTAAAAGAGGTAGTCTCTCGAAATTTTCATTATCCACGTTCGTGGTAGGCCCTCTGTAAATTTATGTAGGTATACAGTTTCACTGATCTTGTAGGTAATACCTACAAGATCAGTGAAGGCCAGTCCAGATGGGACAATTTTCGCCCAACCTGATTAAATTGTCTAATCAAATCTGCAAAACGGAACTCAAATATGTCAATCCACGAAAAAATCAGAGGTCAATTTAACTGAATTTATTTGCCATTTCAAAAAAAAATGTTCATATATAGTCCGTCGACATCCATCCG
This sequence comes from Cydia splendana, assembly GCF_910591565.1. Taxonomy (NCBI): domain Eukaryota; kingdom Metazoa; phylum Arthropoda; class Insecta; order Lepidoptera; family Tortricidae; genus Cydia; species Cydia splendana. Next base: position 30,358,525 of record NC_085960.1, on the reverse strand, counting down.
CCCACAACAGTCAAAATTCATATGAAAATATGAACCACATAAGGCGTTGGCGCATATTGTTGCTGCCAAGTTGGTGCAAACTTGGCTTAGGCTAAATTATGCTAAAAAATATGCCAGATGCTAAATGGAAAATTTTGGTGCTAGAGTGAGTGAAATTATGCCAGATCTGGCATCATTTATGCCAAGTTGGCAACACTGTACCTACCTACATAATGTTGTACCAATACCATAGTAGAACATTCCTTCCTTTCTTTAGAAATTGCTATCCTCGGCCGACGCTAAGCGGTATTTTATGAACGTCTACCTACACATCTTGTAAAACAGTATATACTATAGGTAGAGTACTCGATTCACATCTTTCTGCGTAGACTGGGGGAGGGGGTGGGGGTAAAACGGAATTCGCCGTCTCCACTTCCTCTCCCAGACAGCCCGTCGTCGTTCGATATTTAGCGGTGTCCCTTCAAAGGTTATATACTGGATTGTTGTTCCAATCACAAGCGAAGCTTTCAACTTAGATGGTCTGGTACATTAGATCTCAAGATCTAAAACAACTAAGCGTAAACGGAGATCAAACATACTTGTTTGACTGGAGCAAAAATGTATTCGCTTGGGAATTTATATGTGCTAACTAGGAATACTGAGCCTGTCCTTAGATCGTAGAGTAGATACATGTACTTATGTACCTATATATATTTCCGTTGAACAAAATTAGGTTTGGTCTACGCAAATTCAAATTGTTTTGACATTTCATTGCCAAACGTTCGAAAGACAGGTGGTATGAGTTGTATCTTTGGTAGAGATGGGCGTTCCGCGTTTTGGGCAACGAACGGAAGCAGAAAATTTCGGTCAGAGGGGACCCAACAGGTATTTTTGGACACAAAGTCACACTAAATGCGTCTGAATTTCGAACCGGGAGAGGTATATAAATGGAACCATACTTTGTAAGTCCATTTTCTGAAATTATTATCGTCCATCATCTGTCAATGACCATGCAATCAAAACGGCGTAGCAGGCGACTTCGAGCAAAGGCTTTCCTCGGCCTTTCTCTTGACGAGATCGTTATTATCAATTCCATAATTATGTTAAAGAAAAGTATAGGTACCTACATAGGTGCCGTAGAAACTAACGCTACCTCGCTTTACCCCTGGCTCTCCCTCTACGTAAGGTTTGATTTCATGGTAAATTTTGTGCAATTTTGTGAAGACATGTTAAAAGTACCTTATTATTTAATTTGAAGTATCTATAACCTGACTTTGAAATGGTTCCATCGTGATTCGGACTATGGCTATCAGACTAAATATAATGAGGTATATTACATAGCTTTCGTTCAACGGCGATGTCTGGAAACCATAAGCTTGCATTCAGTTTCTTCAAGTATACTTGTAGCATTATTAGCACAGTTTAAGTCTATTAGTGACTGCAGCGAGAAAATGAGGAAGTGCCACACGTCTCGTGCGTCGTTTCATGCGAATGCTAGGAATGTAGCGAAGTGCCGCAACGGATTGCAAATCATAAAATTGGAGCCTCATTTAAACAAATCGTAACTTGTTTTTAACATTTTGTTCGAGATGTCTACTCTAGTTTACATAATACCTCAGTGCTTAATACCTAGACTTAAGATAATATATTGAGTGCCCTTACAGGGTGTCATGTACCTACTATCCTCAAATTGTAACACCTAATGTAGTTATGAACATGACTGCAATTCAATAAAGAATAACTCGCAGTAATGCATCTCGCGTGTAATGGGTCGTACGATATTTATTAGATATACTTATGTTATAAAATAAAGCTATTAAAGCATATGCGCATTTAGAATTTATATTTTTTATACACACTTTTATCCTCATATCCGTTGACAATTGGAAGATACTTTGGATATTTTTTTACATAAAAATCTGGCTAACCTACTATACACTATGAAAATCAATTTTCCCCTAAATATCGGGATAACAGCGAAATTTGTTATTCCAGCCAATACCGCGTATAAGTTGTGAAATATAAACAGGAACGCGTCTCCATTTCTGGATAATGGAGGCCCAAAAATAACCTTCCGTCACTCCGCAGCCGGCACTCCTGCACAGCGTTTTATTAGTTAACCGACATTTTATACGGGTTTGGTGTTCTGCCGTGTACACCCACACACGAGTGGATTTTTTAGAAATTCAGAGCTAAATTACTATGGTCACTTAATAAATCAGCCGGCGTATTATGGGTAGTTTTATCCACGTGATAAATTAACTGTCACTTTTTAGATATAAAGTGACGAACACCGTTTTATCACGCTGCCACGTAGACAAGAATGACCATCATATCCGTACAGATTTTTTCATACAAAAAACATACAGGTGTCATAGACTTAGACAATTGTGGGGATGGACCTGGATGGACGGACGTATGGTTGTTTGACTTGTTTGGTAACACTACACTACACAAAACGGCAGAACGGATTTCGTGTTTGTCGGTATAGTTTATTATAAGTACCTAATAATTAAACACAGGAACCTGGAAACAGTAATAATAATTTCCTAATGTTTCGTGAGTCTAATGGCCTCTCCAAACGCCACCGAAACCGACCGATTTGAAATATGTACATTGAGGCATTTGATCAACCTATTTAGTCATCAAATATCTAAAATCGCATGCCATTCGTTGCATCTGTTGCTAGGTTTGTAGAATATGATTTCTATATTTTCCCTATGATTTTAATGAATCGTCATTATGCTAGCTATTCTGGGTAAGGTAAGTTACTTATCGTCTAACACCCTCTTCTGTATAAAAATAGTCTCAAAATTAACAACGAACGACCACTATCTAATTGTGTATATTACTTACTTACTAGCCTAGACGCTGACAAATTACTAGCTAGAGTGATGTCATCGCGAATGGGTATGGGTAATATGATGACATAAATGTCCAGTTTATGTTTTGTTTAGCACTTTTCATTACAATGTGTATTAGACATGGTTCATTGAGAGAATGACATGTAATATTTAACGCTTTTATATACACTCTTCGTATTTCGTAATTCTTACGAGTTTTTTTCAGGTTGTTTTCAGGTAGCAATAAGATATCTAACGATCGTCTTTGTATTTCAGGCATGTTACGTTACTAAATTTAGAGAGCACCTACTCAATTTCTCACACTTGTAATGTAAGCGAATTTGTAAAGGAAATACGCAATTACTTACAAAAGCAATATCCTGCCATAAAAAAGTACAACTATAGATGTCCATTAACTAAGCACAAAAATAAGGGGGAAGCCGTGTGGTACTCAAAATAAACAGTATAGCGTGACCGAACACTTGGGGTTCATGGTTGGGTGTTGATTGCCTGCCACTAGGTTCCTCAGATTGAAGCACACACGCAGAATAGACGACTTGTTATTATCAAGAAGTCTTTAAGTTTACACTAAATCTTATCAACGTTGCAAAAGAACTGACGAATCTAAAATATTAATGTAAAATTTTAACTTAATTTAACTCATTTAACGTAACTTTACCGAAACAGAAGCAAAAACTAAACAGCAAACAGGTAATAGAGTCCGTCTAAGCTAAAACCTAACCAATAATTTATGATTATTGTCAAGAGGGCGCTGTTATTCTCATGTACAGTTCAGTGTATGAAAAAAATAGTTCCAGTGAAATTCCGCAACATGGCGCGTGAATCGCGTGATCATATATTCCTGGTCAGGCTTTAACTCTGTACGGACTTTGAATTAACAATGTGCGGTAGTACCTAATATAATATAAACGTCATATTTTCATAGGAATTTGGCGTCTTTGTTGGCACTACCACACTGCCACTGCAAAATCTGTGTTAATTTGGTCCAACTCTACCTATGTTTATACGAGTATGAGTGGTGAACGTGAGTTTGTTACCGCTCCGTCTAGTGGTAAGTAATGATGTGTTTGGGCAAAGCCAAAGCGTAATGAAATGGAGTCGTACCTGCGGTGAAATATTCATTTGGACGACCTAGTTTTTAATGAATGCGGTGGTAGTGATAATGATAAGTTGGGTGGTTCTGGTGTAAAGTACTTAGTAAGTTAGTAGAGTATATAAAAGCTTTAATTACTTGTAAATACTTGAAGTCTGGTCAGTGGAAATCAGCGTGGAATTAGTCATAAAACTCATAAAATACTTATAATAACATTAATGGCCTGAGTATAGTTAAATTTACTTAATTCTAAGGTATCTATTTCTAATAGATACCTTATTATAAACACGAATATTTGTGGGATGGAATGGACGGACGTATGGTCGTTTGGTAACACTTTACTTAAATGCAAACACGGCAGAACGGAATTGGTGTTTGTCAGGTGGTGGTACTGGTGTTCGACGCGGTCCCAGTACCTACATGTCATCTTAAAACTTAACCTCTCGTGTGCCGTGATTATTTTTTTCTAATATTTTCCTCGTACGCGGATTCGCGCTCCGGCATACGACGGCTTAAGTCATTGTCAATAGAGGTGACAGCACTACTACCACCACTTACGTGTTACTTTGGGATGGTTATACGAGTTTTTTATTTATTTGATAGAGTTAGTTTCAAACTGCTAATTAGTTTTTTTAAAGCACCCAACTCATCCCCTGCTCTACTTTTGCTCTGACCGCAATAAACGCTGATTAAAGCATAAATAAATGACTAGCTCAGCTCAGTTGGTAGCTAAATGAGCTAACAGGCTTAATAAATAATGAAGCCTCGTTTTATCCGAGAAAACGATGCCACTATTTTCCTGTCCAAGCTCTGAATTTAAAGCGCGGTTGGATACCTTTTGTACTAATTGTAAGCCAATGCGCAAACTATTCACTACCAGAATTTATGAATTGTTTGTCAAGAATGAACATACCTTATTGTAAGATTCATAAATATTTGTGAAAGCAGAAACCTGGTGTCCCGTATCGTATACCAACGTTAAAACGAATAGGTAGAGAAGCTCATAAGTTTAACTCCCATAAATATGCTGCCAGAAATATGGTGGTTAAAGTATATTAACCAGCATATTTCTTATTGTAGTCTGAGTTTGATTCATTTTATATACATATCTAACTAGCAACCCTTCCCGGCTTCGCATGAGTTACACAAAACCTTAACAAATTACACAGTTTACACACCTAAACCTTCCTCAAGAAACTCTCTATTGATATGTGAAAACCTCTCTATTGATAGTTTTGAGTTTATCGCGAACATTCATAAGTACATACAAACAGACAGACGCGCCGGGGGACTTTGTTTTCTAAGGTGTAGTGATAGTGACAGGGAGTCGAGAACTCAGAAAAGTCAGAAGCTTAACTTCGTTTGTTTACCGACATTCGCAGGCAAATATCTACAGCCGCCATCCTTGTCGCATTTAAGTGCCAAATGTGCGGAGCCGCCTGTCTCGGCTTACACAGCCATGAAATTAGGCTGCCAAAAACACTGTTATTTGCTAAGTAAAGACGGAGGTAGGATTTGTATTCATTATCAAAGCTATGTATAATGAAATGCTAGTGGTTTAAAAAGCTTTTTTGATAACGGATCTTAGTTGTAACTCTTTTTACAAGGTCATTCTGTTTTGCCTGCATGTTTTTTGAAGTTAAAACTTATTTAGCGGCGCTGTGCACTTTTTGAGATGGGCAAAAATGTTAAACTCGCGACAGGTCACGTGACCGTAAGATTCGTAAGACGGACACGTGACCTGATCGAAAAACTGTTACAATGTCATTGAGTTTTCACTTCTGCCGGCCCTCCCGGAGTGCAACCCGTTTTTTTTTCTCATTTTTAGGTAAGTGACAAGTTTTGCCATTTTGTCCATTTTAAACTATTTGGGCTATGAAACAGTCCTGAATCAGCAAATCGAATAAAAAAGCGTATCAATATGCGTTCAATGGTTTATAGTTACTTTATAAACTATAATGCAATAAATAATCATAATTTATTATTGCAAATGTGCAAATAGGATGTAGTAAATTCTAAATAAAAATAGCAATTAACGTTTTAACGGAATTTAGTAATAATCGATTTCACTTCGGTTCTATTGGCACGATATTGTTTTCAACCATCGTTTCGCAACAATAAGTTAGCTAGCATAATGACTTTGGGTGGATGTCATATGTGCAGTCACCTGCAATATTATGTTAGTCTTGGAAGGCCGTAAAAAATATGTGACACGCTGTTATGATTATGACTCTACTAAAAAAATCGTGTCAGATAATTTTGCGGTCTTCGTTGTGTTACATATTATTGTAGGTGACCGTACATATTGCCAAATGACGATTGCATCTTTATTAGGGTCACCAAACCCAAATAGGGGTCACCAAAACCATCGCATTTTTCGGGACCACGGTAGGGCCACTTAATTCGCTATCGAAATAGCGAATTAAATCCGAAAAGATACCGAAGTATCTTTTCGGATAAAATACTCAATTTCTGGTCATTGCCAAAAACTCTATTATATTGTTAAAAATGGGGACGTTCCGAAAAAATCCGGATATCTGTCCTAAAACTTATGCACATTTTTCCTTAATTACGGCAAAATAATTACAATAATCTGACATTGTTTGTTCCAGATTCGGGCAGCGCCCGGCCGCAGCGCGGCTACCCCAGTTTCATTTTTGTTTCGTTACCGGCATTTTCCTTTGAGTTGAAGTGAAGTGTTGTGAAGTGTCGAAGTGACGGTGCTATGGCGTTGCCGGTGGCTCATGTGGCCCTCACGGCGCTGATTCTTATGGGTAAGTTTACTTCATAGTTAGAAGCTACGTCCAAACAAAATCAAGGAGCCAAACTGCCAAACAAAAAAACGTGTGTCGGTAAACTGGAGCAAACCTTGTGATCAACCCCGAGCTCAGTCGAGAGATGGCAAAACTAAATGTTCTTTTATAAGGTTCAGTTAATTGAATGTCAGTATCCTATATAGAACAGTCAATAGCGTTTTATGACACATTTCGGTATAGGCCCATAACCTACATATTACTCATTGCGCGGAGTACAGACCCCTCATAAAAAGCCCATCTTGTATTTCATTAGTATACGAGTACTGTGTAGTTAGTATGGTTGTTATATTATGGCCACAACACGTTGATGTCCCCAACAGATGGGCTGTGACTGTTGATGGCGCTAAGCTTGAACAAACACCCATTAAAACCAGGATGGCCATTCATTTAGCTTAATTTATGGTGTTTAAGAGCACAGGAACTATGACTTATATCCGATCCTGTGGCCCATAATATTTAAAGCATTTAGAATTTTCGATTTTTTTGACTAAATAGACTAGACATATTAGAAGAACAAATTTGTATTTGCCGTTTGCTTGAGTCAAATTGGTCTCTAAGATCTCCAATTAACTTCAATTACTTAAGTATACATTTCGAAAACAACTATTTAAAACAATGGATTCCCCGTGAGAAATTTGTATGATATAATGGAGTAATGACCGTATCCTAATCCTCTTTTGTACAAGGCGAGGATGTCTTGACCTCAAGCTAAAAGGAAAACCGCAGGAGATCTGTCTATGTAAAAAACAAAGAAGAATAAAAAGAAAGAAGAAGGAACGCAGTGAAAGGGTATATTGGAATTAAGCCAAAGATAATATACGTATCTTACTGGCTGAAATTGAAAATCACTTTCACACTTCGTAATTATTAGCAAAATCCAATGAACCAGAATGAACCAGCAAGTGGCCTGAAAATACGTAACTGACTACACCCTATACGGGCGAAGAAAATACGGGCGCTCGGCGACGGGGGTTACCAGACGTCAAGAATTTTCTTAACATGTCAATAGTTGTAATCACTTGTCAGGGATGCGGCAATTGGATATGTCAGAAACTTTTGACCTGTGTACCTAAATAATTAATACTGTTGAGAACCGCAATATAGCACGAAAAGCAAGAAAAAAGAAATCTCTTCACCACTTCTTCTTTTCGTGTCGAGGTTCCTTTTTTTATAGTTACTTAGCGCTACAAAGACTATATTTTTCCAGCGAATTCATGGGCTTTAGGTATTTTGTGCGACGGCGGGTCAGTTATTTTACTAATTTTGTTTAAACATAATGGATCTTGTCAGGATTTTTAAATTTCGCATGTGGTATCCCTGCTTGGGGGTAGCCACCCTGTGACGTCAGCGGTCGATACAGCCCGGCCACTGAACTGGATCGCACGTCACGCTGGCTCGACTCATTAAAACTGCGGAGTCTTCACTTACTTTATGAATTCTATTCAGTATTTCAATAAATATTATTCAATGAATGTTAGAAAAAATGGCGGAATTCATGAAAGGAACGACTATATACTCGTAAGTATATGTCCGTGTATGGTGTGGTGAAAAGGTACTTAGACTACACAAGTCGATTGTACCTACTCATTGTTTTTGTATGATAAACCTAGATAACTATACGTAGGTATAAGTAAGTGGGTTTATCAAAACAAAATAAACTCTTGGCAAATTAAATTACTGCTAAGAGTTGTAAGTGTATTCTAAAGTTGTTTCCAGTGTAAACTCCGTTTTTATATCCCGGATATTAAAATGACACTTCGGTTGGTCATCTGGGTCAAACACATTTTAGAAAAAGGTAGTTTCTGTGGACAATACAAATATGTACATATTCTATTAGTCTTATTTGAGTCACAAGTACTGAAAAAATATATACCCGGTCCCGTCTCATCTGTAAGGTGCAGTGCAAGTTTGGCTTTACCTAGATTCCCTTAGCGACGTCTACAAGAAGGACGCCAACCAATTAAGCACTATAAAATGTGTATGACCCGTCTGCCAATTCCAACAGTTATTTTAGTACAAAAGCAGAAAGATTGTACAGCTAATCGACTGTAATATTAGTTACAGAAATACATATACTTATTATTAAAACACACTCTTAGAGTCAGACCAAGAAAAGTCTGCAGCGATGTTGACAGCCCGCGCAGTGCAAGCGTTATTTTAAACGTCAAAATTCTATGAAATTATGACGAATAAATTAATAACACTTGCACTGCGTGGGCTATCAAAATCGCTGCAGACTTTTCTTGGTCTAACTCTAGTAATAATCGTTCAAAAACTTTAAAATTTTTCAATCAAAAGCCGAAGGAATTGAAGGATGAAATGATGCTTAGGTACATGATGTGTCATGATTCTTCTTTATTTAATTGTACATGTTTTAGTTATAAACTCTTGCTCAATCAATATTTCATCTCTGAAGTTCATGGTCCACCTCACTTGCAGTTTATTTGCGAACGCCGCGCGTAGGCAGTAGAGTTCGTATCGTAAACACACGGAACGTTGGCCTTTGAGCTGAGAGCTGAGGTCACGGACTTGCAGATTCTCTACATACCTATATACGAGCCAGTGTAAACAATGATCAGATATCTACCATACAGTCCTGCCTGATGTGTACGTGATTTTATAATTTCATTGCCTTTAAAGACTTTACAGACGTTGCAACAAATTGCATGCGATTTGAGATAGTTGCTGGCTAACTAGCAGCAACGAATTCAATCCATCGATCAAATGCCGAAATGTATTGCATATCGCATGATTATCCAAGACGTTTGTAGAGGCTCTAAAACGTCAAAAGCGTAGGTAGGGGTTGGGAAGTTATGTTGCAAACCTACTTAGTTATTTTAATATTTTTCTAATCAATTTCCAATTAGTGCAGAGTATGGCAAGTTTCTTGGTTACTTTACGTTTAGTTTACCCAAATCATTTATCGATGTTAAGTTGAGATTGAGACTGCTTAGGTATCTTTAGAGTCTATAATCACTAGGTTATTTTGCTTGGTCACCTTGGTTAATTATGCTGTCGTTATCAAAACAACATAATCGCTAACCATTACACTCATTAAGTACATGACTTATGGAGATTATGTCGGCGAGCATCGAGAGTCGCCCATGACATAACATCGGGTATTATCACATAAGTAGAGCCCGTAGACTGGAATGGCGTCACTTACTACGCAAAGGTAGAACAAATCACGACGATTAGTGGTTTGAAAAACTTGAGGAGCGTCGTCTAAAGAGACAACAACCGGCACCTCCAGCTAACGCCAAATTTACTTGTGACCGTTTTGTGGGAAGCAGTGCAGAGCCCGCATCAGTTTGTTCAGTCACAAGAAAAGATGCGAATCTCGGAATACACAGCAGCTGTAATAAGCATCTGAAGAAGATGTAAAGGCCCATGATGATGAGAGCCCGTCTAAGCTAACTTTGCACCGATTTGAACAGAATAAAGTGAGGAAGAGTGTCATTATAATACGCGTCATATTTTCATAGGAATTTGACATGAATGATGACATTGCCTCACTTTGTCTTTGCAAATGCCATGCAGAGTTAGCTTGGTCGACTCTATCCCACTTTGCGAGGTGAAGCTTCCTCAGAACTTGGAGGATATTCAAGTTTCTGCATCTTCGTCCGACTCTAGCCAATTGCTTATTTTTCCCCTCCCGTCAGTGCCTTAATTTATGTCGTGAATGTTGTAATAGTAAAAGATTTCATTACATTTGATGTATGTACATATATATAGGTATAGGTATGTATAAACAGTAGCAATTTTAACTTTATTATTTCGCTTGTCGGTTGATAAAATGTAGCTAATTTCATTGGTCAATTCATATCAATACACGTATAAGCAATCGAGAAAACTTGTCCGTTTTTGTTTGATTGTTAACATTGCGTCAGAATCAGAAGAAATGGGACGAAAGAAACCAAAATAGCACCCATGGCCATGTTTATTGTTATTTGAAACTGGGCGTTTGTTTTTCTTAGCGGCTTTAAACTAATGCAGAAGAGAATGGAATACACATCCGAATACTGCATCAAACTGGGTGGTAAGTTTGTATTTACCTAACAAATTAACCAATATAGAGCATTTCGTGGAAATATTGGACTATTGGATTCAGCGCGCTTTGAAATTTTACCTGTTAGTATTATTAAGTTTAGATACTTTTTAGATTGGTATTTTAAGATCATTTGTAGGTACCGATTTGCATAATCAAATAAGTTCAAATAACACCGAACGGACTGTTAAAAAATTAAAATAAATAAACGCAAAATTACTTCAAAATTTAGGCAGTTACCCCCTTATTCATAAAACTTTATAGGATTGATTTAGTTTAATTATGTTATATCCCTTTCTTACAAATACATAAGTCAAAATGACAGATAAGGACAAATGATTATTAGCTAATCGAGTTTTGTAGCGCGTTTATGAATAAGAGGGGTTAACCCCCTAACCCTAAAAGCTACACTCTAGAAAAACATTTTCTATGGCTACACAATTTAATGAAGTCATGCTAACACTAATTCCTCTTTTGAATTCAATGCCATAGGATCGGATTAAAAGTATAACTGCTGTTTAATTTGCTCTATTAAATGCAAGGACGAGAACTGGTTCATGAATGGCTGTCCAGGCCGAACTCTGTCAGGGGAAGAAGGGATTAAGTCCGAACGACACTCGGTGTATTCTCGCTGTGTTTGCCTAGCTAGTATTAGCTAGTGGAATATTTACATAGTGCATTGCGTTGCTTTGTGTGTTAAAGATGAATCAAATGACTCAAAGCTTAATGAATAGTAGTGTAAGAAGTTAGAACTAAACTTACGAACACCTTATTTGTATTTAACATCTTCACAATCTTCTACCGTCCATGCACAATTGCACCTAAGTAATACAAATTGGTTAACAACCTTGTAAGGATGATACATAAAGATTTTTAACGTCGGTGACATTTTGACACCGAGCGTTAGCGAAGTTCGCCGTTTCAGCTTTCGTATGTCCGGATGTTCATTTCAGGGGCCCGTTCCTCAAAATCTTGTAACTTGTAATACAAGCGGATGTCACATATATTCAATTTTAAGTTATGCTCGCGAGGTATACAGCTCACAGAGTCACTAGTTTAAAATTATTATAATCTTTTTCAGCGTTTAAAGTTGGTATTGGCACTCAGTCTTGTGTTTTTATAAGACTAAGAGTAACCTGGTTCCTCGAGTCTCGAGTGTCTCGACGCTGAAAAACGAAAACCCAAGACAAGCTATGATAGAGCACTGCCCTCTGCACGTGCCTACTTGCCTAGTGCATTGATAGCGTGAAGCCATGCACTCTATCTCTTTCAGTTACTTGGTAAGATAAGGATGCAGTGTAGAAGGTACCTTATGCCACCTTACCATACCTACATTTTTTCTTGCTAGTCTTCCGACGATGCAATGTGGGCATGAAAACATGCAAGTTCTTTAGGTAAGGTACCTATCCCTGAATGAGCCAATAGTCGGTTACATTGAGTAGTTTTTATGAAACGGTTTTGAAAGTTTCTAACGCACCATTTGCGTAATTTATTCTGCTTAACATAGCTTAATATATTCTGCGTAAAATGTTTTAAAAAGAATCCCAACTTAGAGCTGGAAAGCTGGAATTAAAATTTATCTCTAATCTCTAGTCCCTAATCCCTATGTAATTAAATGAAAGCTTGAGTTTTGAATATGGCTACCCGCATTTTGTTTTCTTCTATAAAATATGTATTTCGGTTCACAAAGCCAATCCCCAACATATCATATCACCTTAAGAGCGCTATTACATTTCGGCGTTGAGCGAGTTTAGGTATTTTACGCGCTGCGGCAGGCCGTGCGAGCTCAGTACGCCGATCCCTTCTACCACACTCGCACTACAATGATGGATTAAACATTCTTGATCCTTCGCGAAGCATATTGAAATCAACCATAACAACACTAACTGTACTTAACTTTTAAAGTTCTAAAACTGTTATTTGGTAAGTACGAAAATACTAAATGCAGTGCAAATGTACATAGGGGCTGTTCATAAATTACGTCATCTATTTTTGACGATTTTTGACCCCCCCCCCACCCCTCAAATCATCCAAAAATCAAGCTTCGGATGAATCTGTTTCCTCCTACGTCATGTTACCATCATCCGATGTCCAGACCCCCCCCCCCCCCCCCCTCCCATTTGAAACGACGTAATTTATGAATAGCCCCATACTTGTACTTATGAAGGTATATTACTCGAAAGAAATTATAGGTACCTACTCGCTCATTTACATGTTTCGTCATTGCATTTGGTACCTATAGGTTGTAAAGTTTGTATCAACGAGGGTTTAAAAACGAACTGGTACTGAGGATCTGATGATGATTAAGGTGGTCACGGATACCAATCAACCATGTAGTAACATGATTAGGCTCGTTTGATTCGTCTCAACAAGATCTTTGACACTGAAGATACACAGGGTCTGATGATGGAGCTGGAAGGTGGCCACGGGTACCAGTCTATCATGTAACTAAACAACTTCGTGTTTGGGCTCGTTTGATTCGTCTTAACAAGATCTTTGACACAAGACAGTACTCAGGGTCTGATGATGGAGCTGGAAGGTACCATTACCAATCAACCATGCAACTAAACCACATCGTGTTTAGGATCGTTTGATTCGTCTCAACAAGATCTTTGACACTAGGTGATACTCAGAGTCTGATGATGGAGCTGGAAGGTGGTCACCGGTACCAATCAACCATGCAACTAAACCACTTCGTGTTTAGGCTCGTTTTATTCGTTTCAACAAGATCTTTGACACAAGATAGTACTCAGGGTCTGATGTTGGAGCCGGAAGGTGGTCACCGGTACCAATCAACCATGCAACTAAACCATTTCGTGTTTAGGCACGTTTTATTCATCTCAACAAGATCTTTGACACAAGGTAGTACTCAGGGTCTGATGATGGAGCGCGAAGGTGGCGACGGGTACCTGTCTATCATCATCAGCTCCATCATCAGACCCTGAGTAGTATCTTGTGTCAAACATCTTATTGCGACGAATCAAATGAGCCCAAACACGAAGTGGTTCAGTTACATGGTAGACTGGTACCCGTGGCCACAGTCCAGCTCCATCATCAGACCCTGAGTACTAACTTGTGTCAAAGATCTTGTTGCGACAAATCAAACGAGCCCAAACACGAAGTGGTTCAGTTACATGGTAGACTGGTACCCGTGGCCACCTTCCAGCTCCATCATCAGATCCTGAGTACTATCTTGTGTCCAAGGTCTTGTTGAGACGAATCAAACGAGCCTAAACACGAAGTGGTTTAGTTGCATGGTTGATTGGTACCGGTGACCACCTTCCGGCTCCAACATCAGACCCTGAGTACTATCTTGTGTCAAAGATCTTATAGAAACGAATAAAACGAGCCTAAACACGAAGTGGTTTAGTGGCATGGTTGATTGGTACCGGTGACCACCTGCCGGCTCCATCATCAGACCCTGAGTACTATCTTGTGTCAAAGATCTTGTTGAGACGAATCAAACGAGCCTAAACACGAAGTGGTTTAGTTGCATGGTTGATTGGTACCGGTGACCACCTTCCGGCTCCATCATCAGACCCTGAGTATTATCTTGTGCCAAAGATCTTGTTGAGACGAATCAAACGAGCCCAAACACGAAGTGGTTTAGTTGCATGGTTGATTGGTACCGGTGACCACCTTCCGGCTCCATCATCAGACCCTGAGTACTATCTTAAGTCAAAGATCTTGTTGAGACGAATAAAACGAGCCTAAACACGAAGTGGTTTAGTTGCATTGTTGATTGGTACTGGTGACCACCTTCCGGCTCCATCATCAGACCCTGAGTACTATCTTAAGTCAAAGATCTTGTTGAGCCGAATCAAACGAGCCCAAACACGAAGTGGTTTAGTTGCATGGTTGATTGGTACCGGTGACCACCTTCCGGCTCCATCATCAGACCCTGAGTACTATCTTGTGTCAAAGATCTTGTTGAGATGAATAAAACGAGCCTAAACACAAAGTGGTTTAGTGGCATGGTTGATTGGTACCGGTGCCCACCTTCCGGCTCCATCATCAGACCCTGAGTACTATCTTGAGTCAAATAAATACATATAGAATGTCAGGTCGTTTCAAATATTTTTAATCCTGTCCGGTAGTTTATTAAACTGTACCATTATAAATGATAATACTATAAAAACGGTGCTAGGATCAAAGTCTCTCGTTGCGGTTTACACGCACACAGTATAGCGTTTTACACGGCGCCCGCCGCACACAATGATAAAAAACCTCGTCGTCGCCGTTGAAAATGTGCGGAGCCGACCGACACACGTCCTGCCTCTACAAGCTCTGCCGCGGCACTGAGCTGGCGCAGCGCGCGTCATCGGTAATATAGAGTAGTTTTCAAAAAATTGCCAAAAAATTATAGTAGAATTTCATAAACACTAATGTATACCAACAGTATAAGCAAACGTTGCAGATTGCTTGAGTATGAAAATGACTTCGATATTAAGTAGATTTTCGTAGGAATTGACACTTGTTTCTGAGAGAAAATCGAGTTCGTTTTACTTTGATTTTCTCTTTCTCAAAGGTATGTAGGAAAAATATAGTTTGATATGCCTAAAGTACAGGGTATTAGTAATACAAAATAGCCAGGTTTAGCAGAGTAAAATTCTCAACATTTCCAAATAAGAGCTCGCCATTCAGTGCTTCACGGGGTTTTTCGGAAACGACCATCAGAAAAAAAATCATTACTAATTTAATAAGTCCTTTTTCTAATATTTACAACGACATTTATAAAGATAAGAAGACGCTTTTACTGGAACAAGTACTCATTGTTTCTAATAATGAGCGCAAAGTCCTGAATTTCGTCGACTAGTATCATCAATTTTGCATTATTTCGACTTTTCTTGTAAGAGCGCTCTTAACTATAATCCTAAGTGGCTAAATCACGGCCAACTGCATTCGCTCAATACAAAGCGACAAATAAACTAATTTAGCAGCAATTTTTCAATATACGCGGGCGGTGAGGATAAACTTCTTTCCTGATATTAAAAGTCTTATGTGCAATTTCAAATTGTAATTTTACGTCGTTTTGGATTTGAGGTGTTGCTCACCCACATTCCCCACAATGTCCACGCACGGCACGATGCTCAGATGTTATGCAATGGAGAGGTAGGTGCGTTGCCGTGACAACATGAAACCGGAGCGTATAATTTATCTAGATGTGGGCGATATATTGGTACAAGGTGAAATAAAGCGTCGTGGTTTACTACGGTGGAACCATATGGTTTATCAACAGGAGGCCTACCGTAAAATGTAACTATTTTGCTCTTGGTAATTGTGCTACAACAGTTATGTGATGGTCTACTTTAAATCGGCATATATGTCAACATACCTATCACAATATAACAATTTTAACATTATTTTCAATATCGTATTTTGGACACAATTTACGGTACCGTCGGTACCGTATTCTCTGTCTATCCTCTCTAAAGTTCAGAATATCCATTCCTTATCCCTTGGGGATAGACCGGTAGATTTTTACTTGTCCATGCATTGTCTATGTACCTGAAATGTAACGCTACAGTAAATTGACAATTATTGTCAAGTTCATCTAAGTGAATAGAACATATTCGAGATGAGATCCAGTTAAGATGAATGATGATAAACAAGACGTCATGACGTGTCTATTTCATTTTAACGCAAATGTTAATCGGAATTTATACATTTATCGCGAATGGTTGGCAGTGAAATGGAAAGGTCATTTTCCTTTCACTAGGAATTAGTAATAAAACTGTACGTAAGGTCAGTTTAAAGAAACTATGATAATGTTACGTACGTGTTATGGTTAGGTTCACATAAAACACCACCACGCCGTTCGTTCGATGTACACCACGTTCTCATATAAAACGCAGCTCATCAAAAATTATTTATGAACATATGAAGGAGCATAGGAATTTACCTAGATGAGGAATAAATAAATAGTTCATATTTTTAAACAAACAATTGCGTTTGTGACAGTTTATGTTCTTTCAAAGCCCAGCAAGTATATTTTGAAGATTAATAAGTTGTGGTTTTAATTTTCAAAGTCTGTGCAGACTTGCAGAGTTAGCTTGGTCCGACTCTATTAAATAGCTGGGTCTCTTGTGGCCCTTGTGGGTGCCACGTAAAGGCCTAAGACTACATACTTCTGTTATCAGAAAGCACCGTGATGCAAGATCTCGCGATAAGATTCGGTAGCGGGTCAACGACCGCGACGCTTACGATGCGTATATGCGTGTGCGCAACGCACGTGCGCGAGATTACTTTAATTAGGACTATATCTATTAACATGCTCATCTAATTACGCTGTTTATTAACGGACTCCCATTGCTGTTTACTTTTTTTTGGGTTTCTGTCACTGACAATATTCAAATAGGCAGTACTATAAAGGTTTGCAACCTTAAAGGGGCCCACTGATTAACAGTCCGCCGGACGGTATCGGCCTGTCAGTTAGAACAAAATTTTGACAGTTCCGAACAACTGACAGGCGATACCGTCCGGCGGACTGTTAATCAGTGGGCCCCTTTACAGCCTTTTTGATCCACTGTTCAACTACTGAGCCAGTCACTACTGGCTAGGTACTTTATTTGATTTTAGAATCTGATCTCGCTGTCAAATGGAACGGGGTGCGGATCGGCATTCCTAAAGAGGCAGCCATCAAGACTAGCCGAACATTATTATTGTAATTTAGCTGAAATATATGAAAAGAATATAAAGAAGATCAACAATGTGCGTTTAATCATCTTCCACATCCTCCCTGCTAGGTCGTATCCCTTTACAGTAACAACAATGTTTAAATAAGTAGACAGTTAGTTACGTCTGTTAAAAATAATGTTCATAAATGGTTCATAACTATCCAAAGTCCCATTACGCTTCGTTCATTAAGCAGCTGTGCTTGGAATCCCGAGCACGCGCGTCACCACGCGACGCGACGCGTGCTTTGTTTGCCGGAATCCAAACATATCAGTTACCTGTTCCTGCTGGTCACGTTACTGCACTACTAATATCTACCTACTGGCATATCTTTATTGTGATATTACATTCAAATGTATCTAAAAAGTATGGTACCTATCCTATCCATTACTTTGGTGCGTGTTACTTGTTCAATCTATTCCAAAATTGTTAAATTAAAATTGTCGTTAATATTATGTTCATAGTTAGGTCACAGAATAAATAATTGTACTAGGTACAGAAGACTCACTCTCTAACAAAACGCGTCTGTTACGATCAGCACAGATATGGCCGCTAGGTGGCGACAGCGCCACGCGCGGCTTATGGCAAACCCCAAAATTGGGGCCGAACGGATGTACTTTTAGCTACCTGTAGCAAAGCGACGAAATCGCGGAGTGAGCCACGCCTGGTTAGGTTAAAATTTTGGTTTTACGGGTACGGGTAGGTACCCAATGTGTCTATTTGTGTTGTTCATAAGTTTAATTGAGACAGCAGTAATCGAATGCTATAGCCGTCAGCTCTTCGTATGTACGTTTTAGAAATGTTCAATTAAAATTTTAATTGAAATTGCTGATAAATAAAATAGGTCAATGTATTTTCAATTTACTGTCATTCACTCTGCCTTTACTTTTAAATGCCCATACATGCCCGTTAAAAAGAATGCTATACGGAGAAGACGAACGATAAGGGAATACAAAGAAAGTTCTTTAGTTTTATGAGTTATTAGTTATTACCGCTTCTTTGACTTTAACAGTTACATCCGAATCTTAAACAAAAGCGTGTAAATTCTATGCCAGTGATGAATAATGCAAAAGTGAATTCTAGTACACGGGAGATATGCATACGGTCGAGTTGGCGTAGTGCGCTCGGTCTCAATGGGGAAGTTCAACGCGAACTTCGGCGTACGCGAAGAACTTAAACCGTCTCGCGTCTTTCAGAATGCGGGGTGTTAAATTGCTACGAAAACAATCTAAGACTAGCGAACTTTGGACTTAATAAGTATTTTGGTGTCTATAGCTATATAGTTGATCTATATTAACCTTCTTTCTAAATGATCTAAACGACACCCCTACAAGGAACATAGCATTAATACTTTTGTTGCGAAATAAGTGCCTATTTAACTTCAGTTTTTAAACAAACGACATTTTATCAATTATCATATACTTACACAAGTCTTTAAGCTGCTTAAGTTTGACGTTTCATTAATTTCGGTCTGTTCTAAAAGAAATGGCGCCTTAACAAGAGATAAAATCCAACTTTTAACACGCAAAGCGGTAGAAATTTTACAGGTTCTTATTAGGGAAATATAGAAAATACTCCAAATTTTCTCTTCAACGTTCCATGAGTAGTGCCGTTACTATATAAAAATGATACTTCATTTAATCAACTTATAATTATGTATACTTAGGTATGTTTCAAGGTATTTATTTATTGTTATGAATGTTATGATTTTGAGGTTTTATTTATTTTAAAATATTTTTTAAAAGATACACAGACAATCCAGTAGCCGAATACCTACTAATCGGATTATACTACTAGACTCGCCAATTATTACACCTACCGAGTACCGACCATTGTTTAGCGCATCCTTATCGCCCATTGTTTTCATGCTAATTACATAATTACAATAATCAGACCTGACACTTCTGTCCGACTTCACACTTCTTTACTATTTATAAACCTAAAGTATAACCTAACTTAACAATAATGTATTTATTACAGAGGCCTGTAGTTTTTCTGTAGGCATACTCAGTCAATCATGCAATTTAGGTCGAATGAGAAACCTAAATGTTTACTGTTTAGTTTACCATCAAAAGATCTTTACAAACCCAGGCTTTAAATTGTCTTACGTATTTATTGGTCTTTCTATTCTTGAGTATTCATTGATTCATCACGGTTATTTGCTGGTATACCTATTTCTAAGGTATCCCCCGTGTTAAACTTACAATAAGTACATGCTCATTCATATCCATTCAACCACAAGCTTAGGGATTGAAAGCCGTGATACGGCCGATATAATATGAACAAAAGTACTTGTCTGTGTCTACCTCATCTACCTGCTGAGCACATTGTTGTCAAAGATTAAAGATGTCCCATTACAGTTTAATCCTGGGAGAACGAAGTAGTTTATTCATCTTTGAGGTAACTTAGCCTTTATTATAATTATTATAATGAGCCTGTTGTGTCCCACTGCTGGGCAAAGGCCTCCCCCCTCTTCTTCCACTCGTCCCGGTTTTGAGCTACATCTGGCCAGTCTCTCAAAAAGGAGTCCAAGTTACCCCGTCATCGCCGACGAGGTCTGCCGGATCCCCGGTGTGACTCGTGGGGCACCCACTCTGTGGTTAACTTGGCCCACAAGTCGTTCGGCATGCGGCAGACATGACCAGCCCAGTCCCACTTTAGCTTGGCCGCTTTTTGAGCTACATCTATTATCTGAGTTTTTGAGCGCAGCGTGGTGTTCCGGATGCGATCCCTTAGTTTCACACCTAATATGCTGCGCTCCATAGCTCTCTGGCAAACCCCGAGTTTGGACTTCTGAGCTTCCGTCAAAGACCAAGTCTGAGCACCGTAAGTGAGGACTGGAAGTATGCACATGTCCATGAGCCTACGTTTGAGAGACAGAGGTAGGTCTCCCTTCATGAGGTGTTTCATGGACCAATAGCTCTTAACTCTAACTTAGCCTAATCACTAATATAGAAACAATATAATCGTTTTATTTCTCTTTATGTCCGATTAATTAAAACCTATAATTTTTACAAGGAATAAAACAGCCTCCTTGAATTATAAGTTTAGACTCTAAACTTTAGAGTATAAGTACTATAAGTAGATTAAATACGTACCCGTAATGCATGCAATGCATCCCACTCTCAGGAAGAAATTTCGGTGAATTGGAACTTTAAGACAGTTTTTTTGGTTAAATAGAGTTATTGTTTTGTGGTAACGAAAAGATTTGCTTATTGTATTCGATGAACGTACAAACGGACAAAATTACACTTCGATGGATAATCATCCGAAAAATAAATAATACGCACAATGTATGGATTGGTTATGGATACCTTAGTTTGATTTAGATACAATTGAATGCCAATATTAAACTTAGACGGACGGAATAGTTTCAGATTGGCCTAGGTCAATCAATATAGGCTATCGGCTATCGCTGTGAACGGCAGTTTGCCTTGATAACAAAGTCGTTATGCACCGGATGCTATCGCAATACTATTTCATTGATAAGGTAGATTTCAGGGTGCTTGATAAGATATTCAAACAATTTGCTTAACTTGAGGATGAATAATTCATTCATAATGAAATACTTAATTAAGCTGTTTTTTTTGCCTTTATTTTTTGTATTCATTTATAAATGTTAACTTTCTTCCTCTTGTTTTTCTTATTTGTATAAAAAGTTATCGAATAAATTTTGGATACCAAATTAGTACGATAGAGCCTATAATATTTTGTAAAAGCCGTGATAAAGCTAATAGTCCTACCACTACCAGTACTACCACCAGAACCAGACCCCAGTAGGGCTACCGCCAATACCGAAAATCGTCAATTGCGGGCATTTTTCTCTGTCACTCTAATTACGCCTTCATTGGAGTAAAAGAGTAAGATCCCCGCAATTTGCGTATTTCGGTTTTCGCGGTAGCCCCTCAGACCTGATTCAATCTCGCTAAGCAAGTGTGTAAATCATTTCTGATCGGTCCATAGCTCTCGTACGCGAACATCTGTCCGCGGCGGCCAATCAGGAGCGTGCTGTGCGCGCATCTGTCGGGATGCCCGAGTGCCCAGGCGCACACCCGCGCTTTTTGTTTCCTTTGTTGCTATTTTTTGTCCTCGAGTGGAGGGAGGGATATTTGAAGGGATTAGTTATGCTAACAATACTGATTAATTAAGCTTGAATATTTGAATATAGAACCGTTTGTTTCCAAACAAGCGGTTCTATATTTTGGTCAGAGTTACCCAAGTACGTTGGTTGCACGTGATCACGTGGTAAAAAGCTAAAAACTTTAAATAGGCATACACTAACTACTGAGGAATAAAAAACACATAATTAAATCACATAATACTTACCTATATTGACAATCATCGTGGTTATTTCAATTAACCCAAAAAAGTAATTTCGTTTCAAATGTCACGCCTATCAAGACATACGTACATCTTTATAACTTGGACGTGATGAGCGAAGAATCAAATAAACACACAATAAAACTGTTCCCTAATTGGTTTACCGGATTAACGCGGCCGAGGCAATCGGCCTAATATAGAATAAGCCGTTATTGTTCTAACGGCTCTATTACCAAATGCCCCATTTGGGTTCACAATCTGACTCATGGAATTAGATACAACATGACATATGGTGAAGAAAACTATTAAAAATGGATGAAACTCATAAGTCGTAAACTTGCAATTTACTAATAGGTACGACTTAGAAGTAATTATTGAGTCTTTTGGAACCATCACTCAAATAAGTATGTAATGAATTGGTCCCAAAAGACTCGGAAATTGGACGTCTATTACTTAGATAATGAGACTAACCCTATTTTTAAGGACACGTGGCGTGAAAGAAAGAAGAAACTTGTTTGGCTTACAGAACAATCAGATGAAGCTTTCTATACTTGGAACCCTTAGACTGAAACTATTAAGTAACTTATCTTAAGAGATATCTACTTATGTATCTCTTCTATTTTAAGCGGACATAAATACAAGAGCTGTCTCTAATTACTACGGTTGTTTTACTCCGATTTCACCACACGGCCAATTAGATCCGGAAACATGAATAAAACGTTAACGAAGGCGACTTAATTGCTGTGAGTAATTGTCCTAGTATGTCACACATCTCGCAAGCTCTCCATATTAAACTTTGAATCGTATATTGTTCTGAAAACAGCTTTAATTCAAAGCGATAAGATGTATTATTTATTGCCACATCCTCGTAACAATTTTATTGGAACCTAGTTTCTAGTGAGGAGTATAGTACCTACTGTCTAGGCACAGACAACGGCTTTGGTATTTAATGTTCTTTGTATGAAAGAATAGACTCAGTTTCAGGTGTATCAGGAGTTCTCTACCGGTGAGGCTATTTACTATTGGTACCAAAGAACCGCTATCAAAAAGGTTGGGAACACTGATATCACTAAGCGCCAGTTGCGCCAACCACATTTGGCGGACTAATGAAAGCCCTTCAGCAGTGAACTATGAAGTTTCCTATAGTACCCAAGTACAATAATATTCTGACAGTGATATATGGTAATATCATACGGTTTGGAGCAACTGACCCTAAATTAGGTGTGTTAGCGGACTGGTTTATTTTAATATTTGCGAAACTCTCTTACCTCTGCTTAGCGCTAAAAAAAAGTACCTACTCTAATTTATATAATATAACTATTCAAGTAGACATCTTAAATTAATACCTATATGTTCTTATTTACCACTCTATAATTGACCGGAGCGTAGCGAAGGTCTACGTTTCGACTGGAGCATTTTGCTTTTGTATGTCCGGATGTTCTCCTCTACAGGTCGCAATTCTTAACCGAATCTCGTGAAATTTTGTGACTGGATTCTATGTCTAAATAAAATTTTTTTGTCCGTCCGGTTTTTTGATTTTTTTTTAAATGGCGGAGTCGTGATAGCTCGCGCCTAAACAAATAGTGGTATCGTTACTATACGAGTGTTTTCTTTTTGAGATATGTTTATAGATTTAATGGCCAAAAATTCAGAAAATTTATTTCGCTGGTTTCGGAGGTATTGAGATATGTATTTAATTTTAACTAATTTTAATTTGAGAAGGAGTAGCTAAATTTCGTCAACCCATCTAAGAACTATTTGGCTCAGTTTGAAAACGTTCGCTTTTTCTGTTTGCACAGAGGGTCTGGGTTCGATCCCCAGTAATTGTATGCTGGGATATTATAACTTTTTGTATTTTTTTACACATAAATTTCGTATTGTTTTTTTTTAATTTACTATATTTAAAGCTCTTAGCACCATGTTATTTAAAGCTCTGCTCGCGAGGTCTACAGCTCACAGAGCCACTAGTCATAATTTCTCCTGCAGCTGTAGACTTCATGCGGCCTAATATTAACGTGCTAAGTTAGATTCATTCAAATTCTCCACGGGCCAAGCCCAACAATCGACCACAACTGTTGTAAAATTCCCCCGCTTCATTACAAAGTAGGTCGAGATGCTGTAACTAGTGCAAAGGGTGCTGGGCTGTGGCTACAATGTGTAGGAAACGCCGTAACAATATATGCTTCCCATAGACTTTTACGCCATTTTTCTTCTAGCTAAATAACCGTGCTAAAAACTCTTGTCTCGCTACTCAATGGGTCGTTTGACTACGCGCAGAAATAAGCTTTGTGTGCACTTATGCTTGGCAGCATTTTTACGAGGACGGCAGTTAGTCTCTGTACATATAACTTTGAAAGGGATTCCTGAGTTGAACTTAGCTGCATAGCGTCCTACTAGCATAGTTTCCTTTGAACAAAAGAAGTGAAGAGGCTGCGGAATGTTTTCTGTACGATAATTCTACCACAAAGCTTCCTGTTTCATAACTAGAATAATGCTACGTTCAGAGTTGTAGAATTTACGAGTTCGCAGCTTCCTATTTAAAACATTTGCAGAAAATGAACATTTGTTTTAACCAATCTAATTTTTTTTACAGGATCAGTGCTAGCCGAGGATGAAACGATAGGTCCGATCTTCATGAAAGAACCCCCGAACAGAGTGGACTTTAGCAACACGACCGGCGCCGTAGTGGAGTGTGCGGCTCGAGGATCCCCTACTCCTGACGTCATCTGGGTCCGATCTGATGGTACCGCTGTAGGCGACGTGCCTGGCTTGCGACAGGTGAGAAATAGACAGACATATTCTAGTCTTAGAGCTATAAGAGCCATAGAACTGAGTGGACTAAAACGACCGGCGCCGTAGTGGAGTGATGCGGTGCGGCTCGCGGAAGTCGCGGATACTCCTAAAGTCATCTGGGTCCGATTTGATGACGTAAATCTGGTCTTAGACCTATAAGAGCCTTCAAACCGAATTGAATTCCAGTGATTTTACAGCAGTAACTGCTCGTCGTTCGTCCATTCTATATATCTTCTGGGTTGGTATTTCTGTACGCGATTCTACGCTTAGGTAACAAACCAAGGGATGGCCTATCGAAATCATCGAAAATATACCTGGTCTATATGTGTGTTACTTTTTTTATCGTTATGTTATGTATATGTTATGTAGGATAGAATGTAGACATTCTCTCTAAACCAGCTTTAAACATTCATAAGTTAATCGAACTCGGCACGGAAATTAATCTCCAAGTTGAACACATGTTCGGTCAATAAAGCAAGCCGACGTCCCGAGCAAGCGAAACGGCAAGCATTCGCTAATAATAGCTGACCCAATATGAGTCCGGAACGTGAGAACTCCATTTGGACTTGTATTTCCTAACGCCAGCTTTTCTTAACACTTTAATAGTTATTTGTTTTACAAGGGGGCAAAGTTGTTGTTTAACTGCTCGTGCTAATAATTGATACCCGAGCAAGCGAAAGATTCCAAAATTGAACCACGAGCATAGCGAGTGGTTCGAAAAATGGAATCTTGAGCGTTGCGAGGGTTTCAAAGCACGAGGGTTAAACAAAATTTGCCCCCGAGTGAAACACAAAATTTTTCACCACACCAACCTGAAGCAAATATTAAATGTAAAATATCAAACAAAATCAAACCAAATCAAATCCAAATGAATGTAATTAAAAATGTATCATCCAAAATCATCATTTAAAAGTCATTTCTACCAGCAAACATAAGAAACCAACTCAAAATTTGCATTTGATTACTTTGTCTCACATGTGAATAAAATGCAACTTTGCTATCAGTTTTTAAAGTGCAAAGTAAGCCTTTCCGAGCTGGTGTGGTGAAAATGTATTTCTGGAAGTCTCAACTTAGATAATTTTAGAACTGACATGTCTATTATGAGACTATTTTTGATAAGAATGCGGTAATATTTACAAGAAAATATAAGATTCAATACTCTTTCGAGCTCTTTATTAGCACACCTCAGTAATAGTAGTTTATGTGACTGCTACATAATGAAAGGCATCAAAATACAAGTGTGGGTTTATGAAACGAATGAAATGAGTTTCATAATAGTATCACACGAGTGTTTTAATGCCTAATTATGTACAGTTACATACACTGCTTTATCTACACCCAT
This sequence comes from Cydia splendana, assembly GCF_910591565.1. Lineage (NCBI taxonomy): Eukaryota > Metazoa > Arthropoda > Insecta > Lepidoptera > Tortricidae > Cydia > Cydia splendana. Next base: position 30,332,595 of record NC_085960.1, on the reverse strand, counting down.
ATTATAAACTTTCTATGATATATTCACTAACCTCATATTACAGCCGACATTGGGGCACTTTCCTCTCTGGCGGAACTCGCGGATATGAGCTGGCGTCTCCGAAATATCTTTATCGCACAATTTACACGAAACTTTTGTTATAGTTACTTTAAAAACAACAAAACAAATTATTTTTTACTTACAAATTAATTAAAATATAAACTGTACGTCAAATGGCGGCAAAGGAAAACTTTTTTCACGTATATCACGCATCCGTAGTTTTTTTTAATTCAGAGACAAACTAGAGTCGGGGTCGATTACCATATCGTCCGATACCAACTTACATACGGGATTTGTCAATATTGTATGCAATTGTCATTTGATTTCGAATAAAACGTCATGACCACTGATATTAGAATAGGGGTCAAATCAAATTGCTTTTTTTATTCAGAGATGTTCGAAATTTAAAATGCATTACCAAATCGATTTTGATATAGTAATGAAGCTATTACCACATTTTCACAGATAAGAAATTTGCTGTAACAAAACAGTTTATCGTAATGTGGGCCATTATTTACGGATTTTGAAGGCGTCATAGAGAGTTTATGATATGTGTGTAGATAAAAGATACAACTTAATGAAGAACAATTGATTAAAGATAAAGGCAGACAACAATTAACTGGACTCGAAATAAGGCAAAGGATTTCAATTACCCAACATGCGTAAAGTTTCGTTATTTAACAAAATGGAACCATCATTCAATCAATAAACAGACAACTGAAACTCACATAAGTAATTCTACTTTCGCTATCGGGGATGTTCCCTGCCTTTAAATAGACAAGAAATACGGAGACAGATCGATTAGATTAAGTCCCGATTTGTCTAGCCAAGAATAGGGTTTAATCTGGTTTAATCCAATTATAGTTCTGCTATTTTATTTTTGACCTCCACGGGTCATTAGTAAATTAATCTTCGGATAAGTCCGTTCATATTTAAATGCATGGAATATTTGTATTATTTTACAGTGTGTCAGTGTCCCATGGAACAACATCTGCCGGTTTCTAAACGTTGTAACTTACTTTCTGTTTATCCTCACCCTCATTATAAAGGATTACATTCATAATGTGTCCATCTAATTTTGTAGCTCGCTGTATAGGTATTGAGAGGTGGTCTGTATTCAGCAAAATAACTTAATACTGTAGATGTTACTCACCATTGTCCTCCTCCTCAGGTCCTGCCGAACGGCAACCTGGTGTTCCCGCCGTTCCGCGCCGAGGACTACCGCCAGGAAGTGCACGCGCAGGTCTACGCGTGCCTCGCGCGCAACCCCGTCGGCTCCATCCACTCCCGCGACGTCAACGTGCGAGCTGGTAATACATACAAACATTCATGCAATTATTTTGTTGTGAGGTATTGGTGTTTGGTTGGTGCCGTACGCTGCGATAGCGTCAGTGTATTAAGTCAACCATTTTGTTCTGTTTTGTATGGTGCAATAAAAGTTTAAATAAATAGGATGTACCTATTGTAAAACAACAAAATGTCTATAGAACATGACGATGTACGCAACGTATGGCGTCAACTGCAGAGGACTAAAGCCTTCGAAACACCGCACATGCAAGACTTGCGGTAATTCAAGTCAAGAGGAAATGTGACTGAAATTAACATTTTGATCACTATACTATACATAAGATTTTAGACTAGACAAGATTTAAAAAAAAAAGTTGTGTGAACAGAACGCCAGCTCACATTTTCTCTTTACGTCCTATCCAGGCGTAGAGTCCACCTTGGCGAGTCTACAGGGCGCAGTTATGCCTTAGAGGCAGCAAGCCTTATTTAGATCTCAGATCACCACAAAGCTCCGTCCTATAGAATCACGACCCATCTTGTGAAAGTACTTAAAGCTGGCAAAAGGACGTAGTGGACTTAACTATTTTGTCTGTACTTACGTCTTTTTGTCGCTGAAATTTTACCTGTAAGAGTATTAGTACCTGCCAGTACCATCAAAATAAGCATCAGCAATGCATTGCATACTATACTTACTTAAAGTTATCAAGAAGTGAAAACGTAGAAAACTAAATAAAGACTGCCTTAGCAAAGTGTCTGTTTAAACTATATGTTATCCAAATTAACGCCATTATTTCGTAATGTTGCCATAAAACAAGCAATCCACATACAGCATAAAACACTGTAACATCGTTCCTGTAACTCTGTTTAGATCCGACCAGTTCGCTACAGTAGTTTACAACTAAACATAGGCCGTTGTATAAACGAGCCAGCCAAATGAAAATGACTCCTACCTCGTCCTCTTACGGTCTATGTAAGTAACACGGAGAATCTAAAGTTACAGTAATTGAACACGTTTGAACTATACACGGAAGACCATTTATCAAACAAGATATCTCACTTCAAACATGCTCGGACCGTTGACTTATGACCCGCGGTCGTTTGTAACCTAATACGACTGTGACATGATAAAAGAATTATGTTTCATACTCGTATGGCGAGATATGCCGAGATAGGCCTACTTGGAGAAAGTTAAGATGCGATGTCACATTGCATGGATTTAGTGTCATATATTTGTACCTACGGGGAAAATCACCCGCCCGATCTAGCAGAATAACACTCAAAAATGTAACACACCGTAAACCGGGGGGAAAAGACACGATTTTCAACTTCAAGGACGATTTTCGCCAATAATCCAAATGACAAAATAAAAATTTTTGACATCATTTTATGAGTCTTGGTTAGTTTTTCAATTTTGCATTTGCGAAACCAATTTTGACCCACCCAATTCAGAGAAAATCAAAGAAAACTACCTGTTTTCTCCATACCCTCAAATCGGGGTCGATAGACACACGAAAGGGTTGAATAGAAATATGAAGTTTTAGTTGTCATAAGCATCGAATTTGGTTAGGTTAGGTTTGGTATAGTTTTTTTGCAAAAAAATGTTTCATTATAGAGAAAATTGGTGATATTATTTATTATTTAAATACTACAGAATTACTGATACCAGGAACAGAATTACTGATACAATATTACCAGGCTAGCTAACTTTAACTACGTTAATGTCACTACATTTACCGCTAGAACAAAGTTCAGACAGGCTTCATTTGTTACCTCGGTAAGGTCATACTTTAGAGTCATAAAAATCTAACTTTTACGTAGTTTGATTAACTTCTTTTGGTATCAATGTAGAGAATAAATAGTCTACTATATACGTATTCCAAAAAATCTAATTTTAGAGATGTACGTTTTTAAATATAACAACTTGAAAGAAAAAGTTCAAAATTTCTCTATTCGCCCCGCGTTTTTGTTGACCCCGTTTTACGGTAGTTCACAAAGTTTTCTTATTTTCACATCACGTCAAGAAGCTTTACTTAACTTTTTCTAAATTATGTATTGTTCACCTGTGCTCGTGTTGTTGACTAATAAAAAAAAAGCGGCCAAGTGCGAGTCGGACTTGCCCATGAAGGGTTCCGTAGCAGCAAGTAACATAATAAAATTGCGGTTTTCGATTTATGGCGTATTAAAAAAACTACTTACTAGATCTCGTTCAAACCAATTTTCGGTGGAAGGAAGTTTGCATAATGTATGTACATCATATGTGACGTCCCACGGTCAAAGGTACCTTATGGCGGGTATGGAGTTATGCATACCCCAGTAATCTACAATAAATAAGCTGTCGATAACACAAAAGATCAACCTTCTAGGTTGCGTAGTTACAGAGATATGATTTTTTGAAAATAATGTTGTGAAATTAGCAACTTTACGATAGAGAAGTTTTAAGTTTAGCCGCCTAAAAAACTATGTTCCTGAAGTAAGTTACATAGTTGACTACAAATAATAATACCTTATATATGTGAGATTAAAAAAATATTGCGACTTGTTCTGTAATGCAAATAGAAACTTTTGATATCGACTGATTTATGTGTATACTAGCCAATCTCTTGAAAATAAAGTTTTATTTCATTTTCACGATTGATTGCAATGAGCTCTCAAGATTTAAATTTTATCTATTAGAAAACGACACTGACAGACAGTTTAAGCAAAAAACAATACCGATTTAGAGGTGAAAATGTATTTTCTGACTTTTTCATATAAAATCACAAAATTGAATATTTTTACTTTTAATGTGACACACAATCAATTTTTCTGAGCACATATGAAAGAAATTCTGTCATTCAAATGAAATAAATCCTAAAACCCCAACTAAATACTATATTTAACCCCTTATGCCACTTTAAACTTACATAACAATAACAGTATTTGCTCCATACATTTACGAAAAGGTACCTTATGGAAATAAATCTAATAATACATCACTACAAAATATCAATCATATTACAGTTTATCTTTTATGAATAGAAAATATTAATTTACATTAAACTGCCCCAAATTTAATTAGTTCTTCGTCATAATAATCTTAAAAAAGACCAATAATTTGTATGTAATGAAAAGGTACCTTGTGATTAAGTTACATGATGAGGCATGATGATGATGGAACAGTTAGGATAAACTAATAATATTTTGGGGTTAAGATGGTATAAACCGTCTATTTCTTATCAATAATATATTTCGGTTGCTATTGAAGATAAGCGGCATTGAGGTTCAATGACCTCAGATATTCCATAAGGTAATGCGTCGGGTATTGGCATTTTTCAGCAAACCAATGGCTGATTTACTGCATGCGACCAAACCAAATGAAGATTATTCTAGTTAAGAAAGACTTGACGAGAGTAACTTTGGTATAATAGCAGGCTACTTGGATTTGTAATGTCGGTCGATGTACGGTTATAATATTTGCGAGGCGCCCCAACCAGAACTGAAATTATCAAATTAGTTTTGCAGAATGCTAATACAGTTCTCTACCAAACTTCTTTTCCCGTATTGACTAGTTTTTTTGGGAATTTTCAATCTTTTTTCCATAAGGTACCTTTTCTACTAAACTCTGAGACGACATTACTAGGCTTATAACTAACTTATAACAAAAATAAAAACAGGTAAACAAACGTTACGCATTAAGGTTTCAGATCACACAATAAAAAAAAATTGAGCATTTTTTCACCTCTTTACAAAACATTTCATATCTCCGAAACTAGAAACCCTCATAAGGTACCTTTTTCCGTGGAACGTCACATATATTTTGTTTAGTTTTATTATTCTCTTATTTTAGAAGTTACAGGGGGGGGGGGGGCACATTTGACCACTTTGGAAATGTCTCTCGCGCAAACTATTCAGTTTAGAAAAAAAAATATTAGAAACCTCAATATCATTTTACCTATAGCCATGAATACCCCACACGTATGGGTTTGATGAAAAAAAATTTTTTGAGGTTCAGTTCTAAGTATGGGGAACCCCCAAAATTTATTGTTTTTTTTTTTTCTATTTTTGTGTGAAAATCTTAATGCGGTTCACAGAATACATCTACTTACCAAGTTTCAACAGTATAGTTCTTATAGTATCTGAAAAAGTGGCTGTGACATACACGGACGGACAGACAGACGGACAGACATGACGAATCCATAAAGGTTCCGTTTTTTGCCATTTGGCTACGAAACCCTAAAAAGTAGGTAAATGTATTTCCCGACGTGTATTTCAATTTCAGAATAAACATACATCGTTAATCAACAAGCTCTGGAAACTACAGCTACAACGATAAGCCCTTGTCACAGCCACGGCCCTTGATTAGTAATCAAGTAACAATTGTCGATGCACTTTATTGGGCTGTCGCGCCGTGTCACGGCCCGCTGCCCTTCGGGGGGCGAACGGTCAATTAAATAATCACCTCGCGGTGAAGGACCGCCTATTCAGGCGTAGAGTGATGCTGTGCGTTTGTGATGAAAGGTCGTATGGGTCAGAATAATTTGTAATCTATGTATTGATAAATTTTAACTTAGCCCCAAAAGTTTATCTTCCTATGGTCAAGAAAATATTTGTTTTTTGCCAGTAAAGCGGCCGTACTTATGCTTGACGGCAACTCACCACAGGGACGTGGTGTTTGGTATATTTACTAGGGCAGAGTAATTCCTAACCTTTTCAATATTTTTACCAATGTGACGTAGGTATCAGAGAAACTGATTTTGGCTGCTAGAATTTCGTTTTTAATGAAAAACAGACACTTTACTAAAGGAACACTGTGTTGTTTTCAACTGTAAAAGCTTCAGTTGACAGACATGTAAATAAATGCAAATGTACTTCCACCCGTATTGAGTAAACGCGTCATGTAAACAATGCTATTTGCTGATGTAACACCCACCTGTTGTATAGCAAATGTAACTCATCGGCAGCGTGGAACTCAAGGCTACTGATAAGGACATTTTGCGATATTAAACATTACGGATATGATGGTCGCAGTTATCCTCGATAGCGTGATAATCGCAACGGTTGCTACTTTCTATCAAGCGGTGTTAGAAAGCGACAGTTGTTTTATCGCGCCGATAACAGCACCCATTATACGCTGTCAGGTTAGATTAAACTTTGATTTGAATTCGATAATATCGAAGCATAATAAAGACGCAAAGCTGCACCACCTTAATCTGCAGTTCTAATATGTACGCTACCTAAACAGTCAGAAATATACTGACCGACTGACACTGACTTGGCGGTCATAGAAATGTATAATATCAACAAATTTTTGCACAAGTTCATGTACTTATACGAAAAAAAACCACGGTGTATAGCTGCGACGGTGATTTTCCTGGTGCAGCGTTGCGTCTCTTGAATTGGAATTGAAAATATACATTGTTTTCAATATGTTATTGTAAAGTTTTTATTACAGGATTAAACTTATGAATTGTATGTGACTCATGAATAGTACAGTCAGTTACAGTTGAAAATTCGTTGTGAATTTACTTAGATTCATAATATTTAGATTTTACTATTCATGCAGATCGAGAAAACCATCTTAATTAATGGCAATAGGTGTGTTTTTTTCTAACAGGTTTTATAATATCAGTAATATTTGGGACTAAATTTATAATTTTCTTTGTGGTACAAAACTATTCAACAACGTTTGATGCTAGTTGTCGCCCAGCATTACGACACTGATGTCAACAAGGAGTACGTCATTATGGGCAACAGCATTGTGCTGAAATGCCAGGTCCCGTCGTTCGTCGCCGACTTCGTAGAGGTTCTCTCCTGGCACACCGACGATAACCAAGACTTCTTACCTGGCAACGACTACGGTTACTCTCTCGCCTTTTACCTCCTTTCTTCCTAATCCTCTAGGATTTCCAAATTTCTACGTCCACAGTGGTACAGCAGCAATACGAATCCGAAGTGAACAATGAATACGTCATCCGCGGAAACTCTGCCATTCTCAAATGCTCCATACCCTCGTTTGTAGCGGATTTCGTTAATGTAGTCTCTTGGCACGATGAAGATGGGAATTCTTACGCCGCCGCAGATCCTAAAGACAATGGTACCACTAATATATGTGCATACATGTCTCCGCATCCTGTTGCCAGCTTTCCATCCCCAATCATACCAATCAATAGAATGTCAGTAACCATAAAACCTTGGAGACGTTTATGGTCTTCCTGTTATCAAATATTATTATTCTCAAGAGCCTCTCGAATCCAAATTGTTTGTTCTACCTACTTATTTTAAGACCTCACGCGTCTTTTTTCAGTTGTTAACCAATTCTACGAAGCCGAGATCCTCACAGAGTACGTTATAAGGGGCAACGCGGCTGTCCTAAAATGTTCCATTCCCTCTTTTGTCGCCGATTTCGTGAAGGTAGAGGCGTGGATCGACGAAGAAGGAACTGAGATTACGCATTCCGACGACCTCGGTAACAATACCTCGCTAAACAATGAAGTTACCGCTTCCCGACGCACTAAAAGCCTGTCCCACACCTTTACCCGCTCATTTCCATCTAGGTGACTAATTGTTATTCTTCAGTCGTGTCACAGTATTACGTGACCGAAGCCGAAAATGAGTACGTGATACGAGGCAACGCCGCAATAGTCAAGTGCAAGATACCCTCTTTCGTGAGCGACTTCGTCTATGTGGAGTCATGGATAATGGATGACGGACAAACGCTCACCATTAACAATACACACTCGGAGGGTACTCCTTTCACGTCTTGCTTTTGTTACTTCTCACGATCCCATCCCAAATTCCTTTAACATTGTAAAAAAATAAAAAAATAAACTAATGTTGTCAGTGATATCGCAACCTTACGAGGCCGAGGCGGACAACGAGTATGTTATCCGCGGAAATGCTGCTATAATGAAATGCGAGGTCCCCAGTTTCGTGTCCGATTTTGTATCTGTTGAAATGTGGACCGACAGCGATGGACGATCTTACTTTCCCGGACATGAAGAGGGTAAATCCTCCAACACAAAGAAAACTCCTATCCTTAATCCATATTGTTTCTATTTTTGAACAGCTGTTCTTCAAGTTTATGAGGCTAGAGTCAACGACGAGTTCGTCTTGCGCGGAAATACAGCCATTCTCAAATGCATCGTGCCTTCTTTTGTCGCGGATTTTGTTCATGTCGTGTCGTGGACTATGGACAACGAAACTGTTACTGCTGAAGAACACGCGAACGTTAAGTCGGGTAGATAAAACCTGTAGATGTTAACCCCTATCCCTCCCACTATTTCGTACCATTTTGAAGGGATGAATGAAATTCTGCTTCCCAGTGGTGCATCAATCATACGAACCTCGCGTGATCGACGAGGATGTCCTGCGTGGAAACTCCGCTATCGTTAAGTGTTCAATCCCGTCGTTCGTGGCGGATTACGTCAATGTCGTGGAATGGATAACAGACGAGAAGTCCCTCTCTGCGTTTTCGTTAAACGGCTCTGACGGCAATTACGGTAATCGAGAGCGCCCGCCCGACCCCAATTGTCCCTATCCGCTCTCCACCAAATCCTACAGCGTTAGCAATGGCCATGTTGTAGTGAATATAATTTATAAATTCCAGCCGTTAACCAGTTCTACGAGTCGCAGGTGTACGACATGTACGTTATTCGGGGGAACGCCGCAGTATTCAAATGTCACATTCCATCGTTTGTCTCCGATCATGTGCAAATTGTTTCTTGGCATGATACGGATGGCGGAGAATATACTCAAAATGAAACTTACGGTATTACTTAATAATATATATCGAAAGAAAATATCCGTCACCTCCTGTCCTCTCTGACCACTTGTAGTTTATGCCAGGTTAACGTTGTCGTTTCAATATTGCAGTGGTATCGCAGGCGTACTCAGTTCACTTAGTTGAAGAGAACGTTCTACGCGGAAACGCTGTGATTGTGAAATGCCTCATCCCCAGTTTTGTAACTGAGTATGTCTCAGTATCTTCATGGATAATTTCGGAAGGCGAACAAGAAACTGAAATTAAGTTAGAGGATGTTGCTAACAATGAGGGTATTTTGTAGTTGTACCTAGTCAATGTCAATATTGTCAGTTAAGCTCCTAAAATCCTATCCCGTGTTGAACACATATTAAGTCGAAGTTTGTAAATTATTTTTTTCAGTCGTGAGCCAAGCTTACACAGTTCAACTAGTTGATGAGAATGTGTTACGCGGAAACTCCGTAGTTATGAAATGCCTCATACCTAGTTTCGTCACCGAATATGTATCAGTGGCTTCGTGGATAATTTCTGAAGACGAACAAGAATCTGAAATTAAACTAGAAGACATTACTAACAAAGAGGGTATTTTATAGTTAGTTCGCCAGCTTTGCTCCTAAAATCCTTTCCTGTTTCAACCGGATGTTTTGGATGTTATTTGCAGTGGTGAGCCAAGCTTACACGGTCAATCTGATGGAAGAGAGCGTGTTGCGCGGGAACGCAGTTATCCTAAAATGCCACATTTCTACTTTCGTCACGGAATACGTAAGCGTCTCTTCTTGGATTATATCCGAAGGCGAAACTGACAAATTGGAAATTAACGCCGACGCTGAAGAAACTAACTTGGGTATTTTTATCTAACAGCTAGTCGCGTGCCATCCTCCCATTTCCCTTGATCGTCGTTTGTCAGGTCGATTAAGTTGTCGGTTTATTGTTTATTAATGTGACAAGACAAATAACATTGTTTCAGTCGTGTCTCAAGCGTACACGATTAACTTGATGGATGAAAACGTACTGCGTGGCAACTCCGCCATCCTAAAGTGCCACTTACCGAGCTTCGTCACTGAGTACGTGACTGTATCTTCTTGGATTATTTCCGAGGGCGATACTAATGAGAAAGAGATTAGTGTAGAAGATTCAGCTAGCTTAGGTATTGTTAACTAGCAAAACAATCCCAAATTCCTGCCCGGATCCTACTTGAAACGACAAGTCAACGAGGTTTAAATAGGTTAGAAGAAAATTCTGCGTGTTTCGTGTTTAAAAAGTTGATAATTTATTCCAGTGGTGTCTCAGTCGTACACCGTCAATCTATGGGAGGAGAACGTTCTGCGCGGAAATGCCGCCATACTAAAGTGTCACATTCCGAGTTTTGTCACCGAATATGTCACGGTCACTTCCTGGATTATTTCTAAAGGGGATACAGATGAGTTGGAGATAAATTTAGAATCTGACGTTAATCTGGGTAAATAAGGATAGCTTCGAATCCACACACATACTTACTCCTAATCATTTCCTATTCCATTGTAGTATATTCATAGTTGCTTTTTGTAACTGGGGAGTATCTTCTCCAGGTAATGGGCAGATTGGGTAGTTAGCAGTGCAAATTTGTGAGATGCGAAAATTAGATGAGTCACGGTCTACCGTCTAAGATCTACCTCATAAGCTATGAATCATCGTCCTGTGGTTACAGTTATTACTGCGTAATATTACTAACCATATAAAATTACTTGTAAATCAAGGGCAATATTTATCGGAAGTCCTTTCCTTTTACAGTCGTATCCCAAGCTTACGACGTGAAATTCTGGGAAGAATACGTGTTACGCGGAAATGCTGCGATTCTCAAATGCCAAATTCCGAGTTTCGTTTCCGAATATGTGTCAGTTGCATCTTGGATAGTTTCGGAGGGCGAACAGGAGGACGAAATCAATATCGACAACTCATCAAATTTAGGTATTTGTTTGGTTGTATTCCTTTCCGTTCCCGAGGTTTCCCATCCAGTCCTTAACACTGTCGTCTATTAGTGTCGTGTCGTTGAAAATTTTTCAAGTTGACAGTGTAGGTATTGTGTTTTTGTCGAAGGGATAGATATATGGACAGGGATAGGGAAGGGATAGGTATGTTAAGGTTTCTTTTATAGGGTCAAAGATAAAAATGAATTGATATTTTAGAAAAGTCTTTGACAACTCGTATTATTCCACAGTGGTTTCACAAGCGTATGCGGTAAATCTAATGGAGGAATACGTTCTGAGAGGCAACGCAGCTATTCTTAAGTGTCACATCCCGAGCTTTGTTGCGGAGTACGTTACCGTAGTCTCGTGGATTATAAGCGAAGACGGAGAAGATGTCGAAATCAATCTCGACTCCGATCATGACTTAGGTACGAGTTTTTGCCGTCCTTGGCCTCCGTCTCCAACGATCAAGTCAAGTCTCTCCAATGGTGCATAGGAGTGTTCCTATTGGTTTCCCGTGACTCCATGGGCCTCACGGCCTACCTTTTCCTCTGATCCTCCTCCCTGCATGCTATGAAATTTGTAAGTAAGGCAGCCTTAAGCTGCGGAGCCATTAACAAATTATGAAATTGAATTCATTGATATAATTGGTCTATAAAATGGATTTCTACAATGTCTTATGAATTTTCAGAGGGAAAGTACTTAGTACTGCCGTCTGGAGAGTTACACATTAGAGATGTCGGACCCGAGGATGGATATAAATCGTACCAATGCCGCACGAAGCACAGGCTTACGGGAGAAACTCGACTTTCCGCTACTAAGGGACGTCTCGTCATCACTGGTGAGTTTTCTTATGTTCTATTTGAGGTGACGCTACAAATTCATTCACTATTATACGTATAAAATATATGAATACATTCCAATTACTTAACACTGTTTATAATGCAGTTTGTAATTCATATTCATATTCAATTCTTTATTGCTGGTAATGAATTCAGAGCGTCATGTTAATAACAACAATGTCGTTTTAATTAAATCTACGTGCCCAAGGTTTTTGTATTCATTATTAACGTACAATTTTTATTAAGAGTTTGGTAGCATTTTGAAGACATTGTTGATATTAAGTTTTATTTTACTTAATTAGTTGTCTTTGAAATTTATAGAATATAGTGCTGAATATTTCCATTTATATAATATTATCAATCAACATACAAACGGTAACAACTAAATTTAAACTACACAGCTTAAACAATCAATCAATTTTCAGCATGCAGCTGAATATTTCAATACAGTAGTGGAAATATTCTGCTTTAATTTTTCAATATGTTTTTTAAAGAAAATTGATAATCTCTGTCTGACTTTACTATTTCTGATAGCAAATATTTACCTTATCCTACTCGTACGTAATCAATATGCATACAGTAGAGATTATTAATTTTACTATTAATAGCGAAGTTTATACACACAAATATTTGTGTCTATAAACTTTTTTGTATTAAACGACTTGCCTGAATGTTGGGATAGGGTACCCTGCAGAGCCTTGACTCGCGTTTTCAAAATTAGGCGTATAGAGAACAGTAGGGGTAACTTCGCTGGTCAAAGTCCACTCTGGGTGTCAATACGTTCTGGTCCGATCCTTGAAAACCCGCCTTCTCCCAACATGTGCAGAACCCGTGGGTCGGGTGCCTCCCAAGTTCCCTAGCGCGTCGACCACCAGCGGGTTCCTGTTTAGCGAAGGCTCTAACATGGCAGTGCTGTGTCCTGCCCAGGCCTTCCCTGCGCCAATGTACCGGTAAGGACTCTTCAAATCTAACCCTTTACGTCCCCAGAGCCGGTAGGGCGCGTGCCTCCCAAGCTATCCACCACACAAGTCGGCGCCATGTACGTTACCACGCTGGCAGCTTCGTTTACATTGCAATGTCCCGCTCAAGCATTCCCTGTACCCCTCTTCAGGTAATCTTGACACACCAACTCTCTACCATCTATACATATTTCTAGAACCGGTTGGCCGCGTACCTCCCAAGTTTGCGACCGTACTCACTGGGACAATGTTCGAGGTTAAGAAAAACGAATCATACGCATTGCAGTGCCCTGCGCAGGCGTTCCCTACTCCATTATTCAGGTACTTGATCTTAACCATTTCACAATCCTCCCCTAGAACCGGTTGGTCGCGTGTCACCGAAATTTGCCACTTTATTGATGGGCACCTGGATGGGAGCTAAAGAAAATCATTCGCTTGCATTACAATGCCCGGCTCAAGCGTTCCCCGTTCCACTTTTCAGGTACTTATTGGTTACATATTATTGAGCTATGCATATTTTGTGTGTAGAACCCCTGGGAAAAGTATCACCGAAATTCCCCAATATCGATAAAGGGCGTCTTGTGGACTATCAGCAGAGCAGCAGTATCACTCTATTGTGCCCAGCTCAAGCGTTCCCGATTCCTCTTTATAGGTAAAACAATCATATTTTGCTACAGAACCTATGGGAAACCGAAGTTTCCAAGTCTAGAAAAGAGTCGTATTCAATTTCGAAAGTAACTAAACTCTGTCGGTTCTTTGTCCTGCACAAGCTTGTCCCGTCCCAATGTTTAGGTAAGTCTCACCACGCTAAAAAAATTATAAACATGTAATTTCCGATTCGTAGATCCCATGGGAAAAGTATCTCCAAAATTTGCTACCGGAGACGTTAGCCGATCGTTTATTGCAAACACGGGTAGCGATCTTCCGTTGATTTGTCCAGCTCAAGGGTTCCCTGCGCCGGCATTTAGGTAATTCAAAACTGTATCTCACGTTTTCTCTTGGACAGAACCGATGGGCAAGGTTTCTCCGAAATTTCCGTCCATGGAAACCGGACGCAGCTTTACCTTTTCTTCGAATACTTGCGTGACACTGCTCTGTCCGGCCCAAGCGTTCCCCACTCCATTGTTCAGGTACTTAGATGTCTGTTTGTCTCTCTAGAACCTGTGGGACGAGTGTCTCCAAAATTCCCTTCAATGGATAGCTCGAGGAGCTTCAGCGCTACTCTTAATTCAAGTCTGACTATCCAATGCCCTGCGCAAGCTTTTCCCGTCCCATTATTCAGGTAATTTAATTAGAAGCATGTCAGTAAGCGTTTATATATTCTTAGAGCCCGTTGGTCGTGTTCAGCCTAAGTTTACGACTGGTGACAAAAGCCGCGCCTTCGATGCCAACGGAGGAGATAGCATCACACTTTTATGCCCCGCCCAAGCATTTCCTGCCCCAATGTTCAGGTAATCCTCAGATAAAACATCCCACCAATGCGCGCTTATGTATATTTAGAGCCTGTGGGTCGCGTACAACCAAAATTCACAACTGGTGATAAACTTCGCGCCTTCGACGCGAACGGTGGCGAAAGCATCACGCTCTTATGCCTTGCACAAGCATTTCCAGCCCCGATGTTCAGGTATATATATATTTTCTAAACCGCAAACCATTTTGTAGAACCGTTGGGAAGTGCGGCTCCAAAAGTGGCAACTAAAGTGATTGACCTCACAGAAGAGTTATCGAATAATACCGTCACGTTGCTCTGTCCGGCTCAGGCTTTCCCTGTTCCAATATTCAGGTGATTTGCTATTGATATTGTCATGTCGTAGAATTCAGTAGAGAAAATGTCCATGTTTAGAACCCGTGGGCCGAGTTCCACCGAAGTTCCCTACTTTGGACGATAGTAGAGGTTTTAAAACATCAGTCAATGCAAGCGTGACATTGCTGTGCCCCGCCCAGGCCTTCCCAGTTCCTTTATCAAGGTAAAGACTAAACTGTTAACTCTTTCGTAGAACCGCTGGGCAGTGCTGCTCCCAAAGTGGCTATGAAAATGATCGACATCACAGAGGCGCAATCCAATAATACTGTTACATTGCTATGCCCGGCTCAATCTTTCCCTGTCCCAATATTCAGGTAATTCACAAGTATCGATGTTGTGAATCCAATAGAATAAATGTCTGTTTAGAGCCCGTGGGGAGAGTTCCTCCGAAGTTTCCCACTTTAGACAGTGTTAGAGGTTTTAGTACATCTGTCAATTCGAGTGTGACACTGCTGTGCCCCGCTCAAGCCTTCCCAGTTCCGCTCTCCAGGTAAATACTGAACTATTGGCATGTCTCTTTTTTCTTGTAGAACCAATAAATAGTGCTCCACCCAAGGTGCCTACTAAAACAATAGAGTTCGTGGAATTCAAAATGGGTTCAAGCATTACGCTGTTGTGTCTGGCACAAGCGTTTCCGGTCCCAGTGTTTAGGTGAGTCTTTAAAAATAACGCATTTGTTTTAGAGCCTGTCGGCCTGAAAGCCCCTACTTTCTCAACGGATTTCAAAATGGCGTGGTATGTTAAGAACGTAGAGCAAGGCTTCGCATTGCTATGCCCAGCGCAGGGATCGCCCGCCCCTTTATTCAGGTATTTCAGGTCTTTTATTGTTTTAGAACCGATCGGCTCCAAAAGTCCTGCTTTCTCAAGTGGATCCAAATTAGCGTGGTTTGAGATACATTCTGGTCAAGATTTTGCACTCACGTGTCCTGCTCAAGGGTTCCCTGTCCCTCTGTTTAGGTGAGGAATTATCACGATTACACTTCGATTCTTGCAAGTTCGGATCCATTCAAGATATAATCTTATTTTAGAACCCGTCGGATCGAAGTCGCCAACCTTTTCCACTGATAACAAATTATCATTATACATGCGGAAGGTAGGCGAAAGCCTGACTCTTCTTTGTCCAGCTCAAGCCTTTCCGGTCCCGATTTTCAGGTGATTACATGCATTTTTAATGTTTTAATTATAGAACCTGTTGGCTCAAAATCCCCTACGTTTTCAAACGACGTACAGTTCTCTGGAATCACTCGTAGAACCGGTCAAGATTTCGCTCTGTTATGCCAAGCGCAAGCGTTCCCCGTCCCAATATTCAGGTAAGAAAAACAATGATCCTAACATTAAGCTTAATTGGCAGAACCTGTTGGGTCGAAGGCGCCGACATTCTCGTCAGAGTTTAAAAGTACTACATTAACAAAAGCGGCGGAACAAGCTATTGTTCTCTTGTGTCAAGCTCAGGCGCATCCCACACCTCTGTTCAGGTGAGCCAATCATTTCTCAAGCGGTTTTTTTCTTTTCCTTCACTCGATCTAATCAGAACATCTGCTTCCTATCCAACGAAACCTATCAATTATAAAATTGAACCAGAATCAGTGGTACCCAAACCCGCATTCAGGTAGGTTCTGATATTAATTTTTATATACTTTTTTGTAGAGCCCGTTGGAGCAAAAGCCCCGTCTTTTTCAACTGACTCAAAAGGCAGTATATTTGTTAGAGAAATTGGAAATAGTTTCGCGTTACTGTGTCAAGCCCAGGCATTCCCCACCCCAGTGTTTAGGTAAGCTAACGTCACGTATTTTCTTACGCAGAGCCGGTGGGTTCCAAGCCTCCAAGCTTCTCCAGTGATTCCACTTTATCTGCGGTGATAAGGCATAAAGGTCAAGCTTTCGCAATGATGTGCCAAGCGCAGGCTTTTCCCATACCAATTTTCAGGCAAGTGTTGATACGATTCCTTTACATTTGAAACATATGAGTAACGCCAACATTAGTCTGGCGTATTTGCGCGTTGTACCAACTTGTTTGGTACTAACTGCTTCTTCTTTTATGCAGAGCCCGTCGGTTCCAAGGCCCCCTCGTTTTCTACTGAGTCTGATATCTCATCTCTAAAAAGACATGGAGGCGAAAGCTTTGCGCTTCTCTGCCAAGCACAGGCATTTCCTGTACCAATTTTCAGGCAAGTTCAACATTGTAATAATTTTAGCCAGGCAATTTTAAATGTCTTAATTTAACTCCTTCTGTAGAACCGGTGGGAGCTAAATCACCGACATTTTCCACGGAGTCAATGGGAAGTATATTTCGAAAACGCATCGGACAAGGCTTCGCTCTTCTCTGTCAGGCTCAAAGTTACCCTGCCCCCATTTTTAAGCAAGTAATTTTTTTTGAATTTTGTTATCAACTGTTTATTTTGAATAACAGAACCCGTGGGATCCAAAGCCCCAACCTTCTCGACGGATGCGCTTAGTACCACCTTATTAAGAACCCAAGGTCAAAGCTTCGCACTCTTATGTCAAGCTCAAGCATTCCCAGTACCATTATTCAGGCAAGTGTTTCTATTCCATTTCAAGTAAGGTATTACGTCAGGATAGACTTTCTTAAGCGTTGAATATGTTCCATTCCTCAGAGCCAGTGGGCGCAAAAGCACCAACTTTTTCCGGGGACTCTAAAAGTTTTACATTCGTCAAAGAGATAAAACAAAACTTTGCTCTCCTGTGTCAGGCTCAGGCGTTCCCTACTCCTTTATACAGGCAAGTTTTTCTTAACGTGTAACATTTCTTAGAACCAATCGGGAGTGTTGCACCAAGTATCACTTCGACGCAGAAGGCTGCGGTTCACTATTCACAAAACTCTGCGATGGCTCTCCTGTGCCCGGCGCAAGCGTTCCCCGTGCCGTTGTCAAGGTGCGTTGAATTTATCTACTTACTCTCTTGCAGAACCCACCAACAAGATCGCCCCACGGAGTGAGAAAAGCCGGAAATTTGAAGGTGGACAAATATTTTTAGTTTCTGAAACAGAGTCCGTCTATCTCACCTGCGAAGTATCCGGCTATCCCGCCCCCATATTTAGGTAAGCCCACATACCCTGAACTCACGAAAGATTTATCGAAATTAACTTTATTGTTTATAGAGGTATTCTTATTTCTCCGATACTTTTCCCACGGGGTTTATAATAGAGATCTGTAGGTTTTCAAGTATCCGTCCATTACAGAACCAACTAATAAGATACCACCTAGAAAAGATTCAGCCAAACACTTCGAAGGTTGGGAAGTTTTCGTCGTTTCCCAAGGGACCAATGCATACTTAACGTGTCAAGTCGCTGCATACCCGGCACCCTTATTTAGGTGAGTGATAGGTGTCAATTAAAAATTCAGAGTGTGGACTCTTGATTAATCTGAAGGATAAAATGTCCATTTGCGAGTAAACCAACGAAATGCGTACCTGTTGAGATTTGAACCCTGTCACGGCCGGCCGCCGATATCTCACGCATTCATTCATCACGTAGCCTCACCATCCCATTCCAATGTACTGATGTGCGTTGTTATTGCAGTCTGTTGCGGCGGCCGCTCCGCCCGCGTGACATGAAGGCGTGACTCGCGGCCGGCCGCGACCTTAAGGTCCCCAGCCAAAGTATAGAACAGCGTACACACCTGCCGGTAAGTGTCAGGGTGTTCTTGCTTTTATAAACGCTTCGATCTTTACTTTGTGCTTCGCGTAGCTCGCACATAACATCTATGTGCTTTCACGCGCTTTCGTTATTGTACCTATTTTAATTTAGTAGCCAAATCTGTCTGGGTGGTAGGGTTGAAGCTTCTCACGTCAACTTTATATGTATTTCTCTTTAAGAACCTACGAATAGTATCCCTCCCATGCTATCTAGTGGTCGATTACAAGAGTCTGAGTTGGGTGTCGGACGACAGGGGACGATTATGTGTTTGAGTCAAGGGTTGTAACTGGCCATATGCCTATTACGTAATATTAAGCTCATTTATCAATATAAAACTTACATTTTAGCGGTGAAGGAAAGCTTCCGGGAGCTTCCGTGCCAGTCGTGTGTTTACGTTCTTGATTTTCATTGAATTTCTGATAATGGTAACTCGAAGCACTTGATTTCATAGTCTAGTCTTTATCACATGTATCCACGATTTAATGAATTACTAATTAACTTAGTAAAAACAAAATAATAACGAGAATTTGCTTAGGAAAATAAATATTGTAAGGTTGTTGACGTTGACATTGACAGGTATAGGCACGGTGACGTCCAGGTATCGTTTTAAACCACAAGATTCAAAAAGCGTGAAGTTAGATGAAAGGTTACAATTATTAAATAATTAACTTCTATTATATGTTTAATACATTACTATAAAAATAAACATGAAATACTTCAGTACGGACACAATATTTGGAATCATAAAGGGAAAGATGTTAACTCAAACGTACTTTGTGCGTGTGTGCGTTAATATGATTTGAAAATAACTTCATCAGCATTTTATTTTAGTTATTAGATTATGGACCTTATTATGTAGGGCATAAGACTTAATTAAACAAGATAGGAATATAAATATTTTTCTTCTGGGTTCAGTCGCTATTTTTATGATCTTATTGTTCGGGTATGGTTCCGTTGGCTTTGCCAGATTATGAGCCTTAATGAGTGGGACATATGCCTTAGTAAACAAACAAGGATTTAAGATCTTTACTTCTAAGAGGATCATGTCGCTATTTTTACGACCGCATTGATAGCCTCCACCTTGCTAACATTAAACGATTATGAGTATTAATATGCAGGGAATAAGCACTTTCGAATAGTAAACAAACGGGGATATATGACTCTTCTTATTGAAGCGTTGAAACGGTTGTCGCCATTTGGATATTATATAAGGCTGAGCGGGCCTTGCGGATGGATTATTCATTCTCTGACTTCTGGCTAATAGTGTCCCTGGCTTTGGGCGTACATAGTACTGGTGGGTAAAGTTACGCTGCCACTTTCTCCATTTGGTTGAGTTTATTTGGAGCAATCTGGTAAATTTAATCTTGGAGATTGTGCGTCTGAGCTTAATTGTTCGAAGATAATAGCTATCTTTGTGGAATTAAGTTAGGACTTTGGCGGAGTTTCTTTGCTTTCTTTGTGTGTGGGTTTTATCATGAAGTTTTCTATACTGTGGTTCTGGATTCAGCTTTGGGGGTACAACACCGTTACAAAGCATGGATTCAGAATGGCAGTGTTTGAGGGAATTTCATGGTTTTGTTTTATTTTGTGTGGGGTTCTTTTGTAAAAGTAAACTTAGATATTCTCATACCTTTCTAAAGAGTCTTTTTGCTATTTTTAAAGCCAGATCATTGTTTGGACTGACAGTTTGTCCAGCTAAGCATTCACTCCGCCTAACGGTGTCAAAGGATTGAATGGTTAGGAGTCTTTGTTCCAAGTGTGAGAGAGCTTGGCATTCCCTTTTATATTTGCACAAGGGATGAGCATCTCACTGGTCTCAAAGTCCAGCTGTTTAGATGGATGTGGGGGCGTCACGTGTGCGCCATCCGGAGTAATCTGGGCCCACTGAAGTCGACAGTAATTGAGACTAGGTCTCCTATTAAATATATTTATCTATTTCGGTGCTCTGGTGCGTGCTTGTGCTGGTTGCAGGATGGGATTCTGTCATGATTGATATCATTTACTCATGGTTTAGGATATGGCAGAGTTTCTCTTGTGATTGGTATATGTGTGTGCTAGGGTACTGATCCTATTATATACATGGAATAGGGCCGGCTTACTTTCTGTATCCTAGCTTGCGAGCACAGAAGGGGGAGCTACACACTACACTGGCCTGTAGGTTGCCTTCTCGGTTTCGCCTGCCGAACTTGACAGCTTCTCGTAGGGACCACACTTGCGTATATTACAAAGCATTAGGTCGATGGTAAGAACGAACTATGCTTTGAATGTACTAGATTAGGGACAATGGGTAGGGATAGGGTAGAAGCACACACTCAATTTGTTATCTACTAGGGTTCCTTTTAGTTCTGGTCTATAAAATTTATATGGTTGATATATATTTCACAGTACGGGCTTCAAATATGGTATCATTACTTTAGAAGTCGTGCGGTAAGGTGATTAATTGTCTTAATTTCTTAGTGTTCTAATTTATCTGGGTAAAAAGATATTATATTAATTTTATCTAACACAATTCTGGTCTTCTGGAGTAGAAACGAAGTACTGGGTATTGTAATCAGGTTTCCAAGGTATTTACAAAACAAATTCTTTAATATCAAGCTGGGTTTAGGAACACAGACCTTTCTGAGATAGAAAATCGAAGAATGGTTTGTTTTAGGGACCCTTTGGCAGGCAGAAGTAATCCAGAGGATGTTTCGAGCTAAATATATCTACTCGTCTTGATATTCTTAGTCTTATAAAGTTTAATTTTTTTAAAACAAATAAACTTAGTACTTCGTTTATACCTCTAAAATCAGATTTACTGTTTATACTTTTAGTATGGGGAATGGAAATGGGATTAATATCCCTTAGCTTTTGAATGTAAAAAAGATTAATTTTGATGACTGATGAATATTTGGCACTTCTCTTCATAGTCATCTAGATACGCATAGGTTCCGAAGTGTTGGTAAAAGCCCGTCTGGCTAACAAGTTAGGGTAGGTGTTCCGACTAACCTTGTTGACTGGACTAGGAGCCCCCAGTCCTGCATCGAACGTGTGAGTAGCATCTTCGCAAGAAGCTGGTAGTTAATTATAATCTTGAAAAGTTAGGGTGTAAATGGGCTTATCCCAGGAATGCTACTTACATGTTATCCCGGAGGCTTAATAGGTGTGGCAGGTTTTTACCAACAAATTTTTTTAAACTCATTTTTATCAAGAATATATTACTTTCTCAATATTTAATATACTGCATTACCATACCATTCTAATATTTTTAGCAATACCATTCATATTTTACCTTAGAACACGTTGAATATGCTGCGACAATAACTTAATAAAATATTCCTGAAAATTTTCTTTAATAACATAATAAAAAAACATTCTCAGTAATAAAATCTCTATTTTAAGAACTAGGTAATAATAAAATAAAACAGAGTCCAAAATTTAGCTAGTACTCATTAAAGAATCTAGGTTTCCGCGGTTCACTTCGATGGGGTCCTAACTGCTAGCTAGACGATCACGACAAGGCCAAATTATAGGGGTAATTATTAAGGGGGGGTTTATTATATGTATTTATAAAGTGGGGTTTATATAAATATTTGGGGAAGGTACAGGGTTTCCGGTGCCGGTTTTCAGGTGGGTGACAGAGGATAGTCTATAAGTCTAATATTTTTGGTCTTTGACGTACTTTGTAGCGATTTTATCTGTGAATGTCCAAGGTTAAGTTGCCTGATTCTCTCCCTGAACTTGTTCTGTTTTGTTCCAGATGGTACAAGTTTATCGACGGCACAACAAGGAAGCAGCCAGTTACGCTGAACGACCGAGTGAAACAAGTATCAGGAACTCTTATTATCAAGGAAGCTAAGGTCGAGGATTCTGGAAAGTACTTGTGCGTGGTCAACAACTCTGTTGGTGGTATGTTTACATTTACATACATATACTTAAAATACAAAACTGTATGTATTTAAAATATTAACGTAAATGTTGTTCCAATGGCTCCTAATAACAAATATATCTATGTACTAATGCTTCTTACAAAATTTCCAGGCGAATCAGTGGAAACTGTCCTAACAGTAACAGCCCCTCTCAAGACGACCGTGGAACCAGCTACGCAAACTGTCGATTTTGGCAGACCCGCGGTATTTACCTGCAAATATGAAGGCAACCCCGTCAAGACGATCACCTGGCTTAAGGACGGCAAGGACATGAAGCACCACGACCCTCAGCTCAGGTAATTATGATATAAACTTACAGTTAAGGGTAGCAATAGTGCTGGATAATATTTTCAAAACGATCGTTGATCCATCCCCATAAAACTTCCACATCTGTAGACCTGCCGTGTCCACCTGCAAGTGAAGATCATTATTTATTTCTCGTCGTATGGCACAAGTACATAAAATATAGGCAATCTATAGAATGGGGTTTAAGAACGACAATGATATGATGTGTGATGTGTCATAAATGTTAGAATCCTCTGCTCTCCTGAGCAGAAATTACTTAATTTCTCATATTGACGGCTACAATGAAAGAATAACATGCAAGATCTTATTCCTTAGTCGATATAGCCGAGTGCATAAGCATAAATTATTATTTTGAAAATTTCATCTACATCTTTTTGATCTTTTGTAACTGAAACTCAGCCAAGCTGAAAAAGTTTTTGATTGTCAAAAACGTTATATTGTCCGCTCCTGATTGTTGTAACCTTGTTAATACATGTTTTTTAATATTGATTACAGGATCGAATCAGTGAAGAAGGAAGACAAGGGAATGTACCAGTGCTTCATCAGGAACGACCAGGAAAGTGCAGGAGCTAGCGCCGAACTTAAACTTGGAGGACGATGTAAGATATTCATATTTAATACACATTTATTTTTATGCAAATGAATGATAATGCTAAATGATAATTACCTGTTATTGTATAAGAAAATCTTTGAGACTCGTCTGTTAAATCAAAACTTTGACAATTACTGATACTACACATTGTGCATATACCCACTTCAAGTTTAAATAGACTTCTTATTTATTTTAAATATTTATTTCTTTATGGAACGTATATGTATAAGAGTAACAAGAACTAATTTCCGTCATGTTGTGCTCTACATTTAATCTGTTAGAGACTTCTGAGTCATGAAATTCTAAAAGTTAATGACTATCTGTTTCCGATTCCAGTCGAACCCCCCCAAATCCGCAAGAACTTCCAAGAGCAGACACTCCGCTCCGGCCCATCTCTACGTCTCCAATGCGTTGCTTCCGGTAACCCCACTCCTGACATCGCCTGGCTTTTGGACGGAGAGAAGTTATCCAGTGGAGAACGCCTGCAGATCGGACAGTTCGTTACTGCTGACGGCAACGTTGAGTCGCATCTGAACATCTCTTCTGTACACACAAATGATGGTGGATTGTACTCCTGCATCGCTTCGAGCAAGGTAATATTTTAGGAACAATCGCTCAGTTCCATTCCCACATATCCAATGCGTTGCTTTTATGCACACATTACTTCGTGTTATTATTTAGTGTCAATTATGTACCAACATTAAAGTAATAGGTAGTGCAGTAGCTAATAATCGAAGTCTATCAAGATAGTCTATTGTCGTTTCAGTTGAGTTAATAAAGTAAGAAGTAGATATTGGCATTGGGAATGAGCCAACCTAAAGCCAATTTGTCTGACATTCATACCAATTCATTTCAAGCAGCACGTTTTATGTTCCTTTTGTGTAAATTGTTGGAAGATAAACGGTTTTCCATTGTCAGTTCAGTTCGGGATCACTGAGTAAGAAGTATCATTAAAGCATCTAGATTGAATGTTGACCCGTTCAGTTACTTTTTAATATACAAAAGTGGCAAGGTGGCACCGAATTTGTTAACCGGTGTCAACCTATACACACTCGAGTCAAGGCTACGCGATATAACCAATGATAAAGAGCTAAAGATGTCAATGACTTACCCCCTTATTCATAAACGCGCTACAAACCTCAATTAGCTAATAATCGTTTGTCTCTATCTGTCATTTTGACTTGTGTATTTGAAAGAAAGGGATAAAACATAATTTAACTAAATCAGGCCCGTATAATTTTATGACTAAGGGGGTTATCCTCTAGCTAAAACAGCCGAGTCGATCCTCAACCTCTGTCTGTCTGTATGTCTCTTTCTTCCCGAGCGTCGCATGTCTTTTAGACCCTTTAGTAACATGTATGTTTGAAACTCCAGGTTGGCAGCGCATCGCACTCTGCCCGCGTGAACGTGTACGGTCTGCCGTACGTGCGGCCCATGAAGAAACGCCCCGTCGTGGCCAGCGACACCCTTATCGCTCACTGCCCGGTCGCCGGATATCCCATTGACTCTATCGTTTGGGAGCGAGACGGACGGTGAGACCTTGTTTTCTGCTATTTAAGAGAGCGATGAAATTATACATTTTTACGATTTGAAACTGGCGGAAATTATATACCTAATGAATCCATTTCGGGGATTAATAAAAAAAATATAGCCATATCATATGGTAGAGGTAAACCATTTTTAAAAAGAACTCCACTGTGCCACAGTGTTTACGCTCACATTTAAATATGTAGATTGAGAGGAGAGCATACAATAATCCAGAACTGGCTGGATGCAGGATGATCTTCCGTACAATTTGGACCCGGAATGCAAATCCTGGTGAAAACGCGTTCATTTTAAAATTGGTTTTATTTACTACTGTACTCTGCTTTTTAGCTCGACAGTGTTACAATTTCAAATTCCCGTCTCTAATCTAAAGACAATTGTACAACAGGTTAGACGAGTATTCTGTACTTATTGTTGTATTTATATCCAGGGTGCTGCCAATCAACCGCAAACAGAAAGTATTCCCGAACGGCACCCTAGTCATCGAGAACGTGGAGCGCAACAGCGACCAGGCCACCTACACCTGCGTCGCCAAGAACAGCCAGGGCTACAGCGCCAGGGGAACACTCGAGCTGCAAGTCATGGGTAAGTTCAACTACACAAAAAAACAGGAGGAACGTTCATTTGTACCTTGTTGCTGTCATTTTCTGACGTACCATCGGCCACACTGTTAATTGATAATTTGTGAACCTTTTTGCAAAATAAGGTCTACCGATGGTCGGTTAAGAATGTTGCTGTTGGTATATTAACGTGACAGTAACTGAGCATAAAATGAACGTTTTATGAACTGAGCACAATGAGTGTCATTTGACCCTCTTGAAGGGCTTTGAACGTTGACTGTAAAGTTATTTGGAGTCTTAAGTCTTCGGAAACTAAACTTTCTGTTACCCGATAGCACTATGTAAAACTTTTCAATTATTAGGACTGAAACGAAGGGGACCCCTTTTAATTGGTTATGCATAATACATTACGATATAGTACATATTTAGTTAATAAATCACTGCAATGTACCCTTAGAGTCAACTTTCAGCAGCCATTTTTTGTGTGAGCTAATAAAATTATCGTCTTTGCTAAGAATAATGAATGAATGTAAGAAACAATATCAAAACAAAGCAGTTACTTGAATAAGTTTCATAAATTTAAGAATTTATTAGCTCACTCATCAGCACAAAAGTAAGAAAAAGCATTCATACTTATTGCGTGTTAAGAAAGAAGAGTCAACCACTCATTATTTAGAACAAAAATAGAAAATAAAAATATACAAATAAATTCAATAACGAAAGAAGAAAACGGGCAACAAGAAAATTCATTAGAAGTTTGAACATCCCAACTAAAACAAGTTACAAAACAGGAAACCAGATAACTTCGCTCTAACACTTAAAGACCTAATCTAAACAGTGGTTGGATTCTTAAAAAAAGAAAAGAAAATAATGAGTGGAAGAATAAATCACAGAGTTGCCCTGTAGAGTACCTTAAGTATACAATTATTTATACGGGTCTACTCAAAGTAACTATTTCAATTCTCATCATTATTATGCGACTTTGTGTCTCTTCTTGTCGCAAAGTAAGGCCGTTGCAAATGTCACACTACACCACACACACACGTCACGTTAACAAAACATTTGAACTACAGTTTTTTTATTAAATCTTCTCTAACTCTGAAGTATTCCAAGCTAAAACATCGATGTTCACATTTTATGGAAACATGTTACAGCGGCTTTATTTTGCCACTGTTTATTAATAACCTTTCTTTCAGATTTTACATCAGTACGTTGAATAAAAGTGTATAAAAATGGCCAATGTTATTATCGGAGATGTTTATGCCCGCCAAAGCTACATCGTTTGCCACACACGCCCCGTTCCTCCGACAGTAGAACAAGTAGCTCCCTGTAGCGCGAGTCATTGCAGTGCCCCCGCAAATATCGCCCTTCGAGTTCGGCGAGGAACCCGCCAACGCCGGAGACATGGCGTCCATATCCTGCGCCGTCAGCAAGGGCGACCAACCGCTAAACATTTCCTGGTACTTCAACGGACAACGAGTCCAAAGGGGCAATGATTTCGGAATAGTGGTCGTGAACATAAATAAGAAAACCTCGATCCTAAACATAGACTCGGTTAGCGGGGTCAACAGGGGCTCCTACGACTGTGTGGCGGCGAACTGGGCCGGCTCCACCAACCACAGCGCAGTACTTAACGTCAACGGTACAGCTATCGGCTATCGAAAATTGCTTGTATCCTTCCTTTTCAAAAGTAGTTTCCCCTTAGAAACCCACTTTCACATGCTCCCCAGTCCCACCACAGATCACGCCGTTCGAATTTGGCGAGGAAATCCTGAACGAGGGTGAGACGGCGTCAGTTTCTTGCGTGATGAGCAAAGGAGACCTCCCAGTCGTATTTACGTGGAGATTTAATGGAGAGGAAATTAAGCCCCGCAATGCCCTCGGCATCGTCCTCACTACCATCAGCAAGAAAACCTCCATCCTGAACATTGAGCCGGTCAGCGCTGGTCACCGCGGCACCTACACTTGCGAGATCAGAAACCAGGCCGGGGAAACTAACCACACCACTCTCCTTAGTGTCAACGGTTCGCTTTTCTTTTATTAGATTTAATTAAAGAATCGCTTGTCTCCCACAGTCCCCCCTCAAATTTTACCTTTTGAGTTCGGGGAGGAGCCCGCCAACGCCGGGGACACCGCCTCAGTCCAATGCGTGATGAATAAGGGTGACTTGCCCGCCAATTTCTCGTGGAGTCTCAACGGGAAACCTATCTTCCACGGAAAAAGCCTGGGCATCGCTATAGGCAGCATGAGCCGCAAAATGTCGATCCTCAATATTGATTCCGTGAATGGAACCCACAGAGGCACTTACGTCTGTCGCGTTGAGAACGCTGCCAGTTCTACCAATCACAGCGCTACCTTGGAAGTCAATGGTTCTTCTTTCACATTTATATACTAATACTAGTGTAGTTTCTTAATTCACTCTTTGTAGTAAATTAGGCAGTAAATTATTATTCATCCTGTAACAGTTTTGCCCCAAATCTATCCTTTCACCTTCGGAGACGAGCCGGCCAACGCGGGAGAAATGGTCGGTGTGCAGTGTATGGTGCCGAAAGGCGACGCTCCTATCAACATAACTTGGCAATTAAATGGGCAGTCTTTAAGAGGAATTCAAGGAATAACAGTTACCAAGATTGGTCACAAAGCGAGTAGCCTGTCTATAGACTCTGTAACATCCATACACAGAGGTGTCTACACTTGCTTTGCCTCGAACGAAGCGGGTCATACCAATTACTCTACTGAATTGGCTGTAAATGGTAAATTTATAAAATAACGCAACAATGTAGATCTGACTGAGAATGCAACTTCTTCTGCTTGTATTGTCTAGTTTATTTAAATGATTTGTTCAATTGAAACCATTTTAGTACTCCCCCAAATCAACCCTTTCACGTTCGGAGATGAGCCGGCCAACGCGGGCGACACAGTCGGATTGCAATGCATGGTGGTGAAAGGAGACGTCCCCGTCAACATCACTTGGCGGTTAAACGATAGGCCGATATCAGAGACCCCTGGTATTTCGATCATGAAAATGAGCGCGAAGGCGAGTGGCCTCACTATCGAATCTGTGTTAGCCATTCACAGAGGAACATACACGTGTCATGCCCAAAACGCAGCCGGCCACACCAATCATTCTGCTGAACTCGCTGTCAATGGTACACTTCATGGACTCTTCAATTTTTTTTAGCTTTGTATTTTGTATGCCCTTATTAGTTCCAAACCCTAAAAGCCAGCCTCTTAATCTTTGTCCAATCTGTTTTACCTCAATCCCATATAGTTGTACCGCAAGTGACTCCGTTCGATTTCGGCGAGGACATCCTTAACGCTGGTGAAACCGTATCTTTAACCTGTACCGTGGGCAAGGGAGATTTGCCTCTGAACATACATTGGGAGCTTAACAATGAAATTCTGAATTCCGGCAACGGTGTGCTTATAATTAGAAGTGGCAAAAGAATTTCTATGCTGAGTATAGAAAACGTTCAACACGAGCACATTGGCAATTATACCTGCATAGCGGAAAACGAAGCTGGCCAGAGTAGTCACAGCGCAGTCCTCAACGTCAACGGTATACAATTCATGCAAACCGCTTCGCTTTTGTTCGCACGATTTACCTATTTTACAGTCACATGTATTTGTTTTTATTACCTTTCTGTTACGTACGACCACCATCCTTGGCAGTTCTTCCTCAAGTGGCGCCGTTCGACTTCGGGGAGGACACGTATAACGCGGGAGACACCGTGTCTCTGACGTGCACCATCACCAAGGGCGATATGCCGATCGAGATATCTTGGTTGTTCGACAACAAGCCCGTGGGGAATGGGGACGGCATCATCATTGCGCGCAGTGGACGGAAAATATCAATACTGAGCATCGACTCCATTCAGGGCTCCCACAGGGGGAATTACACGTGTGTGGCAAAGAACGATGCGGGCTCCGCAGCGCATTCCGCTCTCCTTCATGTCAACGGTACTATAATCCAAATTTTAACTTTCTCTTGATCGAATGATAGTCCTTATTTTTTCGTTATTTTCCTTCAGTTGCTCCACAAATTATGCCATTTGATTTCGGCACGGAACCCGTCAATGATCAGGAACTCGTCGTGGTTATGTGCACTGTCTCCAAGGGCGATATGCCTCTATCGATAAATTGGTACTTCAACGGCAAAGCTGTTAAGTCGGGAAGTAACGGAGTAGTGCTTACTAATACGAAACGCACTAGCCAGCTGACTATAGAGGCGGTCACGCACACAAACCAAGGAAACTACACGTGTGCCGTAGGCAACCAAGCGGGCACAACTAACCATTCAGCCGAGCTCTATGTAAACGGTACTTAATCGTAACTCGCGTAATGTTTTCCCCCAATACTCCTGATTTGTTCTTGCTTATTGCTGATTCCTCTCCTCTGTCAGTCCCTCCTCAGATCATGCCCTTTGAGTTCGGCGAAGAACCGGTCAATGCACAAGAAATGGTCGTCGTTACTTGCACGGTTACTAAAGGGGACCTACCCTTAAAAATAGAATGGTATTTTAATGATACCCAAGTAAGATCGGGAGACAGCGGGATGACTCTAATGAACTCGAGGCGTACAAGTCAACTTAGCATCGAGTCTGTTAGTCACCAGAATCAAGGGTTCTATTCTTGCGTCGTGCGAAATGACGCTGGCTCCGTAAATCACACTGCACAGCTATATGTAAACGGTATAAGTTACTTATATCTTTCCTTATTATTGCAACCTTTTAGTATTAGTGTACCTTTCTTTCCCCATCCTACTTCTACTTGTAACTTTGGCGGGTCATAATATTCATCACAGATAATCGTCATGATCTACGAGGAAAGAAGTTCAGATACAGAATAGTCATACTTCGTTGACGTTACATCATTTCAGTGGCACCGATTATAGCGCCTTTCGAATTTGATGAATCGGTATTTTTTGGAGAGGGCGTTCAAGTGATGTGCCACATTACCAAAGGGGACAGGCCGCTCGATTTCAAGTGGACGTTTAGTGGTGGAGACGTGAGTTCCTTAAGCGGGGTAAACATCATGAATGTTGGGGACCGGGGCTCGGTTCTTATAATACCCACCGTGACGGCCCAGCATTCTGGCATTTTTACGTGCACTGCCTCCAACATTATCGCCAGCGCTAGTCATCACGCCACGCTCAATGTTAAGGGTATCATCGCACTTTTCGTGGTAGCATATTGTGTCATGTTATGTTTCGTCTCTCCTCCCAAATCCTTGTAGCCAAATAGTGGAAACAAAACCCGCTTAAGACATTGTGCTCCCAGTGTAGATAAAAGGCAAGTTTGTTACAGTGGCGCCCATCATTTCACCATTTGAATTTGATGCGGCAGTTTTTTACGGCGAAAGTATCCAAGTCATGTGTCACGTCCCCAAAGGAGATATGCCGTTAATTATTACTTGGTATTTTCGCGATCTTCCACTGCAAAGGCAGGATGCAGTCATCATAACCAAATTAGGGGACAGGAGCACCTTGTTATCTATTCCGGCAGTGACAGAAAAACACTCTGGAAATTACACTTGCGCAGCGTCCAATACCGTAGCGAGCACTAACCACACTGCCACATTAAACGTTCAGGGTACACACTTTTCTGTAGATTCATTGTTGATTTTTGGTTTACTTTATGTTTTTCCCTCACCAGTTCCTCCGCACATAGTTCCATTTGAAGCCGAAGAGCAAGTCTTTGCTGGTGAATCTGTACAATTGACGTGTCACGTATCTAAAGGCGATACGCCCCTAACGATCACTTGGAGTTTTCACGGGGAAGACCTGTCTTCCCACCAAGGACTGTCTACGACGAAGATAGGCGAGCGCACGTCGCTGCTCAGTATATCTAGCGCCACTGCGAGTCACAGCGGCGAATACTCGTGCCACGCCGGCAACCATGCCGGCCTTGCCGTCCACTCCGCCTCAGTCAATGTCCATGGTATCCCCCATTCAGCCCGCTGCCTTAGCCTAAGCGCACGCTGCACGCTTGCCTGAATAATACCTAATATCGGCCTTCTGGATTATCAGTGCTGCCGCACATCGTACCCTTCGAGGCGGACGAATCTGTGTTTGCCGGTGAATCGGTCCAACTCACCTGTACCGTTTCCAAGGGCGACTTACCGCTCAACATCAAATGGCACTTCCATGGTTACGACAATGCTACTTCAGAACTTGGCATCATGACGACTAAAATGACATCACGCACTTCATTTTTATCTATCGCTGCCGTTACTGCCAGCCATAGCGGCAATTATACCTGCGTAGCCTCCAATAGCGCCGGCTCTACTAACCATACCACTATCCTAAATGTTCAGGGTCAGTTTCATTTTTTCATCATTATTATGGTTTACCATTTTCATGCCGGTTTTTCGCATCGCCGTCAGGTGTGTCGATAGAACCAGCCTGTATTCTATCGATACGTCTCCAGCGTCCGCTTGTTCTTTTCCACCATTTATTTTTGCCATCAATTTTACTTTTACCTCTTGTTATATTCGTTTATCTCATACGAGTACAGCCACACCGAAATTCTATTAATTAATATTATTCAAACAGCAAACAGTCTATCTGGATGATTTGCCTCATATAAGAAAAGAGACGCTTTTCTATACATGAAGTTTTGCGGTTCATCGTTATCACGAGAGTTGGGAACTAAAGAGAACGGACAATCGTCATTGTTTTTGTGTAAAGTTTTATAACTTCGATAGTTTGTTACTTGGTTGACTTAGGATGCATTCTTCCTGAAACAGTTTTGCCCCAAATCCACCCTTTCACATTCGGAGATGAGCCGGCCAACGCTGGCGATACAGTGGGCATCCAATGTATGGTAACTAAAGGCGACGTTCCTGTCAACATTACTTGGCTACTCAATGGAAAGCCTTTGAACGGAATTCAAGGAATTACGGTCACCAAGATCGGGCATAAATCGAGTAGTCTGTCTATTGACTCGGTAGCTTCCATTCACAGAGGTGTTTACACTTGCCTCGCTGCCAATCAAGCGGGTCATGCTAATTACTCCAGTGACTTGGCTGTTAACGGTAATTTTCCTAACACAATTTTTTAGCTGATTTAACATGAAAGTATTTGCCGCAGTATTGTCTTAGTACTTATATTGTTTTATGTCCATAAATTCCACCTATTTTTGTATTATCTATTATCCATGCTTTTGCCGTAGCAATGCTATGAACAGAGAACCAATAGTCCCAAAGAAAATCAGATAAAAATGTGTGCGAGTGTAGACTTCTACGTCAAGTCCATTATCGTTCCACAGGAATAATACGTTTCGTTTTAAATATTTCATTCATTATACCTAAATTAATCACCCTGGATACGATGAAATTAGGTATATAATTTTTGGTGAATGTTTCGATTCCTTCCAAATTCATATTTCTGGCCAATCTATTTATATAGTTCTCAAAATTGACCCTTAGTTGCACCGCAAGTGACTCCATTCGATTTCGGCGAAGACATCATGAATGCGGGCGAAACAGTATCTTTGGTCTGTACCGTCGGAAAAGGCGATCTGCCACTTACAATACACTGGCAACTTAACGACCAAGATCTGAATTCCGGAAACGGAGTTCAAATAAATAGAAATGGGAAAAAAATATCAGTATTGAGCATAGAGAACGTTCAACACGAGCATATTGGCAACTATACCTGCATAGCGGAAAACGAAGCCGGCCAGAGTAGTCACAGCGCAGTCCTCAACGTAAATGGTATACAATTCATGCAAACCGCTTCGCTTTTGTTCGCACGACTTACCTATTTTACAGTCACATGTATTTGTTTTTACCTTTCTGTTACGTACGACCACCATCCTTGGCAGTTCTTCCTCAAGTGGCGCCGTTCGACTTCGGGGAGGACACGTATAACGCGGGAGACACCGTGTCTCTGACGTGCACCATCACCAAGGGCGATATGCCGATAGAAATATCTTGGTTGTTCAACGACACACCCATGCGAAGTGGGGACGGCGTAGTCATCGCACGTAGTGGGCGGAAAATATCAATGCTAAGCATCGACTCCATTCAGGGCTCCCACAGGGGGAATTACACGTGTGTGGCAAAGAACGATGCGGGCTCCGCAGCGCATTCCGCTCTCCTTCATGTCAACGGTACTATAATCCAAATCTTAATTTTGTCTTGATAGAATGTTAGTTATGATTATTTTCGTTACTTTCCTTTAGTTGCACCACAAATTATGCCATTTGATTTCGGCACGGAACCTGTCAACGATCAGGAACTCGTCGTAGTTATATGCACCGTCACGAAAGGCGACATGCCCCTTTCGATAAATTGGTACTTTAACGGGAAACGCGTTAAGTCCGGAAGCAACGGCGTGGTGCTTACAAACACGAAGCGCACCAGCCAGCTGACTATAGAGGCGGTCACGCACACAAACCAAGGAAACTACACGTGTGCCGTAGGCAACCAAGCGGGCACAACTAACCATTCAGCCGAGCTCTATGTAAACGGTACTTAATCGTAACTCGCGTAGTTTATTTTCTCCCAATAGTTCTGATTTTCACATGCTTTTTGCTGATTCCTCTCCTCTGTCAGTCCCTCCACAGATCATGCCCTTTGAGTTCGGCGAGGAACCGGTCAATGCACAAGACATGGTGTTAGTTACTTGTACGGCTCTTAAGGGAGACCAGCCTTTGAAGATAGAATGGTATTTCAATGAAACTCTCGTGAAGTCGGGCGACAAAGGGATAACCCTTACAAATACAAAACGCACTAGTCAGTTAAGCATTGAATCTGTCAGTCACCAGAATCAAGGCTCTTATTCTTGCGTCGTACGAAATGACGCAGGCTCCGTCAACCATACTGCACAACTATTTGTTAACGGTACTTGCATCTTTTCTTTACCCCAGCCTTGAAGCCTGTATGTAGCGTTAGTAGTAGTTTTTCCCATCCTCCCTCCACTTGTAACTTTGGCGGGTCATAGCGGACATCACAAAAAAATATCACTGCGCAGAGAAGTGAAGAAGTCTTCGACGAGACGTAATCAAACTATACATTTTTAAAATTGCATAATTTCAGTGGCGCCAATCATAGCTCCTTTTGAGTTCGACGAATCAGTATTTTTCGGTGAGGGCGTCCAAGTGATGTGCCACGTTACCAAAGGGGACAGGCCGCTCGATTTCAAGTGGACGTTTAGTGGCGGAGACGTGAGTTCTTTGAGCGGTGTAAACATCATGAATGTCGGGGACCGGGGATCGGCTTTAATCATACCGACCGTGACGGCCCAACATTCGGGCATTTTCACGTGCACTGCCTCCAACATTGTCGCCAACGCTAGTCATCATGCCACGCTCAATGTCAAGGGTATCGTTGCACTTCTTATGATAGCTTATACATACTTGTGTGTCATGTTACGTTACGTTCCCCTCCAAAGTCCTTTAAACCGAATACTTACGTAAACAAAATTATGTGATTTAGTATAGTCAGAGACACGTTTGTTACAGTGGCACCCATTATATCACCATTTGAGTTCGATGAAGCAGTTTTCTATGGAGAAAGCATTCAAGTTATGTGTCACGTTCCCAAGGGCGACATGCCGTTAACTTTGACTTGGTATTTCCGCGATCTTCCACTGCAAAAGCAGCACACAGTCATCATTACTAAACTTGGCGATAGGAGCTCCGTGTTATCTATCCCGGCAGCAACTGAGAAACACTCTGGAAATTACACTTGCGCGGCTTCCAATACCGTAGCGAACACTAACCACACTGCCACATTAAACGTTCAGGGTACACACTTTTCTGTAGATTCATTGTTAACTTTTCGTTTATATTTTGTTTATTTTTTTCCTTCCCCAGTCCCCCCGCACATTGTTCCATTTGAGGCCGAAGAGCCAGTATTTGCCGGCGAATCAGTACAATTGGCTTGCCACGTATCTAAAGGCGACACACCCCTCACGATCGCTTGGAGTTTCCACGGGGAAGACCTGTCCTCTCACCAGGGAATATCTACCATGAAGATCGGCGAGCGCACGTCACTACTAATTATATCTAGCGCCACTGCGAGTCACAGCGGCGAATACTCATGCCACGCCGGCAACCACGCCGGTCTAGCTGTCCACTCCGCCTCAGTTAATGTCCATGGTATCCCCCGTTCCGCCCGCTGCTCTAGCCTAAACGCACGCTGCACGCTTACCTCAATAATAATCTCGGCCTTCTGAATTAACAGTACTGCCATACATCGTTCCCTTCGAGGCGGACGAGTCTGTGTTCGCTGGCGAATCAGTTCAACTCAACTGTCACGTTTCCAAGGGCGACTTACCTCTCAACATTAAGTGGCATTTCCATGGTTACGACAATGCTACTTCAGAACTCGGCATCATGACGACTAAAATGACCTCGCGTACCTCATTTCTATCAATCGCCGCCGCTACCGCCAGCCATAGTGGCAACTATACCTGCGTAGCTGCCAACAGCGCCGGCTCTACTAATCATACCACTATCCTTAATGTTCATGGTCAGTTTCATTTCTTCATCATTATGAGTTTTCATGATCATCCAGCAGCGCATCGGTGTCAGGCGTGTCGATGGAGTCAGCATGCGTTCTGTCCACACATCTGCAGCGTACGCTTGTTTTCTTCCACTGTTTAATTTGTTATAAGTTTA
The DNA here is from genome assembly GCF_910591565.1 of Cydia splendana. Lineage (NCBI taxonomy): Eukaryota > Metazoa > Arthropoda > Insecta > Lepidoptera > Tortricidae > Cydia > Cydia splendana. Next base: position 30,296,788 of record NC_085960.1, on the reverse strand, counting down.
TTTCTACCTTTTGAATTATTCATTCGTCTCATTCATTCACAGCGAACATTTTACCATTCAACGTTGACCGGTAATATTGTTTTTTGGGGAAATGGGGAGTCCGTCCAGATGATGTGCCACGTATCGAAGGGAGACACTTCTCTAGACATCTACTCATAAACTAGACTTAACTAGAGTTAGGAATTAGGAACCTCCACTAAAGTGTGCAACATATTTTCCGTTCCGATGTTGCCATCCGTGACTAGCGCCCATTGCTGGAACCGCCTTCTATATAACAGTACTGAAAGTTACTGGTACACAAATAGACTATTTATGTTAGGTAGCGTCAATTTTCGTTTTCTTTCTTACCGTCTCTTTTTACCAAACTTTATAAATATTGTTGCTATTTCATATTCAAGTGGTCCCTCACATAATCCCATTCGAAGTTGAGGAGCAAATCTTTGCCGGTGAGTCGGTGCATCTAACTTGCCATGTATCGAAAGGAGACAGTCCTCTTCAAATAACTTGGAGCTTTAACGATCACGAGATTCCGTACCATAATAATATGGGCGTGACGACGACTAAGTTAGGAGAAAAAGCGTCAGTGCTGAGCATTCCAACGGCCATGGGCCAGCACAGCGGGAACTACACGTGTACCGCCAGCAACCGCGCCGGCCGCGCGCACCACTCCGCGCTCGTCAACATCCATGGTACCGCACCGTCGACCCCTAATTCCCTACAAATGCACGATTAGACTTAACAATAGCTCGTTTTCTTTTTCTGTTTGATTAGTTCCTCCTCATATAATGCCATTCGAGATCGAAGAGTCCGTGTACTACGGAGAATCTGTGCAAATGACCTGCCACGCAAGCAAAGGTGACAGACCGATGACGATATCGTGGACATTTGAAGGGCAAGATCTTTCCAACGACTTAGGAATCAAGACGATGAAAATGGCAGAACAGACATCATTCCTCTCTATAGCTGCTGTGACGGGAGAACATAGTGGAAATTACACGTGCATAGCAAAAAACAGAGCAGGAGAGCATAGATACTCAACATCCCTCCACGTTAAGGGTACTCGTAGTTAATTGTTCCAGCATGTACCTTATAAGTTGCGCCACTAACTTTAACGTTTTTTTGCCAGTCGTCCCCCACATCAAACCTTTCGAATTGGACGAAGCCGTGTTTGCGGGAGAGTCGGTACACCTCGACTGCTACGTGTCAAAAGGCGACACGCCTCTAAATATAACGTGGAGCTTCCAAGGAAAGCCCGTTACGCGTAGGATGGGCGTGATGACGTCGTCCTCGAACGCTCGCGTCTCCGTCCTCGATATTCCAGCCGCAATGGGCGCGAACAGTGGCAACTACACATGCACAGCAACCAACCGCGCCGGAAGCGACAGCCATACAGCGATCCTCAACGTCATCGGTACCGTCATTAGCTCGAGTGACGCTTGCTTTCTGTTCAGTTCCTCCCGTGGTCCAACCCTTCTCATTCGGGGAAGTCGCCATGAATTCCGGCCAAGTAGTCACGGCTCCTTGCTCGGTTATTGAGGGCGACCACCCGCTGCAGCTCCGGTGGCTCTTCGATGATGAACCGATCAAGCCGAGGTCGGGGGCGACCGTGTTCCATATCGGAGAGCGAAGCGCTATCCTTAGTATCGGTTCCGTCTCGCACAAACACGCCGGCAACTACACATGTATCGCGGAAAACGAGGCTGGGATTAGTTTTCATTCCTCTACTTTGATTATAAACGGTGCATATTTTTTCTAAACGTTGAGATAAATATTACTTAGATTTTATTTTAGTAGTGATTAATTTCCCCTTTTTCGTTCTCTTCTATCTAATCGACTTGACTTATTTAAGTAGTGCGATTAATTGATGATGCATTCCAGTCCCCCCAAATATTCTGCCGTTTACGTTCGGAGAAAAGCCCGCGAATGTCGGCGAGTACTTGCAGGCGGCGTGCACCGTCAACCTCGGCGACCTCCCGATCACTATCTCTTGGACGTTCAACGGATACCCCATATCGCAGAGAAACAACGATTACGTTCTCACTAATTCCAAGCGCAGTAGCTTACTCATTATCGAATCTGTGGACGCGAAGCATGCTGGTTCCTATGTCTGTATAGGAGAAAATCGCGCGGGCCGCGCGTCACATACCACAGAACTAGTTGTTTACGGTTAGTTAATTTCTGGTAGAATTCCATTTAGTTACTAGATGACGTTTGCATTTCAGTTCCTCCCAAGATCGCACCTTTTGCCGCCGGTGACGAACCGGCCTTTCTCGGTGATTACTTTGCGCTCCAGTGTATAATAACGCACGGGGACCAGCCCGTTCGCATCGAGTGGACGGTGAACAATAGGTCCGCTCACTCCGTCCCCGGCTCGCGCGTCACTACCGTGGACCGAAGGAGCAGTGTGCTCACGATAGAATCCGTAGACGCCAAACACGCCGGTCTCTATAACTGCACCGCGACTAACGCCGCAGGCGTCGCCTCGCACACCACCAAACTCGTAGTCAAGGGTCCGAAGTATATATATTAAATTTCAGCCCATTACATCTTGATTCTAAAATTCTGCTTCATTTCAAGTTTTGTATTGTCCTAGTTCCACCATTGATAGTGCCGTTCAGTTTCGGTGAGGTGCCCATCAACCCGGGTGACGCGGTGCTCGTACACTGCCTGGCTTCCAAGGGAGACCTGCCTCTAGAAATCTCGTGGACGTTTAGCAGCGAAACTATAGAATCTAGTCTGCACCGAGACATCACGACGACGCAGCTCAGTCCGCGCGTGTCCGTGCTAACCATCACGTCAGTGAGCGCGAACCACCAGGGCAACTACACGTGCATCGTACAGAACGCTGCCGGCCGAGCCGAGCACGTGGCGACACTCGTCGTAAATGGCACGTGCTAATTGTATATCGGAAATGGTAAACAGGGACTAACATCACGGAACAGTGCCTTCGATTGACCTCCACACTGGCACCGCTCTTTCCGTCATTCTCACAGTCGCTAACATGCCTGCCACTGATCGATCTAACCCTATATTTCTATGGTTGTTTGCAGTACTGCCCCGCATAGTTCCATTCTCGTTCGAGACGCCGTTGTTCGCGGGGCAGGCGACTCAGGTCACTTGTTTAGTGTCCGAGGGGGACCAACCTCTCGATATTCAGTGGTACTTCGAAGGGCAATCCTTGAAAGAGAAGGCTGCCGTATCGGCCACCAAGATAGGACAGAGGGCCTCATTGCTTCTGATCGACCCGGCGGGATGGTCGAACAGTGGATCTTACACTTGTCTCGCGCGAAATGCCGCTGGCTTCTCCAACTATACCACCTCACTCGAAGTACACGGTATAATATGCATTCTTAGCACGAAGCTTTGCCTAAATACCTTTATAGTTCCAATATCGTCCGCTTATAGTCTGAATAGAGCGGTAAACAACAATATCCGATGTTGATGTTAAAGGTATTTTGTATTTCACGTCTTAAATATTTATGAATGTGGCTAAGATGCACATGTAGATATCCGAACACAGGCTGCGATGTCGTGGATCATCTAGGACAGACGTTGGATGTCAGTAGGAACCGGCTGCGGCTATCATCGACGAACCTCTACCTCTCCTCGCATCTCTTTATTATTTCCCTCCTTCTTCCCGGGTTCCTTCTGTATTTTCTGTTCGTTCATTTTATTTCAATATTTGTGTTGGGTTCGCGCTAACATGCTTGGCTTTCTTATGGCTCTATTGAAATACATTGCGTTGGCGTGGTCGAAATAGTCCAAAATCTGAACATTGTTTATTATTTTTATTAATACTTGCTTTTAGTCACTGCTCTTTTGTTTTACTGTTCGATTTAATAGATTCTTTGGACTTTTGACAAATAAAGTACCTACTATGTAAAATGATGTTTGAAAACTATGATATGGATAAGTCACGTCAACCGATTCGTTTCCCTAGAGAGCTTTTCGTTTGCATTATGCTTTTCATAATGAGTGTTGAGTATTATTTGTATATTTCCATTTATTTTATGTTATTAGTAGCTAGCTGCTTCATTAATGGTTTTGTTTTGCGTCATGTGCTTAGAATAAGTAAATCAACAAGCTTCTATAGTGATACATAATATACCTAAGTATATATACCGACTTTTAAATTGGTAGTTTATTCGCATATGCTGCAAAAGCCTTGGCTACGCTTTCTTGCGTTAGCTAGAAACAATACAAATAATTAAGATGTAAACAATTATATAAATAATTAATAAGTATCGGAATGGAAGCTTTCACATTACCAGATTGAATCATTGCAGTATTTTACGTAGAATTTTATTTAAAAAAAAAAACAATGTTTTAGATAACTACCAGAGCTATTAGTAGAGTATAGTTGAATTATCGAGAAGATGGAATTGCATTTGTAGTGGTTGTATGCTGATAGTACAAGAAAATAGAAAATTCAAATATAGAATGCCTGTAAACAAACAATACTACTACATATGCAATTCCACGCTCTCGATGATTCAACTATAGTTAATTTAGTCAGATTGACTACCAGTCGCCCACCTATAATTTAAAACTACAGGTACTGCCTATTTACATTTCTTGATAAATACAATGATTCAATCTAATTTGGTGGCATTGGAATTCAGAGTATTCGATGAATACTTGTGTTACATACATGTATTTAATTTTACGCAAAAGATAACAAACAAGTATTTGCCAAATACGAATAATTCATGTGCCATATCTTTGATGAAACTATTTCCTTAATACAAATCCAGTAAATATTGCAGATTTTAGTTTAACTTGGCAAATTTACAATACCATTTATCGTTCCTAAATTATTATTTATGGATTTGTATTAACAAGTCTGTTAAGCAGAAGCAAACATATTATTGATCCCAAGAAATACCTTCATTTTAATTGAATATACTTTTCTTCTTGAATTCATGTTTAACTTTAAATTTATACGAATTTTGAATCTCAAACTCAGCTACTATAATGAAATTAACTTGTCTAAAAAATCACAAAGAATCATTGCATGCACTGCACTGCACCCATAACGACGTTTGACGACAAGCTACAACTGTAAGTGCGATTTCAGTGCCCCCGCGCTGGATCCTCGAGCCCACCGACAAGGCTTTTGCCCAGGGCTCGGACGCTAAGGTCGAATGCAAAGCCGATGGCTTCCCCAAGCCCCAGGTCACATGGAAGAGGGCTGAAGGTACGTGCTCTTTTCAGATCATTTCTATTTTATTCCGTCAACTCAAATAACACAATAACGTTTACCATCTCGATAATAGAGTGAGTTGAGTGTACTGAGATATTGGTACCTAGTTCTATAGCTACTTTTGTGTGTAAAAAGGGCACCAATTCAAATAATTATTTGTTCTGCAACAAATATTTCATTTATTCATATTTACACCGACTAAATAAACAATATGCCGAAGAAACATTTCTACTAAAAACACTATTCTACTTAATTCATCTCATAATCAAAACATCTCTCTTTATTACAGGGGATACGCCTGGCGATTACAAAGACCTTAAGCCAAACAACCCTAATGTAAAAGTAGAGGACGGAGCTCTGTCGATTGCCAATATCCAGAAGACGAATGAGGGTTATTATTTATGTGAGGCTGTCAATGGAATCGGCTCAGGATTATCGGCTGTCATTCTGATCAGTGTACAAGGTAAGTGAACTTCTACAAGTAAAATGACATTATCTGTAAATATTGATGAGTTTATTTGAACTGTATATTGATTCATCTTATCTACCGTAGCTCCTCCTCAATTCGAAATCAAAATGAGGAACCAAACCGCCCGCAGAAGCGAGCCCGCTGTACTGCAGTGCCAAGCCAAGGGAGAAAAGGTAAGAACTGATTTTCATTCCTCTATTTCCAAAGACTATTTAATAATAAAGACTCCCATTGGACATTGGTCTCTAAAAGAAAAACTTGACAATAATCAGTCCATTCTTCCGCTAGACTCCCATCTAATAAACTCTTCGTTGGAAGTTTAGACGTAACGACGTCTGTAATATACGGAGTATACGGCCATTTTAAGATTCTAAACAAAGTACCGTGTCCGTGTTTCGTTTTAAGTTTATCACTAGTACCTAAGGGCCATCTTTTGCGAATCATATGATTTCTGATTTACTTCATGGCATATCATCCACAGCCCATTGGAATTATCTGGAACATGAATAACAAGCGTCTGGAACCCAAATCGGACCCCCGCTACACCATCCGCGAAGAGATCCTGCCCGGAGGAGTTGTTTCCGACTTGAGCATAAGGAGGACCGAGCGATCTGACAGCGCACTCTTCACCTGCGTGGCCACTAATGCCTTTGGCTCTGATGATACTAGCATCAACATGATTATCCAAGGTAAGCGATTGACTATCTCTTTTTCTTCGGTCGTTCCAGAATTTTGATGAAGACAAGTCCTTAAATTATTCTGTCCAAGTGTCCATCTGGTAAAAGATTTGCACCGTCGTGGTTAAAGTAAGCCAGTAAACCCCCAGACCTATTTTAAAACCACGACCTGTTTAACAGAGGTACCTGAAGCACCCTACGGCCTGAAAGTTCTGGACAAGTCCGGTCGCACCGTGCAGCTTTCCTGGGCAGCCCCGTACGATGGCAACTCGCCTATTAAGAAGTTCCTCATTGAATACAAGCGCGCCAAGGGAAGCTGGGATAAGGATATTGACAGGTAATAAGGTTTCTCTTAAATTGACCTAGAGTCTGTTCGGAAAGAGAAGAGTCGTGGAATGTACTAGCCCCATACATTCCACGACTCTTCTCTTTCCGCACAGACTCTACTAGTGGTTTATAGGAGCTAATTGTTTGCTGAGACGCTATATCTGATGGGTAATGGCAATTTTGTGTTCCGATTGACACCTTTTCATGGCTGTCTCCTGTCTCAAATTATCCATGTATCAAGTGATATCGAATCATTTTAGACTCGGTTCTTTCGGTCCTCATTGTGGTACTGGAGAATATGAGCGCCGGTAGTAAGTAGGTATGGTATCAATAAGTCTGGGCTGAATAACAGATTTACGATTCTCGTTTCATAAGTCTCATGCTGTTGTGTAATCTTCAGGGTACTGGTCCCCGGCGACTCGACCGAAGCCGGCGTGTTCAGCCTCCGCCCCGCCACCGCCTACCACATCCGCATCGTCGCTGAGAACGAACTGGGCACCTCCGAACCCTCGGAAACCGTGACCATCATCACTGCTGAAGAGGCACCCACTGGCCCGCCGCAAGACGTGAAGGTTGACGCTCATGACAAGCACACCCTGCGAGTCACCTGGAAGCCTCCCCCATCACAGGACTGGAACGGTGAACTACAGGGGTGAGTGATATTCTTGACATTTGTACCTAATTAAAGTAATATTTTGCTGAGTATTGTCTAAAATGTAATGTAATGTTATCTTGCAGATACTACGTTGGCTACAAACTGGCATCAAGCAACAAGTCATTCGTGTTCGAAACCGTCGACATTTCCAAAGAATCTGGCAAGGAGCACCACCTCGATATCATGAATCTGAAGTAAGTGTCAACATGAAAACACGTACTCACAGTAGACAACAACAATCCAGTAAATATGTACACCTCGATCAAATTCCTCACGGTCGTTTTGTCCCCAGAACATTCCACCAGTACGCCGTAGTAGTTCAGGCGTTCAACAAGATGGGTTCTGGTCCCGTGTCACAGGAAGTCCGCGCGTACACCGCTGAAGGCGCACCCTCGGCCCCACCACAAGACGTTCTCTGCACCACTCTGACTGCGCAAACCATCCGGGTCTCCTGGGTCTCCCCACCTCTTGCAGCTGCCAACGGACTGATTAAGGCTTACAAGGTCGTGTATGGCCCCAGCGACACGTGGTACGGTAAGTAACTGATTACCTCTGCCCCTGTTATTTTCTGGGTGCCACTTACAAATAACAGCAACGGTTTTTTTGCCTTACAGGCTGACTATCTCTCATGTCAGCCACTCACCACCCACCATCTCATGTCAAAATTAAGGTTACGACGTTTTAGATGCTGTATCTTTCTTGATAATCTCGCGCCAGTTGCCAAGAGGTAGCTTCTTTGGCTTTTATCAGTTAGGTACCAAAGTTAGATCAACATTTTTGTGTAAAGAAACAAAAAAAGACAAATGCTAATATTGTTTTTCCTTATAGATGAGAAGACAAAGGACACCAAGATCACAGCAAGCAGCGAGACTATCCTCCACGGACTGAAGAAGTTCACGAATTACTCAATGGAAGTGCTCGCGACGACCAACGGAGGCGATGGCGTCCGATCTGCACCCATTCACTGCCAGACTGAGCAAGACGGTAATTATACAAATAATCGTAATTTACATTGGAGATGAGACTCAGACACGTTGATCTGATAGAATTTCTTGTAGTAAATATTGAATTATCCTACGAGACTAAATAAGTAGCGAATTAAAATCTGGGTATCTGGTAATTGCCAGGTGCTTCAGCCGCTTAATTGATATGCAACATCTAAACTCAGAATACATCGTTAACAATTGAATGACTAATGCATTTTCTGTTTAGTGCCCGAGGCCCCTCGTGCGGTGAAGGCGCTAGTGATGGGCCCGGACTCGATCCTGGTGTCATGGCGGGCGCCCGCGCAGCCTAACGGCGTCGTCACGCACTACAACGTTTACACGCAAGCGCAGAACGCTGAGCCGCATCCTAATAAGGTAATTATTGACTCTTGCTTAAGTGAGAGCAGGCCGAAATAATTCAATCCAATAGGTAGGTACTACAGTTTATAAAATACTCAAAGCATTGCACAGCAGAGAAGACGCTTCTCCTTATGTTGCTTATTAAGCGAGAAGAAGCGGGCCAACAAAGTCTCAGCCGATTGGAAAAAATAGCATTCCCTGGACTGTTATGTACGAATATCTACGGATAATATACATTTATAACGTCACACATCGGCTGAAACAAAAATGTATGATTTCAGGTACCTGCATCACAGACCAGCTACTCGGCGACTGACTTAAAGGCTGGCCGGTACGACTTCTGGGTGACCGCTTCCACCATCATTGGCGAGGGACAGCCTTCTGGAACCGCCTCCTGCAGCCCTAGCGACAAAGGTACCTACGCTTTATTTTACTTTGACACTACTACTCTGGGTATCTTATAAATATATACAAACTCGCGAAAAATAGCTATTCAATGTTTAAAATCTTTATAATTAACGCCTTCTTCCTAGTTACTGAGGTACCTTTGACCCTCCGACGGGCTTACGAGTTCTAAATCATTGTAGGGAATATATTCTGTCTTGTAAAGGCTTAAAGAAAAAGATACATTATTGAGACTTACTCATAAACATTTGACATCCTACCAGACTGCGCCAATACGACTTGTTTTTTAGCAAATTATCTTATTATGTAGATAGTTTAGTTTTCATTCCAAGATCTTTTGTGTCTCAGTGCCCGCCAAGATCGCCTCATTCGACGAATCGTTCACCGCCACGTACAAGGAAGATGTGAAGCTGCCATGCCTCGCTGTTGGAGTACCGCCTCCCAATATTATCTGGAAGGTAAGACGAGTGATTTAATACCATTAACTGGACTCTAATTGTAAGCATTCATCAATATTTCTATGTGTTTCAATACAAAACTGTACCTATGTTTAGCAAAAAAAAGCCTTTAGGAATTAGGACAAAACCAGATGATTTAAGCTCATATGAAAACATGTTTACTTTTCTTTTTACAGATCAAGGGTCAGCCTCTAGATGCGTCCGAACGCGTCCGTCAACTGCCCGAAGGCTCCCTACAAATTGCCGGAGTAGCCCGCGAGGATGCCGGAGAGTACTCGTGCCATGTGGACAACCAGTTCGGAACCGACACCGTCACACACACACTCTCAGTTCTCGGTAAATATCCGCCCTTGATCTTCCTTATTTACACGTATCTATCTATCTTATACCTTAAAACGAGCAATTCTTGTTTATTTATTATTTATTTATACGTATATTTATTTATATTTCGGGGATCTCGGAAACGGCTCTAACGATTTCGATGAAATTTGGTATATGGGGGTTTTCGGGGGCGATAAATCGATCTAGCTAGGTCTTATCTCTGGGAAAACGCGCATTTTTGAGTTTTTATATGTTTTCCGAGCAAAGCTCGGTCTCCCTGATATTTTCAGAGTAATTAGAGTTACGTTCGGGAACTCAATCCAACTGGGAGTGATCTGAACACAAAATTGATTGAAAATGATAAATCATCATGTTTTCTTAAATGATTCAAAAACAGGAATCATTTACATGTAATTCTTATTAGATCGGTTGATGTCACTTGTTGCCAAGGCATATTTATTTTGCTGCCAAGTCATCTTATCTTATTGTTTTCGGGGGCCCTTGCCCTTGGCCCTTGCAATTACCCCTAGAAAAGATCCGTCAACTACTCAAGAGCTTTTCCCACCATATCCATGTGCCGGATGATGGAGCTCATGGGTAGCGTTTTAAAATCCTTTGGTTCCAGATATCCTGCTCCAAAGTCCTTCATTCTTTGTCTGACATTCACACGTGTTTTACTGTCTGCCATGCCAAGTCATCTTACTCTGTACTCTCCTAACCTGCTTTTTATTATGTAACAGCCCCACCATTCCCCCCGCAACTGAGCATCGCGTCCTCCTCCGTGTCGTCGCTCACCCTTCGACTGAAACCCTCCGACAACGCGGACCAATCCCCGGCCGCCGGCTACACCATACACTACAAACAAGAGTTCGGAGATTGGGAAACTGTACAGGTATAAACTCAACTATATTTGCGCCAAAATTTGAATAATTCTATTTTTAAAATGATCTGACCAATCGAGTGGCACTTATTATTTTCATTGAATTTCTTGCTCTCACTTGTGGCGTCCCATTAGCCATACGTAATGCTGTTTAGTTTTTATTGCTCCATCTGACAGATTATCTGTAGGTACGAGTACTTTGAGATATACCTAAGTGAGTTATATGTCGCTTGAATCCCTTATCTTATCTTTCTTTAGTATGCTTTCTTAAAAAAATGAAAATGACTTCTTATTTCAGATCCCAAGCAACACTGACACTTACACCTTGGAAAACTTGTTCTGCGGCTCTAGATACCAACTCTACGTTACGGCATACAATGGGTAACCAACTGTTGATTTTTACATTCAATTTAAGATTTAACCGCATTGGCATATTCCGTCAAAAGCTTAGAATATATACTACCCTGTTTGTTATTAAGTATGCTTTCCCAATATTAAGGTGCGTCCAGATCAGATGGGATCCAGTTTCGAAACGATATAATTAGGCATGTGCATAGTCTATATTCATCGCGATCGCTTCGCGAATGGCGCGAGATCGCAAACGGCACATTCTCCGATTCTGACCAGGTTAAGTCGTTGCAGTCTTGCTTTTATACTTATACTGGCGATATAACATCGTCGATGCTCGTTTTTAAAATATCACAAATAGGTTTTATATAATATTGAATGATATTTTAGTCTGCTTAAAATCATATGTGTAGCTATATCATATCTTCATTTCAGCATCGGCACCGGCGAGGCGTCCGACGTAGTGATCGCGCGCACCCGCGGCTCCAAGCCGCCCGTGCCCCGCGCCGCCGACTTCATCGAGGTGGGATCCTCCAGCGTCACCCTGCACTTGAAACAGTGGTTGGACGGAGGCTGCCCCATGAGCCATTTCGTCGTTGAGAACAAAAAGAAGTAAGCACAATTGAGTACATAATTACATTACTCAAGTGGTACTTACCTAGCTAAAGGTTTATACACCTTTCATCTATCTAGTTCCCTATTTATTGATCTGATAACTTTTTTGTGAAATACCTTTTGAAGACATGGACTTAAAACCTCGAAATGAATAAACTGGGTTTAACTGGGTAGGTAGGGATGGCTGGGTGGCTTAAGATAGCTATATATGTAATTTATGTTTTATTTCAATAGGGGAGCTGCTGAATGGAATCAGATCTCAAACGCTGTGAAACCAGGCGGAAACTTCGTCGTTCTCGGTATGTTACTAATAAAAGCTTACGTTAAATACCTAAATGAAAAGACCACCTTAGGGGCTGTCCATAAATTACGTCATACCCCCCCCCTATAATCATCCTAAAATCATGCTTCAAATGACCCCATTTCCTCTTACTTCATGCTACCGTCATCCGATGTCCAGACCCCCCCCCCTAATTTGAAATTACGTAATTTATGAATAGCCCCTTATTCGTACTTTCTCCCAAAAAAATCAACATTCATCTAATCCAATTTACTGTACAGTCACCACACGGGATTGTTATGCCAGTTAGGGCCACTTGCACCATTCACTAATCCGGGGTTAACCGGTTAAGCCTGGAGTTACCATGGTTACCAGTACAATTAGACACTGGTTTAATGGTTTAACCGCTTAACCCCGGGTTTGTGGGATTGTGCAAGTGGCCCTTAGGGTTCTTGCTAAATTGGAAATTCTATAGCGTAAGTTTTGAACAACCAATTTCGCTAGGACCCTAAATGACGCAACAATCGTGGAGCGTGATGGTCCAAAAATTATTTTAATCATAAACACGTTTCTCAACTTTATCTCAAAGACATAAGGTGCAAATTAGTGTGCACATTCATAAACCGTGTTTTGCAGATCTGGAGCCCGCGACCTGGTACGTCCTCCGCATCACGGCGCACAACAACGCCGGCTTCAACGTCGCCGAGTACGAGTTCGCCACGCTGACCATGACTGGCGGTACGATACACTACGATACACTAACTAGCATCTACTGGCTAACCGTACCTATACCACGACATTAACAGAACGTATCTTTATGTAGTTTGAACTGTCATAGAAACATCCGTAACGTAACAATCCGTGTGCATGTTAAACTTTTGTTAAAAGAAATAAGTGTTGTAAGTTATAATTTTTAGACTTATTTCGTCTAAAAAAACTAATCGCTCTCACAGTAGAGATATATAATATATCGCAATTGTCGCTAAAAACAACAGAATTTTTAATCTTTTCGAAACTGTTTTTGTTGAATAGGTATTGTAAGGACAAGTTACACATGGTTTACAATTTTTTTTAATATAAGTAGGTTTACTCAGTGCTATTGCTATATATAGCTAATAACTACATAAACGAGACGGCCTAAACCAGATATTAGGATATCGACTGCTAGGTGATTGGACATGAATACTTTTCTTATACTAAAAAATTAAATATATCGAAGAATCTGAACTCGTACACAATTCGTAGGCATTTATAAAACACGGCTTAGAAAAAATATTCATTTTATTTTATTTGAAATTAGGTAGGTAAGAACAGTAGATGTTAGGTTGGGTCTTTATATTTTTAGGTATATATTTTATGTTATTTTCTTCTTTTACGCTTAATTTGCATTTCTTCGTTGTGCATTTGTTTTTTCTTGTAAAACTTTACTTTCTGCTTATTGCTTTTTTCTATGTAGCTTGCTAACACTTTTTCTTTCTTTATAACTACTTTATTTGTGGCTAATTGGTTTTGGTGCTTCTAATAAAAATATTGAATGTGTCATGTGTGTTATTTATTATTTATTTCATAAAACCGTGTCCTGTAAATCGCTCATGGTCGCAAATAGAAAATACTTTCTTTTTCGAGGAAGTATAATATATGCCGGTTTACAAGCAAAAGGGACCTCTTTGTTGGGTGCAAATATGGCGTTATTGCACTGTAGAGTGTAGACGCGGGAATCGTCCATATGAACAATAGATAATGGTAACCTTTTCCTCAATTTATTTTTTACTATAAAAAAGTAAAAAACTTATTTTAAATTGGCAAGCGACATGCAGCGGGCACTTAAATGTAAAGTGAGTAGAATTAAATCAAGTTCATAAATTGGATTAAAACTACTGATATGCTCCTAATAAGGCCCAGCCATACAAATAAAGAATCAAAAATTTGCCACTGAAATTAAACCTATAGTGTAGGAAATAGAGTTGATTTCAAATTGATCAAAGCAAAAGCGACTCTGTTCCAATTAAATAGGATTTAAATTTCATCGAACTGAAGAGGTACTATAGGTAGGACCTTGGGTCTTAGGCGGCTATTAAAAGGTAAACAAGCTAGAAGAATGTTACTTCAATAATTCTCAAATAGGGTCATTTAACCAATGATTGGCACTAAAGAGTACCAGCCACCTATGCTACCCGCCAATAGCCACTTGAAGAGTCCATGGTACATATTGTTGTAGAGAACTCAGCTTTGATGGACTTTTAACGTTATTTTAGGACTAATGGGTGGGGTGTCGACAATAGGGTAGTTTACTTTCAAAACCGTGTTTTTGCAATGATATTATGACTAGGCGTCGTACTTTGCGCTCCTAACCGCGTTTCAGGTGATAGTGTGGATATGACTTTGTCGTGGTAAACGTACCTATATTTAGTTTAGAATCACGTAGTTTTATAGTAGTTAGTTTTCATTTATCATATCATAAATTGTATAAATTCGTACCTGAAATGCATCGCTTACCATGATTTTCAATATTCACTGCAATAATCTACTCTATCACCGATTGCGCAGAGAAACCCCGACGATTTAGTCGGTTTTTTGTCTGCGTAATCTTTGATGCGGTTTGAGCAGTACAATTTTATTTTATACCTACAAACGTAAGGTATGTCTCGCAACGTTGCTCACTCGCCTTATAAGTGCAAGCGAGAAAGCAACACTGCGCATATCTTTTAACAATTTGCGTTGCATTTCAGGTACGATCGCGCCCGTGCGCGAAGTCGGCGACGGGTCGCTGACCCCCGAGCAGACGATCAAACTGATCCTGTCGCACCTCAACCTGATCGTGCCCGTCGTCGCGGCCATCTTGGTTATCATCATCGCTATCGTCGTCGTTTGCGTTGTTAAAGGCACCAGAGATCACCACAAAGGTATACAAAAGTAATCTTTTTTTTAAAGGTACCGTCGCGCCTCTACCAGGCAATGCTGGTGATGGAAAGGAGCTGCCGGCTTGGATCAAAGCGTGGCTGGAGCCTGAGGTTTTGGTGCCGATTCTGGCGACTATAGTGGTGTTCGTAGTGGGTGTGGTGGTGATTTGCCTGACGCTGGCTAGGAGGAACACGCCGCACCGCCTGCGAGGTCAGAAGGACGTGTACGACTGTATGTATGCATGGAGCGACGCTTCATCTCTTGATTTTATCATCACATCCAGTCACAAATGTCAAAAACAGCGTATTTATAATATAGAACAGTCTCGTAAGCTGAATTGTCATGTCCTTGTTGCATTTCGACCGAAACGTCAAATTGAAACATATTTAAATGCTGTTGTTCTGCTCATTTGTTGTTTATGACATCTTGTGAAGTTGACTGATATGTTACGTTATAGTCAGACGCAAACAAATTTTAGCAGTTTTTCTGAAGACTCGAGGTCTCACTAAAGATACGACGAAGTCGGGGTCACGCTAAATTAAACAATGATTAAAGTGTGTACGTTAATTAAGTAGGTATGCCTATCACGTAACCATCATCAATCTGAATTATCTTTATTTTAAATTGACATCTTACTTGGAGTTCTTTTGATTTAAGTTCCAATCAAATTATTGTTGCTAGCCATCATGTATCCACCTTGTATATCATTAGAAGTGGCAACCTATTTTTATTATTTGAAAGCCATCGTTTTATATGATTTGCTAAATCATTTAATTGCCAGTTTAAGTGCCTATATAACGCTCTGCACTGGAGTCTTAAGTTATATGTATAGTCAAAACTAGGACTCCTGGAACGCTTACATGAATTGCAACCTTATAACACATTTTATAGTTTTCTGAACCGAATCCAAAATATATTCAAGCGTTCAATTAAATTGAATACCTAAATGCATTATCATTAAGATAAATAACAAGCAGTATGGTATGAATCCAAATAATAAAACTATTTTGGTTTGTACCTATTCTGACGAAAATAAGTAAGGTACAGTGGCGTTCAAAAGTGCATGGATAGATGTCGACCGTAATGCTTTAATATTACCGTTGAAACATGTTCATCCACTTTTGAACGTCACTGTACCTACTCTGAGAAATATGTTCACTAATTATGAATATTTTGGATAAATTAATTTCGGCATAATTATGGCTAACGCAGAAATCAAAAAACTTATCCCAAGTTGACAATTTAAATTCGAAACCTGTAGTAAAATCAACCTTACGCCATCCTAATAAAGTCCTCGCCCCAGACGACGCCGTGTACAACGCGTCCCAAGCGGCCATGGGCGGCGGCGGCGGCACCCTGGACAAGCGCGGCGGACTCCGCGACGAGCTCGGCTACATCGCGCCCCCCAACCGCAAGCTGCCTCCCGTTCCCGGCTCCAACTACAATACTTGTGACCGCGTCAAGCGACAGGCTGTCATCAGTGAGTACACACACATAGCCATAAAGACATTTCCATTTATATAATCCTTCTCTTTCAGATACAAAAGAACAACCTGTAAAGTTGAAAAGGGACAGGGAACCGAATTAAAACTGTTGAGAGACATACTAACATTGAATATTAATTTTACGGTTTAAACGGTTTTACTGGCGAAAAACAAGTGAGTCTAAACCGTAAAATTATTCAAGGGACAGGGAATTTCGAAATTCATCATTCAGGATTGCTTTCCACGAAACTGAGCACGATTGCAACCTCTTCAGTTCAGTGCCTAACTAAATTTAAAATTGACAATACGCACTTTTCTTATTTGAATCTTTTACACATATTTGATAATATTTTTTTAAAACACTCTTCTCATCACAGTAAATATTCACTCTATCAAAATAAACTAAAAACGAAATGGGTAAGTAAATGATTTCAGATTATTATGAACCTATCTGCACGAATTTCTCTCTTCGCTATTTCTTGCCTAGATATTCCTAATTTATAATTTAAGACAATAGTTTTTAGCAAAGGTGACAAGGTGGGTGACGGTATTAAAATGCGTACGTAGATGTCGTCCGTTGTCATTATGTCTGTTCATCCCCTATTGATTATAATTTAATTCTTCCTATTATGGTGTCCCCCTTACTTATGATATAATAAGTTCGTGCATTAAAGTAACAAAATTCATTTATCTTAAAATTCAAATTAAAGAAATTTGTTTACTGTAAACCTGTAGGTATGGTTCAAATTTCGCTGCACTTGACAAATATTTTTCTCTGATATGTTATCCTAAAGATAATTTTGATATTTAATTATACACATTTCTTTAATGCACAACAATATTCAATGTGGTTAATAAAGATCAGTGAATCGTTAAGTATTTTTATTAAAAATATATTTAATTTTTTAAATAATTCATCGATATGAATCTTTATTAGCCGTGTACGTCAGAACAACTCTATTTTTGTCTGTTCGATGTGTTTATTTTACATCGGGCACGCTTTTTATATTGTTTTAATAGTTCGATAGCATCTTTCTGGTTTTGAATTGACCGCGATTGTACACGATTTAAATTGCATCTTTATGCATTGTGATAAAGTTTATATTAGTTGACGAGATGCTATCGGACCGCATGCCCTCAAAAGAACCACGACATATCGCATGGATCAAGCTTATTTTAGACCAATCCTTGAGCTAGGACGCGGACGTAGCAATGGTTTCTAGTTCTGCTTCGCCGCTTACGTATTGCGTCTGATCGTAAATCGAGAAAATACGAGATCGTGATAATAAAACGATCAAAATGGTAGACCATTAAAGATCTCAGATATTTTGTTGGGTAAAATTTCAATAAAAACCACCGGGTGGTTTGTCTTAGAAGACAGATTAGTTCATGATCACCCGGGAGATCTTGGCAGGCGTATGATGGACGCGGATTTCGATGTAAATAATGATAGGATATAGAAGCATTCATCTTTCATTCAACGATCAATTTCAAAAAGGGACATTACCTTAAGCATGTCATTGTGATATCGTTTACCACGTCCACCATAGGTATTACGCTTGCAGCAGATTTCAATGAAGCCATTAACTTGCTCGCCTACCAAAAATTGCGACACCTAAATCATAATTTCTTGGATCGCATCGTAAGCGTCGAAGCTCAGATCCCTGCGTAGTCGTGGTTCCTAACCGGTAGTGTGGCACAGTGAACGCGCACTCGACGTGGGATCCTCGCCGGCACCACTACGAGCGCGTGCGCCGCGCACACCAGCGCCGCGGCTCCGGCGACACCATCTCCACAGGTGACTGACGCCAGGGTCATCGCCCGACTAACGAACACAAACTGACATTCTAATTATCCAGAGGGCCCCAGAACGCACGCTCCGATCGTGCACGCTTGACGCTAACGCCAACCCCCATACATTTGTATTAACCGATGTATGGAGGTCGGCGACTACGTCGTGCGTGGACGCTCGGAGCGTTCGTTTCGTGGCAGAGGAGTTACACGATCATCGAAGCGCACAGCTCTCTAGCCGGTCATTAGATTTTGTGGAAGAACCTGAATTTTTTGATGGTTTTCTACTGTTTTGTAAATTTTTATAAATCAAATGAAAATTATAATGTTGAGGTCATTTATCGAAAAGACGTCCAGACTCATTCAAAAACAAAATAACACGAGTCCTTTTTGACATGTCTATACGCTGTAGGTATATACGATGTGTATGGATGTATCTTGTAACAAGTGAACGGCGATCATACTGGTATCAAAAAGTAGTTACTAATGTCCAATTACATCTACATAAGATATACCAAATACCTACATGTATGTTAGTAGGGACATACATACTACGTATGATCTACAATCTTGACAGTTAATCACATAACTGACACAAAACCACTTGCAACTTAAGATGAAGTTGGACATTAAGACAGAATTGTAATAAGGTTCTAACAGAGTGGAGTATCGACTAACAAGCCTGAACCGTGAGTATGTGTATGTGTTTTATATGACAGTCTGCCTGGAAATAATATAAGGATATAATTTAAAGAATAGGCCCAACTTCAATAATTGAAAATGAAGTCGAACTGTTTGAAAATCTAGTTAATTCTGGACAGACTGATTTTAAATGTTAATTTATAATTAATTGCAACCTAGTTTTGCTTTTTTTCTAACCCAGTTATATTTTATTTGCTTCTCTTTTTCTGTATGATAGAATTAGGTAGCATGCGTTTGATCTAGATGAATTAAAAAAAATCGGTAACAGGTTTTTAATTTTCTTCTAATTACCTATTATATTTCTAAACTGTGTTTTCAGCATATTCAATTATTTTTCTATATATTATCACGCGATGGAATAACATGTGCATAAAACGAAAACGCATCTAATGTTGTAACTAAAATGCATTTGAATACCCTATTATTGAAAAAAAAAACCAAACGCACGATCACAACCTAACATAATTTCACTAAAAACAGCAAACACATTCGCGCAGAGACACTAAACAAACTTTAATTTCCACATAAGCGGCCTACTTATAAAACAACTATTTCCAGGCATGGAAGACGAGATCTGCCCGTACGCCACGTTCCACCTGCTGGGCTTCCGCGAGGAGATGGACCCGAGCAAGGCGCTGGCGTTCCCGCACGCGCACGCGCACGCGCACGCCGGCACGCTCGCGCACCCGCACCCGCACCACCCCGCGCACTCCCGCGCCGGCAGCCAGAGCATGGTGAGTGTATTCCAGGACTACACCTTTACGGTTCTATATCCATGTTGCCAATTTGAGTATGCTAGACAAAATGACAAAAAACTGCAAACTTTGATAACCCCGGACTGTGCACGCAGCAGCCGGCATGAGGTAAGTGTTTTAAACTGGCGTTACGTACTGCAGTGAGTTCAGGATAATTACAAAGCTTCGACAAAATAGGTCGACCCAAGCAAAAGTAATCCTGTCATTTTGTTATAAAGACGTTGATCTGTGAAATAACTGGAATGCTAAATAAAAAGTTATGTACGCAGTTGTTTAACTTGACTCAAAGTGACAATTGGTGCCGTGACCAGGATTCAGATATTATAACAATAAAAATGTGAGTATATATAGTAATAATATAATGTAACCTTTCTATGAACTTGGTTTCAGCCTCGCGCCAACAGCCGCTACGCCCGCAAGAACTCGCAGGGAGGACAGAGCGCCATCTACTCCACCGCGCCCGAGTACGACGACCCGGCCACCTGCGCTGAAGAGGACCAATACGTGAGTGATCGACATACTAACTCACTATTCAGATAATTTGGAGAAGGACGGAGATTCGTACAGTCGCCATCAGATATATCAGAGCGGCCAAGATATTCACAAAGATCTAAACAAAGCTTCTGTTGTCAAGACGTTAAAGTGCATGTTCAGATGTTTTTGAGCACCGCGAACTCGCGCTAGATGTATGGAGTCACGCGCGACAACTCATGCTAGCAGGTCAGACGGCAGTTGCTTTTGTAAACATCATATTACGCGCATTAAATATTCGCAAAGGCGCACGTCGGTTGGTATGCGTTCAGATGAGGAAGTAGAAACGGACAATACAGAACCTCAAAATTTAAGTTTTTTTTGCACGGACGGATCCACGGAAGAAAGAATGAGCGCTCCGCGCTCTACGGAACGCAAGCTCACGTTCCTCTTTAATATTTTCAAAGATGCTCAAACACTACTGGCCTGACATTCAAATTTGATTCTTACCTGTAAACAAATATGGTTTATTTCAGCGCGCCCGCTACTCCCGACCGATGTACGCCTGCGGCCCCGAGTACGACGAGCCCGCGTGCTGCCAGCCCGAGGACGAGCAGTACACCGGCGCCTACGGCACGCCCTACTCCGACCACTACGGCTCGCGGCCCAGCATCGGTGAGGAACCTCCACAGACAAGTCATCCTCCAGACAGAGCATAGTAGCGCTACCCCCTCTGCCACAAATATACGCTAGTTTTACTCCAGTTTCGAGTCGTGTCTTTGTGTGACTTCCGTGTTTTTGAACGGACCAATCACGGCACGGGACTCGCTTACCTCGTCCCCCGCACCCCAGTATTTTTGGCAGCATCGGTTTCATGAAATAAATGCTCTAAAATCCGTCTAGAGGATTCCTAGTCTATGGTAACCTCACACAGCTATCATGTCCACCACCCCCTAGTGACCCTGTCAGGGCACCGTGCGTGTTCGGAATGCCATCTTGTGACTAAAATCAAAAGCTTTAACTTGACATTGACACCACGCCAATGAGCAAGTGTTGAACCACTCCCTTGCGCTTTTGAGGGTTTGCCATCTTGTGGCCTAATTCGTAAACTTAAATAGGCTTAAATCTTAAATCGGCTCTAATTAAATCGGTTATTAGATATACACGGTCGCCGGGCCGGCCGCCGAGGCCAGTGTCATGAACCCGATGGCTGGCCATTTCCGTTAGTTTCATTCCCCTATCGGGACGCAGATTCTAGGTCCATTATAACCCCCTTATTCACAAACAATCCTCAATTGGCTAATAATTTATCTGTCGTTTTGACTTCCATCCTAATTTGAAGCATGTTCCATCCTAGACTGCATCGGCACTTACCATCAGGTGAGATTGTGGTCAAATGTTTACCTTTCTCCAATAAAAAAAGTGTATTTGTAAGAAAGGGATAAAACATAGTTTAACTAAATCAGTCCCTTAAAGTTTTATGAATAAGGGCCACTTGCACGATTCACTAACCCGTGGTTAACCGGTTAAACCGTTACCATGATTAGCAGTATAATTTGACACAGGGTTTTAACCCTTTAACCCCGGGTTAGTGCGATGGTGCAGGTGGCCCTAAGGGGGTAAGACGTTAAGTTAACCCGCCGTCTCGCTCAGGAACCCGCAAGTGCGGCGGGTCGCCCGAGCCGCCGCCGCCGCCGCCGCGCAACGCCGCCGCCGACAACAACTGCTCCTCCTCCTTCAACGAGAGCAAGGACTCCAACGAGATCTCCGAGGCCGAGTGCGACCAGCCCCGCAACTATCCCGGTACGTACTGACTCGTAGTAAACCTTACTCCACCGAGATAAGGTCTACTTTCGTTCACATTGTTACATTGAAAAATATTAAACCTTAATACGAAGACATAACGTTCGCCAAGTTGTGTTAATACAGCTTCTAAGGCCTTTTGAGGGCCGCTGTCCGCCGTGGTGGACGACGGGTGAAAACAACCGAGGCCTAGTTCAGTTTTGACATCATTAATATCCTGTCCTAGCTAGCTGCCGTCTATCCGAGTTTCCCCGTATTTGTCCTAGCCGACTAAGTCCCGATGTGCTTGAAAAGAACAAATTTAAATTGTATTTTGAACTTTATTGAAATGACTCTGGGATTTATGAGGCTAGTTTGGATCCGTGTGGGGTTCTGAAAAGCGTCTAATATCTGAGCTAAGATCTTCTTTGACTTTGTGTCAAATGAAATTATTTAAGAAAAGCATGTGAATGCAACATGCTTACTGAAACCAAATTTAATATATAGCACTGCTTCTGCCAGGGACACATCAAATTCAACAGATCTACCATATTTGTCATACTTCACACGCATATAAGTATGTAGTATATTCCGCTCAAGCTTAAAGCAAAATAGTCTACATTTTTGTTAACTAAATTTGCTACATAAACAAGTATGACAAATAGTTCCATTTCATTCCATCATATAATCAAAACTGACTGTTTGTCGACTCCTGAGTAACCGATATTAATCCTGAAATTGGTCCATGCGTCCTGGGTGTCGCCTGTACAGAAGACGGTAAAACTTTGGCTCAACTAGATTATCTTTATGTTTTAATACATTTGTGACTGACAGCATGCAACATTTGTCTCAGTAATAACAATTGGATACATCTAAGCTTCTCAATAGCGCAATTGGCTTACTAGATTTAATTTTCAAAATTTGTCTTGTCTCTCTATCTTCTGACTGTTTTGTGATACTGAACAAATAATCATGTGATACATAATTATTAATTATTTAAATAAAGATATTAAATATACATCTTATGTTTCGTATCAAATGCGAAAAGGAAGATGAGTTGTTCAGTTTCGCTAAATAGTCCAACGGGAATTTCTACGTTCTTCAACTGAATTTTCACAAATCTATTTTATGTGTATAGACGTGGTTGTGATAACTTATTTTTTAAATTGTTGTAGATTATAGTCCGTGTTTCAGAAGGCGGACTCGGTATCATTCATCCAATATGTTGTTATAATGGAAAATACTCGTAGTTTATTATTGAGAAATATTAATCCTTAGGATTTTGTACCTTAACAAAGACAGTATAAAGTCCATATACAGAAACACACCATCCAACCGTTTATATGTACCTACTACCTATACACTTTATCAAGATAATGATTAAAGTATTAAAAACAACTGTCCATCATAAACTAGAGCTAAAACCGTGGTGTAAACCTGCAAAAATAACGAAATTGATAGTCCACTTTTTTGGATGAATGTTGCCCGAGTCAGCCGTAGGTAGGAGGTAGCGTAGAGCGCGTCGTGACTTGTGTCTGTTGCAGTGAGGGCCCACACTGCCAAGGACGGCATGCACACCGAGGAAATGAGGAAACTCATTGACAGGTCAGTACTAGGCCTACACACACACACACATTCTCACTGTCACAGAAATGTTGCACAGACTAACGATTGTCCAACGTTCAAAAGGATTCAGCTCATTCAAAACATACATCAACGCGTAAAACGCGTCGTGTTATCATAATCTTACATGTTCTTTTTTAATTTAAGTAAATTATAGAAGTGATAGTATTTGAACATACAACCCCGCTACGAAGTGGCTCAGGTCTGATTTATTTATTGACCCTGCCTGATATTTAGGTACTACTTATTAAATTTATTCTACTTGTACCTAGATAAGTTTTGACTAACTTAAGTTGATCTTAAACTAGTTAAGGTGAAAGCATACTATTTTTACAGGTAATTTAAATTTCTGCCATTCATAATAAGTACCAGTACCAGGATTGCTTTTTAATAATTGATATTCAACCATATAGGTACCTACATCATTTTGGTATTTCCAACAAATTAAGCTAAAAAAAAATTCCGTGATTTTATTTACTTATACATTTTGGACATTAATGGAAATTAACCTTTACAAGAACACTAAACCTCAAGTTTTTTCACCAATGTGTTAGTGCTGTACACATGCGCACATATTCTCAATGTTTAATTGCTTTTCACATCACTATATCACAATGTACCATGTGAATTAATAAAATAATAATTAGATAACACATGTACTGAACAGTGAGCAGTTAACTAAGATTCAAATCAGACACTCTAACAACATACCTAGCCGGTTCCTTGTGTGTGCGCTTGCATACATAGCGTAGCGTACTAGTATGCATTACTAAGCATGTGTTATGTTCTGCATCCATCTACAGGAAACAGTAAGTCAAGTATGTGAACGATGTCTATGTGACCTAATTTGCCTGTTTATGTTCTAACATTATGTCGCTAACACTTCCAACCTTGTGCACTGAACTTATTTTGCAGATTGGTAAGGCCTTCTCATAACCTTGTTTTGATAATCCGTTGCCGTGAGGCATGTGTGATAATCATTTTAGCATTTATTCCTTGAAATCGGATGACCCTGCATAGTTACAGATAACTAGTTGCCCTGCTATCAAAAATTAAACCCCTGTCGTTTTAATTTTTAAACATTTCATATTAGCCTGCTATTCGCATTTTTATATGAATTAATAGTTATCACCTGTTAATTAATAACATAAAATGTCATCTTCATCGTTTGAGACTGGCATAAGACACGCTTAACTATAACCAATCGGTTTATTAACCAGTTATTGCTGATTTGTCACTTATATGTCCTGTGTTCTCCATAAGCTTACAATAGGTACCTTATAATATAAACGCCAGTACATAATGAAACCTAACAGCTATCGTTTCAGTACATTTTCTTACCGGTTAGGTTTATAAGATGTACTATTTTTTTTAATGTGAGAATGAGAATATTGTCACCAATTTTTGTAACTCACTTGTCCCAAATCACTCGTCTCAAATGTCTCGTACGGTCATCACTCATCAAGCTTGCAAAACTTCGTCATGAAATTGTTTTTGTAACGTGTTTGTAAATTTTCAGACCAGAAGCAACCACCCCAGTCCCCCAGCAAGCAGTCCACGGGCGGGGACTCACAGCCTACGATACTGTGGCAGTGTAACCTGTAGACCCGCTCCGCCCCGGCGGCCGCGGCACGCTCCACCACCCGCGCTCCATCCTCGCCGTCTCGCTGAACTAAAACTTTACGTTCTCCTTTCAATTGCTCATTATTTTTCAGTTCTACGCCCTCGAACTGCATTTCAGCGGTACGGCTGTGCCAAATTCTCAACGAGCGTGTCGCGTTTTATTTGCAATCAAATTTATCCCAACTTAGTTGGCCGGATTTAGTATTTATTTCGCCTTAGTTAAGCGCACGTCGGTGCCATAATGACGTTCTCGGTGCGGTGCCGCCGGGCCCCCTAGGACCCGCGCCGCGTCTAGTTACCATATGAAGCAGAAAATCATGGTTGTGCTAGTTATTTCAAATTGATATATTCGCTTGATAGTACGGCGGCGCGTATGTATTGAAATTGAACCTGTCCAATAGCGACGTAAATCTTAGCGACCTCCCTCCCGGCGCACCGCCCGCGCCGCTCGCGGCCGAGCCTCCACGCGATCTCACACTCTCGGCCGAGCGAGTGGCGTCTAGTACGAGTACTTCCACGCGTACGAGTACATCGATTTAGTCAACCTTATTTTAGTCTTATTTGTTCAGCTTAATTTAAAGAAAGCTTCGTCGTTTGCTGGTCCGGGGTGTTTACTCGAAAGTTTGGATTTAAATTAAGCTCAACACGTAATAATGTGATATTTTGTATTTTTATCCCATTTTTATGTTTAGCGCGAGGTTATTTTGTCCTCGCGGTTAGGTGTAGGGCTCCCCTCATGCTTCCTTTAATGTTATGGATTTCGTGATGCTTTTTTACCATTTACGTTATTGTATTGCCAACATTTACTTTGTAAATTGTATGATGTTTTTTTATTGTTTTTAAATTGCATTTAAGCATACACTACGTAGGTTAAGTCTAGATTTAAGCTTCTTTATTACTAATTAATCAACTTTTAAACGACTCGTGTAATCCGTAGCTAGTTAGTGACGTATGTGTTACGCAATATTATTAATGAAGTAAATTAACTAATCGACTCTAGGTACATACACTATTGTAATCCTCAACTAAACCGATATACAGGAACGTCGACGAAATGAATTTAAAGTATTAACTGTCAAGTTACACACTACCGACGCGGAATTTGAATGCTTCTAATGTTACTCTAGATAAGGTGCATTTTTACTAATCATAGTCGTAATTTAATCCTTCTATAGTTATTGGAAATAGCGTAAGACACGTCGTAACGTGTCGTGTGTAGGTGTTTCCTTATGTGTTGTGCGTCGCGTAGCTCAGTAGGTAGGTCCCGCGGCTTCCTCGCAACCAATTCTTCTATTAACCTTCCATATTAGCGAATTCGGTAAAGCTTAGTTAAAAAATGTGAACAAATTAAAAATTATAAAATTATTCAAAATTATATGGTAGCTTAATCCAAAATTATAATGTCGAATCGATAAACGTATAATAAATAAATACGTAGCGGTAATAAGTGGCTATTCTATCGGGGTTTTTGATAAGTTCGAAGTTCGCTTGCTGTGTTGTGTTCGCGGCCGCATTTTCTGTTTATTTTGAATTGTGCGAAACCGACGCTGTAGCAGCTAACAGTTTGTACCAAAGTGTTTGATTTGTGTTGAATAAACTACTCAAACGTCAACTACATATCGCTGTTTTATTTCGACCAACAAATAATTTACAGTAGTGACATGCAATAAATAAGAACTGTTGACATGTTCTACGGAGGTGTTTATTATACATATATTAAAGATGGTTCAGTTTATATAGAGTTAGACTAACGCTAATTGCCCGCTTTACGCGGACGCAGCCTTCACGATCTCCTCGGCGACCTCCACGGCGATCGCCGCCTCAGCCTTGGCCTGGAATAAATAGAGTTTATAAGAAAATTTGAAAATATTTAAATAGCAGTAGGGTTAAGATGGTGGTCTCTTTATCGTCTGTCACCATGCTTATCACTATCACGTTCTAACAAGTTTGTAAGTGCGAAAGTCATACATTACAGGACAGGCAATAAAACCGCGATCATGCTAACGCATCGGTCGCATTCTCAGAGTCGAAACGAATGGAGTTATGTAGCTTCTATGGCGTGAATATAGAGCTTTTTTATCATATCATATCATATCATATATTTATTGCATCCATGGTAAGTACACAGGTGTTACATAGGTAATACAAAGATGTTTCACATGGGCCCTGGTAGGGCACGGCGATATTCTTAAATCTAAGGATTGAGTTTGTATGTATGTAGGTACCATTAACAATATCTTATTTCATTTTAAATTAATAAATAGTTGTAAACATTATATAATTTTTACTAACGTCAATAGCAAATTATCAAATTATATGTCACTAAAAATAATAAAATTAAATATTCATGCTTAAAAAAATGTTAGGTGCTTACAGTTTATGTCAAAAATGTCAATTGGTATATAATGTTAATTTAAAACTAATGATTAAAATTCAAAATCGAGTCATGTCTAATAAGTATACTAAAAACTACATAATAATTACATTTCATCTTCCAAAAAGTCATTCAGATTATAATAGCATTTATTGATTAAGAAGTCCTTCAACTGCTTATTGAATAGCGTGTCTGATGTTTGCAATTTAAGGTCGTCGCTGATTTTATTGTAAATTTTTATTGCCATCATGTTTGGGCTTGATTTATGTAGCTTTAGTACAGAACTTATGGGTGGCGCCAGGTTATTCTTAAATCTACTTTCGAAACGTCGAGGACGGTCGGCAATTTTTGGGAAGAATTTTTTTAATATTGGCTTAAACCGATTGGCACCGACAATCCCCAATGGCTCCTCTACACGAATGGCCAACGCCGGCGAATCCAAGGGACGCATTTATGCATTAGAGGGAGCAAGTGATATTGCTATCTCAGTCTACCGCGTGGCTGCGTCCCTTGGATTGGCCAGCGTTGGCCATTCGTGTAGAGGAGCCATAACGTTGGCACCCTTACACGTAACAGGTGTAGGTTAATGTCAGAAACTGCACAAATTTTAACCCTATCACTAAGAAGTAAAGTTCAATATCATAAAACTCACAGTTCGTAATCATTAATGCAAAGCTTAAATCAAGATGGTGGTTAGTTCCTGATTCGCCGGATTCCTGTTTCGTCGAATTCCTGTTTCGCCGGATTTTCTTTAGGACGTCACAATTCACGATCCGAGATAAGAGAATCCGACGATAGGGATAGCGATAAATAGAAGATAGGGAACCTATCTGGTAAGTTAAGGAAACGTGTGCAACTTGCAACGGGCATAAGACTAGTTCTGTGTACCTTGTCCCCACTGGCGGAGCTGAGCTCGGACTGCGCCTTGCTGAGCGCCTCCTGCGCCGCGCCGCGGTCCAGGCTCTCCAGCGGGTGCGCCTCCTCGGCCAGCACCTGCAGTACACAAACCAATCAAATAACAAGCATAAATGGGCGAATCAACCTTTAGACTGACACTAATCTGTCACTTCAATTGAAGATTTTCCTTATAAAATATATTATATAATTTTATGTTATGCGTTAAAACATGCTCTCTGATGAACCTAAAATTTAGACAAATATTAAATTGAAAATGTGATTTCTTGGTAACTCCAGAGACATTTTTGTTAACACCAGAGACGTGAAAATGAAAAGTGTAGGTCTAAAAGTTGATTTGGCCAAATATTAAAAAGTTTAAAAACTTTCTTGATTTAATTTTCGTTTCGGTACAGGAGTGGAAAATGTTCCCAATGCTAACATGTCCATCTCTAAAAAAAATATACATGATAGATTGTCCTTGTAAGGTTTAAGCTCAAAAATCAATCTAATATAAATGCGAGGTTGAATTAAAATATTATTATCACAGTTCAAGAACATATTTTTAAGTTTAAAAAGTTGATGCCTTTGAAAAAGGTTTTAAGAATGAAATTCCTGCTTTAATTATATGTAGTTATTTATAAAACGGCTCGCTGCTGTTTTTGTTAGACATACCTGAACGGAGGAGTCGTCATTGACAGTGATGGTGCCAGATGACACAAAGATCTTGTTCTGTTTGCCGTCACTCTCAACCACTGTCACAACACCGGGTCGGAGGACAGCTGAAAACAAAAAATACCATACATAATAATAATATATATTAAGAGCACTTAATTGGTTAAAGCAACACACAGATTACAGAGGTTGCGGGTTCAAGTCCTGCCGGAAGCGTAACTTTTTGCATTTTTTCCTTTAACATAAAATTTGGAATATTCTTTTAACATGTTTAGTAGCTGGCCAATTATGATAAATGCCATAAAACTAGTGACACAGGAGAATGTCATCATGGTAATGTGTTAGCTTATTCAACCTTCCTCATTAGGAAACTATTTTTCAACCATTTGTAGACCAAATCCAATCCAAAACTTTGTGGACAGAAATAGTTATGCTACAGCAAGGTGTGCAATTAGGTGTGGTAAGGCCAAAGATGGCCATAAGAACCCAATAATATATTAATGCAACCTTTTTAATATAATCTTTAGAATTTTCTTCATGAGTGATGACTAAAAAAAAAGTGCAGTAACTTTATTTAATAGACTCAAGTATCAAACATGATTTTTCAAACAAATTTGTATACTTATTCAGAAACATACAAGATAAGAATACAAATTAATACTGAAACAAAGATCTGTAATGTCTTTAACTCATAGTGACCCAAGATGTATATCCAGGAATAAAACCTCATACACAAATACAATTTAAAGTTTTAAAGTGCTGAAGGCACACAGTCAATATAAACTAATGAAAATGAAGTTTTCAAAACCTTATGTACCTATAACTACTAATTTTTGAAATTATAACATATTGATAAAATAAATATGACATACCCAGTGTGGGGACATGCTTGGCCAAGATACCGAAAGATCCGCTGAAGGATGGCACATCAACCTGCTTCACTGACACCTTGTTGTAAAACACCTGCAAAATACATATACATAGTAGAACTAATACAAAATGAGCAGCAGTGTAATTGTTTTAACACACAATACTCAAATATATTTATTGAGAACTTTAATCTAAGGTTCTGTTAACAATATGCTAACAATTGCTAATCGTTTATTTATTTAAAAAAAAATATTTAAAAGTTATAAGATGAACATATTTGTTTTTAAGATTATTAATTATTAATTATTATTGCTAATCTAACTGCAGATAAGGACTTAATTGTGACATGAATGTTTTCGTTTAGTTTAAGCGACATGTAGATGGACGAAACAAAAATTAAGCGACATGTACCTTGTTACCAGCGGCGAAGGTGAGGGCCATCTCGCCCTCTTTGACAGTTTCTTTGGGGGCCTCCGCCGCGAAGGTGCGGACTTGGACCCTCCTGGCTGCGCCCCTCAACAAACCGCGGAGTGCCACAGACATGCTGCAAACACGAATAATATAATTCTGGCTACACACCGACAATAACTTGTTGGTTATAAAATTCACCGAATACTGAATATCTAACTTGATATTATGTAATGACATTTCTGTCAAAATTGAAGGGCGATTTTTAAAGAAATTAACCGTTATTGAGCAGAAATTAATAAATATATTTTGTAGGAGTTTAACTCACATTTAATATAGTTTATTTGTCTGTTCAAGGTGATTGCAAAATGGGAAGGTAGTTTTTTGATCCTTCAGCAAATCGGCACACGCTCCCCCGTTCCGATTGACTTTTCGTTGACAGACAAAATAATGTTGCTACTTGAAGTAAAGTCGTAATTTCGGGTAAAATTGTAACTGTGATAATACCAAACAAAACTTGTTTTACAATCCTATTAGCGAAAAAATATCATTAATTTTACTGGAGTATGGGTAAAAACTATTATGTCTGTCTAACTAGTGACTATATTCGAAAATCTTAATCTCACAAATGTGGAGTATACAATAATTAACTGGTAACACTGAGAGATCAGGTCATTTTTTTTGTTATAGTTGGTCAAACCAAATTTGTCAGTAAATAAGAACAAAAAAACTATACCCATCCTTTTCTTTTGGGTGCTAGTACTAGAAAAGACAAAGATAGTATGATTATCTCTATATATGTTTGAAATGAGACAGTCCTTTGACAAACTATATATGTGTTATAGTAGATTTATTTGTTTAATACATTCGATGAATTCATTACCTTAATATTTAGTGTAAATCTATAGTTGGTCAAGCAGATCTTATCAGTAGAAAAAGGCGGCAAATTTGAAAAATGTAGGTGCGAAGGCATATAGTCTCATAGAAAATTTGAATTTCGCGCCTTTTTCTACTGACAAGATTTGCTTGACCATTTATATGATAGATATTTATAATAATTTCATAAGAAAATAACTGTTTTTCAACTTAACTTAAATAGTTCTGGTCCAAAATAAGATAGTAGAATCCTCCAAAACATTTATTTTAATAATTATTCGATGAAATTGTCGACAAGTACGTGTATTTAGAAGCACAAATATATCTGTTAAGTAAAAAGATGGGTATATTTAACAGTATTCTTGGTGCAAAAGTACTTAAAGTAAATAAAATGAAAAATTTGTACGTACAATTTGGACTACGTTCAGTAAACGTCAATATGGCCAGTGTCACAGACGTCACTGTCAGTTCGGTGCGCGAACTGTCAAGTGTCAAAGGAATATTTGCCGCCAGCCAGTGTTATTTTTTGTAAAAGGATTTGTGCGTAAATTGCTCAAATCAATGAATAAATAAGTGTAAGTTTCTATTCTAATTAAGTGTCTATTTGTGAACAAATTACAATCGCAGCCTGACAGAATGACTGTCTCATATTCTCGTTAATTTTGTTTTTGCGCGTTTGCAGCATCATAATTCATGGAGAAACAACTATTGAAAAAGTTTAACCCTGAGATAGCTGCCAAGGAACTAACTCGGGTAGCGGAAACTGTAACTTGCTTAGAATGGTTTGTGTTTTTATGATTATATCTCTTCATAACATTTTTTGAAACTTTTAAACTATTACTTTAATAATGGTCTTCATTGATGCTCAGTCTTATGAATTTACTTGTGCATCAATTGATGCATTTTCACTGTAGTTATGAAACACCTACATAAAAGTAACTAAAACAATGCTTTAATTTCCAGTTGTAAATTTTACATTGTTCCGGAGACTGCCACTTGTGGGCACACCCTGTGCCACGGCTGCTGGATAGGGCGGCAGGCGTGTCCCGTCTGTGCGCTGCCTGTCAAGAGACGGGCATTGAAGCAAAATGCAGTTATCAAGAGATATACGGAATGTGTACAGAAAGCTACAGCATTGTTTGAAAAACAGTTTAACATCAAAAGTAAGTATATATAGTTTAAGTAATCCTTTTTGACAAAGGTTGACTATATTGTACAAATTAAATATATTTGTTTAGTAATATAACATAATAGATGTTAACATGTTATTGTTATTGTTTTTCAGTGGAAGAATTTGCTCTAGACCCGCTAGTTCAACCAATAAATAAGATAGATGAAAAAGACCCAAGTAAAACTGTAAAGGCATGGCTATGTGACTCTCAGAACCACTTCTCAGCCCCTGTGTCCACCCAGCTATCCACACAGGGAGAGGACCCTGCTGTTGAAGTAACAACATGCGAGATCCAAGTCCATACAGAATCAAAGAAGGTTCAGAGTCCAACAAAAGTGATACATGCACCACCTCCCCCCCAGGATGACTGGGACAAGATTGAGAGTGTTTCAGACACAGAAGAATTTTTAAAAAACAAAGAAAATTTTGGCCCCAACATAGACCCATTTCATCTAGATGATGATGAATACACAACAGATCATCCCCGAAGAAGTTCCAGAAAAAGGGAGCACAAGAATGAATCTAAACCCAGTGAAACCTCAGGGGATAAGCACAGCTCTAGTAACATAAGCATAGATCCTACTGACAAGTTAAACAAAATCAAGCAGAACTGGAGCAATGTTAAGAAAATGAGAAAAGAGTTCAGTAAGTTACATAAGAAGAATAAAAATAAACTAAATGTCTCAATAGAAATGTGTAAGAAATCTAAGAGTGCCATCAGCAACCCTGCCCCAAGTGTAGAGCCTGAATCTCAAAAAGTTATAATAATAGATGATTGTACACCAAAAATAGATGAAAAAGAGAAATCACCTGTTTCCGATAAAATAATTATTGACACTGATAATAAACATGATGCTGTAGATTTGAACAACAAAAGTCCAGGAAATGCATCACCAAAAGATAAACTTAGTTGTCAGGCAATGGATACCATTCAAGATATTGATAATATGTCTAATAGAGACCATAGAACTAACAGTTCATCTATATTAAATAATTTTAAAGGTTATGATGAAAATCAAAGAGAACCCGTAGAGACTGAAGTTAATTTAATGTCCAGAAGCAATATACCTTTTCTTAAAAAGAGTGCTTTGCAAACAGATAAACCTACCGATGATTCGGAAACCAATCCCAAAAGTACAGAGACAGACAAAGAAAATACTGTTCAAACAGTCAACCATGCTGTTAATGACAATATTGAAACTGATTCAGATGATATACAGATTACAATCAAAATTGGAAGTACACTGACTAATATTTTTATCAAGAAAAAGAAAAATGATGTTAAAGTGAAACTTAATACAGATCAGGAGGCTCAAACATTGCAGTGTATGGAAAAGGCGACATCTTGTAATTCATCTCCATCTGTTCCTAAAACTTTAGATGTACAAAACATTGAGATCAATATTGGTGGTGAGGGTGTAGTCAGTGCTGTTACACAGCAGACAAAATGCATTGAAACCAGTAATGATCAACCACCAACAACTAACAATGTGAAAGATAATTTAAATAAAACTGCATCAACTAAGAAAGACACTGCATCAGCTGAAACTATTCCTATTGAAATCTCAGCAAGCCTTGAGAAAGAACTTACTAAAATTATGGAATGTGATGATGAAGATGATAAAAATGAAGCTCAGAAAGATAAGACACAGGAGCCTCAAGAGAAAAAGGAAGATGTTCACAAAGTATCATCTACTTATACTCCTAATAAGGGCCAAAAATCTGAAGAAATGGAACTAGATGAAGACATGTTTGCCAGCGGATCAGTCAAAGAGAACAATGTACAACTCCTTAAAGCTACAAAACCGGCTCCATCTGAAATACTAATGCCTACATTGAGGCAAAAGAAACAAACACAAACACAGAGGCAGGCTGATAAAAGAAACAGAGAAAACGACGATGAGATGACTAGTAACAAGAAAATAAAAGTTACAAGTGAAATCTATGAAGATAGTATTGATGATATACATAACGAAGATAATAAAGACGAGAGTTCAATCAATTACGATTCAGTTATGGGCCAAGTGTTTGCCAATATTGATGCAGATATTGGGAAAACCAATAAAAGTCAAAGCATCATCGAAAGTCAAGATAAGACATTGGTTGAAAAACAGGCTGAATCTCAGGCAGTTATACAACATTCACAGCTACTGAAAACACAGAAAACTCAAAGGAAGGTGTTGGGTTTGAGTAGACTGGTCAATACTACACAGAACATAAAGAGTAATTTGCCACCAAAGGACAGTGAGAGCCTTTTTGCATTATCAAATGTGGACTCGCAAATTTTAACAGAGAAGGGCCATAATCAGGTGTGTATTTGGTTTCTTTGCAGTCTTACCTGATGAGAGGTGAAGACAGGTTCATCTTTAAGGTTCAGTAGGTAAATTTAAAGTTAACTAGTAGCGTATTCAGGCTTTCAAATTAAAATTAACCTCAAGAACGCCCTAAAGTCGTCATAAGTAGTGTGAGCATGACTACCTAGAACGACTTTAAGGCGTTTTGGCGCCGAAAACGAACATTCTATTTATATGTAAGGTTTACATTAGCTTACTTCTTCCCATGGTCATGGCGTGTAAGTGGCGAATTGGAATATGACGTATGGTGTTCCAAGTATTTACTAGCAAATAAAATTCAAGTTATCCCCTCTGGTCCCAGTACTTTGAAATATCTAAAACTTCTAAATTGGAGGGTTTTTTGATATTCTATGCTTTTTATGTGGAATCATGTAGAGTTAGACCAAGAAAAGTCTGCAAAGATTTTGATAGCAGACGCAGTGCAAGTGTTATTTTAAACGTCAAACTTCTATGAAATTATGACGTATAAATAAGCTGTGTGTGCTATCAAAATCGTTGCAGACTTTTCTTGGTTTTCTTGGTCTATGTAAGATCGCGTCCGTCGGACTTGGACTCTCCTCTTAACAAAAAGCTCATATTCCAGAAGCACGGCCCAGAGACCCAGGCTCACATCGAGAACCTCCTTACACCCGGGATGTGCCAGAACCTGACAGACAGCCACCACAGCCAGGAGGCTGGCCACAAGAGTCAGGAGGCCGGCCATAAGAGCCAGGAAGATGGACAGACCAGCCAGCACGTGATCCCTGCCACGCCGCAGGACCATGACTCGGATGCTAGTGTGTGTGAAGAGACACCACAGAAGTAAGTACTATGTAAAATTTTTTGATAGATGCATACTGCATATGCTGTATGCATCTATCAAAAAATTGCAATTCGATAAAAGATAAAGATAGTTTATTATTCAAGTAGGCATATTACAATGCGCTTATGAACGTCAAATAAAGCTACACCGAAGAATATTTAAATCCCCCGGATCCCCCATCAATTGGAGGAGGGTATCCCGGCGACCGGCCGAATTTATTTACTTAAACTTGGCTATAAAAGTGTAGTTTTTTTTAAATTCTACACTACAGATCAAGGTGATTTTTATCACATTTTTTTAGCACTGTTTGGCACTGTTTACTACTAATGTACTCATACATGATGGAGGGGTGCTACGCTTATAGTTTGCTTACTCTACATTCAAGCAAACTGAAAAACTGAGAACTTAAAAGTTCTGACAATATTGACATAACCAGAGGTCGGAATATTTCTTTACTATTTTGAATTATCTCTTTGATAAGCCTTAATCGATGAGTTGCAAACTGGAACAGCCATACTAACATAATATTCTCTCCGACTCTCGTGAGTCTACCTATACGTTACAAACTAACCTAGTACCTTATGTTTTTGTTGCTTTATTTTACAGAAGGCAATTTATATATAATAAGGAACCTCCACGTCTTAATTTAAGAAATATTTTTGTAATCTTATTTGTAAACGACTGTTTGTTTCTTAAATAAATAAATATTCTATTCACAGAGCTTCGCCATTCACAAGAAAATCCAACGCGGCCAGCGGCGGCCAACCCAAACAGACACAATCCCAACTGAACCCCAACGAGGCACAACTCATCAAGGAAATCATCAACATCTCCGACACCGACAAAGACACCACCGTCATAGCAAAACCCAAGCTAACCTTAGCAACGCCCACTATAAACCAGTTCTGTAACTCTGTCCAGCATAATTCTACACCAGTAGCTCGGAAAAGTCTTAATTTTGACACAGCGGAGAGCACAAATGCTACAAGTACAAGTAAGAATGAGTTCACGAAGCCAAGAACACCGAACGTAAAGTTTTGCGTGGCGGCTTCGTGTCTCACGTCGGCGGAGGTGAAGACCGTGGAACTGCTGTGTGCTAAGAGGGGGTGGACGTTTGTTAAGGAGTTTACTAAGGACTTGACGCATTTGGTTGTTGGGGTGGATGAAGAGGGCAGATCGCAGAGGTAAGGTTCATTGTAGAATAATTAACTTATGCTAATATAATATCTAGCTTAAAGTCATCTTATCAGCCTAAAGACTACTGTTAGACAGTTTAGATAAGGGCTAAGATTTGCACAGTGTTGTGATTTTCTTATAAGCCCATACCATTGGACGATATATATCTTTATACCAACATCATATGATGTCACTGGACACCAAGAGTAAAAACAACAGAAAAGTGTTAATTCAATACGAACCTTATTTCTAGAACCGTAAAGTTCATGTGCGCGCTGGCGGCGGGGCGGTGGATCGTGCGCTACGAGTGGGCCAACACGTGGCTGCGACGTGGACACGCCGCCGAGGTGAGAATAATTTACAGTCAGCAGCAGAAGTTGCTAAGCGAGCAAGGTGTTCAAAATTACCTTGACACGCTCTTATACTCTTAACAATAATGTCGCGTCAAGATTATTTTGAACACCTCGCTCGCTCAGCAACTTCTGCTGCTGACTGTATATGCAATAAATATGATATAATTATGTGGTGTGGTATTTCGGTGTTTCTGCCGAATCATACACCGGAACAGTCGATACAGCAGGAAACTATCTACAAAATATTTTTTCACTTTTAAGATTATTAGTATTATATGTATACTTATCAAGCCATTTACGTTTAAAAAAAAATGTAGGCGCGATGGGTTATCGTTCCATAGAAAATTTGAATTTTGCACCATTTTCTACTGACAAACATGCTTAACCGGCTGTATATTAGTCTGTAAGGTAATGCATCTAGGGACCTTAGTTTGCTGCAAATAAATGTTATTGTTTTTTTATTTTTTTATTTGGCGATTTGTCCGTGGGGGTCTTTTAGACCTTGACTGTACTTTCCGTGTACCCTCCACATTGCAGAAGGTTAGTTTTATGTCTAAGTCTCAATGACATTAATTTGAGAAGCATGTTGCTAACGATTGGCATACACAATATAAATATAACTTATAAATACAAAGAGCATACAAGGTAGCCAAACAGGTGGCATTTTGCCACGTTCAACTGCGCCTTAATTCAAATCGTACGAGCCACATGTAAAATACAATGTGGTTATTTTGTTACTGATTATGCCTATGCCCTTGAGTTTATATACAGATAGCAAAATCCTTGGACGAGATTTGATCGGTTGTCGCACTCGAGAAACAGTTTTATTCATGATTTCATTAGATTTATCAGAATGCCAGGGTGCCTTGCTAATCTTACTTAATTTTAAAGATTCGTTGAATATAAGATATGTAAACTCTGACAATAATCGTGTTTCGAATTTGACGAATAATGTAAATGTCGCTGTAGGGCACATTGTGCGGTAAGGCTGAAACTCTGTATGAGAAAAGATGTCTTGTGACAATTCAGTTACCACAAAACATACGGCGCCGTGCAGCGCCATCTACTTCATCGATAAAACTTTCGAGCACGATTTCTTCTTAGAGTGTTCCACGAGTGAGTCTTCCACCTATCCAATTTCTTTTTCCAATGTGTGTTGCCTCTCACATTTTGCTTAATGAGAGAGAGACGCAATGGCATGGGACAAAAAAATTGGACAGGTGGAATATCACCCTTAGACTTTACATCTCATGATCTTTACATCTGTACCACAGAATAAGTAATAGTACTACTGTACAGAAAGGACACTTCCTACAAAACCGAAGTTTGCCAGCGATTCAGGGTCGAATCATGATATCCATTTTTAACTTATGGCAGAGTATCTCTTTAAACTATTTAGGGTTGTCAAAATTCAAGTAATTATCTTATCTGTGGTCGTGCACGCAAAGGGACGTCAAGTTGTGCCAACCCTAATTGCTCGGAGCAATGCTGAGCCGAACGGAGCCGAGTTTGCCCGAAGTCAGGAGTGTCTCTCCACTGTCTGTACTACAATGAAATGGTTGGTTGATCAGGAGCCGTTCGAGGCGCTGGACTGGACGGGCGAGCCGGGCCCGCAGCGCGCACGCACCACCGCGCGCAAGCTGTTCGACGGCTTCACCTTCTTCTGCATGCCGCCCTTCAGCGTACTCAGCGAACCTGTGCTCAAGGTACACGGCCTTTTTGGGGTTTCCGGCACAGAATAAATAATAGTACTAGGTACAGAAGACTCACTCTCTAACAAAACGCGTCTGTTACGATCAGATATGGCCGCTAGGTGGCGACAGAACCACGCGCGGCTCCTAAGCCGCCCTAGCTAGCCACCGAAATTGGTGTGGAACGGATGTACTTGTAGCTACCCGTTGCAAAGCGACGAAATCGCGGAGTGAGCCACGCCTGTTTCCGGTTTAAATACCTGTTAGTTAGTTAGTAAGTGCTTCTGAGCATTTTCCGCAAATCGTATTTTGAAACGAGGTTGCGCTACTCTAACTACCCAGGCCCACTGATTAACAGTCCGCCGGACGGTAACGGCCTGTCAGTTGTTCGGAACTCAAAATTTTGTTTTGACAGGCCGATACCGTCCGGCGGACTGTTAATCAGTGGGCCCCTTTACAACTCCTGCTTTTAAATACCTGGAATTACACCAACACAATTGTGCCACCTTATACTTTGCATTCGACGACCGCAGTACGATGTGTATGAAACGCCGGACAAGTGCGAATCGGACTCGCCCACCGAGGGTTCCGTACTTTTTAGTATTTGTTGTTATAGCGGCAACAGAAATACATCATCTGTGAAAATTTCATCTGTCTAGCTATCACCGTTCATGAGATACAGCCTGGTGACAGACAGATGGACAGTGGAGTCTTAGTAATAGGGTCCCGTTTACCCTTTGGGTGCGGAACCCTAAAAACCAGTGTGACCGTCATATACTCTGCACAACTTACAAGTACTTATCTGAAATAATCTAAACATGACTATAAACATTCAGATATTTTTAAACAGCCTGTGCCTATACCTACGTGTTTTTAACCCTTTACCAGGCTGACATTTCAAAAATGACAATCGAATGTCAGTCTTACTCATCGAAAATAGAACACATGTTTGAAGTGCCGCATGTGGAAAATATATATCCCTTAGCCTGGTAAAGGGTTAACTGCGCCTGTGCCACGTGATGAAAAACAAACTGAGATTATTATGTCACGTTTCTTGTGATTAGGATAAAATTAAACACCTGTTTTCAATTTGCAAGAAAGCCTCTTTAGATTTTATGTTATCAACACTACACGATGATTTACGGAATTATGATTGATTTGTTTTAAAATTATTTAGGCACATGTTTTATGATTGTGTACTTATCAGTTCGTTGTAATTATTTACCCTAATATACCTACACTCCGTTTAAATCTGAAATGTGAAATGAGAGCCAAGTTCAATATTAAGAATACGTGTCGTTGTTCTGTGATGTGTAGAAAATCCTGAAATTATAAAGGATTTGACTTGGCTAATTTTTACCAACAAACCAAATTTTAGAAAATTTAAGTAACATAGATAAATATAATACGCCTAATAGCCTGTACGTAAAAACTAGGTTTTTAAACGTTAATTTATCAATAACTGTTTGAGCTACGTTTATAAAATTTTGTATTTTGGACAAGCTAAGAGGCTTGAATACATGTGCCAAATTTGATGTGTGTAGGGTAAGTACCTAAGTTTCAAGTTGTGAAGGGGTCAAAAGTAGCTCGAAATGGTTCGTGTAATATTACACACGGTTGCTGCGTCGCCAGTTCCTTTTTATTTGAACTTGGCTGGACACGCTAGTAGCGTGTCCAGATTAGAACCTTTCTTAAACCAAATAAAGCAGCATTTCTTTTGTTTCATTGCTTTCTCGAACAAACGAAATTCATCCTAATTTACTATATAACAAGGTTCAAATTGTAAGTAGCATTATTTTTGCGCGGAGCGAATACAAGTCAGTTTTTTTTATCAGGTGATGTTAGAATCAGCAGGCGGCCGCGTGGTGGCGTCGGCGCGCGAAGTTCAAGTGGAGGGTGACAACGTGCGCCTGCTGCTCGCCGAACCGGAACACACACAAGAAAATCAGTTCACATGTGAGTCATCATTTTCCTAGCATTGCATTGTGGAACGACTTTCGATTGTCGTAAACTTTGGGTGGGATAGTCCTAATCAGAATAAGATCCTTACTAAATATCATAGATTTTTGTAAACTCAGACAAAATAGGACAATAAAAAGTTTATTTATTTATTAGCCTGTTTAAGTGACCCACTGCTGGGCAAAGTTATCGTCGATAAACAGAAAATTCTTACGTCCAACCACAAGCGTCGTTCCACTTTACATTGTCCCGGTTTTATGCCGCAGCTCATGGGAGCCTGGGGTCACGATGTGTTTTGCTGATACAATGACCACCATTATGAAACAGTCCAAATTATTTGTTTCTTTGTTTACAGACCTGGCATTAAATCTAAACATCGTCCCAGTAAACTACGAGTGGGCGCTGAACTGCCTCGGCAGCTACACTCTCACGTCTATCCTCGACCTGATGCTGTGTCCCTCATCCCTGCTGCCTGCCGTCACTTCCAAATGGCCGCAAGTCCTTACCACACAAGAGTTTGACACTGTCACGGAGTCTGACTGACCAGGTGATGGTAGTGAAGCTTTTGAAAAGGTTGGATTGAGGACTATTAACTTCTTATTGCAGTGTACGTGTGTGTTTAAGCAAAATACACAAGGACATGTAATTTGTCAGGATGGCCGTGTCGGAGGCAATAAATATCGGAACATGACGCCATCTTAATGTTACCTTTACTAGCAATAGCCTAAGCGTTTCATCATCAGATCATCACTATACTAAATTCTCTCATTTTTGTTGAGTTTGGTTTATTATGAATGTCGTTATCAAATTATTTTTTGTCATTCCACGGCAGAAGTAACGCGAGTCATCATTTTATTAATTTATTCGCGTTTACGTTAGTCTTGCCCTGAAACGACAAGATTCACAAATATAGGTGTCAAAAGTACAAAAAACGCAGCGGTTTACACTTAAGATTTATTAAATAAGTGTTAATTGTTTATTCTTACGCTTAAATGCATACAATGACATCATGTGGTATGATTACATTTTCTTAATGAGATTGCACGTGTTTGCTTTTATCGTTTAATTTTGCAACGTTTACTTAAGTTGTTATGAAAACAGCAGGCGATGTTATTTCATTAAAATACGGGTCAATTGATAATAGTTCAGTTCAGTAATGTACCAGTCACCACACGGGATTGTTATGCCATTTAGGGTTCTTGCTAAATAGGGAATATTAGGCAAAGCTCTGCGTAGGTGGCACCTTTGTGGCACATACAGTAAACAAACCACATTGACACATCACACGTCACGTCAATCACATGGCCTACCGCGAAACAAGAATATTCGAAATTTCGTTATCTAATCTCTCTATCACTCTTGCATATTCGAGCAATAAAGAGGCAGATAACTAAATTTCGATTTTCGCGTTTCCCGGTAGGCCCTTGTTAACAAACCGCCTTGATGCATCAATGTCATATTTTATTGTCTGTGAAAACTTGTCAATAAACAGTTTAAGGCACAGTATGTATAAGTTAGTCTATGAATTTACTAGCGTAGGAGTGCTGCACTCTGGCGGCAGAACATTGCAGTAATATCCCCCATTGGACATTTTATAGCGTAAGTATAGAAAAACCAATTTAGCTAGGACCCTAAATGGCGCAACAATAGCGGCGTGATGGTACCTAATTACTAATTACTTTTATATTAAATAGATACATATAAAAATGAAATAAGAATATTGTTGCTTGTTTGTATTGCTCTTTAAGAATTAAAATAAATATAATAAGTAATTACCTTTAAGTTTATTTTTGTAGCCATCAAAATGCCTTAATATCGTACCTAATACACTCGAGCAAGAGCATCAAAGACGGCTCACTCTGTAAGAAGCATTTGACAAACCGATATTATACGCATCATAATCACAAAGTGACAGGTTCTTTGACTAGTTTAGAATACTGTTAAATTTACAAGGTGTATTTTAAAACTATTGTTAATATTTTTTATTAAGAATAAATGCATTTTTATCTTATTTTGCTTTTTAATAACAGATGCCGTAGCTACAGTCAGCATTAAGAGTGGGTACCTAGCGGATCAGACTACACATCGAAAGTAGGCTAGTAACTCAATAAAAAGAGATGTCTGTAAATGGATATAGTTATTTGTTTTACAAGGGGGCAAAGTTGTTGTTTAACCGCTCGTGCTAATATTTATACCCGAGCAAGCGAGAAATTCCAAAATTGAACCACGAGACAAAATTGAATCTTGAGCGTTGCGATGATTTTGCAAATAACTAATAGACTGTTACAGACGTTACAGATAAGTAATGTCTATTTATCCAGCCATTCTAGCATTGAACCCTCCGCAAAATAGCTCTCACTACAAGCTATAAGAAAACGATACAATTTGAAGTTGAAATGGCGCGCCTACACACCTACAGCCAGATGTAGTGCATAATTATTTTCCATCGTATTTTCACGGAAACGTACGAACGTGTCTTGTTATTTCAGTCAGTCTTGGTACAAAAAGTAGGTACTGAGGTCGACTAAAGTAGCATGCCAAATACGAACGTTTCCGAGGAAATACGATGGAAAACAATTATGCACATCTGTACAAAAAAATTGATTCACTGTGACCCACTCTCCCCTACACCTCAGAACTAACATCAAAATTCAAATCTGGAATACGAAGAGTAGCACTTAATATATTTTCTTAGCTTTTTTGAACAAGTGCGTGAAGGACATATCGTCGGGTGACAAGCAAAAGTCACTAACTAACATCATTGAAATTATTCGACAATAAACCGTGTTACAAGTGTAATAAAGTGCATTGTTACTTTATTTTTTTGATAGTACTTAGTGAGTTTTGCTTGTCACCCGACTATATGATTTACATCTACATCGGTGATAAGATTGGTGGTTTGTTGCGTGCCTTACGGTACCTATTATAGTATTACCTGGTATTACTCAAGTGTGCTAGTTTCTTCAGGGCTGTTTGTCGCAATTTTTACTTTAAATGGGCAGTTTCACCTTCAAAACCTCGGGATCTTGATGTGAAGTCAAGATATCGCTGTCCCAATATTACAGGGTTCTATGTTACATTTTCAAGATAGTTGAAATTCGACTTAATGTCACTATGACAATGTTCAAATTTCAGTTCCATAAAAGTGAAACTTAGAAACCCTGTAA
Organism: Cydia splendana; assembly: GCF_910591565.1. Classification (NCBI taxonomy): domain Eukaryota; kingdom Metazoa; phylum Arthropoda; class Insecta; order Lepidoptera; family Tortricidae; genus Cydia; species Cydia splendana. Next base: position 30,252,902 of record NC_085960.1, on the reverse strand, counting down.
TATTGGGCCAGCGATATGATGACACAAAAAACTAAGGAGTCATTAAATTAGTCCATTAGGTTGTGGTGGGATCATGAAGTTTATTCTGTAGCGTTTTATTTAATATACCTACCTACCTAAACTTTAAAAAACAACGCTCAAAAATGGCGCGTAAAGAGAAAACGTGAATAACTCAATGAAGACGGCGCTGCAGTGAAAAAGTTCCACCAACAATGAGAAGTGAGTCGACTACCTCGAAAGGCTTAAAAAAAACCTATCTCAAAGCATCAACGCTCATAGTACAGTACGAGTAGAAAACGAAAGTATTAACCCAGTCCAGTACCTACCTATACTACAGACAGGCAACAACTAGAACCAGACAATAGAACACGTTCACTAAAGTGCCCTCAGTACCCAGTTGACTCCAGACACTCCAGTTAACTCAGTACTACGACCCTACGCACCTAAGGGCCACTTGCACCAGTTACACCATCCCACTAACCCGGGTTAATCTTTGTCAAAGAAATTGGACAGGTGGAATACCAAGCTAAGTAACCTAGCCTGGCAATTCTGGCTGGCTATTAAACCTTAGGGCCAGTTGCACCATCAACCACATTTGACAGACTGATCAACGTCAACCGGCGCGCCCCGGCGCTTTACTATGAAACTTTCCATACATAATAATTTAGCGAACTCTAACCTTTTCGACGCCGTGTCAAACACAAAAGCTGTCACGCGGACGCCACGTCACCGAAGTGTCAAAACTGAAATTGAACTTTATGCCTATGCACGTAGGTCTATGTTGCTCTGTGATCTGTGACCGATTAATCAGTCTTTGGCGTTGAACCTGCGGTGCGTATATATCGGTCATTGGCGTCCAAAAGGTTAACAATACGAACAGTTTGGTGCAACCGACCCTTAGTCTTTTACACACGTTCTGCCAAAACTCTTCCGTCGTGGTCGTAGTAGGTACAAAGTCTAAATAGTACTTTATAAATCATAATCCACTAACCGATAGTCGATAAAGTTGTTGCTCCAAAAGTCGCTTTTAAATTAAAACAAACTTTATGTTGTGCGTAATAAAGTTCATAATACAATCTCAATTTTTCATTAGAGAGATAGCGAATCACTTGGGAGTTGGGAGTAGGTAATGTTTTCCAAGTCTGTGAACTCTGAATCATGTTGTTATTGAGTAATTCCATAATTTGTCGTACGGTGTGATGAAATCACTTGTAAGGATACGTGGGCTTCCGTCAACGGCAACAGACCATCAGGGGTCCAAAGTTCAAGTATTGAGTGAGCAAAGTCTACGTGGATGTCGTGATGTGATGTGAGTGAACTTTGGTCAACCTGAACCTGAATCTTTGGTACCTACATGTATTGATACCATAGATGTAAGTAAATTGAGGTAGATATGGTACCAGGCGCACGATTGTGAGCCATTAAATATAGGTTCCGGAACCTATATTTAGTTAGGCGTATGGGTGACGCCAACCTGTCAAGCTGTCAAAATCGTTGGATCAATTTTTAATTTTGTCAACTATGAACGTCACACGTCTACATAAATAAAAGGTAATTGATTGATACCCATTTGATACCTATTTATTTTAAGAGTACCTAGTATAGTATAGTTGGGGATGAACTGTTGAGTTATGCAGAATAAGACGAGTATTAACCCTTTTCCAGGCATAGTAAGATAGGTACCCAAGTAACAATTTGTGGTACTATAGTAGTCGATAGAACGTTTCCTAAATACCGCCTAAGGTCCTATAAAAGACCTAGGAAGGTTGTATAAAGCCGAAATGGCGCATCTTATGTGCCATTCAGTGATATAGTAGACCTGTAGCAGTGTCAGTCGTGACGTTTTAGGTCTATAAAAGTGATGTAATGCATGACTCTTGTGCTAATTTGTTGTCAGTAACGCCATTATAGTGTTAATTTATAGTATAGTAGCATTTGAGATTCCATTATAGTGCTTTTTTATACTATAGTAGTATTTGAAATTCTATATTATTGTGCTTTTTATACTATAGTAGAATTCATAGTTCTTTTACTACGCAATTTGCTATCAAGTTTTCCATCAACTGTTGTGAGTGGTTTTGTTGTGTGTTTACTTCACTAAAACGGTACTAAGTAAAATGGTGATAAATAAAGACTATATTAATATGCGTCATTTAGATGTCGAATAATTCGGTCTTTAGTGCAAAAAGTATATGGGACGGAAGTTTTACCGTTAGAATAGTATTGGGTTAATGAGGAATTTTAAATGCCCCCTCTATTTATTTATGTTTTAAATAAAATAATTTAATAAAATATTATGATATTCACCATAGTTACTACTATACAGCCAAGAAGTAAATCCGACGCTTTTATAGGCTAACTATAGAACTTATGACGAAATATTCACCGCCATCATGATTAAAATTAGGGTTCCAAAAGAATTTTGCTGTAACCCAGTTGCACATACAAACTCTTAAGAAAAACATAGGATTTTTTTAAATTTGGATATAGTCATTACTGTTGTTTTCTTTTTCAGTGTGATTGGTAAAAAAATGTGCTTATTAGCTCACGATTTTATGCTTGTATTAAATCATTGATGATAAATCTGAACTACAATCACTAATATCACTGGGGTCTTTTTTACCAATTTATTAATAATATAAAAATATTTTGTACTGAACCACATTATGTGGCTTAGGCCTGAACTTATATAAGCAAGATATAAGTAGCCATTACAGATCAAATTTATCATTTACAAGTAGTCGTTTTCTACCTTTATGTATCTAACTCGGTGTATAAAAGACATAAAAACTCAGCTATAACGCTGTTGTCTTTTAAAAGAAAAAACAAAACCACTATACAACAGTTTTGTAATATAAAAGAGTCATTGTGACGTTTACAGCTATGAGATATAATAGGGATTTAAATACTACTAAAGCGCTTATTAACTCTATAAATATATGTCCCAAAAACGCTACTATAGAGCAAAACAGTTCTATAATAGTGTTCATATGACTACTAAAGTATTATGTACTGTAGCAGTGATCTCTAAAGCCACTATATCCTAAAATCGTTGTATAGTTGGGTTTTTGTCACTGTTAAAACACAAAACTATAGCGGCTTGCAGGGAACCTTAATAGCGCAAACTACTAAAGTATTATGTACTTTAGCAGTGATCTTTAAAGCCACTATATCCTAAAATCGTTGTATAGTTGGGTTTTTTGTCACTGTTAAAACACAAAACTATAGTGGCTTGCGGGGAACCTTAATAGCGCAAATTAGTTGCATAAAAGTGATTCCAAATACTATTATACAGTAATATTGCTCTATAATGGTTATATTTGAACCTGTTATAGTACACGCCTATAACGGCCCTATAAAATGATGTCGTAAACCTTTACATCAATTGCTTATAGAATATATTAGCTGTATAAGCCTATAGAGCAAAAAGGTGTTGTCAAACGCTTTTATACGACAGGTGGTCACCTCTGAAACCTTAATACGACGTCTATACAAGCTTTTAGCGATAAAAACTAAAATTATAGGACTAAAATGTTACTTGGGTAAGTACATATCGATCACATAAGTGTGAATAGAATTTCAACCTCAGACTCCCGATTTGGGTCAAATATGGTTCAAATAATTAAATTCTACTTTCGGAAAATATGACTCGTCTTCAATTGGATCATCAAAATAAATATGTAGATTTTTTGGTGCGGCCTGGAAAAGGGTTAAAGTACCTACTCATGGCTTCAGGGCTATTCACTGATAGAAAAATATCCAATATTGAATTTAAAAAAAATCACGAGAACCGGTTGGGAAATATGGGGCGAAGAACGGACACGCTTGGCTCGCGCTTCGCACTCGCTCGGTCGGTGAAGAAGTTAAACCCTTCTTCCAAAATAAAAAAACCGGGCAAGTGCGAGTCGGACTCGCGCACGAAGGGTTCCGTACCATAATGGAAAAAAAAACGGAAAAAAATGCAAAAAAAAACGGTCACCCATCCAAGTACTGACCACGCCCGACGTTGCTTATCTTTGGTCAAAAATCACGTTTGTTGTATGGGAGCCCCATTTAAATCTTTATTTTATTCTGTTTTTAGTATTTGTTGTTATAGCGGCAACAGAAATACATCATCTGTGAAAATTTCAACTGTCTAGCTATCACGGTTCGTGAGATACAGCCTGGTGACAGACAGACGGACGGACGGACGGACAGCGAAGTCTTAGTAATAGGGTCCCGTTTTACCTTTTGGGTACGGAACCCTAAAAATAGCTTTAGGGCTTTCTTACTCTTACGCGGATATGGCAACGGAAACGAAACATAGTTGAGTAAATCGGAAGTGAGCAAATATTCATTTTGAATTGACGTTAGGTACAGTCATGAAGAAAAATTTAAACTGAAAAAAGAATGGGTACAGAATATACATAAATATGCCTTAGGTCATGCGTACAAACGTACGTATACGTCGTTAAAATCTTAGAATAGAATTATCTACCGGGTAAGGCAATTACGTTGGAAATTCCGTTTGTTACATTTGTAAAAGTAAATGGGTCGTTCTCTCATTTCGTGCAAATCGGTGATGTTCTCTCGATTTGTAAATTTTCTTTTAAATGGTAAATTTTTGGGTTTTCATGCATTGTGGATTCATTTATTGACACTTTTATGCTAAAGGCACCTTCGTAACCTTATTCCTTTTCATTTAATAAGACTGGTGGTAATGAACTACGCGCTGGTAATGAAATGGGCATGGATGGTAATTTTATCAGTGGAGGGTAATGAAACAAACTTATGAAATCGCAATAAAAAAACTTTAGTTAATGAAAATTAACACCATTAATATAATGAACAACATTAAAATCACGTGTCTTAAGCGCTGTGCAGACGATCAAGCCGACTTAACAAATACTCCGGCTTGACAATCGCGACTTATGATTTACCACCTAGCTTGTAGCGATTGTCAAGCACAATTTACGTGATTGAAGAAGTATTTCGTATTGTTTATTTATTTAATGATTACACAGCACTACATCAGTCTTGTCACCAACACACTGAGAAACTACATACTTTAATTTAAAATTAACATCCAAATACACTCGACTGCCAATCCATCCACCGTAGCTCCATAAACTCGCAAAATCTCAAGCACTCATGAGTTAACAGGAGATGCACCAGGAGAAGCCTAAGGGTTATATTTCTAATGTCCGGTACAAAAAGTCTTACAAGCCTCTCTACTAGTTCAAGGCAGCCAGAGTCTCCACGAAAAGCCCAACAAGCTAAAAGTAGTAGGCTTAAGTTGTGCCTCACCTGACTCACCTCCAAAGAAATGAAGCCCAGGGTTCCTAAAATAAATATTTTTAGGTAATACATCCTAAGGAAATTCTTTTGGACCTTTTCCAATAGTAGAATGTACGTCGACTCGTAAGGGATCCAGGCTAATGCTGACGCCTCCAACTTGCTTCTGACCAGAACATTGTAAAAAACTTTTATGGGGCAAGGGTCATGGAATTCTCTGACAATGCGAGTGACAAAGCCTAATCTACTGAAGCTACAGTACCAAGTGCTTTGATATGGTCGTGAAATGTTAGCCGCGTATCGAATATGACCGCAAGATCCTTTACTGAGACGACTCTTGAGCATGTGTAGGAAATAGGGTTTGATTAAAACTACACACTTGACACTTAGCCGCATTGAAAGTCAGTTTGTTACCCCGACTCCATTGGCACAGAGATGATGAAACATCCTCCTGCAGCAACTTACAATCCTCCTCCTTCTCAACTCAATATACCAATTTAAGATCGTCGGCGTAGAGTAGACAACGAGCGTTATGGATAACCGAGGGCAGGTCATTGACCATTATTCTAAATAGGAAAGGCCCCAAGATTGAATCTTTGCTGTCACCAGAACGAGTATGGTACGGATCTGGTACGAAGTGGCCATGCTGGTCGTTGCGTGCTGCGGTTTATCACGCAGATAACTGGCAAAAATGTTAAGCAAATGTGGATTGAACCCAATAGCGTCTAGTTTGTGACTAGGAATACATCGTTACCCACACGATTGAAGGCTTTTCGGAAATCATAATACAGGACGTCTATCAGGATACCCATATCCAGATGCTCTGAGATGGTGTCACTGTCAACCAAGGTCAGGTTAGTTTTCACAGACCGTTTCACTCTGAAACCATGCTGAGTGTTGCACAGGCATAATGGTTTCACTTGTTTCGACAACGTGCCATGGAGTATGGACTCAAACAGCTTTGCTAAAGCTGAAAGAAAAGAATACCTTGACTTTGTGATCGGTCTTACCCGTGAAATCTTCCAATGGTGATGATATGTACTTGTGGAGAGTAGGTACCAGATTAAGCATAATCATAATCATAATATCTTTATTGCGTTCATGTTGGTACAAATAAATACAGGTGGAAACTTACAAAATTATGGCGCAACATGAGACCCTGTTAGGGTATTGCAAAACTATAACTAAAAACTTACACATAAAAAATCTATACAATAATAAATAATACAATTATTTTTGAAATGCATGCAGTGCATGGAGTATATTGGACCATTTAAATGCTCTAAACACCCCTTTAAGATATATGCAGGTACCTAAGTAGTCTGGACCAACAGTATAGAAGCCCGATAAACTTACTTTGGTGTTAAGACCCCTTATGCAGGTACCTAAGTAGTCTGGACCAACAGCATAGAAGCCCGAAAAACTTACTTTGGTTTTAAGACCCCTTACATTTTGGTATATTAGATCCAGTGAAGGTTTCAAATCAGGATTCCGAACTAAGTATTACTGGTTGGTTTTTGTCTGACTCCCATTGACGTTGGATTTACGAAATGACCACGATTATCGGGCTACATAGTTGGAAATAAACAGGATTCATACATTGTCGAGGGTACTCCTATTTTGAAAGTCTTGGAGTCCCCTTTGAGCTTAAGTTCATCGACAGTGCACCATGAATAACAGCAGATATGCCCGTATGTCCTCCGATCCTCAAGCTATATTCCACAGATGGATGAACTTGCGATGGTCCACCGCCCTGAGAGGGATTTTACACCGCTTTTTACTGCTGGTATCAGTTTTCTGAGATTTATCACGCACGGATTGGGAATTGTCGCTTTTGACGGCGGAGGCACTATTATTGTTTATCGGCCTGTGTTTATGTTTCTGTAGTTTCTGCTCTTTATTCCAAACATTTGCCCCGTTCTCTACCTTATCGTCGACACGTATCAGATGATTCCAACTCACTTAGTCTCTTAGTAACGTGTCAAATTTCTCAGCACAGTCCTTGAGTGCGGTCTGGTATTATATATAGAGCGGCAGATTATGTTAATCTACTGCGCTCTAGTTAAATCCAAAAAATCACCAGTTGGGCTCCCCTATATATTATTACATAGTTTTAAATGTTTATACCAACATTCTATTTATAGTAACTTAACCCTCTTTCCATTAAATGCACTGCCTCATATACATTATCATTACCTTCTAAATTCGTTCATTACCTTCCCTGGCAAAATTGGAAGGAAAAGAAATGAATGAAACAGATATGAATGAAGTTTTGGAAGTTTTCGTCGCCTAGGTCGGTTGATATCAGACCTTGATTTCGCAGAATAAGCCACACGAAAGGCAACCCTAAAACACATCAATTAGGTATAATTTTAATAATGTACAATTGGTACTTACTGTAAAAATCACTAGATGGCGATGAAGATTTATCTGAACCACACTCCTTCCCGACACGAGAGAACGTAGGTATTTTCGTCAAAAGCAACATACGGACGACCGCTGTGGTAGCACGCGGCCAACTGACTGACGAACAATGTGTTGTATCCGCGGGAAGTGCTATATACCCTTGCTATATAGCAAAATATAGCTAATCCATTTCTCGCGTCGGTAATGAAGAAATTGCTTGGACCATCACTTATAAGGCTGTATAGTTTTATTGTTAATTTCTTAGCGTATAATATTATAGGATATAAAACATAACTAAATTACTTGTTTACTGAACCAACAACAAGTTTTCTATTTTTAGTATCTTAAGGTTCAAATGGAGGTCAAAGTTTAACTTCACGCGTTACATGCAGAGAGGAATGAAAATAGTGGGGGTTAATTGTAAATATAAAGAAAATAACCACCTTTTTATTAGAATTGTTCATGGCGGGCCAATATACTTTAGGTCCTATGTTACAACCTTGCATTAACAGATATTCGAAAACACCATCACATTTTTGGTAAATTGCAAATAATACCGATTTGCACGAAATGCGAGAATGACCCAAATATGTATTGTCAAAATGTAAGGTAGGTACCTTCCCTATATTGGTACAGCCTACATATAGTTAACTTATGATTCTTATAAAATTGAAATAATACCATGGCTTCCCTAGGTACCAATAGCCCCATTTAATACGGTATACTTATTAAATTAAATACGAATCTTAGTTCTTCTAATCTTCAACCAGATTTTAAGTTTAGGAATTAGGACAAAATAGTCGCGCTTTTTTAACACTTTCCAACTCCAAGTTTTATTTAATACCTACCTACTTATAAGCCTAATATCATTGTATTACTAATACACTGCAATATCTGATTATTATCCTGCAATCATTAGCCTAGGTTAAGTAAGCCTTTAGAGATGACGTCGTTTAGATGATTTATCCATTTATCTCAATGATCTTCCCACGCTACACAGCTGCATATAGTACTATGTCGACTATGTTATGTTTAGCGCTAATCGTGACTAGCACGTGTCTGGTGGATGTGCCGCCGTGGACCGGGAGAGTTGACGTGTCGCACCATACATCGCGCCACTGCGCCCGCCGTCCAATCCTCGCGGCGCGCGCTGACGCGGCCCGCGCTGACGCGGCCCGCGCTTCGCTGAGGCTAGACGTTCGTTGAATCCCGCGGACCGTAAGCTCGGTTCACAGTCCAAACGAAACACGTGAAGTCGCCGGTATTCAGGATTGATAACATAAATAATTATTGTTAATCCTTATCAATGTTTGTATATAAATATTTAAAAGCTTACAGACATCGCATTTCAGTTTAAAGTGTTGCTTAACGTACATGTTTGAATTGAAAGTTAAAGAAGTGAATTAAGCGAACAGTTTGATTTTATTAAATAAGTATAGGTGAGTTGAGTTATCTATCATTTTCATTTTAGGTGATTGATCCTATCCTGTTGAGTTCTTGTTACAAAATATAGAAATTATAGGAGACAACCTTCAGTCATTACTATTAGGAATGAGAAAGTTTGATAAACGGTAGATATTTATTTAACTAAGTACCTATAGTGCAGTCAACTTTTTCTAACGCTGACCGAGACGAAGACATAGTGAAAGTTAGTGCTATACATACATATATTTTAATAACACTTTTTTTATACGAACATTATGATAATCAGCGGTACCTATGTAAGCAGTTTTTCTAGCCCACTTCGTTACGCTTAACCGAAGCTGCGATAAATGCATTATGTAAAAGAGGTCAGAGAGGATATTTCACGTCGAATTTCCACGTAGTGCATTATAATCGCCATAGTCACGTGTACCAAACGGTTTCAAGTTTCCGACATACCTACCTCGAGGTCTCGACCATACCTACCCTCTTCATGAACATAATACTGTAATCGCACTTATTTATTTAATTAAATACTTACATTAAGTACCAATGTATTAATTATTAGAAAACTAATATACATAGGTACGTATGTCTACACTCGACTACCTATATTATGAAATTATATTTTTTTTATTCTGTTATTTTGCAGGGTAGGTAGGTACTTTAATATTATTATATATTCCACATTTTAATATTATTTTTAAGAAGTCGTTTAAATTTTTAAATGCAGTAAGAATCAATGAATCAATAGATTAGGGATCATCCATTAATTACGTCACACGATTTTCTAGGTTTTTGACCCCTCCCCCCCTTGACCCCTCCTTGTCACACTTGGTCACATTTTGCAAATCCCTCCCCACCTGGTGTGACGTCACATTTTTGTTTTCAACGAAATCAGTAATAGTAACTCGGCATTATTTTTTTAATGAAAAAATATTTTTGGTAAAAGAAATATTAGTAATTTTATAACACAGAACCAATTAGGAACGAAAATTACTTCCAAAAACTCATTATTTAACTGTACAGCGAATAAAAAAATTAAATTAATTTTCGGTTACTGATGAAGTTAAAGTGACGTCACAATGTTTGTGACTCCCCCCTCCCCCATGTCACAACATGTCACATTTTCTTGACCCTCCCTCCCCCTAAACGGGTGACGTAATTAATGGATGACCCCTTAGATAAATAAATTTCTTTTGATTTGTTATGTTTAAAGTTAGTATTTTTCCTTGCGTTGGTGTGCTGAAAAATCTTGTGTTTCACTCGGTAGCAAAGTTTGTTTAAAAAGTTAAACCTCGTGCCTTGTACCCTCGCTACGCTCGAGATTCCACTTTTCGAACCACTCGCTACGCTTGTGGGTAATTTTGCAATCTTTCGCTGGCTTGTGTATCAATATTATTTTGAGGGAATAAACCCATGATTAAACAATCACTTTGTCCATTGTAAAACAAATAACTATTACATGAATAAAATGTTTTATGATCGTGACTGTACTTTGCAGTTTGTAGGTAATTTTGCTCATTGAAGTGCCTTTAACAATAACTATTTTCAGTCATAAAACTTATAAAAACGAAGTACCTAGCTATCTATAATTCTATATCGGCGCGTTAAATTAATAGCTAATAAATAAATTAAGTAGTTATAAATTCTGTTGAATAAAATAGGAAAGATTTGAACTAAACACAGAGTACCCGAAATTCAAGGTCAATCAACGACAACAAAGCCCTTGCTACACGGTCGCCGACAAGCCTTCTAACCGTCTGACCTTGGTCTGTCCTTGGTCAGTTTTGGTCAAATTTTGTTGGAAACAACTGTCTACACGGTCCGGGACGGACCAAGACCACGCGGTCTGGGGGCTTGTCGGCGACCGTGTAGCAAGGGCTTTATGCGCGCGTCGCTTTTCATCATTAATTGCGCTGTTTATGTTGTGTTGTCGTCATAATATGTGAAAATTGATAATGGATTTTGTAAGCGAAGTCGAAAATTGTCCCGAGAGGTACATATTATTGCTTAGTTACGGTTTATAGGTTATTTTAACAGCCGGCTAATGTTACGCAGGGGCGTATTTACCATAGGGCCAAGGGGGCCATGGCCCGGGGCGGCAGGTCGCAGGGGGGCGGCGAAGCCGCCCCCTTGCGGCTTTTTCTGGGCGCCTTTTATAATCAAACTTAGCTATATTTTTTTATTATATTTTAATTGACATTTAAATTAATAAACAAACGAACGCTTCAAACCCCACCAATTGCTAAAAATATCTACCAACAAGTACCTAAATTAAGCAACATTTTCGATCAAGAAGTATTAGTACGGCGCAGTGCCGAATTTACCACTAGGCTGAGTAGGCTGAAGCCTATGGCGGCAGATTTTAGGGGGCGGCAAATTTGGGTCAAAAAAATATTTTATTAGCTGTTCATATAGGGTCGACCAGAATTTTGTCGCTCCCCTATTTATTTGTAAAATTTAAATAACAAGCCTTGTCGATTTTGCCGACCTCTGTCATGTCAAGACCCTTTATATTGAGACAGACAGACGGCCGAACGGACAACAAAGTGATCTTATATGGGTTCCGTTTTTTTCCTTTTAAAGTACGAAACCTTAAAAATTTACCTACTATTTTCTCGAAAAAATTTCGCGCTCGCTACGCTCGCGTTTTCACTTACGTACCTAACATTATTTGTGACCCATCTGACTATATACATACGGGCGGTTCTTGTGTCTTCGTGGTATTGAATCTCACTAAAGTGTTCCGATCCCATGCCGAAACTCAGTACAGATAGAGTGCTTTCGATATCAGGTACAAATACAATACTTTTCATGACTTTCCAGCACCACAGAATGAGGGATAATGGTACGGCCTGTGTAATACGCATCCCTACTACTGTCGTCTGCATAGCAATGATTATCATTGATATGCAGCAATGACAGCACAGAACCTAGTGCAACGCCAGCGGTAATGTCCACACTATCGGAGCAGCTTCCGTCTACTATACGGCTCATGTGCGTCTACCGGAAAAAAAGCTAGCGATCCATTTGTATAACATAGTCCCTCGAGCAGACTCGATGCCAGACCCGACCGAACTCCTTAGCTATATCCAGCCTGATTGCCATGTCTCACCTTGATTCTCAATGGCCAAAACCCAGCAGTACCCACCGGTCACCGATCAGATCAGGCAAATATAACGAGGTCGCATCGTCATTGAGTGACAAAAACGGCCCATATAAAATAAATCTGTATCTAGAATAGTGACATTAGTGACGTCACCTTTCTGCACTCAAAAGAATAAAAAATTATCTACGTTCCACTATCAGCGGAGAGCGCCTGAATAGCTTAGCTCTTCTTAATATAGAAGCTGAGCTGACAAACGTTTTAAATTACGACAGCGTTATTGATGATTTTGTCAACCAATTTGTACATAGGAAAACAATGTAAATGCCTATGTGAGTAAATGGTAAATGTTTAGTTTTTTTTTATTTCACACTCCAAAGGTACTTGTTGCAGGTTTTTTTTTCTTAAATAAAATACTTTATCGTCACTGATGAAGGGGGGCGGCAAATCAAAATGGCCCGGGGCGCCAAATTTGTAAATACGCCTCTGATGTTACGATTTGTTTAGGACACGTAAAGTTGAAAAAATGGCTCCGAACGTGACGGACGTGAACGGTGTGCTGTTCGAGAGTGACGCAGCAACCCCTGACCTTGCCCTTGCCAATGCCCCGGTCCAGCAGGCTGACAACAGCCCAAGGATCTACGTGTGGCGAAACATCATTCTCTTCGCGTATCTTCACATCGCGGCGCTGTATGGCGGCTACCTGTTTCTGGTGTCAGCGAAATGGCAAACGGATATTTTTGGTAAGATTATCATACTCTCTTGGTTATCTTTTTTTTCCATATCTCTATTGACATGTAACATTTGAAGAGAGAATTTTTACGAGCAAAATTGATGGCGGGCCATATACTGTCAACACTCATTAATTTCTTTATTTAGTCACTTTCTCTTCTATATTCGAAATAAATGAATAAAAAGTAAAAACATCGGGAAACAAATTGTTTTACTTACTGCATTTGATTACATTATTATCACTTCACATGATATTATTGATATTAATGTTGTCCTCGAATAACACCATTTACTTAAATTCATGTTAAGCCCTTACAACAACTATGGTCTACAAGTTCTATAAGTAATTAAGTAACTAATTGTTCTTTTCAGATTTTTCTCTCATTTATGAAAATATTTCGCCTCAAAACTGCTTCATTCAAAAGCCAAACCTAAACAAAGATATGTATTCAAGCTAGATTAAATTTTGGACCATAGTAGGAAAATTTTGAACTACCTACTTATATTTTGAACTAAGTACCTACTTAAATTACCTTTGTCTGCAGCATACCTCCTGTATGTGGCGTCTGGGCTGGGCATAACAGCGGGAGCCCACAGGCTCTGGGCCCACAAGTCCTACAAGGCTAAGTGGCCGCTGAGACTCATCCTTGTCATCTTCAACACCATCGCATTCCAGGTGAGAACCATGTTTCATTTTTTTTAACCAAAACAACCTTTAGGTACTACCCAGGAATCTGCAAATTTTTAAGTTGATTTGATATTGAACTGCATATGGCTTGCTTATATTTTATATAGCCAGACCCAGACCAACCTAACTATGCACCAACTTTCTTTGTAGAACATATTAAAAGTCATATTTTCATAGAAATTTGATTTATGCATGCTGACACTCTCACAGTTGCAAACTCTGTGTAGAATTAGCTTACATAGTCTGACTATAGTTATTTTTAGATTAAAACTAAAAGTCAAATGTCTATGGTATAGGTACACGTTTTTAAAATCTATAATCCATCCCAGGCTAAGTTTTTATGCCAAGTCCTACATCAATTATGCCACTTCCATACGTTGCCTTTGAAAAGTTGGTGGAAACTTAACACAGACAAACTCTAAACACTGGCTAGATTCTGGACTGTCTAGAATAGAAGAATGGAAAGTAAGAGCAAAAAATTTAGTCAATTGGTGTCACAAGCGCATATTGTGCATATATTTTGCCCCTTTGGAACTGGATTAGTTTGGTGGAAGCTAGTTAAAATGCTTTAATATGTCTTAAGAGTCAGTACTTTAATTTCACGTGTGGCATTTTTTTTGTTCCTTCCTAATAATTCCTTTAGTTCACCAGTCCACTTCTTTTCCTTTGCCTAATCCCACGTTAGTTCGGGTCCTCTCACATTATTCTTCTACCGTCTGCGCCAAGATGACCTGTTTTAATTTGTTTTGTTGGGTAGTTGGGCTTTTTCCAATAGTTTGGTAATACTCATCCATCACGTCAGAGGGGACTGTTAGTTCACAGTCCACTTATTATCAAACAAACAATAGATAATGTACACATGTAGTGCATAATTATTTTCCATCGTAGGTATTTTCACGGAAACGTGGATTGCTATTTCAGCCAGTCTCGCTCGGTACAAAAAGTACTGAGGTTGACTTCATGACAAATACGAACGTTTCCTAGAAAATACGATGGAAAACAATGCACTACTTACATCCGTAAATATTAACGGTTCAAAGTCCTCAAACTTTGTTCGATACTTATTTTAAGTGACACGTCTTTCCTGTGTCAATAATTGCCCTAGAGAAGGCCAAAGGATGTTAGCCTTAGCTATATAAATACTAATTGTTTCGTGCCTGGAATTCGCTATGACAATAACTGATATCTACATGCCTGTTTGGGCTACAAGGTCTTAGACTATACACCATATGTATAGCTAGTTTAGACAATGAGTTATATTCTAGGGGAGTATTTATCGAACGTAATTATATTAGTACTTATAATTCTACTAGTTTCTGCCCGCAATTTCGTCTGCTTGGCACGATGATGATGATTGTTAAAAGCTATAAGTCCTTTCCCGGACCTCAAACTATCTCTATACCAAATTTCGTCGAAATCAGTTCAACAACGGCGAAGCGTGAAACGGTAACAGACAGACAGAATTAATAATAAGTAGGGATTAGGCCATGAACAGCCATTGCCAGGGAACTAATAAGATTAGTTTAATTCGGAGAAATGGGCCCCGCGCTTGACAACTTAGTTACCGCATAATGAACGAAGCTGAAACTCTGCAGCGCCTTCCTACTTCTAATAAAATTGGCATCTACAGTATTGTGTAGGCACTAGTTTACCCGTCTTATATGAAACAGTAAACGTACATTTCACTCCCTATTCTCTAATAATTTACTTGCCGTTAGTAAACCGTGGCAAAAAACCACGACAACTAAGGTCCAAGGGGCTATTTTCAAAATTCCTTGCTTTTTGCCATGGCTCACTAATGGACGGCAACCAAATTACAAGGTTAGCGTAGGCACTAGTTGTTACGAAAGCGACTGTCATCTGATCTTCCAACCCAAGCCTAGGGAAATAGGTTTTAGTGTGTGGTTAGTCTTGTTCCCTCACAATGTTTTCCTTCATTGAAAATTTACTAAAATGTAGAATTGTTTTATACATATGGTAAGAAAGTTTTTTTTTATGTTTTATTGAACTCTTGCCAGTGATTCACAATAATTCCTTTAGTTCACCAGTCCACTTCTTCTTTTCCTTTGCATAATCTTATGTCTCACCTTATCCTTCTGGGCCATGGCGCGGACGCCATACCTACGTTCCGAAAATTCATATTAGCAAGAGCTCGAATCCGCGCTCTATGGTTTGATAATAACACGCCTTACCGCTAAGCTAACAACGCTTAATATATTCCTTTTTCTATATTTTTGTCAATTGTTCGCAGGACTCCGCGATAGACTGGGCGCGCGACCACCGCATGCACCACAAGTACTCTGAGACGGACGCCGACCCCCACAACGCGACTCGCGGGTTCTTCTTCTCCCACATCGGCTGGCTGCTCGTCCGCAAGCACCCTGAACTCAAGCGCAAGGGCCAGGGGCTGGACCTTAGTGACCTGTATGCTGATCCCATACTTCGCTTCCAGAAGAAGTGAGTACACATTTATATTACAACATTCTTTAAAAAAAACAACCTACCTACAGTGTTGCCACAGCAGGACCAGTCTACGGGTGGTTAGGGCCACAGAAGAACCAATGTGTTATCCGCGCAGTTCCGTGACTATTACCTATCTCTAATTCCGAGAGAATCGGTCTGGGTACACCTCATAGAATTTTGTCTATTTGGACCATAGAAGGTAGGATCCTATAGAAGTGGTATACGCGTGCCTCCCTGAGGGACAAAACATACGCAATGCGACACTATGATTAGTCTAATTTTTTTGTTGCCCACCATAATCCATACAAAATTTACGGTGGGGAACAAAAAATATGTGAAACTGTGACAAGGACAAACAATAATAGCGCTTTCGCTGCTTCACCTACTGAAAAATACATAAAACTATCCCGTTCGGTCATTTTCCCCCACCCCTCATGCCAGCTCCAGTTATATCCTAGATTCATGATTTGTACAGAATTTGTTTTTATATGTGGTTACCACTTCCTTTAAGGCAGTAAACATTTTTTCAGATATATTAATTTAATGACATATATCGTGGGAAAGGCGAAATAAAACAAAACAAAATCCTATTGAAACAAACTCGATCCAATACAGGATTTCTTGAATAAATATCTAATTGAATAACTTCATGAATAAATATGACTATGACTGATTATTTGCTTACGTGGGACGAAATTATATTGGTAAATTTATTGGCGTTTATAGTCTTACTTGTGACTGCAAACCACTTATTTTGTAACTAAAAGCAGTCAATTTGTAATAAAGGTAACATCATCATTCATGTCTTAAGTACGTGTCATATTGTTGGACTATAATTTAAAATGGCTCTTTTGAACTTACGTAAGGAAGTTTCGTCATGCTCATTCAAATGGAGACAATTTAAGTCAATGTTTCAACTACTTTTGCTATTACAGCAGTTTACAAGAAATAAAAGCAATTTTAAGCCTTATTACGTAACAGGACATTTCAAATTTTTGTGGCAGATTTTGATATGATCCGGTTATCAGTTTTTGATAGGTATGATCCGGATATCAGTGTTTGTCTATTTTAAATTCACAATAATTGCAGTTTGAGCTAATTTTTACCTTATCGCCTTAGAATAAAATTCAGAATGCAGCATTAGATTATCGCATGGCAGATATACCAATGTTTGTAGATGTCGTTGCACAAGTGAAATGCAGAAAGTGCCAAATGATTTGGACCTAATCTTGATTTAGTAAGGTGTATAATTGCGCACGGGTTTACTTTCTAGACGTTGCATAGCTATTTTTGTTTTGATAACTTTTAGGTGTCACACGAACCCGCCGCCAAAAGCCGCTCCAATACAATCGATTACGCTCTGATTTTAATACGTCATGCTAATAAAAATACATCAAATAGCATGAACATTTACGTAACATACTCATATACCTAATATCTTTGATACTATGTAGTTTTCGTTGCTAAAAATTACACAAAGAAAATAGAGCGAGTAGAAGTTTTGCATTGTACAAGTTCTCTATTACAATATCTACCAACGAAAATTAGTACCAGACGTAGACATTATGTTTCATGTTCTTTTAGAATGAGAGCGTAAGGTAAACGTACTAGTGCTCGACATGCTAATCCCAATAGATGACACCCTGCTGTCACCTCTATTGACAATGACTTAAGTTTCAAGATGACATGTACTGGGACCGCGTCGAGCACCAGTACGTTTACCTTAACTCCGATTGTATTAGGTTAGGCAGGCGGCCGTCTGGCTTTTATCACGCGTTTAAGTAATCCGTTAAACTGAATAAATAAGCTGGAATAGGATTTCGGATTACGTCTACAGTCAGAATCAAATAGATTTCAAATATTTTATGTAGGGTTATTTACTTTTTTGTACCTAATTTGTACCTAAAAAAAATTACGTAATGAAGATAAGTGTGATTTTTTTTGGACGAATTTAACATAAAACTCGTGATTTGTTCCAGGTACTACCTAATCCTGATGCCTATAGCCTGCTTCGTCCTGCCGACGGTCATCCCGGTCTACCTCTGGAACGAGACCTGGACCAACGCCTTCTTCGTGGCCGCGCTCTTCCGCTACGCCTTCATCCTCAACGTCACCTGGCTCGTCAACTCCGCCGCCCACAAGTGGGGCGACAAGCCCTACGACAAATCCATCAAACCCTCGGAAAACATCTCCGTCTCCCTCTTCGCTTTCGGAGAAGGTTTCCACAACTACCATCACACTTTCCCATGGGACTACAAAACGGCGGAACTGAGCAGCAACCGACTTAATTTCACAACTAAATTCATTAACTTCTTCGCAAAAATCGGCTGGGCTTATGACATGAAGACGGTCTCTGATGAGATCATCCAGAAGAGAGTCAACCGCACGGGAGACGGGACCCACCAGCTATGGGGTTGGGGCGATAAGGACCACTCTAAAGAAGAGGTCAATGCGGCTGTCAGAATAAACCCTAAAGATGATTAAATATTAAGATATAGAGCTTCCTTTTACGGTCTGATTTAACATAAGTTTTTAACTTGCAGACACTCAAGGTCTGTTTTTAATTCCATAAGACTTAAAATGTAATTTTATTGCAAATGACTTAAAAATTACATAAAATGTCGTAACGGTCTTTAGGAATAAAAAACAAAACTAGTAAAGTATCTGAGATGCAACTTGGTGAGTGATTGCGATTTAGCGTATTATTTATTATATGTATCATGTATCTATAGAATTGCGTGATTGCTTCTGATACGTGGCTTTGTGATAACACATCAGTATTATAGACCACATATTGAATTTGCTTTCATTTATATTGCAGATGAGAAAAGGCTCATCAAAGTTGAGGATTAACATGTTCTGTAGACATGCGCGAAACAGTGCTTCAAAAAGTAATGCTACATCAAATCACTTTTTCGAAAACGTAATGGTACACTGAGATATCACATCACTCATCACTCGGTACATCGCCGGAACGCGAACAGCGCTAGGGCGCGCGCAACATGGCACCATCACAGCTATCACCTACATTACGCAGCGCATATCTACAGCACTGTATGGCGTCTTATATCGGCGCGTCTATCTATTACGCGTTCCGTTTTGTACCGTGACTCGGTACGCCGCGCCGGTGCTCGGTATAGCCGAAAGCATCGCAGAGCGAGAGCGAGCGAGCACTGAGTGCAAGTGCGAGCGGGATAACATAGCAATGATGGCATGTCGAGAAAACATGACGCTATCACAAGTGGCATTATACGTTACGCGCACTGTGTATATACTTGAACTGACCATTCATATCGGTGCGTCAATCTATATTGAATCGAATCTATTATGCGCGCTTCGCCCGATCGTTCGCGCTCGCGTAATGAGTAATGTTTGAAGTGATGGTTGATTTTTCGGAGTGATACGTAATGCCATATTACGTGTTCGAGAGATATCTCATTTGTGATATTACGAGCATTACTTACACATGTCTAATGTTCTGTCATTGTGGTTGCACTTTTGTGATTGAAAACTTCGAATTTGTATTTGGAATGCGAACGTATTAAGAGGATACCTCTTCTCAATTCTACAATCATTGAGCATTAATATCAATCCACTTTATAGCATACGATTTCATTCATTAATAACGTAATAGACTTAGAAACGCCTACAGCCTGTTTTTGTAGTCAAAAACATATTTTGTACTTCATTTTACCAGTTCATTCTATTTAGTAAAACTTTTCTTAATGCGTTTCTTTAATTAAGGTAATTTATTTTATTCCATTGTCAGAAGGAGCTAGTTTGTTTATGGTAGAGTTCATTACGCGTAATTACCAGGTTTTGTTTAATATTAAGGATATGTGGTATATAATAAGTTTTGTAATTTATGCATATTGTATGCACGAAGAGATTTGAGCCTCACCGAACTTAGCTGGCTCTAAGTCGGTGGTATTTTTTTAACTTCGCTAATTTTAAAGACGCTACTGCATTTTATATGTATATCTGTATCTGTAATATAAATATATTATAAAGAGATTATATAAGCAAATATTTCTAACTTGTAAGTTTTATATAAAAAGTAAAGCTTAGTGCAGTTGCGTCTTTATTATTTGAGAGTTGAGAGCGAATATTTGATACAATATGTATTGGACTGATGTGTGGAGATGTTTGTGATATTAGAGTACCATTTAGAGCATCGTTGATATGAAACTGCTGCTCAAAATAATGTATATTTTTACCAGCCCTATATTATGTTTGCATCTATGTCATGAAATCCATAAGCAAAATTATAAAAAAAACCTTAAATCAGAAAATAGTATAAATTTCCCTACAGTCAAATAGTATCAAAGTTTTTCTACAATGTAGCAACAGTAACACAATATTAACTAACCAAAGTTGGCTCTTATGTATTTGAAATAAGGTTTACGATATTTCAGTTAACCCCCTAAGACCCGATGTCCTTGTAGAAGGACAAAATCAAATTTAATTTTGAACTAAAATGACTCTGATACTTAGGTGTGTTCATGATGGTGTTGTATTCATATAAATATTGCATTGTATATGACTTAAACTCAGGTCATAAATGACAAGAGTTAACCCTAAAGTGGATACGAAGCCATATATGGCAGTTACAATATTCAACTCTAATTGATAGCTATTAAAATTCAAATTTAAACAAATCATTTTATATGACACGCAGTAAAGGGCTCAGACCTATTTGTTTCATATCAACGGGCTGGATATAATTAAGCCGAGCTAATAGCACATGCACGTATCCTCCGGGCCTCGCCCAAATTTAACGCACTCGACTCGGTGTTGTGAGTCTGTCTCTTTCATTTATGTTGTAGACATAGTCTTGTTGTTCTATATGTTAACTAAATTTTAAAACTAAATGAGTCTTTCAATATTCCTTTCACCTGTAATCATTTATACATAGGTATATGCAGTAGGAATTAAGTCAGAAATAGGAAATAATATAACAACGAATAACTTTCCAATAAATTTATTTGTACAAGGCTGAATGCGAATCTTGATAAAGTGCTTCGTAATTTGGAAATTTGCTCAAGCTGTTTACGACGTGAAGAATATTATGGAACTCTATGGTCGCCTTAGACTGGCTTAGACTAATGGTATTTAAAAAAAACTGCTAATTGCTCATAACCAATGGCAAGGCCAAAAGTTAATACTTAATCGATGTTTTTGCGGTGACAATTGAACGTTGCAGATGTAGAGGCTATCGCACTCTTTCCTACAATAAGTGGGCACCATCAGCAGCTCCAACACACGATATTTTAGGTACTTATTGCGTTCACATCGCTAACGAATATTCCATTGGATTGGACATTAGGTAACTTTATGAAAACCACCAACTCGTTCATAAAAATCAATTCCAAGTCGAAGCTTCGTGTAGTGTCTCGAGTATTTCACCATCCGTTTCTGGCAGTAAGCAAGCTCATAAAACAACACTATTTAAGCCTGCTGCTAAATGTTCTCCTCGTGGAACAAATCCTGCTCGTCGCATTTATCCGGCAGGCAGACAAAGAACTCTATGAGGTTCATGACGGGGCCCCGCGAGAAGGGGTTCTGGTAGCGACCGCGCTTGTCCCGCAGGTAGGGGTAGCGCTTGTAGTTGAACATCTCATTCGTGGTCAAGTTCATGCAGGCATGAAGTATCTGAAAAAAAATATTTTTAGAAAGCGGATAACTAAGTAACGTCGGAAGATCGGGTCAGGAGAAAACTGTCTGATATGAACAAAAACCTCTTCATTTTAGGGCGTCAATTCCTCCTACACACAGCATGCCTTATAGCTTGCATTAGTAGTCTAATGACTAGGACGAGGAGTAAAAAAATGACAAATACTTACAGAAGTACACGTAAGAATCCATCCCAGCGCGCAGAAAGTGAGCGCCTCGAGCAGTCCCAATAAATACAGCAGTCCAAATCCTTCAAGCAGAAGGCAGTAGCATGCGAAATATATGGACAGCGTGCAGTTAATGGCCACGCTCATGACGAACAGGAAGAACCACATGCGGTTTCGAACGCCGACGCAGTTGTAGATGAAGGGGCAGTGGTGGTCGAAGTAGGCTACACAGCGCTTGCAGATGCGACAGTGTTTGGCCCTGAGAACAAAAGTAATTTGTTATCAGACGCTGGATCTGGGGCCAGTTTTGGGGCTCTAGCGTGAACATCGTAAATATTAATTTCTTTATCCATCTATTTTCTGTGTTTTTCTATCAACCGAATATGAAAAACGATAACGATCGTTTTTAACGCTCGCCGTGTTCGCGGATGGTCCTCTTGGCCACTCGGTCTCTGGCCTACGTCAGTTTCGTAAATCATCATCATCAACAGCTTAAAAAGTCCTACTGCCTAGCCTCCACACATCGGACAGTCAAGGAAAAAGTCAAAGAGGAAGAAAGGAATGAAATACTTATTAGTTCTTTACTTTGGTATTTTTAGGTCGTACCTATTTACGATTAGCTGCGAATGCAGTATTCGCTAATATTCCCTTAATTATCTATGAGTTAGTTTATGTTTTGGTTTAGATTTTCCCATACCGCATTGCAGTTGTTCGTGCATACTGTATAAATTAAGTTGTCATGCCAATATAATTATGCTCTCTAAACTAAAGGATGATGTCAGCTCTGAGTTCATGAACGGTGCACCGACATATATGTCTCTTTGTCACATAACATAACATAACAAAGACTTAGGCAGACAACACAATAAACATCAACATTGTTATTTTTATTTGACAAGGACATGGTTCTCTTTCCCCATAGTGCAAGCTGCTGCTGCAAATGTAATTTTTTAACATCACGTCGGTGGCAAACAAGCCACTAATGGTATGGTTTGCCCATGGACGCCTGCAAATCCAGTGATGTCACAAGCGCATAGACAAGTTGCAGAACTTGTTATATTATCCTCACGTTTTAGTACCTTTTATGTAAGTAGGATATATACCTACATAAACAGAAATGATGGATTTTCCGCATGAGTGATCATTCATGCAAATCACTATGAATGTTTTAAAGACACGTACGTCAAAGAAGGAAATGGATCCATAAATTGGTACTTACTCACAAGTACCTAATGTAGGTACCTACCTACACTACATAGGTAAGTTATGAGGAAATCATGTTTGGAACAATATGTGCATGTAAGTAATAGTAAACAAACGAATCTAATACCTACTGTATTAGATTCGTACTTAAGTGCCCAAGTTGCCATACTAATTATATAGAAAAGTGGATACTTATGTTAGTATAATAGCGGTTCTGAAGCTCGAATCTTAATGTTTCCAAATCCCTCGTTTTGGAGACATTAAGACACCAAGCCAATTGGGAACACCGCTCCCAGCATGCTTAGTTCTTCTTGATTCTCTATACTTCTGACCCTACCTCTAATCAAAATCACCGCAAAGCAAAAAAATCTGATTTTATGTAGGTGGAGATAACAGTAGAATACCGTTAATTAAAGCTAGGAATATAGTGGGCCCTAGCACTCTGCCTTGAGGTACACCGTAATCTGTATTAGAAAACTCGATAGCTTCAATATTCACGCATGCGAACACACCGCTTACGACTTTTCGATCTCGGCCCTGTAGATAGGTATATAGAGCCAATCAAACACCTTCACTCAAATTCCGCTCGCGTTTTCTCAGGAGAATGTCGAGAATTGGTATGGAGACAGTGTCAAAGATCTAGGCGAGGTCCTATTAAACAGCAAGATAGTGAGAGATGTTACCTGAGCGGCCTCAGACACCGGCACGTGTGGCACAGCCGCGACAGAATGACGTTCCTCTTCCTCCACTTGTCCAGGTACGGGATCTGACGGATGGCGCGGTAGTAGGTGTCGGAGTTCTGCGGGATGTAGCCCGGGTCCCGGCGGTTGGCGATCACCCAGCTCAGCCACATGATGCCGTTCCAGTAGAGGAAGCAGTAGTGGGAGAGACGGAGGGTGTTCCAAGTTAGGGGGATACACTGTGGAAGAAAACATGTTGTGAATACAAATAAACCTAACCATGGGCAATTGCTGTGACCTGTCAAAGGCCTTCGATTATTAATTTAAGAGACGACATCCTCCTGGAGAAACCTGTCGTTCTAAAAGTTTCGTTGATTAGAATACCAGCTTGTTAAAAACTATGTAGAAACCGAAACCAATTAATAGACGTGCATGAACCCCTAAAATTACACAAGGTGACATGTGTACCACAAGGATCAATACTGAGACCTGTTTTATGTCTCATATATTTTGTAGCTCTTACAGCACCAAGAGCTCGTCATGTATTCAAGGACACTTACCCTAAAAACATACATAGGGTAACCCCACAGCAGCACCGATACAAGAAAGAACAACAGTGGTCCCTTCGAGTCCCCCGCGCCACCGAACAGCAGTGCCCAGAGTTCCGATAATGGAGGCATCCAGTGGGACTTCCGTTTCATTTCCTTCGTGAGGAGTTTGACCACCTCGGCGTGCCGGTGGCTTTGAGCCAGCATGAGGGGGGTCTTGCCGTTTTTGTCGCGAGGCTCGAGTTCTGCTTTTACCTGTGAATAATAGTCTGATTTTAGTCCTGAGCCAGAAACGATAAACGGCTGGGATATCCATGATAGTTTTAAATTATTATATTCTTCTTAAGTACACATTATTTATGCCAAAGTCGCCAAGCAGGCGTGCGTCATAGAGCAACCTTGACGCATCCTTAAGATGTCCATTAAACGTAAAAAAATGGAGGAAGAAAATTCCGCCATCTGAAAGCATGACATATTTTGGCTGAGTATTTAGCGCCTATTAGCTTGTACGTATAGTATCAGTGAAGGATCAGACCAAATTAAATAAACTAATGCTGTCAAGACACCCACTGAGAAGTTCGTACAGACAAAAGCAGTTGGACGTGGCACAGACACAGACGTCTACAGCCTGATACACAAATAATTACACAGCACTTGATAAACAAATAATTACCTTCTCACACAGCAACCTAACGCATGTCAGGTTCCCCGACAAACAAGCCAAATGCAGCGGCGTCGAGCCAAAGTTGTCAGTACAGTGTAACGGGACTCCCGAGTAAATCAGCAAACGGACCAAGTCGGCATGTCCCTTATACGCGGCCCAGTGAAGAGCGGTGTCTCCGTTGATGTCTGCGAGCCTGGTGGCGGCTCCCATGCCGAGGAGATAGGCTGCCGTGGCGGTCTTGCCGTACATGCAGGCGGTCATTAGGGGGGTTAGTCCTGGGGAGAAGACGAGCGGTGTGAAAATGTAACAGGTAAGAAATGGAGGTGGGGACAAAATGAAGGATGACGGCAATCAACTCAGGGTTGACTTGCACTAAACCATCTGTCATCGTTAAAACTATCCCTATATTTTTTTAGGAATTCTTCATAGTTCGTTTGCTGATACTGAGTGACGCTGACGTTGATTAGTCAAGTGTAGTTAGTGGAACTGGTCCTATGTTAAGGTTTACCTTTAAAGTCAGCAGCGTTGACTGCAACTCCACACTGTAACAGCACTTGCACCACTGAAGCATGGCCCTTTCTGCAGGCCCAGTGGATAGGACGTGGGCCCTGCAATAAAATAAATTCATATCAGCCTCCTATCGCCAGAAATAATAAAGCTTCATCTTAAATGCTTTAGCCATTTTTTCCTCTAACACCTAAAATCTATTAGGCTTCTCTCTATAATGAGACCCAAATTACATACCTCTCTCATTGGCTGCGTCTGATTGTCACTGACCTGAGTGCCCAGGCAGGACAGATCTACAGGCGCTCCCCGCTCCAGGAGATACCGCATAACTGCCACGCTGCCATCCAGCGCCGCCCAATGCGCTGGTGTGTAGCCATGTTGGTCACGAGCGCTGAGCACCTCCACGCCGAGCTTTTCGACTAGCCGCTCGATTTCTGATACTTCGCTGAAAGAGTTCACAGTAAGCACACATCTGAATTCAGAGCCTGAATTATTGGCTCTGATAATTTCCGATTTAATGTTTAGGTTATTTAGTGGTCACGGAAATCTGTCGATTCCATCAACCATATTTCTGTGACCAATCGTCATCAGATCTGAATATATCAGAGCAAATACACAATCAGATTATAAATGATGTTTCTATTGTGGCCCTTAGAAAGGTCATCGAAGGGACAGTCAGATATCTATTCTTTATCGTAATAAAAACCACAAAGAAAAGCAACCGCAACAATGTCGCCACATCTTGGCAGGCAGTAAGAATTTAGAAAGTCCACGAATTACCCTTGTAATAAGTAGCTAGGTGTGTATTTATTTAACACTTGATGAACTCTCTTATTAGAGAATGTACAAGACTTGTTAGTTGCGACTGGCACCAGCAATGGTGAGGGGAAAGACACCTCGGCCTCAGTGGTACCTAATGCCAAGTACCTACAGTTAAATAGTTTACCTGGACCTAACAGCCTCAAAGATCAGCTGGTGCAGGTCCGAGTGGTGGTAGCTCGTGATGGTGCGAGGGGGTGCTGCGGGCGCGTCTGGGGACATCGGCGAGCACGGGGGCAGGGGCTCCTCGGCCGCCATGGTGCAGGGGGGCGGCTGTGGCAGCGCCCACACGCCGCGCGCCGCCCCCGGGCTCGGGTACACCTATTTAAGAGCAAACGTTAATTGTACGGATACGATTTAACTATTATAAATTCTGTTTTTATCCGAGATAAGTACAAAAATGCCTGTTTGATTGCTCAATCTGCTAGTTTTGTCATATTCTGTCTATAGTGTAGTAAATGAAGCAAGTTGTTGTATGGAGACCCATGCATTAATTTCTCAGTCGATGAAATTTAGCTTGGTTATTGTATAGTATGAGCCGAGACTAACATTATAAATATCCAAAAAAAAAACACTCCTAAGTTAGGTAAAAACACAAATCTGATTATATATTGAACCGAGTAATTCCTCAGTCCAAAATGATTTTACAAAATAAGTTATTTGTATCAGTATGTGATACTAGAAAAAAATCTAAAAGTTTTGTCAAACATGAGAATATTTTTTTATGATACTTCCTTTTTTTGACGCTCATTTTCATCGGAAAATTGCTCTGTCATTTTTTTCTTCTTATATGATCTTAGAATATAATTTGGCGCAGTGGGTAAAAAAATCCAAAAAAAAATGCGTATCGAAATGTATGTATTATAGAACTATTAAAAACTGAGAGTGGAAAATTTTTAGATTTTTATTTTGTAGGTATAAAACGGCAATAAAATGGCATTCCAGTGAAAAAATTTGACTGAGCAATTTTCCGGTCCAAGACACGCCAAAAAAATTTATTTTATTAATACTGGTATTTCTGCTGGGATATTTTTTTGATATTTCATATATTGTTGGAATACGTTACATGAATATGTCTGGTGAAGAAAGTTTGAACGGAGCATTTTTCCGTAAAAAGATATTAATGATTTAAGACTTTAGGTATTTACTTTAATTCTATTATTATTATTCTTTGGAAATTTATACAATACTTTTTATTTATTGATACTTTATCATACTGTAAAGTTTTTTCTGGCTGAGGAATTCTGCGGGGTCCACTACCTTTATTTACTACACTATCTAGTCTGGTACTACAATAAATGATTAATTCGATCCGGTTCGAAGGACTAAAAACTTGGAGTCCGTAATGTTACTATGTATATCCTTTCGAGATGATTGTCATTGTCTCTATTGTCAGTTGTATTTCAGAAGTACCTAATTAATTCAATAATCGTAAATGTTATAGCATTTTTTGGTGCAGCGGAGTGGTGTTAACGGAATTGGTATAGATAATTCCAAATGAAATGGTAAATTAAGGTTAATATTAACGTAGTTAACGCTAATTAATCATTAGGGTTGAAATTGTTTATACCAATTCCGTTAACACCATTCCGCTGCACCGAAACTGTTATAAAATTTACGATGTCTGAATTAATTACTTCTGTAATATTTAGTTGTATTTCACAATAGAGACAATGACAATCATCTTGAGAGGATACCTATTACCGACTCCAATTTAAGTTTTTGGTCCTTCGAACCGGATCGAATTAATTATTTATTGTAGTATCAGACTAGACAGAATATGACAAAACTAGCCGATTGAGCAATCAAACTGGCATTTTAGTAGGTACTTATCTCGGATAAAAACAGAAATTATAATAGTAATTTAAACCAAAGAGCTTACCAAAGACTTTGACAGGTGACCATTTAACCTAATATAAATTTTAATCAACTACCGGTACGAAATAAAATCGCAGTAGGTATCCCCTGCGTGTTATCGTCTTTCATATAGCATATATAAGTACCTATATTTCTCTAGCTCAAAGACTCAATCATTGTAGGTACTAAAGTTGGTTATTTATGTCACACTACCATACCTTGCTGCTCACGGTGAGGCCTACGCCCCCCGCTACTGCGGACCCTTCGCTCTCCGCCACGGCCGATCCACGCGACACCCCTCCACAAACTACCCAGAGGTAGTAGGTACACTAGGTACCACACGCACTCCACACCCGTTCACTCGCACGGCTAGAACATTTAGCTATAAACTTCACTAATTAAGAAATAAGGTCACAGTTGACCAGCTGACAGCTGCGTTTTGCCACAAATTTATTGATTCACGCTAAGGGAAGTTCAGGCATGCGCCGATTGATGTTTAGGGAAACTTTCAAAAGTTTTGAAGTCATGAATGTTGTGATACCTATATATGTATAGATGGTCCAGCAAATCTTGTCAGTAGAAAAAGGCGCGAAATTAAAATTTTCTATGAGCCGACATCCCTTCGCGCCTACATTTTTCAAATTTGCCGCCTTTTTCTACTGACAAGATCTGCTTGACCAACTATAATTACGAAATAATGAAATATCCATATTATTTTCATTCTAAATTCCTATTGCTAAACGCTACTAAAATTTTTTGACAATAACTTATGCTGATGCTTTTCACAAAATGGCCATATTACGAACTATTATTAAAAGAGTTGAATAGCGCTCATAGAAATCGGTTGTTAAAAGTAGCATCAGGTACATCATATTTCTGTCATAATTAAACTGTTATATGAATACATTTACATAATAGTTTCTACATTTACCTAGGTAGGCGGTTAGGTCATTTACTGTCTAGTCTACATAGGTACCTATCACCTCTATGGGTATTACCTATAAGTACTTATATCACCATTGCCCTTTACCGTCTCAACATGATACAATGTTTACACAACTTTTATATAAGAATAGTAACGCTTTCCTAGTATTAAATGTAAATTAATTTCTTCTAACATTCTAACAATAGCCCGAAGGCCACGAACAGTATTGGGCCTAGGTTATCGCCGGGAGACGCCTACTTGTGCTTTCTCGTTTCGGTCACCGACACACATCATCGTCTCACTATCCTATGCTATGCGTCATCGGAGCACACACGTGTTATAAACAAGTATTATAAAAAGGCGTTTATTTTGTTATAATCGAATAGAACTTACGTCTTTTTTGAAATGTTACTGCAGTGTTTGCAGTACCGCAGTTGCCGCTAGCATTTTGTAGGTCGCGATGGCAGACACCTAGCGCCATCTAGTCATTGAGCAGTGTAAACTGATAAGATTGTATGGTGAGAAGATAAGGTGTATAAAGCCGCAAACACGCTAAGGTCAACCTAAGTGGCGATGGTTTGCTGCACCGGATTTGGCACGTAGGAATTGCAGTGGTGTCACGTACATCCATATCTATATAGTTGAGATAACTGTTTATCTATAATAACATTTGATAAATCAACCCTTTACCTATTTAAGTCTTTTCAGTGGGCTATCAAACTCTGCTTATCCCAATCAATTTTAGATGCCAGATAAAAACTGTGTTAATTAGGAGTAAGTATTCCTAAGAAGTAATTCTTATCACAACAACAAAAAAGTTTTAAAGAAAAAAAAAGAATCATAGGTAATGAGACTACAGAGAATTTACAAAATCTACAGTAGGTACATAATTGCAAATTTGTTTAAAAAAATAAACAAATGTTACCACCATACCAACCTTATTCATCATCATCATCTCAGCCGAAAGATGTACACTGCTGGACAAAGGCCTCCCCCAAAGATCTCCACAGCGAACGGTCATTCGCTGCCCTCAACCAACGGTTTCCCGTGACTTTAACCAGATCGTCGGTCCATCTAGTCTGGGGCTTTCCCACGTGGTCGCCACTCGAGAACCTTTCTGCCTCATCGGCCATCGGTTCTGCAAGCAATGTGGCCCGCCCACTGCCACTTCATCATCATCATCATCATATCAGCCAATGGACGTCCACTGCTGGACATAGGCCTCCCCCAAAGAGTGCCACAATGACCGGTCTTGCGCCACCCGCATCCAGCGGACTCCTGCGACCTTAACCAGGTCGTCAGTCCACCTTGTGGGGGGTCTACCCACGCTGCGCCTTCCGGTACGTGGTCGCCACTCGAGAACCTTAACCACACTGCCACTTAAGTCTGGCAATTCTCTGAGCTATGTCGACAACTTTGGTTCCAACCTTATTACATCTTTGTTTTTAAAGTGTAAGAAAAATGTATCATATTTAGGAAAATAGGAAATTAGGATTTGTCAAATTATAATGAGAAATTATAAAAAAAAACTTAAATAATTAAGAAGATAAATATATTTTATTTAAAAATAATGCATTTTGTTAAATATTGGTTACATTTATCCAAATAAGGGATACTAGAATAGAAATCAAAAGAGTGTCTAAAATTGTGAAAATGAACTTTAATTCAGCAAATTTTATACTAAATGTATAAATATGATATAATCTAGATCTCATTTTCACTACCTAAATAGACATCATGTTATAAAAAGTGTACAACTAAAACTAGTAGTTGATTAAACATCTCAATGTGGCTTATCAATTAGTAAGATCTTGTAAAAGCACTTCCTTTAAAATGGTTTATTATACTTAAATAATAGATAAAAATAATGAAGCTACAATAGCTCACAACTGATGTTGAAATTCCAAACAACAATTTTTCAATACAATCTTAAACGTCTAGTAAACTTGAAATATTTAACGAGCAAACTGAATAAATTATTATTCATAATAAGAAACAAACTTAACAATGTTGATAGCTCAAAGTAATATAATATTTTCAACAAGAGTCGCCAGACTTCACAAGGGTGTATGAGTCAAGAGTCAGATTATTTTGATGCGGTTTGTATATGCGGACCAATAATTGTTTTGTCTATTTATTACTGTATTGATATTGTAAATTTTTTTAAGGCTTTCACTTAGACATTATCTTTTTTGTGTTTTGAAACTAACAGAGAGAGGCTGAGAGTGGAGAACGTAGCCATTCAGGGCCTGGATGGCCATGGCGGCCTGGTCATAGTTTCGCATCGTCACAAATCCAAAGCCTTTACTCTTGTTAGAGTGGTGGTCTTTGATAATCTTAACTGACACTATAGCACCATACGGACCAAACAGCTGCCACAGAGTCAGCTCCTCCACCTCCGGAGCAATATTATAAATGTAGATAGACCATGTGCTTGGTGAGCTGTGATCTCCTATAGCACCCATATGATTAATCCAATGATAAGGTTTAACCAACGCGTTTTTAGTAAAGTTATTATTATTGTTTTTATGTTTATTAGGGTTAGTCTTATTAGCATACTTAACAGTTAAAGGGTGTAAAAAACCTGGCGGGGTGGTGCCATTGATGTTTTGGATGGCTCTTTCCGCTTCATATTGGTGTTCAAATAAGACAAAAGCTATGCCTGCGGCGATGCGGGAATTAACTATTTTACCGAATTGTGCGAAAAGACCGTGTAAGTCCTGCAAGGTGAGTTCGTTGGGCAGGTTACACACGTAGAGGTTCCAGTCGGCTTCCGGCTTCGTGGGCGGCTTCGCCTCGGGGTTTAGCAGCGCGTGCGACACTTTGAGCGTCTTGTTCTGCATCAGCAGGCCGTTGAAGGCCTTCCTCGCCTTTATGGCATCCTCTGCACTCGCGTACTCCACGAACCCGTATCCTCTGTTGGCTATCAGCTTACAGCTTTCCAGTTTACCCATTGTGGAAAACAGCGAAAACATCATATCCTGTGTCATGACTTCAGGAATGTAATTGACGATGAGTTTGGTGGGTGATTCGTCGGGCCCATATTCGATATTTTCATGACAATTACCGCCTTGACACGATTCCGACATTTTTTAATTGTTGTCGGTGAATGACATTTCAGCTGAATGTTGCCTTTTTTTTTTCTTATCGTTCAGAAATTGATCGACTTTTTTTTACACCTTTTTAAACCGGGCATACACACATATTCTACGACATATTTTCTGCACAAATCACAGTGTATTTTATTCTAGAAATTTATATATGCATACTTTGTCTTATAATTCGTCAATAAAACTGAACACTAAAACTTGCAATTTGATTTTGTTATGTTGGCCGAACTGCCATACCAAGGTAGAGGTTAGTAAGCAAGTTTGCAGCTTATCTGTGGCATAGGTGCGGTACTCCTTCGCGCGCAGTTTCAAGATGTAAAGCCGAAAGGAACCTATGAGTGCCTACGATATCATATTATTTTTTAACAATTTATCACGATGAAAAAAAAAAACGACAGCGTTGCACCATATCTATATAATTATATTTTCGTATAAGTACTGTTACATTCAAGATTTCAGTAAATTTTTTACATTATTTTTTTTATTAGCAGACTTGATTAAAGTCAGACTATACTTATACTGAAACACACCCAACTTATCAGTAGAAAAAGGCGTGAAATGCAAATTAGAAACTTTGGGAAGTCAACTAACTCTTCACGCCTGCATTTTTTAAATTATGCCGCTTTAATTTATAGAAAAAAAAAATATTTTAGATGACAGCAGGTATATAATAAAGCAGATTATACACAACATTGATTTTGCATAGTTATATTTATTAGTACACTGACATAGCTACACTGTTGCATATTAATAATACATAGTTCTTACTTAAAATCACAGCTATTGAGGGTACAACATTAGATTACATAACTAGGGTGGTATTCTGAAATATATAAAAGCAAGAAAAGAATCACAATTGAACTAAATAAAAGCTGGAATACGCAAGGTATTAAAACTATTGAACTATCCAGTTATATATATTATTTAACATCTCTTATAATTAGTAAAACATGCGTTGAAGCATATTTTAATGCGGTATGGTCTTTCTCGCCAAATAAAGAATTTATTTTGTCCATTTCGAAGCGTCGTACCTTCTAAAAAATACTCGCTAAAAGCAAAGTTTTTAAAAATGGATAATTTCTCAGTAACAATTAACACATTCAACACCAAGAACCCGACTGTCGGGTACACTGTTCGTAGCGACTACGCGCTACATACGACGAAACCGTGGCTACGCGCTACGAGCGTAACCCGTAGCACTTAGTGGTATTGAATGTGTTAATTTTAGCTGAACATACATGGGGTCAAACGGACAAACCGATAACTTTTAAGGCCTTAAAAGTTATGTTATCTATCATTGGCCTTCGATTGATCTATATTGAATGAGAAACCCTGTATATTACTTTTGTACGAAGTTGCTTGTATTTATAGAATAGATCCGAATAACACATACATATCTAAGTAGCACTTAGAGAACAATATAACATATTTAAGTACCTATTGTTTAAATATTGTTGGCTACTAATAAAGTAAGACCGCGAGGCGGAGGCCGAATAAGCGTTTAAAGCATTACATTTGAGAAAACGAGAGTTGAGCGTTATATTCGTACTGTTTATTTGCAAATGATTTTCACGTTGGATTTTTCTATATTTTTTTCCAGCAGCCCTTACTTTCCTACTTATATGATGATGTTTTGTATACATTTATTTTATTATACAATCATGCTTTTATGGTAAGTGTGACAATATGATCCAAATATATTTTTTTGAATTTGTTTAAAAAAAAAATCCAACTGCATAAAAAACATCATTATCATAACAAATACGATAATGTATATAAACATTGACTGAGGCGTATCGTATAGTACTACTATGTACCTAATATTATGCTAAATACTGTACCACATTCTAGTATAATGAATTAACAATAAGCATAACAACAATAAACATGTAAATCAACATACACCAAAGCAAAAAAATACCCAAGGTATTGCAAAATCTCAATTCGGAATGTTAACATTATCACATAATAATAAATAGAGGTACCTACACATAGAGCTCTACTTTAATAGTAATATAGACTTTGTGACTATCCAATATAATGCACGCTCGTACTTGTGTCGTTCTTAGAAAAATGAACCTTAGAGCGGGGCCACACTGGCGATTTGAGAGCGAGTTGAAAGCAAGGCGAGCGCGCAACGATCTCGCCGCGAGCACGCAACGACCTCGCTCCCATTACAGTATGACACTACGCAGCGAACTCGTTGCGCGCTCGCGGCGAACTCGCCTCACTCATCATTTCTCATTTCAACTCACTCGCAAATCGCCAGTGTGGCCCCGCTCTTAGTATGGCTTAAATATGTGGCTTTCCGTCAAAGAAATGTCAATATGCACATGAAGCATAAGGAACCTTTTCTGAATTAAAGGTCCATAGGTCCGTATTCCACCTGTCCAATTACTTTGTCCAATGTGTATTTACGTCTTACATTTTGCTTAGTGAGAGAGTGAGACGCAATGCACATTGGACCATAAAATTGGACAGGTGGAATACCCCCTTATGCACATGAAGCATAGGAACCCTTCTCCGATGGAAAGCCACATATGAGCGTTAGAAATACAAAAGTGACACTTTAAAATTAAGACAAGATGTTAGCGCCAACTGAGTAAAGTCTCTTTTTCTGAGAACGACACATTTAATAATTACTCTTTAATAACATCTCATAATTTGAATTTAAAATATAATACTTTTTTGTCAATAAGTCACGATTCAATTAAAAATAATTCATTTAACAGTTATATAATAATATAAAAAAGAAAATCAGATCTAAAATCTTGCTACATACAATTATTGTCATGATCGGGAAAATAAATAAATGTTTATCAAAATCTTTGGTTATCCAAATCGTCAGTGGACTTGCAGGCCGCCTTACCGCCAACATCGAAACATCGAGAATCGTTATCTGCCTCTCTCTCACTCTTGTATTAATTAGAGCGACAGAGAAGCAGATAACGTTTTTGATGTTGGCAATAGGCCCTTTGGTAAGGAGACCATAGATCAGGGTACATGATTCACTATGGCAAGCTCGAAACAAATGGTTTAAAAGGGCGGTATTCAAAGGTTTAGGTCAAACTAACCTATTGAATGACACGTCATGCGAATTAAAAAAAAAGCCCCTGACTATCCTCCTAAGGCCCAAGGTCCTACCTTAGTACTTATCTCGATGAAATTTAAACCATATTAAAATAGGAATAGAGTTGCAATTGTTTTGTTTCGTCCAATTTTCAAACAAAACAAAATCAACTCTATTTCCTGCACCATAGGTTCAAATTTCAGTGGCATTAGGAGGCTATAGTGAGCTTACCATCCACTTCATGTTTATTATTATTTGGTAAAACTCCTTCTAGATTCCGCCTCGTCGTTTTGTGTCAAAGTCGTAAGTTGAATTAGACGCGGCAACATGTTAAGCTGATACAGAAGCTTGAAATTGTACTAATCGTGAAATGACGTCATACATAATATCTAGTCATTTTAAGACCTCGACAGTTTACGTCATTTTACGAACCAGATACAGGCTAATATAGGGCTAAATTCATGAATGTTTAATTACAACACTTTTAATCCAAATGAGGTAGAGTTAGACCAAGATAACTCTGCAACGATTTTGACAGCACATACATATATGTATATTACTGTCCAAGTCACGTCAAAGTGTTATTTATACGTCATGATTTCATAGAAGATTGGCGTTTAATATAACACTTGCACAGTATGGGCTATCAAAATCGCTGCAGACTTATCTTGGTCTAACTTCAAAAAAACTTCCGCATACAGCCATATTACAAGTACAAAGAATTAGACCATCAGTACCATTTCATACCTTGTCACAGTGACAATCAATATGAAAGTTGATAGGGACCTCATACTATTGTCACTGTGACAAGGTACGAAATCAATTTTTAAACATGCAGATACGTCTGCGAGCGATATTCCAAATTTTCCATATTTTCCTTTAATATAAAATTTGGAAGGTACGAAATGATACTGAAAATAAATTCCTTCACCGTACAAGCTTTTAGGACGGCTACCGCGAAGATCGAAATTCGAAAAAGGTCTTATCTCTATCGAATTTAAAGCATAATTCAAGTGAAAGGACGCTGATAGGCAATATTCGAATTTCTATGTTTACATTAGCCCCTCTGATCTAGATACTCATTTCACGTCTTTGACACAAAAAGCTTTAAATACGTTAAATCAAACTTAGCTTTCCATCCAACCGCCTCAATGCAAAATATTGCTCACACTGGCATACGTGCCAAACACGAAGCCGGTCAACCCGAACAATATCAGCAGGAGGTCCTTGTACAGCATCCAGTTGTGGTTGCCGAGGTTGTCGGGCCAGAAGGTCATGATCTCGATGATGGGCGGGAAGATAAGCGCTAGGGCTGAGCTGCTGACGGCGCCCACTAGGGAAATTATGCCGCTTAGGTTCGGGATTAGTGCGGCGGCGGCGACTGTAAAAAAAAAACTAAATATAAATGTAAAGTCAGCGACGGAATACACACACAAATATATACTCGAGCGAACGTCTCATATACAGATGTACCTAGTGAATAATTCTTTAACATCGTATTTTCACGGAAACGGACGAACGTGTTATGCTATTTCAGTCCAGTCTCATTAGTCATTACAAACAGTACTGAGGTTGACTGTTGTAGGATGACAAATATGTCATTTGAAATAAAATAAATATTCTTCTCATTATTTTAATATAAGGTATGTTACTGGTCATTATCTAGGTACTATTAAACTTTATTGCATTTGAGTTCTTTTTTTTAGGGTTCCGTACCCAAAGGGTAAAAACAGGACCCTATTACTAACACTCCGCTGTTCGTCTGTCTGTTCGTCCGTCTGTCTGTCTGTCACCAGGCTCTGTACCTCATGAACCGTGATAGCAAGGATATATATGTACATATATATTTGTCACACGAAAGTTTCCAAGAAACACTACATCTGTAGATCTTTGATCTCTCTTCGCTTTCAACACATTCGCGAATCCTAGTGTGATAGGGCCCTTAAACCGGTACAGAGATAAAAAAAACTTAAGTAGGAACACAAAGGAGGCGTTATTCTTTTATGATTTTATTTAATTTGACGTCTACTCTACCTCTTACAGGTCAAATAAATCACTGATATATTATTCATAAATAAATTATTTACATGCACTTTCTAATGTTCCAAAGTTTGCTGTATGCTAACAAGCATACAAAACATCACCAAAAAGCAAACAAAACTAAATGGCTAATATTATTTGACACTTACATTCGTCTTAAATGTTCACTGCGTGGTGTCAACCACAATAAGTTTATTTTTTATTATTTTTATTATTGTAAACATAAACATCAATTTCATTAATAATGTAATAAACTATTATAACCGTTGCTATGCTTGCTGAGTCTCAGGTACATTACAAGGGACTTACCTAATTTATCTATAATATATACCTTAAAGCATGTCAGTAAAGTTCTGAATTACTTGCATACGTTTTCAAGAGTGCATTACTCTTAATGTATTTGTTTGCAACGCACGGTGGTCGAAATCTTCCACTCGGTAATCGGCAATTGAACTTTATGTATTGATACTCTAATGATTTATTTTATAAGTCAAATATTACGAAATTTATAATGTGCTCCTGTCGCATCCAGTGTAAGAAGCGTAATCTTAAATAGTAGAAACAAAATGCACCTAGTTACTCTATCGGATAGTCGAGGATACCTAGCATATTCTTTAGCGATGAAATTTGATGTTTGCCAAAGGTATAGATTGAGTAGAAAAGATAAGGAGATTTTTTTTAAGTTTTTTTTGTGTCTGATATCATATCTTACAGAAAGTTCATTATTATAAGGAGAGAGTATCTATATGAGTACAATCAACAAATTTATCACGGACGAATTCGCGAGCAGAAGCTAGTCTCAAATAATTTCAATTTCACTAGCCTTTACCCTACCCTTTTTGTAGCCTTTATAGGTTATCCCAAAAAAATGAAATTAAGACAATCACGACAGAGTCACTTCAATGACAACTCATTATCAACAAGTGGATTTTTATGTAGGTACATAATAACTTCAAATTAAATAAAAACTAGTGTCCGACCGAAGGTTCGGTTTCGGTTTCGGCCAGTTTCGGCCAAAAAAACATGTTTCGGCTGTAGTTTCGGTTTCGGCCAAAAAACGGCCGAACCTTTCGGCCGGGCCGAAACTTACGAAATGGTACTTCGGACAAAGACCAAAAGTTGGGGAATAAGTAGGACAACAATATTAATACATATCTATATATACTGATTCACGTATAGGTACAGAAATTAATTGGTTTATTATAAAACACAATTCCACTAATGAGAGCGCCACTGGACGGTCGACGCAGTCTTAAGAGGCTGTCAATACCTATCACGCGCACACTGTCTAATTGTATCGGAGTGAATGAGATAACACTGTCGCACGTAGCCGTTGGCCGAGTATCAGCTCGGCCCGAGTCGAACGATGTCTTTTTCGCTCTTATTCAGTCATTTTTCTATCTACCTCTAATGGCAAATTTTAAGCGAGACTAAAGGCTACGCTCAACTAGGGCCACAAAGTTGATTTTCTCAATAGTTAATATTTTGTGAAGCTGAACAGCTGACTATCGATTAAAACGAAGAAAAGACCCTTAAAAGTGTCCCCAGTACAGTTTTTCATACGAATGCTCGACCTTAGCCTCACTTTTTACCTCAATTTACCATTGGTTTGTGTTCCACATGTCCTCTACTTCAGCTAAGCCTTTGGCCTCGCTGCGCCATGCTCGGCCTGCGGTCTCGCTTTTTAATACAATGGACATTGGTTGGAGTCTGTGCTTAACTACTTATCCTGAAGCCTGAAGCACGGCTTTGACTTCGCATGAAAGTTCGCCTCACTGGGGCACTTCGGACTTTTAGGCCCAGGTGTAGATCGGTACCCGGCCTTGCGATATTGTTAACAAAAAATTTCGCGCTCGCTGCGCTCGCGTTTTTGGTTGGTTTATTGGTTGACCCTGTATCAACATGTTAGCTTGACTGGTGAATGAATAGAGTTAGACCAAGAAAATTCTGCAATGATTTTGATAGCATACGCCGTGCAACTAGTGCAATTGTTATTTATACGTCATAATTTCATAGAAGTTTTGACGTTTAAAGTAACACTTGCACTGCATGTGTTATCAAAATCGTTGCAGAATTATCTTGGTCTAACTCTAGTAATTTTCTTAAAAACCTGCTTAAATAACATCAATTTCAAGGACATTGGGTGTTGACAGCCCCATAATATGTGTGTAAAAGCGGTTTTATGACATTCTTTCAACGATTTTAACAAGTCTACAAAAGTTTCGGTTTCGGTTTCGGTTTCGGCCGAAACTAGAGCCAAAGCCGAACATTCGGTTTCGGTTTCGGCAAAAAAACATGTTTCGGTCGGACACTAATAAAAACACGATAAAATTATAAAAGCACCGACTAATAGTCAATTGTATGAAAGAACCATCAGTGCTGTAATACAAAATTCTTAAAAAAACCTCACTGATATCGGTTCATCCGTGTTAACTTATAATATAAAACCCATCAGACCCATCTAACTTATCTTGGGTTTACAAAAACCCCTCAAAGCTCAATCGCGTTTGGCAAGAGATACTTGTATGCCATCGAAGATACAATATACAATGTGAGATGGTCTGCAAATGGTTATTTACCTATACAGAAATTTTATCGTGTGAATGCATTCTTCAATCTTTGACCGCAAAACTGGCCAATACTGACCGATCCAGACCCGACCCAGACGGTTTGTCAATAAATATTGATAAGCAGTATTTTCCGCTAGTACCTATTAATTATTCGCCAGTCAATTAACGTGTCCCGTTGCAAATTGACAGGATGCTTCAATAAATCGCATTTAATAAGACGCAAGTTTATCTCGTATGGTATACGGAGTAACGATAATGTATAAATGGACTTTAGTATTTTCGTGCTCGCGGCACCCATTTGAAAAAAAAAAATCTTACCAAATCAGAGGTTAGGGCTTGGCAAAACTTTGAAGAAAGTAGCTAGTTGCAGTTGAAATCACGTCATAATTACTAATGTACTAAATAAAAAAAAAATAAGTTTTTTATATATTGATTTTTATTACTTTCTTTATCCTTCATTAAATTCCTAATTTAGATATTGCCAAATAACATTGTCAATTTTTTTGGTAATATTTGAAGTCTGCTTGAATTCTCCCCTCGGCTTTGTTGATCGAGTGATGCGGAGGCCCGCCGTTACTGAGCTTAAGTCGCGACTTGACGAAAGGCCAAGCCGTAGGCACGTACAACTATCGGACCTTATTAATGAGGTTTACAAATTGCCAGTTAAGATGGTAAATTTAGCGATACGCTCTGCCTTAACAAGTAGAGATAGATAAACCATACTAATTACTTACATGTGATAGTGATCAATACGAGTCTCGTGACGGATTCGCCGTGTTTGAGTGCATTTTCGGATGTCAGTCGCGACTTGACGACGGGCCACACGATGCCCATGGGCACGTAGAACTGCAGCCCGTACGAAAGGAATATGGACGCCGCCATCACTGCGCGGACGCTTTGTGCTAGACTGGAAAAGAAAATGGACAATTTAAACAAGCCCAGCACAGCAAATGTTTTGTCTCCTTTAATATTTCGTCCAATTGTCAACTTAATCTTAACCTTAACTGCCACGGTTAAAAACATCATAGATTATTTTGATAAGAAATATTTTTGGTTTACCTTATTTATACAAAGTTGTATGTTGTATGCCGTCGCGGTGTTGATGCAATATGGACCTTATTCAACTGAGATAAACTTACAAGTCGTTGGGCAAGTTCAGCGTGATGCTGCCAAGCACGTGTTCTCCATACTT
This sequence comes from Cydia splendana, assembly GCF_910591565.1. Taxonomy (NCBI): domain Eukaryota; kingdom Metazoa; phylum Arthropoda; class Insecta; order Lepidoptera; family Tortricidae; genus Cydia; species Cydia splendana. Next base: position 30,211,783 of record NC_085960.1, on the reverse strand, counting down.
CAGATACCCGAAGTAGCCGCGGTGTATAGAGCAGCCACTTAAATATGTTGATGCAATATATACCTTATTTCTAAACGATAAACTTACAAGTCGTTTGGCAGGTTGACCGTGATGCGGCCAAGGACATGTTCTCCATACTTCAGGCACAGTATAATAAATAGTACTAACGTACAGTATGGACACTCCCTGCCTCCCGTTGAAAGTGCCGCCCACCCGCTCTCGGTTACCTCAGTTACCGGCTGGCAAGGACGCGACGACGCGGTGCGCAGAGCGGAGGCCACGTAAAATATTCAAATATTAAACAAATATTTACAAAACCTATCAGATCACACTGAAAACAACAAAATATCTATATGAACAAAAAATCATGTTTTCAACTTACGTAATATTTTTGTGGCCTGAATTTCCTTACAAAAATTTTGTTACTTCGTTTAAACTGATTCAAAATAGGAAACTATTGTATAAATCGAGCTTAGATACCACCTTACAGCATAATACGATTCTTATTTCTTTCTAATACGCGCAATGAGTTTTGAGTCATTGAGGTCATCGAACTTGACAACAAAATGGCGGGAACCCTAGCACGTCTTATCTCACTCACACAAGCAAGGTACGCGTTCACCTACACGAGCTTAGACTGTGTGCGTAGGAACGAGTTTGTTTCATATATTTGATCGCCAGTGTCCGAGGTGTGCTTCAGGTAGCCGAAGAAGCCGACAGCAGTGTAGAGGGCAGCGACTATCACCTATGTTGATGCAATATATACCTTATTACAATGGGATAAACTTACAAGTCGTTAGGAAGGTTGAGCGTTATGCTGCCAAGGACATGTTCTCCATACTTCAGGTAGCCGAAGAAGCCGATAGCAGTGTACAGGGCAGCGACTATCACCATGCCAGTATTGAGGACTCCGTTCCAACCGCCGAAGTCTTCGGGCGTCTTCATGTTGTTCTCGAGCGGTAGAACCTGGAAAAATGGGAAAATTGGCATTTTTGGACATTTGTTTCATGTTCTGCTGATCAATTGAACTAATTAGGACCTAATGGCGTTATTCATAAACGTGTGTAAAGTCGGGTTATATTGACATACTGCGTACAACCTACACCGGTAACGCTAAAACCTTATAATTTGAATTACCGTAAACTCGGGTTACTTTGACCCAATGGAGGGTAACTTTGACCCCCATGAAAACCTCGGGTGTTATAAAAGGGTGTTATAAAAAATATAAAAACGTCAAAGGTTAGCTAAAACCAACCTCATGGCATATTTCCATAATTATAGGGCAATAATATAACCTGAACCGAGGAAATCTCAAGGGCCAAAGTTACCCCCCAGGGCTAAAGTAACCCGACCTTACGGTATATATTCTTCAAATGTTGTAGAGCTCCAAAAATAATTTATAGACATTCTACAGGGGTGAAACTTTTGAATGCCTTCTGCGCGGACGAAATTACGGACGGGAGCTAGTATAGTTAGATTATTTATTTATTTCTACCCACAACATACATGGCATTGACATAAAAACAAAAAACAAATAAAAACATGCAAACTGAATTACTAAAAATTTTACATAATGAAGCCATGTGACGTGGCAGAGAAAAGGCGGGGCGCCTTTTCTCTGCCAAGCGGCAAGCCACATCGCTGGTATTCTGCCAGTAGGTATACAATTTTTTTTTAATAGCCTATTTTGTGTCCCACTGCTGGCCAAAGGCCTCCCCTTTCTTCCGCCGCTCATCACAGTTTGGTGCATGTTCCCGCCAGTCGCTGCAAAAAGCGTCAAAGTCATCCCGCCATCTCTTTTTTGGTCTACCTCTGCCCCGGCTAATCTGCGGTGTCCATTCAGTAGCCACTTTGGCCCACCGAGCCGGGTGCATACGGCAGACGTGTCCCACCCAATCCCACTTAAACTTAGCGGCCTTAACACCCACATCTACTATACCAGTTCTGGAGCGCAGTTCGGTGTTCCTAACCCGATCGGTTCTGCGAACTCCTAGTAGGTATGCTGCGCTCCATTGGTATACAAATTATATTATCAATAAAGTAACACAGCGTCACATATTTTATTTTATTCTGGTAAAGATACTCATTGAGTTTATCTGCGTTAGCTCTAATTGAAATTTAATGATAAAAATCAACTTTGACCCGTAGAATAACTAAAATGATATTAATGTCACCTTCTGTACTAGTCTCGTCTGCAGTTAAAATTAGATTAAATTGTTTTTAACTTAAATATGACGTAGATAATAATAAAAAGTTCATTACAAGACATAATAACTATATCAGAGTGTCAATGCTCTCTTAGAGTAACAAAGGCTGTTTAATAACACTCGTCATAGATATTTACTAACTTTTTGTAATGTATTGAATTGAGTTCATAAGATATTGAAACCAGTCAGTTTTAAGATAAGAAGAAAATATGTAGGCGATCGAAAAAACTGGAACACAATTATTTTCCAAAAATATAACCTTGGAAGCTAAAGGTATTTCTTACTGCGTGGTTTTATTAAATTCTTATAGCGTTAAACTTCTTTTAGCCTGGAACTCCTCGGCGTGGAGCTGAGCTCAGCTTCGGCAGCTTCATTGAGTCTAAAGCACAAACTGCGGCCAGAAAGCTGGGCGTCCTAAATAAGGTGAAGCGATACTTCACACCTGGACAGCTTCTAACACTTTACAAAGCCGATTGTGTATGGAGTATTACAGCCACCTGTGGGATGGCTCAGCTAAATACCAACTCGCCGCTTTGGACTCAGTGGAGGGCTGGAGGGTGTACCCTTGTTTTGCCGACAAACTTTTCATCGAATATTATTTCATCGACAACGATTCATCGAAACGTTAGTACTAGTAATATTGTTTGGCGTTATTTTGTTTCATATACTATTTATTTCAATTTTTCTTAATGCGTAGAAATACTATTCAACGAATATTACTTGATCGCTAGTTCGTTTCAAATTATTTTAATTGGCACAACTACTTAACATTGCAATTCATTTGTTCGACGTATTACTTTAATACATTTTTATATGTCGTACTACACATTTATAAATTTTTCTGTTATAAGAATTTTAGATTTAGGTTAGGTTAGAACTGCGACTCCACACAGAAACGAACGGCTATCAAAGTCGGTTTAGGTTAGGTTAGAACTGTGACCCGCATAGAAACGAACGGCTATCAAAGTCGGTTTAGGTTAGGTTAGAACTGCGACCCCACACAGAAACGAACGGCTATCAAAGTCGGTTTAGGTTAGGTTAGAACTGCGACCCGCATAGAAACGAACGGCTATCAAAGTCCGTTTAGGTTAGGTTAGAACTGCGACCCCACACAGAAACGAACGGCTATCAAAGTCGGTTTAGGTTAGGTTAGAACTGCAACCCCACACAGAAACGAACGGCTTTTAAAGTAGGTTTAGGTTAGGTTAGAATTGCGACCCCACACAGAAACTAACGGCTTTCAAAGTAGGTTTAGGTTAGGTTACAACTGCGACCCCACACAGAGACAAACGGCTTTCAAAGTAGGTTTAGATTAGGTTAGAACTGCGATCCCACACAGAAACGAACGGCTATGAAAGTAGGTTTAGGTTAGGTTACAACTGCGATCCCACACAAAAACGAACGGCTTTCAAAGTAGGTTTAGGTTAGGTTAGAACTGCGACCCTACACAGAAATGAACGGCTTAGTAAGTAAAATTATTGTTACCAACCTATTTATAATTTGCCCAAAATGAAAATGGCAGCCTTGTAAAATTATATCTTCAAAATTAGAGCACATAGCTATAATCGCGCAGAGTGAGCCGACTGACGTGATTGCGTTTAGTTTCGATAACGAAATATTACAAATTGAAATAATTTTACGCGTAATAAATTTTATTAAATACAATCCAAAATGAAATAAGAAAACCCGTAAATAAATACCACGATATAAACTATATACAAAATAACTCAAGTACCAATTAAAAGTCCCCGATTTAAATTTACTACTATCGATTCTTCGACGCAATAACTTGTCGATGAAATGAAAATACTTGAAACGTTGTCTTCGAAATAACATTCGATGAAATGTCTGTCGGCAATTCAAGGGTAAACCCTCAGTGGAGCGCAGAGCCAGGAGGATGATTGGCGACAAGAAGCTAACGGCTAAGCTTCAGTCTTTGGCCCATCTGCGGAAAGTCGCCAGCCTGTCGGTATTCTACAGGTCGCACTTCGGGGAGTGTGCCCAAGAGCTACACGAGCTTATTCCACCGTCCCCATTCTACCATCGGACTTTTAGACGCACGGCCGGTTTCCATCCTTACTTGGTAGATATTCCACCAATTCGCACGAAGCGCTTTGCTTCTTCTTTCCTTATGCGCACTAAAAAGGAATGGAATTCCTTGCCGGCCTCTATATTTCCGTGTTCTTATAACCCGGCAACCTTCAAATCAATAGTGAAAAGGCACCTTCTGGGCGTGCTCGCTCCATCGTAGGCCACGTCTATGCCTCGGCTAGTCTGTGGCCATGAGTAAGCCCATTCATAATAATAAAAAAAAACCTATTTATTAAGTAATTTATAACACAAAACAAACCCTACGATATACAGACGTGAGCAGAAGAACAGGTTACTAGCTTACTACTAACATGTCCTAAACTAAAAACAAAGAGCATAACTTTGAAATCATTAGACTCGTTTCGAAAATAAATAATAAATAGGATATTAAAGCCATCACCTAAACTTGAACTAGCATCTAGAATTCTAGATACCGGCCTAATCACAGGAACTACATATCAGCCGTGAGGTTTTCGTTTTTATTTAACTTGTTTCGCCTTGGTCTACTAGATTCGTATACAAGGCCACTACAAACACAGCTAACCGCGTTCAGCGTAGTTTCATTGTTACGCAGTTGAATAATTCAATGATATTCAATACCCCGGTTCGCGTTACTGTTGGCGGAAGGATGCACCTACCCTGCCCTGCCATTGGTAGGGCGTTTAGAAAAGTTGGTTCCCACCGACTGGCTTGTTTTGAAAGACCTGGGGTGAGCGTAAGGTACACAAGAGGTACTGCAGGTATAGTATAACTACGCACATACTTTTAGTGCGCTATAATGCTAGATATAATATCTCGGCCCATTTTCAGTACATGGTTTTATTTGATGTTTAAAAAAAACCTTAATAAAATTAAGGTACGGCCTCAGTGCTGAGCGGAGCGGCCGTACGGCGGGGCGTACAGCGCAGGGCGCCAAGCTTTAATTGATTAAGTACAGCGTGCACTGATGCCGCTCTTATACGTTTTCATTTGTTTAAAACACAGAGACCGCGCCGTATACCCCTCTCAAGGGTCCATTTAATGTTCACACTTAGGGCCACTTGCACCATTCACTAACCCGGGGGTTAACCGGTTAAACCTGGAGTGACCATGGTTACCAACTTACCAGTATAATTTGACACTGGATTACCGGTTTAACGTGTTAACCCCGGGTTAGCGGGATGGTGCAAGTGGCGCTTAGACATAGATACTCACCACACCGATCCCCTCAAAAGCATAAATAGCAGTCCCGAAATACAGCGGCAGCTGATGCCAGCTCGCGAACGGTTTCACCGAATTCGTCTTCGGCAAGTCTTGCAATATGTAGTAGAACGTAATCAACAGCCCCCAAGCGGTCATTATGGAGGCTATCAGCGATACTGGGGTCAAATACTTCAGATTTTTCACCATAGCGAGGGCTACTATAGGTAGGAAGAGTAGAACTAAGTAGCTGTGAACGCTTAAGTTGATGTGGAAGAATCGAAATGTGTCTTGTAAGTTGGTGGCGACGAATAGGAAGTAGACGCAGCAGAACCCGAGTTGAGTTATGACGAGGAACACGTTGATCACGTTTCTGGAACAATGGAGGTGTTATTTGGATGGTGTTATGCGAATTGTACTTTTTAGTAGTCCTGCTATTTTTACGGTTAATCAATGGCCAACATTTCCATTACTTGTTCATACAAAATAGTATCTTTTGTTTGACTAAGAAACTATTATATGACTTATTACAGTTTACGATATAGTCTAAACTAGTCTAAAGCAATTAACACAGAAAATATCTTAGGACCCGCACTTTTTGACGAGCCTCTTAGGGTCGCGATATAAACAGACATTGCGAAACAATTAGGGTTCCTTTTCTATACTCTAAATCATAATTAGATTCCAAAAAAAGTAAGACAATGTTGCCACTTTTTACTAGTGCGTCTTGTATTTATGTAAAAATAAGTAAATAAAAGTACTTTATTAAATCGTAGGAGTAAAATTACCAATAAATAAATTATCTTAGCGTATTTATTTATAAAAAGGAATTTACTATTTTACAAACAAATTATTGAAGTGGCAACATTTTCTTACTTTTTTTGGAATCTAATTATGATTTAGAGTTTAGTAAGACTCATTTCATATTCGCATACCATATTTCATTCAATTGATGAGACCTTAGACTTGAATCTAAGCATTATATGGGGATTAATGTCTTCTTTAACAAGCTCATGTAAACCGCTTTAGTACCAATTTTAACAGACCTTGTATTGCCATGCTCTAAATAGCGCATTACGCATTAGAGTATCAGTTTAATATCTGCAGTAGGTAATAGATAAACCATGCCCATACTATAACGCAATTAATATAACATGTGCCGACCGCAATTAAAGCTGTTACCATTGACGTAACCATTATAGTCACCATATAATGGTTACGTCATGGTTGCATCGAGTAATGGAGTCTGCAAGGTCGAGGGGGGAAACACCCCCATCACTTCACAGTGTAAACTTAAACCAGTACCTAGCTCAACTACAACGATTAGGTGCAAAAAGTGGTGCTTAGCGCCGATTTCTTCAGAAACTAGGTAAGTATATTACACACGGTTGATTGTCACACAAACGCGATATAAATATTGGCTCTATTTTATTTGGAAACTTCGAACCACCTGCGACATACGACAGTTGCATAAGTACTTAACCCACTCTTGTGGCGGAACTCGGAATTCAGTCAGATTTAGACCAACTACGGACCTACTCAGTATGGAATCTGCTTCCCCTCTTGCTCTGCTTGAGGTCGTATTTAGCTTTTAAGTTATAAGTCGACGGTTACGACGGCAAATGATACCCTACTCATGATTCCATTTTAGAACAAATAACCTAAGTACCTATAGTTCCTATAGTTCAAACTAATTTAACGCTACCGCGTGCAATTTATTAAACGGTTTTATTTAGCTTCATTCCGTAAATTTGCAATCGATTTTTCGACCACTTCTACTTAACCGATTTTTCCTGCATACGATAGGGTCGATTTGGACCTTAAATTTTATTGCAGGCCAACCATAACTCGAGTTAAATTCTAAAATTAAGTGCCTATAAGGGCCTGCAGTACTGCTTACATAAGCATATTACTGTGTTCCTCTCTGTATACAGGGGGCGTATTGTGTGTCGGGGGTAAAGGACGAACGTGACTGAAACATATTAAATTCTTAATAAGTACTTTGACGTCGGCATTGCACGACTGAAGCGTGGGACGGTGGAAAATTCACTTTGTCATTCATGGGCTTCATGGCACATTGTGGAATGTTAAATAATTATTTTGTAGACTTAGCAATTTTCTCAGCTCCCGTTTTAATAAAGCTTTTTGTGACTTACGAAACGTTATCCTAAAATATACATGCAATAGAAATACATTATTTATTACAATTCTAAAAAAACGTGTTAGGTTTTTTTAATGAAATTGTTAAATGGACACGGAGCCAGGAGCGGTATTTGTATTAGAACGTATGTCACTTTCTGACAGCATCAGGTGATAATTATGCTTCCCAAACGAGACACAAACACAAAATCAAAATTAGACTTCAATGTAGAGATCGTTCTCAGATACTTATGGTTCATTCTTAGTACCACGCGAAGTATAGGTAGTTAGTTAAGAGCCAACGGGAGTGGTCATTTCTCCATACAAACGTACTCCTCGTTTTCCTCTGTGGTTTTTGAAGCTAGAGCAATGATTTTTTCAACACAGATTAATATTGTCAATATCTGTGTCGGACCGTTTTGCTTTTTTTGATATTTTAGTTTTTTAAGGCGCTAGAGCCCTTCAAAAATGGCCAAAATGGCCTAATTGACTATGCCGCAATGAGAGGCGTGGCATTCAAAACTGATATCAATTAGCCAAAAAAGCAAAACGGTCCGACACAGATAATTTCATAATCATTTAGATTTCCAAATTTGGTTACGATTGGTTAAGTTTTGGAGGAGGAAACAGAGGAGTACGAAACCTCGATTTTTGAGATTTTTACGCAGGATTTTTCGCCTTGTCCTTATCGCACTACTTTTAGGTGCCGCTTCCATTAGCGAGACGGGTATATTTACCTAAAATATTTAAAACTCAGCTCCTGTTTCGTCTTAATTTTATTCAAGATGTAAGAATGGTAGGAAAAATAAGGTTTCAGACAGATTAAATACGTTTTAAATTTTAGAATCTAAAAGATATCGCGCACGCGACCAAATCTCTTGATATTATAATAATTATCCAATGTTTATTCGTTAAACCTTCCATTAGAGCTTCCGCTTGGTATTTGAACTCGACGCTCGCCCCAGATAGCGTGGAATCTTTTATAATGGGTGTAACGATAGTGCCCTAGTACCCGATATTGTAATAGTAAACAGATTGCTTTTATCAGTTTGGTGTACATTTCGCTTAAACGGTTAGGGAGCAGACACGTTGACACCTATTTTAATATTTAATGTTTTTGAATGCTCTTGTCAAAAGTAAGAGAGAAACGATTAAAATATGAACAAAGTTGTTGATTTTCCGTTAGTTACTCATGAGCCCACGAGTTGCGCGGCCGGTTTTTTGGGAAACTAAAAGAACTACAATCATCTGGGCCACTAAGAACCGTACGAACATGCGTAAATTGTGAGATGGTTTGCACGCATGTGAGGGCTGTACGGTTAAGTTTCTAAAAATGCGATATTTTCACACGGAATAACTTCGGAAATTGCTCAATCTCATAATTTTGTAATAAGAACAATTTTTTTTTCATTTCCAAAATGAAATCTCTCTTTATTTCTTGTAAAATGATCCTGGACATGTAGGTTTGCGTGTTCGTACGACGACGTACGCATAATAGGATTCGTAAGCTGTGGTAGGACTGGTGATTTTAACGCAATCCAACACCCCCCCCCCCCCCCCCCCCCCTGCCACAAGATCACGCGATAATTATGATTTTTTTTATGGGGTATATACGCATATAAAATAGAGCGGATTATTTGATCTCAATTAAATTTTTGAGTAATATAGTTTTTGTCTTTCCCGCTTTGAAAAAAAATTACACGTGATATCATCTCTGTACCCCACATTTCTTACCCCCACCCCCCCCTCTAAACGATCACATGATTTCTGGACGACCCCTTAACACAGCACTACGGAGTAAATAGTAGTAAGTATTATTATAGCATTCATGATCTACTGTCCTAGGTTGCGATAGATTTAATCGAGATGACATTTCGCTTGCCTGCCTTATCTCTCTACAATTATCAGGATTTGATCTACCTGGCAACAATGTTGTCATCTCCTACAATGTCATTAGGTACACCATACAATAATTGAGACAATCGTTGTGTAAATTAGCATAGTAGATTAGTTTGTCACTATTTGTACACTGTACAACATATTTAAATGGAAAAGTTAAGCAGATCATGACCTATATTCACGTGGAAATTTTCATAACAGACTGTTATAGTAACTGATACGTGCCTGGAAGTTTGTTATCAGTTGTTCTATGCCTATATTAGCTATATATTGAATTCAAATGCCTGTAGTTATACATATACATATATATGTATTTTAGCCCAAATGATACCGGACAGAGTAGGTAAACAATTTTTCTGGTTTGATATGGACAAAACTGGCTTAAATGCTTTTGTTACTATCAATAAACTTTAACTCGGTCATTGCTACGCGATCTTTTGAGCCACTTAGACAAGACAAAGATATCTTAAAACAAGTAAAACTGCTGAAACATTATATGTAACTTGACTATAGATTTTTTCGTACAGCACCATTTCCTTTTCAGGAATCGTTTAAAAAGGCCCACATAAACGGAGGATAACCACTGACAAATCGACCGGCACCCAATGGGTGCTGGCATGGCATCAAAATGGCGACGTTGGAAGACACGGCACTAATATACCCACACCCACACCACACGCACACCATGGTAGGTGGCCTCATACTATTCTCCACGCTGTTAACTGCCAATGGGGTTGGCAACTGTCAAAGGTTTGCATAGATGGCACCATCATAGCTTGCCCCTTTTTCTATGAGATTCGGCTTATGGGCTGGCATCCAGGGTATTAAAAAAACCAAAAAATGACACAATACTAGGGACTGACATCAAGCTATGATGGCGCCATCTGTTAAAAACTTCCACCCCATTCGTAAACCTTATTTCAAAGACATAAAGGTTCACTAATAGTTTTATTTGTAGTAATAACTGATAAATCAATAACAAGATAGCAAACTACTCGAGATAGATCTCGAGATAGGAAACATTCCGCACATTAATACCGATGCAATGAACTAACCACAATAGCGCTCCGAATGCTCCGATATTCCGCAGCAGCGCTCAACCAATAACGGATTGTCAAGTCCAATTAGACATCTACAAAATGCACAACTAAATAGGTCTAAAACACTATGAACTAAGTTATATTTAACAGTTTGTTGCGATTTGCCTTTAACCCTTCGTATATCTAAGCACTGCAGATCAATTTAATTTAAACCTATTTAAACAATGGACTTAAATTCGTGCGCACTGATCAGTGATTAAACATACGAAGGGTTAATCACTTTGCAGTTTGTCAATTTGTTTGTAGAAAAACCACAAACTGTTATTTAATTGCATTAATTTAATTTAATGGATAACACAACTAGTCAATACTAGTTTTTTCCTGTATGGTAATTTTTTTGACGGATATTTTTTAATTGAAGCATTTATTAGTTAAGTGAGTAAATATATTGTTTTTTGGGAAAATTTTACAGATGACCGTAATAGCGGAAGTCAGAATTTAATCGTTAACATATAGGTACAAACAGCAACACTCCTAACTGTACATCGGTAGACCGTGGACCTAATTACAAAAGGCATAAGGTCCACCGATGTACAGTTAACAGTGTGGGCGGTGGTACTACAGCTAATCGGAAATCTACGCGGAAGTTTTACAGAATGGAATAATCAGTGTAGTGTAGTAACCTATTGATAAGAATACATTTAAATTGATCATTTACCTTACCTTTAAGTGATGGGTTTAGCAAATTAACTAAATTGGGAACCTAGCCATCAAGATGACATTGACAATCGTACATCGACAAATGCAATTTGCAAAAGGAAAATAATAAATGTATCGGGATGACAGATGCTACGAAAAGTCACGTGACTATGCATACATTATTCAAGTTTCGATTGGCGTTTTCTATCAAATCTTGTCTAAGCCCCCAGGATATAATTGACCTATGCTTTCGTAAAATCGGCGGTCCGGCCGTTCTTCTCTACAGGTGGTATTTCTTAACAGATTCTCGTGAAATTTTGTGAGCAGGTTCGTTTATTGGATTTTTTAGACCTTAGCTAGCCAGCCAGGTGACCAGGGGGCCATTTCTCGAACGATATTAGACTAATATTATTAGTCCACGAACTGTCAAATCGTATGGGTTGCCATGACAACACACTAAAAATATTAGACTAATACCGTTCGAGAAATGGGCCCCAGACCGGGGAAGGGCGAACAGCGTATCCGTTTCCGTGCGCCGCAGTAGGCGAGCGACTGTGTATAAGACTATTAAGACATATAATAATATAGGCACTTATGTCAACTTACTTCATTTTCTTAGCGTACGGCCTCAACGGCACCGGGCCGGACGTGAAGGCGTCCTCCACCACCTCGGGGAAGCCGAGCGCCGGCCGCTGGTTCCGGATGCACAGCTCGCGCGAGCACCGCACCAGCATGTGCATGCAGTGCGTGCACACCGCGCCCATGAACAGCGTGCCGAATACGCCTGTCAATGGGTTTCTGGTTAGCTTAAACACGATTTACTTAACCCTTTTCCAGGCATAGGATATGGATTTATCGACGACATACGCGCCACTAGAATTTCAACTTTAGCATTCCGATTTAAGATTCAAATTAGATTGCACTTTCGGGAAATTTTACTTGTCTTCAAATGAATCATCAAAGCTGGATTAATTGGAATAAATAAGGCTATTTAACTGATCACAAGATTTAGTAAAATTTAATACCAAAAAAATCAATTTACCACCCTAAAATAATAAATTATTACCACCCTAAATTATAACACCATTTTAATATGAAATGATTGCCAAATTTATTACATTTTACTATCCTATTAAAGGAAATGACACCAAACTAATCATTATTAACCCAAAAATAGTAAATGATTACCAAATTTCAAACCCCATTTTAATGTGAAATGATAACCAAATTTTTACATCTTGCTATCCTATTAAAGCAAATGACTCCAAAATAATCATTGTAAACCCAAAAATAGTAAATGACCACCAAAATTGTAACCACATTTTAATTAAAAATGTGGAAATATTTAATATATCGTTATCCTATTAAATTAATTAATCCACTTCGTCACCATTTTCTAGTAGCATTTTATTTCTGTAACAGTCGCAGTTCTAACCTAACCTTACCCACTTTTCTAGTAGCATTTCTTTTCTGTAAGGGTCGCAGTTCAAACCTAACCTAACCCACTTTTATAGTAGCATTTCGTTTCTGTAAGGGTCGCAGTTCAAACCTAACCTGACCCACTTTTCTGATAGCAGTTTGGTTCTGCAAGGGGCCACTTTTCTGATAGCAGTTTGGTTCTGCAAGGGTCACAGTTCAAACCTAACCTAACCCACTTTTCTAGTAGCATTTCTTTTCTGTAAGGGTCGCAGTTCAAACCTAACCTAACCCACTTTTCTAGTAGCATTTCTTTTCTGTAAGGGTCGCAGTTTAAACATAACCTAACCTACTTTTCTAGTAGCATTTTGTTTCTGTAAGGGTCGCAGCTCAAACCTAACCTAACCCACTTTTCTGATAGCAGTTTGGTTCTGTAAGGGTCGCAGTTCAAACCTAACCTAACCCACTTTTCTAGTGGCATTTCGTTTCTGTAAGGGTCGCAGTTCAAACCTAACCCACTTTTCTAGTAGCATTTCATTTCTGTAAGGGTCGCAGTTCAAACCTAACTTAACCAACTTTTCTAGTAGCACTTCGTTTCTGTAAGGGTCGCAGTTCAAACCTAACCTAACCCACTTTTCTAGTAGCATTTAGTATCTATAAGGGTCTTAGTTCCAACCTATCCTAACCCACTTTTCTAGTAGCGTTTCGTTTCTGTACGGGTCGCAGTTCAAACCTAACCGAACCCAATATTTTAACAGCATTTCGTTTCTGTAAGGGTCGCAGTTCTAACCTAACCTTCACTTATCTGATAGCAGTTCGGTTCTGTGAGGATCGCAGTTCTAATTTTCTAGTAGCATTTTATTTCTGTAACAGTCGCAGTTCTAACCTAACCTTACCCACTTTTCTAGTAGCATTTCTTTTCTGTAAGGGTCGCAGTTCAAACCTAACCTAACCCACTTTTATAGTAGCATTTCGTTTCTGTAAGGGTCGCAGTTCAAACCTAACCTGACCCACTTTTCTGATAGCAGTTTGGTTCTGCAAGGGGCCACTTTTCTGTTAGCAGTTTGGTTCTGCAAGGGTCACAGTTCAAACCTAACCTAACCCACTTTTCTAGTAGCATTTCTTTTCTGTAAGGGTCGCAGTTCAAACCTAACCTAACCCACTTTTCTAGTAGCATTTCTTTTCTGTAAGGGTCGCAGTTTAAACATAACCTAACCTACTTTTCTAGTAGCATTTTGTTTCTGTAAGGGTCGCAGCTCAAACCTAACCTAACCCACTTTTCTGATAGCAGTTTGGTTCTGTAAGGGTCGCAGTTCAAACCTAACCTAACCCACTTTTCTAGTGGCATTTCGTTTCTGTAAGGGTCGCAGTTCAAACCTAACCCACTTTTCTAGTAGCATTTCATTTCTGTAAGGGTCGCAGTTCAAACCTAACTTAACCAACTTTTCTAGTAGCACTTCGTTTCTGTAAGGGTCGCAGTTCAAACCTAACCTAACCCACTTTTCTAGTAGCATTTAGTATCTATAAGGGTCTTAGTTCCAACCTATCCTAACCCACTTTTCTAGTAGCGTTTCGTTTCTGTACGGGTCGAAGTTCAAACCTAACCGAACCCAATATTTTAACAGCATTTCGTTTCTGTAAGGGTCGCAGTTCTAACCTAACCTTCACTTATCTGATAGCAGTTCGGTTCTGTGAGGATCGCAGTTCTAACCTAACAACTATAAAAGTTATAGTAGCATTTCGTTTCTGTAAAGGTCGCAGTTCAAACCTAACCTACTTTTCTAGTACCATTTCGTTTCTGTAAGTGTCGCAGTGCTAACCTAACCTAACCCACTTAACTGACTGATAGCAGTTTAACCTACTTTTCTAGTAGCATAACGAAATGCTACTAGAAAAGTAGGTTAGGTTAGGTAGGTACTAGGTATGCGGTGCGGGGTACGAGGGGTTGAGTGGGAGGGGCTAGTAATTTTGGCATCATTTTATTTTATTTCGTAATATGTATACATTTTTTGGTAATCATAGTGGTTTATTGAGGTGAAAATATCGCATTAATTTGGTCTTCAAGATTTGGTGATCATTAATGATTTTTGGTGATCATTCAATATATTTGTTACTTGAATACAATTTTAAGTGCAGTCGTAATTAAATTGGTGATACTTTTGTATTTTTAGGCCTTATTTTTTTGGTGTTCAGTAATTTTTTTTGGTAATCATGATTTTTTTATTTAGGGTACCAAAGTATTTTTTGGTAGTCATTATATTTGTAGCCAATAAATAATAGTACTTACTATAGCTGGTCAAGCAAATCTTGTCAGTAAAAAAAGGCGCGAAATTCAAATTTTCTATGGGAAGATCTCCCTTCGCGCCTACATTTTTCAAATTTGCCGCCTTTTTCTACTGACAAGATCTACTTGACCAAGTATAGGTACAGAAGACTCATGACAAAACGCGTCTGTTACGGTCAGGACAGATATGGCCGCTAGGTGGCGACTGCCACACACGGCTTATGGCTAGCCACCAAAATTGGTGTGGAACAGATGTACTTTTAGCTACCTGTTGCAAAGCGACGAAATCGCTGAGTGAGCCACGCCTGCCCACACTAGTGCGGGAAAGAGCACTTTCCGTGCGTATGTCAAAAGTTTAAAGGGCCATATGTACTGTAAAACGTTGTCCGATACACGTGGGAATAGGTAATTCGCATCGAATTTCGTCTTTTCCGCACTTGTATCGTAATAGTTATTTGTACAACAAGAGATCAAAGTTTGATATTTCTTCGAGTGCTTATTTTGAGTCCCGCGCAAGCGAAAGATTCTATAATAGATTCACGAGCGTAGCGAGTGAATCTAATTTAGAATCTTGAGCGTAGTAAGGGATTCAAAAGCGCACGAGATGTAAATAACTTTGATCTCGTGTAGTACACAAAATTTTTCACCCTAAGCAATGAGAACATACCTAGAGGGACAGAGATAATAGAACCCAAGTATATCGAACTTGTATTAGACCCCGCATGTTGAAATGACTATAAAGGTCACTTGAATGTCATTTTGTCTCACTCAGTGAGCAAAATCGCATTTTGCTCACTGTTTTTAAGAAGCAAAGTACCCTTGTTCGAGCTGCTGAGGTGAAAATAACTATTTTGTGCCCCTAGAATCTGTGCGGAAAGCCTAGGTACCTTTAAATTACAGAAATCTGTAAATTCTCCAAAAAAATTAATTAACTAATTAAACTACACATAATTTAAGGCATTTTAAGAAAAGTAAATAAAAGTTGATAAGTAAATTTTACAACAGTGTATTTGTCTTCTAGGAATGACAAAAAAATATATCTAATACCTTTAAACGAGCAATTCTTGTTTATTTATATATACCTATATATTTTGGGGATCTTGGAAATGGCTCTTAACAATTTCGATGAAATTTGCTATATGGTGGTTTTCGGGGACGATAAATCGATCTGGCTAGGTTTTACCACTTTGCCCAGAGATAAGACCTAGCTAGATCGATTTATCGTCCCCGAAAACCATCATATAGCAAATTTCATTGAAATCGTTAGAGCCGTTTCCGAGATCCCCGAAATATATAAATAAACAAGAATTGCTTGTTTAAAGGTATTAGATACATACAAAAAACTCTTACTATGGTGAATATAGCATAACATGAACTGGGTAAATATTTATATTATGAGAGCATGCTTGCCTATTCATATATTTGTTCACTGATAATGGTATTAATGATAAATGGAGAGTAGCTTTAATAACTAGTCAGGGATAGATAAATAAGTTGGCTAACCAGTTCACTGTGATATATACTTGATGTAGCATATAATATACACAACTATATGTTGCAATGCTAAACTTGTTTTATTTATAATGAATTTGACATTTAAATTAAATTAGCTGTTTTGTAGATTTGTAAAAATGCTAAATTACATTTATATATAATATTTATTATAAATATATGATTTATAATAGGGGTTCCCAATCTTTATCAGTTCGCGCGTGGTGCACT
The DNA here is from genome assembly GCF_910591565.1 of Cydia splendana. Classification (NCBI taxonomy): domain Eukaryota; kingdom Metazoa; phylum Arthropoda; class Insecta; order Lepidoptera; family Tortricidae; genus Cydia; species Cydia splendana. The sequence goes on along the minus strand of NC_085960.1, from coordinate 30,195,107 downwards.
GCAAGTTTAACATTTCGGCGTTGGCACCCTAACCTAGCTAGGCTATTCGAAATAGTAACCTAGGTAACATGGTGAGGAGGATTGCCTCGCGGCACCCCTCACACAACTACAATCTTAATCGAAAATGATAATAAAGTCTCTTCTGACTTTATGTGAATATTGGTGATGTTCACCTATATTATTGTTCAGTAGTTATAGTTATCTACATGTTTTTATACACACAAATATGTGCTGTATACACACAAACCAATACCTTATAGTGACAATACCTGGATACCAAAACTGCAACCAAAAATACAACAACAAAAAACTATAAGGTGTATTCGGGTATTACCGAATGTCGGATAATTCCGAAATTCAGATGAAAATCACCCTTAATTCCATCATAATAAAAGTCTCTTTTCGGAATTATCCGACGGTTTTCGACATTCGGAATTACCGTTGCCTAGAATTTAATAATGATGTAAATGTCGATGATGCGGATAAACTTATACGACTTTCTAGTTCATTGCAATAAAAAGAAACTTACCAAACAATAAGCCCGCATTTTTGAAGGCATCAGGCATAGCCAGAATCCCTGTGCCAATATTCCCTTTCAGCAAATGTATCATCGTGTCCAAGTTGGAGGTCGGGTGCTCCAGGTGCCGCTCCGAGGCCGGGCAGTAGTCCGCCTTTGGTTTCTCGTCTTTGATCGGTAATATTGCATCACTGGACAACTCAACGGCTTCCCTCTGAACCTCTGCATGCTCTATAGCAATACAGGGCCCTGTGAGAAGTGGTTGTTTTTCATCACTCATTATAATTGTGTTTCAAAAACTTTTTAATAGCTAAATTCCATTAGAATATTTTGCGCGACCGCTGCGATGCTATTTTCACGGCATGAAGAACCTATAAGTTTAAACAATCGTTTTGTGGACGAATTTGCATACACTTAATCGAGTTTGAATACTTTGTGCAGTTATTATCCGCGCAATTTACATAAATTAATTAATATTTGATCATCCGTACAAATCGGAGGACGAGCGTGCGTATTATGACGAAAACCGATAACGTCATTCCGTCTTGACTTCTCCCGTCACAGTCAATAAAATGCTAGTAGAATGCTTAAAGAATCGTTGATAAGATAATTGGTTATCACCAAATAAAATTGATTTGTAAGCGCCCATTCCTCATTACAATAATACAATTACATTACTCTCATTAGCGACTAAATCGAAGTTGAATCAAATTCGACAGGATCAAAAAATATACTCCTGTCAAATTTTATCTTGCATCCCTTTTAAGCGCTGTACATTTTGCTAAAGAGGACAAGAAAGCCCTATGGAAAAAAAAGATGTTCTGTATTACGACGTTCTGACGTCTAAAACATTAACTTAAATAGCTTAAAAAGAAGCTAGGTCCAAAACGTAGATTTGGTTTTTACATTGTTAGTAAAATCATGAGAATTCTTATGTATTAAAAAGGTTTAAACCTTTCGTTTAAAAAAAATATATTTTTATATAGCCTCAATATTTTAGTTAATACAAATAAATTAATATTTCCATAGCAAAAATACTACATAATTTAGCATGTCCAGTTCTATGAAAAGTAGTAAGTCCAATTCGGACTGGTATTTTGATTGACAATGACATTTTTGCTTTTAGTGCACAAGTCTAAAATTTATATTATTTCCCCAAATGTGAGGTTTAATTTGGTTGACTATTTATATACATAATGGGAAACGCAGGTAGTAATCATCCCAAAGAATGGCATAAAGATGCTGCAGCCAAACCAACAGGCGCTGGTCCATCTTCCCCAACCAAAGAAGGCGAGGCTTTTACGTTTGACAAAAAGGTAGACGATGATCGAAGTGGAAGAGATGACGACAATAACATTGAGGATGGGGCCCCTTATTATACCAAGGCCGTGCCTGAGAGCGAGGAAGAATTCGGTGTTATGCGTGAACGATCAAACACGTTGACTGAAGGCAGTAAATCTACGGACGAATCGAAAGTATTGCCCACTGTGTTTAGATGGGAAGGTGGTGGTAAACAGGTACTTTTCCGATAAAATTTTGGTACATACTTTTCTCTCCATTATTGATAAAATATTTGATTTTAAGGACAAAGTATAATGACGATTACTTTTAGGTTTTCATTAGTGGAACATTTACTGACTGGAAGACAATTCCTATGGTGAAGAGTCATGGAGATTTTGTGACCATAATAGACCTCCCGGAAGGCGAACACCAGTACAAGTATTTTGTGGATGGAGAGTGGCGCAATGACCCTACAGTGGTGAGCTATTATGATGTTGATTATTTTTGATCAATACGGGTAATTATGGCATACAGCTAAGTGTGGTCTTCATATTGGGAGGCCCCAATGTGTAGACAGGCGCCTGTGTAGATGGGCGTCTACACATTGATTAGTGTTTGTTGCGAGTTCATACTTTACTTACTTGCGTTTAGTGGCAACACTTACCCACATCAACCTCACAATTTTTTCGTATGCAGTATAAAGGGAAAAGAGTAAGTAAAGTTTAGTTTAATAAAAAAACAATGGTTGTCTAACACATATATTTACTTGTTTTGCACATATACATACCATATGTATATCATTAACTTGATGAACAATTTTGTTGAACATTGATATCTATCAGTAAATCAAAACTGAAATACTGTATGGAAATAGTCATGTGACTTTTCATAGCATCTGTCATCCAAATCATTCTTCCTTTTTGGCATTTGTTGATGTACAATTATCATCTTGGCTACACCCTCAGGACAGAAACTACAATAAGCAATACTCAGTAAAATAATTAATTTAATGGGCCATTTTGTGTTTACAGAAATTAGTTGACAATGGCATGGGATCCAAGAATAACTTGGTAAAGGTGAAGTTGTCAGACTTTGAGGTGTTCCAAGCTCTGGCCAAGGACAGCGAAGGAGTACTCAGCAGCGCCCAGACTGAGTATTCACAGGTAAATACTTGCCTTTTTTTTGCAGTAGAACCTGCTCAATGATTCCGTTTTTTATGTAAAGTATGTACAATGGTTGACTTGCGGAAAATGTCCAGAAAAATTAGGTAGTACCTTTACTGGCTTCATAATAATTATAATGCTTAATGCTAGCACTGTTAGTGAATGTGTTAAACGATTTTTTGTGGTTTTTCTGTCTTTTATCTTTGGTAAATTAATTTATTAAGTAAGTACTTCATTTATCTTGTAGATATTTGTGTAAACATTACACATGAGCGGGGATAAGGTTTTTTTTCCTTATTAAATTATTTGTTTGTTGATTTCAGGAAATTCCACAAGCTAAACCATGGGAGAAGGTATCAGGGCCGCCAATATTGCCCCCTCACCTATTACAAGTCATATTGAACAAAGATACACCACTTTCAGTAAGTAGTAATGTCCTTATTTTTTACTGCACCTATCAGAATTTAATTTGGATATTTTGTTTAAATAATATCATACCTACATGAAATACAACCAGAGGGAACTAAATATAAAAAACAACCGCACAATTACGAGTAAGACTCGCCCACCGAGGGTTCCGTACTTTTTAGTATTTGTTGTTATAGCAACAAAAATACATCATCTGTGAAAATTTCAACTGTCTAGCTGTCACGGTTCATGAGATACAGCCTGGTGACAGACAGACGGACAGTGGAGTCTTAGTAATAGGGTCCCGTTATTACCCTTTGGGTACAGAACCCTAATAAAAAAGGCAAAATTTAGACATTGCCGCATGCTATAGATGCTAAGTACCTATATTATATTTATTGACTACAATACTAATTATTAAAACATAAAATTGGACTGACCTCACTATTTTTATAGAGACAAAACTTCAATAAAAATATATTAATTATAGGCATTTTTAGCATATACTTACATTAAAATACAGCACCCTCAATTTTCAACTTTCAGTGAAATGCACTTTTTTTTTCAGTGTGAACCAACTCTCCTACCAGAACCAAACCACGTGATGTTGAACCATCTATACGCGCTGTCAATCAAAGATGGAGTCATGGTCCTATCCGCGACCCATAGGTACCGGAAGAAATACGTCACCACCCTTCTGTATAAGCCAATATAGGTCAAGGTGTCATGGTAGTTATAAAGGTGACAAGCCCCCATAGACGGATCAATTTTGTTACCAATATAATATAATCCCATCTTTCACTGCCGGTGACCCGCTAGGAGGGTTCTCTGTTCGAGGCGATTTTCGCTACATATGGGTTTTCCCGTGTTATAGGTTACGAACGTCGCGCTGGCAGTGAATCCGTTAAGGCTTGGCCACGCATTAAATTAAAATAATAACAATTTGAGTCCCAAACATACCTAATAGGCGTCACAAAACGTCCGAGGCGTTATACGCGTCCTTATAAGTCAATGTGTTGAAATCGATCAACATGTGTAAGAAATTTGATCGTCAATGGGGGTCTAAAGTTGTAACCTAGTACATGTATGTACAGGTATGTACAGTGGAACAATTTGACTTAAGACCATGAAAAATATGCGCCGCTTTGAATTCGTATCTACCGCTCTTGCATATTCGAGCGATAGAGACGCTGCTGGGTCCTGGCTATGGGCTCTATTGCTGAGGCAATAGAGTCTAAAATGAAAGTGTTTACTTTTATGCACTAGCAGCTTACAGCTACACTTATCCTTAAAGGCGAGCGTTACGAGAATTTTAGTTCATCATGGGAATTCATTTATCACGTTCAGCGGAATAACAGCGTGTGAATAGAAGGCCCAAAGATGGACGGACGATCTGGTTAAGATCGCAGAATAGCTGATACTGATATGATGTTATACTTTTATTTATTTATTTTTATTGCACAATGTAAAAATGGGAGACTGAATGCCTAAAGGCATTCTCTACCAGTCAAAAATAAGAAAATATTTACCCTATTTTTTGCAAACAACTGAAGGACATAATAAACTACATATAAAATACAAATAACAAGACTATAAATTATTAATATACAACTACATATTGAATATACTTTTGTGTCAGAGTCAAATTGTTTGAATGTACTTGCCTTTTCGATTTGTTCAGCAGTGTGCCTAGGTAAATATAATATTGTTATTTAGGTTTTAGCAATTAGACATTTACCCTTCACGCGAAATGTACTAACAGTATTCTTGTCATTGTTATAGTGTTTTTGCATTGGCAAAAACTTAGTCACAGTTCGCTAATAATAATAAGTCATGGATAAAGCAATATTTAAAATAGTTGGCTTGGTCACTCTAACAAAAATGGAGGAATTTAGAGTTATGTAAAACGCACATGCTATTTTTGTTCGTTTATCGACTTTATCGCATTCGCAACGGGTGAAATGATTAACCGTTTGACCGTCAACGACGTCATTCCACGTCGACGAAAGGTTGTGCCCCGGATTCTAAGACGTCTATATGTAGCCGTCAAGAATTACCGAAATATAATTATACTTAAATAAAATCTTACAAGTATGCTGTTGTACTCTATGTAGCTTTGATTTTTAATAGGTAAGTTTTTATGAAAAGTTATTAGCAGTGATCGTTAATTTTCCAACAATTTTGGTGCAGCATAGTAAAAATAAAGAATTTTCTTCAATTTTTTTCTAGGGAGAGGATTGGTTAAGGTTAATATTAACCCTAATTATCTATTCCACCTTGAGTAGGGCATACAGATTCTTTTAACCAACAATGCTGCACCAAAGTTGCTGGAAAATTAACGATCACTGGTTATTAGAAACTAACTCATATTTGTTGCTTATTGATCACAATATTTGATCAGTGATAGACTCCAACCACGCTATCAAATAATTAACGCCACAGGTACTCGACGTAGCACCTGCCATGAAAACTTAGTCTAGCCCGACTCTACTGATAGGTACTAGATGGAAAATAATGGCTTGGAAAACGGTTTTATGTCGGCGTGATATGACGTTCTTTGCAGTTAAAGGGTTAGCAAAATAATTTATTGATGTACATAATTGAACTTGAATAAAATTCCATTGTCAAAATATTAAGTGTGATGTGCCTCAACGAAGCCCAAATGATGTCTCCCAAGAAAGTTTATAATGTAAGAAATTCTATTTAATGATTACTTACTTTAGTATGAAATAAATTATGCGCGTCGGTTACATGCGTTTTGTATATTGCTCCCGTGTTTCACCCACAGATGTGCAAGTTGCGGAAAGTTTTCAAAAAGTTGGAACAGTTCTTGGTAATTTCAGGAAAATTTTACAGGAAACAACGGAGACTTTCATTTTGGATATGGAATCGATCTCCAATTCCCCATACAACCATACAAAAATATGTGATGTTTCCGAAACTTTAACCTTGTATGAAATGAAAAAAAAAATTAGGCAACTAATGTCCCATAGGTAAATATGTACCTTAAATACTTGCTTACATATCATAAACAAACAATAATTTTGCTCTGGCACAGCGACCCTGTCAGTAGAAAATGGCGAAGAGTTAACTTCCCATAGAAAATTTGAATATCGCGCCTCTCTCTACTGAGAAGTTGGATGTGTTTCAGTATAAAACTATAAAAGCCCACATTATGGCTATGCACACACCAACCCCTATAGACCGAGCTTATAGGACGACTCGCGGTCACCGCCCGTATGGTGTATACGTCAAATATAAGATTGTTCGCGCGCCGCTCCGATCAGTTGCGCCCAAGGTTACGACCTGTTAGCAGTGTGCACGAGTCTAAGAAAATAAATCGTAAACTATTGAATTCATTGGGAAATCATGGGATATTGCAGCGTAAAATGGTGTGGCAAGTCATCTAAGACTTCTACTTACAAAACAGATGGAATAACATCCCACAGGAAAGCGAAATTCATTATTTCATTGAATAATGTTTCTTGTCCGCGGGGTTCATTTTATACTGGTCAGTAAGCAGAGGCGAAGTATGTCCGTCCCTTTTCGTCAACTTGAAAATGCAATGCGCTATCCCTTTCGACTAGTGATGTGACGATGATGGTTTTTCAGTTGCGGAAACTTCGTGCTTCGTCATACCGTATTGTACCATTTTAGACATAATATATAGGTAACATGTTGTGTAAGTGTTTTTAGAATCCTCTAGGCCAGCGGAGCAGTTAGGCCGCATGTCACGAGATGGACCTGAATATGAACTTCAAAGAAGTGCGAGGGAACTCGGTGTTGGTTTGTGATAGAAATATGTTGTATGGGTTATTTAGAATCCTCTAGGCGAGCAGTTAGGTCTCATGTCACGAGATGGACCTGATGATGAACTTCAAAGAAGTTCGAGGGAACTCCCCATACAACCATTTCCAGTCGCCGTTACGACGCGGTGTTGACACATCTTGTGTCGACACCGTCTGTTCCGGTCACAATTCCAGTCGCAGAGTCGTCGCCGTGTCGACACAGTTACCAGAAATGGGGAAGGGTCGACACATGACACAAAGTGACATAAAGTGTGGTCGCCGTGTGCACCAGTGTTGCCAGGGCTCTGGAGTCATAAGTTACGTTTCGTTTCCCTAAAAGTCACGTTTTTGCTGCTCAAGTCACATTTTTATATTATTGTATTGTATGGGTACGTAAATCAATTTTGTTAGAAGAAATTCAGAAAATAATATATTTCACAAAAAATCTACTAACCTTTTATGATTTTTCCTCAAAAGGAAAAAACGGAACCCTTATAGGATCACTCGTGCGTCTGTCTGTCTGTCTGTCCGTCTGTCACAGTCTATTTTCACGGAAACTACTGGACCAATTAAGTTGAAATTTGGTACAAATTGGTGGAAATTAGTGACCCAAAGACGGACATGTAAGTCATGTAATGTAAACAAATGAATTTTAATCATGGGGGCTACTTTTGGGGGGTTAATGAGAAAGTTAAAAAATTAAGATTTACAATAACCCAAGAAAATTAGAAAAATCTGCGGAAATAATTCGTGTAGTTTTGAAAATTGGTATAGGTATACCTTGTGGTGTCCAGATAAACATAAAAAAAGTCCTCGAGGGTAGGGGGTGTTGTGCTGAGGGTGCAGGGAGGGTTAACGGTACCTTTTTTCTTATTTTTGCTCATATTTAATCTCGAATATATGTACTTACAAATAGCATTATAATTACTTCGGACAAAAGTTTTGTCATACAATTTCCTACAAATTTGGTTATGTTTAGTTTTACTCTACGATCAATACTTTAGGAGCTTCAGGCTGTTAAAGTTAAATTAGAGATAAAAAATAGACGATTTAAGAAAACGTCGTTTTTTTTGTAATTGTTCATCATAAATAAAAATGATAGTTTGGAGTAAGCAAGCTAAGTGACCTGCTGATAAAATATAAAAAAAAAAACGGGTTAGAGCATGTCGGGCCATGCTCAGTGTAGGGTTCCGTAGTTACCCGTCTGTCAAAATAGACATTCCCAAAAACTCAAAAACAGCTATACCGATTAGGTTTGCTATATTTTTCCTTGAAAGTCTTTACTAAGCTATGTTTTTATGATATTTTTCATATTTTTTGGACCCATGGTTCAAAAGTTAGGGGAACTAAAGGGGAAAACACAACTTTTTTTTCTTTCAGATCGATTATTTCCGAAAATATTAAGTTGATCAAAAAATGGTTCTTGAAGACCCGTATTCGTTTAAAAGACCTATCTAACGACATTTTTTTCGCTTTTACCCTATAGTGTGGAGTGTCTTGGATAGGTCTTTTAAAATGAATAAGGGTCTTTAAGGACCATTTTTGATCAACTTAATATTTTCGGAAATAATCGATCTGAAAGAAAAAAAGTTGTGTTTTCCACTTTAGTTCCCCTAGCATTTTAACCATGGGTCCAAAAAATATATAAAAAATCGTGAAAGTAAAACTTAGTAAAGACGTACTTTCAAGGAAAAATATAGCGGACCTAATCGGTTTAGCAGTTTTTGAGTTTTTGCAAATAGTCTATTTTGACGGACGGGTAACTACGGAACCCTACACAGCCTACAGCCCTACACTGAGCATTGCCCGACATGCACTTGGCCGGTTTTTTTTTTAATATTATATCAGCAGGTCGCTTAGGTTGCTTATCCTAAACAATTTTTTTTTATTTATGATGAACAATTACGAAAAAACGACGTTTTCTTAAACCGTCTATTTTTTATCTGTTATTTAACTTTAACAGCCTGTAGCTCCTAAAGTATTGATCGCAGAGTAAAAATGAACATAACCAAATTTGTAGAAAATTTTGTAATAAAACTTTTGTCCGCAGTAATTATAATGCTATTCGTACAGATATTCGAGATATGAGGCCAAAAGAAATGAATCATACACAAAAAAAAAAAGTACTACTATCAAACTAAATGACACCGTCATGTCAAGGTAACAAGTCTCATCTTGCCACGACTATTATAATAAACATGATGGTGGATGTAGGTGTCAGTGCAAGTGTCAACTTGGGTGCGTTCACCGCGTTCCTAAATAATACAAATGGTAGAACTAAACTTGTCCAAAATTCGACTAGCTTAAAAAGTCACAAAAATTGCCTCAAGATCGTAAGTCACGCACATGTCACACGAGAAGGCGAAAAGTCACGAAAAATGTGACTTTTGTGACCATCTGGCAACACTGGTGTGCACACATTGTTTCGGGTTTGCGACTACTTTATGCCAAAATCATTCGTTCATTCGTTCATTTTGTTCCTGTCAAATGGAAACTGTCAGATGGAAAAATACTTAAATAAAAATAAGTGACATTAATACGCCATCTCTAAAACGGATTACAAGACGTAATTATATATTGTTTGCATTTATATTACAATATGACTTAAATTATTATGGGGAATTAAACTGCTCGAGTGATTTGATAAACTAAGTGTAATATAATCAACGCGCCACCACATTGTTTTAGTTTAGCCGGAAATGAAATTGTTTACTTCTCAGTGCCTGTGTTTATAACTATATTATTTGAAGCATTTTTAGTACTTCGATGCGTATACTATACTTAAATAACAGAAATAACGCTTTACATACTACGAAACTTGTTAATTATGATGTATAAATATGGTTTAAGGCTGAGAAATATTGCAGTCACAAAGTAGTTGCAATGTTTCGACTTTGTGTCGACTCTGTGTTGACACATGACACGCGCTGTCAAAAGTAATAACAAAGTTACTGGTATGTTACTGGATTTGCAAAATGGCTCCTTGTGTTGATTTGTTTTCAGATATTCTCAAAGTGTAAAAATGCCGTGGTCAGAGATGGGCATTAATCGATTAACTGTTTATTCGACTAATTAATTTAATAAAACAAGTTAATTCTCAAATTTTAATCGCGATTAGTTTAGTCGACCTAACATAGATTGAAATTGAATTAATCTGAATATTAATCGAATAAATTATCGATTAAATCTCGATTGAAAGTTGACAGGGGGCCATTTTTGTACGTAAAAACAATAGAAATGTCTTGCATGCAGATGGTAGCAAAACACTTTGTCATAAAAGTCGAGATGGGTGTCGATATATAGGTTTTAGGGAGTGCCGATTTCGAAAATAATGACCATTTTGGAATCCGAAGTGGCGGCCATGCACTGTGTCATAAAAGTCGTCATGGATGTCGTTTTATACGTTTTAGGGGGCCCCAATTTTGAAAATGATGACCATTTGAAATCCAAAATGGCGGCCATGCACTATGCCATAAAAGTCGTCATGGGTGTCATTTTATAGGTTTTAGGGGGCGCAGATTTCGAAAATGATAACCATTTTGGATTCCAAGATGGCGGCCATGCACTATGTCATAAAAGTCGTCATGGATGTCGTTTTATAGGTTTTAGGGGGCCCCGATTTAGAAAATGATGACCATTTTGAAATCCAAAATGGCGGCCATGCACTATGTCATAAAAGTCGTCATGGGTGTCGTTTTATAGGTTTTGGGGGGCGCAGATTTCGAAAATGATAACATTTTCAATTTAAAAATGGCGGCAATGCACTATGTCATAAAAGTCGTCATGGATATCGTTTTATAGGTTTTAGGGGGCGCAGATTTCGAAAATGATGACTATTTTGGATTCCAAGATGGCGGCCATGCACTATGTCATAAAAGTCGTCATGGATGTCATTTTATAGGTTTTAGGGGGCGCAGATTTCGAAAATGATGATTTTGGATTCCACTTTTATAACAAAATACGTAGCCATCTTGGATTATAAAATGATCATCGTTTTCGAATTCTGCACTCCCTAAAACCTATAAATCGACATCCGTGACGACGCAAGTTATCTTTATTTTCAGATCTAACAAATTGCTACAGAATACAAAGGACAAAAAAGAAGCGAGGAGGTAATGAAACAAGCAAAAATACAGATGATTCCTCGACGCAATTGGGTGATTCTTAAATTGTGTCCAGATTTTTTTTGTCATAAAAGTTTATATTTTTCACATATTACTCTCACAAGTTCCGTGACATTTCGACCTTGTAATTTTTTAAGTAAATGTTTTTGTTTATCTATGAGGATCTCACTAGAATAGTATAATCAAGGTATGTTTATATTTGATGAATGAAATAGTAACGCAAAAAAAAAAAATATTTGTGTCTTATATTCCTGCCGAAGACTTTTATTTTACCTTTTTCCTTCTACACAAGTTTGGCCAAGTAATAAGAATTTAGGGCTCTCAATTTTATTTTGACTTCTACAACAGTAAAGCTACGAGGCCATGTTTGGTATCGTTTTCGTATAAATTCGCAGTACCAAATTTAGTTAAGGTATCACATTGACACCATTCCGAAGTAAATACATATAAACTTATTAAAATACTTTCTTTTAAACTCCTCTTCACGCTTAAACTGCTGAACAGTTTTAATTTAAATTTGGTACACATATATTTTGAGTCCCGAGACAGGATATAATAAGTTATCTCAAAAATCATCCTTTAAAGGTGTGAAATGAGGTGTAGGGGGGAATTCAGAATTGACTTCTTGAAGTTAATACTGTTTAAGTTTAGGTTTGAAGTCATGTTTTTTCATCATTTTTAACTAAATCAAAGATGTAGACCATCCCAAATTTCATATAAATCGGTTCAGCGGTTATTGATTTCCCGTACAAATTTCCACGCCACTTTTCACACCTTCAAAAGATGATTTTGGTTATAAGATCTATCCTATGTCCTGTTCCGGGACGCAAACTATTTCTATACCAAATTTCAACGAAATCGGTTCAGCGGTTAAGCGTCAAGAAGAGTTTAAAAAAAACCGGCCAAGTGCGAGTCGGACTCGCGTATTAAGGGTTCCGTACATTAAGTCCGACTCGCGCTTGACTGCACATTTCTAATAGGTTTTCCTGTCATCTATAGGTAAAGAACTATTTTGTGTATTCAGACGGACATACATCCAGTCGCACGAGTGATCCTATAAGGGTTCCGTTTTTTCCTTTTGAGGTACGGAACCCTAAAAAGATTTATTTTTATTTTGTGGAATGGTGTCAATGTGATATCTTAAATGGATTCAGCACCCCAGATTTATACGAAAACGATACCAAACACGGCCTAGCACCTTCACTGATATAGATATATCAAGATAAAATTGAGAGCCCTTAATAAACTTTCAAGAGCGGATATCTCAAAAACTATTCAACATATCGAAAAAATTGACTGAATAAACTTGTAACAAATTAAATTAACTTTCATTTTGTATAAGTGGCCATGTCGCTGAGATGCATAGTTTCCGAGATATAATCGAAAAACGGGAAAATGGGACCTTCAAAGCCCCCTCTCTCCCCCCCGCTCAAGGGCTACGGCCGGGGACTTTTGATATGTTCACCTCGTAACTTGTCAAACCGAGTTACGGAGTCAAAAATTGTGTTCCGAGCATTTCCCTCTACAACTTTTGGAGCATTCGTTGCCTGACCTAAGTAGCTTATTGAATTTCTTTAAAAACTTTTCTGTAAAAGGTTGACGGGTGCTGGGTGTTTATATGGTTTCGGTCGATTATTATCATTTGCATTGCCCATGATGACTTACTAGAATTACGAGCACACGAGACACTAATAGTAGTTTGACAAACCTTGGTTTTCAAGAGGTATTTTATATTGACATTTGCTGTCACAAATTTGCTGTCAGATTTAGTCGCAAACCGCACGCAAAGTGCACACAAATGTGTCGACACCTTGTTACGGAAAAGTGTAGACACGGCGACGACACTTTGTTTCGAAACAATTCTAGACACATTGTGTGGACTCTGTTACGACACATCTGACATTTAGTTACCACTTTGTGATTCTGCGACTGGAATGGTTATATGGGTCGGTGTTGGTTTGTGATAGACATATGTTGTATGGGTTTTTTAGAATCCTCTAGGTGAGCAGTTAGGTCTCATGTCACGAGATGGACCTGATGATGAACTTCAAAGAAGTGCGAGGGAACTCGGTGTTGGTTTGTGATAGACATATGTTGTATGGGTTACGGTGTTCTGTGTGGCTATGTAAGTACTTACGCAAATAATACTAAATTGATAAGTAGGTATTTGATATTTATTTTCATAAAGCTAATAAACATAAAAGGAACACATTACTTAAAACATACAATAAAATTAATTGTGATACAGTCAATAAATAATATTACAAATGGTTTGTTTAAGTTTCAAATTATTTTTCCATGTTACCCGCAAATTAATATGTCCAACGAGTTGCAAAATTTAACACGCACATTATGAGTGAATTAATTCATAAAGTGGACTGTATGCAGTTTTGCCACAGTGTCTTTGAAGAGCGTGGATAAATGTGACGTTATCTATAAAAAGGGACCTAATTGTCGATGGCGCTTACGCCATTATTAACGATGCTCCGATATAAATACACTGCCGCGCGACGCTGTGTTGCGTAACCGCCATCGACAATAAGGTCCCTTTTCATAGATAATGCCCCAAATAAACTAAGTATTTTATCATAACATTGTTAAGTTAACTCCTATCTACCTACATGAGGCCTCTGGTATACGACTAAACCCTTTGGGTTATTCCCACTAGTTACCACCAAGTTCTTACTAGTGGTAACTACTGGGAATTTTTTTCCCACCTTTTACCACTGGTTACTACTGGGAATTTGGGATTTTTTTCCCCAGTAGTTACCAGTGGTAAAAGGTGGGAAAAAAATTCCCAGTAGTTACCACTGGTAAGAACTTGGTGGTAACTAGTGGGAATAACCCAACCCTTTGAACACCACGCCTATCGTGCGCGGCGCGTCATCGTGAACCTTGTCAGAACGCACTAAGGTTGATATTGGGCTGTAGCCGCGCACGTCAGTTGACGTCTAAGGCGGTCAATGCGTTAATAACTTCTTAGGTACGTATAATACTCCTAAAGTAAAAAGTAAGTATACCTACTATATTATGTAGTATTGCTTCTTTTACATATTATATCGAGATAAATATACTGTCCATAAAACTCATCATACTTATACATGTAAGTTTGAGACTACTTCTAATACTGGCACAAGTATTAATTGAACTAATGAGTCACATATCCATATTTTATCTAGGTCAGAGTTTCTCAAACTTAACCCACGAACGAACCCCTTTTCCAAGCAGTTTTTAGGGTTCCGTACCCAAAGGGTAAAAACGGGACCCTATTACTAAGACTCCGCTGTCCGTCCGTCCGTCCGTCCGTCTGTCACCAGGCTGTATCTCATGAACCGTGATAGCTAGGCAGTTGAAATTTTCACAGATGATGTATTTCTGTTGCCGCTATAACAAATACTAAAAAGTACGGAAACCTCGGTGGGCGAGTCCGACTCGCACTTGTCCGGTTTTTTTAAAGTGCGAGCGAGCCAGTCATCGTTATCTATCACAGTGTGTTTTATTGCGAATCTTACAACCACGGCCGAACTCCCAGGGCTTCGCGTAGCGCACTTGGAGAAACCCTGATCTAGGAGTAAAACTTTTCTGTTACATGAGTAAGGGTTCATGGTATTCCATCTGTCCAATATCATTGCGTCTCACTCTCTCATTAAGCAAAATGTGCGACAAAATACCCATTGGACAAACCACCACCCTAAGGCGGTCTTCAAATTGGATGCGTATTCGCACGCCGGTCCGGTGTGCGAGCGGGACATAGCTATATACGCGCATAGCGCTGTCACGCACATATACCGGAGGGACGTGCGAATTCCCATCAGTATGATAACCGCGTAATGCGCACGCCTTGGCATAGGGAATCCGGGAGACTTGCCAGATGGAAGACAAACCATTTTATTAACCTCTTGAACGTCAAACGGCGCATCCATTTGCCGTGCCACTGACGCCACGGGGGGTAAAATTTAGTTGTGTGAATAAATGCCCACCTAAAAGTGGGGTGTTTTTCAGTAGATTTTCATCAAAAACCGATCGACGTCAAATGCCGTCTTTGGCCTCGTCACGATTTTGCATTGACGTCAATTGCCGTCTGTGGCATTCAAAAGGTTAAAAAAAGTGCCCAAGTCAAAATTATTTATATTATCAGCACTCCAATATCACCTAACGATAAGCGGGCATCACAACACATACATGCCAAAAAATACCTACTCAAATCAAGTACGCAAGTGTCCCGGACTCTCCCTACAATAAGCACCATTAAATTTCTATTTTATTAAACAATCACACTCCCTTTTAAATTTTACATGGAAACATTTCATGACCATTCTTAAAATACTTACGTATTGATAAAGAGATTTGGTGTAATTACTAACTTAAAAACTTTGGACTAAGATCTCCATAAGCGAATCAACATACATATTGTTTTCTAACGAAAACGTTAGATATACCTAAGTACTTAGCCAGAAATATTGAACTGTCCGTAAGCAGCAGTGGTACAGTTATTATAATGGCCGTTATTCTTTTGTTTTCAAGTGTCATCTAATCACTTTACTAGGTCCTCTCGCGTTGAATGATGGTCCATATTATGACAGTTGGGCACAGTTTAAAAAAATATTTAAGAAATATGTATTTACCGTATTTTTGTTACTAATGTAACATTTCTAAATAAATGAATATGCTAGACTTCCAAAAAATGTCTACAAACATTTTACATGACAGCTACAACATATAAAAAAAATTAACTGTTAAAGTCCATGAAAAGTCTGCATCGGATTCGATAGCCCACGCAGTGCACGTGTTATTTTAAACGTCAAACTTCTATGAAATTATGACGTATAAATGACACTTGCACTGCGTGGGCTATCAAATCCGCTGCAGACTTTTCTTGGTCTTACTCTATTACATATAACTGATTTTTATCACCATATATTTCGTTAGATAACATAATCACAGTAATCACACCACCTATTTCAACTTAACATATTGAAATAAAAATAACGTTAATTTAGATCTTTACAAAACCAATATTGGCAATAGACAGGAGACAACAAATAATCATTCAAATGAACAAGTAACAAACATTTTTTTAAACACTTTAAACTCTCGCGTTTTGTACACATATTTAATTACACAAACGGGTCTACCGCGATATAATTTCATTATTTTTACCTTTAATTCCCCGTAGACCCGTTTGTGTAATTAAATATTTTTTTAAAAGTTTCATACGAAGAAACACCCAAAAAATATATATTTTAACTTATAGTTAGTCAGTATCCAACGCAGATTTAAAACTTAAAGTTGAAATTAATTTCGAGATTAGATACTTAATACTCACAAAAATGCAGAAAGCATGTTTAAACTCACTAAAATTGAAAAATGTGTATAAATGCCTAAAAATATATATAGTTTCATGGAGTTAATAAATAAAAATTAAGTCAAATAATAAACCAAAATGCATGTCTAAAGTAAACAAGAGTATGAATATTAAAATGCATTATTTTAAAAGCGACAGCAGTTTCATAATACATCCCGTCTTTTTGTCCCGTATGTACAGTCAGTTACGGATATACCTGGACTATAAACCTTTCATATGTGTATGGTGGTCAAAAATTGTAGGTCCAAACCTCGGTTGTGATGTATAGAACAGAAAATAATGCAGAGATAAAATCCGGCCAGGATCTTTATCATACCTACACAGACAAGAGGTTAACGGTTAACCGCGACCCACTTCGTTCTTTCGTCTATTTGCCTTTTCTTAAATAAACAAGAGCGACAGAGACAAATAAACGATTTCCGATATCCACGTAGCCCCGAGTAGAGATGTGCGCCGATGGCAAAATCATCGGCGGCGGCGTCCGATGATTTTTTGACCGGCGGCGGCGGCGTGATCGGCGTGAATTCGGCGTGGCATAATTTTTGATACTGCATGAGAACGTGGGTGTAGATACTCTACATTAAAGCCTTCTGAGTATTTACTAAACTATCCAAAACATATTATGTGTGTTTTCTAAATGATTGCCGAAAATTATATCCCATCATGTCACTTGGCAACCATTTATTACCAATACCAACCTAACCGTTACCAACGGTATGTTTAAATATTAAAATAAGAAGGATACTTTAAAACACTACATTTTAGGCAGTATTTTTACTTACTTTGTAAGCGAAATACAAATAAAACACAAAAAAAATCTTTATAATTATGTTAAGTCCTAAATCTATATTGACTTTTCCCAGCCGCTGTCGCCTCATCTAGAATTTGTTACGAAATAATGATGAACTACATACTTTACATTTGTCTGAACTGAAGTTACAGAAATGTATGTTGTAGGACGGGGATGTGAGGGCGAAGACGAAAAGCCGACGTTAGGTACTTAGCGCGTGTATTATACAAACTTAGAGCTATTACAATGCTGTTAAGTCTTTACTTGCCGAGCAAGACCTAACGAGGTAGGCGCGAGCTAGGCTAGTAGGTTTAACTACGGCACAGACACTAGGATACTTCAACAGAGGTGAATGTATGTAGCGTGCGGTACCGAAGTCCCTACTTGCATTTCACCCAAATAATCCTCGGTCAATGTTGGAGGGTCATGTTTCTACGTCGTACAACCGTTAGCGAGATCTATCTCGATCGCGTCGCCATCTATTGGTAGACGTGGAGTTACATCGTGCAGCGCCATCCGTTGGTGGGTAGTGGTAGTAGTGTTACAATGTTAGAATAAAGATGGTCATAGTTTTCGAAAGTAAACGTCTCTGGCAGGTTGATTCGCTCAATAGAATGTAAAAACCTATAGGTATAGCTCATTACGAAACTTTAACCTGATTTTTATGTTGATTGAAATGTATATTGTTAAGTAAAAGAAGCTGATAATCATCATAAAATGACTAAGAATTGATCGTGTGTAATTTTAAATGAAATTGTATATTATGTGATAAATAAATCAAATTATATCTATCATATGATGACCCTTATGCGTGTCACCAGCATCACACGAGAAATCATAAAATACGCAATTATAATCGTGGTGACAGCTTGCTGGAGATTCTAAGAAGAAAATAGCATGTTTATGTCCTAGGATATGAACCTGCTATTTTCTTGACTTTAGTTCACTGATTAAATTGACAATCAAGAGACTATTGATGTAAAAAAAATGCCTTCTACAAAAACGCTGTGCGATTAAATATCAAATAATAACCTGAGATCCAGAAACTAGATCTTGTTTAAACTAACGCCAAATCGTTATCACGGCTAACACCGCAACGACATAAATGATGCTAATTTGGTTCACTGGCAAATAATAAGCGAAAAAGCATAAGGATCTTTAAATTATACCTCTGACACTATCTACTCACTACACAACATGGAATAAGACACGATAGGTATCAAAATTTCCCACGCCGATTATACGCCGGTCAAATTTATCGGCGGCGGCGGCGTGGAAAAATCGTCGGCGGCGGCGGCGCGGCGGCGCGGCGCACATGTCTAGCCCCGAGACCTCATATACCCAAGAACGCATACGTTCTGAGCCCCCTGTCTTTGCAACCTGTACTTATAAATGAGACAGATATTTTACCTATAATAAAAATCGAATCGCACCAACGTGTCTATTCTGAACGAGCTCAACATAAAAACCCGTCTATCTACTATCTGTCTCAGGAGAATCCTCGGCTTCTTTGGGCACTTGGCCCGGCGGGAACCCGACAGTCTAGAGAAGTTGATGATCGGTGGCCAGGTTGAGGGCAGAAGAGGCAGAGGCAGAATACCCACACGCTGGTTTGATGCCATTGAGGCAGTCACACGCGTCAAGTTCCAGGGCTCTATGCGGAAGGCAGAAGATCGGCCAGGTTGGAGAGCAATCCAAGAAAACGCAACTTGTGGCGGTCACGACCCTCAGTCATGAGGTTACGACGAAGAAGAAGAAAAATCGAAAGGAGAATTCGTGCAATACAAACTGAGTTTCACATTTTAAGTTGAGATTTGACCTAATTTAAAAATAAACCTAAGACTAACTTGTGAGGCGCACTCGCGTAATATATTCAGAGCTACAGCATGACCTTCCCTTTATTGTGCCCAACTCCAAACTTCTAGTGGTTATTTTGGAGTTTCTAAAAAACTCTGACGCTCGCCTAATCCCCTCACAATCCTGACAAAGGACCAAAAATGTCAGGGGAAATCCTGACGTAGGGCAACCCTATATGCGTGACCAATGTCAATGCAATCGCAACCTGTACCAATGCGACCAAAACGTCGTAAGCGCCGTAAAATGTGCCATTTTCAACCGAAAGGGTACTTATTGCCGGTTTTCAATAAGGCGTTATTTCCACTTACCTTAAATTTTCAAAACTACCGACAATGTGGTATCTTTTGGTTGAAAACGTCGCAAATTAATGGCGCTTACGCGTTTACAAATTGTATATAAAAGTTATACTCGCTCTAATTTCTTTAAATGTCGGCGGCTAGGTGTGACTCTTAACTAAGATCTAGAAATGCGAGGCCACGCTTTCAATATCAATGTTTAAAATTCATCCCACTTTTAGAATTATAAAATACAGTAGGTATAGGTAGCTACTGTTCAGTTCTGACTTCTTCTAGCAAGGGCTTCTGATCTTTATCCTTCATAGGTTCATTCATGATCGCATTATTCACTGGATTTTTCATATACATCCCCACCGCTACACTGACTAGACATATAGACGTCACTGTGCCCCAAGTGATCAAAATATTAAACAATAAATAACAAACTACCGCTGTTATAACCAATTCCAATGCACTGGCGTAAGTTTTCAATATAGAATTAAGATTCTTTAAGAAAAAGCTAGTCACTATACCTACAACGGCACTATTTACAATAATAAGTATCACAATAATATTAGCTAGCGAGCTAAAATCGTCAAAGACCGTATCTAGTTCGCCTTTAAGCATAAGTATGAAGAAATTACAGATTACTGAGTCTAGATACATGAACACGTTTTGTAGAAATATGTCTACGCTCGCGCCCTGCGTTTTTAGGAGATATTCGTTGTAAGTCCCGGCTAAGCATGAGCAGAAATTCTGGAAGTTGATGGATAGGAAGTAGATGTTGAATACTTGCGACCAGAGGTCGGTTTCTCCGGTTTTGGACTGGACTGAGGCAGCGTCGAAGTTCTTGAGTATGCAGCCGAGGGTCAGGATGCCCAGGGACACCCATTGCATTAACGTCAGTTTCTTTTGAAACAGACACTGAAACGAACGGATTGGCAGATTAGATTCAAGTCAATTCAAGAGCAAGAACAGGGTTGTACCATCAGGTAAATTGGTTGTTCGATACTTACGCTATAGAATTTCCAATTTAGCAAGAACACTAAATGGCATAACAATCCCGTATGGTGACTGTACATGTAAGTACAGTCAGTATTAAAAGTAACGGATCAAATAACTCGTCTAAAGTACGTCTCTGTGTATAGTGTATGTATAGAACATTTAGATTGTGAGATACTTTTAATCTCTAACTGTAGAGATATCTCACAGTGACCTACTGCTCTACTGCTGGGCAAAGGTCTCTCACCTTCCCATGGCACATGGCATGGCATGGCATGACAAAATCGGGCGTTATGGAGAACCATAACGCCCGATTTTGTGCTCCCTCCAGCCATTTGTAAAGGAAGGTGTCGAAGTCGTCTCGCCAACTTTTCCTGGTCCTACTCCGCCCACGCTTTTCTGCCGCCATTCACGGTAGGGAGGCACGCATAAAAATAAAAGCTCAACAATACGTACAGAAGGCTTACAAGACATGGTCATTATTTTTTCTGATGATGAAATTAATATTATACATCACCTCCTATGGGGGACGATCAAGCTGTTTGAAAACTGTATCTATGTGCTACGAGTGGAAATGTTAGTCCGCTGCGCTTCATACCTCTGGACTGTTGACGTTCTTCAAACACCAGATCGCTCTTGGTAAACCTAACTAGAGTCGCACCAAGAAAAGTCTGCAGCGGATTTGATAGCCCATGCAGTGTAAGTGTTATTTATACGTCATAATTTCATAGAAGTTTGATGTTTAAAATGACACTTGCACTGCGTGGGCTATCAAAATCGCTGCAGACTTTTCACGGTCTGACTCTACATACCTATAGCATTAA
Source organism: Cydia splendana (assembly GCF_910591565.1). Lineage (NCBI taxonomy): Eukaryota > Metazoa > Arthropoda > Insecta > Lepidoptera > Tortricidae > Cydia > Cydia splendana. The sequence goes on along the minus strand of NC_085960.1, from coordinate 30,173,713 downwards.
ATGGCCCAGAATGGGAGAAGAAGGCGTTCTTTGAGTAAGTAGTAATCTACCTGGAAAAGTATAGCAGTGAGCACGACCCGGAACTGTAGTAGTATGTAGTACGACGTCGGGTCGTAGTGCGAGAGGTTCACGAAGGCCAAGTTGTTGTAGAAGCAGTACAGCAGCGACGGGATGAAGTACAGCAGCAGCAACTTGTAGTTCAGGGCCACAGCTCGGAAAATGTGGGGTTTTTCACTGTAACAAAAACTATTACTGTACTGTACCTATATATTAATTACTCTCTAATTAATAATTTTGACACCCGAAACTGTGCGTGAGATGTTATAGCTTAGGCTCCAGGCTGCTGCCCCTTTTGGCTCTAGGAAACCAAGCTTCAAGGTCGCCAAGCTTGTCAGGAGAAGAGCCAATCGCAGCAGAAATCATCAGTTTATAAAGTTTATTTTAGTTGTCTAATTTCCCTAATTAAAGTGTATTTTTTTTGTCTTGACAAGTCACAATTGCGGGTACAAAGAGCCATGCGAGCCGCGTTTTGTCGACCCTTGCCTTAAAAGCGCTTCTGATTTCGTGTGAAACCCAGATGCGTTTTTTTGTTAGATAAAATTTCACCTTACTAAGTTTTGTAATAAAAATAATATACATATCTGATTCCAATAGATAAAATGTGAACTTTTTGGCGTTGACAACTTAGTTAGATAAACTAAAAGTATACTAATACTAAATTACTTATTAAAATTTTCAATTTACTGTATGTTAGGGTACTATTGATCGTTATTAAATTCTACTCTACATATAAAGCAGCAACAACATAGGTAAGGTCACTGTGGGCAAGTCCGTCTACAAGGCAAGTCCGTCAACACGTTATAACTTTTGAATTTGAAGGCGTATGCGACTTTGGAGTCCAGTCGATTAACCAGTTTTTCGCGCTAGTTCCGTCACTGTAAAACAGATGGCGCTGTGACAACCAACTTCAGAGCAATCCGCCTCAACAAGTCATTTCGTGTTTTGAACTCGAAGTCATAGTGCGACAGCCGTTCGAAAAAAATTTGTTAAAAATAGTTTTTGAAAAGATTGTGCATCAGAAAGTAACTACGTAGGTAGCATAAGAACCAGTTGTCTTTATTCTATTTTTAAAATATCAGAAATTAGCTTAGTTTTGTAATTATACGTTCCACAATTTATCATATTGAAATTTGACTAAGTTGTAAAGTCCGTCTATTATGTTCAAGGCAAGTCCGTCATATGCCGGACTTTCGTTAAATCAGAGATTACCAACTGTTTTTGCGACTTTAATATTATAACGATTTGATAAGGTATCAAAAAATCCTCCTGACTTTCCGCATGATGTTACTTTATTAAATTTTGATCTCAGTAAATTAAAAGAAACGATTAAAATTCATTTTAAAATTACTGTTGATCTTTTATTTCGGAAATCAAAAAAATAATTATGTTTAATTATTTGCCAAAAAAGGTTTACCACTAGTAGAAGAGCCGGCCGCAAAATTTTTAACCGACTTGATACCACGATGAAATGCACAATGGTTTCCCAGAAAAGTTATGCTAAGTCCGAATTCGATAGTCTGCCACGGCGGAACTTGCCGAAAGTACGAAAAAGAAGGCCACTTCCGGTGCGAAAAAAGGGGCTGATTTAACCCATCTGATACCGAGATAGTAGTTATGGCAGCAGTTAGAAATTTACATGTAGACACAGAAAAGCGAAGTCTGCCACTATTTTTTTTGCCGGAAGTGCTTGGCAGACGCTCTCAAAGGTGACCATCGGGACCCCTAAATTAACCCATCTGATACCACCATGAAACCAATGCCAGTCGGTAGGTATGAACTCTCATGTCAGGAATATATAAGTCTGCCAAGGCTTTTCCTGCCGAAACACCATGGCAGACGAGATTATGTAAGCAAGGTCGCCATCGGTTACCCTACACTAACCCATCTGATACCACCATGAAACCAATTCCATTCGGTAGGTATGAACCCCCATTTTAGGAATATATAAGTCTGCCAAGGTTTTTCCTGCCGAAACACCTTGGCAGACGAGATTATAAGCAAGATGACCATCGGTTACCGTACACTAACCCATCTGATACCGCCATGAAACCAATTCCTATCGGTAGGTATGAGTCCTCATTTCATGAATATATAAGTCTGCCAAGGCTTTTCCTGCCGAAACTCCTTGACAGACGAGATTATGTAAGCAACATCCGCATCCGTGGGACCGGTATACGTGATTACTGTAGGCTTATTTATTACTTTATGCTTTTACATATTTGTATATTATTATGTTATTAATGAAATATGTTTATAATTTATTAAACCTATACCTAATACATTGGGAATTCATTACCTGCTTACGGCAGTAGTAGGGAGTAGTGGGTGAGTTCTGGCTCACTTAGCCAGGCCAACATATCTAACTACATTGCTGCGCCCATCAGGGTTTCATGTGCCATTTGTGTACCTACCCATACTCTTAAGTACTTGTAAAACCTTTAATGTACATGTGAATTGCAATAAATAAATACAATACAATAAATACAAAACAGTCCCTCCCCCTTTTTTTCCCTTGTTGAGGCCCTGCAACCTTACCTTGAACCCAACCTAATGTCATTGTAGCTCGAATCTAACCTAATCTATTTTTATTGCTTTTAGAAAATATTCTAATAACAATTATCTACTTTTGCAAAGTTAAATGTTGAATTCTTTATTTCGCAAAATGGAATTTTAATGTGACTATAATGTATGTGCAATCTACTTAGACACTGGGTTTAGAAATATAAAAACACACATTTTATATAGGATAATAAGTTTATTCAAGTAATATTCTGAACATATGTGACGTCCCACGGTCAAAGGTACCTTATGGCGGGTATGGAGTTATGCATACCCCAGTAATCTACAATAAATAAGCTATCGATAACACAAAAGATCAACCTTCTAGGTTGCGTAGTTACAGAGATATGATTTTTTGAAAATAATGTTGTGAAATTAGCAACTTTACGATAGAGAAGTTTTAAGTTTAGCCGCCTAAAAAACTATGTTCCTGAAGTAAGTTACATAGTTGACTACAAATAATAATACCTTATATATGTGAGATTAAAAAAATATTGCGACTTGTTCTGTAATGCAAATAGAAACTTTTGATATCGACTGATTTATGTGTATACTAGCCAATCTCTTGAAAATAAAGTTTTATTTCATTTTCACGATTGATTGCAATGAGCTCTCAAGATTTAAATTCTATCTATTAGAAAACGACACTGACAGACAGTTTAAGCAAAAAACAATACCGATTTAGAGGTGAAATAGTATTTTCTGACTTTTTCATATAAAATCACAAAATTGAATATTTTTACTTTTAATGTGACACACAATCAATTTTTCTGAGCACATATGAAAGAAATTCTGTCATTCAAATGAAATAAATCCTAAAACCCCAACTAAATACTATATTTAACCCCTTATGCCACTTTAAACTTACATAACAATAACAGTATTTGCTCCATACATTTACGAAAAGGTACCTTATGGAAATAAATCTAATAATACATCACTACAAAATATCAATCATATTACAGTTTATCTTTTATGAATAGAAAATATTAATTTACATTAAACTGCCCCAAATTTAATTAGTTCTTCGTCATAATAATCTTAAAAAAGACCAATAATTTGTATGTAATGAAAAGGTACCTTGTGATTAAGTTACATGATGAGGCATGATGATGATGGAACAGTTAGGATAAACTAATAATATTTTGGGGTTAAGATGGTATAAATCGTCTATTTCTTATCAATAATATATTTCGGTTGCTATTGAAGATAAGCGGCATTGAGGTTCAATGACCTCAGATATTCCATAAGGTAATGCGTCGGGTATTGGCATTTTTCAGCAAACCAATGGCTGATTTACTGCATGCGACCAAACCAAATGAAGATTATTCTAGTTAAGAAAGACTTGACGAGAGTAACTTTGGTATAATAGCAGGCTACTTGGATTTGTGATGTCGGTCTATGTACGGTTATAATATTTGCGAGGCGCCCCAACCAGAACTGAAATTATCAAATTAGTTTTGCAGAATGCTAATACAGTTCTCTACCAAACTTCTTTTCCCGTATTGACTAGTTTTTTTGGGAATTTTCAATCTTTTTTCCATAAGGTACCTTTTCTACTAAACTCTGAGACGACATTACTAGGCTTATAACTAACTTATAACAAAAATAAAAACAGGTAAACAAACGTTACGCATTAAGGTTTCAGATCACACAATAAAAAAAAATTGAGCATTTTTTCACCTCTTTACAAAACATTTCATATCTCCGAAACTAGAAACCCTCATAAGGTACCTTTTCCCGTGGAACGTCACATATGAGATATAGTAACATCATTACTTATTCTGTGTACAGTGGAGAAAACATGCAAGTTGACATTTTTCGTTTTAAAATAAAGATAAACAAAACAGTATTTGCCACAAACCGATGTTAAAAAACTTTGCAGTTGTTGGTTGGCATAATACCATCTCTTACAATTTCTCTTCATTAACATTTTATGATACCTTCCTGTTTTTATTTACTTAATTTAATTTTTTACTTTTTATGTGATCGGTACTTCATTTATTTTAGATTTTGGGCTAATATTAGTTTGTTAACCGACTTCCAAATCTCAAAGAAGGAGGTTATCAATTCGGTTGTATGTTTTTTTTATTTTTTTTATGTTTGTTACTCTATATCTCCGTCATTCCTGGACCGATTTTGAAAATTAGTTTTTTGATTGTATGTATATGCATACAGATTGGTTCCGTTTTTGTCAAAACCCAGTTCTGATGATGGGATCCATGAGGAATCGAGGGAACTCCTCAAATTTTAAACGCATACATATAGTGATTTTTGGGTTTTTATCATCAAATTAAGCATACACATTCAAAAAAGTGACATTTGATGAAGTGCAACTGCTGATGATGACCAGAACAGAACTCTTCAACCACGCATAGTTCACGTTTGGCGATTTTTCCTCTTCGTTATGTTTGTTAAGCAAGTCAAGTTTTAAAGCCACATTTTTGTCAAGCTCGAGTTCTAATGATGGGATCCATAAGGAATCGAGGGAACTCCTCAAATATTAAAGGCATAAGTATAGATTTTTTTTGTATTTTCATCATAAAATCAAGCATTTACATTAAAAACTGTCGCATTTGATGAAGTGGAACTGCTGATGATGACCAGAACAAAACTCTTCAACGACGCATAGTACACGTTTGGTGATTTCTAATTTCGATTTTGACTTGGACTGCGACCCGGACTCGGACCCAGAACCGGACTCATACCCGGATCCGGTTCGGACCCGGACTCGGACCCGGACTTGGAATCGAACTCGGACCCGGACTCGGACTCGGACACGGACTCGGACTAGGACCCGGACTCGGACTCAGACTCGGAACCGGACTCGGACTCGGACCCGGACACGGACTCGGACACGGATTCGGACCCGGACTCGGACTCAGACTCGGACCCGGACTCGGACCCGGACCTTGACCCGGAAAACCATTATAATTATTATTATTACACGTAAATTTGTTCACGAAGAAACCGTGTACCGAGTACCGGAGCACACGTATAATTCTTCAAATAAAAATGACAGCTTGATTTGACATTAAATCATATACGCACACGAGAAAGTATACCAGTAGATAAATTGTATTTCAAAAAATAGGGTACATAAATATCAGCTCGCGTCTCCTTTAAATTTGATTTGCTGTTATTTACGGGTCATAATGGTTGAAAACCTCAGTAAACTATCTTAAAACAATACGATTACAGTCGAATTTAAGTATTATGTTCCTTCAAATCAAAACTCGCTTAAAATGAAAAAAGTTTAAAGACTCATCCTTTACTGATTGGGATTAATTTTCATTTTGCGTCATTTTAAAAACGTATTTGACTTCTGTACGTCAATTAATTTTGATGACAATTGTAATCTTGTAATATATTATAGAACTTTTATCTTAAAATATTGCCTATTAACAGGAAGCGTTATGTAATTCGTATAAGTAATACCTGAAAGTCTTGTACCTAGATCTGTAATACCATGGATTGCGACGAATAAATGATTATGATTATGCCGTTCGTTCCGTCTATATGTATAATGCGTGTACGTGCTGTTCTCTGAAAATCTTCAAGAAAAAATAACATCTAGACCAGCACGAAGCACTAGCGAGTTTTTGCGGCTTTGGAGACCGAGATAAAGCTTACAGGCCAATACCGCTGTGGCCTGGTTATTGTTATGTATACCTATGTATCGAATGTTTTTAAAAAAAATTTACTATTAAAAGCAATGTTTTATTTCGATTAGGTCTACATTTTGTGCATATTGTATATCTGAAGTATTTTCGTACTAAACTTGAAACTTTCGTTGAAACTAAATAAAATAATTATTCCTAATATACAGTCACCTGCAATTTATGTTACACAACACACAACGAAGGCCGCAAAAATATCTGACACGATCTTATTTGTAGAACCATAAGAGCATGTCATATATTTTTGCGGCCTTCGAAGAGTAGGAACCGGTCATTATCACCAACTTTGCCCGCATTTAAAAAAAAACACGAATTTCTCAAAAAAAAAACAAATCGTAATTACTTTTTTTGCTCAGCACGTCCATTGTGATCAAACGCATCAGTTTATTTGAAGAAAAAATATTTTTATCGTGTTTTTACCCATTTTTTTGCGTTTTAGAGGGTGGGCAAAGATATCCGGAGTTTTCGCCAACATTGCCCACGTCAATTTGGTATTCAAATACAGCTCGTATGATGATGATGTCTAAGGATCACTGGTTTTGGGCAATCCTACCATTCCCTGTTAATAACTTAGCGATAAGTGTAAAAACTTTTAAATAAATTTGCTGGGCAATGTTGCCTACCCGTTTTTGCTCATTTCCATATAAGGCTCGCCTAAGCATTTTACAAAGGCTAGGGTTGTCACTTTTGATAAAATCTGTTACAATAGTTTAATGGCCAAAAATATGATATTTGCTGTGTTTTTCATTAGTTAACGGGATAAAACATCTAAGTAAAGGATAATAAGACAAATTAAATACATTAATCCAAATCAAAATTTATTAATATAAATTACTAAAAGACATAAACACGAATATAAAACTAAAACTAACTACAATTAAATTAACTAAAACTAAAAATTAAAAATACCTATCAAAATTTGGTGCCCTCGGGAGGGTGCCCAACACGCAGGCAGCGTTCCCGCGCTGGATTGCGATGGCAATTCTCTGCGCGAGAAAGCTGCCCGCGCGGGGGTCGCCCGTTGCCTCCCTCAGCCGTTTCCCGAGCGCCTTATGGAGCATCTGTGCACCTCTGCCCCACGAACCAAGCGTCTCGACGCCAAATGCGACGAATTCGTATTGAGCGCCGAGACAGCTGTATTTAGCTACCTTTTGACGCTCCCGAGTGTCCGCCGCCGCGCCAGCACGCCTGCTGGTCGATGGGACGTAGGACGCCGCTACCGTGTCAGCGCAAGTGGCGTCCCATACCAACGCACGACCCATCTTCCAGGGAATCAATGACATCCCGTCAGGGCGCTTACCGTCGTTCCGCACTATTTGGGGCTCCAGGGCGGCGGGAACGCCGGCACTGACGAGCGCCCTTCTCAGGATGTCATTGAGGGCGGAATGGCGAGACAGGCGGCCGGCACCCGAAGAGCAGGCGAGCCCGTGGTGACCGAGGCTATCCACTTCAGATCCACATGAAGCGCAGTTGTGGTCGGCGCAGACAGCAACACCATTGATTTGGATTAAAAACTATATTTAATAAATTAAAAATTAAATACATTATATATTTATAAACTTACTTTAGTGTACAAACATAACCTTATTTTACATGCGAAGTTGGGTAAATTAGATGAAAGTGACAACCCTAATCCGTTTTTGGTGGTGGGCAATGTTGGTATGGATGCCAAATCACCGGATTACTTTGCTCACCGCTAAAACTCGCTAAAAATTACAAATTAAAGATATCTTATTGATACTGTTTTAACACCCCCTGGCACTGATTAAAATAACCGACTTGGTTTCACATTACATCTCAAAACTTTTTGAAGTGAAAATTTCTTTAGCGGCGTGTAATAGTGCCCTTGCGGCCTATTTGCTGAATAAATGTTGAAGTTTGAAGTTTGCATGCCAAGTTTCGTGCTTTCTGCCGGATGGGACAGGATTTAGGATGGGTCAGACCAGGACCGCATTTTTGCAGGTTCATCTTTTATTAGCAAGTAGAGTCTCCATACTAAATCGAGCTAAGGAGTCGCACTATAAAGAAATATTGAACATTTTCTTTCAAGTTGATATACAGGGTGTCCATGCATTAGGGTATTTATATTCAATATTCAATAATTTATTCATAAAATCAATACAATTTTACACGTCAATGGTATTTAGAACCAGTATACAAAGTATCATAACAAATTACGATTTTTTTACTTTGGAGCAACCTGTATGTGTTAGTAGCTCCTGAGGTAATAAATAGTATGACTAGATTTTGCCCTGTGCGCGGGGCCCGAGGGCCCCGCGGTCTTCTTGTAGTTTGTTGTTGGTGCAGTTGTTTTTGTTGTAGTAGTAGTAGTAGTAGTAGTTTGTTTTCCAAAGGGAAAAAGAAATAAAGTTGTACTTTTGCTAGGACGAAAAGATCCGCGTGAAAGCACTACATTCCCGCAGCTCGGCCTGGCCTCGCGTGCTTGGGAACTCGTAAGGGACGCTCCGGGCCTTCGGCCCTACGCGGAGCTCGGCCTTCGTCCTTCACTGGGTTTCGAAGCTCAGCGTCGGGCCTTCGGCCCGCCGCTTCGCTTATTAAAACAGTTGGGAGGGTTGGTTTTGCTTCGGGGCTTAAGCGGGAAGTTGGAGCTTAAACACGACCCAATAGGAAAAGTGTCTTAGACAAGCGAAACGGCGGGCCGAAGGCCGAAGGCCGTAGGCCAACTTCCCCCTCTCGTGTGACGCTTCGGGCCTTCGGCCCTATGCGGAGCTCGGCCTTCGGCCTTCGCGAGCCTCGACGCTTTGCCGTCGGGCCTTCGGCCCGCCGGCTTCGCTTATCAAGACAGTTGACTTTGTAGAACGCTTGGGGGAACTGCATTCACGCAGCTCGGCCTTCGGCCTCGCGTTTTGGGAGTCGGGGTGGAGGCTCCGGGCCTTCGGCCCTCCGCCGGGGTCGGCCTTCGGCCTCCCGGCCTGAAGCTCGCCCTTCGGGCTCGCTTAACACACTTTTTGTATAGGATTTTGCTTTGTTCGTCATTCCCGCAGCTCGGCCTTCGGCCTCGCCCAAAATTACTGGGGGCGGGGCACGCTTGGATATTCGGGGTGAAGCTCCGGGCCTGACGGCCCTACGCGGGGTCGGCCTCCGGCCTCCCGGCCTGAAGCTCGCCCTTCGGGCTCGCTTAACCTACTTGGAAATTTGAATTTTGCCCTTGTCGCCCGCCATTTTGGATTTTTCCAAAAATTTTTTTTACATGGTAATGCTGGGCCCCCTAGCTCGCCGCATGCCAAATCTCAGTGCACTCGGACCAACTTGAAAAATTAAAAAAAAAAGTCGGCCATTTTGAAAATTTTTAAATGCAGTTTATTTTGTCTCGGGGCCCTCTATGACATTTGGTCGAGCACCCCCCACCTATCTCGCACCGTTTAAAAGTTGCCATACAAAATAAAAGGGGCCATTTTTTCCGCCATCTTGGATTTTTTCGAAAATTTTTTTCCCATACGAATCTAGAGGACCCCGAGATTCCGTGACCAAAATTTCAGCGCGCTAGGACAAACTTGAAAAAATTAAAAAAAAAAGTCAGCCATTTTGAAAAAAAATGGCGGCGTCAAAAACTGCCAGGGTCCCTCTATGACATTTGGTCGAGCACCCCCCACCTACCTCCCACCGTTTGGCCGGACCGTCGAACATTTTTCTGACCGGAAGCGGTAGGCCAAAAGTCGGAATTTTCTGAAGTCACGAGACCGCCCTCTATACGACCGTACCAAAGTCTAACACCACACGAACCTCCTTCTGGGAGAACAATCATTAGTGTCCGACCGAAACATGTTTTTTTGCCGAAACCGAAACCGAAACCGAATGTTCGGCTTTGGCTCTAGTTTCGGCCGAAACCGAAACCGAAACCGAACCTTTTGTAGACTTGTTAAAATCGTTGAAAAAATGTCATAAAACCGCTTTTACACCCATATTATGGGGCTGTCAACACCCAATGTCCTTGAAATTGATGTTACTTAAGCAGTTTTTTAAGAAAATTACTAGAGTTAGACCAAGATAATTCTGCAACGATTTTGATAACACACGCAGTGCAAGTGTTATTTTAAACGTCAAAACTTCTATGAAATTATGACGTATAAATAACATTTGCACTAGTTGCACTGCGTATGCTATCAAAATAATTGCATAATTTTCTTAGTCCAACTCTATTCATTCACCATCAGTCAAGCTAACATGTAGATACAGGGTCAACCAAAAACGCGAGCGCAGCGAGCGCGAAATTTTTTGCTAAAATATCACAAGGCCGGGTACCGATCTTCACCTGGGCCTAAAAGTCCGAAGTGTCCCAGTGAGGCGAACTTTCATGAGAAGTCAAAGCTGCGCTTCAGGCTTCAGGATAAGTAGTTGAGCACAGACTCCAACCAATGTCCATTGTATTAAAAAGCGAGATATTTCCTTGAGCGCTGGTGGCCTAGCGGTAAGAGCGTGCGACTTTCAATCCGAAGGTCGCAGGTATAAACCCCAGCTCGTACCAATGAGTTTTTCGGAACTTACAGGTATACGAAATATCATTTGATATTTACTATTTGCTTTTCGGTGAAGGAAAAACATCGCGAGGGAGCCGGACTAGTCCCAATAAGGCCTAGTTTACTCTCTGGGTTCGAAGGTCAGTCTGATGGCAGTCGCTTTCGTAAAAACTAGTGCCTACGCCAATTCTTGGGATTAGTTGTCAATTGGACCCCAGGCTCCCATGAGCCGTGGCAAAAATTCCGGGATTACGCGAGGAAGATGATGAGTTTTCTTATTATTCCTTTGCCCAGGCCCAGTAACATGCGACAGTGCTATCTCATTAACTCCGATACAATTTGACAGTGTGCACGTTATAGGTATTAACAGCCTCTTAAGACTGCGTCTAGTGGCGCCCTCATTAGTGGAATTGTGTTTTGATAATAAACCAATTAATTACTGTACCTATACATGAATCAGTATATGTAGGTACATATTAATATTGTTGTCCTACTTATTCCCCAACTTTTGGTCTTTGTCACATAGTTTAGTTTCATAGTACGAAGTACCATTTCGTATGTTTCGGCCCGGCCGAAAGGTTCGGCCGTTTTTTGGTCGAAACCGAAACTACAGCCGAAACATGATTTTTTGGCCGAAACTGGCCGAAACCGAAACCGAAACCGAACCTTCGGTCGGACACTAACAATCATGTCAATTAATCAGTCGTGTTGCAGCTTTAAATAAGATTAATTATTAATTATTAAATTATTAAATTAAATTAAATTAATTAAAACTTTCTTCGACCGTTTTGATTATCTTTTTTATTTATTTATTTTATTTATTTATTTATTTAAACTTTATTGCACAAAATACAAATAAAATGTACAAATGGCGGACTTAATGACATTAATAAGGGGCTGTCCATAAATTACGTCATCGATTTTTGACCCCCCCCCTATAATCATCCAAAAATCATGCTTCAAATGACCCCATTTCCTCCTACTTCATGCTACCGTCATCCGATGTCCAGACCCCCCCCCCCCTAATTTGAAATGACGTAATTTATGAATAGCCCCTAAGATTCTGACTTTTGACAAATGTCATCATTGCCGCACATTTTCAAACAAATTGTCAAAAGCACTGCCAATGATTAATACAGTATGTTTCTTTTTGTTGTCGATTATTGGAATTAACTTTTGTTTGATAATTTAATGTTTTATCTTTTGTTCTAATTAAAAAGAAATTACCGTTAGAGCATTTCTGAGAAGTAACCCTATGTGGGATTTCAGGGTTTGTCCAATGGCTAAGGTCACCCTGTATTTAAAAACGTAAACGTTAAAGTTTTTGGGATATATGTATAGTAGACTATTTATACTCCACATTGATACCATAAGAAGTTAATAAAACTGCCTGAAAGTTAGAGAGGACTATGGAGGAGATTACTGTTTACTAGCTTTTGACTTAACTCCTGGCCCCTGTTTCACCAACGTGACAGGTGCGACGAATTGTAAAATCACTGTTGCTGACGTCACAGGCATCCATGAACTACGGTTACCGCTTACCATCGGGCGGGCCGTATTCCTGTTTGCCACCATCATTGTATTATTAAAAAAAAACTTTATGATATCGGAAAAAAAACAGATATTTCTCTTGCTAAGTTTATGACAATTGTCACAGAAACACTGCAATTGTCACGAAATTCCGACATATAACTCATTACCTGTCAAGAATTACCTGCAATTCTTCTAGATCTTTGACAATTGTCAGAAACTTCACAGGAGAAATATCTGTTTTTTCCGATATAATAAAGTTTTTTTTTAATAATACAATGATGGTGGCAAACAGGAATACGGCCCGCCCGATGGTAAGTGGTAATCGTAGCCCATGGATGCCTGTGACGTCAGCGATAGTGATTTTACAATTCGTCGCACCTGTCACCGATGTGAAATTGGGGCCTGGCCTCTATTTCACTACGGTGGCAGGTGCGACACTTGTCGACATCACAGTTGGTACTGACGTTACAGGCCTCCATAGGCTACGGTAACCGCTTACCATCAGACGGGCGGTGTGCTTGTTTGCCACCAACATGTTAATAAAATAAAAACTCCATTATATCGCCAAATACTAAGTACTTATTTTGCGAAGCTAATGACAATTGTCACAAGAAACACGACAATTGTCGGTAATTCTTGACAGCAAATGAGTTCTGTGTAACACTATATGAGTAAAATGAATATAGGCGTGGAATCGAATGTATTTGCAGCCAACAAAATGCCAATGTTTGTTCAGCTACCTGTTCACCTGTTTAAATTGCTTATTATCAATTTAGATCCGGATTTTAAACCTGGCTGACATCGGATAGCCATTTATATTGATGTCAATGGTGTTGGTGAATATTTTAATTCATTCGGGCGAAAACCGGAAGGTTGGTTGGGTATCATAAAATGTTCATGGAGAGAAATTGTAAAGGCCCCAGTACACAATAGGCCATTGCCGGCCACTCCAAGGGACGCAGCCATGCGGTAGAATGAGATAGCAATATCATTTGCTCCCTCTAACGCATAAATGCGTCCCTTGGAATGGCCGGCGATGGCCCATTGTGTACTGGGGCCTTAAGATATGGTATTGTAATCAACAACTGCAAAGTTTTTTTTACATCGGTTTGTGGCAAATACTGATTAGTTTATCTTTATTTTAAAACGAAAAATGTCAACTTGCATGTTTTCTCCACTGTACACAGAATAAGTAATGATGTTACTATATCTCATATGTTCAGAAATTACTTGAATAAACTTATTATCCTATATAAAATGTGTGTTTTTATATTTCTAAACCCAGTTTCTAAGTAGATTGCACATACATTATAGTCACATTAAAATTCCATTTTGCGAAATAAAGAATTCAACATTTAACTTTGCAAAAGTAGATAATTGTTATTAGAATATTTTCTAAAAGCAATAAAAATAGATTAGGTTAGATTCGAGCTACAATGACATTAGGTTGGGTTCAAGGTAAGGTTGCAGGGCCTCAACAAGGGAAAAAAAGGGGGAGGGACTGTTGGCCTGGCTAAGTGAGCCAGAACTCACCCACTACTCCCTACTACTGCCGTAAGCAGGTAATGAATTCCCAATGTATTAGGTATAGGTTTAATAAATTATAAATATATTATTTCATTAATAACATAATAATATACAAATATGTAAAAGCATAAAGTAATAAATAAGCCTACAGTAATCACGTATACCGGTCCCACGGATGCAGATGTTGCTTACATAATCTCGTCTGTCAAGGAGTTTCGGCAGGAAAGGCCTTGGCAGACTTAAAAATTTCCGAAATGAGGGTTCATACCTACCGACTGGAATTGGTTTCATGGAGGTATCAGATGGGTTAATGTAGGGTAACTGATGTACACCTTGCTAACATAATCTCGTCTGCCAAGGTGTTTCGGCAGGAAAAGCCTTGGCAGACTTATATATTCATGAAATGAGGGTTCATACCTACCGACTGGAATTGGTTTCATGGCGGTATCAGATGGGTTAGTGTACGGTAACCGATGGTCATCTTGCTTATAATCTCGTCTGCCAAGGTGTTTCGGCAGGAAAAACCTTGGCAGACTTATATATTCCTAAAATGGGGGTTCATACCTACCGAATGGAATTGGTTTCATGGTGGTATCAGATGGGTTAGTGTAGGGTAACCGATGGCGACCTTGCTTACATAATCTCGTCTGCCATGGTGTTTCGGCAGGAAAAGCCTTGGCAGACTTATATATTCCTGACATGAGAGTTCATACCTACCGACTGGCATTGGTTTCATGGTGGTATCAGATGGGTTAATTTAGGGGTCCCGATGGTCACCTTTGAGAGCGTCTGCCAAGCACTTCCGGCAAAAAAAATAGTGGCAGACTTCGCTTTTCTGTGTCTACATGTAAATTTCTAACTGCTGCCATAACTACTATCTCGGTATCAGATGGGTTAAATCAGCCCCTTTTTTCGCACCGGAAGTGGCCTTCTTTTTCGTACTTTCGGCTAGTTCCGCCGTGGCAGACTATCGAATTCGGACTTAGCATAACTTTTCTGGGAAACCATTGTGCATTTCATCGTGGTATCAAGTCGGTTAGAAATTTTGCGGCCGGCTCTTCTACCACACCCCATTTTGGTAGTATATGCCGGACTTGCCTTTGTTTTATAAAAATGGTGTTTATTTCGAATTTGAACCGTATATTAACAAGTTTAAAAGACACTTTTCATTGTCTTGATCCGTTCTTTTTAGAAATTTGACTACGAACATATACGCACCCATAGATTGGCTGATATCATACCTAGACGGACTTCCCTTAAACTGCACGGGAATCCGTCTACTCGCCGAATTTTAAAAAATGGCATTGTTTTTGCTTAAATTGTGCTTGAAATGATCTGTCACTAAGGCTAAACTATTAATTATTAAATTCTTCATCGTATGCGATTACAAGCAGTAACATAGGTGAATAATTAACGGAACTAGATCACTCCAAAGTCAAAAAAAATAAAGTATGCCGGACTTCGCCACATTGATCTTACCTATATGTTTTATTAGAAAATACATTGTAAATTTAATGTGCATTTAACCTAGTGGTTATATTACGTACTTATCTAATTGCACACATTCGCTACAGTAATAGCTGATAGCAGGCTGGCAATTTACCATGTCATATGAGTATATGGGCATTGCCATGTTGCATTTACGCGGTTATCATACTGATGCGAATTCGCACGCGTTTCGGTGTATGAGCGTGACAGCGCTATGCGCGTATATACTGATGTCCCGCTGGCACATCGGAGCGACGTGCAAATCCGCATCCAATGTGAAGATCGCCTTAGTCTCGTATTTATTTTATTTGGACTTATGATGAATGATGATATAAAAAATATTTGTGGTTACAAAGAGGAAGACGAGGTTTAAAGTAGGTTGGTGTATTCAGGGGGCCGATTTTTGAATTTCCACCGCTCGATTTCGTTCGAGTTTCGAGTATTTCGTTCAATAATATCTGCAGTACCCGGCATTTAAATTCTACTAATAGAATTGAAAACGAGTGGTCAATACCACTCGATTCCCAATTTCTATTGCTCGTATTTCAAAAACCAGCATTACGCTGTTTTCCACCGATTTTCGAGTGACGAAATCGAGCACTTGAAATTCAAAAATCGCCCCCTGGGCCATCCTGTATATTCGGAAATATATTTATAAGCATGTAGATTAGCAGCACCAGTTCTAGATTAAAAGCAATTTTTGTTAAACCTGGTTATAAAGAGTATAGTTGCATTACTGTATCTAATTTATCTATAAGTACATGTTAGGAGTGTAAACTGATAAATGCATTAATTTTTAAAATAAAAATGCAAACCTGACTGTGAATGTGTTCAATAGTTAGTAGAAAAGACAGTATCTACATTGAATCTAATTGCCTAATGATAAATAAAAATGGCTGACCCAAGCATGGGAAAAACAATGAAAAATTCTACCCAAATTGTCTAAAGATACAAGTAATCAATAATTACTTACAATACACTTCATTGGGCACCAAACGGAATTTTACATGAAAAGAAATGAAATTGAATGGAATTTAACAGGAAGCTTTATGGATCTAAAGGTTCTCTTGATGTTTCTACAAAATGTCTGAATTGGGTAAGTAAATAACAAATTAATACTTCACCAACAACTTTACTGAAGATTTGACTATCTAACATAATATCTGATGTCTTTTGACAGAAATACAGTACCTATTCATGTCTCATTAACATAATATATATATATCTAATCAAGACTGCTACATCTGGTGCTGGAGATCAAAGGCACACAATTTTTTTTCATATTTTACTTCCCCTGCTTAAAAAGTAAAAAAAAAAAACATGTATATATTTGGTGCATTCCATTTATAGTAAGCCAGGTGGTTGAGAAATCGAGGATCATCCCAGTATTGATAAACCAACGTCTGGCAACCCTAACCCAATTAAAAGACTTTTTGTAAGAAATATTCAAAGAGAATCCAACTGGATGTGTCGTTTATTTGCTTGTTGGATTAACTATTGATACAATTTCATCTCTATTCTAGCTTGTTAGTAGGTACTACATTCACATGCTTGAAATGGATGCTTTCAATACAACAATAGTGATAGTATTTGTAACTTTAGTCATTGAAACACCAAAGCTATGACAATTTTGATAAATATTAAATATCTAAATTATTATAGCATTGGCATTTTCTTGTGAATTGGTAGTTCAGTAAATCACATGACTCTCCTAAGGCCATCCATCTTCTTCTTCTTCTTCTTTATTAGGGGCTATATAAGGCTCCAAAGCCTATGCATCACTGCGACCATTCCTGATCTATTGTGATCGCCACCTACTACAACTCTCGATCCAACCCTGCAACTTCAAATAGCTGCAGGATTCTTTTGGTCTCGAGAGACTTTACCTCCTCCGGGCGTAATATGTGTCCGCCCAAGATTAGGTCACGAGTATGCATTAGGCAAGGGCACTCTGTGAGGATGTGCAAGGGCGTCTCCTCTGCCTCCATGCAGAGTCTGCACCACCCTATGTCACGTTTCCCCATGGTGTGCATGTGCTTATTTAGGCCGCAATGCCCGGTAAGCTCCCTTACCAAGTTGCGCAGTTGGTTCCTAGACAGCGCGTTCGAAGACGCCTTTTTGCTGAAAGCCTTGATAAGGGGCTATTCATAAATTACGTCATTTCAAATTAGGGGGGGGGGTCTGGACATCGGATGATGGTAGCATGACGTAGGAGGAAACGGGGTCATTCGAAGCATGATTTTTGGATGATTTTAGAGGGGGGGGGGGGGTCAAAAATCGTCAAAAAACGATGACGTAATTTATGGACAGCCCCTAAGCGCTTTGGAATGGTTCAAACCTAGGCCATCCATACAAAAAAATGGTTTTGAATTTAAAATAATAATAGGGGAAATCAAGTTGAAGTTCTATTGATATAAAATGGAACAATATTGTTCAAATTGAAAAAAAAAACTTGATTTAACAATAGTTTTTTTTCCTTAAGGAAGAAAGTTAGAATACCTTAGGAGGATTACAGTAGATTCCATGTATAATGCCATTCAATCCACTTATTATTTACATTAGTTAAACTAAGGAGTAATCTATGGAAAATAATATTTGAGTAAATCAATACTAATAAACACATAATTGCTGCAGCAACGGGTTGATATGCAGATGCAGTATGATTAATTGCATTATAACAAATGACCACAGCTAAAGTGTTAATAGTATAACTGAGTCATAGTAGCCTTATAATTAAAGGACTCTGCTCATATTTTTGAAGTATTAGTCTCGGGAAAAATATAAATGCATCATACTTTCGTCTATACGAGTAGAGTGTGGCGGAAGCCACAAGTTTGAGCAGCTCAGTCAGAAACACCACCAGGGTTGTGTTATACGAATATCCTCCATTTGCGTTCTTAGATGCAGTCACGAGCACACCTGAAACGTAACACAAAACAAACATTCATGTTTGTAACAAAAAGTAAAACTCAATGTTCAATCGCCTATTGTCGTACTGTAGGTAAATACAAATTCCAGGAAAGAGGAGAGGAAGTATGTATCGATAACGCTATGGTACATTAAGTCTGAAGTTTTTGATAAGGACAAATAGCCTACAACGAATAGTGTATATATAATGATTATAATGAAACTTACCTTGAAATACAAATAATATTATGTACAAAGCAAATACAATAAATCCCTCTTTATTGGGGAATAAGTTTTGGAGTGCTTTCATTTTAAGTCCATCACTTCCCGTTCACACACTGCAACTAACTACAAAAATTAAATTTAAATTATTTACAGATCCGGATTTTCCGAAACGAGTCGCGAACTCGCAACTCGCGAAGGAAACAAAAACAAACAAATGAGCAAGATAGGAGACCTAGAGTGGTCCGAATTGAAGAAGGGTCTCGCGAAAAATATACTATGCCAATGATAAACTTTTAATCCGATGAATGAAAAAAAAAACAAATCAGCTGAAATATACTACTTTAATAAGAATTATTTATCGATAAATAAGATTTCAAGAAGTTTGTGATATTAGGTAAACAAAATTCAGCTATCACTTAAATCTAGCTTCCTTTACCATGTTTTGGACCGTGGTCATGTGACATGTCACAATGACATTTGTAGGTATTCAAGACATTGTTTTAACAGCCTTGAGCATCACATTTTTTAAGCAAATAATAATCGATTATTTTGCTTATTCTACCTTAGTCCATTCTGTAGTCATTTAATGACAGTTGGACACAGCTGACAATTTAGAACTGTCATACATGGCATTGATTTTATTGTGGTGTTGAAATTTCCCAAAAATGAAATAAGTAGATTGTTCATGAGCACGGGTGATATCTAACCAACCATCGCCATTAATATTATAGTTTCCGAGATTTAAGCAGTGGTTGAAAAACAACAATAGTGATTTGGGCCTGCCTATTACAATCACAATGGAAGAAGACGACAGCACTTGGTAAATAAATAGACGCAATTGGTTGTCGAATAATGCAGTTCTTTAATATCATACCTATGCTTAATATCATGCTAATACAATAAAGACATTTATCTTTCCCTTAATTATAGGTATATCGAGTATGACCTAATTGATTAAGACTTACATTGTATGACTGCACGGCAAGACATTTCTTATCTTTTTCGCTTCCGTGACGCGATAGGCAGTAAACGCGTTAAATTAAAAGTGTTTAATTACATTTTCAGGTTGATTGAACTAGAGTCGGCGCTTCTCGATGGATGCTCTGCTCACGAAATAAACATTCTTACAAAAGGTAAAAAGATTCCAGAAAGTCTGCGTCCTGACGTGTGGCTCCTCTGTCTCAACTGCCAAGATGCTAGCAATCAGTTATTGCTCTTTGATGAAATCTTTGATTTGACCAATCAGAATGAACTGAGAGATGATGTGAAGAAGTTTGTAAAAAGTCTGGGTAATGATGATGATGACAAGCTCTCAGTAATTTCTGATATTGAATCAATTATCACATTTTACTGCAAGTCCAAATCCATTCAATACACCTCCAATAATGGTTGGATTGAAATTTTATTGCCATTATTGAGTTTAAAATTACCAAGGGCAGATACATACAATTTGTTTGAAAAAGTGATAAATCTATACATTCCAAAAGGCTGTACCAAAAATGGTGTACCATTCCATATACTGCGATTGGTTTTACAATATCATGACCCGGAGCTGTGTTCATTCTTGGATACTAAGAGGATAACTCCCGAGCAGTACTGCCTGCCGTGGCTCAGGTCTCTCTTTGCTGGAACATGCAGTCTGGATGTCGTTCTCTTCATGTGGGACTTATATTTTCAGAGATCTGATCCCTTCTTCATTTTCTTTCTCTGTCTTATTATGATAATAAACTCCAGAGAACAACTGCTCCAAATGAAGAATGAAGACAAATCTGAAATCATAGAAACTATGAGCAGAATGCCGGCAGATTTGGAAGCGCCAGATGTTTCAGATTTTTGCTCATTAGCTCATTACTATTCTTTAAAAACACCAGTTTCATTCAGAGATGATGTCCTAGATGTATTGTTTTCAACCAACGGCCTTGAGATTAATTCAAAACTTTATTCTCAAGCCCTCTGTCTTCCAGTAGCAGTCCATGAACTGATAGAGAGTGCCACAGTAGATGCGTCAGACATTGATAGTGTTAAGTACTTCTTGGTTGATTGCCGGCCAGCAGAGCAATACAATGCTGGGCACTTATCTACTGCCTTCCATTTGGACTGCAATCTCATGCTCCAAGAACCTAATGCATTCAATACTGCAGTACAAGGTTTACTCAATGCACAGACACAGGCTTTGGCCGCAGGATCATTGGCAGCCGGTGAACATCTTTGTTTCGTTGGTTCTGGAAGGACAGAGGAGGATAGCTATGCACACATGGTGATAGCGTCATTCTTAAAAAGGAATACCAAATATATCTCAATGCTGGATGGTGGATTTGTAGCTATACATGACTACTTTGGTCCCCACATGACGGATTGTTTGGAAGAACACAACCCAGCCTCATGTCTAGTCTGTGCCCCGCAAAACAACAATGAAGGAGTTGAATCAAACCAAAGTAACACGAGAGACAATGCACCTGCTATACAGTTGTTTAGTAAACTTTCATCAGCAATGAAGGCTAAAAGCCAAGAAGTAAAAGGAAAGTTGATAGAATACATTGTGAATCCAAATGCTACTGCAGGCACAGGGGAATGGCATGTTTCTGCGAGCGACAGGAAAGAACAGAGGTACCGGAATGTTCCTCCGGTGTTCAGTATTAATGACGAAGATGATGATTCTCGTTCAGATTCTAGAAAGGACTTGACAGACTCAGATATTTTGGAAGAAACTGTGGACCTTAACACATTCCTAAAAGAGCACAATGTCGTCGATAATTTCTTGTGTCAAGAAGTTCTATTGAATGGTTACATGTATGACTCATGCCTAGTTGTTACCGAGACACATTTAATAGTTCTGCGAGACATTCCAAACAAGCGTGGCATGTACAAGGTGCTGTCTCGAAGGCCGCTGTCGACCATTGTGAAGATAACGGCGAAAAAGCGGCACCCAGAACTAATTACATTCAAGTATGGGGTGCCCGACGGAGATAACTTGCTAATTAAGGATATGGATCGCTTTTTGATACCCAACGCTTCGCTGGCGACTAAAGTGGTGTCTAACCAGATAGTCCAACAGTTGGACAGCAAATAAACCATTTGGATGTAGAATGATTCCTAAAGGTAATATAAATTCGCCTCAGTATTCGATTTCGAACCCAATTAGTGTATTATAAGCTTTATTGTTATTATTGTCCTTGCTGAGGAAAATCTAGAATTGGATCTTAATTTTTTTAAATTATTAAAGCATTCATAACTATTCGATAGTCTGCCTAACGAAATTTAGAGCACTTAGGTACTTTTTTATAAAATGTTTATGTGATTACATGGTAAAACACTCACTTTGCTTTCATTTGCACATATTTGATGTTAATTACTATTTTGAAACATAGCTAAGCTACGTATTTAATATTAAAACTAGTAACTAGTTTTAGTGCTTATGCTTAGTGCAAGTATATAAGTTCCTACTTCAGAATTAAACTTCAACCGTTTTAAAGCATCGAAAATGGGTACATAGGAATCCATAGGTATTTTCGTTTTTATTGTTTTTCATTGTAGTTACCATCCTTTGCATTAATAGGTAAAACTATGACTTAGATGTAGATGTAGATGTAGATGTAGTGTAGGGACGCCTGGCCGGAAGCAGGCGGGCTGTCGATCGCGTGTCGCGTTCATTCAGCCCGATTCCCTGGAGTCGGAGCTGCAGGTTACTGTCCCGGCGGCATTCCCTCACCATTCTCCTCAAATCTTCTTGTTTTCCTGCAGAACAGAAGGACATCTTTGAGTTCGACGTCCTTTAGTTCGTTCTCTTTTAGTGTGTCTTTGCCGAATGTATTATATCGCGGTGCCGCATACATAATACATTCCGCTAGTAGGTGTAAGCTAGTCTCCTCCTTACCACAGTGTGGACAGGAGGCATCTCTGCTAATCTCCATTATCTTAAGGTGTCTATTGAGAGTGTTATGACCTGTAATGATACCTGTCAGAAGTCTCAGACTGCTCTTACCTAGTTTCAGAAGATACCTGGTTCTCCTGTGATCTATGCCTTTGATCATCATCTTCGACTGTCTACATCCAGTTTCTTCTTCCCATTCTCTTTGTGCTTCCATCTCTTTTACCTTCTCTATGACTCCCTTCGTGACGTCCGCTGACATAGGTAGAGCCGGTTCCGGACCAATGTGATCCGTTTCCGCCCCCATCCTTGCCATCTCGTCCGCTTTCTCATTACCCGTCACTCCTTGGTGTCCTGGTACCCATGCCACCGTGACGCTTCTTCGTTTGCCTATCGAGTTAAGCTCCTCCCGACAAAAAACTATAACTTAAGTATTTATGAATAATTAACTTGAATAACCCCTAAGTACCTATTAGGTAACTCTAACAATTTATAACGAGTCCTTGCAAGTTTAAAAAATAGAGCGTTATGTGAATGAGAAATCAATAATTATTAAATTATTCAGTCTAATTATGCATTTATTTCGATGTGTCTATGTTATAAAAGAGTCTGATTGTGAATATTTTTTTATACTAGTACTTATTATAGCTAGTTCTCTTAGCTTGACTTTAGTTTTTTTAATATGTATATTGTATATTAACTGTACACACCTAATTTAAGCCAACATCTTGCGTCTACCATTCCAATTTTGCACAACTGTATTACCTATCTTCTATGTTAGAAGTTGTAACAATTTTAGCACATGTTTATTGAATTTACATGCTTTGTTATCACGAATACCAATAATAATCTATGAGCTAGCACTTCTACAATAAACCTTTATGTATCTATTAGACAGTAATATCTAAATATATATCTTTTTATTACCTACCTATATGTAATATTGTCAAGGGTCAGACACACAACCGTACATGAGATAAAAACGAAAAAAATCGTGTTAGACCTATTTCAAATTATGATTTGGTATGCGTAGTATGAGTTGTCGTGCTCATAGATGGCGTGGCGTTACAACTCTGTCAAAGTAACATTCATGATTTAAAGTGAGGTTTGTATTAGCTACCAATGACGTTGGCGTGAGCATAACATTTTTGCATATTAGATAATGGCGGTAAACAATCGCAGTCAATTATTCAAATGCTTTTAAATGCGAATTACTAGCAAATGTACAAGTGTATATTGTATTGAAAATTCTTTTGTTATGTAGAAAATTGTCTATGTCAGAAAATATAGCATACCTACACTATGATACGAACTATGTACATAATTATTAGGTACATTTTTAATTATTCAATAAATTATTCTTGCGTTACTGAGTTTAGACTTTTCATATAACTACATTATGAACCCTGTTTATTTTTATTAACTATACATGTTATTATGATTTTAGTTTCCTCCCACATCCCCCACTAACCCGGGGTTAACCGGTTAAACCGTTAACCCAGTGTCAAATTGTACTCTTGTAGCCACGGTAACTCCGGGGTCCTTTATCACCAGTGATCGTTAATTTTCCAGCAATTTTGGTGCAGCATAGTAAAAATAAAGGATTTTCTTCATTTTTTTTCTAGGGAGAGGATTGGTTAAGGTTAATATTACTGTTATTAACCCTAATTATCTATTCCATCTAGAGTAGGGCATACAGATGCTTTTAACCAACAATGCTGCACCAAAATTGCTGGAAAATTAACGATCACTGTTTATCACACATAACCACAGTTCAATCCGGGTGCAGTGCGAAAGAAGATAAGTAATAAGGTTATAGATTCAGGTGTGTACTTTACGAGTAGACAAAAACGGGCTCTGTTACCTGTTACTTTACAAACTTATATTATGACTTGCTACGGTCTCTGTACCTAATCAAATCCAGGCATTTCTGGTTTTCTAATTGAGTAAAAATAAGAATTATAGCATTATAGTCGGCGTTAAAAGCCCGTACCAAAAACAGATTGAGCTTTACTACCTACCTACTTACTTTTCCCCCCAAACCCCGAAAACTGAAAAATATTATGGCTCCGCCGTAGAAAACATGATCTATGTACCTATATCTGATTATCTAAAATATTTGCAACAGCGAATTTTTTTCGCGAATCGGGGTTCATTATCCCATTGTAAAAGTTGTATGACCTGCCTGTATAACCTTGTAAATATGGCTAACGGTCAGTGGTGTAGCTAGGCGTGGGGAAGTGGGCCGCGTCGTCCACGGCCTCGCGCCCCTAAGGGAGGCCTCGCGCGAGGCCCCTTCGAGCACACTGAAAGAAAAGGGCCTCGTAGATGCGATTTCGCCCACGGCTAGATTCTACGCCACTGCTAAAGGTTGAAAAAACACTGTACACAAGGAGAGGTGTGTACATTAGCGTAGGTATTTATAAAATAAAACAACCACTTTATTGTAACTGATAATTTTTTTTTAATCCTTAATTTAGTCATTAAGTTAGATGATTCGAAATGTTTAATTACATAGAGAGCCCTCAAAAAGAGTGGATAATGTAGACAGAGTTATTTACAAAGTTTTAAATATTAAGCTTAACACTAAACTGTTTGATATGTATCCGTTGCGATTCAGGCATCATATTAATAAATATACATAGATAGGTATTATACAGTTAGCGCCAAAGTTAGGTATCTATCTCTTGAAAGACAAAGTTGTGTCCGACCGAAACTGTTTTTTTTTACCGAAACTGAAACCCAAGGGTTTTGTTCTAGTTTTGGTTGAAACCAAGCCTTCGGCCGAAACATGATTTTAATGCCGAAAGTTGCCGAAACGGAAACCGAAACTTCGGCCCGACACTGCCGAAAATACAGTTTCGGGGCGGCGCGGCCGAAAGTATCGGCAGTTTGTTGGCCGAAACCGAACCTTCGGACGAAGAAACATGATTTTTAAATTTTCGGTCGGACACTATTTGAGACACAACTCTCTTCTATTTTTCAAAAATTTACAGTACCTAGCTACCAGTACTCGTGTAGGTACTGTAAATTTTTGTAACAATAACTCGTGTTCAGTTCAAAATAATTTCGAACTCTTGGTCCGCGCCCACGCAGATATTATTGAGGCTTACCTATTGTATTTCAGTTCTATCTAGTTTTTTCGTTGACTAAAATCACAAGTAGGTAGTGTAGGTACCTAATGACATGTTTGTTACTTATAATAATGCACTGATCATAGGATAGGTGCAGACACTATCGAACAGGTAATTATGTACCTATATGATTTTTTATATTGTCTTAGCATTAGAAAACACTTCACAGATGCACAGACAGAAAGCATGAGGTTATTTTATTACACATTTATGTAAATTTATGAAATAACATGTCTGAATGTCATATTAAGTGTCTGATAAAAACCTCGTGCCCTCGTGGCCTCGTCGGCTTGGACTTTCGGCGGCGGCGGCAACCATAGGTTGGAGCGAGAGCGAGACAGCGATCGGACCTTTCATTCCCACCTATGACGCGCAAAGTCGTGGCCGGGCCATAAGAAATGCTTAGCATATCGCTACTATTTATTTAACTTATAAAATATCATTTAATAAAAACCACAACGTCTTCTGCATTTTTATATTTCTATGAAAATTGTATACCTAACTAATTGATAGTGTCCAAGCACCTAGTGATTAAGAGTCACACGAACATAGCCGCCGCTATACAATCGAAATTACGCAATCATTTTAAAACTACACATTGAAAATTGCACATTCATGTAACATACCGATATCTATGGCTGGTACTAGTTTCCGTTGCTAGAAAATTGTAATAAGGTAAATATGGATAATTCCGTCATAGGGGCTATTCCGCCCACTAGCGTACAAATAAATTAGAACCAGTAGAAGTTTTACATACAAAACTTCTATTTGCTTTCACTCTATTTTATTTGTATAACCATTTTTAGCAACGAAAACTAGTACCTACCTACCTACCAGATATATTTTACTTTAATGTTCTTGCCAAGTTTCATGTCGTTTTAAAATGAGACTTTTATATGGGAGCGGTTTTTCGGCGGCGCGTTCGAGTGACTCTTAAGGTTAAATTTATCTTAGGTGTTAGAATTAACTATGTAAATCTTATGCTCAATGAACCATAGCTCTGATAACCTATTATATCATAAACAAATGAATGGCAGTCATTATCACATTACTTAGGAAGTGAAAATGTAATATTTTACAAGATGGTGTCAAAAAATCAATTTTCTAAATATTAGTATATCGGCGTGGCTAGTCATATTGAATTATTTAAATATTAAAGAGCAATGAATAACTATAGGCATGCGTATAATTTGTACACAAAATTAAACCTAAATTTTAAATAGGTACTACAGTTGTATTACTGTAAGTTCATAATTGACAGATAGTTTGTCTCAAAATATCAGTAGGTATGTACTCGTAGCAGCCACGTTTATGTCTAAATTAAGTATATACCTACACTTTCGGCTACGGCTGCCGTTTTTCGAAAAAAATCTCGAATCTAGGCATTTTTGTAACACATTCTTCCTTAGGAGCAGGTACGTACGAATACCTACTAGGTACCTAACACTCGGCTCTCCACAACATCCCATGAGCAAGTCCTTAGATTTTTTGGACATATTTATTATGTGGTTGATGTGGAGACACATATAGGCAATTTTAGGGCGAATGAATGGCAAACGTGCACGGAGTGGAGCACGTAAGATGGTCGAACGCTATGGCTTATTCCCACTAGTTACCACCAAGTTCTTACCAGTGGTGCGCGTTTTTCTACTGACAAGATTTGCTTGACCATCTATATTTTAATTTTTACACTTATACCGGTAAAACTGTTTTAATATTTTTGATCACTTTTAAAACAGTTTACTGAATCACTAACTGACACATAATTATTTATTACAGCACGCTACATTTATAATATACTATTTATACTGTTTTTATTAGTATTTAATTATATCAATATTATGGTGGTAACTACTGGGAAAATAAATTCCCACCTTTTACCAGTGGTAACTACTGGGAATAAAAATTCCCAGTAGTTACTACCAAGCCGAGTTGGTGGTAACTAGTGGGATTTTTTTTCCTAGTAGTTATACCACTGGTAAAAGGTGGGAAAAAAAATCCCAGTAGCTACCACTGGTAAGAACTTGGTGGTAACTAGTGGGAATAACCCAACGCTATGAAGAGGTCGGCTGCAGTCCACATGCCTTATGACCGCACAAAATGGAGACAAATCACATGTGGTCGCGATCCTCATGTCCGTGTGGTCCTCAGTAATAATGAAGGAACGAAGAAGCAGCCTTCTGAATTCCCTTCCATTGAATAGGCTTACGTTATATGTAACCTACTGCATGAAAAAAAACATTGATAGTGCGTAGATATGGTTTTCCAACAAGCACCAATAAGATATATATTTTTAGACTAATAAATAATCTAATATAACATTAACTATAATAAATTAGGTATATAGGCGTGATTATATGTATGTATGTATGTAAATTAGGTATTCCATAGGATATATTCGAACCCAATTCCAACCTAACTACACCATATTTTTTTTAGTTAAATCAGCTTGTATTACTGTATTCCTTGGTCGTACAAGCTGGATTAAGAATTGTTTTCTTAAAATATTATAACGTTTTGTAATTTTCCTAAGAAGCAAGAACTCTTTTCGCAAGACTCATTGGAGATGGGTTCTATATTCTTCTTACCTCTACCGAATTACCGATGAAGAATTGTATGTCAGTTAATTCCAACGAACGCCGTTGTCAACGAAAATAAGAATAAAATGTTAATATTTTTATTCCGCTTTACAAATAAATTTAAACATAGTGTGTAAAGTTATCGGTGAAATTATTAAAATAATCTGTTCGCAATCCTAGACTTTGTTTGCTTGACTGATTTGATTAGTGCCTCTACCATGAAATGAAATATTTAACAACACCCAATTAAAACTTTTAATCGACTCGTATCCAGGCAAAATGGTTCAATATTAATGACTCCCAGACATTACTTATTAATTTGCAAAAATATATTGAACGCGTAATTTTGTTCGCGAGTGAATACTTCTATTGAATAAGTGTTTGAAAGATGACGGTGACAGACGTTCAAGCCCTGAGCCTCTACCATCAGTTTTAACATTGACATAACGCTCACGTCTACGTAATTTACTTTCTGTACATCTC
The DNA here is from genome assembly GCF_910591565.1 of Cydia splendana. Lineage (NCBI taxonomy): Eukaryota > Metazoa > Arthropoda > Insecta > Lepidoptera > Tortricidae > Cydia > Cydia splendana. Next base: position 30,145,192 of record NC_085960.1, on the reverse strand, counting down.
GCTTGCACTATTGCTCGCATATGCGAGTACGAGCGAGATGCATAGAAAGTAAGTTACGTAAACGTGAGCGTTATGTCAATGTCAAAACTGGTGGTAGCCGTACTGGTCTTTCGACGTCTACGTTCAATTCAAAGGTTAGTAAATCTTGTGCATTGAATTATTATTTTGGATTTGCCGCGTCACATTTTTCCGCTAGAATCCCATAACTACAACTGCAAAGTCATAGTACTTATATTTATTAATAACGCTTCGGAGTTTAGTTACAAACAGACAAATAATCTGCTTCCAAACATTTGTTTAAAACCTTTACATTCATACTATAAAAAACATTTCAAGTCATATGATTTTTTAATTTAAATATTATAAAAAACATTTCAAGTCATATGATTTTTCAAGTCATATGATTTTTTGATTTAATTCAAATACAGCTTTGTCAACAACTAACGGTGGTACCAAAGAGTTATTGATTGTAATAGAGAAGTAACGGCTAAGAAAAATCCGTTTTAGTTTGACAGATGGCGCTGTAATGCGCCGTATATTTAGTGTATAGCGCCTCTCGCGTATCAACTTCGAAGTACGAAATTTTCTTAGATTACTCGTCTAGTACTTACAATAACAAATCGTTGGTGCTACCGAGGTACTTACCAATCTTATCATTCTATATAAAAATAATAATGAAAACAGAACGCTAAATGAACGCCAGAAACATAAACCGCACCGTATCAACACTATTCATTTAACCAGTATTTACATATGCCTGCTGCGCTGCGGTTTCCTTACCTTCAAATTATTAGTTTAGTAGGTGGGAATAATCGTTATCACGTCTTTTTGGTGTTTTAAGTTATCTTAGGTATATTTTTATTTTCGTGATAACCCTTTCACTAAAATAGCAGAGAATAGTACCTTCATAAGAATAAAACATGAGGTCAATTCTATTTTAAAAATTTGTTAAGTGCGTGAGCTATCTCCAAGTTCGTATCGTGTCTAAATAACATCGAAACCGTAACATTTTTTTAAATATGAATGGGCCTCCTGGTACCTTTATGTTGTGCTGTTGTGGCAATTATTTATTCTGTGGTTATCGTTAATGGTTAGCATATCTTGTAGAGCCATTGTTGAAGCTCCCCTTTTTTTAAATCCGAGAAGTGCGACAGTTTCTGATAGGTATATTAATAATCAAAAATAGACGAAAAGAAAAACAAAATAAACTATGGTAATAAAAGCTGCTACGCACATAATTCACCAATGAAGTGCAATAAGCAGGTATAGTGTATGAAAACAGTAGCTAATTCTATTTATTAAAAAAAAAAGAAGATCAAACAAAATTTCTTATGTCGATTCTATACTTTCGTAAATATCCTACGAAAGCACCTAAACACTTAGTTATATTTGATATGAAATGTTTTGAGTTAAAATTATTTTACAAAAAACGTTCACCACTATTGGAATCTTCTTTCTCAGACGGTGAATAGATGTCTGGTTTAAGTTGGTATAGTACGTACCTACGATACGGACCTACTTTTACATTAATCAACGACAATCCATATAAAATTCGTATTTACTAAAATGTCATTTACAAAGGTTACCTACGTGCAGCTTTGACGTAAAAAAGTTAAAACGATAATGGTGAAACTATGATTCGCGGAACGGCCATGACTAATTACAGATGAAATAAAAATCTGACAAAATATTTACATGCAAAATCACGCCAACCAGGTTAAGTGAACGCATAAGTTTTTATCACAGCCCGTTTATTAAAATCTTGTCATTAAAGCTACATTTAGACTATGACGCGTGTGTCCAACATCAAATTAATATTGATCTAAGATCCGGTATAAGAAATATATACCCTCATCTGTTATTTACTAGTGATAAGGAATAAGCGTGATAGATAATTTATTCCTTAAATATTGTACACAAATTTGCTCACTAATTTAATTTAATTTTGTAATCGATTGTTGTATTTTTCTCATGTAAGTGAATAATTGAAGGGATGTTTACAAAAATAACATAACTGCTTAGAACGGTTAATCGTTTCAGGTGTCAACTAGTGTAGTCAGTTATGTTGTGTTTGTAAACATCCCTTCAATTGTTATTCTTATGAGAAAATAAAGATCTATAAACCGAAATATCACTAATAAGATGACGGTATTATATTTCTTATAACGTATCTCCTACTATATGTAGGTTAACTAAAACTCTGAATCACAATGGCAATAATATCGTCTCGTAACAATAAAAACAAACGTTGATAAGTAATAAAAGAACCCTTATGTAATAGCGTATTTTTGGCGTGTATTAAATTTCATTTAGCCGAGTACCTGACTTTATTGAGTTTCAGAGAAAATTCACCTCGAGGCATCTCAGTTTACGCAGATCTTAGATTAACATCAGAGATTACCGCCTGCCTCGCGTACGAAATCCGCTCTAGCGTTATTAAGCTCTGAACATGTTGTAAGTAATGTCTAGATATTATAAATGCAGGTTCACAATAGATTACAAATAATTTACGTCTACGTTAGGTTCATCAGCGATGGAAAAACATCGCCACGTTACGCCAATTTCCGGTGTAACGCGCCGGGCAAAATCTTTGGTTTCTGGTGTAACTTTTTAGGTCTAGCAGTGAAGGAACGTAAACTTGTGACACGCGTCATAGTGTAAACACTTCAGCATCAGGCGTGAAGCAACATCAGAACGGAGAGCAGCAGGGAGGGCAGCGGGCTGGCCGCGGCCGCCGCCGTCGGCTCCGGCATCGTCAGGTTGGCCGACGGCTGTGAGAATGTCGACGGCCGGATTGCGTCCACTGTGAACAGAAATAATTATTGGGCGAATTTCGGAAACACAAAATTAAAACACGACAAACGGGTGCTTTTGCTTGTTCAAGGAGACAATAACAGTTTAATCTCAGATCCTGCCCGTGTTCGTGTTCTGTTTATATAAAATTCTCAGGGATCATATCATAACACTTTTCTTAATGGTATTTATGTGTCTGAAAAGTTAGATTGGCTAGGATATGGCCTAGTCCTTTAGGCAAAGGTTTGAATTTAGATTCTTGTCGTTATGCCCCATTGTACACACAATTTTAACATTTTGGTAGGTATACAGCGTACGCCCGTCCGCATCCTCCGTATTTTGATTCACACACAATTTTCGAACACGCTCTCCTAAGTAGCAAAAAGGTATAGATCTAGCGATAAGAGAAATCATCAATATTACGGAATACGGCTTGACGTTTACTAAAATGTACGTAACTCCAATACCCATTAGCGAGCCGCGATCAGGCAATTTCTATATCAAACTCCAAGTACATAAAACTCGATTCATATCTCCGGCTGGGGGTATATTATCAAGCGCCCGCCGAGAGGGTTCTTACACAGATAGTGTCACATTATTTTCAAAGTTTCGTCCGCAAGCCCTTTCGGGCAGACCGAGGATTCTTCGCGCGATGAGCTATAAAGTACATCTTAGTTGCTCTTTTGGGGATATCTTGAACGCCAACCCTTGCTAGATTGTGATTTACAGGTTGTTTTCATATCATTCTGACAAAGGTACCCGTTATTCCTGAATAAAAGTCTAGAATTTACGAAATGTTTTACAATATTAAAGCTGCATCATTACCACACGTGATCACAGCTTCTTGCTTCATGTCATTCTATTCATTTTATTATTGCTTTGTGATGACCCCAAGTTTACAACTATCGCTGTTTATTTAACGTCTACGTTAATAGTATTAAAGCCGTACAAACAGGCCGTTAAGATCAGTAAAGAAATAAAACAACACTACTAAACAAATAAAACAACACTACAATACGATTTACAACCCATATAAACTTCCAAGCAATAAGGAAAATAATGTAACTGCCCCGTGCCCGTGGTTTCCCGCTTGCGTATTTGGCCGAAGAGGCGTTATTGATAATATTTGTGTATCCACCTAAAACAAGATCCTTGAATTTAAATAACATGAATATGGAATTATGGAACGATCGATTCCAGCCAGATATGCTATGCGTAGAAATTGTTAAGGTGCAGTAAGTTCGTGTTCTTCTCTCACTGAGCGTAAGCGCAAGGCGCAACAGTGGACTTATCTGGAAGTGCGTGCCCGTGAGCGAAGATATTGTTTTTTTTTAATTGTGTTTTAAAAATAAAAAGGTAATCGCTGAGTTCTCTCAAGCATATTGATCATATTATTGCTATATTTTATAAGTTCATGTAGACCACAGGTCGTTTGTGATTGTTTTTCTATCGAGCGAAAGTCATAAACTCAGGATTTGAATCGCTGAAGTCCCCAGAGAAAGGCCTCAAGATTGCTAATAGGTATGGCAGCCCGGGCAGCCGTATTGTGATCCAAAAAAGCGCCATGACTTTTTTAAATCCGTTTTCTGAACCTACTTACTTACTGCACCTTAAATTACAATAATAAAATAACCAACGCAGCGATATGTAGCCTCGGCTGTACAAGTAATAACAAGAGCGTTTTATGTATTATGTATTAAACTACCATCATTAACATTTTGAATAAAAGAGAGAAAATGCGCCAAATACGATCCATATATGGATTGGTGTACTAAATTTCGGGGTACTAAAAGTGCGGGACGATGAAGATATCTAGTTGCTACGCGCTTTGAACATAAGGGGTATGAGTTCATACCGCGTGGATACTAGAAACTCACCAATGACAGTGTCATTCCTCTGGTCCGCGAACCTATCGTGGATACTCCGGAACTCTGGTATAGTGCTGACACACGTGATCTCGAGCCGGCCGGTAGCCACCAGCTGCAGTTCCGACACCGTGACGTATAGCTCCCGGTCCGGCCGCGACCGGGTCCGGCTCCGGTGCCGCGACGACGCGTGGACGACGTTCGGCTCGTGTTCGTGCGAGTCGTGTAACTGGAAGTTTAAATGACCGGCTATTAGGTATAATTGTATAATATAAAGTGATGATGGCAGATTAGTAGTAGTAGTAAGGACAAAAACTTTCGAAGGCAGTGTAACGAGCACTGGAAAATATATGATCCAGTGACACAGTGGCGCGCGAATAAAACTTTATTTTATTTAGGTACTTAATCGATTCTGACCCGTGATTTTTTAAAGAGATAAGTGATAATAAAATGCAGATGGAGTGTTGGAGGGGTTGGAGGCAAAACAATTAGGCGGAAAATGTACCTATAGCTGTATAGCTGCAAAAACCTATCCGCATCTAAAAATACGCTAGGCAGTATGATGGCACTTACTTTGGAAATTTTCCACACGACTCAGTCGGAACCTCATGCGACAGTGGCAAGCGGAAAGTGATCATACGTTGGAGTAAGATACTTTTCGCTCCCATTCACGGATGTTCAGGCAGTAAGCTGAGGGCCTACCGCGAACCACGTTCGACGTGTTGCCTCTCTCTCGCACTTGTAAATTCGTACGTAAATGTGACAGGGAGGCAACACGTCGAATGTGGTTCGCGGTAGGCTCTCTGTAGTCCGGCGCGTGCGTGTGGTGTGTGCGTGCGTTGAGTCCTTGTGCGTGCTCCAGGCGTCATCTACTGTTCCATCTAGCACTTACTTTAGCATGCTCCCTAAGGCTGCAGCCGGGCGCACGCGTGGCAGCGTGTGAAGAGTGTGTAAGTGTGAGCAGCGGTGGCGGAGTGCTGGACTCGTGCTCCAGTCGCAGCCGTCGTCCGTTACGCTCGCTCATGGGCACGCGGTACTTGTGCGAGTGGGCCAGCAGCTCGTCAGTCTGGAGATGAAAATGTTACCTGAGACTGGAATCTGGAATTCCCAGAATACTACTAAAATGGCGACTCGCAGTTAGAATTCCTGAAACCTCTAAAAATGGATTTGGCTGATGAGATGGAATAATAAACATTCACGTTTTGTATGGTGCAAAAACCTTTTGGTTTTATCTAATGAAAAATTACTACGATTGCCCAAATGCTCAGGTTACGTAATATGTATTTTATGTATGCTAGTTCACTCTTCCCCGATGAGCATCAATGTTTCAAGAACAAAAAGGCTGCAACTGCTTGTTGCTGTTGCTTAACCAGGTGAACTAGTAAATTAGGTAGTCTATAAGGTGTTTCTGAGAATCTTCAGTTATTTTTGTTTAGAGCAAGAACAATGTCTAGCGTTCTTGCCATTAAGGGCGTAGTTGTGAATTTGGCTTCTAGAGTCCTCGGAAACGAAAAAGGTTGTCTGCTTTGCCGTTGATGAACTAGGTGATGTGTGGTGCGGGAAGTGCGGGGGCGGTGGTGCAGTTGGCTTGAAGGGTCTCTCTGGAGACGAGGTTCCGAGTCGGAAGGATTCTGAACACCAGAAGCTATCAATGTATGGACTACGAGTTATCTTTTTGCCGTTAGTTAACCAGGTCCTGTGTGAACTTTTTGTGAATTTTCCTGTGGAAAGTATAAGGGAAAGTGGAGCGTAGCTTTTGATGGCACGGTTTTCAATTGGCACGCAGGGTCTTCTCGGAAACGAGGTATCGCGTCGGAAGGATCAGAACACCAAAGAGCTATCAATGTATGATCGTGGCGAAGTTGGCTCATAGGGTCTCATGCCAGAGACATGTCAGAAGGATCACTAAAGCATTAGAGAGCTATTACAAGCTACCTTCTTGCCGTTGATGAACCAGGTGATGTGCGGCGCGGGGAGTGCGGGGGCAGTCGTGCAGTTGGCCCGAAGGGTCTCTCCGGAGACGAGGTTGCGCGTTGGGAAGTCAATGCGTGGGTGATGTTTCTGGGGATCTGCGGAAAACATTTTTTGATTATAAATAGACTGACAAGCTGCTAAGATGCAAGCCTTCGCTTTCGCTTGGTTAATTAAGTTAACAGTCGATTATTATCTAGTTAGTAAAAACGTGAAATATAAAAATAAAAATCTGCTTAGCTTTCGGGCGGTAAATCACACTTCACGCCATAGTTTGATTTAAAAAATCTAAGCGTTTTTGGTAAATTTACCTTAGGTAAATGAGAGACGCCCAAGGTAAAATATGTAACAAAGCATCTTCAAAGTATTCGGAAAATTACAGTCGCTCTACGGCTCAAAGGATTCCCGTTTGTTTATGTCAGGACTTTAATAGTAGGTACGCAGATTATTTTGTAAGTATCCGAGCCGTGAGGTGCCGTAATTACGGACGACTACGAAGGAACTTAAGAGTCTGAGCGATGAGTGTGAAAATTGGATGTTCATTGTCTTTCAATACTTTTTGAGCAATTAGGTGGAAATCTAATAATTCTGCGGGCTCTTAAGCTAAAAAGCGGTATTTCAAAAGCAAGTGAATTTGAAAATGGAACATTCAGATTAAGATTGTCAGGTACATTTTTGCATTAAATTTTCATTGAAAATACGTCCTTTTAGCTTAGGAGGGCAGTAATTCTGTTTTCACTTCTCATGCTCAAAAAGTGCACCTTTATGTCGTGCGTAGACGACATAAAATCGCATTTTATGCTCTAGAGCATAAAAGTAAAATTTTCTTCTAAGACTAAGGTAATCGGTCTCAACAGCCAAACAGTTAAAACATATTGCACAATTTTACTGAGCAATAAAATTGTGTAGATGACAAAACTTGTTATATTATTTTATTTTTGCTACAATTTATTAGAAATCCGTATTTTCTGTCATTAAATTTAGTAAATCACATAAAATAGGAGTCGATTATCGTTCAAAAATGCTCCGAAATGTTTGACTTGGCAGAAAACCAAGCGTTTGAAACTCTGATCACATGTTGAAAATTTAAAAAAAAATATTAAAAAGTTAGTTGGCGGGAATTGGTTATGTATTATGTTCTTTCGCTTTACGACAATTTCGTGATGTAAATTGCCGTGAAAAATATTATTTATTTTCCTCGCAATCGAAGTGAAAAGCAGAGTGTACAACAAGGGCATAAATGTCCATTTTTACCCTCGTCTACTATTTTGGTCTTCGCTTCGCTCAGACCAAAAAATTGCCTCGGGTAAATATGGGTCACTTTATGCCCTTGTTGTACAATCTACTATTACGCATCGCTTCTTATATAGACTGTCGACATAGCCTTGATATGTTTTTCGAACCTGAGCCAAACAACTATGTAGTACAAAAATATTTTTGATTCTTTTGAGTACGAGGGGTAAAATAGAAAGACTTTACTTTAAATTAGGTACCTAGTATCTGACATAATTATGTAAGTAACATCTACAGATAATCTGTCTGTATTAAGGTAATTTTGGTCGGTGATCATAGCGCTTAAACTCAAAGCTACCTACTTTAGATTCTATATAACGTAATGTACAACGTTTTTTTATAACCAAAAAATATGAAAGTGAACAGACAAGCTTGATGAAAAGGTTAGTTAAATTGAAAAACATGATTCGAGGTTTTTCGTTTCCCTTTTATTTAAAACAAAGTGACAAGAGCAATTTCTTAAGTTAATCTTCTTCCTTTGATTTCTCCAGTTATATTAAGGAATCCAGTTATATCTATATAACTAGCCTAAGTCTAAACCTATAAAGGTTTATACTTAGGCTAGTAATATAGACTATACATAATCCATAAGCAGAAACTCTAATTTTTTGCCTCATATATGAACTATTTACACTATATTCTGTCCTATTATCCATTTACACTCGGCTCTCAGGCTACAAGGGGACGCAGGCTTAACGATACCGTTAAGAATCGTCGTCGAGATTTACTGCTCTCAGAGATATTTGACGGAGATTGCTCCGGGAAACAAAACATTTTTACTTCATCATTTCTGTAGAGCAACGAAACTCGTTGAGAACGTTGAGATGAAGAAGTAGCTTCTGCCCGCGGCTTTGTCTATGTAGAATTAATACTTTTATATCAGTTCCAGCGTAAATTTCGGCCCTTCTTTTCTTAAGGGATATTCGAGTCAAAAAGGTTAAGGTTATGCTACCATATGCGTCGTCATTTCTGTGGACATCATACAATGTACGTATTTTAAAGTCTAATTTATTTACTTTAGAAAAATGTATCCAAATCGTTAACTTTTGTAATATCCACAGAAAAACCGTCGGTTTTCCGAAAATTTTTGAACTCTATCGTAAATATTGCAGTAAGTGTATCTACAAAAATATTGAATTAAAAATATAACGAATCCTTTTCGGTTTTCCTTCTCAAATATGTATATGTTTAAATCGTGAAATAATTGTACCTATACGTGATAAAGCTTAAAAAATGTGTATGGTGGACCCGGTAATTTGCGTGCCATGTGCCATAATACCTTGCCTACACGATTTGTCTGATATATGGTTTGAATCCTCTCATTCGTTCCCTGTACTGTAAAAGACACACGAGGGTGAAATTTCTTTATATTTATCGTTCTCATGTGTCTTCGGGTATATTTATGAATATTATTTGCAATGCTTTGCAATGCTTTGTCATATACAGGCAGCAGCGGAAGCAGTTAAGCGTGTGTTAGAATATTCTATGTACAAATACATAACATACGTAATACAACGTATGAAACTGACCTGTTTCTCTTTGACGTCCAATGTTGATAATATATGTATTACACTATTTAAACACTTGACACAACATCACGTGAATTTTACAGAATTTGTTATTTATGTGGGTACGATACTAAACCACGGTTGACAAGAGAAACAGTAAGTTAACCTACTACTAAGATTTGTAAACTACTTTGAAGTGATTATATTTTGTATTACTATTACTGATTAATAATTATGTATAACGGAGTTTATTGTAAAGATGTTCTAATAGTTTTATTCTGCATAATTCGATAAATGGACGAGGTACATGAGAAACTACTTCTGTGACGTCACTTATCGAATGACAAGTGGCATGATCAACCAGTTGCCAGGTAGAACTGGGTATAAAAGGGATCGACCGATCAATTATTGATCATTCTGCATTCTGCTTTGAGCATTCTACTTTGCGGTGCAGCACTGAGTTAATCATCGCCAAAGGAATATTGAAAGTTAAGTAAATACTATGTTGGTAGTTATTGTAATAATTATGTACTTACTTGATTAATTAATTAATGATTAATTAAATCATCTCTTACTGAATTATAAACTAATACCTAGTGATTGTGTTTAGAAGTTGTTGATGATAAGGTGAATAAATTGGATTATTTAATTTAATAAAACAGTTTTATTTTCAATTACATCTGTTTATTATTTTATATATCTTACTTATAACTTAAATAGTATCCAGTTATTGATTTAGCAGTTTTACATAATTATGAATCAAGGTAAATAAATAACTTCCTGACATGTTTTACCTTGAAAGTTAATATTGACTACTTATAAACTTTTGAGTTTTTAATATTTAATATTTAAAAAAAAAATTCATTTATCTAACATTATTTTCTAAAACAAAGTTACTTACGTAAATATAAGTGTTGATTTTACGATGCGAAAAGTTTTCTTGTAGCGAATCGAGCTCGGACCTTTGGCTTCTGAATAGTTATCGGCTTTCCCTATATGTACATAACATACACAATTTACAGCAGCAAATATATGGTATGAATCCGAGAACCATGCAATATACCTATAATAGCAATAGATACCTAGTCACAAAAGCCTTGGGTTTTCTATTTGTAAATATAACACTATGTCATGTTGGTATACCTACCTACCTACTCTTTATTAACAAGGTGGCACTTTCAGGAAGGATAAAAAAAGACGTTTACAATTTTGAATATATGGTAGGCTCAAAAAGTGTGAATAATGAATCACCTCATTATAAATGTATATTAAATACGAGTTATTTCGGCGATAGCCGACGACGTCGGTCACCCAGATATTTTAAACGTATGCGCCGACGATGGGCCCTCGGGAAATTTATCAACCGTTCGATTTGGGCTGAAAACCACTGAGTTATTAAACTGCTGATGGGTATTCCTGTCACGGATCCCAGCAGAATAACCTAGATTTCTTGATGAATGTCCCTGTTCCAAAGCTAATACCTACACTAGACTAGTTTAGACAAATGTGTAATAAAAAAAATATTAGGTACACATTCTATGCTGACCAAAGCCACTGCCGATCAAAGACCTCCCCCCTACCTCTCCTACTTTTGATATGGGAGCTACCAACTTACATTGATTTATTAATCATGTATTACAATTGAGTTGACATTCCCGATACTGACTTCATATATATAATACAATACAATTTATTTGTGTACACAAGCTAATTGCATAATTAGAAATCACGACGGTTTACCGCTTTATAGGTAGGTATAGATAGATCGGTTCCATTAGTCAATTTCCGAGGCCGAGTCATTTTGAATTTGCCATTATTAGCTTCCGGGGGTGACACGGCTTGCTGGAAACTAATACGTTACTTAACGAGCGATAGGCAATAATTACTGCTTCCTATAACGTTTTTTTGATGAATTTAAGGCTGCCACTGATGTGCTGTAAGATATTTTCCAAAATGGAAAACGAAATAGAAAATTTTCGGACACTACTCATATATAAATGTATGGGAGCCGAAATTGTACATTTCCATAATAAATGTTTACTGTGAATTTTTTTCTAAAATGTACTTGGACTTTTCCAGCTGTTTGGAAAGTTTCCGCAACTTGCACAAGTACTGTGTGGGTTTCATAAGACTAAAGATTAATTTGCATAATTAACATAGTTTATTCTTATTAAAAAAACAACAATATTTAACAGGTACATGAATAGCAAAACGTAAGATTATTCCTCAATTAACGACATTGTGATGGAGTTTCAAACTATAAATCTATATAAATCTAGTTCACATTATAAATGCAAGCTTATCCAATCCACATAGGAAGTCACTCGGGCAAAAGCAGACGGATGTCCCAGCTGACATCCGTCGCTAGCGACGAATGAGCTCACTCCGACCAAGACGTTTTGTCCTGCGTTCTGCACAATCAGCGGTCCTCCCGAGTCGCCTCGGCAAATACCTACCCCTCCTTGCCCGCAAGTACAAACGTTAGACTCGGTAACCATATTACCGTACACTCTAGAACATTCCTCATTTGTAATTATTCGAAGAAATACGTTCCTTACCATAGTGTTTATAGTAGGGTTAGTCACGTCAGAATACCTTCCGTATCCTGACGCGTACGCCCATATGTTGTGTAGATCGAAGTCTCTCCATGGTCCTATCGGCAGCACTATTGGCTGAACCGCGTGAGAGAACTGGATAGGCGTAGGAAGGTATAGAATAGCGACGTCGTTGGCGAGCGTTGCGGCATCGTAGTGAGGATGGGGCGCTATAGCTGAAGCACGTGTTCTCAAGCCACCGTGGTAGAGGAAAGCTGAACCGAGCACGACGGTGAAACTCCAGGCTTGGAAGTGGCCGTCGTTCCAGCAGTGAGCCGCCGTGAGGATCCTGGTGCTGGAGATGACGGAGCCCCCGCAAGCCGAGGTTTGGGGCAGCCCGATAAGGTCCATGATCAGCCCGGCGAGGTACGGGTGTTGGTAGACGGGGGCGATCACTCCACCAACAATTTTGTTAATGAGTATGATTTGTTCGGCTTGTCTTATTCTTTCTGCTTCTGGAATGCCCACCCTCCGGTGGTAGCCGGACCAGTCCGCCGCTTGGCCCACAGTGGCACACAGAAGAACGATCACAAGCGCGCGCATGTTGTTTCATTTGACTAGTCTGAGTGAATTCGATTATTTATATATCCGATTTAATCCTTTATCTTCCGTTAGACAGCTACCTGGGTTTTGGTCTTTCCAGTCTTAATCTGATTTTTTATTGCCTTTCAATCACGGATACTTGTATCATATCGTACGTTGTTTTGCAATCGAAATTAGTGACTAGACGGGTTTATTGTTTGTATTTTATCACATGTATTTTTTAACCAAGGGCGATTGATGCTATTGTTGCGCTTGCTTAGGTACTTGTATGTCTAGCTTGACGAATTGGTGTTAATAACGTCCCAAGGACCCACCAAGGATCGGCCGACCGTGCGTTGTCTTCATCCGACGGTTACCATTTTTCTACGGGGGCAAGCTTTTTTAAATAATCGATTGCCATCCCGTTTTGTTGAATGCCTTCTCAAGCTGGGTCTTACATTATACATGTATTCGTCATTCAAATATTACCCTTTTTCCATAGCGGATATTGGTTCTCAGGACAATGTGCCTCATTAACAGCTATGCGGAAACTTCCTCAGAGCCAATATGGGTCCACATAAATATTTTTACTAGTGGAAAAAAGTGTGTCAAAGATAGTGGATTTCATTTAGTAATTACGTCTAAGAAGTAATAGCTGGTAAGATACCATTTTTGTAAGACACTGTGGTATTGTAGACGAGAAGGTTAATTATATACCTGGCTTTTCGAGCGGTGCCCGTCCGAGTTGGATACGACGAATGACCTATTTCTCAAAGTCAGACCTCTTCTGTACTGTTTGTCCCGGAGTTGTAAATTTATGTTCTTTGTATCAATTCAATTTGTCAATTTGTGTAAAAATTTCCAAAATAAGTATTTATTTCTTTATTTTACCTACGGGGAAACTAATGGCTCTGGTTCTTTTGTTATTAAAGTTATTGGTCCGCGCTTGATGCACTACAAGTCGTGTCACAGTCATATCATAACAAGAAATTATAAATCAGAATACTGCTTTTTAAAATACGGAACCTTCGAGCAACACGGAAGGGAGGCGGCATTCGCACTATTTCCCCTCTGCCGAGGTACAAGATTAGCGCGTCAATCTAATCTAGCGCGGGTAATAAAACTAGTTGCACTTGGATTTTTCACTAGACCGAGTCCAGACGCGCGCGTGAACACTGCTGCACAAAAATGCCTGTTTGCTCGGTTTTTTGTTATAAAAAGAGGTCGGGGACATCAAATTTACAAAAAGAAAGTGTTACATTTCACATGTAATATTTTTTTTTACATATCATACGTTTAATTACATTCAAACACAATTATTATATTTTAGTCTCATGTAATTGTTGGATTTATCGATTTTGCTCGCTCAGTACAAATTGCGGATCGGTCGAGCGACAAATCCGACTTCTCATCTCTCAGAATACAATAACATACTTCAACGAAAATGTGTTAGTGTGCGTGTTGTGACACTTGTCACTCGTCCGTACACAAAAAGAGACCGAGTTTGCAAGATTTGTCTTTGACGTGTGTCATTTTCTATGTATTTGTGTCGTCATTACAGATTGGATTTTGTATGTAAGTGTGTGAGAAGTGCGACTGTGTGCACGTGCCCGCGAAAAATGGCAGAAAGATTTGTACGGTGAGATATCGCTTGGGCCCCTCCCTTCCGATATGTCGGAAGCCGGTGTTGCTCGAAGTACGGAACCCTAAAAAGAACTGTAGTCACGTGGTCAGGTCCTAATGACTATTGTGGACCCTAAAAACTGATGCTTAAGTTTATATCCCCAACATATAAAAACCTGGTAAATAAATTGAGAACCATTTCTCTTTTACGAGGGTTTAAGTTATAAATTAAAAAGATGTCGTTATCTATGGTTAAAATTATACATATATATGTACCTATTAACATAGTAGTGTAGTAAATAAAGGTAGTGGACCCCGCAGTAATTCCTCAGCCAGAAACAACTTTACAGTATGATAGAGTATCAATAAATAAAAAGTATTCTATAAATTTCCAAAGAATAATAATAATAGAATTAAAGTAAATACCTAAAGTCTTAAATCGTTAATAACTTTTTACGGAAAAATGCTCCGTTCAAACTTTCTTCACCGGACATATTCATGTAACGTATTGCAACAATATATGAAATATCAAAAAAATAACCCAGCAGAAATCCCAGTATTAATAAAATATAATTTTTTGGCGTGTCTTGGACCGGAAAATTGCTCAGTCTAATTTTTTCACTGGAATGCCATTTTATTGCCGTTTTATACCTACAAAATGAAAATCTAAAAAATTTCCACTCTCAGTTTTTAATAGTTCTATAATACATACATTTGGGTACGCATTTTTTTTGGATTTTCTTACCCACTGCGCCAAATTATATTCTAAGATCATATAAGAAGAAAAAAATGACAGAGCAATTTTCCGTAGAAAATGAGCGGCAAAAAAAGGAATTATCATAATAAAATATTCTCATGTTTGACAAAACTTTTAGATTTTTTTCTAGTATCACATACAAATAACTTATTTTGTAAAATAATTTTGGACTGAGCAATTACTCGGTTCAATATATAATCAGATTTGTGTTTTTACCTAACTTAGGAGTGTTTTTTTTTTGGATATTTATATGTTAGTCTCGGCTCATGCTATACAATAACCTAGCTAAATTTCATCGACTGAGAAATTAATGCATGGGTCTCCATACAACCACTTGCTTCATTTACTACACTATAGTCCACGCGCTCTTTAATCTAGCGCTTGCCATTTTATTGTTATTAATTACCTTTTAATCTACCAGATAAATTAAATGACTGATTAGGAAATTTAATTCGCTAATACTAGTGATATAAAACGTTGATCTAATTGATCAAAATAATAATTTGTTTTCGTAGACATTGTTTGTTTACTAAACTTTGTCATTCGATCGATCGATTCTATCTTGTCAAAATAGGTACAGTAGACATCAAATAGACCAAAGTGGCCGAATATATGACAAAAACCTTTGTTACCATTGAAGTAGAGTTAGACCAAGAAAAGTCTGCAGCGATTTTGACAGCCCACGCAGTGCAAGTGTTATTTACACGTCATAATTTCATAGAAGTTTGACGTTTATAACTTGTAAGTTTTATAAATACATAATAAGGTTTACTCGGGAAATTCCGAATGTCGAAAACTGTCGGATAATTCCGAAAAGAGACTATTATGATGGAATTAAGAGTGATTTTCATCTGAATTTCGGAATTATCCGACATTCGGTAATACCCGAATACACCTTATGTAAAATGTATCAGATAATGTAAATAAATGGGAAATGGTGTTGAAACTAGAGGTCCATGGGGTCCCAGCGCGCATAAGATGTTCGCAGAAATCGCGAAGCGTCTGGTTGACGTAACTGGTGACCGAAGAGCTGGCGGCTACCTCGCACAACGTATCAGCATTGCGATACAGCGAGGAAATGCCGCCAGCATCCTTGGTACAATGCCTCAAGGGCTTATTTTAGATTTAAGCTAGTTATTAATTTCGTTTAGTAGTACCACTGTATATATATTGTAAATAAATGGGATTACTTAATAATTAACATTAAAAATAACATATTAGGTACAGTTGTGCATGATTTTTAAAGCTTATAATACACAACTTGTAATATAAGGTTTTAACATGACTGTGAGGATAATGCAAGGAAATGTGGCAATTTGAGGTTATTTTATGACGTCCACAGGAAAGATGCATAAACTTAGCTCATACTAAAAAAGTTTTTGACCCTTTCTAGCTAAGCAGGTGCAATGTTCAAAATGGACACACACATATACTTTCTTTCTTTTAAAAGTTGTGCACAGGTAATTTTGCATAGTTTGCTTCTGCTGCTGACTGTACTATACACAAAGATAAATGTCCATCGGAAGACGTATTGCGCTGGCCGCGAATTCAGCCTTTGTCTAAAGGGGCCCACTGATTAACAGTCCGCCGGACGGTATCGGCCTGTCAGTTAGAACAAAATTTTGACAGTTCCGAACAACTGACAGGCCGATACCGTCCGGCGGACTGTTAATCAGTGGGCCCCTTAAGATCCGTCAGTATGAACAGGGCTTCATTCACAACGCCAGCCAGGCAAACTAATTAAGATAAGATAAGATAAAATAGTTTATTCAAGTAGGCATATTACAATGCGCTTATGAACGTCAAAATTAAAATATGATTACGCACAGGTAAACTAAGCCAGGCAAACTTATTAAGATAAGATAAGATAAAAATAGTTTATTCAAGTAGGCATATTACAATGCGCTTATGAACGTCAAAATTAAAATATGATTACGCACAGGTAATAGGTACATACGGGTCTCGCGCAGGGTGGTATTCCATTTGTCGAATATCTTGGTTTAATTTCATTGCGTCTTACTCTCTCATCAAGCAAAATGTGAGACAAAATACACATTGGACAAGAAATGAGACAGGTGGAATACCACCATAACGGCTATCCTTTACAAACAGCGCACTCCATGGGGGAAGGCTTAGTAACTTATTATCATAATCTTATGGTTGATAAATAGATTCTAATGGCGATTAATAATAATCTCATTGCATTTCTCTCGCACCAACATATACGTGTAAACGAAATGCGCTCAAATTTCATTATCAGAGTACGAATCGAATTATATAAATCTGAAACTGACTACTCCTCAGCAGAGGCGACTGCTTTGTAACCAAGAGGAACGACATCTCAAGTAATAGTGATAAATGAGCAGGCACGACGGTAATTCGCCAGCCAGAACATTAATAACTAAAAGCGGGAAGCGAGGACGAATTTAGAAAAGCGTGACGTCGGTTTCGTTAAAATTCAGTGTAAGTCACTAAGGGTGGTATTTCACCTATCGAATTTTTTTGTCCAATGTGTATTGAAAAAAATAAAATACATTTATTTAACGCCACAACATATTACATATAGAAAACAAAGACATACAGACATTAAAAAGCATTGGACGCTAAAATAGGATCCCAATCAGCATAATGCCGCGGCAATCCGTGGCGCTGGTTTCCAGTGGGGACCTGACTTAAAACTATGAGACGACAACACATACGCCAACGACACACAAAAAACATACATAAAAAAGAGAGACACTAAAGTTTATACATACTGAACAACAACAAAAGAAAAGAAAAAAAAAACTATTGCGTCTCACAGTTTGCTTAATGAGAGAGTGAGACGCAATGACATTGGACCAAGAAATTGGAGAGGTAATACCATCCTAAGACGGGTCGACATTCATAGAACCCAAAAATATAAACTGGATATTGTTTGCGTAGGTACAAATAAACTCAAGAGCATTGTAAACGGGGCACTAAATATATATAAATATAAATATAAAACATGAACTAGACTCAACTCGTGTTAATTAAGTGATTCTTCTCGTTTCCATATTTACAAGTTGATAAAGACATACCTTCTTGCTTGGGTCATCAGTTCCAGTTGGGTTCCAGTTTGGATACTGAACTAAATATAGTTGAATGAGGTATTGTAAAAGCATGAGCACAAATACTTAAAAATACTTTTCTAATGAAAAGTAATGTAATGTAATGTAATGAAGGAAAGCAATCGTAAACGTTAAATGGATGTTTTGTTGATATTTAAATATAACCAGGTGTTCGGGGCTGTCGATAAAAACCCGGCAGCTTGATAAATGGTCCGAATGAAATGGGAAACATAATTCCGAAAGTAAATATCTCTCGATTGCGTGTTCATGTAAAGAAAACTCTGATTGGTAAACGTCAGAGTTGCTTTTTCCTTATATTACTTATATTGGATATTTAGGAAGGGATCAGTCTAAATACAGCTTTGTTGGAAAAAAATGTAAGACGCGAGCTCGAGTTGGTCTTAAACGTGTTTTTTATCGAGCTTTCTGAGCATGTCTCGGAAGCTCGGAACTACCTCAATCTAATTTTAAGAATAAAATACGTTCTTTCATACGGTTCTCCAATCTGATTGAGAGATCTAAAAACAATCGTTTTCTATAACTTGGTTGCTCACTTCGAGCCTTAGCGCTACTTGCACCATCCCACTAACCCGGGGTTAACCCGTTTAACCGGTAACGCAGTGTCAAATTGTACTGGTACCATAGTTACTCCAGGTTTATCCGGTTAATTCCCGGGTTATTGGGATGGTGCAAGTGGCGATAGGCCTAGGTAACTTAAGTAACATTACATTGTGTTCCCCCTGGAATATTTTTGGATATTCACTAGGCACTAAATTAATATTTTAGCTATCGTAGCGTTTAAATCTCGAGTCATTGGATAGTATTTAGACGAATTATAGAAAATTGGTTTAGCATTTTTATAAGGAAAGTTGTCTGACTGGCTTAATTGAATCTGAACTGATTCCGCTCGAGGACGTGACTAGTAGTTTTATCAGTGAAAATGTTTTATAAACTATTTATTTTCTACTAGGTTACGAGGTATGGGGAGGAGAGGAGGGAGAGTATTAAAGGGCGCTTTCTCGAGCCGGACGCAACGGCCCATTTTGGCTAGCTGAACAAACGGAGTAGGTAAGCTTTGAGTATTATTTTAAGAGTACTTTTAGTAGGTAGGTAAGTAAGTAGAAAATACAAAAATAGTGATAGGTAGGAAAATATAAAAATAGGGGTAGGTTAAAAGTAAAATCAGAATTAGAGTAAACTGCCTGCAGTATGCAAATATATTTTGCAATTTTGAAATGAAGGAAAAATGTATCGCTTCCGTTGAGGCTGGAACTCGCGACTTCAGGAAACCCGCTGCCGCCGCATAAACCCATCAATATCCTTCCTTACACATACCTTTAGCCTCCTCCACACTCGTGCGCGAATCGCAGCGCGAAGCCGCGAATGCGAGTGTGGAGTCGATTTTCGCAGACAGCGAAATCGACTCCACACTCGCGTTCGCGGCTTCGCCCGCGATTCACGCGCATAGTCTGGAGGGGGCTTTAGAGGGGTATAGTCGCGGACGGTCTAGAACGCAAAATGACTAGTGTAATATTTTGCCTATATCCCTTTTAGTCTACATCGCGAACGGTCTAGAACGCAAAATGACTAGTGTAATATTTTGCCTATATCCCTTTTAGTCTACATCGCGAACGGTCTAGAACGCAAAATGACCACTTTTTTATATCACTAGGGTAGGTTAGGTTCGTTAGTTATCTTCAAATGGCCGAAGGCCAAACAGCACAGAATCGGAGCCCCGCGTAGGCATTTTTCGTTCTGGACCGTTCGCGATGTAGACTAAAAGTGATGTAGGCAAAAAATTACACTAGTTATTTTGCGTTCTAGACCATCCGCGAATAACCCCTTAGAGGGACTTGTATTTTACAAGCTTTTATTAGTTTCACCTGTCCCGTTATCTGTCTGTAATCAAATCTTGCAAGTTAAATTTGACCCACTTTCCGGTTTCCAATGAAGTTGAAAATTTTCATGCTTAGGTATACGTAAGTTTGGTGATAATGCAATATTATGGTACCATCGAGCTGATCTGATGATGGAGACAGGAGGTGGCCATTGGAAAACAATGGATTCTAATTGTGTTTGGGGTCGTTATAGCTGGTCAAGCAAATCTTGTCAGTAAAAAAAGGCGCGAAATTCAAATTTTCTATGGGAAGATCTCCCTTCGCGCCTACATTTTTCAAATTTGCCGCCTTTTTCTACTGACAAGATCTGCTTGACCAAGTATAGAAATGTCTTGATGAGTATTGGTTGCTCAATAGTTATAAAATAACTCGAATATACAACAAATTCATCTAGCCTTATACCTCGCCTTAAGGCCTAAACGTATAATTTAAAACCTAAATGTCAAAATATTGTAATACGAGAACTAAGTAGTCACGGAAGCAAAGCTCCATTAAATTTGAGCACTGTCCCTCGGCGACTAATATGAAGCCATTCAGTAGGTACCTAATAACGTTTCATTTTCGATTTTGAATAGCCTCAATCCATTCAGAAATCCCTGCGTACCGAGTGCCAGCCCTAGCCTGCCTCCTATTCCGACGGCCTACAGTCTAAACTTCAAGAAACCTAGTTTAGCCGAGTAAACTTGCTGTATTTGCTTATTTGCTATGCGCGTCATGGTTGTGCCTCATTGTGAATTCAAATGGACCTTTAATGATGTTGTTTTTGGTGGAAACAGAAATTCATCTGAACTTTTGATGCCGGCTTTGGAATTGAATGTGGTGACGTGGTATATGCACACATGTTTAAATGCGTACGTCATGTTTGAATAGAGATGTGGGCGCTTATAAAAAGATTAAACGTTTTCAGGGGAGCGAAACGGAGCAATTTGTTAAACTGAACAGAAAATTTACTGCACGCTTTTTGGAGACTTGTAAGAAATTATTTCTTTACTGTCTGTATAGGTCAAGTCAATGATGTGTACTGACGCGAGATTCGGATTAATATTTTTACCCAACTAAGACAAAGTTAAAAGGAAGGATAACTTTAATAGTGTCTATTGAAATTCCGCAACATTCTATCTGAAGTGCTAAAGTAGGAGATACGATTCAAAACTTGTCAAAAATCGATGAAAACCTCGGGGAGCCCCTTAACAGTGTGTATACAAGAAATGTATACAAAACGAGTAATATAAATTGTTATTTATTGTGACGGCTGGAGGCCAATAATAGAAAACGTGTCGGGCCCGACATAAATCTGGAATTGGAAAAGTGTTTGGCGTTTCAACGCCCACTACCAGGCTCCCGGAGATTTTTTCCCGAGATAAAAATATAACGGAATTCTTGTCTACGTTAGTACAGGTTTTCTAGTTTTTCCTAGTGTTATTACGACATTTGGCAAGGTGCGTCGGGGTAATTTCGAAAGCGGGTTAATTTGGAAAATGGCAAATGTCTATCAAACCCGAAGCAACTTTAGCAACACTTAGTTACCATGAAAACGCTTACCAAGGCATCTTGCTTACTGGTGCTGCTACAGTATAAATTGCTTCTAGTTTAGTAGATATTAAAGCCGGTCAAACAAGTTAGTCAGTAGAAAAAGGCGCGAAATTAAAATTTTCTATGGGACGATAACTCTTCGCGCCTAAATTTTTTAAATTTGTCGCTTTTCTACTGACGGAAATGGCTTGACATATTGACAGGTATATTAGCCATTTTCAATTTTTTTTGACCTTGCACCTTTCATATACCTAATAAACACGACACCTTGTATAACATTTTTTACTAAATAAAATAAATAAAAAATATTTTGCTAGATTTTTACCTGTTTCTTAGGTATGTAGATACTTTGTTGACACAATTTTATTCTATAGGTACGTACTTAGAGAAAATATTCGTAGTAAACCACCTACTATGTTCAAATGTGATATATTTTTGCAACGCTTTTCCTTCTTTTCATTGTCATCGTTTTAGGGGTCCCAACCCAAGGTTTATTGTCGTACTCCTTTTTGTGTTTTTGGAAGGGGTGGAAAAATATTAAAAGCTGCACCCAATGGGCGCTTAGTCCTCGTAACCATTTGCATATGTTTACGGTTATAATAAAATAAATAACCTTTTACCCATTTGCATAGATATGTTTGCGGTTATTTAATGTGCATGACAGTAGCGCCACCCTAGTGGGTGTGGGACATATTGCTTATTTGACAGTTGAGACCTGCCAAATGGTATGAAGATGTCGTCCCACGTGAAAGTTCATATTTTCACCACGTCGTGCGTTGGCGTCGTTTGTATTTCCCCCGCGACTAACTTCGCACATAGCCAATAGTTATCAGTGTTATCACTATTTAATTGTTGTTGTTCAAAACGTTGCACTTACTGACGCGACTGTCACAACTGACACAAGATAATACATTGCCGCTCGAATAATTTCAAAAACTAGTTCGATTTTTAGCATTAGAAAAAGACTACGCGACCTTGACGTGTCTTTTAATAAAAACGCTTTTTAAAAATCAGTAACTATTACTTATGAAAGCAAAATAATGTAAATAATCGTATATGATTCATAATTTTATTGTTTGTCATGACTAAATTTTCAATAAAAAGACACGTCATGATTGTTTACCTTTATTCTAATGCTAAAAACGAACTATAATTAGTATTATCATAAATAATAAGTATCATAACACCAACTAACTACATGAAAACACACGCTTCTTTAAATTTGCGATTGTATTCAAAATACACGTTAGAGAATTTGTAGCTGGTCTGTAGATTTCAAGTTTAGAAAGGAGGATTGTAGTTTGTAGTCATGTTCGACAGTCTCAACAGAATTAAGTAGTGGTTAGTTTAATCCAGGTTAGCCGTGCCTGTGTCTTGTCCGCAACAACTTGTCCAATTAGGCACTAACTTCCCGAACTAGTTCACATTCACAAATTGGAGACTGCGTTGCGATTTATTTGCGATACTTTGTGGAAGAATTTTAAGAAAGGGGACGACTGTTTCTCTATACAAACGTAGTCTTCATTTTCCTCTCTGGATATTCAGATTATGAAAAATATTTTTATCCAATTTAATGTATTTTACCAGCTGATAATAAAAATTTCATAAACAAACAATCGACTTAGTTTAGGCAGCTGTTGCGAAAGCTAAAAGATTAACTCAAGAAACGACTTTTTTTTCACTAAATGTTTCTTCTCGAGAGCAAATGCACGAGCAGTTACCTACTGCAAAAAATACCCAAATCAGGTCCATTGTCTATAACATTTTTAGATCTTCCCAAGATGTTTATAATCATTTCATTTCACTTATAAATAAATGTAAATTCGTATTGTACTGAATTAGTGCTAGTAATAAATTTAGCGTCCTAAGTCCTAATTCTGCCAGAGCAGTCCCGCGGCAGACAGTTTATTATTTAGCGCGAGTATTAAGTTGCTCGAGTTATTCGGGCTCCAAGTTACGGTTGAGGAGTAAGGAGTTTATATGGCTTCAGCCAACTTGCTCGGAGTTGGCTCCAAGTGAAACACGCTATATATAAGGATAACGCTCACATACACCTTTCGTGGATTATGTTTCAAGTTTTAGACAATTTTTTTCTAGAAAAAACTTGTTATCGATCAACGATGATAATGGCGTTAGAGGCCGGCTTGTGAATGATATGAACCTATTTTTAATTAAGTTAGAAACTAGGGAATCTAACAGCAATCAATAGGTAGTAGTTTAATGTGACTAATCGCTTATTTTACACGAAAGTTTTGCTATAAATAAGTAGTTTATAAATAACAAGAAAAACTAATTTCATACATACTAATTAGGTTTAAGATAAACTGAACGTCAACTGGAGGGTACTTAAATCGGTAAAGCCTGACCAGGAATATGATCACGCACCATGTTGCGGAATTTCACTGAAACTATTTTTTCATACTAAACTGAAGTGTCACCCTATACATGAGAATAACAGCGCCCTCTTGATAATCATCATAATATGCAGGAATATATAATATTGGAGCATGGTCAGGCTTTAAATGAAAAATACATATCACGTAACCGCACGTTTCGAACGTTCACTCTTTCATTTGTCATGATTTATTACCATCGCTTTCGATCTCCCAACTCTTCCCCCGCCCATCAAATCATGTCATGTCATGGGTTAAAAAAAGGGGAACTTGAAGCCCGCCAAAACAAATTGCAATCACGCGTAACGTCGCAAATCGTCCACGGAAAGCTTTTCTTTATTTGGTAGCGTCAGTGTTGTTAACTCGGAATTTTAAAACATTGCTAAACGGAAGGCGAGAGGTTGCTAAAATGTACTGTGGCCACATTTTTTGGGTGGAAAGTGTGGAAACGTACAAGGTATAACAAAAATATTGGGGACCCGTTTAAGGACATATTCGTTATCATGTTCAGAAGGGCTAAGATGGCCGGCTTTTTAGCATTTGTCACCATGCTTGTCACGTTCTAACCAATATGTAAGTGTAAAAGTGACACATGACATGACAGGTGATAAAAACGCGACCATGATACCGCTGCTGATTAGGAAAAAGAAGTATGTACCTATATATATATTTTTTTATGGGGCAGGTCGTCCAAGGCGGCCAACCATCCATACAAAGGCCAAATATTTTTCGCGTTCTTAATCAGAATACGACACCGAATATTCCCTTAAACGGATCCCCACTGTTTTTTTTGTGAGTGCCAGGAGGCTTCAAAAGTTACTAAATTCTACACCTTGTTGTCAAGTTGGTAACACTGAAGATAGCGTGCCATGTGTGGCTAAATGCGTTCTGAAGGTTCCGCTGAAGTCATTTATCACGCACGCACCGTCGCGTGAGCGAGACAAGAGATAGAGACATCCGTAGTATCTGTACACATGTAATCGGGTCAAACGGCGATGGGTTGGAAAGACAAATGAATATAGTCTGTCAAGCCATTTCCGTCAGTAGAAAAAGGCGCCAATTTAAAAAATGTAAGCGCGAAGGCTTATCGTTCCATAGAAAATTTGAATTTCGCTATTTCGACAGACAAAGTTGTTGGACCGGGTATATTAGAATTATAGTGCACCAAAATTGTGCGTTGATTGCGGAACCAAAGGTTTATTTTGTACTTTCGGTGAAATTATTTCCAAAAGTACCTATTCCCTAAATCACAAAATGCTCTAAGCAAACATAATATTATTTTTAAATAGTGTGGGCGTCAAGCCGAATGTTTTATGTATTTCTTATTGATTTTATGTTTATACACGGGGTAGAAACTTATCACTTTTAGTCCGCTTCATGGATAAACAATGAGCCACTTTCAGAACATGAGAAATGAAAAGTAACTACCATTCTCTAATAGCTTTACAAAAAGAGGTAAACCATAATGATAAAACAATTAGAGTGTGAATGGTATCTCTATCTGTACAATTAAAAGTACTAGTATTCCGGCCCGATTCGAACTTTACGATACGTCAAATATTATGGTATGGCATATATATGCTACGTCAAATATACGGCACATTAGATATGTCAGTGTCAAAAGTCACGTTTTTGTTTGAAGAAACGTCACTTTTTATACTGACATATCTAATCCATATCGTATCTAGCCGTAATATTTGTCATAATCTTAAAATTGAGTGCGTTGTTTTATCCATTACTCTTTCTGCTCATTTTACAGTAGCCATTAGATATATCAGAGCCGCCAGGGAGAAATATCTGAACATGCACTTTAAAGTATTCATAATAGAGGCATTGTTCAGATATTTTTCATCGCCTTGGCTGCTTCAATATATCCGATGGTGACTGTAGAATTATACACAAACCGTATGTCTTTGGATCGTGTTACGAAACGGCCTATATCCGTTGGCGAGTGAGTGCAGCGAGTGTGGCCGCACATTTGCTGCAAAGATTGGCTACGTCAGTAGTAGTAGTAGTAGTAGTAATCACTTTATTGTACACAACACATGCAGGTTTACCACCACACCACCAGCGACGCTCTCAGCTGTAGCAAAGCAGTCGCTGTAGCCGAAAACGGCTAGGAGATGATGAATGAATCCGTTGGATTAAATTTCGTCTGGGCCCTAGGCTAGCACCTCTTGTAATCTTGTATATTCATTAGTAATCTAGACAGGTGTCTAGAATGCCTGAAGGATAATCTGTCATTGCAAAATGGACCTAGCGCTCTTACGGGATTTGGGTGGGATAAGCAGCTGTCAAAATAACATTGCCAACGTCTTTGGGCATTTAAAAAAGCAAAATTTGTATTACAGGATGTATTTTTTCATTTCATTTCTCATTTGAAAATTTGGATCTATTATTTCGAAATGAGGATCCTCTGTTTTGAAATAAACCCTATAATTAAAAGATTTTGGATTATAACTTACAGGAAATTTTTCCTTAGAATAAACTACTGACTGTGGAGTCGGTGCATAGTTAAGGACCATTCATTTTCTGTCTCTCTCTCCCTCTCATCGTGTGGAATACATATGGGATCTAGAATAGTAAGTATCATCGACTAGTACAATTAGCATCTACATTCCTTTCCTATTTGGGATGGATAATATGAGAACTCACGGAAAACAGTAAGTTGCTTTTCGCTGGATTCCTTGGTGAAGATGGGCGTGTCTATGGAGACCTCACAGGAGTAGCTGCCGCTGGCCGCGAAGTCCAGGTTCTGTAGGATTATGGAGTTCTCCGTGGCCAGTGCGATCTGAGAAAAAGAAACTCGTTTAAGTTACAAATTTGAATGCCCCTATTAAGGCAAGGTTGGATACTTTATCAATTTAGCTGGTAAGTAAATTTTAATTTAGTTTACTTTACGGTTAGTATTTTTAGTAATAACAGTGGAATAGGAAACAGAGCCAGGAAGGAGTAGGTAAATTGATAAAGTATCCAAAATCTTCTCAAATTTTTCCTACGCTAACCAGGAAACAAGTCGTGCAGCGAAAACCCGGACTAGATACTTAAAACAGTTGTACCATCTTAGCAAACAAGTTTCCACGTCCGGCAGCCAGCCATTCCTTTGTACTTCCTCCATTTTTATTACAAAACATTTACAGCTCAACATTAGTACGGTCAGCACAAGAAAAACCATCAAAAGTTTACAGTGCCGTAAACTTGACCACGAATTCCATTTTCATGTTCGACATGATAAAGTCAGGAGGGGCAGGTTTATCCAGGCGGCTTAGCACGGTCGCGTTTTTATCCCTTGTCACCATGCCTGTCACGTTCTAACAAGTATGTAAGTGCGAAAGGGACGCGCATAGTGATAGTCGATAAAAATGGAACCGTGCTGAGCCCGCAGTTCCATTTTATTGATAAGGTCTCCGAGGAGTTATTTTCTCTAAGTACACAAACAAATAGGTACTCATGTACATAGCAACTAATTAATCGTAAGTAAGTATCGTGACAAAGAGTTAAATAGTTAGATTTAATATGGTAGCAAATATAAGTAGGTACAACATTTAGGTCTTATAATGATTTGTCATTTATATCTGTATTGAATAATCAAAATATTGATATTTATGCAAAGCTGCGTAATAATATCTAAGCGAATGCAGCTGAATGTTGTGGAATTACTTCGGAATTGCATTTTGCAACATAATTTACCCGTTAGCGGGGCGCAGATGCAAATGAGTCGAGTCATTTGCATTCACGGCAACAATCTGCGTAGTGACCAGTCTGTGTGATCAACTAAATTATTTGTAATATCGTCTTGTCCGTCCGTTCGTCACAGCCATTTGAAGCATATTACGAGTAGATGAAACAAAATGCTTAGGAAATATTTTTCTTCGAGCTTTGCTCTCGAATGAAACACAAATTATTCACTACACCAACCCGAGGAAAATACTACGTAGTAGGAAGAAAGAAAGAAGAAAAAAAAATACATTTATTTTCGTCAAACCAAACCAGTTAAATTACAAACAAGACATAGATCATGCAGAGACAAGACGTTAATCAGGATTATCAGGACCCCCACTATAAAACATTACAAATCAAATTAACGTTTAAATATTATTTATTATCATTCAAAATCATAAATTAAAAGTCAATTATATCAGCCAACATGAACAGACAACTCAAAATGCACATGTGGATAAAATGCAACTTTCTTATCAGTTTTTGAAGTCCAAAGAGAGCATTTGCGAGCTAGTGTAGTGAAAATATATATTTATTTTATTCGCTAATATCAGGCTAGCATATTATGCGCACAGGACTAAAGAGCGGGATTTACGTAGGTACATTACGAAATAGGTGACGTGAAATTTATTTAGTGTCATTAGTTTTACCAACTGTTTCACGTGTAATTTAATATTTTCACAATGCATTCATTTCATGAAAGCAAATCAATTTCGTGCCCTACGTGATTTTTTGGTGAAATTAGTGTTATGCAACTAATTTCACAGTGTAAATCCGACGTGAAAAACTGGTGTCGCGAAAGTGCCTGCGCTGTGCGGACGTGTAGCTTCGGTGTTGATGGGGTCACGGTCACTACGATAATGTGAATTTCACGACACTAATTATTTCACGAAATTACTTTCGTATATATCGAAATTAATTTCGTGAAACTAATTTCAACATGCATGACACTAATTTCATAATGTAAATCCCGCTTAAGTGATGTACATTTTAATAAAGGTAACACAGTAGAGATAACAGGTAAAGCAGATTTTATGCCGAGCAAGGAGCACATTACGTTAGCGCCCGCGTTAATGGAATACGCTGAAGGCAATAAGAAAACAAACAAGTAGGTTATTTTGATTAAATTGTAAAATGCTATAATGAATTATATGATACGACAATGGGATTGTCCCCATCCAAAGAAATCGTTCAAAATAACTTTAAACAGGATTAACATTTCAATAAAAAAACCAGTTACATGCTAGACAAAAATACCTTCTACATCATGATTTTTAGTATAGCTATAGAGCCATTGTCGGTAAAAAAGATAAACGACCGCCGATCTAGTTCGGAACATATTTTTGTGAAATTTTACGACTTTTCTAAACGGTTTCATATCTTTTGAACACGCAAAATGATTAGACAGCCTCATTCATAATATATTACATTTAATTTTCCCTAATAAAGTCCCACGGGACGGGAAGAAAATCTCACTTCCTGGCCAAGGCAAGACGTAAAACTTTATACAAACCACGGGCGGTAATTCGTAAAGCCCCAGATCGCATATTACATACACCTGCGATCTGGAGCATTTACGAATATGTATGTAATGTGCTATACTACTTGTACTAGTATACACTATGGCAACGTGGCTGCATTTAATTCTAGGCCATTCCTTGGTTGCATGTGCCGCGCGCGTTACTGCCGAGGGCGTAACAGGTCGAGCCGGCTTCCGAACACTGAAATTTAACGCTCAGCTCTTTTCCAATAACACTCTTTAGATTACCTATCTTTAAAATTTTATTTTTATGATATCTAGATATCCGATCCAGACATTTTTGCCCGGGCTGTAACGGAGACCTTACCTCTCGCTCGGTCTAAACGAGTACTTTATTATAATTATTAATATCGTATTAGCATTATGGGATATTCAATTTATACATCTTGTTTATAAAATAATAAATAGGTAATATCAAAGTTTCATATTATACTACTTTTTGGATTGTAATATGATATTGGCCTGTTACGTCCGCTACACACGCGACTCGAATTTCGAGTCAATCACTGAACTCATATTATCAAATCAAAACGGGGTCTTATCACGTAATCCAGGAGATACATTCCGAAATATAAAATGTGGTATCAATCTAATGAATACATGTAACTATACGGTCTAGAATCAAGCGTGACACAGGTCAAATATGATAACAATGTGATATGGCAACTTAAAATGCCGATGGCAATTAATGTACCAAACTAAAATTCCTATTATTTTATGATAGTTAGGTACAGTTTATTGTTATTTTAATTAACACGAATATTTGTGTACCTATGTGAGTTATTCTAGAGGACCAGGAACATTTTTCAAAACTCAGGTTTAACGCGGTGTGGTGCCAGGGCGGGTGGGAAATTACCTCGCCCACACCATTACCGCCTTGAGCCGCCTTTTAGGTGTGTTCATTATTACGTACACTCCGATACAATATTGCGTTCGTCTTGCAGGCATTTTGTAACAGAGAGTAAAGAGATGTTAAAGTATTTAATACAGAATGGTCGCGCACTACCTCGCCCCGAATGGATGTACCCCGCGGCAGCAAATTGTCATCGGATTGACCAAATCTCTGTCAGGATAGGTCAATCGATCACCTCCATAGTTAGTTATAAATACAATAGAACTCTGTTTTGTTCAAAATTCAACGTGTTGAGAGATTGTTCTTTTTTTTTGTTTCGAAATTATAAATTCAATAAAGATCACGTTTTTTCGGAATCTTCTTAAGTGAGTTTTACTGTAGGTACATGAATATTTCAGGAGATAACCCTATTCAACCATCTCTCTGTCCTCTACTGTTTTTTATACGTCAAATTTCACAATATGCGCCGCACGTCCGACCACGCAAACACACGGCCGGATTCCATAATAAACCGATGGAGCCCGCGATCATAACAGTAGGTACCTATGGAATTCTTGCTTACGTTAGGATATGAAGAGCTTAATGTTCTCAATAAAAACCGAGGTTTAAAACAACATGAATTCCGCGCAACTAAGGTTCTTAATACGAAGGCTTAAGGTCCTAGTAAAACGTCAGTGATTCGTTGTCTACTTGTATTTAGATAAAGTACAATTATGTGGAATGACGCGGCTTTATACCAGCTTTTTTACGGTGCCTTTTACAAAATTACTAAGGACAATATTCTTGACTATAAGTATGGTGGGGGTATGGAGGACTGACCCATACTGGTTATGGAGTGGAGCCAAACAACGACGGATGTTATTTGACTTTATTTTGCTTTAAGAAATTTTAAATATACTTACCGTGCATGTACATAAAAATACCCAAAATTAGCAAACTAGTCAATCAAATACTGCATACATACATATATTACAATGATCCAATGAAATTGATAAAATTTTGATTAAGTACTGACTTAGAAAAATAATACTGAGTAGTAACCTAATTTAATTATTTCCGGGGTCAACCCCTACCGTATCCTACTCCGCCATACTCATATAGAATACTTAAATATTTATCGTGCTTAGCTTTTCCTTATCCTATAGCTTTCTCGGTTGTTGTCGACTCCTTTGCAACCAAATTAAAATAATACGGCCACCTTCAAGTTCAATTATTTTTAGAAATGTAAAAACGATTACTCCGTAGATGTAAAGTGATGTGAAAGATGAGTGACATATTATGTCATATGTCAGTCAAAACATGATTTACATTACAAAAACTGAGAGAATTCAGTTAGGTAATTTTTCTACAACTAATATTTTCCAAAGTTCGAATATGAATTAAAATAACGTACCTACATCTGTGTATGTTGAAGATCTTATTGTCTATTGTGTATATGTCGCAGTAAGATAGATAAAGCCGTTATATAGTTATAACCCTAGGGATATAATTATATGACGTAACATAGTTATATGAAAGCGTTTCATTACTATCTTACTAGGTATATAACTATAATACGGCTTTAGTTTAGTGATATAGTTATATTACTGGATTAAGTTTAGTGATATAGTTATATTACTGGATTATGTTTAGTGAAATAATTGTAGGTAGGAGTGCAGCGGTGCGGCGGAGGTATAGTTATATCCCTAGGGATATAGTTATATGCCGTATAATACGTATTATAATCATATTCCTAGTAAGATAGTAATATCTTACTAGGAATATGATTATAATACGGTACTTGACTAAACTAATGTGGTTAAATGGTTATAAATCTGCCAGGGAATCAAAGAAAACAGTAAGTATATTCGTTTTTATTTTTATTACAAAATCAACTTTGTTGGTTGCAATTAGTTGTAATACTTTTTAGCAATATTACGTAAAAGTACAGGTCGATTCACGAAAGCTGGCGCGAGATTTCTACTGAGTGACAGCTATTTTCATTAAAATTCTGTCAAATCTCGCGCCAGCTTTCGTGAATCGATCGCAATGACTCATAAACCCTTAAAAATAGCAGCATGAAAATATAATATTAAGATACATCAAATCCAATCCAAGATACATAAAATCTATTGAAAAAATGAACAGTATTTCACCATATTTTTAATTTTTGTTCTTACATGACGCGGAATTATGACATCTAGAATTACATAGTACTGAATGCTTCTTGCAGGCGCTTACTAGGAATATGATTATAATACGGCATATAACTATAGGGATATAACCCTAGGGATATAACTAAATCTCCGCCGCACTGCCGCACTCCTAATACCTACAATTACTATCTTACTAGGAATATGATTATAATTCGTACTATACGGCATATAACTATATCCCTAAGGATATAACTATACCTCCGCCGCACCGCTGCACTCCTACCTACAATTATTTCACTAAACTTAATCCAGTAATATAACTATATCACTAAACTAAAGACGTATTATAGTTATATACCTAGTAAGATAGTAATGAATCGCTTTCATAGAACTATGTTACGTCATATAATTATATCCCTAGGGTTATAACTATATAACGGCTTTATCTATCCTACTGCGACATAATACAAAATACAAATACAGGGTAAATACCCGAGACACTTCCATCGCATTAAATATTTAACATAATATACTAACCCAACCGAATACATTTACGTACTTTATTGATTATCATGAATCAACGGAGCTTAACGAAAAAAGGGCGGTTTGAAGATAAAAGAGGACATTACCGTAAACAGAAACAAACTGTTCCGTCCGATTCCGGAACATGGCCGCCGCTCACTGACCGGAATACTTAATTAATTCCGGAATTTTAAAATATCCCTTAAGTTCACGATTCACTGCGGGCACTCTGGTATTATATATATTACTTACGGTCAACTAAATTGAATTCTGTGCTACTTTGAACCTTAAACCGATTTGCAAATTTAAAGAATACGACATCGATTTGACATTTGTATTAGTGTGACAATATTGAAAGCTCCGTAATGATTAACCCCCTTTATGCTCCGTAATGATAAACTTTACGAGCCTGATTTAGTTAAATTATATTGTATCCCTTTCTTATAAATACATAAGTTAAAATTACAGACAAAGACAAACGATTATTAGCCAATTGAGGCTAGTAGCGTGTTTATGAATATTTAAGGGGTATGTGTATTATTTATCAAAAAATGATTTTTACTTTTTGTCTGATTTGTTTTTTTTTTGTTTAATACAAAGTACCTATCTATTACGTAACGATACATACGCGTACGTCAACATAAGCTACTTAGTTATTTTCCATAGCTAAAGGACTTTCGAAAAACTGGAGTGGAATCGGTGACTACCCAACCCAACGCCATCCGTTTAATAATAAAAAAAAAACAAATTTTATTTTACGCTTCACTCAAATCAAGCCACAATAAAATGCCAAGAAAAAAGGGAAGTAAAAAGTTAGACGACGTTAAGAATTGCAGCAGCTTGAATGTGCAAATCTTGAGAAATATTGTATGCATTTTTTACTTTTGAAACCACCACAGCTAGAAGACGGCTTAAGGAAATCTTTTCATGAAGTAAGTAGTTAGTTATGGAGTGGACGTGCTTGACGTGATGTATTGTAGACAGTATTAATATTATAAGTGTATTTTCAACGTAATTAATCAGGTAAGTATTACAGTTTTTAAACACCAAGGCAATGTTTTGAGCTACCGTGCGTCTTAGAATATTAAATAAAGCTCAGAAATATGTGTGTCGTCTTACGCATACATTGATTATATTTATTATAGTTTTTGACTGATGGACTATAAATATGGAATTAGGTTTCAGGGCTTTATTATTCTAAGTACGACAGTCGTTGTTAGGAAACAATTATCAAGATGGCGAAATAGAGGCTAATTCTCCATATGTAATGTGATAGTGACAGACGTCTGATTATTCACTCACTATCGCTGTCACGTTGTCGTGTATGTTGCTCTAGATATGAGTCCGTCCCATTGCATTAGGTATACACATGAATTTGACATAATTAATGTAGGCATACACAATAACAATCAACAAGATAATTTGGCAATGAGTTTTGTAAAAAAATCTCAATTAATTATTATAAAAGTCACACAAATTAGTTTTAAAGCCCCTAGCTTTCTATCTACAGATTAAGTATAAGTAGCTATTTATATTAGATAGGTACATATAGATTACTTGTCATATTTTTATTTTAAACTGTTTGTCTATGAAATTATCCCTCTTTATTTCTGTTATTTTAACTATGCTCGTAGAGATCTATCAAAATCAAAATCAAAATCAAAAATATACTTTATTCATGTAGGCCTAGCAACAAGCTCTTATGAATCGTAATTAATCTTAATCTAATTATCAGAGCAATTTATTGATGTTAATATTATTCCATAATAAAATTGGATTATTA
Source organism: Cydia splendana (assembly GCF_910591565.1). NCBI lineage: Eukaryota > Metazoa > Arthropoda > Insecta > Lepidoptera > Tortricidae > Cydia > Cydia splendana. The sequence continues at coordinate 30,110,797 of NC_085960.1, read as the reverse complement.
TACATATCAAATTTAACACTAAGAATTTCACAAAAGGATCGTCAAACATTAAAAAGATTGTATAAAAAAATACTAGTCTAGAATTTCTAGAATAAAATCTAAATGTCAAAAAAAAAAAAAGAAAAAAGAAAAAGCATATAGTAACAAAAGAAGTAGATAGTATTACATCGGAATATCCATTTCCTCATCAATAATCAAATATACCTAATAAATAAACAATCATTTCGAATAACAATTAATCCCACGTTGTAATATCATTCATGTAGTGTGTGTGGTATAATAAGCTTTAGAAATAAGTTTACGCTTTACATAATTCTTAAATTTATTAATAGATAATTCAGTAATATGGTTTGGAAGTTTATTATAAAATCTTACACAATTACCCATGAATGATTTTTTAATTTTATGGAGCCGAGTGAAGGGCACTGCGAGCTTATGTTTATTTCTAGTATTAATATTATGAATTTCACAATTTTTCCTAAAATTTACAATATTTTTATGTACATACAGAATATTCTCATAAATGTATTGACAGTGCACTGTCATTATGTCAATTTCCTTAAATTTATCTCTTAGTGAGTCTCTATGGTTCATTTTGTATATTGCTCGAATAGCCCTCTTCTGCAGAACAAAAATGGTATTTATCTCTGAAGCACCGCCCCACAGTAAAATACCATATGCCATAATGCTATGGAAGTAACTAAAATATACTAATCGAGCTGTTTTCACGTCAGTTAACTGACGGATTTTGCTCACTGCAAAAGCTGCAGAGCTCAGTCTATTCGAAAGAGTAGCAATATGAGGACCCCACTGGAGTTTAGAATCTAAAGTTATACCAAGAAAAACTGTACTATCAACTAATTCCAATTCCTCATCCTTCACAATGACACTTGTTTGCACATGCCTTACGTTACTACTAGTGACAAACTTAATACATTTAGTCTTTTTCTCATTTAACAATAAATTATTAACATTGAACCAATTTACTACTTTTGAAATGGCATTGTTTACATCATTGTAAGCTTGTTGCTGTCGTTTGACTTTGAAAATAAGTGAGGTGTCGTCTGCAAACAATACTATATCATGGTGGGTCTTAACAAGGAATGGCAAGTCATTTATGTAGATAAGGAACAGGAAAGGCCCCAATATTGACCCCTGTGGTACACCCATAGAGACCAATGACCCAGGTGATCGCTGTCCATTCACATCGACCCTTTGTATTCTACCATTTAAGTAGGACTTAAGTAAATTCAGTGCCGATCCTCTAACTCCGTAATAATGAAGTTTCCTGATTAATGTTTCATGACAAACACAGTCGAAGGCCTTAGATAAATCACAGAAGACACCTAAAGCATCTCGTGACTCCTCCCAGGCATCGAAAATATGCTTAATTAGCTCAACACCGGCATCGGTTGTTGAGCGACCCCGTGTAAAACCAAACTGCTTATTATGCATCAAATTATTATCGTTAAAATGTCGTACTAATTGAGAAAGAACTAATTTTTCAAAAATCTTGCTAAATGTTGGTAGCACAGATATCGGTCTAAAGTTAGTGGGGCCAGAGCTGCTACCAGATTTAAATAAAGGAATTACTTTACTATGTTTCATTAGATCAGGAAACTCGCCGCAATCAACACTGTTGTTAAATATAACTATCAGACGTCAGTATGTGGCTTTTGTAGGTTTTTTTTCCGTATTGGTCTGAAATAGCTGCTGGGGTTTTTTAAAGGCTACAAATATAATGACCACCAAAAAATACTTTGGTACCCTAAATAAAAAAATCATGCTTACCAAAAAAAATTACTGAACACCAAAAAAATAAGACCTAAAAATACAAAAGTACCACCATTTTAATTACTGCTGCACTTCAAATTGTATTCAAATACCAAATATATTGAATGATCACCAAAAATCATTAATGATCACCAAATCTTGAAGACCAAATTAATGTGATATTTTCACCTAAATAAACCGCTATGATTACCAAAAAATGTATACATATTACCAAATAAAGTAAACTGATGCCAAAATTACTAGCCCCTCCCGCTCAACCCCCCGTACCCCGCACCGCATACCTAACTTACCTAATCTACTTTTCTAGTAGCATTTCGTTATGGTACTAGAAAAGTAAGTCAAACTGCTATCAGTTAAGTGGGTTAGGTTAGCACTGCGACCCTTACAGAAACGAAATGGTACTAGAAAAGTAGGTCAGGTTAGGTTTGAACTGCGACCTTTACAGAAACGAAATGCTACTATAAAAGTGGGGTAGGTTAGGTTAGAACTGCGATCCGCACAGAACCGAAATGCTACTAAAAAAGTGGGCTAGGTTAAGTTTCAACTGCTACCCATACAAATACGAAATGCTACTAGAAAAGTGGGTTAGGTTAGGTTTGAACTGAGACCCATACAGAAACTAAATGCTACTAGAAAAGTGGGTTAGGTTTGCTATCCTATTAAAGCAAATGATTCCAAAATAATCATTCTTCTAGAAACGACATGCTACTAGAAAAGTGGATTAGGTTAGGTTGGAACTGCGCCCCATACAGAACCAAACTGCTATCAGAAAAGTGGGTTAGGTTAGGTTTGAACTGCGACCCTTACAGAAACCAAATGCTACTAGAAAAATGGGTTAGGTTAGGTTTGAACTGCGACCCTTACAGAAAAGAAATGCTACTAGAAAAGTGGGTTAGGTTAGGTTTGAACTGCGACCCTTACAGAAAAGAAATGCTACTAGAAAAGTGGGATAGGTTAGGTTTGAAATGCGACCCTTACAGAAAAGAAATGCTACTAGAAAAGTGGGTTAGGTTAGGTTTGAACTGCGACCCTTGCAGAAAAGAAATGCTACTAGAAAAGTGGGTTAGGTTAGGTTTGAACTGCGACCCTTACAGAAAAGAAATGCTACTAGAAAAGTGGGTTAGGTTAGGTTTGAACTACGACCCTTGCAGAAAAGAAATGCTACTAGAAAAGTGGGTTAGGTTAGGTTTGAACTGCGGCCCTTACAGAAAAGAAATGCTACTAGAAAAGTGGGTTAGGTTAGGTTTGAACTGCGACTCTTACAGAAAAAAAATGCTACTAGAAAAGTGAGTTAGGTTAGGTTTGAATTGCGACCCTTGCAGAAAAGAAATGCTACTAGAAAAGTGGGTTAGGTTAGGTTAGGTTTGAACTGCGACCCTTACAGAAACGAAATGCTACTAGAAAAGTGGGTTAGGTTAGGTTAGAACTGCGACTGTAACAGAAATAAAATGCTACTAGAAAAAGGTGACGAAGTGGATTAATTAATTTAATAGGATAACGATAATTATATTAAATATTTGCACATTTTTAATTAAAATATGGTTACAATTTTGGTGGTCATTTACTATATTTGGGTTTACAATGATTATTTTGGAGTCATTTGCTTTAATATGAGATCAAGAATTAAAAATTTGGTTATAATTTTACATTAAAATGGACTTCTAATTTTGGTGGTCATTTACTATTTTTGGGTTTACAATGATTATTTTGGTGTCATTTTCTTTAATAGGATAGCAAGATGTAAAAATTTGGTTATCATTTTACATTAAAATGGGGTTTAAAATTTGGTAATCATTTAGTATTTTTGGGTTAATAATGATTAGTTTGGTGTCATTTCCTTTAAAAGGATAGTAAAGTGTAATAAAATTGGTAATCATTTCACATTAAAATGGTGTTATAATTTTGGTGATCATTCATTATTTTAGGGTGGTAAAATAGATTTTTTTGGTATTAAATTTTACTAAATCTGGTGATCAGTTAAATAGCAGCCTTTTTTAAATAAGTACCTTATAATATTGTGATACTGAATTAAAGCATCTGGTTTGTCTCTAAATTATTTCGTTACATTGTATAGGTAAGTAGTTATATGTGCGTCAAAAGTCCATATTTATTTTGCATACCTACTTACTATAGAAATATTTAAGTGTTTAAAATCATTAATTTATTTGCTTAAAAAAGGTGACAAAAAACTGTGAAAGCTGAAGTAATAATATACTGACCTAATTCAAAAATATAAGTTATGAGGGCCGAATCCCAGTGGACCCGTGACTGAAGTGGGTCAACTTAATAACTATAAAATTTAACTCTAATTGAACACGTCAACAGAATGATATATTTAGGAAATGGCACACGGGTTTAAGAATAGGAAATATGGATTAGCCGAATATTATGCTAACTTTTATCATGAATATCATGATACTCGTATCGACGATGCTATCGAACGGTATGTCACCAAAATAAAGAGTTGCGATATTATATATTTTTTATAAGTATGTTAGTGGCTATCTAGCAAAGTATTTATTGCCAGAAATTGAATAAATTTATTTCAATTCTTTTTATACTAAAGTATAATTAACAAAACTATAAATAGTAAGATAGCAAGTAGTCTAGTAACGGTTATGTTAACTTATGTTATTTATTTATTTAAAAAATTAAATCAGGCAACAAGCCCCATATTACAAATACCTTACAGACTAACACACATATGTATTTTGTAACCTAAAAACTAAACACTAGTTAGTCGACGAAACGGCGATGTTATCCACTGGTCCGTCTCATGAAAGCTTGTAACTTATAAGGTCCCTATAAAATGTAAGTCTCTTTCTAAGAAAAGTAGTTACGGGTATGAACCCGTGAAGATATTCTTACCTACACTTTTATAAATGTACAAACAGAGGAACGTTTAGCATGCCTTGAATAAAAATATGTCGCAAGTTCTTCAGCGTGCTTGGCATGCTAATACTGTCACGTGCTCTATAAAGTATAAATATAAGGAGTAAATTGACTTACAGGCCAAATCGAACGTAAACTGACGTCAGAATATAAATTGATTTGTAATAAAGTTATTTATTACTATAAAACAGTAAACTTATTTCAACGTTAATAAAAAATATAAAATCCAATGAGTTTTAATAAGTTAAGTAAATAAGTACGAAATGTCATTTGATATTATCGCAAACTTTTCAGTGAATGAAAGTAATGTGGGGAAACCTGTACCTAAATTGAAATTCAAAGATGTATGTGAACTTGTGAAGTACTCTACCCACTTTGGGCCACCGAGGGGAGGGGCCTTTAGCCAGCAGTGGGAGGAATGCAATAAATCGAATCCCATTGTTTGCTATAATTATTGAAAGTCATAATGTAATGATTGTCAGATTATCATTAGTCATCATTCTGAAACCGTTAACATTTCAAAATTTTCGTAAGGTTAACCTATAGATAGGTTAGGTTAGGTTTGTTTTATCGCAATCCTGAAAAGTTACGTGTTTCTGAGAAAAACCAAATTATGACTAACGAAAATGCGGACAAACACATTATGACTAGGTACATTATGACTTAAAACTTTATGGGAAACAATAGAGACCCGCAATATATATTTAAGCATACATATAATGTGTGGGTTCATTTATATTAGACGGCCTGTACGAGGTTAGCACACTGCTTTGATTTCATTACTGTGTTTCCACTGCAACTCTATGCAGCTCTAAGCGCGAAATGTATTCATTTTATTTGCCAAACTCAATAAAATGGTCGTTTGAAAGCTGCTAAAAGCCGGGCTGATGTAGTTTAGTTTCAGAAGTAGGTATAGTCGTTTATGGGTTACCGTAAAATGTGCATACATTGCTCCAAAACTTGATACAAAATACGAAATTATTATTTTTTAATTATTATATATATATATGTAGGCAAGTTTGTATATATGTATATCCCGATTTAAAAAAAAGACCATCACTATTATCATGTAATTTGAACGAGGCTGTAATATAGTTTTCATATTTATATAAAAAAAATAACCAATTTAATTTGAAACCATCTCTTTGGAGGTTTCAAATTCGACTAATATTTTTTTAATGTATAATGTTGTTATCTCGAAACTCCGTCATTTATACAAGAGTGTATACCCCATCAGGTGGTCCCATTTATATCACCATAAGACGCAAAAGGGTCTCGTTCCATGACGAATGCAATTTAGTAGAATAAATGAATTAAATACTTACACAAATATCAGTTAAGAACAGCAGGTAACATTTTGCCTATATCAGCGTTTTCCCGATTGTACCCAGTAAAGTACCCAGATTGTTGTAAAGAAACATATGACCACTCTACGCTGTAAGTTAATGTAAGTATGCCTACGTTAGCTTGAACACTAACAATTGCAACTCACAAGGAAAACTTGGCCTTGTGTGCCGAAAACTTATTTATTGGTAAGCACATATAAAATGACTTTTCTTGCCAGTTGTTGGTTGATGGTGGCAGGTAGAGTCAGTCCATGAAAAGTCTGCAGCGGATTTGATAGCCCACGCAGTGCACGTGTTATTTTAAACGTCAAACTTCTATGAAATTATGACCTATAAATGACACTTGCACTGCGTGGGCTATCAAATCCGCTGCAGAATTTTCTTGGTCCGACTCTAGGTAATTAATTTTGGTTTGCCAGGATTTAAACCAAACCAAATATTATGAAAGTCGCACATCTGAATCAAGCCACTACTATAATAACTTTACAAGTTAATTTTGTCACCACCGTAGTATAAAACAAAAACCGGCCAAGTGCGAGTCGGACTCGCGCACGTAGGGTTCCGTACCATTACGCAAAAAACGCAAAAAATCGGGTTTGATGTGTGGGAGGGGCACTTAAATATTAATTTTATTCTGTTTTTAGTATTTGTTGTTATAGCGGCAACAGAAATACATCATCTGAAAAATTTCAACTGTTATGATGGTACATCAGCTATCACGGTTCATGAGAGTAGAGAGAGAAGTCTTAGTAATATGGCCCCCTTCGGGTACGGAACCCTAAAATGCTACACTTTTTATTGACATTTAAAAATGCTCCGATCCAGCTATCTGACATTGACTGACCCACAAAGCAAACGCATCGTAATCAATATGTTTCACCCACATTTCACTAGGTGTCAGTGTCGAGCAATACGCGGGAAGTATTTTTCAATACGTATGTACGCTTCATCCATATGAAATGAAGCCGAGGCCCGCCGACCCGAATTTGTTTTGTAAATGTTCCACTACCGTTTTATTTTATGGGATTCGGAAGAATCTATTTCCGTGTCTAATAAATATGAGCGTTAACGTTCAATCTGAACCGTTACGGATAGGGTTTGGGTGAACCCGAACACAAGTGGACCGGCGTAAGTAATGATCTAATTTATCGTTTTGGTTAATTGTTTTGTACTGTGCTGATACAGGTTGCCCCTGTCTGTGATCTGTCTTCTTTTGAGATAGGTACACTGTGCCTAAATTACCTTTTAATCACATTTTATTTCAACTTCTTTTTGTGCCATCCACCATCTACTGCCCAATGCCCTTCAATACCTATAATCTTTAAGATAACTCATGTAGCAGCAGAATTTCAGTCGATATGATGATGATTAGTGTCCGGAGTAGCGGTTGCAAATTTCACACAGAAGGTAATGGAGTCACCTAAGTATTTTTATGATTAAACGAATAACGATTAAATGAATAATTTTGCATAATAATTGCTATAAATGATATTGCGAGCATACATAATGTAATATGTTTTTATATCAAAATATTAGTCACTACTAAAAATTACTAGAATAAGAAGTAGTACCTGCCATATGATATATTCTTTTCTAGACAATTGAACTACAATTGAGGACTGGAATTATGTGTTCGAGGTCCTCCTCACAGTCTACAGTTAAGTGCGTATCCATGTTATAAAATGAGTGGACTATGGCCACTTGTTCCTGGTTTTTCGGAGTGAATCGGTTTCTTAATTTATTGAAGATCCATTTATGAGTGGAAAATGATCACTCTACATCTACCGATGTCATGGTTGCATGTTTTAGGACTTGTTTATAATCTTATATCAACATCTGAGTTTCTATCTAGAACCAATTCGAGTTTAATTTGCACGGTTTCACTTCCTTGGAGGCTTAAAATACCTACTCCTAACTATATCTATTATCAGAAAAGTTATTTCTATCGGAATTTTAGTGAATTCTAATTTTTCTATCGATTCTGGTATAATTTCGTAACACTTTAAGTTTTAAGTACCTACTTACTTCCAATTTACGAGTACCATACTAAGTACTTTAGGTAAATGAATAATTTATTTATTCAATCTTAAAAAAATAATTGTAAAAACGACTCCATTACCCTCTGTGTGAAATTTGCCACCGCTACTCCGGACACTAATGATGATTTAAACATTTGTAATTCTAATTCCCCAAGTCACTTTCGAATAAAAGGGTGAAACAAAACAAGTCGGAACATCAATCGAAGTAATCAAGCGAGTAATGATTAATTTGGGTTAGCCGTTGATTTATTGTCTTGCCCTTAATTGCGGTAAAACACGAAATTATCAGCATGAAACTTAGATGTGGTGGAACGATTTATGTGTGCCGAGCACAGATCCCTGTTTCCCATTAGACAGAACATATTTTATATTTAATTTTGGCGATAAGCCGAGCGATAAGTGATAAACTCATATGAACATTTCTTCAGCGGATCCTCCAGGAATAAGTAACTCTGGATTGTTTTTACAGTCACACTCCAAACCCACCTGTTTGTGGTAAATGTCTTAAGCTGGTCTTACATATTATCTACTTATACATATTAAGAAATTTGCCTTTAACTTACCATGCCACTTAAACTAGAACAGTCAAAGTTTACGCACACAACAGTTGATAACCACAGAAACGAATATTGAATATGACCGAAGTTCTGACCGTCTGTCTGATTTTTAAAATTTGTTCGTTTTTATGAGAGTATCGTATATACGCTTTGTGATCGGGATCTAGCCTGAGGTAATCTATGAGTGGACGCACGAATAAAGGAAAAGGTAATGTGTATGTGGCTTGAACCCTCTACTTTAAATCTTTTATTTTCGGTTTTATTACACTACAACCTGTGGCATTTTGCTTATAATGGCATTGTGCTTACATTACTGAAACTTCACATTAGAGCTGGAACGTATAAGGGACGGTGACGCAGCGTAAACGCAGCGGGCATGCACACACGCCAGTACCGCTACCACAGTTTTGACATTGACATATTCGCTCACGTCTACGTAAATTACTTTCTATACATCTCGCTTGCACTATTATGCGAGTATAGGCGAGATGAATAGAAAGTAAGTTACGTAGACGTGTGAGCGACTATGTCAATGCCAAAACTGGTGGTAGCGGTACAGGTATACACGTTGGGCCTGCAGCGCCTGTTGTGAAGTTCCCGTAAGCTTAGAGTAGTTTCCGGTCCCAGGTGTATTGGAGCGGTCATTCAGGTGAAGCGACGCCGACGCAGCGCAGAGCGCTAACTAAAATATTATGTCTTAAGGGGCTACCACACGCCAATGACCTTCGATCTGAATGCCTAATGTTTTTCTAATGTTTTTTGTAGCTTATTATATTAACAGCAACGGCTTTAAGCAATATAGTATCCCATATTTACTTCAAAGTTCATTGTCTTCGAGATATTTGGCATCAAATTGGAAACAATTTTAGGCTAAAAAACTGGTTTTCTGGCCGTAACTTTTGTGTTAATTAGTTTAAAATTAAAACCCTGGACACGTTTTAAGAGGCGTCAAAGACAAACCCAAATATGTAGATTTCGTACATGTAAGATCCTTCACTGTAAACTAGATACGAAAAAAGTGTTTTTTTAGACAAAGTTTAAAAAAATCATAAAAAAATAAGTATTCATTTTTTTCAAAATCCGGTGGACAAAACCGGAGATAAAAGATTGTAAAACCGATAACCGTTTGTCTTATAATTCTATTTGTAGTGCATTAAAAGGAGATACGATTCAAAACTTGTCAAAAATCGATGAAAACCTCGGGTAGCCCCTTAAGAGCGTTATCACAGCTTTGCCGCGGGCGCACTACGATCTCACGTAATAGCTTTAGCCTTAGCTTAGCGTGCGTACGTCTTAACGCAGTACACACGCAGTGAAAACGGAGCGGTGTACAGCATTAGGTAAATGTCGAAATACTTACGTTGAGGACGGCGCCGGGCGTAGTGAAGTTCCGGTACGGCGGCTTCCGGTCCCGGATGTACTGGAAGATCTTGGTCCCGTGCCGCAGGAACACCACCTTGTCGAGCAGGTGCGGCGGTACGTCGTGCACGCAGCGTAACCGCACCGAGCCGCCGCGGGCCGCCCAGCGCTCCATCTGGAGCTCCACGCGGACTTCGGTGTGGCCCCGAGCTGGAACAAGGAATATTGGTTAAACACTGGTTAAACCTGAAGTTACCATGGTTACCAGTACAATTTGACACTGGGTTAACGGTTTAACCGGTTAACTCCGGGCTAGTGGGATGGTGCAAGTGGGGCTAATATGTCTGGTTCTGCTATAGTTGGGTACCGGTAGCGGATTGGGTAGCGGGGTGCCGCTACGTGTGGTACGAGTATAGTTTTTATTTTCAGAACAATTGCTTGTGATCCTTGTTGTGATACAAATAACAAATATAAGTCCAATCATATAGAGCTTCGAGCAACACGGAAGGGAGGCGGCATTCGCACTATTTCCCCTCTGCCGAGGTACAAGATTAGCGCGTCAATCTAATCTAGCGCGGGTAATAAAACTAGTTGCACTTGGATTTTTCACTAGACCGAGTCCAGACGCGCGCGTGAACACTGCTGCACAAAAATGCCTGTTTGCTCGGTTTTTTGTTATAAAAAGAGGTCGGGGACATCAAATTTACAAAAAGAAAGTGTTACATTTCATATGTAATTTTTTTTTTTACATATCATACGTTTAATTACATTCAAACACAATTATTATATTTTAGTCTCATGTAATTGTTGGATTTATCGATTTTGCTCAGTACAAATTGCGGATCGGTCGAGCGACAAATCCGACTTCTCATCTCTCAGAATACAATAACATACTTCAACGAAAATGTGTTAGTGTGCGTGTTGTGACACTTGTCACTCGTCCGTACACAAAAAGAGATCGAGGTTTGCAAGATTTGTCTTTGACGTGTGTCATTTTCTATGTATTTGTGTCGTCATTACAGATTGGATTTTGTATGTAAGTGTGTGAGAAGTGCGACTGTGTGCACCTTTCCCCCCGCGAAAAATGGCAGAAAGATTTGTACGGTGAGATATCGCTTGGGCCCCTCCCTTCCGATATGTCGGAAGCCGGTGTTGCTCGAAGATATAGAGACAATAATATAAATGTAGAGACATTTAAAATATAATTCTAAATATAGAACAGTAACAGTATGTAAGGGAACACCCACAGGCAACGTGTAAACAACCACTTGACACCTTCCGCGTGTATTTACACCCGCGTAGAGTAACAAATAATAAACCTACTTTATAAGTAGTATATTAATAATTTTATTCAATTTGACCTCAAGCAGGCGTGGCTCACTCCGCGATTTCGTCGCTTTGCTACAGGTAGCTAAAAGTACATCCGTTCCACACCAATTTTAGTGGTTAGCCATAAGCCGCGTGTCGCCACCTAGCGGCCATATCTGTCATAATCGTAACAGACGCGTTTTGTTAGAGAGTGAGTCTTCTGTACCTACCTAGTATTATTATTTATTCTGTGCCTCAAACGAAGCTTATTATCATCGACATTAAATAAAATAATAAAAAAGTATTCATCACAGTCTTATTGTTCTACACGTATATAAAAGGACTACATCTTATTGTTAAGCTATTAATAGTACATTATTGTCGAGGCTCGGAAGTAGCTACTTGCAGGCTGAGGCTTGAGGATTCGTTTTAAACGGACGACCTTGGGAGTCCGTTTAATTGAATCCGAAGCCAGCAAGTAGCCTTCCAGCCGAGTCATATATAGTGCTTTTCTCAAAAATGGTGCAAGAAATATAAATATCATAGATATATTTTACAAAAGCAACGTTCTTACGTATATATTTTCACAGGAAAAAGTAGAAACAATTGAAAAAATTAGCTTTGCCGCCTTTTTTTTTTTTTTATAAAAAAATAGAAGTGTATTTTTCTGCCGAAAATACGTCAACCTATTTGAGACAGCTAAATAGTCGCGGTACTAATCATGTGTTTGGCTTTGGCTGTTTAATGGGCCTGTGCCTTCATTTGATATGGCCATTTCAACTTTTAAAAAGTTTGGAACTCGACAAATAATTGAATTTGTATGCTACATTGCGGTCCCAAAATCGAGACTGCAATGTTTTTAACTTTTTAATTTTTGACTGACCATAAACTACGCGCTTCGCGACTTATTTTTTAAACGGCAAAGTCGACTTTGCCGTCCATTTTTGAGAAAAGAATAGTAGATACTTTTGACGTGTAGTCTTATCCTTTACTTTTGATACTGACTGTACATAATAGTGTTCGTTCGAAACAGGAGGCGCCTTATTTAGTTTTACCAAAAATATTTTCCGATGCAATATTTGATCACGAGAATTGGAGCGAAGCAATTTCTTGGATACGTGACAGAGATCGTATAAAAGGACAACACTCGCAATAGGTGAAGACTAGAGACGAATGAAAACCTTTTTGATGAATCTGAAGAATACTTCATTTCGTTTATTCTTTATTCAAACAAACACAAGTATAAGTTTACAGTTACCTTTGCCAAGACATTTATACTGTTAATACATAGTCAGTATCATGGATATGCGAAAAGGGAATAATTAATATCATAGAAAATCTTTCATCGATTCTGTCGATTGGAACAGGTCGACGAGGTCACCAACTTCTTGATGGCAGACCATAATATAAATATCTTAGAGTAAGTATGAGACCCCTTTCTGGCCCTCTGACCTGTGATCCTTGAGCCACAAGCAAACAATAACGGTGTGTAATCAATCTATTTTTTGTTATTCAGCAAGCCAGTCCTGTTTCTAAAATTCCAAACTCTAACAAATGGCGACAAAAAACCAAGCATCGTGCATTCATTCCGTCCATCCCTGGTGAATACATGATTTGTCCGACAAGCAACGGGGCTTCAAAGTCAACAACTTAAATCTAATTTGTTCGATTCACAATACCAACTGGAGCATAGGGTTTCTTTTATTTACGTCCGTGTGCCTTTATTTTATTTGATTCTGAAGGATACGTTGTTGAAGTCGACCTGTATTTCTTATATCGCGCTGATGTTATTTTTTTGAGATAATAAAATATGAAGTCGTACGCCAAGGTGAACAAGGGTGAACATCTGCACAAGGTACGAATAATCCAATGCGGGGGTTGGCTTAAAGATTTTGCATGGTATGGTAAAGGCAGAATTAAACTGACTGCACTTTTAGCTGCAAGTTAAGAAGCAAGAGTTCTTTTTCATGTCTCAATTTAGCGCTTTAGCAAATGGGATATAAATTTAAAGAAGGCAAAGAATTTCCCAGTAAGCTTATGGTTGCCTTTTCACAGAGATAATCACCGTAATCCATTCTCTTCTATTATTATACCATAAACACTATTGATACACTAAGCATATATAAACTAGCTTCTCCCCAGACCTTCGTCTAAGCTAGAAATAGTACCTAGGTACTTTGACATATTATCCCACGTAAATAGTAAATTCCACTCCCGTATTAAAACACTACCCTATTTTATTTCCTGGGACCATTTCATCTATAGACAGACAGTCACATTTATAATATTAACAGGCATATAAGTCTTCCGCAAATAGTTTACTATTTCCACCATAACATAGGCACTTACAAAACTACTGAAACAAATTCCTAATATACATTAGGTCGTCCCGGGCTCATCGCCATCGCTTAGGCGGCTTATTTAATTATTTATCCCGCCGGGAGGCAGCGTGCCCTAGTGCCATAATTTATCAAACGTTGTCCACGGTGAATAATAGCCCACCGGGCGATAATGCCGGCATTACACACTAGATATTTAATTTGTAGGGACATTAGTCTGGGAACAAAGGTATGCTGCAAGCGACGTATATGTAGTTAAACTGATGTTATGTTTAAGGCCAGTGTATTGGGATAAACACAACAGAAAATGCACTTGGAAATAAATAAATAAAATAAGTACCTCTTAATATTCCTGTTTTCCTGATTCTTCTTTGTCGTTATACTCTTTGCAGAGTGTCGTGGTCAACTGCTGAAATCAGGCACAGATGTTGCTTGCCGTACGATTTCTCCTGATTCTTGATTAGGGACTCGTAATTATGTTTTGGAGATTAATAGTCTTAAAGGGTCATCGGCGTAAATACATATCCATTATAAGAAATATTTTCAAAAATTATGGCAGGTGCGTGATAAAAATAAATAATAATAGAACAATTATTATTGTTATTAAAATATTTTCATGATGATTGAAGAATGTGAATTATATGTTGATATATGTTTTTAAAGTAATATTTAATTATAAATCACGCTAACGGCTCGATTCTGAAAATGAATTAGATTTCTACTAGACTTCAACAAGTTACGATACGGATAATTTAAAGATATTTGTAAGATAGATATGTCAAATTTGACGTTTGCGCGATTCTGGAGGTCCTCTTGAACGATTTCAACAAGTTATGACTTAGATATCCAAGTCACATCTAGTCGATATCTAATGTAGATCTAGTTGATCTCTAAATCGTCTCAAGATCTTGTGATTATCTCGAAATCCGAATAGGCCTGTAAGTAATACTGAATTAAAGAGGTTTACTTAAATAAAAGCTGCTCGGTTTCTAAGCATCTCTACGTCAACCCACGTCTTACATAATATTTTAATATTACCAACATAATGGAGTTGATTTCTTTGAAGGCTTTTCCTACATTACGGGAATCCTGGTATATTCTAATTGGTTTTATCTGAATAAATGAAATATTTATTAGACGACTCGTGTATAAGAAACACGTGTATAAGGTTCGTGTTTGTATCGACGAGCTACGTGTTGAATGTACGTTAATATTCAAACGTTTACTTCCTTAACGGGCGTAACAACGGTATGTAACATTCAAAAATCAGTTCGAAATTGTATTTTATTGCTTGAGAATACGGTGAACAATTGAATGAGTTTTCGAATGTGACATATTGAGTTAATGCGTGGCGCAATCAATGTTTGAACGTTTAGTATTTATTTTTGTACTAACTGTCATTATACATACGCGACTAAACTGAATAGTTTTATTTTAGGTAGTTAATCCATTTAGTGCCACAATACATTTTAATTAAGCTGTGAGGGACCTGGGAAAACGCTTGCGGGATAGGGGTTGCGATCCTAGGTCTGGTTCGTACCTGGTCCAGCGTATATCGTTGGCTATTCAGCGCGGGAACGCCGCTGGGATTTTGGGGACGTTTGTGCCGGGTACTTACCGGATTAGGATATAGGTTTATGGCTTGCTTGTGTTTTGTAATGACCAATTTCCTTTTAAATTTGACGATGCGTGTTGCGGATGACATATGTAAAAGTATACATTTTATTTTGACGAAACCTGAGGTGGATAAGCTATTTGTATGATGACGAAGCCTGCGCTGTGAGTCTGAAGGTACCTATGCTGTTAAAATTATGTTTTTTTTTTGGGTCAATAAATCAACTTTTTTTCTTATATTTTCTAATTTCAGTATGCCCTAAGTATCCGAGTTATTAATTATGTCTCTCAATGCTAATTGAGTTATTTTCAGTTGCCATTTATGAGTTTTTGACTTTAGAGGAATAAGATCTGATGAATTAATACATGTCAATACTAAAAAAAAAAATTAAGCCTCTCTAAAGGTTCTTACTTCGTTAATGCACGAAGGCTGACGATTCGGGAGCTGAGAAAGCGCGTTGAGCACTTGGCGTCGCTGCGCGTTCGACGTGTTGCCTCCCTGTCACACTTACGTACGAATTTACAAGTGCGACAGAGAGGCAACACGTCGAACGTGTAGGTAGGCCCTCAGGATCTCATTTCGTTTCTTCGAAAGTGCACTGTACGTGCAGACTACGAAATAATGTGCTACGAAATCCATCGTTGTATCGCTACAATGGATCCCGTACTGTGCAGTCTACGATAATCATATTCGTAGCCAACGAGCGTAGCTTGCCTACATGTATTTGCGTTTATTACGTTACTAGTTACTACTGTGCCTGGCTGGCCGATTCTCGTTTATCTATTTGTTATGGTTTTCAACTGGTTTTGATACGAAGTTTTTAAGTCTGAATTGGGCTCCTGGTGGAATAATTTGTTAACGTTTTCATCTTGTTTTGAGACGACCTTGACAATGGCTCACGTGACTTGCAACGGTACGATGCGCGGTAACACGATTACATTGAAGTATTTTTACTTATTTGTAATATATTTAGTATTTTTCACAAATAAAGCACATTTTTTCTCTTTGACATGTTTATTTACTGTTCCAAATCATGACAACGACAAAAATATTTTAACATAGCTAAGGCTTAAAAAGGTAACTAATGCAGTCTTGTAAAGAGTCCGCAACATAACGTGAAATGCCTAACAACATTACAACGAAATTCGTAATTCAGAATCGAATGATTTTTTTTATTTTAGCAAACATATTATAAAAATATATTTTAAAACTAAACACTTTAAATCACATTATTAGCTATGTAGTTCTTACCTATTTCTCTAGGATGAATTTCCAAAAACAAAGTACTTAATTGTGTTTCAAAGAAAAAAAAGGGGCGTTCCATGCATTAAGTCTGAAACAAAATAATATCATCTTCAAAGTAAATTTTACATCCCTACAAACTCACACAAAAACACTTGAAAACGAATGCAAATGTAATCTTGGCCGCTAGGGTGTAGATCTGCATTAGTTGCACAGCGCCGCGACATTTCATCTGTACCTACTTGTTGCAGGCTAGCTCGTAAATTGTAGAAATCGTAAAACTGCCAGCGACCGAATGTTTTACGGTACGCACACTTTCTTGTATTCCCTAATGATGTGCGAGCCGTGGGCTATAACCGCGAACACCGAAGTTCGCAAATTTCGGGCATCTCTCTCTGGCACTCTAATTACGCATTAATTGTAGTATAAGAGAATATGCCCGTGCATATAACTCACTAGCGATCCGTCCCGGCTTCGCACGGGTTAACAAATTATACACCTAAACCTTCCTCAAGAATCACTCTATTGATAGGTGAAAACCGCATGAAAATCCGTTAAGTAGTTTTTGAGTTTATCGCGAACATACAAACCAACACACAAACAAGCAGACGCGGCGGCGGGGGACTTTGTTTTATAAGGTGTACACCTTATAAAACAAACTCCCCTGCCGCGTGATTTTGAAATTATATCTACATATTTAATATTCTATGCAGGTTTAGATTACAGAATTTTAACAATTTTAACTTATCTTTCGTATTTCTTCCATTACATTTCATTTTGCATAGGTTAGTTTAGTGGTTAACCTTTCAGATAGAAGGGGGTGACCGCTATTCAGTACTTTGCCGTATAACACTTTGATCTTTTAGTTTCTTTATATTTGAAGTAGATAGAGGGATGAGGGACGATGTTTTAATTAAATTAGAGTAAGTATAAGTAAACAGAACCATGTGGTCTAAAATATATATGTACAGAGGTATAATGTAATGAATCAAATTACATTTTACGTTTAATTATGAAAGTCTCACATAGAATCAGGTTTTACAGAACAGGCATATTTTTCTTCCTTCGATTAAAGTATGATCAATTCTGGCAATTACATTTCGTCTATTATGTTTACAGTGACAGACGAATAGAATTAGACCAAGATAAGTCTGCTAGCTTTGTAGCTAACCATCATGGTGGCAATAGATTAATTCCTAATAATAGAAAACCCAACCGCATAAACCATAAACGCATCACGCCGCTTGCATATATTGCATATTCAGGCGCATTTTCATTGCGACTGATTTCGCCGCTTTATGCATAATGCTCGTACTGCCTGGGATCCACCGCCGTAAATTACAGGGATGACAGGGACAGACCTGTGGCAGTGGCTGTCTTTGTCATAGGGATATGGGACTCCTGCAATAATTAAACAGATATGATGTGGCAATCTATTAATTACATAATGAGTTATCAGTTTAGTTTGGTGTTAGTAGTATTTAGCAGTTTAGCATACAAAACTTTACTCGCTCTAATTTTCTGTTTTTAACCAATTTTAGCGATAAAAACTAGTACCAGGACCTAGATATTATATGTTCATGACAACTTTCATGTAAATTAAGCATATCGTTTTAAAATAACAGCGTAACATTGTACAGGAACTGCTTTTTGGCGACTGGTTCGTGTGACTCTTAAAATTATTCTCAACTAAAGAGTATCAACCACTGGAGCTAAATACATCTATAGGAGGTGTTATTCGTTTACTATTAGGTGGACTGTTTGCTTGTTTCACAACAAGCTTATTAAATATCCATGATTTAAGTGCAGATTTTATAAATTAGAAGCCGGAATCGGCCCCCAGCTTACGTAGCTATTCTCAAAGCGGTGTTTATTCTGGATTCACTTCTGTTGTATGCAAAGAAAGCAGATCGGCGACACGGGCGGGCGTCCTTTAAATTTCAAATTGGGGCCGAAATAGAAAACGAACAGCGTCTTGTTCCGTTGTATTGGGAGCTGTGTTGCAGCGAGGTGCTAGTGGTTGGTGTCTTACGATGTATATTGTACATTGTACCCACACGAGACGACTTTGGCTTCTTAGTTTTAGAAAATAAAAATATCTTGATAAATAAACGTACTCGTGCTCGACGCGGTCCCAGTACATGTCATCTTGAAACTTAAGTCATTATCAATAAAGGTGACAGCAAGGTGTCATCTATTGGGCATAAGCATGTCGAGCACTAGTACGGTTACCTTAAACTAAGGAGTTTTCACCTGAACTCTACAGGTAGGTAATGTTAATTTTCGTGTTAACCCTGTACATATTTAAGTATATTTAATTACACAAACGGGTCTACCGCGATATAATTTCACTGTTTTTACCTTACATTCCGACGTTTCAGCTGAGTTGCACCAACAGTGGTCAAGGAAATACGGGAAGACGGAAGACGGAGAGACGGGTATTTCCGTGACCACAGCTGGTGCAACTCACCGGATTTTAAGGTAAAAACAATGAAATTATATCGCGGTAGACCCGTTTGTGTAATTAAATATGTGTACAAAATGCGAGAGTTTAAAGTGTTACTTAGGTAGGGTTTCTGGTTTCTCGACCTTTTTTATTTTTCGAGGCATGGGAATTCTCGACTAGGATTTCTCGAGTATCTCGAGAAATTTTGAAAGTTTCAATAAACGCCATGTTATTTTAAATTTTTTGCTTTATTACAAATCAGACTCATAGGAGTCGTAGGTAAGATCAATGATCAAACAAATGACAAATTTATAGCTACCAAAAACTGCACTTAATAATCAAAATTCGACAACAAAAAGACTAGGTATAGGTGCAGGCGTGCGCGCCGGCGATGTGATATTATGCTATAGTGTATTTCTTTAGGTATTTAACAAAATGTAAATAAACCACAATATGGTATTTTATAAGGCAAGAATATTCAAGTTTTTCTAAGTAATATGAATACGTACTCAACGTACCCTTGAAGCTGCTTACATTGTGCTATTTTGCTAATAGGAATATATCAGGATGATTTGATTTATCAATAGTAAGTAATTTAGTTTTGTAATATTTTGTTATTACATGGCCATATAATTCGTTTTTAAGTGTAAAAAGAAAATAAGCGATCTTGGCGTGTATTTTTAATGAAAAACACTTTTAAAAAATTAGTCACGACAAATATGTAAGAATTGTAAATCATATACGATCATTTATATCATTTTGCTTTCATAAGTCACACTAAATTTTTAAAGTGTTTTTCAATAAAAAGACACGTCAAAATTGTTGACCTTTTTCTAATGCTAAAAACACGCTTTATAGTAATAAACCTAATATGAGACAAATTATTTAGACATGTAAACTTTACATGACTTTACTACCTTTACATTGTAAAGGTAGTAGTTTAAAAGTAAAATGGATTAAAGCAGTTCTTTATTTGGTTGGTCAACTGATATTAGGTAGGTATCTGAAAATGTAAAAAAAAACATAGTTTACATTTATTTAACTGCTTAAAGAAAGACACATCACGCAATTTACGCGTGTTTCTTGTTACTTATCACAAGAGATTTATTTCTCGAGTTCTCGAGGCATTGAGAATTTTTTTCCCGTCTCGACGAAGGACAAATTTCTCGAGATTTCTCGCCTCGAGAATTCTCGAGCAGAAACCCTATACTTAGGGCATACTGAAAATTCCTGGAACTGGCCACTTAGAAAAAATAAGTCGCCTCATATATCAGAATCCAGAAACTTTCAGTACCTATGGCCCACGTATAACCCTGCATGTATTTATTATTTATGCCAGTAAATACGTATTTATGCCACGGTAACCATATCCCTTAATCGATTTCCATTGTTGATTAATTATTGCGGTGACATTTCCAGCCCGTTCACAATAATCGTAACCGCAATCAATCTACATTCATATTTTGTTGATTGTAATGTTTCATTCAAGATAAACAATAATTTCAACCATCATAGATATACGTTGCCGACTACAAACGCAAGGTTGTGAAAGACAATAATATAAACATAATATTATGTCAACAAAGACAGATTTTCCAATAAGTTAGGAGTGGTCAAAATGGCAATGACTGTCACTAACTCTTCATTAGACAGTCAATCAGACCCTGGGATTCTTTGGGATGCAACCAAACAATCACTAAGATGTGGCGAAGGAATTTGTAACAAATTATAGTTTTATTTTAGATGTAAATCTAGAATTGTAAAGCCTAATAGAGAAGTAAAATACAAGTGTCCTATATATACACGGTGTAACATGAGGAAACCGAATAATTTTAAGAGCGTATTCCTGATCATATTTAGAGACAAAAATGTCCAATAAACTTTTTTGAAATTCGCCTAGTTTCAGAGATAATATTAATTTAAGAAAAAACAAGTTTTTATTGTTACATAGTGTAAAAGGCCTTTTTGATGGTGATGTTGCTGCCATGGGACGTAGTCTAAATATCCTTATTGATAGATGTCAAAAAGTGACAAGTAACACTTTGCAAAAAGTAGGTTTTACGAAAAAAAAATGTAAAGATCAATTTTAAGTGACAAGTTTACCAATAACATTTATTTTTTATGCACAAATACATTCAAAAAAATGAAAAAACAAAACAAAAAAAAATTTTTTTTTGGCGATTTTGACTTAAACTCATATTAAATTTTTTCCTTCTTTTGACCTCAGAAATGCGTGGTTGAAATTATTCGGTTTCCTCATGTTACACCGTGTATATTCTCTTTGGGATATACCATACCAAGAAAGCTCACGGAACTTGTTTGCATTACCTACCGATGCTAGCGAATATACGAAGGCGCATACACTTACTAAACATACTCCAGACCTTCAGCTTCACGGAGTATCGAGATTTAGCTGCAAATTGAATATCAACATTGGGACTTAAGTATCACGTCGTGTACGAGTTAAGTTTGCTGTGATGCTAGCTTAAGGTTGCTCTAAAATACTTGGGACTCGGTAAAAATACCTTACTTATTTAAGTAGGTTCATTAATTATTTAAGTAGGCCAATTAATAAGTGAGGCAACTGGCGAACCGGACTGAGGTAGACCAAAAAAGAGATTTATATTTAAAGAGATTTAAACATAAACTAAAATATTTAGTTATAAACGTCAGTATTTTAAAACTGAAACTCATTTATACCTACTTAGTTACAAAAGCTTCTGAGTTACAAAAGCTTCTCCGAAACCATTAATTTTGGCTCACTATCACTGTTGAGTGACATTTCGCTATTATAGACAAAGGCATATCAACAATACGTGTTAACCATATAAACGGGAGTCACACAACTCACACAAAACGGAAAGTCACAGTCGAGGTAACCTTAATTACAATAAGTTTTCATAAACGTCTCGCTCACGGCCGCGGTGGAACCACGAATAATAGCCCGATTATTCTGCTCAATGGCTCAAACGGCTTCTGAGATGTCACATACGGAATACTCGTGCTAGGGGTGGGCTCACGTTTTTTCGCCATTCGTTAAAATTTTCGCGTTAAACTACAAAAAGTAGAAAATATACGTATTTTGGAATGATCTTTTTTAAGGATCATGCCAAAGGAAGTGACATGTACGTAAGTTTCGATTTTATCGTGCCTATGTCGCTCGTGCAAACTATGAAATGACATAGAATAAATAAAAAAAACAATACTCGTACATAATTAACTTAACTTTTGACAACTTGACGTATTTTCGACACCGAATTTTAACGACATTTTAAACAAAAAACCGCAGTCACTTACACAGTACTTAATATGTTTTCTTGCAATAAAAACGGATGTAGTTACTAAGAATACAATTACACTATATCCCGGTTTTCTCTTGAATGTGATTACACTAATTACGAGCACCGTTTCGTGAAACGTTAGTCTGGCCAGATTAGTCTGGCCGCCTAAACGTGGCAGCGGCAATTAGCGGCGCGACGAATGAAATTCCGGCAACACACAAAGTGTGCTAACAATAAGATACTTATTTTTGGAACTTGTATTCGAAATATTTAATTACACAAACGAGTCAACCGCGATATAATTGTATTGTTTTTACCTTAAATTCCGACGTTTCAGCTGAGTTTAACCAGCTGTGGTCACGGAAAGACCACACTGGTGCAGTTGCATCGGAAAAAGTGACATGCTCTCGTTTTGGAGGCCAAGATCCTCTTTGGATCGCTGAGCCATATTAGTTAGTTAGTTAGATTCTGCGCCATTTCCTGCCAATTATGGCGTGAGTTTAAAGTGTTATATTGTATTCGAAATGGTTTTTGGTAAATCGAGACATCACATTTGTTTTCAGTTTGGTGTTACTTTTGCTGTGTAATGAATGTAATATTTTAATACCTATACTTACACCTTTATATGAGAGTAGATAAATGGGAAAAATGCGACATGTTGTGCCACCTAAACGGCTTAAGAACGGATAGGTACGGCTTAAAATTTACATTTGAAAAGCATGTTTATGTTTATGTTAGGTATAGCTTAATGGGATTTTCCATCGTCCACCACCACCAAGTGAGTGTATTAAATTGCGAGTATTACAAATAACGTAAACATTGCACGAGGTACACAGATTTCTGATGTACTTTTTGTCGTGTAAATACACTAAAAATAATACACTCTAAGAATTTTTTTTGAGTAGCATCCCTGCCCCCGTGTCCCAAAAATCTAGAGATGCGTACCTACACAAAGTTATGGCACAGAATTGTAAATATAATGTCCCGTGTAAATGTAACGCGATCAGTCGTAGGTAATGCTCGTGTGTACGTGCGGGCAAAATTGACTGCCATGCTTTTATTACACTCGTACGCAGTGAGGTTGTAAACTGTGTTAGCGAGCGTTTCAGGGTTTTGACTTTCTCTATCTCACACTGTAGTTTCTCAAGGGACTACAGTATAGGATTCTTCAAAAAAGGTACAGGCTAAAGCGTACCCGACGCGTATGCATCATCTGTGGATTTATATTTACAGGCCTAAATAGGCTACAGTAGGGGCTGTCGTATGTACGGTTTTGAAAAAATGGGTAACATACATTCATGCAATGGTATTACGGAACCCTATAATTATAATCTAAAATCTCGAAATCCGGGACTCATTCCAGACTTTCGGTTTCGAGGGCCAATATCGAATTTCAATACCGGTACCTATTGAGAATTACTCAATATTGCATGCCTTTTTATTTAAATAACAGGAGGGTCCGGTGAGATAAGCTTTATTTGCTTTGTAGTAAAATATAACGGATCTATAAATATCGAGTAGGTAAGGTACCAATAAAAAACTTTTAGGTACAAACAGCTATTATAAAGCTATCTTCGTTTGAAAAGCTTTAAATGGTCTAAGTTACACAACAAAAGTCGTGGAAAGCGGAGCACTGTCTACAGACAATGAAAGTGTCTTGAACTAAAATAAATTGTGGAAGTCTATTCTAGTGCACAAAAACAACAAAATATTTTCTTGACTCAGTCTAGACTTGAAAGAAAAAAACAGTTTTAAAGTTTCACTTAATATTAAATTGCTTCAATGTTGGATGACTGGCGGGTGCACGAAATCAAGAATTAATGTAAAACGGTAGGTAGTTGGTATTTACCAAATTTTGGATGAAATGGACTAAAAATAAAATTATAAACTAATGCTTTTAACGTATACTTTACCTGGGCCCTTAGGTAAATACCTGTCAAATACTTATGGTTAATTCACATATTTGGCGATGGTAATATCAGGTGCAAAAACATTGCCTGCGATAAAACTTAAATAATGTGGTTGAAAAACTTAAATGATTAACTAGGTACAGCACAATTTTAGATTTCAGTACGTAATTGGTTTCTGCTGGACGCTCAATGCAACTTTTTTGTGTTAATGCTTGCATCTCCACAGGTGCCCAGCGCGTTTTCATTATTTATTATCTTAAAAAAACTGTTCCACATGTATGAATATTAAAAATAATTCTACCTCCGGCCGCCCCACGGCATCTAAGTATGCCGCCTCTCGACCTAAATTTTGAGACGTACCAGGCGGATACGATCTGTTTTTGATGCAAATACTTACCTTGTGTGGCCTTACTGGGACAACTGTTGTGCATGCGGGTATTGTTTTCTGGAAGGAAAACGTGGGAACGGCGGAATTACGTCCTGAATACATGTAAATAACAGCTTCTCTCGTGTTGCCGTTTTTCCGGGTCAACTGTTTTACGAGGAAAGAAAAACTAAAGCTTATAGGTGTGCAAGGCATCTACCGTTGGCAGTTTACTATCAATAGTAGAATTTTATATTTAAAATAAATAAGTAATCAAAGATTTTTTTCACCTTAGCAGCTCAAACAAGCATATTATGACTGGTATGTAACCAGCAAAGTAAACAGAAGGCCATAAAAATAGCGAAATAATAAGGCTCCCTATGTCGACTTCAGAGCTTTCAAAATACCAGCGTTATTGTTCTGACATGGCGATACGGCATAATGGCGGTATTTAATTGTTCAATAGGTTTACGTACATATATTGGTATATATGTGCACGTAATAAAATAAACATACCTATAGTCTGTTAAATAACAGAAATGAGTGATCCAGGGTAAGATATCGTGGCTAGAAATACAAAAGATAAGAACAATTCATGGAGTCGAAGCAATTTACTGTAACATGCGATGTTATATTTAAACGTTTGGAAACCGGTTCAATGGATTAATACCCTTTTTTCTCAGATGCTATTTCAATCAACGTTTTATACAATTTCAATCAACGTTTTACTTACTTATTAATTTTTACTCAGTTTATTCAGACAACAAAAATGTGCAAAAATGTTCTTCTTTATAAAGAAAATTATATTTATTCTTTTACTTTTGCCCAACTATCGGCCTAATGCCTCGACGATATGAGCCCATGAGATGTTACTGTCTTTGCCTTGCGGTGCGACATTACTGCCTGATTAAATATTTGCATTATTATAAATTACCATGAATACCTGCTTATACCTAATGTGAAAAAATTATAATATCATCTTTGCTTTGTATATTTATCCTTAGGTACATGTTAGATTAATATGCTACCTAAGTAAAATACAATATTATAAAACTAAATGTTATGTGTGTGTATTGTCGTGGAAGATAAGGGGAGAGGCCTTTGCCCAGGAGTGGGACACCATTATAGACTAGCAAAAAAAAAACCACTGAATAAATAATAGTACTAGGTAAGTACAGAAGGTTCACTCTCTAACAAAATGCTTCTATTGCGAGAGATACAAGCGCAAGTGCAGTGTCCGTTCCGTAGCGGTGCGCGGCAATCTACTATGGCTACACTATGGCTACACACCAAAATTGGTGTGGGCCGCATGTACATGTAGCGACGCGACGAAATCGCGAAGTGAGCCACGCATATTAATGCGTATGTCTCCCACTCGCATCTCTCCGTTTTTAGGGTTCCGTACCCAAAGGGTAAAAACGGGATCCTATTACTAAGACTCCGCTGTCCGTCCGTCCGTCCGTCTGTCACCAGGCTGTATCTCATGAACCGTAATAGCTAGGCAGTTGAAATTTTCACAGATGATGTATTTCTGTTGCCGCTATAACAACAAATACTAAAAAGTACGGAACCCTCGGTGGGCGAGTCCGACTCGCACTTGTCCGGTTTTTTATTACACGTCGTCGGTAATACCAGTGTTTCATTGTCAAACACCCACGCCGGGTAATGTTCTTAATGGATACGCCCTTTATGCTGTGAGGATCAACATTTCATTCATTTCTGAAGTATACTTCTACCTACTTGTACCTATAAATAAGCGAATATGGAGCATTTGTAGATGGTTATTTATATACCTATATAGTTAGCTGCAGAGAAACCTTTCAAAAACCTGTTGGGGGCAGACATCTAAACCTTTGAACCGATTTAGATGTCATGAAGATACTGTTTTAGTCTCGGGAAAGGTCATAGGATAGTGTTCAATCCGGAAATCATCTCTTAAGGGGGTGAAAATTAGGGTGGCATTTACGATGGCAGTGAGATATGGGAGAACTTATTATACGCAGACGAAGTCGTGGGAAGCTTGTCAATAAGCAAAGTGAGGTACAATCGCCCTCACTGTTAACTGTCCATCGGTGGACCTAACTGTACATACATCGGTGGACCTTATTACTGAAGGCATAAGGTCCACCGATGTATGTACAGTTAGGAGTGTTGCTGTTTGTAACTACTGTTTTAAGTTCAGAATATATAGGTATTGTTAGTCGCGTCGCGTGTTTATTTACTCAGTTTGAGTTGCCAGCCGACAATTATTTCAATTATATCGCAATTCAAACTGGACATAAAACTGCTGGTATGTACGTACTAACCATTGGTATTACTGGAGTTATAATATGGTTAGGTACTTTTGATCCCATGTTAAGGCTAATAGTACTATGCTTAAACTAGTTAATACCGCTTGATAGGATCAAATTTACTAAGCGATACGACCTTCAAGAAAAGAGCATACTCCCATCGTAAAAGTCGGCAATGCACTTGCAAACTTTCTGGGGTGACAGGTGTCCATGGGCGACGGGAGTTGCTTACCATCAGGCGATTTGTCTGCTCGTTTGCCTCCTATATCATAAAAAAAAACTACTAATATGAAGAAAATATGGAAATCTGTGCTTGCCCCTTCATTCAACAGTCGTAGATGTTTCTCCATAAATACATGCAAACTCAGCTTCGTATTTGCTATAAATCTAGGTTGTAGCCAGATTATGAATTCAAATGAGATCGGAAAGCCCCCAGCTGAGGATTTAGCCGCTTCTGCCGCGCTAAAACAAAAACGTCCTATCTAGTAGCAACTCCCATAGAAACATACGACGTTTTGGTTTTAATAGGCGATGCATCAATACTGTGAACAGGTGTACAATTCAGGACCTTATTCCCTGGTATTAAGTGCCAAGACGAATGCTTATAGTCAGACATGACTTTACAGCTGCATGTCCGGTCAATACGGGCTGAGCTTAAGACTCATGAATACCTTCACAGTAGTTTAAAGGAAACATTTCTATTCACAAAGTATTGGGAGTCTAAACTTTACCTACAGCGCAACGTATAAAAAGCAGACTTGGGTGACTAGAGAATGCCTTATTGCTTTAAAAAATACGTAATCTGTGGGCCCCTTTAGAGTGGCCCCAAATATTTCGTTACCAAAACTCACTAATTACCACCACAAGTTTATACAGCCATAGATAACCGTATTAGTACCTAAACAAGCAAAATTTTTGTTTATAATTTTTTAGTAATTAGTGAGTTTTGGTTGTCACCTGACGATTTATTTATTATTTGCACTTGTAAAATGTAATTTCTGATTGTACTTTGAAGTATAGCATGCGTGCTTACCTCGCGTTAGGTAATTTTCTAATTTTTCTTTCAGTCGACACTAGCAAACAAAGCCCGATTACCATAACGCTATGCAGACTAATTTATGCAGCTAAACCTAGGCCAAGTCCATTGAATTTCAGAATTAGCAACAGATTTTACGTTGTGATTACCCAGCGTACATGGATAGTTTTTATAATATGGCTAATGTATGTAATACATGAGCGGTCGTACGTACAGCAAAACATGGTCATGGTCACCCTACACTAAGATACGTTATGTCTCTCCTCCTTCTGTTAGAATGATTTTAGGATTCAATTGTAATACCGCCAAGTAGCAATAGTACTTATGAGTACAGAGCCATCTGTGAAATTGGGCAACTATAAAACTAAATATTACTACATTTAACAGATTAGAAGAGGTAAATTCAGGTACTTAATGTCTTAATTTTCAGACAAAATAAAGAACTAATTTAGTTGTCTGCGGCAGCTCGACTGTGGATGACGGGAGTCATATAGCCATTTAATTGAATTATTTATGTCAGTAAAGCTCAAGCGATGCGCTGAATGAATATGGATATAGCATAGCGAGGTTTAAGGATACTATATCCGGATATGCACTGAATATTTAGTTACAGTTTAGCATAAAGCGAGTTAGATTCCTTTTATACTAACTAAATTAAGTGAATGTAAACATCATATATATAAAATTGAAAAACCAGAACGGGATAAAAAACGAGAGAAGAAGCGAGATGTCGCCTTACAAATTTCTAAAAAAGTTTTGACACGTTTCTCAAATACGACACACGTATGATAAGAAAAAACTGTTCCAATCTATTATCTAAATATGAGAATATAACTAGAGCATAAAAACTACCGCTTTCGATGCGTATTTAATTTACAATAAGCAAAAGAAATTTTCATAACAATCTTTATTTGACGACGATCGGCCATCTCTCGGCAACACTCGGTTGTTTTCGTTTCGGCGGTGCTACAGACTAGACCAAATTATTCGTAAGTTAAAGTAACCTACATTATGTTTGCCATGTTGGTATACAGTTATTTCGTTTTTTTTTTACCTGAAGTAAAATATAAAGTGCTGTCAACCTCGAATCTCAACGTTAGTGTGCCCATACGAGTGACATATGCCATATATGACTTATCAATCAAATTAATATGATCATATTATTTATAATTTTATGTGTATTTTGTTGTTTTAAATTTCTTTTTGAGTTATATTATTCAGATTGACTTTCACGGCTTCGGCAAACATTGCCATGTCCGGGGAACGGGCTGTAAGTGCATATTACTATGCACTTTTATAATGTTACAGTTATAATTACGACCGGTCTGGTCTAGTGGATAGTGACCCTGTCTGCTAAGCCGATGGTCCTGGGTTCGAATCCCAGTAAGGGCATTTATTTGTGTGATGAACACTAATATTTGTTCCTGAGTCATGGTTGTTTTCTATGTATATAAGTATGTATTTATCTATACAAGTATGTATATCGTCGCCTAGTACCCATAGTACAAGCTTTGCTTAGTTTGGGGCTAGGTTTGATCTGTGTAAGATGTCCCCTAATAAAAAAAAAAAAAAAAAAATAAAAAAATAAAAATAAATAATGAATGTAGGTAGATAAAGTGCATGACTGCATGTTTAGATATTTTTGAGCGACCTGATGATTATAAGCCAATGTACAGTCAGCAGTCAGCCAAATATCGTAATTAATATAATTTTGTTGCCATAGAAATAAGGTGTGTTACGATATAGTGGCGAAATATTGAGAGACCAAAGCGGCTAAGTTTCAGTGGCTCGAACACTTAGAGATAATGGGAGAGGACCGTGCCGTGAAGTGAGCGTACCTACTTGGGACAACAAAATGGGAGACGCCCGAGTGGACGTCCTAGGTACCGCTGAAACGACGTAGTTGCTCAAGATCTGCTCAACCTCGGCCATGGCGACTGGCGAGAGCTATCGCAAGACCGAGAAACATGGCGTGATCTGGTGTCGGAGGCCAGGACTCACTTTGGGTCGTTGCGTCACCGTAGCCGTAGTAAGTAATGTTAATATCCAGAAAAGGAAATAGGGACTACCTACGTTTGTATGAAAAGGCGATTTATGGGCGGTGGTCTTCCATATTCGTCTTAAGGCGGAAATTAATCTAAGTAATGAACGTATTTGCAACTAGGCTTATAAAAATAAATAATATTTTTTTGTTGAACCAAGTTTTAAATAAATACCTACGTAGATGAAAAAATACCATCTTGCCTTTTCGCAATGAAAAATTTGCGAATTAATAAGTTATCCAAGTAACGGCTACAAATAAGAAATCCCTATCACAGTTATAAACCCTGGCAGGGTTGAATACATAATAATGTCGGTATTTAACTAAACTGAAGACAAACTCTTTATTTCATTTACGCGAGCGGAGCTGCGGGCCCGTCTAGTTATATCTATGTATTTAATACAATTTACAATGGAGTTATGTTTGAATGCTAGTTATTTTACTTTATTAGGAACACTAAACAGATATCGTACAATATCATGGGTAACATACAATTGCACATTATGGCTTAAATCTAGCACGAGATCCAAAACAAGTGTACCTACCCTACACAGCATGTTTTACAATTAAGCGGAAATATTACAAACTAATTAACACCATATTATAGCTACAGTGAAAAATATCAGAAAAGCAATAGTTGCGGCGAAGTTACGTAGTTTTGCCAACCCTAATTAAAAATGAACTTCAACATTTATAACGGGTTAGTCTGCTACCAATAATGGGACTATACAGTACATCATTCGGTAGATACACTGTTGCACTTTATGTGAAAGGAATAAGGTACACATGTTTACGACACTGACGGTACGAAAGGTCACCTGACACGAGCATTCAGCTGAATATTTAAATGCTGTGTTTACGGACGGAGCGCGGAGCAGAATAAATGATAACGCCATATTGGCGAGTTTGGGTCATGTAAATTAATTTTTTACCGTCTCTAGAGATGTGAAAGCCACAATTTTGTACGATGCATTTAAGTGCCCAAAAATAAATTATTTTTTAATTATTCGACTGCGATTTTATGCCACTTCAGGGTGTTTCTTAATCCTATTACTTTGGGTATTCGATGTTTAGACAAGATTTGTTTATGCCTCGGAAATATATAAGACTAGAGACCCGTTGCGGCGTCGAAACGCCGCTAGAATACAGGAATTCCAATAGTGAAAGGAGTAGTTAGAAAACTTTTGAATAAATAAATACCGACTTCAATACAGATTGAAACGCAAGACTCGGTAAAAACCACTTGTTTGTTAATTTTCTTAATAATTACTGAACCGATTTAGAATTTTTGAAATCGATTCATAAACAAAGGGGTTCTGCGCGAGCAAAAATTAAAAAAAAGACAGCCGAATTGAGAACCTCCTCCTTTTTTGAAGTCGGTTGAAAATGAAGCCAACTTATCGATAATAGCTATTAGTATGGAGCGTATTCAGCGGTCAGTAAGAATACCGAACTTTAACTATCCATTGCTGACTATTAGAGGACTCCTATGTATATACCTAATGAGAATTCATAATTTCATGAAATTTTGCGTTGATTGATTAGGTCGCAGTGGCTACATAAGGGTCAAATTTAATTTTCACTCGTCAAATAAATAATAAAACAAACGTTGGAAAATAATTAGAATGTGTTGAGATACTGAACAACTAAATTATAGGAAAAAGGAAAACATAGGAACATTGGCAGAGACAAACATAGACACGGTAAACTTTGTTTTGCTGTAATGTAATTAATTAATTATCCAGGGAGGAAACAGGGAAATACGTTTGTATGGAGCAGCCGTCATCGTGACAACACATACGAATTTCACTTTTATTTTTTAGTTCAAAACGAAGAGCTCTACAATAGTTTTGCAACGCTGATTCAAGCTACCTAGACTGTGAATTTCCGCTCGGGTACTACCGAGTGCAATTTTGAATAGAGTTACTTGGTATCTTAATCTATTCGAACATATTCGTATGCAGTGCTAGAGAACACATTAAAATAACTATTTCAGGTCACCTAATTCCACCTACCAGCATACGAAAGATTGGATAAACTATTACTTAATCATGAAACTCGGCGCGGTCTTCAACCACCGAAGTGTCGTTATCGTCAGAATTAGAATTATTTATAGGTTTTGATTTCCGGTGGTATTTCCTTTTCGTCATGCGCCGAGGCTGAAGTCTCCGATGTGAGGAGGAGTGTTTCGTTTGATATTATCTCGCTCAGGTCTTCTGACGAAACCTAAAAGAATAATACATACGTGTAAACGTTTTAGGTGGGTTACTTACTGATACATTTATCCATTTTAGACAAAGAAAATGAAAAGTATAGTATTAATTAATTCTCTAATATTTTTATTTTTGAACTGAAAACTTATTTAGGCGCGTTAGGCACTTTTTTATATGGGGAAAACAAAAACACGACACCAGATCATCCTTCAAAAATATGTCTGCGGTCTTATGGGCAAGAGTTGTTTAGAAGAACAGCGTATGTATTTGTATGTATGTATGTTGTATGGATGTTGTATGGATGTTGGATGGATGTTGGATGAATTTTGGATTGATGTTGGATGAATGTTGGATTGATGTTGGATCGATGTTGATTTATGGATGTATGTATGTATGTATGTACGACAACGACTACGACGATGACGATGATGATGATGATGAAGATGAGTTTTCGGCACCCCCAGAGTGCCACTGTCTTTTTTTTACAACCAAATTGAGTCAATTGCATATAGATATGATGATATGTAGATGGCTTTAAGATATGTCTCAGATAGCGAAGCAGTCAAGAAAACCTAAATAAAATAATATATATTAGTTATAAATGTCTTTCCCATCACGGAACAATGGTGTTCCGGACCTTTGGGAGGCGTGCGCGGAGCCGAAGCCAACACGTAGAGGCCCTTTTGACACTTTAATGAAATGTAAGGGGTACACCGAGCGGAGGCTGCCCTTGCCCGTGTCATGGGACGCACGCAGAGGCAGCACCCGCCAGGGTGTAAGGACTATTGAGAGTTGATGGAATCTAAAATGAACTAGGTTATTGGGTGAAAGCGATGGACTAAGAATTGAGCTATGGGGTAAAAAACCGGACGCCTGCCTAATAAAACGGTATGCAATTTTATATCCGGCAGACGGTGACTCGCCCTCACAAGATGGGCCCCCACAAAAAGCGACATCTAGGATGGCTCAAGGGCAACACCGGTGTGAGCGGCTCAGGGGTGTCGAGAGGTGTGCGCCGCTTTCTACCCAGTGGCTGTTAACAGCCACTGTGCCAACTCGCGTCTTATGCATATTTCACTTCCACCCCTGGAGCTTATAGCTCTAACGACTCCACTCTGGCCGGCCGGCTAAGGCAAGCCAGAGGCAGAGAATCCTGTTAAAGTTAAGGTAGGGCAAAGCTTGGCTTATCGGTGATGTCTTATCGGCTTAAGTTATAAATATTATTAATATTATTGATATTATTATACTTCCGTTCCAGTTTGGAAATAGGTCGCTATCCTGCTTTTTTGAGTCCTTGTAGCTCTAACAATTGTCGCCTGTAGAAGAAATCGTGAAATACATCATTTAAAGTTATAGATTTGCTAAACGAACACACCACATTTTAATAAGTTTGTGAACAAATAAACTTACACACAAATTTCTTCTTTGGAAAGACTGACTTAAATTATTAATAATTCTTGTGCCTCTTGGAGTTTCACAACCACACATTTCACAAAAATTAAATGTGTCTGAAACAAAAATATTATATAAATATATGGAGAAAAACCAGAACACATTATGATTACCTACTAACCGTTTCGATGCTTTCATATTTAAATAAAGTGATCAGTCAGACGCCAAGCTGATGATATTAACGTAACATGTGAATCAATATGAAGAACTAAAACGATTTATTACATACATTTGACTCATAATCAATGTATAGGGCAAACCTTGGCTTATCGGTGATACTTGGTAATTCGGTGATACTCCGTTATAATCTTACACAGTTCTCACCATGAGGAAATGCGAGCTATAAAATCATTGGCAGCTGTCAGTTTTGATGCTTGCAATTGGGTTGGCAGCGATTTAATTGCTTACATTTCAGCATTGTAAGCTCTGCGAAAGATAACAACCCATTATCACCGAATTACCAATTATCACCGATAAGCCAAGCTTTGCCCTACCTTAACTTTAACACCTTTAGGTGTCGTTGGTGTGGAACAACTAAAGATGCACTTCCATCTTTAGTTGTTATTGGTATTCCATCATATCAGTTGGAATTTGTATTTTACTTTTATATTCATGTTATAAACGACCTAACCTAAGATGTAAAATAAATAAAGGAAATAATTTCAGTAAAATAATATGGAAATAACGAACGTTGACACTTCAATCGACAACTTTTTTTGTAAAAAATACATTGTAAGATACGGTCCGAATTGCTGATACGTGTCTATTTGTCAACTATAGTAGAAATTCTTAAAAGTAAAATAATTAATTTTGCGTGATAATCTGTGTATTTTTTAGTTCATTATTTTAATTGTACAATAAAATACCTAAAATATAGTATTTTTATCAGTTTTAATAAATCTTGAACATTATTTTTATTAATTAATTATTAAGAATTCATACTCGTACGTGGTTTGGAACGATGCGTTCTGACTGAAGTTTTTCGGGGGTCTATTATAAACCGTCAATATATCGTTGAATGTCGTTTGAACTTTTTTTTGTCTGTTTCTTTTTGCTAACAGCGTGAAAGGGACAGAGATAATAGAACCCACTATTTCGAACTTGTATTAGACCCCGCATGTTGAAATGACATTTGACTATAAAGGCCACTTGAATGTCATTTTGTCTCACTCAGTGAGCAAAATCGCATTTTGCTCACTGTTTTTAAGAAGCAAAGTACCCTTGTTCGAGCTGCTGACGTGAAAAAAATATATAAACAAAATCTTATAAACTATTCACGCAAAACAAGCGCTTGCGCGATGTAGGAACCGTTTCGCACGCAACAAAGACATCTTTCGGACGCTTAATACAACTTTCGTATCACGATTTATGCATGAACGCTAGAGAAATGAATGAAGGTCATTACGGGTGTTGAGGGCATCAGTCGGCGTCGGTGCGCCGCGGCGCTCGAATCTATCAGCCAAGATACGCGTATGAGCGTCAATATTTTATGACCGAGCCAAATAAGCCGATATCTATCGCGTATACCTACCCCTGAATTGAGCGTCTCATATTGTATGTGCTCGTAAATGCTGCGATGCTTCTTTGATTCCCTGAGTAAATAAATAAATACCGGGGTCAAACTGCACATCATAATCAGAGCGCCTACCGCGAAAAACTAAAATCGAAATATCGTGGTCTGTCTATCTATCGTACAAATATGGAAGAGTGATGGGAGGCCGATAACGAAATTACGTTTTTCGCGCTAGGGTCTCAGTTCAAATTCCTCAATCATACTGATGTTATCTTAGAAATGAAGGCAAGTTTTTGGATCTTAGCTAACACAAAAATAAGTTTAGACATAATCAGTCTTATGGCATACGCGGAAGGTTTACTATAGCTTTAGCTTGATTTCTTATATTACCTTCCTATCTTACTGTTAGTGTTCCCTTTCTGTTTAGATAGGGCTTAGGGATTTAGAAAGGTTATAGGGCCGGTGCTTAGTTGACAGCGCCCGCGTCAAGGTCGGTAGTAATGTCGCAACAGTAATGTAGTTGCCATCCGAATGTCACTACAAAGCTGTCTTTTATGTCATCCTTCCTAATAATAGCATAGGTAATGTTGAACAAGTTCACACTATCAGATCGTAATTACATTTACCTGCCAAAAAGTTCGCTAGTCTGACAGCGCTCTTAGACACGGAGCCGTGAGCACTTACTCATACGAGGCCCCTTTAATTATTAGTGTAGTAAATAAAGGTAGTGGACCCCGCAGTAATTCCTCAGCCAGAAAAAACTTTACAGTATGATAAAGTATCAATAAATAAAAAGTATTGTATAAATTTCCAAAGAATAATAATAATAGAATTAAAGTAAATACCTAAAGTCTTAAATCGTTAATATCTTTTTACAGAAAAATGCTCCGTTCAAACTTTCTTCACCGGACATATTAATGTAACGTATTGCAACAATATATGGAATATCAAAAAAAATATCCCAGCAGAAATACCAATATTAATAAAATATAATTTTTTGGCGTGTCTTGGACCGGAAAATTGCTCCGTCTAATTTTTTCATTGGAATGCCATTTTATTGCAGTTTTATACCTAGAAAATGAAAATCTAAAAAAATGACCATGTTACTGTACTATTTTCAGAAATTGCCTTTTAACTCGCTGTGGAAAATTTCTCTATCCATTTTATTTACTGAATTAAGTTCACAGTTGTCTTTCTATTCAACTATAAAAACATCCAAAAAATAACGAGCGTATTAAAAACTAAACATATCGGGAGCACTGTGTAGGGAGCGGGGTGTACAAGGGATGATATTTCTTTTGGATATTTTGGATTTAAGTGTATACGTGACTACTTAGTACATATTTAAAAAGAACAAGGCTGAGAAATTTTCCACTCTAAGTTTTTAATAGTTCCGAAATACATAAATTTGGGTATGCTTTTTCATATAAGAAGAAAAAAATGGCAGAGCAATTTCCCGATGAAAATGAGCGACAAAAAAAGGAATTATTATAAAAAAATATTCTCATGTTTGATTTTTTTCTAGTATTACATACTGATACAAATAACTTATTTGGTAAAATAATTTTGGACGGAGGAATTACTCAGTTCAATATATAAACGGATTTGTATTTTTACGTATAAATACCTAACTTAGGAGTGTTTTTTTTTTGGATATTTATATGTTAGTTTCGGCTCATACTATACAATAACCAAGCAAAATTTCATCGACTGAGAAATTAATGCATGGCTCTCCATACAACAACTTGCTTCATTTACTACACTATATAGCCCGGTCACGGCTTAGCGGCGGTTCTTCTCCAGTCACCGTAGAAAAAATTGTCTCAAAGTCAGTCAGTCCATGGTGACAATCACTTGCGTCACCATCGAATCGCTTTGTCTCTCTCTATCACTCTTCGATACGATACGATCATTTATTGATAAAAAATATTTTTTCGTTTGCTACGGAGCGAGCGTTAGCGATTGGTATGTTGTCTACTACGGGGCCAGATGCGCCGAATTATAACTAGAGAGTCCGTCTAAGCTTACTTTGCACCGACACGAAAAAAATAAAGTTAACATACAAAGTAAAGTTAGCAAAGAACATATTTTGACATTAATGGTGACATTACCACACTTGCCATGCAGTGTGAAATTTTATATGAAGGTATAAGTACATATTATAATTAAATGTCCTAGTTTCCTGTGTTTGATGTCAGTGCATTTCATACAAATATATGCACAAGTAGATTGCACTGCTAGCACCTAATTTTAATATGCAGTGTGCTTTGCACAGCTGCAATCAGTGTGTGTGTGTGACATTCCAAGCGAGATATGTACCTACATATTGCTCTATTCTATGTCTTTAAGGTGCAGGGGGACAATTTCGACTGCGGGGAAATTTCAACTAATCGAAATATCTTACACATTTTACATTACCTATTAACTTGAGTGCGAGAACCCGATAGCGAAAGAGATGTTTTTCGCTATCTGGACATATATGGCACTATTGTTAATATTGTAAAACATGGAAGATATTTCGATTAGTTGAAATTTCCCCGCAGTCGAAATTGTCCCCCTGCACCTTAGATAGACTTATGAATTTAGTTATACAAAATAATAGACTGTGACCACGCTAACTTTGCTCAAACTTGTCAGTAAGTATGCAAACATAAGATCCCTATAAGCTACATACTTGACGTAGCACTTGGCATGAAAACTTAGTCTGATCTGACCAGCCGTTAGGGCAGAAAGAATCTAGAGGTAAAATGGCGACGAACTGGAGAAGGATCCCAATAAGTTAGGTTAGACCTATGACTAGTCAGGATAGCAGGTTATCGCTGAATGAATGCTCACACGTTTTTTGTTGATATGACGCATTTCGCTCCAAACCAATGTAGATAGCTTATACTCGTACTTAGAGCCGTTCGCGTTGGCTAACATATGTACATATTGAGAATAGCTTATTTTGAAACTAGGTCGATTTGCGTTTTAGATGGTTTCGTCGTAGGTAATTGGTTTTCTTGCATCTACAAACTGTCACGTTTAATCATAATGAAGCGACACCTGGCTATAATAGTGGTTATATGTATGTTCCACGTTCCACGTGATATTAATTAAAGTGTTTGCCAGCACTATTCTCCGGGGACAAAACTTTAATAGCTAAGCGACGTATTAAATAACGCTGTTTCGTCCCTTGTGCGAAAATTAACCTATTTTTGTATGTTTTAGCAACGCGTGTTTATGTTTATGTAATAAACATTTGCTTTCATCATTTTTTAGAAAAACTATTTTTTGCTGTTTTGATTTTTAGAGTTAGTCTGGGTCTATACCCAGACTGATAGAGAAATGAAATTATTTTAAATAAAATCAACAGCCAGTAAATATTTATGATTCTGTTCAAAGCGAATATCTAGTGCGAGTAGGGTTACCAGACGACAGGAATTTTGGCCGTTTGTCCGGAATGCAGCCGGAACACGAAAATGTCAGGAATTTTAGCGAATTAACAGACTTTTTTATTACGGCTAGCCATCCCCCCTCCCCCCGGTCGTCGTTATGAACGTCAGGAAAAATATTCGCAAATCAGGAATTTTGTCAGGATATTCCAAAATTGGATCTGGTAACCCTAAGCGCGAGTGAATGTAAAAAGATACAAAGCTTTATCGTGTAGTAAGTAAGCGAATAAATATATTAATACGGCAAATACGACTAAGTCAACCCAGAGAAGCCGAATCAATTTGGTTCGGGCTCCATTAGATTACCGTCCCCAGCTATTTGACACATACAACACGTACTTCACATAACAGAAAAAGGTTCAATTTACGGTCTACGTGAACGTCGCTTACATCTATTTGGATTTCGGTTGTCGCAGCGGTCTAAACCTTCCGTTGAATAGAGTAAATTAATGCCGCGATTTGTGCAGTGCTAGTGATTGCATACTATTTTGAGGTTATGAAGTAACTAAAAATAGTTGACGGGTCTATTTTTGCCCGAAATAAATAGGAAATCATTATTGGGATGGCTTGAATTTGTATTGAAAACGTTAATGTGCATTTTTCACGAAAGTTATAAGGCCCGGTTTAACGTGAGTCATCCTTTATACAGTATTAGCAAAGAGAATATACATATAGTATAGAGGGGTCCTCTCATAGTAAATTTTGTAGTCACAGTAAATTTACTGCCATCTATCGACACACGACTAAAACTCAAAATGAAAACGTATAAAATTATCAAAAAAATTTATATATATGGATAAATGATTTTATTATTTTTATATCATTTTGACCCATGTTCATTCACTGATATCTATGTGTTAAAATTGTTAAATATGAAACGGTGTCGTCACGCCATCTAGCCGAGCATAGGCTAAAGGTGTGTGCGCCATCTATCAGAGAATGACTTTTTCTTGATTTCCGAGGCACGTTTCTTCTTTAGACTTTATTCATCTTATACGAAGTTACATATATCTTAGGTATTAGGTAATACACATTACATGCAATAAACACATTTAGAATAACATGTTTACCCTTACCTTGACAGACAAATAAGTACATATATAGGTACCTATGTATCATCATATGCAAACAGTTTCGCTAACTTCAATATATTAGTGCCTCGGACGGTTGAATTTTATAGTAGCGTTGCAAGCGTTGCTCAATGGGATAAATTAAGCTCGATTTGTTCACTAGTGGTTGGGCAAGTTTGTACTTATGAGGTTATAAAATGAGGTAGAAAACTCACACATTTGATGGATATGTACCTGCAAAAAAGAAAATATACATTTATAAAATTTATGTTTACAATAAACAATAAAAAAAAACAAATAAATATGATGCTTATTGCCACCTACCCAGATATGAGGTACCAGGCGTTTTTAAAATAAATATAAATAAAATAAATCATTAACAATATCCTTGGCATTTGAAAATAGTATTTAGTGCAACAATTACCTACATAATAAGGGTTCTGAAAATTCAAGGGCTTAATATGCCGTTAACATATAATATAAACGTAACGTTTTTAGGGTTCCGTACCCAAAGGGTAAAACGGGACCCTATTACTAAGACTTCGCTGTCCGTCCGTCCGTCCGTCCGTCCGTCTGTCACCAGGCTGTATCTCACGAACCGTGATAGCTAGACAGTTGAAATTTTCACAGATGATGTATTTCTGTTGCCGCTATAACAACAAATACTAAAAACAGAATAAAATAAAGATTTAAATGGGGCTCCCATACAACAAACGTGATTTTTGACCAAAGTTAAGCAACGTCGGGAGTGGTCAGTACTTGGATGGGTGACCGTTTTTTTTTTTGCTTTTTTTTTCGTTTTTTTTTTGCATTATGGTACGGAACCCTTCGTGCGCGAGTCCGACTCGCACTTGCCCGGTTTTTAACCTCAAACTAAACCATATGGAAATATCGCAAGCCTCAATTCTCGCTTTTTATGTGAGTTATCGATATTAAAATTGAGGTTAATCCTGTAATGATACATCCCTGCGCCTGCAGTGCTTGTTGGGAATCGACACAAAAACAAATGCTTTCGAGCGAAAATTGAATTCGGGATAATAAATGCAGTCAGGGAGCATGTTCCCGACTCGACTTTGAAAGAGTTCCCAACTTGGAAACTAAGGTGCGGAAAACTTGTTGTAACATAGGAGTTTTCCGTTGTTTTGTTTAACTAAAGGTTTGTGGACGGATTTTATTGTTAAATTTGTTAGACAGGTGTACAAAATCATGTACGTGCAACTAATCTGAGGTAAGTACCTAATCTTAGAACGTGAAACTTATAAAGTGATTATACTAGTGTTCTTTTATTGCGTTACTCACTTTCGATAATTGCTTTAATTTGGACAATTCCCACTTAGAACACTTTTGTCTCGGAATAATTAATGTTTTTCGTGACGGGTGAAATACTTTATCGTATATCTTTTAGGACCTGCGTTTTTTTTATTGATAATTTCCTAAAAGTTTGTTTGATGAAAATTAAGTCGTCTCAACTCGTACCGTGCTAACAATAGTGCTACAAGACTTACTAAACTAAACTAAGTAACTAGACTTATTAAAGTAGTCGATTGACAAAAGTGATTGGCTGATTGGGCGCCGAGCAAACATTGCCTGACAACCACGTCTTGTACCCAGGTCTCACAGAAAGAGCTTAAAAGCAACTAAGCTGTCCTTTCAATTTTAACTTTAAAATAGCAATTTTAAGGTTGAAAATTTAATTGGCTCTAATAGGATTATATAGGGGAGTAAGGGGAGAACAGCATCAACATCTAGCTTGCCCTAATGTCAACCTCACCTGCACGCGCCGGATGGCGGCGGAGGCAAATCGGCTTCCGTGGTGCTCCCTGCTGGATAACAAACGAGGCTCTGGCGACCGAGCCGTGGCGGTATAACCATACACCCAGTTCACTGGAGGAGGCATTCATCGGCCTTTTGGTCTAAATAACCAATAAACGAATGAGAGGAGAGCAAACTCTGGTACAAATCAAGCGTGGCGGTACGCTTTGAGGCAGCAGCCCTGCCATCAGCCTAGGGCACTATGGGCTAATAACCTGTATGCCCGAATCCATTTTTATTACTGAAACTCGAATCAAAAGAAACCGGACTGATAAAACTCTAACAACCTTCGGCATGAAACAATGGACAATGATTGGTTGCTGGAATGTAAGAACCTTGAAAGAAGAAAGTCGCCTACACCAACTTACCAAAGTCATGCGTAACTATAAGCTTGAGATTCTAGGCATTACAGAGACCAGATGGAAGGGGTTTGGGGAGCAGCTGGTGGATGGGATGACATTTGTCTATTCCGGCAAAGATGTCACTGAGAAACACGAATATGGCGTAGGATTCCTAATGACCGACAAAGCAAAGAATAGCTTGTTAGAATGGCATCCTGTTTCGGACCGCATTATAACAGCTCGTTTTCACTCAAAAGTAAGAAACATCACGGTTATACAGTGTTACGCGCCAACAAATGCAGCGGACGCAAGAACGAAGGACAAGTTCTACAGCCAACTCCAGGCCACACTACAGAAAACAAAGCGCCAAGATATTGTTATATGTATGGGAGACTTCAATGCCCAAATAGGAAAGAGCAACTCGAATATTGAACCGTGGATAGGCAAGCACGCGGAGGGACACCGAACTGAAAACGGTGATAGGCTCATAGATCTTTGTTGCCAAAATGACTTAATAGTAGGAGGATCTATATTCCCACACAAGAAATGCCACAAAGTGACATGGGTCTCACCTAATCGTCGCACGGAGAACCAAATCGATCATGTTATGATAAGCCGAAAGTGGAGAAGATCTCTTCTAGATGTCCGAAATAAACGAGGGGCTGACATAAACAGTGATCACCACCTAGTTGTCGCCAAAATCAAACTTAAAGTGGCAAGCATCCAGCAGAGCTTTAAGTCAGCAAATCGCAGGTTCAATATCGAGGAGCTCCAAAAATCCCCCACAAGGTTACGTTTTCAAAACGAACTCCGCGCGCGTGGCGAGAATATAAGTGAAACTCAGGTTGCCCTGGAAGAACATTGGAACTCCGTTAGAGACGCTTTTCGGAAAAGTTGCGAGGTTGTGCTCGGATACGAGCGAAAGCCAAAGAAGCAGTGGATCTCAGGAACCACTTGGGATATGATCCAGGCAAGGCACGAAAAGAAACAACGAATTAACTCCGCGCAGTCCGTAGAAATTAAGGAAGAGCTAGCGTACGAGTACTACTTATGCGAGTCAAAAATCAAGCGCAACCTCAAAAAAGACAAACGTACTTGGACGGAAGCGATAGCACAAAAGGCGGAGCTGGCTGCGTACTCAGGAAATATGGGGGAGTTGTATAAGTCTGCAAGGACTCTCTGCAATAAGCCTATCGCTGACAAACCACTGAAGGACGCAGCCGGAAAGTTACAGGTAACTCTGGAGCAGCAGCTTTGTACATGGCGAGAGCATTTCGCTGAGGTGTTTAGGGCCCCGACTTCTTTGGAGACTACAGTCGTACATAGCCAGATTCTGCCCGATATTGATGAAGACCCTCCGAGCATAAGCGAGATCATCAAAGCAGTTACTACGTTAAAATCTGGCAAGGCACCCGGTAACGATGGGATCACGGCGGAAGCTCTGAAAGTGGATGTAAATCTCACCGGTGAAATTCTCGAGCCACTACTGACGCGCATTTGGGAGCAAGAGCAGGTACCAACATCATGGAAGGAAGGCATTATTATAAAACTACCCAAAAAAGGAGACCTATCCCAATGCTCTAACTGGAGGGGTATAAATCTGCTACCCATTTGCTCTAAAGTGCTGTGCAAGATCTTACTCTCGAGGATGGCAAAAGTGATTGACAGCAAGCTCAGAGAAGAACAGGCAGGATTTAGGCCGGGGCGTTCATGTGCGGACCAGATCAACCTCTTGCGAATGGTCCTAGAACAATGTCAGGAGATGCAGTGTGAGGTTTTTACCCTATTCGTGGACTTTGAAAAAGCATTCGATAGGGTAAAATGGGCAAGCATATGGAGGGTTCTGAAGCTTAACGGTGTGCCAGATAAGCTGATCAACATTATCAAAGCACTCTACCATGGATCGTCGTGTAGAGTGCTCCACAAGGGTAAACTCACTGAGAGTATAGATGTCACAGCAGGCGTCAAACAGGGTTGTTTGCTCTCCCCACTGCTATTTTTGATGGTGCTCGACGACGTGATGTGCAGGGTTACCAGCAAAGGTCGAAGAGGCTTGCCTTGGACATCTCAAAAAGACCTCGAGGATATCGACTTTGCAGATGACCTCTGTCTTAT
This sequence comes from Cydia splendana, assembly GCF_910591565.1. Classification (NCBI taxonomy): domain Eukaryota; kingdom Metazoa; phylum Arthropoda; class Insecta; order Lepidoptera; family Tortricidae; genus Cydia; species Cydia splendana. The sequence goes on along the minus strand of NC_085960.1, from coordinate 30,066,987 downwards.
AGCAACCACGCGTGAGCAACTCCAAGACAAGGCGGAAGATCTAGCAGAGGAGGCTGAAAAGGAAGGATTGCGCATTAACTACAAGAAAACAAAGGAAATGCGCCAGAATACCACCGATTCAACTCCGCTGCTGATTAAGGGAAACCAGATCGAACAAGTGGCGAGCTTTTGCTATTTGGGCAGTATTGTCGACCAGAGTGGAGGAACGGAAGCTGACATTGAAACTCGAATAAACAAAGCCCGAGCTGCATTCAGCCAGCTTAAACCTGTGTGGAACTCCTCTATCCTAACGAGAAGAACTAAAGTGAGGATCTTCAACTCGAATGTAAAGGCCGTGCTACTGTACGGGTGCGAAACCTGGTTTGTCCGCAAAGACCTAATGACAAAACTCCAAGTGTTTGTGAACAAATGCTTAAGGCAAATCCTACGTATCTTTTGGCCTAACTGGATCACAAACGCTCACTTATGGAGAATAACCGGACAAGCACCCGTACACAAGGAGATCCAGACGCGGAAATGGCATTGGGTTGGGCATATCCTCAGGAAACCTGACACCCACCTATCCAAAGTGGCCCTGACCTGGAAGATGCCCGGCAAACGGAAACATGGTCGCCCTAAATCTACTTGGCGCCGTTCTGTGGAGCAAGAGCTGGGTGTATTGGGGATGGGGTGGGAGGAGGCTACCCAAGCTGCCCAGGACCGGAGTCAGTGGAAGAAAAAGATTCGAGCCCTACACCCCAGCAGGGGGTAACAGGATGGAAAGAAGAAGAAGAATAGGATTATATGAACTTTATGGATGGGATTTACCCCACAAGAAGCTAGAAGAATCAGCCTCAATTCAGCCCGCGGCAATAGTGAATTGATTAAAATGAAAATGGTGAATGAAACTTCTGTTTAGTTCCGAAAGCTAGATTTTTTAAAATGAAAGTCGTTTGACAATAATTTTATGATATACGATTAGTTATAACACGGATTACACACAAAATGTAAATTTCAACATACAAAAAACCTAGCTAACTTTATGCTTCTAAGTCTCATCTCTAAAAATATCTTCGTTTTCTTGTCAAAACTGCTCCCTCACGACACATTTTTTGAGAGAGCTGCATTGTTTGTCTATCAATCTGTTCTATAAAAAACACGCATCCTTATTCAATAAAGGGAAGTAGGTATAGTCCGGGCAAGAAACTGTCCCCGAGGTAATCATGGATTGGACAATGGCACAACTTGGCAGCTTTAAATAGTCTCGGCAGTCGTCCCGGCTGCAGGTGCCACTGAAATAACCCGACCCGCCCGTGATTAAACTATTGTGGTTTGTGGGTTAGTTAATTGAGAATATAATAATTGATCTTGTATAGTTTTAGACGAATGAGATTTAGCCGGAGATGGATCCCAGCTACAGAGCATAACATAAGTAGCTTGTTTGAAAACTTTGGGTTTTCTTGCTAAACGTTCATATTTATAGCGCAATAGTTGAAGCCCTTTTTATAAACATCGTAACTAAGGTTATATGAATACATTTTTCAGATACTGATCCACTTATTTCCCGCGGTTGGTAACGAATTTAATTGAGCGCTGGTTGTCTAGTGTCTCTAGAAGGTAGCTGAGTTTTGGCACTAAAACTAGTGTATATACCTTTAACGTTTTTACCCTGTTAACATAATAGAAATCAGCTCCACGCAGCAACCAGTCCTTAGCTAGCCATAATAACTTCTTACCAACTGCCTTACTTTAACGTTAGACCTATAAATGAGCCTTTACGTAAAATGGGATAAGTGTTATTCTATCCGTGATTACGACTACTTATTCTCAAAATGTTACCGTAAGTTACAAAGCGTGGAAACCAGCCATTATTTTCACAAACCTCCAGGAAACCAGCGCGGCATAGGAGTGACGTGCCATTGGGTGTATAAAAAACACAACGTATAAGTTAAATAAGTCTGGATGCTACCGGAGAGCCCCTAGAGTGCTACTCTGGCGCTACGTTTGAACAATACGAGTGTGAGGGTACTGGCTTAAAGTACAGTCAACTGCACCGTATGAAGAGCTCGAGATGCCTATTACAAGGAAGTTACATTTTGTTTCTTTGTTTATTGTTAAGTATGTAGTTCGGTATGCATCCTTTCTCTTGAAGAGTGTTTTCGAAGATATTGGAGTATAAAAGTGGTTCGCCGACTGTTAATCAGTTAGTTTAAAATGGGTACATTTTGAAGTGTAGGTACATTGTACAGTGTAAACACTGCTAGAAAATCTGCTTTCAAATCAAATCAACTCGCATCCGAATCGGTTTACCCTTTTAAGAGCTACGGTGCCACAGACAGACACACACACATAGCGGCCAAACTTATAACACCCCTCTTTTTGCATCAGGGATTAAAAACCAAATGATCACGTAACCAGTTTCATTGTGTTCCTGAATGAAACAGCAGTGTATTACAACTTTTATTAGTTCATGGAGTATTTTACTTCCCGCGGGAAGTAATAATTTCCAGAAGTTGTATAGGATTGTGCAGGTAACAGGAGAGTGCTAAATTGTAAAAGCGTTACAGGTTAATAACGGTGCGCTGGACATTGTTATTGTGCATATTAATTTTGACTCTACGGGTCATAAAAACGCAAAAGAACAAAGTTGCTCCTTCTGTTCCCAGAAGCACTTTCTAGCAACGCAAAGCACCCACCAAAGTATCTACTTTATTATACTTGAGTGTATTTAAGTAATGCTCTATCCTATAACTAACTGGGTATCCGACAGCTTATTTGAACACAGTTCGGAACTGGGTCAGCTTCAGTGCTCAAATACTTTCCCCGAAATAAAACGTGTGTTAATCCACGCGGCCATGTATGCAAATCGGCGAACTAGCCGAGCTGTCAATGCGGATCAAATTAATACCATTAGAATAAGCCGTTCATTTGATTCATATTTTTATTGAACTTAATTAACTTCAAAAATGTGTACCTATTTGTTTATCTATAAGAACTAAAAAAGCTGAGTTACCTATGTAAGATGCTGCTTGCTTTTTAGTCATGTCTTGCACGGTGAACATTGTTTTTATCGTATACCATACGTGCGAGTACTATACCACAGTAACACCATGGTACCATAATAATATGGTGGTACCATACATCGTACTGAACTACTTTTACTATTGGTCCAATCCGTATGTTGCAAAAAAATTGGCAGTTGCTTACATTGTAGCTAATCAGGGATCGATGATTTCTATGCGTATGAGTATCCTCACTACACCTACCTATATATTGTCCGATACGGCTAAAAATTAAAAACAAAATACGCTGAATAATAGTAGCTATCTCTAAGCTTTTTCGTGAACATCCCTTAGCTGAACCATAAAAGACTTTATAAGCTCCATACACACCCGACTTTTTCCTCCAACAATCAGCCAAAGAGTTCCGAAAAAGGTATCACGTAACGAGAACTTATTGCGCCTCTGTGTCGAGCTGATAGAGGCAAGAAATATGTCCACACTAAATACACGGCCCAGTTTTAATCTTATCACGTTTGGCGGGTCCATAAAGACAGACGAACTAGTACATACTAGTACGTCTGTGAAACGTTTTTCTATTCGCTTTCATTTCGTCCATTTGCAAAGTGGGACGGCGTGTGCTGCTATAAATAAGGAATGTCTTTTAAAAGGCTAGCTTTCGCACCGAAACGGCTATACCTTGGCGGATATAGTGGCTGACTTATTAAAACCGGCCAAGAGCTTGTAGGATCATTTTCAATATGGTTTTCTATACTTAACCATTTGTATCGCTCGACAACACATTAAAGGCATGGATGTAAGTATACTGGGTCAAGCAAATCTTGTGAGTAGCAAACGGCGGCAAATTTGAAAAATCGCGGGTTAGTAACACTGTGTTCGAATAATTCGAAAATCGCGTGTCATCTGTATTTTATCTGTGGAATGTGGATCGTGAATGACAGCCATCATCTTGTTTGTTTACATTCTGAATCGTTTCTATTAGTTTCTATATCAAGAGATATTTCTGCTATGTCACCATTAAATATACCAATAATATATATTAAATAAGATTGTGCATGAACTTATGCAAAGCTAAGGTGCCTGCAATGCGCACAGTGCCAACTGTGAAATCGAATAAAATATTAAAATCCAGTAGGACATCTACCTGCGGAAGCAATGATTTTATTTTATTCATACATTCTTGTTTAACGGCATAGCCTGCTTCTAATTTTATTTTGAGATCTTCAAATTTGTTAATCATTTTTATTATCATCGTTTTTACACCACTTTTAAATTGTCCGTCCGTATTAATAATAACAATTTCAAACATTTTCAATAAACCGCGAGTGACAATTTGAATTGACGTACGTAGGGCGCGCTCAGCGGCAAAAAAAGTTTTGGTTCGATGTACATTGTACATTGCTGCTTTTCTTAGCGCAATACTGCTCTTTGAGTGTTGCCCTACTTAGTTTGCTTTACATTGCTACTGACAAGATTTGCTTGACGCACTATAAAAAGAGGTAGATATGGTACCAGGCGCACGATCGTGAGCCATCAAATATAGGTTCCGGAACCTATATTTAGTTAGTCGTATGGGTGACGGCAACATGTCAAGTTGTCAAAATCGTTGGACCAAATTTTAGTTTTGTCAACTATGAACGTCACACGTCTACATAAATAAAAGGTCATTGATTAAAGGCCTGATACGAACAATGTTTATAAGAATAGTCACAGCGGTACCTACGACACCGATCTGTCAGTGTCAAAAAACGTCACGTTTGACACTGACACATCGTTATCGTAGGATTCGTAGGTACCGCTGTGACTTCTATAAACATTGGTCGAATCGGGCGGTAATAGTCCTAGCTATATCCTAGCCGCCGCAATACAAAGTTACACACTCATTTTCATTCTGAAATAACATGAAATTTGACATGAACAATTGAACATTCATATCGTTTTAAATATGTAGTTGCATTTTAATTAGTGTCGCAATGTGCAAAAAGTTGATATAATCACGCCATGTACCCATAATGGTACATTGTGTACAGAATGCTTGTCACCCACTGACCAGTACGGATATTATGATGCTCGTACTTGTTCACGTAATTTCGTGTCATGTCAGTATTTTTCAAGCGCGCGTAATAAAGTGACACTTTTATCACGTGCATAACGCTATCCATCATACGGGATGTTTCATAAAGGGACAGAGTATTTTGGGTCAACAGGGTAATCGTGTAACTTTCGAAGCGAGCGTTCATGCTTCAACTGTGATTGGATGATGTTTGACATGAAAGGCCAATGACAAAATATCGTCGGCGGGGCACAGCAGTTGCTCCTGCCAAGTCAAGCAAACAAAATTGATACATTCGTACGAGTAAAGTAAGGACGATAAGCACAAAGAATTTCGTACATTGACACGCCATTTCTGCTGTCCCGTCGTGATGCCGGCGGTCAATGTCACTTTGCGATCGGGACACAAATATAATGTTGATGTCAACTTTAGCCAGTCTTCCTCCGGGATCACGAAGATAATGCCGTCTTCGAAACGTCGGAGGCAATTTTAAAGCTTAGTTGGGTATATTAGTTCCGTCGAAGTAATTTTTTTTTTCTTAGCCTATTTGAGTGCCCCACTGCTGGGCAAAGGCCTCTCCCCTGGATCTCCATAACTCCCGATTTTGTGCTTTTTCCGGCCAGTTGCAAAGGAAGGTGTGAAAGTCGTCTCGCCATCTCCTGGGCCTACCACGCCCGAGCTTCTTTACCGGCATCCAGTTGCTGGTTATATAAAAGGTATTGGCAGTAAATAATAATGCGTGAAAATCGTGTAAGTTTAAACACTAGAGTTAGTTCACTGAGTACTAATTAATACTCAAATGCTTGCATTACATTTATATTTTAATAACAGTTGCAGAAAGTTATGCAAGCGAAAAGCGGCCAACATCGCAAAAGGGAACCGCTCCAAGTGCAAATCTGCGAAGTTTGGCTGTTACCAACTTTAGTATTTTATTATTATGAAAAAGAGAAGTTACATTCAATATTGCTACTTATCTGCCAAACTGGATAGCAGTTTATACCTGATACGGACACCCAGCGACTATTTTAGTACCTACGTACCTAATAAGTTAACATTTTATTATATAGAATCGTAGATATAGTTTAGTAAGTAGTTAGGCTAGAATAAGGCATTAAATAGGTTCATAACGCAAGGTCACTGCGCGTGCGAAGCGGCAGGGAATCGTTTTGTCCTTGACGCGCTGAAAGAGACAGCGCCATACTACCACTATGTTACTGTCGCTTTTTTCTATAATAAGGCTTTTAATTAATATGAAAATGTTATACATTTTTGTGGAATAACATATTTAATGCCCTAAGTGTCGTAATTTTCTAAAATATTGTATATTCTAAGAATTATTAACAAAAAACGCATTTTATGTCATTTAAAATCATTTCCGGCTAAATCAGCTTTAAGATTATATAAATACTTAGTTTTCCACAACTTTTAGTACAATAATTGCCAGGTATAGGTTTATAGATAAATAATTAATCACATTAAAACAATGCACTAGTCACTGTTGAATTTGCTGGACCTTATGTCCTTGTAATAAGGTATACTATATTAGTAGTTAGAGAAATTTCTTTTGATCTAGTTTCCAGAACCTTCTACGGCATGAAAGAGACAGTAGAAATATACTCGTATGTTAGAATAGTAAGGCTGCTCCTGCGCAACCAACCCGGTTCGTTGGAACATTCTAGAAATCCACCGGAAATGGATATCTAGGATACTATTTGTGACGTTTATACAATAAAAGTGCAATGCGAACTACCTGCAAGTCGACATTCTGTTGTCAACTGTCACGGCGTACAGGCGGGTCGCGGAGCACACCTGACTGACCAACTGAGTTTTATTTATCACCTTGTAATACAACAGAATCTAGACGTCACAATGGCGACGAGGATGGGATACTGAGCGTAGTGAGGGATTCAAGTGTTAACGCCCAAAGTGAAAATAATTTTGCTACCATGTGACCCATACTGCTTTTCACATCACATAATATATGTATAAGGAAATAAAAAATAAAAATAAGTTAGATTAAAGAACCTAAAGTCTTAAGAGTTTAAACCTAGAGTCTTAAGAGTCTAAAGAGTTAAAAGAGTAAAGAGTCTAAAGAGTCTAAAGAGTCTAAAGAGTCTAAAGAGTCAGTCTAAAGAGTCTAAAGAGTCTAAAGAGTCTAAAGAGTAAATGGTCTAAAGAGCCTAAAGAGACTAAATAGTCTAAATAGTCTAGAGTCTAAAGAGTCTAAATAGTCTAAAGAGTCTAAAGAGTCTAAAGAGTCTAAAGAGTCTAAAGAGTCTAAAGAGTCTAAAGAGTCTAAATAGTCTAAATAGTCTAAAGAGTCTAAAGCGTTTAAAGAGTCTAAATAGTCTAAAAAGTCTAAAGAGTCTAAAGAGTCTCAAGAGATTAAAGAGTAAATAGTCTAAATAGTCTAAAAAGTAAAGAGTCTAAATAGTCTTAATAGTCTAAATAGTCTAAAGAGTCTAAGGAGACTACAGAATCTAAGTTAGAGTCTAAAGATTGTAAGAGTTTAAATAGTCTAAGGAAGTCTAAAGGGTCTAAGGGTCTTGAGAGTCTGAAGAATCTAGAGTCGTACATGTGTGCAGTAAACAGATTTTGTTGAAAATAATTATAATAAAACAAAACATTTTCCGAATAAATGTAAAAAATTCTTCCACCGAACTTAGAAAGTACCTACTACAGCTGGTAGGACCGTGGGCCTCGGGAAGGTATGGCTATGCTTAATAATTCTGCCGCGCCAGCAATGATTGCGCGGTGATCGATTACATTTGGAAACTCATGAAATGCTTACCTTATCCTCCTTAAATAAGTTCTTTATTTAATTATTTAAACGAGTTTTCAAATGCAAGTACCGCGGTTATGATGGTGGGGCGGGGTTGCTGATGCCGACTATGGTGTATTTAAAATAACTAACTAGACATTGACACAACCTTGCCTATGAATATGAAAACTAGAAAAGTCGAGTTTCATAGGCTGAAAAGACAATGGTATTAATGTATAGTTTATGCAAGATACGAGTTCCGTATAAATAAATACCTACAATTGGAGTGAAACCTAAGTCCGAATAAGGAAATACCATTGGAGTGAAAACTCCGCGAGTGCTGCATGGGATATCGGCCCATGTAGTGCAAATGATAAGTTCTTCAGAATTAAAAATAAATATAGCTCAGGAAAAATTCCATAAAATTTAAATTGTTAGTAATATGTGACTATAATTAACGTTAAGGAGTGAAACTCAGGTTATTGTCACAAAGACTCGTTGAACTTTAATGTATGTCTTGGGGTCCAATCCTATGTATATGTGTCTACCTGTTCTGTTTGTTACACGTTAGGTTACTTCGATAACTCCTTAAGTACAGAAACTCGGTAGTTAGAAGGTACTTACCTAACGCACATGTTCCGTGCTTACTTACGGATAGTATTACAATGATGTCTTAATTGTCCTTTAGAAAGCTTTAGAATGTGCCTGAGTGTCGTGTGCCTGCTATCTGCGAGCACTCTTCCAAGTACGCACGTTTCAGAAGCTAGCGTAATGGACATTTTTAAAGTTGCTGTCGACAAATTATAAGAATACTTTTCGCAAAAACAGAGTTTGTATGAACGATTCGTGTTTCGACTGATGCAACAAGAATTATACTTTGGAAATTTCTAATCTAATCTATTCCTAATGATTCTAAATGTGATTTCAATGCGGAAAATTGAGCCTCCGCCGATCTAAAGGAAAATATTGAATCTAGGGGTTTCAGTTACAATAAACAAGTGATTATGGGAACAAATTTGATAAAATGTTAGGAGGCAACTGAAAGAGTTTTTGGGCAAACATAACAAACAGGTAGACAGGATTGCGATAATGGCGCCGCCTTCCCCCTAAAAGATAAAATGTGCCGGCATGTGATAAATGTGCCTACAAAGGCCAATTCAAAATGCAAAGCTGCACTAGGACTAAATGAGTACCGATAAAAGTCGACGGGCCGACTAAATTAAAGTCCAAAAATAAATAAATTACCTAAAGCCAATCAACTAATTTTAGTGCCAAAAGAAGACAATAATTTTAAAAATAAATAAATTACCTAAAGCCAATCAACTAATTTTAGTGCTAAAAGGACACAATAGTAATTCTATAAATTTACAATCAGGTCAAAGGTCAATTTAAGGTAAATAAATAGACGCTGGGTCCGTCACAATGCCACACATTGTGTAGGTATCTAAAGTAAATGCTGAAAAAATACAAAGTACCAATCAGTGACGATGCGTGAAACCTTGCACTCCCACTGCGCTACTTTATATATGTCTTGTTCCTAATAGTGAAAACATACACATACGAACATAGTAACCAAATCCGTAAAATGGACGGCCAAGCGATGGCGTCAATATCGGACAGTTACCCAGATAGAGATGAGTTATAATTAAGTGTAATAAAAAGGCACGTTAGTGGGAAATTTATACTGTGTACGTATAAAAACGTAAGGACCAGACGTGATCTTGATTGCACCAAATTGCAGTTGCCTAGTTGAGGTTGAAACTAACAAAATCAAACAAACCTTGTAAATTGAGGTTGCAGATCGAGCCTCTATATTTGCAAGAGTATATTATCAAAGAGTTATTTACTTAAGTCGCTGTTTAATTATCGTACAGGTACTAAGTACCAAGTATGAACTAAAACCCAAAATGGCCTAGGGTTTTATTAAAGCAACGGAATAATAATAAAGTAAATCTTCGAACAATGTACTCGGTGAAACCGTGTTCATGGTAATGATATTCCATTGGTTCCTTGTAAAATATACATAATTAGAGTTAAACAACATATGCCACCATCAAAATGAACATACACAGGTGCTAGTTTTGCTCTATAATATATCTGTAAGTAATTGAACCTAAGGGAAGCAAAATGTCTATAAAAAAAATATTAATGTGACTGTAACCATGGTCAAATTAAGGCTGTGTATATTGTAGTCAAGGGCTACTGTAGACTATAGTCAATGCTAAAATCAACTTCCAATTGTAAGCAGGGATTAAAGTTGTTTTCATAACATAAATAATATCATTCATTGTATAAGTAACATTAAGTTGCTAGATTAACAGTACAGTCGATATACCATACTTGAATATAATTGAGGTCAATACTGTATTCAGCAAGTATTATAATTAAAAAACGGTAATAAAATAATGTATCCAATGCAATTTATAATAATAACGGTCAAATATGTAGGTACCTACATCATTTTACCCGAGTAATAGAAATCTATTTGTATAGATCATGGTTTGCGTAAATAACATACCAGTACACAAGTAAAACTAAATAGGTTGTGATATCTGGTATGACTTTTTACCTTACTTAACATTGGACCATTTACGTATATTATAAATTGCATTATATCTATATATTATACTATATTACCTATCAAACAGCCAAGTAAAACTGAGGAAATCAGTTGTTGCCAATAAATAATGTACATGTACGAGATGTTATTGGAATATGTTACCTGTATGTTACAATTTTATTGGAAATTCACGAAATAGGTATTAATTGTGTGAAACGTGTACATAGCTTGAACGCTAATGAAAATACCTAGAAAAGTGTAAGCATCCAAAGAAAATATGTATCAATTAAGGTTAAACTCGTAAGATATTTAAACCTCGAGTTATTATCAATTTGAATAAAAGAAAGCAGACTCAAAATTCAAAACTGAAAAAAGGAGAAGGAAAGAGACTGATATTGTAAAAGTAAAACCATAATTGTATTAAAACACTTTATTACGCTAAACAAGTACATAACAATAAGAGAATAGAATAAATGTGTACAAAGGCGAACTCATCCCGTTAAAGGATCTCTTCCAGCTGACCGCTAAGCAACTGAGAGAGATACTAGGAATAGTGTAAATATTCCAAGGTTATATTGTTAAAAAATGTTTATTGTTGAACTGTTGAGAAATGAATATATCCACACCTCGCCGAGTTTCTTCCGCCGGTTCTTCTCGGGTCTGAGGTTAACGCTGTTTTCCGAACCGGTGGTAGTATATCGGAATTAGAATCTAAATTAACCTAGCAGTTATAAGATAAACAGATGTGAGATGACTGAACTATTGTTGCATGGCTAACGCATAAAATAAAATAAATAAATCATTATAAAAAGGAAGAGATGTGACGTTTATACAATAAAAGTGCAATGCGAACTACCTGCAAGTCGACATTCTGTTGTCAACTGTCACGGCGTACAGGCGGGTCGCGGAGCACACCTGACTGACCAACTGAGTTTTATTTATCACCTTGTAATACAACAGAATCTAGACGTCACACTATTGGCTAATTTTTCCCCAATTTTTTCCACCCATATGGGATCAAAATTGCGTATATAAACTAGAGGCGCCGCTCGCGCCAGCAGTGCATCTTCACCGGTTAGCGAGTAAATATTAATAATTTCGGGGTTACTCTGTCCGGAAAGTTCTGGATTCTATTCTAGTTTATTCTAAAGTGTTCAGTGGTTTAAGCAGATTTAATTATTTTTACATATAGACTTAACTTAGTGTGTTATAAACAGGCTGTGGTATTTTAGTAGTTTCACAATTAGAAAACGCATAGACTTACTTACCTTACTTAATGTCTTCTATTCAGTGATAACGATAATTATAGACAATTTTTTTTTTTTTTTTTTCAATTTTTTAACAAGCAGATACGTCTGCGAGCGATATTCCAAATTTTATATTAAAGGAAAAAATGGAAAAATTTACGCTTCACTTTTTACGTTTCGCTTTTAATTATTTGGAATATCGCTCGCAGACGTATCTGCTTGTTAAAAAATTGATTTAGTATGGGTTAGCACATTGTTACTGGTGAATTCTCAATGAAACTTGAGACTCCGGTGCCGTTAAAAGATGTAATTGTCTTTCGGTAGATGTCGCTATACGCCACCCCAAAGGCGTGTTTACATAAAGAAAGGAATGGAAAGATTTGCGATGTCCGGTAGGCTTCCGTAGCTCAATTGGTTAAGAGCAACACACGGATTGTGGAGGATGCGGGTTCAAGTCCTGCCGGAAGCGTAAATTTTTCCATTTTTTCCTTTAATATAAAATTTGGAATATCGCTCGCAGACGTATCTGCTTGTTAAAAAATTGATTTAGTATGGGTTAGCACATTGTTACTGGTGAATTCTCAATGAAACTTGAGACTCCGGTGCCGTTAAAAGATGTAATTGTCTTTCGGTAGATGTCGCTATACGCCACCCCAAAGGCGTGTTTACATAAAGAAAGGAATGGAAAGATTTGCGATGTCCGGTAGGCTTCCGTAGCTCAATTGGTTAAGAGCAACACACGGATTGTGGAGGATGCGGGTTCAAGTCCTGCCGGAAGCGTAAATTTTTCCATTTTTTCCTTTAATATAAAATTTGGAATTATAGACAATAACAATATTAGTGGTGTTTTCTTTAGTATCCCGGAAAGTAGTAGGCAAGAAGGTTAGGACTTCGTGGGTGCACAGACTTGCAGCCGGTAAAAGTATATAGGGCTATACCGAAGAGCACTCAACTGAGTTATCGAAGAAGTTAGGTTCGAATGTGGGCCTACGGGGTTCCGGCCCCGTGCATCGCCTACAATACCTTTCCTCGCTGTTTCATCGTCAGCCTGCTGAGGCGGTCTTCACATTTTATGCGTATCCGCTCGCCGCTCCGGAGTGCGAGCGTGACATCGGTATATATGGGAATAACGCTGTCTCGCTCATATACCGGAGTGGAGGAGCTGCAGCGGTGTGATAACCACGTTCCATATACTAGGAATCCTCTAGACCGAGTTTAGAGCAATTATTTCATGCAACCGATGATGCCAAAAATGCGGGGGTGCGCGGGACGAGGTGAGCGAAATCCCGTGCCGTGATTGGTCCGTCCAAAGACACGGACGTCACACAAAGACACTTTCGACTCGAACATGGAGTAAAATTACCGTATGCGTGGCAGAGGGGGTAGCGCGACTATGCTAAGACTGGAGGATGTTTTGTCCGTGCCACGTTCTGTAGAAAGTTGGATCAAATAAACCACATATGTGTTCAACTGCATGTGCTTCAAATATGTGTGTATCTATACTATCTATTGTACCCCATAATACGAGAGTAATATGTATTGTTTTCTTCTATTATATGTTGAAGCGGCGCCAAAATAAGTACCTACTGATGCTACAGGCGTACATGTCTCTAGATATTATTTACGAGTATTTGCGCTTCCTATAGTAGTTTATGTGCCTGCTACATAACTAAAGGTGGTCACTGACGAGCCTTCCAACAGACCAAATAGCGTGGCTGCAATCCAAAATCGGTCCGAGAATGTCAAAAACGTACAATGTTTAATATTAGGATGCCGTCCATTTGGATGAATCCATTGTAACGGCATCCATTTGGAAGGCTCGTCAGTGGCCTGCTTAAAGGGATTAAAATAGGAGTAGGGGTTTATAAAATGAGCTGGAAGTGAGTTGCATAAAAACTTCACACAAGTGTTTTAATGCCTAAATAATTATGTATGTACATTATACGGCTTTATCTACAGCTACACACATATTATAATCTTTCTATGATGTATTCAGGAAGCGCATGTTACGGACATTGCGGCATTTCATCACACAGTCAATAAAACTTCATTTCGACTTATCAGTTGAGGACCAGAAATTAGGTCAATTAAAATTCCTTTTTTTAGAGATGTTCGGAATGTCTACTGAGAGACGTTATTATTATGCAATAACAAGTATGTACATATTAACATTATCACTATTTATCACACATGAGAAACATTTGTTTTTTTTTTTATCTTTATGTATCCTATGCTGGCCGTAATTATTCAGACTATCCGTCTATCCATTAAAATAGTATAAAAACCGCAATCGGAGAGCGCATTTATTCATCGTTGACTCGACTGTGCATGTCATTAGCTTCATAAACCATGATTTAGTTAGGTCACAGTATCGCCAATGGAAGAATAACATTCTACATTAATGACGCAACTGACGGGTCGTTTCTTGTAACTTACGACCACTTAAGGTGCAGTGGCTACAGCCAGCAGAGTTTTTGAAAAATCGTAGCGCTGTTTTACATCATAATATTGCCAAGAAATATGAATAGGTATCGTAAGTTCATTCTCTACCTCTCTTCCTAACTTCTTTAATTAGAAACCTGATTAGGTAAACAAATTTCGCTCGATGGCATAAAAAACATGAACACAATTTTGAAAAAAGCGACTAAAAATCCGCAATGTTACTTATTTTTGATCGAACACATCGATAACTCTTTTTTTTTAAATAACTAAAAATAACAATTTATCTATAGGTAAGGTATACATTTATAACATTAACAATGATATCCGCGAATCCGGGCACGCACGGTCGGACAGTGCTCAGTGAGCTGTGTTCGAAGAAGGACCCGGAACTCACTGCACCTTAATGGTGAAGGAAGTGGAAATATTAATGATATTATTGTTGTGTCATTTATTGAGCAGCGCTAGAGTCAACATCGTAGTGGTTTCGGTCTTATTGTAAAGATTACGTAATATATTGGTAAATTAAATATATTAAGAACGGGTCGGGTTAATATGTCTGTGTCTCACGGAAGTTTTGTTATTATTATTAAATATTGATAGATGTTGGAATTATTCCGTAAATTTTATCTTTTCTGAGCTCTCTGGGTACTTACCCTAATTTAATTTAATACAATGGTAGAAATAGGTAGTCGTTTGAATAGAAACAGTTAAATTAAAATACACCGTAAAATATGAAGACTTCTTTTAATTTAAAATAATAGATGTTAGTAGAAATAAAATCTAACCCTTATCTATATACGGTAAAGTGCTAAATATCTTCGTATACTTAATAAATAATCCAGCCCATATACGTTCCGCCCATGCGGGCTTGTTCTATAGTCTCCACGCTGGCCCAATGCGGGTTGGGGACTTCACATACACCTTTGAATTTCTTCGCAGATGTACGTAGATTTCATCACGATGTTTTCCTTCACAGATAAGCTACTGGTAAATATCAAATGATATTTCGTACCTAAGTTGCGAAAAACTCATTGGTACGAGCCAGGATTTGAGCCCACACGACCCCCGGATTGACAGTCGGATGTCAGATCCACTCGACCACTACCGCTTTTTTCATGTACGAGTATGTACTTATCTATTTACCTAAGTACCTAAAGCTTTTAAAAGATTACTCGTCCATAGTACCTAAGTGATTCGGATAAAATAAAACTTCCTCAAAAACAATTTAACTAATGGGACCTGAAATCGCAATTAATCCGGCTCCATCACCGCCTAATGCAAATAAATTCGCGCGGTGTAGCCGGTTTTAATTCGACTTTCAAACAAGACATTAATCATCAAAACAACGGGCCGAGCGAAAAATCCAACAATAACATTAAGGTACATTTACACGGCGCACACCTGTAGGGGACTATGGGGTATTTTAGATTGAACACCGTTCTACAGGCGGCGACTGCTGGCATTTGTAAAATATAACTTTGATAGCTATACCATGAGTCATATATACACGTGTGTTGTGTGTTACATCAAACAAAAGTTATTAACCCTTATCTTAGCAAGCCTCAAAATATCTTAAATATAAAATTTTTTTTAGTTTTTGGTCAGCTATTGAGCATACTACACTATTAAAAAATAAGGAAAAAAATCCAGGATTTTCCAGTTTCGGAAAATCATATGTATCATATTTGATACAATGCCAATCCCTTGATAAACTAGTTACCTACTTTTTAGAAGAAAAATGTGGATTTTAATAAAAATAAAACATGTAATGCAACAGAAATCATCATTTATTACTAATTAAACGCTATCTAAAAACATCAGATGACTATTAAACCTGTAAAAATAAATTATATCTACGAATACCGGATCACACGGAAGAAAAATTTGATCCCGTAAAGTTTCAAAAAAGTTGTCCAAAAACCGTTGTGTAGGATAGGAAAAGCAAACAAATACTTCAAAGATTAAAAAAAAAATATTTGTACTTAAGTGGTATTTCTTGTCGTAAACATATTTTTGCGCGTTACGGGCTACGGCGTAGCAATAATGCTACACCGTACGAATATACGTCGAAAAACATTAAGTACTTAAAAAAAAATCAAAGTTCAATAACTAAATAATACGACAACTAATATGACATATTTGAAACATGTTTTGTAACCCCACAAATACAAAAAAAAAAATCATGTAAATCTATTTTGACGACCACTTGGCAATGTATTAAATGTAATACATTCCTTTTGATATGTACATATAAATGTACATATCAAAAGGAATGTATTACATTCTTGAGTAAGAGTTCTTGGTAATGTATCAAATATAATACATAACAGTTTCATGTAAATATTCTGTGTATTTAATGTTTTTAAATTCGACCGCAATGTAAATATTTATGCCCTAAATGATAGTAAATGCATCAATGCATCAAAATTTAGATTATGATAATCAATGAAATAAGTGCCAAACTTCCAGTACGAAACGAAATATGTTGTTTCCGCGGCGCCATGTTGATTTTTACTAATTAATTTACAATGACACTTGTGTCCATTTTTTTTTTCTATAATAAAGGACATATTTATGGCAGAAATACTTTGTTAGGTAATAGAGTGAACCTGCTAGATTTTTTAAAGTTCCATGTATCACGGGTGTTACAATGCCAAGATAAGGATTAAGAATGTACTATGATTTAATAATACCTACATCATTGTTTATAAAAATAATGTCGTCCTTCCCCGATTTCGGTCGATTTTTTGCCGAGACTCTCGGCCAGAGGCTCTTGACGGGTGCGTACAGCCGTCATACCACGCCTCGTGTGGGTGTACCCATCCTAATTTAGCATGGACGAGACCGGCGTACCGGCCGGATGGGAGCGGTATTAATGAGCGAATGTCGATGGGATCCGACCGGATCCCGGCTTTAAAAAGATAGGTTACATACAACTTCATAATACGAATTGGTGGGTTCTGAGGCTGTAGCTTATAGGTGAAAATACAGACTTACCACACTGGCATAGAGATTAAAAATGGTGCACATTAAAAAACATACAATAAGTATTTTGTACGCACCAACTCACACGGTAACTGGATTTACCGTGCTGGGTTACACATTCTAAGCAAGGTTCTCAAAAACATCTGAACTTGCACTTTAAGAATTAAAATAATAAGAATTAAGGATAATTTATTGAGAAAACCTTATTGCTAATGTTATGCGTGAACTTTAACATTTTTCGTACATTGTTATGTGCGCCTGAACTAGGAATATAATCCTGTATCTCAGGCAAAGAGATAATATACTAATTTAAAGAACAATAGAGACATAAATGGGTATTGAATTATCTTACACTTAGTAACCAAGTCTTGCTGTGTCAGTGTCTATAATTAAGGGGCCCACTGATTAACAGTCCGCCGGACGGTATCGGCCTGTCAGTTGTTCGGAACTGTCAAAATTTTGTTCTAACTGACGGGCCGAGACCGTCCGGCGGACTGTTAATCAGTGGGCCCCTAATATCTATAAAGTAGGTCGATCGTGTTTATTTTATTACTACGTTGTTATATATTAGTTTACCTTAAAAATAGTTCCGAGGCAAGAATTGCTTTTTGATAGGTTTATGGTTAGTAGGGCAAATTAAACATAAGGTACCTATTGATGGGTAAACAAAGCACTTATTGATGACTATTCTATACAAACATTAAATACTTAAGTATGAAAAACATTATCGATCTATACGTCGATAACAAATGATAATAACTACAAACCAACTAGTTAGGTATACTTAGACAAACAATTAAAATTAACAGATAATCTTTTAGCATGTACTTATTAGCCCTCGCTTTTTTTTATTTTTTTTTAATGGATTTTTATTGAGCTGGGCAGCTAGTGCCATAATCAATGGAGTTTATGTACCGTCGTTTGGCTATTTCCTGACGGGATTGTCAGGGTCCCCAGTTTTATGACCATTGGGTTTTTTGAAGAAGGTTTTTTAAGTTCTTATATCTGACTGTAGTATTTTTCAAATAGCTTGGGTACTGTAACAGCCGTCATCTCGATACTTATCTTCGTATGGTGATATTTTAAGTTTAGGTGACTAATTGATGTCAGTCTTTTTATTTTTCTTGTCTTTAGTTCGTAAATAATGTAAACGCGGCTTAGCTGGTTCAGTAACAAGAATCCTTTGTAATAGTTTTGTACGGTGAGTTTTATGAAAAATGGTGTATCCATATTTATATCCTGGTAAGTGGTAATTTAATTACGTAATTAATAATGTCAGTCGATCGACGGTTACATTTTTTAAATATGTGCAAACGTCTCAAAATTTGTTTTTAAGATTTGGGTGATACGCACACATGCAAATTTAATTAGCTCGTCTACATTACAGATCTTATTCCTTGTCCTATCCTCATGGCTGAGGGATGTGACGAATGTGGACATTTTTCACCAGTGCTCTCCAAGCCGCTCTGTCTTGGGCCCAGTGCCAGGCGTGGCTCGCTCCGCGATTTCGTCGCTTTGGAACAGGTAGCTAAAAGCACATCCGTTCCACACCAATTTTGGTGGCTAGTAATAGGAGATCCCACATATGGTCGACCTTCACCAATCTGTCTGACGGATGAAACTATGAAAATATGAAAGAAAATATGTTCCAGAACATAAATAAATAGGGTTGCCTAAAGAAATATGGACAAGGCTATTTTAAATAATTAAAAAAAAAATATATTTTTTACGGCAAATTTCAATTTGTCTGACGAATGAAATAAGTTTCAATGGAAAGTATACAACTTGTACAACATAAATCATCTAGGTTGCCTATCTTTTTCCGGTCACTATTATGTGGTTGCCGTGTTTAAAGTTAAAGAGGTGATTTTATATCGATAATTGCACTCATCTGTCTGACGCTTGAATTATACATCAAAATGATGGTAATTTTATTGCAAATACAATGGTATAGGGTTGCCTGCGAAAATCCGGTCACAAATAAGGGTTGCCAGGCTTTTAATTAAAATAAGAAGGGAAGACTTTTAGCGATAACTCATAAACGGCTTAATAGGCATGTCGACATTTTTTTAGAACTGTATTCATTTTATAGATAGACACGTAATTATTACAAAAAAAATATTTAAAATTTTTATTCATTAATTTTAAACACTAAATCGAGCTTAATTAGTTTAGTGTTTAAAGTTTGAGCCTAAACGCTCCAAGCTGTCACGTGACGTCACGAACAGATAAATAAACAAACTGCTGCCCAAATGTCAGTCCTAGCGTAGATCAAAAGCTGTAGTATTTAATTTAACTCTCTTTCTAAAAGATAAGTATTACGTAAATATATAAGCTAAAATAATGAATAACTAGTTTTACATGTCTTATGCAGTGCCTGTGTGTAAAAGAACAACAATCAAGACCCTAAAGTACTTATAAAACAAATATTTGTTACATGATACTTACGTTGCAGTTACGAATTTTGACTTGAATGATATTGTTAATTGCGCACTATATGTATATACATGTTACGTTCAACGATGATAAAAGCATTTCAAAAATTAAGCACAATAACTGATTTCACACAAAAACACTTACAGTTACAATTTAAGATGAATTATTATGATACAACTAAGATTTTGAATGCAAATATAGCGGAAGCAGATATAACTTTTTTAAATTTATTTTTTTTTGTTTCCGACAGCCATCGTGGCAATGATAGTTCCATTCAGCCAAATTATTAAAAAGATATTGGTGAAATATCGTATTATAGATGGTCAAGCAAATCTTGTCAGTAGAAAAAGGCGCGAAAAACAAATTTTCTATGAGACGATATCCCTTCGCGCCGTTTTTTGAAGGTTTGGGTTTTTTGAAGAAGGTTTTTTAAGTTCTTATATCTGACTGTAGTATTTTTCAAATAGCTTGGGTACTGTAACAGCCGTCATCTCGATACTTATCTTCGTATGGTGATATTTTAAGTTTAGGTGACTAATTGATGTCAGTCTTTTTATTTTTCTTGTCTTTAGTTCGTAAATAATGTAAACGAGGCTTAGCTGGTTCAGTAACAAGAATCCTTTGTAATAGTTTTGTACGGTGAGTTTTATGAAAAATGGTGTATCCATATTTATATCCTGGTAAGTGGTAATTTAATTACGTAATTAATAATGTCAGTCGATCGACGGTTACATTTTTTAAATATGTGCAAACGTCTCAAAATTTGTTTTTAAGATTTGGGTGATACGCACACATGCAAATTTAATTAGCTCGTCTACATTACAGATCTTATTCCTTGTCCTATCCTCATGGTTGAGGGATGTGACGAATGTGGACATTTTTCACCAGTGCTCTCCAAGCCGCTCTGTCTTGGGCCCAGTGCCAGGCGTGGCTCGCTCCGCGATTTCGTCGCTTTGGAACAGGTAGCTAAAAGCACATCCGTTCCACACCAATTTTGGTGGCTAGTAATAGGAGATCCCACATATGGTCGACCTTCACCAATCTGTCTGACGGATAAAACTATGAAAATATGAAAGAAAATATGTTCCAGAACATAAATAAATAGGGTTGCCTAAAGAAATATGGTCAAGGCTATTTTAAATAAATAAATAAAAAATTTTTTTTTTACGGCAAATTTCAATTTGTCTGACGAATGAAATAAGTTTCAATGGAAAGTATACAACTTGTACAACATAAATCATCTAGGTTGCCTATCTTTTTCCGGTCACTATTATGTGGTTGCCGTGTTTAAAGTTAAAGAGGTGATTTTATATCGATAATTGCACTCATCTGTCTGACGCTTGAATTATACATCAAAATGATGGTAATTTTATTGCAAATACAATGGTATAGGGTTGCCTGCGAAAATCCGGTCACAAATAAGGGTTGCCAGGCTTTTAATTAAAATAAGAAGGGAAGACTTTTAGCGATAACTCATAAACGGCTTAATAGGCATGTCGACATTTTTTTAGAACTGTATTCATTTTATAGATAGACACGTAATTATTACAAAAAAAAATATTTAAAATTTTTATTCATTAATTTTAAAGACTAAATCGAGCTTATAATTAGTTTAGTGTTTAAAGTTTGAGCCTAAACGCTCCAAGCTGTCACGTGACGTCACGAACAGATAAATAAACAAACTGCTGCCCAAATGTCAGTCCTAGCGTAGATCAAAAGCTGTAGTATTTAATTTAACTCTCTTTCTAAAAGATAAGTATTACGTAAATATATAAGCTAAAATAATGAATAACTAGTTTTACATGTCTTATGCAGTGCCTGTGTGTAAAAGAACAACAATCAAGACCCTAAAGTATAAAACAAATATTTGTTACATGATACTTACGTTGCAGTTACGAATTTTGACTTGAATGATATTGTTAATTGCGCACTATATGTATACATGTTACGTTCAACGATGATAAAAGCATTTCAAAAATTAATCACAATAACTGATTTCACACAAAAACACTTACAGTTACAATTTAAGATGAATTATTATGATACAACTAAGATTTTGAATGCAAATATAGCGGAAGCAGATATAACTTTTTTAAATTTATTTTTTTTTGTTTCCGACAGCCATCGTGGCAATGATAGTTCCATTCAGCCAAATTATTAAAAAGATATTGGTGAAATATCGTATTATAGATGGTCAAGCAAATCTTGTCAGTAGAAAAAGGCGCGAAATTCAAATTTTCTATGAGACGATATCCCTTCGCGCCTACATTTTTCAAATTTGCCGCCTTTTTCTACTGACAAGATTTGCTTGACCAAGTATATATAACATTTTCAATAAATATTTTTTGTACGTAATAAATGTCTATTGTCGAAATACAAAAATTCATACAGTTTTTGAACATCCAAACTCTTTGGTGGTGTCGTATGGATTACGGTCAGGTTTGACGACTTGTCTGTGGTGTTTCTCATGTCATGACGTCACGCGCTCCGATTGGCGTTTACAGTCACGTGATACTGGGCATTATTTTAAATACTTTTGATTATTAATAATTAATTTATTACGCATATTTACACTTGCAAAATATGATTTTCAGCATTATAATATTCCCTGCTATGGTAAAAAGATAACATGTTATATATTCGCGATTCATGTCAACATGCCTATTGATCAAGTTTGTTTTAATTTTATTTGATTCATCATCCTGGGACAACCTGTATATATTTGAATTTTTTTTTGAGAAAGTTTTTTGTGTTCTATGTATAGAATAGGTAGGTAGGTTCTATGTGTAGAATGTATAGGATAGGTTGAACCCTCGATTTTTGACTACCACACATATGCAAGGTTAACTAAATAAAAGCTTTTAAAAAGTAGGAAAGCCAGAATGTAAAGTTAATTGCACGGTTTAATCCTCACCGTGGGATCGTTTTGGTACCCCTAATCCGATTACAAATGCTAACTGAATATAGGACACAATGTGTTTATGGCACAGACCTCTTACCTACTCGATTATGCATAAAAAAACCGGCCAAGAGCGAGTCGGACTCGCACACGAAGGGTTCCGTACCATTATCTATAAAAACGGTCACCCATCCAAGTACTGACCCCGCCCGACGTTGCTTAACTTCGGTCAAAAATCACGTTTGTTGTATGGGAGCCCCACTTAAATCTTTATTTTATTCTGTTTTTAGTATTTGTTGTTATAGCGGCACAGAACACCGCCTCTAGAAACCTAATATTGGCCATTTTGTTCCCGACGCAAATCACCAAACTGTGAGGTGCGGGAGGGGTGCTCACGGCGTTGCGATTGGTCGTTTCAAACATGGCGCGCTGACACGTGCAAGCGTAGGGATGGGACATGTTCATTACAGGTAGTGGGTACTGCTACCAGTGATACCGAAATTTATTGTGGTAAAATTGTTACCAATTTAGTATACTTAGAGTAAACTTACTTAATAATTATATTGATTAATTTAATATTTCATTAAGTAATTTAACAATGTACCTGAAATTTTTACTTAACATATTAGGGCATTTCTGCTTAAAGTACCCAGAACATGAATTTTAAAGTTTTAAAATTTTTATATTATTTCCACTCAGAATCGCAATCTCTTTTGATACGAGAAAAAAGTGTCGCCGAAATCTCATACAATTATTTTCTTTTGTCCGTTTTATTAAGGTCATAGAAGGTTGTATTGAAAACATATTCAAATGGACCAATAACATATGCCTATTACAAATCAACTCCGAGTTCTCTCGCACTTATTTGAAGTTCATCATCAGGTCCATCTCGAGACATGAGACCTAACTGCTCACCTACAGGATTCTAAAAAACCCATACATCATATGTCTATCACAAACCAACACCGAGTTCCCTCGCACTTCTTTGAAGTTCATCATCAGGTCCATCTCGTGACATGAGACCTTACTGCTCACCTAGAGGATTCTAAAAAGCTCATACAACATATGTCTATCACAAACCAACACCGAGTTCCCTCGCACTTCTTTGGAGTTCATCATCAGGTCCATCTCGTGACATGAGAGCTAACTGCTCACCTAGAGGATTCTAAAAAACCCATACAACATATGTCTATCACAAACCAACACCGAGTGCCCTCGCACTTCTTTGAAGTTCATCATCAGGTCCATCTCGTGACATGCGGCCTAACTGCTCCGCTGGCCTAGAGGATTCTAAAAAACTTACACAACATATTACCTATATATTATGTCTAAAATGGTACAATACGGTATGACGAAGCACGAAGTTTCCGCAACTGAAAAACCATCATCGTCACATCACTAGTCGAAAGGGAAAGGGATAGCGCATTGCATTTTCAAGTTGACGAAAAGGGACGGACATACTTCGCCTCTGCTTACTGACCAGTATAAAATGAACCCCGCGGACAAGAAACATTATTCAATGAAATAATGAATTTGACTTTCCTGTGGGATGTTATTCCATCTGTTTCGTAAGTAGATGTCTTAGATGACTTGCCACACCATTTTACGCTGCAATATCCCATGTTTTCCCAATGAATTCAATAGTTTACGATTTATTTTCTTAGACTCGTGCACACTGCTAACAGGTCGTTACGTTGGGCGCAACTGATCGGAGCGGCGCGCGAACAATCTTATATTTGACCTATACACCATACGGGCGGTGACTGCGAGTCGTCCTATAAGCTCGGTCTATAGGGGTTGGTCTGTGTATAGCGGCAACAGAAATACATCATCTGTGAAAATTTCAGCTGTCTAGCTATCACAGATCACGAGATACAGCCTGGTAACAGACGGACGGACGGACGGACAGCGGAGTCTTAGTAATAGGGTCCCGTTTTACCCTTTGGGTACGGAACCCTAAAAACGATTTGTCAACCAGAAACGTCACTTTGGACACTGATAGATCATATAATCATATCCTTTACAAATCCATATCAAATTACAAACATAATAAAATACAATGCAATACAAATACTCTTTATTACACACCTCAATAGAAGATATAAATAAATAAAACAGCAACACAAGTAGGTACAGGTAAACAACGGGCAGTCTTATCGTTAATACCTAAGCGATCTTTTCCAGGCAATCTTTAGGTAGCGGAAATTAATAAAATACGCCTCTGGGTCACTACAGTCAGGGTCACTACAGTCAGGTCACTAGTATAGTTTAGTATACTTAGTATATAAAAGCTGCGTTCTCACTGCGTTCGAGCGCCCTACCTCAACAAAAATGAGTGCCTTGAGAGAGATTTTATCCCTTGTTTAACAATCTACTATAGTATTCAAGGTATTCATTCACGTTGTATCGAAATCAAAGTGGTTTGCTATACAACTTCACAGAAAAGGCAGAGAATCTCTGATTCTGTGATCTTCTAGAGTCTAATGTTATCTGAAATGACGCACAGTACTCCATAATCGGAGTCTGTGGATGGTAGGTACTCTATAGTTTACGGTAAGTTGGTAACTGTAATTAACATCGGTAGGGAAAACTGCGCGCTAAACAACTATTAACTATGTTATATTGGCCCGTCAAGCGAAAGCCTACATTGTTTCATGAGAGTAGGGTTGCCAACATGTCAGGATTTCCCTGATATATCAGGATTTTTGGTATTTTACCAGGACTGTTAGGGTGTTTTTAGAAACCTAAACTAATCAATAGAAGCTAGCTAATATTTTGGAGTAGGGTAGAGGAAAGCGAAGATTACGCGAGGTGTAAGTATATCGTGGCACGTTAAGGGGCTAGTATAGCTTCTTTATTAGTAGTTTTTTGTATATTTGGCATGTGTTTTTATTACCATTAAAAATATTTTAATCTTGAATAAAACTTGAATATCGTTTGGAGAACCGGCCATCACGAGTATGTCAGGATTGTAAGGATGATAGTTAGAATATTTTTTTTTTCGTTTTATAACAGCCCTAAATTATGATTATGTAATCACAGAAAAGGGCCGTACAACGACCTCAAAGACCACGACTATTCTGACAAGAGTACTTATACGACTGAGAAGAAGAAGAAGAATCACAGAAAAACTCTAATTACTAGGGATACTGATTCGTATATTAAATATAATAAACCGTAATCTAAGTTATCTCTTAAAATGCTACATAACATCTAACGACCTCACATAGGTACCACTTCTTTCCTTTTTTACTCTTTCTTTTATTTCACAAAGAAAAGCTCATGTTACATAATAAGTATTGTCAATTTATTACAGTGTGCACGTTCTAAATATTCACAAACCAATGAAATTGTGTTTAAGCAGACAATTGTATCTGAAAAGCTAAATTAATGTGTACGTAATACTGATATAGTAGGGTTATCCGCTAAGTCCTAAACAACCAAAGGCGTGAGCTTCACTGTGACCGTGCCGTGAGTGCGTAATTTCGTAATATGTGAAAGAAAAGGAATACTACTTTATGTACTTTTGGAAAGATTCAAATTAGAATGAAATAGAGTGTACATTGTAATGCGTCGATAGGGCCTTACGAGGATAGAGAAGGTGATAACAATGATATTTAAATTTCAATTTTCGATGTTGGCTTTCGGGTCGATTTGCTCAAAAAAAATTTAATATAACTTGGCTCTATTCAAAATCGTAGAAGTTGGAGAAATCTGTATTCGCAGCGTATCACGCTCACACCAATATAATATATATATTATACCTATATGATTTTTATACCTACTTAACACTTAAATATAATTTAAAAGTGGGCGAATTCACTATCTGGGACGAGACTTCACTTCACTGGGACGAGACACTTTGGATCTCTAGCCCATCGGCATCGCTCTGCCATGAGACTTAACTCCATGACTTTTTCCACCATATCGCCATAGGGAGGCGCTTAGCGACATGTCGCTATCGTTTATGTTATGGTATCGTTTGCAGACATATCTGCTTACCAAATTAATTAAGTTACCTACTTGAACAAGATGTAGGACGTAGCGGAATCAAAAAGGGATCAAACTGACAACTCATTAATGATTACCATAGTGTATTAAGTATAAAGTCTCATAATTAGGAGCGGTATACGAAATACAATGAATACACTTTGATTTGATATAGATATCATATTAATCCCAGTGCTACAAGACCACACTTTTAACAGTATTTATTTCCCAGGGAGATACACTGGGAGTAATGTCATATCAATATGAAAATTGTACATTTCGAATGCCGTTCCAGATATTATGAACCTTTGATTTTATGCCTTATTATAAATTCAAACATAGAGCTTAGTACCTATAATATTCGCCATTGTCATTTCTATGACGCAGAATATTTAACTTGATCCAGAACACCCTGCATTGTTCCCCAGGCTGTTCTGATGATTCAACAGAAATATTTCGTAGCCCTATAAATTAACCATGACATCACTTTGACCCTCTTCGAGGGATGAAGTGAAGGGTTGCGTTACGTCTAAAGGTTTATTGATGAATGGTGACATTTACGCCTCGACAATTCGGAATCTCTATGGCTCTATGACTTCTGAATTTAACCGACTTTAAATTTTCCATGGTAGATGTTCTTGATTTGCCGAGATTTTATTTTATTTGAGAATCGTTTCGATTATCAGCCGTTTATAGATTATTGTTTGACTATAATATATCTAACCTAACCCTTACTGACTATCTGAATCTACGCCTGACCAAAAAATTTTTTTAACTGACAAGAAATTCCTATTTCAAATTCGACACAATCAGGCGTCGAATTTGAAAACATAGTTACTAAAGGCGGTTAGTTTCTCAATTTATTGCTCATCATTTTGCGTAATGTGCTTTCCTGTTCAAATGCCTCTTATTACTAGGTATTTTATACATGAAACAATAACATTTCTTTGTTCGTCTTTTAACTTATTATAATTTCCATGTCAGCGTATTCCTAAGATAGTAATAATAAGATGAAACAGCGCAAAGACGATAACATGAAATTTTCCAACAATCTCACAAATTAGTTTGAAGCAATCTTGAAGTAAGCGGTACATTCCTTGCAAAACTAGACAATTTCGGAGACGAGTCAATAATAAAGATAGACAATCTCCATGTAAAGTCGCGTTTGGCTTAAATAGAACGCACTACGTTTAATTTCTTGCGGTTTTAGAACCGCAATAAATGTTATGTACGGCATGCTTCATAAGCGCACGCACATGACTGAAACCGCAAGAAATTAGACTGACACCGCAAGAATTTAATCGCAGTGCGTTCTACTTAAGCCTTTGTTGTAATATGTGTCGATGTCTACTCTCTCTACGTCCCTCTTTTCTCTTATCGCTAGATTATAAGAAGCTATGGTGAGATTGTGTTCATTGAAATTTGAATTTGAAAAAGGCATGTTTGTTTTTGAATTTTGACACTTTACATAACTGGTATCGTCTTGGGTCGTCCCATTCGTTTTTCGTCAAGTTCTTAAATTAGTCCTATTCTGCTTTCGTCACTCATTCTACATTCATCACAATCGTCGGTGGCTTTCGATGTAGAATGAGTGACGAAAGCAGAATAGGACTAATTTAAGAACTTGACGAAAAACGAATGGGACGACCCAAGACGCACATAACTTATTTTCAAATATACCTTTGTCATTACAAATATGTGGGAGAAACAGAACTTGTATCTTTCAAGTTCTGTTTCTCCCACGTTACACTGATATGCATTTATCCAGCATACTCACGGAATATGGAACTAATATTCGCAAATGAGACGCTAACAACAAAGATTGCGTACTCACCTTTGCATTGATCGTCTGCATTATTTATTTGTCAGCATTTAAGCTAGGTACAATAACAGAATGCAATTTAATCGGATAGGGGAAAGTTGGCGTCAGCAATCGTCAGTCGGGGATATGGGTGGCATTCCGAAGGCGCGTCGAGTGGAGGCGAGCTAATCACTTGAGTTTATATTATTGCAGAAGGTTTCCGGACAATTGGAAAAGTTTTCAAAAACTTCTATTGGAAAAGTTCTCATAAATTTCGAAAAAAGTAAAGTGTATTGAGGTGGGGGTTACTTCGAAAGCGGGATAGCTTTGAAAATGGCTAATATCTCTTAATATAAACTAGTAACACTTTCTACTGGAGCAACAGTAACCGCAATGCCCTTCGTTGCAGAAGCATTAGTATTGCTATTAAAGTATGAAGAGCTTTTGGTTTTATAGATATTTAATTATCATTTTCAAAATTAACCTGATTTCAAAGTTACTCCAATGCAATTGCAATTTTTCAAACTTTTTTCGGTACATTAATAACCTAACTACATTGGTACCTAACTGCAAATGGGATGGTCACACATGTTATATTTTATATCAAAATCTAGTTAATTTATCAGTTTATCACGATACATTTTTCAAATTCTACAAATCTGGACGGAGCTTTAAATGACACATAGATGTCACGGATCAGGCGGCCTAGCCAAGGTGACAATCACTTGCGCTTCGACATCGATTCGTTTTGTGTCTCTATGACTCGTATCACTCTTCCTATGAACACTAGAACGCCATTCCGATCTTTGTAATGCAATGCCCTCCCAGCAGTCAGTCGGTAAGTAAGTAAGGTCGGTAAGTAGATCAACTTGAGCAGCAGCGTCTGGAAGACCTAGATGCTAAGCGTCATATCCGCAAGACGTGACCTAAGCCCTCCTACACATACACCCGCAACTCGACTGGACAACTCCATTGCGCATCGTGTGACCGCATCTTCAAGACAAAGTTTGGTTTTGCGAGCCACATTAGGGCATTTCATAATCATTCATTTCACTCTTCCATATTAGTGCGACAGTTGACAGTTGTGTTTCGTTCGCTACGGAGCGATAGCGATGGCATGTTGTCTACAGGGTCTGGAAGTTTTATTACACTGGTTCAACCAAGATGTCGACTAAAACGTGAGTGGCCATTCTGGCCAATAATAACAAAAATGGAGAAACAGCTCCTAGAAAAGTTTATTTGAGAAGGTGACGGGTAGCACATCCCTCGGTGATTCTACGGAAGCCCCTACTTTGACTCATGCGTAACTTGTTTACTTTGTTCCACGATATACAGGGATTACAGGGTACCTTATTTCATAAATATTTCGACTTTTCCTCGTTCGAGTAATTGAGCAGAAAAGTAACAAACGTCCTAACACCTCATCAAGCTTATGCTAGCATAAAATAGTAAAAACTGCACCCCGGTTTGGTATCGGATAGATACATAAATATTTAGCTAGGCGCAACATTACCTAGCGACACGTCTTTCAACATTACCAGACAGCGGAAACCTCATACCGTAAACATTTACACCGAAAAACGACATTAAACGAAACACAAACATCGGATACACATTCATCTGATCTCTATGTCTAAATAGTCTAAAGAATGTTTTCTCTCTCCTCCAATTCAAAGATCCGTGAGTACAAAGGAGACATTGATAGCTAAAATCGCTGACGCAGCGTTGTCACTGTGTGCCGTTATGTAAATTCAGGGGATCGTTTACTCGACGAAAAACGCGTTATTGAGAGATTCATGAATCCCGACCAACTTGAGCGGTGATTTGATTAAGCATCTCTGTATCTGTACCTATCTGTTTGAATCTAGAGAAATATGCTAAGATTTTGTTATTGATTAATTTGATTTTATGGTTATTCTTACAATTTCTCGTATAGTAATATTTAAATAATCAAGCAATCAAAATATATGAGTTTTATGCCATAATTAGAGTCTGTTCGGAAAGAGAAGAGTCGTGGAATGTATTGGGCCCCATACATTCCACGACTCTTCTCTTTCCGCACAGACTCTATCGTAAAACACATTGTGTTTACGATTTATGTAATAAAAATATTTGCATTTTTGTTCCCAATTTCATATTTGTATATACCACCTATTATTCGATAATGCAATCAAGTACCTACCTACATAATTATCTACAGTCAGACAATTTATATATCTTCAAAACATACCTAATGTGTTTCAGAAAGGAAGTAATTTATTCAATAACAAAACTTATACAACCTATTATTAAAATTATGTATAAACTAAATAAATTAAAACTAAAACTAATAAAATAAATAAATAAAACTTACCCACCTACCTTAGGTCCCCCAGGTCTGTCCCCTGCGGAAGGGTGCCCATAAGGCTGGCTACATTCCCACGCTGAATAGCTATGCCTATTCTTTGGCCTAGGAATGAGCCAGCCCTAGGGTCACCCGTGGTTTCCAATAGTCTTTTTTTTAGGCCCTTAAAAAGATTGTGAGCGTCACGACACATGTGTTTCTAAGAAGCACTTTACAAGTCTACATAAGTATCCAAGCTAAAAAACATATCGACAAATTGAGAACCTCCTCCTTATTTTGCATTAAAAATGTAGTAGGGAACGAAGTGAAATATAAATCCACAATACTTTTAAATGTGCACACACTTCCCTTAGCCAGTTACATTCCAAGTAGTAAACCCGATTATGAAACTCGATTCCGGGAAGTTGTAACACAGCGGGAAACAGCTTTTAATGCATTCTCATGATTTTAATCTTGGCTCTGCACACTAGCTTTTGCTTTATTTAGGTTTAAATTACTTTATTTTAGAGTTCAGCATTTTAAACAGCATTTTTTTGAATATCATTACAAGAAGACCTAGTCATTGTATGTATCATTAGAGTATCATTACAAGTAGGCATTGTACTGATTTAAAAAGAAAGTAGGTTAGGAATTCGACTGATTTTATAAGTATTTTATACCAATTGGTAAAAAATAAACACATGAGCTATTTTCTCGGTGTCTGTTTGTCCGTCCACCGTTGTTACCCTTTCCTTTGACCATTCTCATCAAATAAATTTGATTATTGAAATATGTTATTAATTATTATAACTGACATTTTTACTCCGCGATGCGCAGCTATGAACAATATGCACGGACGGTTCGATGGGCAGATAATATTATTATGTGGGTCGGATGGTAATAAAAAGCAGCGAAGCATTCAATTGCTACTACACTAGGTAATAAGGTTAACAAGAAATTACGACTTCGATTATAAAGAAAAAACTGCATTCAAAAACTTAAGTATGTATAACAGGCATTTAAAGTTTTCCAAATAAGCAGCTAGACTAGTTAGTGTTTAAACCAACCCAGTTATTATTTTATAAGTAAATTGTAGCAACACTTGGAAAAATGCATGCTAATTGTTCCAGCGCCTCGTTATTTCTGCACCTACGAGATATTTCAAGCAAGTAGGTCAGTCGAGGTTTCATTTATTAAGAGGGACCGAAATTCACTTATTAACAGTACTATTCATGATACAAATATTTACAGCATTTACTAATAAAATAACTATCAAGAATAAAAATTAAACTTCGAAATGCCGACAGGTACCCTTAGCCAGCTGTGATCGAAGTTGAATGTAAAAACTTCGCTTCCTTTCACTGCGCTCGCTGGTTAGAAATAAAATAAAATAAACATATCAAGGTGATTTTGTTTAAATGTAGAGGTTTAGAGCTCCACACGATTATACTGAAACTCTTTAATCAACTAATCACGGGTCTTTCAACAATGCTGTACCTATTCTTGGTCAGAACGGCGTCAACAAAGCCAATATTGTACACAAATACCACAATATCCTTGTAGAGATACTCGGTTGGTTCAGGCCATTTGCATATATTTATACTATTGGTTCTTAAATCATCCGTCACAACGCACCCTCGCACATCTCTCGTCGAAACTGTCGGTAGATGTTGAGGCATACCTAAATATGGTGTGCACACTGCACAACTTGTGAATATGTTCAGCTCTTACTTTCTTAGTACTAAGCGATTTTCAGTCAGGTCTTGGTATTGAGCCTGACAAAGGACAGTGTAACACTGGCCTTAGAGTGCAGTTGATAAATGTCGCACAACTGGGTCAAGCGGGGAATAAAGTGTGAATGAACACTTCAACTTTTATTACTTCAATATTCATGCTTTTATGGATTTAGGGACTTATTGCGCTCAGCGTGGGGACATTGGGATTTAAATGATTGAGGATAATTTATATGTGTATTTTTCACATAGTTTGGGGACGGAGACAGCTGTGAAGCTGTTATCTCGGTACCATTTTTCATTTCAAGTAGTAATGTTATAAATTGTGTGGAAAATAAAGCTGCAACAACTTTCGTAGTAGAATGTCCAGCATGCGTGGAGGGCGCGAAAGATTCGCGAATAGCGCGCGAGCTACGACGCATACACCAGATGCACGGTATTGCATACGGAAGGATACCTTAATGCAAAAGGTGTCACGTATAAAAGGAGTAGTGTCTCGTATACAGGATGTGTAAAGTACAGCTTTCAGTCATTTATGAGCTCAATGTTCACACCTTAACGGGTGTTTAGAGGCCGATGGGCGATAACGCACGTACCGATAAGCGAGCGGAAATTGCTCATGAGAATGCCATTTTAGTATTTAATACGACAAAGTTAGTAAATGTGATGTGACAAATTGACAATGTCCCGTAGAAAGAATATTACTACTGGGTAAAATCACACTGTGGTAAATTTTAATTCTATTTTTTTGGGATTTAAACTGTTTTTTTTTTTTTTTTTTTTAATATATATGATAATTTGATGAAAGTCCCTGTGTTCGAATATACCGTCGGTGCGAATAAAAAATCCCTATGTGTTTTTTTTAGATTTTTTGATTTTGCCATATTTTAATTCCTTTTTCAATTTCCCGTCGACCTATATACCTAATTTTTTTATTAGTTTAGAAAATAACTAACAAAATTTGTACAAAAAAATAGCTAATGTGATTTTTTTAGCACATAACGAAATTAAATGCCTTGTTTTCCGTCGAAGGTGATGGCGATTATGTTGCACATGGCGATTTGATGACCCTAAAATCCGCTATGTATCATTTCTCGTACTACGTTACTTTGGCAACAAATCGCTATGTGTAAACTTTACACATGACGATTTTAACTGAACCAAATTTAAGTCGCTATGTAGCAAAATTCTGGTTAAAATAATTAATATTGTATAAATTTACGCAAAAAACTGTTTATTTTCTTCATAAGTATCAGGTAAAAGTAAAACCATTGATCTACCAGAAAAAAAAATACGTGTGTAACAAATATATTACAAACAAGAAAATAAACAGTTTTTTTTGTCTTTGAAAAGTAGCTAAAAAATACATGGCGATTATTTTATTCGCACCGACGATACCTACTATGTCCTGTGTGGTTAAAAGCTTCGCCTATCAAAAGTACCTATACCTACCTAGTCTACTGGTGAACATTAGCTACCTTCGTAAATCATCTTTTATATTCTATCGTAAGAGAATTTTACTTATCTCAATAAAACACAGTAGACAAGTTAATGATGAATATTATGATGAAACTTATCATCCGATGGTGGTATGTGGTAGACTTGAATACATACCATAAAGTACCTAAGTCCTAAACCTCACCAGAAACAACGAATCAAATGTTACAAGGTATTACAGCCATGTCACTAATACAGTCGACTTCACAAACATCTTAACAAGCCAACGCTAAAAAATATATTTATAGTACATATGGCCCTATTTTCCCGCACTAGTGAGTAAAATAGCACTTTTCGTGTGTATGTCAAAAGTTTAAAGGGCCATATGTACTGTAAAACGTTGTACGATACACGTGCGAATAGGTAATTCGTACGCAACGTACACGTAACGTTAACGTGTATCGTACAATGTTTTACAGTACATATGGCCCTTTAAACTTTTGACATACGCACGAAAAGTGCTATTTTACGCACTAGTGGGGGAAAATAGGGCCATATGTACTGTAAATAACTATTACAGTGTTAGTGTAAATATATATTTGAAACGTTGGCTTGTAAAGATGTTAAGTGAACTCGACCATACATTGTGAAGCCACGAGCTGTCGAAAAATAGTCCAATTACTCATCAGGTCTACAAGAAAAATGCGGCCCTACTCCGGTCATTCGTGTGCATATTTTATGTTACGTTTGCATATTTTATGTTGCATGCCCTCCGTTGCTATTAGTTTAATTTCCCTAATGGATTAATGTAGTTATTTGTCACAATTGAAGCGTTTTCATTTCTAGGTAGTCGCCACGAGGGTACTTTCAAAACTGGATAAGTAATTTAGAAAAATGTGATGAGTAATAAACTTATTAAGAAAAAGGAAATAGCGCTAGAGGTTTAATGGAGTTACTTATAAATATGCTATAATTCTCAATTACCTATAATCCTTTGTCTTAATCTGTCATTTTGACTTGTGTATTTGTAAGAGAGGGATAAAACATGAATTGACTAAAAGAGGCTTGTGACGTTTATACAATAAAAGTGCAATGCGAACTACCTGCAAGTCGACATTCTGTTGTCAACTGTCACGGCGTACAGGCGGGTCGCGGAGCACACCTGACTGACCAACTGAGTTTTATTTATCACCTTGTAATACAACGGAATCTAGACGTCACAATGGCGACGAGGATAAAGAACGTAAGAAAAAACAAAAAAATCGATGTAGTTGCTAAATAACCGACAAAAAGTTATCAGTTTGAAATAATTTTTTAATAAAAGGGAGGGAGACGAATGACCCAAATAGCACAGGTATGATGGACCCATTGTGGACTTAATTTATAGCTCTGAGCACATAAACATCTTTATAAGGTACACTTCTGGTATTTAAACTATATTTTGATCGAGAAAAGAACTATTTTTACGCTAATATTATTACTATAGGGCACATTTCAACGTCTTATTCAGTTTAAATACTATTAAATGCTTTTACCTTTCCAAAAAACGGGTCGGTGAACAGAAATTAAGCCAAATACAGTAAAATAAGTTATTATAAAATAGAAATAAAACTTTTATAGCGACTGTGTATTTAAGGAAGCGTGTAAAACTATAATTAAGTTATAAGTATAATAAATAAACTGTCGCGCATATTGCTGTGTAGTGCTGAATATGTCTGTTCACCGGTAATTTACTACAGGTAACTAAGTATACCAACGTGGTGCTGTCTGCGTTAACGGTTGTTGAAACAATATCTGGGTGCGCTGTAGTTTATTATTAGCTCACAAATGTATCAAATTAACGACAAATGCTTAATAATAGTTCACATAATAGGGTTAATACTTTTAACCAGAAGTTATCTACCTAAATAAATAATAAGTGTACGCTTTATTTAGCGTCAGACTCAATAAAAATCAACAGATCATCTGCTATACAACATGGTGCTACTTAGCTTACGTGTGCTAGTTAGATATGCATTTAAATTATTTAACCAAATCAGCATAATATTCTCTGGGTCTTGTTTCTATAATGCAAAAGGAAAAATAAGTAAACAAACTGATACTGTCGGTGAAATTTGTCGTAAAGCTTAAGCTTAATACGAGTATTCTCCAAAAATGGAATACTTTTATGGTTGTAAATGTTGTTGTGTTAATATTGCACTCACCCTCCTGGGGCCCAGCCATGCAAGGAAAAAGTCTGAAATTTGCTATTGAAATTTGAATCTATAGTGTAGGATTCAGGGTTGATTTTGTTTTGTTTAAAATGGAACGAAGCAAAACAGATGCAACTCTGCTTCAATTAAACATTAGGTTGTGTCGCTAAGGAGCAAAATGTCATGGTTACGGCGACGGCGAACATTGAATCCTGAACGAAGCGAGGTATTAAAATGGAATACTGAGCGTAGTGAGGGATTCAAGTGTTAACGCCCAAAGTGAAAATAATTTTGCTACCATGTGACCCATACTGCTTTTCACATCACATAATATATGTATAAGGAAATACAAAATAATAATAAGTTAGATTAAAGAACCTAAAGTCTTAAGAGTTTAAACCTAGAGTCTTAAGAGTTTAAAGAGTGAAAAGAGTCTGAAAAGTCTAAAGAGTTAAAAGAGTAAAGAGTCTAAAGAGTCAGTCTAAAGAGTCTAAAGAGTAAATAGTCTAAAGAGACTAAATAGTCTAAATAGTCTAGAGTCTAAAGAGTCTAAATAGTCTAAAGAGTCTAAAGAGTCTAAATAGTCTAAAGAGTCTAAAGAGTCTAAAGAGTCTAAATAGTCTAAAGATTCTAAAGCGTTTAAAGAGTCTAAATAGTCTAAAAAGTCTAAAGAGTCTAAAGAGTCTCAAGAGATTAAAGAGTAAAGAGTCTAAATAGTCTAAAAATTAAAGAGTCTAAATAGTCTTAATAGTCCAAATAGTCTAAAGAGTCTAAGGAGACTACAGAATCTAAGTTAGAGTCTAAAGATTGTAAGAGTTTAAATAGTCTAAGGAAGTCTAAAGGGTCTAAGGGTCTTGAGAGTCTGAAGAATCTAGAGTCGTACATGTGTGCAGTAAACAGATTTTGTTGAAAATAATTATAATAAAAAAAACCATTTTCCGAATAAATGTAAAAAATTCTTCCACCGAACTTAAAAAGTACCTACTACAGCTGGTAGGACCGTGGGCCTTGGGAAGGTATGGCTATGCTTAATAATTCTGCCGCGCCAGCAATGATTGCGCGGTGATCGATTACATTTGGAAACTCATGAAATGCTTACCTTGTCCTCCTTAAATAAGTTCTTTATTTAATTATTTAAACGAGTTTTCAAATGCAAGTACCGCGGTTATGGTGGTGGGGCGGGGTTGCTGATGCCGACTATGGTGTATTTAAAATAACTAACTAGACATTGACACAACCTTGCCTATAAATATGAAAACTAGAAAAGTCGAGTTTCATAGGCTGAAAAGACAATGGTATTAATGTATAGTTTATGCAAGATACGAGTTCCGTATAAATAAATACCTACAATTGGAGTGAAGACTCCGTGAGTGAAACCTAAGTCCGAATAAGGAAATACCATTGGAGTGAAAACTCCGCGAGTGCTGCATGGGATATCGGCCCATGTAGTGCAAATGATAAGTTCTTCAGAATTAAAAATAAATATAGCTCAGGAAAAATTCCATAAAATTTAAATTGTTAGTAATATGTGACTATAATTAACGTTAAGGAGTGAAACTCAGGTTATTGTCACAAAGACTCGTTGAACTTTAATGTATGTCTTGGGGTCCAATCCTATGTATATGTGTCTACCTGTTCTGTTTGTTACACGTTAGGTTACTTCGATAACTCCTTAAGTACAGAAACTCGGTAGTTAGAAGGTACTTACCTAACGCACATGTTCCGTGCTTACTTACGGATAGTATTACAATGATGTCTTAATTGTCCTTTAGAAAGCTTTAGAATGTGCCTGAGTGTCGTGTGCCTGCTATCTGCGAGCACTCTTCCAAGTACGCACGTTTCAGAAGCTAGCGTAATGGACATTTTTAAAGTTGCTGTCGACAAATTATAAGAATACTTTTCGCAAAAACAGAGTTTGTATGAACGATTCGTGTTTCGACTGATGCAACAAGAATTGTACTTTGGAAATTTCTAATCTAATCTATTCCTAATGATTCTAAAAGTGATTTCAATGCGGAAAATTGAGCCTCCGCCGATCTAAAGGAAAATATTGAATCTAGGGGTTTCAGTTACAATAAACAAGTGATTATGGGAACAAATTTGATAAAATGTTAGGAGGCAACTGAAAGAGTTTTTGGGCAAACATAACAAACAGGTAGACAGGATTGCGATAATGGCGCCGCCTTCCCCCTAAAAGATAAAATGTGCCGGCATGTGATAAATGTGCCTACAAAGGCCAATTCAAAATGCAAAGCTGCACTAGGGCTAAATGAGTACCGATAAAAGTCGACGGGCCGACTAAATTAAAGTCCAAAAATAAATAAATTACCTAAAGCCAATCAACTAATTTTAGTGCCAAAAGAAGACAATAATTTTAAAAATAAATAAATTACCTAAAGCCAATCAACTAATTTTAGTGCCAAAAGGACACAATAGTAATTCTATAAATTTACAATCAGGTCAAAGGTCAATTTAAGGTAAATAAATAGACGCTGGGTCCGTCACAATGCCACACATTGTGTAGGTATCTAAAGTAAATGCTGAAAAAATACAAAGTACCAATCAGTGACGATGCGTGAAACCTTGCACTCCCACTGCGCTACTTTATATATGACTTGTTCTTAATAGTGAAAACATACACATACGAACATAGTAACCAAATCCGTAAAATGGACGGCCAAGCGATGGCGTCAATATCGGACAGTTACCCAGATAGAGATGAGTTTTAATTAAGTGTAATAAAAAGGCACGTTAGTGGGAAATTTATACTGTGTACGTATAAAAACGTAAGGACCAGACGTGATCTTGATTGCACCAAATTGCAGTTGCCTAGTTGAGGTTGAAACTAGAGCTCCCGATACACGTGTTACACGCTGACACGGGTACCCGTGTTCTTAAGCCCGCCGGGCTTAAGAACCCGAACTACACGAACCCGCCCGGATTCGGAAACGTTTACACGGGTACCCGTGTACACGGGTACACGGATACACGAAATAACGGATCTTATTTACCCGCCGGTTCGACCCTTCACTCTCGTGTAGCGGAGATTCGTGCTATGAAGACATACGATTGAATATGCGGAAGGTTAGGAAGATTCGATTACCTACTTTGCAGTTTTACTGGATTGATTTGTAATGTCAATAATAGGTAGGTAAGTACAATTTGTTTCAATAATCATAAGATTAAAATTAACAATATCTCAGTAACCGTTGACTTCATTGTTGGTATTTCAGTTTCTTCATTGATGTAGTTTTTTGATAATTAAAGTAAACCTAAATACCACCACCACCATGTTACCATTTGTTGGGACGTCAGTCTTTCCGTGACCACAGCTGGTGCAACTCAGCTGAAACGTTGGAATTAAAGGTAAAAACAGTGAAATTATATCGCGGTAGACCCGTTTGTGTAATTATGTGTACAAAACGCGAGAGTTTAAAGTGTTATATAAACCTAAATGATTATTTAATACAAAAGTAAATAATAATAATAATAATAAATTTACAACTTTCTGAGACAATGTCTTTCAGGTCTATCTCTGAATCAGAGACCTATAAATACCTTGGTATGTCACAGTCGTTGGGTATTGAGGACGAGGGTATTAGACGGTCGGTGAAGGAGCGCTTTTTCAGTCGGCTCACAAAAGTCCTTAACAGTCTTTTGTCAGGAGGCAACAAAGTGCGCGCCTTCAACGCCTGGGTAATGCCTCTTCTCACATACTCCTTTGGCATACTAAGGTGGACTCAGACCGAGCTGGACGCCCTGGATCGGAGGGTCCGGTCACTGCTCACCACACATCGCATGCTACACCCACGCTCGTCAGTTATGAGATTGTACATCCCACGGAAGTGTGGAGGCCGAGGCTTCCTAAACGCCAAGGATCTCCATAACCGCGAGGTGTACAATCTCAGGAATTATTTCCTTAACAACGAGTGTGGGATGCATCGTGATGTGGTGGCAGTAGACAGGAACCTCACGCCGCTCTCCTTGGCAAATGAGAACTGGCGCAAACCTGTGGTACTAAGTACTGCGGATCGCAAGGCGGCATGGGAGAGTAAGGCGCTACACGGGCGGTTCTACAAGGCCCTCACGGGACCTGATGTGGACCTGCTCGCGTCGGTGAACTGGTTACGATTCGGGGACCTCTTCGGAGAAACCGAGGGTTTTGCCTGTGCAATTGCGGACGAAGTGATGATGACGAACAACTATCGGAAATATATCCTGAAGGACGGTACGGTCGACATTTGTCGGGCATGCCGCCGTCCCGGAGAGTCACTCAGGCATATCATTTCCGGTTGTTCTCATCTTGCTAACGGTGAGTACTTGCACAGACATAAT
The DNA here is from genome assembly GCF_910591565.1 of Cydia splendana. Taxonomy (NCBI): domain Eukaryota; kingdom Metazoa; phylum Arthropoda; class Insecta; order Lepidoptera; family Tortricidae; genus Cydia; species Cydia splendana. The sequence goes on along the minus strand of NC_085960.1, from coordinate 30,026,794 downwards.
CTCGTAGCCAGGATTATTCACCAGCAACTTGCTCTTCTATACGGCCTTGTGGACCGCGAAGTACCGTACTACAAGTACTTACCTGCGCCTGTTCTCGAGAATGGTCGTGCCACGCTCTATTGGGATCGATCTATCATCACCGACAGGACTATTGTCGCCAATAAGCCTGACATCGTGCTGATAGACCGATCGCAGCGCCGGGCCGTGCTCGCCGACGTCACCATCCCCCATGATGAGAATCTCGTGAAGGCCGAGAAGGACAAGTCCAGCAAGTACCTAGACTTAGCTCACGAGATTACCGCCATGTGGGATGTTGACTCGACGATCATTGTTCCGATAGTTGTGTCAGCGAACGGTCTCATAGCGAAGAGTCTCGACCATCACCTAGAGAGACTCTCGCTGGGTGGTTGGATCAAGGGTCAGATGCAGAAGGCGGTAATATTGGACACGGCGCGTATAGTACGTCGGTTCCTCACTCTGCGGCCCTGACCACCGGCAGCTTGGGCCAAGCCCCGCTGCCGGCGGCACCCTAGGTTAGGTTTTTTATAATGTGTTTATATGTATTTTTTATTGTTTTGTAAGTGTTTTTATATTTTACTTTTATATTCATATTATAACAAACCTAACTTAAGACGAAAAATAAATAAAGAGAATAATAACAATATGCATAAGACGCGAGTTGGCACAGTGGCTGTTAACAGCCACTGGGTAGAAAGCGGCGCACACCTCTCGACACCCCTGAGCCGCTCACACCGGTGTTGCCCTTGAGCCATCCTAGATGTCGCTTTTTGTGGGGGCCCATCTTGTGAGGGCGAGTCACCGTCTGCCGGAAATAAAATTGCATACCGTTTTATTAGGCAGACGTCCGGTTTTTTACCCCATAGCTCAGTTCTTAGTCCATCGCTTTCACCCAATAACCTAGTTCATTTTAGATTCCATCAACTCTCAATAGTCCTTACACCCTGGCGGGTGCTGCCTCTGCGTGCGTCCCATGACACGGGCAAGGGCAGCCTCCGCTCGGTGTACCCCTTACATTTCATTAAAGTGTCAAAAGGGCCTCTACGTGTTGGCTTCGGCTCCGCGCACGCCTCCCAAAGGTCCGGAACACCATTGTTCCGTGATGGGAAAGACATACAAATAATAATAATAATGGTGAGATTAATATTCGCGAATAAATTATTCGCGAATAAACCATTCGTTTAGAATTTCGAATAAGAAATTAATTATTCGAATAAATTACACGAAGGATTTTTGTAATACACACTCAGATGGCAAATCTGAATAGGTATGCAACTGCAGCGTATTTTAGAGCCAAGGAAAATTTTGGGAAAGGCCCCAACTGACCGTCGCCATCCATGGTGGGGAGAAATGGGAATTGTTTATATGCAGCGCCTATTCCCATTTGTACCCGGCCGGGACAAGTGAGAATACATCCGATATTTGTGTAAAATATTATTATGTAGGGTCTATCCATATGTTCCCCGCGGAGATAAATGGGAATTCACCCATTATTGGTAATTATTAGTAATATGGGAATACACCAATAATGGGCGCATTATTGGTGTATTCCCATTTGTCTCCAATTCACGTGACCTACGCCATGCACGAGGCGGGGACAAATGGGAATGTTTATATGAATTTTGGTGTTCCCATTTGTCCCCGATATTGGCGTTGCCATTTGTCCCCACCTCAAAAGATTTCTATGCAGCGTCTTTCACTCTTTCCCCATAAGTTTCTCGCGGGAACAAATGGGAATACACTCTTTATTGGTGTATTCCTATTTGTTCCTGCCCTACGTGACCGCCGCCATACGTGAGGTGGAGACAAATGGGTACGATTTATATGCAGCACCTATTCCATCAGTTCCCGACGTAGACAAATGGGAATACATCCGAAAATTGTGTTCCCAATTATCCCCACCCCAATAAGGTGGGGAAAAATGGAAAATATTTTTATGCAGGGTCTTCACATATGTTCCCCGCGGAGACAAATGGGAATTCGACCATTATTGGTAATGATGGGTGCATTATTTGTGTATTCCCATTTGTCCCCGATTCACGTGACCTACACCATACATGAGGCGGGGACAAATGGGCATGTTGTATATGAGTTTTGGTGTTCCCATTTGTCCCCGATATTGGTGTTCCCATTTGTCCCCGAGGCGGAGTCAAATGGGTACGAATTATATGCAGCACCTATTCCATCAGTTTCCGACGTAGACAAATGGGAATACATCCGAAAATTGTGTTCCCAATTATCCCCACCCCAATAAGGTGGGGAAAAATGGAAAATATTTTTATGCAGGGTCTTCACATATGTTCCCCGCGGAGACAAATGGGAATTCACCCATTATTGGTAATGATGGGTGCATTATTGGTGTATTCCCATTTGTCCCCGATTCACGTGACCTACGCCATACATGAGGCGGGGACAAATGGGAATGTTTTATATGAGTTTTGGTGTTCCCATTTGTCCCCGATATTGGTGTTCCCATTTGGTGCCGATATAAAAGATTTCTATGCAGCGTCTTTTCCCAAATGTCTCTCGCGGCGTGGACAAATAGGAATTTTTCCGAAAATGGTGTGTTCCCATTTGTCCCCACACCAATAAGGAGGGTACAGATGGGAAATATTTATATGCAAATCCTATCACTTCTGTACCCGGCGGGGACAAATGGGAATACATCCGAAAATGGTGTGTTCCCTTTTGTCCTTACATAAATAAGGTGGGGACAAATGGGAAATATTTATATGCGGCTTCTTTTCCTATATGTTCCCCGCGGGGACAAATGGGCATACACCCATTATTGGTTATAATGGGTGCATTATTGATGTAATCCCATTTGTCCCCTATCCACGTGACCTACGCCATACATCAGGGACAAATGGAAATGTTTTATATGCAGCGCCTATTCCCATCTGTTCCCGGCGGGGAACAATAAGAATACACCCGTTAATGGTGTGTTCCTATTTGTCCCTGCTTCAATGAAGTGGGGACAAATGGGAAAGATTGTTTGTCTTTTCCCACATGTTCCCGAAGGGGACAAACGGGAATACCCCCATTATTGGTGTATTTCCAGTTGTTCTCGCCCCACGTGACCGCCAATACATGAGGCGTATTCCCAGTTTCCACACCTCAAATCAACCAACCAGATAAACCGATAGAAAACATTTTCTTTTTACTATTGGGATATAAAACAGCTAAATAGTTATTTTGTAAGCTAACTATTCGACAATATTATTCGCAAATAATTTATTCGTGGGCTATTTTATTCGCCGAATAAATTATTCGCGAATGAATTGAACACGAATGATCATTCGAAATAATTATTCGTCATTCGCGAATGATTTGGTAATTCTCATTCGTAATTCGTCATTCAAATGAATTTTGCCCATCTCTGACTGAAACTACCACGAACGGAATATGTTATATTTTCCTTTAACAAAATCGCATTTTGCTCACTGTTAGCAAAGCAGGGTGCTTTTGTTCTTGTTCGAGCTGCTGAGGTGAAAAATAAATTAAATTCGTACAACACATATCAATCACATTGAACATCCATATATACATTACTACAATCTCCGCTACACGCCAAGGACGGGTTAGGCCCGCGTGTATTTAAGGTCCGTTTCGCCGTGTACACGGGTACACGGGTACCCGGATACACGGATCTTAATTACACGTGTGCACGACTACACGTGTAGAACGGGTCAGAAAACCGTGTACGTGTAGTTCGGAAACGGGTACCGAACACGTGTACACGAAACCCGGACACGACCGCGAGCCCTAGTTGAAACTAACAAAATCAAACAAACCTTGTAAATTGAGGTTGCAGATCGAGCCTCTATATTTGCAAGAGTATATTATCAAAGAGTTATTTACTTAAGTCGTTGTTTAATTATCGTACAGGTACTAAGTACCAAGTATGAACTGAAACCCAAAATGGCCTAGGGTTTTATTAAAGCAACGGAATAATAATAAAGTAAATCTTCGAACAATGTACTCGGTGAAACCGTGTTCATGGTAATGAAATTCCATTGTAAAATATACATAATTAGAGTTAAACAATATATGCCACCATCAAAATGAACATACACAGGTGCTAGTTTTGCTCTATAATATATCTGTAAGTAATTGAACCTAAGGGAAGCAAAATGTCTATAAAAAAAATATTAATGTGACTGTAACCATGGTCAAATTAAGGCTGTGTATATTGTAGTCAAGGGCTACTGTAGACTATAGTCAAGGCTAAAACCAACTTCCAATTGTAAGCAGGGATTAAAGTTGTTTTCATAACATAAATAATATCATTCATTGTATAAGTAACATTAAGTTGCTAGATTAACAGTACAGTCGATATACCATACTTGAATATAATTGAGGTCAATACTGTATTCAGCAAGTATTATAATTAAAAAACGGTAATAAAATAATGTATCCAATACGGTCAAATATGTAGGTACCTACATCATTTTACCCGAGTAATAGAAATCTATTTGTATAGATCATGGTTTGCGTAAATAACATACCAGTACACAAGTAAAACTAAATAGGTTGTGATATCTGGTATGACTTTTTACCTTACTTAACATTGGACCATTTACGTATATTATAAATTGCATTATATCTATATATTATACTATATTACCTATCAAGCAGCCAAGTAAAACTGAGGAAATCAGTTGTTGCCAATAAATAATGTACATGTACGAGATGTTATTGGAATATGTTACCTGTATGTTACAATTTTATTGGAAATTCACGAAATAGGTATTAATTGTGTGAAACGTGTACATAGCTTGAACGCTAATGAAAATACCTAGAAAAGTGTAAGCATCCAAAGAAAATATGTATCAATTAAGGTTAAACTCGTAAGATATTTAAACCTCGAGTTATTATCAATTTGAATAAAAGAAAGCAGACTCAAAATTCAAAACTGAAAAAAGGAGAAGGAAAGAGACTGATATTGTAAAAGTAAAACCATAATTGTATTAAAACACTTTATTACGCTAAACAAGTACATAACAATAAGATAATAGAATAAATGTGTACAAAGGCGAACTCATCCCGTTAAAGGATCCCTTCCAGCTGACCGCTAAGCAACTGAGAGAGATACTAGGAATAGTGTAAATATTCCAAGGTTATATTGTTAAAAAATGTTTATTGTTGAACTGTTGAGAAATGAATATATCCACACCTCGCCGAGTTTCTTCCGCCGGTTCTTCTCGGGTCTGAGGTTAACGCTGTTTTCCGAACCGGTGGTAGTATGTCGGAATTAGAATCTAAATTAACCTAGCAGTTATAAGATAAACAGATGTGAGATGACTGAACTATTGTTGCATGGCTAACGCATAAAATAAAATAAATAAATCATTATAAAAAGGAAGAGATGTGACGTTTATACAATAAAAGTGCAATGCGAACTACCTGCAAGTCGACATTCTGTTGTCAACTGTCACGGCGTACAGGCGGGTCGCGGAGCACACCTGACTGACCAACTGAGTTTTATTTATCACCTTGTAATACAACGGAATCTAGACGTCACAAGGCTTATAAGATTTTATGAATAAGTGGGTACATGATTGATTAGGTATCTTAGTAAGCATTAAACTAAAAGCTCTCTTCGTTCCTTACCCCTGCGAAGATAAAAGTAGACTTGTTACAGAATAGGATTCAAGGGCATTAAAACCATTTCAGATCCCAAAATGTGCGATTTACTTCAACCGCCTGCAATTTAGTTTTTCAGTAAGATTACGGGCTAGCCTGGGATTGAAGGGGTTTTTACTAGAGATGCCACGAATATTCGTCAACTATTCGGTATTCGGACTATTCAGACATTTTTGCCGAATATTCAATATTCGGCCGAATGTTGCCTACTTTTCGGCCGAATACTGAATATCTGATGCACCTAGCTCTCTAAAAAACTACACAATATAAATGACCAAAACTGGTAGGTATATTTAAAATGTATTCTTGGAAAGTTGTTAAATACGAAGATTTTTTGATAATATAAATAGGTATTGTATCATTTCAAAACTTATAAACTAAATGCAACCCCGCTGGATTGCAATACTAATGCGCTGTGCAAGGAAGCTGCCAGCCCTACGGTCTCCAGTCACATCCACCAGTCTCTTTGATAAGGCTCCGATAATTTTATTTTTTTGTTGATTATATTTTTTTTCAGACCCATGATGGGTCTGATTGACTCTTAACTACATTCATTAATCTGTTTAACAAAAAATATATCGTAGTAAACGTTGTGTCAAAATGTTCGCATGTCATACCGAATATTCGGCGCTTCGGCCGAGAGAGGGGCCGAATATTCGATATTCGGCCAAAACCACTATTTGGGGCATCTCTAGTTTTTACTGCTCTAAAGAACTAAGTGGATCATTATTCACAGATGCTTTTTTGGTAATGCTGCGATTAAGTATAATATATTTCAGACTTTAGTGTTATTTGATGGCCTCTATAACCCTGCGGCAATACCAAAAAGAAGGGTCATGACTTTAATAAAGATTTTGATTCATTCATTCATTTACCAGACTATACAGGTGGAACATTTCTAGAGACTGAGCTGAAAGGATAACGTTATCTAAGTGATCTCAATCGAGTTATTATAATCGTAAAGCTGAAGTAACAAGTAAAACAAAATCACTAAAATGAAATATTTTTATATCAGTGACAACCCTACAAAGATATTTACATTTTAAATTGACACATGTCATGTCATACAATAGGATCTACTTGCTAGGGTTGTAACATACAGATTTTTGCACTAATGTTTAACAAACTGTATCTCTAAAACGGTTAGAAATATTAACGTGATTAATAAGTGAAAAATAAAGTACGTAGCCTAAACAATTCCCCGTTTGCGTAAAAGTCCTTCGTTCTGTTCCACCCGATATACATATATGTACCTAATATAATGTATGGGGGTAGGCATGTCTTGTTCCACCTTAGCTATAATTACTGAACTGATTGATGAGTCATTATTTACAAAATATAGGTAAGTCTAATTATATATGTACGAAGGGCGTGATGGGGGACAAACAAAAGCAACAACAACACGGCGTGGGAAAAATGTGAACAAGCATACGACCCGCCTGATGGTAAGCAATTATCGTAGCCTATGGACATCTGCAACTCCAGTGGTATACATGCGTGTCCTGCACACTCCTTTTATGAAGAACCCTATAGGTACTCTAGTCCCACGAGGAAAAACCTCGGCAGGCAATATTCATACCATTTGATAGTTGTCAGTCATCAGATAACCAATGTGTCCCGTACCCGCTAGGGCGGCGCCACATTCATCCACAAAGCGAATAGCTTGCTACCGACTCAATGCATTTTAGGAGCAGAAAGTGCAATAGGTCTACTTTAAAATTTTAACCAGATTTGGCCGAGTACGTATAAAAACTTTCGTTAACATTCTGTTAAAGACCATTAGGGTTTAAGCCGCCGCCAGGCTTTTCTCATTAAACCTAAAACCGGCGCCTTCGAGACTCTAGACACTATTAACCTTTTAGAGTAATGCTACTGCGCGGATTACCTCCCACGGATTCCACTTTATGAGGTAAATATAAAGTACCTAACTAACTAACAATAACTTAATTTTGTACCACCACCGGTATTTATTTAGTATTACTTTTTTATTGGCATATTTTTTGGTCACGCTTGGTATTAAAAGAGGTATTATTAAGTTTACTGGCTGAATTTACGATTTTGGCATTAACTATTATGATGTGAATAACATTACATCATGTATGTAAGTAAGTAGGATATCCATGGAAGGTTATAAATATAGTAACATTGTAAACTTTTTACAATGTAGTTATAATAATTAAAAATTAATTCATTGTGATTCAACGTAAGTTGTAAGGTCTTAGGACGGTTAGTTTTGATTCACTTCAAACCAACCTGTATATGCAGATATTTGACTTTTGAAACATATTTTTACCGGGTCTATTGCGATTATATCTTCGGCCACGACCAGTGCCACCTGCGTCAAAACATTGGAAATAAAGGTATCAAAAAAATATGTGTTCAAAACGCGAAAGTCTTATATTATGTTATATTTAACTTTTATCATTTATTTCTTTTTACGACTGCACAGATTGTATAATATGTTTACGTGAATGAATTCAACGGCTCCAGTCGTTTATATAATATGCTCCACCTAGTAGCCAAGTCTATGTGCTACTGTAATCTCAAGTGTCAAAGGCGATGGTATATTTCATCCAGGTGACCTACATAGCAAGAGGACTAGCAAATAATTTAGGAGCGCCAGGCAGCGACAAAATATTAAGATTTCTGAAGTGCAAGCTCTCTTGGGCACCGTCATTAGGTTATGAATGGGATTTGATTTTGAGAAAACAGCTCGGCGCAATTTATTTGCGTGCAGTTTGCTTGCATTTATTTTTTGGTTACAAACATATATAAAGTTTTTCTTACAATTTTTTAAACAAATTTTGAAACCTAAAAAACTAGAAATTAAATTCCGGATGATTTACGTTATGCGGCTTCGTGCTGTGTCCCACATGAGTTCAGTACGGCTACCAGTAAGACACTGACATACGAGTATTCGCTAGCGTGTGCATATACCTCTATTACTTTATTTTTTATGCATCTCGCTCGTCCCTACTCTCATATTAGTGCGAGCGAGATGTATAGGAAGTAAGTTAGGTACGCAAACGTTAGCGAATATGTCACTTTTGGTCGGCCTTTTCTTACGGCCTGTACCTACTGCGTCTGGAGCATTGAACGAATTTATTAAACGTTTGTGATTCGGCATTTTACTTTTCGGTTTTTGTATTCTCATGACTAAAAGTCACACTAAACACATTACATTACAAGAAAAGCAAAATAATGCAATGATATTTCTAACATAGCCGAAGTTGTATTAATCATTAAATCCTCTCGTCTTCCTTTATGTGTATCCAAAATTCTCATATCGCTATTTGTCCATATTAAATTGTCTTTCACCTGTTAGTGTTTGATCCTTTCGCATTTTCTCAAAGGTTAGCTGGAAGAGATCCCTTTTAGGGATAAGTTCGCCTTTGTACATAACATTTTTATTTTTGTTTTGTTTTGTCCGTTTTATGTAAACCTGTTTATGTGCAATAAAGTGACATACATACATACGTAAATGATACTACACTGAAGTATCTGAAAATCACGTCAAATCACGCAACCTTTCAAAATTTCCTTTACGTTTTTGAGATCTCAGCTCTTTAAAGGCGATCACTTACTTCACTTAGGAGCCCTTTCAATACTCGACATGAATAGGAACCCTTTGAGAAAAATACTGCAGCTTCACTCATAGGCACCCGTCAATAGAACCACTTTAATATTCCAAAAATTGGTTGCAAATTATTCTTGGATTAAACTGAACTTGCCGTGGTAGCCGAGTGGATATGACGTCCGACTTTCAATCCGGAGGTCGCGGGTTCAAATCCTGGCTCGTACCAATGAGTTTTTCGGAACTTATGTACGAAATATCATTTGATATTTACCACTAGATTTCGGTGAAGGAAAACATCGTGAGGAAACCTGCATACATCTGCGAAGAAATTCAAAGGTGTATGTGAAGTCCCCAATCCGCATTGGGCTAGCGTGGGGACTATAGCCCAAGCCCTCTCGCGCATGAGAGGAGGCCTGTGCCCAGCAGTGGGACGTATATAGGCTGAAATGAATGAATGATGAATGAAAACTGAACTTCGAAATTATTCTCTATCGAGCCTATTTAGGTATTTATCTCCTTAGGTTCTCTTAAGGAGATAAATACCAATATCCAAAAGAGCGACCATATGTTCGATGTCGACAGTACCTATTTACTCGTATGTTGTATGTTGCACCGCGTGTCTTAAGTCATACATATCGGAGAAGGTCGCTAGAGAATAACCCCTTTCAATCAACTGGTGTTACAAGATCGACTGCAGCTCTGGGAGTCTCTATATTGGACAGTGGACTAACTTTACGGTGGATAGTGATGGAGCACATTGTTTGTCTTAATTTTATGGTTATAAAGTTAGATTTTACTAGGTTAGAATGGAAGATCTTTAGTAGGTAGGTATTTAGTGCGTTTTCATATAGCCCGATCCGATATCGGATGTCGGATACGATTACAAAGAAGCAAAAAGTATCTTTTTATATTTTCTATACATTTAATTATTGTTTGTTGTTCAAAGAAAGCGATAATATAAAAACGGACGGACAATATGAAAACGCTATTTTAAGGTGCTCGGATACAGTTGTGCTCCAAAGCCTCCGAAATTATAAAAACATTGAATTTTTTAACTGGGATCATGGGTTTTAAATTTTTTACTACGCGGAATGAAGTCATCAGCATGTTGTTGATTGCCAACTCGATTGTATGTCAATGTAGCTTCAGGAAGCCACATAGAATTTACGAATTGATCTTGAGTTGATCTCATTTTGATATATCACGGCAGGAAATCAATAACAGATCTTTTAAATTTCAATGTCGTTGCAGTTTATTTGCGCCATAAGACATTTAAGACCACACTATTATAAAATGATCCCTACTAATGTTATTAATGCGAAAGTAACTCTGTTTGTTACATCTTCACGCATAAGCCGCTGAACCGATTTAGATAAAGTTTGGTATAGTTTGAGGTCATGGGAATAACATGAGGTAATTTTTATCAATCATGGTCATCATTTCACGAAGACGAAGCCGTGGGAAGAAGCTAGTTAAGTACGAGTATAAATGTACTTACCTACAACAGTAGGTATTTCCGTATTAGTCTTAATTATGAACAAAACGACTGAAATTCATCCCTCTATATTTCAAAATGGCTGCCGCTCTGGCTACAAAGTTTATAACCCCGAACTAGGCGTCCGGCAAGTGTGAAAATTTAATTGGCAATAACTTGTATTTTCCTGAAAAATGTTTGATAGAATTCGCAAATTGTTGGCATTTTACAATTAAATATATTATTCAGTGAGGGTTTATTTAGTAAGCGCGTATTTTTAACAGTTGCACATATTCTTCGAAATCATCTTAAAAATTAAATGCATATATAACTATAAGTCATCTTTTCCGGTTGATTAATTTGCAATTATTTCCACTCAATATAGGAGAATATCGCGTATAAGAGACGTCATTTTTAACCCCCAACGTAAAAAGCGGGGCGTTATATGTTTGACACCAATGTCTGTCTGTCGGTCTGTGGCATCGTAGCTCTCAAACGGACGAACCGATTTCGATGCGGTTTTCTTACGTGAAAGCGAGTATAGTTGCGGTGGTTTGGCAGTAGTTTGAAGAGTCTCAGCTTTTTTTCCAAAATGATGTACCTGAGGCATTTTTCGCATAAATTGGTTTTCAAATCTTATGATTAGCGCAAGGGGGTTTTAGAATTTTTTAATTTAATACTTAATTATAGTATACAAGGACACTACAATTGAAACGTCTATTTTTAATAAAAGTGAAAAGTATATAAGAATAAGAAGAATAAGGCGTAGGGATGTAACGACCCCATCGCCCGCTGGTTTTACCAGTGCAATCAGTCAACGCAGGGCAGCTTGTGGCGAGCTGTTGGGGATTAGCGACCTCACGTACCCGAGTGCTCCTGGAGAGTTCTGTTACCCGCAAGGAGGGTGGGTGGGACAGGATTATCTGCCTCTGGCTTGCCTTAGCTGGCCGGCCAGAGTGGAGTCGTTAGAGCTATAAGCTCCAGGGGTGGAAGTGAAATATGCATAAGACGCGAGTTGGCACAGTGGCTGTTAAGAGCCACTGGGTAGAAATCGGCGCACACCTCTCGACACCCCTGAGCCGCTCACACCGGTGTTGCCCTTGAGCCATCCTAGATGTCGCTTTTTGTGGGGGCCCATCTTGTGAGGGCGAGTCACCGTCTGCCGGAAATAAAATTGCATACCGTTTTATTAGGCAGGCGTCCGGTTTTTTACCCCATAGCTCAGTTCTTAGTCATCGCTTTCACCCAATAATCTAGTTCATTTTAGATTCCATCATCACCATTTAACGTTCTAAAGAGTAGAATATAGTCATAGTCATATAGTTTATTGTTATTATAAATAAATAATCATCTTGTTTGGTAAGCACTTCCCCACTTATACACTGACCTACAAAACGTGCATACCTAAGATACAAGTAAATGTTTACTTAGTTTAGGTATTGTTCAAATTTCCATTAGAGTTTAGAAAATACATATTTGTATCGGTATTAATATTGTTAAATTGATCTGTACCTATCTTAACCTGAATCCATGAATTACTAGTATTTAAGTATAAATTGTATAATTACCATTGTATAAATCAAATTAGCATAAGTTTTAATGAATAAATATTATCTTATCTTATCTTATCTTATCAACTCTCAATAGTCCTTACACCCTGGCGGGTGCTGCCTCTGCGTGCGTCCCATGACACGGGCAAGGGCAGCCTCCGCTCGGTGTACCCCTTACCCCCCATTTCATTAAAGTGTCAAAAGGGGCTCTACGTGTTGGCTTCGGCTCCGCGCACGCCTCCCAAAGGTCCGGAACACCATTGTTCCGTGATGGGAAAGAAGAATAAAAGTTAATAAGTATATATTATGGGTTGAGTGAGACCTAAACCCTCAATAATACATAGCGTCACCGGACCCAATGCTTTTAACCAATTAAGTTAACAGGCGCCCACCATGGCCACCAAATCATTCTTCTCACATATCCGAAATCTAATAATTTATATTTACCACGCTTCCGGAGGGGTTGACCGAAAAAATCAATAGAAATGAATATATCTTAAGGCTCCTTTTTTTTTATAAATTATGTATACAACCTATAACTCTATGCTGCTGTTTAGTTATTTACAATTGGGTATGGTTATTGCTTATTGGTTATCTTATGTACACAGTTTACAATTAACAAATACTTTACGTTACTTTACTTTAGATAATAAATACAAAATTAATAATCTAGTACATTTTAATTCTGTTTGTGAAATGAAGAATATATTTTTTTAACTCTATGAATGAGGTACTCAGGCTAGACTAGACTTATCCAATCTTAAGGTAGGGTAGACTTTTTTTCTGTGTTTAATGTTATAGGTAGGTCCTCGCTTTCAGTACCGGTACCCACCGTATTGCAGTCGGCAGCATTACTGCATCAGTATCGCAGTTTGACATTACTGCCGACTGCATTACTGCCGCAAATATCAAAGTCTTGTTGCTGCCCGATTTTTAACCTTTGCGGCAGCTTTGCAGTCGGCAGTAATGTCCCGCTGCAATACTGCCGCAGTAATGGTGGTCTAGTCTGAATCCGAACGGCACCTTTATTGTAATCTGCTTCTGACGATATCCACCATACGTAGCATACCTACCCTAGTTGCATTGAATCGGACTGGCAAATAAGTTTTTGGCAAAAATTTCATTTTTGGTACAAGCTTTTATCGCTGACTGTACTTTTCTTACGACAGACAACTAATACTCATCGAGACAATTCTAAAAACCCCTCAATTAGGTTGCGTTGTTTCATCACAGAGTTCCTATGGCCACCTCCGGTCTCCATCATCAGATCAGCTCGATGACACCATAATATTGCATTGTCACCCGACTTACGTATGTATGCAAAATTCCAGCTCAATCGGAAACCGGGAAGTGGATCAAGTTTAACTTGCAAGATTCGATTACATACAGACAGACAACGGTCAGGTGAAAGTAAATAAAAGCTTGTAAGTACCGTCGTACATGATTCGAACGAACCCTTTGCCTTAAAAAACGCCAAACAAATCACTTTGTAGGAACATTAGTTACAAAAAAATAATTTAAATGTTTATAACCTACATTAAATTAGGGTTCATGAGGATTTGGTCCACCCTGGCCACTTTTTCGTTTATTTCACTTGTTAGTTTCTGAGTGAGTGGCTGAATCAAGTTGTATCAGCTGGGTGGTTAGCGGTCGCGGGCAAAGTTGAGCAACAATAAATACGGCGCTGCAACGCTCCAACTCTCGACGAGGGCAAACTTGTGTTTCTCAATTAATTCCAACATTTGCATCTTGCTGTGAATACGTGGGCAAATATTTGTATTTTGGTGTTTATAAACTGTTTATAAACAAGTAAATAGCATGCACTTATTGTTTTTAAATACAAACATACTACACGTGTATAAAGGTGACGTTCGGATAGCAACTGTAGCTGCAAATAGGTGCCAGTCAATTTCCAACGACAGCAGCACTACCATTCATTGTACTATGGAAACTGACAATAACACCGACGCGTTCGTACTAGTAGTGCAGCTGCGGTCAGAAATAGAATGTTACCATTATTGTGGCGGACCTGACGAGGTCGCTGCGTTCTAATGCAGTAATGCAGTTACTAATGTCACATTAATTAACAGTTAATGTTAACATAAGACGTGACATCACATTATGAATGTTAACGAAGAGCGCGATGTACCTACCTAATATGAAAAAAAAAAAATCCTATTGTTTTTTGTCTATCATATTTTGGGCCACCTGTATTTATAATTTGACTATAGATTCCAGTCGGTACTTAGAAATTCGTGCATTAATTAATTATTAATCTAATTAGAAAGCGGCGAAACAGCAGATAACATAATTAACAAGAACCACAATAAGAATAATAAAGCAACGTGCGTTAATAAATATTTTAACCTCATTAGGAATCAACGTTTTCGGAATGTGCTCCAAAGGAGCTGTAAAGGCAAACCCCCTTATTCATAAAACTTTACGGGCCTGATTTAGCTAAATTATGTTTTATCCCTTTCTTACAAATACATAAGTCAAAATGACAGATAAAGACAAACGATTATTAGCTAATTGAGGTTTGTAGCGCGTTTATGAATAAAGGGGTTAACCTTTACGGCGCTTAAGAACATTTTGAAATTAAAGGCGGACTTAATGCTAAAGTTTTATCATATAATAAAACTTTTGAAACGAATTAATTAATTATTAATTTTGCATGTATAAGGATTTAATAAAATTTATAGTTTATGATGGTTCATTTTGTAAGTAGGTAGTTTTTGCACAGTGTAGTTTTTCCTCAGTCACCCGTTGACCACGAACGCTGTAAAGGGTTCGAAACGTCGGGATGTAGTATGAATTCAATATACGCGATATAATCCGTAATATAATAAGTTTTGTTTCATGAGTTTTTATCATATATTTTACATATATATGCAAACACACTAACACAGACACTTTGGGAAAACTAGTTTTAACTAGTGAAACCGCATTGTCACACAAATTAAATTTTACGGTAACATAATATAATGACAAAAAATATAGTCAGGATTTTTGATGGTAGTCTATAAAATGTTTAGGTACTTAACTTATCTATATTTTAGGCAGGCAGCAAAAGAATACCTAGTACTTATGGTCGGTGCCCCAACTTAAGTAAGGTACCTATAGGTATCCACGTCGCCATACTAAAAAAGTGGATACTTATGTTAGGGAACTTACGAAATAGGTACTAGTGTTTAACTTCTATCCACTAGGCTGAGTTGTTAATTAATTACCTACCTACATTTTGATTAATAATTTAATTTATTTGTGTTAGGTTACCGCATACCTACATCCGCGAAGAAATTCAAAGGTGTATGTGAAGTCCCCAACCCGCATTGGGCCAGCGTGGGGACTATAGCCCAAACCCTCTCGTGCTTGAGAGGAGGCCTGTGCCCAGCAGTGGGACGTATATAGGCAATTTTTTTTTGTGTTAGGATAAATCATTATTTTCAAAACCTATAGGTACATTATATTTTGTTTTTATAATAAACGGTAATATGACAGTGATCTTACTAAAATGAAGACCCTGTATGTAAGCAAACTTCACGAAGGATATATTTCTCAAATGGAACAAGGAAAAATGAAGGGTACAGAAAACACCGAAGGAAAGTAAGGTATCTGCAAAAATGTATACATTTTATGGCATTCCCCATTGAGTCGGCCATGTTTTAACAAGTGGCAGGGGACTGAGGAAACCCGTACAAGTTTATGAATTCATGAAATGTTAATGTGTATGCTCCCTTACGTCTGTGTTTCTTTCAGGAGCGGTTTGCATCTTTAGGGGGTGTAAAATGCTACCTTTTCCTATTTAATTGTTTTTTTTCTTCATATGAATGTTGATAGACATCAATGCAAGCTGGGTTTTTATATTAACTACCCAATCATCTTGATGCTCTTCCAATTAATGCATTTATTTTATAAATTGGAATAATCTGTCATTTTAGTCGAAAATTTATATTAAGTATTTTTTGACATATATAAAAACAAGGTATAGCATATTTTATAGCGTTTTCAACTCCAGAAGAGCGACATCCAAGTTGCAGACCCTTTAAAATATAGGTACTAGAATACACTGTATCTAATATAGTTCCTTCACTAAAACATTTTGGTATATGTTACACAGGTTAGTTACCTATCCTTTATTTCAATAAACAAAGTCCAACGAACTCGCCGCCAAAAAGCCACTCGCATACAATCGCAGTTACGCTCTCGTTTTAAAACGACATGCTTAAATTACATGGTATTGGGCATGAACATTTACATCATACATCTACATAAATATGTCTGGTAGGTAGGTTCTAATTTTTGTCACTATAATCTGTATCTTTAAGTATTTAAATAAAAGTAAACAAAATCTACCCTCAAATGGCTCGTTAAGCCAGTTGAGGGTAGATGAAAACATTACACGATCAAATAATGTAGGTTAAAGTCAGGTCGTTCGGTGACTGATCCAGGCGGTTTTGTAATTGATCGGTTAACCAATAAATGTTATAACTACCCGAAAATGTACAAATTGTTTGTTTACTTTTATTTAAATACCTAAAGATACAGGCTATAAAAATAATCATACAAAGAAAATAGAGCGAGTAGAAGTTTTGTATGTTAAACTAGTACCAGACATATATATTTGTTACTTGAATATGTGACTGTTAAATTAATCCCACAAAAGGTAGCGCAGTATTCTGATTAAAAATCTGTTAAGGTTGTCTGGGAAGGGTTGTTAACCGCTCGCGCTGGAGCTTGCGAAATGCACTGCGCGCCGTGTACACACAGGTCCTATCATAACAATATCATAACTTTTATCAATTGGTTAATCAGAATACCGCTCCGACTATACATTAAGCACTGTTTGCTTTATAGTATAACAATTATAGCAAACAGGGGTAAAGTATTCCGTTGTGTGTTCATTAAGTCAGGTATGCTGTACGAAACCGTTTATAACGTTTTGGGTTAATTGTTAGATGAATGCCTTCCGTAGTAGGGTGGCCTCAAACGTTAGAAATATTCTATGGAATGTTCCGAATTTAACGGAATAAAATAAAATATATTATGTGTTCATTTCTACAGATTTAGATTCGTCTGTAGTCTCATGTATCTGTATTCTTAGGTATGTGTATTTCGATAGGTATCTCATCTTCTACTGACGTAGTACGAACTCTTGTATCTTGTTTTGGATATTAAGCTACACATAAGATAAAATATATAAATGGTAAGTTTAACTTTAAAAACATACCGAAAATATTATAGATATAATACTATAGATTTAGGTAATCTGCAACTTTATTAAATAATATGCCAACGAAAAAAAAGTTTCACTAATGTTAACGTGTGTGGTAACCCTACTTGTGGTGGTCGCGTGAGGGCGATGAAAGAAACAACTAACGAATTAAGTAACCAGATTAAGAAACGTTTTTATGAGAATTTTATTAATAAGTCGATTAGAAAAAATATTTCTATGAAAATATTTCTTGGAAGTTTGCTTTTATTCGCATATAAAAATGGTATCAACAATGAAAAACAACAATAATAAAAATGGATTAACAGTTTGAACCATATTAATAATAGTGCTTTTTTAAGAGCATCAGCTAGAATTTAAGCTCACATTTAAAGCTGATGTCGATGTTATTACATTGCTGACATATCGATACTAATGAATGTAATGGTATACTGTATAAGAAATAATACGACATAAATGTACTCGTACAACGTGTACCTACACCATAATGCTTCCCTTTTACAAATTTTATTACTAAACGCTAAATAATACTAATGAGTTTATAGGTGTAGTAAAATATAAACAGAAATGGATCTTACTAGTCCACACCATTATTTAAACAAACATGTAATGTGTTCACATTTTTCCCATATCGAGCGCGATCATCGCTTTTCTTTCCCCTAACCTAAAGTTTTGTACAAAGCCAATTGGCCCGAAGCAAGAAAGAAGTAATTTTTATGCAACACACTATAAAAGAAAGCGAAAGGATCGGAAAGTTTCGTTTTACGGCACCTATTTATAGAATCGGATCCACCCGCAATCTACCGAGCCTTGAATGATGATTGTTTTATGAGGTAGTCGTAAACGCAAGTGTTGCAGGGCCACATATTCTCAATGCCTGCATGACCACGAGCTATTCGAGGTCTCGCCAAAACAAGACGTCTCGCTTACGTCCACGAGGGTTCATCATACATAGCCGTTAACCACTATACGAGTTATAACCCGGGAGGCGATTGGTCATGGAAATCTGTTCCTGGCTTGCGGTTAAAAGTAACTATACAGTCGGGCGTACCTATTCTTATTGTAATATCAGGATATGAACTGTCAGTGTCAATAGTGACATTTCTTCAACCAAACAACACACACACACAACACTGACAGATCCATATCGAATCCAGATCTAATTCATACCCTGATATTAAAATTAGAATACGTCTGTGTGAAATCTAATATAGTAACTAAGGAGAGCGCTTGTTTACTGGTTTTCGCAAACAATATAGTCTTCTGCGCTTGATAAGCATTGGAATAACACCCAGGGTCGGATAGGCTATCAGGTCACGCGAGGGATATTACAACTGTTACAAGATATCCGCAATCGAAGCATTGCGTATGGACGGATAGTGAAAGGGTTAAAATTGCCAAGTTCGCTACAGAGGACTCGTTTGGATTAAGTGTACAGCTTTCCCTTGGAATGTTATAGCTTTCCCTTGGTTTTTCAAAGTAGTTTAACCCTTTACCAGGCTGACAGTTCAAAAATGACAATTGAATGTCAGTCTCATCGAAAATAGAATACATGTTTGAAGTGCCGTATGTGGGAAATATATATCCATTAGCCTGGTAAAGGGTTAAACCGAGGGCTTACGGCAAAAAACGTATTCGATATTTTTCTATATCAATATGTGTAAGTACGGTGCATTAAAACTTCTGAAAGCTAACACTAAAAAAGTTACCTATAATGACAAACAACACAAATAAAATAACCAACTTTATCGATAGGGCACTTCCTCGGCTTAAACTATTAAGTTATTTATCAGACAAATTCAAATAGCCCACGCGCCCCGTATCGGAATTGGACTGCCGGTACATTTCCTACATTTTAATTTATTTAGTGGGTCGCCTCTCAATTTACTTTCGAACATGGCATCTTAGTTATGCAGTCACTTCCAATTTAAACTTTATTTTACATGAGACTAGGTTAATTTTCGTATGATTTGGTTAGATTTAGTAAGAGTTTGTTGAAAGAAATAGTAGTATAAGTTGTGGGCGTCGACATCTTGAAATGAGATGTTATCGCACGGCCGGCCAAATTAAATTGCTTTCAGGGGCGCAATTAAACGTTGTTTTGTGACAGCTAGGAATGTCGCCAATCTTGTGAAATATTGCTCAGTTATATTCATTTGTCTAAGTAAGTGGTCAAGGAGCTCTAGAAAGATTGCCTGTATTATGATTGCCTGATTACTACCAGTACTATTTTTTTTGTATGGTTTTATATATTTATTGATGTGTATAACGTAGGTTATTGTTCAGGTATATAATATCAAGTAGTAGGAGCGGATTTGAATGACGTTGTTGTTTAGTAGACTCACTGACAGCTGGCTCGATTCGGAAAAAGAATTAGATTTCTACTAGACTTCAACAAGTTACGATACGGATAATTTAAAGATATTTGTATATATGTCAAATTTGACGTTTCCTTGATTCTGGAGGTCCTCTTGAACGATTTCGACAAGTTATGACATAGATATCCAAGTCACATCTAGTCGATATCTAATGTAGATCTAGTTGATCTCTAAATCGTCTCAAGATCTTGTGATTATCTCGAAATCCGAATAGGCCTGTGAGTGTTAAAAGGAGCGTTAAGCGAGTAAATTAGAAGGAAACAAAAGATAAGGCGCGCCGCGCGGAACTTGTGAAGGAAGATATAGCCGTCGCGCAGATTTTTACTTTTTATGTCAATTACTCTGAAATTATACTTTTGTTTAAAATTTTGCTCGTCAGTCCCCTCAGTTTTATCACTAGCTATTTTAGTTATACTAAAATTATACCGCTGTGGTTTTTGGTGTACCTCTAGGGTGACGATATACAACTGAAAATAAATGAAACTTGATATGATTTCGTATTTTATTAGGGTTTTTGTTAAAATTTGTCCTTGCAGCAAATATAGTCTACTTTCCGTGGAAATTGTTTCATTTGCCCTATGACTAGAACGTGTAAAAATAATAATTCCATATAAAACAAAAATTTTGCGTTTGCCCCCTCGTAACAACAGTGTCCGTCACTTTCAACTACTGCTAAAAGTGACGGTTGTCCATATGACTAGCTGCTTTCTAAATGAGTCGAATTTGGATATTTTCGTTATCAGCTTCCATCATAAATCAGATTTTTTATTAGTATTTTTCATTAAGTTTTCTTATAAATTTTGTTGACGTTACACTGCCACCATTAATTATAAAAAAAGTTGATGATATTGATGATTAATAAGATTTTCTAAAATAGAACAAAAGGTGAAATAATAAAATACCTACGTACCTAGTGATTTGCTCTGAACAAAAATCTCGAAAACTCATAAATTAGCATTCGTATGGAAATTTGATCCTAAATATTGCGTAACTATAACTACGCGCGCTACGCCTTCGGGCCCTTCGGCTTTGTTAAGTCTAGAACTACTAAGGAAGATAATAGGGTAAAAGTGGGATACATGCCCCGGGGGTATAGTTGCCTTGATTGCAATTACTCTAGTTTCGCGAATGAAATAAATGTTATTTTATTTATCTATCGACAGACTTAGTTGTAGTTGCAGCTACAACTAAGTTGACCGTGTTGCATATCTCTGTGCAATTGCATGGGACGGCTAGGTGCGATCAAAGTTTTTGCGGGATAAATATCCTCTTTCTCGACGGGGCATCTATCCTAAATACGTTTAGGATAGATGCCCCGTCGATTTACATGGATTAGGCAACTATCCCATATACGGGATAGTTGTCCCAAAATTTAGAGGTTCGCAATAATCGCCAATACTCTGGAAGTATCAGATAATGTTTATTCCTTTCATAAAATTGAAGATAATAAACCTAAGTACCAACCCGTTTTACAAATAAGGCATCTTGCTTTTTGTACTAAGAGATAACAAGTAATTTCAAAAAGTGGAGCATCTATCCCACTTTTACCCAATGTGTTAAAAAAGTACTCTTAAACGCTTGGATTTTGGTGTTACAAACTCGGTCGAACTATCCAGCCTGGAGAAGTGGACCCCGATAACAATCCAAACAACGCATTCCATAAACTTAATACCAATACTCGTAAACATTAAGTGAAGTGCAAGTGCCCGTAAACCGGAGGTCGCAGCCTTACTTCCTCGAGGGGACACTTCTGTTTCAATTCTTCGAAAGAGTCAGGCAAAAATTGTGTTAGGTAACACATGTACCGAGAAACGGAGGCGTCCGTGGAAACTTTATTGCAAATGATATTTTCTAGTACGGTTGTGGGTTGTGGGTTATATAGGACTAGCAATTTGGGGAGAGACGAATGATGAAAGAAATTACAGACAAGAATAAAGAAAGTATAGAGATGAGACTTCTACTTTTAAAAGGGCGTAATTGACATAAATTTGAAACGGACAAAGAAAATAAAGTCCAAAAAGTAAGTCTTTAGGTAGGTAAGTACCTAAGTAGGTTAACTTACTTACAGCAAACTTTGCTTTACAAATAAACGTGAAGACTTACGGTAATAAAGATAGTTACAAAGGTATTTACTTTACGTATAATAAAGCAACAAAAAACTTCATAATTTATGCTCATTAATATTTAGTTTAAGGGCCTAGCCTAGGGGCCTATCCAAGAGGGCAAACGTTAATCGAAACGTAAAAATATACCGGGATGACAGATGCAAAGAAAAGTCACTTGATCATTTCTTATATTGTTTCACTTTCTTTTGGCGTTTTCTATCAACAATTACCTATAAATAACTTGGCTGAGGCCCCCTGGTAATCTTCTAAAAGTCCCAAGACTTGGTAGTTAATGACTACTTGTAGTAACGAACTATTACGAGTATGTGCATAATGCTTAGAGCGTTTAGTAACTGGAGACGCCTTGGCTTGTAATTTTCTGTACAAAACAGTCTGCCGATTTTTGCGGGGGAAGGGCACGTCAAATTTATGGCTATCTGTATATGATTTGTACGTAACGTATACATATAGCCATGTCAGATAAGCGTCAGTCCATACAAAAGTTTGCACAACTGTGCAAGGTTTTCGGCAGAGGGGTAAGCTGTTAAAGGCGACTCCGGTTTATTAAATGCTCAAAGGCCTAATGCTACCTTTACTCCTGACCAATCCTTTATTACTCCTCTTATCAATCTAAATCCACATATAAATTGAATAACATAAATCACTAAAGGACATAACCATTAATATTACCTGCAGAATAAAAAGCAGAATAACTTGGCATTGTGCTCACGGGGTTTAAATCATGTCAGACATTTTGTTCATTCTATGCTTATTTCGCTGCTTAATGTTTGGTCTTTGCAAGTGAGGAGATTAAAACTGATTTATTGTAGGTAGGTACTACCACAGAAAAAGTAATAGTAGGTATCTACGACCGTACAGAAAAGAAACTTCCTACAAAATCAAAGTTTCACAGCGATTCAGGGACGAATCATTTCACTTTCTTATATATGGTACTATTCCTTTCAGATATTAAGGGTTGTCAAAATTCAAATCATTATCTTATCTGTGGTCGTATACGCAAAGGGACGTCAAGTTGTGCCAACCCTAATAATTGCTCGGAGTAATGCTGAACCGAACGGAGCCGAGAATGTCCGAAAGGAGCAGTTTCGCTCCTCCGGTACTACTAAATATTTCATTTCTTACATTATTCATATGAACGTTATTATCATATAACTCGCTGTCTAATCCACCATCCATCAAAAGTACGGAATTTATTATTACTAAAGTATTTTTTATTTTTATTTCATAGATTGACAGAGCTGGACCGGACTGGTGATGATGATAAATTGGCGTCAAATGAAGGTTTGGTTATAGTTTAATTTGTGAATAGAGTTTTGCTTCTCTCTTAGGTAGATTATAATACAATACATAGGGTTGATTTAGACGGCGCGCGAACTCGCATGCGATTTTAGTTACATTGCGTACTGTTGATTACGTCAAATTCAACCGACCAATCAAAACCCGCAATGGTATGAAGCTCGCATGCGAGTTCTCGCATCGTCTAAATCAGCCCTTACTCTTTATTGCCCACCTCATTACAGCATACAAATAAATATACAGAAAAGAAGAGGTTAAACAACACGCGGTCTTATCGCTAAAGAGCGACCTCTTCCAGACAGCCTTTAGGTAGCGGCTTTAGGTATATTATAATTTTAATTTACCGTATTCACTGACCTACATATTTCGTCCACCTCGAATTTTACTGCCGTATTCGAACTTCAAGATATTCACAAGAGACGACACGTATTACTAGATCCATTCTAGATACGTTATAGTTTAGATATCAACTAGTTCTCTTTTGGAGCGCAATTCGGGCAACCAATGTCACTTTTACGTTAGATAGAGTAAGATATCTATTAGATGTGAATTGGGTCTCTAATTCATATCCTGTGGAAATCGTTCAACAGTATCTCCAGAATCGCGCAAATGTCAAATTAGACAGGTTAGATCTTAAACATATCATTATCGTATCTTGGTGATGTCTAATAGATGTCTATTTCAAAATCCGAATCGGGCCCTTAGTATAAGCATTACCAACTTAGACGTAATTGCTGCAATTTTAGAAATCCCATTAATACAAAAATCGAAGGCGGTTGACCCAGTTTTTCCCTCTTGTGGCTAAAATCCGACACTTGGGTAACAATAGGCAGCTATGTGTGATAATGGACTGAATTAGAGGTAGCCTCCATTGTTCTACAGAAGCTCCTTTTTCTCTTTGTTAAGATTGCCTAAAATACCGCGTAACCGAGTTTTATAGGGCGGGGGAAAATTTAGGGTTACACGAGTTAGGTTTCTAGCTTTTTTTGTATTAAGGGAGCGAATTACAAAATTAATGACTATGGGATCACCTAAGTATATCCGTCTGTTGGTCACCGTTGTGGGTAATATTAGGAATCGGTATAACTATCCTTCTTCTTCCTCGCGTTATCCCGGCATTTTGCCACGGCTCATGGGAGCCTGGGGTCCGCTTGACAACTAATCCCATGATTTGACGTAGGCACTAGTTTTTACGAAAGCGACTGCCATCTGACCTTTCAACCCAGAGGAGAAACTAGGCCTTATTGGGATTAGTCCGGTTTCCTCACGATGTTTTCCTTCACCGAAAAGCAACTGGTAAATATCAAATGATATTTCGTACATAAGTTCCGAAAAACTCATTGGTACGAGCTGGGGTTTGAACCCGCGACCTCCGGATTGAAAGTCGCACGCTATTACCGCTAGGCCACCAGCGCTTTTTTAGGAATCGGTATAACTATAAAGGTAAGTATTCCTTGTTTGATTATTAACGTGTCTCAATACATACCAACCGTAACCGGCATATGGTTATTGTACAGAAAGTTTTCGTTTAAAGCTTTTTTGAGATTCATTTATTTCTGAACTTCTGATTTCCCTTACATAGCTACTCAGAATTGATTTGAACACTCTCGAGAAGAATAGTTATTTGTACAACAAGAGATCAAAGTCTGATATTTCTTCGGATGTTTATTTTTATATTTTCCCGTGCAAGCGAAATATTATATAATTTAGAATCTTAAGCGTAGTAAGGGACTCAAAATACAATTTTGCTCACTGTTTTTAAGTAGCAAAGTACGCTTGTTCGAGCTGCTGAGGTGAAAATTATTTTTTTATTACTTTTGTAACTGAGATATTGAAATCATATTACGAACTTAGTTGCTTAAATCGTTTTGCCAAGTAGATTTCACCGCTCAGCTATATCAACGGGCCTGTATAGATCGTCTAAAACAGTATTATGCTTATTGTTACCCAAAACATTTCTATGTTTTTCGTGCTACGAATACCGAAATATCCTACAGTCTTGGAAACTCTTAGTGCAATTACCGTCGCTCTTCTGTTTGGAGTAGGTACCATTTATTAGCGTTAAGCGAAGATCCAGGGCAGGTAGCTAATTCGGATGTAATCGAACCGCGGCCGCCGCGAGCGACCAGTTAAAGTACCGCAAACAGTATTACAACTTAACCTAATCAGCGCAGGTTGATGCAGATTTATAGAAGCAGCATAAATAATTGAGAATTTGGTTGAAAACGGAGGATTTTATGACCGGCTGTCGTGTATGTTTAATGCATGGCAACCGTATCTGACATTCGAAAACTTATTCAATTTTTTACGGTATTTTGGTGCAAAACAATACAAGTCTGAATTGGTTTGCCAATGTACATATCATTCGTGGACGACAAATCGTCATAAAGTCATTATTATCGTTATCGTCGAAATCCCGTCGTGCCAGGCCCGGAGCTTCCGGCGCATCGTTTTCTATGGAAAGCATCACGTGATCGCCTGTCATGTCATAGAAAAGTAAACTCCGGAAGCTCCGGCCCGGACACGGCCCGATCTAACGTGAGTCATCCTTTAAATGGGTAACTACTATTACTTCTGCGCTTATCACTTCATATTATCGTCAAACCGAAAACAATGTCAAACGAATCAACATGTTAACATTGCCAGTCAATGGAATCAAGTTAAAATACTGTTTTCAATATTCACCGTTGCGGTAGCAGTGCAATTTTACGCCTACCCAGCCACGTTCGATAACAAATCAGATTACTTTTCAAAACTCGTACATGAATAGTTTTGTCAAAGTAAAAACTACCTTATGCGCTTACAAGAAGATTTAGTTTTTGATAGAATCGCGTTGCGTTGTGTAAGGTTGGAGAATTAGTGGTTGAAAATGCTTTTAATACTGCATCGTGGTTTAGCGGTTGCTGCTGCTATCGCTTGGAACGGTGCATTATCTAAGGAGGTATATAAACATGTACATATTAAGTACATTAATCCATTCAATTTGTCTACCACCTGCACCATAAACTGTGATGACTTACGGACAGACAGCGTTAAACAACATATAGTATCCGAAACAGCAAGTGTACCTCGTATGTAAATTCTCGCTCGAGTGTTTCGTTTAATTTTGAGACTAGTTTTAGTAGGAGCTCAACTAGCTCCTCGTCTTAGCTCTTACTTAGTTATAAGTTATTATGTATCTAATAGCATTAGTATCTTGAATACGAAGTTGTGGGTTTTCTGTACTGTTTACTATGATTGCAACAAAATTGACTATCTCGTAGAAAATATCGAGGTCTATACAGCCAGAATGTATGTGCCAACCAAATTGATTGTATAGGAAAATCTAGTTCAATAGATGAGCAATGACGACGACCGGTCTGGCCTAGTGGATAGTGACCCTGCCTGCGAAGCCGATGGTCCTGGGTTCGAATCCCAGTAAGGGCATTTATTTGTGTGATGAACACTAATATTTGTTCCTGAGTCATGGGTGTTTTCTATGTATATAAGTATGTATTTATCTATATAAGTAGGTATATCGTCGCCTAGCACCCATAGTACAAGCTTTGCTTAGTTTGGGGCTAGGTTGATCTGTGTAAGATATCCCCTAATATTTATTTATTTATTTCATCTATCACTATAAATTAGACAGTTAAAAATATATGTATACAATGGAAAAAAAATACAAGTTTAAAGTTACGATAAAAATTAACTTTTTTTTCCTTCCAAAGTGGAAAAATTGTACCATTCCTTACATTTTATTGAAAATTTAATTTTACAGCAACTGTATTCATAAACGCAATTTCACCATCAAAATATAAATTTTCCTGTTTTATATACTTCGTCGTGTTGTCGACGTGATCGTGACGTCACAATAAAGTACTGGGGGCGTTTCTTGCGCAGAGTACGAACATCAGACTTTGACTGTCGTTACTGGCTTTCTAGCCTATCCAGTAGCAACTATACGACCACTATTACTTGACTTACAGTCGTCATTAGACTCATTAGATATGTAAATAGAAGCGGCCGAGATGCTCAAATATATCGCGTTCAGATAGTTGTGAGCACCTTGGCCGCTCTGACATATCTGATGGCGACTGTATGCCACTCTCCAATACACCTAGGATTGGAGTGGTTTTCTATGTAGTAATATATCCTTTGTGTTGAGTTAGGTTAACTGGATTAACAAAGTTTTCTCTCGACGGAAATGTGCCTCGAATTCGCAAGTAGGATTAAATTAATGTTTAAACCACGCCGTGCGAGTTAAAATGTTGCATTTCATTCATAATGTTTTTTAACTCTAATGCATTACACGTGTCCTATGTACGAGTCATACATTACAAAAAAACAAAAAAAATAAGGATGACTCACTGCCGTATTCGAACTTCAAGATATTCACAAGAGACGACACGTACTAGATCCATTCTAGATACGTTATAGTTTAGATATCAACTAGTTCTCTTTTGCAGCGCAATTCGGGCAACCAATGTCACTTTTACGTTAGATAGAGTAAGATATCGATTATATAGATGTGAATTGAATCTCCTGTGGAAATTGTTCAACAGTATCTTCAGAATCGCGCAAATGTCAAATTTGACGGGTTAGATCTTAAACATATCGTTATCGTATCTTGGTGATGTCTAAAAGATGTCTAATAGATGTCTATTTCAAAATCCGAATCGGGCCCTTACGCTAGACCGGGTCGCGGCCGGGCCGGAGCTTCCGGCGCTTCGTTTTCTAGGACAGCACCACGTGATCATCGATCAGTCGTCATAGAAAATGACGTGTCGTACGCCTCAGCTCGGGCCCGGGCCGGTCTACCGTGAGCCATCCTTTAATCCTTCAACATTTACTAGGTATGTTTCAATGAACTCCTCTCTTCCTTTGTCAAAATTAGTACTATGAAATATCATTATTTCTCCTGTGGTAGTAGACTGAAATTTGAAATTATGCTCAATTTAGATATGTTACACACTTAAAGTAATTCACCAATGTATCCAACTTAATCAGAACTTGAAACCTAGTTGTAGTAACAGATTTAACCTTTATGTACGCAAGTAAAACTACACACAAACGCGCCTAAAAGGTAATTGAGCCTCGCAGTTCCAACCCAATCTCGGGCTAAATAATCAAGGCAATCCAATCGTTACAACTTACAATATTTACACTGCGACCCGGAGCTCTCCCTAATGCGTAGGGCAGTTCACAAGATTCGTAGTGACCCTTATACGTCGTTCCGGTGCTAGGCGACTAGATTGACTAAGCCACCTGTCCCTTCTCCATTTACATGTGCCCAATTTAGAGCAGACGTTATGACTTGATGTCTACGTCATGGAGGGTTGTGACGTCAGAACATGGGATAAAGGGAACCAGTGTCTATGTAGGGGCTTGCAGGTGTCGGAGGCGTATTAACCTGACACCATTAATTATTTATAACAAACCGGGTACGTTCTATGTGTAATTACTTTGGCTCACAACCGTCAATTAACAGTAATGTACTTAGAATAATTATATTAATTTGCCACGGATATATGTAATATTGTTTTGTCTCTAATGTGTGGATGTCTTAAAGATTATTTGGTTTGTATTTAAAATACAACGGAGTTTTTTTTAATTTTTACTTTTTGGATATATTTTTGAAGTTTTCTACTGACCTTAATCTGATAGGTATATTATTTAAACGTTTTATTGGGGTTTATTTGGTTTTTGTGTCTGATCTACACAAGAAAATCAAAATAAATAACAAATATAATAGGCGTTCACATAACAATGGTGAATAGGAATTAGTCAAATCACTTTTAAAAATTATGGTTGAAAGATGGCTTGTGCGTTTAAAATTTCGTCCTATTATTATTGCAAACTAGTAGAACAATACCTACCTAATTCACCCTCATAAACATAATTAAAGAAAATGGTTGTCTGTAAAGTCGGTTTACGGACGATAATTTTGCGTGATAACGTCATAAGAAAACATTACCATTACATTACGTAACGTTACCATGGAGATTTGTCCACAACGTTACCATGGAGATCTGTCCACAACGTGACACTTTTTCGTGCATGCCACCGGTGTTCATCGATTTATAAGACGTTATCACGTCAAAAACTGAATGTAAAACGACGCTTAATCTTAATAAAAATATGTAGGACTGTAGGTACCTTCGCTATAAAACCTTTGATTATTAGGTACAGTCACCTGCAATAATATGTTAGGCTTGGAAGACCGCAAAACTAAGTGACACGCTCTTATGGCTCTACAAAGAAGATCGTGTCAGATATTATTGCGGCCTTCGTTATGTAACTTACAAACGAGAAAGTCAGTTACAAAATAACGTCAAATACTATAAAATATACCATTGACGTAAAATATTTACATTTACGAGTACTTTCGACGTCAACACCATATTTATTAATTATAAAAGTTAAAGGAAATGAAAAATGTATTAGGAAGCGTGGCGGCGACTTGACACTCTCTAATTAATGTTACAATGTTTTCCTATTAAAAGTAAATAGGTGCAAGTTAAAAGGCCTGAGTTTGCGGCCGAGTCAGCTCGTAAAGAAGACAAGGTTCGGGCGGGGATTCTCAGGATTCTGGGAGGAAAATATAAAATCCACGCTACCTAAATACAGGGCGGCTAAAAAATAACTGCATTTCCGTTGCCAAGGAGGCTTTGGGACTATATACTGAGCAACTTTAACTATGGGACCAACCCCGAAATCGCAAAAAAATATTTGGCCGTTTCATACATTTTGGCTGGTCCATTTTCTATGGGAGAGAATTTTTTTCGCGATGTCGGGGTTGGTCCCATAGTAAAAGTTGCTCAGTATAATCCCAAAACCTCCCTGGCAATGGGAACGCTGTTATTTTTTAGCCACCCTGTATACTTATTTTATGGCCAACGCGTACGCAGGAAAATATACCTACCATGAAATTCAGACAGAATAATCACAGCAAAGTTGATACATGCCAAAACATATTTATTCTCTGGTTCTATGTAACATCTAGACGTGTCCTTTTTCTAACTCGCTATTAATATACATCGACATGTTAACGACTTACCTATGGCTTGTGCGGTCTAATAAATAATAGGTACGTAAATTGAATTTTAATTACACAAAACATAAAATAATAAGTGTGACTGATACCATGACCTACATGAAATGTTATTTTGTGATACAACTGTTTTAGTGTACCTAACCGTAGCAATTCAGGAAAGTTTATTTTCTAAGTTATCTTAGTTGGGAGTCAAACTCAGACACTGGAGATCAAACAGGGCTGCCGGTGCCTACCGGCTGCGCCAACAAGCTCATTTTGAAACTGAACATAATGGTATTAAATTGTATATTTAATAATTATAACATGATATAATGCGAATAAAAGTTAGGTTAAAATATTTTGACCGTCATTTTATTATATTTTTAAAACAAAGTTCTTTGTCAAGCTTTTGAATTCTTTTATATTAACAAAATAGAAAAATAATGTATGCAGACAGAACTCAATAGGAACAACGAAAGAAATACACGACATTGCCAATTAAAAAAAAAACGAAGAAAATTTGCTTCTGTGGGCATCAAAGTTGCTTTATTACTGTTTCATATGTCAAGGTTTGGCCTCATATCGGCGCTTAAATATTGTTAACGCAACTTATATGACCCGTGTTATTACTTATATTATTATATTATGATACGCGGTTTTATCCTGTTTTAACGCGTTACGTAAATAAATGGGATAGATACCCTATTCGTAATGGTTCTATGAGTACATAGTAAGTACTAGTATAATTATATTTAACTTTGCTGCCGAAAACGGCATTGTCTTTAAGTTTTTTCGGCCTCCATGTGGCAGCCCTACCCTCGTGCAAATGTCAACACGCTGCAAAAATCCGTTGGAGGCGAGGCTCGGGCCCCGTCTTTGTAACATTTTCTAATTTAGGCGGTTATATTATTTACACGCGGTACACGGCTTTGCTAGTAAAGCTTTGTGGCCAGGAACGTTCTTCTTGGCTTAGCTTCTTAAGCATAAAACGAGTTAGTAACATTGAATGAACTTATTCAAGAGTAAGGTTGTGTATTTGGAAATAATATCAATAATAAATTGGATTGGATCTAGATACCTACTTACTTAAATATCGCAGAAGCTATAATTATATGCATGCAAGCTAGTTTACCCAACTAGTATTGAAATTAGTATCACAATACAATACATATTAATATTGCATTTTAACTAAGTAGTCTCTAAACAAGCCACCAAATTAAATTAATTTAAAGAATTTCGTCATTTTTAACAGCTTGTTCCACAAAACTAGAAAACTTGACAAAAGGACTTAAAGATTGTTGATAATTAAGACCTATCACTTCCCTAGTGCGTAACAAGGTATATGTAAGTAAAATTAACAATAATCGCATATATTATTATGTGAACAGGACAATAATTAAATTACATCTCATGAAAAAAGATCAGACAGTATGCCAGGTTTTATTGAACCAATTCGACCGGACATTACTGGAGATTAAACGCAAAATTATATGGATTAATATTGGAATTGAGTTTTGCATTAACATGGAGGGTTTTATTACTTTTTATCCTTTTGACAGCTATCTTTAATTATTTAACTTAAATAGCTGGAGCTTAGTAATTCTAATCTGGGCCAGTTGCATTCTAGGGAAGCTGGTGCTGTCAAACTGCTATTTGAGTAAGCAATAATAAAATTTGACCTCGTACACAAGTCTGATCTGCTTTTGCTATGTACAAATCTGATAATATTACTGCTATTAATACTAGCAGATGTGATTACTTGTCAAAATAAGTAGGTAGGTAAATAAAATAAATAAATATTACACCGATCGACTTAGCCCCAAACTAAGTAAACAAAGCTTGTACTATTAGTACCCACAGGCGACGATATACATTCTTATATAGACAAATACATACTTTCCATAATTCAGACCGGGATTCTAACCCGGGAGCCGGGACCTCATGCTTCATAGGCAGTCACTACCAACTAAGCTAGGAGGCCGTTAATAAGCCATACATCTGTATAATTATGTAATAAAAAATGTAGTGTTACAGACACTTTTGAACGTGAATTGTAAAGATTTACTTCTGTTTGTAAAATGTAGTTGGTAGTAAATACTTTGGTCTAGGTACTATTTCTGCTAAATTCCCTTTAACAGAAAACAGGGAATTGCGTAAAAAATGTTTTTAACCAATACAAATCCCCTTCATGTTAAACGAAACAAAGTGTCCAATTATTAACCAAATGATGTAGCATTACTCACTTTATTTAAAACAAGTCGTTTCGAGGTTCTTTGCATTAATTTCCGCTTTAATTTTATTAGGTAGCGTCGGTAAATCATGATAACAGTGATAATCTCGCGAATTATGAATACTAAATAACGCTATTAGCCTATTACTTTATTTGCTTAGGGATATCAAGGGCTTTTCACTCAACAGGGGAGTTTTAATTATAATTACGTTTATGGAAAGAGATTTTATGTATATTTCACGGGAATAAGACAGGACTAAAAGGTATAATAAACATTATTTTGATAGGTGCGGTAAATACAACATTTGACACTTGTGCTGGCAGTATTTATTCGCTAATAGCATAGTTAAAATAAATATATACATATTTACCTTGAAGTATGTACCTACTCTTAATATGAAAGTGAGCTAGATAGAACGATCAACCACCAAGAACCACCAAGGTAGATTGGATACAACCATCATCTCCTGGGAATTCACTTACAACAGACAGTTATACATTACGAGCGGACACGTCTTATTTTTATATTTCTCGTCTAAAATAATCACAACAAACAGCGGTGCGGTGATAGAAAGCGGCCATTGGCGTCATGTCAAACAATTCTTCACAGAAGAGCCCATTGTACAATCGGTAAAACCCACACAAAGAGGCCACGTTTCTCCTTAAAGGTTCCATGCCGCTTGAGAGTTTGGGATCGTCGACGATTCCTACAGCCCGCCTTTGGACTAAGTCGAAGTGGAGGGAGTCTAAGTCTAAGTGTAATTACACGCATAAGAATTACTGTCTATAGCGTTAATTATTGGCACGTTGTCTAACTGGCCCTGTTCGTAACTGGCCCCGTAGACAACATGCAAATCGCTAGCGCTCCATTGCGAACGAAACGCAACTGTCACTGTCACACTTATATGGAAGAGTGATAGAGAGACACAAAGCGATTCGATGGCGAAGCGCAAGCGATCGTTACCTTGGCTAGGCCGCCAGGTCGCGTAGCCAACATTCCAATCGCTAACGCTACGTAGCGATAGAAACGCAACTGTCACTGTCCCACTAATATGGAAGAGTGATAGAGAGACACAAAGCGTTTCGTTGTCGTAGAGATAGCGATTGTCACCTTGGCTAGGCCGGCAGAGTCGAATGCTTGCCTGTAGACGGGAAGGGTCTAAAGATCGCTGTGTGAGATTGGGAGCGCATTATGCAAAGTATCCTGTAGGCCCGGGAGTCGATATCCACCGCCAAGAATAATTGGATCCACCTTGTATCAATTAGATTGGAGGTTCGAGGGTGGTTCGGAGTCGTTATAGAGCTCTACATCGTTTGTGTGAGCATGACTGGTGAGAAAGTTTGAAAGAGGCTTAGAAGATGATTGGAAAGGAAATATATTTTTATAATAATTATGCATTAATCCAGTTTTGAATCACATTATTGTCACAATGAGTACCCTGCAAACTAAGCTTTTCTCCGTATATTTGAATAGACATTAACGGATACAAATAAATTATTTCCCAGCTAGAAAATTATTATCTACTTACTTAGGGCCACTTGCACCATCCCACTAACCGGGGTTAATCGGTTAAACCTGGAGTTACCATGGTTACCAGTACAATTTGACACTGGGTTACTGGTTTAACCGGTTAACCCCGGGTTAGTGGAATGGTGCAAGTGGAGCTTAGGTATTTAAAGTAAGTAATTTAGGCGTAAATTTAAATCATAGATATCTTTTGGTGGTTAAAAATACCAATATTACCCAATCAAAGAGTCTCTACTCATCCACGCGGTAAAGCCGTGTTTTCCATTCCCCTGAATTCAGATAACAGTAAAGCTTTCAACTATAAAACAATGTAAATTTAACGACAATTTAAGTTGGCCGGTGTAAAAATTGCTTATTTCTCCCGTTCCGCCGAAACACCGGAGCGGAAATTGCGAGGAAATAATTTGAAAGTTTAAGACTCGGGACGTTATTGTGTAACATTGTAAAGAGAGGTAGAAATTACAAATAGTACAAGAGATACTTTAGGTGACAATTATTTGATAATCGTCGTTCAAATACACGCGTTATACATGGTACAGTCAGCAATAAAGCGTAGCACAATTTTATTTTTAACAAACTTTTTATATACCGACATTCTGGGTAGTGGGTATGTTTTGATTAGATAATATTATTTACTTAATAAGCCTATTATTAATTTTACTTCAACGGAACTTAATCGCGTATACTTAAACTTTAAAATTACCTCCGACGATTTGAGGACGACATTGTCCCCGCGTCCTCGGAGAAAGACTGGGAAAAGTTGACATCATCATCTTCTAGCTGCGAAGTTCCGTTAAAATGAATAATAATGTGTGAAAATCGTGAAAGCTTAAATTAGTGGTTAACAATAAGCATGTTTTTATTCAAATTCAATACATCAAGGGAATTGACAGAGACAGCGGCAGCAGTAATTCTGCAAAAATATCTTTTACAGCACATATGGCCCTATTTTCCCGCACTAGTGCGTAAAATAGCACTTTTCGTGTGTATGTCAAAAGTTTAAAGGGCCATATGTACTGTAAAACGTTGTACGATACACGTGCGAATAGGTAATTCGCAACTCGTGTCGATTTAAAACACTCCCTTCGGTCGTGTTTTAATTTATCGCCACTCGTTTCGAATTTCCTCTTCTCCGCACTTGTATCGTAAATAACTATTTCTTTCGGCCGCACAGAATACACTCGCTTCTATAAGATAATTACACGGTTTCACTCACGTATTTTAGCCACTCGCGCGACAATAGCGTAGTGGATGACTCACGCTAGACCTGGCCGGGTCCGGGCCGTTCGTTCTCTATGGAAAGTAACACGTGATCACCGATCAGCCGTCATAGAAAATGACATGTAGGACGCCTCGGTCCGGGCCCGGCCCGGTCTAGCGTGTCATCTTTTAGTATGACTCACAACAGTTTAAATCCGACCCCTCGCTTCTCGCTTATATTTGCGGTATACAGTCAGCTGCCTTAAATCCCAGTGTTACTAAGTAATACGAAACTAGGAACATTTTTGCTCACAAAGTTTGCGGCCCACCTTTCATCTCGTTCCGGGGATTACACCAGAGATTGTGCAAGTTAAACGTTTAATCTGGCAACTTGTGTTAATGGCTGCCAGCGACCTCTGCTATATGGACTACGAGAGTGAGAAAGTTTAAGAAAGATGCATGGAGTTTAGTGTTGGTTCTAGTTTTAGTTGGTAGCTTTGTTTAATTTGAAACGGTCTGGTTTTTAGGGTTCCGCAGCCAAATTGGTACATCATTCGATAGGTCTCTAAAAGTTACATTATGGTTTCTAAAGAGGTTTTTTTAATATGTGAATACTTTTGAAAATAATCGCTTTGAAAGTAAAAAACTAAAGTGTCCCCCTCCCCTCTAATTTTTGAGCCGGGCGTACAAAAGTATGAAAAAAACAGACAAAAAGGTTTACAGGTGAATACTTTCCACGAAAATGATTTTGAACATGATCTGAGCCCTTAGGTATTGAGTTTTTTTCCAAAAAACATTGGATGAAAGCCGGATACTCCCTTGCCCCACGGGAGTAGGTGGCTGATAAAAATATATATTTCTCCTGCCTCATTTGACGTAGCGTAGCTTAAAGATGTGAATGAACTTTCACTTCCGCGGATATAGAAAACACGTGTACCTACTTAGAGCCACCTCATATTAACCTTTCAATTCACATCAACTTGTAATTGATCGATTCACTGCCCAAGAAGTTTCACTCGTAAAAGCTTTCCTGTTTTGTTGGTCTATGGAAAGCCCTCACTGATCCCCTCCTTAATGGTCACCGCACACATTACGACCTCCTCGCGTGTGCCCGTCAATGTCATGTAGTAATAATAACTATACAGTGATTTAAGAAAGGTAAGGTAGTAATAACTACACAGCGATTTAAAAAAGGCCTTTTCTATTCGCTTATTTATGAAACTTTGGCACAATATTAGAATGTTCCAGTTCCAAAGAAGATTCAGTTTCGCACATAGCCACATTCACAATATTTATTTTTATCTTTATATCTTAGTGTTTGAATATGGAGACCTAAGGCTCGTGAAAAATACGCGAGTAATACCATGAGTTATGAAAACCGTCAAATTAATTTTTATTATAATTTTCGCATTATATTGAAACATTGAGAAGGCCCGTAGTTACGTCAAATATGAGCGAATCGAACACGCAAAACGAGAATAATGCAGGGCGATTAGTTTGTGTTATGGGGAAGATAAGATTCTTAAGGATCCCCCACGCATGACCTTTGATCTGAATGCCTTAGTTTTCTTGTTTTTTGTAGCTTGACATATTAACAGCAACGGCTTTAAGCAAGCATCGTGAATCATTAAGAGAACTTTTCAAAGAAATTAATATTGTAACTGTAGCTTCCCAATACATATATCATAGTATTATTTATGTTGTTAAGAATCTAGACTCCTTCACTAATAATTCTGATGTCCATAACTATAATACTAGAAATAAAAATAAGCTTGCTATCAAAAAGTTTCGTGTTCGTAAAGTACAAAAGTCATTCGTTGGGCAATGCATTCATTTTTATAACAAGTTACCTGAGGATGCTTTAAGATTACCTTTTCCAGCTCTTAAGAATTACCTAAAAAGTCATTGATGTTGAAGGCTTATTACAGAGTCGAGGACTACTTGACAGACAAACATGCATGGTCCAAACCAGAAACTGTAATAAAAACAAGTAGCAATTAAAAGCATTGTATTATGTGTAGAGTTATAGGTGATGTAACTAGACGCACTAGCTGATCTAGTTAACATAAATAATGATTGACACAGCTGATTAATCGATAATATTTTCATAAACTTTAAAACCTCAATTATTATGTACAAATGTTAATTAAAATAAATACATGTAAGTAACTATAATGTATGCATTCAGTAAATTAATTTTAAATAAAAACAAAACATTCTCACGAGAAATCCGAAACAACAAACAAAAAACTTAACAGAGTCAAGTTTCGTAGTGGGCCATTAATCAGAAAAAGTGATTCGCTGAAACCAAAGAGAATGGAATGTGTATAGAGAATGACTGTCGGTGAATTTTGTAGTCGCGAAGGTTATGCTGCCATCTGTTGACGCAGTATTGAAACTAAAGATGAAAATGTATAAAAATATCGTAATGTATAAATAGATTTTTATTAATTTTGGATCGTCATGTGCTTTGATCCGTGTTTTTTTACATTGATGTGAGTTAGAATTGTTTAATATCAAGGGAGTGGCGCCATCTGTTAGAGAGTAACTTTGTCTTGATTTCCGAGGCAAGGGGTTTCTTTTGACTTTACTTGTCTTATGGGAATCACATCTCTTTGCTAAAACTACTCAAGATTGGTACTCGAGTTTAAAGGAAATAAATAACAAAGATCTTATATTGAAGTGCGCCTAACGCGTCAAATGCGTCAAACGCGTTTCGTTAATGTCTCTTATGGTTATAAATACCCCCACGCCAAGCTGGGAACTGGTTATTCTATTTTTGTCCGTCGGATTGTCACGATCTCTGGCTCGCCTGTAGACGTTAAAACAAAGGTGTTATTTTGACGATTGGATGTTTGACTTTACGTAGCTACTATGCTGCTTTTTGTCAGACTGTTCAATTGTTAGTTCAGTGTAAATACTTACGTGTGTTTTGGTGTTTTTTGTGTTTTAGAGCCAGATTAGTGTCTGATTGCACGGTCAATCAACCGGAAACGCCTAACCTAGCGGTGATAAACAGGCTTTTCCGGGAATCCAGTAGAGTGTTAGGTCCAGGTCGCGAGAGGGGCCTG
The DNA here is from genome assembly GCF_910591565.1 of Cydia splendana. Taxonomy (NCBI): domain Eukaryota; kingdom Metazoa; phylum Arthropoda; class Insecta; order Lepidoptera; family Tortricidae; genus Cydia; species Cydia splendana. The sequence goes on along the minus strand of NC_085960.1, from coordinate 29,988,452 downwards.
GCGTCAACCTTTTTACCTACACAGGTGACGATTATACCTCTTACGTTCTCTTCACGGTCTGACAGAGGGATGTGAGGATCTCACGTGTGGATCATTAAGAGTAATCTTTACTCACTGAAATCTGTTGGTAATTGAAGAAGCGTGGTCTTGTTATATATATTTATATATTCACATTTTATATTTGGAATAGGGCGCCTTATTCGTCAGTACCCTTGGCTACGGCCTACACTGCGGAGGGAGGCAATCACACAGACACTAGGGTTTGCAATACCTCGGTTTTGTCGGCCGAACGTTTACAGCTTAAATTAGGGTCCCTCTTACACACACTCCTCCCTGTAAAGATAGAGGTTCGCCTCTAGATTTACACATTAGAATAGGGACATTGGGGTAGAGTTAGGGTAGAGTCATTATTTGGGAGTTAGGGTTATTTATTATTTCTTTCTTTATTATTATTTATTCTCTCACATATATTTTGGTTACACACAGTGTTAAAATCATTAGAATGTTAACTGTTTTAAAATACAGAATAAAATTAAAGTTTAGTTGTAGTAGCATATGGATGGGTTACTGAGGCTCGTACATTAGATATGATTTAAAGGTAATACATTATTATATTGGGTGAGATAGGGGAACAAAGTTATTTGAGGACATACTAAATAATTTTGTTATAGGGAGCTAGTGACAGGCGAAGCAGTTCACTAGTGACAATTTGAGCTTTTCTATATCGGGGTAACTAAGGGTATTAAATCATGTTTAATAGACGATTGCTTCAGTATTCCATACATTTATAGTAAGAATATCCAGATGAGTTTCTTGGCGTTTCTTCTTGTCTGAAAATATTTTCCTTTATTTTCCTTTTATATCCATTCGCTAACCTAGCTAGGGTTAGCGAATGGATATAAAAGGAAAATATAATTACAAACAACAAGGGCTTATACTACTGTTCATGGTAACTGGTCACGGTAGGGCTCGGTAGGAGATAAAATCTAAAAAATATAATTTATTATTTATTCTTCATATGATTTTGTTTTTCATACGATAGTGTTATAATATATAAATTACAGTAGCAATATTTACAATTACATAGGGTATTTTAGGGGTAATATTTTGAATCCAAATCTAATCAGTCTGCGCATAAAAGACGATGGGTACTAAGGTTCACAATGTATTAATTTCACTAGACGATCACATGGCCAAATTAATCTATTTTTCTTAATTTATAATCAATTCTGGTTGAGTTCTATTAAAGTAGATTAGTTAGTAGAGGGTTAAGGTACAGTGACTCAGCTCAGATAAGAAAGCACATCAAATTTTATGAAGGCATCTCATGACAATCAGTCAGATACATATAATATGTATTCTCATTTCTTTTATTGACTTTATTTTCTTTTACTTTTGTAAGAATTTGATATGTTTTCTGAAAGAGCTACGTATTTGTATGATTTCATGTACATATATGTTTTTTTTATCATGTTTATATAAAGTTATATACTTACTGAGTATAATTGCATGACTTCTATAGTAATTTAAATTGTATTTTTCTTATTGACTCGTAATGCATGTTAATTATAAGATGTAATAATGTTTTGAAAAGATGTGTCCCGCCGAGTTTGTTGCCGGTCCCGTATTGGAATACCCTCCTCCAATTGAGGGGGGATTTAAATCTTCTCGAGGCAGAGGTGTACGGTTGGAGCCGGTATAGCTTTATTTGACGTTCATAAGCGCATTGTAATATGCCTACTTGAATAAACTATTTTTTATCTTTTATCTTTATCAATATAGTATCCCATATTTACTTCAAAGTTCATTGTTTTCGAGATATTTGGCATCAAAGTAGAAAAATTTTAGGCCAAAAAACTGTCATAACTTTTGTGTTAATTCGTTTTAAACTAAGACACGTTTTTAGAGACGTCAAAGACGAACCCTAATATGTAGATTTCGTATAATAAGTAAGATCCTTTACAGCAATCTAGATACGAAAAAAGTGTTTTACTAGACTATGTTTAAAAAAATCATAAATATTCCATTTCTTTCTAAATCCAGTACTAAAGAATGCAGATTAAAGATTGAAGAACCGATCTATAGCCATTTGTCTTATAAATCTATCTGTAGTGCAAAAGTAGGAGATATGATTCAAAACTTGTCAAAAATCGATGAAAACCGCAGGTGACCGTGAATCGGAGGACGCAATATAGAAGGGGAAAGAAGCTGTACCGATGATCCGACGTCGTATTTGCTGAAGTGTGTTTAACTGCACTCATGTTGTGTCCGCGCAAGTGTTAACGCAAAGGACATAAAATACTGCTAATACACAATTCGCTACTTCCACCTCAACCGGACTCGAAGACTACTCGAAGAGAGGCCTACGCTCAGCAGTGGGCGATAAAAAGCTGATATGATGTGGATGATGATGATGATGACATCAACCGGAGAACGGCACACCGCGTTCTCTTAACTAAAGCATACTCTTACTCAGAATGACTCTACACACCGGTCTTTGTGTAGAGGCTTTGGGAGACTATGACCTGCAATGGATGTTTTTGGGCTTACCTGATGATGTTCTTGTATATATCTTTCGCATCACTAAGAACGAGATGCAGCGCAAGTGATGACAAAATGACAATGAGATGGAGTCCACATCATCTCACTAGTTCACTAGTTGAAGTCCGTTTTCGGTTTTTGTGCTCTAACTAAAGATGCTTTAACTGCGATAGGTACTCTTTGCTGTTCACTGGTGCATTGTGTTGTCCTCCTCCTTGCGTCGTATTCCTCAATATTGAGGGTCGTGACCTCCCTTTTCTATCACTTTCTCTCTTACGATCTTTCTCCATCTGTTTCTGTCTTTTGCGGTGTGGAGAGCCATGTGAACTGTGGAGTCAAGAGGGGTGCGGATCTGATCAGACCAACATATTGGACTGCGTCCACATCCAGGCCTTCTCCCATCCACTTTGCCGGTCACAATAGTAGTTTGTGTTACAAGGGATCAAAGTGATATATTTCCATCAAGGGCGTACATTGAATCCTGAGAGTAATGAGGGATTCAAGTATTAACGCTCAAGACGAAATAATTTTGATACCGTGTGACACATACTGCTTTTCACATCAACTATGAGGAAATTAAAAAATCTTAGTGTTGACACAATTATTGTTTCAAAATATTATTCAAGCTAAAAAAAGAATGCAAAAAACAACAAAAACAGGGTCCTAGAACAGAAAAGTGCCACTTTGATCCCCCCTAACAGGGAGGAAAAGTGTCACCTTGATCCCTCCTAGCGGGGAAGAAAAAGCCCTTTTCCGAATAGGTGATGTGAAAAAAGCTTTTCGAGGTTGGGGCATTGTATTGTACGTCTTTGTAATAAGGTTTACAAATTGTCAGTTAACAGTGTGTGTGATGGTACAGCCATAGCTTTACTTGTAGATAAGAGTGTTAGTAATTTATAGCACCGGTCGTTGTCATAAATAATTACGATCTCATATGAATCAGTGCTCTTTATTAATGTATGAATTCATTTCAACGGCGGCTATTATGTGAACGCTGGGTGTCGGGGACATTCCAAACAATTACAGACCTCGGGCGACTTGCTGGTTAGAATAAAGTTTTTTTTAATAATATACTTTAGTACCGTCGCCCATGGATACCTGCAACACCAGAGGGGTTGAAATTGAGAAAAAAAGCTGACTTATAAATCATCATCAGATTGGTTCTTCACCCAAATTGTATCCCACAGAAAGAAATATAACCCCCAAAAAGCAGGGTTTTGTTAATTCGTTGCGGGATTCATATATCAATCTCAACCGATATTGGCATAAACTATGCTGCCCCAGCACTTAGATGGTTGGCAATCCTTAACTGTGCGTTTCGCCAAAAACTTCCTGCCTCGCCCAACTAAACTGTGGAATGAACTGTCGCCTGTGGTATTTCTGGAGCGATTACAAACATCAAACCTTCAAAAAAGAGCACAAGAGCGTTCTTCGATTACGCTTTAGATAACTGTCATGGGTTTCAACATACACTGGTTCACTAGAAAACTCAACCATCCTGTGCTCACACGACCAATGGGAATAGTGCATTTCGAAATTAAACGACATTCAAATTCGGAACCTAAGATCTGATCAGTACCTAGGTAGTAGGTACAAAAATTCTATAAAAATGTTGAACTTGCCTCGGTTTTCTGTTTCATTTTACGTCACCTTTCTAATTTTATTAACAGATAATGATTGATAAACCTCTTTCTCTCTTTAATGATGGAAAAATTCTTCGCAAAGGCTTTTGAATCACCAAATAATAAGATTCTTGACATAACCCAATTGGCTGGAGAAAAGATATTATAATAGGTTGAATATTTACAGGATTTACTTAACTATTTCCCTTAAGTATCTTTTGTCCCTTAAGTATGTTTATATTTAGGTTACTTTTATTAGGCTGATTTTAAGTAAATATGTAATAATTATTATATTGCACAGAAAACGAGACTTAAAATAGCTAAAATTTAAAAGAAGAATGTTATATTACGACAGCTTTAAGATTATATTAGCAACTGGTAGTTTTGCAAAACGGATCGGAATAACGTAGATTAAAATATGGAGGACTTTTGGAAGTTTGCATCCCTACCATTCCTAGAGTAAAGTTAAAAACACTGCAAAGACACAATCACGATTGAACTCAAATTTGCAATTTCATACACCGCTCGTATTTTTAGCTACAGTTTCCACATAGGTAATAAAAACTGTTGAGGTATTTGCAAAAATGCTCTTCAATCGTTTTGGAAGCTCGAGCTGCAAAACGCTTCCAAAGCCCCCTGTCTAGCGTTGACAAATGAACCGCTTGCCGACGTGCAGCGTTTGCAAGTATTGACGAAAATATTTCCATTGAATTTTGACGTGGGAAATAGCATACAATATTAATCCTACAAAATGGGTTTTGGACAGCTCTGAAAGCTAGTTAATGTTTATCGCTAATCTCGTAGGTCGCGCTTCACATCAACCACTTAAGGGGCCCACTGGTTACCAGTTCGCCTGACCATATCAGCCTGTCAGTTAAACGCAAAATTTGACAGCTCCGAACAACTGATATCGTTCGGCTGATATCGTCCGGCGAACTCGTAATCTGTGGGCCCCTTGAAATTATTAGTAAAGTTTAAATGTTGTAGGTAGTAAAAGAAAACAAACAACAAAATAGTTACTGTCTTTTTATTACTTATTCATCTTCTTCTTCCTCGCGTTATCCCGGCATTTTGCCACGGCTCATGAGAGCCTGGGGTCCGCTTGACAACTAATCCCATGATTTGACGTAGGCACTAGTTTATACGAAAGCGACTGCCATCTGACCTTCCAACCCAGAGGGGAAACTAGGCCTTATATTACTTAGGCTTTTTATTACTTATACATATATCTAATAAATATTTAAAATATGCTACAATATATTAGCAGTAGTTATTTATCTTCGATGTTTTGTTGTTCACTAACAGATAAAGTAGGTACCTAAGTTTTTACCCACCAACATCCTGTGATCCTTATTAACAGTTTAGTCGAATAAAAGCAAAATCAATTCCAGTTTTCAGTCAAACAATAGATATATTTTTTATCAACGTCTACCTTGTTCAAGTTACGTGATATCAATTGACTTATTTGACTTTCAATCGCACTTTTAATGATTTGTCTCAAATAACTGGTTTATGTAGGATATTTCCTTCGTATCAAATAAATCAAAGTCGAGTCGGTCGGGCCTCTCTCTGTTGGCTCTTGTTACATTTAATTGCTTTTGAGAGCATCTTATTCGTCCTAATGCTACATGTGGGACGAGTATTCGTAAAAGATGCTTATAAAATATGTTTTTTTCCTGAATGTAAATGTAACCGCTCAAGTATAGGTACGGGAGTATAGCTTTGTAAATATTATTCCCTTTTGATGTTACACCTATTTTAGCACAATCGGATTAGGACTAACCTCGAAATCTCTAGAAGAGTCCTGAACTTTGTTGAACCTGAAGTACATACGTATGTTAATTAAAGGTCTCTTTTTCATGTCCACACTATTTGACATTTTGGGACCTCGAGGAACCGCCACCATCTTGGAACATGAAAAAGAGACCTTTAATTAACATACATACCAAATTTTTAGTCCTAATCTGATTGTGCTATTTATTAAAATGCTCACTCCATACATAGATGTTATCTAATTAAAAAATTTAAGTTTTACCAAACCTTGCACCTCTCGTACAACCAAATACAAATAGAAAAGGTAGGTGACCTAAAATAAATGAGCCCTTAATTCTTTATCCTTAAATTGTACCTGTTAAAAGAGACAATAATCTGATAATATATATGTATAAACCAAGGATTTAGAAACAAAAACTCAAAACTTTCCGCCCGTCCATGACTTTGACATATAGGAATGTTCTATTATGTGGGTCTCAAGGGCACAGTAAAGTTACAACTTTGATTAGTGTAAATATAACGCTCAAATGTTTTTTACCGCTGTCATGCTATAAAAGGATCATTCTTAGGGAGGCGAATAGGGGAATTTTCGGCAATACTCGAGCGTGGCAGTTTAAGATATGAGAGATACCTGAGACCTAATAGAATAACCTTGTAAAGTATTTAGCTCTATATGTAGTGACGCGCGCCTAGGATAGACGATCAGATTAGTAAAAAAAAATGGATAGTCTGAAATACTCGAGCGCCTCAGATTAAGATATTGGGGGTTGATTTTAGTGTTTAAAGACTAAATTTAACTAATCTGACGATAAGTCCTTGACGCCGCCGAGTTATAGGGTCGCGAACTTGTAAAAAAAAAACGTTAATCCGGCATTCTCGAGCGCGATTTTTTTATTTTTTATTTTGAAGAATATAATCTAAAACTTACTAAAAATACAAAATCTGCCGGTTTCCGCATGACCGGAAGTGTGGAGGAGCCATTTCGTCTTCCTAAGAACGCGTTGCGGCATATAAGTCGCGAACGATACATTTTACAAAAAAAAAGTTTAAATAAACAAAAAAGGTAATTTTATTTTACACAAAAAAGGTCTCTTTACATTTTTGTCCAAAGTTAAAACTTTTTGACTTGAAGCATCATAAAAACTCAAACTCCCGGTTTTTTGAGTATATCTCGAAAACTGAGGGTGTTAAAAAAAATTGATATGAAATAACGATGATTAAATTATGTGACTTTTATTATATCTCAAAATTTTTTTTTTTCTAAAGCTTCTCGACAATTTTCGTGGACTCGGAAAAAGTTACGCGTATCTGTATACAAAAGTATTATTAACATGTACAGTTTCATGTATGTATATTATTCAATAGCCTGTTGATCCTCAAATTGTTTTTTGGACGTACCGTAAGTTCCCCGTTTTATCAAGGAGAAAGAAAGGAAAAAAAAAGAAACCAAAAAACCTTTTTCGGTCAGATTAAGAGAACCCACCAACATTTTTGTCAGATTAAAAAAATATGCTTTCAGGATACCGAAATAAACCTCCCCTATGAAAATCTGACGCGCTCGAGTATTTCAAAAAAACTTTTTTTTTTTGTATTTTCAAAAATTCATCGTAACTTATCGTCACGCCGAAATCGTCAGTTTTTTTAAAGGAAGCTTCCTTGGGGCCTACTTAACACCCCTTCCGAAAATCTGACGCACTCGAGTAATTTTTTTTTTTTTGCATTTTTGACTACTTTATATGCCTACCCCCACCACGCAAACCGGCAGATTAGTATACCGTTGTTATCAGAGGCACTCGGGGCATACGTAGTATGAATATCTGACGCGCTCGAGAATGCCCAAGTAACTGTTTTTTTTAACATTTTTGAAAAACCGTACACGCCAAACCCACCGCTAAAATGGTTTTTGCCATACGAGCTTTTCTTTTCGAAATTATTTTATCTTTCGATTTTGATAGGTCTCGACGGCGCCGTTGAATTACGCCATTTAGCTACCTCGCCTCCCTAACTATAAGTAAAGTTTTTACTGAAATATCTGACTGAGAATCTGGTGTATGGGCTTAAAAAATAAACACAAAACAAATGAAAAGTACGATACTACATACGCCAGTAAGTACATTGTTAATAAATTCATTATAAAATCTTCTCCAACCTTTTCCCCGCGGAAACAAAAATCCGTACACATTAAATTTGGGGTTGCAAGGGTTACACTACACTACACATTTATTTTAAAGTAATGCGGTGAATTAACTGTATAGGTATCCTTCGGTAATGTTTCGATGTCGATCTGACTCGGGTATTCTGTGCAAGTGTGCACGGGTACATTGCACGGTACCTACACGAGCACCATGGGATAGGCATATAGACGCCGATTCGAACTTACACTCCGATATTAAAATGATGTCATTGTCATTCGCGCGTTCTTTTCGCTCATACTTGTTCGTACATGTATTGGCGTGGACGAGACGCACCCCGGCCCGGCGAATGATAACAAAATGACATCATTTTGTTACCATTAAATTCGAATTGCGCTCACGATTGAAGTGGGTGGAGTATTCAAATAGAATAATATGTGTACACTCGGATAGCACTTTGTTGTTTCTCTTTTGTCAGTTTATTGTAACGTTTGCACTGCAAACAATGATGCGTATGACACTTTTAAATGGACTCACATTTGTAAAATGAATGAAAACATAAAAAGAGAAGTTGCTAATGTCAGTTATTTCAATTAGGTACCCACCTACCTATAGTCGCCAATATCAGAGTCAATGAGTAAAAGTCTAAAAGTGCATTTTCCGATATTAAGCTAAGCTGAGCGCTAACTCGTCTAAAGTATAGCGTGCCTAATTTAAATTTACAAATTACAAAGCATTCATATTTCGCAATCAAGTTCTCCTTTCATGCCTACCGGGTCAAAACCCAAACAAACTTTAATGACTACGCCTCAAATAGAGAGATTAGGCCGTTAAATTGAGACATTTGCTCAACTTTCGGGAACTCTTAATAGAGTTACTTTAGACATCAGATTTTACAAACCAATTCCAATTCTGTTCCACGTAGTGACGGATTTTGAGGGTTAGACTTCGGTGTTGCAAAACTCGATCGACATGCTCGCTATTTGAGATTGAGTTTTAGAACACATATCGGTTAAAAAAATGCTATCATATTTTAGTAACATTATTTTCAGGTACCTAATTTAACTAATAGCTATTTACTTGTATACTAATTTAATCATATTAATTAAGTAGGTAAATTAGGTTAAGATTTTTGTGTTTATATAACCTTTGTAAATATTTCTATTATATTCTTACTTATTTGTAGGTAGGCAATGAGGGATCTTTGCGTACAGATTTTTGAATTGCTCTTTGTGGAGACAATGATATCAGTTAATCAACAAACTTTGAAATGCAAGATAAATAAATAATACTTACTTAGTTCCTTGCTTTGCCAATTGGCCGAACAGGATGTTACAGTTACAATAAATTTGTAACCTTACCGTACACCCTAGCGTTGTGTTACCAATTCTTTCCATTCAAGTTTAATAGGAAATCTCTCAGTGCAGTTTCTTCCAGTATTTTTTTCAATGCAAGTTCCTTCGCCTCCTTGTTCGACTCTAGGTCTATTTAATTTATTTCCGTTCGCATCATTATATAAATTGTACACGACACAACTATAAAATGTTCGATCCTATCTCGCCTTTTAGCATCTAAAATAATTATCGGCCCGATTTGAACTTAAAGATATGTCAATTAATAGAAACAATATTTATGGATTAGATATGTCAGTGTTAAATGTGACGTTTCTTCAAACAGAGACGTCACATCTAATCCATATCGTTTCTAGGGGCCCGATTCCGATTTTGAAATAGACATCTATTAGATATCTTTTATACATCACCAAGATACAATAACGATATGTTTAAGATCTAACCTGTCAAATTTGACATTTTGCGCGATTCTGGAGATAATCTTGAACGATTTCCACAGGATATGACTTAGAGATCCAATTCACATCTAATAGATATCTTACTCTATCTAACGTAAGAGTGACATTGGTTGCCCGAATTGCGCTGCAAAAGAGAACTAGTTGATATCTAAACTATAATGTATCTAGAATGGATCTATTACGTGTCGTCTCTTGTGAATATCTTGAAGTTCGAATACGGCAGTTTGTCTATTGACGTATCTTAAAGTTAGAATCGGGCAGTATATTCATTCAATTTATCAATAATCTGTGCGACAGCAATACGCAGGTGACAGTGACATGTGTCCTTGACGTCGCGTCGGCGTCGCTATGTCGCATTACATTTGTCGCTCTAATTAAGACACGTCATGACAACGGCAGCAACTGTCACGAAACAATTCGCGTACTATTGCGTGCTGCTTGCGGCTAATTAAGGATGACTCACGCTAGACCGGGCCGGAGCTTCCGGCGCTTCGTTTTCTTTGAAAAACAAGCAGTGGCGTAGCTAGGCGTGGGCGAAGTGGGCCATCGCCCACGGCCTCGCACTTGCGGAAGCCCTTTTTAATTATTATTATCTGGGGTATACACATCGATAAAAGGGCCTCGCAGATGCGACGTCGCCTACGGCTTTCTTTTGTCAGAGGTGGAGGTAATCCTCATTGGATACTGCCGGCCCGGTATCCGGCAGCATGCCCGACTCGGCCGCGTTGGAGATTTTTCTCCCAGCCGCCTACGGCTAGATTGGTCCACGCTACGCCACGAAAGCACCACGTGATCACCGATCAGCCGTCATAGAAAATGACATATCGGACGCCTCGGCACGGGCCCGGCCGGGCTAGCGTGAGTCATCCTTTAACCGTGTTTTACTTAGTTGGATTTTTCATGGATAACTATGCAAATTGCTTAGCGGAAATACAAAACCGACATGTTGCGAACACCCTTGCGTGCTCCCTCGGACTTTTTTAATTAAACTAACTGATTAATTATAGGACCTCGTATCTTGGTTAGCGGCAAAATAGAAAACTCTACCTTGTCCAGTGGAAATTTAGGTTTATTTTTCTACTGGATGATGGCTAAAATTACAGGTATGAAATTTAAAGCGTAGTATTTCTACTGTTTTTGTTTTGGTGACACGATGTTGCTTATTGCAAATTAAAAAAATAAAAACATAGACGGCAGTAACTCTAAGCACCATACTGGGCTGGCTGAGATGCAGGATCAGTATCGCCGTTATACGCGCCACCAGCATGTGTATCCGAGGCACACGCCACCGGTTTAAGTCCACCGCCAGGTGGCTTGGGTTCGACGACGGTGCCGCCCTTCCACACATCGATTGAAACCCCTTTTCTACCCTACCTATGTATTATCTAATCCTTTGCCTATGTATTACTTATGATTGTACTTTTAAATTTATTAATGAAATTCTTGTTGAAATGTATGTTTTTTATTGTTGATTAATATTATACCTTTAAAAAGCCTAATTTACTTGTAATATTTGAAGAAATACACCAACAGGCCAATTCAAACGTTCACTCAACTGCCATCAGAATGATATCAAAATTATGTAATTTAGACATCATCTGATGTCAGTGTACTTACGTATGGGTCTCTAGCTATTCATATTCTTCAAATATTCAAATGCGTATTTTCTTTTAGATTGTAGATAGGTATTTATACCTAAATGACTCTCGAGTTGTTATAAATTATAGGCGTAAAGATAAAGATATCATTAGCATCACTTACAGGCTGTTGCTAAATTTAGCCAAATTATTTGAAATAACACAATTAATTATAATAAATAGCAACCATTATTATTATCTAGCGTGTCAATGGGAAATTATAAAATAAATCATGATTTCTGTAACCTCCTCCTACCGTATTCAATAACTGAATCCTGAACAGCGTGGAACCAGCAAATAATAGATATAAAAACCTGATTAAAAATACATCTCACCTGCAATAACCCGACCCAGCAGCAACGTGCTGAAGAGGATAGAGAGCACCCGCCGTCTCTCTCGCACGACCATCTTGCCGCGGCTTGTCACCTCGTGTCAACCATACTCACTACACTCCACTGCACTCAATTCACACCCATTCTTGAATGGCACTCAATGTCATTCTTGAATGACACTCAAAGTCATGTCGACGTGACACTTTAGTTTATTTTCGCGCACTTTCTATTTTACTCTGTTATCTGTGGAAACAAAAGAGTTTTATGAAAACAAAATTTAAACTAGCTTAATAATAGTGAGTCAACACAAACAAAAGGCTACACACAAATGGGGTTATTCTTCTGTGAATGAAGTTTATTGAATGAAGTCGGATATAATTTAATTAGCTTTGCATTCGCTTAACTTCGTTGCTCATAAATAAAATAGTGTATTCATGAAACCTATTCGCACGTGTATCGTACAACGTTTTACAGTACATATGGCCCTTTAAACTTTTGACATACGCACGAAAAGTGCTATTTTACGCACTAGTGCGGGAAAATAGGACCATATGTACTGTAAAATATTATTCTGTTTATGAAACAGATAGTGGTTTGGATAGTTTATGTTTTTACATGAAGATTCGATCGTTTTGTTTCATAAACAGAATAGTTATTTACGATACAAGTGCGGAAAAGAGGAAATTCGAAACGAGTGGCGATAAATTAAAACACGACCGAAGGGAGTGTTTTAAATCGACACGAGTTGCGAATTTCCTATTCGCACGTGTATCGTACAACGTTTTACAGTACATATGGCCCTTTAAACTTTTGACATACGCACGAAAAGTGCAATTTTACGCACTAGTGCGGAAAAATAGGACCATATGTACTGTAAAAATATTTCCTGTTTATGAAACAAAACGACTCCCTTCGGTCGTGTTTATTTTATCGCCACTCGTTTCGAATTTCCTCTTTTCCGCACTTGTATCGTAAATAACTATTTCGCATAATCTAAACGCGGCGTTAATATGTAAATATTGTATATCTAAAAACGTTTATTGTATATGCTTAATTGCTTATTTAGATGACATATATTATATAGTACTTAAGCTAATCATGTGATTTTATATTGTAAATTAGAAAAATAAAATCTAGACCCTTATTCATAATAGGGGTCCGTAAAGCCTGATTTAGTTAAATTATGTTTTCACTTCTCATGCTCAAAAAGTGCACCTTTATGTCGTGCGTAGACGACATAAAATCGCATTATATGCTCTAGAGCATAAAAGTAAAATTTTCTTCTAAGACTAAGGTAATCGGTCTCAACAGCCAAACAGTTAAAACATATTGCACAATTTTACTGAGCAATTAAACCGACCGACCGTTGTAGAAGACAAAACTTGTTATATTATTTTATTTTTGCTACAATTTATTAGAAATCCGTATTTTCTGTCATTAAATTTAGTAAATCACATAAAATAGGAGTCGATTATCGTTCAAAAATGCTCCGAAATGTTTGACTTGGCAGAAAACCAAGCGTCTGAAACTCTGATCACGTTGAAAATTAAAAAAAAAATTCAAAAGTTAGTTGGCGGGAATTGGTTATGTGTATTATGTTCTTTCGCTTTACGACAATTTCGTGGTGTAAATTGCCGTGAAAAATATAATTATTTTCCTCGCAATCGAAGTGAAAAGCAGAGTGTACAACAAGGGCAAAATAGTAGACGAGGGTAAAAATGGACATTTATGCCCTTGTTGTACAATCTACTATTATCCTTCTCTTACAAATACATAAGTCGAAATGACAGATAAGGTCAAACGATTATTAAATAGCTAATTGTGGTTTGTGGCGCGTTTTTGAATAAGGGGGTAGGGACCTACTAACTTCTTAAATAATCCAAAATTGCAATTGATTGCTTGCTAGTGTACAAGTTAGAGAATCGTTTATAAAAACAAAACTCAGTTTACGCACATTTTATGACCAATAAAAGTTCCCTGCCAACCTTTGGACGTCGAAATAAGGCAGCGAAATGATAAGTATATTTTATAGCTTCCAGTATTTATTAGGAATCCTTGCACTTTACACGAAAAAAAGCTTAAACAAGTATCAACTGTAATACCTTCATTATAAAGTCTAAAATACCTTAGCAATTGATGTTTTCAGAAGTCGTTATTTGGGTTTCGTTGCCATTATTCACGTGTTTCTACTTGCGGCAATGACTTATGGCACAGCAAATCTGAAGCACCAAGTTCACAAATTTATAAGCTAAGAGATGACTCTTATCATAACTGTATAAGGTCTATTATTGTTTGATCCGAAAAATGGATATTAGTATTTGTAATGAAAATTTACGAGCTACTTTTCACATGTGATAATATGCAGCTGACATTATTATACACATTGTTGGTTGCATATGAGTATTTTATTGTTTTGCATTATCATAATGGAGCTTTCATAAGGAATTACTTTATTTGGATTGGGTTTAGATTGGTTTTATGTTTTTATCAATAGGAAACTTATGAAATTAAAAATTAAAAAAAATTAAAATTAAAATTAAAAATTAAAATTATTTATTTTCGTAAAATATACACGTGTTTATAAAGTAGGGGATAGTGCTGCCCGGTAAGCAAAATTTGCCTGTGTTGGGCAACACCGCTCTTCCTTAATTAACAGATTGTTACACGAAAATTTCAAGTACTAGTTTAAGTAAGTCTAATAGTATAACATATGGATACAATTAAGATCATATATAACAATTGTTTATAGAACTAGGTAAATATCTGGGTTGTCAGACATGCAGTAATAAATAAAGGAATAAAGGAGCCAGTAAGTGTGTGTGTGTGTGTGTGTGTGCGCGTGTGTGTGCGCGCGCGCGTGCGTGTGTGTGTGTGTGCGTGCGTGCGCGTGTGTGTGTGTGTGTTTGTGGCTGTATATGTATGTATGGATTGTATGTATTTACTTAGTTTATAAAGTTGATGTGTGAATCTCTAGTAAGTTATTAGTATCTGGTTAGTTTTGTAAGTCTTCTATTTCATTGTAGCTTTTTGATTTTAACCATTTTGTAATTGTTGATTTGCAATCGTAGTAAAGTTTTGGGTAAATATTTAGGCACCCATTTACTTTGTTGTAAATGTGACTAGACTTCAAATTGTATTGTGAGCGTGCAAACTTGGTTTTAGTTTTAGTTATATTAGCAACGTTTTTTATTGTCCTTCTAGAGAAATAGTCGGCACTGTAGGAAAGGGTTTTATGTTTTTTTAAAGTAATTTGTAAAATATATAGTTTTCTTATTGATAATACGTCGCTTAGTTGGTATAATGATTCTGTAGGGTAACGGATTTTTTAAAAATACATTGTTTTTAAGAGTGCATGCTGAGCTCTTTCCAGACTAATGAATCGCGTTTTAGCCGCCCCACCCCAGACAGGTATACAGTAAACCAAGACAGACTGTACCAGGGATGTGTAAATCTCTGTTAGTATATTCCGTTGTTTTGACGGGGCTGTTTGTGATCTACCTGGTACAATATGCCTTAGTGTCCTGAAAATCCAGTGCAGCTTACGGACCCTATTGATTAGCTGGTCAATGTGAGTGTACCAATTTAGGTGCTCGTCTAAGGTGACTCCTAGGTATTTAATTGTTGATACTTTTTCAATGATTGGGCAGCTACAATTTTTGAGATTCGTACTGTCACAAGTGTGGATTTTGAGATTTACATCAAAGTTGGGTTGTGTGAAATTCGTGATGCTGAAACACATGTATTTTGTTTTATCTGTGTTAAGCGTTAACAGATTTAGTTTTAACCATCTAGAAATCTGAGCTAGACCCTTTTCAGCACTTGTTTTCGCTTCCATCCAGGTTTTACCGGAGAAGACTATGGCTGTATCGTCAGCGTATGAGAATACTTTAGTATTAGTTATTGCCATGTCACAAAGATCGTTTATGTAGGCCAAGAACAGTGTTGGTCCTAAGACGCTACCCTGCGGAACTCCATACGATACATGCTCATCGTTGCTAACATGCACACCCAGCTTAACTCGTTGCTTCCTGTCCGATAGGTAACTTTTAAATAAGGACAAAGCAATTTAAATGGAAGTTTCGTAATTTTTACAAGTTTAAATATTTATAATTTCCTGATGACACCATAATATTCTTGTGTATCATTATTATTCAAAAAATGTGGAAGATGGGGAAGTGGAACTGACGTCCAACTTTCAATCCGGAGGTCGCTGTTTTCCTTCATTGTATCGCTATTCGTATTCGTATCAAATAATATATATCGTACATCCAGGTATCGCTGATGCGACATGGTGGAGGCGGATCTGCGCGAACTTCGAGTCAACAAATTGGTGAGAGGTCGCACAGGACCGAGAAAAGTGGCGCTGTCTTTTCTCGGACGCCGCGCCGTCTCATTTTGGGTTGCTGAGCCAACGGAGTAAAGTATATAAGTAAGTACATAAGTTCCGAAACTCATTGATACGAGCTATGGTTTGAACCCGCAACCTCTGGATTGAAAGTCGCACGCTCCGCTTGGCTACCAGCGTTCTACGTAAGTTTATGAATGAATCCATTAGAGATAAAAAAGTTATAGCCATATTACTACTTCACGAGCATAGTAGCTAAAAAAAAAATCAGTTTTAGATCCTGCAGGCGGTCGTAAAGCAGAGATCGCTCATGGTCTTTATTGCGTCCGTTACGGCACTCTGGACAATTGTTTTTTTACACTGTCTGAAGGCACTTTAGATTTACGACTACACGAAAAAACCTTGTAAAAGTTTAACTTTTTGGGAATACAATACGATGAGTGAATTTTATTTAATTAATACTTAGAGGTAAGAAACAAAGTTAATAAAATTATGTAGTAGCAGATACAATTTGTTCTATTTCACAACCGCGAGGTCTATTCAGATTGAGGTCATTTCGGGTTAAATAAATTACTATTTGAATAGACCTTTTATAGTTCTAATCTATATACAAGTATCTTTCTCTGAGTTACGATGATATATGGTAGTTTTGTAACTTAACAGAACATTTGGTACATGCTTTCTTGTCCCAAATTCAAATAAAAGTTGTTCCCTGATGCAACTATGTATCTCTCGGACAGCTAAGCGGATACTAATGCCGCTTTCCTTGCGGAGTACCCTCGGAATTCAATTTTAAACTTATTGTTCCGGTGGAAAAGGAAAAACTTTTTTGCCTAACGAAAGGGCCTAACAAATTATACTACACACAAAAATAGGCCGTTTTGTACTGTGCAGCTTTATATAAATTGTTGCTCCAATCTCCATATTTGCCGTAGTCGTAGCATTAGCTCTACGGTGAATGTATTTCGTAGACCCTTGAAGCTACTACGATTGTTTACTACGAGTTGCTACGAGCCTTCGTGCATTCCGGTTTTCGAGCAAGCATTGCTATTTATACTTGAGTTTCGTATTAAAAGGCTGAATACTTAATTTCACCAATGAGAGTTGGAGGTTAAATTTGAAAATCTATATAAAATAACAAATTAAACGAAAGTTCGTTTGCTCTACTCTAGGGCAAATTTATAATGTAGTAAGTACTTTATTGTATAAAATCTGGATTTAATCACTATTGGTCGGAGCTGGATACCAGCCAACGTAATCGTAATTGAATTTTTCGTATAGTACCTCCTCACCCGTCACCCGGTGTCACGACACCTTATTTATCGTCTTAGAGAAATGACGCTACAGTGGAACACACGACACAGACAAGTGATATAAGCATACAATCAATATAGACCTTCCTTTAAATTGGCTTTGCAGCAGTCGGGTAAAAATAGTTATTTGTGTTCCAATGTGGCAAAGTTTTTGTTTAAGCCCTCGTGCTGATAATAACCGAGAAATGAAAGATACCAAAATTTTACCATAAATAAACGGAGCTAGTGAAAGAAGTGGAATCTTGGTAAGGTTAAACAAACTTTGGTACCGAGTGAAATACAAAAATGTTCACAACAGTAACGCGAGGAACACATTAGCTGTAAAAGATTAATTTTGTACAGAATGGAGAACCTTGACGAGGAAACGAGGAAGAAGAAAAAACAAACATTAAGAATCCAATTCAAATGAATGTAATTGATTTTATATCATTCAACATACATTATTATTGTTATTTCATAACTTAACAGTTCATCTTATCTACGAGCCAACGCGAGGAAACAACAAAAAATGCATTAAACTACTTTGCCGCTGAGCTCTCTTCACTACTTTTAGTAGTAATAAAGAGAGCTTTTATGACTTTTAGCTGTAGCTTTTTCAAGCGAGTGTGATGAAAAACATTTTATTTCTACATATTTGTATATAGCTTTTGTGCTTCGTCAATAATTCCACTGTTTTCGGTTGATACAACCAGCGCTAAATATGTAATGTGAGTCGAAGGAGCTTTGTAGCCATCTTACTCATAATATTTCACAAAAAACTAAGTTTCTAATTCAAGTAACTAAGCGTGTAATCCTAGAAATATTATTTTCCTTGGTACTTTTTGTTTTCGTTATCTAAATCTCTCTAAAACAAGAATGAAAAACTTAAGAAGAAACCATTAAAAAGTGCTTAGGTAACTGATTGTTTTCAAGTAAAACTTGCAGTAGTTGATCACTTGCCTTGAAATCATTAGGAGCATGTTTTACACTAATGACTTTTTGATTGGTCTCGTGTTAACGTACTCGCGTACAGGCATATTAAACTGACCTACCTTAGTTAAAAGAGTTATTTTTTGGCAAAATTAAATTTTTTGGCGAGATTTAGTTAAATTACATTAATAATACATACGTATAAATCGGAAAGGACTGGATTGGAAACAGATATTTTGGTGGTTGGTTGATCGAATTTTCTTATACCTTTAAAAGAGAAATTCATGTATATATATTTATTTATATATTTCGTGGATCTCGGAAACGGCTCTAATGATTTTATACGTTTTCCGAGCAAAGCTCGATCTCCCAGATATTGTTATGTAAAACTATATCACTATGTACACCTTATAAAACAAAGTCCCCCGTCGAGTCTGTCTTTCCGTGTCTGTCTGCCGAGTTCGCGATAAACTCAAAAATTACTGAACGGATTTTCATGCTGTTTTCACTTATCAATAGAGTGATTCTTGAGGAAGGTTTAAGTGTATTAAAAGAGGTTTTGTGTAACTCGTGTGAAGCCGGCGCGGGTCGCTAGTAACAAAACAAGCCGAAATGCGGCAGCTAGCGTGTATGGTGAAGTAAAACTCCTGTATTATATTCTGGCAACGCCCTGTTGCTCGGTCACGCGACGTCCAATTGTGTAAATGACCATACATACATACAATACAGGTAAGTTTATACAAACCCAGTAATTCAGGAAGGCCTTGACAGTGGCCTGTTATAAATAAAATTCTTTGTTCTGTCGAAGGGAGTGAACGGCCTTAAAGCATTTCACAATTAAAACAAATTAGAACTTG
Organism: Cydia splendana; assembly: GCF_910591565.1. Lineage (NCBI taxonomy): Eukaryota > Metazoa > Arthropoda > Insecta > Lepidoptera > Tortricidae > Cydia > Cydia splendana. Next base: position 29,969,181 of record NC_085960.1, on the reverse strand, counting down.
GCTTGTAATATAGAATAATAGGGAATAATTATCCTTTGTCTATGCTTATACTTTATGAAATGAGATTCGAGATAGGGATAGAAGTAATTGATCCCTGCTGATATTATAAATGCGATAGTAACTCCCCCTAACCCCTACCCCTAGAGTAAATTTCATTAGATTTTGTGACGAGCCTTCGCGTTTGCGTTATGTCTAATCTTGTATGGGATTTTGAACAGCGCCGCGGGACGTTTTGGAAACTCAAAATCCCATACAGAATGACACTTAACGCAAACGCGTACGTCACGTCGTCGCGCTATCGAATGAGATGTACATAAGTACTCTATAAAATAAATAAAAATAAAATAAATAAATAAATAAATATTATAGGACATTCTTACACAGATTGACCAAGTCCCCCAGTAAGCTCAAGAAGGCTTGTGTTGAGGGTACTCAGACAACGATATATATAATATATAAATACTTAAATACATAGAAAACAACCATGACTCAGAAACAAATATCTGTGTCATCACACAAATAAATGCCCTTACTGGGATTCGAACCCAGGACCATCGGCTTCACAGGCAGGGTCACTACCCACTAGGCCAGACCGGTCGTAAGGGTAATGTATGTCTGTTCCCTCTTCACGCTTAAACCGCTTAACCGATTTAGATGACATTTGGCATGGGGTATTTTGAGGTAGGAAATAGAATAGTTTTTATCAATCATCATCATCAATCAGACGAGATCGCGGGCAGAAGCTAGTTATGATATAAATTGAGACTGGATTTATAGATAACAATCAGAACTGTTCTAGAATAGAATTGTTTCTAACCGGGTGCTGCAACACGTGCCGTGCCGAAGCCAAGGGGCCAATTCGAATGTACCCTTGATAACAAAACGATATTCTAAATGATGTCACTTAGTTGTCAATCGTGCGTTTGATTCACTCGCACTTGTTCGTACATGCAAAGAGAATAGAGTGTATAGAGAGTCACTGTCATGGTAAATTATGTAGCCACAGTACATTTACTGCCATCTTTAGGCCAAAGGTATGGAGCAATCTTTTCGAACGATGGCGCCATAACCTTTGGCCTACTGTGGAATAGATGGCGTTAATTTAAATATTAAAAAATTAACACATATCCGTGAAAGAATAAGGATCAAAGTCAAATGGCGTTCTAACAGATTTAATCTCCTGTCGAAAGATGGCAGTAAATTTACTGTGGCTATATAATTTACTTGACAATCCGTCTCTATTTCAAATTCTCTTTGGTTAACGCGAGCGAGACGCACGCGCGAGTGATAACTAATATCACTTAGGTATCGTTTTGATGTTAAGTGTGGGTTGGCCTCTCTGTAATTTTCGTTGCAATATCCCGAATAGGTGGTACTCGTAAAACGGTATATTTTACAGATGCTTTCGGCTCCGTACGTGTATTCCTCCATAGCGATTGTGCTGGCGATAAATAAGCAGAGCAAGTGTTAACGACAGCTGACCTAGTTCGAGCAAGGTGCACCAGGTTTTGATACCTTAGCTTGCCGAGGAATCACATGTTATTAATGTTATTATACAGCGCAATAATTGTTAAGTAACTAATTATACATGTATATATATATGAGACGGGTCACTTCTGGATGAGATTAGCTCAGGACCGGGACAAGTGGCATACTAGAAGAGAGGCATATGCTCAGCAGTGGGCGATAAAGGGCTGATATGATGATGATGATGCATATGAGACGGCCTGAAGAGCCAGAAATAGTACACGGGTGTAGTACACGAGAAGTAAAAATAAAATAAAAAGCTTTCAAATTTAAATATTAACTACCGCTACCAAATGGCAATTTGCTGACGGTCATTCTCAAAAAATATGTCTTCGGTCTAATCGCCGTGACCCATATATTTTTGAACAAATTGTGTGAAAGAAATGTGAGAATGACCCCTGACAGGTGTGACTGAGTGGTGTTATGTGAATATGTTCGTGCATATTTTACATTCCTTTTTCTCACCAGGCATATTACATACATCTGCTTATGCTAAGCGAATAACTAAGTATATGGCTAGTTATTTCCTAACCAGTTTTCCTTTTAGGTGCATTCGGGTAACTTCGAAAGCCGAGTAATTTTGAAAATAGCAAATATCTATAAAAACGGAAGCACTTAATACTGTAGCAACATTTCCACATTTCCACATTTCTAGCAAATAAATTTCTATTTCTATTTCTATTTTTTTTCAACACTTACCGTAAAATGGGGTGAGTAGGCGCAAAACTGACATTCAAACCTCGATAACATTTTATTTTTACATGTGCAAACTGAATGGTGTATATAATAAGTGTTCCGGACGTTTGTATTTTATTTTGAAAACCCACCTCATCCCGTAGTCCCTCGTATTTGGGGTGAGTTAGATTTTCATACAAAGGTGATTTTGGAAGATTTTTGGATAGTTTTTTTTTTATTATGAGTATTACAATAGCTCCATTTTAAATTGGAATAGCCTATAAAAACCCATCTCACCCCCCTTTCAAACCTTCTCTCCCCATTCATAACCCAACTCTCCCCGCAAACCCTACTCACCCCATTTTACGGTACCTACGCTAAATAATGCAACGCTTATACCAAGGCAACTTGCTTATTGTTGCTACAGTAGATGCTTCTCTGAAAATTACCGAGCTTTCAAAGTTACCCAATGCATCTTATATCTTCTTCTTCCTCGTTCGCTCATTGCTGAGGATCGAGATTCGAGATCACATGTGATATGTCTCTATTTTGTGCGGTCATAAGCCATGTGGACTGTCGCCAACCGACCTCTTCACAGCGATCGACCATCCCATACGAGCCCCACCCCCAGTTTGCCATTTATTCGGCCTAAAATCATATATCTCTCCACATCATGCATTGGAGACCGCATAACATGCCCGAAGAATTTAATGGGTCGCTCATGGCATGTTGTGGAGAGCCGAGCGTCTTATATATAAACTTTATATCGGGTCGTCTAACGAGATGCGCTAGGCAAGTGATCAGAATAGCGGTAATTTATTAAGGTTTGCTGAACGCCCGGACGGAGCGGTCACCGACTAACGAAGCAGGGAATAAAACGACACACCAATTTACTATACAACGACACTTTTAGAGAAAGACACGTTCGATAGAATAGTGCCAATGAAACCGTGAATTTATTTCACAGTTTCAGTGCCACGTTGTAGGATGTTTATAATAAGAAAATAAGGTGAATTAAATATGATACTGGCTGGGATTATGGAAAATAAATAAACTTGATAATAATGACAATGAACATTGCTACCAAACTATTTTTATTATTGTGACCGTGTTACCAACAGCCTTATCTTAATTTTGATGTATTTTTGAAGTAAAAATTTAAAAAAATTGTATGTAGGTACTTAATATTATTAGTTTCGTAAATTAGATGCTAGAAATCACAATCAAATTATCCGGTGCAACAGTTTTTTTTCAAATCGTCCTAATACAACATACCTAACGCACCTCGCTGACACCAATATACTTATATGTATGGACGAGATAGGTAATAGCTACATAAGTACCGTGAGTGATTTTTTCACGAGTAATGAATGTTGATCGTAAAATGAAAATTATGAAAATCGCCGAGAAGACACATTCTTAGAAATTAAGCCGCCAAACTGCGACTTTTACGAAAACTTTAAGTTATATTTTAAAACAAACATTTATAAGAACTCTCATAAACATCACAGATAAATCTAGACAAACAAGTGACCTTATCTCTCAAGCTATCTACCGAACAACCCCAGCGACACTCCAAGTTATCAAATACCCTCCGCGTCCTGCATAAAACAACGAAATGAAATCTCCCTGAAACATGAGAGGATATTCATACAGTTGTTGTGGCGATATGTATCTATTAAACCCAGGACTTGTATATAAAAGGGAGATGTATCTTTATATACTCGCAAGTACGTGAACCCATTACCACGTAGGACGTAAAATACGACATAAATGTGGGAGTTACGACGCAGTCCGCTCTATTGCCCATATAATGTGTCGCGATAAATTGAAATTGGCATTCCTCACCTACGTACTGATTGTGTTTTTTATTGGTCTCAATTGATGTCGCCAATAAATGGATTATTATGGACGCATTCACTGCTGGACACGATTGACCGTAGGTAAAGTTAACGTTATATACTTCTTGCATGCAATTAACCGTGATTGTACGCCACATAATAATTATAATAACGCAGGAGGCAGGAAATTTATTCTGATTGTTGTAACATATTCATCTGGATTTCTTATGGATATGATCTGTCAGTATTAAAAGTGACATCACACAGTGACATTTTATCCACCAGAAACGAATAATCTGTTCTTACAATCTGATTATCTCCAGAACTTAAAAACTTGCTTCCAATGATACGTTTTACTGTTTAATTTTGAAACACAACAAACCTATACAATGCAGTCATTGTCTTTGAGTTTTAAGAAACGAAAAAAAAATCACAAACGTCTTTTGTTTTTTCTATTTAGATCTTTTCCTTTATTGGCGCCCAACGTGGGGCACAATTATTTGCATATATTAATTTTCGCTTGATTTGTTGCTGAAATACAGTAAAAGCCACATAATGCAATTTTTCATGTATAGTACGCCTTTTTACCTTGGTCCCTGCAACTAATTTTCAAAAAATGTCTACTGCTATTGCGCGTTCCCGCTTGACACACGCCTTTGGCGTGGTCTCTTCACATTCTTCTTAAAAGTACTGTATTGCTTGATATTACCCAAAAAAGAACTATATTTAGCGCTACAACTACACGTCTTAAGGTACGTATTATGACAACAGCCCTTTTATTTAGTACCGTGTGTGTGTAGTGTAGTGTGTGTAGTGGATAACACACAATTAATCAATGTTCCAAGCACTATTGACAAATCTCTGATTTCTTCGTATTGCTAATGGGTAGGAACGTGCGATGGGTTTGGTATATACATTCGATAATAACCTTAAATTTAGACGTCCTGTGACTTGACTTTAGCTGATGCTCGGAATGCATGGGGTAGGTACTATTTTTATGTATGTACTATAAGAAAATCTAATTGATTTCACTCAAACTGTATTTCTAACTACGTTCTAGCGTCTGCTTAAACATAACCGAATATTAAGTAATGGAATGTGCTTATGAATAAATCTAATATAAAATGGGATTGCGGTAGGATTCGCTGTATCTTGACTCTTAAACGAATAAAATACTTGGTAAAGTAAGATTGCACATCGCCGTATAAGCCCGCAACATCTATTAATAGCTTGGAGGATATTAATAGGCGCAAACTCTGGGCACGTATGAATATTAAATGAAGCTAGCCTGATTTCGAACTTATTTGTTCTGAACTTCGTCAGAAGTTGTGTTATCATGGAAAGGGTCGTGGGTGGGTAAGCCATACCATTTACGGATTCTGCGAAAAGTAATTCAATCTTTTTTTTTACGAATCTTTAGTGTCTAATCCACGTGTTTTGTGTAGGCTGCAGGATCTCGTTTAGGTAATAAATAAACGATTAGACACGTATAAAACGAAAGGTAATATTGATACATATTTTTTTACGTAAGTATACAAATATCGCTCAACATACAACATATATGTTGAGCGATATATTTTGGCCTTTTCTGAATAGGTACCGAAATATCATAATCACTTGTCGACCTGTCAAAAAGATTTATTTCGTAATTCGTTTAGACGCTATACGAAACGAAGTATTTGCTTCCTTGTGGAGTCTGTATAACTACACAAGTGATTTTTAACAGGGTGATAATTTGCTATCCGAACGATTATCCTCTAAAAATACTCTTTAACGATGTCAGTAAAATATACATAGACACATTAGAAACGCTTAACTCATAACACCCTTATACTCGTACTTAACAATGTGAGAATTAGCAACATATTCATACGACAGATGTGCATAATTTACTATGTGTGCTTATTTGTGGTAAACATGTCTACCTTACGCAGATACACATATGATGTAAGCAGATTAGAAGATTAAGATCGGCCCTAGGACCATATTCTCGTGCGTGCATTTGACGTATCGAAATGATATTAAAAATGTCTCGTTTGAGTTCGCTCGCTCTAGATGCTTAGTTACATTTATGTGAATGCTTCTTATTGAATTGGTGTTACGAGTATATTGGTATTACATTCTGAATGTATTTAAGTCTATTCTGTGATGCGAGTCACGGGTATTCCGGTACATAATTAGTGAGTGACCTACGTAAATATATAATAATATGAAGATAGAAGTTAGTTCACTAGCACCAAGAGGGTGAGACACATCTTGGACATTCATACACTCAAGAATAAAGAAAACGATTTCTTTTTAGGGAAATTTCTCAAGGAAAATATTTTTTTTTTTCAATATTGAATAGGTAGTGATCAATCCATTATCCAAATATATGGAACCTTTACCTATTTATGAGAAAAAGAAGAATAAATTAAAAGTTAGTTTTTGGTTAATCGACCATTCGGTTTAGTCGACAAAATGCTACTTTATTTATCTACACCTATGTTAAATCAAGTAACTTTCTCAAGGACACCTGTATTCTAATTTACTCGATTTCGGAGATAATCAATCTTCTTCTTCTTCTCCTAAGCTTTTTTCCCATCATCTGGGGTCAGCTCTCCTTGTCTGTCTTTTCCATTTTTCCCTATCCTGCGCTGTTGCTGCGTCCATCTCGGTCTCCTTCAGATCTCTCTGGACCGTCGTTAGCCAGGTGGCGGGGGGTCTTCCGCGGCGACGCGTCGTGGTGGGTAGGCTTAGCGCTACGTTTACCATGTGGTCTGTAGGGCGGCGGAGTATATGGCCATACCATCGCAAGCGACGTTCCTTGACCTTGTCAATGATGGGAGCGAATCAATAATTTATTTTTTTCAGAAAAGGCACGAGCTTGTACACATGCCTTACACGTGATACAGGGTGAAATGTTGTTGCATTCCTAACGTCTAATGAACGCCCCTCGTGAGTTCTAACTGTATTACAAATATTGGTTTTCGTAGCTCCTAGTGCTCCTACACGATAGTCTGCTTGTAAGCAAATACACATATGTACAGTTATACCTACATATGTATGTGTAACATCGACATTGAATATTCAAGGAAAATACTAACCTACCAATCAAATAGTCAACCCTATCATTTAGTTTAGTGTAAGTAGTATTTATAATATCATTAATTTAGTTGTAGGTACTTATGATGAATACCAAAATAAGTTTCAATGTCAAATAAGGTAAGTGTTAATAAGGTATTTTTATTTTTTCTTACCTTTGATATGAACTTGCAATTTTGTTCATGGTACTACGAGTAGCGAACATGGACGCAAAATTTGAACCCATTCACACTTATCTATAAAAGTATGAAATTTTGAAAGAAAACAAGCTTAAGGGCCTTGCCGGGCCTTGTTTGGCGTATGCATACCTGCATACGCCAAACAAGGCCCGGCAAGGCCCTTAAGCTTGTGTTTTATTTGTAAATGTTATCAATTTCATTATTCAATAGATTTATTTCGTAGGTAACATGGGATTCCAAGAATAGCTAATCTGTTAATCCTACCAATATTACCCAAAAACACTTGTTTGTTTTAAATTTGTGTTACATGGCACAAAATGGACCATCTCTGGACTGGACTTGGTACCAAAAAAGCCATTTGAAATAAAAATACTGTAAAAACATTAGGAAATATTCAACACTACCCCCTAGATTTCCGCTGAACCGTTTGCAGCCGGAAATATGGCAGGAACTTTTAAAATATTCTCACGCGAGTTTTACTGAATACTAATAATGAAGCTATTTTAATATGGAATAGTTTTCACAGGCTACTGACTTGATGAGCTTTTTTCATATTATAATATTTTCAGCATACTTTCGATAAAAAGTCTACAGGAGTGCTAAAGTGTTTTCGAGTTCTCGAATTGAAGTGCATGACTTTAATTTGGTGAAATGGTGTATAGAACCGCAACATCATGAAAATATCAATTAACATAATTTAATGTACTTTACAATGAAGTAATTTATTCAAAACGGTCTGGTTTTCATAAAACAGATCTGTATTTATTACCAAATGATTTATATCTCTAGATCGCCATTTATATAGAAAATTTTGGCATATCACTAGCAGCAGTTTAAACAATTCTATGCGCATACTCGTAGCTATAAATTACTTTTAAACTGCATTTCATTTTAAATATTTGACTAAAAATGATCAATGTATCATCTAATTATTGCAACCGGGCATCTCCCAATGTCAAAGTTGTAAACACAACCTAACTTTATTGTACTAAAGTTGAATTTAAATTGAATAGCAATAGCGACCCGAGTATGCCGAAGCTATCGACTTGGTATGCAGCTCAGGTAGGCCCTTACTAGCCATGACGTATTCACAGAGGCTGCGCGAACGCGGGCAAATAGTTAACCTGCACCAGTATTGTAATACACTTTCAAGATATATTATTATTTTATATCGATATCTTAAAACCGGGTTCACTAACCCTTCCCTTCACTAACCCTTTGTCACTACAAAGGAGGCTTCTATGATCAAGCGAACATCTTCAAGTCTTAAGGTTATAAGTAGAGCGGTAGTTTTAACCCTTTACCTACGGGCTATTAAATCGCTCCGTCACCGCCCAATACGGGCATGTTTTGGCGAGAGTCAGCGGTTAGGCATAATTTCACTTACTTGTAACTTTTGAAGTATTACAGCTACACACTTGAAACTTCACACACACAATAAGTATAATGTGTTTAATCAATAAATAATCACTTGGAGTAATAATATTCACTTGTTTTTCTGCTATCAAGCAATATACCAGTCACTAAGAAATTGAAGATTTTTAAGTTACTACTCGCGGATTTCACAAGTTTACGTTTAAGAACATTAGTTTATAATATACTTAACACAAATAAACACTTAAATAACGATAATTATGAAAATAATGCATAAATATCAATCACAAAAAACGTTGCACTAAAACAATTTGCCACTTATGGAAAATAGTGATGTGCGTCTATCGACGCATTTGTCGATATATCGATAACCTAGTAAATGTAAAACTGAAATTTAACAAGTTATGATTGTGGTGAAATTATTATTAGGTACAATAGCACCTAATAATGATTTTATAACATGTTAAATTCCAATATTTTAACCAAAAACGGTAAAAAAACACTAAAAATAACACTCCAAACACTCCCCCGCCATACTCTCATATCGACAACAAGTCGATGAAATTTGAAAACAACACTATTGTCCGCCATATTGAATTCAATTATTAGCACCTCTGCAGTACGGGTGTCAACTCCAGTTGCCAGCAAAAAAGCGGTAATTTTAAAATTATGTTAATGTCAGAGCCATCTACCGAAATATTATGATATTTTTTTCTTTGTATCTATACTAATCACAGTGCATAATGTGACCGCTATTACCAAGCCACAAGGTCTCGTTTTGTTTAAAAAAAATGTTGAACACGACCATTACTTCGATCAACTATAGTTGACACCCGTACTGCAGCGGTGTTGCCTTACTGGCAACTCTGGTTGACACCCGTAGGTAAAGGGTTAAATGAAAAGGGTTTCATACGGGTTAAAGAGTTATTGGGTAAAGGGTAATTGAACTGACAAGATAATTCTACTATTGGAGATGTAAGTGGACAGTTGTCTAATATGCACTATTGTAAGACGGCGAGCTTCAAGAAGGAAAAGACTCAGGAACTTTAATATCTTTTATTTACTGTAATAACTAACAATTACTATTAAGACTATTTATGCTATCAGCTCACAAAATTTCAGTTATAATTTTAGTAACCAACAAGCGTGGCGTCTGTCTCTGCCAACGTCTACTGTCTCTCTCTAAAACTCTAAATTCCCGCCGGCCGGCGTCAGCGGACGGTGCCTCAAACTATGGCGCCACTGTGACGTATGCGTTGGCGGAGACTAGAATATCGATAACAATTCAAATACTAATTAAATTATTACGAACATCAATACATTACCAAATTAATGATAAATCTTAGTATATTAAAAGAGTAATTCTAACAATTCGGCCATCCGCAACATGTACACGCCCCGTGTACAAGAGAAGTAAATTGAGCCATTGATCAATATCACAAAATCATTCCTAACAGGCCGCCACAATATATAATATTACATAGCTATAATCTTTTACATTTTGATGTTATACGCATATCTAAATAAAATATTATTATATAACCTTATGAAACCGCAATAAATTTATCTAACCACGAAATTAGTGGTACAAGTCGCTACTACCTTGAAACCACCTCAATCATGGCGCAGTCCAAGTCTCGTCTACCTTGAGCCTGCCCCTACTGACTCTATATAAAACTATCAAATGCGGTACAAGTCACTTCTACGTTAAAACCGCAACAAACTTATTTAACCACGAAGTTAGTGGTACAAGTCGCTACTACCTTGAAACCACCTCAATCATGGCGCAGTCCAAGTCTCGTCTACCTTGAGCCTGCCCCTAGTGACTCTATATAAAACTATCAAATGCGGTACAAGTCGCTTCTACCTTAAAACCGCAATAAGCTTATTTAACCACGAAGTTAGTGGTACAAGTCGCTACTACCTTGAAACCACCTCAATCATGGCGCAGTCCAAGTCTCGTCTACCTTGAGCCTGCTCCTACTGACTATACAAACTTTTCAAATGCGGTACAAGTCGCTTCTACCTTGAAACCGCAACAAACTTATCTAACACTACACAAGTTAGTGGTACAAGTCGCTACTACCTTGAAACCACCTCAATCATGGCGCAGTCCAAGTCTCGTCTACCTTGAGCCTGCTCCTACTGATTCTATATAAACTTTTCAAATGCAGTACAAGTCGCGTATTTCCTCTTATCTGTCTTAAACATATATACGACATTCACTGATTCTCGATTCTGTAACAATATTAACCTTTTAGACGCCAATATATCCGCACCGTGGGTTCAACGCCAAAGACCGATTAATCGGTCACATATCACAGAGCAACATAGACCTACGTGCATATGCATAAAGTTCAATATCAGTTTTGACACTTCGGTGATGTGGCGTGAGCGTGACAGCTTTTGTGTTTGACACGGCGTCGAAAAAGTTAATAATACTTTAAATCTCTAAATCCGGGCTTTGTACAGTACAATATAACATAACATAACTGTCAGAGTCCCCCAGAGAGTTGAAAACATGCAATGACTGAATATTATAAAAGTGTCTTTGCGATGACTGCAAAGTTCCTCACAAAACGTCAAAAGAAACTACGATACAAAAGCCTACAAACTGCCTTGTACTGTATTATTGCGATGTTGATATAAATCCTGTACCCCCTGTATTTCACAAACACCTAGTATACATCTCTAAGTTTAATTCAAACCCAAGATAATCTACACTTCCACTTTGTGTTTAAGTGTCAGTACCGCATTTATAATAATTTTAGAACCAATCCTATAATAATACTATTATAAATACTTAGATATTGCAACATTTTGCATATAAACTGACGTTAGTTTACTAGCAAAGCAAGGCACTGTCTTTGTTTGTATAATTTGCTAGCTGTGCTTTACACTGAGATCATACCCAGATATGATGACCATATTAAAAGTAAAAACCGGCCCATACATATAATTCCTAGCAAACATGTGCACCAACGAACTGGCTCACTTCGTACTGCCCGTAAGAAGTAATTAATATAAATATAAAAGTCGATGGATCATACGTAGGGAAGGAACGTCAAGGGCGCGTTAAGGCCTGTGTACATCGGATGTGCGTACGTAGACACGCGCTCTGGCCTTTATTGGCCTTAGGCCCGGAGTTATTGGCCAAATTCGAATTTCTCATCGGGAATCGCCAAAGTTTGTATACCACGCCTATTATTATCATCAGTCTTTTTCGGTTTAAAGGTCTTTATTACTCAAAAGAATGACAATTATTCACATAAAATAAGAATATTCACAACAATCAACTACAAAATTAAATTAGTGAGCAAAATATTAAGTATAATCGTGCCCCGCTAGTAAGTAAACGAACAGATTGCGCGAATGTAAAGAAAAGAGTATGGAAGTGGCTAAATAAGTGCATGCATTCAACTACGCTCCGGGTGTGGAGAAGGTGTTTTTATTGTACTTATCTTCATTTATTTATTTATTTTGGTACTGAAATAGATGTCAAATATTAAATAAAAAGTGACGAAGCCCTCCAGAGTGGTAAAGGCCGGATACAGTAGTGGACTACTTTAAAAAAAACACAAATCAAAATATTACTTAAATAAAATGTTCCCAAAGTTGTGTATTGAGGTAAGTACTATTTGCAGCTTAAGTAAATAAGTTTTTATATTACTAATTTATACAAATTATATCGTTTAATTATTTACTAAGTATTAATCAGAAAGAACACCTTTCGAGATATGAAGGCATAATTACTGCTTATGCTTACTATCCTTTTGTACTACGAGTTGGACAAGTTAGAATTATATTGCTCGATGTTTCCTCGCTCCCGAACTCAAAAAACACTCGCAAGCTATTTAACCAACATCATTATATATTAAATATATTATTCGCTTAAATGTATTAGGTAGGTACTTAGCTAATTTTGTATCAGTCACTTTTACACGTACGCGGTTATGATGTTTTGATAGTGTCAAAGTTCTTATTGTTATTTGTCCGACAATTTTCGGTGGAGTGACCATGACGCATGCATTTGCCACATTTTAATACAGGTTTAGGACACTGGGATTTATAATGACCGTCTTCTAAACAATTGAAGCACTTTATCGATTTATCACTACTATTGGGTATGCTCTTATTATTATTACCTAAATCTGATTTAACCTCGGTCCTAGCTTTAGCCTTTTGATCGCCATACGCACTATTCTTGGCGCTCTTTAAGAAAGGTAACAACTGATCTGGACTACCGAAACGAGCCGCCTCAGCCCCTAAGCGGACACTACGATCATCTATGCCGAACACTAAACAATCAACGGCTTTCTTGCCAGTAATACCGCAACGGTTTAGCAACATTATCTTGTCATAAAAATATTCCTCTAACGAATCATTAAACCTAGCACGCTTTGCGAGCATTGTCGTAAGTAACTGTCCATGATTATCATCGCTAGGAAATGCTAGTTTTAATTTATCCTGCCATTCTGGCCAGGAAAACATAACAGTCGAGAGGCCAGCGTACCACTTTTGAGCTAAACCTTTAAGTTTTGGTAACGCAAAGTGAACGGTTTGACGATCGTTCCAGTTATATATAACTGCGCATTCGTTCACTTTGTGTATCCTCATCGCGATTGTTTGTTCCTTACAAGATGGATCAAATTCTGGTATTGTATTTTGATTCGACAATTTTTCATTAGAACCCTTATCACCAATGGTACGCAAAGCCTCTACTAGTTGTAAAATTGTAACATTATTACTGGGAACAGGCAGAGTACTCGGAGACTCCCGTACAGGTCCGCTCTCGCGTACAGGTCCGCTCTCGCGTCGGCCCCCTTGTAGCGAGGATGACACGGCCGCAGCCCTGCTGTGAGCCCATCGTCTCTCGCTACGCTGCCGCTGGCCGCGCGAGCGAGACCTGCTTGGACGACCGTGCCCCCGGTGACTGCTACGGCTGCGTGTCCGACGCCTGTCGCAGCCATCGCTGCGGGACCGGCGTCTGCTGGCACGCTCCCGTGTCCGCTGACTGCTCCGGCTGCGCTGCCGTCGCGTGCCGCCACGTTGACTGCGCGAACGGTAGTTACTGGCTCGGTCGCGTGTCCGACGTTTGCTTCGACTAATACGCGAGCGACCACCTCCTCGTCTTTCTCCATGCCTGGTCCTGCTGCGTGACTGGTGCTCACCAGAAGGTGGCGTCGTCAGTACACGCGACCTTCTCTGCTCGTGCTCCATTTCCTGAAATATACATTTCTAGCACAAATTTCTGTCTTTGAACCAACATAAAAACGACGGTGGCATGAAGCAACAAGCATTATAAGAGATACACCACAAAACCCAACATACACGGCATAGAGTAACAGTTTTATTTAGTACTACTACGTAGGTAATTATATAAGTATATGTATGTAGTCATATGTAAAATACAAGAAACCCATACACAGAAAAATGATTTAGTAGTTCAAAACAATTCCATAGTGTATATAACATAATTAATGTATTAATATTAGCAAGAAATATCATATTATATCAGATTTAATTGAATAAATAACTGTTTGTAAATAAACAAGAATTTATCCCTGTTTAACAACCTTGCTTTTTGTTTCGTAATCAAACACAAAAAACTTCAATACTTGTATTGTAAATTGCCGTTAAAAATAATAAGAATAATAAAGCAAAAAGTGCAAAGAGAGAGAAAAAAATACGGCTCATTTTACACCTAATATACTATTTACTAAGTTCCATCAAATACCATAATAAATACACCATGTATAGTATACATTGTATGCAAAAGAAAAATAATGGTAACAATAGTATAACTATAAAATATCAAATTGATTTGTATCTTTTATTTATCATATTTATATTTTTGCACTTATAAACAAGTCCGCCATTTTCACTATCATATAAGTATTGTGCAATAAAGTTTACGACATAAATAGATAGATAAACAAAAAGCATTAAAGTCGTAAACGCGTATACTGTTTTATTGATGGATTTAAAACCACTGAACACAATTTAAACCAAACTATTATCATAGAATCACACCAATACTTACTTACGTTTTATTATTTGTTCAAACCACTGGTTCGACTCAAGGAGTGGATACTTACAACTCCTTTACATCCCTTTCTTCTGAATTGTAAGACGGCGAGCTTCAAGAAGGAAAAGACTCAGGAACTTTAATATCTTTTATTTACTGTAATAACTAACAATTACTATTAAGACTATTTATGCTATCAGCTCACAAAATTTCAGTTATAATTTTAGTAACCAACAAGCGTGGCGTCTGTCTCTGCCAACGTCTACTGTCTCTCTCTAAAACTCTAAATTCCCGCCGGCCGGCGTCAGCGGACGGTGCCTCAAACTATGGCGCCACTGTGACGTATGCGTTGGCGGAGACTAGAATATCGATAACAATTCAAATACTAATTAAATTATTACGAACATCAATACATTACCAAATTAATGATAAATCTTAGTATATTAAAAGAGTAATTCTAACACTATGGCTTCCAAGACCTTAGAAATGGGAGTATTGAAATAGAGCGAAATTCTTTAAGTAATAAAGGGTTGGGTGATTTCGGGAGAGGGATAACGACGACACTAATTCCGTTCCCCAATACACAAAGTGGTCACACACCGGATAATCTAGCTACAATAGGCACAGTATGTAGTTGGTTTTCACAGTTGTAAGCGGCAGCGTCAAGCGGATTTTTATGGAGCGTTTTTTGTAGAGAGTCCTCTGTCCACTTGTTCTCGGCAAGCAATCAGAATGACACCGCTGAATCGCTGAGCCTTCTATCCATCGCTCGACCTAGTTCCTAAACTGCATCCTAAATCCGATTTTCTCGAATAAAATTGGGAACGAAACTTTTCTGAAACAATTTCCCTTCGTAAGTGAATAAACATATATTATGTTGTCCGGTCCTTCGAAAACCCTTACAAAGGTTCAAATATGAATAAGTATATACATATATGCTTCGAGCAATACGGAAGGGAGGCGGCATTCGCACTATTTCCCCTCTGCCGAGGTACAAGATTAGCGCGTCAATCTAATCTAGCGCGGGTAATAAAACTAGTTGCACTTGGATTTTTCACTAGACCGAGTCCAGACGCGCGCGTGAATACTGCTGCACAAAAATGCCTGTTTGCTCGGTTTTTTGTTATAAAAAGAGGTCGGGGACATCAAATTTACAAAAAGAAAGTGTTACATTTCACATGTAACATTTTTTTTTACATATCATACGTTTAATTACATTCAAACACAATTATTATATTTTAGTCTCATGTAATTGTTGGATTTATCGATTTTGCTCGCTCAGTACAAATTGCGGATCGGTCGAGCGACAAATCCGACTTCTCATCTCTCAGAATACAATAACATACTTCAACGAAATGTGTTAGTGTGCGTGTTGTGACACTTGTCACTCGTCCGTACACAAAAAGAGATCGAGGTTTGCAAGATTTGTCTTTGACGTGTGTCATTTTCTATGTATTTGTGTCGTCATTACAGATTGGATTTTGTATGTAAGTGTGTGAGAAGTGCGACTGTGTGCACCTTTCCCCCCGCGAAAAATGGCAGAAAGATTTGTACGGTGAGACATCGCTTGGGCCCCTCCCTTCCGATGTGTCGGAAGCCGGTGTTGCTCGAAGCATATATGTGTCTGTTAAAAATATCTACTTATGTATAGGTACTTAGTTACAAATAGTAATGGTAGTCTAAAGGCTAGTCTAATCGAATTTCACCGGACGTAAAAGTGCCCATCACACTAGCCGCTTTAAGGATGACTCACGCTAGACCGGGCCTTGCCCGGGCCGAAGCGTCCAACATGTCATTTTCTATGACGGCTAATCGGTGATCACGTAGTGCTTTCCATAGAAAACAATGTGCTGGAAGCTCCGGCCCGGCCCCGGCCCGTTTTAGCATGAGTCATCTTTTATGTTTCATAGCGATGAAAAACCCCCGGCACCCTGTCGTTTCAAAATCGAGAGGTTCGAAATTAAAATTATTTTATAGTGCTCCTTTTTTCTGACCGCAGCAAATTCTGCGGTGCCATTTAGGGCCACTTGCACCAGCCTACTAACCCGGGGTTAAGCGATTAAACCGTTAACCTAGTGTCAAATTGTACTGGTAACCATGGTAATTCCAGGTTTAACCGGTTAATCCCGGGTTAGTGGAATGGCGCCCTTTTGACCGATGGTCCTAGTTTATGCTTGTAAATTTGTAATTTTTATTTTTGTATCTATCTCAGCCTTCTAAACCGTTTGGTTGAGGTTCTTTGATGAACATCGCTTTAGTCCTGATCACGTCTACAAATCGTCGACTTTGTCACGGAATTTGGCATCCACGAAACTTGTAGCGCTTCTAAGATTAATAACTAGATAATCGTTTTTACGATACAAGTGCGAAAATTAAGAACATAAAATATTTGTAAAAAGGATGAAATAACTCAGACAAAACCTAAAAATACATTCGCATTGGTACTTAAATACGAATTGAACTTGTAGAATATATTAGTTGTAGTACTGGACTAAATTTGGGTGGTTTTACTTTAATGTGGGTACCTATGATTGTGTGTATAATACCTGTCAATCCATCATATCCACTCACATTTGTTCATGAAATGTACTAACTACCATGTCATTAAAGTCTTAGATAAATTTTGTCCATTGATTAATAGTTATTACTGAGGGTTACTGTTCAAATTCTTAATGTACTTTTAATTAGTGTACATCACACTTACCCTCCTTACTATTTCACATTTTAATATATAACCCCGTGTAAGCAAGAAAACCGTTAAACGAATGCACAGCCATTAATATCGAGAGAGTAATCGTTTAAAAACGATAAATCCAAAAAACTCCTAATACATAAATATTTACCTAATGCTTCCAACTTAGGTACGCAAACAGTAAAATCACTTTTATCATGCAACCTCAAAACACTATCACCTCACTTGCACTCTCACTCCACTAAGTTTTTGTCGGCAAGTTAGGGTCCACTTGTTGAAGGCATGGCGGGTGCTTGTACGTTCGCGCGCTCGGCGGAGCGTGGGCGACTGCGCTCGCCCCTATTCATTGAGGGGCGGCGTTACTACGGGTACTCGATTACAACTCGCATCCTTAGGATTTAGAGCCACCCCACACTAGTGTCTCCCGAGCGTTGGCGTCTAGTCAACTCTAACGGCTGCTGCTCGACGCAACGTTGGTGCAACTGCGCAAGTGCGCAGCGACGCCATTTTCCATAGCGCTGACTAAACACCGACGCTCAAAAGACGCTAGTGTGGGCTAAAACTCTTAGGGGCAACTATGTATCCTGTATGTGCAGTGGTTCTTAACCGGTGGTCCCTGGTAGCATCTGATGTGGTCCACGAATTCATAAACAGAACAACCCTTCGTTGATTCTTAATTTTCGCTAAAGGTTGTCGGGAAGAGATCGCTTTTTAGTTGCTGTATTAATTGAAATGTTTTCTGTATTGAGGTGTGCAATAAAGAGTATTTGTATTGTATTGTATTGGGCTGTATTCTTCATAGATACTATCTCACAAACAGCACCTTCGATAATTATTTGTTATCCTATATTAACTGATACCTGCTACACTTAAATGGCCTAGCCAATAAAAGAATATTATTGTTGCCGTTTATAAAGTTTTAAATAAATCTAAGTTGTATCTACTTGCATTAGCTCGAATTGGTCAAAAGCATGGTTGTCTAGTCATCGTTTAAAAAAAGATAAAGTAAAAGACTAGGCCCACTTGCACCATCCCACTAACCCGGGGTTAAGCGGTTAAACCGTTAACCTAGTGTCAAATTGTATGGGTAACCATGGCAACTCCAGATTTAACCGGTTAACCCCGGGTTAGTGGAATGGTGCAAGTGGGCCTAATAAAATAAAAGTATCGTGCGAAATGAATTAATTACGCAGTACTGCCAAAAATGTTGCCTAAAAACTGTATTTTCAGCAAAATCTAAAGAAGGCCGCTAAAGTGATCGAAAATCCGTGGTTCCCCGCGGCGGCCTGTAGGTGTGATACTCGTACTTTGTAACACGTCAGACACTCTTAAAATTATACTACAAAAATACTATTTTAGGAAGCTGAATGTGTTTGTTTTAAACATGAGGAAATTAATTAGAATAGAATAAAATGGAATAGAATAGAATGTATTCGTAAGCACAAACAAACGAGACAATACAATAATATAAAAGAAAACACAAAATAAGATTAAAGTGCCACGAAATGGCCGGATCTCAGCATGTTTCTGGTGGCTTCCAGCGCTGATCTTCCGATGAGACCATCAAGTGATAAGAATCGCTGAAGGTAACAGACAAGAAGATTAAAAAGATAAAAATAACATACAGGAAACAAATAGTTAAATAAGAAAAAATGCAGTTTGCCTACATATTTTTTGGTAAAATCTTACACAGATCAACCTGGCATGGCACTAAACTAAGCAATGCCTGTAAATACTATGGGCACTAGGCAACGATATATGCACATCTAAATAGATATTTACACACTTAGGTATAATCCATATTTAACTGAGGAACACACAGATAAATGCCCCTACCGGGATTGGAACTCGTGACCTCTTACTTCGTATTCAAGATGACTCGACGTCACGCCATATCCTTTTTTTTTTTTTTTTTTTTTTTTTTCTTTTTTAATAATAGAACACAAAGTACAGTGTTACCTATAATTAAAGTTTCGCCAAACTGTAAAACAGTTTGTTGGCGATGCGCTCAATTAAACTAAAAACAACAACAGTACTTAGGTAGGTAATAGGTATCATATAACAAATATCAACAACACACAACTGCCTTCCAGCCTGTAATAAACCCTATTTCGACGCAATGAGTACCTACGATCTATTTCAGGTCGAAATAGGGTTCATTATTGGATGCAGTTCATTAGTGCACGCAGGTGCGTGAGTAGTCTTTATTTACATAATTTTTAGAAGTTACTATTATTAAAATTATATTATAATTATGTTATGTATGTTAGTTTATTTGTAGTTTTAAATGCATTTGTTTGTTTTAAGACTAAGTTTTATGTATTTGAGATCTTATACTTATCTAGTAACAGTTTTTTGAGTTGTAATTTCAAACTGCCTATTCTTAACTTACTTTCGTCCAGCAATAATGGGTATTCATTATAAATCTTTGGAATAATATATTCTCTTGTTCTTTTTCCGTAGTAATTTTTAACTGAAGGTTGCAATAGCTTAATTATTTTAGTTGATCTAGTAGTACGTTTACTTATTCTTTTGTCCCCTTCTTCTTCCATTTCCTGGCTTTACGCCTCCTCTTAAGTAATCTGCGGTTCAGGGATTAAGATTAAAATCAGTGTTTACACAGCGCGCGGTAGGATACTTAGGCCCGACTTTAAGTGCAGTTAGAAGTACTTTACTTTTAAACTTCAGTATAGAGTCTCTTATGAGCTGTGAAGTTGCCTCGCTTCAAATAACCCTGCCCGTTTCAGGTTTAACAATTTGTTATGGGTTTCAACTGGTTTTGATAAGACCCAAATGAAAAAAAAACTAAATACATTGTCACTTTTATTCGATATCTTTAACTTTATTTAATTTAATGCACCACACTGCACCATGTCTGTTTTATCATATCAGCTGCCTTCTCGCCGATCATAATCGCTGGTGCGTTGGTGTGCGCTGCCGTTGGCCGGGGGATCACCCCCGAGTCTACCACCCTCAGCCCGTCGATCCCGTAAACTCGCAACTCGGGGTCCACCACCGCATTGGGGTCATTCGGTGGCCCCATCCGACACGTCGCTATCTGATGGTGAAGACTTATGAGAAGCGTCCTGATAGCACAATCCCAATAAGCATCCGATCCTGGCGCCTCATTCTTACACTGAGAATAATAAGCCAGATGCAACTGTCCACCATACTTCCTAAAAGGCTCTGATTGCCCTATTTGGATCACCGTCTTAACAGCTTCCTTCAAAGTCGCTAAATCCCGAGGATCGCTTAAGTAATTACCATGCATTATTGGATGAGAGAAGGGATTGGTATCACGAAGCTCTAAATAGCCTTTGGATTTTGGATGCAAAAGCATTGGAACGGCAGACCAAGTGTCGCGCCCATGCAAGGGAGCAAAGGCTTCGTTGTAAGTTTTGTCTTTAATTTTCCACGCTCTTCTAAGGAAAAGGCCATCATCTAAAGCTATGGAGCCTGCCATGGAAATTAGTTCAATATCAGGCACTTGCTCAGGATCATCCGACTGTGATGTTTTAATATATCCGATACCTTCAATCGAACCGATACTGGAAAGTGGCCCTTCGCCATATGTAAACCACTGTATTAAATTTTTCACTTGCAAAACTTTTGCAATCGTCAGACTTGCGTTGTTCCTGCTCAGTGGAAATACAATTCCTGGGAACGCTACGTGATCATACAACGTCCTTCCTACGGGCAAGTCTTTAATGACTGGTATTCCAAGGGACTCTAAATGCTTTTTAGGGCCGACTCCTGACAGCATGAGAAGTTGAGGTGAAGCGATGGGACCGGCTGATAGAATCACCTCTCTACGACACCTTACTGTGTATTTTCTTCCATTCCTGACGTATTCAACGCCGTAAGCTCTCTTGGTCTTAGGTTCAATGAGGACTTTAGTGACGGTCGTTGAGGGAAGGATGTGCAGGTTCCTCCTACGTTTGTGGCCATGAAGATAGGCTTTAGCGGCGGTGACACGATGTCCGTAGTGTGTAGTGGTTTGCACGTATCCGAAGCCAAAGCCGTCTGGTGAGTTATAGTCGACAGTTGGGTAGCCCATTTGCCTTCCAGCTTCCAAAAACGCCTCGACTAACCCAGTTCTGTAAACAGAATAAAATATTCACTGGGTATGCATTTCTTGATTTACAAAAATGAAAATGAGTGTCTCTGTCTGCGTGTCCAATTTCCAGATTACTCCGATGACAGACATTTTGAAATACATACTAATATGAATGCTAAATTGAAATTCACCTGAAAGACATATTCTCGACGTTAAGGGGGCCCTCTTCACCGTGGTATTTAGGGTGTTTAGGCAGCTTCCTCAGATCTGCCTTCTCAGCCTTCATGTAATAAGGCACGACATCTTTATATGACCTGAAATGCAATTAACATTTTTTTTTATTCTGCCCTCATAGGCATATCAATAACGAAAAAAATGGAATTTCAAGATAAAGAATTTAAGGTACGAGTATATATCTGCATAACATTGATATATACTGATACTGCATAACACAGTGTACGGATACTGTGTGTTGCGTGTCGTGCCGTGGACAATAAACATTAAACTTTAACGGGTAGCTGCAATTTCTTTGCCTACCCCTAACATTTTTATAAACTAATTTCGAGTAGTTCAGTGTTGTTTTATTTATATCTCCGTTGACATCATGGTATAATAATATACTCCGCCTGGTACTCTATTCCGAGATTCGCGTATGACCTAACTGACACGGGCCTACGTCATCATGCTGTTTACAGGTTCTCAAACTTTAAAATGTGGGAGAATTTTAATCAACGGTGAAAATTATTTTAACGGCATTAATTTTAAGTTATTCATGTAGAAACATAGTAAAATAAAACAAATCTAATGTATTAAATTAAACTTTATTTATCTATACAAGACAAACGTTTAAAAAACGAATTCACAGTTACACATTAATTACGAGTACCAAGCATACGACGTGAAAAGTTTGGAAAACACTGCGACTGCTGACACTGAGCGAGAAGGAAATAACAATTAACACGCGTTCGACAAGGATGACGGTCAGGGCATGAAGTTATCTAGATCCGAATTGTCAAATGTGACAGCGCTATCCTGTGTTGCCAGTAGTGTAAACAGAATTACCCGAACGTCTGAAATTTCTTTCGTGAATCGGAAGATATTGCTAACGAATAATTAAAAATGACGTGTTATTGTCAAATTTAAGATAAAATACATATAATTGAAAATTATAAAATTACAAAGAAATATTTTAACTTATTAACCATAGGTATAATGTACCCATGTAACATGTTATGTTGAAATAAATTGGCAATGTTATTGTGACGTAGGCCCGTGTCACTCTGGGAATAGAAGACCATGTTTTATTAGACCATGCGTTGACATTTTCTGGGACGTCAGTCTTTCCGTGACCACAGCTGATGCAACTCAGCTGAAATGTCGAAATTTAAGCTAAAAACAATGAAATTATATCGCGGTAGACCCGTTTGTGTAATTAAATATGTGTACAAAACGCGAGAGTTTAAAGTGTTATATTTCTAGTTGAGTTTAAGTATAAAAATATATATTATAAAGTACAAAAGCGCTGTGAACCGTTCCTTTCATCCTTTCTTACAAAAGGTGTGTGCCGGATATTTATGTAAGAAACCCTTTTTTCATAGGCGCGTTCCTTTGTCTTATTGAAATAACTTTAATGATGATTAATGCTCGAATGTTATAATTACACTGACATGTAATAGCAATTAATTACTTAAATTACTTATACATTACAATTATTTTCACATTTTAGATATAAATCACTTCCTGGTCTGACACAGCATTGATTAACATAGGAAATGTATCAGGGCAATTTGCATGCATTAGCTTACTATTACCCTGTGGAATGCGTACAAGTACCTACCTGACATGACATGGATTAAATTAAATCGGTAGTACTAGGTCTAGGCAGGTCTTGTGGGCATTAAGTTAGAGTAGATGGCCTATTTTATATAAAGTTTAACACTTTTGTTTTTTAATTTTGGAATTTCAATGTTATTTCTACTCAGAAGCACAAGCCCATTGAAAATTCCCATGATTTTTTTTTATCCTTCCATTGTGTTACCATTAGTATATAAGAAAGTCAACTTATAGTACCTAAGTTAAATAAAAAAAATCTCATACTTTTTAAACGTCAAACCAAATTGCACCCGTCAATCCGGGTTACCGAAGGGGTGCACCAAGGTACTGTGCTAAGTCCATACCACTTCTGCCTGGTGATGGATGCACTCACTGAACACTCACCACCCATAGTTCCCGTCGGCAGCGATCCTGTCCCAGTCCTGCGGCCGTCCGCGGGTGTATATCATGAAGTTGATGAGACTCGTGCCCCCCACAGCCTTGCCGCGGGGCCAGTAGCAGCGGTTGTTCTCGCTCGCTGAAGTTTAAATAATTCACTCACCACCCATAGTTCCCGTCGGCAGCGATCCTGTCCCAGTCCTGCGGCCGTCCGCGGGTGTATATCATGAAGTTGATGAGACTCGTGCCCCCCACAGCCTTGCCGCGGGGCCAGTAGCAGCGGTTGTTCTCGCTCCCTGAAGTTTAAATAAACACTCTTCAAGAGGAGGCTTACGCAATATTGTAGTTTAACATTTCACCATTTTTATACGTTTTAATCTAGGGCAAATATATTTACAAGGGCAGGCTCTAACCAAAACCTTATAAAAGATTAAATTTGGCTCGATATAAAAAAGATACAAAAACCTGTCTAATTTTCATTTATTTCAGTTGTAAATATATCGTTACCCGGTGTTTCGTAGCAGTATAATTTTAGTAAAAAATTGATAGCCGAGGGATCTGACGAGCAACATTTTTAACAGAAGTATATTTTTATTAGTTAGTATAGGAAAAATTCACCACTCGAACTTACCTGTTAAAGATAGAAAATTCTTACGGTTCTCTTTGGTTTTGTCTGTGTTTTTTTCTTTAATTTGTAATAATAATTAGCCTTAGAACTGCGACATTCAAGTAAATTAGTCACATTGCAGAAAGATATTCGAATTAATTTTGGACCATAATTGAGAGCATTTAGACTACCTACATATAGTTGGGTGGTTTTGCGGTACCTATACTCTGTATCTTTAGGTATTTACACGATCAAATAATGTCTGGTTAAAGTCAGGTCGTTCAGTGATCGATCCAGACGGTTTTGTATTTGGTTGGTTAATGTACAAATTGTTTTAAATACCTAAAGATACAGAGTATTACTGCATTTTTCCCAAATGTATAAAGTGATACATAATAATTATTACCTGTGCATATGCCAGGCTGCGGCTCCGCCTGGTACGGCCACGCATACTCAGAGATCGGCCACTGCGCCGCCAGCATGGGAACCTCGGTGAGCAGGCACTCCGGCTTCCCAGCCTCCAGCACCAGTACCATGGGTCGTGTCTTCTGCTTGTCTTCGGACAGGCGGGACGCCAGCGCCGACCCTGCTGAACCAGCGCCGACGACGATGTAGTCGTATTCGTCCAGCGGTTGGCTGTAACCTGAAAATACTCTATAGTTTTATTATCCTACTTACATGCGATGGTCGGATGACATTGCAAAAATCGCTGGCCAAAAGTGGACTCTAACAGCACAAGACAGATCTAACTGGCACTCTCTGGAGGAGGCCTTTACCCGAGAAGGGGTTCTTGCTTCGTAGGAATATGCATAGTATTTTAATTCAATTTTTAATTTAATATTTGTGAAAATAATGACATTTGATTAACTATCATAATTATAATGTTTTTTCCTCTTTAAACTTAATTTAAACTAAATAAGTTGACTTTGTACTAGTTTGCAAGAAATAAAAGGCTTTTTTATTTTTATTTTTTTATTTTATTTTTTTATTTTTATTTTTCTTTTTATTTTATTTATTTACCTGGAGTTAGCTTAACCTTTTGACCGCCAAAGACGTCAACTGACGCGCGCGGCTACAGCCCAATATTCAATCTCGCATTCCAGCAAGGTTCACGATAACGCGGCGCGCACGATACGAGTGACGTTCAAAAGGTTAAGATGTTCTTTTCATTTAAACCTTCTTACCGCTCAGTCATTTCGGCACATTTTGTGTATATTACCATTAAATAATTAGAATTACGCAACAAGTATATTTCGTATTTCTTAGACATAGTTAAAGTGCTACACAAAAGAATAACATCCACTTAAATTTCTGTTATAGTGGGAGAATAAAGTTACAAATAAGTATTTAAAAGTAAAAAAATTGAGATGAAAGCGAAATCGTCTACTATATTTAGACTGCTTTTCCACCACTGAAATTAAATGAAATAAACAAGTCATACACACATCAACCAGTTCTATTAAATATTTAGGGAGATCTTGTTCAATTAGACCAATTAAACATTATTCAATCAATCAACAGTTAATATCTATGAAAACCGTTTGTTGTATCTCAATAACACCTTCTAATAGCCCAGCCAAACTCAGTTGTGAAACCAGCAGACTTGAGTAGAGTAGAGTATACTTAATTGCTGTCAATGCTTTCTTTAGGTGCATTATTACATTTTTGTCTTGTCATATTATAACATCCACAAAATTATATATTGTAAAATTCAATAAGATTAGGTAATGTATAGCTCGTTAGTGGTTATTTAAATCTTGATGGTTAATTAGGGTCTCATTCAATATCTAGAACAGAAATTTTGGTCCACAGACTTTTTTTAAATCTCTGAATTACTGAATCTCTTAACTATCTCTCTACTGAAGTATTTTAAAATATAAATAATAACAATTATTTTTTTGTTAATCCACTATTTGGCTTTAACGACACCACACAACACCTTGGTAATAATTAAAATAAGTTGGGCGAAAGTTAAACGTACAAAATAGTACTTACTACCTGTCATTAATATTTAAGCCTTTAGGTACAATACAGGCTTATAGTTCGTTTTTTTTAGCATTAGAAAGAACTTGAAAGAAGGTAAGCGATCTTGACATGTCTTTTAATTATTGAAAAACGCTTTTTAAAAATTAGTAACTATTACTTATGAAAGCAGAAGAATATAAATGATCGTATTAGATTCATAATAGTTACATATTTGCCGTAACTTATTTTTAAAATGTGGTTTTCAATTAAAAGACACATCAAGATTGTTTACCTTATTTCTAATGCTAAAACAACGAACTATTGTAAGGCGAAAATGACAAAACAATAATCTTTTTGTACTGTATTTTTTTAATGCAGAATTTTTAGAACTACCTATAGGTAGAGAGGCAAAGAGGCTTGAATTGTTAGATTAAAAAAACTGGATCGTTAAAGGATTAGAAGGTTTTTCATGATTTGTCTTTTTGTATTATATATTTTTAATGCAGAATTTTAGAACTATAGGTAGAGAGGCAAAGAGGCTTGAATTGTTAGATTAAAAAAACTGGATCGTTAAAGGATTAGAAGGTTTTTCATGTTTTGTCTTTTTGTATTATATATTTTTAATGCAGAATTTTAGAACTATAGGTAGAGAGGCAACGAGGCTTGCAACGAGGCAAAAGGTCAACATCACTGACTGGACTTACCTTTGGGTAGAGGATACTCGTCGCGGAACAAGTCAAGCGGGTTGACTCCCGGCGTAGTAGGGATCCCGATAGTGTGCGTCATCATATCCAGCACGGACGGTGCCTTAGCGGTCGGCGGCGCCCACAGGAACCTCCCAGATCTAGCACTGTCGTTGGTTACTGACTGGACTTACCTTTCGGTAGAGGATACTCGTCGCGGAACAAGTCAAGCGGGTCGACTCCCGGCGTGATAGGGATCCCGATAGTCTGCGTCAATATATCCAGCACGGACGGTGCCTTAGCGATCGGTGGTGCCCACAGGAACTTCCCAGATCTAGCACTGTCGTTGGTTACTGACTGGACCTACCCTTGGGTAGAGGATACTCGTCGCGGAACAAGTCAAGCGGGTCGACTCCCGGCGTGATAGGGATCCCGATAGTCTGCGTCATCATATCCAGCACGGACGGTGCCTTAGCGATCGGTGGTGCCCACAGGAACTTCCCTGATCTAGCACTATCGTTGGCTGCTTGAGGTTGCGAGTAGTTTTGGACATTCTTCACTATTACGTCGTCGAAAACATGTGCGTTGGTGCTTATTAAGGCTATGAACAGCACTATGGCAGACTTTTTGAGCTCGTTCATTTTTGCTGGAAAGGAAATAATACATGGTATAATTAAAATACGGAATACAATTTACTTTTTTATTTTAGTAGGTATTAAACAACAAAATTAAATATAATTTTGTATTGATAAGCAGATTAAGTGCCTAGACGTTTACTGAGATCGATAAATTATAATATTAACAAAAAAAATTGCTCTCGTGTTTTGGTAACCATATTTTTGTTACTCTTAGATATTTATGGTGTTATTCATAAACGAACTACAAGTCTCGATTAGCTGGCTATGAATCGTTTGTCTTAATCTGTCATTTTGACTAATATATTTGTAAGAAAGGGATAAGACATAAATTAAC
Organism: Cydia splendana; assembly: GCF_910591565.1. Taxonomy (NCBI): domain Eukaryota; kingdom Metazoa; phylum Arthropoda; class Insecta; order Lepidoptera; family Tortricidae; genus Cydia; species Cydia splendana. The sequence goes on along the minus strand of NC_085960.1, from coordinate 29,941,286 downwards.
TAATTGAAGCTTGTAAAGTTTATGAATGATGAGGTTAGGAATACCATAAATCCAACTCATTTTCTTTTTGTAATAATTAAGCTAAAATAAACATAATTTATTTGAATATTCTTACTTACCCGATGAAAAGACGATCAATAATATGTTTTACTTTCACTTTTGTTTAATGTTCATTAAAGTCTTACTTTAAATAATAAATAATGCAAATTAAATACTAATTTAATTATTAATATCTTGTGCGCACGTTGGAAGCGGAGCGTCCGTCGTCTGCGCAAGTCACGCTGCGCTTGCGACTCCTGCGCTGCGCCTTGACCGCGCACTTGAATGTACCGCTACCCTGTACCCAGGGACTCGGCCTAGCATGGACTAACTTTAAATGAAATCTGGAAAAAGTAGACCTATTAGAAATTTCCAAGTTTGGCATTTCTTAAAGTTCCGCATTTTACAAACTTTTATTTAGTTTCACCTGTCCCGTTGTCTATTTATGTGTCGGTTTGTAATGAAATCTTGCTAGTTTTATTTTACCCCCACTTCCCGGTTTCCGATGAAGCTGAAAATTTGCATACATAATATTTAAGTCTGGTGATAATGCAATATTATGGTACCATCGAGCTGATCTTATGATGGAGACAGGAGGTGGTCATAGGAACTCTGTCTGTGATAAAACAACGCAACCTAATTGTGTTTGGGGTTTTAAAAATTAATTGTCTCAATGAGTATTAGTTGCCTGTGGAGATAAAAGCTTGTACCAATAGTAGTAGATTGTACAACAAGGGCATAAAGTGACCCATTTATACCCGAGGAAATTTTTTGGTCTGAGCGAAGCGAAGACCAAAATAGTAGACGAGGGTAAAAATGGACATTTATGCCCTTGTTGTACACTGCTTTTCACTTCGTTTGCGAGGAAAATATACAAAAAATCAAATATTTTAGGTTATTTTAACGTATTTATTCAAGACTAAAGAAAATTGTTCTTGGGCCGGTCGGAGGCGCGGGGCACGCCGATCGGGAGAGCGCCGGTCGGGGGCGCGCCGGCAGGGCTGGCAGTTTGTATGGCAGAATTTGGACTTTATTGCTAAGTCAATAAGGGTCGTAATAGATGATTTTACTTTATGCTCTAGAGCATAAAATGCGATTTTATGTCGTCTACGCACGACATAAAGGTGCACTTTTTGAGCATGAGAAGTGAAAATTATCATGTTTAACAACTAACTACGGGTAGCGTAGATTTCATTTTGAAATACAATATGATTTTAATCGTTTTTTATTCAAACCAGCCTAACAACTTTAATTTCGAATTGTCAACCACAAGGTTTTAATTTTACTTTTATTAAAACTAAATGAAATAAATAAAAAAAAAACATAGTAAAACTTACTAAATACTTAACCTAAACGTAAAAAAATTGGCCTAAATCACCAGCAACCGACGAGGTGCCCACAAGGCTGGCCGTATTTCCTCGCTGTATAGCGATACTAATACGGTTTAAATTACAATTTAAGATAAATATATTCAAAGTCAAGACCTGCCACGACAAGTAGGTAATTATTTAGAATCGCAAATATAAAGCTTTCTGAGGAAAGTACATGCCTAATTATCTGATTCCAAGTATCTGAATGGTTTCATGCTCATGTGATGATTGTATTGTAATTACGCATTCTTCACGCATATCAGCTTGTGGTCGATGATATTAGCGTTGATGATCATGATCAATGGCCAGCTGTGTTGCATAACCGAACGTCTTCCATACTACATAGGTGTGTTAACATTTTTCTTGACTTTGATCGCATCGCATATATATAATTAATGCAATCTATCCAATTCATAGCGTAAGACGCGTATTATATACCGTCAACCGGGGTGAATAGGGATGGCTGGGGTGAATAGGGACAAAACTTAAAATGTGATTTACCTAACAATTTCTTAAGAAATACTTACCCAAATTGTATCACTCGATTGAAAATAATAGCAGATTTTGTATGATACTAATTTGTCTGGGTAGTTATTGAGAAATAGTCAGGTAAGTCACATTTTAAGTTTTATCCCTATTCACCCCAGCTTCCCTATTCACCCTGGTTGACGATACCTATGATACTTTTACGTGATGTCGGACCGATACAACCTTCGAACCTTCAAGAAAAGAGCGTACTCCCATCAGTAGATTCGTCTGCTCGTTTGTCTCCTACATCATAAAAAAATGACAGAAATATACTCAACGTGTCATAGAATTTTTGTATGACATTACGATTATTAACACCTAATCAATATTGCTGCGAATTTCTTTCGATGACTTTTCATTTTGTATGTATAAGAATCCTTATTTCCAACGACCAGATCATGCTAGTAAGTATAGCTTGCAAATTGTTCTTAAGTGTAAGTAACGTATTACCATAATGCAATACCTGTCAGCTAGGGTTCAGGGAACATTCAAGAATGCCAACTTACAGGATTTTTAAATTTTAACAAAAACCAGTGTTGCCAGGGCTCTGGAGTCATAAGTTACGTTTCGTTTCCCTAAAAGTCACGTTTTTGCTGCTCAAGTCACATTTTTATATTATTGTATATTGTATGGGTACGTAAATCGATTTTGTTAGAAGCAATTCAGAAAATAATATATTTCACAAAAAATCTACTAACCTTATATGATTTTTCCTCAAAAGGAAAAAACGGAACCATTATATGATCACTTGTGCGTCTGTCTGTCTGTCTGTCCGTCTGTCACAGCCTATTTTCACGGAAACTACTGGACCAATTAAGTTGAAATTTGGTACACATATGTAAATTAGTGACCCAAAGACGGACATGTAAGTCATGTTACGTAAACAAATGATTTTTTTAGCTTGGGGGCTACTTTTGGGGGGTCAATGAGAAAGTTAAAAAATTAAGATTTTCAATAACCCAAGCAAATTAGAAAAATCTGCGGAAATAATTCGTGTAGTTTTCAAAATTGGTACAGGTATACCTTGTGGTGTCCAAATAAACATACTAAAAGTCCTCGAGGGTAGGGGGTGTGCTGAGGGTGCAGGGAGGGTTGAAGCTAGGTACCTTTTTTCATATCTCGAAAATATATGTAGGTACAAATAGCATTATAATTACTTCGGACAAAAGTTTTATCATAAAATTTCTTGGTTATGTTTATTTTTACTCTACGATCAATACTTTAGGAGCTTCAGGCTTTTAAAGTTAAATTAGAGATAAAAAATAGACGATTTAAGAAAACGTCGTTTTTTCGTAATTGTTCATCATAAATAAAAATTTTAGTTTGGAGTAAGCAAGCCAAGTGACCTGCTGATAAAATATTTAAAAAAAACCGGCCAAGAGCATGTAGCGCCATGCTCAGTGTAGGGTTCCGTAGTTATCCGTCTGTCAAAATAGACTATTCGCAATAACTCAAAAACAGCTATACCGATTAGGTTCGCTATATTTTTCCTTGAAAGTCTTTACTAAGCTATGTTTTTATGATTTTTTTCATATTTTTTGGACCCATGGTTCAAAAGTTAGGGGAACTAAAGGGGAAAACACAACTTTTTTTCTTTCAGATCGATTATTTCCGAAAATATTAAGTTGATCAAAAAATGGTTCTTGAAGACCCGTATTCGTTTTAAAAGACCTATCTAACGACATCCCACACTATAGGGTGGAAGCGATAAAAAATCATCCCCGCTTTAATGTAGCCACCATAAAAAATATTTTTTCTAGTTTATATTATTAAATTTGGCATGAATATATAAATTTGTTACACTTACAAAGTCGTAAAATATAAACTAGAAAAAATATTTTTTTAGGGTGACTCCCCTACATTAAGTGGGGATGTTTTTTCTTTTGCTTTAACCCTATAGTGTAGGGTGTCTTGGATAGGTCTTTTAAAATGAATAAGGGTCTTTAAGGACCATTTTTGATCAACTTAATATTTTCGGAAATAATCGATCTGAAAAAAAAAGTTGTGTTTTCCACTTTAGTTCCCCTAGCATTTTAACCATGGCTCCAAAAAATATTAAAAAAATCGTGAAAGTAAAACTTAGTAAAGACTTTCAAGGAAAAATATAGCGAACCTAATCGGTTTAGCAGTTTTTGAGTTTTTCCAAATAGTCTATTTTGACGGACCTACGGAACCCTAGACTGAGCATTGCCCGACATGCTCTTGGCCGGTTTTTTTTTATATTATATCAGCAGGTCGCTTAGCTTGCTTATCCTAAACTATTTATTATTTATTTATGATGAACAATTACGAAAAAACGACGTTTTCTTAAACCGTCTATTTTTTATCTTTTATTTAACTTTAACAGCCTGTATGTTTTGTTCATTTTTACTCTGCGATCAATACTTATAGGAGCCTATAAGTATTGATCGCAGAGTAAAAATGAACATAACCAAATTTGTAGAAAATTTTGTGATAAAACTTTTGTCCGAAGTAATTATAATGCTATTCGTACAGATATTCGAGATATGGGGTTAAAGAAAAGAATCATACACTAAAAAAATAACTACGAGTACTACTATCAAACTAAATGACACCGTCATGTCAAGGTAACAAGTCTCATCTTGCCACGACTATTATAATAAACATGATGGTGGATGTAACGTCAAGGTGTCAGTGCAAGCGTCAACTTGGGTGCGTTCACTGCGTTCCTAAATAATACAAATTGCTGAACTAAACTTGTCCAAAATTCGACTAGCTTAAAAAGTCACAAAAATTGCCTCAAGATCGTAAGTCACGCACATGTCACACGAGAAGGCGAAAAGTCACGAAAAATGTGACTTTTGTGACCATCTGGCAACACTGACAAAAACTGAGTCGCCAATAATACCCCATTTCTTGGATTAAACAATTAAGTGTCTGATGTCCACGAGTTAAAAATAATACATACCTACATAATAAGAGGTGAAATTTATATAAGTACCTAATTTTGTTTACATAGTAATTTTCACATAGTTTTTGTAAACAAAGTCGTGTTAGTTAAACAACAATTGTAAACAAAGCGTACGTTGTACGACATGCAATTCATTGCGTTTGACTAGAGAATTTTAAACATGTTCATTTTACTTTTATTTTTTGAAGTGAATACTTCTTTAGCGGCGCTGTGCAATTTTTGTGATGGGGGAAAAATGTTAAACTCGCGACAGGTCACGTGACCGTAAGATTCATAAGACGTAAGACGGACACGTGACCTGATCGAAAAACTGTTACAATGTCATTGAGTTTTCACTTCTGCCGGCACTCCCGGAGTGCAACCCGTTGCTTTTATTTTAAGAAATACCTATTTCGTACCTACACTAAGTGTTTTTCAAATACCTATCTATACGTTGCAAATCCTTTTTAATCTGTTTTTACTACCTACATTTAAAGTTATTCTTTTTGAAATTTGTTTTTTAATATAATTCGTCCATTCTTATAATACTGCCACTAGCATTGTTCTCATAAACCTAGTAGGTATATTATTCACTCAGTTTAAAAATTTAAACCCGTATAAGTACTTAAATGAAATACTATATAAAAAAATACATAAAAAGTAGGTACCTACCTACTTATGAGGAAAGGGGACGGCCGTTTCTCCATACAAACTCCGTAATATCCAGAGTGGAAAATGAGGACTACGTTTGTATGAAAAGGCGATTTCGTCTTAATTATCTTGATTTCGGTCGTAGACATGCGGAAATCGGAATGACATTTTATTTGTTTTTCAACAATTCAAGGCTAAACTTTCACTAATAAATACAGCCAGTTTTCTAACTTTCGTAGAAGCATAACTTATTATAATCCTTCAAATTTTTCCATCTTGTCTATCTTTAAATATAAGAAAATCATTGAAATATAGTGTCTTGGTGCAATAAAAATCGTATGAGTCTCAACGCAAAAAAGTGTTTTTTCATTAAATATTGCAGGAAAAAAAAACCGCTTGAATATAGGTACGAGATAGGAGATACTTTAATGGAAGCTAATGAAGTCCGCGATCTTGGCGTAATAATTGATAGTGAACTTAAATTTAATGCTCATATCGACTATATAGTAAAGAAAGCTGCTCAGATGCTTGGATTTATTAAAAGAAATACCACTGGTTTTAAGGATCAAAAAACTAAAATAATTCTTTATAACACGCTAGCACGCAGCCATCTCGAATCAGCCTCAATTGTTTGGAGTCCTTTTTATCACATACATTCGCAACGAGTTGAGAGCATGAGAGGGCTTTCACAAGATATCTTGCTTTTGAATAAAATGCAGCAACCTGCTTGAGAGAATCTGCATAACTGCACCTCATAATTATCCTCGGCGTCCCATAACGAAACCTTTCTCGGTGCCAGTAACTAGGACCAACCTCGGACTGCAGTCTCCCATGGTAGGAATTTGCGCTGCTTACAATGCCTTTATAAAAGAAAGGGATGACATCGACATTTTTCATGACCGTTTGCCCGCGTTCAAAAACAAAATAATGGGCGAGAAAAATAAAAACAAGTAAATAAGTAAGTAAATAATAAATAATTTTATATCTTGTTGCTCATTCTTTCATTATAAATTAAAAAAGAAAAAAAAAGAAAAAAAAAAGATCCGTGTTGTTTGTAGTTTTATAGTTATAATTAATTAGTATAATTCTTAGATTTAATTGTATAGTTTTAGGTTAAGTTTGATCTCACTGTAACACTTTATCAATGTTATGTACTCCATAATTGTCATATGTATCAGTATTTATTACCTTGTAAATGTTTTTAGCGTAAGTTATAATATGTATGATGTGGTTGTACTTTAATAAGTAAACATAAACATAAACATAAACATAAACATAAACATAAACATAAACATAAACATAAACATAAACATAAACATAAACATAAACATAAACATAAACATAAACATAAACATAAACATAAACATAAACATAAACATAAACATAAACATAAACATAAACATAAACATAAACATAAACATAAACATAAACATAAACATAAACATAAACATAAACATAAACATAAACATAAACATAAACATAAACATAAACATAAACATAAACATAAACATAAACATAAACATAAACATAAACATAAACATAAACATAAACATAAACATAAACATAAACATAAACATAAACATAAACATAAACATAAACATAAACATAAACATAAACATAAACATAAACATAAACATAAACATAAACATAAACATAAACATAAACATAAACATAAACATAAACATAAACATAAACATAAACATAAACATAAACATAAACATAAACATAAACATAAACATAAACATAAACATAAACATAAACATAAACATAAACATAAACATAAACATAAACATAAACATAAACATAAACATAAACATAAACATAAACATAAACATAAACATAAACATAAACATAAACATAAACATAAACATAAACATAAACATAAACATAAACATAAACATAAACATAAACATAAACATTGAAAGTTTTATAGTCGTAGAGTCTCAACTTTTACCTGTATTGGGCTTAGTGGGTATCGAAGTCTAAATTTGCCAAAACCGGTTGGACAACTGTAAGCATAACAAACGTCGGGTCACTAAACTTATCATTGTGTCTACAAACTATTTACTATTGTAGGTACGTCACACGGTGTGTGTGTTTGGTTTTTGCGGTTAATCTGTCGCCGAAACCGGTACTTAGTATAAAATGTAGGTCAAACTTGCGCAGACAGGGGATTTCTTAGATATTTATTAAGAAACTAAGTTGTCTTATAAATTTTTATCCGATATATTCCAATTTAAACTTGCAAACATTTTGTTTTACGCTTGGTGCGGTAGGAATGCGATATCAATTTTACTATAATGTGTCTGTTCGGTAGACAAACATTCTTATAGTTTTGTCATGTCTATCTAATACGTCCGTCCGCGCCTGAATGATTTCTAGCCGCAAGCGGTAATTATCTATTTATGCTTGATACATGATTTAAATTTGATTTGGTTTGGATTTGTGTAACTAAATTTGAATAATAAATAATGATCTTTTTGGTTTTTCACTCAAATTCCTGACATTTACGTATTCCGGCCGCATTCCTGACAAACGGCCAAAATTCCTGACGTCTGGTAACCCTAAGTGCATGAGTCGCCGATCACGATACGGCTACACATGCACTGCTAGTGCCTGAAAATTTAGAGCTGGGGTCTCCCAAACATGTCGAGCGAGTGACTAAAATACGTAGAAATTATAAACCTAGATTTTACAATGTTTTTTGGAATTATTGAAAATCGCAGTAACAGTTAATATTTATTTTATTTTTATTTCAAACAAGTTTAACAGCATAACAGTAAAAATACCAAACCAATGCTAAATTTACACAGAAAATTTAACGAAAAAGAAAACAATATACAATTCAACACAAATAGCACCAAGCATCTGGACCCAAGTAGCCTAAGAATAGCAATAGGCTTGAGGCTTGGGTCCAGAATATGTGTTTCCCACACATGTGCCTGCGGCAAAAGCGTGGACCAGCTGGGCCGGCATGGCCTCTCTTGCGCAAAAAGCGCCGGCCGCATGTATCGCCACGGCACTATCAACGATTTGGTCCGTCGCGCGCTTGCCACCGTCTCTGTGCCTGCAGTTTTAGAACCAGTGGGCATGGCTAGAGATGACGGCAAGCGTCCCGACGGAGCAACGTTAGTGCCGTGGAAATTAGGAAGAGCCCTGGTGTGGGACGCGACGTGCGTTGACACCCTTGCACAGTCCCACATCGGGGCGACTCGCATCCAGGCTGGCGCTGCGGCTGACCAGGCCCAGATTCTCAAGCGCCGCAAATACTCGACCTTAGTTAACGACAATGAGTTTGCGGCGCTCGCAGTTGAGACTCTGGGACCTTGGTCATCCGACATGAAGGCATTCATGAAGGCTTTGTCGGCGCGGCTGGTCGACTCCACAGGGGACCGTAGGGCTGGCGCGTACCTCTCTCAGCGTATCGCCCTAGCGGTACAGAGAGGTAACGCCGCCAGTGTAATGGGGTCCATGCCGCAGGCCGAACTTTTAGACGGGGCATTTCTTTTATGATTGGGTCCTTTATAGGTTTTTTATACTGTATTTATAGGTAGTTTAAATTAGTACTAATTTATTTATTTAATTTTTAATTCTAGTAATATCTAGTTTAGTTTAAGTTAATTTTAATTTAATTTATTAATTTGATAATATTTAGGATAGCGAATTTATAATGTATTATTGTATCCAATAAAATTTACTTACATCACAAATTATAACATTAACTTCTCAAAATAAGTAATTGGGTGAATCAACTTTTTCTTGTCACTCGTTGCCATGGTTACGGTCTCCTGGGTCACTCTTAAAATACTAGTTTTTTCGTATTTAAATGAACCAAACTTGATTTTTTGGTACCAGTTATAAGGCCTTTCCATAATGGGGCATCTACTAAGCATGTTTATAGAACATGGTACGGCAGTTCTTCTATCAAACTATGCTAGTATTGTCTCCTGGCTGATAGGACAGAATAACAACAAGAAATAGTTGATCGACCCAATTAGCACATTTAAACTGTAACCAAGCTTAAAGAAAACTGGTACCTACGGTATCCTACACTGAGCAAAGCCCGATATGATTTAGGCCGGCTTAGTGACTACGTAAAATAATTATGTATTTACTCACGTGTATTTTCACAATATACTAGTACATCAATAACTTATTTTTTTCAATGTTTTTCTATTAAAGACGTAAACAAACTATTTGCACACCTGTTACACATACAATACTGAATATCAATTTGTATTAAAGAAAAACATTTAATTTAACACGATAATAAATAGTTTATTGTAATTATGTGTATGGCAAACATACAAGGCTTGTATTACAAGCACCCAAATCGAGCTTTAAAGGGGCCCACTGATTAACAGTCCGCCGGACGGTATCGGCCTGTCAGTTAGAACAAAATTTTGACAGTTCCGAACAACTGACAGGCCGATACCGTCCGGTGGACTGTTAATCAGTGGGCCCCTTTACAGTTCGATCACTTCACTAAGTCCGAGAAAGCGAAATGTCACGTTTCCCTTTTCGAATCCAGGATTTTCGTATTTGAACTATAATTATTATTATTATTTTGAGCCTATTGTGTCCCACTGCTGGGCAAAGGCCTCCCCCCTCTTCTTTCCATCTGGCCCAGTCTCCAAAAAGGAGTCCATGTTATCCCGCCATCGTCGATGAGGTCTGCCGGATCCCCGGTTTGACTCGTGGGGTACCCACTCTGTGGTTATCTTGGCCCACAAGTCATTCCGCTCCAGGTCCTGTAGTACCTGTTTGAAATGTAATTTTATATTATTAATAAATGATGATTATGATTATAGGGTTCTTTATGAAAACAGTGTTCAGATTTTGATAAGAGTCCGAGACGCGCATATGGTAACCCGTAGAGCCAGGGTCGGAGTCAGGCGTCCATACCGGCCGGTCCATGTCGGCAACCGATTACAATATATACACCGTTTTCTTAATATAATTATGTGATATTAAAGACAAAGAACTATTTTGTGTAGTATTTTTTAATTGTAGACCCAGTAGTTTCGGAGATAAAGGGAGGGGGGGGGGATGGTCATGACAGACAGACAGAAGCACGAATGATCCTATAAGAGTTCCGTTTTTTCCTCTTTAGGTACGGAACCCTAAAAATCAAGCTTTAGCTGGAAGAGGTTCCCATAAACTTATGCTTTGTTTAGGTTTAAGGTATGACCAAGATGGACTGCATCCCAGCTGTAGTGAACGGTGACTGCGCTGTCGATATGCAGTCGGCTTGCTGATCTCAAAGTACAGTACACGTACACACGTACAGTGTGCGTACAAAGTACCTACACGTGCCATCTGAGTCAGCCCTTATTGGCCCCTACAAGATGGCGATGGGAAGCCGCAGCACGCTCCCATGACGATCACAATAGTTTTATTACCTACGCAGCGGCTTTTAAATGTATTAATAAATTTGTATTAACAACTTGCGCCTAATTAACCTTTGTTTTTAAGGCACTAGGGGACATCGCCAGTGTTTAAGCACAATTTTTTTAAACATTTAACTACCTTAGGGCCACTTGCACCAATCATTAACCTGGCGTTAACCGGTTAATCTTAGAGTTACCATGGTTACCAGTACTATTTGACCGGTGTAACCGGTTAACCCCGGGTTAGTGGGATGGTTCAAATGGCGGTTAGACTGAACTCATAAATGTATTTTTGAGCGTACGTACCTATCGGTTACTTCAGTGCATTAACCAGGTAGGTACTATGTAGGTTTTACGGGTATTTTAACTTAGACTTATTTTTCTAAGACATAAACCGGCTTTCGAAGATCTATGTACTGTAAATGAGCATGTCATTTTAAAATGAGAGCGTACCTTCGATTGTATGGGAGCTTCTTTTTGGCGGCGGGTTTGTGGGACTTTCAAGCATTAGAGCGAGCGATGTTTACTGCGAGTAAAATCTCCCAGACAACATTCAGGTAACATAATCGTAAAAAAAAACCGGCCAAGTGCGAGTCGGACTCGCGAACGAAGGGCTCCGTACCATTTCGCAAAAACGGCAAACAATCACGTTCGTTGTATGGGAGCCCCACATATTTATTTTATGTTGTTTTTAGTATTTGTTGTTATAGCGGCAACAAAAATACATCATCTGCGAAAATATCAACTGTCTAGCTATCACGGTTCAAAGAGTTACATCCTGGTGACAGACAGACGGACGGCCAGAAGGACAACGGAATCTTAGTAATATAAGGTCCCGATTTTACTCTTTGGGTACGGAACCCTAAAAAGACACGATACGAGGTGCCTATAAATACCTTCAGTTCAGTCACTTAACACCTACTAACTCTTATCTGCATCTATAGTTCGTTTTTTTAGCATTAGAAAGAACTTGAAAGAAGGTAAGCGATTTGATGTCTTTTAATTGAAAAACGCTTTTTAAAAATCAGTAACTATTACTTATGAAAGCAGAAGTATATAAATGATCGTATTAGATTCATAATTGTTACATATTTGCCGTAACTTATTTTTAAAATGTGTTTTTCAATTAAAAGACACATTAAGATTGTTTACCTTATTTCTAATGCTAAAAAAAACGAACGATAGTACTCGTAAGCACGTACAAGTGTATGGATAAGGTAAAGTTCCTAATGGCGTGAATGTTGAAGTAGTTGCCAACTCTACTAGGTACTTTGTTGGGATAATTTCCATTAGTTAAGGAGTTTCATCATCATCATCATCATATCAGCCAGAGGACGTCCACTGCTGGGCATAGGCCTCCCCCAAAGAGTGCCACAATGTCCGGTCTTGCGCCACCCGCATCCAGCGGACTCCTGCGACCTCCTGTGTTAAGGAGTTTACTATAGGCTAATTAAGCAAAGGGTTTAATTGGCTATTAATTAGCCTGTTTTCAATTGACTTCCGAAACGTTTTATTTGCTTCGGTATTATTTTAAATACGAGTAGTTTTTTGTCCAATACTTCGTTTTTGTTACAAGCTTTTAACACTGACGGGACTTTTCTTTCAACAGACAATACATTAATACTCGTCGAGATTTAATCTAACATAATCTAACAAGCCAATCCGAAAGGTTTGCGTAGTTTTATCACAGAGTTCCTATGACCACCTCCGGTTTCGCTCATCAGCTCAGCGCGATGCACAGAAAACCGTCTTTTCAGCAAAATCTAAAGTGATCGAAAATTCGTGGTTCCCCGCGGCAGCCTGTAGGTGTGATACTCGTACTTTGTAACACGTCAGACACTCTTAAAATTATACTACAAAAATACTATTTTAGGAAGCGGAATGTGTTTGTTTTAAACATGAGGAAATTAATTATTGCGTGGATGCCATTAAAATGTAATGCTCAGTTTCAGCGTATAAAGGTTGCCTACATATTTTTTGGTAAAATTTTACACAGATCAACCTGGCACTAAACTTAGCAAGCCTGTAAATACTATGGCCACTAGCCAACTATATAATGTACATCTAAATAGATATTTCCAAACTTATGAATAATCCATATAACTGAGGAACATACAGATAAATGGCTATCGAGATTGGAACTTGTGACCTCTTACGGCGCGATTCGGGAAATGAATTATAGATTCACTAGATATTATTTCATATCTAGTGAAAAGATATGTGACGTTCCACGGTAAAAGGTACCATTGCCCCGGCTGAATATTGGAGCGCCGTTAATAATAGCGTAAGCGCCAGCCGCCATAAGGTACCTTTTGCCGTGGAACGTCACATGCCTTTCATATCTTGTGAATATCTAATTCATTTCCCGAATCGCGCCGTTACTTCGTATGCAAAATAACTCGACGTCACGACATTTCCTTTTGTCCCTTTCTTCTTCCATGTCCTGGCTTTACGCCTCCTCTTAAGTAATCTGCGGTACAAGGATTAAAATGAAAATCAGTGTTTATAAAGCGCGCGGTAGGGCACTTAGGCCCGACTTTAAGTGCAGTTGGAAGTACTTTACTTTAAAACTTCAGTATAGAGTCTCTTATGAGCTGTGAAGTCGCCTCGCTTCAGATAGCCAGGAGCCCAATTCAGATTTACCAATTTGTTAAGGGTTGAAACTGGTTTTGATACGACAATAATGAAAAAAAAAAACTAATAATATGTGACGATTTTTTTTTCAATAACTTTATTTAATTCAATGCACCACACTGGACCATGTCTGTTTTATCATATCAGCTGCCTTTTCGCCGATCATAATCGCTGGTGCGTTGGTGTGCGCTGCCGTTGGCCGGGGGATCACCCCCGAGTCTGCCACCCTCAGCGCGTCGATGCCGTACACTCGCAACTCGGGGTCCACCACCGCATCGGGGTCATTCGGTGGCCCCATTCGACACGTCGCTATCTGATGGTGAAGACTTACGAGCAGCGTCCTGATAGCACAATCCCAGTAAGCATCCGATCCTGGCGCCTCATTCTTACACTGAGAATAATAAGCCAGATGCAACTGTCCACCATACTTCCTAAAAGGCTCTGATTGCCCTATTTGGATCACCGTCTTAACAGCTTCCCTCAAAGTCGCTAAATCCCTAGGATCGCTTAAGTAATTACCGTGCATTTTTGGATGAGAAAAGGGATTGGTATCACGAAGCTCTAAATAGCCTTTGGATTTTGGCTGCAAAAGCATTGGAACAGCAGACCAAGTGTCGCGCCCATTTAAGGGAGCAAAAACTTCATTGTAAGTTTTGTCTTTAATTTTCCATGCTCTTCTAAAGAATAGGCCATCATCTAAAGCTAGTGAGCCTGCCATGGAAATTAGTTCAATATCAGGCACTTGCTCAGGATCATCCGACTGGGATGTTTTGATATATCCGATACCTTCAATTGAACCGATACTGGAAAGTGGCCCTTCGCCATATGTAAACCACTGTAATAGATTTTTTACTTGCAAAACTTTCCCAATCGTCAAACTTGCGTTGTTTCTACTCAGTGGAAATACAATTCCTGGGAACGCTACGTGGTCATACAAAGTCCTGCCTACGGGCAAGTCTTTAATGACTGGTATTCCAAGGGACTCTAAATGTTCTTTAGGGCCGACTCCTGACAGCATGAGAAGTTGAGGTGAGGCGATGGGGCCGGCTGATAGGATCACCTCTCTACGACACCTTACTATATATTTCTTTCCATTCCTGACGTATTCAACGCCATACGCTCTCTTGGTGTTAGGTTCAATGAGTACCTTAGTGACAGTCGCTAAGGGAAGGATATGCAGGTTCCTCCTGCGTTTGTGCTCATGAAGATAGGCTTTAGCGGCGCTGACACGATGGCCGTAGTGTGTAGTGGTTTGCACGTATCCGAAGCCAAAGCCGTCTGGTGCATTATAGTCGACAGTTGGGTAGCCCATTTGCCTTCCAGCTTCCAAAAACGCCTCGACTAGCCCAGTTCTGTAAACAGAATAAAATATTAATGTTAAAATGCATACCCATTCTTTGATTTACAAAAATGAAAACTGCGTGTCTCTGTCTGTCTGCGTATCCAATTTCCAGTAATGTTACCAATAATGTACCTACCAATAATGTTTGACACGAATAAAGATTATTTAGTTTTAATTTGTGAACTCGTGTCAAAGTGTAGTTTCTGAAGTGAATACTTACAAAATAAGGAGGCCATCACCCATATATTTATTTGATGTTTACATAATTTCAATTTCATTGCGCATGCGACTTTACTGTTAATATATATATATACATTTTATTTAAAATTTTAAAGCGCCGCGCAAATTTCCAGATTACTCCGATGACATTTTGAAATACATATAATATGAATGCTAAATTGAAATTCACCTGAAAGACATATTCTCGACGTTAAGGGGGCCCTCTTCACCGTGGTATGGAGGGTGTTTAGGCAGCCTCTTCAGATCTGCCTTCTCAGCCTTCATATAATAATGCAAGACGTCATTATATGACCTGAAATTAAATAAACATTTTTTATTATTTGCAGGTAAAAATGTTTGCATAAACTTTTGATTTGAAATACCGCTAATTGGCTTATGAGGGCAAAATTATTGATCAATAATTTGTATGTATGATCAATAGAACCATAGCCCGGTTTTTTTCGAGGCAAAAACGTACTAGTTCTAGTGATTAATTAAAATATCTAGTCAAGTGTTATCGGTATCGATAGCAAGAAACACAGACAAAACATCCTCCAGACTTAGCATAGTCGCACTACCCCCTCTGCCACGCATACGGTAATTTTACTCCATGTTCAAGTCGAAAGTGTCTTTGTGTGACGTCCGTGTCTTTGAATGTGTGCCAATCACGGCACGGGCCTTCGCTCACCTCGTCCCGCGCACCCCCGCATTTTTGGCATCATCGGTTGCATGAAATAATTGCTCTAAACTCGTTCTAGCTAGAGGATTCCTAGTCTATGGCAAGAAATGTCTGAATCAGGGCTCTCGAAACCCCGGCCTGTTTCAATCCGGCCCGCCGACAGCGTTCCAATCCGGAAGATTGAATTAAAAATCATTTATTTACAAACAATTTAGTTATTAATTTGTTTTAAGTAGTAATACCACTGTATATTTATATCTTGTTTGTAAATAAATGTTTTTTAATTCATATTATTATTAATTAAGAGTGTTATGTTAGTACCTTTATTATTTATTTGCAAATCCCTTCAATTTATAACTGTAAATAACTGACTGATATTAACTCTAGGCACAATTAAACGGCGCGAGAACTCGCATGCGACTTTCAGTACTTTGCGTTATTTGATAGATCGTTTAAATTGATGTAACCTCAATGGTCCGCAATGTAACTAATAAAATCGTATACGAGTTTGCGCGCCGTCTAATTGAGCCCTAATTCACTCACCACCCATAGTTCCCGTCAGCGGCGATCCTGTCCCAGTCCTGCGGCCGTCCGCGGGTGTATATCATGAAGTTGATGAGACTCGTGCCCCCCACAGCTTTGCCCCGAGGCCAATAGCAGCGGTTGTTCTCGCTCGCTGAAGTTTAAATAAACACTCTTCAAGAGGACGCTTACGCAATATTGTAGTTTAACATTTCACCATTTTTATACGTTTTAATCTAGGGCAAATATATTTTCAAAGGCAGGCTCTAACCAAAACCTTTAAACGATTATTTGGCTCGATAAAAAAAAAACACAAAAACCTATCTAAATAATTTTCATTTATTTCAGTTGTAAATATATCGTTACCCGGCGTTCCATAGCAGTATAATTTTATTAAAAATAGGTAGCCGAGGGATCTGACGAGCAACATTTTTAAAAGAAGTATATTTTTATTTTTTAGTATAGGAAAAATTTACCACCTCTGGCAAGACTCGAACTTACCTGTTAAGAGCTCGGTTAGACGATGCGAGAACTCGCATACGAGTTTCATTTTACATTGCGGGTTTTGATCGGTCAGTTGAATTGGACGTAACCAACAGTGCGCAACTGCGCAATGTAACTAAAATCGCATGCGAGTTCGCGCGCCGTTTAAATCAGCCCTAAAGATAGAACATTTTTACGGTTCTCTTTGGTTTTGTCTGTGTTTTTTTTCTTTAATTTATAATAATAATTAGCCTTAGAACTGCGACATTCATGTAATTTCGTCACATTGAAGAAAGATATTGGTTTTACGGTACCTAACTACATACATTTTTCTCAAATGTATAGAGTGATACATAATAATTATTACCTGTGCAAATGCCGGGCTGCGGCTCCGCCTGGTACGGCCACGCATACTCCGAGATAGGCCACTGCCCCGCCATCATCGGCACCTCAGTCAGGAGTCGCTCCGGCTTCCCAGCCTCCAGCACCAGTACCATGGGTCGTGGTTTCTGCTTGTCTTCGGACAGGCGGGACGCAAGCGCTGAGCCTGCTGAACCAGCGCCGACGATGATGTAGTCGTATTCGTCCAGCGGTTGGCTGTAACCTGAAATAGTTAACTCTATAAAGTAAGGAAGATAAGCACGAAGAATTTCGTACGTTGAACAGGCTGTTCACTATCGCACGCGCATTAAATTACATTGCTGTCTCACCCATGATGCGCGGTCAATAACACTGCAAACGGAACAGCATCATTTACTTAGGCTGTTTTTTCACAACAGCAACAAATAAAATAAACAAGTCATAACGAATTGAGTATTATATTTAATATTTAGAGCGATTTTAAACAATTAGTCCAATTATAAATTATTCAATCAATTAACAATCAATATACCTATGTAAATCGTGTATGTCATTAACGCATTTTACTAGCCCAGCCAAACTCCGTTAAATCCGTTATGAACGTTGTGTAACTAGTAGATTTGAGTGGACGTTAGTAGCTCGCAATGCATTCTTTAGGTGCATTATTACATTTTTGTCTTGTCAGATTTACTTATATGCATAAAAAATATTGATATTGTTATACTCTGAAGTACTTTATCTCTGAATTATCTCTCTACTACAACATTATTAAAAAAAACATTTTGGGCAATTTTTTTTCTTAAGCTTTTATTCGGCTTTAACAACAAACACCACACAACAGCTATTAAGGGGCTACCCGAGGTTTTTATCGATTTTTGACAAGTTTTAAATGGTATCTCCTTTTTTTGCACTACAGATAGAATTATAAGACAAACGGTTATCGGTTTTTCAATCTTTTTCTCCGGTTTTGTCCACCGGATTTTGAAAGAACTGAATACTTATTATTTAATGAATTTTTTAAACATTGTCTAAAAAAACACTTTTTTCGTATCTAGTTTGCAGTGAGTGTCTAATAAAACACTTTTTTCGTATCTAGTTTGCAGTGAGGGATCTTTGACGTTTCGAAAAACGTGTCCAGGGTTTTAATTTTAAACTAATTAACACAAAAGTTATGGCCAAAAACCAGGTTTTTAGCAATTGTTCAACTTTGATGCCAAATATCTCGAAGACAATGAACTTTGAAGTAAATATGGGATACTATATTGCTTAAAGCCGTAGCTGTTAATATAATAAGCTACAAAAAACATTAGAAAACTAAGGGATTCAGATCAAAGGTCATTGGCGTGGGGTAGCCCCTTAATAAAAACGACTTGAATCTTGAAGATACGTAAGTGAAAGTTTTAGCCTTTATTACATACAATTACACGCGTCATCTATGTTATGTTATGTTAAATTAAGTGAAAACAAAAAACCTGTAAAATCGTATTTTTGTATTTTAATTTAATGCAAAATATTTAGCACTATGAAGCGGCAAAGAGGCTAGAATTTGTAGATTTTCAAAAATCTGGTCAGTTAAAAGTTTTAAAAGGTTTTTTTTTTATGTCCCGAGATATCAGTCAAAAAGGTCAACATCACTGACTGGACTTACCTTTGGGTAGAGGATACTCGTCGCGGAAAAAGTCAAGCGGGTCGACTCCCGGCGTGGAAGGGATCCCGATAGTCTGTGTCATCATATCCAGCACGGACGGTGCCTTAGCGATCGGCGGCGCCCACAGGAACTTCCCAGATCTAGCACTGTCGTTGGTTACTGACTGGACCTACCTCTGGGTAGAGGATACTCGTCGCGGAACAAGTCAAGCGGGTCGACTCCCGGCGTGGCAGGGATCCCGATAGTCTGTGTCATCATATCCAGCACGGACGGTGCCTTAGCGATCGGCGGCGCCCACAGGAACTTCCCAGATCTAGCACTGTCGTTGGTTACTGACTGGACCTACCTACCTTTGGGTAGAGGATACTCGTCGCGGAACAAGTCAATCGGGTCGACTCCCAGCGTGGTAGGGATCCCGATAGTGTGCGTCATCATATCCATCACGGACGGTGCCTTAGCGGTCGGCGGTACCCACAGGAACCTCCCAGATCTAGCACTGTCGATGGCTGCTTGGTGTTGCGGGTAGCTTTCAACATTCGCCACTACATTGTCGTCGAAAAACTGTGCGTTGGTGCTTATTAAGGCTATGAACAGAACTATGGCAGACTTTTTGAGATCCTTCATTTTTACTGAAAAGGAAATATACATTATACCATATATATATATAATGAAAATAGGGAATACAATTAACATTTTTATTTTAGTAACAACAAAATTAAAAATTATTTTGTATTGATAAGCAGATTAAGTGTCTAACCGTTTACTGAGTGAGATTGGTAAATTAGTACATTAATGTAAGAACAAAAAAATTGCTCGCGTTTTTTTGGTATATTTTTGTTACTCTTAGATATTTATGGCGTAATTCATAAACAAATTACAAGTCTTAATTAGCTATGAATATTTTGTCTTAATCTGTCATTTTGAAATAATTGGGTTATACCATAAACCCAACTTCTTTTCTTTTTGTACTAATTAAGTCAAAATAAAATTAATTTATTTATTTTAAAGAATATTATTACCTACCTACTTATATTACTTACCCGATGAAAAGACGATCAAAAATATTTTTTACTCTCACTTTTCTCTTCAAAGTTTATTAAAGTCTTACTTTAAATAATAAATAATGCAAAATAAATACTAATTTAATTATTAATATCTTGTGCGCACGTTCGAAGCGGCGCGTCCGTCGTCTGCGCAAGTCACGCTGCGCTTGCGACTCCTGCGCTGCGCCTTGACCGCGCACTTGAATGTACCGCTACCCCGGTATGTCGGACACAAGGACTCGGCCTAGCATGGACTAACTTTAAACGAAACATGGAAAGGTTATTAGAAATTTCAAAGCTTGGCAATTATTAAGGTTCCGTATTTTACAAGCTTTTATTTAGTTCCAACTGTCCCGCTGTTTGTGTCGGTCTGTAATCAAATCTTGAGAGTTAAATTTGACCCACCGTTTCCGCTGAAGCTGAAAATTTTCATAGGTACATACATAAACTGTAAGTCGGGTGACAACGCAATATTATGGTAGGTACCGTCAAGCTCATCTGATGATGGTGACAGAAGGTGGCCATAGGAACATAAGTATATTATGAAAACAAAAAATATTAATGTGACTCCAAAATTACGAAAACAAAGAAATTTATTATAAAGTAACATCACACTACTTAATTGCGATGTGAAATGCGAAACATTCACTCGTCTAATTTAACTTGCTAACTATATGATTCTATTTATTGACCAAACAAAGGCTTTGTCTCTCAAAGAAAAGGGTCACTCGGCAGTTCGGATTATCGAGGCCCTACTGTATAACTATTCAAACCCAAGACCTGTACAACAAGAAGGTATTATTTAGCATTGCAAATATAGAGCTTTCTGAGGAAAATACATAACTGATGACAAGTGTCTGAATTGTCCCATGCCCGTGTGATGATTGTATTGTAATTACGCATGCTTCACACATATCAGTGGTCGATGACATTAGCGTTGATAATCATGATCAATGGCCAGCTGTGTTGCATAACCGAACGTCTTCCATATTAAATATGTTTACGTCTTTCTTGACTTTGATCGCATATATAATTGGGTACTTTCCTCTACTTTAAATTTCTCTATAAATTATTACACACTGTGCACGAAATAAAGCACCAGATAATTATTAGAAAAACAAAGATAGGAGTTATTTTTAACCACAATTTCTATTTAATAAATTGAATTGAAATATAAAAAGTAGGTGAGTTGACGTCACGGGTCACTATACACATTTTCATATAAATTCCATATTACTATTAGCAAATCGTTTTGACAGTTCTAAAAAAAGAAGCTGATTCGACTAGTAGGAAAGTAGCGGATTAACATGTACTGATGATACTTTTATGTCATGTTAGACCGATACAACCTTCTATCTTTTTACTAGAGCGTACTCCCATCTTAAAGGAAATCAGGAGATTCATCTGCTCGTGTCGCTCCTTCTACATATATGACAAAAATGACAGAAAGACACTCTTAACGTGTCATATAGTATTTTTGTTTAAGATTGCGATTAGTAGTTTTCAATGACTTTTTATTTTGTAGGTATAGAATCTCTATTTCCAATGACCAGATCATGCTAGTATAAGTATAGCTATAAATCGGTCTTAAGTGTATTACCATAATGCAATACCTGCCAGCTCAGGTTCAGGGAACCTTCAAGAATGCCAACTTACAGGATTTTTAAATTTTAACATAAACACTAAACAGTCGCCAAAAATACACGATATATCTTTAATTAAGCCAATTATATTTATGATGGTACTACGAGTAAAAAATATTACATAATATGAACAGAGGTGAAGTTTATATATTTTTATTTACCTAGTAATTTTCTGGGATTAAATAATTTAATTTTCTTTACATGCTTTTTATAAACAAAGTCGTTTTAGTTAAAAATAATTAATAGGGCGTAGGTTACATGCAATGCATTGAGTTTGACTAAATAATAAATAAAATAAAAAGCCCATTTATTCCATAACCAACTTAAGCTATAGGTACGCATTAAAAATAATACAGTTATAATTTTGAACTAATTAGCTAACATAAAAATAATTAAT
Source organism: Cydia splendana (assembly GCF_910591565.1). Lineage (NCBI taxonomy): Eukaryota > Metazoa > Arthropoda > Insecta > Lepidoptera > Tortricidae > Cydia > Cydia splendana. Next base: position 29,919,427 of record NC_085960.1, on the reverse strand, counting down.
TTGAATCTACATCTTTAAAAAGATCTTTAAAACTAAGTAGGTTTGGACCCCTCTCGGGTAAAGGCCTCTTCCAAATCATGCCATATATCCCTGTCTTGAGCTACTTCCTGCCAGTTGTTTACTTTTCGTTGTAAGTCGTCTGCCCAACGAGCGTTTGGTTTGCCCTGTCTTCTCGTTCCTTTTGGTCTGGTCCACAGCGTGACGATCTTAGTCCATTTCTCTTCGTGCATTCTTGCCACGTGACCAGCCCACTTCCATTTTGATCTTAATGCGTATTCTAGAGCATCAATGCATTTTGTTTTTTGTCGTATATGGTCATGTCTAATTTTCTCGATTAATCTTATATTTAATATATTTCTTTCTATGGCTCTCTGACATTTAGCAATTTTTTCTTTAGCCTTGTATGTAAACTTCCAAGTCTGACTCCCGTATGTAAGTGTAGGGAGTAAACACTGACTGACTTTGAGTTTGACTAGAGAAGCTTAAACATGTTAATTTTAATTTAATTTAATTTAATTATAAGGAATACCTATCTCGTACACTAAGCGTTTTTTCCCATATAGGTACGTTACAAATATTTTTAATCTGTTTTACTACCTACGTTTAAAGTTATTCGGGCTCATTCCTTAGAAAAAAATTGTTTTTTTAAGATATTTTGTCCATTCTTATAACGAGAACATGCCACTAGCATTGTTCTCGTGAACCTACTACTATCACTCAGTTTAAACTTTAAGCCCGTATACTGAAATGAAAGACTAGTTAAGAGCGCTATTACATTTCGGCGTTGAGCGAGTTTAGGTATTTTACGCGCTGCGGCAGGCCGTGCGAGCTCAGTACGCCGATCCCTTCTACCACACTCGCACTACAATGATGGATTAAACATTCTTGATCCTTCGCGAAGCATATTGAAATCAACCATAACAACACTAACTGTACTTAACTTTTAAAGTTCTAAAACTGTTATTTGGTAAGTACGAAAATACTAAATGCAGTGCAAATGTACATAGGGACTGTTCATAAATTACGTCATCTATTTTTGACGATTTTTGACCCCCCCCACCCCTCAAATAATCCAAAAATCAAGCTTCGGATGAATCTGTTTCCTCCTACGTCATGTTACCATCATCCGATGTCCAGACCCCCCCCCCCACTCCTCCCATTTGAAACGACGTAATTTATGAATAGCCCCATACTCGTACTTATGAAGGTATATTACTCGAAAGAAATTATAGGTACCTACTCGCTTATTTACATGTTTCGTCATTGCATTTGGTACCTATAGGTTGTAAAGTTTGTATCAACGAGGGTTTAAAAACGAACTGGTACTGAGGATCTGATGATGATTAAGGTGGTCACGGATACCAATCAACCATGTAGTAACATGATTAGGCTCGTTTGATTCGTCTCAGCAAGATCTTTGACACTGAAGATACACAGGGTCTGATGATGGAGCTGGAAGGTGGCCACGGGTACCAGTCTATCATGTAACTAAACAACTTCGTGTTTGGGCTCGTTTGATTCGTCTCAACAAGATCTTTGACACAAGACAGTACTCAGGGTCTGATGATGGAGCTGGAAGGTACCATTACCAATCAACCATGCAACTAAACCACATCGTGTTTAGGATCGTTTGATTCGTCTCAACAAGATCTTTGACACTAGGTGATACTCAGAGTCTGATGATGGAGCTGGAAGGTGGTCACCGGTACCAATCAACCATGCAACTAAACCACTTCGTGTTTAGGCTCGTTTTATTCGTTTCAACAAGATCTTTGACACAAGATAGTACTCAGGGTCTGATGTTGGAGCCGGAAGGTGGTCACCGGTACCAATCAACCATGCAACTAAACCATTTCGTGTTTAGGCACGTTTTATTCATCTCAACAAGATCTTTGACACAAGGTAGTACTCAGGGTCTGATGATGGAGCGCGAAGGTGGCGACGGGTACCTGTCTATCATCATCAGCTCCATCATCAGACCCTGAGTAGTATCTTGTGTCAAACATCTTATTGCGACGAATCAAACGAGCCCAAACACGAAGTGGTTCAGTTACATGGTAGACTGGTACCCGTGGCCACAGTCCAGCTCCATCATCAGACCCTGAGTACTAACTTGTGTCAAAGATCTTGTTGCGACGAATCGAACGAAGCCAAACACGAAGTGGTTTAGTTGCATGGTTGATTGGTACCGGTGACCACCTTCCGGATCCATCATCAGACCCTCAGTACTACCTTGTGTCAAAGATCTTGTTGCGACAAATCAAACGAGCCCAAACACGAAGTGGTTCAGTTACATGGTAGACTGGTACCCGTGGCCACAGTCCAGCTCCATCATCAGACCCTGAGTACTAACTTGTGTCAAAGATCTTGTTGCGATGAATCGAACGAAGCCAAACACGAAGTGGTTTAGTTGCATGGTTGATTGGTACCGGTCACCACCTTCCGGATCCATCATCAGACCCTCAGTACTACCTTGTGTCAAAGATCTTGTTGCGACAAATCAAACGAGCCCAAACACGAAGTGGTTCAGTTACATGGTAGACTGGTACCCGTGGCCACCTTCCAGCTCCATCGTCAGATCCTGAGTACTATCTTGTGTCCAAGATCTTGTTGAGACGAATCAAACGAGCCTAAACACGAAGTGGTTTAGTTGCATGGTTGATTGGTACCGGTGACCACCTTCCGGCTCCAACATCAGACCCTGAGTACTATCTTGTGTCAAAGATCTTATAGAAACGAATAAAACTAGCCTAAACACGAAGTGGTTTAGTGGCATGGTTGATTGGTACCGGTGACCACCTGCCGGCTCCATCATCAGACCCTGAGTACTATCTTGTGTCAAAGATCTTGTTGAGACGAATCAAACGAGCCTAAACACGAAGTGGTTTAGTTGCATGGTTGATTGGTACCGGTGACCACCTTCCGGCTTCATCATCAGACCCTGAGTATTATCTTGTGCCAAAGATCTTGTTGAGACGAATCAAACGAGCCCAAACACGAAGTGGTTTAGTTGCATGGTTGATTGGTACCGGTGACCACCTTCCGGCTCCATCATCAGACCCTGAGTACTATCTTAAGTCAAAGATCTTGTTGTGACGTATAAAACGAGCCTAAACACGAAGTGGTTTAGTTGCATTGTTGATTGGTACTGGTGACCACCTTCCGGCTCCATCATCAGACCCTGAGTACTATCTTAAGTCAAAGATCTTGTTGAGCCGAATCAAACGAGCCCAAACACGAAGTGGTTTAGTTGCATGGTTGATTGGTACCGGTGACCACCTTCCGGCTTCATCATCAGACCCTGAGTATTATCTTGTGCCAAAGATCTTGTTGAGACGAATCAAACGAGCCCAAACACGAAGTGGTTTAGTTGCATGGTTGATTGGTACCGGTGACCACCTTCCGGCTCCATCATCAGACCCTGAGTACTATCTTAAGTCAAAGATCTTGTTGTGACGTATAAAACGAGCCTAAACACGAAGTGGTTTAGTTGCATTGTTGATTGGTACTGGTGACCACCTTCCGGCTCCATCATCAGACCCTGAGTACTATCTTAAGTCAAAGATCTTGTTGAGCCGAATCAAACGAGCCCAAACACGAAGTGGTTTAGTTGCATGGTTGATTGGTACCGGTGACCACCTTCCGGCTCCATCATCAGACCCTGAGTACTATCTTGAGTCATATAAATACATATAGAATGTCAGGTCGTTTCAAATATTTTTAATCCTGTCCGGTAGTTTATTAAACTGTACCATTATAAATTATAATACTATAAAAACAGTGCTAGGATCAAAGTCTCTCGTTGCGGTTTACACGCACACAGTATAGCGTTTTACACGGCGCCCGCCGCACACAATGATAAAAAACCTCGTCGTCGCCGTTGAAAATGTGCGGAGCCGACCGACACACGTCCTGCCTCTACAAGCTCTGCCGCGGCACTGAGCTGGCGCAGCGCGCGTCATCGGTAATATAGAGTAGTTTTCAAAAAATTGCCAAAAAATTATAGTAGAATTTCATAAACACTAATGTATACCAACAGTATAAGCAAACGTTGCAGATTGCTTGAGTATGAAAATGACTTGGATATTAAGTAGATTTTCGTAGGAATTGACACTTGTTTCGGAGAGAAAATCGAGTTCGTTTTACTTTGATTTTCTCTTTCTCAAAGGTATGTAGGAAAAATATAGTTTGATATGCCTAAAGTACAGGGTATTAGTAATACAAAATAGCCAGGTTTAGCAGAGTAAAATTCTCAACATTTCCAAATAAGAGCTCGCCATTCAGTGCTTCACGGGGTTTTTCGGAAACGACCATCAGAAAAAAAATCATTACTAATTTAATAAGTCCTTTTTCTAATATTTACAACGATATTTATAAAGATAAGAAGACGCTTTTACTGGAACAAGTACTCATTGTTTCTAATAATGAGCGCAAAGTCCTGAATTTTGTCGACTAGTATCATCAATTTTGCATTATTTCGACTTTTCTTGTAAGAGCGCTCTTAAAAATAGATAAAAAATAGGTACCTAACACTTAATTTAATTATGTATCTTGATTTCGGTCGTTGGCATCCGGAAACCGGAATGACATTTTATTTGTTTTTCAACAAATCAAGGCTAAAGTTTCACTAATAAACACATCTAGTTATACATTAACTTTCGTAGCAGCATAAATTATTATAATTCTTAAAATGTTTCCATCCTGTCTATTTTTAAATAAGAAAATCATTGAAAGTTTTGTAGCCGTATAGTCTAACCTTTTACCTGTATTGGGCTTAGTGGGTATCGAGGTCTAAATTTGGCAAAACCTGTTGGACAACTGTATGCATAACAAACGCCGGGTCAGTAAACTTAAAATCATATCTATTGTGTCCATAAACTCTTTACTATTGTACGAGTGTGTTCGTATTTGTTTTTTTTGCGGTTAATCTGTCGCCGAAACCAGTACTTAGTATAAAATGTAGGTCAAGCTTGCGCAGTCAGGGGATTTCTTAGATATTTATTTAGGAACTAGGTAAGTTGTCTTATACTACTACTACTATACTATAATTGAGTTAAGTAAGGAAGGAGTGGTAGTTACCACTCCTATATCTACTTATCAGTTTTCTTACCAAAACGCGAGTTATTTAGTAGTCGACATCTAGCGTCAAGTAGTGGATTTAACAGTTCCGCTACTTGATTCTTAGATCCCACCCGTGGACTTGCGATCGGTATGCACATGTAGCTGGCTTACAGACCTCAAAACACTAAGGGGACCCATGTCATCAGAGTCATCTCTTATTGACCCCTACAAGAAGGCGATTGGGTAGCCGCTGCACGCTCCCATGACGATCACAATAGTTTTATTACGCGGCGGCCTTTAAATGTACATATTAATACATTTAAAAATTAACAACTTGCGCCTGATTAACCTTTGTTTTAATGCACTTTAGGTGACATCGCCAGAGGCTTAAACACAAATTGAAATTTTTTATAACAAAACTTCCGTGAGACACAAACATATTAAATATATTAAGAACGGGTCACTCACGTATTTTAAGTCGACATATCGAGCGTTTTTCGACTTAAACACGTGAGTGACCCGCGTTCTTAATACCTAAACAAATTGAAAATTTATTTTAACCGGGCCGCCTTAAACTTAAACCATTTGTTAAATTTTGAGCGTAGGTAGGTAGGTACCTATCGGTTAAGTTTAGAGCATTGACTTATTTTTCTAATTGTAAAACGTAAACCGACTGCAATCGCAATTTGGCGAGGAATATAATATAAATTACAAAATTGTTGTGTACTTTATGATCAATAATAAAAAAAAAATCGAAGATCTATTATTTCTTGTAAGTATTTTAACCTTTTCGACGCCCTGTCAAACACAAAAGCTGTCAGTCGGACGCCACGTCACCGAAGTGTCAAAACTGAAATTGAACTTTATGCATATGCACGTAGGTCTATGTTGCTCTGTGATCTGTGCCCGATTAATCGGTCTTTGGCGTTGGACCTGCGGTGCGGATATATCGGTCATTGGCGTCCAAAAGGTTAAATGAGCAAGTCGTTTTAAATTAAAATGAGAACGTAACTTCGATTGTATGGGAGCTGTTTTTGGCGGCGGATTTGTGGGACTCTGGAACATTGTTGATGGTTTACTGCGAGTAATATCTCCCAGACAACATTCAGGTAACATGGAGATAATCGTAAAAAAAACAAACGATACGAGGTATTAATGTCGGCGGCCGATCGTAAGATCAGGCATATCGTGAAACGTGAAAATCTTTGACTCGTTCCCTGAGTCGACGGAGCCCCGCTACGCGGGGCTCCTATGTCTGGGCAGTTTACCCTTCGGGCATCTGAAGCAACCTAACGAACCTATCCTACCTATGTATTGGTTTAATGTGACTATCGTCAAAACATTACACAGGAACATTACGATCTGCCTGATCTTACGATCGGCCTACGACATTAATACAACACCTCCATGTTAACTCACTTAACACCTGCTAGTTTACCTAACTCTTATCTGCAACTAGTAGGTAGGTACTCGTAAGCACGTTCAAGTGTATGGATAAGGTAAAGTTCCTAATGGCGTGAATGTTGAAGTAGTTGCCAACTCTAAAGCGTCATAAAGTGTTAGGCGCTTTGTTGGGATAATTTCCATTAGTTAGGGAGTTTACTATTGGCTAATTAAGCAAAGGGTTTAATTGCCCAATAGTTAGCCTGTTTTCAATTGACTTCCGAAACGTTTTATTTGCTTCGGTATTATGTTAAATAGTGTTTTGTCCAAAACTTCGTTTTTGTTACAAGCTTTTAACACTGACGGGTCTTTTATTTCAACAGACAACAGACTAGTACTCGTCGAGATTTAATCTAACATCTAACAAACCCAAACCGAATGGTTTGCGTAGATTTATCACAGAGTTCCTATGACCACCTCCGGGTTCGCTCATCATATCAGCTCGATGATACCATAATATTGCATTGTCACCCAACTTTCGAATCTAGTTTATAGTTGGTCAAGCAGATCTTGTCAGTAGAAAAAGGCGGCAAATTTGAAAAATGTAGGCGCGAAGGGATATCGTCTCATAGAAAATTTGAATTTCGCGCCTTTTACTACTGACAAGATTTGCTTGACCATCTATAATAAAGACTGATAGCCTCCTTACAACGCTGCGAGAATCGTCAATGTGGCAGGAATAAAAATAAAATAGGAAAAAGGCACGCATGGAACGCGGTGTTGCATGGAGTTTGTTATAGCGTCATAGTTCTTTGTTAATGATATACTGTAAACTTCTCTCCTCTATTCTCTTCTATCATCTTTTTACTCCTTCTCTCTCTTTCTCGCTCCCTTCATACTTGGCAGTAATGGCAGTGTGGCGGCCCTTCAGGCCGCGATACTGACCACAATCACAACAAAAGCTGTAACTGGCCCCAGGAGAGGCCAAACAGCGTAAGCCATGTTATAAATAAAAGCATGGTGTTTGTCCGTCTTGAATATTTACTAATCTTTGCCATACCATAAGTAAGTTGATTGCGGGCCCCAAAAACAGATACAACTAAGAAACAACAGTAGGTACCTATGTAAGGGACGGACGGGCAATGACCTCTGTGGTCTCCTTACCGATCAATGTACTGCTATTTACAAACCGGCTGTGCCGTTAGCGTACAGTAAGTTACCAAAATACTCGCGGACGCTCATTGTACTTACAACTATTAACGTATCTCAGGTGACCGCGTGTACTCATACCAGCAGGTATTTGCCGTTTTGGTCAACCGATTGAATTCATTGTACATGATGATGATGATGATGATGATGTAGGTACATTGACATTAGGCTTAAGACATAGGTAACATGTTTTAGGGCATTCCACCGTTACGTAATCGACATTTGCACTAATTTTTGTTTTACTTTCCAAGCTGGCACTTTTTTGGCTTGTCTTTTTATTGTGTATTATTAATATCATCGCCGCTTATGTTCTTAAAAAAACTTTATCTACATCCATATTAACCTTCCTATAACACACATAATTATTCAGAATCGATAAGCTAACGGCCTAAAAATATTAAATCTGTGGTTGCATCGTAATTTTAATTAACCTAATATAACCAATACCTTAATTACATTTAAATTTGGAACATCTATGAGAAACAAATACATTTTATTTGGCCTCTATTCTAATATATCAGTCAAGATGACGTTTTATTCGTAATTAAGTGTCACAGTTGAAAACAATTCTGACAAATCTTGCATGTTACTGAATATCGAACGTTAATGGCTGTCGGTCCCGACTCTAGTTTGTCTCTGAATTAAAAAACAAGTGACAAGTTTGCATTACCGCCAATTTGACAATTAGTTTGTCTTGTAAATTCTAAATATAAAATTAGAATAAGTACTTTGTTTTGTTGAAGCCATGGTCTTCCATTCCCAGAGTGACACGGGCCTACGTCACAATAACATTGCCACTTTATTTCAACATAACATGTTACATGGGTACATTCCCTAATAGCATTTTCTTGTAGGGATTTTGTTGGGCCTTTGTTTACGTATTAGTTGGGCAACCGTTATATTTGGCCGTACGATTTGCTGGAGGGCCCTCGACAAAGGCCCTCCCGAAGATTCCCAACAGAGGGCCATAAGAGTAATTTTTTCGTTGGGCCTATTTAAATAAATCATACAATTATTCAACGGTGGTGGTTTTGGTTGGGCCGTGGTTGGGCCTATACACAGTTGTTTGATGGTTGGTTAATTGTTACATTTGGCCGTACGATTTGCTGGAGGGCCCTCGACAAAGGCCCTCCCGAAGATTCCCAACAGAGGGCCATTAGAGTAATTTTTTCGTTGGGCCTATTTAAATAAATCATACAATTATTCAACGGTGGTGGTTTTGGTTGGGCACTGGTTGGGCCTATACACATTTGTTTGATGGTTGGTTAATTGTTACATTTGGCCGTATGGCTTGCTGTAGGGCCAACTGCAAAAAAATAAAAAAGGGCAATTTTTTCGTTGTGCTTCTGTTTGCAAATTCAACAATTACCCAACGGCAAGTCAGGTAGGTCGGTAGGTAGTCGTGCACCAGGTTGAAGGCCCAACACAGCTTGTCCCACAAAGGGCCAACATTGTAACTTTAACGTTGGGCCTTGTGTAGGATTCTTACAATACTACCGTAGGTAAATAGTTGTGTAATTTATAGTGTGCCTACAGTCTAATTATGTAAATATGGGCTTTTGTTTACGAGTCCTACAGTTACCCTACGTTAAGTAAGTGGTTGTGTAATACGACGTTGGGCCTTTGCTGATAAATATTACAATTACACTACGTTAGGCATTGGTTGTATCCACATGAAGGCCCTAGGCTAGGCAGCAGTTGTTGTTAATCTTCTCTGTATCGTTCCAATTTTAGTATATGTACTGCCGAAGCAAGTACACTTACTATACACTCTAATTTGTATATATACTAACCGCACTTCGAAACTTCGTAAGCGAGATTTATGTTTTTTGAGATTTAAATTGAGAAAATGTTGGAAAATACAATTTTTTAAATTTATGTATAAACTTTATAGTTATAGCTATTAGATTTATAAGTTACTTTTAAAAAATATTATGATTATATCCGGAATAATCGAGAAAATAACTATAACTTCGATGTTCGGAGACAGTAACGCCATCTAGTGACGCCACAAGCAAACTCAACTGGTATTGTTGGGCATCAGTACCACAGCCAATGTTGGTAAATGCGATATTTGTGCTCACTGGGCCAACGAATGTTATCGTTGTTTAGCCACCGGTACCAAAATACACAAAGGCCCATTGTTAGGCGTCAGTGCCACAGCCAATGTTGGTAAATACGATATTTGTCATCATTGGGCCATCGGATGATATCTTTGACTAGCCAACGTTACCAAAATACACAAAGGCCCATTGTTGGGCATCCGTGCCACAGCCAATGTTGGTAAATGCGGTATTCGTCACCATTGGGCCAACGAATGTTATCGTTGTTTAGCGAACGGTAGCAAAATACACAAAGGCCCATTGTTGGGCCTCAATGCTACAGCCAATGTTGGTAAATGCGATATTTGTCGTCATTGGGCCATCGTATGATATCGTTGATTAGCCAACGTTACAAAAATAAACAAAGGCCCATTGTTGGGCATCAGTGCCACAGTCAATGTTGGTAAATGCGATATTTGTCATCATTGGGCCATCGGATGATATCGTTGATTAGCCAACGTTACCAAAATACACAAAGGCCCACTGTTGGGCATCAATGCTACAGTCAATGTTGGTAAATGCGATATTTGTCGTCATTGGGCCATCGGATGATATCGTTGATTAGCCAACGTTACCAAAATAAACAAAGGCCCGTTGTTGGGCATCAATGCTACAGCCAATGTTGGTAAATGTGATATTTGTCGTCATTGGGCCATCGGATGATATCGTTGATTAGCCAACGTTACCAAAATAAACAAAGGCCCATTGTTGGGCATCAGTGCCACAGCCAATGTTGGTAAATGCGATTTTTGTCATCATTGGGCCATCGGATGATATCGTTGATTAGCCAACGTTACCAAAATACACAAAGGCCCATTGTTGGGCATCAATGCTACAGCCAATGTTGGTAAATGCGATAGTTGTCGTCATTGGGCCATCGGATGATATCGACGATTAGCCAACGTTACCAAAATAAACAAAGGCCCATTGTTGGGTATCAGTGCCACAGCCAATGTTGGTAAATGCGATATTTGTCATCATTGGGCCATCGGATGATATCCTTGACTAGCCAACGTTACCAAAATACACAAAGGCCCATTGTTGGGCATCCGTGCCACAGCCAATGTTGGTAAATGCGGTATTCGTCACCATTGGGCCAACGAATGTTATCGTTGTTTAGCGAACGGTAGCAAAATACACAAAGGCCCATTGTTGGGCATCACTGCCACTGCCAATGTTGGTAAATGCGATATATGTCATCATTGGGCCAACGAATATTATCGTTGTTTAGCCAACGGTACGAAAATACACAAAGGCCCATTGTTGGGCATCTGTGCCACAGCGAATGTTGGTAAATGCGATGGTGGGCCAATACAAAATTAATGTTGGCTACGGAACGAACCTCATCCCAACGTTTTCCCTACCGTTGGCACCGTGGGCCCCAACGAAAATGCTACTAGGGTTATACCTATGGTTAATAAGTTAAAATATTTCTTTATAATTTTATAATTTTCATTTATATGTATTTTAGCTTAAATTTTACAATAACACGTCATTTTTAATTACTCGTTAGCAATATCTTCCGATTCACGAAAGAAATTTCAGACTTTCGGGTAATTCTGTTTATACTACTGGCAACACAGGATAGCGCTGTGCACATTTGACAATTCGGATCTAGATAACTTCATGCCCTGACCGTCATCCTTGTCGAACGCGTGTTAATTGTTATTTCCTTCTCGGTCAGTGTCAGCAGTCGCAGTGTTTTCCAAACTTTTCACGTCGTAAGCTTGGTAATTAATGTGTAACTGTGAATTAGTTTTTCAAACGTTTGTCTTGTATAGATAAATAAAGTTTAATTTAATACATTAGATTTGTTTTATTTTACTATGTTTCTACATGAATAACTTAAAATTAATGCCGTTAAAATAATTTTCACCGTTGGTTAAAATTCTCCCACATTTCAAAGTTTGAGAACCTGGAAACAGCATGATGACGTAGGCGCGTGTCAGTTAAGTCATACGCGAATCTCGGAATGGAGTACCAGGCGGAGTATATTATTATACCATGGTTGAAGCTTATGATAACAATCTAAATAAAGCAGTGTATGTAACTGTACATACACTAATATGCCATAAAATACTCCTGTGATCCTTTAATGAAACTCATTTCGTTCGTTTCATAAACCGACACTCGTATTTTAATGCCTTTCATTATGTAGCAGTCACCTTTATGCAACTGTAGTTGCACGCTGTCACCCTTATTTTATCATAATAATAGAGGTCACTGTAAAATATCAATCATGTGAGTGGATAAACTACTAGTTATCTATACCTGCAAAATTTAGAGGAAGGTTAGCACAACATTCAATATTAGCGCCACCTAGCGATTTCGGCCATGACTACGCTAAAACAAAGCGAGGGAAACATACCCAAAAGTTTTCCTTTATCACGAAGCGTTTTGCAAATGCAGTCAGAAGTCGTTCTCGGATTTTCCGTTAGATGGCATCATGGCAGTATACTTAAAACAGGATTGAACTTATTTCTAGGCTCCGGAATAGTACAGTCAAGTGTAAAAATATGGGTGCATATAACTTACTCAAAAATGTCCCATAGTTCTTAATTCACTGACATAAGAGCTATGGGATATATTTTTGCGTATCATGTGTGCACACATACACTTGACTGTAACAATGAGAAGGGCGTCTTTATTGTATTTTTTTATATTAGTTCGGGGAAAAAGTTCGTTCGTAATCTAAGGGGCCCACTGATTACCAGTTCGCCGGACGATATCAGCCTCGGAACTGTCACTTTATAGGTGTAAAGTCATAGTAAAAACTCTTTGGTTGTTTGTAGGTATCTGGCTGGTTTAAACCATTCCAAAGATTACATTTATAAAAAAAAATAACAACTGTTTGCCGTCATTTTCTATTGTTTTCCTGTCCGCTAAAATAAGGAAATCTAATTTCACAAAAAGGAATAATAGGGAATAATGCGACACAAGCTTTGAAAGAAGTTTATGACGTTTAATGGACTTAACGCAGTGTCAGAAAATTTGTTTTCAGTCCGGAAATTTTTATGTCGAAGATGAAGCTTTAGAAGCGCTTCTAGCTGCCCTGTTACGGATAGTCGGTGCCATTTTTGAAAAAGTGTGGCGTACGGGTAAGTGTGATTGACCTTCACATTTAGGCCAGTTTATAGGGGCCGTAAGTGTTGGAGGGTCACTTTACGCCAAAGTAAGTGCTACCATCTACCGTTCTCGCACGTTTTCTTGTGCATAGTAGGTTCTGCCATCTTGTGGGCTACATCGGAAGCATACACTTCACATTTACCTACGCCTCGCGCCAAAAATCTGATGGCTGTTGTGCTACCCCCTACAATTCATGCACGCTCCTACATTAATTGGTGTCTATTGCAAATTCATACATTTGCTACTTGCGTTTAGTGGCAAATATATGAACTGTATATAATAGTATTTTCGAACTCGATGGGTACCTACGCATGACAGGTATCATTTCAATACAATTTTGCGGGATTTGTCGTTTACAGGTTATAAATGATATGGAGATGACACCTATCCTACCCGATTCCTACCCATTGACTATAAAGTACTTACTATAGAACGTATTGAACTTAGATTAGAACTTTAAGATACTTACGATTTAGATAAAAAATGGTAGTTTGAGTCTCGGGAAAAGTTTTGCCACGGAAATGTTTTGAAAAGGTGCAGTGGTCTATGGAACTACTAATTATAGGTACGCATGCGTAGTCGCGGGCAAAAAACTAGTACTTATCTCATACTTACTTTTCTTGATAGATATTGAACAGCAGCTCCTGTGAATTATCTATATAACGAAATACAATTTTATCCCATTCCTCAAACACAACAGAAAGGATATATCACTCACGACACTCGTGCGTCCGAATTAATCCCATAAAGTCACCTTCCGTACTGGCGTGCTGAATTAAAATGACGTATGTCACGATGAAAACGTGTGGAGATACATCTATTTAGTTTAGCAGGGTTATGCCTTATCGGGAGCAGCAGTGGTGTTGTTCTCTTGGCCTAAAGAGTTGAACGCTCACGATGGAACCCCGTTATTAATGTTGCAATTATTTGAAAAAAAGGGTTGGCAAAACTGTCTAAATCCGTAGTAGTTTACCGTAGCGAACTCAGACTTCACCGTTGGTTCACAACTAGCATAATTATTTAATTTTAGGAAAAAAAATATATCCATTAAATTATTCACAATAAATAGAGCTGCATAAAAATAATTTTAAAATACTTAATAAAATAAAAATTCTAAAATGACCTGACTTTGCCACCCGTCCCAAACTTCGCCTTTTTATTATGAAAATTATACTAAAACTTATTCCTAATTGTTGAATTACTAAACAAACGCCCATGATACTAAAGTTGTGTACTAAATGCGAGTTTAGGATACCTACGTATTTTTGCCAACCACTATTTTCAACGACCTGCAATATTAATTAAATAACGGGGTTTGCTCACCATATACCTAGCTAGCTATTAGTGAATTGAAACGGTATAAGGAGCTTAATTCCATTGCACTAGACTTACATCCACCGAACGGGATATGGACCGTGATTACCTTTTGTATTGTTTTTTAGCTCCCAATATTTCAACGCAGTTACATGCATCTTGTTCATATCCCGGTCGATATATGTAAGTCTAGATAAACTAACCGTAAATCATTTAAAACTGTTATTCCTATTTTGTCTTTTAGTTCAGAAATTCAAATTGCGTTCGCAGACATCACTGTTGAAAATTTGAAGTAATTAGTAGTAGGTAGCTCATTTTACTGATAATGAAACAGCAGATTTGAGACTTCATATGGATGGGTTCTGAGGTGATAGTCACAATACTCATTTTGTCCTTTTTTGTTTAAAATTTGTAGTCAGTATATTTAGTTTATTTAAAATTTAAATCAGTTAAGAAACTCCATATTACAAATAACTTAGTTATCTTCAGACTAACATACATAATATTATATGTATTTTATAAACTTAAGACTACTTAAGTAAATACTATTTATGCAACAAAACGGCGTGGCTCCGTTGAATCGGCTGATCTTGTGTCGGATTATGGTTAGTCTATATCTGTGATGTGATGTAACCCGAGGTTACAATTAGTGGTTATGTTCGAGTCGTCTGAGCTCTGTAGGCAGTAGAAATGTGGCCAGCGCTTCCACTGCTATGATCAGCCTACGTTCGATCAACGATTCGTCCCCAAATTTACTGCTTAACTTCCAAACCTCGTATCTATTGCACGCGTTTTATACCAAAATAACACTAATACTGGCTAAATAGAGCCGACAATTCCGTCCTTCGAGCGTCGTATAAGAGATTGAGAGAAATAGTGGAAATGAAAATAGTAATTGGATTTTTAACGTGTTCTTATTCTGTATTTTGATGCTTGCCGTGTGAGCACACGGAGCCTGATTTTAAAATGAACCTTTTCAATTCGAGTGCTTTTACTGATATTTCTTTTGTTTTAGTTTTTATTATTTCTCGTTTCTAGCCTGTGCTAGAAAAACTTCATTTATTTGTGAGCAGAAAACAGTCAGTTTATAAGCATTTTTTTGCTTTGAATCACAATTTAGGACTTCAAAAAGAATTCGATAATAATTATGGTCTAAAGAATATTCGGAAAGGAACTTAAAACGGGAAATACACTGAAATATTAGCAAAAGCTGTGTCACTATGGTTTGAGCCTATAATAGGTTTTACACCCCTTAAAATGTGCATATTTTTTTAGAATCAATTGATAGGTAACTACTCGCACTCTTTTACAAGCTTCAAAAGCTTTACTTTGTATAACATTACTCGTAGCGAACAAACCATAAGAATTAGAGCGCTAGTTAACACTTCACTCTGTAGAAGTTGAACGTCCTTTAAACTAGGTATTCTAACAATAAACAAACACGAAGTACCTGATGGTCCGAGAGCTAGTAGACATTTTAGAGTAGGTATTTGAGGTAAGCTGAAAATTTATCATATTTACTCTAACGCAGAACTGCAGGTCTGGCTGCAGGGTATATATTTTTAAAGATTTTTTTTTGGCCATAAAATGTTCTGGCATATTCTTTATATTATTTACCTATTTTATTTTAACTTATAATAAATGACAGATCGCTTCAGGATCAATTTTTGGGGTAATAAAAAAATCTTTAAAAATTTAAGGGTTGATGCAGTCCCGATAGCCTGCAGCCAGACCTGCAGTTCTGAGTTAGGGCTCATTTAGACGATGCGAGAACTCGCATACGAGTTTTATTACATTGCGGTTTTTGATAGGTCGGTTGAATTGGACGCAACCAACACTCCGCAATGAAACTAAAATGGCATGAGAGTTCGCGCGCCGCCGTCTAAATCAGCCCTTAGGCTATGATAGGAATTAGGATACAAATTTTCAGCTTCCCTCAAATACCTACTCTAAAATGTTGTCAGCTCTCCAGCTATGATATGAGACTGCTCTTCTATTAAATATGAACGGGTCCGCAGCCCCGGCGCACTCCACGTCTTAATTACGTAGTAGTTCAGTATCTTAGAGACAACTCAAACGAAATGTATGGTAGCATGACTTCAGAGAGGTGAATTAGTGTTAATTAAAATATTCCTAGTCCGAAAGGCTCCCTTTGACCCAAGTCGCCTTTGCAAATGCTAGCAATTAATTACTGCATAAATTACTGGGGTAATAAATTCAGCAGAAAGGCATACGTTAAGGGAATTTCTGCGGCTGCAAAAGGCTGTGTGTTAGCAATAGCGAGGGAACTAAGCCAAAATCATATTTTTTACACTAAATATTACCAAAATTGGCTTACCTAAACAATCTTTACTTTATCTAATCAACCATTATTAATATAAGATCGTTTGGACCTTATTTCTGTGGTCGTATTTTTTCCGAATTTCAATTTCATTTTATATATGACGGAACTTCATGAAACAACCGGGAATATCATCAACGCATTCATTTCACAAAGTAACATCCATACCAAAGAAATTAAGCGCGACATCGATACAGGCTGGGGTGATGACAATTTGATAAAAATAGGAATTTGTGCCTTTGCCAGGCAGAATAAAATGCGGACCGTTTTTAGGGTCGATTCTACCAAACCGTCTGTCACCGTTAAAGCGTTCGCTAAATTTTATTGTATGGGAAGTTTCATAGATCTCTGCTGCGTGACGTTAATCATTCTGCTAACTGTGGTTGGTGCAACTGGCTGTAGGGTGTAACCCATGTAGCTCCGGTTAAGCTAGCTGCTAGAATATTATACTTAAAATATCGACCTTGGTTTATTAGATTCAATGTCATCAACGCTTGAGCTCTTACTAAAGATTGAATCTTATAGACTTACGGCCCGATTCAAACTTTAAGATACGTCAAATATTACGTCTAAATACGATATGGATTAGATATGTCAGTGTCACAAGTGACGTTTTGTTTGGTGAAACGAAGTAGTGCTATGGGTGTAACACTCGGAGGCTATAATGATTTTGTAAATTAAGTATTTTAAACAATTTGTCTCTAAATCTGCGCCTGTGTTTGCTACCATCAATACCTATAAATTCCAGAAAGATAATACTACATTTTAAATATCGGGATTGTTATGTATTGTTTATGAGTTACCCTTTGAAAGATTTTCCACACGCTGTAATAGGTCAAAGTAAGTATAATGTATAAGTATGTATACGTTCCTCAAAAACCCAGCTACAATAAAATTTATTTCTGCGAGACGCCAGTGTTATAAAATATGGCTGAGAGCTATTCCAGCGAGAGTGACTCATAAAACCCTTTGCAAGTGGCCCTTCCGAATGAAAGTTTTACAAAAGTCAGCCCCACAGCACACTTTTCCTTTTGATATATAACTCAGACCACAGAAAATGTAGCACATATTAGAACGCAGTAGGATTTTTAACATACAGGAAAAAACTCTATTCAGAAAACAGGGTTTTTACTGACAGCAAGATACTTTACTTCCTTGCGCTTTAAGGTTTTGTTGAACTTGGTGAATAAGTTCTGCCGCGCATAGCATTAAGAGCAGTAACGCATTTTGAAATCTATTTCAATTGTAGAACATATCGTAGAATTACAAAGTATACAATTGAATGACATTTCAAGATGAGTTTTACTGTTACGCGCGGCAGAACTTATTTACTAAGTTTAACAAAAGCTTAAAGCGCAAGGAAGAAAAATAACTTGCTGTCAGTAAAAACTCTGTTTTCTGAATAGACCGTATGTTATGCTAAGCGCGGCAGAGTTGGCTAGGTTTGATTTGGAGGAGGCTGCAGTGAGGGTTCTGTGCTTCCCGACATTCTCGAGTCTTGAATGTCTGTTGCTAAACTTATACGGATTGTCGATAATAATATCAACGCCCATTTATATCTCATAAGAAATTAATTATTTTCGCTTATCTATTGTTCTCTTCGTCAGAATAGATTAGGAGTGTACTGTGGCTCTCGTCCATATGTCGAGGTCAGAGGGTTGAAGTAACAAGTAGGTCAATCTACCGGTGACACAACTTACCCCGACAAAGGTCTGCAAAGGCACCGGTTACGAACAAAGGCTGACATTTTGTTTTCCCTTTAAAGCTCACATGTCAACGCCCTGATCGACACTGGCGTAACCCTTTGGAGGTATTGAATGTTAAAACAATTTGATTGCATTATACTACAGCGCCTATAACAATCGTATTTCAATGAACGCGCCAATCGATATACCTAAATTAGATAAAGGTAAACGAAACATTGGTGTAGGTATAGTGTAAATAACATTATTTGCGGTATTTGACACATTATGACTGACGTATATAGAGATGTAACTAACGCAAATCGATTGTCACAGCAAGCGATTACGATTGGATGGCACGTAGACTGAGGTATCGAATTGTGACGTATAATGAATTTTTATTTGAGATTTAAATAAAGCTAGAATTATATGGTTTTCCCGCAAGCTACCGGTCGGTCGGTGTATTTAATACACCGACCGAGTAGGTCGCACCCATTGTCAAAATTGAAACTAACTGGGGATCTATTTTAAAGTTTATTTATGTTATTTCTGTGTCAAATTTGTTGTCTGTTAAGTGACGATAAATATATCCATATTTACAGTTAATAATCCACCTTTTCCTTATTTTTATTAAAAGAAAAATGAAAAATTCATATCGATTTACTTAGACGACTACCGATTCATAACGGTGGTGTCCGGCCAACCCTAAAATTAAAAAAAAAAAGACGTAGAACGTAAACGTTCGCAGTGCAGTTGTTTTCCTTTGTGATTTCGATGTGCAAAACATTTTACGTAGTATTGCTGTTGTGAGTGACAGACGTCAAATACCGCAAATAATGTTATTTACACTATAACAGATCAAGCCGCAAATTATGAAAATATATACGAAATAGCTATGTATTGTTTATTTACAACACATTAGTCACATTACACAATGACACAGACATAGGTAGAATTATTAGGTACCTATTTACCTACACAGAAAATGAAAATATTTATTTTAACTTAAATCGTAACAGTTCGTTCCGTATCAATTTTGACTGACAGCAAAATTTTTTCATAACTTTTTTCTTAAACAAAAAACGAGCGTATTTCGCTGCGGCACGTAATGGCTTTTCGGCCAGTGTGCGCACCAATGAGGTTGCAATGGTTTTCAGCACGTCGCTTGCAATCGGTATGACAGGGGCAACGAAAAGTGACGTGATCATTTGCATACATTATTTAAGTTTCGTGTGGTCTATAAGGTCATGTTGGGTAAGAGAAACAGTTTATTATGCTCGGAGCAAGAGGAGGAGTACCTATGAGAATTCCCTACAAGAGTGATGTTTTTCTTGCCGCAATGTTTCACTCACCCAAACTAAGAACTTAATCATTTAAGAATGGCCAGGTGGCTCGAAGTGCAAACAGGTTTCCCAATTTCACTTAAGGTTATATGCGTGACGGGCTAGAAAACGGCTTAACATTAAACGGGTTTTTACAGTTAGATAATACTTTATCCGTCACTCGCTCGTCGTCGACTGGATGATAAGTTTTAGTCAGTTGATTCGGTTTATTTTAAGGATCAAATGTCTATATTGGACATTAAAGCAATACGAATTTACGAAACAACAGTCAACCTGTACACAATGCACAAAAGGCCCCTCATCTACTAAACGGTATGTGATCGTGAAGTATCACAATCACGATCACGAAGCCGTCTTCAAGGATAGAAAACAAGTTAATTGCTATTTTGAAGGAGAAATATTGAATTTAAAATATGTATACTCTTTATGTTTCAATAAATTGAAAGTTAAAATAACAATACTTAAAATTTGAAACTTAGAGGTCTTGTATTAATTTATTTTGATTACCTATTTCCATATTTTTATCACCAATTATTTATTGTGATATTTGTGATAAATTGCTCATTTTCCAAGATTTTGTTATAAGTATAATTCAACATGTGTCATCATCCCTATTGTCCGTCACGGTCGATTCTCCGACTGTTCTGACCATTCATTGAGCTTGCCCCATTGCCCTTTGAGTGACTTTGACCCTTCTTTATGACGTCCATTGTAAGGAATCAAATTACCCTTGTCTTAATGACAGTACGTGACAAGGCTCCCATATTGTCCACTTATGTGAAAAGAGGCGCTGGCCGACGTTCAAATACTACTAATACTATAAATGTGAAAGTTTGTGTGTTCGAAGTTTTCAACGGCTGAAGGGATTTTTCTATTAACACAGGTGATCAATAACCTAGAAAAGTACAGAGTTTGCTATTTACTACGAGAGTACTAAACGGGAGAGGGTGGTGGCAGTTTAACGTCTCCTATGCAGACGAGATCGCGGACAGAGGTTAGTTTTACTATAAGTAGTTACGAAAAGGTAATTTTTACCTTAGGACTTGTATAACGTTGGCACCATTCAGCCAAGTACGGCCAAGATCAAAAGTCGGTCTGGGCAGTAGACAGAAATATGAGAACACAAAGAGAAGTGTATTAAGGAGGCTTATTCAGATAGCAATTCATTGTTATTTTCATTAACATATCTATGGTTTGTCACCAGTCGACAGCATAACCGTTTCAAAACAAGAAATTACTATCTGAATATATCTCGAGCCCGTAAAAGCGTCTAGCTATATTTGTTATTTTGGCAACGTAATAAATTTGTATGACTTGATAAAATATATCCTTGAAAAAAGATGTGACTTTTTTTCGGTACCTGGTCAGAGCCCAAAATCTGCACTTAAACAGTTTGTTAGTAAAACTTTTGCGGACACTTCCGACCCTAAAGCAATCAGTGCTGCCCCAAAAGCTTTGCGGACTTTTGCAAAAGCTCATTTCCTTTGGGATCATACTCGCTGCTACACACTGATAAATAAAACAGGAATTAACTTGTCCAAACTAGTGGAAGCTTGGAAATCCGAAACCTTACTGAAGAAAGACAGTTTGTTTGCTGGTGAGCGGCGTTTACTTCACTTTGGATGAGGTAATAATCATACCGGGGTTTGACGTGTACAACTTGGTTTGACGTTTTAAAAGCCCGAGGACAAGTGAAACTTACTGTAAGTTGATGTCGATAAAATTATGACGTAAGACAATACATGTGGTTTTTTTATACAGGGTCATTTCTGGGTCGTGATCCAGAACCACTTTTTATGACTCTGTAAATGATCCACATTATCTTAATAATATTTGATTACGAGATAATTAGTAATTTTTTTCTTATTTTTCAAGTAAATTTAATCTTATACTAAGTAATCATGGTCACCCTATGACTTTTGACATACGCTGCATGGAAAGCGACAAGACGTCACAGATTGAGTAGGGTGACCAACAAGTATGCAAAAAAATTTTTACTTGCCATCTGAAAAAATATCGTCAATATTGGTGATAAGATAAACAACAATTAACAACATCATTAGGCTCATCTTTGAATTCTGTATATGATGTCTTGTTCTCTTGCTACCGAAATCACCTGTATACCTACTGTACTGAATAATTTTAATTATTATTCGATGTCATTTTAATTATTGTTACCGACTTTATTCTTATTGCAGCTGTTAATATCAGATATTAACAGTTGCAATAAGAATAAACTCTTAATTAATAATGTTACTTTAAAGATGAGACATATTTTGTTATTATGATTATAAAAATTGCTTGTTATCGATAACGATAATAACTGAGTCGATATTTAATTAATCACCAGCAGCACTGGTACGTAATGCCCGCAAAACCGGGAGATGTTAATAATTTAAAATGAAATTAATTTATGTCCAGGTTCGCGTCGGTGAACTGTATAGGTACTTATATAAAATAAACCAATTCGTTGTCTTTGTAAAATAAATGACTCGATTAATTGTGCAACAAACAGAGCCACTGCTAACGATACCTCAATTCTGTGTTTAATTAATCTCGACGCCCGAGGCAGCGAAGTTTTTCATAGGTATTTTCGTTTATTATTTCATATTTACAATTGTCGTGATATTCGCAAGTATGGGAATTTAATTAAGTTTAACTAAATTGCTGTACAATAAAGTAAGTTTGGCATATTTGTTTCCACTTTATTTTATGTACAATAGAATGATATATGGATTAATGTAGTAAAACTGATGGCCGAATCCAATTCGATCCAATCCAAATCCTGGAACCTGAACCCTTTCGTAGAGTTAGTTTTTTTAAGTGCCTAAATGTTTCATACTTAATGTTCCTACAATTCAGAGAACTTAAAAAAATCTAATGATTTTCACGGAACTTAGTTATATCTTAACAATAAATTAGAACCTTATTGAAATCTAAATAAAATAACACTAACTTCGCCACCCTTCCGCAACTTCGCCTTATGATTTTTTTATTATGAAAAAAATACTAAAACTTATTGCAAATCAAAAATGTCGAATGCTCGTGCGCCTGAGTGCGCCATGATACAAGTTAGAGTAAAATTATGATTGAATGCTAAGGCGAAGTAATTAAAAGGCAAATTAAGGGTTTCCAATTTTTGCCGACCCTTATTTCATTGATAACGGGCTTTGGTCACTACTGACTAGGCTAGGAGGCCGTGGCAAAACACACTTATCTACTCTCGATCCCTTTTCTGTCACTTAGAGAAGACAACTCGCCGTAAAAGCAGTTTCACTGTACTTTGTCCCAGCGCTCGATGTCCATGCATTTTGTATGGATTATTGTAACTCCTCTCAACGTGGAGGCACATAAAATAATAATGTCTCCGGTTCGCTGCTGCTTCGGGCCGCGTGTCATCTGTATTACATGTAGTACATTTCGGGGTACGTTCCAGTAGAATTCAGAGAACGGCGGGCGAGTTAAAAACTCTGTCGAACTATACGGCTACCACGAGCTTGTCACTGACCACTGACATATTCGCTAACGTCTGCATAACTTACTTTCTATACATCTCGCTCGCACGAATATGCCAGCTCGAGCGGATGCATGGAAAGTAAATTAAGCACACGCTAGCGAACATAAGTAAGTCTAATTTGAGGGGCAAGCCGAAGTGAAGAGTAAAAACCGGAGGGTCACTTTTGCATAGGTACATACATTTAAAACTTACACGTAACACCACTTGACCTAGCCTCGCTAAACGCTGATAGAAAAGAAAAAAATTAACATTTCCATATATTATTTCACTTTTATTGGCACTTTCTATCAATGATTATCACTTGGCTAGCCCCCTTTTCTTCGAATTTAAAATTAAATTTACACCGGTCACCCTACAACTCGACTCGCACCAATCAGAACCCTTGGTCCGTACATTTCAGGGCACGTACGCGCGACGTGTTTTCTGTTGCCCGCGTTACCCCATTTCCGCGGGAGTGCTATTAGCAGAGATCACTTACTAACTAGACCATGGGACCAAGATGACAAACGTTGATAGAAAACGCCAATCTAAACTTAAATAACCAAGAGAGAGAGATTAATACCTCCTCTCTGTGGTTTTTAACCTTTCGGTCACAAGGGACCACTCATAAAATTTTCATATTTCCCAAGGACCACAATTTTGAAGTATACCTACCTAAATCTCTTCTTCCTCGATTCCTCATGACTGAGGGTCGCGACCACATGAGGTCGTTATTTTGTGCACCAAAGCTCTCCATTCTGCACGATTTTCCGCCTTCTTAATAATAGGCGCCTGTGTAGATCCCTGGCAGGCCTTCTTTATACAGTGTCCACCCAGCGGGTTGGTAGATGTCCACTACCCCGTCCTCCATCCACCATGCCAACCATAATGCGCTTTTTAAGCGGCTTCCGTCTGGCCACGTGTCCAAAGTAGTTAAGGATCCGCTGGAGGCAAATGGCTGATAAACGGCACTGGATTTTCAATTCCGTCAGGATTGACCTACCTAAATATTTATGTCATAAAGTGAACAAAAAGTCGACCATTTCAGGTGCTTTTAGGGGCCTACAGTGGTCCGCCGACGACTGAAATGAAGACGGAGCATACGAGTTAATTTGCGTTCACCCTTATTACCAATATAACCGTTGATTTTACTTATATTTACGTTTATGGGCGTATAATCTGTGTATCAACAAATATTGAGTACTTGCCTTGTGAGGATCCGTTTATGTAGGTATAAGAAAAAATCAATTGCTGCTTAAGCTCACTCTATTTCACTGAAAAGCTGCTCATGTCAGTTGCGATAACGTTTATGAATTTTACAAATTTCTAAGAAGAAAGAGAAGAGTCGTAGAATAAAAGGAAATAAATACATTCTACGACTTTCCGCATGGACTTTATAAATTGATTCAGGACTGAAAGCTGTGGCCGCAACGTATAGTATAGTACGTGTGGTAGTATATTCCAAGTAAAAGCGCGTATGTGTGGTAGTCTTTCTAAACTTTTTATGAAGCGGAGTCTACGTATGTTAGTCTATGGCTATCACAGACTTATCGCGAACTGTACTAACTTGCCCTGATTACCCCTTATTGCCGCGCGATCGCGGGGGCTCTCAAACAATTACAAAACTCTTGTTTGTGTTAAGACTTTCTAATCAAAGATCCGATGGGACGTTTGCTGGGTTGTTTTAGTGAAAATGAGGACGGTCTAAATGGACATATTTAATTACACAAACGGGTCTACCGCGATATAATTTCATTGTTTTTACCTTTAACTCCGATGTTTCACCCGACCCGTAACCCCATAAACCCGTACCCCCCCCACCCGTACCCGTAACCCCGTAAACCCGTACCCGTACCCGTACCCGTGGGGGGGTAGACCCGTTTGTGTAATTAAATATGTGTACAAAACGCGAGAATTTAAAGTGTTATGGTCCAAATGGAGTTTTATTAGACAACGTGTTCACTGCTCTTACCTATAATATGGAGAAGGAATTATGCAAATAACCGGACAAGTGCGAGTCGGACTCGCGCACGATCGCTCGTACCATTACGCAAAAAACGGCAAAAAAGGTTTGATGTATGGGAGCCTCACTTAAATATTTATTTTATTTTGTTTTTAGTAGTTTGTTGTTATAACGGCAACAGAAATACATCATCTGTGAAAATTTCTACTATGTCTAACTATCAGGATTCTTGAGATACAGCCTGGTGACAGACGGACAGTGGATTCTTAGTAATAGAGTCCCGTTTTTACCCTTTGGGTACCGAACCCTAAAAATGAATCGCTTCTTAGGCGATTCCCTAGAAATAAACACAAAGGCAAAAGGCAAGGGAACTGCAAACAAATTTTGAACAGTCTCCAAATAATCAGAACATCCTGTGGATTAACACATTCAACACAAGCCTTATTAAGCTTACTGAGACTCTTAGTCAATTTGTGTGATAATGTTCTATAATATTTATTTATTTATTTATTCAACATGTTTCATCATAAAATCATAATAATATTATGACGTTCCACGGGAAAAGGTACCTTATGGCGGCTGGCGCTTACGTCGCATAGCATCGCAATTTTATTGGAGCGGCGGCGGCGGCGGAGAGTTTGCTGACCGCCATGGGCGTTAATAATAGCGTGAGCGCCAACCGCCATAAGGTACCTTTACTCGTGGAACGTCGCATATTGTTTTAATGACAATGGGGAATATTCGGCGCTTAAACTGAATAATTCGGCCGAATACGAACATTGAAAAGCTTGCCCATTCTCAGTTATTTTCATCGGCCGGCGTGTATTGCAAATACGGAGTGTTAGCGTAAGGTACATGGACTCTACTTTTATTTTTATTTCAGTTTTATACCCATTATATAATGGTAGAGTAAGCGGACTCTACTTTTATTTTCATTCCAGTTTTATACCCATTATATAATGGTATAGTAAGCGGACTCTACTTTTATTTTCATTCCAGTTTTATACCCATTTGATAATGGTACAGTAAGCGGACTCTACTTTTATTTTCATTCCAGTTTTATAGCCATTGTCATTATATAATGAGGGAGTAAACGGACTCTACTTTTTATTTTAACGTAACGTAACATCCGCATCCGCGGAACATCCGCATCCGCATCCGCATAAAATCGATGCGGAGCTAATGCGGATGCGGATGTCGAACAAGTCGGTACAGGAACGTCTTAGCGGCGGCGTAAGTGCTAGGTAATTTCGTCATTAACTATAACGAAATCGTCTAGATCCAGAAAAGTCGGCCAAGTTACTGTTTATTACGGCTACAAATATAATGACCACCAAAAAATACTTTGGTACCCTAAATTAAAAAATCATACTTACCAAAAAAAATTACTGAACACCAAAAAAATAAGGCCTAAAAATACAAAAGTACCACCGTTTTAATTACGACTGCACTTCAAATTGTATTCAAATACCAAATATATTGAATGATCACCAAAAATCATTAATGATCACCAAATCTTGAAGACCAAATTAATGCGATATTTTCACCTAAATAAACCACTATGATTACCAAAAAATGTTACCAAATAAAGTAAACTGATGCCAAAATTACTAGCCCCTCCCGCTCAACCCCCCGTACCCCGCACCGCATACCTACCTAACCTAACCTACTTTTCTAGTAGCATTTCGTTATGCTACTAGAGAAGTAAGTTAAACTGCTATCAGTTTGAACTGCTATCAGTTAAGTGGGTTGGGTTAGGTTTGAACTGCGACCCTTACAGAAACGAAATGCTACTAGAAAAGTGGGTTAGGTTAGGTTTGAACTGCGACCCTTACAGAAAAGAAATGCTACTAGAAAAGTGGGTTAGGTTAGGTTTGAACTGCGACCCTTACAGAAACGAAATGCTACTAGAAAAGTGGGTTAGGTTAATTCTGAACTGCGACCTTTACAGAAAAGAAATGCTACTAGAAAAGTGGGTTAGGTTAGGTTTGAACTGCGACCCATACAGAAAAGAAATGCTACTAGAAAAGTGGCTTAGGTTAGGTTTGAACTGCGACCCTTACAGAAAAGAAATGCTACTAGAAAAGTGGGTTAGGTTAGGTTTCAACTGCGACCCTTACAGAAAAGAAATGCTACTAAAAAAGTGGGTTAGGTTAGGTTTGAACTGCGACCCATACAGAAACGAAATGCTACTAGAAAAGTGGGTTAGGTTAGGTTTGGTTTTAACTGCGACCCATACAGAAACGAAATGCTACTAGAAAAGTGGGTTAGGTTAGGTTTGAACTGCGACCCTTACAGAAAAGAAATGCTACTAGAAAAGTGGGTTAGGTTAGGTATGAACTGCGACCCTTACAGAAATGAAATGCTACTAGAAAAAGGTGACGAAGTGGATTAATTAATTTAATAGGATATAATGATATATTAAATATTTGCACATTTTAAATTAAAATGTGGTTACAATTTTGGTGGTCATTTACTATTTTTGGGTTTACAATGATTATTTTGGAGTAATTTGCTTCAATAGGATAGCAAGATGTAAAAATGTGGTTATCATTTCACATTAAACTGGGGTTAGAAATTTGGTAATCATTTACTATTTTTGGGTTAATAATTATTAGTTTGGTGTCATTTCCTTTAATAGGATAGTAAAATGTAATAAAATTGGTAATCATTTCACATTAAAATGGTGTTATAATTTTGGTGATCATTTATTATTTTAGGGTGGTAAAATATATTTTTTTGGTATTAAATTTTACTAAATCTGGTGATCAGTTAAATAGCAGCCGTTTATTACATATAATGCACCTATATTCTTGCTCAAATACTAAACCTTTCGTTTTTTTTTAAATAAAAGTTACTTACTAAAAACGTTTTTTAAGTACCTAATCTTGGCATCCGCGGATGTGAGTCTTTAAATATCCGCATCCGCGGATGTCAAAAAATGAATAGAGACAGATACAATAAACATGTATTCCGATATGATAGTAAGTGCGAGGTGCCACAGTGAGTAACTATTTAATGGGGTCGCAAATTTATATGTTTTATACACAAGAAAGGACGCTTATTCTGTAGTTAGTAATCGAACGAGCGAGCGAAGCGAACGAAGTTCTTACATTCGACTTGGGATACGCGGCTGGCTAGGGGCACGTCCCGGCATTTCGATGTTTTTAAGCTGAACTATCAGAGGATAGTTTGATACTCAAGAACTTAAGTAAATTTGTTCTAATTTAAAAGAAATTGGGTAAACGTGTAGATGAGGGCATTATATTTTAGTCATTTAATTATGAGCAGGCTCGATCAAGGGGTTATTGAGCTAGAAGAGCTTAGAAGGCTAAAAAGCTATTTGTGAGGGGTCTTGCTATTCTGTTCATCTTTTTGCAAGAAAGTATGGTCCAGTTTGGTATCAAATGAAAGTGCTCGGCTTGCAGCTTGCATAATATCGTTTTTAAATTTACCATTTTGAAATAATTAGCAAGATAAAAATAAACATAATAATAGGTATACTTGGTCAAGTAAATCTTGTCAGTAGAAAAAGGCGGCAAATTTGAAAAATGTAGGCGCGAAGGGATATCGTCTCATAGAAAATTTTAATTTCGCGCCTTTTTCTACTGACAAGATTTGCTTGGCCATCGATTTGTCCTCTTCGTTGTATTTGTTAAGCAAGTTAAGTTTTTAAGCCACATTTTTGTCAAGCTAGAGGAGGTCTGATGATGGTATCCATGAGGAATCGAGGGAACTCCTCAAATCTTAAAGGATTGCGTATAGAGATTTGTGTATTTTCATCAGAAATATTGGCGATTCCAAATTTCGATTTTGACGGAGCTGGCCCTGGAGCCAGACCTGACCCGGATCCGGGCTCTTATCTGGACCTGAACCCGGACTTGGACCTGGACTTGGACCTGGACCAAGACCTAGACCTGGACCTCGACCTGGGCCTGGTCCTGGACCCGGAACTGGTCCCGGACCCGGACTCGGACCCGGACTCGGACCCGGACTCGGACCTTGACCCGGAAAACCACTGATACCTAAGCTAAATAAACCACTATGATTACCTACCATAAATGTAGGTATAAAGTATAATGATG
Organism: Cydia splendana; assembly: GCF_910591565.1. Lineage (NCBI taxonomy): Eukaryota > Metazoa > Arthropoda > Insecta > Lepidoptera > Tortricidae > Cydia > Cydia splendana. The sequence continues at coordinate 29,890,322 of NC_085960.1, read as the reverse complement.
CCAAACTTACTAGCCCCTCCCGCTCAAACCCGTACACCGCACCGCACGCGCCGTTAAGTGGGTTAGGTTAGGTTTGAACTGCGATCCTCACAGAACCGAAAAAAAGTGGGTTAGGTTAGAACTGCGAGCCTTACAGAAACGAAATGCTACTAGAAAAGTGGTTTTAGTTAGGTTTGAACTGCAATCCTCACAGAACCGAACTGCTATCAGAGAAGTGGGTTCGTGCGGCTAAAACTGCGACCATTACAGAAACGAAATACTAGAAAAGTGGGTGGTATTACCTCCTTTTCTACATAGTGCACCATCTATGTACAATAATCTTTCACCGGCCCCCATAGAAGTAGGTTTTTTTTTCTTAAAAATTATTTTCTACTATTTTATGTCGAACTATACGAGTAAGTAGGTGCAACAAAGTCAATCGCTCTATATAATTTTTGGCAAACCGCGAGTTCTCAGTTTGGGGCGAACTACTAGTATATTTACTGACAGGCTGATAGCGTCTGGCGAACTGTCAATGAATAGGGCTCTGGGCAAACTTATATCAGACAGTTGCTTGCGGGCAACCATACGGCGGATAACTGACGACTCTCAACTGCTAGTCTGTGGTCGCAGAGGTGGCAGCAGGCCATAATCGCTTAAGGGGCCGACTGATTACCAGTTCGCCGGACGATATCAGCCTGTCAGTTAAAACGCAAAATTTGACAGCTCCGAACAACTGACAGGCTGATATCGACCGGTGAACTGGTAATCTGCGGGCCTCTTTATGTATGTGGCAGTTATTGACCTAGGACGTCAGGCCACCCGAAGGCCAGAGACTGCAGGGGGACTGTTAATCAGTGGGCCCCTTAATATTGCATACAAATTATTTAACCGTCTAAATGGGGTTTTAGTAGGTTTCTTTAAATGTGAAAATAAAAAGATAAGGAAATATCAAAGAATAACAAACTCCACGCCATTTTAATATGAACTTTATTAAACCTTATCGAAACTTTTACATCGAAAGTTAACAGAAGGGAAATTTAAACTTTCCTTTTAATATTTTACTTGATTAACAGAATCTTGAAGTTGATTAATTTCTAAAACACATAAGTGCTTTATGTTGCGCCCATATTTAAAAGACATAGATTCAACCAAAAATATGTATACTTACACGACGGAATAATATGGCAAGTAGGTTACCTATGGTATACATATTTTAGTTATTTGGTCATCTCGATATCTTTTGTCTTATGTACATATGTATAGTTAAAGCTCATCAAATTAACTTAATTAAAATACGAAAGTTAATCACTAGGTACTTACAAATAAATGATTTTGCTTAAATAGTAAAACACGAAAGGCGAAATATTACCTTTGTTTATTTTTTTGTTACTGCTACGCACGTAATGCAACATCCCTGTTATTCATTTATTTCATTCTGAGTTCAGGACATCAATTCTGATTTATTATTTTGTTACGGTTTGGTCTAGTGGTTGACCTTGACCAGACCTTGACAGTAGGATCAATAGTTGACGCTGATTGGTGCGATCAAAATGCACTTGAACACTTCTGGTCATTAAACACCTCGCTTAAGCTAGTTATTCGCGGACAGTCTAGAACGCAAAATGACTAGTGTAATATTTTGCCTGTATCGCTTTTAGTCTACATCGCGAAAGGTCCAGAACGCAAAATGCCTACATCATTTTCGTCGTTTTATCTTTAAGTTAGCGATGTCGACGGAGCCCCGCTCCCGCGGGGCTTCTATTCTGTGCGGTTTGGCCATCGGCCATTTGAAGATAACTAACGAACCTAACCTACCTAGTGATACACAAAAGTGGTAATTTTGCGATGTAGACTAAAAGCGATATAGGCAAAATATTACACTAGTCATTTTGCGTTCTAGACCGTCCGCGACTATACCGGTTTTTCCGACACAAAAACGTCTCTGTACTAAGGTAAACGTACTAGTGCTCGACATCCTAATGCCCCATAAGTGACACCTTGCTGTCACCTCTATTGACAATGACTTAAGTTTCAAGATGACATGTACTGGGACCGCGTCGAGCACCAGTACGTTTACCTTATAGTGATTAATTAAAGATTGACTTCAGTGTTATCAATATCGATAGCGAGCAATTTCTAAGTCATGGTAAAAGATGTGACTCATCGTTGAAGTATACATTATTAATTAAAAGCGTTAGTTCTTCTAAACATTAAACCAAATTGCATCCGTTAATCTGGAGTATGATCATAACAAGATCAAAACCATAAAAAAATTGAAAAACTGAATTGTCCTCAGAACAGCGAAAACGTTCAGAATACCTTTCAGGAATTCTTATCGGATTTCTGAAATAAAAAAAACTCCCGGTGTTCGATTTTACTGAGGAACTGAATGAGAAAGGCTTCTGTTTTCAAATTAAAATACTCGGAGAATAACAATACAGACGAACAACAAGAACTCATTACTTTACATTACCAAAACGTGTTAGTTTGCCATTCATGTAGTACTTGATATCACGATATAGGGGAGGCCGAGGTAAGTTGCGACAGAGGAGAGTTGTGACATCGTCGATTTTTTGGAATCTATTAACTAGAAACTAGGTCGCAAATAGCGCGCGTTTGTTAGTTCAAGTTACGAGCTAACAAACGCACACTGTTGCGAACTCGCTAACAGTTAAATTAGATTCCAAAAAATCGACATCACAACTCTCTGTCACAACTCACCTCGGTCTCCCCTACTTATAATTATAGGGTGTGTTGGACGCACTCTTTCAAATTTCTAATAAAAATTATATTTAGTCTTAAAATAATAGTTTTGAGAGACATTCAGTTTTTTGACATTTATAGCATATTTGGTAGGATTTAGGAAAGTTTGAGTTTCGTTAGAGACCCCATAGCTACTAATACTGCCCTCCTAAGCTAAAAAACCGTATTTGCATTCAATTTTCATACAAATTGAATGCAAATACGGCTTTTTAGCTTAGGAGGGCAGAATAGTGTCTCCGGCGTCAGCATCTAGACAGCTCTATGCTGCCGTCCTAGTCTAAAAGGCAGTTTTTCGACAAAAGCTAGTTTCGAGATAATCGCAAAAAACCAACCCAAACATCTTTCTTGAATTTCTACGAAACGGAAAAACTTTTTCCATTTTTTCTTTTTGTATGTGGTAGGTATATATATGTACTTATTTTAGGTATTTATAGTATGTTTCTAAACAGCTCAGTTTTTTTTAATTTTATAAAAAACACTTTAGATTAGTATTAAGCTTAAAAATGTGTAGGTCGTACTAGTCAAGAAGGCGGTAAACATGCGTTATACGGCGTTCTAACTTAGTTACGAAGTAGAAACTAGGTAAAAACGCCGTATATGTCACATGCTGCCGTTTTGCTTAGTAACAATTAATAATTCCCACTTGAAATCCTAAGTTAAAAGACCGTATAGCAGCTATTCGGCCTTTTTGGTTAGTATACTAGGAAAAATTAAGATTTTGTCCAGATTTTCGACTAGCGTGCTAGTGTAAAAAAACGTATACCACCAAAAACACTGAATATACGGTTTTATAGATTAGTATTTATGGAAGAAATGGGAATAAAAAATAGACACGTAGTTTAAATGTTTATTTATATACGAACAAAAAACGCCATACTACTAGGCTATTATTAAAAAAACGAGATCCAGCGATTACTTTTTGGATTATAATCTTAATTACCATACAAAATTAACACATAAATTGGGTTATTCCCACTAGTTACCATCAAGTTGTTACCAGTGGTAACTAATGGGATTTGTTTCCCAGTAGTTACCACTGGTAAAAGGTGGGATTTTTTCCCCAGTAGTTACTACAATTTTGTTAGGGTTCAATAAAGCCTCTATTTTTATAGTATTCTACTTATACTGTTTTTATTACTATTTAACTATAACAACTTGATGGTAACTAGTGGGAATAACCCGATTTATATGTTAAATTTGTATGGTAATTAAGATTATAATCCAAAAAGTAATCGCTGGACCTCGTTTTTTTAATAAAAGCTTAGTAGTATAGTGTTTTTTGTTCATATAATAAACGACATTTAAATTGTACTGTAAAAAAATGTTGGTGGTAACTACTAGGGAAAAAATCCCACCATTTACCAGTGGTAACTACTGGAAAAAAACTTCCCAGTAATTACCACAAAACTGAGTTGGTGGTAGCTACTGGGAAGAAAGGTGGAAAATAAATTCCCAGTAGTTACCACTGGTAACAACTTGGTGGTAGATACCTAACTGGTGGGAATAACCCCATAATATGTACAAATTTTTAATGTGTACAGTCTTTCTGATTTTATTTGTATCATAGGCTTGATTTACTCGACTCTACTAATGACATTACATGTACTTCTAATGAGCATGAGCAACGAAACTTAAAAGAGTCCGCAATAAGCTCAGCCGAATTATTACTTCCCATAAAAACGGAGATTCGTACTCATTTTAAAACAACGTGTTGGATTGTATTATTGCACATACAATAACATAAGGTATATCTATACCAGTACCTAATTAGTTTATATTCCAACAAAACTAATGAAATAGAGGAAAAATAAGTTTTGTATGAAAAACTTATATTCGCTGTATTTTTTTTATTATGGTATCTGAAGCTACACATTAATTACAGGCATAGATATACCTTATCCTTTAGTGAGTACAAAGTTTTAGAGCAATCTACCTGAATCGTTTTAAAATGAGAGCGTAACTACGTTTGTATGGAGATCCCAGCTTGCTGCTGACTTAAATCTTAGCAACCATCTATCTTTGTAGGTGACCAGTTTTCGCATACACGTAACTCACAATAATACATAATGATTTACCGAATTCGTGGCATCTCTAATAGTTATTTTAGTTTGTTATCAATAGGCATCGAATCATCGAGAGTTTCATCGCACGGTAAGACGTTAGCGAGTTGTGTAGTCTACATTAGCAATAAAATTAAACTCGTATTAATTCCTGCACATATTCTGTCATTTATTTAATTCTAAAACGCATTTTAGCGGTTGTACCTAATTAAAAATCAGATTCAAATTTTAATAAAATTATTTTTCTATTACATTACAAACTCATAGCTTTTACTATTTTAACATACAACTATTACCTAATACACAAACATACCAACTTATTTTAAGATACATATTGTTTTTTATAAAACCCACTTAGGTATTTAATGGCCTAATATATATATAACTCTCAGTTGGTTTTTGGATGGACCCAGGTTCCATACAAAGATGCCCATGGTCCTTTGTCCACGTTATCTAAATACTTAGGCGGAAAATGTTATTCTGTCCATAAGAATTCTCATTAAATTTCCCTTTAAAACATTTTTCAATAAGATTTAAACTCTTCGTAATGTCAAATACCTACTTGGCTTATAGGGAATTAAACCCGATACAATTAGCTCTAATATAAATTTGATTTTATTTAAATAAAAGCAGTCAAACCGTCGAATGAAAAAATAAAACTTAAACAACGTTTGCTGTAGAAAAGTACGTATGAACAATTTCATCATCACAAACTACGCTAGAAAGACGTATTTGCTGTCGAGCGTAAGTATTTGCGAGGCAATTTTAAAGTATATACCTTGATAAAAATGATAATACTCGAAGGTACTGATTGTAAACACTACATATTATTGATAACATATGATGGTAATGCAATAATAAAGTATTTTTCTTACTTTGGCGTTCGGTCAATATTTCGCGCGCAAAATGCCACCTCCGCTCGCATACCGGCAGCCACAAGCCTGCGCTTGCGGCTGACGGCTTTTACTTAGCATAAGGGTGTCTTTCGGCGCGCGGGGAGCATGACGAAGGTTGGAGCATATACTGCGTTATAGACTAGTTAGACGCACTTTCAACCATTATAAAAGTTTGTTTGCGTTTAATACGACGTCCATACAAAATAAGAAGAACGTATAACATTTATACGTTTCTAAAGACTATTATGGTGACGTAAAAAAGTTAAGTGATACTAGGCTTAAATGACGTATGAGACATTAAAACAAAAAAAAATACTATACGATTTTTTAGACTAGTATCAGATCTAAAATTTTGCTAAAGATCCTAATCTTAAAGCGCGTATAGCGTCTTTTACGTATTTTTAGCCTAGTTTTTGGCTTATACGTTATTTTAGGCTAGACATGGTGGATAAGATTTTACGCAAACCAGAGCGTAAAAAAACGTATAGCTGCATATACGTTGTTTTAGCCTGGCTTTGTCAAATAGTCGCTTTTTAGACTAGGAACGCTTAGAAAATTAGTGCAAATACGGTCTTTTTACGATATTTTTCTCGAAAACTAAGCCACTTATCGGAAAACGGGCCAAAGTGGTCGATGCATCTTGATCTCTACATTACGAATATCACAAAAAGTCAATTTTGGCAAAATGTCGAAAAACTGCCTTTTAGCTTAGGAGGGCAGTATGGCTGCTGCTCGACACGACGTTGACGCAACTGCGCAGCGACACCATTTTCCATAGTGTTGACTAGACCCCGACGCTCAAAAGACGTTAGTGCGGGGTTTCTCTTCGACAAGGCGAGGGGCAGAACGTAAAAACGCCTAAAAATCCAGTTGTTCCAAGAGAAGAGAAGGAAATTTTCATTAGCAGTGTTCCGATGTTAGTTTTTTTTTTGTACAAAGTTACGGAGCCGGTAAATCATATAGCGAGTTTTATTGTGCCCTGATTCGTTTATAATGTGTTATTAATGGCATCAGTAAATATTTTTGGATAAAGCATTAACCTTCATATGTGTGCTCTTCAAGCCTCGGCTGTGTTTAAAGAGCAGAAAAATTCACTGTCGGAAAAAAGAAGTCAAAAAGAAGTCTAAATATTCTGTCAGTCCGTATATTGGTCGTTCTTATTTACGAGACAATGTGATAAAACGGTATCCGTCACTTTATATTCCGCGGTATTAAAAAGTGACAGTTATTTTATCACGTGGATAAAGCCATCCATAATAATGCACTTTATATAGACAAAATGTTAAGCTCCTGTGAAGATATTTTCTGATGACCACCATAGAAATGAAAATAGTACATTTCGATGCTAGTGCGGAAGGTATGTCATTACTTCACGAGTACCGAGATATCTTGCCACGAGCCGCAGGCGAGTGGGAAGACTCGGGACGAGTGTAGAATGACATTTCCGCACGTGTATCGAACGACGTTTTTTAATACAGTTGCGAAAAAATAAGTAAAACATTGTTAATCGTACACTAAACAAAAGTGGTAACAGTGACAGCTCGCTTAGACGTCGTCTTTAAGTATATTATATCTATGGGCGTTTGGCAGCTATTCCGTTCCATTCAGACACCTTATTAAGAACGGAATTTTCAATATTCAATATTAAAAAATAAACGTGTTATAATGATGAAGAGGTAAGTATTAAAATATGAAATATGTATATTTTTCATATTCTTACATTAACAGTAGGTTTTTATGCTGATTACGACGTTTAAAGGAAACTAATATTAACACTCATCAATAAGTAGTCGTGAATTGGAACAAGTATAAATTTAAAAAAATTGGAAAAGTAAAAAGCACTAGTACGACATAACCAACTTTCCGCACGCTAAACAGCTACGTAAAGTAGCACTTTGTGAGCAACTGTATTAAAAAAATATTTTACAGTACATATGGTCCTATTTTCCCGCACTAGTGCATAAAATAGCACTTTTCGTGCGTATGTCAAAAGTTTAAAGGGCCATATGTACTGTAAAACGTTGTACGATACACGTGCGAATAGGTAATTCGCAACTCGTATCGATTTAAAACACTCCCTTCGGTGTTTTAATTTATCGCCACTCGTTTGGAATTTCCTCTTTTCCGCACTTGTATCGTAAATAACTATTGTAGGTTCAGCATGGACTACCTATAGCTAATCATATTACTCGTATTATTTATTTGCAATTTTAATTAAGTACCTATTCTGGGTATTCGCAATACCAAGAGTTCAAATATAAAGAATTAACAGTAAGCGTAGGAAGATATTGCCTACAAAAGAACATTTACGTCGTCAAATTAATTTAATAAGGCAAGCTATACATATTTTCAAGATAAGTGTAATTTTGGAAAATAGGTACAAAGAATCTGACAATTTCGCGCAATAAAGGCATACCCAATTTATTAAAAGAATGCTGTATGAAGTTTTAGAACACGGTGCAAAATTAAATTAAATTATTTGTAAAAGTGTAGTTAACAAGAAGATGGTTCAAAAAACGAACCAGCAGGCGTATTATGGGTGGCTTTATCGACGTGATAAAAAAAAGTGTAAATTTTTAACACCATGAGATTAAAATAGGACGGACACTGTCATTGTCATTTTCCGTTGTATATACTGTAAAACCATCCATGTATAGTCCAGTACTAACTACAACTATAGTCCATAATCAAATTAGGTATTTTGACTATCATAAAATAACTTCATGGATCACCGGAAACTGCCAAAACGACTATAGGAATACAGCAATTAAGTATACGTTTTTAAGATTTATTTTAATTTGGATTTAAAACAAAAAAGCCTATTCAGTAATTTGTCTGCATCACAGGCCACATCATAATTAAACTATTTATAAGTATAGACATATTTTTTACCTAATTGTCAAATTTTGAACACAACATTACAAACATTTCATAACCATTCATAGTATAAATTAACAACAGTACCTTACGAAATTCATATTTTAAAAACAGTCAGAGAAATAGGGCTTAGTTATAATAATCTTTGACATTCAAACGAGTTTAAAAAGTTTGAAATATGAAACAGTCAGAAGTAGCACTGAAATAGTGAAGCTGTTGCGATGATCTCTCAGAGCGGGACATTCTGTAATAAAAGATAATAATTTAATCGTACAGTCAATGCAGGTTATTTTAAATGCTGAGGAAAAGGGAAGTCACGTGACTGCTTCCCTATACAAAGGTAGACCCCATTTTCCTCTCCAGAATCTCTGGATATAAACATTATAGAAAATATTTTTTCGCAATTGAATGAATGTCAACCATAGCTATTTTGGTTCAATTTAGTTTTCGCTCCTAACTCTCAATACTTAAATCGCAAAAGACAAACGATGGGATGGGAACAACTTTGCCGCCTTGTAAACCAAATTACTATACCATAATGTCAATATCCAGGGAGAAAAATGGGAACAATAGAAACAGTTGACAAGGGGAAACCACAATCAAAGTACATTATCAAAATATTTTACATTACAAGAATAAGTGTATTTCATGTATTTTTCATGTCATGTTTTATTATAGAAGTAAAACGAGTTGAATATGTCTTGAATTATTGACGTTCAGACAACAACATATAAGTATTATTACTACAAATAAAAATCGTCTTAAACGTTTATCGTAATACGATGTTTTTACTGCTGCGACGTCTTAGTCCGGTAGACTCTCGTATAGGCCAGTCAAATTAGATAAAAAAAGCGTTTTTAAGAATGTATTCCTAGCAAGCTGGAAATAATTTTATTGCTCAATTATACAGGAACCTCGGATTATACGCATTTAGGACCAAATGAAGGTATTAAGACGATTTCCAGCTTGCTGGGAATTAATTTCAAAAAATCTAATTCGACTGGCCTAGTAGGAGACTTTGACGTGTTAAAATTAGTTTTGAAATAGACGACGTCAGAAATAAAAGTACATTTTTTGCCTTAAAAGTCTGGTGCAAAAGGGTTAAGTATATATCTTTGACGTTGACCGCACCGAATAAACTGAACTGAAGTTATAATCGAATGACCGTAGAAAAGGTTTCACGTGTTTCTATCGTGCCGCATATCCACTGTAGTATTAGACTAAGAGCGTTTTTACATTGTCCGATCCGATATCGGATGTCGGATGACTTTTGGAGAAAAACAGCTGCTAGAAAATGTCCTATATGGCATCAAACCCATTTTTTTAGATTAAAGCTTTCTTTTGAACATGAAACAAAAAAAATATGTAAAAAAAATATAAAAAGGCACTATTTATATTTTACTTCTTTGTAGTCTTATCCAACATCTGATAGCAAATCGGACAATGTGAAAACGGTTTAGAAATAATCATGTTTACTTACTATTAGTGTGCCTCTCCTGTGGTTTCACCACCTCAATAGCTGCGCTGTAGGCCGTTGGCATTAAACCTGAAACGATTTGTTGCTTGTAATATCTATAACTCCTTCAATTTACATCCATGGTCAATATATCCGGACGCTTTAAGCCGATAGAATAATGTTACATAACTTATTTTTTATCCTTTAGCGTTCCACGGTCCCACAAAATACAAAAAAAAAATACTACAGTCAACCATAGGGCTAAACGGAGACATAAAAATGGTGCAAGGAGAAAAGTAAGAGAATTTAATTTGGAACTCTACCTTCAATGAAATTTAAATAATTTTAATTGGAACAGTTTTTTAATTAAGACATTCTTTTTGTTGCGCTCGATTTTGGAACAAAGAAAATTCAATTATATTATGTATGTAATAGGTACTTATTGATTCAAATGACAATGCCAAATTGTCTTGATGGTGAGCTGCTAGAGGTAAAAATATTTTCCTCCTTTCTGTACAAATTTTAACTCAAATACAGTAGCAACACTCGCAACCACAACACATAGTAGAGAGTGGTCCGATAGTAGAGGGTGGTCCTGTCGCTTGTTTGCAGAGTCAAGAGTCGCACACTGTTCCTTGGACCACACAACCTCGTCATCGACTCATCTTGGTTCACGAAACAAAGAGAGTGAGGACTAGAGAGTAGTCCACTGTACTCACCAGGATAGTAAAGAGTTGTGCGATTAGTCGTATAGTTGGCAGGCAGCAGGGTCCCCAAAGTCGAGACAGCTCCAGGTTAGATAAATAGAGATTGAGAGATACAGATAGCTGGGCGAGACTTTACTCCACTATACTCACCAGGGTAGTACAAAGTGGTTCGATTAGTAGTATAGTTGGCAGGCGGCAGAGTCAGGAGACACACGAACTGCTCCCACGGCCGAGACACGTCATCATCGTGCACGATGGCTGTGCTGGTAAGCGAGTACAGGCCCCACGAGTCCATCTCCGTTCGGGTTTCCACCTGCTTTAGTGGGTTTCTGGGAACAAGGAGATTAGGTAAGCACTGCAGCTTACCGTTCATCTTGCGTATTTAATTTCTCCAATGAACAGCTAAATTTTGTTGCGATTGTGTCAGGTAAAGTTACACCAAGAAAATAATGCAGAGATTTTGATAGTCCACGCAGTCCAAGTGTTATTTTAAACGTCATACATCTACTTGATATAATTTTGCGGGCACTTTGGTGTTTCATTAGTTTTACTTCGAGAAAGTTAGATATTAATAGCAGAAGAGATGTAAAATTCAAAGAATAATGTATTTCAATGTATTTATTAATGATTCCCACCGAACCGGCGGAGTCGGCGCGCATTTCACATTTGTACGGACGCGACCGGCTCCGGACGGACTCCATCACTTCTGCCATACATAATGTATATAGGCACATTAAAAATGCGCTCTAGCGCGGCCCGACACCAGCCTCGAATTACACAGCTGAAAGAGATGACGATACTACATTATACAGTAACTTTGACAGTCAAAAGTTGACGTTCGACAATTAAGCTTAAAAACACCGTGACACGCATGGCGCGATGATCAATTCTGGCCGCGGCCGTCATCGTGAATCATCTAACGAAGGGTTTCTTAAACTTTTTGCAGTAATGGACCTCTGTCAAAAAATATTTTAGGAAAATAATATATTTACACTTCTCTCTTCTCGGTCTCGTCAAGTGTAGGTACTATAAGATTTCCTAATAAGTATGTTTACAGTAACTGAACTACTGTGGACCCCTGATAAACATGCTACGGACCCCTAAGAAACCCACCCACCCACTTTAAGAAAACCTGATTTAACATGAGTCATCCTGTATACAGTTATTACATTTCATAAGTCGATTTCACACAGCTTGGGTTTGAACAAGAAATAAAAATATACATAATTATATGAACACATTGTAATTTCCGAGACACTTTAAATCTTATGAATTAGATAACAGTTCGTTTGATGTTTTTTGTTTTCTATAGTACAATACAAGTTCTTGTCTACGTGACAGCGTGATAAAACGGTGTCCGTCACTTTCAAACGCGCGGTGTTAATTAAAAGGTGACGGTTATTTTATCACATGAATAAAGTCATCCATAGTACGCATGCAGGACAACCTGTAGGTACTTGGCCACAGTGTCTGACAAACTAATATATAAGTGAAAGGCAGGAAATATGTCTCAATGCCTAAAAAACGATACTTGATACTTCCTTTATTCTACGAATTGTGTTATAGTTTTCAGACGTTCCTTCTCAATACAAAACAAATGTGTATCCTAGAGATCTGTCTGGCGAGATCAAAGATTGCTGTCAATATCACATGTCCTTTGTAGTTTTGTCTTTGCCTTATGTTTGATTTGGAGCTCTACTAACTAGAATAATAGGTAAAATGGCTATAGGATATTCAAATAAAATCGACTCATTTATTTCAACAGTTTAATGTTTCCCTTTTGATGGTTGAACGTTGATTCGCGCCTTCCAGCAAGTCAAAGTCTGGAATTCCGTGTTCAAAGATACGATAGTCACATACACGCCATACCTCCTGGCCATCTTGCCTTGAAACGTATGCTCCAATTTATTTACATCCACCTTTACCATATTGTACTTTCCTTTCTTGAGTATGCACTTCTTAGAAAAAGGAATCCCCATTGCATTAAATATGGCTTTAACGGCGAAGCTATCACAGTTCATGTTTTTTAATTCATACAGCCATTCTACACCTTTTGGTGTTTCAAATCCGTATTTCATATAAGCGTTGTGTCGCTCTTCTTTGAAATCTTCAGTCACATCAAAGAATCCTCTTAGGTAACTTACTCCTTGGCTGTTGTTATATATTTCAACGTGAACATTATATGGGGCAACTTTTGCGTAAGGCAGAACCGGATCTGTACATGCTTCTATGGATAACCATGAAGAAACGTATTTTTCGGAGGCAAATATTTTATGAAATAATAATAATATGGCAAAAGTTAAAAGTGTTACGTTTGGTTTCATTGTGGTTTTAGTATAAAATACGTGACATGCCTACCTTAAGTACCTACCTCATTTACTAGTAATGATTGCAACAAAATTACGATTGTAATGATTTGTTACCGTTTATATAGGGATCGCCATTGATCGTAGGTATAAAAATGTCTGCGGACGAAAACTTCATTTGTTTTCCAGTAATAAAAATCAGCAAAAACCTTTTTCTACAAAACTGAGTTTTCACAATAAAGCGATTAGGTACTATTTAGTATTAAGTTTTTATAGATACTAGTTTTTATATGCTTAAGGGATGGCTAGTGCCCTACTGAAAAAATATGGTTTTAACTCTTGGTCTTCCTACTGCTCGACTCCACCGGTGGGAGGAAAATATTCACTTTACTCCTTTTTTTAAGTCGTTAAAAACACTTCTCTGTACTGAACCCGCTGCCAAAAATAACATTAATATTTAAGCTAATGTGATTTATATCGAAAAACAGAAATAATTAGGTAAATTATATAGTCATAACCATAAGCCAGACGTAATCGAGAAAATTATCGCGATAAGTGCTCATCCAAACACGTCAATCACACGCGTAGGTACCTACTCGTTAGGCATAGTCTATCTACCTACATCTAAAATGTAATATTATTAGTACCTACTCATTTACATAATACGGTCCAAATATACCTAAACTAAAGCTAAATCAACTGTTTCTTTTGGTGAAACAAAAGCAACAAGGCCCTACTTAGCATTTTGCTGAGATAAAATCTCTAACTTTGTTACCAATTCGTCTTTGATTCGTAGTTAGTTAGAGCTAACATGTAAAAAAGTTTTAAACTTCAAGCAGACTACGTTGTTTTTTCTTATAGAACAGCATTTGATGAAGTAGATTAAAGGCTTCGTCACACAGGCGCGTTTTTCCGGGCGGGGCGTGAGCGGAGCGCGCCGCTTTTACATACAAAACGCTCACGCCCCGCCCGAAAAACGCGCCTGTGTGACAGAACCTTAAATATGTACCTTGCCTATGAAATCTGAGTAGATATTAAGATTATTAATTTTGTCAATACGGTAAACCAGTAGTTCTAGAATTAATATAAGATCTGTTGTAAAATTAACTTAAGGATTAATTATAATATTTCTAGTAACAATATGTTTTACCTACAGGATTTGATTTCTCTTTGTTACACTTATTGGTCGTACGACATAGCCTAAAATCTAAATACTAGCGCGTAGAATAGAGGCTTTTGGGATGGAACTTATAGCGACAAGTGCCAGCAGTTTTCTCATGGCATTATACATTTATACAACTCACCCTTTAGAGAGTATTGTCATGGTCGGCCTGGGGTACAAATCCTCCGCGGCGCATGTGAGTGTCACTAAAAACACGTATTTTTTCTCCTGTACGAAGTGGAAATTTTTGCCTGGACCTGCAAATAGGTATATATATACATTCAGTATGTTATGGTATGTTACTTCATAGGTAAGGGCATTTATTTGTCTGATGAGCGCGGATATTAAATATCTGTGCTCTTTGTTCCTGACACATGGGTGTTTTCTATGTATCTAAGTATTTATTAATTATATATATTGTTGTCTAAATACCCATAACACCAGCCTTCGTGAACTTACTTTGGGGCTAGTCAATTGTAAATGTCCAATAATTATTTATTTATGTTAAATATAATGGATGACCGTATAAACTTAGACGGCAACCTTAAGAGTTTAAAAGGGCCCACTGATTAACAGTCCGCCGTACGGCATCGACCTGTCAGTTAGAACACAATTTTGACAGTTCCGAACAACTGACAGGCCGATACCGTCCGGCGGACTGTTAATCAGTGGGCCCCTTAACGTACGGCGCGGCACAGACTAAAGTTACGTGCGTTGCCAGCCTAGGCCGGCAATATGTTGTGTGAGGTTCTATTATGGGCGCGTCTCACTAAAGCTCCTGCAACGATATGTTTCGTAGTTATATTTATCACAAACTTAGGGTTTGCAATCCGGATCCGAAATGTATGAAATTATCCGGATCTGGATCCGGATCCGCGGATCCTCCCATACATTTCGGATCCGTCGTGCAAACCCTACACAAACTCAATACTCAATAACAACATATTCTCGCATTTCAGAAAAAGTAGACAACATATAAAACACCTATTTTACTTATAGGTACTTAAGTATCTAATAGCATCTACAATAGCATGTAAATAAATGGGCCCTTCAGAGGATATCGGTAAACAGTAAAAACTTGTATTATCCATTTGATTATCATCGAGAAAGAATGGATGTCGTAAAATTTCCATACAAAAATAATAAGGAGGGTGCAGAAAATTTATTAGTTATGTGTCTAGGAGACATGTAAATCGAGTCTAGGGGTTCCATTTGACTTGAGAAAATAATAGAAGGAGACGTGACTATCAGAGTATTTCTTTTAAATCGCTGTTGTTTATGCTCTACTGTACGATACAATTTTAAATGACAGTGTCATAAACCGAATTGAAAAATTTGACATTTTAGCAGTAAAAACGTATGGTAGCCACGTCACCTTCTGCCTATTTCACCAGTCAAATTGGGCCCTTGATAGGTATCTGAAATGTTTTTTTTAGCCATTCTTTCACTGTTTCTATTGCACCGTATGCGCCGCCGTGCTACTATTTTTCCATTGGGCAACATAGGTATTCGTAGTAGGTACAAAGGAAAAGCGTGCATAGAAAACAAACGTGCTCCATTATGACTCGGAAAAAAATGTGAAAAGCTTTTTAAAGTTAAAAGAAAACAACAGACTAAGTACGTTATTAATATTTATTCGCGATATAATTGGGAATGGAAAGTACTGGCACTGCCAAATTATATGGTCCGAACATGTTTTGATTTTTCGTGATTAATGAATAAACAAACATCCAAACATGAAGGTACTACTAACTACAGGGTCCTGCTTAAGGGGCTCAAAATCTTGACTGCTCGCGATGTTCCGTAACAAAAGGTACTTTAGAGCATGGCCGTAATTCAAGAAGCTTTGCGTGAGATATACGACCTTTTTTGTCGTAGAAAGACACAGTTTGTAATATTTCTATGTCTTAGATAGGTACTTATCGCCGTGGCCACGAAATGCACAGTCTGAGCGTGAACGCCCGACACTGACGCCGACCGTCATAATACTCGTAGTCAAACAAGAAATTGTAGAAAATTATTGAGGGCGCTACTTCCTATATAACTGTCACATTGTTGACGTAAAATATGCTTAAATATGGCAACAATTAAGTATGTTTTTTTTTTAGTTCTGTTTTATTTCATTTCTACTATTTTATGTCGCACTATACATTTGTTTCCAACCATTTGAACGCCACGCCTATCGTGTGCGACGCGTAGTGTTGTGAATACCGCTCATTTCGAGGCTTAACGCCTCAAAGGCGGCAAAGACGATTTCTTACATCCATACGCGTAAAATAAATAAATACAATTCTCAAATATAGTCAAGTCTTCAAGACTTACGAGTCTTGAGGGCTCGAGTCTATAAGCCTTGAAATAAGCGTTATTCACAACACTGGCGACGCGTCATCGTGAACCTTGTCAGTACCTACAAAGGTCAGTTGACAGTTCTGCCCTCCTAAGCTAAAAGGCAGTTTTTCGACATTTTGCCAAAATTGACTTTTTGTGATATTCGTAATGTAGAGATCAAGATGCATCGACCACTTTGGCCCGTTTTCCGATAAGTGGCTTAGTTTTCGAGAAAAATATCGTAAAAAGACCGTATTTGCACTAATTTTCTAAGCGTTCCTAGTCTAAAAAGCGACTATTTGACAAAGCCAGGCTAAAACAACGTATATGCAGCTATACGTTTTTTTACGCTCTGGTTTGCGTAAAATCTTATCCACCATGTCTAGCCTAAAATAACGTATAAGCCAAAAACTAGGCTAAAAATACGTAAAAGACGCTATACGCGCTTTAAGATTAGGATCTTTAGCAAAATTTTAGATCTGATACTAGTCTAAAAAATCGTATAGTATTTTTTTTTGTTTTAATGTCTCATACGTCATTTAAGCCTAGTATCACTTAACTTTTTTACGTCACCATAATAGTCTTTAGAAACGTATAAATGTTATACGTTCTTCTTATTTTGTATGGACGTCGTATTAAACGCAAACAAACTTTTATAATGGTTGAAAGTGCGTCTAACTAGTCTATAACGCAGTATATGCTCCAACCTTCGTCATGCTCCCCGCGCGCCGAAAGACACCCTTATGCTAAGTAAAAGCCGTCAGCCGCAAGCGCAGGCTTGTGGCTGCCGGTATGCGAGCGGAGGTGGCATTTTGCGCGCGAAATATTGACCGAACGCCAAAGTAAGAAAAATACTTTATTATTGCATTACCATCATATGTTATCAATAATATGTAGTGTTTACAATCAGTACCTTCGAGTATTATCATTTTTATCAAGGTATATACTTTAAAATTGCCTCGCAAATACTTACGCTCGACAGCAAATACGTCTTTCTAGCGTAGTTTGTGATGATGAAATTGTTCATACGTACTTTTCTACAGCAAACGTTGTTTAAGTTTTATTTTTTCATTCGACGGTTTGACTGCTTTTATTTAAATAAAATCAAATTTATATTAGAGCTAATTGTATCGGGTTTAATTCCCTATAAGCCAAGTAGGTATTTGACATTACGAAGAGTTTAAATCTTATTGAAAAATGTTTTAAAGGGAAATTTAATGAGAATTCTTATGGACAGAATAACATTTTCCGCCTAAGTATTTAGATAACGTGGACAAAGGACCATGGGCATCTTTGTATGGAACCTGGGTCCATCCAAAAACCAACTGAGAGTTATATATATATTAGGCCATTAAATACCTAAGTGGGTTTTATAAAAAACAATATGTATCTTAAAATAAGTTGGTATGTTTGTGTATTAGGTAATAGTTGTATGTTAAAATAGTAAAAGCTATGAGTTTGTAATGTAATAGAAAAATAATTTTATTAAAATTTGAATCTGATTTTTAATTAGGTACAACCGCTAAAATGCGTTTTAGAATTAAATAAATGACAGAATATGTGCAGGAATTAATACGAGTTTAATTTTATTGCTAATGTAGACTACACAACTCGCTAACGTCTTACCGTGCGATGAAACTCTCGATGATTCGATGCCTATTGATAACAAACTAAAATAACTATTAGAGATGCCACGAATTCGGTAAATCATTATGTATTATTGTGAGTTACGTGTATGCGAAAACTGGTCACCTACAAAGATAGATGGTTGCTAAGATTTAAGTCAGCAGCAAGCTGGGATCTCCATACAAACGTAGTTACGCTCTCATTTTAAAACGATTCAGGTAGATTGCTCTAAAACTTTGTACTCACTAAAGGATAAGGTATATCTATGCCTGTAATTAATGTGTAGCTTCAGATACCATAATAAAAAAAATACAGCGAATATAAGTTTTTCATACAAAACTTATTTTTCCTCTATTTCATTAGTTTTGTTGGAATATAAACTAATTAGGTACTGGTATAGATATACCTTATGTTATTGTATGTGCAATAATACAATCCAACACGTTGTTTTAAAATGAGTACGAATCTCCGTTTTTATGGGAAGTAATAATTCGGCTGAGCTTATTGCGGACTCTTTTAAGTTTCGTTGCTCATGCTCATTAGAAGTACATGTAATGTCATTAGTAGAGTCGAGTAAATCAAGCCTATGATACAAATAAAATCAGAAAGACTGTACACATTAAAAATTTGTACATATTATGGGGTTATTCCCACCAGTTAGGTATCTACCACCAAGTTGTTACCAGTGGTAACTACTGGGAATTTATTTTCCACCTTTCTTCCCAGTAGCTACCACCAACTCAGTTTTGTGGTAATTACTGGGAAGTTTTTTTCCAGTAGTTACCACTGGTAAATGGTGGGATTTTTTCCCTAGTAGTTACCACCAACATTTTTTTACAGTACAATTTAAATGTCGTTTATTATATGAACAAAAAACACTATACGACTAAGCTTTTATTAAAAAAACGAGGTCCAGCGATTACTTTTTGGATTATAATCTTAATTACCATACAAATTTAACATATAAATCGGGTTATTCCCACTAGTTACCATCAAGTTGTTATAGTTAAATAGTAATAAAAACAGTATAAGTAGAATACTATAAAAATAGAGGCTTTATTGAACCCTAACAAAATTGTAGTAACTACTGGGGAAAAAATCCCACCTTTTACCAGTGGTAACTACTGGGAAACAAATCCCATTAGTTACCACTGGTAACAACTTGATGGTAACTAGTGGGAATAACCCAATTTATGTGTTAATTTTGTATGGTAATTAAGATTATAATCCAAAAAGTAATCGCTGGATCTCGTTTTTTTAATAATAGCCTAGTAGTATGGCGTTTTTTGTTCGTATATAAATAAACATTTAAACTACGTGTCTATTTTTTATTCCCATTTCTTCCATAAATACTAATCTATAAAACCGTATATTCAGTGTTTTTGGTGGTATACGTTTTTTTACACTAGCACGCTAGTCGAAAATCTGGACAAAATCTTAATTTTTCCTAGTATACTAACCAAAAAGGCCGAATAGCTGCTATACGGTCTTTTAACTTAGGATTTCAAGTGGGAATTATTAATTGTTACTAAGCAAAACGGCAGCATGTGACATATACGGCATTTTTACCTAGTTTCTACTTCGTAACTAAGTTAGAACGCCGTATAACGCATGTTTACCGCCTTCTTGACTAGTACGACCTACACATTTTTAAGCTTAATACTAATCTAAAGTGTTTTTTATAAAATTAAAAAAAAACTGAGCTGTTTAGAAACATACTATAAATACCTAAAATAAGTACATATATATACCTACCACATACAAAAAGAAAAAATGGAAAAAGTTTTTCCGTTTCGTAGAAATTCAAGAAAGATGTTTGGGTTAGTTTTTTGCGATTATCTCGAAACTAGCTTTTGTCGAAAAACTGCCTTTTAGACTAGGACGGCAGAGTTGAGGTCAAAGGGTTACTCAGTGCACGTTCAGAGCGTGCGTTCTGTGTAGCGATGTGCCGTTCTCGAAATTTTCCCGAGAACAGAGAAATCTATAAGAAACATTCTCGGAAATTTCTCGGAAATGTTCTTTGAGAGTTTTACCCTTTGTCGCAAAAGCGATGAATTCGCTGAATGTATAATTTTACTGTATTAGGAGTAAAACAACACAAAATTGCCCAAACAAGTCATTTGAGGCACAAGGTCTAAACTTAACAAAAGTAAATATGTTATTCCATTAAAAAAATTAAGATTGTTCATAACTTATTTATGCTAATAAGAGAACGTTCTCGAGAAAGTTGGAAATTTGCCGGAAATTTCTTCGGAAAGGAATTCTCAGAAACGAGAACGTTCTCATCGGCACATCACTAGTTCTGTGGCTATCAGGTAAGAGTATACTCACTGTAGACGAGCATGGAGCTGGTCTCTCGATCCTCCTCCTCAAACGTGGATACCACGCACGTGTAGTTCCCACTCAGGTGCGTCGAGGGGTTCACAATTTTTATGGCTCTGTACGCTTGCAGCGGTTCCTCTAGAAAAAAAAATATATCTGAAGGGTGAGATATCACTTAGGGCCACTTGCATGATCCCAACCCGTGGTTAACCGGTTGAACCTGGAGTTACCATGGTTACCAGTACAATTTGACGCTGGGTTAACCGGTTAACCCCGGGTTAGTGGGATGGTGCAAGTGGCGCTTAGAAAGCCTATAGGTACGTTAGCACTCACTGCGAGCTACGTATTAACGAGCGATCACTATTAGGTATATGGGTAAAACATCGATAGAGTCAGATCTAGAAAAGTCTGCAGCGATTTTGATAGCCCACGCAGTGCAAATGTTATTGATACGTCAAAATTTGATAGAAGTTTGACGTTTAAAATAACACTTGCACTGCGTGGGCTATCAATATCGCTGCAGACTTTTCTTGGTCTAACTCTAATTGAGTTTATCGATATAAAAACTCCCTAAATGTCATTTAATTTCGCCCCCAAAAATCCAATGTCTGTTCATTAAGTCAAGTGCCTAACTCGAAGCAATTTGGGTTATTTTTTATTCCATTTGTATCAAGTGTAATCAAAATCATGAACCTATATAATAACTTAAAATTGTCCGTAGTTCAGAACTTCCAGTAAACACTAATGACACACGAATACCATTTACCGTCTATCGCTGTCAAAGTGGGTAAAACGGTATGAATGCTATAAAAAGGTATAAATCTAACAAGTGTCATTAAACTTATCCACTTATCAACTAAGTTTAAGTTAGAAATGTAGACAAATGACACATTATCCAACGACCATGTCATGCAGTAAATCGTTTAACGACTATCGCTGTCAAAAGTGGAAAAGACGTCAAATCAATAAAAATTGTACTAAATGTTAGTTTTACCATCATTTAACTTTTAGAGGCCTATAAAAAGGTCTCCCGTTCCATTCTAATTTGAATCTTTATTTTGACAAATCAAAATTGCTTTTGTATTGGCAAGATTTGATGTCTGGACGGATAGAGGACAACCATATGATTTATAAAGTCGACCATCATAGCCGCTGGGCTTGTCTCGCCTCAAATTAACTTTTCGAGTGAAAAAAAACTTCGGTGACATTGTAATTTAATATACCTAGTACAGTACTACCGATAGTACTAGGACTTCTTGTCCCCGAGGACAAGGTGATCTAATGATACAGCAATATACTGTAATAAAAAAACCGGGCAAGTGCGAGTCGGGCTCGCGCACAAAGGGTTCCGTACCATAATGCAAAAAACGGCAAAAAAAAACGGTCACCCATCCAAGTACTGACCCCGCCCGACGTTGCTTAACTTCGGTCAAAAATCACGTTTGTTGTATGGGAGCCCCACTTAAATCTTTATTTTATTCTGTTTTTAGTATTTGTTGTTATAGCGGCAACAGAAATACATCATCTGTGAAAATTTCAACTGTCTAGCTATCACGGTTCGTGAGATACAGCCTAGTGACAGACGGACGGACGGACGGACAGACGGACGGACGGACGGACAGCGAAGTCTTAGTAATAGGGTCCCGTTTTACCCTTTGGGTACGGAACCCTAAAAACGAAACCTTATTAAATTTCGACTCACTAAAATCGTCTTGAAGAATAGCTTAAGGCATGTCAATTATCTGATCCTTGTACCTAATATTTACAGTTTTATTAATCTACATAAGGTAGGTACAAGATCAGATGTATAAAAACCGGGCAAGTGCGAGTCGGACTCGCGCACGAAGGGTTCCGTACCATAATGAAAAAAAAAACGGAAAAAAATGCAAAAAAAAAACGGTCACCCATCCAAGTACTGACCACGCCCGACGTTGCTTAACTTTGGTCAAAAATCACGTTTGTTGTATGGGAGCCACATTTAAATCTTTATATTATTCTGTTTTTAGTATTTGTTGTTATAGCGGCAACAGAAATACATCATCTGTGAAAATTTCAACTGTCTAGCTATCACGGTTCGTGAGATACAGTCTGGTGACAGACAGACGGACGGACGGACGGACGGACGGACGGACGGACAGCGAAGTCTTAGTAATAGGGTCCCGTTTTACCTTTTGGGTACGGAACCCTAAAAACCATCTTATCTGCAATTTAATGAAGATAACAAGAATATACCTTCACTACTAATCCCAATAAGGCCTAGTTTCCCCTCTGGGTTGAAAGGTTAGATCCCAGTCGCTTTCGTAAAAACTAGTGCCTACGTCAATTCTTGGGATTAGTTATAAAGCGGACGCCAGGCTTCCATTAGACATGGCAAAATGCCGGGATAACGCGAGGAAGAAGAAGAACAACAATAATGTACCTGTACCTACCTACAAGACTTATTATTAGAGGAAATTTCATCATACGACTGTTACTCACCAGATATTCTAAAGTTGAGATCGACCTTTCCTTTCAACAGGCCTATGACCTGCGGCCGCATAGGCGGTATCCACTGGTATACCAGCCCCGAGGCTCCGTTGAAGAACCACTTCATCATGAATCCCGGCAGGAGTTCCGGGGCGTCGTGCTCGCAGTCCAAGATAACGTGGTCGGTGCCGATCTCGACCAGGGACGGTACTTCTAGACGCTTTATGTTGACTGCTACACATTCTGCAACAGGCATTTCATGTAGCCTTCTAAGGCCCAAGGTCCTACTTAGGTTCTTAGGTACCTAGTACTTAGGTACTTAGGTACCTAGGTACTTCTTCAGTTCGGTGAAATCTAAATCATATTCAACTGGAACAGTGTCGCTTTTGCTTTGTTTCGTTCAATTTTCAAACAACGCAAAATCAACTCTATGTCCTACATTATAGGTTCAAATTTCAGTGGCAAATTTTGGATTTTTCATTTGTATGGCTGGGCCTTATGAGGATTAGTACAGTCGCCATCAGATATAAGCGGAGCGGCCAAGATGCTCACAAATATCTGAGCACGCAGAGGCAATAGAGAGAGTAAGAGGTAATAGAGATTGTCGAGGCGTTCGAGTTCGAGTGCGTGTTCAGATATTTTTGAGCATTATGGCCGCTCCGGTATATCTCACGGCGACTGTATAACAGTTATACAGTCGTCTTCCTCACGGACTAGGTCGCTAGTTACTAGCGACCTAGTCCGTGAGGGATTTGCTTACTCATTAATGGCATTTTTATGGAAATTTCAACCTGCCATTTCATTCCCTTGTTAACACAGGTATGCATGTTTTTGCATGCATAGTTTTACCCTCGACTGTATGGAGATGGAACGGTATAAGTATTCACGATGAGAGGTTGTTTGTTTGTGTGTTTGTGCAAACAAATGAATGTTCTCTTTAATGGTTGTTGAATATTGTTTTCCAAGACTTAAAAAATCTTGTTGAATATTGTTTTCCAATATTTGTATCACGTGATCTTAGATCTTAGATAGGATTATTAAATTACTATAGGGATTGTGTCTACTCACAATTCATATTCCATTACAGTCTTGTTAAGTATTTCAATCAAGCCACTATATTACTCATTCAAATAAGGCTATTTACTTAACAATGTCTAGGATTCTAACATTAACATTCTAGCCTCATTACAAACGCAATATCGTATTCTCTATCATCTGTTGTCTAAGTAGTCACCCAAGCCTACCACAAACAAAATAATCAATACCATTCTAGTATGCAAATTGAACACTTAGTCTGATGATGATGTTCAGGTATTCGTCTTCATATCGGGCGATATTCACGCTCATGAATAACGCATTTTGGTGAATATAATGTATCACTGTCCCGGCTCTTAGGGAAATTGGACTGTGCTGAAATCGCATGTCGACTCTGGACAGCAATTTGTGTTACTATAGTCTGTTTGTTTAGGTATTTAAAAAAGAATAAATAAAATCTACCCTCAAATAACTTCTTAAGCCAGTTGAGGGTACTTAGATGAAAACATTACATGATCAAATAGTGTAGGTTAAAGTCAGGTCGTTGAGTGACAGATCCAGGTCATTTTGTATTTGGTTGGTTAATCAATAAATGTTATAACTACCTAATACCCGAAAATGTAAAAATTATTTGTTTCTTTTATTCAAGTACCTAAAGATACTCGTACAGAGTATAGAATAAGTTTCTAAAAATGTAAATTTAGCGCGGACTGTATATTACGCTATGAAAGTATTATACTCGTCAAAACGAATCTAATATGTATGAACAACCTCGAGGGTTTTTTTTATATTTAACGATCGTACGTCCGTTCTACTGCCTTCTAAATTTATCATCACATTAATTCCATGGGGCCAAATTTTTGTATTGCTATTTGGATTAAAACTTCAGAAGTTTTTATAGGTATCAACATGGTCTACCTTAATAGAAAATATTAAGAAATAATTGACTTGCACAATTTTATTACTGTACATTTACTTTTACTTTTATTATATTTATTACTGTACATTTTTAGTTCGTTATTTCTATTTAGCTCAAACTGAAGTTTAAACAAGCTCGTTAAAATTGCCCAAATATTTATAATTTGCATGCACGGAGGTTGGAACTTCGGGCTTATAGATAATTTTTTAACTTGGCTTCTAGCGTATCCAATTAAATATTTACATTGTTGTTGAAAGCATTATATTTTTAACAATAGTAACAAAAATAATTATCTACTTCGATTATTGAACACAAAGTATAAATAGACTCTAGTCTGCTCTAAAAGTCTCGAACTTTCATTATCGAAGCTAAACTAAACCAAATATTATGTACAAGATGTTGAAAGTCAATAAGGTGTATTCGGGTAATTCCGAATGTCAAATAATTCCGAAAAGGGACTTTCTCCTATTATTATGGAATTTCGGGTAGCTAATTTGTATCTGATTTTCGGAATTGTCCGACATACGACTCTGAGGAGGCAGGGTTGGGGACAGTTTAAAAACTTCTACGCAGACGACGTCGCGCGCAGAGACTAGTCTTTTAAATACACATTGTTCTTTGTTCGAATTAATAGTGTCGTGTGTAAAATTGAGTCAAAAGCAGTAAATAAAGCCCATGAAAATTAATGTATGTATAGGTACGTACATAAAGGTTAAAACCTTTAATTAAATTTTAAACCCGATTCATATAAACTTTGACAACCGGTAAGGCTTGTACGTTTCCCACGAATGTTAATTAATTATTTTGTTTCAGTTAAAATTCAACGCTTCGTATTGAAAGGTCAAATTTGTACCTATTAATAAAATTATCATGAATCTGCACGAGTAATAATAAAATAAGGTATATTCCCGCGATAACACGATTAACAAATTTAACAATAACACGATTTCCGTTTTAATTTGATTTCGAGAATAGGGATATTATGTATTAAATTTAATATTAGGTATCTAGTAAATAGCCAGTTGCTAAATTAATTAAAATAAAAGAATAATAGGCAGAGTGCCTCGGTAATTTGGTCACTAACACTTCTACATGTACATAGGTACTTCGACTGACACTTTACATCACTAATTAGGTTCCTTACATTTTAATTAAAATAAATAGTAAAAAACTAAAATTAGCACAATGAATAGGGTATTTTCCTACTAGTCAAATTAGTTAGTTTTTTAGAACTGTCAAAACGATTTGTTAATATGGAATTTATATGAAACATTACATCGTGACGTCACGGTCAACTCACCTACTTTTTATATTTCTATCCGATTTATTAAATAGAACTTGTGTTTAAAAATAACACCTATCTGTGTTTTTCTAATAATTATCTGGTGCTTTATTTCATGCATGGTGTAAAATAATTTATTTTAAATACAGTATTGTCTTGACACCTACCTATACATCTAGAACTATCCCGAGTTCTAGGTTTACACTCAGCATCGAAAATAACGTCAAAAGTGTATTTATCTATGTGTAGAACAACCTCATTATCGTTTGAACCCCGGAAAAATAAAAATACTTTTATAAAACTTCCCATAATGTTATTAATAAAAAATATTGAAAATGTTGAAAAATGTTGAGCGGTTGAAACGCTCATAATTTTTGGCGCGAATTCGACATAACTGATGACGTCACTCGATGTGAACGCAACTGACGTTTGCTACTTAGTGGCGAGACAGGTCATAATGCCATCTCTCTGAATACATGAAACAACGCAGTATTTATCTGCCACCGTCGAATACTTTTCCAAATAGAGATATATATAGTTATCAACTATAAGTTACCTATACCTTTCCTACGAGTTCAAAATCTGCCACAGGCTAATTATTCCACATAGAGACACAAATTTATAATAAGCGCTGGTGCGGTGCCTAGCGGTAAGAGCGTGCGACTTTCAAACCCTGGCTCGTACCAATGAGTTTTCCGAACTTATGTACCTACGAAATACCATTTGATATTTACCAGTTGCTTTTCGGTGAAGGAAAACATCGTGAGCCTAGTTTCCCCTCCGGGTTGGAAGGTCAGATGGCAGTAGCTTTCGTAATAACTAGTGCCTACGTCAACTCTTGAGAGTTGTCAAGCGAACCCCAGGGTCCCATGAGCCGTGGAAAAATGCCGGGATAACGCGAGGAAGAAAAAGAGAGACAAATCTGTTTTTGTTAAGCTATTAGAGAACTTATAAATATTTTATAATACTACTTTTAAATACTTCTACGCCTAATCTAATACGCTGATTTTGATGCAGACTACATTTGAGTAAGTGGGTGATTTATAATTATTAAATTATCTACAGGTATCGCCACCGTACCCCACAGCATAACACTTATTATTTATATGTTTAAATATTTCATTTTTCCCCAAAAATAAGATTTAACTCGTACCGGCCACGCGCGGGTAACCCAACTGAAAATACTCTGAAAAAGCTTTATTTACATTTCAGTGCTCATGAAGTGGTTGTCATAAAAGAAACAGCCAATCATCATATGAAATTACCGCGACATGAGACCTTTTTAATGTAAGCACTAGTATAAAAACAACAGCATATTTGACCAGCGCCGCTATATCACTGAGCAGTTTTATTTATGTGAAAACTTTCTCTGCGGCTTAAATCCTGCATTTGTTTCGAAATTCCTATACGTATTATAATGACTGTGGTGAAATAATGTGCAAGTTTAATAAATTAACCGTTTCTCTGAAATGACCGTTTAAATATCCATCCGAACCAATATACGGTTTCAGTTTTGGCGAAAAATCATGAGAATATTCATATAAAATACGTTTTCAGCTATAAATATGTAAGTATGCCGTTAAATAAAATGGTATTATAAACTGAAATATATATTTTATGTATAGGTAGGTACTAGTGTGACTACTTAAAACACAAATTAAAATATTTAATAAAAGTACTTAAGGTAAACTTACTAGTGCTCGACATGTTAATGCCGAATAGATGACACCTTGCTGTCACCTCTATTGATAATGACTTAAGTTTCAAGATGACTTGTACTGGGACCGCGTCGAGCACCAGTACGTTTACCTTACCTACTTATTTCAATTCAAATATGGTTGGTATCTCAATACGAATATTATAAACGTTAACCCTATGTACGACCTGCGTAATTTTTGAAAAGTGGGAATGATATCTTTTTACCCCTCAAATCCCACCGGCTCGATATCAGGCAGACTAAAAACGATCTTGAAGTTATTACTTTAGTATTGAATTTTGGGACTCACTGCTGACCCATTGTATAGTCGATTGGGATATAAGGGATCCATAAATTTTATTGACTTAATCGACCGCTATCAATTGTAACCTTATTATTGAGAGTGACTAATTATTATATACTGGCCATTAACTATAGCAGTCACCCCACATTAGGCTTCGTAATTAAGAGAAACCAGAGAAAGTAAATTATTTTTGTCTGAGGGTAACATAAATTCCCTAAGTATAAGGGTAACATAAATTCCCTAAGCTGCAGAGGGCGCTACGGTGCGGTTACCTGTCTAATTCAAACGCTCCTCTCAATATTCAATAATTTAATTATTTAAACATACATTCCATAATCTAATTAAGTGTTAAATAATTCACATATAGTTATACGTTAAACTTACATATAAAACAAGGAAAAATATGGCCCCTCATGTGGCAAAAGTGGCAGTAAATGCGGCGGCCGTTACAAGGTTGGTGGACACTATTTCAAATTTAAAAATTGAGATCTGTGACATGAAAAATCAGATAAAGGGCTGTTATGACATTATACAAGATCAGCAAAAATTACTTACATGCCAAAACGGATATATCCAACACATACTGCGCACTGTCACACACAACAACACAGAACGGCCAGACGATGTCCCGTATGATCTACTCAATGACTCCGGTCCTCAGGGTTTTATATGCATGGGTGACGATCTAACAGTCGCATCAGAGACCGTGGTGTCGGCGTCAACTGTTCCAGTGAGTCCCGTGTCTGATAGCTCTGTGACCATGAGCCCAGCGACTTCAAGCCCTGTGCCATCCGCCCCTATGACAGCTGACGTGATTACGAAAAAACTTTCACCCGTCGCTGACGTCGTTGAAAAGCGTAGCAGTCGCTCGCGTCGGTATGCTGCCAAAGTCAAGACCTCACAAGGTCAAAAGGGCCCTCTAGGTGTCAACAGCGTAGCTGATTCTGTGCTACCTGCAGCGCCACTTGCACCTGCTAATTCTGGGCTACCCGCAACGCCACTTGCACCTGCTAATCCGCCCCAAGCTCCGGGCACCAGCGGCCTGCGCGCAGCGGCGCCCAGGGTTGTTAGTCTGCACGTCTATAACCTCAGCGAAGATACCACCGCTGAGGACGTCGTTCACCACGTCCAGACACAGATGGAGATCCCAGAACCAATGTGCCAACAACTGGTTGTCACCCGGGGTAACTACACGTCGTTCCGCTTGGACGTGCCGGCTGATAAGGTGAAGGTCGCGAGGAGTACGGGTAATTGGCCGGACGGTGTTAAGGTACGCTTTTTCAATGTGGTGCAGCCAAAAAACCCCAAGGCACAACAAAGCGCATTGACTACCAAATAGCACACAAATTTATTGTTATTCACCAAAATGTAAGATCTGTTTGCAGTAAAACATCACTACTAGAACTGTTAATGTGTAACACACGACCAGATGTACTAGGTTTAAGTGAAATTTGGTGTCGTAAAAATGAGATTGAACGCGTAAAGTTATGTGGGTATGCACTTGCAAACTGCTACTGTCGAACGCGCGCCGACGCCCATGGTGGGGTATCGCTATTTATCCGAGACGGGTTGCACTATAAAAAACGCAACGACCTGCATAGCCTATGCGTTCAATATCACATTGAATTTACGGCTATTGAAATTCCTCGTAATAAGTTGATTATTATTGTATTATATCGAACATGTAATGGTAATTTTGACATTTATTTAGAACATTTAGAATTATTATTGTCTAAAATTTCTGACGAAAATAAAAAGTTTCTTATAATTGGCGATCATAATGTAGATTATAACTCGGACAATAGATTAAGGCAGCAGGTCGATGACGTACTTAACAGCTACGGCTGCGAAAACACTGTGACGTTTCCGACTCGCGTAACCGCTGACTCCGCGACATCCATTGACTGCGGAATAACGAATTGTACTCGCGAACTCCTTAGTGTATCGTCAGTGGACACCGCCATTAGCGATCACAACGCGCAACAGTTTGTTTTCACTATTGAACGAGGACTACAAAATACCAAACCAAATGACATAATTGAACGCCGGCTATTTAATCATGAATCAATTTATTCATTCTTTTGGGACATTTCTAATTATAATTTTGACTTTATATATGATAATACTATTGACATCGAGTGCAAATTTGATAAATTATTTAATATTTTGTCATTCTATATAAATTTACATTTCCCGGTTAAACAGATGCGGCTAAAAAAGAAAAAATCCGTTCCATGGGCATCTGACAAGTTGTGTGAATATATCCAAAAGCACAGGGATCTTCATGAGATACGACGACAATATCCTGATAACCAGCTGATATCTGACTGCATTGATCACTACTCCCAATTAATAAAATCTGAAACACTAAGAGCTCGGCGGTCATTTATCGAAAACAGACTGGGGAAAAGTAAAAATCCATCAAAAGAAATCTGGAAAGTCGTAAACGAAGAGATAGGATTAAAAACAAAACCCCAAGTGATTTCGTTAAAAAAACAGGATACAAATGCCGTAATACCTCATGAAGAAATCCCAAATGAATTTAATTCGCATTTTCTTAATATTGCTACAAAATACGTAATAAATAGCGATGAGTCACTGTCCAAACGATATGTCAGTAAACACTTAACCAAATCTATTTTACGAAAATTCGAAGCCCCTGTAGTTACACGTGACCTCTTGGATAATACAATAAAATCAATGTTAAAGACCCGTACAACAATTGATGTTTATGACATGTCATTAAATATTATTTTAAGTATTTGGCCGATTATTGCGGATATTTTGGTGATTTTAATCAACTCCATGTTTCGAAGTGGTACGTACCCAAATGTGCTTAAAAATACTAGAGTCTGCCCGGTGTTTAAGGGTAAGGGAGAGAAGGATGACGTGAACAACTACCGACCAATAAGTATAGTACCCACGATCTCAAAGATAGTGGAGTCCATTTTATCTTCTAGCCTGATGGCATACATGGAAAAACACGACCTGCTCACTGATAACCAGTATGCGTATAGGCAAAAACGGTCAACTACAATGGCAGCACACAAAATAATTGACTCAATTATTACGGGCCTTGATGAGAAGCACAAGATGGCAGGCATACTGTGCGACTTATCAAAGGCGTTTGACGTTATAAACCACAAATTGCTATTAGCCAAGCTAAGTCTTTACGGAATTGAGGGTTATGCACACAAATTGTTCACGTCATTCTTGTCGGACCGTAGGCAGGTGGTGAAAATGTCCACGAATGGAAAATCACAAATCTCAGACACAGGCCACGTCAACTTGGGCATCCCTCAAGGGTCAGCGATCGGCAATACCTTATTTCTGTTATTTATTAACGATCTTCCGTCAGCAATAACGAGCGGCATACCAGTACTCTTCGCGGATGACACAACGGTAGTCGTGAGGGCCCAAACCCATGAACTGCTTGCTGAGAAAATCCGTGAGGCATGTGATCAGCTACAGTTGTGGTTTTCGTCGAATGGGTTGCTCTTGAATGTCGCGAAGTCAAATGTGATGATTTTTTCAGCTCGTGGCACTGCAGTACCTTCGTGTATTACAAACGGCCCAATGCCATTGTGTTCTGAGAGCAAATTCCTGGGCTTTACGGTTGACTCGAACCTTGGCTGGAAGTGTCATGTTGACCAATTATGCAATAGGTTGAGTAGTGCTGTCTTCGCCATCAAGAAACTACAGCCACTTATATCACGAAAAGCCCTGAAGGCTGTGTATTTTTCCCATTTTCATTCATTAATATCTTACGGGACGTTAATATGGGGAAATTCCACAGATTCAAAGCGAGTCTTGATACTTCAAAAACGGGCGGTTCGATTGCTAGCTGGAGTCCAAGCCAGACATTCGTGTAAGGAGCTATTCAAGCAAATCGGTATAATGACACACTACTCACTTTACATATCGCTCCTTGAGAAACATAACGTCATTATCCGAAAAATGGGGTTTTTGAGTTAGTAACGCCATCTAGTTCATATAATCGTAACGCACGCAATACGGAGACACCTATCGCCCTAGCTCTATTAGAACCGCCAGAGGACGGTAATGTCGTTATGGCGAATAGAGGGAATAGGCGCCTGCCTCATAGGAACAATGTCATTAAAAGGAAGAAATTTGTGGAAATTTGTAATTTTTTGCTTAGTGACGGTTTGCTATGAGATTCAATGGTAAGTACGTCAATTTTCATAAGAAATAGTGTATCTATACGTACTATGTCACTTTGAACTTATAATATGGTATCAAAATCAAAACTCAATTTTAAGCAATATTGTACTTTTCCCTTTAAGGACACTTGTACTTTTGCATTTTTTAACGTTTTGAAATAAGTAAAGTGACATTATACCTATAATGACAGTATTACTTAAAACTCAAAGCCATAATGCTAACAAAAATAAAAACGTACTGTTCTTTTTCTTTAAGTGACATTGTGATTTTAAGAAACTGACGGGAGTTTTAGCAGGTCGTTCGTCATTATCTGTGTAGTGTCAATTTGCTAGCTTAGTTTACCATAGCGACACTTGGTGTGCTTAAGTGAAAAATGTCGTTTTAAGCTTAAAGCCACTACAACTGGTACAAAACGCTTATAACGGTGTGGTTAATGAATGTCACTCGTTGTTTAATGTCACTGTGTTGTATTTGTTCAATAAGGTTCATAATGGGGTTGTATTATGGGTACCTACTAGACGATTATTTATAATTAGATAGATATAGCCACATTACGAGCCCTATTGAACTAACTGTGTATGTGTAAGATTCCCATATTTATTTATCCCATACAATATTATTTATGTGTTGTGTGATACTTTTTCATTCATCAAAAATAGCAAGTTATTTTTGAGATGTCTATTATGTTCCAATTTTATTTCTGACAAGGTGTCACAAAACACACATTAATTATTATTATCACTACCTATTAATTACCCATAAAACTATTGTTCTGTTACAGTAGAAAATGTCTCAACGCAATTCAAGACAACAAGGTTTAAAGCTATTTTATTTAATAAAGTTAAAACTACTCTTTTAGTTGATACTGTTAATAAAGTTAATTATACTGACGATTACGAAGAATTCGTACCCCCTTCAGAAGAGCTAGTTCTAATAATGTAATGTGTCGCTTGTGAGTTTTTTTGTTGTTGTTTTTCCGGGTTGGTTTCATTTTTCTACTGGCTGTTTCTAAAATATTTATAATATTGTTATTTTGAATTTGAACTTCTGAACAGGGCCGTCTTAAACTGTGTTGGGGCAAGAATTTGAGGCCTCTTTGGAAACTAAAGAAAGCGAATTAAACTAACATTTCTCTACCATGCTCTCCTATTTTTTATAGGTAATCAAATCAAAATGTTAATGTCTTTCCTTCGAGGCCCCCTGAGGATGGCCCTGGGTACGGGCCCCGTGTGCCCTTACGGTAAAGACGGTACCGCTTCTGAATGTGTATTTGTGGTATATTCTTAGAAGGTGTCAAAATTACTTCTTAATTCTAAGTTAAACTGATCGTGGTTACAAATAAGAGTGTCTCTGTTTAGGTGTTTTACCTTTAAGTCTTAAACTTTATTTTTGCTCTCACGGGTCTGTGATCGGAACTAAATTTAAACCTATTGATTGTACGTACCTACCTACATAAATAAATCTCTATTTAAACTTTTGTTAATAAACTTGTGTAATTAAATTTTATAAGTAGTCAATTTCGTGTGTGATATTCCGCCAGGTGAAGTCCAGGTCCAGCGACTTTGAGGTTTTTTGAGAAAGAAGGAATTACTTACGTTCATGTTTTGACCAAAAGCAAATGGAATAGGCCGAGAACTACGGTCGTTTCTGCTGCCAAGGCCATATGTGGTCCAACTATGTCGGCATTATCCAATCTGTGCTTGATCTGACTTTAGCGTTGAAATCACCAAGGACAATGGTCCATGTTTCCAGCTTTTCGTCGCTAGATTTAATTAGGGGGTCATAATATCGTAATGATCTTCAATCTTATCATGGCAATGTGTAGATGTTGATGCGTAGGTTTTGATTGGGGTTAATGTAGACTTTGGGATTTGGGATATACTTAACGTCACACTGCAGCCACCTTGTCGGAGTAATTTGATAATCCGACAATGTTGTCCTTCCACTTCTTTTTGATGACAAACCCTACTCCATATTGTCCGCTGGCTGTTCCAAAATGGTAAACGGTTCACGCCCTCTCGTCGAACTTCTGACAACCCCACAACGTCCCATTAATTTCTTTTATGCCGTGTTTCAGTTCAGGGAGACGCTCTTCGTTTATCAAAGTGCGGCCTTTATAGGTGTTGAAGTTATTTTTTCTTGCATGGGTCATTAAAATCTTTTTGTGGGTAGGATCTTCCGTCCGGGGATTCTTAGCACCACTTTTACAGGGCACTTAGCGCCGTAACGAGGAGTCGTACATGTCAAATGAGATTGGACCATAAGCCCATCATGCTGGTCCAGTGCAGGTTGGTGGATCGCCAAAGGCTCGTTTGTTATTCAACAGGGTGACCACGAGCAGGAGAGGCTGGCTTGGGATCCGTAACATGACATTACGGCCCCTTACATCCCATCCCCCGATTATTATCATCCCCTTTGTTTATTTACTTTGGTAATTTTTGATCGTAAAAATATGGCCAAACAAAACAAGCTAAGAATACTATAGTTTTAAAGAAAAAATAGTCTGGTTTTCTTATTTTTTTGGGACTGAAAGTCGCTTACTGTAATAAATATTAATTGGCATCTATGTAAAATGGTTCTACTTGCGCTTTTTCATTGAAATAAAGGTTAAGTTACGTCAAATAACTGGATATAGTGTCACTTTTCCAGAAATTTAATTAATATTGCGAAGCAGTCATGTGACATTAAGCAAAAATAAACGGAAAAGTGACATTACAATTTTCTTTTAATTGAATTATCTCAGAATTTAAACAAAAAAACCACAGTTTACTCTAATGGCTAACAAGCTTAGTTAAAAATCTAACAAAACATAACAAAATAATCTTACTTTTATCACTAATACGGCAGTTTTAGACGTTTGAAGATTTCGAAAATGTTAAAGCTCTGTACCCAAAAAACACGTTTTTCGCTTAATGACACTGTGTTTCTCAAGGAGCGATATTTCAAGTATTAATGTTTGTAAGAAATAATTTGCCAATGTTCAAACGTGTCGAGGTTGCGGGCAAACAGCTCCGATCCACGGGTAGACTACGCACAGTGCCGCGTCGCATGGCACTTTCAGTCAAAAATCCGAGGGTGATTGGACCAACGTACTATGAACGTCTACCTGCAAAATTGCGAACTGAACCATCTGACGAAACATTTGAACGCCAATTGAGACTCTTTTTATTGGATAATCCATTATATTCTGTAAATGAATATATGGAAATGACATGTAACACAATAAACTGAATGTAATAAATTTTTCTTTGACCTATATTTCATTTTTATTTTTATTTGACGATCATTATGACATATCCATGCTTACTGTATTGACATTGTTTTTACATTTTATATTATTTGACATTGTTAAAAATTTAGTTAATTAATTGATTGCTTATAATAGTTATAATGGTTTTTAAATTGTGTACTTATTGCTTGACATTTGTATAATTATAATCAATTCTTATTTTCCTACTTGACGATCATAATATAAATTCGTATAGATTAGTGTAAAATAATTTATATTGTAATTTCATATTATGAAATAAATAAATCTATATCTAAATCTATAGTATAAGTCACACCCGTAAAGAAGTATCACCCATTAAACAATTATCGAAACGAATTCAATGTTTTTTTTATTATCAATGCATATTATTATATTCGAATGGCTCTACCATAAGCAACAACGGGTCCTGTGAGACGGAAACCCGCAGAAGAATCGGAATGGCCAAGGGGGCCATGGCGCAGCTAGAGAAAGTATGGAAGGACAGAAACATCTCTACCAACACCAAGAGCACCTTAGTTCGGACTCTAGTCTTCTCCATTTTCACATATGGCGCAGAGACATGGACCCTTAGGAATGCTGACCGTAACCGAATTGATGCCTTTGAGATGTGATGTTGGAGGAGGTTGCTGAACATACACTGGACAGCGCGCCGCACTAATGCATCGATCCTTGATGAACTGAACATCACAACCAGGCTGTCTACTATTTGCTTACGCAAAGTGCTTGTGTATTTTGGCCACATTGCTAGGAAAGACAGTAATAACCTAGAAAAGCTGGTAATCAGTGGTAAAATCGAAGGCGATAAATCGAGATGCAGGAGCCTAATGGACAGGCCAAATTCGCTCAGCCCTTGATGCAACGCTCCACGGTGCCCTACATTCGGCGACGGACAGAAAGAGGTGGCGGCAAATTGTCAAAGAGAAACTGTTCCCTAGAAGTGGCCACGACCCTCAGTGATGAGGAAACCGATGCAAGGAGGAGGATATTCGAATGAAAATGTAATCCATAAAACATTTCAGAAAATAAAATTTAAAACCGAGAATCAGCCCCCACGCAACTTTCGCCGACACAAACAATCAAAAACACATCACACTTAAAACAAATACGCACTTGAGCACAGAACCAGCACCACCAACTTCGCCGAATTCATTTCAACCCGATCAAACAAGTTCAACAAGTCCGGCCGAGTCGGACAAGTCGTGACAAGTTGGAATTTAGAGCGTCTGCGGGACGCCTGACCGCGCCTGCCGAGTCAGTCGGACTGAAAACTTTCAGAGAGCACTTGGCTTTGACAGGGACGCATGCGTGCTGAAAAGTTTCAGCTGTGGCTGAAGCGAAGATTAATGGTTATGATATATTATTCTACTTTTACAGGGTGACATTTATGAGTGAAAATATGTATTTTTCTAACAATTACAATCACTGTTACATTTTAATTAACTCGTGTATATTTTATTTTAATTTGTAATTTAAGAAACAATTCGCTTAATTTTTTCTACATTTTTGGTCACCCTAAGAGCGTTTTCACATTGTCCGATCCGATATCGGATGTAGGATCCTATATCCACGTACTCAGGGCGCAGGGGCGCCGTCTTTAGCGGTCACGCACACTACAACAAACATTATGCCTACACTGGCACCGATAGGCAATATCGTATCCAAACGAATAGTCATCGCCTATCGGTGAAAGATAAGTCGGGCCCTGGAGGAAAACTACCTTAAATCCTTAAGCTGGCTCATTTTACTTAAAGGAGACATTCCTTTATTTTTCAAAAAAAAACAAAACTGAATTTAAAGATTTTTTTAAATTCGCTTATCTCGACCGGGATCGAACCGAGTAAAACTTCCAAAAAATAAACACTCGCTATTTTTTAGGGTTCCGTACCCAAAGGGTAAAACGGGACCCTATTACTAAGACTTCGCTGTCCGTCCGTCCGTCCGTCCGTCCGTCCGTCTGTCACCAGGCTGTATCTCACGAACCGTGATAGCTAGACAGTTGAAATTTTCACAGATGATGTATTTCTGTTGCCGCTATAACAACAAATACTAAAAACAGAATAAAATAAAGATTTAAATGGGGCTCCCATACAACAAACGTGATTTTTGACCAAAGTTAAGCAACGTCGGGAGTGGTCAGTACTTGGATGGGTGACCGTTTTTTTTTTGCTTTTTTTTTTGTTTTTTTTTTTATATGGTACGGAACCCTTCGTGCGCGAGCCCGAATCGCACTTGCCCGATTTTTTGTACTAGTCGATACAGTTAATGTTAATGGTAACATTTCTCCAAGAAACATTAGGTCTTACACTCGTCTGTCGTACAACATATCCATAAAATCGAATATTTTGTACTCAAGAATATTTTTAGACAAACGAAATTGAAGAAAAAAATAAAAATCTTTGAATGCAGTTTTGTTTCTTTTTAAAAATAAAGGAATATCTCCTTTAAGTAAAATGAGCCAACTTAAGGATTTAAGGTAGTTTCCCTCCAGGGCCCGACTTATCTTTCCACACAGTCGCCTGGCACCCATAGTATAACTTATAACTTACTAACTAACTTATAACTATAACTTACTAACTTATAACTTTTTTTATACAAGCTTACTTTGGGGCTGGGTTGATCTGTGTCAGATGTCCCCAATATTTATTTAATTTTATTTTACTTCCATACGACATCCGATATCGGACCGGGCAATGTGAAAACGCTCTCACGCCACATCATTTAGTTATCTCATTTCTCTTATTAATTCGAGGCTCGGAAAAACGCCCGTCATTTTGGAAACATAACGCTGTTCCGTACGTCTTTCTTATACCAACGCCAACGATGAAATTATGCCCCAATGACGTCCGTAGACTGTGAACAAATATTTTCGACTCATAAATGGGTCGTTATGTTATGGTTATATTTTCATTTAAATTGACGGACGTTTTTCCGAGCCTTGCTTATTATCGATATTCAAAAGGGGGTATTACTGCAATGGTCTGCCGCCAGAGTGCATCATGGCGGTTTGTTTACAGAGAGTCTACCCCGAAATGCGAAAATCGAAATTTCTTTATCTGCCTCACTATCGCTTGAATATTCAAGAGTGATTGAGGGGCATATAGCGAAATTTCGATGTTATTAGCGCCCTCTACGCAGAGTTTTGCGTAATATTCCCTAATTGACCAATTAGGTAATTATTGTCTGGATTTACAATGTTGTCAGAAAGTCAGGTAGGGTGTCTCGGAATCAGGCCAGTAGGGTGTCCATATATATGGATATCAGCACTTTAAAAAAAATGTCGTTACCCTACCCTAGGTACTGAACAGGTAACGTATTCACTCGTCCCATAGTCTAATAAAACATGGTCTTCTCTTCCCAGAGTGACACAAGCCTACGTCACAATAACATTGCCACTTTATATAGCGCTATTGCATATTATTATATAGCGCTGTCGCATGATGACTAGGTTTGTGTCAGTCACGTGGTCGGAAGAGAGTACCAGGCGGAGTATATTATTTTCATCACACTTGCTCGAAAAAGGTCTTATTTCATGCAGGTGTACTGAAGGACAAAGGCCTATATTGTTCCCGCGGGAGTTATAGATTCTGAAAAAAAAAGACATATCAATAACTCACGAGTGAGTTATGGCTTTTTTTTTAATGATGTCACTAATTTATACGATTAAAGTAGTTTTAAATGAGCTTTACATTGAAAATACTGACGTTTATAAATTGTTTTTTATGTGTATGTTTAAAAATATTTAATTTGATTAATTTAATAGCCGTTTAAATAATTATTTACACAATGTTCGATTATGGCTGAATCCGGGTGGGTCTGTGCCTTCGAATCCTAACCTGCCAAAACAAGACTATATGGCGGACGAATGTTTGAAATGTCACCGTATTTAAGAATTATTTCGCTTAAAGTTTAGTTTTTTCTTCGCAAGTGTGATGAAAAACATTGTGTGTAACTCCGGGGGTAAGCATATTGTAAACTCGAGTCTTTAACTCCCTCCAGCCTGCGGCTGTCGGGAGTTATAGACCTCGTTTACAAATTCTCGCTTATCCCCCACGTTGCACAATGTACTATATACCATGCACTCGTATGCTTTAAGGTGTAATTGCGCAACGCAATGATTAATCGATTGAATTGGAATCAAATACGAGTTTATTGCTAGTTGCTAATTTCTTTTGCCCTTTGCTATCAATTGATAGTGAGATTAATTATTCTCACGAGTACTTTTCCATGGTGGTACCTACATAATATTTATTTAGCACCGTAAAATCATTACACATTTTCTACCACTATCCTTTACATGTTCTAGGGGCTAATTTAAACTTTTAAACTTTCACCTTAATCTTTTTATCTCGACATATCAATAACATATTAGAGTTCGATTTTTAAAGTTTTAATGAGCCTCCAGTCGAATCGAACCATTATTGTGCAGATGTTCTCGGCTACGACTGCTACGAGAGCTATGCCACCGTAGCTACATATTTATTTAGTTATGTACGTAAAATGTAAAGCTTTAAAACGAAAGGAGACGAAAGTTTCTCCATACAAACGTAGATCCCCTTTTCCTCTCTGGATTTTAACATGAAAGTATTGTGAATAAAACATATCGTCAGCAGACTATATCGCGATGGAAAGACCGTCAGCTGATCCCTTGAAGGCTGTAATATTATTGGTCATGGAAATCTGTTCCTAGCTCTCGGGCTATAGACTCCAACTAAATTAATGCATTGTTTTAAAAACTAAGAGAGAATGGATATTCATTCAAGCATCCTCTGAAATGTACGAGAGAGATACATCAAGTAATCACTTTGGCTTCCCAGAGGGGTAGATATGCATGACGGATATTTACTTGTCTCCATGCTGACACTGACACTGCATCGCTTCATTCAGATGTATGTATATCATCGAATTAAATAATGTTCATGTCTATTGTATATGTCTATTATATTATATTTAATTTAAAGAGTTAGACCAAGAAAAGTCTACAACGATTTTGATAGCATACACAGTACAAGTGTTATTTATACGTCATAATTTCATAGAAGTTTACGTTTAAAATAACACTTTGCGTGTGCTAAATACGAGTATCAAAATCGTTGCAGACTTGTCTTGGTCTAACTCTATCTCTTTTCAATTAAAATTTATAGGTTACTTCCCGTTGACCTACGAAATTTCTATCTATTGGAAAATATCTGGAAACTAAAATAAGTTAAAGTACGGAACCCCTCGGTGGACAATTAGTCCGACACGCATTTGTCTGATTTTTTATTTGTTTAACAACGGGATACAGCTGTTGTTTAACCCCTCGTGCTAAGCCGTGTATACCTAAGCTAGCGAAACATTCCAAAATTAAACCATCAGCATACTTTGCTACCGAGTGAAACACAAAATTTTTCACCACGCCTTAAGGCGTGCTTTTCCCGTACGAGCTAAGCGAACCAGTTTTTTGAATCCATCGGAAATATAAGAAACAATGTTTTAAAATTGTGAAAAAAATATATCTTATACTTAAGGATCTGGCAGATATGTTTTGGATCTCAAAAACATGATTAGAAAAACTTTGCTCGATAGAAAAAAATTCCAAAGTTACGCCTTTTTTTAACAATAAATCAATCTCAGAGCTACAATACAAACTTTTTTGACTTGTTTTTTACATAAATGTATAGGTAATAAGATAATCTAGATGATTTGGATCACTTTGTCTCGGTAACATCATTAAAATAATTTCTATGTTTCAATACCTACTAAATCCGCAACCGCCATCACTCGCGAACGCACTTACGCCGCCTTCAGTCGCGCGGCAGCGCTTGTAGAGGACGGACCTGCGTCAGTATGTTCCGCGCGGTCACGTGATTTTACCATTTACAAACAATGGGAAACAAAGCATATGAAACGTAAGAAAAAGTCACTAAGTGCTATAAAAACACACTTTCTGATAACAGAAGCATCTAATACTTTACGAGGTGCTCGAAAGCGCCTAGCTTTCCTACATCAACAGTTAAAATATTTCAGTATTTTCACTAGGTCAGCAACCAATTTCAATGTAGGT
The DNA here is from genome assembly GCF_910591565.1 of Cydia splendana. Lineage (NCBI taxonomy): Eukaryota > Metazoa > Arthropoda > Insecta > Lepidoptera > Tortricidae > Cydia > Cydia splendana. Next base: position 29,848,639 of record NC_085960.1, on the reverse strand, counting down.
AAATAATATTATATTCCTAGATAATATAATTGTGAGTATGTAAGTATGATATATTTACAGTATCTCACCTTTACTGATATACCTACGTCCGATCTGCAAAATGATTATATTCCTTCGTGCTCTTTGACTCCTTTGAAAATCAGAAATTATTTATTTGGATTGATACAGTATGGGGATGTTACAATATATGTATAGTGTTACGCTTTTAGTATGAGGGTGCCGAAGGCGCCCGGCTTTGGATCGCATGCAACGCGCCACGCCCGTCAAGCGTGCAAATTCATCATCATAATCATAAAGTTAAATAAATATAAAATGTCAAATTGAAATAATTGAAAAAATTACCCTAATAGGCATATCGCAATACAATTATTTAAGAACTAAATACATATCACTAATTTTAATATTTGACCACGGTCGACATGAATTAAATATAATTGAGAGTTCAAAGTGCCTACAGGCAGTTCATCTTGCGCTTGGTTGTATTAGTCTTGTTCGAGAAACTGAACACGGTGAAAAATAGAGATAATACTCCTAAAAATACGTGTGATACCTCATTAGATTCGTCATAATGCCTAGAAAAATGCATTCGAAGCGTGTAGTAGCACACACAAAATATCAAAAGTTATAAGCAAAAAAAGGGGGAAAAAGTAGAGATCTTTAATTTCCCCAATATCTCAAAAAGTATTCATATTACGGTGCGAGATGGGTGGGGGGTGCTCGACCAAATGTCATAGAGGGCCCCAAGACAAAACAAACTGCATTTAAAATTTTTCAAAATGGCCGACTTTATTTTTTATTTTTTTCAAGTTGGTCCGAGCGCGCTGAGATTTGGCATGGCGAAAGATAGAGGCCTCTAGAATCCTATGAAAATAATTTTTTTTCGAAAAAATCTAAGATGGCGGAAATAATGGTCATTTTAATTTTGTATGGCAACTTTTAAACGGTGCGAGATGGGTGGGGGGTGCTCGACCAAATGTCATAGAGGGCCCCAAGACAAAACAAACTGAATTTAAAAAATTTCAAACAGGCCGACTTTTTTTTTAATTTTTTTCAAGTTGGTCCGAGCGCGCTGAGATTTGACATGCGGCGAGCTTGGAGGCCCAAAATTACCATGTGAAAAAAATTTTTTGGAAAAATCCAAAATGGCGGCGGACACGGGCCAAATTCAAATTTCCAAGTAGGTTAGGCGAGCCCGAAGGGCGAGCTTCAGGCTGGGAGGCCGAAGGCCGACCCCGCGGAGGGCCGTCAGGCCCGGAGCTTTATCTCGAATGTCCAAGCATTCTGCCCCCCCAGTAATTTTGGGCGAGGCCGAAGGCCGAACTGCGGGAATGACGAACAAAGCAAAATCCTATACAAAAAGTGTGTTAAGCGAGCCCGAAGGGCGAGCTTCAGGCAGGGAGGCCAAAGGCCGACCCCAGTGGATGGCCGAAGGCCCGGAGCCTCCACCCCGACTCCCAAAACGCGAGGCCGAAGGCCGAGCTGCGTGAATGCAGTTCCTCCAAACGTCCTACAAAGTCAACTTTCTTGATGAGCGGAGCCGGCGGGCCGAAGGCCCGACGGCGAAGCGTCAAGGCTCGAGAAGGCCGAAGGCCGAGCTCCGCGTTGGGCCGAAGGCCCGAAGCGTCACACGTGAGGAGGAAGTTGGAGCTGAAACACGACCCAATAGGAAAAGTTACGATTTCCCAAGCACGCGAGGCCGAAGGCCGAGCTGCGGGAATGAAGTTCTCGCATGCGGATCTTTTCTTTCTATCAAAAGTACAACTTTATTTATTTCTCTACCAGGCGGAGTATATTATTTTCATCACACTTGCTCGAAAAAGGTCTTATTTCATGCAGGTGTACTGAAGGACAAAGGCCTATATTGTTCCCGCGGGAGTTATAGATTCTGAAAAAAAAAGACATATCAATAACTCACGAGTGAGTTATGGCTTTTTTTTTAATGATGTCACTAATTTATACGATTAAAGTAGTTTTAAATGAGCTTTACATTGAAAATACTGACGTTTATAAATTGTTTTTTATGTGTATGTTTAAAAATATTTAATTTGATTAATTTAATAGCCGTTTAAATAATTATTTACACAATGTTCGATTATGGCTGAATCCGGGTGGGTCTGTGCCTTCGAATCCTAACCTGCCAAAACAAGACTATATGGCGGACGAATGTTTGAAATGTCACCGTATTTAAGAATTATTTCGCTTAAAGTTTAGTTTTTTCTTCGCAAGTGTGATGAAAAACATTGTGTGTAACTCCGGGGGTAAGCATATTGTAAACTCGAGTCTTTAACTCCCTCCAGCCTGCGGCTGTCGGGAGTTATAGACCTCGTTTACAAATTCTCGCTTATCCCCCACGTTGCACAATGTACTATATACCATGCACTCGTACGCTTTAAGGTGTAAGTGCGCAACGCAATGATTAATTGATTGAATTGGAATCAAATACGAGTTTATTGCTAGTTGCTAATTTCTTTTGCCCTTTGCTATCAATTGATAGTGAGATTAATTATTCTCACGAGTACTTTTCCATGGTGGTACCTACATAATATTTATTTAGCACCGTAAAATCATTACACATTTTCTACCACTATCCTTTACATGTTCTAGGGGCTAATTTAAACTTTTAAACTTTCACCTTAATCTTTTTATCTCGACATATCAATAACATATTAGAGTTCGATTTTTAAAGTTTTAATGAGCCTCCAGTCGAATCGAACCATTATTGTGCAGATGTTCTCGGCTACGACTGCTACGAGAGCTATGCCACCGTAGCTACATATTTATTTAGTTATGTACGTAAAATGTAAAGCTTTAAAACGAAAGGAGACGAAAGTTTCTCCATACAAACGTAGATCCCCTTTTCCTCTCTGGATTTTAACATGAAAGTATTGTGAATAAAACATATCGTCAGCAGACTATATCGCGATGGAAAGACCGTCAGCTGATCCCTTGAAGGCTGTAATATTATTGGTCATGGAAATCTGTTCCTAGCTCTCGGGCTATAGACTCCAACTAAATTAATGCATTGTTTTAAAAACTAAGAGAGAATGGATATTCATTCAAGCATCCTCTGAAATGTACGAGAGAGATACATCAAGTAATCACTTTGGCTTCCCAGAGGGGTAGATATGCATGACGGATATTTACTTGTCTCCATGCTGACACTGACACTGCATCGCTTCATTCAGATGTATGTATATCATCGAATTAAATAATGTTCATGTCTATTGTATATGTCTATTATATTATATTTAATTTAAAGAGTTAGACCAAGAAAAGTCTACAACGATTTTGATAGCATACACAGTACAAGTGTTATTTATACGTCATAATTTCATAGAAGTTTACGTTTAAAATAACACTTTGCGTGTGCTAAATACGAGTATCAAAATCGTTGCAGACTTGTCTTGGTCTAACTCTATCTCTTTTCAATTAAAATTTATAGGTTACTTCCCGTTGACCTACGAAATTTCTATCTATTGGAAAATATCTGGAAACTAAAATAAGTTAAAGTACGGAACCCCTCGGTGGACAATTAGTCCGACACGCATTTGTCTGATTTTTTATTTGTTTAACAACGGGATACAGCTGTTGTTTAACCCCTCGTGCTAAGCCGTGTATACCTAAGCTAGCGAAACATTCCAAAATTAAACCATCAGCATACTTTGCTACCGAGTGAAACACAAAATTTTTCACCACGCCTTAAGGCGTGCTTTTCCCGTACGAGCTAAGCGAACCAGTTTTTTGAATCCATCGGAAATATAAGAAACAATGTTTTAAAATTGTGAAAAAAATATATCTTATACTTAAGGATCTGGCAGATATGTTTTGGATCTCAAAAACATGATTAGAAAAACTTTGCTCGATAGAAAAAAATTCCAAAGTTACGCCTTTTTTTAACAATAAATCAATCTCAGAGCTACAATACAAACTTTTTTGACTTGTTTTTTACATAAATGTATAGGTAATAAGATAATCTAGATGATTTGGATCACTTTGTCTCGGTAACATCATTAAAATAATTTCTATGTTTCAATACCTACTAAATCCGCAACCGCCATCACTCGCGAACGCACTTACGCCGCCTTCAGTCGCGCGGCAGCGCTTGTAGAGGACGGACCTGCGTCAGTATGTTCCGCGCGGTCACGTGATTTTACCATTTACAAACAATGGGAAACAAAGCATATGAAACGTAAGAAAAAGTCACTAAGTGCTATAAAAACACACTTTCTGATAACAGAAGCATCTAATACTTTACGAGGTGCTCGAAAGCGCCTAGCTTTCCTACATCAACAGTTAAAATATTTCAGTATTTTCACTAGGTCAGCAACCAATTTCAATGTAGGTAAATAATATTATATTCCTAGATAATATAATTGTGAGTATGTAAGTATGATATATTTACAGTATCTCACCTTTACTGATATACCTACGTCCGATCTGCAAAATGATTATATTCCTTCGTGCTCTTTGACTCCTTTGAAAATCAGAAATTATTTATTTGGATTGATACAGTATGGGGATGTTACAATATATGTATAGTGTTACGCTTTTAGTATGAGGGTGCCGAAGGCGCCCGGCTTTGGATCGCATGCAACGCGCCACGCCCGTCAAGCGTGCAAATTCATCATCATAATCATAAAGTTAAATAAATATAAAATGTCAAATTGAAATAATTGAAAAAATTACCCTAATAGGCATATCGCAATACAATTATTTAAGAACTAAATACATATCACTAATTTTAATATTTGACCACGGTCGACATGAATTAAATATAATTGAGAGTTCAAAGTGCCTACAGGCAGTTCATCTTGCGCTTGGTTGTATTAGTCTTGTTCGAGAAACTGAACACGGTGAAAAATAGAGATAATACTCCTAAAAATACGTGTGATACCTCATTAGATTCGTCATAATGCCTAGAAAAATGCATTCGAAGCGTGTAGTAGCACACACAAAATATCAAAAGTTATAAGCAAAAAAAGGGGGAAAAAGTAGAGATCTTTAATTTCCCCAATATCTCAAAAAGTATTCATATTACGGTGCGAGATGGGTGGGGGGTGCTCGACCAAATGTCATAGAGGGCCCCAAGACAAAACAAACTGCATTTAAAATTTTTCAAAATGGCCGACTTTATTTTTTATTTTTTTCAAGTTGGTCCGAGCGCGCTGAGATTTGGCATGGCGAAAGATAGAGGCCTCTAGAATCCTATGAAAATAATTTTTTTTCGAAAAAATCTAAGATGGCGGAAATAATGGTCATTTTAATTTTGTATGGCAACTTTTAAACGGTGCGAGATGGGTGGGGGGTGCTCGACCAAATGTCATAGAGGGCCCCAAGACAAAACAAACTGAATTTAAAAAATTTCAAACAGGCCGACTTTTTTTTTAATTTTTTTCAAGTTGGTCCGAGCGCGCTGAGATTTGACATGCGGCGAGCTTGGAGGCCCAAAATTACCATGTGAAAAAAATTTTTTGGAAAAATCCAAAATGGCGGCGGACACGGGCCAAATTCAAATTTCCAAGTAGGTTAGGCGAGCCCGAAGGGCGAGCTTCAGGCTGGGAGGCCGAAGGCCGACCCCGCGGAGGGCCGTCAGGCCCGGAGCTTTATCTCGAATGTCCAAGCATTCTGCCCCCCCAGTAATTTTGGGCGAGGCCGAAGGCCGAACTGCGGGAATGACGAACAAAGCAAAATCCTATACAAAAAGTGTGTTAAGCGAGCCCGAAGGGCGAGCTTCAGGCAGGGAGGCCAAAGGCCGACCCCAGTGGATGGCCGAAGGCCCGGAGCCTCCACCCCGACTCCCAAAACGCGAGGCCGAAGGCCGAGCTGCGTGAATGCAGTTCCTCCAAACGTCCTACAAAGTCAACTTTCTTGATGAGCGGAGCCGGCGGGCCGAAGGCCCGACGGCGAAGCGTCAAGGCTCGAGAAGGCCGAAGGCCGAGCTCCGCGTTGGGCCGAAGGCCCGAAGCGTCACACGTGAGGAGGAAGTTGGAGCTGAAACACGACCCAATAGGAAAAGTTACGATTTCCCAAGCACGCGAGGCCGAAGGCCGAGCTGCGGGAATGAAGTTCTCGCATGCGGATCTTTTCTTTCTATCAAAAGTACAACTTTATTTATTTCTCCCTTTGGAAAACAAACTACTACACAACAATAACAACAGCAGGAATGGACTGCTACCAACAATGTGGGTTAGGTTAGGTTAGACTGCGACCCTCACAGGAACAGACTGCTACCAGAAAAGTGGGTTAGGTTAGGTTAGAAATGCGACCCTCACAGAAACGGATTGCTACCAGAAAAGTGGGTTAGGTTAGGTTAGAACTGCGACCCTCACAGGAACGGACTGCTACCAGAAAAGTGGGTTAGGTTAGGTTAGAAATGCGACCCTCACAGAAACGGACTGCTACCAGAAAAGTGGGTTAGGTTAGGTTAGAACTGCGACCCTCACAGGAACGGACTGCTACCAGAAAAGTGGGTTAGGTTAGGTTAGAACTGAGAACCCGACAGAAACGGACTGCTACCAGAAAAGTGGGTTAGGTTAATAGTTACAACAGCACAAACAACAGCAACAACAACACGTCAACAACAGCACCAACAGCAAACAACACGCGTACGGCGGGGCCCTCGGGCCCCGCGCACAGGGCAAAATCTAGTTAATATTATTAAAGAGGAGGATATTTCCAATACAACATTATATACTTGCAGGACTGTATCTCCATTATTTATACTTTTTATTCAACGCTGAACACAGTCCTCCACTCCTCATTTTCGGCGTGAAAAAGCGATTACGTAACATTCAATATAATTTTAAAGGTGTATAAAAAAAAATATAAAAAAAAACATTTAGTAAACTTTACTAAATCAGATTATTTGTGAAGGGTGCGGAATACGGGGTGTGATTACAGGGAGTTCAAAATAAGGCGGGTATAAGACAATTTTTTTTAATATTTTGTGTTATTCAGTCAGTTACGTGGTCTTTCACTATCGGCCTCATCTGAGAATTCAAAGTCGCTCAACGAGCTATGGAGAGGGCTATGCTCGGAGTTTCTCTGCGTGATCAAATCAGAAATGAGGAGATCCGTAGACGAACTAAAGTCACCGACATATACTGTGTGCATATTTATTTGCGTTATTTGACATCTGTCACTCACAACAGCAATACAACGTAAAATGTCTCGCACATCGAAATCACAAAGGAAAACAATTGCACTACGAACGTTTACGTTTAATCTTTTTTTTTATTTTATGGCTAGCCGGACACCACCTTTATGAATCGGTAGTCGTCTAAGTAAATCGATATGAATTTTTCATTTTTCTTTTAATAAAAATAAGGAAAAGGTGGATAATCAACTGTAAATATGGATATATTTATCGTCACCTAACAGACATCAAATTTGACATAGAAATAACATAAATAAACTTTAAAATAGATCCCCAGTTCGTTTAGATTTTGACGATGGGTGCGACCTACTCGGTCGGTGTATTAAATGCCTTGCGCGAAAACCATATAATTCTAGCTTTATTTAAATCGCAAATAAAAATTAATTATACGTCACAATTCGATACCTCAGTCTACGTGCCATCCAATCGTAATCGCTTGCTGTGACTATCGATTTGGGTTAGTTACATCTCTATACAGGATGTCCAGTAATTAATGGACAACCTTCTAACCATCGACAGGGCAGCTTAGGCTGGTCCAGAAAATGCACTTATAGGTCTAGTAAAAGTTTCGTGGTTTTCGAGATAATCGCACTTTTGTCTTTTTTACTAGTTAGCACCATACTTCACTTTAAACACCATCTAGGCCATATCTTTATTTGTAGAAATGTAAATAGCATGTGTGATACCATTTTAGAATCAGTATTAGATAAACTATTTTTAAGAAAGTTGGCCACTCTGTTCTCCATACATTTTTTTTTCACCACAAGCGACCAGACTTCTTGAAAATGTTATATATATATGGGCAGGCCACATTGCGCGCAGAGAAGATGGCCGATGGTGTCGAAAAGTGCTCGAGTGGAGACCACGGACTAGCAAGCGCAGCGTAGGACGTCCACCCACAAGATGGACAGACGACCTTGTTAAGGCCGTCGGAAGACGCTGGATGCGGGTCGCTTCCGACCGGAATGGAGGTCCAAGGGGAAGGCCTATGTTCAGCAGTGGACGTCTTATGGCTGAGATGATGATGATGAGTCAGTTACAACTTAATTAAAAAAATATATATATAATGTACTTAATAAAATGTAGGTACCATCGGTGCGCGAGTTTGACTCGCACTTAATTGAATTATTTTCTTGAAAACATTGTTTCGTTAAAATTGTGTGATCATTAAAATAGGTATAAAGTCGATAGGTATTGTAAACAATAATTTATTAAGTTAGGCAACAAAAGTATTGGAAATTGTGATAATGAGACCCACCAAAAACATTTTCATGTAAAATGTTGCCAAGAAGAAACCATAAGGCTTGCACTGACAAAAAGTTATCAGAAATTTACTTTGAAACTGTTTTTTTTTTGTTTTTAGAGCTTATAAATAAGTACTATTGATCAGTAACAACGTTTTAATTTCACGGCAGCGTTATTGAGTTAAAGGAATCTGTAAAGTAAAATTATTGATTAAGGTTAATAACCTTTATAAATAGAACCCTTAATTGACCGTCTCCTTTAAAATTGTTACTTTCCTTGAGGTACTTTAACTCGAACACGCTGCCATGAAATTAAAACGTTCTTTACTGATCAATAATAAGTACACATGTCTATATAAAAATAATAATTCTACATAAAATGATCAGAAATACGTAATGCAAAAAATACATACGTACATATACAATAAAAACTCTAAAACGTGACCATTTCCCGGTCTAGTTAAAATACTGCCATCATAAGATCATTATACTGTGACCCGTCTGCTATGTTTACCGTGCGCGACGCGCGCTCACGATCTCGGCGAGCGGGTCGCGGGACGCGCGGGCGGGGCTTCACGGTTTGCCGCGCACCTCACCCCCTCAGATTCGTTGATGAGTCGAATCATATCGCCTTAACGAATTAAAGACTAAATGTAAAATATTACAAATCAAATCCAAATGAACGCTATTAAATATTTATAATTCTAAATCATCACTTAAATGTTAAGTATACGTCAAATAATATCGAATGTTGATTATATGTAGGTACAGTCAGCAGCAGTACCATTACCATGAGTTTACAGTGACGGTGCTCGCTAGCGACTGCGTAAATGATTTCTATGGAGAATAGTACAGCGCCGTCGGCGGTCACTTATAGAACTAAAAATCGGCAGTATGAGTTCAACGCTAGCGATTACTTTTCGATAGGTATTTTACCTAGCTCGCTAGCGAGTAACGTTTGTAGCTGTTGCCTATAGAAATTGGTACCATGAGTCACATTTTTGACATACGCTATCGAGCAATACGTTATCGACTGTAGTAATCTATTTCACTGGCATATTGGAGCGTGAAAACTTATTAGAATTCGTGTTATAGTATATTTTCTTATCATTATTTATGTAAATAATGTCAGCAAGGCATTATTTGGCATGGGATATGTTAGCGAAAGCTGCATATGAAGACGAACGACATGAACAAGGAAAATATCAAGCCGATATGAGAAAAATATTAAGAAACCCACTTCAACACATAAGTGAGAATAATTTTATTAAAGAATATAGGCTCAGCAAGGAAGCTTTTGAGGATTTGTGTGATTTGTTAATAAATCATGCGGATTTGAAATCCACTCAAAGAGTGTCAGTGGAATCAAAGTTAAGTATAAATTCTATAAAAGTGTTAAGAACTTATACATTTTATTTGACATTTATGAGTGTTATTTTGTAATTAACCAACAAACTAACTCTTGCAGGTTTTATGTGCATTACTATTTTATGCACAAGGTAGTTACCAACGCATGACTGGCAAGGCACACCATTTTTCGCAGGAAGCAATGAGTGTTTACATTGAAGAGGTAACAGCCGCGTTGAACCACCCCAATATTCTAAAAATGTTTATACATTTTCCAACCACACGCGAAGAAAGAGATGACATTAGACAAAGGTAAAAATAGACGAATCACAACTTAAACTAGGTACTGACCTAATTTACCTATCTGGGGGCACGGCAGTGTCCCCGACAAGTCGAGCAAAACAAAGAGGCACGGCCGTACCATCTCTTTTCTCGAAGCGATTCAGGCCATTTTCGACGTCCTGTAATATTGTGCTGGCTGAAGCTAGAACCCTGAATTTTCAGTAATATATAGGGCTTAACATGCTTAAGATATATTCTCAAATACATTCAATATGTTCATATAGTAGTTTAAGAATGATTGTGCATCAAAGTTCCTTATTTTCGACACTGAAGCACTCACTCACGTAATATTCTTTCCTCTTATGACCACAATACAATACTTACAAACATTGACGTATTATATCTATGGACTGGCCTTACGGGCACTAAAAACCGGACAACTGCGAGTCGGACTCCCCATTCTTATTGCCCGTAAGGCCAGTCCTGAGATTTAAAACGTCAATGCCTACAAACCAATCTTCACATTTTAGTTTTTTCAATAAATATGGAATCCCAGGGGTGATAGGAAGCATTGACTGCAGCCACTTCAAGATATTTACACCCAAAAAGGAAGAAGAACACTTATATTTCTGTAGAAAGCATTATCACTCAACGAATGTACAAATGGTAAGTAGGTCTGTTTTTATCTGTATAGGTACCTAACCTACTCCTTAATAAATTTAGATTGACATGTTTATCTAAAAGCGATTTACTTACTACTCGTAATATTATATACAATATTAATTTTTCAGATATGTGATAACGATTGTAAAATTTTATCCATTAATGCTAAGTTTGGAGGTGCAGCCCATGATTCTTTCATATGGGAAAATAGTAATGTTAACAATTATATACAGTCCTTACACAGGCGTAATGAAATTGTCTGGCTTTTAGGTAAGACAATATATTTTGAGTATAATTTAAATTATGTTTCATTTAAAACAGCATTTATTTTTGTCCTTAATAAAAAATATTCCTATTTTACAGGTGATTCTGGTTACCCTCAACGGCCATGGCTGATGACACCATATTTGAACCCAACTCCCAACTCTGTTGAAGAAAATTTCAATGCAGCCCACACTTCTGCAAGAGTTGTCATTGAAAACACTTTTGGGCGATTGAAGAACCGTTGGCGCTGTGTACACCGAGATAGGAATTTACATTATAGGCCAGAAAAGTGCTCACAAATTATTATAGCATGTTCTGTGCTACACAACATTGCCTTAAAGTACAATGTTCCGGATCCCGAAGAGATACGTGAACAAGATCAAGGTACCTATTATATAAGAAAACAGTACTAATAAAAAGGGCCTTCGGGAGGGGATATAGGCTATACATAACTATGTATAGCCAGTATAGCCTATATCCCATCCCGAAGGTCCTTTTTATTAGTTCACTAGCTTTTTCCCGCGACTTCATCTGCATGGAATCAGTAATTTAGGTAGGTATTATTTTATCCAATCTGCGTTTTGTTGATTCCCCATACAAACTTCCACCCCCTTAAAGGATGATTTCTGGGATAAAAACTATTCTATATCCTTCCCCACAACTCAAACTATCACCATACCAAATTTCATTTAAATCGGTTCAGCGGTTATTTATTGCCCATACAAATTTCCACCCCCTTAAGGGGTTCTGAGATAAAAAGTATCCTATGTCCTTCCCCGGGAGCCAAACTACCCCTATACCAAATTTCATCTAAACCGGTTCAGCGGTTTAAGCGTGAAGAGGTAACAGACAGACAGACAGACACGCTTTCGCATTTATAATATTACTGGCTTTTGCCCGCGACTTCGTCTGCGTGGAATTAGTAATTTTGTTAGCTATTATTTTGTCCAAACTGCGTTTTGTTGATTCTCCATACAAATTTCGACCCCCCTTTTCGCCCCCTTAAAGGGTGATTTTTTGAATGAAAACTACCTTTTGTCCTTCCCCGGGATTCAAACAATCTCTATACCAAATTTCATCTAAATCGGTTCAACGGTTTAAGCGTGAAGAGGTAACAGACAGACAGACAGACTTCCTTTTATAATATTCGTATGGATAGTATGGATATACCTACTGGTGAAAGAATTTATGAAATCGGATAGGAACCTAGTTTAGGATAACATACAAAACTTCAAAATTACATTTTTATAATATTAGTGTATAAAATAAATAATTACCTATAGAAGAGCTCACTTTTTTCAGAATTTCATCGAGCGGAAGTGGTGTTGGAAAATGGAGGTGCTAGCGATTTATTAATGGGGAGAGCACTACGGGATCAGTTAGAAGACTTGCATCAAGGCGGTCATAGTATAATTGTTTAAGAGTGTAATGTTTGCAAATAGGTACCAAGTATCATTTGTTAAATAGGTAAAAGAAAAAATATACATACACATTTATAACATTTTTATTTTTTTTCCCAATGACTTACAATTCTATTTCCCAATACTAACAATTGACTAAAACAATCTAACCACCTTTCTTGCATCCTTATCTGTAAATCTTTTAACCTATTCCTCTCCCGCTCTGCCTCCATTTGGAAATTTCGCCATTCACAGTCAGACCTGACGAAGGCTTGCCTTGCCAAATCGGACTGTGTCTGGGTACGAGTACGAGAGGAGAATGTTGGCGTCGGACGTGTTCGCCGCCGCCGCGGCGTAGGTGGTAAGGGCGTATGGCTCTGCGAACGTGCTGCCTGCCTCCAGCAGCCACCCGCGGGGCCCGAGTCGCAGGCTCCTGCGCCTGTGTCATGCCGGCCTCACTCCTGTCTAAAGATACAAAGTAATGATAAATCAGTATTTATTGCACATACATACATTCATACCTATTATAAATTGCAGGTTAAAAGAACACCTCTGCAAGATTAGGCTTTAAGTGTGTTGTGGGCAATGGGCTATAATATTACTGAGCAGTACTTACACCTATAAAATGTGTCAATAAATGCAAAATTTATTATCTGCTTCTAAATGAGGTTTAGTAAATAAAACTCTACCTGGGCTGTTAACTATTTCAGGCTGCTCTCTGCCCGCCAAGTCTTGGTTATTCCTGTCCACAGGTAAGAGTGGAAAAACTGGGGGTTGAGCCGATGTCCCTGGCCGATTCCAATCTTCAACATCTGCAATAAAAAATAAAAACAATAAAATAAATACTTGGTAACAAAATTACAGCCAAAGAAAGATTGGTCTGTACAGTCAGCTGCAGAGAAAAGGTACCACCCCTGCATAGAAATTTGTATGAAAAGGTGCTAACTGCTAAGCTAATAGTATTGCTGACTGTACATTGATACTGGGCAATAGTATTCATACAAAAATATATATCCAATAATTGTTACACATAAAATCATTGTCATCATAAATGAAGAAAATATATTTGTGCCGCTACCCTTTCCAGGATACCGAGTCGGGACAACCAGCTTTCTAGGCAGAATCAATATCAGCTAGGCTATGGTGACTGTTAACTATGTATGTTGTTAGAATTTTTCTCAGGACATGCATTAAATTAATTCCATTGATCTTATTTTCATAGTAACAATGATACGGAAACTCACTGGAACAAGTTTGTTGAGCTAACTCATCATGTAGTATAAAAATAGATGGGCTGTCATCATCATCAAGTGTCGGTAGTACAGTCAATTCAGTTACTTCTTCCTGTAAAATATTTTAATTTAGGTATGACCATAGAGTAAGATTAAATAAAGAATAACAAACTCCCATAGGACAGCATTCTCTGTGAAGAGGATTAAGTATGGGAGTTCTTACTCTTTATTTTATTCTTAGGGTAACATTCCATTTCTGACCGCAGCTGCACTACTGGTACTTAACGCGTCGCTGTTACTGTCAATTTCCATAGTAAAATGAACAGTAGTGCAGCTGCGGTTGGAAATGGACTGTCACCTTAAGTCTAAGGCCTGAGTGGACGCTCGAGTGGGGCGTGCAGCGGGGCGGGGTGTGCGGCGTGCATGTTAGGTAAACAATTGCAACCGTATAGGAGCGGCCTTAGTACACGCTGCTCAAATTACTTGTGAGCCCGATGCCACGCTGCACACCCCGCCGAAATTGTTATTAAGCATGAAGTACCCATTACCCTACCTCCAGGCCAACCTCCGGAATTTCTACAATGCCTGTAGCTGCCCGTGTGCCTGTTATAGCCAGCACCCTCTGCTCTAGGTCACTTAATTTTAATTTACAAGCAGGACCACCACCAGTTCCTGCTCCAGCTCTGAATATCCGAGCAGCCTTTTTCTTCGTATTGTTCTTCAGGTCACTCCACACCTTCACACCCAACACACACACACACACACACACACACACACACACACACACTAAAGCTAATGGGTTATACACAAAACTTCCGTGAGACACAGACATATTAAATATATTAAAAACCTGACATTGACATTACCCCAAACCCGATATTAGTGACCCGTTTTTAATATATTTAATATGTTATACACATACCTTTCTCCACTTATCTGTATTTTTAGTGACGCCTGTCGCATCCGCGTTCAAAAGTTGTGTGAGCTCGGCCCACCGTCGTGTATTAAGTTCCTTTCCGTGTGGCCCATCATTTGGTTTGCTAAGGTCACCATGCCTGTAACACATGAGATGAGAGGGACCTTAAAATACTTTGCTAACCACTTGAAACTAAAATATTTCATCTATTATAAACTAGGGAGACTGTATAACTCAAATTAAAGTTAAAGTACATAGATACTTACTTTTGCATGTAGTCAACTAGAAGTTGAAATTGTGACGTACTAGTACGCATTTTTTTGAAGTGAAAACTTCTTTAGCGGCGCTAGGCACTTTTTTATTCACAGGAACACAATCAAAAACACAATTTACAAAAGCAACAACAGTCAACGGACGTCAAGCCAGTCAACTCAAACTTAAGTAGAGAACTGTCACATTGACAAAGTAACCAACACAAATACAAGATCCCACTAACACTTTACATAATAATACTGTGCCATGACGCTTTAAATTAGCACGGTTATGTTTATATTTTTTAAACGAATGCTTGGATACTTAGGTTTTTGCCCAATATCGTCCTACTCTGTCGTTTCAGTATAGTCAAAAAGAGATAGCTTTCTTTGCAGTGAAGTTAGGCACGTCACTCCAAGGTAATTCCCTATCGTAACGTTAACTACACGATGAATCGAGCTTACGTTAGCGAGTATAGTAAACGAGTAATTGACTCATGGTACCAGTTGTTTCGAAATCTACACGAACCGCGTTTAGGCGCTAGCGATTGTAGTAACGTAATGTAAGTTCTCGATAGCAACTCATGGTAATGGTACTGAAGTCTCTAAGCGGGCGAGGTGTTCAAAATTACCTTGACACGCTCTTATTCTCGTAACAATAAAGTCGCGTCTAGATCATTTTGAACACCTCGCCCGCTTAGAGACTTCTGCTGCTGACTGTACATATAAATAGGGTTATCACCAAAGCAATCATAGGTTGGTTGCCACTAGAAAATACTGCGATTACCTTCGCGTGAGTCACGAAACCGCCAATCTAAAAGAATTATGACGAATGCACTTCGTATTTTTCTTTACGTCAACGTTTTAATAAGCGTTTATGGTGCAGTGTATAGGTACTTAAACGTCTCTATTAAACATGAAAAAACAGTGAAGTCGATTCAGTTTAAACCATTTGATAGAGTTTTCACCTGGTTTTGATACGACCGTGGGTCGTGTCATCGGGTATCGTACGCACAATAAGTGTGCAGTACAGTCAAGTGTAAAAATATAGGTGTTATAAGAGCTATGGGACATATTTTTGAGATTATTTGTGCAGCCATATTTTTACACTTGACTGTACCTAGGTACCACCAGTTTTGCACTGACATAACCGCTATCGAGAACGTAACTTTCTTTCTATGCATCACGCTCATACTCGCATATTAATGTGAGCGAGATGTATAGAAAGTAAAGGCTACAAATATAATGACCACCAAAAAATACTTTGGTACCCTAAATAAAAAAATCATGCTTACCAAAAAAAAATACTGAACACCAAAAAAATAAGGCCTAAAAATACAAAAGTACCACCACTTTAATTACGACTGCACTTCAAATTGTATTCAAATACCAAATATATTGAATGATCACCAAAAAGCATTAATGATCACCAAATCTTGAAGACCAAATTAATGCGATATTTTCACCTAAATAAACCACTATGATTACCAAAAAATGTATACATATTACCAAATAAAGTAAACTGATGCCAAAATTACTAGCTCCTCCCGCTCAACCCCCCGTAGCCCGCACCGCATACCTACCTAACCTAATCTACTTTTCTAGTAGCATTTCGTTATGCTACTAGAAAAGTAAGTTAAACTGCTATCAGTTAAGTGGGTTAGGTTAGGTTAGCACTGCGACCCTTACAGAAACGAAATGGTACTAGAAAAGTAGGTTAGGTTAAGTTTCAACTGCTACCCATACAGATACGAAACGCTACTAGAAAAGTGGGTTAGGTTAGGTTTGAATTGCGACCCATACAGAAACGAAATGCTACTAGAAAAGTGGGTTAGGTTAGGTTTGAACTGCGACCCTTGCAGAAAAGAAATGCTACTAGAAAAGTGGGTTAGGTTAGGTTTGAACTGCGACCCTTACAGAAACAAAATGCTACTAGAAAAGTGGGTTAGGTTAGGTTAAAACTGCGACTGTTACAGAAATAAAATGCTACTAGAAAAAGTTGACGAAGTGGATTAATTAATTTAATAGGATAACGATTTATTAAATGTTTGCACATTTTTAATTAAAATGTGGTTACAATTCTTGTGATCATTTACTATTTTTTTACATTAAAATGGAGTTCTAATTTTGGTGGTCATTTACTATTTTTGGGTTTACAATGATTATTTTGGTGTCATTTTCTTTAATAGGATAGCAAGATTTAAAAATTTGGTTATCATTTCACATTAAAATGGGGTTTGAAATTTGGTAATCATTGACTATTTTTGGGTTAATAATGATTAGTTTGGTGTCATTTCCTTTAAAAGGATAGTAAAATGTAATAAAATTGGTAATCATTTCACATTAAAATGGTGTTATAATTTTGGTGATCATTCATGATTTTAGGGTGGTAAAATAGATTTTTTTGGTATTAAATTTTACTAAATCTGGTGATCAGTTAAATAGCAGCCGAAAGTAAATAACGTAGACGTTAGCGTATATATCAGTCTTGACACTGTCACTGTCAGTGACATGGTACGGGTACTTATCCAATCAGCGTACGCGAATAACGCTGATTGTTGCTAGCTAAATTCAATCTAGGGGCCTAGCCGAGATAACAATCGTTTATAGAAAACGCCAATCGATACTTAAAAAGTTAAAATGATGTAAGGAAGTTTGTAACTTTTCGTAGCATCTGTCATCTCGATATTTTTTTTCTTTTCGTTGTTTGTCATTTGTCCTCTTGGCTAGAGGCCTCTAGCGGTCGTCTGGTTAGGCATCTCGCTCACACTTATTGGTGCGCGTGAGATACATATTAAAACGACTCAAAGTCGTATCAAAACAAAACTAAAATCATATACAACGGAATCAGCCTCAGTAAAAACAAAGATATTTCAACAGTAATGTTGGTTTAATATGATTAAAATTCAAATACGTTAGGAATTCTTTCACCCACGCTCTTCAAAAGTCATGTTACTCCTCCAGTTAAATAACAATCTCACTATGTATTGTTAATTGTTACAGGACTACTATTAGTACAATGCACATCACATCATTCTGTATTCTTATCCACGTTTTTAACCAGACAATAAGTTTTGTTGAAAATTTTAAGAAATAATTATTTTTCAATACCTACTCCATTCATATAATTACTTACCTCAACCAAGTATTTAAAAGCTGTAAGAGCTTTTAAATCGGTCAGAAAAACCCATTCCATATAAACTAAACCACATAGATATCCATACTTAATATTATAAATGCGAAAGTGTGTCTGTCTGTCTGTTACCTCTTCACGCTTAAACCGCTGAACGGATTTAATTGAAATTTGGCATACAGATAGTTTGAATTCCTGGGAAGGTCATACTGCCGTATCCGAATTTCAAGATATTCACCAGAGACGACACGTACTAGATCCATTTTAGATACGTTATCGTTTAGATTTCAACTAGTTCTCTTTTGCAGCTCAATTCGGGCAACCAGTGTCACTTTTACGTCAGATAGTGTTAGATATCTATTAGATGTGAATTAGATCTCTAAGTCATATCTTGTGGAAATCGTTCAAGAGTATCTCCAGAATCGCATAAATGTCAAATTTGACAGGTTAGATCTTAAACATATCGTTATCGTATCTTGGTGACGTCTACAAGATATTATCTAGTAGATGTCTATTTCAAAATCCGAATCGGGCCCATAGGATAGTTTTTATGTCGGAAATCATCCCTAAAGAGAATGCGAAGGGGGGTGGAATTGAAAGACTTAATGAATTGCCTTATAATTGATGTAAGCAATGTTCAAATTGAATGATTGCTATTAAATTTTATCCAGGCGCTATACTTACTGTACCTAACTGATGTTACTGATTCCACGCAGACGAAGTCGCGGGCAAAAGCTATTATACCTATAAGCCCATTTCCATTTGCGTAGAGGTAAACACTTAACCAACGTTTTCTACAGAATCCTTAAGCCGACATGTAAAATATGTTTATTCAATCTGTCTACTCCCGAACTCCCGAACCCGAACTCAAATAGGGGCACATCTCAAGGGCTAACAGCATGTCCCCGTTACTGACCATCATTACTCTCTTTAATGCCGCCATAAATTGCGCTATCACCTTATTGAACTTCTACTCGTGTTGCATTTCATTATTAAAAAGTAAACTTCTCCGTGTATACTTAACTTAGGGTTGTCACTTATCAAATTGTCACATCGATTATCTTTGCTCGATAATTTCCAAGGGGTTATAATTGTGAAAATTACGGTATTGGTTTCTGAAATGACCGCCGTTTTTGATGATCAGGGTATTTAAGTGCACCTGACGAAATCCACGTGAGTGAATATTAGATTATTTAAATGACGAGCGATTAATTGACGTGAATGTGTTATCTTTTAATAGAACAGGCCAATTCGAACGTACGCTGACATTAGAATGATATTTTAATCATGATATTTAGTTATCGTTCGTCTCGCCCGCGCCAAATCATGTACGGACAAGTACGAGCAAAATGCACGATAACATGATTTAAATATCATTCCGATATCAGTGTACGTTCGTTTTGGCCTGGAAGTCTATATTAACATTTGTTTTTTATTTAATTCATAATTTTAGAAGCTTAGTCGCTGAGCAATTATGGCGCTCCATACGTTCGCGAAAATACAGTAGCATTAGGTATAAGATAATTATTATTGTCAGAGCGTGACTCCAGGAGGACGTATTGCAGCGTTACAGTTCATAGTTTGACGCCTGTATAAAATCAATTAGCAATTTTGAGCTACGTATTACTTGGTTGTAACGAAATTCATAAAGTTGCGTAAAAAGTAATCGTAACGCCCTCTATTGGCGTATTGTTGAACTAAGATGATAGGTAGAAGGCTTTGGAACGTCAAGAGGTTTCTCTTGGGTGAAGGTAGGCACGAGTTGGCAGTTTTGTCGTTATGTTGGTAGACCGGTCGAGCAGGTTTGCCAACTTGACTTCGAGGCGGGAGCGGTGAGGCTCCGCCGGCAGACTTGATTGAGCCGCGCTAGAGATCGGACGTTAGCCAACCTCGTGCCTAATTCGCCACGTTCCTGAAGGCTTATACCTGAAGGATTATTCTGAAAGCTTATAGAATCCAACATTCTTTAACCATTTAACTAAGTGTTTTATTCCAAGTGTTATTTTGATTTCTTACGTGTGATTAGAAGCTTACCTTTGTAAAATAAAGAGAAGAAGTGTTGTTTTGAAAAGATGTGTCCCGCCGAGTTTGTTGCCGGTCCCATATTGGGATACCCTTCTCCAATTGAGAAGGAATTAAATCTTCTCGGGTCAGAGGTGTACGGTTGGAGCCGGCCTAGCTTGATTTGAATAAAGACTTGAACGATTTTATGCGATCCTTTTATTTGAGTTTAATCCAAATACATTCCTATAGTGATTAGTAGGCACTAGTATGGTTAACAAGTCCGAAGTTAGCTGTGAAGTAATACATTGAGATACTACGTCCACCCACCATCCTGTGTACAACCCATGCTGCCTCCGTCATTATAATACTTAGTTAATACACAATTTATAAGTCTTATACAGTAATTTTGCTTGCTCTGGCTCAGTATTAGCCAGCACGACATTGCATAATCCAGTGTTAAAAGTTGCACGAAGAGGCCCCCCTCGTACACATTCCATCAAAAATATATTAACATTATCTGACTTACTTATGTGTCTTTTTATTTTGACTATTTATTAGTTTAATAAGTGCAAACATAAATAAATATCTGCATCGTTTTTAAATAACTATAAATGCTAACACTAGTTAGGTAGATACCTAGATCAAAACTAGAACTTAAACCGCGAGATAAGAATAGACCCTCCTTTAGACAGTAGCTGGTCTAAGTGTCGCCAGAATTACATTTAGGTAGGACTGCCAACTGTTCAAATACAATTAGTGCCTACCTAGGTACAGTCAGTATGAAAAGTAACGTATTAGACGTCAAAAGTATCAACCATTCTCTAAGAGCTTAAAAAAATAGATATATCTCTTTATATAGAACAATTAAACTGCTGCAGATACTTTTAATTGCGAAATGTATTTTCTATTTGGAAAAGTATTCGAGGATGGTAGAAAGCTTTTGGCGCGTCGTTTCATATGTAGGTACTATGTATTAATGTTGACAGTATTTTACTACATAATTTATGTGAGCCTGAAAGTAACCTGTTAGTAATCATTTTTTAAACAATTAACACATTCATTGCCACGAAGTGCTACGGGTTACGCTCGTAGCGCGTAGCCACGTTTTCACCGTATGGAGCGCGTAGTCGACGAACAGTGTACCCGACTGTCGGGTTATTGGGCCTGAATGTGTTAAGAAGAGACAGCACCTGTGCATTCAATATCAAGGAAAGAGACGTAGACGGTCTTCATCAGGTATTTGACTAAAGGCGCCCACTGATTAACAGTCCGCCGGACGGTATCGGCCTGTCAGTTAAAACAAAATTTTGACAGTTCCGAACAACTGACAGGCCGATACCGTCCGGCGGCTGTTAATCAGTGGGCCCCTTTTACAGTTTTTTTCGTGTTACATTTTAAAATTTTGGTTTCTAATATTATGTTAAACATTTTTTTTCCTTTAGTTATCCATTCCGTCTGCTTGTCACTGCCAATATTTTTTCTTTTCTTATATTTGTATTTTATAATTAATGTTCACAAAAGCCTCTTTAATAATTTACATAATAAGTATCGGAGATAAGATTACAAAGAAACAATATAATAGGTAACAGCGGAGGTAAAAGCTTTAACTCAGGAACATTATAAGTACATAGAAGAAGACTAAGGTTTGTCAAATCCCTATAAATGTGTAGTTTTTTTTTGAAGCATTATCTTTATTTGTACAAGTTGTATTTTATGGTTAAATAGAGTACTTTACTGTTTTAGTTTACTCATCATAAATTACCTGTAGTTTGAGACATGCATTAACAGACAAATACAGTTTCATATTTCTTTATTTAAATAAGCTAGTTTGATCATAGCTTTCTCTTTTATTGTATTCCACAAATACCTAACTGTGCCATTAACCTCTTAGATGTATGGTTTATGTCTATGTCTTATTTATGTTTTCTTTTTATATTATGTATTGTCTCGATTGTTTGTGCTTACGAATAAAACTATTCTATTCTATTATATCTGTAATTAATATAAATAAAAATTGTTATTGTAAAGTAAAAAGCATGTTTATTTTTACAGATTGCGCTTTATTTATACGGAGACAAATTCGATTATATACCTGCAGAATTTCCCCACTGTAAATAACCCATACCCAGTTAAATACTAAACACATTATATTCATTATAAATTATAAGTATAACCTATGGTCACTGTTGTTGATAGAAAGGTGACACACACACACGTCACACGTCACGTGACACGTCAAACATTTCAATCGAATGCTTTTAGTTTTTTTTTGTATATTTTCCGTAAATAAACATAGTGTTCAACCCTACGGCTGCGGTGAGGGTCAGCGGCCGCTCGGTCGAACCTCGTCAAATATTTAAACGCAAACTGAAACGAATCCAAATTTTCTCCTCCATGCATCGGTCGTGGCACTATTTTGAGTTCTATGAACTACTCTAAATTTAATGTGATTGTGAATGTGTCTGTATTGTAGGTACATTCTTTTGAAGAAATATTTATTTTGCACTACGTTTTATATAAATATTTCTAAAGCTACCCGATACCTTCGGAATAAGTCAGCCGTGTAGAGGAAAGGCGGCGTAAAGGTTTCTTATAGCATCGTATTATGTAGTGAGCGTTATGAAATCTGGGAATACAAAGTCTACACATCATCATTATAATAATGTGTGTCAATTTTTTTTTTATATAGGTAACTGTATATTATATATATCGTCGTCTAGTACCCACAACACAAGCCATATTGAGCTTACTGTGAGACTAGGCCGATCTGTGTAAAATTGTCCTATAATATTTATTTAATATGTATTTGTACCAAACTTATTTGGAAACCGGACTCATCCCAATAAAGCCTAGTTTACCCCCTGGGTTGGAAGATCAGATGGCAGTCGCTTTCATAAAAACTAGTGCCTACGCCAATTCTTGGGATTAGTTGCCGAGCGGAACCCAGGCTCCGATGAGCCGTGGCAAAATGGGAAACGTGGGACAACGCGAGGAAGATGATGATGTATTTGTACCAAATTAATTTGTTTTAAAAGCAAAACTGCACAATAAGTACTAACTGCCAAGACGATAGTGCTAACTGCTAAGTACTGCCAATTACTAACTGCCAAGACGATTCTATATGCCCACTTCATACATGAGTTTTCTTACTTAATAATATTATTATTAAGTTGTATGGGAGGTATGGTTAAACATATTGCTAATAAGTTTCAAACTTGCTTATAGTTTAATACTTATTAAGCTTAAATCTTACTATAAATAAGTTTTCGCAAAGCTCGGGTAAGACTTCTTATAAATAGGTTTTTATCTTTGTACCGAGTGAGCACTCTTATGCTTATTTCTCTATGCCTTTACGAAGTTTACAGTAACGAAGAAGGTACTAGGTACTAAGAGTAGGTACTGTTCTCAGTTAACAAACAAAGCATTATCTTAGTAGACAACTTGTGATGAATACGAGTGAGCCGACTTAGTGGCCAGACAATACAGTTTGCCCGACAGTGCGCAAACTTATGTGGGAAGATTGATTGAACACATTAACTAAGTACCTAAACTTCGAATATGTTATACACCAACAATAGTGTGTGTTGTGAGAATAATCACCTAAAGTTATATGTATGTCTTGATGTCTATGTACCATGGTATTTTTAATCCTTTACCAGTCTTAAAGGATATATATTCCCCACATACAGCACTTCAAACGTGTTCTATTTTCGATGAGTAAGACTGAGATTCGATTGTCATTTTTGAAACGTCAGCCTGGTGAAAGGTTAAGAATGTAACGTTTTATACCGCGTTACACTATTTCCGAATAAAAAAAAATACTTTGGAATTATGATACTTATGGATTACGTACTTGTTAATGGAATAAAAAAAATTAAGAAAACTCATATCGAATGTAGAAAATGCTTGTTGAGTTGTACATGCTACTTACATTAAATTGATCTTACTAGTGGCCACAATAATGAAACATCCAAAACGCTCAAGTAATGATTCATAATTGGATATATAGGTACTCATAAGATATTCATAATATTATATAGGTACCTGTAGTCAGCATCAAAAGTAGCGTAGCAGACTATGCGTCAAAAATATCTGCATTCATTCATTCTGTGATAGCCTAACAAAAAGAGATATAAAGTACAATAATTAAACTGTCGCAGAAACGCGAACTGAAGAGTTTTATTTCTATTTGGAAGAATATTCCAGCATGGCAGATACTTTTGGCTCGTTATTCCATACCCTATTATAGATGCTGACTGTACCTACTATACATCGTATATAGGTAATTTTTTTTTTTTTTTTTTTTTTTATTTAACAGAACACAAAGTACAGTGTTACCTATAATTAAAGTTTCGCCAAACTGTAAAACAGTTTGTTGGTTTGAATTGAGATCTTGGGATCCATAACAGGTTCAGAGACAATCAGGTGCTTAAGTTATCGTTTATCTCAAAGTTAAGCTTTTATCAGTGACCTCAAGCTATTTTCATCTAGATAATTCTAGGGTCTACCGTCTGTGAACAGCTAACTGATAAAATAAGCTAGGCATTACCTAGCCCGAAGCTATCTGGAATAGGTATACTATCTGCCATCGTCCTCAAGTACGTTCAAAAGATCAAGTTCCTGCAGATACTATACGGAGGCGGTGAAGGGATATAATAGTTTCAGTTGGAAAATCTTCAGTTAAACACCGAAGGCTCATTCTTTAAGAATATGTCTGAGGTTGCGTCTAATTTCCACGACTCTTTTCATACATTTTCTACGAGTCGCGGCAATTAGACCGCAAATCCGCAAACACACTTTTTGAGAATAACCACGAAATATTTGGAGAGTACATTTTATTGGTTGAATCGCGGCAAGCGTGGCCTACTTAAATGCCGAAGCCTCCAAAGGAACTGACAAAATACAGTATAAATTAATTACATTGACTTTCAGCCACAAATTTAAAAGCGATGACAAAACAAACTGAACTGTAGAGGATTGTTATTACAACCGTACAATTGTTGTTATAAATAAAATACAAATTGTTGTACGTACCTATATATTTCAACAAATGGGGTACTTTTCAACGTTTTACCATAACAACGATAGCTTAAAAGGTGAATATGTAGATAATAGTGCATAATTGTACAATGGGAAATGTCTGTTCTTTAGAAAATAACGACATCTGATCACACGTAAATGTAGGATTCGCGTTTTGGTGTTAGTTCCATCGTAAAACCCACATTGTTAACCTCGCCTAATACGTACATTTAAAATATATCCAGTACACTTACATATCTTACAATGTATGTATTACTTCCTTTTGAAAATACTATACTTAAGTTTTTATAGCGCAAAATATGTTAGCAAATGAATCCTAAACACTTTCTATATTATGTACAATAAAGTGTTAAAATATGGGTGCACACATCATACTCAAAAATATGTCCAATAGTTCTTATGTCAGAGAATAAAGAACTAACTATGGGACATATTTTTGAGAAGTTATATGCACCCATATTTTTACGCTTGACTGTACATAGCCGCGTGACAACCTGTGCACGGGAATTTTCACTTAACTGTGTACCATTAACGGCCGGTTAGCAATATAGCAATCGTCACACAACTGACGGTCAGTGTCAAATCCAATACATTTTGTCAGTAATGTGACGGTTAGACGTTACTGAAACACGACTTAAGTCGCGCTTTAAAGTAAGTTAAAATAAAAATGCCCGCACGAGTAAATCGTTAGAAATTAAATATAAACACACAACCGAAGCCAGTAATTAATAACGCCATTTGCTTATAAAATAGTCATACTTCCCACTACCAATTTCCAAAGAGACTTGAAGTAATGACTAAAACTAATACTTTACCCGTCTGTCGCTGCAGCGGAGCCCTATACTCTACATAAATTATCAAACTGCTGCTTTGAAGGTATAATTTCCAGTGCAACGGCTATAATTATTGCAAATGCAGCAAGTCAGCCATTGCCTCGAATCTAAATATTCTGCTTAATTAATCTAATTATTCCCGTTGAGGTTTTAACGCTTAGTATGTGAACTTGTTCTATTCACATTGAGAACGCCACTTGTGTTAAACGAATAGCAGTTTATTGAACTCTTTGACATAGTTAGCAGAACAAAAGATCTGGTTCTATTGTAAATTGTGACCTAAGTAATTTCGTGAATAGGTACTCTGCTGGGGATACATATGTAATTCATACAATACAGCATATGAGGTAACAAAAAATATAAATTTTAGGGGAAGTTGGTGCCGCTTGAATCGTAATTTTTTACCGGTATAATAAATATGAGAACAATAACTCAATAAAACAATAACTCTAGCGCCAGATCGATTAATTATCGATGTATAAAAGAAGACATAAATTACCCCGAAGGCAAGCATTTTTTATATGACTTGTTTACCTTTATTTTGCCGTAAAATTTTCTGCAGATTTTCTTATTACTTATTAGATATTTACTTCAAATAATTTTAGTTTTGATTAGTTAAGTTTCACCAAAAATTTAAAACATTAGTTTTGTTTCAAGAACAATTTGTTCATGTAATTTCATTTCACAGAATCATCGATCTGTAGAAAAGTCACTTCTTATAAATACGGCTCACCAATATTGATATACAGAATAGTCATTTATAATAGACGAATTTTATTTATTTAGTCGTTAATTTATCGCAATCTGCTTCTCTGGAAGGAATTCGTTTTTAAGGGTTGCCGTTCTAACCTAACCCACTTTTCTGGTAATTCAAAACTACATTACATTATCTTAGGTAATTCAAAATGAATACCTTGACATGTATAATTTAATTTTAATATTTTTAATGTATTGAAATGTTTCTATTTTATGTAAGGAATGATTTTATTGTTATTATTTAAGATTGGCAATATTATTAATTAATTAATTTTTAATGTTTTTATTTTTACTATTTGTTTCTATTTGTTAGCTAAGTTATTTTATTATATAAATTATCCTAAGGACATGTTTTTGTACGCCAATAGGCAAAACATAGTGATACCAAATTTATAATTTTTGACACCACTGTAACAGTTTTACCTATGTTTTACAAATAAACACTTTGACTTTGACTTTGACTCTGGCAACAGTTCGTTTTCTTGGGGGTCGCAGTTCTAACCTAACCTAACCCACAAGGGTTCGTTTTCTTAGAGGTTGCAGCTCTAAAGTAACCTAAACTCCTTTTTTATCAATTTCAATGAATACTACGAGTATGTGAAAGGTAATTTAGTAAAATAATAATTGTTGAAATTAATATTCTGTGAATTGTAGTGTCGCACAAATAATATTCAATGAATAATAATTCTACAGTCAGTCTTTTATTTTATTAAAAAAATCTTTGAATAAATATTCAGAATTTCAATCAAGTTACAAAATATGTTTCTTTGAAATGAATAATCGAAGAAACAGAATTAATTGTAACAAAAATATGCGATTCGATTATTCTATGAATAATTTACTGCATAATAAAATTCTGCAAAAAATTTGGCGGTGAAATAAGGGTACACCGTTTCTGAATATAACACTTTTTAGTAAGATAGATGGCTCTGCGCGTAGGTTAGATGCCGCTATCGATGTGTCGACGTAGTTTGCGTGTGTTGTGCTTGAAACATGTTTTATGTACGAGTTGGTCTCCAGAATTTTGTTACATAATGTGAATTTTTGTACCAGTAAGGATGCTTATTTGATAGAGTGTATAGATTAAGTTACCTAAAAATTTGTTTCCCAATATTTTATGTTCCATTCGCGTTTTTCCCAATTCTGTTTTTAACCGCTGAATTGTTTTTTTATCCAACTACCTCTAATGTGTAGTACATTTGCCAACCTCTTTGAAAGAATTGTATTGTAAATGTATACCTTATCTATTGTATACAGGGTGTTTCATCTAAGTAGGGTCTTTGTTCTTAAAAATGAATAGTTAAGCGTATTAATAGCTCTATGTATATTTAAGGATTACCCTATACATAGGTAACTATTATATGTAAATGCTGAAAATAGTGGTTTAATTTTTTCAAGTCGGTATATGTTAATTACGTAATCCAATCACTCTAAAATTAATGTGGTTTCCAATTTGTGGTTAATTAATTAAACACATAGTTTGTCCAATTAGCGAAGTTTTGTTCGTCAGTATGAGTTATGATCCTAAATAAACAGGTGCAAGTTCCCTTTGAACTTAGCGCGGCGGTTTGGCCCGAGCACAACATAACAAATAGTAACTATAATACTGTTTAAGAGATTTGAAGACCAATAAGATTATCATTACTTAGTGCTTGATATAAATATCAAGCATTTAATGATTTGCGAGACCTTGAATGTTTGGAATTATAGACATATTTAGGTTCTGTTAGGATCTTCGAATAATGACACATCATATAACACATAAGAGAAAGAAAAAATGTTTTTTAATGATTGATTTTTTTAATGATGAATTTAAGGGAATTTTAGTAAGTGTAATTGATATAATAAATATTATCTGGATAAATCTATTTTTCCAATATATAGGTACAAAATTGTATGCAACAAACAATAAACAGCCATAAAATAGAAAATACAAACTAAAATTAAAAACTCAGCTTAAAAATAAACTATAAACAGAAACCCCATCTCACCGTCTATTGGTAGCGTGCCCAGGAGGCTGGCAGCAATTGCCACGTTGTATGGCAATGCTGATCCGCTGCGCTACCTAGTATGTCCCAGCCCTCTGGTCACGCGTCAATTCAACATATATCTTATTTAGATCTGTGCTGGACCATATGCACCATATATATACCAGAACTTCTTGTTCTCCTACAAATCATCATATGTATTGAACTATGTAGGTACAAAAAAATTAACTTTAATATAAATCTTAATTAAATGATTGGTGCAATAAAGAATAATATCTGGGAGACCGAGCTTTGCTGGTTTTCCCAGAGATAAAACCTAGCTAAATCGATTTATCGCCCCCGAAAATCCCCGTATAGCAAATTTTATCGAAATCGTTAGAGCCGTTTCCGAGATCCCTGAAATATATATAAGTATAAATAAATAAACAGGAATTGCTCGTTTAAAGGTATTAGATTTACTTACTTTACTTACTTACGAGTAAATGGTATCTTTTAAAAAACACAGCTTCAATAGATATGCTTCTGTAAAGGCTGTTCTATATCGGTTCGAGTATCAATGATGAGTTTAATTAAATAAGGCATTCATTTGTAAGCTTCTTAGTTCACTGAATCGGAGATCTCAAAGAAGCCAGCCTTTTACGAATTGCAAATTTAATAACTCCGCTATCTTGGGAATTGGAATAAACAAAGCGGGTGTTGTTCGAACTATTCATGCCGAAAATTGAACTAAAAACAAGTGAGAGTTAAGTCTTTATGACGACAGAATTAATCCTGCTAATATTATGACTATTTACCGACGTTAAGAAAAAAAGAGCCATATTATTCGAATGATGTCTATGTAAACTGTATGTTTTGGGAATATCCTGTCCCTCAGCTCAAATTATAGTTTGAAGAACTTGAATCCTTGGATTCGTAAAAAATCGTGTCGGCTTATCTTGGGTCCATCCCATCTTGTCTTGTTACTTTTTGTACAATAACTGAATGTACTCCTATAAGTATAAAAGCATCCTAACCACTAGGTTAATAGGGGCAATGAGACTAAAGCAGAACACAGCTATGTGCTAGAGTGTAAAGTAGTATAGGTAACTCACAATTCACAACTGCAAGTAGTGGGTAGGTACTGTTTTATCGACCTAATCTTAATAATTCGAAGATGAAGCCTTTACATTTCCTCAGATTTTAAGATAAACGTTTAAAAAGGGACAGTAGCAATAACAAAGGTCTTTAAATCCTCGCCCAGGGCAAAATAGAAAAGCGGTACCGAATCGAACCATTCGGGCCGGAAAAAATTTGAAGGCTGTAATTTAGCCCGATGTTAATTCGCAGCCGATTCAAAGGCAGTGGCAGCCATTATTAAAAGCGTAAATTGTCAAACAGATGTAGCGAACGACTTTGGTCGCGTCCCGGCTGTTTTAAAACGCAATGAAATTTACCGGCCTGGTTTGGCTCTGCCTTTGGGGCAATTTTGGAACACAACCGTTATAATTGGGTGTAGTTTCAGAAACGTATATTAAAATTAAATTTATTATTTTTCAGTAAAACGGGTAGATACCTACCTGCTTTTTGTACTTAAATATTTACATACTTGTTTACAAATACGTGTTGTGGGAAAAACCTAAATTCCGTGATTATAAGGGCTGTAATGAAAATAGTTTCCTGCTATGAAAATTTGAGCCCTAAGGGGATTAAAAGGGGGTTGAAACTTTGCATCGGGAATATATATATATTTAATAAGGGACTTGTAACTTTTTAGAAAAACATACGACATTAGGAAATAAGAAAAGTGATTGCTGCCTTTTTGAAAATTCATTCCTTAAGGAAGTTTGAATGGAGCTGAGAATATTTTTCATCAACTAACCTTGGTAAACGGGCATATTATTGAAAATGCTTCCTTTAGGGAGTCTAGGGGGTTGAGTACATGTTGAAAGTTTGTACCGAGATTAAATATTTATTTGAGTGAGGGATTTGATACTCCGCAGCAAGCCATTGGGACATTAGCCTAACTGTTTTTTTGCTGCACAACCTATAACAACACAATAATAATCCAAGCGATCGAAGTCGCGGGCAACAGCTAGTTTAAATATTATCCCTGTTACTGCCCACACTGTATCTACTTATATACTCACACAAATACGCACTATAGCCGCAAAGCGAAGCCTATTCAAGCGATATTCTTAGCCCACAAACAGGACGAGACATATGCTTTTAGATGCTCTATAAATAGAGGCCGGAGCCTCCAGCCGCCGCCCAAGGGACCTCTGGTAATGACTGCTGTTTCATCTCTCCTCACGCCTCTAAGACATCTTGAGATGTATTTGAGAACGCTTTTTAGAGCACAGGTAGGTACTTAGTTTGAAATAAATTTTTATTGTGTAATTTTTTAGCAATTTTAGGTTATTTTCACTTTGTATCTCGAACTATAAGTATTACTTATTGAAAATTAGAATGCGATTGTAATTGTAACAAATAATGATGTCCCTCCCAATAGTACCCTATACTCCCTGTACTATTTACTAGGTATTTTTTAATGATCGGAACGTAAAGGAAAAACATTTCTGAACACTCTTTATTATGATGAAAAAAACTCATTCTGATTAAAACAAGAATTTTGATAATGATTATTATTTTAATTGCAAATAAAGTCACTATATAAAGCTTGCATTTTTTAAAGAAATGCTCGGTTATATGTACCTAAGTCTAATCTAGGCTAGCTACAATTTTTTGACTAGTGACTAGGCTTAACCTTGTTTTATAAAACAACCTCACAAAAACTCTCATGAGACCGGATATCATCCATTAGGACCCCGAAAATTGCCGCACTTAGTATTATATTCTGAATTAACTAAATACAGTATCTATTTTAAGACACCTCAGTACACTGAAACCTTCCATATTTGCCTTGGAGGATAGATTTGCCCACTCAAAGGCGGACAATTAGATTTAACAAATAAGACAGACTATTCGCCGATATTAACCCTAATTTTAGATTTGATTAATATGTACAATGTGCTTGATGGATAGGTATTTGAAGAGTGACTACATTTATACTCTGGGCAAAGTTAAATCCTATGTAGAAATAGAAGGATCAATTCCGGAAGCTTCCTCGGCATTTCTCCTTCAGACCGATTTAAACGTATATTTTGATATCAAAATGATATCATTTTGTTATTCGCGCGTGTATTTCGCACGTACATACTGTATTGGTGCGAGCGAGTCGGGCGAATGACAGCTAACTGGCCTCGTAGCCAACATGCCAATCGCTTACGCTCCGTAGCGAACGAAACGCAACTGTCACTGTTCCACTTATATGGAAGAGTGATAGAGAGATACAAAGCGTTTCGCTGTCGTAGCGCAAGCGATTGTCACCTTGGCTAGGCCCACTGATATGAAAATATAGTTTGATCATTGATGTCAGGTGCACGTTCGAATTAACCTGGTAGTCTATTATTATTTTCTAATGACGCACGTGTTTCGAAAATAAACAGCAAATGTCTATTTTAAACTTAAAACGGCAAATGTCACGTTATCGAAACTTAGTTTAAGAATAATAAAGTTCTCCGTATGCTCGACGTTTTCGTCAGCCTTGTACGTGAAGTTATACAAAACTTATGTTAATAAGTTTCATGTTGAATTCTCTTTATTTTAAACACGGCTAGCTTGCGATCCCAAAATAATTTTATTCGTGATATCGCATTGAGCCGTGCCATGATGGTTACCTATTCTGGTTATAATAACATGAATTTGATCTCGATTTGTTATCCAGGATATGATCTGTCAGTGGCAGAAGTGACATTTCTGGTTAAAGTAACGTCTTCGTATCCATAGTAAGTCCACATCAAATTGGAAAAGTTGAGTCAAGGAGAGGGGGTGTACGAAGCCGCGTACTTTAAAGATTGTGTAACCGCTGTAAAAATTATTTTTGATCCTTAGAACGGAAAATAAATAGCTTCACTGGGCTTCCTCGACTTACAAGTTCTTAATTGGTTATGAATATAAATTAGACAACACGATGAAAATGGCTTGAAAAACTATATCAATTGTTATTTTATTATGACTAATATCCACCCCGTTATGTAATTATGAAGTGTCATAGTACCTCATAATAGAATTTAATTGTATTTTATTTGTATTGTGACTAATATCGATAATTATGAATTTAAAATTGTAACGCCGAAACTAGGTTTTTTAAAACTCCGTCAACTTTGGCACAGTTTATTGATTTATGTTTATTTTTCATCATCATCAGGTACCCATACTTCAATAACACGGGTATTATATTTAACTCGACCTAACAATTGAATGACATATCAATATCATTTCCAGCCCATCGACACCCCATACTATGATAAATTAGGAACCAACATTGAGGCATAGAAATAATCTTATCGAATTAAAATGACTGCTGTTGCATTTTGGTAGCACATACCATACTTGCTTTCAACTTAGACGTATTATACTTACTTTTCTTTAGGTTGGTATGATCGGCACTAAAACATCAATAACGTCATTTTAAATTGTCGTGAACGCGAAAATGCATGTTTATTTTTTATTGTGATTTAGACAAAATAACTTTAGCTGTTATTTAAATGGGGGCCAAATCTTTAAGGAAATGTGAAGTTTGTGGTGAGCGTGTAAGAAGACTAACTACTGTCGTGTTTTTGGCCAGATTCCCACTTGATCCGAACAGGTCGGTAAACTGATGTTTGTATGCGATATTTTCATTTTTTACTTTGAGTCGTTAACATTTACTAATTTAACTAGTTTGAATTAGTTTTAGGCGTGTACAATCCATGATTAAAACGAAAATATGCTGTGAATAAAGTCTTTTTAAGTAAAAAAACTAAGTAACCTAAGACACGAATAGTGTACGACCAATTTATCGATAATCTCTTTATTTCAGATGTCGATTATGGGCACAGCTAACAGGAAATGAGGGTTTGGCGTATTTACCTATTCTACCTAAAGCTGAATGGAAACAAGTTCATTTGTGGAAATCATTCTCCATCCAGTGCCTTCAATAAAAAGGGAAACAGATTAAAAAATATTGTAATATGCCTTCTTGAATAATAAACTATGTTATTTGTATATGTTTTTTTTATTAATCCACGTGATTCTCAGAATGTATTGTTAAAGTAGTACAGTAAATACAGTAGCACGTATCGCACATTAATCGATATCGATAAACAGTTACTGGAAGTGTCGAGCTCTAGGGTTGTTTTTTTTTTGTGTTGGTAGTATTGACATGTACATTCGGTTTAAGGCTTGTTCGAGAGTGCCGACTCTTAAAACGTAGTGATTTAATTCTCTTTGATCATTTCGAACATCGTTCATCTGAGATCTGAAGCGGTATCATGGTCACATTTTTATCAGCTGTCCTGTCATGCCATGCGTCACTTTCGCACTTAGGTACATATTTGTTAGAACGTGACAGGCATGGTGATAAATGATAAAGAGCCGACCATCTTAGCCCTACAGGATAAGTTTAGTGTCAATCATGCAAACCGTTTTTTGAAGTCAAAAATGTACTATGAGCTTCGTCTATATATATTCCGTCTCCGTCGCTGTTAAAATGAAATAATTGAAATTAAAATAGTGTCAGCGCGCTCTCTTGTACCGATATATCTGACAGTGACTGTACCTACATCCACACTTGTACGTTGGTAAAGTGGACCATGTTTCAATTTCCTCTTCCATCGTCGGTACAGTTAACGGCCATTCTAAGCCTTATTGCAATGAGATAAGATCAAGCAATGGTCGGTAAAATGTTTGCTGTTAGTAGGTACATGCTCTCAATTCTGTACAGGGTGGGCCCTGATATACGAACAAGAATTTCAACGGGGGATTTTAAATTAAATTAGCTATTTGCAAATATTTTTAGGGTTCCTTACCTACAGGGTAAAAACGGGAGCCTATTACTAAGACTCCATTATCCGTCTGTCTGTCTGTCACCAGGCTGTGTCTCATGAACCGTGAAAGAGACTGTTAAAATTTTCACAGATGATGTATTTCTGTTGCCGCTATAACAACAAATAAGTACTGAAAAGTACGGAACCCTCGGTGGGCGAGTCCGACTCGCATTTGTCTGGTTTGTTTTAAATTCTCTGTACTAAACAATATATAACTTGAGTGGCATCAGTATCACACAAACGTTAGTTTTGGGTAGGTACGGTCTTGAAAAAGGTCTAAACATAAAATGTATTGTGTTTGTTAGAAAGGGACAAAAATTAACAAAGGTTTGCCGAGTTTTATTAAAGGGGGTTTAAAGTTATTTGTTTAAATATTTACTCCTATTACAAGCATCATCCTGTATGGGTACTTTTGCTAAAGTGGAAAATGAGGTTCCCAATGAAGTTCGATCACGTTCGCCGTCCAAACAAATGCTTGGATTAAATGTTGTCTGCCAGAGCTCCATCTGAACAAACTCGTTTACACAAAATTACACAATACATGGTATGTGCTGGTATTTTCCATTTACTTTTATGTGTAATATAAATTCCGTATACGATGTGTCGATTTCGCTCAACTTTTGCCGCTAGTTTACAATAAAGAATTTCTATTATTTTTATGTATTTTGGGATATCTTTTCGATTCGGATTGAATGGTTGACAATACATACTATAATTTTTAACTATCGAGATGTTCTGATGTTAGAGTCAGTCAGGTGTATAGTGGAACTCTTCGGCAGCTACTTGTATGCTTCCCTGCGGCGCGATTCGGGAAATGAATTAGAGATTCACTAGATATTAAATAGTACAGATATGTGACGTTCCTCGGCAAAAGGTACCTTATGGCGGCTGGAGCTTACGCTATTATTAACGCCGCTCCAATATTCAGCCGGGGCAATGGTACCTTTTGCCGTGGAACGTCATTTCACGTATTTCATATCTACTGAATCTCTAATTCATTTCCCGAATCGCGCCGCTAGTCTTCTTCTCTTCTTAGGTAGGGATCATTCGATTTATTTTGGCTAGTTCATTCTTTAGGGGCGTAATACCTACAGTCAGTAATATTAGCGTTTGTTTTTGGAAGAAACTTATTAAATTAATTCATTTCTGAATAATTTACCTTACGGAATCCAACGACTATTATGAAATTCTCACTCGAAGAGGTAAGATGATAGCTTTTTAATGGCGATATAAATACAGTGTCCGGTAATTAATGGGCAACCTTCTAACCACCGACAAGGGCACTTTAGGCTAGTCCAGCCTATAAATGGACTTATCTAGATGGACTTATCTAGTGTACATAATCAAACTATCACACAAATAGGTACAATACGGTTAGTATTGCAGGAGAACAAAGCGAGCTACTGCAGTCTACCCAAGGCACAGCGCAGGGCTCGCTAATCGGACCAACCGAGTACTTAATTTATGTCAACGATATGTGCAACATATTCAGGGAGGCCGCTGTGTACCAATTTGCTGATGATACTTCTCTAATAACAGCTGATACGGACATCTTAGAGGCACAACGCAGGATGCAGCGCGAATTTGATGTATTATGCAAATGGTCCCATGATGCAGGGTTAACCATCAACTACCAAAAAACCAAAATACTGCATATAAGGTCTCCCTACATTAAAACTGACATAGTACCCAAGATTATAGCACACAAACACTCTTGTCTAGGTCAGGTTCGAGTTGCAACTGTGAGCCCCTAGATATAGTAGAACAGCATACATACCTTGGACTAATTATAGATAATAAATTTAACTGGAGTCCGCACATTGACCATGTATGTAAGAGACTAGTTAAGAGCCGTATTCAGTAATCTAACAATACTTAAAAACAAAATAATACACTCCGCCTAATATACATGGCTATGGCTGACTCTGTAATAAATTATGGGATATCTATATCTATGGTAGAACCCACAAAACTCACCTACAAAGAATATATAGCCTACAGGTAAGAATCCTTAAATCCATTGTACCACTAAAAATCAAATATAAATATAAATCAAACATAATTATGAAAAGTTATTTCAGCATTGTAAAATAATAAATGTATATGATAAAGTGAAGCTAGCGATAATATAAGAATATAGACATAAACTGGGAAGTCTGAATAGGTATGATAGGCCAAATAACCTTAGAGTACTGATAAACAAAAAACATTTCAATATACCAAGTAGTAACAACTTTTATGGGCAAAGAGTCTGGTCGAGTTCTTTGCCACACATCCTAAATAGTCTTCCTAAACATATAATAGATAACTTAGAAGATTAGCCTCATAAGCTGAAAGTAATGTTAAAAAAGTACTGCTTGAACTGATTAAGTAGTTAAGTCAAAAGCAAATTTAAAATAGATACACATTATATTACATAAATTAGATTAAAATATAGTAAAAATAACGTCAATGATGTAACTAAAAGAAAACCTCTCACTTAGCTAATAATCTATTATAGTGTAGATTAGGTTAAATAAGTCCATAAATATTGTAAATTTTATTTATAACAAACAGTTTATTTGTTTTTTAACGTTTTTTCTCTTTTTTACATACTTCGCTTTAATCACCATCTAGTTTTATGGTTCGCGGAGAACGATATGTAATACCCTAATACCGGTTACACTCGGCTCTTGAAGACCCTCGGTTAGTACATCTTCATACGATACTCTTATTTGTTCTATCTTGCTTCGATATTTTCAATTGAACCGGTTAATTTCGTTCCACAAAACCGAAATCAACGAAAACGGTTTGAAAAATAAAACGGTCTCTCCCTGGGTCCAGTCCAGAAGTACCTCGGGTGACAGTTAATTATATTTGCCTACTATTGCCCATACAATAACTAGGATTTGATGTTGACTACATTTTAGGTTGTATCCCTATCTTAGCTAGACAATTTACGCCGATCCCAAGAATGTCGTCCCAACGTAATAAATGTTTACACTTTACAGCTCCCACGGTAAAAAGTGTAATATATTTATAAATAGATGTGCCTACTATTAGGTATATTGGAAATCCATTTGGCGTTGCGTACAAAAAACTCCATTTCCCTTTTAAGTGCTTAAATGAGTCGCGAGAATTCCACGGGCTGTAGGTAATCATTTGCCAGATATTCGGCGAATCATTATCCCTAATGACAGATCTTTTATTAATTGTTGTTTGGGGTAAAACAAAAATAGGTCAAATGGTTTAAAGTGCATTTCCCCCGTGTTCAGTTAATACATAAATACATATATAAGTAGACACGCGGCAGCGTGTCAAACCAAGTTCAAAACAAGAGAACTGGCGACGCAGCGGTCACGCAGCGGCCGTGTGTTATAATTACACGAAATTAAAATATGCTTCAAAATATTAAAAAGGTATTTAACTACTTATTTTAGGGACCCGGTACTGTTTACACACTGAAGGATTCAAATTTATATATTTTTTCATATCTCATGCTCTGAAAGTGGGTCGTTGTTGTTCTAAAAAGTGCGCATAAAGTGATACGTTTCTGCTCTAGCGCAGAAAAGTGGTGTACTCCTCTGCGTCCCCGTCCCACGAGCAACTTGGTGGAAACAAAATGGAAAAATAGTGTCTTTATTTTCCCGCTTGAAACAATCGGTGATTGCTCAATTTTACTAATATTTACTAATATGATGTAAGTAAATTATTAAAATTAATTATTCTTGATTTCTTATGTTGAATTGCATTTACTCGATTAAGGCGGGAATACACCAAAAATATTTTTTTTAAACCTTACACTTGCGTAAATGAGCAAAGGCAGAATCTTAAACAGCCACAGTTAAACGTTTGTACGTTATTAAATGGGGTTTTGAAGTTATTTAGCACTAAGTATATTCGTGAAAATAAAATTAAAATACAAGATTAAAATTGCTTATTTCACTCATCAATTGTTATTTAAAAAATATTTACTCCTCTTAAAATATTTTTAGTGCGGTAGTCTGTTACGGCTTTTAGAACGAAAAAGTAATAAATTAAAAAGTATGAGGCAATCCCGCTGATTTTCATACTACATATTTATTAATAATGAACAAATCATTTTAAAATACTGCAGTTTGTTAAAATATGTTTTTTTTCGTAAATATTGCAATCTAAATGTTTTTCGCTAGGGGTTATTTATCTTCACACATGTAAAGTCTCCGATTGCAATTTGCAAGTACCTAAGTAAGTTCTAAGGAAAAAAAAACAACGGGTTGCACTCCAGGAGTGCCGACAGAAGTGAGAACTCAATAATTAGTCCAAAATGTTTGCAGCACTATGTATAATTGACCCATCCTCCTTTCTATTGAAAAACTTTAGTTCCGAAATTGCTGGCCAGTGAACTTAAATTTGTAGCGTTAATTGTTTAAAATTCGAATAGAAATTGTAAAGTTACCTTGCAGACCTCGCATCTAAATATATTTGGTCATGATATTTTGAGTTTTATTCACCAGTACTAGAGTTCACTTTTATTAGCGATTTCATCAAGATGAGACTTTATTGAATTATTGAATTATATTGGAGTGATATAAAGTTAGAATGTAACTGTGAGATCCTCGTATTTCAGCCCGTACAAGATTAGAACATTGAGCTTTATTGCTTAATATAAAAGTCCAGTTTTAAATAATTGACCTGATTATGATACGTTATGACTAAAGTTCTTTGGTGAATAACATTGTCCGTCACACATGACATAAGTCACGCAAGCGCCCTGCGCCGCCTACATGAAACAGCCGGCTCAGGCATACATTTTCGCCGTGCGGTAGAAAGAGAGGAGAGACGCCTTCGCGTTACGCGTTACGCTGTACCGAGTTTATCATTTTTTCCCCACCTCAAAAAGTGCTCAGCGCCGCTAAAGAAGTTTTCACTTCAAAAAAAATCATGACCGTTAGTCTATTAGGTAAGTAGTTGATTTTGCAAAATTGTCTTGTCTTGTTTGGTTTCCTCGCATTCGATATGAAAAGTAGAGTGTTTAACTCGGGTGAAAGGCACCATTTCCGTCTCGGACTATTGGCGCTCTCACTGCGTTCGAGCGCCAAACTACCTCGACAGAAATGGGTGCCTTTCAACCCTTGGTTAACAATCTACTATTAATGAACATCTGCATCTACTGCTGAATCTTATATGCAGGTACATTATTAGGTACCTATGGTACGAGTAGTACCTACTTTCACACTAAAGCATCGTCTCACTTTAAACAAAAAAACCGAAATACAAAAACGTTTGCATCATAGTTTATAATTATAATTATCTACTACCGCGAATACCTTAGGTCAGGCTTTGCTTAAAATTTCCCTATAATGCGTACATTTGATATATTTCGTGCAAAATTCTTTTACGTAGGTATACATTTAAATCAGTACCGCTGGACTGTACGTACTCGTGTGTACACCCGCCACCCTGATTCTCACGTTTTTATTACTACACAGTACAAAGTGATATGAGTTTATTAAAAAATGTTGCATGCAGCGAGAAATCGTTTCAAAGGAGCGTTATTGACAGTATAAAATCAAATATATTTTTACCCAGAAATATACCTACTTAAAACATTTTGCAACAGGGAGGAACCTATATATTTAAATGGGTCAAAGATTCTGTACCTATTGATTTTGTCATAGGTAAATGTACTTTGTGTTGCGAAATACGGCTCTCTATAGCCGAGACCGGCATAAAAAGGGAAATAAAATCACATCGTCAATTAGTAAAATTACCGCCAATTTTTAAATAGGTACATATAGTGTGTAAAGCCATTTCCGTCAGTAGAAATAAGCGGCAAATTTAAAAATTGTAGGCATGAAGGCTTATCGTCCAATAGAAAATTTTTTCGCGCCTTGTTCTACTGACAAAGTTGTTTGAAAGACTATAGTTAAAAATTGAAATAGATGTCAATTACGAACGAAAAGGTGACCTAGGCTATCCGTGCCTTGGGCTGGGAATGGGGCTCTACTTTTAAGAGTCACACGCATCTAGCCGCAGCCATACAATCAATGTTACGCTCTCATTTTAAAATGACAATGTGAAATTTGACACAAATATTCAACTAACATTTTCTATATAATGTTGCACATTACATGAACATTTGAACATAGGTAAGTACTTTATAAAATAAATTAACTAAAACTAAACCTAACAAAAAAATAAAAATCCCTGAAAGCTACCTTCTAAGCCTAGGCCCCTCGGCAAGGTGCCCATCGCGCAGGCAGCATTCCCGCGCTGTATAGCAATGGCAATCCTTTGCGCGAGAAAGCTGCCCGCGCGAGAGTCCCCTGTTGTCTCTCTTAACCGCTTACCAAGCTCCTTAAGGAGCCCACGCGCTCCTCTACCCCACGGTCCGCGTGTCTCGACGCCAAAAGCTACGAACACGTAGTTGGCGCCGAGACACAACTAACATAAGTGTATACGTCTGGTACTAGTTTTCGTTGCTAGAAATTGTAATACAAAGAAATTAAAGCTCTATAATCTTTAAAAAAACATTTTTTACCAACATTATTTATTTACATTATTGATAAAACAGACAAATTGGAGAAGAAATACCCTGCTCAGCCAAGCATTGTTATTTTTAGACAAAATTCATCCTGTTGCTACAATGCCCCTTTCTTATGCAAGTCAGATTTCATTCCGGCTTATTTTACAAAAATACCAACTCTCGGAACGATAACAGCCAAGCCGGGATGTTATTATCCATTGCCGAGCGCTCTACTCAACCCATTTAAGGATTACTCACGCTAGACCGGGCCGGAGCTTCCGGCGCTTCTTTTTCTATGGAAAGCACCACGTGATCACCGATCAGCCGTCATAGAAAATTACATGTCGGACGCCTCGGCCCGGGCTCGCCCCGGTCTAGCGTAGCTTTATTAAGCGTTACTTGCACCATCCCATTAACCCGGGGTTAACCGGTTAATCCGTTTTAACCCAGTGTCAAATTGTACTGGTAACCATGGTTACTCCAGGTTTAACCGGTTAACCCCGGGTTAGTGAATGGTGCAAGTGGCGCTGTGCATAATTAATTATTTTCCATCGTACTTTCACGGAAACTGATTTCACGAACGTGTCTTGCTATTTCAGTCAGTCTCGATACAAAAACTACTGCCATTGACCGAACTAGCATGATAAATACGAACGTTTCCGAGAAAATACGGTGGAAAACAATTATGCATTACATCTGTAACACTTATCTACTAAATAGGTACTTACTTAAGAGGGTGCTAACACTGCTAACGCAAAATTGTAGTTTTTATATTGATTTTTTACACATAGTTGACGTTTAAAATAACACTGGCACTGCGTGGGCTATCAAAATCGCTGCAGACTTTTCTTGGTCTAACTCTATTTTGATGGTTAATGCTTTATTCGCGATCAATGGCAAATGTCATGAAAAATCATACAGAAACTAGACTAAGTACTTAATTATAATTTAACTTACGTCTTCTCTTAGGAGAAAATACGCGAGAACACATTTTTATTAAGTAGACTCGATATGTTCCGACGAGTCACGTTTCCAAAGACTCAAAATTAGATACTCCACTCACCCGCGCTCGCGCGAAATATGGGAATACATGGCCTTATCACAACAGGACGTTTCTTCCACTTAATGAAAGGATAACAGATTTCCCGCATAATCAATGAGCGGTATGGGCTATTCCCACCTGTTAGGTACTACCAATTTCTTGCCACTAGAGAAAACTGGGAAACTAGTTTTCGCAAAGTGCCTTGGTGAGTACTGGTTATAAATTGTTCAAATTGTTCGCGCCCGAGCTAGCTTAGTAACCATGATCTCCAATTACACATAGTCGCTACGCATCCCGCGATCTGCAGTTCTGGTTAGCCTGAGACCTCGCGGCTGCGCTCGCGCATGGTAACTAATATAATGTTCTCGCGTACTTACTTGTGTACACAACTTGTGGGCACAATAAATAAAAAATGTATACCTACCTACATATATATTTATTATGCAAGAACTCAATAAATTTGCACTTAATATTATATAACAAATAAAAATGTACTCGTCAAGATAATTAATTCTTAGTATAAGTATGTTAACTCAAAATTTCTTTAAACCTAAATATACCTACAGTGTGGAAAAAAATTATGGGCACTGGAGGGAAAGTACCTTACAACCCTAAAGGGGTCCGCCGGACGGTATCGGCCTGTCAGTTGTTCGGAGCTGTCAAAATTTTGTTCTTACTGACAGGCCGATACCGTCCGGCGGACTGTTAATCAGTGGGCCCCTTAAGTTAGCTCAAGGAAACAATATTTTATTTGTAAAAATAAACAACACTGCATTCACGATTTTTTTTAATTCGCTTGTATCGCCTGGGAATCTGTCCGACTAAAAATTTAACTACCTACCTATTGCAATTTCACATTACATTTCACTCTAGTCGATACAGTTCATGTTAATGTTAAAATTTCTCCAAGAAACATTAGGCCTTACACTCATCTGTCGTACAAAATATCCATAAAACCGCATATTTAGTATTTTTGGAATTTTTTGTCGGTTCGATTCCCGGACGAAGGAAGCTAATTTA
Source organism: Cydia splendana (assembly GCF_910591565.1). Classification (NCBI taxonomy): domain Eukaryota; kingdom Metazoa; phylum Arthropoda; class Insecta; order Lepidoptera; family Tortricidae; genus Cydia; species Cydia splendana. The sequence goes on along the minus strand of NC_085960.1, from coordinate 29,805,675 downwards.
AAACAATATTTGAATGCAGTTTTGTTTCTTTTGAATAATAAAAGAATGACCCGTAAAATAAGCTAACTTAAAGTTTTGAGGTACTTTCCCTCCAGGGTCCTTTAATTTTTTCCGCACTGTAGGTATAGTTAAGTATTTCAGTGAAAACTGCTTTTGACTTGACGACATACATAACATTACATAACCCAAAAAAAGCTCTGTTTTCCAAGTGAACATTATAAAATATAAAACGTCGGTTCTGGCACTTCTGGCGCTCGCCGGCCGCTGGCTGAAAATGGGGTTGGCCGGTGGAAGTTTTTAGCAGATGGCGCCATCATAGCTTGCCCCGTCAATCCCTAGAATTGTGTCAAATTTTTGTTTTTTTAATACCCTGGATGCCAGCTCTCTAAGCCAAATCTCATAGAAAAAGGGGCAAGCTATGATGGCGCCATCTAGGCAAACCTTTGACAGTTGCCAACCCCATTAGTTTTAACTAAGGAAAATGCGTTTTTCACTGAAAACGGATTTTATACGGTAGCAAATATATATTTAACGACTGATAACCATTTTTGGTATCAAGCAGATACGTCTGGAAGCGATCATTACTGCAAATTATTAGAATAAGGAAAAATTAAAAAATCTACGCTTGGGGCAAGATTCGACCTTGCGACATTTAGGAACACGCAACCGCTCTTACCAAGTGAGCGCAAACTGAGGCGTGCGAATTTTTCCAATCGTTATTTTTGCCTTAAGAGGCGTGTACCTGCCGTATAATTGGAGTAACCTTTACAGTTAAATGTCGTAAGGTACTTACTAGCTTCGACAGTTCAGCAACCAAGAACGTGAGCAACGACACTTTCAAAACATCAGGACGAATGAATAATTCCTTCCTCTAAGCCCCATTTCGTTAAAATAATCAACTGCGGTTTGTTTCTTAAAACCCCGAAACCTTGAAAATTACCATAAAACATTAACGAGATTGCCTCGAAACCATTCCCTTGCTAATGGAAACAATTTGTAAAATTATGCATGACGTGATTTTTCCTGGTATTTTATACAAAAAGACGGAGAAATAAGACTTATTAGTTGATTACTGGACCAAATTATTATTGTGGGTGCGGGTGGGTGGGTGTAATGTTTTTCGATCAGGCGCATTAAGGTTGATAAAAAAGTTTAATTTAGTATGATTAGGGAAAAGGTCAATTATTAAATATTTAACGTAATTGTACACATTCATTCCGACGAATTTTTCAGTTCGTGAGGTAATGGTTTGTTAATTTGTTGATTTTTAGGGTTCCGTACCCAAAGGGTAAAACGGGACCCTATTACTAAGACTTCGCTGTCCGTCCGTCCGTCCGTCTGTCACCAGGCTGTATCTCACGAACCGTGATAGCTAGACAGTTGAAAATTTCACAGATGATGTATTTCTGTTGCCGCTATAACAACAAATACTAAAAACAGAATAAAATAAAGATTTAAATGGGGCTCCCATACAACAAACGGGATTTTTGACCAAAGTTAAGCAACGTCGGGAGTGGTCAGTACTTGGATGGGTGACCGTTTTTCCTTTTTTTTTTTGTTTTTTTTTGTATGGTACGGAACCCTTCGTGCGCGAGTCCGACTCGCACTTGCCCGATTTTTTTATTTTATATCAGTTTATATTATGTGTATTTATGTTGTCGTTATGTATTAGGGCTTCAAAGTAGCCCGTTTCGGGCGCAGTAGCTCGAGAGGACTGTAATAGGCTTTTCTTTTTCATAATACATAGAATAGAAGGTCTCGCTCGGCCTAAGCCTGCAAGGCATCTGCAAGGCAACCTGCAAAGTCCTTTTGTTTCAATGCACATCATTCATTTTGTTTTTTTTAATGGCAGGATCATCATCATCATCATCTCAGCCAAAAGACGTCCACTGCTAAACATAGCCCCCCCCCCCCCCCCCCCCCGCCCCCGCCCCTTTGGCAGGATGGTTAACACATTTACTGCCAGCACGAGCTATGCGCTACGTTCGTAGCGGGAAAACACATATGTAGCGAAAAGCGCCTACGAACAATTAAGGGGGTGATTTTTGAATTTCGATCGCTCAATTTCGTCACTCGAAAATCGCAGGAAAACGGCGAAATGCTAATTTTGAAATACGAGCGATAGAAATTTGGAATCGAGTGGTATTGACCACTCGTTTTCAATTCTATTAGTAGAATTTAAATGCCTAGTAGTGGAGATATTATTGAACGAAATACGCAAAATCGAGCGATCGAAATTCCAAAAATCGGCCCCCAGGAAACCCGCCTAGCGGATTAGACTTGCCGAAATTAATTTCTTTTGTTACACATACATACGAAAGGTTCGAAATAGCGAGCTGTTTTTCCAATTCTTAAATAATTGTAGGCATTCCAAAAAGTGTTTTTAATATTTGGGTTTTACTCAGAAAAAATATTTATAAATTGCGCTCATGTGGTAGTACGCCTTCGTGATAACAGGTAAACGACAATAAAACCAAGCGTTATTTCGACATAGTTTATTTTATTGTTTATCATTTATTACTCTTACAATGTTTAATTTGGAATGGTATTATTTATTAGCTTAAAAATAAATAAAAATTAACATTACCTGACTTTAATGCACATGCAAAATGGACACACTAAGAAATTAAGGAACATTACATAGAGTAGATAAACGCGACTCTTTGGTACGAATCATGTTTTCAGACCGGAGGGTAAGCCAGCGTTCGTGGGGCGGTCTGACTACTCTATATCAGAATCAAGGTGGCTACCATGGTAAGAATAATCCCTTTAAACACCAGCCATCTCTTTCACACTATACAAGTCAAACTGAGACAGACGATGCGAGGGAATAAACTTAACATGCTAGTGTATCATACTACTGCGGCTATTATAATTCTTACAGTTCAACACAGTACTTTCTTAAATCTAAGTAAGTTAATTTCTCATTAAAATTGTTATTTGTACATAAAAATAATACAGTGCCAACAACCACGATAAACTATAATCAAGTTATAAATATAAGTAATGAATACAAAACAATACAAAATGTTACAGCGTCGACAACAGCCCGGAAGATCCCGGGATAAATATTTTTACACCTTAACTTAAATAAATACAAACAATTATTGCGCCAATTTCAAGTATGAAGAATCGAAGGCAGGAACAGTAACTATACCGCTATAGGAGAAGAATTTGAGATTGAGATAGAATGGAGAAAGAAAACAAAGGTATGTGCTTGAAAACAGAGAAGAGAGAAGACGACAGTTTAAACGATACAAGGTATACTATAATTATTAGAGTTATATCTTGAACTCTACGGCAATAGTACAATTGTGATCAAGGTGCAAGACAATTTATAAATCGACGCAATTCACAGGTACAAAACACTACTCCGAAGCCCAATCAAATGTTTAACTTTTAAGACCAGAATTTGAAAGCAGTTACACACGTATTAATGTAATTACTATGCCCGGCGCGTATACTAAATACCAATATCAACGCATAACCAGGCTCTCTAAAATAATCGGTACTATCGATTACAATAAATATGTTAGATTTCCAAACAATCTTCTAACTACCAGAAATCTTATGTTATTAAGTAGGTACTATAAAGACATACCGGTCGGGTCCCACATTTTCGTTATAAAACTATGACTCCTCGAACGATACCGGCAAGAATATAACAAGTCCAATGCCAGCGTCATTCCTTCACAAGTACACTTCTGTTGACGATCGCGCACTTAACATTTGCTCCGTACATGAGATTTTAGTCCGTGTAATACTGTATTTGAAGCATAAGACAGCGATACGTCTGTACCACTTCGTGTTCCTCATATCATAAAAGCTCTGTTTCGGGTATATCTGAATCTGTCAGCGACACTTAAAAACCGACGGTTGCCGTACTCGAACCACCCACTATATTTACTGTAACGTAATGTAGCTCTGACAGTCGCCAGGTGCTTTTTTACAGTTCATATGTATACAAAATACTCTAAAAACTCTTCTCGAGACGGCTCGTTCATTGTGTCTGTGAGTTTATACAAAACATCGAAAGCGCTTCTTACGTCTTTGTCTGTAGCTTTTGATCTGACGAAGAGCAATACATTAGACCCATTTGCGTATATCCTATTTTTACTAGGTCATCATAAGGTATGTATAGGTAGGTATTTAAGCATCTCTGGATTAAACTTTAAAAGCTGTAACGTGTCATCGTGTTAACGATTTTACGGATTTCTTATTGCGTTTAGTACTGACTGTAAGCCTTGCATTGGTACAAAAACTTCACAAGCGCCAGGTAACAGTCGACTCTGACTTAGGCCTATAGTCGCGACATAGTTGCAGTATATCACATCGGTTCGAGCGCTTAATATAATCACGTAGATGACCCGCCGCGGATTCTTATTATCGGCAGCGGCGAGTCCACGTCACCGGGTCGAAACACGTTCAAGAGCTAGCCAGTAAAGCATCCGTATAGCGTATCGTACGCTCAGGGCTGATACTGCGATGAATATTCACAAAAGCGCCGTCGTCCGCTCAATACTGGCGGTCATCGTAGATGTAGATAGCCTCGCCGGCGGACTCCTTGAGCGGCGGCGGCGGCGGCGGGAAGTCCAGGTCGCCGGGCCGGAACAGCTTGGAGGCGTTGGGCGCGGGCGACGCGGGCGCCGGCCCGGGCGAGCCGCCCGGCGAGCCGCCGCCGCGACGCTTCACGCCCGACGACGACAGCGGCGACCCCATACTGCGGAACGACGAGCGCCGCGCCAGTCTACAAATAGAACAATAATATCAAATCGTGTTCCATTTGCGATTTGTTAAGGGCTTCACATGTCATAAGCTATAGTTTGGCGGTAATTTAATAAATCTGACAATATAATTACATACTAAGTTTCAATAATGTTCGGATACTGACAATCATTTTATTTTTTGTACTGAACCACCAAAATCCTTTAAAAAGTTACCATACCTTACTATCAGTCTGCTTGTGCGCTACCTTAGGACATGTTTAGATGGTGCCTTGTGAAACAACAAAGTCTAGTTACCTAGAAGCCACCTCCTCAGGCGTCTCCTCGATTTCCAGCACCCAGCTGACGGAGTCGTGTTTCTCGACGACGCCCTTGACGGCGGGCAGCGCCGGCGCCGCCGCGTCGGGCGCGGGCGACGCGGGCGACGGCGGCGACTCGGGCGACGCCGAGCGCAGCGACGAGCCCGACGACGTGCGCGCGCGCACGCGCTCCATGTAGCCGCCGCCGGCGAGCAAGGATACCACCTGGAAGAAAACATTTAAAACTTACAATCACGTAAGACTAAGGGCCAGTTGAACCAACCATATTTGACAGACTGATCAACGGCAGCCGGCGCCCCCAGGCACTTTACTATGAAACTTTCCATACATACAAATTTAGCGAACTCTTTAACGATACGAACAGTTTGGTGCAACCGAGCCTAAAGCGATCACTTAACACTTGGAAACATCGGGCGAAAGATCACAAACATTTAATTATAAGGGCCAGTTGCACCAACCACAGTTAACAGACTGATCAACGTCATGCAGCAGAGATCTATGAAACTTCTCATACAATAAATTTTACCGAACACTTTAACGCTGACAGACGGTTTGGTGCAACCGACCCTAAGTGTGTTTACTAGGTAACACTAACCGATTAAAGATGACCGTTTTATTAATTTATTCGAGGTCGAAAGATAGAGACTGTCTTGAAACACTATCTTAATCGTCGACATTTCCTTTCCTCTGGATCGGAAGATCCGACACTAGTAATAACATAATACTAAAGACATAATACGAAATCTCACCTGCGACTTCTGCCTGAGCTTGTACCGGAGCTCCTCATTGAGCGCCGCGATCCTCGAGGCCTGATCCCTGTCCCTCGCGGCGGCGTCCCTGAGCCTCCTGTTGTCGTCGCGGAGGCGGTCGGCCTCGCGCTGGCGGGCGGCGGCGCGCTCGCGCAGCTCCTCGGCGGCGTGCCGCGCGGCGCGCGCCTCGCGCTCGGCCGTCGCGCGCCGCTCGCGCTCAGCGCCGAGCGAGGTGCGCGCGTCGCGGAGGGACGCCATCTCGGCTTGCTTCAGCTCGATTACGGCGCGGAGCGAGCGGACCTGGAGGTAGATGAGATCGTTTATTATTTCGGTGTACCATACCGCGCTGCCTGAGATACTCACAAAAAATCGACAGATAAATTTAATAGAATTCAATTCCAATTGAATTCATCTTACCTCAGCTGCCAACTCGTTAGCATCAGTGCTTAACTCCTCATTAGCGCTCAGCCTGAGCTCGCACTCCTCCACCTCGCAGCAGACGGGGTCGCAGGCGGCGTCGGTGAGGTTGCACACGGTGTTGCAGGCCGTGTTGCAGACGGCGCGCAGCGTGTCGGCGCGCTCGATCTCCGCCCGCGCCGCCTCCAGCTGCGCGCGCAGGGTGCGCTCTATCTCGCTGTGCGCGTGGAGCCGCGCCCTGCTCTCGGCGACTTCGCGCTTTAGGGAATCAATTGTGTCCTGCAAGCAACAACATAAAATGATTAGCCACAAATTTATGACACAAATGCGTCATCGATGGAATATTAAAAAGTCACAACAAGCACAAATGGTCTAAGAGTATCTTGTTAAGGAACCCCATATCATACATCGCTTAAAAAAACATTCGTGTATTGGCCAACTAAGCATAAGTAAGTTTGATATGAATAGGTCTTCGAGCAACACCGGCATCCGACACATCGGAAGGGAGGGCCCCAAGCGATATCTCACCGTACAAATCTTTCTGCCATTTTTCGCGGGGGGAAAGGTGCACACAGTCGCACTTCTCACACACTTACATACAAAATCCAATCTGTAATGACGACACAAATACATAGAATATGACACACGTCAAAGACAAATCTTGCAAACCTCGATCTTTTTTTGTGTACGGACGAGTGACAAGTGTCACAACACGCACACTAACACATTTTCGTTGAAGTATGTTATTGTATTCTGAGAGATGAGAAGTCGGATTTGTCGCTCCACCGATCCGCAATTTGTACTGAGCGAGCAAAATCGATAAATCCAACAATTACATGAGACTAAAATATAATAATTGTGTTTGAATGTAATTAAACGTATGATATGTAAAAAAAAATATTACATGTGAAATGTAACACTTTCTTTTTGTAAATTTGATGTCCCCGACCTCTTTTTATAACAAAAAACCGAGCAAACAGGCATTTTTGTGCAGCAGTGTTCACGCGCGCATCTGGACTCGGTCTAGTGAAAAATCCAAGTGCAACTAGTTTTATTACCCGCGCTGGATTAGATTGACGCGCTAATCTTGTACCTCGGCAGAGGGGAAATAGTGCGAGTGCCGCCTCCCTTCCGTGTTGCTCGAAGGAATAGGTAGATTTTTTTATGTTTTGCAAATAAATACCCAACAAATAGGTAATAATTTACCAGTTATATTGTACCTAAATCACAAGTATAATCTTTAACGGAGGGAACTTTACAAGAACTTTCAGGGCACTTTGAGCTAGGCAAAACTAGCATCGACATGAAAATCACAGCTAGGGTCTCTGCTGGAGCGCGTCAGTCCCCATTGCCACGGTTGCAGTCTCTAACAGACTACTGTAGGCTTAGAACAAGAACCCCGCGACATAGTCTACCCGTCTATTTAGAACTGGATTAATTAGAGAGGGACGGGTAGTCTATCTCGAGATATTGTCGCGGCGCTCCTGTGCTAATCCTACTGTCGCCAGGCAGTCTATGACTCACCTTTAGGCCTTTGATGTCGTTGGCGAGCGAGGCGACCTGGTCCACGTGCGCGGCCTGCAGGCGCGCGTTCGCCTCCTCCTTCGACGACACCTCCATTTCTAGCTCCGATATCTTGCCCAGGCATTCAGCGACTGCAAATTGAAATTTCCAGTCATATTAAAATTCATCCGAAGAATTGCTAGCTTCGATACTCAATAGAGCCTTCTTAATGCGGAAAATTACCATCGGTTACAATATACCTTTCGAAGCTTAAAAAAAACCGGACAAGTGAGAGTCGGTTTCGCCCACCGAGGGTTCCGTACTTTTTAGTATTTGTTGTTATAGCGGCAACAGAAATACATCATCTGTGAAAATTTCAACTGTCTAGCTATCACGGTTCGTGAGATACAGCCTGGTGACAGACGGACGGACGGACGGACAGCGGAGTCTTAGTAATAGGGTCCCGTTTTACCCTTTGGGTACGGAACCCTAAAAACTGCAAACACATCAAAGATTGGGGATGAATACGCATGAGCGTATGACGCTGCAAGCGTTAGCGTCGAGCGAAATCTCTCGGAGCCTTTTCATCTTGGCCAGTGGTGGGCAAACTTTCTTCATGGGGGGCCACTAAGTTAAGAAAATTTAAGTGGAGGGCCAGAATTGTAGCCAAAATTTATTTTGATTTGTGATAAATTGATAATCGTGGGCCAATGCCACACACTAATTATTTCATAGGACCGGCGGCGGGCCGGATAAAATCCATTCGCGGGCCGCAGATGGCGCGGGCCGTACTTTGCCCACCACTGATCTTGGCCGTCCATAAAGACTACGTACTTGTGTCGAGGTCCTTCTGCGCCCGCTGCTGGCGGTCGTGGTCAGCCCGCTCGGCGCTCGTGCGCTCCGCTGCCGCCACGCCCCGCCACCGCTCGGCCTCGAGTCGCCACGAGCCGCCATTTAGTGCGTCCAACTGGAAATGTTACCAGTTAACATATTAGTTTCATATTTATGGTATCCATACACCATATATGTATATTGTTTATGCAAGTAGATGCTATATCTTTTGATGAACTATAACACTACAGAATTTTGACAAAAAGAAAGAAGACAAAAGCATTTATTACGAACATATTACATAATTACATATGGACCCTGCAGCGTCACGTTCTTCATTTTCTTCATCATGTTCTTTTGAATTTTTCTGTTCTCCCATAAAATGTGACAAAGGACACAACAATTCTGAACTTACCCGAAACACTAAATACTGGACCAGCACGCCGAGCGCCTCGACGCCCTTGGCGGCGTGCGCGAGCGCTGCGGCCTGAGTCTCGCGCGGCGCGAGTGCGGGCGTGGCGCGCGCCGGCGTCGGCGCCCGCTTGCTGCGGGGCCCCACCGCCGCTGTCACGCGGGGCGGTTCTGTTGACAATGGAAAAAAATGATTTAATTTATTGCAAAATATTTTTTTTTTTTCAGAACTGTCAATTAAGAATTAGAGTTCGATTAACCAAAATACGCAAACAACACCGGCAATGCGTATTGTTGCGTTGGGATGCTTATATATAAGTAAATTTTTAGAACCTGTCATTTGTTTATTATCAGGTTATATGTTATATGTTGAAAATCAGGTTTTCGAAATAAGGGGTCATCCATTAATTACATCAAACGTTTAGGGGGAGGGAGGGTCAAGAAAATGTGACATGTTGTGACAAGGGGGAGGGGGGAGTCATAAACTTTGTGACGTCACTTTAACTTCATCAGTAACCGAAAATGTATTTAAATTATTTTATACGCTAATTATATTTTAAATAACAAGGTTTTGAAACGATAATCGTTTTTATTCGTTTAATTTTATTTCTTAATCAGTTTTGGGTTATAAAATTACTAATATGTGACGTCCCACGGTCAAAGGTACCTTATGGCGGGTATGGAGTTATGCATACCCCAGTAATCTACAATAAATAAGCTATCGATAACACAAAAGATCAACCTTCTAGGTTGCGTAGTTACAGAGATATGATTTTTTGAAAATAATGTTGTGAAATGAGCAACTTTACGATAGAGAAGTTTTAAGTTTAGCCGCCTAAAAAACTATGTTCCTGAAGTAAGTTACATAGTTGACTACAAATAATAATACCTTATATATCTGAGATTAAAAAAATATTGCGACTTGTTCTGTAATGCAAATAGAAACTTTTGATATCGACTGATTTATGTGTATACTAACCAATCTCTTGAAAATAAAGTTTTATTTCATTTTCACGATTGATTGCAATGAGCTCTCAAGATTTAAATTTTATCTATTAGAAAACGACACTGACAGACAGTTTAAGCAACAAACAATACCGATTTAGAGGTGAAAATGTATTTTCTGACTTTTTCATATAAAATCACAAAATTGAATAATTTTACTTTTAATGTCACACACAATCAATTTTTCTGAGCACATATGAAAGAAATTCTGTCATTCAAATGAAATAAATCCTAAAACCCCAACTAAATACTATATTTAACCCCTTATGCCACTTTAAACTTACATAACAATAACAGTATTTGCTCCATACATTTACGAAAAGGTACCTTATGGAAATAAATCTAATAATACATCACTAGTAAATATCAATCATATTACAGTTTATCTTTTATGAATAGAAAATATTAATTTACATTAAACTGCCCCAAATTTAATTAGTTCTTCGTCATAATAATCTTAAAAAAGACCAATAATTTGTATGTAATGAAAAGGTACCTTGTGATTAAGTTACATGATGAGGCATGATGATGATGGAACAGTTAGGATAAACTAATAATATTTTGGTAATGGTATAAATCGTCTATTTCTTATCAATAATATATTTCGGTTTCTATTGAAGATAAGCGGCATTGAGGTTCAATGACCTCAGATATTCCATAAGGTAATGCGTCGGGTATTGGCATTTTTCAGCAAACCAATGGCTGATTTACTGCATGCGACCAAACCAAATGAAGATTATTCTAGTTAAGAAAGACTTGACGAGAGTAACTTTGGTATAATAGCAGACTACTTGGATTTGTGATGTCGGTCTATGTACGGTCATAATATTTGCGAGGCGCCCCAACCAGAACTGAAATTATCAAATTAGTTTTGCAGAATGCTAATACAGGAAATTGGTAGAGAACTACCAAACTTCTTTTCCCGTATTGACTAGTTTTTTTGGGAATTTTCAATCTTTTTTCCATAAGGTACCTTTTCTACTAAACTCTGAGACGACATTACTAGGCTTATAACTAACTTATAACAAAAATAAAAACAGGTAAACAAACGTTACGCATTAAGGTTTCAGATCACACAATAAAAAAAAATTTAGCATTTTTTCACCTCTTTACAAAACATTTCATATCTCCGAAACTAGAAACCCTCATAAGGTACCTTTTCCTGTGGAACGTCACATATTTCTTTTGTCAAAAATATTTTGATAAAATATTAAATAAATATTTGCCGATTTCGTTGAAGAAATGTGACGTCACACCAGGGGGGAGGGGTTTGCCAAATGTGACCAAGTGTGACAAGGAGGGGGGAGGGGTAAAAAAACCTAGGAATTCGTGTGACGTAATTAATGGATGACCCCTAAGTAAGTTATAATATTGGCATGTCAAATCGCAACATTGACTTGTGACTGACTACAATAATAAAACTGTCCATACCTGTCTATGAATGCTGTTAAAAATTAAAGATATTTGTGTTAAATGAACGATGTTGTTGGTTTCACAATTAATTATCCTTTGTATACTCTATTTCTGTGCCTAAACCCTGTGTGTTACTGTTAATGAATTCATACATCAGATGTCATGACAATGTCAAAAGAAACACTAACGACAGGAAACGATAACGAAACAAAATATTAACACTACAATCTAAACAACAGATTACATTAGACTACATAATACGTTTTTTCCCATTCAGTCGTATCATTTGTCTTGGCGTGGGAACCGTTGCGCAATTTTCTAATACAAAGGAAACTAGCTTCCATGTATCTATTAACAGAAAGTAGAAAACACTAGGTTTCTTTCAAACAGCTAAGTTCCGCCCCTTTTATTAATTCCAGTATTTCTACTCTGTGCCTACCAACGACTACAATATCCATTTTATTTAATTTTTTTCAAATTACCCTTTCATATGTAGGTAGAGTTAGACCAAGATAAGTCTGCAACGATTTAGATTGCACACGCAGTGCAAGTGTTATATTAAACGTCAAACTTCTATGAAATTATGACGTAAAAATAACACTTGCACTGCGTATGCTATCAAAATAGTTTCAGACTTTTCTTGGTCAAACTATATATATATATGTGTTGGTCAAATATTGTGGGCTAACCTAACCATCTTCGGTTGTGCTGTATAGGGCAGGAAAAATCGTTCTAAAAAATTCAGATCCACGCCGATTCGCACACTCGGTAATAATTTTGTAATTCCCCGTTTGTGCAACATTCATTACGAGTCTAACTTTCTTTTCGTACGAGTATTTCTGTTATCGCCCGCATGTTCGTATTAGGGACTAGTTGATAATGAAGACCGTCAACCTATACTATAACAAAAATTCGTGTTTCTTGTCATCATTGTAGATACTGATACTGCAAACCTCATCACTCTTTTCTTCTCAGACCGATTTATTTGTACCTACATATATCGTTTTGAGATCCTCTTAACACAAAAATATTAGTTGAGATGCCAGAATTAACGATGACTTCCTTTGCTTCGAAATCCGTAGTAAAAGAACTCAACTGGTTGAAAAGTTGAAAACCCAATGGTTCAAAGGATGCTCCGCTACTGTAAGGTACCAAAGTTAATTATCTAAAAAGTTAATAAAGGAAATGAAGACATATACCTAGTTAAAAATATGATATAAGTGCTAAAAGAATCTTGCAAAATGGACCCATGGAACTGATTACTGATAGGTACCTACTGTTAGCGTGCAGATTCTTTCTGAAACAATTATGACGGGCGCAGCTTTGTATGAACATTACCAGTTTGTATAATCAACTTGTCTTTGCTTGTATGGTTAAATGATCTCATGTTACGCTCTGGTGAGCTGTAGATTTCCCCTTTTAAGAATGTCTTAGTAAACGTATTTGTTGTTAACTTTAACAAATTGGCCCGTTTGTATGCAGCGTGTAAATCCAATACGGGCAATAAATCAAACCAAACAGCCTACACGGGTTTGGTTTGGTGAATTAAGAAGTTTTTTTAATTTATACTTAATAATGATGACCCCGTAATAAAATTTACCGAGCTGCAAATAGCAAACATTACGAGACATAACATGACATTACGAGATACGAACTTTTGTGTTGCTTTACATTGCACGATTTGCACGCCGAATTATTTTTATGGTTAAAATTTTCATTGTGTTTCTAAGCAAAAGCTATCTCAATATACTTCTTAGGTCCTATATTAACCACCGTTTAAACGTTTGCCCCGTATTGAATTTACACACTGGATAAAGTATAGATTCGATAAACGATTATTTGGGTACCACGAAGCACTCTTTCAATAATGTATAAAAGAGTAATTTAAATTTAATTACCCTAAAGGGTAAAAGCAATCTCAGTAGTAGGCAACAATTAATCCGTTTTTAATGGTTCTAAAGAAAATAATGGCTTATACCATGTTTTGTCCAAGTTTTATCTTACACTAGAATATAAATTAAATGTGGATGATAAATTAAAAAATCATTCTTAGGGTTTCATCATTCATAGGTAGAAGTCCGAAATGAGCTCATCCGAAAACGCACAAAAGTGGTCGACGTGGGTCACAGAGTCGGCAGGGCCGACTAAAATGGGCCTGGGCAGGGCATATGTGCCGACTTCACGACGAACGGTGGAGTAAGTGCGTTTTGGAGTGGAGACCCCGGCTAGGCAGAAGAAGTGTAGGCAGACCACCCGCCCGTTGGACCGATGATATTAAGTCCACCAGTCTGGATAAGAGAGACCAACAACCGCTCAAAATGGAGAGAGATTGGAGGCGTATGCCCAACGGTGGGCGAACACACGCTGGAGAAGAAGAAGGTAGTATATAGTAGCGGCAGGTATTATCTAATTAGACAAGCCCATGGGATTCGAATTGTATAGATATCCCACAGCCCCACAGCAGCTGATCGGTAAAGTCAGAATGTATCTAGTGTAATGTTCTTATAAAAAATAAGGTTACAGATAGTTTCATACATCCATTCACGCCTGAAACACAGGGAATCCTAGTTCAGGCACATGTAAACTATCACTATTTTTAAGTCTTTGTTTTACATAAATGTAACCATGAAATACGTGTTTTTTAAATAAATTATTATGTTTATGTTTATACTTTTAGTCAAAAATATCTCGATTTTTTTCTGTGATTTTGGGGTACCCTCCTCGAAAAGGGTTCAGAAACATTACCTGTAGGTATGTAAAGGTGATTAAAGTCAGATCATGAATCGATTTCCTAACCATGGAGGGACATAATTTGGACAACGGAAACCACTCAGAACGTCAGGCCCTTCTGCGTAACACCTACGCCCACGGACCTCAAAAGCAGCTACCAAACATTCGCCTGTCAACACTGCGCGTAGTACAGATCCTAGAATTGGTATCATTTATACACATTCCTAGGTCAAAATATACTGGACTATCAAAACAGTGCTAGTGAATAGCCAAAGTAGTGAAATCGATGACAACATTACCATGCAGACCACGTAATAGGTACGCACACCTGTTAACGTGCGAGGAAATGTAACACGTACAATTTGTACAATTATCGGGCTGCTAAGGTTTATCTTGGGCGAACGTGGGTCGGAACAATGAAGCGAATAGTATGATATATGATATAATACGGCCCATTGAGATAACTTTTAAAGCGAAGTAATTTAGACAATTGGCAACACTTACACTAGGTACTTACTGCAACGCTTACAGTAAAAGGTGCCTCTAGTTTAGTAGACATCTATTTGAAATTTTCAAAATTAACCCGCTTTCGAAATTACTCCAATGCACCAGATTATACTCGAAGTGAACCATATATAGCTGAAACCGATGCTAGAAAGAATATAAAACACTGAATTCAAATGATAAAATTTGTGCTTAATTTTATTTCAACGCCGACCACACATTAGTGAAAAACTTTGTGTGGAGAGTGAAGATTGTGGTTATGCGTATATTAGGTAGACTACTAACTTTTTCATTTCCTTTTTACTAACAAAAAAAAACTTATAAATAAGACAAATTTTACCAGATTCTGCATTAGATCAATTAATTAATGGTAACATTTTCTATTGCTTACTGCATTTTGTATTCTCTAGCAGTTTTTCCTTTTAGTAGTTTGTTTTGTTGCGTTTAACACAAAAAATTATGGTCATAAGAATCGGTATTTTAGTTAAGTACTACCTTATCTATTTAGACATAAAATTAAACGAAACCTAACCCGATTCAATGAAAGCAGAAACTCTATTGACAGAGTTTATTAATTCAATACAACGTCTGCATTCATCCCATTGACGTCCACTGAAACCGAACACCGTAGAACCTAAACAGCTTATAAATGCCCTTCTGTCTGTGGCGTTTACGACGTTTTAACAATGGAGGAAATCGAAGCCCATTCACCCTGGGGCCTTATTTCTCGTATTGCATTTTAGTTATTTTATTAGCTCCCGAGCGGAACATACAATTTTTCACCACAACGCAAGGAAATTAAATACTAACTGTAAAATATTAAAATATCAAATTCAAATTAACGTATAATAATATTTTTTATTCAAAATGTTCAGTTAAAAGTCAATTCAGAGCCAACATGAGGAAAGAAACAACTAAAATATTGCATCAGATTACTTTGCCACTCTTGTGGATAAAAAGCAACATTCTCATCAGTTTTTGAAGTAAATATAATGGCTCCTCTACACGATGGGCCAGCGCCGGCCACTCCAAAGGACGCAGCCATGCGGTAGAATGAGATAGCAACATCACTTGCTCCCTCTAACGCAATATTGCGTCCTTTGGAGTGGCCGGCGCTGGCCCATCGTGTAGAGGAGCAATAAAGAAAGATGTGGTGAAAATATATTGATTGCGTCCTCTCGCTTGCTTTGTAATACAACCTCCTGTGTAGGAAGCTCCTCTTCGCCAAGAATGATATCTCTATTTTATTGTTCTTTTATGTCCGGCGTGACTGACGTCTTTGTCTTAGAATCTATTTTTGCTACAACTAACTATTGAATAGTAGTTTGTTGACACCACGACCACGCTGTATTTTTTATTTAATCAATCAATTTGTTACCTCGTCTAAGATCTAAACACGCGCTTTGCCTTCACATATAGGACCACAGGGTTTGCCGTGAAAAACGGAATTCGAAATTTTGTTATCTTCCCCTCTGTCGCTCGAATATACAAGAGTGATTTTGATATCTCTATCAAATAACGAAATTGGGATTCACGATTTTCGCAGTAGACCCTCAGTTATTTTTTTTAACTCCAAGAACCCTTGGTTTCCACCGCGGACGCTATCAAAGTATTAATAAACGTCAAGTAACGTTTATATTTACTGACTTGTAACAATGTTTACGTGTGCCCAACATTTTTGAACAACATGACATTTAGCGATCAAAAGGTTAAATTAGCATTGACATAGAGTTTCGGTTTCTGAATACAGCCGTATGTCGCTCCACGGTCCATCGAGCGGTAGCCGCCCATTTCCGCGCCACACTAAATGCACCATACAGAGCAAATATACCGTAAACAATTTAATATCAACCACTAAACGGATTTTATACTTTTTGTAATGGAGCGAGCCGCTACGGTGGGTTTTTATGGTTTCGGGACGACTGTGAGTCGCGGGTGTTCCGAGATTGTTTTGTTTTATTAGTTGCGCTGCGCTGTTTTTATTTATGGGAAAGTGTGATGGCTCCTCTACACGATGGGCCAGCGCCGGCCACTCCAAGGGACGTATTTATGCGTTAGAGGGAGCAAGTGATATTGCTATCTCATTCTACCGCATGACTGCGTCCCTTGGAGTGACCGGCGCTGGCCCATCGTGTAGAGGAGCCATGAAGTTTCCGCAATAGGCAGAATTCGTTCTTTTGTACGAGATAGTATTTAACGGCATGAAAGTCTCGTTTTTTAAATAGTTCTATAATAGTACATTACGATACAAGTGCGAAAAGTAGGAAATACGCAACGAGTGACGATAAATTAAAAGTATAAAAACACGACCGAAAAGTGTGTTTAAAACCGACACACGAGTTGCTAATTACCGTTTCGCACGTGTATTGTAGGTAAAACGTTTTACAGTACATATGGCCCGTTAAATTTTCGACATACGCACGTATAGTGCTAGTTACCGCACTAGGGCGGTAAAGTAGCACCATATGTACGGTAAACTAATTTAAAAAGTACCTATCCAAGTAATATAAGATTTTAAAAGTGTGAAATTAAATCAATTGACTGCAAAATAAATAATTTTACGACTTACGAGTATCAATGTTATTTAAGATTTAAACGATTAATTAAAAATTAAAAAACGATAAATTAAAAGTATAAAAACACGACCGAAAAGTGTGTTTAAAACCGACACACGAGTTGCTAATTACCGTTTCGCACGTGTATTGTAGGTAAAACGTTTTACAGTACATATGGCCCGTTAAATTTTCGACATACGCACGTATAGTGCTAGTTACCGCACTAGGGCGGTAAAGTAGCACCATATGTACGGTAAACTAATTTAAAAAGTACCTATCCAAGTAATATAAGATTTTAAAAGTGTGAAATTAAATCAATTGACTGCAAAATAAATAATTTTACGACTTACGAGTATCAATGTTATTTAAGATTTAAACGATTAAAGGCATCAAATGGAATTCGTAATTCGTATTTATTACATTTTAATGAGAGTCTCACAGGTCTCGATTTTAATTATCTCAAATAATCATTAACATAATTATGATTAAAATATTAGACTAGGTTAATAAAGTAGACTCTAATCACTACAGTATTTAAAGACAACACACAATATAATTTATTTCAGTAGCAAAGTTTATCAACCCGTTAATATTAATGAACGCATGTAACCGCATAAATAACCAATCGAAACGCACAAGAATTAGAAAACAATCACATGTCAACTCACACTTGTTGATAAACAGAAGTTTTCATTTCAATATGATTAAGATAGGCTCATGCGTGCGGGAATGTAATATTGTAATATCACGATGTTACTGTCAGATCTTAGTCACTTGTTTTTAAACCTTGTGTCCTTTTCTATAAGGTATACATTCCCACAGAATTAAGCGAGCTTTACTGCTGGTACCTAATTAGTGTAGTAACGCGGTAGCCATAAAGATGTTTATGCATGTTCTTTCATTTAAGATGTGTTGAATTTATACTGGGCTGGGCTTTTACGACTTTCCTTATAATTAGTAGGTATATGTTGTAAGACTAGTCTAACGCATACAACAAAGACGATAATATTCTATGGGTCTCAAGGAAACATCAACCCAAATTTGCCCCGGCTTGTTTTGTAAAATTGATACGTATAGCATTATTAGGGTTTCTGGTTTCTCGACCTTTTTTATTTCTCGAGGCACGGGAATTCTCGACCACGATTTCTCGAGTTTCTCGAGTATCTCGAGAAATTTTGAAAGTTTAAAAAACACTATTTTTTTTTGCTTTATTGCAAGTTAAGTCGTAGGTTAGATAAAAAATCAAACAAATGGTAATTTTATTGTTACTACAAATGATCAAAAATTCAACAACAAACGCAGGCGTCCGCGCCGGCGCGGCGATGTGATATACTATAGTGTATTTCATTAGTTATTTTTATTTAACAAAATGTATACAAACCACAATATAGTATTTTATTAGGCAATTAATTTAACTCGATGTGATATACTTACAGAAGTTTTAAGTGAAAATAACGAAGTATAAAGTTATAAACCTAAAACGAGACGAATTAATTTACACATAATAGTAGTTCAAAAGTTTCAAAACATGAGAATCAGCTGAATTCAGAACGATAGGCGACGGATCAAGGCAGTTTCCTATTTAGTTGGTTAACTAATAAATATTTGAAGTACCGAAAAATTTAAAAAAACATTGTTTACATTTATTTAACTACCCAAAGAAATACACTATAGACACACATCAAGTGTTATACGCGTGTTTTCTTTTTACTTATGACAAGAGATTTATTTCTCGAGTTCTCGAGGCATTAAGTCTTTTTATCCCGCCTCGCCGAAAGACAAATTTCTCGAGAATTCTCGAGCAGAAACCCTAAGCATTATACTATACTTCACAAACTAAACCTATATTACAAGTAACTACGTAAGATTTTAGCCATTTGAGTTTATGAAATTTGAAAAAAATTACAAACATATGCTGTAATATATGCTGTAATGTTTTGCCCAAAAAAACGGGCTAGCGTTATGTTATAATTATTGATTTATTTATTTATTTATTACTATTCGGAGATCCAACAGCTGTTAACATGTTAATAGGTGACATATTCATAATTACTTATAACTTATAAGACACGCAATTATGGTTTTCCAAATAGGTAAGATTGAGTGGTTTTTTTTGTGTGCGTTATTATTATTGCAAATGAATACACGAAGAACATTCTTGAGTTCATTTGACGTTTATGATGGTGGCGCTTCCGCACTCTGTCGCCTGTAAAATCGGTGCATAGTAAACTTGGAGTAACTCTGACATCTCACACACATTTCTATGTGGAGATCCATGCATGAGATGGAAAGCCACATATTATTATGTTGAGTGAAGAAGGAAATAATCGCGGATGATGTCTCAATAGTAATTTCGTGAATGGGCGGTCAGAGGGTCAGCGCGCGCGCGGGCGGCGCGTGGGCACCAATTGGTGCCGTTTGAGCGCTGAAGAGACGAATTAACACATCGCAGGGCTGCTAGCGTAAGATGATGCAGTCATTGGTCGGCTAACCACTAATTAATATAACAATCACATCTTTAGATTGCTAAATAAGTGTAGGGCGCTACATTATTGCAAATAGTCTTTTTTTTTCAGAAGTCTCTTGTAATATCCGAGTCCTCAGCTACCGCTTCGGAGTTCAGGGGCCGCCATTTCGATTTTATCTCCACTTCTCACCATTTTCGGCATTCTCTTTTGCAAGACAATCGGTGCGAATGTCGTCCTTCGCAACAGTAAAGCCAGCAAGCACGTTTTGCAAAACTAAGGTAAGTAGGTAATGTAATTTTCTGGAGTGGGTTACGATTAGGTAAATATGTCGTGACGCGCAGCCGCAGTTGCAAAGTATTGCTGGTACAGCAAAAACAGGAACACTTATTTATTTACGTGGGTATCAAAGCGTGTCTCCTTTGGTCATATTAATTTGACAGCTGTGACGGGAAACCTAGTTTCCTGCAAGTATATAGATTGTGTAAATGACTCTATGTTGAAACATTGTTATTCGTGCTAATTCATGTTTTAATATCCTGCCAGCCCTATGCGACGTTGCGCTTGCAGTCTATTCAGGCTATTGTTAGCCCTTTTTTACGAATTAGGAAATGCATCATTTCCTTACACAAATTGAGTGTACAATGCGTCAACAAACTCACGCAATACCTACTGAATAAATGTTATTTATATAGCCATCAGTATCGAGAAGTTCATAGAACTCGCTTTCTACTAATTGAGTATTTTTCAAACAGTTGAGCAGTTTTCCTACAGCTCATGAAGAATAAAAGTTAAATTAAATAGCTTCAGTCCAGTCTGTCTATAGCTATACACGCATATATTCATTGTTAGCCATCGAGTGGCTATCAGGGATGGTGCATTAATAGAGTTTTACAACGATCTACTAACAGTACTAACGTGCTTCATAGATTGCCCATTGTGGAAAGACTTTATAACTGCCACGCCACAGAAATGCATGGTTGGATAATTTGGATATCATACAATCAGGGTTATAAGAGTGATCCAGGAGAATGTAACCATGGCAACAAGTGAAAAGAAAAAGTTGATTTACCCGCATATTCCTTCTAAAAACGTAAATCACAAACGGTAATTTAATCGTAAGTAGATAAGTAGTGTCAGTTTCTCTACTGAATCATCACTTAATCTCACGGGGACATCCACCACGTAATGTTGCTTCTCGACTTGCATTACCTACTCTGATGACTGCAGGTCGTTACCATTATTACATTTACAGAAGCAAAACGTCGTATGTGTATTAGTGTTTTAAGCTTATGGTGCGATGACACGACGACAGAAAAATCCTTTCAATGAGCTCAAATCCCTATTAAAATGTCCATGTTTTCTCTATTTTATATCTCCGACACGACGGCGTTATATTTAAATTTATCGCGTACCTCTGTTTTTGTTTGTCTGTGGCATCATAAGTGTAATGATGACTCCCAAACGGATGAACCGATTTATGAACGAAAAATATTATAATAATTGCGAAAGAATGCGATGTGCGCGGGCGACGCATTCGAATATGCCTTCTCGTATTCGGAAATTACGAGTTTGCACCTTGTCCCGTTGTAATAAGGCTAAAAATGCACAGTTGTCTTTTTCGTTAATTATACTGGATGTCATTGAGGATGCCACACGTCTTGGCGCTTACGATCTTCAGCTGTGAAGACTATTCAACTGTTGAGTAGGGTAACGGGCATCGGGCGTGCAGCGAATAGCCGCTGTTGGAATAAGTTATTAACCATGCATGGATACCGTTGGCTTTGTTGGCCGTGTCCACTGAGGCTCGGAAGTCGCTGGGTATAAGAGTTTTGTTACTTTATCGCAGTCTTCTTCAACCTAGCGTTTTCCCGGCCTAGCGCCAGGGCCGCTTTCCCGCCCAAACTTCTCCACATTGCCCGGCATCCTCAGGTGTGAGATTGTTTTTCTTCTTTGTTACTTTATCGTAGTAATGCATAATATATATGCTACAGCAAGTTGTACGCCAATCAATAATAAGGCATTAAATTGTCGAGATTGCCACTTTTTAAGTCCCGCGGACAGATAATGTTGGTAATTTTACAATTAAAATGCATTTGAAGATGAATATAAGGGATCGTTTCATAAATGAGATTCATACCCGTAGTTGAAAGGGGAAATACTTATCATAATTAAATGACGAACGTGAATAAATCTACGTCTATGTCTACTATAATTGTCACTAAAAGTGTAGCAGTTATGCTTGTCTAAAAGCGCCATTTTTCACTTTTCTAATGATAATGAAAGCACACATTCAGTCACATTTGCTAACGATAAAGAGCCATCAACGACTAATCCTTTTATCTCAGATCGGCCATAATTCAAGCCGAAACTGGGTTAACCGACGCGATACTGATGTGCGGCCCTTCGCATTTTTTAGTCTATTAATTCTGTTGGCATGCAACTAGTTCGTATTAGAAATAGGCACAGAATACCAGAACTCTTTGACGCTTTCGATCAGAAAGACACGCTCCCTGAGTAAAGTAAAGTTGTAACTGCTTTTAAAAATCAAAACCTTAGTAATTTTCATGATAATTATTAAGGGCAGTAACTACATAAGTAAAGTGCATTGGGGTTAACTTAGAAAGTAATTTTGATAATTGATAATATATATTAAACTAGAAGCACTTTCTATCGTAGCTTCAGTAAGCAAGATGCCATGATAAGCTTTACAGTAGCGTAAACGTAGCCTAAAGTATGAAATCTTGAAGTTACCCCAATGCACCTTATATATGTCATAACTATACAACGCTATTACATTACACTCATACCCAACTAATATAAGATTAAGTAAGTAATCGATTTCAATGATCGTTAGTTATCTACTATAAATCAACCGCAATAATTCTCGCTTAACTTTTGCACATTTGACGAAATAGACAACATTCACACCACCAATATAGTTATTTAGCTCACATATTGATTGACAAACAGAACAAACACTGCTTCCTATTCCGAGAAAATGGCGAAACCACATGTCGGCAATATTCGACTTCAACCTGCTAATTTTGCTCAGCCTATTAGAAAGTCAACTGTAATTCTAACACCAATAAGGTTTTATTTCAATAACGTAATAGAGTAATTTACGATGTTTGGAAAGTAAAGCAAAATTCAATGCAAGTAACTAGTTGAAGATTCTAATAGAAATGTGGTTGTGGCCAATGTACACTGGCGTTCAAAAGTGCATGGAGATGTTTCAACCGAAATATTAAGGCATTACGGTCGATATCTATCCATGCACTTTTGAACGCCACTGTACACTTATGATTGTGACTGATCAAGAGATTGGTTAAATAGATACCTAGAAAATTCGCATTAGAACGATAGTAAGCTGCAGAGATGCTTGACCAGAGAATCAGATAGCTGTATAGAAGTTTATATTCGTTCGTTCGTTCGTGCACAAAGTTGTACATACTAAAAGACCTGAATACCTATTTAAAATAATTGCATGGGCAAAAGATCAACACCATTTTAATACGCGTAGCAAAATATTAAACAAGGCAGTCATTCCGAAACACAAAACTAAAGGATGTAGAGGCGGATTTAAAGTCAGTGCAGCAAAAATATGGAACAACCTGCCCCCACCTCTTCGACTTAACATGTCCCAAACATCGTTGAAAAATAAATTGAGAGCCGTGTTGCTTAATAGGCAAATTGACTTTACTCCATATTCGGTGTACCGACCTATATAACCTTATCAATTTAACTAGTAATGTCCATAAATAATTAAAATACCTACTTATTATTCTCTCTTTTTAAGCTAAATTTGCTCTTTACTTTTGTTTCGGTTAAGTTATTTTTTAATTTTATAAATAAATAAAATATAGTAATTCATATAGTATAAGTTAGTACTTAGCAGTCGCCTTGTGTCACCGCCTCAATTTCGGGCAGGCTGAAAATCAGCGCTGAAACCACGCAGTAAAAGGCGGGGCTTCCAGCACATTAGCTGAGACTGTCCAATTGTCACGTAATTTGAGCTTAGTTATAAATATACTGTCTAGGTTAAGTATTATTAATAGTAAAATAGTAATTAGTAAAATAATTGTAACCTAAAATCCTTGTTGTGGCAATAAATGCTTTATCTATCTATCTATCTATATCCAGTTCAGGGGGGTCAGATATCTTGATCTTTATCTGCTACTGATTACTCTGATTAGGTATGCGTACAAAATATCAAATTTATACAACACTTAAGCGTTTGGCGCTAATTTTATTATTTTCTATGCGACTAATTTCACAAATGACATTGCATGAGTAGTTTTAAAATAATCTGTAGGTACCTACTCTTCCCGTACGGAAATAGACTAAAACACTCGCTATGTGTCACTGTAGTGTATCTATAAGTAAATTTACTTTTGCGTGAACCTAAATACTCAGCGATAACAATGCGAATTTAAACTCCAGGCTTGTTTTTATCATATGCTTGTTAACAATTATTTAAAAATACGGAACTAATACATAATACCGGCAAATGATATTGGGCCCGATTCGGATTTTGAAATAGACATCTATTAGACATCACCAAGATACGATAACGATATGTTTAAGATCTAACCTGTCAAATTTGACATTTGCGCGATTCTGGAGATACTGTTGAACGATTTCCACAGGATATGACTTAGAGGTCTAATTCACATCTAATAGATATCTTACTCTATCTAACGTAAAAGTGACATTGGTTGTCCGAATTGCGCTGCAAAAGAGAACTAGTTGATATCTAACCTATAACGTATCTAGAATGGATCTAGTAAGTGTCGTCTCTTGTGAATATCTTGAAGTTCGAATACGGCAGATTGTCCGATTTGAACACGCGTTATTAAATTAAAATTTATGAACTTGCGCTAAATAATATCTTAGAACATGTTTGTGCCTTTGCAACGAATAGATCATTGTTATGTAGAAGAAAGAAGCACAAAAATTCATTTTTTTCCTAAAAGCTCACGATATCGTTAATCAGAAGGCCTAAGATGGCCGGCTCTTTATCATTTGTCACCATGCCCGTCACGTTCTAACAAGTATGTAAGTGCGAAAGTGACGCATGACATGACAGGTGATAAAAACGCGACCATGATACCGCTGCAGGTGGCTACATGACATATTTTCATAATCTAAGTGCATTTAGAATCGCCCTGCATGCTGGTGACATTTCCACTGTTCATATACTACCCTAGTGTCATGACTTGCCGTTACCGTTAACACACATCAAATTTGCCTCAAATTACTCAGAAAGTGCGTTGGTTTGAAAACATTGTAGCGTTCCGTAACTGTACGACGTAACCACATTACTGCGTTGTTTACCTGCCATAAAATTATATTACCTGCCTACTGATTAGGAAAATGTCAAGTTTCTAGAGACACTTTCAAACAGCGATAGTTAGCACAAAGAGTGTAACCTACATCAGCTTCTATTTTTGCATTTATTTCCCACAATAGTAAAGTATATTACCAATTACCATTTTACCGAGCGAAGAGCGAATTTAGCAAATGGCCTTCAAGGTGTTCTTTATAAGTTGTTTTTTTTATTACCGTCAAAAATCAGCTAAAATGTTTGTATGGAAATCTGCAAGGATAACATTGTAACATGGGTAAATAGTCAAAAATAATCGATTCTGTCTGACAACTACTGAACGAAGAAGACGACACGGACCTCCAATGCCATCTTTTGTTTATATTACGTAATAACCGCAATCATAATAAGCTAACCACTACATCAACCAAATATCCTGGACTCTCGTTCTAATAATACGCCCTAGCGCATAGAGTCACATCTAAATTTAGTTTTGTTTGTATGTCAGGGGGCCGCCGCAAGCCGTCCTATAAGGGTCACCCGACAGCAGTCAATAAGAGGAATCTTGAATCTTAATGATTTCATTATAACAGATTCCTAATATGCATCGGTGGTGTCTCCTGGGATTGTATATAAAATCCACACTTTAGACTTCATTAGCATGGATTTTATATAGCGCAATATATAAAATCCATGCTAATGAAGTCTTAGATAAGATTCTAACATATAAAAACGGTAACTGTAAAGCATTACCAGTTTTCACGATATTATACCTACATCATTCTAATTTCACTACTACAGTTTTATTCCGATGAAGAGTGTGAGCGTGCGAGTCTCCCAACATTGTTTAATCATATCGGAGTGGATCTACCTTTGTAAACATAATACAAATGTTACAGAGCTCAGTGATACAGGTTTACCGTAAATTAACCTGTGATTTCATACTATACGAGGGTTGCACTGAAAGTTATTAAAATACCCATACATTTTTTTTATCATACAACGGGGTTATATATTTTTCACCTCAGCAGCTCGAACAAGGGTACTTTGCTTCTTCAAAACAGTGAGCAAAATGCGATTTTGCTCACTGATTCAAGTGACCTTTATAGTCAAATGTCATTTCAACATGCGGGGTCTAATACAAGTTCGATATACTTGGGTTCTATTATCTCTGTCCCTCTAGGTATGTTCTCACTGCTTAGGGTGAAAATTTTTGTGTACTACACGAGATCAAAGTTATTTACATCTCGTGCGCTTTTGAATCCCTTACTACGCTCTATCTATTATATCTATTATAGAATCTTTCGCTTGCACGGGACTCAAAATAAGCACTCGAAGAAATATCAAACTTTGATCTCTTGTTGTACAAATAACTATTATAAGATGATATTCATGATATGAATCGACCTAGCACAGGGCTAATTTGGTTTGGCGACTTGTAGGGATTTTCTTACTTGTATCCAAATCTTATGCAGCTGAAAGAACTGATCTACTTTTTGTCAGTACACAAACATAACACTTAATACCGCGCAACTTCAGACGTTGTTATTAAAAGCCGCCATACGGCGCAACAAACACGCACTACATGATACTTGATTATTTACTATTAAGTAAATGATCAAAGGACTAGGTCACATTATCTACATATTTAACCATAAAGTCAAGGGAACGTCCTCTCTGATAAAAAAAAACGGAAAAGCGAGTGATACATTCATTTGCTGCAATTGACCTCTGCAATCTCCTTTTACAATATAACACAATGTTGCATTGAGAGCAGACCTTGTTTTCCCATTGATAGCTATTCATATACAGGGTTCTCCGTTAACCAGCGACAAAACAGAGGCCGTACCGCGAAAAACGAAAATAGAAATTTCTTTATCTGCCCGACTATCATTCGAATATGCGAGAGCGATAGGCAGATGAAATTTCAATTATCGTTTTTAAATAAAAAATGTACGCAGATGACCTAGCTTTATTAGGGGAGAACCGTGAACAGGTAGCGGAGGCAGCTAGTGTCCTGGAACGAGAGGCCTCTAGTTTAGGTCTCAGGATCAACCAAGCAAAAACTGAATAGCTCCACATGAAACGTTACAAGAATACACGCATCCAGCGTGATAGTCTTCATGTTGGGGGTACCGTCTACCGTGGAGTTGAGAAGTTTCGGTACCTGGGATGCACTGTTACCGACACAAACACCAGAGAGGGGAAGATCAACATACGCATCCAAAACGCCCTGCGGTGCAGTGCAGCCCTCCACAAAGTGTTGGTGTCCGGGCTTCTCAGCAAACATACAAAGTTACGGATATATAAAACCGTTATACGGCCTATCCTAATGTATGGCTGTGAGGCCTGGTCCCTAACACTAAAAGAAGAAAGTCAGCTCCTGGTAGCAGAGAGAAAAGTTTTTCGCAAGATCCTGGGACCTATTCAGAGAGATGACGGCACCTGGAGGATCCGGAAAAATGCCGAGATCGAGGAGTTAGTGGCCGAACCCAATATCGTCGGCGAAACGAAAGCGCACAGACTTTGCTGGTTCGGTCACTTACTCAGAATGGGAGAGGATCGGGCTGTCAAGAGGGCGTTCTTGGGACGACCGACTGGTAGCCGTCCGGTGGGTCGGCCCAGGTATCGCTGGGAAGATAGTGTGGCGGCGAATCTGCTTCAGCTTCGCGTCAGTAACTGGCAGGAAGTTGCGCAGGATCGGGACAGGTGGCACGCTCTCATTTCGGAGGCCAAGATTCTCTTTGGATCACTGAGCCAAAATAGTTAGTTGGTTAGTTAAATAAAAAATACCCCAAGCACTATGCTCTTCTCTTAGTTAAATTAGGGCACAATTAGGGTAAGTAGTCCGTATAGAAATAAATCTGTCTGTTTACAGAAAAAGCTTGTTTACGTATGTTTTCAGTTGCATTTAACTCGGGGTCTCGGGCAGATTACCAGTGAGAGCAAACATTTTTATTTTGTACAAATTAAACCGGGTACAGAATTACAGATACAACACATCGCTGTATACGCTACGTCAAGCCCCATTGTAGCCGACTTTAATTAAAGCAAAGCTGTCCCCGCATTCGGCACAATTAGAAGATATGATTCACATTGTTGTTGTCAGTTCTTTATGTCAGTCCTCGCGTACAAACAGCCGTCATAAAAGCCGACACATTTTTCATCTTTCCCTGTATTGAACAAAGGGTGCGCAAATACAACCCATAATCTGATCACAAAAAACTGTTAAGCAAATAAGAGTCTTACATGTTATTTGTTAAGGTTAATATTGGCCTTGTAAACTGCTTGCAGTTGAAACATACTTATTTCCAGATATTTAGCGATGTAAGAATGTTCTTTTTTACTTTCAACACTCAAGTCATAATGAGTAAAATTTAATGTTGGTTGTTGAGTAAGAAATGGGTCGTTAATTTAATAAGGCATATGACTAAACTGCCATTTGAAAGTGAAATGCAGTAACAAAACATAGGACTTACCATACAGGATGTATCTGAATAAATGGTGCAAATCGAAAATTTCTAACAATAGAACACTACTGAATTATCAATGCTTATCGAATTAGTTGTCGTGGCCAAATACGATTATTTTACTAAATCGCATTATGGCTTATGTAACTTGATCAATTGGCATAACTTCTTTACCTAATAGCAATATCGTCCCTGTTCAACTTGACTATTATTTCCAGCGACAACGTGCATATTCTTACTGCTTTCCCAAAGCGTAATGAAAATAAGGCGAGGGTCACTAACTAGTGAACATTACAGCCGATTGGATAGTAATTAAGTACTAATTATTTAACTACCGAACATGAACTGTCGTTAAGTCTTAATTGTCAATGATTTTAGTGCTGTGACCTTAATGGCCCAGATTTAATGACGGACATGTTCTTTGATAAAATTGACCTCTTTGTTTTATGTTTATCAAATGCTCCAAACGACTGTTAGTAGTTTGAAGGGTTATGTTATTGAGCATATGTTTGTATTGCACGTTTTTTATTTCTTTGGAAAAGTCTGCAGCCCACACAGTTCGTTAAATTTATAACGAATGAAATGACATTAGTTTAAGCCGTTCTGTATAATTAATTAATTATTCATGTAACGTCTTTTTCGCGTCATTAAATTACTCAAGAAATTTGGTGGGCGGAATGTTTTGTTTATTGTAAGTAGACAATTACTTATTTTTTCGAATGAAAATTATATTTTATATTCTGCCATTTTCTTCACGGTAATTCCCTTGCATTTCTTGTTAGACTAACAATGTAGTGAACAGTTGAACACTATAGTTTTACAATAAACTAAGGTGTATTTTCCAAGGCAACGAAGATGATCGCATCACTGTGTACTTTCAAACTTTCTCTTATCTAATGTGCGTTACCACAATCGTTTCTAGATAGCTATCTTTACCGTACTTAAGTGTACTGCTCCATTCCCGTTGTTCCCTGTTTATTATGTATTAAGCTCTCCAATTAGGTACGATTTTGTTTACTCAGGATATTCAGCCTTACCTTTGGTACGTGATCAGGAACCTCTGACTTTATAACTACATACATAGTTGATCGCCTTTATTATAGTAATTACCTGAAAAAAGACAAAAATAATATTATTATTTTTCCGTCGCAATCACCAACATTCAGAAACACCTTATTACTATTGTTTACAAGTTTTTTTATCACGTTTCCAATGACACACTGTATGCATAAAAGAGTATTTCAACTTTTTATTCGAGAGGTTTTTTTCTCAAATTATATCAAACTATATGAGCTTATAATAAAACATATATAATAGGAAAGGCATTGAATTAATAAGAGCAAGTTACCAATCTGCATCATTTAATCCGACATCTATTTGATAGATTGTTCTCATACAACAAACAGAGGCGATTGTATGTCCATTGTTTTGTGATTTCGGTAACAATAAACCAGTGTTTGCCGTTGCCTAAGGTTTGAATTCAACTCGTCTTCTTTTGTTTTCCTTTATCAGATGTACGAACTGTACGAAACAAGACAATTGCCTAATCATAACGCGTTTGAAGCCCGCTTTTTTTTAAACAGTTACTTCAGCGTACAACAAATGGGCCTAGATAAACCGAGGAAACTCTTCCAATATGTATTGTAGGGTGATTTGTAGTAATTTTTTTATAGTGATTGGTAAATTTGCTCTCGGAAAATACAATATTAAAACTGGAAATGCTTATGAAGACCATAAAATTATGGCATTTTAAGATGTTTTTATGTAGCCATTTTTTTGCTAAAGGTTCCTATCTTTCCCGGGTTTATTCTTTTTGTTATACTAATTATCGTATAATTATTATCACGATTACTATGCAATAACAACCCTTAATTGAGAAACCGTGTAACTCGTCAGGATGTCCTCACCGCACCGTAAAACCGCTCAATAAGTGCAGTGAAAATGCACTCCCACGTTTAAGCGAATGTTCATTGCACTCAGAAGCGTGAGCCGGTACGGACTTGGCAAAAATATCTACACAATTTTGAAACCAATTCTCTCACACATAGGCATCATAATGTTTAACAAGTCGATAAGCAGCTCAGTAACCAGTATTAATAAGATAATTAATTGACGATTGGTAATTTTTTCACTTCCCTAATTGCTAAAATTATTATTGATAAGACTACCGGTCGTTAATTTTTACATTTAATTTAGAAGTTATTTTTCTGGGGCTCTTCATCTTAACGAACTCCAAACTATACCTATACTTATACTAAGTAGTGTAAATACGGCACGAAAATATTTCTCAAACTAAGCGAAATTAATGTGATAATAAATATGAACGTACACCAGAAAGTGAAATATGGTAATAGAATAAAACCAATGAACATCCATACAATGCAATTTATTTGCGCTCACCTATATGAGCCGATTATTGAAGGGACTTCCATTTTATTTTAAGACTAGTTTATAATAACTCTACTACCTATTCTCTGTATTAAATGTTATAGAGCATCCTGGACATTGTACAGGCGGCCTCGAGACTTATGCCGAATGGCAGTTGTACGTGTTGGCACATCGCCAATGTTAGCGTTAAAACAAAAAAATACGTCGCGATTTCGTTTGATTGTGCTGTTGACATCACTATCACATGTGACCTTTGCTTTTGGACAAAAGCTCAAATATTATATGTTTTTACTTGTCAGGTACCTACACATCTAATTGAGTTACTATAGGAATGCGTTATAATAATTATTTCTTAAATCTGATGTTTTTTTCTTATAGTAAATACTGCTCATTGTTAAAATAGGAACTTAGTACATTTACGAGTATAAGACAGCAAGACCCTAATCAACATAATAATACTCTTCAGGTTTGACCATAGACTAATAATTAATAAAATAAGGGACATCCTGTACATCGTCGATATTTTATAATATAAAATCGAAAATAGATAATATAAAATTATCATGTCTAATGACTGACTATCAACAAAATTTGAGTAAAAACTAAAAAAGGGACAATAATCACAAATGTAAATACAACTTCCAAAAACTTTTGGATAATTTCTCAAGAATTAAAAGAAGCTTAAAAATTTTTATTTTTGAAACTTTCCGTCGTTCATCAGTGTCTGAGACTGGACCCAAGATTGCAATAAGTAGTCAAGTTCTAGCTGTTCAACAGCAAAAACTGTTGACAGGACCTTTAACATTTGCATTCATCGGACGTTATTGTAGGACAATGCAACATACGTCAAATAACACTCCTTAGACACTCGGACGCTCGATTGAGTACTTACCTTTATGTACTGGGGTTAGAACGCAAATACATTAAGACGAAAAATTAACAAACCAAATCTACTGCAGGAGCCTGAGCGTATCGTTTTGAGTTTGTTTAATTATTACATAGTAAGTCATGTCACGATAAATACCAATGATTATTGTAAAATGAAATGAATTAACAATACGAGACTCTTTTGAAAGACTCATAAAAGCTATCGGGACGACTGCAGTGAGGGTTTTCTACATGAAAAATATTCCACTGTCACAAAAATATTAACTATCGGGACGAATGCAGGTGAGGTTTTCTAGGTATATAAGAATATTCCACTGACACAAAAATAAAGAGCAAAAGAGTACTTATCTCTACTTTTTGCAATTCTTGCAGCCCAATGGCTTGACAGATTTTAAAGTGGAAGCTGAGGTCGTTATATTTATCTCAGTTTTCAAAGTTACTTAGACAATGTTTTTAATCTAACGTGTGTATTATTTACATTTATTTTAACTAACACTTGTAACGCAATTACAGTTACATCAACAAGACATCATTACTAAATCGTGTATGTAACCAGGCATAATGTGCAAATTTCAAATGATTTGCATCAAGCGTGCTCCGAGTAAGAGTTTCCATGAACTGTTGGTAATCGATTGATTTCGTCACGCAGAAACAATGGGTCGGCCAGCAATGCGGCAATTCCCGGCCTTGGACAAGGCAAGGTCGACCGGAAATATTCAAGTACAAGAGCCCTTCGCGAAAGTAAGGGATCAACGAATCTTGAGTCACTAGTCACTACCGTGATTGGTGCGAACACGGAAAGCTGCAGGGGTCTTAATAAAGCCGATTTTGTGACATGACGGTGCGTGATATCACCGGCGTCCGTTGCAGCGTTTTGTAAAACATTTAAGCAAAAATCCATTGATTGTGTAAAGGGGCCCACTGATTATCAGTCCGCCGGACAATATCGGCTTGTCAGTTAAACACAAATCGCTCGGCGAACTGGTAATCTGTGGGACCCTTTAGATGTGTAAAAAGACAGGTACTTAATCAAAAATTCAATTTCAGAGAGAACAATATAGGTAACAGGCTTCTATTACATTGTGTCTATATTTTGTTCTGGTTACTGGTTCTAATATATTAAATACAGTAAAGACAAATGTATACCTAAATAAGATATGAGCCAAGTACAAGTGCGTCGTAGTTTAATAATTAATAGTCAAAGGAAGTGATGGGAGCCAATTTAGTTCAAAACATTGCCAAGAGATATTTCTACACATCAGAAGGGTCGCCATGTCGCCAATAGCCAAAATTTATCACATACCATCGTAATTTAATTTATCATTGTCCCCACACTGGCTCAGAGCGGGTTGGTAGTTAATCATTTCACATACTTCAATTTTTTTTCGAGAATGAGTTTATTTAATGTGTGTGGCTGGTTTTCTTCAAAATGATTAGTAAATGTAATAAACTGTTTATGTATAACTATGAGATGATAAACACATTATTTGATATTAGATTAATCAAGTAGTAACCACATATTTTTTGTCAAAATAAGGTCATATATACAAACTAAACCAAATTCTAAATTTATGCTACGCATCCCGCCGCGGGAATCCCGCGAAAACTTATATCTCGACTTGATTAAAAGAACCCTATTTAAAGTTTATTAAAGTTACAATATGATTGATCTAATCTAAAGTCTAGATTCTAAAAAAATATCCAACGTTAGTGCGACAGACACGAGCTCGACCAATGAATGATATAGGTAGAATAAATCAACCCTTCACAGTCTCAAAATGGTCAACATCCATTGAAAGTTGCATTTTACCCACAAGAGTGGCAAAGTAATTTATCGCAAAATTTTCAGTTGTTTTGTTCATGTTGGCTGATAGAAATGACTTTTAAGTGATGATTTTGAATGATAAATATTTAATAATGTTCATTTGGATTTCATTTGTAATGTTTAACAGGTATTTTCCTCTCGATGGTATGGTGAAAAATGATGTACCTAGTTCACATTTTGTGTGTGTGGTGAAGAACTATATTACCGAAGTGTTATCGATGGAATAAGAAAGTTTATTATTTGCTCTTACCCCCTAAATGGGCCTAATGTATAATTGTTCAACACAAACCTTTGTATTTTATTTTACGGTGATGTCAATGCAACACAGCTCATCTCATCAAAAACCTAATCCATCTTACCTCATCCCATCTTTTAAATTATTTGAATCAGTGTAGTATGTAATTAGTACCTAAGCAATGCATATATAAACTTGCTTATATGCTTGCCCAATTAGAGCAGAATAAATCATAATCTTCATCGAAGCTGTTGTTTCATTATCGCCGTCCATACATCAGCAGACATCGTAAATTTTATAGCATTTTCGGTGCAGCGGAGTTGGTGTTAACGGAATTGGTAC
Organism: Cydia splendana; assembly: GCF_910591565.1. Taxonomy (NCBI): domain Eukaryota; kingdom Metazoa; phylum Arthropoda; class Insecta; order Lepidoptera; family Tortricidae; genus Cydia; species Cydia splendana. Next base: position 29,771,574 of record NC_085960.1, on the reverse strand, counting down.
AAACAATTTCAACCCTAATAATTAATTAGCGTTAATTACGTTAATATTAGCCTCAATTTATCATTTCAGTTGGAATTATCTATACCAATTTCTGATGATATCTATACCAAAATGTACTATGTCTGTACATCAGCATGTCAAACCTGAATTAGCCGTAGGTTTTCTCTACCTAACCCTTTTTATTTACTCATAATGATTAGCGTGAATGCACAGAACATACCAACTTTCAGCATAATTAATTTACTTATTAATGCCTTAAACGGAAATCTAATGAATATGAAAAGCACATACGTACAATAATGTATGGCATACTTGCTTGCACATTTCTACATGCGATTGCGGTTCGACACGCGACGTTATGTGATAGTTTTATGCTGCATCCCCATTTGAGCAACGTCATATTCAGTTAGGCTCGGATATTTCGCACTTCAAATGTTTTGTCAGGAGATTATCTTACCTATAAGTACATATTGTAATTAGCTATAGCTGCGAGATTTGACCTATACCTACGTTGCTTAGCACCGCACCTATGGTTGTTTTGAGAGTGCTCAAATAGTGATGTAACTATGACTTATTTAACTGCTATAACCTACGCAATGAAATCAGTAATAAAATACTTCTTTATGGTCAAATATGGCATAATTACAGCTATTTCGTAGATTGCAATAACATATTCACGCAACTCAATGCGGTTATGATTTCCGGGAACTACAATTTCGTTATCATTTTGACAATCATTATTTTCTTCGGTACTTTGGGATACCTACTTCTGAAAGCCAGAGGGGGGTGGGGGGGCTTTGGAATATGTTAACGAAATCGAGTGGTCATTCGCACCTATAAATCTGGTATTGCAAGCAGATTTTAAGCTTACAGTCAAAATTTTCAGTTATCCCAAGGAATCTGTCATTCGGAAAACTCTACCCCCTTAATCATAAGCGCGCTACAAACCTTAATTAGCTAATAATCGTTTATTCTTATCTGTCATTTTGACTTATATATTTGTAAGAAAGGGATAAAACATAATTTAACTAAATCAGGCCCGTAAAGTTTTATGAATAAGGGGGTACCCCCTTTCTTTTTTCGTTAATCTTTAACCGCTCTATCAAACTGCTGTTTGCAGTCGCCAAACACAAACTCACCTCGTCCGTCCACAAACATTTGTAAAGGTCACCACACTGTTTCATAACTCACAACACGCCATGGTCTTCGCCACATTCAAACACCACATCACTAACACTCATGTTGCGCCAACGTTGGTCCCAACTCGTGTAAATCCAGAACGGCGCGTGCGTTGCCGCGGCCGACGCGTGAGCAACTGCCGTGCGATATTCCAATTTCAAACGAATGGACTTCATCAGCTGAAAACTTGTGGGTTTATTGAGATGTCCAGTTCTGGGAGCATAGTTGTGTTCAATTGGGGGGAAAATGCGCATTCTTGAAGCGTAATGGTTGATTGATAAAAGAAATGCGTTTTACTACAAGAGTTCTCAGTTTGAGTTCGTTGTGCGATTGCGGTACGAGTCTACTTGAAATCAACATCACTCGGATTTAAGTTTTCGTATTGATCCAAATATGTACGATAAATAAAATTGCAAAATATCGGCACAATAATAATATCCAACACATTCAAATATTTCTGCGACATTTTGAATGACACGCTATTTAAGATATTGTATTACAGTTGGTAATTTTTACAGTTTTTATATTGACAATGAATGTAGCATTTCCTTCAACACCAATTTAATTAACTTAAACTGTGAAAACAGTGAAAACTATTACCTGCACCACGCATGCAGTCGCATGCAAGGCAAATGAAAATGACCGTAATTTACATCTCGTAGCCGCCTCGCCTTTTAGACCAACTACTCCGCCTTTAAATTCAGGACTCTACTGCAATGAAAAAAAAGTTTATTTTGTGCCAGTAAAAGTAAAAACAAGTGCACTCATAAGCGTAACTTTTCCCTTTTGAACTTGGTTCAATGTACTGTTTGCGATGAGGAAAGTTTAGGACGGGTATGACAAGTGTCCAGCTACTGTATTGCCATCAGTTACCGCTTACCGCGTGCGGGCGTTCCCCCAAGAAACCATTATAGGTCTGACCTCAAAATACGCACACTTTGTATAGATCAGGAGGTCTCGCCAAGATAAGCAATGTGAATACCAACCGAGGGTTTAAACCGAAGTCAATGTAATCACTATGAAACTCGTATGGAGGTATAATGTCAGCTACGGCACGGTAAGACTCCGGAACTTGTAAGGCTAGACGCTTGTTTTTCCAGCTTTCTTACTGTCTTTCCCTTTCAGGGCGTGTTATGTGTGCTTTAGCTAGTCGCTGTTTATAGACTAAATGAATGGGGTTTTCTAGATAAGGAAATAATTAGAAAAATAAATGGGTACCTACAGTTTCTACGATCAACTTGATCAACTTTTAGATTCTAAGCTTTTATGGGAACAGCATTGATAAATTAAATTATAAAAGAGACATTTATATAATTTATGGCAAAGACAGTCTCGAAAAGTTAAAGCTTTATCACTGCCATATATCTTTGGTACATGTGGAATAGAGGCGCATTATTGTTTCTTCGTTTTGATACTCTTGGTCGACATTCGAGCGATCAGTAATTACGCCGTAAAACGTAACAACCAACTACACATTTATTTTATTGCGAATGAAAGTAGGCATTGCGCAACATACCATGAATGCTTGAATCGTAAGAAATTAAGATTTTAAACGAATATTTCGGGTAAAAATGATATTGTTTTTGCGAAATGTGTTTGCAACTGCTTTGGTAGCAAGTCTAGTAAATGTATCTAATACTACATCAACAAGGTATTGGTTAAATGAACGACAGTAGTGCCGCTGTTTGTTTAATAATTAAATATGTATATGACAATAAATTCAATATTATCTCAACATGATCTCAACCCTGTTAATCTTAGTCAAGACATACGGCCCGATTTGAATAATGCTTATAATGGCTCCTCTACACGATGGGCCAGCGCCGGCCACTCCAAGGGACGCAGCCATGCGGTAGAATGAGATAGCAATATCACTTGCTCCCTCTAACGCATAAATGGAGGAGCCATAAGATGTCACACCGACCGATATGATACTGATCTGTCAGTGACAAAAGTGACGTTTTTGCTTTTATCTATTGCTGAAAATTTGCTGCAGTTGGACCTTTGGGGTATTATGTTGTTAATAAACCACAACACAACGAGGAACAGGACTCAAAAACCTCGTACCCAAGAAATGTTTGACTACTTGTCAAACTTGACCTTAAACAGTTTATATTGTAACACAGGCCCCAAACCGTCTGCTTAACGCTAGTTTTCATTTACTAAATTCAGTGAAACGCCAAACCAATTTACCCCTTATCTTACTTATAACAAGATACATTTTCGCGCGACCAGATCAGGTAGGTATATACCAACTTATTCAGCAAGCGCTCCTTATCGCGTGTCACTAATAAGGCGTTGTGTGTGACAATTAGTCCCGTACCGGATACTACGTGACAAAAAGCGCGAGCATCCGCTAGTTACGCGGTCGTTAACAATAGGACATAACTCTCCACCACGCGGGCCCATTTTATCTGCGGCCTGGCTATTCGCTCTTGCGGATCTTTCGTGCTTCATGGCTTCCTACAAATCTCTTAATCCTTTAATTAAGTTGCCGTTATTGTACAATATGAAACTGGTCGATTGTCCACTTTAAATTAAATGTCTGTCATTTACATTTGGAAAATCAACAATTCTACGTTTTAAGTCCCAAAACAAGCCACAACGTTGCTAAAACTGGTATTAAAACCAATCAAATTTGCCTCAGAACCTTAGTCCGGGAATCTAATGAGTACCTACTGTATCTTTAGATTAGTGGGCATGAAACTGCAAAAATCCGAAGGAACTCATGTGCAGACTACTTTCTTTACACGTGTACTTACAGTAAGTACTGTTCTAATCCACTCGCGCGCAACCAAGCGCGCCGCCTGGCATTGATAACACGGCTAAACCCAAAAGCGGCGTGATTAATGACGTGACGCGGTAATACTTTGTATAGACATAATTGGGCAGGTTAATAAACTTTAACGCGCATGATAACGTCACTATGGTAAAGTGACGTTTCAACTTATAAAAGTTATAAATCAGTTAAGGAATTTATTACTTTTATGAGTTTTATGACATGGGAATTGGATTTATATCAATTTAATTATAATATTTTTAATTATATTTTGTCGGGAGTTGTAAATTTGTAAGGTTATTGTGCCATGTTCCCATCATAAAATGTACTCCATCATTTAAAGCCTGACAGCTAAACTTCTCTATGCAAATGTTTAGAAACCGAATAAAGTCAATGGCCCATTGTATGGAGATCAAAAGCTACTGAATCGTTCCCATGCAGATAATCTAGACTAGGTCTACCTTTATCGTTCAGGGTTTTCGGAAGTCCGCACGGTAAATTTTTGAGGCTGAGATCTTCAATCATCCAAAAAAGTATTCCATGTAATAAGCCTGTTAGACTATAGACGAAGTAGGAATTAACCTGGGATCTGAACATAATACTTAAACGGCCTAAACAGGCAATATATGTATTGGAATCCGACAATCAATCCTAATGGCGCACTGTGATATGCGATGCGATGAAGATTAGGAATTACATATTTGTATTTGTACCACGAGACATTTAGTAACGAGATAGTTAGTGAATTCCAAGTTCAACATGCCACTGCGAATTTCCATCCAATCACAGCGATGCGATTTACGTCTTTATGCTCACCCAAATAAAGAGATTACTCGAGCCAAAGAAACTCATGTATTTCCTTTTCAAGCTATAGATTTGTATCTCGCGTGTCAGGAATTGCGAGTAGGTACACTTATCTTTTTGTATCTAGTAAACTTCTCATTACACGGAATTCCGTTGATGTTTTACATCCATAATCATTAACCATTAGGCACATTCCCGATATATCGGCAAAGAGTTGACGCGTTAGTAGGAGTGGCTTACTGAGTAATATATATTATATCGAATGAACGATGTTTTTCATTCAGTTCGGACTTATTACAAGCGGACTTTTGACGAAATATAGAGTCTGGCTAGCCAAATTTTGTTGACAGATATTTCCTTGTTGCATCACCAATTGTCTATGCTTTTAAAAAAAGTTCAAAGTCTCTTGTCAATTTATGTCATTCATTCAAATTGTTCGCGGTTTATAAGGGCGTTTATTTTAAATAATATTAATAATTACTATATCGAGTGACATCCGCAACCTATTATTTAAGCTCGTAAATAATTACGACAATGTGCGAAGTCGACGTGAAGCGTTTTATAACGAAAAACTGCAATGTTTACAAGTCGGAAACAATTTCGTAGGTTGGTGCTCTATTAATATTTTGATACTTTAAGTACTAGTTCTAAACTTCTAACATTTCCCTATAACTTTGATTAAGTATGTCAATTTATTAATACCTGAATTTCATAAACAGGACAAGTGTGTAAAAAAAAACGGATAAACTAGAAGTTCTGGAAAATATCAATAAAATCAAAACATTGGAACGTAATCATATGTGTTTGTCGTTGACTATACTTTACATAGTGGTAGAAATTAATGTGAGCTGACTTTGAGTGCAGTCAACGTATATTTAACTTATTTCCTTAGGTACCTTACGTGTGCACAGAAAATAAAAAATATTTTCTAGTATCAAAACTATAATTCCTACTACACACAGTGTGACCAGCCCAAGATTTTTTGAATTTCCCGCCAAAACTTTGGGTAATATTTCAGTAGCCAGACTCTACATTATTTATTAAGTAAGTTGACGCAGCCTGTGTTGCTGATCACAAACTATGGTTTCTTCATTTTTGTCATTTGAAATAAAGATTCTAAGTCGGTATTACATGTATCATGATTCATGTTATACTCGTACGTGATAGGTACAAGTTCGTCTATAGAACAGTGAAAATTAAATGTCGTCAACTATAACAAAGTATTTTTATTTAATTGTGTACAAATAGCAAAAAGATTGTAGCTATTCAGAGGACTTTTTTTTATCAAAAGCTTTTTTGGACGAAAATTTAAGTTTCATAAACAAAACTGATGAGTAACCGAAGTTTCATACAGTTTAAAAGTCTAATCAAGTTCAGACATCCATTGGCTGCTTATCAAAACAGCCATAAACCTTAATGTTTGTACGTTATAGTGGTTCCAATGACTACTACTCCTTGTCGAACTCAAGCAAGGCTTTATAGCCTCTGTTCAGCATTCTAGGCGTTCCTGCATACGTGAGCGCAATGGTTTATGTTTAATTATCAGCATTGTCAACATCAACATGTTAGATTTATAGTGTAGTGGCGAGAATCACTATAGTTAAGATTCTAGTAGGTATTGCTTACAAAGAAGCCTTCGGATTCTAAATATGTCTTACGATAACACCTCCTAAAACCAAAGGTCAGAAGCAATGACTTAAAATAAAACTAAACTGCAGATGTAGGTCGAACCAACGTCTAAATCTATTTCAATCAGTAGTTGCTGATTGTAATTTATTTTAAATGTCTATATTCCTGCAATGTTATCAGGACATTAATAGAATTGACAATTAAACTCAATGCGAATTTAACTACAAATTATAGCCACCATTGAAGAGCTAGTATAACCTATAATGCTTCCTCAGATTCCCGCTCGACCCACATACCCACTTGCAAGTTATTAAAGGAAGATGAATCATTCTGTAGGTATCAGTTGACAAGTCAAATGTCACTTTCGAGTTATCCAACATTTGGCGCGCACCTGAGTGCAAACTGAAAATACCACACAAATAATAGAACGTACCTACTTCGCAACGAGCGTGGGACGGGGCAGTAATAAAATAACCTAATGGCTAAATATAAAGGTAGTTAACTGGAAACTTTCCCGGCTCAACTAATAATATCCGACCAGATTTCAGTTAGCCTTGGGACGGCTAAAAGTAATAAATAAGTAGGTACTAAAACTGAATTAGCAACAAATATAAAAACATTGATAACATGTTTATAAACGTCTACTCATTTAGGCAAAGAAAAGACAATATTATAATAAGTCTTGTGATATAAATTTGAGTATCAGCAAGTATGTATTCGTTATTTTTAAAGAATGAATTATTAAACATTCACAGAATGAAAGATGTAATATACCTCTGGATCTTTTATATAAATGTTTGTAATCTTATCTTACTAACGGTGAGGTTATCCCTATCAATTTAAATTCAAAGACCATTGAAAATGCCGGAAGAGCTTCTATTCTAAAAGTATCAATAGTGCCAGACATTGTAGCATTGACTAAGAACTTATTTTTGGCTAATCTACTACGAAAACACCAATAAACAGTATACTCTATCTCTTCAGAAACAGCGCTAGGAACTACAGTAGTTTACAAGTAGTATATTTAACCAAACACGCTTTCTAAATGACTAGCAGTTGAAAGTCATCATATAGGTCATGTTATCACCACAGAATCTCGTCTTGTTATTTTAGCGACGACATAGCCGAGCCACGCCGAATATTCTCCTTGCATGCCTACTGCAAGTAAATCAAACCCTTAAACAATCCACTGTAGCCTTGACATCTGGATCGAAATTATGTATTCTTAATCGGAGTCCGCAGTTATACTGGATACTGTAAGAGTTCAACTCGCCTGCGCTATGTGAGCAATCGGAATCCCCCAGTTTCCACTGAACTGTATCAACGCTAATCTATTTCTTTATTTTTAACCGAAAGTTACATCATAAAGCTTAGAGCAAACTGCTTTATTTATTGCGTCTATTGGCATCATTCCCCGCTTTATCGTCCACTGGAGAATTGATGACTATAGTCTTCTGTTTCCGCCTTCGCGAAAGAGTTTGGACTATTCGTTTATTGTCTTTGGGAACCATGTTTGTAATCTGTGAAACTGTTACTCTATACTGTTCTCTTTTAAAATTATTTCATATTCAATTTACTACGATGTTTGGTCTGTTTAATACTTTTGGTTATTTCATTCATGTTCTATCCGTTGTACATATTTAGTCCTCACATCTAGAGTAAACTACCTATGTACTATGTTTCAATCTAAGTAAAGATCTCGTTTGTTTAGCTGTTTTTTAAGCATAACTGTATGGTTGTAAACTTAATGGATTTTCAGTGATACCTATCACCTATCCGCAGTGGATTATTTATAAGATGCCTCAACCTGTGGAAGCCTGTGCCCACCAGTGGAATATATAAGGGGCTAAACATCATTTCAGAATGATGTACTTCCTTTTCGTTATAAAGTTAAGACTTTCTTAGACTTATGAAGCAATCCCCTAAACACCTAGGTCTAAAATAAACGCTAACCAGTAATTTACAATTTACAAAGTTCGCACATTAATAATACGCACCGACTACACCAGCGGATGTGTACGAATACCTAACACGAATGGCCTCGTCGGGCCCGTAACTCAGCCCCCTCAAAACTGAATTAAGGAAACTGGTGTAAACAATACCAGCGAACACGGAGTGCGATTGATCCAAATTAGAACTCATAACATGCGGTTCTTAGGAATTTGCTTTAATTCTAATGTCGGAGTCTCGTGAAAGAAAACAGATTATTACTCAGCGCTAACATAGTAAATTTCTCCCGTAGTAGTCACAAATCCCTAACAATTAAATAAGAAGCAGGCCGGACATATAATGCAAAACCACACGAGCTAGAATTACCACACCAATACCATAGTCGGATAGAGTTGAGTGTCGGGGCAGACCCCGAAGGGGATGCCGGGTCGGTCTTGATTTGACACTTTTAGTTCGGTCCAAATGTTGGCCCTAACTAAAAGTGAAAGGCCTTTTTACCCAGCAGTGGGACAATCTGGGCTAATACAAAAATTATCCTGAGTTTTCGGAATTTTTGTTTACTAGATTAGTGAACTGCATTTTAGGACACTAAAAGACATTGCATTTATTTTAACTTTTTAAACAGCAACGCTGTTCAAGATTTGAAAACACACAACAGATGAACGGTACCGAAACAATAAGACTTCCACAAGAAAAGGACCACCCTACCGTCGACAATATACAAATGCAGAGCTTCATCATAACAGCAAAGCTATTTGTAATAACTGCACATCTAAACCGGGGCGCCCATCAACTTACATGACTGGACATGTGGCAAAGAAAGCAAAACGCCGGGGCTAAACGATGTTGACATTATAGCATCATTCATAGTTAATGACAGGTTAAGGCGCATGTCGGTTACTGATCTAGAACATAGATGTATTTTAAGTAGAGATTTATGCGTCACCTTTATGATTCAAACTTATCGTGGTATTCAGAATTAAGTACCTGACGTGACGTTAGTCTTCTATGAAAATTAGGTACACTATGTTAGGGCGGAATTTATTTATTGTCGTTCTACTTTTCTCATTATTTATTCAAGAAAATGTCTGAACTGAACAATATGATCATCGGATAAGTACATATGTACCTAACGTACCTATTTTCATTTCTAAACCTATTGAGACTTCGTGAATAACTAAATGTAACATTGGTGGTGAATAACTATATTATCTCAAAAGAAACTACATTTTAAATAGCTAGGCTTTTTTTTTTTCAATTTTATTTGAGTTTTTCTGTCTTATGGTAAATTCCAAGCGGTTTATTTAAATGTTCTAAGAAAAGCGGAGAACTTTAACAGGCCATACGCTACGCGCTGCCAAGAAAGATTATTTATGAGCTTCAAAGTCCCGCAAAAAGCTCCTGAACGCCGTAAAACGCTTCAAGTTCATCCCAGACAATTAAGTCTAATGTCAGCCAAAAAAGGAAGAGACCCGTTTCCGATACAAAAACCCTTCAGTTTCCTCGCTTTCGTGGAACTAATGAAAGGTACGCAAATAGCGGACGGACGGACGGACGGACGGACGGACGGAACCGCGCGTCGACGCCCAGTGATGGATCAGTCGCTGATTAGACGCACTGTGCTGCACTTTTTTAACTAAGTTATATTTAAACAATAAGTCTAAATGTGGAGCGTCGCCTAATTCCGGTATTAAAGGATGTGTCTTCATCAGTGCTTTTACATTCATATTCAGATTATAATTTTCAATTTGCCTATCACCAATTTGCATCACCTAATGGGCCCTACGGAAGACCCGCGATGGCCGTATAGTTAGCGTTATGCTGAATTGGGTCCATTTCGTGATGCACACTTAACGATTTGTTCTTTTCTGGCTGTTGTTGTCTGTACATATTCATACATGTTTTGTGATCGTCATGAATACATGTACATATTTTATCTTTATCTTTTATCTTATCTTTATCTAGCGCTAAGTGCAGGCCACTATATACCACTGGTAATTGGTTGCTGTATGTACATATAGTTCGTTTTTTTTAGCATTAAAAAAAAGGTAAACAATCTTGATATGTCTTTTAATGGAAAAACACGTTTTAAAAATAAGTCGCGGCAAATATGTAACAATTATGAATCCAATACGATCATTTATATTCTTCTGTTTTCTTAAGTAATAGTTACTGATTTTTAATAAGCGTTTTTCAATTAAAAGACATTCAAGATCGCTTACCTTCTTTCTAATGGTAAAAAAAACGAACTATAGACGTAGAGAATGGAGACACATGGAGATACTCGTAGAACTATACCAAAATTAAAACAGATCACTTTGTATGGGCATTTATATTCTGTGACGAAAACCAAAAAAGAGGTTGACTTGACAACTGACATTGACAAAAAAACCGTGTAACACCGAATGCGTGATCTTTAAACCAACTCACGACAGCGACTTAATCGCATTCTGAATTGAACCTTATCCTATTGTTTTTAAGCTACATGTTACAGTGTCGTGTAAAGATGCAGGTCGCGTAATGAAATTGGTGGTTTGCAACGGTTTAATCTACTTATGAGCGAAAAAAGGTTTCGAATCATTTGAATTTTAAATTAAAATGCAGGTGACCTTTTTACACACTAATAGGGAGTAGTGAAATTTGCTCTTTCGTCTGTATACACTGACAAAAGAGTAAATACATAGATCTCGACAGGAAAGAGCACACTGGGGCAATAATAACTGAAATGGTCTATGGTCACGTTGTAACTACTCAACAGACAACTGGCATCAGCTGCTGATCTGGGAGCCTAGACAAGATGACAATCGTTGATAGAAAACTTGAATTAAAACTTAAATAATTTATGGAAATTGGAAATTAGTCACGTGGCTTTTTGTAGCTGTCATCCCGATATATTTTTTCTTTTCGTTTGGCGTTTGTAGATGTACGATTGTAATCTTGGCTGGACCACCTAGTGCTTGTAATAAAAAAATCAAAACAAAAATCTGAGATTTATATGCTCCGGCTCACTACTAAAAGAAGGTAAAAGAAAGGACAACATTATTAGTGAGTTTTAGGCTTCATTTTCAGACCAATGTATTACTATGATAACTACAAATGATTCTAATTTTATAAAATTACACTCGCATTGCAGTGATCTCATAAGAATGACTAAGCTGCATAATCTAGCTTTTATTTCCATCATCACTCTAATTGGTCATGAATCCCCACAATTATCCGTACAGCGCCATCTATCCACGTCAATTAGTACACGAACAACATTCGTGACTAAGTTGACTACACTCGAGAGAAAACAATACTTATTACTCAACCCGGATTAAAACGATCGAATGAGTTAATCCGCTAAAATAGTAAAGCCGGTATATCATCAGTCAAATTGTATATGTACCTACATATTTTTATACCCTGTGGTCGCGTCCCACTTCTGAAATATAAGGCCCTCCCCCTCCCATATAACACGTGTATAAACGTATAAAATAGCTACTGATGAAAAACAAAAGATAACAATCATGAATTATTAAGAATTTATAAAATTATGATTTCGTTGGTTGCCGTAAACATATGACGATCAAGTTAAATAAAGTTTACGTGTTTATTGGTTTCATCACGTTTGTTAAAGTTTTAAAATTGACACGATTTTGAAGCATAACATTTATATTTACATTTAGGGTAAGTAATTAATTCCAAATTAATTTTCACCTGAGTAATTGAGACTATACATCTATAAACAGCCTAAGCTTTATAAATAATTGTATCCTTTCTACATTTCTTAAACATTCCTGCTTAAAAAAGAACTTTACAAAATATAAATTTATTCCTAGTTTTACTATTTCAGGAATAAATTATTGTCATTTTTGAAAATACTAATATAACTTCATATGTAGGCATTTGTTTTTATTGCATATATTTATATTATTAGAGTACGTTACAGCATTATATCGAATTAAGCTAACAATTCAATAAATAGTCAGTAATATCGCGTTTGTGCCTGGTTTCTCACAACCCACATAAAAAATGTTTTATTACCGTTCGAATAGTTTACATTTCGAAGTTAACCATCAATACTTTCCTAGGACAAGACGATCGATTGAGACAGGCTCATTATGTTTTACGAGAGCAGATTGGGGTAAATAACGTCTTTATTATACACAATGTTCATTCCGGGAGACTGTAGAATGATTCATAGGTTTAAAAAAGAAATCTTGCTTTAGAATTTCGATAGTGAACCACAAAAAGGAGAAAAACGATGTAATAATAGATTGTATATCCACTCACTTGCTTTTGGTAACTGTAGCTACCAGCTGTCACCCTTATTTTATTATAATAATAGAGGTCACTGAAAAATATCAAGCATGTGAGTGGATATGTGCCCAATGCAAGCTAATAAATAATTACGGCCCCATTCGAACTTTAAGATACGTCAGTTAATAGATCTAGAAACGATATGGATTAGATATGTCAGTGTCAAATGTGACGTTTCTTCAAACAAAAACGTCACTTTTGACACTGACACATCTAATCCATATCGTTTCTAGATATATTAATTGACGTACGTATCTTAAAGTTCAAATCGGACAGTTAATGTCATGGTTGTACAGTCACCTGCAATAATATGTTACGCAACGAAGGCCGCAAAAATATCTGACACGATCTTATTTGTAGGGTCATAAGAGCGTGTCACATATTTTTGCGGCCTTCGAAGCGTAACATATTATTGCAGGTGACTGTACACATAGCTTACACGTATCATAGAGTTTTAAAAAGTGAATATTTTTGAAAAAATATAGAAATACGCAAGTTTAAAATTGTAAATGGTGGACGCCATTTTTAAACGTCGGCAAAGCGAGTCGCGAATGGTAACATTGCAAAAATACACGTTATCAGCAGGATACGAATAACGCGAGTCTAATGGGGGCCACTCGAGAATCTTTGATAACCCGCATCTGGCCACTCGTGCGCATACAGTGATGTATGGCACGCTTTCATGTTCAAATACCAAATTGTACGGAAATTCAAGTATCCATTTCAGACTTTGTAGTACTCTACACTCGTAGTTGGGATTTGACGTGGTTGCAACGAGGGAGAGGATCGGCGAAAGAATCAATCGACATATAAGCACAGGCATGGTGAAGTAATAAAATAGGGTACCTACCTAAAATGTGTAGTAATAGAGACAGACATGTTATAATTATGCTGTATGGGACCCAATACATTCCATGACTCTTCTCTTTCCGAACAGACTACAAGAAAAGGGGTGATTACATTAAGATTTTTCTATTTTATCTGTACCCATTTTAAGGCTGTTAACTAATCATCTTGAATCCTATCAGGTAGACCCAGAGAGGCTCTACCGCGAAAATCGAGAATCGAAATTTCGTTTTATCTGCATCTCCATCGCTCGAATATGCAAGAGTGATAGAGCGGCAGATAATGAAATTTCGATCTTCTTGGTAGACCCTTAAGTTATTTTGGATTTCCTATATACGCGGGCAGATTAAATATTGACATATTCTCAAGGTTGTACTTACCAAGTTTACTGCCCCGCGTTCAATGTCAATGTGGTAATAATATTTGTATGTAAACATTGAAGCTTAACTGCCGAACCCGTAATTTTAAAGCGGATATACAAAGTTTTGATGCTTCATAACATACAACATAACTAAAATGTAAATAATTTGATTTATTACATTATTAAATAGTTTATCGAATCTTTCATAATTTGCAATGAATAAATTCTGTCAGTATCAATAAACCATAGACTATTACTGTCGTTTAAAAAATAATCATGTTGCTCAATACATCGCAGAGGATATTTCTATATCTGTTTTTTCTTGACCTCCAATCAGGTCTACTGAAATACCGAAGCAGATTTTTTCTTGACAAAACACATACTTACATTTCTTTCTGACATACCTTTCTGACTAAGCAAACATCAGTGACGTAGCAAAACCATTGTTGGTGGACCTTACCTGTAACAAAAAAGTCAAATAATTATTGAAAGCCAATGAACAAGTTGGAACTGAAGCAAAACATAGATAACGTATTAGACTTATTATAACAATAGCTCATGCCATCCCGGGCCCCTATTTCACCAACGTGACAGGTCCGGCAATTGTCGACATCACTGTTACTGACGTCACAGGCCTCCATAGGCTACGGTACGCACGTCCATCAGACGGGCGGTGTGGTTGTTTGCCACCAACATGTTAATTTAAAAAAAAACTCCACTATATCGCCAGTTAATAAGTACTTATTTTGCGAAGCTAATGACAATTGTCACAAGAAATACGACAATTGTCACGAAATTCCGACACAGAACTCATTTGCTGTCAAGAATTACCGAAAGTTCTTTGAAATCTTGTGACAATTGTCATCATTATCATCATAACATCGCAAGAGAAATGCCTGTTTTTTGCCGATATAATAAAGTTTTTTTTAAATAATACAATGATGGTGACAAACAGGAATACGGCCCATGGATGCCTGTGACGTCAGCAACAATGAGACTTGTCGAATTGTCGCACCTGTCACGTTGGTGAAATAGGGGCCATCACATATACGGGTACAGTTTTAAATAACAACGATGTTACCACAAAGTCAAATCTTTCTAGCACACGCCACGATACACGAGTTGTCAGTAAACCTGAACGTGAACATGGTCTCAGAGACCTCGCGCAGTTCATATTTGAACACGGCCGTTCCGACAGCCTAGCCAATTGTTTGGAAAGCCGTACTCGCAACGGCTAATAAAAGCATCACAGTTTTTTTAGAACTAGGGTTCAATAGACTTATTATAACAATAGCTCATGCCATCCTGATCACATATACGGGTACAGTTTTAAATAACAACGATGTTACCACAAAGTCAAGTCCTTCTAGCACACGCCACGATAGGTACACGAGTTGTCAGTAAATACCTGAACATGGCCTCAGAGACCTCGCGCAGTTCATATTTGAACACTTATTTGAAAAGCGGTGCTCGCCACGGCTAATAAATCTTAATATAGCATTGTTTGAATGTTCACATTGTCTCCGTTGATGTTCCGTCTTCAATGACGTCGCGGTACGAAAGTAACCTCTGATTTGACGGCTGGAGGCTGTTTTTAGTACATTTTTGAAGTCAAGACAATGACCATATATTTAAGTACTTATAGTCTGTCAATCCATTTCCGTCAGCAGAAAAAAGCGGCATATTTAAATAATGTAGGCGCGAAGGGTAATCGTCCCATAGAAAATTTGGATTTTGCGCCTTTTCCTACTGACAAAGTTGTTTGACCGTCTATATTGAGATTTGCATGTAGGCAGAAAATGCTCCGTTACATTAGAGAAAACGTTGAAGAATGTGCCTAAATACCTATGTCAAAATTAGTGAGCTGCGAGCCTCCAAGATTCCGCAATAGGCTGTGCGCCAGGGTTTCCTGTTTCACTTCGAGTCCCCCTACGTGACTAAACTTGCCTTCTTTCAATTTGGTAATTAATATTGCTAAGCTTTTCGCGTCTTGCCTTCCTCTCTGTAACTCTTATTGTAGACCAAACAATTGCAAGAGATCTTTCCTCTCAGTCAATCGAAATCGATTACCGTTTAGTACTTTTGTTATGAATGATTACAATCTTTTATACGGGTATCAACACAATAGCCATCTTTTGTATGGCTATGATAATTATCTTTTCAACATTTTGCATGCCGATCAAACGAGCTAATAGACACAAACTGACCACTTGACCAGTCTTGCATAACGACGGGTCTGGTTGACCTACTGTTTGTCCCGCGTGTATTGCAAAACATAGTGATTGACATTTGCACGTACATATACACTAGCTAGACGTTCGACAAATTATCGGTTAAACTGTTCCGGTCTTTGTAAATTACTTTGAAAACTTTACCGTTTTTAGGGTTCCATATCAGAATTCTTTTACGGTTCTACCGTCTGTCTGACTTTTAAAGTTATTGTTGACATTTTGATACATGCATCGTTATCAGTCTGATTAATAATAAAAATTGTAAATATATTATTTTGGAGGAACGGCAGAAGGATAGGAGAACAAAAATAAAATTTGTCATCGAGTGAGACTCGACGCAGAAATGTTGGGAACTACGGCATTACACGCTTTTTTTGTAGTAGTATTAGCATTTTATATTTTGTACTAGTTTATATTATATAGTATTATTCCAAGCTTAACAACGTAACGGCTTAATAAAACAATATGGCTAATACAGTGTACCAACGTACGATGATTGTAATATTAGTTCTAATGACAGTGCGTAGGGCTGATATATGTTATCTGTGACTCTTAGCTTTTGCCTGTCAACTTGCGGCTAAATGAGAAACCTCTTTGTAAAACGAATATTAATTATAAACCTGTCAAGAAGAACATCGTCTTTATATTTAAAAGCAGCATAATAATCCCCAGAAGAGGCTCACAGGGTGGGCTTTCAATTCAGAAGCCGGGATATGTTGGAGCAGGTTGCTTTGAAACCGACGCCCGCTAGTTGGAAAAGACGCTATTTCTATAAATTGGGAGCCAGAGGTCTGATAATTCCAATTATTTTCATCTGTTTTCACCGTGTTTTGGCAGTCAGAGAAGTGATTACTCACTAACAAATCTGGGAGTTGGAGAGAGTAATATCCGTTTAAGAAAAACTAACCTATTTGAACAAACTTTACACTACTTACTGACGTCCACATAATAAAAGAATAAGATAACATAGCGTGTTTTGTGTCGTGAATGTACTAACAAGAGCATGTTTCATGTGTTTGTTTAGCTTTTGTTCGTGTGCGTAATTTCTTTTTTTTGGTTATTGAAATTCTTACAGTAATAGCTGTAATAGTACCAAGCGATTAATAGTATGTGTTTGGCTTCTCGTGAGCGTATTGATTGTGAATGGAAATCAGTTTTAAGGAAATTCTGGTACATAATTGTTACTTTTGAATTTCACTCTGAATTACTGGTTGTAACTATCATGTTATGTGTATGTGGATTTGTTTTCATATTGTCAGTTTAAACAGTAAAAGTGAAAAATGGGAAGATTCCATGGTTGTAGTAGAAAGTGTGACAGAAAAAGTAAGGAAAAGTCAAGTGCAAGGCAAGGTAGTATTATATCAAATATCAGTATGCTCCATAATATAGACAAGTGAGTAGTAGGTCTCTGGATATGGATTGTTGTAATAGTCATTCATCTCATTCACATAGATGGTAGCGAGGCCTGCCATCAGATATTTTCACATGGCATAGAAAATTATTATCATGATAAAATGGCATTAGGTAATAAGTGAGATAAAAATAAGAACAAGAATAAATTTTATTATCAATAAAAACACACAACAGAATATGTCAGGGGTCTTCAGGTCTCCACACTAGGCTACGCCTGTATCGAGGGGAACCAGTTACAGTTAAAATGATTGAACTAGTTACACAATAAAGTTACAATTACAAATAACAAACTTAAAGTGAAGCACGAAGCTGCTATGTGATATGCAAGAAACGATTTCAATTTCAATTTCACTTAAATACAAGTGAGAGAAAATATACAATCTTATTGCAAGGTATGGAAACTAAACTTAAAGTATTTTAACTACAATATCTTCTGTCTCGGCATAAGTAAGTGAATGTAAAAATTTAAATAAGAGTATTTTAGCTTCTATAATGGTAAATATTTAAGGTTGCAGTGTTTAAGCAAAGCGTTGTAAGTAGTCACTCTGACTCTTTCCCCAAAACGTTTCCCAAAGGCGGAACGGACTTCTGGAATTGGTAAGTTAAAGATGTGTTTATTAATTAAAGAATTATAGCAAGACAACAATTTTGAGAATTTGTGTGTGTGTAAAGAGATTGCCATTAAAAATTGCTGACATACAGTTAAGACCTTGGCTTTGGCGTAGAGATCTATGGTTGGAAATCAAAAGGGTTTTTTAAGCATCACTTTTAAAACAGAGCGTTCAGCCCTTTCAATTTCCAGCATAGAGGTATTTTTGCCGCACTTCCCGAAACTGTGATGCAGTAGCTAATCACAGACCGACAGAGCGCGGTGTAAACGAATTTAAGCACAGAATCATCGGCAGTGTTACGAAGCTTTTTAAAAATAAATATGGATTTTCTTATTCTAGCAGAGAGTTTGTGAATGTGGTTTTTGAAATTCAGTTTTTCATCTACTAATAGACCAAGATATTTTATTACATCAGTATTCTGTATTGAATCACAGTTACAGGAGTTAGAAATAGGGTAGTCTGTGCATGAATGGAATTTTATAATGGGGTGAAAAGTAAGCACTTAAATGTCAAAAACACTTTGGTCACTGAATAATTAATAGTACTACCGTACAGAAAGGAAACTTCCTACAAAACCGAAGTTTGACAGTGGTTCAGGGTCGAATCATGCCGTCCCTTTCTAATATATGGCACTATCCCTTTCGGCTATTTAGGGTTGTCAAAAAAAAGTGATTATCTTATCTGTGGTCGTGCACGCAAAAGGAAGTCAAGTGGTGCCAACCCTTATAATTGCTCGGAGCAATGCTGAGCCGAGCGGAGCCGAGTCTGACCGAAGTCAGGAGTTTCGCACCCCTGCTTTGGTTCAGAAATCACAAGTTTCGGCAAGTTTATACCACAAATATCACGGGATTCACTATAATAACACTTGTGCATAAAGTTTCTTTGATAATAATTCACTGACGTTGATATTTCTTGATCGAAACATTGTAGTTTTTTTTATATCAAAGTAAAAATGCGAGACGTAATTTTGGATGATGGCGGTAGCAGAGCCACCTAGCGAAAAAAAAGATATTCAGTAAAAAGGCTGGTTCAGGTAACATATAAAAAAAAAAAGGTAATAATTTCAAGTAAATTTATATTAGCAGGGTACAATACTAGGCATAAGTTGATTTTGAAAGCCTGAGCTATCAAGCATCCTGAGAGAAAGAGAGAAAGAGAGAGAGAACTGATGTTTGAAAATTTACACAAGGACCCGGTCAGTCCATGTCACCTTAATAACTTTATTGTGGGGTTTATGCAATTTGTTAGTTAACCATGTAGGTAGGAAAGTAGTGACCATAGAAGTAGACAATGTCAGAATGATAATTAAAGTTTTATTTATTACTGTAGTATGTTATAGAAAGTCGTTAAAATGATTGATGACTTATGTTTGTATGAAATTAGTAAAAATGTTTTCCTGTTCAAGTCCTGTAATGTTTATGTATAGACTGCAGTGTTGTACACGGTTACTCCTGATGGATTATGTACAATAGGGATGTTTCATGTACTTAAAATAAATTATTTCAAACCATGCATGAAATAAAGCACCAGATAATTATTAGAAAAACATAGATAGCAGCTATTTTTAAACACAATTTGTATTTCATAAATCGGATTGAAATATAAAAAGTAGGTGAGTTTACCGTGACGTCACTATATTTGTTTTCATATAAATTCCATACAAAAAAAAATCGTTTTGACAGTTCTAAAAAAAGAAGCTGATTTGACTAGTAGGAATGTAGCCTATTCATTGGGCTCACAAGCTAGTGCAGGCACTTTAGTCGCAGTCAGTTAGCGCCTTATGAAAGTAAATTATACTCTACAAATTATTAAAACACTGACTGTTGTGTACTCTATGTGTATGTGTCCTTTAGGATGATTTAGGAATATATAAACTTTAACCTTAAAGTAATAAATGGTTGAATTGCCATTTGCAGCACAGTTAGTAAATATGATTTCATACCTAGAGTTGCGCAATGATATAATTTTATGTCTGGTACAAGCTGATGTAGAACTTAATAGAAAGGGTACTAAACTAATAAACAAGGTGTTAAGGCTTACAAGAAAATTTTTGTGGGAGATAAGTATACTAGTATACATACATAGTGATTCAGAGTGAAAGCAGAGGGTAAATATGTTTACTATCAAAACAATTGATATATGTTAACAGTGTTAAAGATGTTATTAAATAAAAAATAACGATGATATATGTGAAAAGTAAGCTTGAGTCAGTCATTAACTATAGGAACTAAAAGACCGAAATAGTTCTTTTGACCGAGAGCAGAGCACTCTCTGTAGTGAATGAGAAGGCACAAGCCTAGTGAAAAGGTGTGATCATGATCAATTTGAGGTTTATTAATCATAATTTAAAATAAAGTAGTATTCATAGCTGTTGCAAAATTGAAATGCTTAGCAAACTAATATTTGTGATAATAACTTGGAATTTGGAATACAAGAGAGTCAAGAGACTGAAAAACTTAAATTATGCATGTGACTGTTTAAAATATTACCTATTTATCTTTGTGTTGAAATTGTGATGAGATCACTACAAGAGTAACAGTAATATGAATATAATGAAACTGTGAAAGATATATTCAATTCAATACAACTGGTTATGAAGTGAAACAGAGAAACTTATATTATTAAGAGATAGTTAAGTAGCCCAAGCTCTCTCGCGCATGAGAGGAGGCCTGTGCCCAGCAGTGGGACGTATATAGGCTGAAATGATGATGAATGATGAGTTAAGTACCTGACCAGTGAAGATGTTCCCTAATATTTATTTATTTTATATATAGGTACTTATCCATGATCATTTAAAAAAAAAGTGAGTTAGTGAATTTTGTGACCTTAAAGAGAAAAAAGTATTGTATAATAATTTGTAACACAAGAGTAATTATAAGAGCGAATTTATAAAGAATAATACATTTTGTGTCGTTAAAGAGAAAAAGGTATTGTATAATAATTTGTAACACGAGTAATTATAAGAGCGAATTTATAAAGAATAATACATTTTGTGTTGTTAAAGAGAAAAAGGTATTGTATAATAATTTGTAACACAGGAGTTATAAGAGCGAATTTATAAAGAATAATATAGCAATTTGGTAATATGCCAAACAATAAAGAGTGATTCAGTATAAAAGACATGCAATTATTAAATTTGAGTGAGCTATATATGGTACATACATTAACAGTGAGGCATTGCAGGTGAAGAGCTGCAATGATGTAGTCAATGAATAATAGTGAATCAATGATATGTAAATCCATTTATTTTTGTATTTAATGAGTAACAGTGAGGCAATGGCATGTATTATGTACCTATTGATATAGTAAATGAGTAACAGTGAAACCAATGACATATTAGTCCATGTATTGATGTAACGAGTGACAGTGAGTTAATGATATATGTGAATCCATGTATTTTTGTATAAAATGAGTAACAGTGAGTAACTGACATGAGTCCATGTATTGATATAGTAAATGAGTAACCAAGTCAATGACATGTAAGTCAATGTATTGATCTATTAAGTGAGTATCAGTGAGACAATGACATGTTAGTCCATGTTCCATGTATTGATGTAACAAATAACAGTGAGTCAATGATAAATGTGAATCCATGTATTTTGTATTCAATGAGTAACAGTGAATCTATGTAATGATGCATTAAGTGATTAACAGTGAATGACATGTGAATCCATGTAATGATGTATTAAGTATCAGTAAGTCAGTGACTAGTGAACCTATGTATTGATGTATTATATGAGTAACAGTGAGTCCTTGTAATGATGTATTGATTTAAAGTGAGTCAATGACATGTGAGTCCATTTATTAAGTATCAGTGAGTCAATGACATGTGAACCCATGTATTGATGTATTCAGTGAGTAACAGTGAGTCCATGTAATGATGCATTAAGTGATTTAAAGTGAGTCAATGACATGTGAATCCATGTATTAAGTATCAGTGAGTCATTGACATGTGAACCCATGTATCGATGTATTAAATGAGTAACAGTGAGTCAATGACATGTGCATCTGAATCCATGTATTGATGTCGTTTATAAGTAACAGTGA
The DNA here is from genome assembly GCF_910591565.1 of Cydia splendana. NCBI lineage: Eukaryota > Metazoa > Arthropoda > Insecta > Lepidoptera > Tortricidae > Cydia > Cydia splendana. Next base: position 29,749,422 of record NC_085960.1, on the reverse strand, counting down.
GTCAATAACATGTGAATGTATGTATTGATGTAACAGTGAGTCAATGACATGTAAAAGCATGCATTGATGTAGTTTGTAAGAAACAGTGAGTCAATAACATGTGAAGGCATGTATTGATGTAGTTTATAAGAGTGAGTCGTTGCAGGCATTGGAGGAATGCCTGTAGTGATATAGTTCATAAGTTGAGTAATATTGATTCTATTGTTCTGTTGTGCATTAAGTATGTATAATGTGGATTACTTATGTTTAACTCTTTAAAACGCAGAGACGCGTTGTACTCCAGGATTGGCCGAATATTAGCATTTTATATTTTGTACTAGTTTATATTATATAGTATTATTCCAAGCTTAACAACGTAACGGCTTAATAAAACAATATGGCTAATACAGTGTACCAACGTACGATGATTGTAATATTAGTTCTAATGACAGTGCGTAGGGCTGATATATGTTATCTGTGACTCTTAGCTTTTGCCTGTCAACTTGCGGCTAAATGAGAAACCTCTTTGTAAAACGAATATTAATTATAAACCTGTCAAGAAGAACATCGTCTTTATATTTAAAAGCAGCATAATAATCCCCAGAAGAGGCTCACAGGGTGGGCTTTCAGTAGTAAATATGGAAGAAATAGAAAAAAACGACAACGACCCGAATTAAAAAAAAATAGGTAATATTACATACATACTGTATCTATGTAATCGTTAAAATCAATAACAGCCACAGATCTTTATTTTTTTCGTATTTCTTCCGAGTGTAAATCACGACCCAGATTGTGCAACTCAGACTTATGTGGAACAATAAAAATCGGTGAAAAGATAAAAATGTAAAGAACACGAGCGATTATCGGTAAATACTCACGATGTAGTTGGGTTACGTCATTTCGTGATCGATTGGGTTTGTTTGAATGTGGTTAAGCTAAATCCACTCACCTTTTTTCGCTTTCATTTAAGACGGCGATGGTAAGCGGTATTAGTAAGATGACTTGTGTTTCCTTTCGTCTAAGCTAACTCTGCACCAAAGGATCTTCGCGTCTAGTTATACCTACATAAATTTTCATCATTATCATTATCGCTTCAACTTACAGATTGCAAGAGTACAATATAAATGGACGTTGCATTCTAAAAAAATGCAATATAAAATATATTTAAAACTTTCGCGTTTTGAACACATATTAACTCACATTTATAGACGGATCTATCGCGAATTTATTTTATTACCTTTATTTACGAAGCGAAACGTCGGTAAATGTGAGTTAGTAAAATGCAATATGTTTAAATGTAATGTTTGGGAAACGCAACACCTACCAAATCAATCGTCATGATGTGATCTACAGTTTTAGCCTAAACAGTGATACTATAGATATACATTGCCAAACGCAACACGGTATAAAATGTAGACAAAAAAAAAGTTAGCTCATTTATCTAGCTAGAAGGTGCAAAGCTGTAAGCATTTAAATTGACACCAATAAATAAATACGGGAACATCAAAACCAGCGGACAAGGCGTCGAAGCCAGAGACAAAGAAACTACATTAAAATTGGCTTCTCTAATTGGTCGGCGTTTGGACGGGATGGATTTAAAACTCCATATATTTAAATAGGAATATCTGTCGGTTCAAAGCGGAACAGAAGCACAATATAATTACGAGAAACAGTAGATTGACTATATATAGAACCACAGATTTAAGCATTAACAAGTGAATATCATAAAAAGTAAGAAACAGGATTCACGGTAAAACCTCCCGGTAAACCCTTGTAATTTAAAATCCTTGCTGTGACAATAAATGACTAAGTATCTATCTCTCTATCTACCACTCTATCTATAGGGTCATTGCGTCAGTTTACCGTCCAGTGCCTGTTTCCGTCCACTTGGCTTAGTTGCCACAAAGAATTGCGAATTCAAAAATTGCGTATAATTTTAATAGGTACATACATACGGCGGGAAGAAGTTGATAACTCGAGATATTTTATTGAAGAAATTTGAACTTAAAATAAAATTACATAAAGTTCATATTTCTTCAATTTTTTCTCGCCATTTATCAACTTCTTCTCGCCATGTATGAATAATCATATTATACACAATTCTTTGAATTCATATTAAAATTATACACAATTCTTTGTGGCAACTACGCCAAGTGGACTGAAACAGGCACTGGACGGTGAACTGACGCAATGACCCTATATAAAAATCGGAATTTTTGGATAGCTAAATTCTAAAGAGATTATAAAAAAACCGGGCAAGTGCGAGTCGGACTCGCGCACGAAGGGTTCCGTACCATAATGCAAAAAAAACAAAAACAAAAAAAAGCAAAAAAAAAAAACGGTCACCCATCCAAATACTGACCACTCCCGACGTTGCTTAACTTTGGTCAAAAATCACGTTTGTTGTATGGGAGCCCCATTTAAATCTTTATTTTATTCTGTTTTTAGTATTTGTTGTTATAGCGGCAACAGAAATACATCATCTGTGAAAATTTCAACTGTCTAGCTATCACGGTTCGTGAGATACAGCCTGGTGACAGACGGACGGACGGACGGACGGACGGACGGACGGACGGACAGCGAAGTCTTAGTAATAGGGTCCCGTTTTACCCTTTGGGTACGGAACCCTAAAAACTACTTAGGTACCTACCTATACCATTGCCAACTACTATAGTTCGTTTTTTAGCATTAGAAATAAGGTAAACAATCTTGATGTGTCTTTTAATTGAAAAACACATTTTAAAAATAAGTTACGGCAAATATGTAACATTTATGAATCTAATACGATCATTTATATTCTTCTGCTTTCATAAGTAATAGTTATTGATTTTTAAAAAGCGTTTTTCAATTAAAAGACATGTCAAGATCGCTTACCTTCTTTCAAGTTCTTTCTAATGCTAAAAAAAAACGAACTATAAATTGTGACTTTTTAATTTAACGGATGATAATAAGTAAAGGTCCTCGTCGAGAACCACTCACAGTACTTTTTGTGTATTCTAAAATTATTACATAGACTGCTATAGAATTTATAAGTAATAGAAAAGTGGTTTCATGTATTTGTATTACGATAAAATGCAATGATATGAAATCATGAGTTTTATAATACTACAAAATTCAATAACAGCTGATCGAATTGAAGAAACGAACGGTCAATTCTTACGGCGGCTTTGTTTCCGTCGCTTACCCGAAGAGTCAAGGTACTGAAACTGATTACGATCTCTGCACCGCGTCCCAAAGCGTAACAGAACCGTTAATGGGCGAGGAATCCGTCGTAGATCGAGCTTCCGCGGTTAGTTAAGGTTACAACCTCGGCTCTAAACATGTATACAATTTACCACCTTATGCCATTGGAATAAAGCATAAATGATTACATGTTTGTGACCGTGTGTACATATCTTATGAGGCAAAATGACATGTTTTAGTAAATAATTAGTGACGGATACGACCTTAAACAACTGAGAAGTAATAGCTTCATGGTCGGAAAAGGTTTTAATTATTATCTTCCAAGACGAACACGTTTTTTTTACGGAAACGGAGATAAAATTTAACGGTTATTTCTCCGTTTGTAATACAATAGTAACTAAGCAACTATTTTTTTGCCTTTTGCGTTGCACGGTAAGTGCGCTGTCAGGTTCAGAGTTTGCTGTTAGATAACATGGAAACAACAAAACACATTATTTTGGACTGCAAGCAGGTAGAAGTATATAGGAAGGGAAAGGTCTCCGAGTACATTAAAGGAGTCAGTTGGCAACTTGAAAACCTTGATATATAGATTTAGTGGAAGAGCTAGGTTGGTTAGTGTAGCGCTTCCTCGTTTTTAACGCAAAATAGACACAATGGTTGTTGATTTGCGGAAAAATAAAAAAATGCCCGGTAAAACTAATTGACTACTGTTATATGTACCTATATAATAGTTATTAATGTTATTATTGATCTTTGAACATTTATTACTAATATATTTTTTTATTCCCTAATTCCTAGCATATTTAGGTAAGTACCTGATTCTGATAAGAGTGATAAGAAATGGCTTCAGATTCCGGTGTCACGACCATACAAATAAAAGAGGCCAAAAACGTGCCGATCCGGACCGGTTTTTTTTTTTCATTTACGGTATAGTGTTAAGTATTTGGAATAATATTATTTGCTAAAGCTTAAGATTTTATGTAAGAGAAACCAAAGAAATTTATCAAAAATTTCGCAACCGTTAAATGGCGTGGACCTAACCACAAGATAACCCACACACATAATTAAGACTTTCACTGACGAGAATTCTCAGAACAATGTACATACTTACGTAGTCAGGACGAAAGGAAGCCGTAAATAATGCCACGGCCCGGCCTTTTCCGGACGAGCTTTGACAATTTCGACAATTCTGACAACGATGACAACTTAACGAGACAAACTTCATAAAGCGTTTTTATTGACCGAATGAACGGCTACTTTGTTTTCTTGGGCACAAAGTTATTATTATGATAAGTCTAAATTTAGAGTTTCAGTGAAATGTACAAAGAGTACGTTTGAGTTGTGATATTTTGATTAATTTGGTGACTAAGCTTAAAGGTTTATTTAATATTTGGGTTAATTAATTTTCGGAACAAGTTATTTTACCTTTTAACGAAAGAGAAAACAGTGAACCACTTTATAAAACTCACACAATTATTTCTGGCTAAAGTGAACCATAATCCAGCAGAGCAAGATATATTTTTCAGTAACAGTACTGAGACAGATAAGAGGTGTGAAAAGGAATTGCAAGCGTAATTGTTTAAATGTGGTAACGACGGATCCGGTTATCTTCACATGGTGTTCATTAACGTAATTAAACTGAAATCGAATACGTAAACCATATATGGAATGAAAAGATAATGTGACACTTGTTTTTATAACTTTTTTTAGTAGGTAATATACCTACTGATGCTGCGGCAATCGTTTGACAAAAATCAGAGCAAACGCGGTAAATAACTGATTTTCATCGATAAGTTCGATCATTATTATACGATGCTCCTTGTCCAAAAAGCGATTACGAGTTATTCGCTTTGCCGCCTGGTATGCGCATGGTAGGCGCTATAACTTTTAACCACCTCTTGGACAAGGATACAAGTACAATTCCTTACTTATCAGGACTATTAACGCGAACATCGAAAATCGAAAATATTCGAATGATAAAGGGATAATATGGACGAGCCTTCAATTCATTCCCATCAAAAAGAGTCCCCGTTAAAAGCTTAATTAACCGTTAAGAGGTTAATTTTATTAATTAGGCACTGATTCCTTATTCATTTATTTAGATCAATGGTATTTAAGGTTTACGGTTCGGTTCTTTTCGTTTTATAGAACGCCAATTTGGTAAGTATATGTACTACCAAAGACATATGTAACTTCGTATAAGATGAATAAAAAACCATAGAGACTCACTTAGAGATAAATTTAAGGAAATTGACATAATGACAGTGCACTGTCAATACATTTATGAGAATATTCTGTATGTACATAAAAATATTGTAAATTTTAGGAAAAATTGTGAAATTCATAATATTAATACTAGAAATAAACATAAGCTCGCAGTGCCCTTCACTCGGCTCCATAAAATTAAAAAAATCATTCATGGGTAATTGTGTAAGATTTTATAATAAACTTCCAAACCATATTACTGAATTATCTATTAATAAATTTAAGAATTATGTAAAGCGTAAACTTATTTCTAAAGCTTATTATACCACACAAGACTACATGAATGATATTACAACGTGGGATTAATTGTTATTCGAAATGATTATTTATTTATTAGGTATATTTGATTATTGATGAGGAAATGGATATTCCGATGTAATACTATCTACTTCTTTTGTTACTTATGCTTTTTTTTGACATTTAGATTTTATTCTAGAAATTCTAGACTAGTATTTTTTTATACAATCTTTTTAATGTTTGACGATCCTTTTGTGAAATTCTTAGTGTTAAATTTGATATGTATAATAATCCAATTTTATTATGGAATAATATTAACATCAATAAATTGCTCTGATAATTAGATTAAGATTAATTACGATTCATAAGAGCTTGTTGCTAGGCCTACATGAATAAAGTATATTTTTGATTTTGATTTTGATTTTTGAAAGTCTAAGGAAAAAACGTACCTCGGAAATCAAGAAAAGGTCATTCTCGGATAGATGGCGCACACACCTTTGGCCTATGCTCGGCTAGATGGCGTGACGACACCGTTTCATATTTAACAATTTTAACACATAGGTGATTGAACATGGGTCAAAATCATATAAAAATTATAAAATCATTTATCCATATATACATTTTTTGATAATTGTATACGTTTTCATTTTGAGTTTTAGTCGTGTGTCGATAGATGGCAGTAAATTTACTGTGACTACAAAATTTACTATGACAGGACCCCTCTATACTATCTATTCTCTTTGGTACTACTAATTCTCCTTTCAAAATATTGTTGCGTTGTTGTAATCTCACGATAGGATGCAATTATGTAAATAAGCGTTTCACACATTCATTAACTTTTACGACGTCCATTTCAAAACAATAAAGTTCAAATTAAATTTATTATTTTCGATTGAGCACATTAAGGATGCAATTTCCCAATGATTGTGGGCACAGCCCACGGCTGGGCATAACACACTTTCTTCCATTGAAAGAACAAACCACCCACGACCATTGATTTGGCACAAATTACGATTGTCTGCATGAGTAACCAAGGAAGAGAGCTAGCCAAGTCGTTGCAAATCGGAAAGTAAGGCATAGAGCAAATTTCACTCAATTTCATTTCAGCAAACTAAAAGTGATGTTGCTTATCCATACTAATGTATTGTTTGAACATTTATTGCTTTAATATTGTGCCAATGTGTGCGGGCAATGGGCCAATAATTTTGGCAATAGATTTTAAACGGCAATAATGTAAGTATCTTCCATATCCACAATCGATATGTTGATATTGTTGATGATTAAATAACACTTAATAGAAGTTTACGCCTTACAAATATGAGGTTCGAAGAGCAGAACTTGGCAATTTTTTTACATTGGCTTCTTCTGTGTGATACCGGTTTCAAAAATTAAGGCGGAAACTTTGGAGCTTCTCGCATTATGTAACATTGCAAATAAATGTTCTGGCACACGACACGTTACAGGATAATTTGCATACGCACTAATATATAGACATACATACATGTCAGTCACACTAGATATACCTTTCTAATTACTTAATCCAATCAGGCGACTTGTGAAGCAATTTTACGAGGATTTTATGGTGATTTGAGACTTGGCTCTAGTTTTATTGAGGATGTAAACATGTTTTTGAGCAGTAATTAAGTCATTAATCTTTTGGTTTCGATAGGAAACTTTTGATTTTGAAACTGATTACCAGTTTAAAACAGAATTACATAATTTCAACGTCAACGGAGATGCAGGCAAATATGCAGCCTACAAACCGCAGCGCCGGTAGCGCAGACCAGTCAAAGATAATTTATGTAAAAGCTCAAATATGCGCTCACAAATAAACTATATTCATATAATCAAACCGTCAAAAGCTTCAAATGCTGAAGACTTACAAGTTTTTGATAGACATGCTCGATGTAAACTTGCTTTATTTTTCTACTTGTGGAGCTCTGGACATGTGACAAATCTACCCATATGTACATGTGTAGATGTTTAGCTAATTCTTAATCGCACACCAATCAATCTACCATCTGCTAGCAACTGTTCACACATTCTCAGAAGCGGACAAAGGATCTTACGCTTGCAGAAACAATATACAGACCATCCAGACCATCCCACGGGATATACGGTTAATTAGGCCAGAAACAAATAAAGGATCGATAATGGAGTCAACAGTCAATGGAAGGGCTATGCCACCCACCGCGCGTTTATAAATGGCAATGCATCCGTACTGAGCAAGTACAATTGTGATAGGACTCTATTTTAAGGGACGTAAGGGTTGAGTGGGAGTGCTGTGATTGTGGGTTACTGTACTGTTTTGATACCATAACGGATTCAGTCAGGACGTATGGTTTAAACTATCAGAGTGGCGACCTTTTCTTGCAAAAAGAGGCGACTTTTTCTTGCAAAAAAAAGTCTAACTAATTTACATTCGTGACACACAAAAAAATGTTTATTTATATGAAGTCATTGTGTATGTGTTTATTTACGATCAATTCCCGTCCTGTTATTACTGCGATAATACCGTCTGCCATATTTCTGTTCATCCGATCTGATCTATCATCGTTAAATCGTTCGAAAATTATTATATTATGGGAAGTTTCATAGTTATCTTTTGAATGAAGATCATCAGTCCATCAACTTTGGTGGCGTGGGACTCAGACTCTTAGTTAGGTACTAAGACAGATGGAATAGAACTACAGACCTACATATATACATTATGAATACGTGTTCAAACTTCTTAGACTACTAATTAAATACATGACGTACAACCCAAATAGTGTCAAGTGTCTTTGGAACTGTTTAATCCCGGCTCGTAACAATCAAGTTCTCGGATTTTATGTCCTTTATCTAACATTAGCCGGTGCTTCTTTGGTGAGACATAATATCATGGAAGAAAACTGTCTAACCACAAGAAAACTTCGCTTTCCATGTGCATTGGAAGTTCTTATGACAGGTGATTACAAAAAAAAAAAAACCTAGCTACCAACGTCAAGTTTTGCGCCTTAGCCGGAATAAGAAAATACAATTAATTGTCTTTGGACAAAATTCAAGACAAAGAAGGAAATAGTGTAAGTACGGTTTGGTTTTTACCTCTGATTCGTCGATTGACAGGACTGATGCCCCATTTCAGCTCCTCGATTTCAGTGCAAATATTAAGTTCACTGAAGAATATCTTCTGCTGTATCTTCCTCCGGTTGTCCGGTTGGAAGAAAGAGACGAATTTGTGCAACGGACTCATTCTTCAATTGTTTATTTTAACGCCGCGCAGATTCAGATTCGGTTTGAAAAGAGAACAGTTTCGTAACGGTTGTTTTGAGGTCAATGATCGTGCGCTATAAATACTGCTATAATACTTAAATTTTCAATTGTAGTTTTTTGTCAAACACATTAAATTTACATTATTCGGAGTTACGATTGAAAAGTCGTTAATACACTAGTCTTTAGTTTCATTTTAGTGATAATTATCATAAACTTCTAACACTTAGTGATATTATTTAATAAATTATTGCTATTATTTCCAAAAAAATACTAAGCATTTTAATCTAAATACAACATATTTTCAACTTCCATATTTTTAAATTCATATTTGTATTTTTCAACCATTTTTTGTTTAAATAGAGCTATTATTTACTAGATTATCGGCCAAGTGCAAGCAGGTAGCGGCGCGGGCCCGCAAGCTATATTTCTGTCGCCGACCTGCGCGTGCGACAGTCGCGTCACTTTTGAGTTTAACTGCGCGCGTACTTTCCTCGCCCGGCCGGCACTTTCGTGCGCGGTGCGCGCCAAATGTCAAGCCGATTATGAGCTAAACTGTGCGATTATGAAAAAAAAAACATTAGAAGCGGCCAAGTGTGAGTCGGTTACGAAATTAGGATTCCGTAATACATTTATAATAAGTACAAAACATTCAGAACGGAACCGAAGCGGTTGTAAACTTATTAGACTTTTTATGTATAATAAAACGTAATAGGTAATAGAATATTAATAATCTAACGTAACTAGATAACTGTTACATCAATTAACAACTTGTCCTGTGGAGGTTCTTATATGTATTATTTTTTATTATTAGCCTGGTTGAGTGGAGGAAGCGAAGGAAGGCCTTTGCCCAGCAGTGGGACACTTATATGTATTATTATAGATATATTAGGAACATAATATATCATGTTCCTCAAGTTATTGTAGACGGATCAACGAATTAAAAAAAATGTTTTTGTCGGAAAGATTATAATTCCTCAGTTTTTCATTAAATCAGGATCTGATGATGGTGTCATGAGCCAGAAGGAACTCTACAAGTACAGACACAGTGATTTAGAAATGTTTCACAGTAACTCGTACATAATAGCTCTTCGAAGTACCATTTGGGGAACACTGCACACTGCTGATGAAGGCTAGAAAGGAACTCCTCACCTCAACGAAACGTATTTCACGTTTGGCTAACAATAAGATCAATGTGGAGAAGACGCCATCTAACATTTTTGATCGGGAAGATAGGGTAAGAATTCTCGTATTTGAATACTTTTACTCATAAACAGTTAGAAAGAAAGAGCTTCACTCCTTCTTTCTCCTTCTTTATGTGGAAAATATTATAATACGGATCACCAAAAATACAGCGAAAACTAAAAACTCGCATTACTTGACAAATTCAACGTACCGGTCTACTCGGCGCGAAAGTACAGCGGCCGAGCAAAAAACAAAAGGCATACGAATGTTGAATTTACGACGACATATAAGACTATTCAGAATTTAACGGTGGAATAATCAGACCAAAACGAAGCACTCGCGTTATATTCAGGTTTCTAAAAGAGTTTTACGTCTGCAAAATAGTTAAGTTGTAAAAGAAGTTAATATTTATACGTGTTTTCTACGTGTATGTGAGGTGTGCAATAAAGAGTATTGTATTGTATTGTAATATTTATAACAGTGAAGCAAATTGATTAACCTCTACTCTATACTTACTACATTATACATATGTACCTACTTAATCGAGCGTCGTCTAAGGGAATTAGAATAATATTTTCACCGCACCAGCTCGTACAGGCCCTTTATCCTTCAAAAACTGCGAACTTTCTTGTCCTGACCTTTGGCAAAACACATTAAAAGAAAGCCCAAGTCAGCAAGAGACCAGACAAGTAAATTTTATGCGTTATTGCATTAATAACCTCGTTGGCGCCTCGCTCATGGTTTGTAAACGGGGACCAATTAACAATTCCAATTATGGACTATGACACAGTGCAACACAGTCAAGATTTGACTTTCGCAACTATCACTGGCTAACAGTATTTCATCGCGTTTTATTTATATACACACATGCAAATCGTTTGTTTTGCAAGGCCTTGCATGGCTTGAATTGTTATCACTAATGTACCTACCTACTTGTATAATGTATAGGTACGGCACAGCCGCCCTCTTGTTGCACAATTATGTTGAGGTATACATAATAGTTCCTACGTTAGGCCAATTGCGGACTATATAGGCATTAGGTATAGCCAAACAGTTATATCGTCAGGTGACAAGCAAAACTCACTAATTACCACCACAAGTTCATAGCCATAGTGAACCATATTAGTACTAAAAGAAGGTCGATTTTTGTTTAAATTTTTTTTAGTAATTAGTGACATGCTTGTCACCTGACGATATGATTGTAATAGAGAGGTACAGTCAATCTAAGAAATAAATAAACGTGCCCCCTAGTTTGACAGCCGTAAAAGATGGCTCTATATTGTATCCCACTGCTGGGCAAAGGCATCCCCAGTACATAGAACCCTGTAATATTGGGCCAGCGACTCGTCACGCAACTTGCCTTTTAATATCAGCGCCATCTACAATGGGCGGTCGGAACTACTAAATAAGCTCTGCAATCGTCTGAGAAGCGGTCTGAAAGCGAGCGCGATAGTTTACCGATAAAGCACTAGATGGCGGCACAAGGCCGGTTTAGCATAACTGTTGATTAAAATTGATCGTTTCTTTGCGTACGAAAGTAAACCAAGCAATCCAAGTCAACCATTATTTAGGTGAAGGGATAGAATGTTTAATGGGAGATATGAATTGGCTATTACGATACCCTGAGTTAGAACTTTAATTTCAATGGAATCGAGTCGTTTGTTGTTCCTCTCGTGCTTTTCGAGAGGCATATGTATTGTATGTATCGAAAATGATGGGCAGTTTTCTGTGTAATGCGGTGTCCTTAATAGGTGGACTGATTATACGCAGACACTAGACAACGCAATGTGGCAATGGACGATATTCGACAGAATTCGACTAAAACCTCTACTCTCATCCAGTTTGAATTCTTAGCATCCTCTTTCATAAGACGAATGGGGTTGGCCAGTCGGAGTTTTTTACAGATGACTCCTGCATAGGTTTCTGTTAATCCTAATACGCAAGGTGTCCAATTCTTGTTTTTTTTTTATGGCCTGGATGCCCTTTAAGCCAAATCCCTTAGAACAAAACTAGAAACAGTGGAATCCTATGCTGACACCATCTATCGAAACCTTTGACAGTTCCCCAATGACGTACCTTTGTTGTTAGTCGGCAATGTATTCGGCCTCTGCGCTGGAGTGCGCCTCGCCGCGGGCTTGCGCGGCGACGGCGGCGGCGCAAGAGACGTGCGCGCACGCACCGCAACCGGTGAAGATGACAGCTTCGGAACGACGCCATTTTTCTTCGCTGGAAGAGGAAACGTTGAATGTTAGAGTAGTATAAGAATGAGGAACCAGGGAGTTAAGTACTAAATCCGAATCTAGAATGTAATCAGATATTGTCTCTGTCCAGACTTAGAACCACGAGAGCTTGGCTAGATTGTAATTAAAAGATGCATTGGTGTCACTGTCATGCTCTGTCATGTCATAAAATAGAAATATTTTCTCTCAATAACGAATAACGGATATATCACAAGTCCACTGCGTCGGGTGATATTCGAAATCACGGCCCTGGGTCACGTGTTCACTGCTTTACCAACTAAGCTATACCGAAGACAAAGTTAAAATAAATAAGGCAATTTACACAAATTGCAGTTATAACAAATGAACGTCTAATGCATTCACTGTAGGCAGGTATATTACGACCTCCCTTTAACAAACATCGCAATCAGTCAAGCTCAGACTAAATGCACCTCCACAAACCTTACTATACAGATACACCTACGAAAGACATTGAAAGCAACACTATAAAACCTAATCTGCCGACCTTAACACAAAAGAAGTAAGTGCGTATGAAGACCGTACACACTTAGACCGTTATTAAATAAGCAAATCAGTAATGCCGCCGTGAATGGCCCCGTACGATAATCGAACCAGTTGTAAACATTTCTTGACATGCAATTTTGCATTGTAACAGCATATGAATAAGGTGCTCCAAAGTGAGATAGCATCAACGTTTGACACACTTTTAAAGGACAACCCGAGGCATTGTCTGTAGTTAACAGTTTGCGTAAGTTGTTGCAAAATTACAGCAGCTTAGCAGGAGTTTGTTATAAGACACTTGAACAATCTCTTGTAACCCTTTTTGCATTGAGATAAGGTATATTAAATGTCTGCTAAGTATAGTTTCTTTTATTTACACACCTGGTTACATACAGTCATGATGGATCGATTTGGATCGATCGACGCTAATATCCGTGGCATAGTTCGCATCGTTATGGTTGGCATGTAGCTTGTAATTTGCATGCATGGATCAGGTACATGCATTATACAATTATACAAATTGTATCTAATATTTAGTTTCATAATAAAATTATAATAAAACAGCTGGGAGAATTTGTTATACTATTCCTCGGATGTCATTTGTCTGTCATCATGACCATCATTTTTAACAAGTATAAAGCGAGATTGACATAATAGGTGATAAAACTGATAAAATATTGCACACGATTATATGATGGACGGCGTTATACACGTGATAAAACAAAATCCCACGCGATTAAAAAAGACTTAAGTTTGACCCAACTATCGTTAGCACGATGTTATGTTATTCGACTGTCACATCCAGACTTTTTTCGAAAATAGATACGTTATGATGTCTTAAAATCAAACTCCTGATTGTCGCTAAAGCGGAACATGTGAGGAACTAAATATAGAGAGTGAAGTAAAAGTGTCGACCAGTTAGCAAGTGATATAGTGATAGATATCATACTAGACTACACTTCCTGGTCAGACGGCCGTACATTCGCTACCAACAGGCGTATAGCCCTAGGGCAGGTTTGACACAGCTAACACCAGCTTTGTTCAAGTTCTAGTACGGTTATCTATTTGATGGTGACTGACAAAGTAGCAAAATATATCGCAATACATCATTATTTGTAAGGTAACAATTGTGTGGTACAACATATTTTGTCACTGTCTATTTCATGCTGACTTCATCGTCTGTATCATATGATAACATGTCTGCCAGAGGCGCTAATCAAACCATTAAAGCCAACGACAAATCTGGTGTGAAGGAACAGCTGATATTATTTCAAAATTAACCCAAACACTAGTCTCATCCCATCCGGCAGAAAGTATGAAAATTAGCATATGTAAATGTAGCTTATCCAGGAAAATGGAAATGAAAACAAGTCGACGGAATTACATCGAAATACCTACATAACTTTACAGTACGAACATGACTTGCAAATAACTAAGTAAAAATAGAATTTGCCTCTTGAACCACAAACGTTTCGTTTTGCGCAAGTTGGTTTGACACTGAGTGTACCGAACATATTGACAGGTTCCGATCGAACGGCACGGCAGCTATTACTGCGCCACTTCCTACGGCACACAGGTCTTTGACTTTTGTTTCCACTTTCGACGTATGTAGTATCTATACTGAAGTTAGTATAGATACTACATACTTACCTTTATGTAAAGGTCTTGAAATATAGAGAGTATGCAGGAGATAAGTATTGTATATTTAAAATGGCACTGACTGTTGTTGTGTGTGTGGTATGTGGTATCTACATACACATAAATGCACGATACCATTGGCAAACGAATTTCCCAGACAAATTTATTTTGGTTTGCCTTCACATATGCATATATATATACTCGTATGCACGTGCGCTACTATTTACTACTTGTAGCTAGGGATATTAGTAAAACAAATGACATTAGAGAAAAGTAAAGATATTTTTGTAATAACCGAGATATCGTATTATTGTAATTATGAGTCGATGGGTCCTATTGTTCCTCGATATATATTTTTTTATAAACATACTTACATACAACAAGTAAAAATTATTGCTGATTGGTCGTGAAATGGCATACAAAACTAACCATATTATTAGGGACGGTTCGTCAAAACGTGTCATTTCCTCTTGTGTTGTCAACTTTACGGCTACCACCAGTTTTGACATTGACATAACGCTCACGTTTACGTAACTTACTTTCTATGCATCTCGCTCGTACTCGCATATGCGAGCAATAGTGCAAGCGAGATGTACAGAAAGTAAATTACGTAGACGTGAGCGTTATGTCAATGTTAAAACTGATGGTAGAGGCTCTTGTTACTAACAACGTTAAAATAGAATAGGTTTAGGAAACTTGAACCACAGGATTTCTTTAAATAACACATCTATCATTTATTATATTCTAGTAGACACCAGGGGCCAATTGCATAATTAAATGCAAGCTAATACTATTAGTGATTTTGTACATAAAATCACTAATAGTATTAGCTTGTATTTTATTACGAAATCAAACCCAGAGTAGGTATTACTTACAAAATAGAAAAGAAATTACGCTTTATTAACATCTACTTCGCCTGAATGTAAATAAAATGTAATCATACCCTCAGCTTAGGGCTTTGACCGAATCAAAATTAAAAACATATCCCTGCGATATATGCAAAATGTATCAAGTTTCATGTGATATTAATAATATCGCTGCGTGGAGCTATTTAGAATTTTAGACTATTAGCCTTCAGGACTATTTGGATTTATGAAAACCCATAAGCGAAATTCATCGCCATAGTTACAACGCAGGTTCTCAATACTTTCTACAAAACATTTTAGTGGCAATTTCTTTGATGTCGAATGTTCACCCTTGAAAATGAATAGTACAATTTAACCTTGAAACGGGAACAAAAACAGTGCGTGTCCAAAGTTACTAATACCAAGTTACTACAGTTCGGCGACTCCCTATTCGCGACCCTCCCCAATGTGTTGAGTCATCTTTTACGTAGGGGTGACTCAACTTAAGTACCTTTAACGGGCATTTTACCCGTAGCTTCCGATGTTCAAAACGTTCTGCTTTTCGGGGAGCTAAGTAGCGTATCAGTAAAAGGTTACCGTTATAAAATTAGTTATAAAAACATAGAAGTCTATAAGTACTTATAGACTTCTATGTTTTCATATTAACACATTCACCGCTGAGCTACGGTCGTAGCCGATAACATGGGTTTACCGGTATGTAGCGACAACGTGCCGTGATTAGCACGGAACGGGTTAAGTAGGTTTGATTGAAAAACTTCCACTTTTTTACAATACAAATTTTATGATTAAAGCGTTATAATTGTATTCGAAGAAATACGCCCGTTTTCCCAAATGTTTTTGATCCGTCTAGTATATTTGAGTAAGTATATGAATATATGAATGAACTCACCGATGGCTATTCCGTACCTATGTAGTTCTCGAGTATTCCCAGCTAGGAAGCAAGGCTGATCGTAATATATTATCAATTTTGAAGTTTGTAAATTTTTTGAGTAAATAACAAAACAGGGAACGCAGATTTGTTTAAGTGGTCTAAACTTCTAAAGGGATGACTCACCCTGGGCGGGCGGCTGCGGCGGGGTCGGGGGCGGGCGGGCAGGCGGGGGCGTCGGCGCTGCAACGCTGTCCCGCTTCTTGCCGTTTCCTGGAAAGAGAGAGCATGAGATGAATGGGGTGTTGAGTGACGTAAGGCTGTATCTCAGATACGAGTAGATTCTCGTCGATTTTTCGTACGTTTTTGTCGATTGTCGCAAAAATAGGAGCCAGATTTTACTAGAGAGATTACAAGTGACGTGTCTCATAACTTCAGCAAAAATTGACGCCCGATTATAATCGAGTTATCAGGATACGTGGCTACTACAAATAGCTTTAAACCTACTGTGAAAAGTGACATCATAGCCACCCATTATAGTTGTCACATTAAGGGCCAGTTGCACCAACCACATTTGACAGACTGATCAACGTCAGCCGGCGCGCCCCGGCGCTTTACTATGAAACTTTTCATACATAAAAAATTTGCGAACTCTTTAACGATACGAACAGTTTGGTGCAACAGACCCTAAAGCATGTAGTTGACATGTAGCCAGGCAAGTTTTTTAAACTTTGGCTCTTCTAATCTAACACCAAATGTTATAGCGAAATAGCAATATGGAAGCCAACAGTCATATGTGTCTTCTCAAGTCAAATTGGCCCCCCAGCGTTTAAATAACTAAACTCTATTCATGGTAACAATAACGCCATTTCTTTGATTGTTTCGCTGACTCGCCAAAACAGTTTTTAGACTTCGACATTACATTTGTAATGAATAATTGAATGTTTCTATGTTACGTCTATTATGCATTAAATAATAACACCCACATCGTGAAAGTGTAACATTGCCTACAAAAAAGCATTGTATAATAGAACCAAGTTAAAAAACAGCTCGAACAAACAATTAAAAACCTTACTACGTTGGCATAACAGGTTATCTGTGTGAATAAGTTTTTGCGTTGTGACATTGCGACATACTTAGTCAAGTATCTCAAATGTCGTGAAGAAGATATCGTGGGAAGACTATAGTTGCGCAAAGATAAGACAAAAACTACATGAAAACTGAAAAGCGTTTATCCAATTGATCTTCGTCTTTAGCAGCCTTACCGCCACTTGCACCATCCCGCTAACCCGGGGTTAAGCGGTTAAACAACGGTTTAACGGTCTGTTAACGAACAAAGTGTCAAATTGTATTGGTAGCCATGGTAACACCAGGTTTAACCGGTTAACCCCGGGTTAGTGAGATGGTGCAAGTGGCCCTTAAGGGTTTATGCCAACGTTCACTATGCTGACATCTTATTTTATGAGTTTTGGCATGATTTCCCTTCACTATATTCAGTTATTTCCAAGTTATATCACTAAATCTCAAACAAGCCACGTGCCCTGCTGGGATTAGAACCCGTAGGGCTTCAAAGCAGGCATGTGGTCACAACATACGAGTACCTATGTGTATGTGTTTTAACATTATTGTCTTTCACATGTTTATAAATCTATGTTGTTATGATGATGTACGTTTTATGAGTAATTGCATAGTATAATGTGTGTTTACAAATAAATTATTATCAATAAATGGACATTCTGCCTACTGCTATTTCAGGAACAGATTATTGCGAAGGCAGCGGATACAGTTTTACAATAGGGCGTTTAAAATTTAAATACCCCACTAGCGGTTTTAACAGTAGCGGCCCGAACTACACCATCGAGTCCAGGATGTATGGCAGTAATAATGCCTAGCGGCCAATCAATTAGGTACTTACTTTTTCTTGATTCAAGTACTTGTAAGTAAATAATCCACAATATAAAATGACTATAATGAGCCACAAACCACAGCAGTTGATACTAGTTTTGGTCATCAAATTTCGAGTCTAATTCATAAATATTCTAATAGTTCACTGACATAAATTAGTTCATTGTTCTAGACTTTAACAGAAAGGTCACCGTGTGAAGTGTGGTTAACCTCCGGAATCAGAGCTCGTCCATAATTAGAAGCTTAATAATAAATTCGGTTCATATTTCACATACATTCATTGAACTATGATTACTAAGCTGTTACTGACTATAGGTACTGACAAACTATACCTCTATTGTTTTCTAACACGCGGTCGTAACGTAAAGTAAAATGGTTTTTTTGCTGCTTTTATTTAACACCTTATACCTAGGTACTGTATTTCAATTTCAGACGCAAATGTACAGTTAGCAGCAGAAGTTGCTAAGCGGGCGAGGTGTTCAAAATGATCTTGACGTGACTTTATTGTTAAGAGAATAAGAGCGTGTCAAGGTAATTTTGAACACCTCGCCCGCTTAGCAACTTCTGCTGCTGACTGTACCTACCTACTAAAGGGTCTATTATTAAAATGAAAATGTTATGTATTTTTCAATATTATTTGAGGATATAGAAGCATGTTTTTTCAGGATAACACATATAAATAATGCCCAATTAACTCAATGGTTCAATTGGTTTATAAAGTGACATTCGGTGTTTGTGTAAACTTTAAAAATAAATTTGCATCCCGAATTTCATAATGTTAAGGCTAAACATACTCGTAGTTTCTTACAAAATCAAATATATCTAACATACCCATTCTACCTATAATTTATTTTACGACATATATAATGTTACCTACGTAAACTACGTATGTTTCATTGCATCGTCCACGAAAATGAAACCACAATATCTCGTATCTCTACGTTACGGTAATATGCAGTTTTTCCTCTAAAGAATAAAGTTGTTTTAGTAGTGAAACAGAAAGATAATACGATAAGAAAGTAGCCGATAAATCGCGATATTTTACTAAAACCCAGCTTAAAACAAAAAGACCATATCTACGATATCTTTGCCGTGTCTCCAAGCTCTATAAGTCCTTTTAAGTAAAAAACCTACCGGTTTAAGACGAAACAGGAGCTGAGTTTTAAATATTTTAAGTAAATATACCCGTCTCGCTAACGGAAGCGGCACCTAAAAGTAGTGCGATTAGGACAAGGCGAAAAATCCTGCGTAAAAATCTCAAAAATCGAGGTTTCGTACTCCTCTGTTTCCTCCTCCAAAACTTAAACAATCGTAACCAAATTTGGAAATCTAAATGATTATGAAATTATCTGTGTCGGACCGTTTTGCTTTTTTGGCTAATTGATATCAGTTTTGAATGCCACGACTCTCATTGCGGCATAGTCAATTAGGCCATTTTTGAAGGGCTCTAGCGCCTTAAAAAACAAAAATATCAAAAAAAGCAAAACGGTCCGACACAGATATTGACAATATTAATCTGTGTTGAAAAAATCATGGCTCTAGCTTAAAAACCCACAGAGGAAAACGAGGAGTACGTTTGTATGGAGAAATGACCACTCCCGTTGGCTCTTAAGGTCGAGAACTCGAGGTCTTTCAACCCGCTTGCGGTACCTAGCAGACTAACGTTTCCACAGAAAACTAGTCTTTCACCGAATTTCGTACTTAAGGCGGCTCTCTTGTATTGAATTCGATAAAGATCAAACAAGGCTTGAAAAGACGAGTTTTTTGTGAGTTATTTATCCACGTCAACCTTAAAAAACTAGCGAAAAAAGGTGACTTTTTGACGGTGAAAAAGCATGACGCATTTTATGAGAAACATTAGTAAGCTCGCAAACACGTTTTAAGTCTTAAGAAAACTGTCAAATGATTATACACGATGATTTTTAATCGGTGATCAGGAACCAATTTTTTTTATTCAGTTATCGATGACGATCACATTTAACTATGAAACCAACTGCGAAATCGCGAAAAAAAAATTTACTCTCTCATAGAAAATATCAACATCGGACCAGCCCTACTGTATGAAACAGGCAATTTTTTTTTGTGATTTCGAGGTTGGTTCCATAGTTAAATGTGATCGCCATCGATGACTGAATTAGAAAAATTGGTTCCTGATCACCGATTACATTTCTTGGTGTATTATCAAAGATCTTTATATTGTCAGAAGGTTTTTAAAAACAATTATATAAAATAATTAAACTTTAATTGCAGAACAGAAAAGCGTTCTGACTATAAAACAATATAGATATAACAATCCACTTATTATGTTTAATCATCTGTGGTTTTAGTCTCACCTTGAAGGATGTTTTTCGTTTCTACGGACACATTAAAGTTAATTGTGTTTACTTCGCAATAATATGTATAAGAGCTAAGACATTAAAATCTTGTGAGCTGTCTTAATTCACCTTTCTACGCGAATTGGTAGTGATAACAATTTTGTTGTCATCGTCAAAATAATACTTAACTATTATACCTACGCTAGAAAACGTCACTAATCGTAATAGTAACAAATCGAATTTCTAATTGATTTCACTATTGTTGCAATATTACAAAAGATACAAGCTTGAAATGTAACGATGAAAATATCAGAAGAATGTTAAATCCTTCAATATTTGTACCTACAGTAAGGCTGTTTAGGCTGAATACTTTATTAATCTATGTCTATCTGTAAACGCTTTTAAAAGAAGAGCATATTATCTCATCGCTCTACCTTTGAAATAATACAAGTTCAGTCATATAATTCAATCTAGAAAATAAACTGAAAAGTAATAGCTAAAGTGAGAAAATATTTTGCCTACAGTTGTTACTTCAGTATTTCCTCGAAATAGGTATTATTAGTCATTCATTATTTGCACATCAAATACTCACCTCTAGCACCAAAGGACCCGAACCTCTCTCTATTGACGGCCACCTTGTATTTCTTGTCACTCGGCACCGGCAGCTTGGACGGGTACTTCTCAGAATTAGCCCTGTAGAGCTTCTCTTTAGACCCGTGTGCACCCATTTTAACTTCTTTATCAACTCAGCGTCATCAAGCAGCCTTTCATCTTCAAAATCAAGGATCTTTGGAGCGCATCCATCATGTTAAATATATTTGTGCATTTTAAACTTTGTTCCTATCTAAACACTTTCACGACACTATTTTAAAACACTAATCAGTCTTCATTATCACAATCCTTGGTCAGCTTGCTTCCATTCCTATATGATTTCGTTAAATTATCAACACTGTCGTGTTAGTCCTTGTGTGGTGTCATACTTTGAGTTTACAAGTTTATCAAAATACGCATGACGGCGTGTAGATTAATTTTAGAGGGTCGTAAAGCGCACACGTGTTAGGCTATGGTCAACATAGCTGATTTAATTATTGCACCGGATTAGCCTTCTATTTCTGAACCTGCCTCGCCATTTACGGACCAGAATAACCGAAGCTAATACCTAACTGCAGATTGTGTATGCAGTCGCAATAGTCTTTATTTTGTGGGCGCAAAATGCATTAAGTTTTCAAGTGTCAGTTTTAAGAGGTTGTCTATCGCGGTCCAGCGTGGCAACGCGGCGAGCGTGATGGGCACCTTTGCGTCTGGAAGGGCGCGGGACGGGTTGTTTGATTGAGTTCTTGGGTGTGGCTTTATTTAGCTTAGTTTTAATTGAGTTTAAGTTTTCTCAAACCAACTAAATTGCCATTTGTACAGTCAGGAGGCAATTCAACGGTCGGATTACACGTTTTTAGGGTTCCGTACCCAAAGGGTAAAACGGGACCCTATTACTAAGACTTCGCTGTCCGTCCGTCCGTCCGTCCGTCCGTCCGTCCGTCCGTCCGTCCGTCCGTCCGTCCGTCCGTCCGTCCGTCTGTCACCAGGCTGTATCTCACGAACCGTGATAGCTAGACAGTTGAAATTTTCACAGATGATGTATTTCTGTTGCCGCTATAACAACAAATACTAAAAACAGAATAAAATAAAGATTTAAATGGGGCTCCCATACAACAAACGTGATTTTTGACCAAAGTTAAGCAACGTCGGGAGTGGTCAGTACTTGGATGGGTGACCGTTTTTTTTTTGCTTTTTTTTTTCGTTTTTTTTTTTTTGCATTATGGTACGGAACCCTTTGTGCACGAGTCCGACTCGCACTTGCCCGGTTTTTTACTCTATGCGTTATTAATCATTTTCGCTTAAACATTCGCTTTCAACGGCCAACTTTTTGTATTAGAAAGTACGAGATCAAGCTGCGTGTATGAAATGATAAAACCTATCACGCTACGGCGCAACGTCGGTTACGATTGAAGAAGCCTTATTTTTTATCTCAGATTCGGTTCGGTAGACGGTCTTAGACAATTATTTCTTAGCTAGGAGTTTATTCCATTAGCTAGCCATTCTAAAAAGTATCACTGTGTTCTCTTTAGTGCCATATCCGCTGAAAAGCGTTATTTTAGTAAAACAAAATATTTCGTAACAATACTTATATTTCAATCGAATTTGAAGAAAACTATTGTAAGTACCAAAAAAAACTAGTTAACATAATAGGAACCCTGTTCAAAGTTAACGCTTTGTGTTATCTAAACAACAAGTGATAAATTAAAATACAACAATTTTGTTTTAGTCTTATGACAAAATATGAAACACATAACATTGAAATGCACAATTTATTTCATAATACTCGAGCTCAACCAATTAGGGTTGTCACACCACAAAATGGAAGGTCGAAATAAATCGCCGCTACCAACCCTCAGCAAAACAAACACAATTTATCTTCCAATTTTATCCGTAATAGTACGTATTAGTCACTGCGGCAAGTGTTACCAGTTCTCTGGTGCTATTTCAGTAAAGTTTCAGGGTTAAATAACTTAATACTGGCTCAGATGTCCTCTGCATTTGCCACATGATGCGCTAAACACAAATAGAACTGCAAACTGCATAAACGCACATGCGATAAACGCGTACACGAATGCACTTATAGAAGAACACGCCCTAGTTCTTATTATAAAATCATTTTTCTAAAAACAGTACCTTTTTCGGGTTCCGTGTCGTAGAAAAAAATATATACACTTTAGGTTGACTTATATATACAGAATTTAATAAGTAATTAAATATGTTTGTCGATACAATTGTAACACGCAATCGTGTACCGATATATTATGTAGTTGTAGGCAATAATTAGTTCCAGAACGTTGAGTTTTAATTATTTCAGCGTTAGGTTATTTGTTATAAATTTTAATAATATTAAAATAAAAAGATATTTTGACTCAACACCCCACCATATATTAAGACCTAAACAAAACTAGTTATTCTCAACATGACTCATTCGTTGAGATATACCTACTTGGCTAAAGGTTCTGAGAACTCAAACAAAGTTGGCCAATTAGAACGTCTCATTTGCTAAGTGGTACTTATGTACATAGGTACCAACTTCAGTTCAGGTAGCTTTGCAAACAGTGCCCTAGAACTCCTAGAGACCTACTACTGTAGATACATATAATGTAGAAATTGTAAAATAAAACTTATCGACAGAGATACGTCTCTAGAATATACAATAATAAATATAGGTAAATACGTATAGTTACTTATAGGGGCATTATCTATGAAAAGGGACCTTATTGTCGATAGCGCTTACGCCGCACAGCGGCGTCGCGCGGCATTGTATCGATAATAATGGCGTAAGCGCCATCGACAATAAGGTCCCTTTTCATAGATAACGTCACGTATGATTATATTGTGATAAATCACAGATTTATAAGTATAATAGGTATTACTGCCGAGACGAAGGCTAGATTCGTATAATTGGGTCTTATAAACTCTTATACATATTATATCATTTACTGCCTTCATGGCAGTTGTAGGTACTTCATAATATGATAAGTCTAAGTCTAACCCGGCTAGTTAACCCTTAACTTGCCGACTTCATTGGTTAAACAAAACCAGTATTGGAGGGATCTGCCACTACACATAATTCTTACGAATCTCGAGTTTAAGTGACATGCTCAGTCACAAATGGAATCAGCACGTGTTTTATGTACTTACAGTCGACATCAAAGATATGTTTACATTTTTCGCCTTATTACAAAGGAGTAAGGTACAAAAGTGTAAACATATCTTTGACGTCGACTGTACATATACACCATCTTGAAGTAGCAAAAAGCCAAATAAATAAGTGTAGTCCTTGACAAGCAACTCTGCCAGTTTTTCAACTAGGTGCGGAATTTTTCATTGCATTACGTACTGAATCTAAATATAGAGATAACCTCAGCACACGTAACGTTAGGTGCGATGTCATCAAACTTAATGACACAAAATGAGCATTCGCGAATGTATTTGAACGATTTGATGCAGGAAAACACGCAAATACGTTATCATGATAGGTATTGTTAAATTGTTGTAATATTTAAATGAAACAGTTAATTATATGTGAGTACCTATTCATTTTATATATTATGTAGTATCAATACTCAGTAGATTAATAAGCAGTTTAAAAATAAAGTGCAGTTTATGGAGTTAAATAAAAATGATTAGCCATTTTAGCAAATAGGCATCTATTTTGAGTTGGTAATCAACTCGGAACTGTGTCAACGTGACCAGATTTGCCTGTGCCGTGCCACGTTACATACTTAATTTTTTTTACCCTTTTCCTCTTGTCTGTATATAAATAAGAATCCTGACCTATTTTTTGGTCATCTTATTGCAGTTTTTTTCGAAAACGACTATTTCTGGATTTTTTTTGTTAGATATGCAACGGGAAATGGTGTATGTAACAAACACATATGAAAGGTTAATCGGAAATCGGCCTGGCAAAGACCTTTTTCGTCTTTATGCTACGATAGAACCAGACTAGCGTATACGGCTTGTCAGATGGTAAGCGAAAACCGTATGATAGTACCACGGGCCTCACCAACGCTTTGCAGGTACACCATACACAGATTCACTTTAAAGTCGACGTCACACACCTCACTCAATGTAATTCTGTATATTTTTTAAACCCAAATCGATTATGAACTGTTGCGATTATCGACTCACCCATAAATCGGACGATGGACGCGTCCTGTTAACCACGGGAAACGACACTACATCTGCTCTATGCTCTATGGTTCAAAATGGCTGCCTATTGGGACGGCAAGGGTAGCCATGCGCATCTTCGAAAGATTGCTGGAATTTAATAGACTTCTCTTATGTTGTGACAGTTGATAATGTAAGCCCTTTTACTCGCAGAACGTGGGTAAGGTTAATAGAGCACAAACATCTGTATTGTTTTACATGTACCTATTGCAATTATTAAAATATTATTTTCGCGAGCATAATATCACGTTGTTTTTTGATAGCTCTGACAAATACGTAATCAGTTTTTCAGCAAGATAAAGTCTATCAATGGTCAATTAGGTGTGTTGCTATAACTCTCGCGTCGAATGATCACCAATTGTCCACATGAAATAATAGAAAATTTTGCAGTCGTAACATTTAAGTAATTGGTTTACTCAGCAGTTTGGACTTGAATTCCAATAAATAAATTATTACAACAACCTATTCGACCGCTGTTAACCTTTTGATTTAGTTAATCAATAATCATTATAATCAAATAAATAAACACATTCCCAATTCAGCATAATAAACGGTATACGACGAATCTAAACCCGTTCCAATAAGTAGGTTTATAAGCTATCCGAATACATTTCCATGTAACTTTCACAAAATCTCATAATACCCACTAATGCACAAAATAAATTTTGACGTTCCGCTCCAGTCATAAAGTCCTTTATCCTTAAAAAGTTCCTGTGTAGAACACAGGATTGCAAAACATTAAAAACAGAGTAGTCCCTTTGATTTCTAAATCTCCTATTTAACTTTTGTTTACTTTTCATATTTGAGCTTTACTACATTCAAATCAATGTCTCTTTTACAAAGGCAGACGTGTGTGAGATACGAGCTTGGCGAAATAAAGTGGATGCGTTTTGCGGCGCGCGGCGCACCTAATAATGGACTATGTTAATTTTAGAAGCGGTCTTTGTTGTATGTGACGTCACGCGCTGGAACTACGAACAGTAGCTGATGTTGACAGAAATACGACTGCAATAATATCGACGTTAAATATGTATAATTTTGAAATGAACTAAAAATTAAATTAAAACCGACATCATATAGTACTTAACTTACATCATTTTCTTAAGTTTAGTTTTGTAAAATCATGGTTTTTCCCGGCCAGGCTAGGCATCATGTCAATAGCATTCAATCAATTCTATAATATTTATTTAAAACTTAAAAAATACCGAATTGGCCTACATATTACTTAAGGCCAGTAGGTAGTTAAGGACTTTGTATATTTTATTATTTATTTGAAGCTGATAACCTTATTTAAAATACAGGTCATGAAATTTTTACAAGCAAATTGAATTGGTAAATACATATAGTGTTGACGCCCTCATTTCGTAATCAACCGACAAAACTAAAAACCAAAAAATTAAACCCAATTGCTAACCGGAACAGATAAATTAATAAAACACATACATATTACATATTAAGCTCGTTTTGAATTTGCCTTCAGTACCATCGTCGACACATCCAATTGACTTATCGTATACCTTATTACAGCGAGATAAAGTCTACCATTGGTCAATTAGGTGTGTTACTATAACTCTCGCGTCGAATGATGGTCCCAATATGTAATTGAAGAAATATGATTTCAACGTATTTTTATTAAGTTACTTAACCGTTCCATTTCTAAATTTAGTGTGCTAGACTTTCAAAAATATGTATAAAGGGGCCCACTGATTAACAGTCCGCCGGACGGTATTGGCCTGTCAGTTAGAACAAAATTTTGACAGTTCCGAACAACTGACAGGCCGATACCGTCCGGCGGACTGTTAATCAGTGGGCCCCTTTATGAATTGTCATAGGGACATTAGGGACCACCATTCAATGTGAGAGGTACCTATAGTATATAAGTATACTAGGTGGTAAGGGTAAGGGCAATGACCTTGACATTCGAATGACTTGATTGCTGATTGAATACTTAATGCATTTCCTCACATTAACTGCCCATAAAGGCTGGGAAAGTTGAACGATTAAGACAGAACTATAACGAATCGCGAATCGTAAAGTAGTTGTATGTGCAATTACCTACTTAAAACTTTATTGACATACACATGTGTATGTATTTAAATAAAATATACTTCCCGTCAATTATATGAGCCTGTTTACGATTCCATTTCGTTATTGTTTAAAGACTAAAGTTTTAGTGGCCAGAATCTGAATGTATAAAAGGGTTTGAAAAATATTCCAGTGAAATTAAACTTCAGCTCGGTTCACATTTTCATTTCCATATTGTGAAACCAAAATTAATCTATTTTAAATCTCTATTTAATATCTTTGTCGATTTTAAAACAATCCACGTATTAAGTAGTCGTTATCAATGCGCCCGTTGTTTGCAACGTGACATGAATACATATAAAATCGAACTAACTAAAACAAATATTTGAAATAAACACAAATAATCACAGAGACAGACAGATATTGCTAATATGTATTTGCATATCAGTTTTGTCTTTCTAAAAATTCTGTTCCGTTGTAATGTAACGTACAGACGTGTACCAAACATGCAAAGTGTAGTTTACCTCGTGAATCTCGTGATCCTCACAGCGTAAGGGGACATAAGTTCATATGGTATGGATTCGATCTAAAGTCTAAATACTGCACCTATGTGACTCCACCGCTTCTGGTCTACAGAATTGGGTCATGCCAATGCAACATTTTTGGCCAAATTTCGTAATAAACAAAACATCACGCGGGCACGGCGCCAATCGACAAATCACACGTTTTCAACACAATTTGCACCGTAACCTCAATACAGTAAGGTAACATTTGATTTGTAAACCGAATGGACTTACAACGTTTTTTTCTTGAAATTTTCGATGCAGAAGCCGTAAACGGAACAGGTGCCTGATTCTATCAGAAACGGATAATCCTTTTTAAAGAAAACCCAAAGCGTATTTTCTGTTCTTTGAACTTTAGGGAAACGTATTAGTAACGTAGCTTTCAGCCGTGCTCTAATGTTATTTAAAATGCTTTCAGTAAAATAAGTCATTAGATTAAAGTAACCAACTATAGGTATTAGTAATTACGGAGTTACATACATTTTTACATGTAATTTTATCCTAAATATATTGGACCAATAGGGAAAACTATTTTTATTTTCATTTATCAGACTATACCTATTCGAAATGTTATTAGATATAGTAGGTAGTTACCAGAATGAAAAAATAGTTTAATGAAAATGCATAGACAAGCCATTGTGCTTTTCCATCACTAAAACTTCACAGTTCACAGATTGACGAGCTTAGTTATGATACTTATGATGTTATGAATAGTTATGATACAAATCGCGGTACATACATATACCATACAACGCCTCAATTTACGTAGGTACGTATACCTTACCTCCTGTCCGCAATACATAGATCCCGAGTACTAAGTCGTGATACAACATAAGTATGTCATGTATACCTACGTGTACTGTTTGTGTGTTTGTATACGGCACGACGGTCGTAGCTCAAATTGACATCCGGTACGAATGTCAATCCGTTCATCCTCTTTACAGCTGTATCGTAAATAAAACAACAAAGCGTGGGTGGGTCGTGCACGTCGTAGTCAGTTCAGTACCTTAGTTGCTAAGCCGCCAAAGTAATGTGGTGTTCAAAATCATCTACACAGGTATTCCATCTAATCACTTAGATTAGATGAATACCTGTGTAGATCTACATGTTACATCAGTCGGGAGTGTCGAAAATATTTGCCCTTAGAAATAAAGGTGCGTTTAGATCATTTTTTACACCTTGTCTGTATCTGTACACACCTTAGTCAAAATATGTTGCCGGACCTTGGCCGTTTCACTAGTCACACGGGTGTAAGGTGCAAAATTTATTAACTATTCATTACTTTTCTGTTACTTATACGATAGGTATATTTAGTTAAGAAATTATAAAATAATAAATATAGATTTAAGAAATTATGTTAATTTAATTGTTGCTATTCTAGTTCAACATGTCTTTTTGTTTGTTTTGCTTTTATCGTCTTTGTATTCAAGAGTATGTATGTGGCAATAAATTATTATTATTTTTATTCTAGTTCTTGTAGTAACGAAACAGCCAAGCCACATATTTTGACTAAGGTGTAGAGTTTGTAAAGTTAGGGCTTGTAGAGTTAGGGTGTAAAGAGTTAGAAGCTTGGCTCTACATGAGATCTGATAACTTTTTGGCAGCGCGAGCCAGGTGTCGTCTTGGCAATGCAAATGTTTTTGGTGGGATCCTTTGTTATGATATTTATTACGATTTAGGTAGAGTCACAACTCATTGCACTACAGCGTCTACAGCCTACAGTACTATGTAAATAGCAGTGTGCCTCTATACCAAGTTAACACCTAATGCATGAGAAGACGCTAATTCCTACCAATGATACTATATCACAGGAACAGAAATAGTTTACAAACGCGCCGATTTAAACCACAAACTAAAGGATATCCATCAGCGGCCGTCATGTCGCATCGGTGTCGATCTCTGTCGCACGAGCACAAGGGGTATCCATTCTGAACTCGTTTCGACATCACCCGTCTATGTCAGTTCTACAAATATATGAGCGGCTCAAAAATAGGTGATCTGGCGGCGGTGGAAAAACACCAAGTTGCAGGCATTGGAGCTAACATTTAGCTATAAGAGGCACAGACGTACATAAGTAAACGTCCAAATTAATACGAAGGAAATCAACGTAATAAAAGTAACTCTTCTAAGACAGGTATTGCGCCCACCTTAACAAATAAGCAAGTGATTCCTAAAAGCAATTAACTCACAGTAAAGGACGATAAATAAATAATCCTTGGTCCTCCGTGCGCTGTATATCATTCTAACCTACGAAAACCGTGCCAAGACTTACATACAGTCCAATGAAATTTACAGCTTATTGCTTTGAGTTAGACCTGCAAACTGCTCATCATCAGAGTGACGCATATGCTATTTTAGGTCGCAATCTCCAAACCAGTTACATAGTTCATTTTACTAGAAACCTAATTGTCATGCAAATAGGGTAGCAAAATGCTAATCACCGTAATGGTAGTTGAGATGTTTTGATGAAACATGAAAATATTCGCAAGTTGATTTGTATGTCGGCTTACGTTGTCAGCGTCACGAATTACCGAGAAACACGTAAGGGTTATAGGACTTAAATAAGTTGAGTAACAGCTAACACAGCCTATAAAGTTTGTAAGGTTTTAGTTGATATTAATTGTCTGTGACTACTGATTAATTAATTTTGTTACCTAGCCAAAGTTGTATGCAATCACACAGAACAAATAATTACACTCACCTTACCTCCTGACTTATAGCGTAATGGGTAGCTTTCCCATCGCTTTAACTTACCTACACAGTTGGTAAATGGTTGCCATAAGGAAATAAATTTCGATAACTACTTAGTACTTATCGAAAACCAAATTTATTGACGTCACGTAATGTAATATTACACAGTCAAGCCGCGTAGCTATTACGACTGGGCTGGCTAGGCCCAGTCTATAGGCTGCATCGGAATTCAGACAATAACCCAGCTGGAAAGAGTTATGCAATGTTGTTATTAAGGTCAGGTGGAGCAAGGACCCCCGGGGGGTAAGTGCAACAAGTCTAAGAATGGTCGTAGAAGGATTAAAGGCACTTCAAACACTATGCGTGTCATCTTCAGCACTTGTGTGTCTAGTAGTTCAAGCACTAATATAAAATATAAATCAGATGGAATGGAAGTGCTTTTCAGACAGAGCTCTAACGGCTAGCTAGACGTTAATATTTTGGAAAAACCCTAAATCAGCGTGATTTAGGAATTTAAGACGCACGGTACAACAACATCTAGCGGACATCAAATATTAAAATATTAGGTCCTTACCTATGAAATTGGCGTTTTTGTTCATAGATATAAGTCTGATCCTAGTTTTTTTTTTTTTACAAAAGTACATACACAATTACAATAAAACTACAATATGATTTCGCCAAACTGCTTGACAGCAATTAATTGTTATTTTTTATTGTTAAGTGTTCAGAATTAAGCCTTGAAAATAGGTCTTTTCATGTGCTGTCGGTTCGAGTATTAAAATTACTTATATTTTTCTAATGGTACCAATTTTCAAGAAATGGAGATATTGAAAACATACCTTAAAGGTGTCAAAAATTACTGGAAAAATTTTGTTTGGTTTGAATTAGCCATCAAAAAAATATCCGCAAAATTAATTGTATGGAAATTCGTGTTTCGTTGAAATTCTCCGAACAAAACGCCAATTTCATAGGTAATGACCTAATATCTAATAGAGCTATTCAAAGTAAACACAATGTTCATATGCATCATCTTATCAGGTAAGGTAACGGCAGTAACTTATATCGCGAGATTCGCGTGACTTCATCAATGTTCGAAAGCTGGAACATCGTGTGATATTGTCGCAACGCTCAATAAATACTCTATGAACTTTTCAAAGCACTGAATGCCAATCCTAATACGGAAAGCGAATAAATCTCAGGAGCGATACAGATCGAATTGCAACCAATTGGCAAGTTTTTCAAGCCGTTCGCAAAAGGCGAGAGCGCCTGCGGCAAAAACGGGTAACGGAACATTGCACAGTTAGGAACCACCACCACTATTTTGTTCAAATGGCATATCAGTATCCGCTCATTTGACTTTTTGATTTGATCAGCAGTTTAATTGATACTTTAACAATATTAAAGTGAGCAATTATTTTGCACTTAGTTACTTATTTATGAGCTACATTTATAACTTGCATTACATAATATGGAGTTATCTTAAAGACTGTAATGGCCAGTGGCCACATTTGTAAAATGTCCTAATTATGCGTAATCTAAATACGTATACTTCATATAGCATATAGGATAGCAAAGCAACGATCATTTACAAAAGATGGCAAAGTCACGAGTTCTCTCTCTCGGTATACTCCCTATCGGTATTTGTTTGGTGGTGACAATCGTAATTGCTTATAAGATAGTCAGGGAATCCCATTAGAAAGACGCGTAACATCATTAACGCGCTAATGAGCTTATCAGGTTTCTTAAGTCTGAGAAACTTTCAGCGGTCGACAATTAACCGATTTTACACCTTGTTTTAAAAAGTTTAAGTTTCATTTTTTATAGAGAGTAATGATACGTTACAGTACCTTATAAGGCGATCGTGGGACTGGAAGAAAGTATTAGCAACGTTGCGAAAGTGAAGTAATTGGTGGTGGGCTGTGTTCCCATTGCTTACCAAGAGCAGGCGAGATAAAGGCTCAAGCAATTCAGTGTAATTTGTGACCTCCAGATACAAATAAATAAGTATAATTGTATTGGACAACGCTTAGTGCGCTACTGTGTCCTGACGACGACAATCAGAACATTTTTATCCAAAAAGCTTTTCTCTGTTATCTATTACGTACTTAGTTATTTTGTGTCCGAAATGCAGGTTCTACAAACAACTTTTGCTGACTCTTGTAGTTTTGGACTTGCATTTGAATTGAAGACCTTGTACACTAGTTCGCCAGAGTTTAATTAGTTAGTCTAACCGCGCTGAGCGATTGGAACTATTCTAGCTTTTTGCTAACCGTACGTCGCGGTGCATTCTCATCTATTATACACAGGATTATGTACTTGCTGTTGATAAACAAAAACAATATCAATTAACGCTTTACGCGTTACGAAATAGGAACTAATTTAGCATGGTGGCACCTTTTGTGACGGCAAAGATAATGTGGTGAGAGAGTAATCTAACTGTCATGTTTTTGCTTCGTTTTAAAGCTGGAATTAGTCACGTCTTGTAGAAGATAGTGCATTGTAATTAACTACCTGTTGTTAGCGAACTTTCCATCGTTATCTATGCACGTTATGTTTTTATTAGCATTATTTTGTGAGGATTGAATTATTAATTACGCTAGTTTTACATACTGTCGTGGAGAGACATGTTAATATATTATATATATACATAAATTTGGTCTGCACGTAAAACATCCTACAAAAAGAGTAGGGTACAGTCACAGACACAAACAGAGCCCTGAAATCATTAAGTACGCTATTTTTTACGCAGTTTTGTATAAGGAGCTAATTAAATTAAGTTAGTTAAGTAAGTTAATTAATAATATTTTTTTATTAAAATTAATGCAAAAGATAACAACAATCAAGAGTCAACAAGTTGATAGCAAGAACTTGTGCCTTGTACAGATTATTTTGATCTTTTCGTCAGTATAGCCACTTCTGATGACTAGTTACCATGTAACAATGCTTCAGAGCCGGTTTGTACGGATTCACCTGCGGTGCGCCGACCGGTTTGCAGTCAAAACCACAACGCAGGGGTCAACTAGCATTATTGGTAGTTCAGCTGACATTCCCGTTTTAATATGCTATTCTGCCTATTCTGTAACGCTTAAATCGCCATTTATAGATCTTATTTCGCTTAAGTATTAAGTTTTAGGATTAGCCAGTTATATTTGACGAAATATTGCATCGATTCGCTCTACATAAAACTTATTCAAGCGATCGGCAGATTCGTCAACTATACCTGTGTTAGCAATACTCGTAGTATGAGCTTTATTTGTATAAATTAAATACGAAAGTAATCGGCCAACGTTACGTTAAACTCCATCCTTTATCACAAGCAACTTTGTTGTTAACAAGATAGAGTTCAATTTCAAATCAAGGTGATCGAATATATGTACTTATACGGTGCGGGCATTATGTCAGGTGACTGGAAGCCGTTTACTTCTTATTGGTGTGAGACTAACCGGTGCGGTGTCGATTGCGGCCGAACACAATGAAAGTTGAAAAACAGTATTGTAACAGAAATAACAGAATCGATTGTCGTATCCACTGCTCAAGAGCACGATCTCGAACAACGTTGGCCTAAAGAATATTTACCTGCAATATCCACCTGACCCACCATAATATTTGCTACATGAGAAACAAACTTCACATTTAACAAGCCTGAAGAAGCTGGTCTTATTTGATAGGAAGAAAAGCATAACGCGGTAGATTTTCACGGCAAATGGGTGACTGTGTGCCTGAAAGGCGCGACAATTTGAGACTCGAATAGGCCAAAGATAAATATTTTTCCTATACTAAGACTGAAATTTGTACATAAATAATAAAAAAAGATTCGATACCTATACTCTGTATCTTTAGGTATTTAAATAAAAGTAAACAAAATCTACCCTCAAATGGCTTGTTAAGCCAGTTGAGGGTAGATGAAAACATTACACGATCAAGAAATGTATGTTAAAGTCAGGGTCAGGTATTTCAGTGACTGATCCAGGCAGTTTTGTAATTGGTCGGTTAGCCAATAAATGTTATAACTACCCGAAAATGTACAAATTGTTTGTTTACTTTTATTTAAATACCTAAAGATGCAGACTATAGTTCACAAAAGGTACACTGTGTTCATTTGTATTCGGTACAGTTAAAGTACTGGTTGGTATCACTACCTACAACCGGCGACCAACAGTGAATGCTCTCTTACCCTAATTAGGTGTTGCTACACTTTCCGATTCGATCTCGTCGATTATGACTTGATTCTGCAGTGCGTTATTGCAGTGAGAACTGGGTCCGTTTAACGACTTGACATACTGATTAGCAGGCTTTTAAAAAGTTTTAAAAACCGGGCAAGTGCGAGTCGGACTCGCGCACGAAAGGTACTAATACCATAAGAAAAAAAATGGCAAAAAAAAAACGGTCACCCATCCAAGTACTGACCTCGCCCGACGTTGCTTAACTTCGGTCAAAAGTCACGTTTGTTGTATGGGAGCCCCACTCCAATCTTTATTTTATTCTGTTTTTAGTATTTGTTGTTATAGCGGCAACAGAAATACATCATCTGTGAAAATTTCAACTGTTACTAGTTACTAGCTATCACGGTTCGTGAGATACAGCCTGGTGACAGACGGACGGACGGACGGACAGACGGACGGACGGACGGACAGCGGAGTCTTAGTAATAGGGTCCCGTTTTACCCTTTGGGTACGGAACCCTAAAAAAGGTTTTTCAACGTCACTTCAAGAGGTTAAAAGGGGTGATATCCACTTTGAGCCTAAATAAGGAAACAAGTACCAAATAAAACTCGGCGCTATAAAAATAGTTGTGACTTATGTTCTACAATCTACATAATCAAGCAAACGAAAAAACAAAATCAAGACAACCAGTAGAGCGAAAACCGCGATTGATCGATTTAAACTAGAGCTGACTCATACAATTTTATCACTTCGTATGATACTTTCAGACACTTTTTTATAACCACGGTGGTGATCGATTCTGACCACCTGTTTGTAAGCGGCGCCATAGTCTATACTTAAGCATTTGCCAGTCTAAAGGTGTCACACATAGAGTACTGATGTGTGTGTAAGATTATGGAAAGTGAAGAAGTTCTTGGAAAGTTTACTTTGGTAATGGAAAAAATCGTTTCACAAAAAATATTTGAAAAAACTTTGAAAAATTTCCTTGTTGAAAAATTCGCAATACTTATCTTATTGGAAACTTTCCGACGTCAGACTAGTATCTCAGAGTAGTTGTTAAACTTATTGAAATGCATATTAACGAACATAAAAACCGGCCAAGTGCGAGTCGGACTCGCGCACGAAGGGCTCAGTACCATTACGCAAAAAACGGCAAAAAAATCACGTTTGTTGTTGGAGCCCCACTTAAATATTTAATCAGGTCAGGTGGTGTTGTGGTCTGGTGGCGGTACAGTGGCGTCTTAGTATATAATAGAGTCCCGTCTTTACCCTTTCGCAAAGTGCCAGGATAACGCGAGTAAGATGATGACGATTAACAAACATAAAAAAACAGTGAATACACATCTGATGCATCTGGCATACAGTCGTAAACATAACATTGTAAACCACATCATAAGCTATAAACTATCATGGAGAAATGTACCACATCAAACGAAACACCAGTTCACTTTATAAAACTTCACATCTTTCTTCCACTACGTTTTGCAAAATTGAATCTTACACAGCATCTACAAGATTGTATTTCCAATGCAGAGCTTGATTAGATTTTGTTTTGAAATAATTATTTGTTAAAACGGAAAGAGCATGATTTGTATGGAATGAGTGCAAACATACGACCTTTTTCGTTTGCGTTTGTGATATGTGCGTCAGGCCCACGTTCGTAGAAACTCCCGCGACGGTTAAACAAACTCGTGGGATGGGAACTATCGCAACAAACGCACTGGATAAGGTACCTACATAATATTAATGTTATATACCCTTTCATATGTGTGCGGTGACCAAAAATCATGGGGTGAAACCTCGGTTGTGCTGTAAGTATAGGTAAAGCCTCGGTAAAGCAGAAAAAATCGTTCTCGATAAATATGCAAAAAGATGACCAAAAATTTGGTCATAATGCTTATCATATACAAACAAGAAGTTAATTTATTTACTTAGTAAGTATATTTTTTATTGTATAAGTACAATGAAAAAATCCAATAGTAAGATCAAAATTACTTATTAACCGAGCTATAGTTCGTTTTTTTTATTAGACTTCATTTATTACCTTCTTTCAAGTTCTTGAAAGAAGGTAAGCGATCTTGACATGTCTTTTAATTGAAAAACGCTTTTTAAAAATCAGTAACTATTACTTATGAAAGCAGAAGTATATAAATGCTCGTATTAGATTCATAATTTGTTACATATTTGCCGTAACTTATCTTTAAAATGTGTTTTTTTAATTAAAAGACACATCAAGATTGTTTACCTTATTTCTAATGCTAAAAAAACGAACTATAGTAATTAAAATACATTTAGAATGCCTGATGTGAGTATACTATAAGTATAAAATTAATTTAAATTACTTATTAATGAAGTAATTAAATGACCATTTCAAAGCCTTTCAATAGACAACTTTACGCAACACTTCTAAAAATTCTAGATAGACCTACTAGCAGTCTAGCAGTTTTAAAAACGATATAATATATACTACATACCTACAGACACTTGAATATACTATACATTAATAGGTACACTCATTTTTTATTGCCCCTAGAATTTCATTTCCATAATATTTTATAGGTACAATTTACAGCCACGTTAATTATAATTGTTTCTTATCTAAGTAAATGTCCCCTAATTCTATATTAACCTAGCAACTAATTGCACACTCACTCGATACTTTATTCCGTAGCCCTATTCAGAAGCCCTAAAAACCTCGATCGGTGTAATCTAGGGCAAACATTAGAACCGAAACTATTACCTCACACAATGTTTCTGTTGTGTCACGTCTGCGACTCTGCGTCTGTCATGCTTTTCAGGGTGCAGACAAACATTGAAAGCATGTAGGTCAAACGGACGACCAGCGTGTTGACATCGACTTATAACGTCGGGTGAGAATACGTTTGTGCCATACGCCACTTACATGG
Source organism: Cydia splendana (assembly GCF_910591565.1). Lineage (NCBI taxonomy): Eukaryota > Metazoa > Arthropoda > Insecta > Lepidoptera > Tortricidae > Cydia > Cydia splendana. The sequence continues at coordinate 29,711,876 of NC_085960.1, read as the reverse complement.
TTTGCAGGAGAGCGAAAACAAGCAAAAAAAAAACTTTTCGAAAAGTTTTCCATTTAGGAAATATTGAACGTATTTATCATTTAGGCCCATAAGTCTACTATTTATAGTACCAAACAAATGTTGTGAATACAGTGGTAATCATGAAATAAAAGCATTTTTATTATTGCCATATCCGTTTCTGATGAGTAAATGTTAAACGTATAATGTATGATATGACACAAAAGTTGTGGACACTTTTGTCATAATTTTCTGTTAACAGAGTGTAATTATCCTATAGTAAAATGCGGATATGGCCCAACATTTTTCAATAATAGTTTTTTTCATAAACCGATTAGTGTCAATTATAGTTACCGCTGATTATTTGTTATTTTAGGAATCACTAAAAAACTATTTTCTCAAAAATGGATATGGCCCAAACGTATTCTCAACCGACGATAAGTGTATTCAAATTTGAATCTGTTACAACTTACCCAGTTTTAGGTAAGTGGTACCACTCATATTGGTACTGTTCATAATTCTTAGATTCCGTTATCTATAGTCACGGAAGAAAAAATGAGCGCGCCGATGTCTATGGTACAGTGGACATTCATATAAAATAAATTACATTGTTTTTTCCAAATATATATGATGGTGAAGGAATTTTGTTCGTGTTATTTTTTTATCTTATTAGCTATAACCTTACCCAGCTAAAGAATTTTAAATCGGTACTTCAAATTTCTACAGGATCTGACAGATTGTAAATGTTTTGTATTTAGTTAGTTGACAATTATGATGCTATTACGAACACTGACGGCGACGATTCCAGCTCTGGACACTGGAGGCTTTGGTAATTTTTTCCCTTCATAGTTATATGACATTTATTTTCGGTTTATGATATATGCTACGGATAGACCACTACACACTTAACCAAGAACTTTTAAGACAAGTGCCCAAGTCAAATAACATGACTACAATGTAGTTATGCTATTCTTTAACATCGATTCAATTCAGGGTGCACACGAAACTTCTAAAGTAGGTCAAACGTTCGAACCGATTCGTGTTATGTTAACATCGGAACACAGTAAATGTATTAAAATTGCAATAAATATACAATTTTATTACATTTGAATTGGGACAGAGAATTGGTGGAATCAAAGTGGATTAATCTTTGAAGTACTCTGTCAAAACAACCATTTGTTGTTTCATGTGTAAATTAATGTCGTTTTTAATCGAATGTTAAATGACGGATTCTGCCAAGTGTTAGGTAGGAACGCTCGAAATATATTTTTTTACGAACATTTTTTGTGACCTGAATATATTAAGTAGGTACCTATATACATAGTTATATTACATTTGGTAGATATCATACAGACGCAGATTTCAACACACCATAAATGTAAAAATCTATCGTTTCCATTGTGAAAATTGTGGAAAGAATATTCGTTGAAATTTACAAAATGGGAAATGTTATATTTTTAAATAAACTTGTTAGAAACATTATTAACATAAATGAATACTAAAGATAACCGTACAAGGTACCAGTATTTGTCAATAGCCTTTTCCGAGTCGTGACGGAGTAGGCGATATCTCCTGAATTGGAATCGTCGTGGGACAAGCGTACGAAACTTATACTATCATGTTTCTACCGTAGTCCGGTCAACAAGGATTGTTTCTGACTGGACCCTATACTAGCACCTATTTTAACATTAATGACGGGGCCGATATCTCGACTGATGTTCTAAATTACGGCATCGTGTTTCTAACCTAACGATAATCCAATCAACAAGGATTGTTTCTGACTGGAGACTATGTTACCGGCGTTGGTCAATAGCGCCTGTTGAGCTGTTGTAACATTCGTAACGGGGCGACCGATAAATATCTCCGGAATTAGATTCGAAGCGGTGAAACAAGCATTCTACACTGCGGCAACCATATTTCAAACTATGCGCCAATCAAGAGGAGGTTTTATGTCCGATAAGTATTTTCCAAAGTTTACTGTATCAACATTTTGGCACTTTATCCGTAGTTTGCCTATACAATTTTTGAGTGTGTAATATTTAGCCAGGCCCCTGAAGAAAAGTTATGTCAACTTTATCGACAAAGTTTTATGCCGCATGGCTAGTAAATAAAATATAAGTACAAAGCAAAACCCAATTGAGAAGATAACGATGTTACATAAGGTTCATTATTTACTATACACACAAGTTTAATCTAATCTTCTCGATGACTAGACTAACTACATTCCACGTGAAAAAAAAACTTTATCTCGCTTATCACCTGACAATAGAAATCAAATGTTATCTCTACGTAAATCTTGACATTTTTGATATAAAGTAATATAAACCGAACGAACCAAGTTAAACGTTTTTAGTTTTCGCATACATTTATTTTTACTTATTAAATACAGACTTGAACGCTTTTATGATCGTGATTGGTAATTAAGACAATGTTTATATTTTTTTAAGAATGAAGTTGATTCAAGTGTTTTATTAGAATCTAAAAACAATAAATAATAATAGAAATCGTGAAAACATTTAAGTATGATTATTAAATATGAAGTTATATTTAATCAAATCATTTTATACATATATGACATATGACTGTCTCCAATCCAGAAAGCAAGTCATTTCGTATACAAAGTTTTAAGACGAAACGGGAGCTGAGTTAAAAGTCAATTTTGAGATTTCAAGCTGAATATACCCGTCGCTCTGACGGGGCGTGAGAGACTGTATTTGTGTGTGTAATGCACGCACACAGATGCGTACGCTTGCACCCGCGCGCGCCTCATTGCCGACAATTTGCAATGTTATTTTTCGTGCGTTACTGCCACGAGGCGTTCACTTATTACTTACTGTGTTGCGATTGAATTTTTTGACCCGGCTTACGTTTACGGAACTCGATAATCTTTCTACTACTGTGACTTGGCTTTGTTTACTTGACTTTGCTGATCAGCTTATTGTTTTGGACTCCGTGAGTTGTGGTTACCTATTGGACCGCACGCAATTCATCTACCTTTATTCAAGTAATTAAGCGTAATTAGCCGAAACCTTTATAAGAGTGTAATTCATAAGAAGTACATAAGATATAATTTATGTACTGGTTTGCTGTTAGTTTTTAATTGTATCACTTTACATATATGTTACTCAAATAACTAACACGGTTACACTGTTGTAAGAACATTATTTTTCAGGTAGGCCTTATTATACCTACTATAGGCCTTATTACCTCCTAGTACCTTAGTAGTAGTAGTACTACTACGGAAATTGATTCAAAGACTCAAGACTGACTTAAGTGGCAGTAGGGTGTAGGGTTTTTTCTAGGCTTAATGAGTTCGCTGAAGCTTATTTTTTATACTTACCGCACAGAACCACTAGTTTAACAGTATCAGCTCTAACCACATGTCACCATTTTGTCCTTTACGTAACAAACTCAGGGGCCCAGAATATCCGATGTACCTATCAAATCAAGGTTCTGTACCAAATAAGGCCCGGTTATTATAGTTCGTTATTTTTTAGCATTAGAAAGAAGGTAAACAATCATGACGTGTCTTTTTATTAATAATTATTGAAAAACGCTTTCAAAAATTAGTTTATATTACTTATGAAAGCAAAAGAATATAAAAAAGTATATGATTAATACATACATACATACATACATACAATCACGCCTATTTCCCGGAGGGGTAGGCAGAGACCACGGATTTCCACTTGCTACGATCCTGACATACCACTTTCGCTTCCTTCACATTCATAACATTCCTCATACACGCTCGCCGGTTTAGGGTGCTCTTGCTCATTAATATGATTAATATGATTTATAATTCTAACATATTTGCTATGACTTATTTTTCAATGGTAATTTTTAATAAGACATGTCAAAATCTGTTACCTTAATGCAAAAAAAACGAACTTTAAGCGTGCTAACTTTCAAAATTTCATTTTTTATAAGATAGTATAAGTAGATGGGCAAAAATTTTGCGTCCATGTCCAACAGTGAGTAAGTGATTGAGATACCTAAACATTTAACTTTATAATGTAAAATGATATAATTTACTAACCTACTCGTTTAATTTCAGGTAGGTTGAATAAGGAACCAAGTAACCATGGGGAGGAGCAGTATTTACTAACATTTTCTTTTTGGGTCTTCAGAGTGTATCGTTTCCTTTTTTTTGCACATATTACACTTAAATATATATTCTCTGTGTAAACCCTTACGTCTTTCAATGACAAAGGCAAGATCAGCAAATGTACAATTTGTATGATCGTGCCTGATATTTGAGATCACAGAAAACAAATATTTTAAATCCACTATTCTGCGACCTTCTAAAATTTTGTTTTATCATGATTCATGATCAAAAAGCTCGGATTCAATAGTCATATCAAACGTCGATTATGCAGTTGATGATGAGCTTGCATTTTCTACCATTGGTGCTGCAAATGCATCAACCGGTGGCGATAAACTTTGCCCTCTTGTAAAACAAATTACTATTGTGATTGTGTCCAGCAAAAGGCCAAAATTCGGTTTACTTTCCTGTTTAAAATATTACTAATTTATTCATATTTCAGATTAGGTACATAGGTAACTGTCTGAATGTTACAATGCCAGCTGGCAAATTCTATCACATTTGTTTGTTTGGTAGTCATGGTAACATTCACTTACATTGATATCCTTATTAAGATCTGTATCTTATTATCCAGACCTTAAAATATTGCCACCGTTGCCCTTTAAAAAAATACTGTTTAAATAATTGGCTACTCAAACAATGCTTCTATAGTATAAATAATGACTACACAAAAATGGGTAGTATTGTATATAATGCACGAAATAAGGCCCGATTCTTAAGCGGGTTTAAATTTTGAGGCCATGTCCGCTAATACTATAGACAAAATATCAAGTTTAATAAACACAAAAAAAAAACATTGATGGGCCTTATTTTATAATTTAGGCCTTACTTTGTAATTTAAAGTAGAGTTAGGCCAAGAAAAATCTATAGCGATTTTGATAGAACACGCAGTGCAAGTATTATTTCAAACGTCGCTTCTATGAAATTATGACATATAAATAACACTTGCACTGCGTGTGCTATCAAAATTGCTGTAGACTTTTCTTGGTCTGACTCTAAAATATTCTTTATTACACCACAAACATAAAAACAAATTTAAAAAAAAACCGGCGAAGTGCAAGTCGGACTCGCACACGAAGGGTTCCGTACCATTATTTATAAAAACGGTCACCCATCCAAGTACTGACCCCGCCCGACGTTGCTTAACTTCGGTCAAAAATCACGTTTGTTGTATGGGAGGCCCCACTAAAATTTTTATTTTATCCTGTTTTTAGTATTTGTTGTTATAGCGGCAACAGAAATAAATCATCTGTGAAAATTTCAACTGTCTAGCTATCACGGTTCGTGAGATACAGCCTGGTGACAGACGGACGGACGGACAGCGGAATCTTAGTAATAGGGTCCCGTGTTTTACCCTTTGGGTACGGAACCCTAAAACCGATTTACAAAGGTAGCAACAGGCGGTCTTATCGCAGTTAGTTCTTATTCTTCGTTTGTTTAGCATTAGAGTGAAGGTGACGTGTCTTTTTTAAGCATGCAATCGTATAATTATTTAGCTTTTTTTGTAATAGTTATGTACTTAGTGGTTAATATTAGGTCCTTACCTATGAAATTGGCGTTTTTGTTCATAGATATAAGTCTGATCCTAGTTTTTTTTTTTTTACAAAAGTACATACACAATTACAATAAAACTACAATATGATTTCGCCAAACTGCTTGACAGCAATTAATTGTTATTTTTTATTGTTAAGTGTTCAGAATTAAGCCTTGAAAATAGGTCTTTTCATGTGCTGTCGGTTCGAGTATTAAAATTACTTATATTTTTCTAATGGTACCAATTTTCAAGAAATGGAGATATTGAAAACATACCTTAAAGGTGTCAAAAATTACTGGAAAAATTTTGTTTGGTTTGAATTAGCCATCAAAAAAATATCCGCAAAATTAATTGTATGGAAATTCGTGTTTCGTTGAAATTCTCCGAACAAAACGCCAATTTCATAGGTAATGACCTAATATTAGTATTTACTATTTTTTTTTTTCAATAATGCTTAAAAACGAAGTATAGACATGACAACCAAATATTAACGCCATTGTAGGGCAGGATATACAGAACATGAATCATTAGTACTGTCACGCTCCGTGATTGTTGAGCCATTTAGGGTTCTAGCTAAATTGGACATTCCATAGAGCACGAGTAAGTATGGAACAACCAATTCAGCTAGGACCCTAAATTGCTCGACAATTACGAAGCGTGCCTGTAGGTACCTAAAAATTTTGTTAACCCATTTTAACCATGCAATAAAATATTTTTGATTTTGATTTCTAATTTGAAATATTAGAATCAAAAAGTTCATAATAGATTGTATATCATAACTACAAAAATGTGTTCCCTACTCTTAACCCAAAACCCCTTGTATCTTAGGATCTAGATATTTTCACACAAGACGGTTTATCGATAACTTCTTACATCACTAGATTATCGACATTAAATGTCGACTATTGCCCATCACTTTTCTGGCTGTGTACGTATTTAGAAACTTGACTCCGCCCCTAAAATTAGTGCGATAGGGACAACTGCAGCTGAGGCGAAAAATCCTGCGTAAAAATGACAAAAATCGAGGTTTCGTAGTCCTCTTTTTCCTCCCCCAAAACTTAACCAATCGTAACCAAATTTGGAAATCTAAATGATTATGAAATTATCTGTGTCGGACCGTTTTGCTTTTTTGGCTAATTGATATCAGTTTTGAATACCACGCCTCTCATTGCGGCATAGTCTATTAGGCCATTTTGGCCGTTTTTGAAGGGCTCTAGCGCCTTAAAAAACAAAAATATCAAAAAAAGCAAAACGGTCCGACACAGATATTGACAATATTAATCTGTGTTGAAAAAATCATTGCTCTAGCTTCAAAAACCACGGAGGAAAACGAGGACTACGTTTGTATGGAGGAATGACCACTCCTGTTGGCTCTTAAGGTTTTTCCCAATCGAACTCAGGGAAATGGGTTGCAATTAATGTGAGGAAACCATCCCAGCTATGAATTAATGGCATGCAGATATCATTCCTTTCTTTAGAATTTGTTCACCTTCGTAAAAGGGTCGTGACTGTAACCTAAGCTAAAAGCACGGTTATGGCACGGTTGCGTAGGAGGCGATGGGATGTCATTGTCATCGCCTGGCGACTACGGGCGAGCGTTTTATACGTACGATTTTCACCTATCACTCCTATGAAGTGGTTCAGATCGCAGGGCTTTATATCGTATTTAATGTACCTAAAGCGTCTAACAAAGCGTATACATTTCGGCGTTTTGCTCAACGCTTGGCAAACTCTAAACAAACCATCCAAACTTAGCTTCAATCAAATACAAGACACCAACGCCGTACACTGTGTCTACAGCGTCACAATTTACGGGAACTGTCTTCCCATACAATGCGATACGGCTTTAGGACAAAAGTGATGCTGTCAGCGTCGGGGTAATAGCTCGGAGGGTTTTTTGCCAGCTTTCAGGTGAGTAAAGCGCTCTGTAAGCTATGCGAGTACATCGAATGCGCTAGCGCGGGGTCAACGCATCAGCGTGTCAAACAAATCCCGCCGAGAATAACCCGCGCGGTGACTGCGGCGCTCCGTCTAGCTGGACCACGTCTGGACAATACGGACTTTACAGAATTAGACAACTCCTGTGAGACTCAAAAATGTGACCCCTTGAGAGCCAGGAGTAGTTGTATTGATTTGGAATTTAGGTCCCTTAGTTACTTAACATAAGTTCAGAACAGATAGTGGAATTTGTGCAAAAATTTGTACGCAGGGATATCTATAGCTATATAGTTCTAGTATTTCGGGAGGTTATAGTTGCAGCGGAACACTCACGTAGGTAATTATAATTAAGTTAGAGAAAAAAGTAGATGAAGCTCTTATTAACGATCTTTGGTAGCGGATCAAAATATGTGGAGCCTACATACATGTGTGTTGCACAGTAGAAGATCTAGAAGTACTTACTCGTGGTTTTACTTGAAGTAAAAGCAGCCAAATATACGTTCTCGTCAACCCAACGGATATCTTCGGCTAATATTGCCCTAACTCCATTTCAAGCTCATGAAGTATAGCGAATAATTCATGCGCTTGAAATGGAGTCAGTCAACGTTTAGTCAACAATAACCTAAAGTTTGTAAATCTATTTACTCCTTTCGGAGGAGATAGGTACGTACGAGGTTTGCAACTTTAGCCGACGATGTGTTAACCCTTTTCCAGGCCGCACCAATCTACAAGGTTTTCCCGAAAAACCCAAATATATTCCAATTAATCCAGCTTTGATGATTCATTTGAAGACAAGTAAAATTTCCCAAAAGTGCAATCTAATTTGAATCTTTGTTTCACTCCTATTTATCAGATCGCCTATTTCAAGTTAAACAGGATGATGAGACCTCTAAGCTCTTAGAAATAAAAGCTGGAGTGCCCCAGGGCTCAGTGTTGGGACCGGTGCTCTACACGATATACACGGCTGACCTACCACAAGTGGATGGGATCACCACGGCCACTTTTGCTGATGATACTGCCATACTTGCAAGTAGCAGGGATCCTGGTATCGCATCACTTAAGTTACAAAACGCGCTAGAGGATATAACAAAATGGTTGCAAAAATGGAGGATAAGAGCAAGTGCATCAAAATCTGTTCAAGTTACTTTCACGCTCAGGAAAGGAAACTGCCCCCCAGTTACTCTGGAAAACTCCACACTGCCCCACCATGACAGTGTCCGATACCTCGGCTTACATCTAGATCGACGGCTTACATGGCAACAACACATCAAAACAAAAAGAGAAGAACTAAGATTTAGATTTCGCGATTATTACTGGTTACTTGGAAGAAACAGTAAACTCTCCATAGACAACAAACTCCTAATCTACAAAACTATTCTTAAGCCAGCATCGATGTACGGCATACAACTTTGGGGCAGTGCCAGCAACTCCAACAACTCCAACATCGCAATAATACAAAGAATGCAAAATAACATACTGCGGTCCATAAGCAACGCTCCGTGGTTCACAACCAACTCAGAAATACATAAATACCTACAAATCAATACTGTGAAGGAAGAAATCCTTCACGCAACTAAAGCATATCACCATAGATTAAGACACCACCCAAACGACCTGGCAGCAAAACTAACAGACAAGGGATATGATAAAAGACTACAGAAAAGACATCTTCCCTCATACATAGACAATCCAAAATTGTCAAAGCGAAATGAGTAGAAGCCCTCGCTGGAGGACTCGCTCGTCATGATATAAAGCACTCAACCAATCTGCTTATAGTCTGGCTGATTGCAGATAAAACTAGAGAAAAAAAAATGAATCTTAAATCGGAATGCTAAAGTTGAAATTCTAGTGGCGCGTATGTGGTCGATAAATCGTACTATGCCTGGAAAAGGGTTAAACTGCCACTGCTACTGTTCTCGTTACCTAACGATCTAACCAATTACTAAATTTTAAGGATGATAACTTGAAAGTTAATGTATCTTTATGTAAAGCTTTGTACTTTGCCTATGAAAATAATTTATTTCTTTAGTCTCTAATAATTATTTAGCATAAAATTTTAACCATCGCAATAAAAGTCATGTTAATTAAAATTTACTGGCTTTAAAACAGTTTCTATTAACAGCTTTTATGCAAGAATTGCTGGTTTAATGGCATAGGACTACTTCGTCCGGTCGGCGGCACTAAAATACGGAAATAGCTTTAGATTCTAGACCTAGAATCCGGTTCTATTGGGTTTCGCAAGTGTAAATCCTTGCACACATTTATATTTAGAATAATCTACCTTCAAAACAAGGATGGTATTCCGACTCTCTTATTCATAAATATAGTAACAAAGGTGTGTTGCAACACTGTGTCTGGCACTATTTTAATTGAGGCAGACTGTATATCTTAGTATTCTGTTTCGACATTTCAGCCAATCATATGTCGATGTTGTCTACAGGACAGCTCACCAAATTGAGGTTTTATGGGAAAGTGGAGTCCGCAAACGATTGGGAAATAAGAATTAATTTAAGTCCTAAACTCATCTAAAAAAAACCATCAACACGATTACTAATCAAACTGTCTGTGTTTCAGTTTCGATTTCGGAATAAATATCATGTTTCGGCCGATGATTCGGTTTCGTTTCGGCAAAAAACTGCCGAATATTTTCAGTAGTGTCTGGCCGAAGTATCGGTTTCGGCAGCTTTCAGCATAAAAATCATGTTTCCGCCGAAGGTTTGATTTTGGCCGAAACTATAGCAAAACGGAACCTTCGGTTTCGGTCGGACAATACTAATCAAGTAATCAAGCAATACCCGGCCGTTCCTCGAATCGAACATTATCGCATGTTCGCGTGTACCATGGTGAAAGTGCACCGTAACTCACCACCATAACGGAAGCAAGACTTATCTGTCAATTATAGCCTTACACTTACGCCCTTCTTGTATTGAAGCTTGCAATTTGATTCGCAACAAACTCGTTATTGGATTCGTTAATTGATTTTGAGTTCAGTGCCCTTAGGGTACTGACAGTAATTGGAAGATAACCGTCAGTATTTATTTCCGGAAGTAGGAAATGTAGAGGTAAACGAAGAGGGGTATTGACTGACAAGTCAAATCAGCTTATTTTTTCGAACCAAGCTAGCTCTGCTAGACATCGAATTTTAGGGGGAAAAATTACTAAAATTACCTTTTGACAACATTTGACAGGTAGGGAGTTCCTATATCGATAAACTCAATTATCGATGCTTTTCTCATGTAGGTACTAGTGATTACTCCAAATTTTGCTTGTAAAAATATAAATGTACTGACACTACTGACTAACTTGACCGTTTTCAGGACTTAGAATTGAACAAAATATTGTATTGTTCAGTATTCGGGGTATTAGGCAAATTAAACCACTCATTAAATATGCCATGGTTACTCTGTCATATCACGATCCTGTTGACCTTACAGCTACCTATTACTAAAAACATTAGGCTCGCGTAGACTCACCTGAGTATCTAATAAAACAACGAAACAAATCAGTACAATTGTCAAGTTACTTATTTTGTTATTCTGTTTCACAATATTTCAATTCCTTGAAAAGTGCTAAGTGATTTGTTTAAGTCAACGTTGAAGATGTTTTCGCTATTGCACCTTATTACCATTGTCTTTATGCGCAAAATGCATATCTTTGCCTTCAATTGTACACAACTGACACCTAGCTTATGTTAAAAGGCTGCTGTATTTGCAAATAAACTGAACGGTGTCAATTTTCGCAAATACGAGCAGAACAAATATGTATTTTCGAATGGAATAGGCTATCTCACTTGTATTATTGAAATAAGTTATCACCATGTTTTAGTACCTCGAAAATTTCCATTGATTGTATTGAATGTATTGAGGTTCGAAGAATTGTGAGTGAGGAAGGCCTAGGTGCTCAAAAATATCTGAACACACACTCTAGCCCCTCGACAGTAGAGGCGGGTTCAGAAGTAGGTATCTGTGAGCACATTGGCCGCTCCGATACAGTACCGTCTTTACCATAAGGGCACACGGGGCCCGTGCCCAGGGCCCCCATCCTCAGGGGGCCCCGAAGGTAACAGTATATTTGATTACCCATAATAAATAGAATGGGGTCGAAAAGTGCCCGATGGGGTCGAAAAGTGCTCGAGTGGAGACCACGGACTAGCAAGCGCAGCGTAGGACGTCCACCCACAAGATGGACAGACGACCTTGTTAAGGCCGCCGGAGGACGCTGGATGCGGGTCGCTTCCAACCGGTACGAATGGAGGTCCAAGGGGGAGGCCTATGTTCAGCAGTGGACGTCTTGGCTGAGATGATGATGGTGATGATGTGATGAATAAATAGAAGATCATAGTAGAAAAATGTTAGTTTAATTAGCTTTCTTTACTTTCCAAAAGGGCCCCAAATTCTTATGTGCCCAGGGGCCCCAGCATAGTTTAAGATGGCCCTGCTCCGATATATCTGGTGTCGACTGTACAAAGTCAAATACCTCCAGCCACCACATTAATCGTGATGAGGTAAATGAGGGCCCACAGCGTTGCACGTTTTAATTGCCGTACACTCTGTTGCACAAGAAACTGGCATGTATTATGCACTTTCTATTTTGGTGTATTATTTTCTTTGACCAGTAATTAGATCCACGTTACATGGGTTTATGTAAGTGTTAGTAACTTATTAAAGTAACCGCGAATTATCGGGTTAGCTGCGAGTTAAGTTGTCTATAGAACAGTGTGATTAATTTTCCAAAATCTTCTCTGGGCTCTTTTATTTATCTCCCGTGCTCTTATGCCCTATTGCAGTAACGTCACTAAATATTTCAAGAGCGCAATGATGCACTAACAATGAGATTGAATTTAAATTAAATTCGAATTTAATTGAGTGCTATTAATTACTTGCACGGATAATTAATGGACTCTGAGTTGACTCTGAGCATAAAGTCGAGAACACCACAGGGTGCCATATTTGAGCTGTCAGTTTTTTTTAAAGATTTTGGACAACAGTTAAAATTTGAGAAGACACAATTTCAGTTTCCGTGTGGATGTACGGTACCTAAATAATTATCCTGTATGGATTGGTGTAACAACCGCTTGATTGAAACCTACAATATGTCAGTGTAATGAATTTAAATTTTAAGTATTAAATTTTCCTTGAACGTGTATAGTCTATTTTTTTAACTATGAAGTACTGCCCAGAATAGTATGGAACGCATTTGTTTCTTGCATATAAAATGTATTGTATAGTACTATATCCAGTCTTAACCAGAAATGACTTCAGTTATCATTGTTATCAACACCACAGAAACACTGAACGCCAAAATGACTTCAGTTATCAAAGCTTTTGGGAAAAGCCGCTTATATTTTCCAGTGTCTGTGTACTCAATGTTGTACCAACATAACCTACATTTCGCCGTACGTACGTGCTATACGTAATGCTAGCAAGAGGGTCCCTTAATGACGTCTGTATCAGGCGCTCCATTTGTCAAACAATTTGTATTGACATACCTATTGTGTGTTCAGTTATTTATTACGCATGCTTTACTCTACCATTTTTGAAATCGAATTTAATAACATCCGTAATGATGTTTATTTACAGGTGCGTTATTGTATTTTCAAAACAATATACATCTGACGACATTCCAGGTGAACGTGTGTCTTCCAACTCGCAAGTAAGTAATTAAAGGGTCGTTTATATGCACCTGACTTGCGTCAGATGGTTAAGTAAACAATTGTAAACTTTATCACAATGACAAAAGATACACGAATCATCGTTAAAAGTAAAGTATTATGTAAATATTAAAAATATACGGTTTAATTACAAGATAAAAATCTGAAAACTAGACTGCGGTGTGCATTAAATCTATTTAAAGCATGCTATGCAGATTAATTTACCCATTAAGGTTCGGTAACTATAGACTATTAAATTTAAAATTCAAATTTAATACGTAAAACTCAAAATTAGTTTGAAAACCTACAACCAGTTTTTAAGGGATCTCAATAGCAATAAATACCGACAACAAACTTAATTATACTCGCGTTAAATATTGGAAATCCCGAATGTGAGAGATATGTATGAGATAAATCTTAGGTCACACGTCTGAAAAGAAAGTTACCAACAATGGTGCCTATTGTTAGAAAAACAATAAAAACCAGTCCGCTAGACAAGTGCACGCCTAGACGTAGGCGTCTGCGTGTTTACCTTCCCATGGCATCCGATAAAACCAAAAAAAATACTGAACCTTAACTGTTTAACCAGTTGCTGCTCTTGCTAACAAAAGGAGACCGACAACCTCAACCTTATTTTAAAGTAACCGGCGTTCATACAAACCAAAAACATCCTAAAACGTGTGCGCTTTCAGTTAATTCAAAAACCTTTGAAAATTCGCTCGAAACTTAAATTATGACACCACACAAGAAAACATGAAAGAACCGAAACGCGCGCGGGCTATAGACACTTCACTGGCATATGACACATTTTCATTGAGAAAATGCGGTATGCAGTTAACCTATTTGGGGAAGGGATCCATTGATTTTTCTTAGTAACGTCACGAGCGCGGCGAACGGCGGCGCGCGCCGGCGGCTAGTCGGCGACTGGCGAGGCGAGAGGAAATGGCATGCCAGTCGCCATGCGGTGAGACTTGTCTGCCAGTTGACCTTCCGCATCGATTCGTGCTTGAGATAGCACAGCTGATTTGAGGATGCTAGGGCCTGGAGAGGATTGATTAGCGCTGAGGGCGCTTTTCCGCAAGGGAACTCGAAAGCGGTCAATCATGCCCGACTGCCCCAGGAGATGGCTGTCAGATTACTTTTGATAAAGATAAGTACCTAACAATACTTTTATTAGTCAGCTTTTTGAATAAGTATTTTCTTGTTAAGTATAAGAAAGTGACTCGTCCTCACAAATACATGCATAATACTTAATAGTCTTACAAAATTTTAATATTCAGTTTGGGTTCGTTAAAATCGTCCTAGTGTTAATTAGCTGTCTAAAATACAGGCAGCAATAATTTCTAGTACCTATCAGTATTTAAAAGTTTGCTATACTTATTTAGGTTTCTTATTAGGATTAGGTATTTGCTGCATTTGGTTTGTCGCTATTTAATTTTCCTCATAAATAAGTTGGAAATGCGTTATAATAATATGTGCTGTGAGTGTGACGTGAATGACTGTTTACATATTATCGAAAGAAGTGATGTAAGTAATGAATAGACATACCTATACTGGCTACTGCCACGATTCAACTCCTGCAGCTGAACGCCTGTTGAATATGCATTAGCAACATTCTTCAAAGCACATTGCTATTAATAAAGTAGCAGGCAATTAATTTCCTACTTACATTACATGAAATAATCCCGTTTCGTTTCTACGTTCATTTAATTTCGTACTTTACAAACTTTAGTTGATTACACAGACAATCGTAGCCAACATCGATATTCCTATAGATTTCTGCAAATTATTTCCGTATAATCTATATAAACAGGGTCATTTTTGGACCGTTAGCCATATTGTGCGAGGTGATTAGGTAGACCATACTGAACAACTTTTTCTATGGGACCAACTCCGAAATCACAAAATTTTTTTGGCCGTTTCATACATTTTGGTCGACTGGATGTCGACGTTACCTATGGGAAGGCCAAATTTTTTTTTGGGATTTCGGGGTTGGTCCCATAGAAAAAGTTGTTCAGTATGGTCTACCTAATCACCTCGCACAGTATCGCTAACGGTCCAAAAATAACCCTGTATGTAGTGCAAAGTATACTTAGGTACAAATGCATCTTGCGGATGAAAATTCGTGAGCGTATAAAAATACAGAAAAGAACGACTGTACGAGTTGACAAGTAATTTGTTTGACCTACGTATTTACTTAGATGCTAGTTTATCCACTTCAGCTGGTTTGCCTCTACCAAAAAGTCTTGACTACAATACGACTTTACAGAGATTTATGACTTTTTGACTTTCAACTGCAAATTGACGATGACCTAAGCGTGAAATGCACCTCGCCTCGCGATCGTAAGGTTGAATTCATTGATTAATAAATTACACATGTGTCGTGAGATGATGGGCTATTATAGGGATCAGATTTGAAAGGGTATTTAAGATAATCTTTTCATAATTATGTTGATTACAACGTGGTATCTGAATATGCTGATGTTAAGAAACGTATTGAACACAAACGGGCTCCTAAGATCTCATATAAACTTGTGCGAAATCTAAATATATTTGTTAAAGCGGTAATGCATTACGTACTTGAATTATAGTTTCAATGCAAAAATAGATACCTACGTGAGTATACATCTCAGGCTAATTGATAAAATGGTAGGAAAGAAATTAGAGTCAGAACAAGCTAACTCTACTTGGCATTTGCAATGACGATAAAGTGTAGCAATGTCTTCATTAATGTCAAATTTATATGAAAAAATGACGTTAATAATGACACTCCTTCACTTTGTTATATTCAAGTCAGTGCAAAGTTAGCTTAGCCGGACTCTACCTTCATTTGAACCTTACTAAACGAGATTCAAGCTACAGACTGGCAGAAGTAAAATAAATCTTTTTACTTTTAAAAACCACCAACAAAATTTTAAAAGCGCCATCTAGTGAATTAAAACCTATCCAAGAACCATCGTAAGTACCTAATATCACATTTTTTTACCGAAAACTGCACTCAAAACGGTTTTCCTTTCGGAGCTATGATTCCCACTTCCCACACCCTGTAGCTATTTAAAACACACGGTAACCCCCTTTTATACGCCGGAGGTCAAAAAGTTAAACAGAAAAGTATATCGCGATTTAGTTGACTTAAAATACATCGTAATACTTGCATCAACGTTGTCATATAACTTAAGCGCCTATGAATAGTTGTTTCTCCAGAGCACATCGCGAGAGAAATAAAACCGCAGGCGCTTTAGAATGTTCACACAAGATATTTAGTAATATTTACAAACTCGAGCGCCTACATAAATTACACTAAGCAGAAAGCGGAATCAGCTCATGTAGATTCTTAGTAAATTCTAAGCATAATAATATGCCATGGAATAATTCACATAAAGGAACAGCTAGTTCGATTCCAGCGTGTTCTATTTGAACAAACGGGAATTTAGTGAAGATTGTAGTAGCAGTTTCGTTTGATTAAATTGCATGCAAGAGCATGTGAATGTTTCGGACAGTTCCGTTAAATGCTCCTATTAAACCTTCGAACGCCATGCCTATCGTCCGCGGCGCGTCATCGTGAATCATGTCGCTTGTCGGAATGCACGAAGGTTGATATTGGGCTGTAGGTTAAGGAATGTTGAACAGTACTCACTGATCAGAGGGAAGCGGCTGGCCGGGTGCTTCCCCAGCGGCGTGCTGGCGCTGAGGTCGCTCTGCGAGCTGTGGAGGCTGCTCTTGCCGCTGCCGGCGGCCGAGCCGAGCTCCATGCGCATACGCATGTGGCGGCTGTAAAAAACGAATGGTCTAGTTAGTTGTGTTATGATTTATTTCGTGTGAATCTTAAGTAGGTTCACCCAAGCATTAATTGTTAACAGATGTGATAGATTGTTCTAAATGTCTGATTGGCAATCTGCAATAAATAAAGTCAATATAATTTACTGTAGAGGAAAATCGCCACATAAGGTGCGATCTTGTGGAACAAGGTTTCGATCGAGGTTCAACCTTACCATGATCTTGAACGCTATGTTGTGTAGTATCACTTCTGTCTACAATTTTTAAGGTTAATAGGGCTAATACAGCAGGGGCGGCCGCGACAGTATCTCGCCCGCGAGATAGACTGCTAACTACCAAGTATTTTTCTATCTATACACTAAGTAATAGTAAAGTTTGCTACATAAAGAATCTAATCAAAATGCTACAAATCCACCTGATGGGCATAACACGCCGTAATTCACATAACCCCTATATTTAGGAAAAATATTTATTTAAAAATTTCAAGAACACTTCAAGGCTTATCAATATAACTACACACTATTTCATGGTATAAAATCTACTCAAACTTAATTGTTTAATAGTAAAACTTATTTCAATTGAACAAAGTTGAAATTTCAATACCGTTGAAAAAGCATTGAGTTGATACCCATCAGCAGCAAGTTTGTTTTGACGACTAAAACATTTGAGTTTGATTGCAACACAATACTTGAAACACTATAAAAAACAAACGCATTAAGAGCGCTCTTACAAGAAAAGTCGAAATAATGCAAAATTGATGATACTAGTCGACGAAATTCAGGACTTTGCGCTCATTATTAGAAACAATGAGTACTTGTTCCAGTAAAAGCGTCTTCTTATCTTTATAAATATCGTTGTAAATATTAGAAAAAGGACTTATTAAATTAGTAATGATTTTTTTTCTGATGGTCGTTTCCGAAAAACCCCGTGAAGCACTGAATGGCGAGCTCTTATTAGGAAATGTTGAGAATTTTACTCTGCTAAACCTGGCTATTTTGTATTACTAATACCCTGTACTTTAGGCATATCAAACTATATTTTTCCTACATACCTTTGAGAAAGAGAAAATCAAAGTAAAACGAACTCGATTTTCTCTCCGAAACAAGTGTCAATTCCTACGAAAATCTACTTAATATCGAAGTCATTTTCATACTCAAGCAATCTGCAACGTTTGCTTATACTGTTGGTATACATTAGTGTTTATGAAATTCTACTATAATTTTTTGGCAATTTTTTGAAAACTACTCTATATTACCGATGACGCGCGCTGCGCCAGCTCAGTGCCGCGGCAGAGCTTGTAGAGGCAGGACGTGTGTCGGTCGGCTCCGCACATTTTCAACGGCGACGACGAGGTTTTTTATCATTGTGTGCGGCGGGCGCCGTGTAAAACGCTATACTGTGTGCGTGTAAACCGCAACGAGAGACTTTGATCCTAGCACTGTTTTTATAGTATTATAATGGTACAGTTTAATAAACTACCGGACAGGATTAAAAATATTTGAAACGACCTGACATTCTATATGTATTTATTTGACTCAAGATAGTACTCAGGGTCTGATGATGGAGCCGGAAGGTGGTCACCGGTACCAATCAACCATGCAACTAAACCACTTCGTGTTTGGGCTCGTTTGATTCGGCTCAACAAGATCTTTGACTTAAGATAGTACTCAGGGTCTGATGATGGAGCCGGAAGGTGGTCACCAGTACCAATCAACAATGCAACTAAACCACTTCGTGTTTAGGCTCGTTTTATTCGTCTCAACAGGATCTTTGACTTAAGATAGTACTCAGGGTCTGATGATGGAGCCGGAAGGTGGTCACCGGTACCAATCAACCATGCAACTAAACCACTTCGTGTTTGGGCTCGCTTGATTCGTCTCAACAAGATCTTTGGCACAAGATAATACTCAGGGTCTGATGATGGAGCCGGAAGGTGGTCACCGGTACCAATCAACCATGCAACTAAACCACTTCGTGTTTAGGCTCGTTTGATTCGTCTCAACAAGACCTTTGACACAAGTTAGTACTCAGGGTCTGATGATGGAGCTGGACTGTGGCCACGGGTACCAGTCTACCATGTAACTGAACCACTTCGTGTTTGGGCTCGTTTGATTCGTCGCAATAAGATGTTTGACACAAGATACTACTCAGGGTCTGATGATGGAGCCGGAAGGTGGTCACCGGTACCAATCAACCATGCAACTAAACCACTTCGTGTTTGGGCTCGTTTGATTCGTCTCAACAAGATCTTTGGCACAAGATAATACTCAGGGTCTGATGATGGAGCCGGAAGGTGGTCACCGGTACCAATCAACCATGCAACTAAACCACTTCGTGTTTAGGCTCGTTTGATTCGTCTCAACAAGACCTTTGACACAAGTTAGTACTCAGGGTCTGATGATGGAGCTGGACTGTGGCCACGGGTACCAGTCTACCATGTAACTGAACCACTTCGTGTTTGGGCTCGTTTGATTCGTCGCAATAAGATGTTTGACACAAGATACTACTCAGGGTCTGATGATGGAGCTGATAGACAGGTACCCGTCGCCACCTTCGCGCTCCATCATCAGACCCTGAGTACTACCTTGTGTCAAAGATCTTGTTGAGATGAATAAAACGTGCCTAAACACGAAGTGGTTTAGTTGCATGGTTGATTGGTACCGGTGACCACCTTCCGGCTCCAACATCAGACCCTGAGTACTATCTTGTGTCAAAGATCTTGTTGAAACGAATAAAACGAGCCTAAACACGAAGTGGTTTAGTTGCATGGTTGATTGGTACCGGTGACCACCTTCCAGCTCCATCATCAGACTCTGAGTATCACCTAGTGTCAAAGATCTTGTTGAGACGAATCAAACGATCCTAAACACGATGTGGTTTAGTTGCATGGTTGAGTGGTAATGGTACCTTCCAGCTCCATCATCAGACCCTGAGTACTGTCTTGTGTCAAAGATCTTGTTGAGACGAATCAAACAAGCCCAAACACGAAGTTGTTTAGTTACATGATAGACTGGTACCCGTGGCCACCTTCCAGCTCCATCATCAGACCCTGTGTATCTTCAGTGTCAAAGATCTTGTTGAGACGAATCAAACGAGCCTAATCATGTTACTACATGGTTGATTGGTATCCGTGACCACCTTAATCATCATCAGATCCTCAGTACCAGTTCGTTTTTAAACCCTCGTTGATACAAACTTTACAACCTATAGGTACCAAATGCAATGACGAAACATGTAAATAAGCGAGTAGGTACCTATAATTTCTTTCGAGTAATATACCTTCATAAGTACGAGTATGGGGCTATTCATAAATTACGTCGTTTCAAATGGGAGAAGTCGAGGGGGGGGGGGGGGGTCTGGACTTCGGATGATGGTAACATGACGTAGGAGGAAACAGATTCATCCGAAGCTTGATTTTTGGATGATTTGAGGGGTGGGGGGGGTCAAAAATCGTCAAAAATAGATGACGTAATTTATGAACAGCCCCTATGCACATTTGCACTGCATTTAGTATTTTCGTACTTACCAAATAACAGTTTTAGAACTTTAAAAGTTAAGTACAGTTAGTGTTGTTATGGTTGATTTCAATATGCTTCGCGAAGGATCAAGAATGTTTAATCCATCATTGTAGTGCGAGTGTGGTAGAAGGGATCGGCATACTGAGCTCGCACGGCCTGCCGCAGCGCGTAAAATACCTAAACTCGCTCAACGCCGAAATGTAATAGCGCTCTTAATTGTACCTCTTTGAAATCTAATTTAAGTCTTATGTATGACGCATTACGTCTCTGAATCGAACGAACTATGTTTAGTTTCGTATTTAATGTATGTTAAATATGAAAAACATGATCACATAGCAAGGTAAGGCAGATATATCAGTTTACGTACGGTCAGCCAAGAAAGTGGTTTACCACTTTTCGACTCTATTATCTGATTGATAGAGTCGAACAGTGGTAAACCACTTTCTTGACTGACTATACCTACTTAGTTAATGCTTATGTGAACATTAGCGTAAAGATTAGTTTCCTATTACGGCATCAAATTATTGTGTCATATTATGTTTGTGAGTTGTAAATTAATCCTGCGTAAGTATATTATTATATGAAGGAACAATAGGAATATACAAATACACATTTAACTATACGCAACGCAGTCAGATGTATATAACTGTGTAGTAAGTATATGTAATAAAACTATTAAAGAATATTAAATAATAATTACCTCTTAGGCTTAATGTTCGTGTTTGTAGACTTGGAGCTCAACATCCTACTAACACTGCAAGCAGTTTGAGATCTTTGCAAGGAGAAAGAACAGTCTACCTTCGACTTGATGTCTTTGAAAGATTTCATCTTGTAATCCGTTTTTATATCCAAAGAATTCTTCTTGGTAAGGCTTTCTCGTCGGTCCATCTTTTTCACAGTCTTCGGGCTACTTTGGACACTGTTATCGGCGTCCGTATTCCGATTAGCTAACATTGTTTTTAATTTGCTTGGCACATCACGTTTAGGCATTTTGTACTTTTTAAGTGTAAAGCTCCTCTTTTCGTCCTTGCTTTTAGCGTTCGATCTAACATCTTTCTCGCTGTTCAGAGAATTACGCTTGCTAGAGTTCTTAGGAGTCTTATCTTCCTCTACAGTCGGATTAAATGAGTCTTCGTTCGTACACTCTTTAGGAGTGCAATAAATATTGCTTTCTCCTGAATTAATGTTCTTTTGACTTAATTCAGATTGTGTTGATGGTGTCGAGCCCTCAGGAGACATGTCGTCGATGACATTTAAAAACACAGGTGACTGACGATGATTCTCGAAATCTGTGTAAACACCACTTGACTCCATGCATGAATCATCATTCCTGTTCACCATCAGAGGCGGGTTACCGTTGCTATTTTTACCACCATATAGAGCTCCGTCTATCACTTGTGCCTTTCTATCTCCCCGGTGCATGTGATCGTCGAGGCCATCTGCGTCACTTTCAGTGAAGAAGTCTGAATCGGTCATAGGATCTGGCCGCCTGGTGACAGGAACATTTTGCCATTCCATTTCTATGACATCTTCACGGGGCTCTATAGAATGGTCCGCAGTTCTGCTGACTGGCCTCGACATTTCCCCGTCGCCTTGATAACCATCCAAGCTCGTTATACTAGTTATACTGGTAATAAAGCTATTGGAAACTTTGGATGTTTCCATTGATTTCTGGTAGTCGTTCTTGTTGTCAGAATATGTCTGTGAATCATGCAATGTTGAGTTGGAGAATTGGGAGTTATAACTAATTTCGCCGTTAATGTCAGAGTTGTCTAGAGGCAAATCTTCAGGTGACGGTGTTTGTTCTATCCTTTGAACTACCAGACGGTTTTCAAGTTTACAGTCTAATGGTAGTTCTAGATTTACTGTAGTCTCAGCTATGGAACTGACTGGCTCTAAAATACTGCTGTGAATAGAAGGCATGAACTCATCATCTATCACATTTGGGATTAACTCGTCTTTGGCAATGTCTATTTGTTCCGTTGTACTTTCTTTAACCATGCTTGTCACTGAGTTATTGATTTTAGTCGTTAAGCAGTTAGTGTTTTGAGCAGATAAATTATCACAAGATTTCGATAATTTCTCGGATTTTACCGATTCTATGTTTCTTGATATGGGAGCAGTGCAGTCATTTCTTTCAAACTCATCATTTTGTATCGTCGAAACTGCTGAATTGCTGTCAGTCTTATCAGTTGATGGAGTATCACTACAATCAGGCGACACTTTACTTTCATTGTTATCACAGAATATAGGAAGTCCTTCCACAGTTGGAGAAAAGGCATTTTCTAGGTAGCAAATATCATCCATCTGATCTGGAGTTAAGATTCCCAAACTATCATCGAGTGAGTTTTCTTCATTAGTCCTATTAAGTGAATTATCATTGGGGCTCAAATTCGTATCATATATTCGAGGGTTTATCTGCGATTTGAGTTGCAGACAGAGGTCAGACCTTGAGTGAGTATTAAACGTTTTCGTAACAGGGAAGGTAATTTGATTTTCGCATGAGTATTCGAATTCTCTCATCGGTTTTTCGTCGAAATTTATAACGTTGGGAAGTCTTTCGGCACTTTTGTTAATTGAAACAGTCGAGTTCTTTAAGCTTTGCGTATGCAGCAGATCTTTTTCAATACTTTCTTTGAACGTGGATGGTTGAAGATCGAACAAGAGGCTGTAAGGGCCAGATTCGTCTTGTTCCTTTTCATCGACTAGTTGGGTGATACCATTAATCAGTCCTTTAGTTTCTTTGTCCACGTTTCTGTCCTGCTTTTTAGTTATTTCGTTCAACTTTTCCCTTAAATCTAATATTCGGGGGTTTTTCTCCAGTCCTTTATCTAAGCTCAAGCTCATTTTTGGAACTAGGTTCAGGTAGTTACTACAGAATAGTTCTTTGTTGTCCGCTTTAGTCCCCGCATCGATGTTTTTGGTCTTATCTGCTGTGTCGGCTTGTTTGTCCTTGGAGGGATTGATGACATCAATACTCTTCATGGAGTAGATGCCTCGGATGCGCAGCTTGCCATTTCTGTCGATGGGGATCTGCAACAAACAACAGGAATATGAATAAAGTGTTTTTCCTTGTCTATATTTAGTTTGTTCCATCAGATTTTAATCTTTTTATTAGCATAGAATTTAAAATTGTACATTTAATTGCTGCAAGATACAACCAGCAACAGCATGAAAATTACTAATCGTTAAACACATTAATCGAGCAATTAATCCGTCGTACAAGCCTAGGCCTCAATGGGCACCTACTGCCTTATTTTCGTTATTCGTCGCTTATATGCTATTAGTGTACAATTGTACATAGTTCGACCTCTACCTCTTCTTAATTTGGGACCAGATCCACCTGGACAAGTTTTTCTCCAGAATTTTTATTAAGTAATAACTCAAATGAATTATATAGTACGTTTTTATTGCAGTCTTATTTTTCACAAGACTTCTTTGTAATGAAGAAGTCTTAAACAATGCAAGGTTTTGAACGCAAAAACACTGGTAATTGCAATGAATAAGATAACTATGTACATAGCGAAATAATAATTTAATTAAAACCGTATTCTGTAGATACATCATCGTAGTAGTTTCCATTATAGTATGATGTCATTACTATAATTCACAAACGTGCAGAGCATAAGCATAATTAACTATGCTATAATTAGCGATCAGGGTCGCGTATATTATTTTATAAGAACTAGAGAGTAACCGTTTGTTTTAGAAGAAGGTGTATTATTTCTCAATCAAGTTTAAAAAGAGTAGGTACGATTGCCAAAAACCTAACTTTGAAAATGCTGGGTCTATTCACGTTTTGAATGTTTGGGCTTATAGTGGGATAAATAGTCGTTTTGTCTCAGGCGAAGCAGCTTGGCACGATTGTCAAGCTAATTCAAACGTTTGTCCCCTGTAAAGGGAGGGGGAAGGATAGCTTCAGCAGTCATTAACTTTAGGACCCAACGACCTTTCGTAACTCGTAATTAAGTATAAATAAATTGACCACAATATAGGTAAGTATTTAAGAAATCCACCGAAATGACGACAGAATTTGATTTTCTAAATCTACCCAACGTCATTATTTTCCCGGCGATGGCATTGATGGCGTGATGACTGGTGATAATATTAATACTGTGCCTAATAAACTATGGCCATACTCTGACATGTGAAGTTGAACAATGATATACAGCATCAACACTGTACGAATGTAGTTATAAAGGCTTTGAATGCAGGCACGCAGCCAGCGTGACCAGTGTGTCGTCATACATCGCTTGCCACTCCGCTCAATGCATTATGTATGGCTAAACCTCTTATATGGATGGCGAACCGGCGGCCCAAGACCAATATTACACACAGTTTTTTAACACCATATTTTACAAGTTTACGGATATAATAGTCACGTTATCGACGCGATAATGACAGGGAAAAACAGTTGCAAAACTTGCAAATAGTGACGTTTGCTCTTTGGCAAAGCATGTCGTTATCAGTATCACATTGATTAGTGCTAGGAAATGCTCCTGGGACTGAATTTCTATAGCGAGAACCGGGAATTCCCTGTTCTGGAACTGATTTTGTATAGAAAAGCAGTACTGGGAGCATATCCTATCGTTCACGAAAACTACAGCCGCTGGTAGCCTGGTAGCAAAGAATGGAATGCATTTGGTTTTCTTACAAATATGTAAAATCCCTCACCTTTCCCCGAAGTGACTTTATTTGGTATTTGGAAATTTTGGTAACATGTCCTACTATAGCCCTAATCTGAGGTTTAGGGAAACAATTTCCTGTTGTTACTTACACAATGGAATTTGAAACTATAGCAAAAATATTCAATTCTTTCTTCTATAAAACGTATATTTATAAGTTAACGTACTGCTTGTAACTATATTGTGCAGGCGGTAAGGAACCAAAAGATAATTGCACATAATTATAAGAAGGCTATAACTAGATCACTATAGACCGCATAACTCAATGCTCGTGGTCAGTAGGTAAGTAATAATAATGTCGTTACTTTAGCTTGTTTAAGAGAATTATTTGCCAACAAGTCAAGATCTTAAAAATAAATGTTAAAACTGAATTTTATGAAACATAAGTAAAATTTTCCCCTTAACAATGTAACCGTTTTAAAGTACATATATACTTTATGTTTACACGACACACCTGTAAATCTATATTTTTGGCTTCAAATCAACTTTTTTTTATTTTTTGGGCAGATTCGTTATAGCAAAGGCCTCATCTATTCTTTGGAACAGCGTGAGCGTCAAATAGGGCGCCGAAGTCTGTAAGTGTCCCAAAATGTACGGCGCCGTCTGGACGTCATATACTCGTTTATTGTACAAGCAATATGAATTAAATATTAAGCAAACCTCAGTGCCAAGATGCCAAGCAAAGCTCCGTGCCAGAGAAATAAGGTGAATATTTAAATTATAAATAAGAAACCAGATACGAGTAGGTATACCTTGACTTTCCAAGTAAATTTGTTTTTAACAAGTGTTAAGTGTTACACATAAAACATGAAAGAAATGACCGCTATCGTGTCAATTGACATGTCACCTTCGACATATCGATAATTAGATATCGAATTACGCCACTGTGTTTAAAGCCGAGCTTGAACTTTACACGAAATAAAAAGAATTAAAGTAGGTAAGTATTATTTAAATTTCTTATTTTGTCTCGAGTATGTACCTACACTACCTACATTCAATTGCCGAGAAAAGTTTTAACAAATTTCTAAGAAGTTTCCTTCCACACTATTTTGCTGTAGATTAGTTCATAATCAGTCCTGTACTTAATCATAAAAAAAATGTGTTGATTTTTTCCTAATTTATACCTAACTATTAGTAACATTAATTTAACAGATTTAAATTAGGTAATAAAACTAATGCACTTAGTAATTATGTAAAATCCTTGCACATATTACAATCAATGATATATGATATAGGTAGAGGGACCTACTTAATAAAAGTTATTGTACCTACGTGCAGCAGGCTTCGATATTTCGATATAATTGCGTGATGAATTGATTCAATTGATGATACACTATCAATTACCATAATAATTGTTATTTTTCTGACTGTATTATCGTTTAATGTTGTTAACTTTTCTTTATTTCTCACGCTATCTGTACTTTAGTGTAGTTTCGTGTTAAGATAATTTGAAATGCCATTTCAAATTTATTCATGTATTTATAGGTATTAATAATTGCAACCAGTTATTGTCGACTATAAGGAAACGAATAAAGGAAGTGTATTCATTCACGATTATGAAAACCAGTTAATACCTTTAATAGGACTGAGGTTTGCGGTAACGGGGAAAATTGCAATTTCGTTCGAAATTCAATTAAAGAAATGAGCACAGTGAGACAGATATATAAAGCGTTTCGTTCGCTACGGTCAGTGGGAAGACACTCCTCACTTCGGGCAAACTCGGCTCCGTTCGGCTCAGCATTGCTCGGAGCCATTATTAGGGTTGGCACCACTAGACTTCCTTTTGCGTGCACGATCACAGATAAGATAATGACTCGATTTTGACAACCCTAAATAGCCGAAAGGGATAGTGCCATACAACTAGAAAGGGATAGCATGATTCGTGCCCGAATCGCTGTCAAACTTCGGTTTTGTAGGAAGTGTCCTTTCTGTACGGTAGCCAACGATTGGCATCTTGGCTAGGTCCCCTGTTGTCTAAAATTTTCGTCACGATGTGGCATCGGTGCAAAGATTTCGATTAGACAGGCAGTCGGTAAAAAGAGCACGGAGAATTAACTCGAATATCTTTGTTCAGGTGTTACTGTTACTTAAATTTCGTAATTCTATGGCAATGTATGTTTATAAATAAAAAAGAAGAAGAGAAGAAGTCAGACAAATCCAAAGGGACATTGATATTTATACTTAATTAAGTATTGAACTTGTGGACCAATATAGTAATCAGTACAGTCAGCGTCGTATAGTAGGTAGCATCCAAAGTACTTATTCAAATAGTTCGGTACGCCATACATATTATTTAATTAGAATACTATATGACGCTGACTGTACTATAGTTGGGTGGTTTTACGGTAAAAAATAATGCGGGTAACCCCCATGTACGGCCGATATGAGGGAAAAACTTCACTACAAGCGAATGATAATAGGGTTTACCTACTTGTTGCTAATTTAATTTGCTAATATCGTCGTTGCGCTTTTCAAAGCTGATATGTGTTCGAATTTTGATTGACAAATAGTTACCTAGCAACAAAATACATAAGGTATTAATTCATTTGATTAAGATCTCGCACATATAAGATTTGGTAAGCGCAACGACGATATATAATAGGTAGGTCGAAAGCTGGCGCAGATTTTATATGAAAATGTTGACAATTCAGTACAGAACTGCCTCGTGCTACCTATAAGGAAAAATTTACAAATTCACCGCTTCGGACAAGACCAGGCCCCAATTTCACCACGGTGACAGGTGCGACAATTGTAAAATCACTGTTGCTGACGTCACAGGCATCCATGGGCTACGGTTACCACTTACCATAGGGCGGGCCGTATTCCTGTTTGCCACCATCATTGTATTATTTAAAAGAACTTTATTATATCGGAAAAAAACAGATATTTCTTTTGCGAAGTTTCTGACAATTGTCAAGATTTAGAAGAATTGTAGGTAATTCTTGACAGGTAATGAGGTGTATGTCGGAATTTCGTGACAATTGTAGTGTTTCTTGTGACAATTGTCATAAACTTAGCAAAAGAAATATCTGTTTATTTCCGATATAATAAAGTTTTTTTAAATAAAACAATGATGGTGGCAAACAGGAATACGGCCCGCCCGATGCTAAGCGGTAACCGTAGCCCATGGATGCCTGTGACGTCAGCAACAGTGATGTTTTACAATTGTCGCACCTGTCACCGTGGTGAAATTGGAGCCAGAACTTCCGACCTTTTGGAACACCTGTCCAATCGTTTTAACCAATCATGTCAATCAGTTAAGAGCGATTAGACCGGTCTTGTCACTCTTGCGGTGCATTTTTAAATTTTTCCTGTAATTTTCACAACACAACTCAACTAATAGTGACTAGAGCCTATGGTAGAGTTTCGTGATTAGTTTGGTATAGTACGAAGCCGCTTACCACGGTTCAAGGAGCGGCGCGGTCACGGGTGGTGCGTGCGCGCATAGGCAGCGACACCGTTCTCCAAAACGTACGCCACACAAAACATACACAATAACACATGTTACGTTTTTAAATGCCACGGGTATTTGGAGGGTACCGCTACCGAACATCACGGCTTAGTAAAATTTCATAATTTAATTGGTGTAAGTTCACACTTTTCTACAATCTAGAGTTATTTCAAGCCCTTATAAATCTTATAATTGACTACCGAGGTATTAGGAAAATGCGTAATGCTAATGGAGGCATGAAGTTATTAAGGAAACTTTTTACAATACAGAAGAATCAGAAAAAAACACACCACACGAATTTTTTAGGGTTCCGTACCCAAAAGGTAAAACGGGACCCTATTACTAAGACTTCGCTGTCCGTCCGTCCGTCCGTCCGTCCGTCTGTCCGTCCGTCCGTCCGTCCGTCCGTCTGTCTGTCACCAGGCTGTATCTCACGAACCGTGATAGCTAGACAGTTGAAATTTTCACAGATGATGTATTTCTGTTGCCGCTATAACAACAAATACTAAAAACAGAATAAAATAAAGATTTAAATGGGGCTCCCATACAACAAACGTGATTTTTGACCAAAGTTAAGCAACGTCGGGCGTGGTCAGTACTTGGATGGGTGACCGTTTTTTTTTTGCTTTTTTTTTCCGTTTTTTTTTTCATTATGGTACGGAACCCTTCGTGCGCGAGTCCGACTCGCACTTGCCCGGTTTTTTTTACTTGCTTCTGCTGGATACTTCGTCTGCATGGAATGATGATGATTAATAAAAACTACCGTTTGTCCTTTCCCTGGCCTTAAACTATCTCCACACCAAATTTCAGAGAAAGACAGTTGTTATAATATGTACTGGTAACAAAAGAATATTAAAAATACATCCTGTACCTACATTCTAAAAGCTGGCGCTAAAATCTGAACGTGTAGCGTGGGTTTTGTTAAAATGTTAACCGTAGACTCCGCTATCGTAAATATCTTCTCGCGCCGGCATATTCGGCCTTGGAATAGACGCAGATAACGATAAGCTAGGAAAATGGCTACAAGGCAACATTGCAACATACGAAGACCATATCTTAACTTAGAAAATCTTAGATTGATGAATTATGTCCCAACCAAATAGATTATTCTGCTGTACCTGTAAAATAGCAGATACAGTATAAACCTGCCTTTTGATGAGGTGGAGACGAGATGAGAATGATGAGATGGTTGTAATTCAGCGAAGCGGGGAAAAGATGTGGAGTACAACCTATGCTATTGGTTGATTTTCTTTATCTCCGCTCGTCTTCGCTTCAGTGAAAAGGCAGACTAAGCAGCAGAAGTAACAAAGCGAGCCAGTGGACCTAGCCGAGATAACAATCGTCGATGACAGAAAACGAAACGAAACGCTATCATTTCCATACATTATTTACGTTTACCTTAGCCTTTCGTTTCGTTTTCTGCAAACGATTGTCATCTTGGCTAGCCCCCAAAGTTTTTAAAATTATCTAAACAAATAGGTACACCTCTAATAAGTTGAACATGTAGGTACAGGTAAAATTTGACACCTCATACGTTTAACAACTGACTGAAGACAGATCTCGATATAATGTTAACCGTTTTCAATGCTCTATTAATAAAAATATTTTTTTATAAAAATGAGCTCTGACAGTTTGCGGGAACGTAACTTTTTATGGAGGTTAGCAATCTTTATTCTTTATCGTCTCTGTTTAACAAGCAACGTCAACGAAGCGCAACGGAGTGTGATTGATTGTTAATTTCGAAACGGACGTATCGTTAACACTATACGCAATAGGACCGATATATCACTTTATTGGAAAGTATACTATTGCTGATATTATTTAAGGCATAGATAGTATAATGAGTGTGTTTACGCGTTACGCGCGTATGATGTTTGACTTAGGGCACATTCACATTGAGAGTCACACAAACCTAGCCGCTAGCGAAGAAATTAGAGCGAGATTTACATACACTACTAGGGCCCGATTTTTGAATTTCGACCGCTCAATTTCGTGTATTTCGTTTCATAATATCTCCACTTCTAGACATTTAAATTCTAATAGAATTGAAAACGAGTGGTCAATACCACTCGATTCCCAATTTCTGTCGCTCGTGTTTTATGAATTAGCATTTCTCCGTTTTCCGCCGATTTTCGAGTGCCGAAATCAAGCGGTCGGAATTCAAAAATCGGCACCCTACTGTATTTTATTAGTACCTAAATGTACCTAAATTATTAATTTACAAAACCCCAGGAATCAATTGGAACTGGAATGGAAGGAACTGGGCTTCACCAACTTCTGGATCACTGGTCCCCAAGTTAAAAGTGTTAAAACCATCTTCATATAAAAATTTCTGGGGTGTTTCCTTACTTCAATCGCTTCACCATCACGCACAACTCGAGGATAATAATGGCATTCAGTGAAAACAATTTTCACCCTTTAAAATTGTTTTAATATGTTCAAAACGCGGTAAATGTTATAAGTGTGTAATGTGCCTTATCGACCAAGTTTGCACAACAATCAGAGCGAGTAGGCACGATCTGCAATACGTGGAATCGGTGATATTACCGAATGAATGAACTCCTGAACGGAACTGACGGTTTGCAGCCTGATTCCTCCACTTTCCACACATTTATAGTTCATAACTTGAACTAATTGCTAAGAAAATGGACTGTTCGCCAATTGTAGCGTTAAAAAAAAGTAATTACTGTGCAATAATTAAGGTTTTGGCAGGTTACGGCATAAAAATCATGTTTGAGCCGAAGGTTCGGTTTTAGCCGAAACTAGAGCAAAACCGAACCTTCGGTTTCAGATGAATCTAATAGTATTTTAACTGGATAAGGCATGATGGGATTGATGGGTGGGGGAAATGAGCGAGTGAGGGATAGTTTTATGTATCTTTCAGTAGGAGTAGCAGCGAAAGCGCTATTATTGTTTGTCCTTGTCACAGTCTCACATTTTTTTTTATTCCCCACCATAAATTAGTATGGGTTAAGGTGGGCAACAAATAAATTCGACCAATCATAGTGTCGCATTGCCTATGTTTTGTCCCTCACGGAGGCACGCGTATACCACTTCTATAGGATTCTACCTTTTATGTGCAGTGATGGTGGCATGGTCCATGACATTAAGTTCATCTTGGAGCAATACCTACCAAATTTCATGACAAATTGAAAATGAAACAGGTGTACCTAATCATTGTACCCATAATAGTAGTTGTTTTAAAAGTATGTGTTTAACTTCACCGATATGTAATCAGTTAACTATTTGCCTAGTTCACGCCCTGCAGATTAGATATGTGTTGTAAAATCGCATATAAACCGTTATATGACACGTTTTCTTTCTAATTCTACTACCTACCTAATTCCATTTCCCTTCAAAAGTAAGCCCTCTTTTCTGTAAAATAAAGGTAACATTTGAACGCAGTGCTAAAAGACAGAAAATGTTAGATAAGTAGGTACTTCATTTTTAGAATAATTGCAGTGTTAATGTTATCTTTATTGATATTCAATAATAAGGTAGCAAAATGTGTCAAAGAACGTATACCTATACGAATATTATTTATAATATGTATCATGATAACTGCCGTATAAACCGGTTTTTATATATGTAGATTCTTGTCAAAAGAAGTTTGTTGTCCGCTACCTTTTATATTACATGTTTATCAACAAAAATCGGTAGTTAAGAAAACATTGCAAAAAAAATCATTTAATTATACCTCTACATACTCGTACTAATTAATAAAAGTATCCTGATCGTTATTAGACCTTACACCTTTGCAATAACAGTGAACATCAACACTCAATTAAAACCTAAACGTAATGTATTACTATTGGGGTCCCTTTGTTTCCCATAAAGTTTTAAGTCATAATTTAGTGTTTGTCATATTATCGTTAGTCATAAAACTGAAACCGTTAAGTTTTCAGGATTTTCGTAAGGTTATTCTATAGATAGGTTAGGTTAGGTTAGGTTTGTTTTATGGCAATCCTGAAAAGTTACGCGTTTCTGAGAAAAACCAATTATGACTAACGAAAATTCGGACAAACAATACATTATGACTTAAAAGTCTTAAAACTATTTGGGAAACAATAGAGACCCATTACTATTACTTACTCGAATACAGAATACCTACGCTTTTTGACGTAAGGCGACAATATCTCCAGTACGGTTACCATCAGTTTCTCACTGACATAAACGCCGTCGAGAACGTAATTTACTTTCTATACATCCCGTTTGCACTAATATGCGAGTGCGAGCGAGATGTATAGACAGTAAATTACGTTCTCGACGGCGTTTATGTCAGTGATAAACTGATGGTAACCGTACGGTTCATCATAACACTACGTTAACAACTAGTGACGAAATCTCAAGTAACCTCGTATTTATGCGAGTCAGTATTTGTATTAATACCTACACAATACCCTTAAACGAACACCATCAGGGGCTTGAACTCGGTTAAACTCGAGTCTAGTTCAATATTTGTCTTTAGTTCATTTTAGTCAAGAAGCCTTCTAACTTTAGAACCGTCTTCGAAACTAACTAAGACAACTAAAGTACTAAATTCTTCATATGATAGTACCTACACCTATGTGTAACCTATGTTTAGACTTTCCATTTCTATGTACTAAATTTAAACCGTTTAAGCTTCTTTCATTCTTTAGAAGAAGTGTTTGGTTAAGTAATTTTATTGATACATGCAAATTTCATAATACAAGTTTTATCTTAGATATGTCTACCTAGCTGATTATGAAATAAAGATTAAGTATGTTTAACATGCAGATAACATGAGAACAATGACGACATATAACTGCAACTTGAGGAACAAATCAAATCATTTAAATTAAGTAGTCATGTAGTCATAGTCACACTACTTTGTATATTTTATAAATTATAAACTGCCACGTGAGGGCTTGGTCACTTTTTTTTAGTACATCACATCTATTTCAGTTTATGACACGAGGCATGAGCACAGAATAAATAATAGTATGTACTAGGTACAGAAGACTCACTCTCGATCGTTACGATCAGCACAGATATGGCCGCTAGGTGGCGACAGCGCCACGCGCGGCTTATGGCTTTCCCCAAAATTGGGGCGGAACGGATGTACTTTTAGCTACCTGTAGCAAAGCGACGAAATCGCGGAGTGAGCCACGCCTGGCATGAGGCATTATACCTATCAAATGAATGTTTCGATTTAGCATTCCTACCATATTTATCAATTCACTAATCGCATAAGTCAATATTAGATGATTGTTTGTTTAATGATCTGATCGTCATCAAATCATCATCACATCCCACGTAGATATTTAGACTTATTAGAGCAATGACTTTAATATGAACGATAAATACATAGATGGGTATAGAAATCTGTTCTAAATTGCAGTAATAGTACATTGTAGGAGAGGACGGAAAACCGCTAAAAGATGGACGAGTCGTTTGAGATATCTCTCTAATATTACGTCTAATAATACCTCTAATAATACGAGTCCATCTTTAGCGTTTCCGGCCGAGGCATTACATAGTGCTTTTCACGACTACTGCGAGGAAATAAGAAAACATTTGCATAACTATAAGTGCTATCCCGCGATTTCTCTGGTAGCAAATTACTAGCCACTGCCTGTGCTGTCTCTTGAATTTCGGTAGGCGTCAGCGTAAGAATATCATTTTCTCCACTAACACATTTTTATATCGAGCGTAGATACGTGTTTCTTGTATTTTTTAATCAAACACAATTTACACTATCCAATTCAGTTCGAACACAGACTTGATGACTTCCAGCCTCCCGAACAAGCCGGTTTCCGAAAAGGCTATAGTACCATAGACCACATCCATACGCTGCGGCAAGTTATACAGAAGACCGAAGAGTATAACTTGCCATTATGCTTAGCGTTTGTGGACTATGAGAAAGCCTTCGATTCGGTGGAAACATGGGCGGTGCTTGAGTCTCTTCAGCGATGCCATATTGACTATCGGTACATCGAAGTGTTGAAGTGTTTGTATAGTAACGCCACCATGTCGGTCCGAGTACAGGAGCAGAGCACGAGGGCGATTCCATTGCGAAGAGGCGTAAGGCAGGGAGACGTTATCTCTCCGAAACTGTTTACTGCCGTAATGGAAGACGCCTTCAAGCTCCTGGAATGGGAAGGACTTGGCATCAACATCAACGGCGAATACATCACTCACCTTCGGTTTGCCGACGATATCGTAGTCATGGCAAAGTCGATGGAGGAACTCAGCATGATGCTCGATGACCTCAACCGAGTTTCACAACGGGTGGGCTTGAAAATGAACATGGACAAGACGAAACTTATGTCAAATGCCAATGTTGTGCCCATCCCAGTCTCTGTTGGGAACTCGGTACTCGAAGTTGTTGACTCGTACATCTACCTAGGACAAGTAGTCCAATTAGGTAGGTCCAACTTCGAGAAAGAGGTCAACCGCCGAATCCAACTCGGTTGGGCAGCGTTCGGGAAACTACGTAATGTCTTTTCGTCCGACATACCTCAGTGCCTCAAGACGAGAGTCTTTAATCAGTGTGTGTTACCAGTGATGACTTACGGCTCCGAAACGTGGTCTTTCACTATCGGCCTCATCTCAAAACTCAAAGTCGCTCAACGAGCTATGGAGAGGGCTATGCTCGGAGTTTCTCTACGTGATCGAATCAGAAATGAGGAGATCCGTAGACGAACTAAAGTCACCGACATAGCCCACCGGATTAGCAAGCTGAAGTGGCAATGGGCAGGCCACATTGCACGCAGAGAAGATGGCCGATGGGGTCGAAAAGTGCTCGAGTGGAGACCACGGACTAGCAAGCGCAGCGTAGGACGTCCACCCACAAGATGGACAGACGATCTTGTTAAGGTCGCCGGAAGACGCTGGATGCGGGTCGCTTCCAACCGGCACGTATGGAGGTCCCAGGGGGAGGCCTATGTTCAGCAGTGGACGTCTTATGGCTGAGATGATGATGATGAATTCAGTAAGTATTTTCAGATCCCGCCTTTTTTACTTTTTTTATCACTTTTAAGAGGCGTTTTTCTGTTATTTGCTTCAAACCGACTCTAAACTTACAAGCGTTTTTGTTAAAAAAAACTACAAACAGCTTCAAAAGTAAAAAACGCCTATACGTGAACTGAATGGATAATTGTTAAAAAAAATGAACTAAATGGTTTTGACATTTCTTTGTTTTTAAACAAGAAATTGGTCCTATAAATAACCTAATTTTATTTTTGAAGGAAAAAGTTGCGCCAAAAAAGACCTTTTATTGATTTTTATGTTTTAAATGATACTCATTGCTGTAGCGAACCGTCATCAATGACAGATGATGATAACAATGAAACATTGTAGTAGTGGTGGTCCAGGTGCTACAGCTATTGCCTACTTTCCAGCTTGGTTTTAGACCATCTATTGCCACATTTCCGAACAGTGGCGTGAAAAAAATATATAACGTGTTGAATCTTTGAGTCTTTGTTTTTATTTTTGTTCGTTAAAGTCGTATATTTGTTTCACTAACAACAACAAACACTACGCAGTCTATATGGTAATTCGCCAGTAACTGGCCACTTTTAGTAACTGGCCGCCCTAAACTAAAAATGAATTCCATTCACCTATAAACATAATTCATTTTAGTATAAGGTTTCAATAAATGGCCAGCTTTCAATAACTGGCCACCTTATACTAAAATGAATTATATTTATAGGTGAATATAATTCATTTTTAGTTTAGGGCGGCCAGTTACTGGTGAATTACCCTACTACATACATATTTATATTTATGCACAAAAGTTCTGATCAAATATTAAATTTATTAATATGAAGTAGAGGAAGTACGTTCATTCATGTTTTTAAAGCTTACAAATAAATAAAATAAATACTTACGCGAATGTTTCCGACAAGGCTTAAGATTATCATAAATGAATTGCGATGGAATTTAATTATTATACAATTAATACTGTAAACTGCCCAAAGGTGGCTCTTATATCTTTGTAATAAAGTTTACGGATTGTCAGCTAGGTAACCGAGTACAAGATGGCGACGAGTGGAGAGGCCGAGTCTGTTTTAACAATTTGATATGATTTTCACCTCATTTTGATACAACAAGTATCGCTATGATATTCGCTAGCGCCTGCGAAAGCTAACTTAGAATGCATCTGCCTCTACTGACATTGGTGCAAGCGAGATGCAATGCGTTGAAATTGACGCAGTCGCTAGCGTTTAAGACCCGTAAAACTCATAATGAGATGGTGAGGGTACGGAGGGTACTGAAGTCAGCCGCAGTCGCATTAGCCACTAGCGCTTACTGCATTACTTTAAGCATCTCGCTCGCACTTATTGGTGTCCGCAAGATGCCTGATGACACGACTCAAGCTCGTATCAAGACCAAGCACCTTATCAAATTGTAAAAACAGAATAGACCCCTGAGTCTCAGGCGCCATATATTTTTTGCGATGCGTATTTGACCTTTTACTTACCGATCACGATTATCACGTCTCGTTTTCCGGTTCTTGGAATAATTAAATTTTGCAAATGCAAATGGAGCGGAATTTTATTCATGTATGACCTTTTTGCCAATAACATTGGTGTTAAAATTAAGAAGGTATTGATAGCGAGTATTTTAAATTTGTTTTCTACCTGTATCGAATGATGTAAGGAAACTAAACTTATCGCTAAGGATCGTCTTTCAGAGGAAGATATCGAAATATTTAAACCGCATTTTTTATTCAGTTTTAGTAGGCGTAGACGTAGGACGCAGTTTTTTTTATTCACCTAGCGACCCGCCCCGGCTTCGCACGGGTTACACAAAACCTTAATAAATTATGTACCTAAACCTTCCTCAAGAATCACTCTATTAATAGGTGAAACAAGCATGAAAATCCGTTCAGTATTTTATTTTTGAGTTAAATCTCGAACATACATACACACAAATAGACAGACGCGGCGGGGTACTTTGTTTTATAAGGTGTGGTGATTATGATTAGCAATTAAACGAATAATCACCAGGCCAAATATAATATAATGAATATACAATGAAATTTATGAAAGGTTTGTGATACTATAGCTGATTACAGGTTTCAATATGTATAAATAACGTAGGTTACCTATACTTATGCTTTTAAGGGACAATAAAATTACTCTGACTACCCCTTGGCATTCCGATTTTTATTATAATACGGGAATGAAGTATCTATCTGCCAAAGTTGTATATACCTAATCTGTGTCTTGACGATGAAAAGTCGTGGTCAATCCATTAGCATGGCAGCAGCAGACCGAATAAAATCAATACGTGTACACGTACAAAATCTAGGCCGCACAGAGCAAAAGCCCAGACAAAGTGAATTACAATTGGAAACGGTTTATCAAAGACGTTGAGGATTTGGGGCTAACCGTAAAGTTACTTAATCCACCAGATTTACCATCTTAAAACACAATTATAACAAATTTTGTCTCATCAATGAAATACAGTGACATTTTCCTTAGATTACTCGGATTTGGACAGGTTTCCTAGCAATATTTTCCTCTACATGCAACTGGTAAAATCAATTTGACTCAAATTACATTTCATTCCGAAAACCTTAGGGGGATTGGAAAATATACAATTTGGATTGGAACCCACAACCTCCTTTATTTTTCTGCTTTGCTTGCATTTAAATGTCTAACATAGGACTTTCATTTATTTTCATTTTCATTAAATATATAATCACACCAAATTAAAGTCTCAGTTAAATTCATCGTCTGCGCAGACCCTAACTGCTGAATACCTTCAACTCCTTTATGCGCTGAACGAACGTGAGTGCTCACACAATCTCATTCGTGATCATTCGATTCATTCGTTCAATGCTTTCAGTTCAGGTTCCTTTGAACCACCGACCTAGTTCTATTTGCCTAATCGCCAGAGCGATTAACTAAATTAGGGTTAGATTTGGTTGATAGATTTCGATTGCTGGGCACTAAGTAGTTCGAAACAAACGGCCTAATGGCACAATCTTGAGCAAATAGGCAACTGTGCCTAAATTTTCCTACATCGCACGCACCTGAACGAACATAAACTGAATGAAAGAGGATCACTAAGCATTCCGTTATTTAATTTGTCGCAGTTTATTTTTTTAACGAAACGTGGTGTTCCTTTTGTATTTTTCAACCGACGAAAAAAAAAAACGGAGGAGGTTCTCAAGTCGACGCGTATATTTTTTTTTTTTTTTTTTTATGTATGACCACGCATAACTTTTTACAGAGGTGTTCGATTTTGATAATTATTTTTTTATTGGAAAGGGTATACCCCGAAGTTGGTCCCATATAAATTTGGAAAAAAAAATCCAACGTTAAGGGTAGGAAAATAGGGGATGATTGATTTTTTCACTCACCGATTGTAACGTATGACCACGCATAACCTTTTACAGAGTAGTCGTAATAATAATAAAAATTTGGAAAAAAATCCTACCCTAAGGGTGGGAAAATAGGGGTAATTAGGGCGAGCGAAGCGAGCCCTATCACTAATCGACGAACTATGCATTCTTGTGGTACACTTTACGGAAAAACTACTGCACTGTTAGGTTTGAAATTTAACATAGTAATTTAAATTCATGCCTAGATGTGTTATCAAACATAAAAATATCATTTTATAAACCTAAAAAAATAAAATAAAGTAATAACACTTTGTATTACTACTAGCGACATCTGTTGGCAAAATGATGAATTAACATTCGTGCTAATGTTAATTATTTCTTTCTCTAACAGATGGCGTTAGTAATAAATAAATAAATAAATATTGGACATTCTTATACAAATTGACTACTTAAGAAGGTTTGTGTTGTGGGTATTCAGACAATACGATACCAAAGACATATCTAACTTCGTATAAGACGAATAAAGTCTAAGGAAAAAACGTGCCTCGGAACTGAAGCAAAAGTCATTCTCGAATAGATGGCGCACACACCTTTAGCCTATCCTCGGCTAGATGGCGTGACGACACCGTTTCATATTTAACAATTTTAACACATAGATATTAGTTGAATGAACATGGATCAAAATGATATAAAAATAATAAAATCATTTATCCATATATATACATTTTTTGATAACTTTATACGTTTTCATTTTGAGTTTTAGTCGTGTGTCGATAGATGGCAGTAAATTTACTGTGACTACAAAATTTACAATGACAGGACCCCTCTATACTATCTATTCTTTTTGACGATACCTATGTGGTGTTTTCAAGTTCAATAATGTCGATGGCGCTTACGCCATTAACAACGATGAATACCAAAGTGGGTACAATTTTGGATACAACCCACCTCGCTTCACTTGGTTTGATTCCCATTTTAGCACTTAAGTTTTTGTGAATACCTACTAGAACAATCAATCTTGCTGTATATTTACTGCGGAGGTCAATTTACTCGTATGTTTTGTGACGCTGACGATGTGATGATCAGTCATGTTGTGTTAGCAAACTTAAATCGGGTATTTTCAGTTCGAGATACAGTTTTGGCGCCATTCATTTATTACGTAAGACGATTTTGGGGTGGAGGGGGGTCGAACATATCTTATTTTTTCTTACAAGGGGTGGGAGGGGGTTTTCATAGTTCTTAAGTAAGATCACAAAGATGCGATATTTTTTTTAATTTCTATGAAATTATGACGTTTAAAATAATACTTCCACACTCTATGCTATCAAACACGGTGCAGAGTTCGCTTAAACGAGCTCAAGTACCTTTGTACAGGTCCAAATAAACATTCATAAAAATATATTTTTGAAAATAAATTATATTGGTGGCTGGACGGGGTCAGCCTATTCTTATTATTTCTTACATAGGGGTTGGAGGGGGTCAAAAGCTGGCAAAAATTGTCTTACGTAATTAATGAATGGCGCCTTTAGTGTTACTATTGCTTGGAACTGCTAAAATTATAAATAAAGATAAGCATAATTAATACAAACTTCAGTGACTTAGGGCCGATACAGACGGACTACAACCCGACTGCAACTTGTATGGGAACTGCACGCCAATCGAAACGTCGGCGTGCAGTTCAGCAAAATGACCCAGTACCCTGGCAGTACCTAGTGGAACTCAGGTTTGGTGTAACAAAGGCACATTATGGTTTGGTCATCCGACTCATCTTGATGAGCACTTAGGAGAGTTGTACCCAAGATAGAGCCGATGCCGAACCCTGGCAGTACCTAGTGGAGCTCGGGTTTGATGCAACATACATAGACACACGCTGTTTTGGATATCCGACTCGTCATGATGATCACTGGGTAGATCAGTACTTTCAGTACCCAAGATAGCTGATGCTGAACCCTGACAGTGCCTAATGGAGCTCGGGTTTTATACAACATAGGCACACGCTGTTTTGGTCATGCAACTCGTCTTGATGAGAACTTAGGAAAGTAGTACCCAATATAGAGCTGATGCTGAACCCTGGCTGAACCTAGTGGAACTCGATCAGGTTTGATGCAACATAGACACACGCTATTTTGGACATCCGACTCGTCATGATGAGCACTTGGGAGAACAGTACCCAAGATAGAACTCATGCTGAACCCTGGCAGTACCTAGTGGAACTCAGGTTTGTTGCAACATAGGCACACGCTGTTTTGGCCATCCGACTCGTCTTGATGAGCACTTAGGAGATTAGTACCCAAGATAGAGCTGATGATAAACCCTGGCTGTACCTAGTGGAACTCAGGTTTGGTGCAACATAGGCACACGCTGTTTTGGTCATCTGACACGTCTTAATGAGAACTTGGAAGAGCAGTACCCAAGATAGAGCTGATGCTGGACCCTGGCTGTACCTAGTGGAACTGTGTGTGTTAGTTTATGTGCGGAGCAGCGTGATTACCGCCAGTAGGTGTCCAGACGGGATGTAGGAAAGCCAGTTGGGTTCCTTACAAAAAGTACTGGGCGACCGTGTAGGATGTAAAG
Source organism: Cydia splendana (assembly GCF_910591565.1). Lineage (NCBI taxonomy): Eukaryota > Metazoa > Arthropoda > Insecta > Lepidoptera > Tortricidae > Cydia > Cydia splendana. The sequence goes on along the minus strand of NC_085960.1, from coordinate 29,670,329 downwards.
CCCCCTCCAGACTATGCGCGTGAATCGCGGGCGAAGCCGCGAACGCGAGTGTGGAGTCTAGTTCGCTGATATGCGAAATCGACTCCAGACTCGCGTTCGCGGCTTCGCGCCACGATTCGCGCACGAGTGTGGAGCGGGCTTAATGCACTTATGAAATTGTATATTACGTGTGGATGATATTGGCAATTTGATTTTGTCGTCTGGACACGTTTTTAAAGGACAAAGTAAAAGCTGTAACAGACAGGCGTACCTACCGGACAGCAACCGGTTCGGTACGTTAAGGTAGAAAACCTCCGCGAGCCCTTACAAAGATCTGCTTTTTGCTAGTTTATTTATATTACAGAACATAATAGTTAAAGTAGGATTATTAATATAACAGTTAATAGCTAAAGCAAGGTAGGTAGCTATTTTATAAAAGTAATCAAAAATTAAGCATGTAATAATTTGTATAAATTATAGCCACAGAAAATTATAAAATAAAAACTTTTTAACAAAAAAAATAACCGCCGAAAAAAAACTAAAAGGAAATAAAAAACCGGCACTAACACGAAACGAGTCGACCAAACAATAGCACACTGAAAAGAAAAAAATAATTATTTTGTCTTCAATAACGCAAGTGAATACCTAATTATGAACTATGTATATACATACTTCTGAAATCAATCACACAAATCTGCGTATTTATATATTTACAATCTGTTATTTTTGGAGTCGGTGCCAGCCTCAAACAAACTTGAGCACCTTAGTGAAGCACCTGCACCGACTCCAAAAATAACAGATTGTAAATATATAAATACGCAGATTTGTGTGATTGATTTCAGAAGTATGTATATACATAGTTCATAGGTATTCACTTGCGTTATTGAAGACAAAATAATTATTTTTTTCTTTTCAGTGTGCTATTGTTTGGTCGACTCGTTTCGTGTTAGTGCCGGTTTTTTATTTCCTTTTAGTTTTTTTTCGGCGGTTAGTTTTTTTGTTAAAAAGTTTTATTAATTTTTAGTTCAGAAACTAAATAAAATATGTAGTTAAGTATCTACATATGTCGGCTATTATGCCTTGATAGTGGAAACATTGTTACGATGGGGCCACAGGATATTGATAAGTATTTATTGTTAACAAGGTTTTTTTCAAATAAATATTATTCTTATTCTTATGACATATAAGTACTGAGACCGCGACGGTGCTCATGTGCCCAAGGAGGGTAGGTACTATTTCATATTTGTGCAACGATTTTTTGTTTATTAATCGTACAAATAATATTGATTATAGTAGTATACCCTATAATGGACACGGAACCAGTAATGGGACAAAAAAACACAATTCCTCTAAAATAAGTATATAAAAGTAGTTTATAAACACTGGATATATTTTTATCGTAAATAAGAGTCCTAGAGCTGATTATGTTTGAATTTTTATTAAATTCGGTTATTTTTTAAGAAATGTGCGTCAACCCAAAAGTTGTCGTGCCACTGAAAAAAAATATCACTAAAAATTCTTAACAACTTCGCTAAGAGAGGTGAGTTAATTTATTAAATTTTAATTAATTAATACTTGATGAAAACTAGAATGTGTTTTGTTAATTGCATTTACCATGAGATTAGGTATACAACACACTATGTTGTGACTCCACAGATGTAAAAAAATAGTGGTATTTGGCCCAATCCCATTATAGGAGCTGTAAAACTGCATACCTCCTATGATGGGACAATTGACATAATGATGCTTGCCATGCCATAATTTCATGTTTTAAACAATACAGAAGTAAAATGTAGTTACGAAATATGTCAACCAGGAGGTATTCTCGGACTTAGGATAAATTAATATCGTTTTTCCAAACTTTTATTTAACTTGCCTTGTTAGTTAGTGTGGGTCAAATCTTGGTAGCTGAATTTGACCCACTTTTCGATTTCCGATTCAGTTAAAATTTAGTATAAGTACGTAATTACGTATGCAAATCGGATGATAATGCAACATTATGATAACATGGACTTGATCTGATGATGGAGATAGGAGGTGGCCATGGGAACTTTATCGCAATAAACCCTAACTAATTGTGTTTGGGTATATTAGAATTATCTCGATGAATCTAATACAATAATAATTGGCTGTGGAAAGAAAAATACATTCAGCGATAAAAGCTTATACCAAAAATTGATTTTTTTGCTATAACTTATTCCCCATTTCAATATTTTATACTGATAGAGCAATGTCCATTATAGGGGGCCCATTACTGGATCCACGTCCATTACCGGGGGCCCATTACTGGAGCTTTGGTGTCCATAACTGGAGAAAAAAAGCATAGTTTTAATTTGTTAATTATGTGGAAACTCATTGCAGTATCTTTGATACAACACGCCTAAAACATGAAAGGCGGATAGGACTTTCATCTTTTAACACGCTAAGCGGAAGACCATTTACATGTACAAGGGAAATATCATAAATACTCCAAATTTCCTCTTAAATGTCCCATGACTGGTGCTGTTACTATACAAGCATTTACTCAGATAACCCAAATAAAAAGTAAATCTCATAAACTTTCGCTTATACACAGACGGACAGTACTTACATGACGAGTCAATATTTATTACCTTAGAGTTTACCTAATCACTCCCACAAATAGAAAACCACGTCTTTAACCATCAGGTGTTAAGTACATATACAATATTACGTGACTCGGCTTACTGGTAATACCTACCAATACCTACTTAGAAATTTGGACACGATAATATAGTTACATAATATATATTATCATATTAATCATATATTACACTCCCGTTTGAAAATATCGATAGGGGCAAACACGCCTATTCGAATTTCGAGATAATCACAAGATCTTAAGACGATTTAGAGATCAACTAGATCTACATTAGATATCGACTAGAGTGACTTGGATATCTAAGTCATAACTTGTCGAAATCGTTCATGAGGACCTCCAGAATCGCGGAAACGTCAAATTTGACATATCTATCTTACAAATATCTTTAAATTATCCGTATCGTAACTTGTTGAAGTCTAGTAGAAGTCTAATTCATTTTCCGAATCGAGCCGAAAGGGCCAAAAGTATTTATACGCGATCTAATTGCCCATATATTAAGGTAGTGTAATACATATTTTTAGCACGTTGTCCGTATTGATATTTTCAGACATGACTGTACATGTTATTCTGGTACAAACGGCAATACTATTTTAACTTCAGAACGAGTAACGATTGTTTTTTTTTTCGCAAAGTATGTAGGTATATCGAAAGTGCTTATCATACCATAAGTACAAATCACAACAACATTTTAAACTACTATTAAAGATAGTCGTATCAATTTTCATAATAACGACTAAATATTTCAAATAATTTAACTGATTTCGTCTGCAATTGTAGATAAATTTTAATGAATCGATCTTATTTCTCTGTAAGTAATTAACTAAAGCTACAAACAACTAGGGGCAGTTCTATAAACGCCTTTCATTAGTGTCTGACCGGAGTTTCGGTTTAGGCAGGTTTCGGCCGAAACCAGGGCAAAACCGAACTTTCGGTTTTAGTTTCGATTTTGGCAAAAAGTCGGTCGGATTAATCACTTGCTAAGCTACTTCTGCTGCTGACTGTACAGAAGTCGAATAGCGGTTGTTATGTTACAAAGAAGGTGCAAGAGAACCAGTATCCTTTCTTCTGATAACCTACCTGCTTCGTAAAAATATGTATTATTAAATATCGTAATTAACTTACAACATCTAATAGGTTTAGTTGGTCTTATTATCAGATTCACGTGCTACCATAATAAAAACCAACTAGATTGCAACATAACGTAAGAACTGTATGTTTTTCCTTAATCTTTGTAAACCTGTGACTACATAAAAATGTGTAGCAATTAGTAAAATGATTGTTATTGTAATTCCAAGGCTCACACGTAATATGCGCGTTAGTTACATGAATTTTGCCACCTGTGTTAACTTTAATTTATCACTAACTTAGTCAACAAAGTTTTATTATCACATGTTAAAAGTTAGTAAACTTTATCTTGACTTTAGTATCCGTATAAAATCTGCCGTTTTTTAAATCGATTCAAAATGTGTCACCCAGAAATACCAATCGATTGACACTTCAGGGATCAAAATCGATTTAGAACTTTTGAGGCTACGCTACGATGGAAAACACGTAGGTAAATGATAAGGATTGAGCATTCTTAAAGGGGCCCACAGATTACCAGTTCGCCGGACGATATCAGCCTGTCAGTTAAACGCAAAAGGTGACAGTTCCGAATAACTGACAATGACTAAAGCCTTTGCCGAATTCGGCTAAAAAGACAATGGCGACCTTTTGTGTCACGATTTAAATAAAACTGAACGCAGGTGAATTATTTTAGGCACATGGATGTATTAATAAGCAATCATTACATATCAAGATGTAGATCGTAGTAGCAGTAGGTACTGGACTATATTCATGCGATTTTACGGTATCGGAATTGTTATTCTGAGAAAGACGACTAAATATTCTTCGCAGGCAAACGGAGAAAGTTCTAAGTGCATTGCATTGGGCTTTCTCGGGACTTAGCGCGTTGCATTTTAAGACCACACCTGCATTTTATGAACACACCAACAACACACAAAATATTTCTATTTAAAATGTTTTTTTTTTTTCATTCTTAAATCATCTTTGACATGCCTACGAGACATTCAATAACAGTATTCAGTAATTCAAGAACACGAGCATAGATCATTCAATTTTACCCTAGTCATCTCTCGTGTCCAATGATGCCTATGAAAGTTCGTTTTTATAAGGATTTGCTGTTAGGTAAAATGTTTGTAGACATTTTTAGGAAGTTTAGCAATATAACGATTAAGTAATAAAAATAGGATAAAAATATATTTCTTTATTTATTTTTTAAATTAAGCCCATCCAAAAGAGACTTGAAGCAACTGCCATAGGGGTCATGATATGATTCGACGAAACGAGTATAGGTAATTACCGATCGGAGCCGCGACGAAAAATGAAAAATAATAATGAGAGTTACACCACGTATTACAGTCATAACTATCATCCAGTATCCAGTAGAGAACTATCAATGTATACAAGCAATTTTTAACGAATGAAGTACGTAGTTTAGAATAGAGTAAAAAAAATGATGTTATGGCTACCTGGAATTAACGTATCATACGAATGCAAAACAAAATCTGTTATTTCAGTGCAAGTGCGTTGATTTGTTTACGCGAACACCGCCATGAAAGTTGCGTAAGCATCTGAGAGCTATTTCAGAGAACCACGAATATAAATATTTTGAAAACTATGCCTGCTTGTTATGTTAGCACGTTAAACTGTTTAAATGGTGGTAACAATGTTTCTTTTTCTTCAATTTACTCGTAGATACTTTTCTAAACATATGCGTGTATTTTAAAATATTAACCTGGTTAAATATTGTCCTCCTTTTAACTTTAAAACTCACTTAATATCAATATATGAGCTTATTGTGTTGTGTTATTGGTTATATGCTTTTTTGAATAGGTGACCATGCAAATTGCCAGTAAACACGAAACTGGCTAAAAATATAATAACATAAATTACCAACACTTATTAAAATCTTGACGATCCAAGTTAAAATCAAAGTACTTAATTTAAATTTAACTTTTAATCCGTTTCAGCAACGTTCAAAATCGAAATCAATTCAATTTTGCTTAAATTCTTATACGCGTGAAACTATAATTGGTATAAATGTTGTTACAAAATATCGATCGTGATGAAAGCCAGTTTGGGAACGAACGCCATGCAAAAAAACCTTGGGTCTGTGGATGCGGAAACCAGAAATAACCGGTTGCTATAAAACAAGCAGGACTCTATCCTGTTATTTCATTCGGCACATCTAAACTCGTATACACCTCATTCATCAAACTAGCGAATCCGAAGCAGGTAGGGTGTGTACTAGGGTTGCCAGATGGTCGGGATTTGGCGGGATTCTCCCGATTTTTAGCATGTGTTCCCGATTCCCGACAAAGTGAAAATTGTCCCGAAAAACAGCTTCACGTAATAAAACAATAATTTCAAGTTCAGAACTGTCGTCGAGCAAGCGAGCGACCCGCGTGGCGAGACACTGTGCGGTGAGGGGCGAGGGGCGGGAGCGCGTGCAGTACGGCTACCACCAGTTTTGACATTGACAGAACGCTCACGTTTACGTAATTTACTTTTTGTACATCTCGCTTGCACTAATATGCCAGTACGAGCGAGATGCATAGAAAGTAAGTTACGTAAACGTGAGCGTTATGTCAATGTCAAAACTGGTGGTAGCCGTACAGAGCAGCTGACGTAGTGCCAATAATGTAAAATATCGTTGTTTTTAATACAATTACCTTAATGGGCTGTGCTCTGAGGAACTATTTGACATGATGCCAACGGCCACTTTCTATCACCGCACCGCTCGTCGTCGGCAGGGTGTTCATCCTCACACCCTAGAACCCAAATAGTCGCGTACTGTGCGATTTAAGAGGAATTTCCTCCCGCGGACGCTCCGGCTGTGGAATGAGCTCCCTTCCGAGGTTTTCCCGAGGGTCTACAGTATGGGGTTCTTCAAAAAAGGAGTGTACAGGTTTTAAAAGGTCGGCAACGCGCATGTAACACCTCTGGAGTTGCAGGCGTCCATAGGCTACGGTGACTGCTTACCATCAGGCGGGCCGTATGCTTGTTTGCCACCGAAGTGGTATAAAAAAATAGAATGTTTTTTTTTCCCGACTTAGGTCCCAAAATCCCGAAAAATTGATATTTTTTCCCGATAATAGCGCCTTTCGATCTGGCAACCCTAGTGTGTACAGTCGCCATCAGATAGGTATATCGGAGCGGCCAAGGTGCTCACAAATATCTGAACACGCCTCTATTGTAAGGGCGTTAGAATGCGCGTTCAGATATTGTGAACACCTTGGCCGCTCCGATATATCTGATGGCGACTGTACCTATACACACGAAATAACGATACAGACGTACACAACTACTCATACTGCAATTGTACTTGTACGTTCTTCCTGCTACGGTAATTGCTGTACATAAAAAAGGGTACAGCAATTCACGTGTTTTCTCATCAAAACCACGGCATACGACAGCAGGTCCATTGCCGTATCTCCCAATTCTCCCATACATGTTTCCGCACATTTAGGCATTTTTTTGTTACGGCATTTTTTTTTGCAACTCCCAAAATTTGACAGGAACAACACTGAAGTCATATCACTCATATCATATTCCGTCTTTAGTCGGGAAAAGATGAATACAACCTATCTATCTATGCTACCATTGCTACCTCATCATTATGATACCTAGTTTTGATAACGCGGCCAACTTCAAGTAACTGTGCACTTTTTGCTCAGGCCGTTAGCTCGCAAACGAAATTAGTTCTTAGACATACGGCTATATACAGCTTCCTTTCAAGAAAGACATATCTCGAGTATTTCTTATACAATGATGCGACTTTTTGCGGTTCTTAAAGCTATTGTAAAGGCTTTCGCACGCTCTTATATCCCAAATACCGAGGCGTTTTGTACTTCTAACGATAATTGATACTCAATGTCATTGTGATTTAAATGAACCACGTAATTTCTCATCCTATTAACTCTGTGAGGGCAATAAAAAGTAATGCTAATTAATAATATAACGAGGTAATATTGAAGAATATCTTTAGTGGCAATTGCTCACTAATTAACATTTTATATGTTTTCCAGATCAGGTTTTTTTAGAAACGTTTCGTTTAACAGAACTCTATTTTTAGCAGCAACAACTTTTTGCATCATACGATTGTCAAGAAAAATATGTTCAACATAAAAACACACCACTATTGTAATGTAAGGAAGTGGCTTGTCTGAGAGCAATTCGCTCATAAATATCATACACTTAATCACTTGTTGATTTATCTAAGCATATTACCAAACCAATAATTCACACAGAAATCAACACTTTGCTTAACAGCAAGGCCCTAATGGCTAGCTAGCATTGCAATCGCAGAGTCATTCTTATCGATTGTCAAGTTGTTTACTCGTGTGAACCAGAGGGCCTCGTTCGACGTGTTGCCTCTCTGTCGCACTTGTAAATTCGTACGTAAGTGTGGCAGGGAAGCAACACGTCGAACGTCGTACTACACGGCACAGGACCCTTAGTACAGGAGCGCTGTACGATAACGCAATTTGTTACGAATCTCGTACCGTATCGCCCAACATTTCTCGTTCCCAGCGCTCGCGTAACCTAATGGAATACTCTAAACAATAGCTGACTATACCTTAACCTTATTACGACGAGATAAGATATATCTGTGGTCAGTTAAAGTGCTGCTTTTAACACGCGGTCAGAACCGGACAAATGGCGAAACGCATATGTCGCAGCCGCGATGGCTTTGCGAAACATTTAGTCTTGGAAAATTGAATCAAATCTATTCAATTAAGCGGCAACACTATCGAATCGGTGAAATTATTAATTACTTACTGACTGGGTAGGTACCAGGGATGTTACGGAGCTCCGGTTCCGTTTCCGTTAAGGCGGAACTTCCGTTTGGTATTACACATCCGTTTCTGTTCCGGTTCCGTTATGTTTCAAACGGAAGTTATAACGGATGTCAATGCTTCGCGCGGCGGCGGCGTACATCAAAAACAAACAGGTTCATACCAGTCATTCGCTCATCGCCCCGCTTGCCACGTGCTACGCTAATTTGTTGTTTGTTTGTATACTTTGTTTTATTCGTGTTATTAAAATTAAAATCGTATGTGTTCTGTTGTGTACTGACTACTGACTGTGTGTAGTGTGTGTGGTGAATGTTAGTGTGTAAAAAAACGCACAATGAAGCCGAAATCAAGTTCGATTTGGAACTGTTTTGATGAAGTTAGTGGGGACACGGCTAAGTGTAAACTGTGTCTGAAGGTTTATTCTAGAAAGGGGAAAACGACTACATCGTTAAAAAGTCAGGCTCCGATTCTGGTTCCGATTCCGTTTTCGGTTCCGTTTCCGTTTTCGGTTCCGTTAAACTAAATTGAAAACATCTGTTTCCGTTTTCGGTTCCGATAAAACCACATCCGTTACATCCCTGGTAGGTACCTATCGATCTTTAGTAAGGCACTTCCCAAAGCACTCAAGACTAGTCAAGACTTTTTTTTATGTTTGATACGAAAATCTTCAATTCACGTCCGCAGATAATCTGATGAGATGGTGTATTTTTTTTTTTAATTTTTCTGAGATTCATTTTAGACGACAAAACGTGACGTGACCTATCTCAGCCAGCATCTTTAAGTACACCTTCAAATTGCCAAATCAAAGATCACGGTAAGTACTTGAATATACTATTCGAAAAACCACTAACCAGTTTATTTGTAAAACTATGGATCAATTTGGGCGCGCTTAATTGCCTGGGAACGTCTGTTCTAAAATAACGATTCTACCAAGAATATGTAGGTATGTATAAGTAAGCAGTTAGCTAATTCCTAATTAGGGGTTTCCTATTAATTCCACTCCAAAGCCGTTAGAATACCTAGCATTTACTGGGACTGGCATCCGGCCATTACTTGCATGGCTCGTTTTTACATCCCGCCTGATGATTACGGTCCAGTGACATAAAGCGATTTTTTAATCACTATACAAGCGTTGGGCAAACTTTTGAAAAAAGAGCTAATCGCAGAAATCACCAATTTTTGGAGTCTCCAAGAGCCGCAAATGCTGTTTTCTTATTGGCCTAAGAAAGTACAGTCAATAAGTATTAGGTATTTCTTTTTATTTGGTTTCGTTGCGGTTGAAGCGTTTTCACATTATCCGTCCGTTGTGATATCGGATATGACATACAGTCTTTAGATCTTTACATCATTTTTCTTTTGAACATTAAACTTTTTTCAATAAATAAAAAGATTTAATACGACACTTTTTAGAATTTTCCTTTTTTGTGATCATATCCGATCTCGACTACCGTAAGCAATATTTACACACACGTTGATGCGTATAGGTATAATATCGTGCACACATATAAGACACTGAAACGTGTCTAAAATTTCCGTGCCATGGCGTGTCCGCCCTGTTAGCTGGGTTAGTCACACACACAGACAAAACATCCTCGTCACACACCTTAAATCTCCACAGCCATTTGTTTTATTTTTTAAGCTGCCAACAAAAAAGCGATTGCCCGATTGTCCGAAACGCAATAATCACGACTCCGTTCCGCGTGCTGCCCTATCTACGAAAGTTATTCACTAAACCGACTGCAAGTAACGTGAATATCCCAATGCTGGTCACTGTCCCAATACTTGCAATCCAACGTTCCATTTTAAGGTGCTGTCAACACCCAATGTCCTTGAAATTGATGTTACTTAAGCATTTTTTTTTAAGAAAAACGATTTGTTATAATAAAGCAAACAAAATTAATTAATATTCATTATATTTCAAAGACCGTGGCCAAAGTTATGCCTTAATTTCAAAATAACAATCATGCTGATGCTGAAATAACATGAAAATAGAGCGAGTGTAGATTTGCCGTTCTTGAGAACGTTCTCCGTTTTGTTTGGGGAATGTTCTCGCACGAGAAGTAGGTAGTAGTAGAAGATATAATTTCAGCCTATATACGTCCCACTGCTGGGCACAGGCCTCCTCTCATGCGCGAGAGGGCTTGGGCTATTAGTCCCCACACTTGCACAATTAGTGTAGTAAAGGTAGTGGACCCCGCAGTAATTCCTCTGCCAGAAAAAACTTAACAGTATGATAAAGTATCAATAAATAAAAAGTATTGTATAAATTTCCAAAGAATAATAATAATATAATTAAAGTAAATACTTAAAGTCTTGACTTAATATCTTTTTACGGAAAAATGCTCCGTTCAAACTTTCTTCACCGGACATATTCATGTAACGTATTGCAACAATATATGAAATATCAAAAAAAAATATCCCAGCAGAAATACCAATAATAACAAAATATAATTATTTGGCATGTCTTGGACCGGAAAATTACTCCGTCTAATTTTTCCACCGGAATGCCATTTTATTGCAGTTTTATACCTACAAAATGAAAATCTAAAAAAATTACCATGTAACTGTACTATTTTCAGAAATTGCCTTTTTACTCGCTGTGGAAAATTTCTCCATCCATTTTATTTATTGAATTAAGTTCACAGTTGTCTTTCTATTCAACTATAAAAACATCCAAAAAATAACGAGCGTATTAAAAACTAAACATATGGGGAGCAGTGTGTAGGGAGCGGGGTGATTAGATATGAGCGCCGCGCCGGCGCGCCGCCGCCGCCGACAAAATTTACGCGCCGCCGCCGCCGACGCTGCGCTATCGGCGTGGCATCGGCGTGACCTTGTTAGATGCTACTACTTTCAGAATCAGATAATATATATTTTATCTAGTTTAGATCTTTAACGGCGCCAGTCTGAATAGCTTATAGACATTCAAAAGGTATTTTAGGTCCATATAATTCTAAAATATCGATGGTAAATTCAAACTTTTCTGTTTGGTAACCGCGCTACTAGTGTTAGAGCAACGAAATGACTAATTTTGCCAGCTGGCTAGCTCATCCGTCATTCACCGCGAATTCAATTATTGCAAGCATGGTTTAAATGTCTTAAAAAGGTGTAAAAGGGGGTTAATTTCAGATATTAAGCGTTTTCACGCCCAAAGGCCCGGCCGTTGGCTTGGCACGGAAGGCATCGGAAACGGAATCAGGTCTCATTTTAAGCTTGGCCATTGTTCAACTTTCAAGCTTTGCTCTCTCGCAGACCAATCTTTGGCCTCGCATCGCTCGCATAGAAGTAAGCCGCTATCTGAACCTCCAAGTTTTCGGCCCTGTTTGGAGCGTAACTTTTGGCCTCGCTTTTAAAATGCTTGGTTCTTCTCCAATCTTAGCTCCACTGCAGCACGGCCTTTGGCCTCGCACGAATGCACCTACAGGAGAGCCCCAGAGGTCTTTAACACTATGGCCACGGTCTTTATCGGCCTTCGGTCTTGCTTACACTGGACCAATTCCAAGCTCTGCCCTCTTGCAGCTTGGCCTTCGGCCTCGCACAGAAGCGCGCCGTAATCGGCACTCCGCGCATTCGGCCGTCAGCCAAGCTCACACTTGGCGTTCGATTCTAAGCTGTATGCTTACCTGCAGCTCAGCCTCTGGCCTCGGATGGGAAGGCGTCGGAATCTGGTCTTCGGTGTTAGGTGGAGCTCGGCCTTGGGCCTCACTTTTTGACATAAACTGGTTTGTTGGGTCGATATTGGTTAATAACGGAGCTTGATTTTCCTCACTTCGGTTCTTTGGACAGTCGACCAGATGTTTCCCTGATACAGTCAATCCGCTACTTTTTACTTAGCACAATAGATAAGGGCCTCGCAAAGATCTTCCGGCCAGGGCCTCGCCAAGATTAAGACCGCCTCTGATGCCGCTCGATACCGTTTATACTATATAAAACTTTTTTCGTACCTTTAATCCAATAAATTTTGCTTGCAATTGAAAAATGCACTTATTTTATAACTTTCTTACAGCAAAAACGTGTAAATTCGGTAAAAATTTGGTTTGAATTCTTTTTTCATTAATCAAAGGTGTTTCAAGGCCACGCCGCCGATTCGCCGCCGCCGCCGACCGATTTTGACCGGCGCGCCGCCGCCGGCTAAATGCCTATCGGCGCTCATATCTACGGGGTGTACAAGGGATGATATTTATTTTGGATATTTTGGATTTAAGTGACTACGTGACTACTTAGTAGGTACATATTTAAAAAGAAATCAGGCTGAGAAATTTTCCACTCTCAGTTTTTTACATAAATTAGGGTATGCATTTTTTTTTTTATTTTCTTACCCACTACGCCAAATTATATTCTAAGATCATATAAGAAGAAAAAAATTACAGAGCAATTTTTCGATGAAAATGAGCGACAAAAAAAAGCTTTTAATTTAAAAAAATATTGTCATGTTTGACAAAGTTTTAGATTTTTTTCTAGTATTACAAACTGATACAAATAACTTATTTGGTAAAATAATTTTGGACGGAGGAATTACTCAGTTCAATATATAAACAGATTTGTATTTTTACGTATAAATACCTAACTTAGGAGTGTTTTTTTTTTATATTTATATGTTAGTTTCGGCTCATACTATACAATAACCAAGCAAAATTTCATCGACTGAGAAATTAATGCATGGGTCTCCATACAACAACTTGCTTCATTTACTACACTACAATGCGGATTGGGAACTTCACATACACCTTTGAATTTCTTCGCAGATGTATGCAGGTTTCCTCACGATGTTTTCCTTCACCGAAAAGGTAGTGGTAAATATCAAATGATATTTCGTACATAAGTTCCGAAAAACTCATTGGTACGAGCCAGGATTTGAACCCGCGGCCTCCGGATCGAAAGTCGCACGTCATATTCACTCGGCCACCACCGCTATGGTTGTAGAAGAAGTAGACGGAAATCGTTCTCGAGAACAGCACATCATTACCAAACTGAAATGGAATTGGGCGGGGCATGTTGCCAAAGTTGATGACAGGTGAACCAAAATGTTAACGGAATGGTAATGGCGGCTACCGTACTACCGTAACTCGTTGAGTGGACGACATGGAAGGTTGCGGGTCACTTCTGGATGAGATTAGCTCAGGGCCGTGACAAATGGCGTTCTCGAAGAGAGGCCTAAGCTCATCAGCAGTGGGCGATAAAAGATGAAAAATGAAAATGATGATAATTATTTTGTATTTCACGGGCCTATAAACCCCGGTCTTTTGATAGACTTGCGTGGGGATATAGATCACACGTAGAGGCCCTTTGGAGAGCTTTAATGTCATCAATATTATTGTTATAATTTATCACCAATTATTTGTAACTATGCCCTATCGAAGGCCAGATTTAAACTGGTGAGCCTTTAATAGACCAACGATGGGCTTTATGAATAGCCGTCATGGGAACGGTTTCTGCTTGACCTTTCCTTTTTTTGTGGTAGCATTTTACGTTAATTTTATTAGGAGTTGCCGTAAAAATTCTATTGACTTATGTGCGGGAAGTACCTATTAGGGTTTTTCCACGCAATCAGGAAATCGTTATAAGTTTTAATTCAGATACAAACCAGATCCAGTACTGTATTTGATAATACAGTTAATCTCCCTTACATCTTATCGTCAAAACTAGGAGGAAACCTTTCATTTCGTAACCTACATTCCTACCTTTCGGTTATGTCTGAGTTTAATCTTCTATTTATAAAAAAATGCCATAGAATTATAACTTTCAAATAATAGACACGACCCAAAGGATGATATTCGAGTTAATGTTGTACCAAGCATTTGGACAATTGTTGTGTGGTTTTACAGTACTTAGGACTAATTTAGACGATGCGATAACTCGCATGCGAGTTCGCACGCCGTCTAAGGGCTGATTTAGACGGCGCGCGAACTCGCATGCGATTTTAGTTACATTGCGGACTGTAATTACATCCAATTCAATCAACCAATCAAACCCCGCAATGGTATGAAACTCGCATGCGAGTCCTCGCTTCGCCTAAATCAGCCTATTCAGCCCTTACTAAATTATATACGAATACGAATACCGTCAACACAATATACCTCTACAGAACAAGCAATATAGAACGTTAATGTCTTCAACACAAAGTCGTAAACTTGTAAAACTTGTTATTGTTACCAGAAGTGTTTCTTAAGTGGGTATAAGATTTGGCCAAAAAGAGCAACTTTGCTTTCAATAATAACATCTTTGCCAAGTGAAGGCTCTAACATCAGGCTCGCAAAAAATGCTGCGAAGATCATTCACACCGTTCTGCAACAAAATAATACTAGCAAATATAACACTCGAAACCCGTCTCGTGTCCGAGTACTGGTTTAGAAGACGAATTGATCGCGTGTACTTCGCTAAGATTGAGGAAATTCTGTTCAGTAAATAGTTTGAAGAACATGACTTCTTTTCTGTTAAATCTTTCCAAAAACGTAATTAAATATATTTCATTGAAAAAGTCAGTAAAAAGACACATAAATAACTTATTATGAACTAAATACATCTAGGTATGAATAATACTAAATTAAAACTAAAAACCCTAAATATATCTAAAATAAAACAAGGAATATAAAAAATACTGAATGAGGCCTTCCCGCGCTACCCCCGGCGCAAAGGTGCCCATCACACTCGCTGCATTACCGTGTTGAATTGCGATGGACAGCCTTTGCACCAGGAAAAACCCCAAAAAGGGACCTACCATCCTTACTTTTGAAATCTTTTGATTCATATACCCACCGCGTCTCTTTTAACAACTATTACCGGTGTCAACCTTGAACAATTTAAAGTATCAACTGGATTTAACCGAAAATGTTGACAAACGTTAAAGAGCTTCTGGATTATGTCATATCGTAGGTACCTAGCCTACGATATGACATAATCCAGAAGCTAACAAGCAGGAAGACATTCACAACGCTTCCCGAGTGCATGCCTCGACCTAACCAGTGTTTAAATAATTGCTAATTATACCTATAACTAACCTCTTGTCTGTATCAATAAGGATCCTGAGCGAATTTTTAAGTATTTTTTATATATTTTTGGCAACAATTTTTTACAGTTTTATACTGCACAAGTAGGCACAACACAACGATTTTGGACCATCACACACATACCATGAAACGTTAAAATCTACATCGGATCTGCCGAAGATTCTGATCTGGCACTGTTATGTAAACTAAGTACTTACTTACATCTCAAAATTGACGGTGTATTAAAAGGCTAAACGCAAGTTTTCGCAAATTTATTCTAATCAGATATTAATTGACAACGCAAAGTTATTACAGATATACAGGACAAGTTTTAAGACTTTTAAGAAAACTTTTTCAAGTAACAACACTCTTGGCTGCACTGCCTTCTAACCATTGCCTAAACTGAACTAATAATAATAAAAATTGTTAGTCAACATAGAACAATATGTGATATAGCATTGTTAAATGTAGGTAGCTACGCCGATATCTACTTATTTAGGTAGGCAGCAGATAGGGTTGCCAGATCGAAAGGCGCTATTATCGGGAAAACATCAATTTTTCGGGATTTTGGGACTTAGGTAAGTCGTTTGGTAAGTCGGGAAAAAAAAAACATTCAAATTAAAGTAATTGTATTAAAAACAACGATATTTTACATTATTGGCACTACGTCAGCTGCTCTGCCCATAGACGTTTTTATATAAATATAGTATAAATTCTTTGAGATCTTGAACATACAAAAAAAAATCGCGGCAGCGAGCGGCTCGACGCGGGTCGCTCGCTCGCTCGACGACAGTTCGGAACTTGAAATTATTGTTTTATAACGTGAAGCTGTTTTTCGGGACAATTTTCACTTTGTCGGGAATCGGGAACACATGCTAAAAATCGGGAGAATCCCGCCAAATCCCGACCATCTGGCAACCCTAGCAGCAGAGCAGAGCTCTAATTCAATTGAGTCCTAATTGGTGTTAACGGTGTAGACGTGTTTTGCCAATTTATCAGCGAAAAAAGTTAACGAATTGCGAGATAGAGAAATTAGTCGCTTTAGGTTTTTAAACTCAACCAGAAATATTCATTCAAAATATGGGTGTAGCAAACTTACCTATTCAAAAATATGTCCCATAGTTCTTAATTCGCTGACTATGGGACATATTTTTGAGATGATTTGGGCACCCATAATTTTACGGTTTACTTCCCTACTAAAGTACCTACCAACCTACCTACTTATCCTAGGATTTATTCACCTCGTTGGGTGGGATTCTATTCTACCTAACATCTGAACTTAATAAAGACGACACACGAGCGAAGTCCTTTTAATATATAACACTTTAAACTCTCGCGTTTTGTACACATATTTAATTACACAAACGGGTCTACCGCGATATAATTTCATTGTTTTTACCTTTAATTCCGACGTTTCAGCTGAGTTGCACCAGCTGTGGTCACGGAAAGACCCTTTTAATATGCCAGGGTTCTATTTAGGTAGTTTCTAATTATCCATTCATGTCAATTTAATTTTATATTCAGTTCAGACCATGTAAAAATATAGCTAAAGTTTCCGATTCTTCTCAAAAACTAACAATTCAATAAACATTACTAGGGAATGCAAATCGGTTATTTTCGGTTATTTTTTGTATGGAAATTATCGGTTATTAACCGAAACCGCGGTTATTTCCATACAAAAAATAACCGATTTGCATTCCCTAAACATTACCAATTTGAAACTATCATGTACCTACCTATATCGTTTTAGTCATATTTTAGTAGGTACCGGTCTACTATTATTTTGAATTTTTGACGGTTACGTACTAGGTTTTTTTTATACCCTCTTCTTTTTATCCAAACAACTACAATAAAGCCACAGCCATAATGCCCATAATGTTTAATTGCAAAATAGAATGGCAGTTTTCTAGTTCCTTGATATATGTAGATCTGCAGCTAGCAAACATAGCTGCCTACCTAACTTTAATATGTCGTGTGTGTCGTCCATTCATAGTAGATATAGGTATTAACCTACCCTACAACCCCTGCATACATGATTCTATTAGGCGCAGTGAGCATAGATTGGGAAACTGTTTGGCTTCTCCGTTTGACCCGTTAATTATCATCAAATTAACAAGTGCTTCCTTCAATGCCGAGGCAACATCCGAATGACTCGAGGAAACCCTTCAATCAAAAACAATCAAGAAAGATCGTTAAAACGGCCTAAGTATACCCGCAGCAGGGCTGAGTCTTGCTACCAATTACTTTCCATAAAATTGTATACCATTTTATCTACAAATCCGATGTTTGAAAATCGCAACGAATGGAAAACCAAAACTTAGCGCGTATTTAAAATCTGTCCTTGACTTGACAGTGATTTCCACCGCGCTATGACTTTTTTCTAAACTACTGAAATAATGGCTTACTCACCTTCGACATGATGAACTATTAAGCACTTCACTCCATACTAAATAGTCTATTATTGTTATACACATTCGAAATCCGGAATCATTGTCGGTACTGTGTAATACCGTCAAACGCGCGATCAATACTGAAGCGCCGCTGCCGGTACACGAGCGTTCGTGTACGCATGCGCGGCGATGACTGACGATGGCAAGGCGCATGTTCCACCGAACGGAAACTTAATCTGACCTTTCTTGAACCTTAATGCAATGTGTTAGGGCGTAGTATATGACTGTGTATCATCGTTTATATTATGATGCTATGGTTGTACATACGGTGTATGTACGATGACCTGTGTTCCGAAGCCACGTAAAGCAGTAAAGCACAATGACAATTGTCAGACTAGCATTGCTTCTGGATTTACATAGGAATAAGCAATGGCATGCACCTTTAAAAAACCACCGGCGGCGATAAGTAGGTAGGTATCTTACTACTTGACCCACCGAACTGACCGAACCGAAGTCCGGTAGGTATCCGGTAATGCGCACAAACACACACTTGTCCGTATCATCATCACTATATTCGAGGTTTACGAGATTTTAAGAACCAAACCATGTTAACCATGAGGCATCAGATGTTTTAACTTCAGTTTCATAAATTTTCATAGGCTCTAATTTTTTTATTTATTTTCATGCAGTTTTCATAAAACGTAGTGATTATATGTGACGTCCCACGGTCAAAGGTACCTTATGGCGGGTATGGAGTTATGCATACCCCAGTAATCTACAATAAATAAGCTATCGATAACACAAAAGATCAACCTTCTAGGTTGCGTAGTTACAGAGATATGATTTTTTGAAAATAATGTTGTGAAATTAGCAACTTTACGATAGAGAAGTTTTAAGTTTAGCCGCCTAAAAAACTATGTTCCTGAAGTAAGTTACATAGTTGACTACAAATAATAATACCTTATATAAGTGAGATTAAAAAAATATTGCGACTTGTTCTGTAATGCAAATAGAAACTTTTGATATCGACTGATTTATGTGTATACTAGCCAATCTCTTGAAAATAAAGTTTTATTTCATTTTCACGATTGATTGCAATGAGCTCTCAAGATTTAAATTCTATCTATTAGAAAACGACACTGACAGACAGTTTAAGCAAAAAACAATACCGATTTAGAGGTGAAAATGTATTTTCTGACTTTTTCATATAAAATCACAAAATTGAATATTTTTACTTTTAATGTGACACACAATCAATTTTTCTGAGCACATATGAAAGAAATTCTGTCATTCAAATGAAATAAATCCTAAAACCCCAACTAAATACTATATTTAACCCCTTATGCCACTTTAAACTTACATAACAATAACAGTATTTGCTCCATACATTTACGAAAAGGTACCTTATGGAAATAAATCTAATAATACATCACTACAAAATATCAATCATATTACAGTTTATCTTTTATGAATAGAAAATATTAATTTACATTAAACTGCCCCAAATTTAATTAGTTCTTCGTCATAATAATCTTAAAAAAGACCAATAATTTGTATGTAATGAAAAGGTACCTTGTGATTAAGTTACATGATGAGGCATGATGATGATGGAACAGTTAGGATAAACTAATAATATTTTGGGGTTAAGATGGTATAAATCGTCTATTTCTTATCAATAATATATTTCGGTTGCTATTGAAGATAAGCGGCATTGAGGTTCAATGACCTCAGATATTCCATAAGGTAATGCGTCGGGTATTGGCATTTTTCAGCAAACCAATGGCTGATTTACTGCATGCGACCAAACCAAATGAAGATTATTCTAGTTAAGAAAGACTTGACGAGAGTAACTTTGGTATAATAGCAGGCTACTTGGATTTGTGATGTCGGTCTATGTACGGTTATAATATTTGCGAGGCGCCCCAACCAGAACTGAAATTATCAAATTAGTTTTGCAGAATGCTAATACAGTTCTCTACCAAACTTCTTTTCCCGTATTGACTAGTTTTTTTGGGAATTTTCAATCTTTTTTCCATAAGGTACCTTTTCTACTAAACTCTGAGACGACATTACTAGGCTTATAACTAACTTATAACAAAAATAAAAACAGGTAAACAAACGTTACGCATTAAGGTTTCAGATCACACAATAAAAAAAAATTGAGCATTTTTTCACCTCTTTACAAAACATTTCATATCTCCGAAACTAGAAACCCTCATAAGGTACCTTTTCCCGTGGAACGTCACATATAAGTACGTGAACCTATACTGTTGGAGAGTTCGCGTTAGAAAATGCCTGCAATCGTCTAGTGCGCGATCGTCCATTGTGTTGTGAAACAAAACAAAAACATAAACAAATATGTACTTAAATTCAATCCTTTGCTTTAAATAAATAATCGATCTACTGTCTGAAAAGAGATCTTGCAACAAATCGCATACAATTTTTGATACAATGTCGAATAAAGTAGATGCAATAATCAATCGAACAAACGCTGCTTTGTGTAATATATAACATATATACTCTGGAAAACCTACTTTGTCAGTAGAAAAAAACGCGAATTCAAATTTTGTATCTACATTTATTTTTCAAATCTGCTGGCTTTTCTTACTTTGTACCTTTTGCTTAAAAACGACACAAATGCATGCGATATGTTGTAAAGTGGGTGGAGCTTAGGGCTTCCAAATACCGTACTTCTTTCAATACAGGTATTAACACCGAAACTGTCTTCATCAATACAGGGATCCCGGGATCCCGGTATTGACTATGAATCGTTGATTTTTTTTGAGTTTTATTAAAAAAAGGCTACCAATTACTAACCAATTAAATCTAAAGCTTATGTTAAGACCATTAGGGTCCAATCTTAGTTTATTCTGTGTTTGAATCATTAGTTTAAATCTAAATGCAACTGTGTATTATTGAACATTGTCATAAGTGCTTACTTATTGCGTAACTTATAATTTTTAAGTTAACTATTTATAAGTAGTCTTATAAGTGAAATTCCTGTAATTTCTTAGACAAAAATAAAGTTTCTATAAACCGAAAGGCTCCCTGAAACACAAGATATGTATGTCCTTAGCTTAGGATATTAAACAATAATCGCCATCTGCAATAATTATCATTTCCCCCTCCAGGTTGCCAATCATTTTATCCGCCTTGTTGACTTCACCAGTCACATTTTTAGTTCAACCTAATAAACCAGCCAACTATAATCAAATTTGCCACCAAGAATTCGTTTGCCACACTACAATTCCTTGCTCATTTCTTTTTACTATTTGATATAATTTAAAGAACTAATTACTTATATTAATATCGTATCCTGAACATCAGAATTCATCACCAAATATTTATCTAACGCATATGCACAGATCTGTTTCAATTAAATGATCTTCTTTAATTAAATGGGCAAGTAATCTTCTTGATACAGCCGAATTTAATCATTGTATTGGATTTTAAACGGTATAATCGGCACATTTTCCTTGTTCTTGAAAATACCGGGATCCCGGGATTCCGGTATTGGAAGCCTTGAGCTCCGGGCTGTAACCGCGAAAATCGAAGTTCTCAAATTGCGGGCATCTTTCTCTGTCATTCTATTTAATTAAATTCACTGGAGTAAAAGAGAAAGATCCCCGCAATTTGCGAATTTCGGTTTCCCGGTTTTCTAGAACCCTCCGGTCTCCGGAAACTATCCTACAGTCAGCAGCAGAAGTTGCTAAGCGGGCGAGGTGTTCAAAATTACCTTGACACGCTCTTATTGTCTTAATAATAAAGTCGCGTTAAAATCATTTTGAACATCTCACCCGCTTAGCAACTTCTGCTGCTGACTGTACATATTTGGCAGCACTAAAAATAATCTTGATTTTTTTACGCTTGCAACACTGGACTAAACGTCACTGTCAACGTCAAATCAAAACATCAAGTTGTTGCTTCTCGGCTAAGCCAGACGGCGATGAGTAAATATTTGTTTTTGGAAATTACAAATTAACCACCACGTAACAAATACAATTCAAGTGTATTTAGTGAAGATCACACGCAGTATATGGTGGACATTCATATGTTGAATGGTGCTGACAGCAGAAAACATGGAAGATTTACTGTCATACGGAGCAAACAAAAGTAACAAAAAGAAAGTGGAAACGGATAAAATACTGCCGTTTGTTATCCTCCCGCTTTTGCTGCTTTTATCCGCGTGGTCACGGGCGATGACTATAATCGTCATGGTAGCTATAGGTATGGGAGCCCTCTATGTTCATTCTAGGCCACGTCAGAAAAATAGGTAAGTACAAATTAATTGTTTATGTATTTTTTATGATTTTTTCTTATAAATATTTTTGTAGTTAACATTGATGTATTACATCACATGTACTTTCAACCTCATATATATGCGAGCCAAAGTTATAGTATATGAAAGGAAAGTATGACATTGGGTTATTTTATAAGCTAATCAGTATACCCATTCTCCTCCCACTCAAGTGAACAAAATTGCAAGGTGAATTCATTAGTACACATTACCACAGAATGAATAATAGTACTGGGTACAGAAGACTCACTCTCGAACAAAACGCGTCTGTTACGATCAGCACAGATATGGCCGCTAGGTGAAGACAGCGTCACGCACGGCATATGGCTTTCCCCAAAATTGGGGTGGAACAGATGTACTTTTAGCTACCTGTAGCTAAGCGACGAAATCGCGGAGTGAGCCACGACTGACATTACCCATATAGTTACTTCTGGGTATGAAATTTAAAACAACTTATCAAACCAGTAAAGTTTTATATCTTGTCTGAAGTCAAAGCTATTTCAGTCAACGTATGAATAGAAAATAAATGGTTAATTAGATCAGATTAAACATTACACAATTAGCCTTTGATTAACTCAAAGGTTTATGAATTTCTATCTTAATCAATAAAATTAAAATAAGAACAATTTTATTGTAATGCTAAATTGTTAGTATGTATTTGTACATTTGTTACGACCCTTATTGAAAATGAAATATGCTACTAACAATTTAGCATTACAACTGAATTTAAGTTTTTCATCTATTTTATTTAACCCCTTAATGGATGAGATCAGAAAACAATCCACAAATTGAAGTGCTTTGCACAACAATGTAGCAAAACTAATAATGTGAAGTAATTGAAGTGACTTCAATTCCAGGTCACCATTCTTCCTCTCCTGGACTCTCTCTTCCGGGATATACCTGTTCCTGATCTTTGAGTTTGGGGTGATGCGGCTGCTGGAGATCACACAATTAGAGAATTTCGTGTTTCTTTTACTTGTGGCGTGCACTTGTTACTTCTTCTACAAGATGAAGGCAATAGCCGACTTCGAACTGGCAACTGGGTCATCTAAGGGAAAGGAATATAGGTAAGCTCAATTGCAACTGTGAAGAGAAACCTGTGTGTGTGCGAATCAAATAAAAACAGATTAATTCATGCATGATAAAATTGATAAACCTGTATTAATATATTATTTAGTATAATGGAATAATAAGATAATCTTTTAAAATTATGCTTCACAGCCACTAATAAACTATTTAATATTAATAGGTTTATAAAAATTTCTTGATGTATAACTGAAAGTCAAAATTCAATTTTTAAAAATCCTTAATGCTATATCAAAAAAAATGTATTTTATGCCAAAAATGGCATTGTTGGAGATCAATCCATTGGGCTAGAAATCGGTCTATTCATTGGAGAGCAGCAATGCCACAGACAGACATTGGTGTTAAACATATAACACCTCTATCTTTGTGTCGAGGGTACAAAATGTAAATACCTTTTTTACTTTTGATTCCAGTCCAGTTTTGACTTCAGACTCACATTATTGCCAGATATGTCAAATTGAAGTCAATGAAAGGTTCTTCCATTCAATATGGTAAGTGTTGTATTGTAATTTAAAAAAATTCTACATGGGTTGTTTTAACTTTGGGAACAAATCAAATAATTTTATTGAATACATAAAATCAATTTTTAAATTTATATAATTACCTACCTATATTGTTTTTTCAGGTGGGATTGCTGTGTGCTTCGACCAAACTATATGTGCTACCTAGCGGGTCAAATATTCGCGTTCGCAACACTACTGTTCGGCACCAACCTGGCCCTTACCTCCATCTGCCAGCCGTTCATACTGATCGGCTCTATCCTGCTGCCTGAAGACTGCCAGGATGTGTACTATCAGATGGAGTAAGTTTAGTCACCTTCTACTGTAAATTTTACGTACAGTACATATCAAATTACATAGAAACGGACAGATAGTAAACATTGATTTAAACTTTCACGATTATTAAACATTATCAAACTGCACAACAGGACTTAATCGCGTATTTAAGTTTTAAGATTTACCTACGACGTTTCGAGGACGGCGTTGTCCCCGTGGTCTCGGAAAAGACTGGCTCAAGTTGACATCAATATCTTCTAGCCGCGCGAGTTTTTCGAACTACCCACACTTGGTCTTGTTTGAGCAAGTCTTCTCCGAGACCACAACGCCGTCCTCTAAAAGTCGAGGTAAATCTTAAAACTTAAATACGCGATTAAGTCCCGTTATGCAGTTTGATAATAGATAGTAAACATATCAAATAGGTAGGTATAGTAACAGCTAAATAGTATAGTAAACTTACTCCATCTGACTGTTACAGTCAGATGGAGTAAGTTTAGCCATCTCCTTGTAAGCGTTACGTATAAGTAGTTACGGGTAAAGGCTCTCTTCATTGTTCAAGAACTGATAAGAAAGTTGCACTTTGAAAGTTGTTTCTTTATGTTGGCTATTAGATGTTTTTTTTTTCTGTTTTGAACTGCCATCAGTCGGTAACAACTATAATCAGTTTTGCAGTATATAGGCGTTAATTTTGGATTTTGGAGACCATCGTCTCACTTAACCACTAATTTCATATTGCACAATGTGCTTCCTTTTAAGTCTTTGCACTGTTTCAGTCTTGTCCAGTAATTTTGAAGCCAGTGGGTTAGGATGCTTTGCCAGGCGCTCAATGTAATTCTTAGTGAATTTTTTGATCTCTTCCTTTATGGTGGGCATATTGAGATAGTCGTGTACTTCATCGTTACGAGTGAACCAGGGTGCATTGGCAATCACACGAAGGATGGCGTTCTGTGCTCTTTGAAGACACATTATGTTACTGTCGCTAGCAGTTCCCCATAGTTGGATCCCATAGGTTCAGATGGGTTTAATGATTGCGTTGTATAGGAGTAATTTATTGTCCACTGAGAGGGTTGAGTTTCGTCCCATTAGCCAGTAAAGATTTTTGTATTTTAGAATCATTTCGTTGCGTTTGTGTTTTATGTGGGTTTTCCATGTAAGGCGTCTATCCTATCCAGATGAAAACCTAGATACTTGATACACTCGCAGTGTGGCAGGATATCATTTCCAAGTTTTACGGGAGGGCAATCTCCTCTTGTTAAGCTAAAGGTGATATGGTTTGACTTATGAGCACTTGCTCTTACGCGCCATTTGGTTAACCAGAATTAAATTTTAAATGATAAATATTTAATAACGTTCATTTAGATTTGATTTTGTTTGATATTTTACGGTTAGAATTTTCCTCAAATTGGTGTGGTGAAAAATTTTGGTTTTCACTCGGCGGCAAAATTGTTCGGGTATCAATATTAGCACGAG
This sequence comes from Cydia splendana, assembly GCF_910591565.1. Classification (NCBI taxonomy): domain Eukaryota; kingdom Metazoa; phylum Arthropoda; class Insecta; order Lepidoptera; family Tortricidae; genus Cydia; species Cydia splendana. The sequence continues at coordinate 29,644,864 of NC_085960.1, read as the reverse complement.
CGCGAGCGGTTAAACAACAACTTTGCCAACTTTGTAAAACAAATAACTATTATTGGTAGCTATTTAGTTGAGATAGTGATCTTTATTAACTTGTTTCCAGTCTGGCGATATGTTTCGCATCGTCGGTGTACGGAGTGGGATACCTGCTCATCATCACGTTCGTACTGCTGCATCAACTGCTGGTTTACATACCTAAATACAGTGGTAAGTTTGTAAACAGAAGTCGAATTATATAAATTAAGCAACCCTGACTCGGCTCCAAAGTCAGCTCAGGTTAATAGGGAATATTACTAGAGATGCCCGGAATAGTGAATTTGGCCGAATACCGAATATTCGGCCCCTCTCTCGGCCGAATACCGAATATTCGGCGTGACATGCGAACATTTTGAGTCACAATTATTATAAAAACTGTTCGCCAACAAAGCACAACGTTTGCTAAGATATATTTTTATGTTAAACAGAATTAGTTAGAGTCAATCAAATCAGACCCATTATAAAAATAAAAACATTTTGTAATCAACAAATGCGCATAAATAGTACATTGTAGGAGAGGACGGAAAACCGCTAAAAGATGGACGAGTCGTTTGAGGGCCGACACGTTAGTGGAGGCCCTCTAATAATACGAGTCCATCTTTAGCGTTTCCGGCCGAGGCATTACATAGTGCTTTTCACGACTACTGCGAGGAAATAAGAAAACATTTGCATAACTATAAGTACTATCCCGCGATTTTTCTGGTAGCAAATTACTAGCCACTGCCTGTGCTGTCTCTTGAATTTCGGTAGGCGTCAGCGTAAGAATATCATTTTCTTCACTAACTCATTTTTATAGCGAGCGTTGATACGTGTTTCTTGTATTTTGTAATCAAACACAATTTACACTATCCAATTCAGTAAGTATTTTCAGATCCCGCCTTTTTTACATTTTTTATCACTTTTAAGAGGCGTTTTTCTGTTATTTGCTTCAAACCGACTCTAAACTTAGAAGCGTTTTTGTTAAAAAAAAACCACAAACAGCTTCAAAAGTAAAAAACGCCGTAAGCGTGAACTGAATGGATAATTGTTAAAAAAATTAAATTAATGGTTTTGACATTTCTTTTTTTTTTAACAAGAAATTGGTCCTATAAATAACCTAATTTTATTTTTGAAGGTAAAAGTTGCACCATAAAAGACCTTTTATTGATTTTTATGTTTTAAATGTTACTCATTGCTGTAGCGAACCGTCATCAATGACAGATGATGATAACAATGAAACATTGTAGTAGTGGTGGTTCAGGTGCTACAGCTATTTCCTACTTTCCAGCTTGGTTTTAGACCATCTATTGCCACATTTCCGAACAGTGGCGTGAAAAGTCATAAACGTACCTTCGTATTTAACTACTTTCCAAGAATACATTTTAAATATTTTATCTACACACATATCATAAACTCTCTATGATACCTTCAAAATCCGTAAATAAGCCCACATTACGATAAACTGTTTTGTTACAGCAAATTTCTTATCTGTGAAAATGTGGTAATAGCTTCATTACTATATCAAAATCGATTTGGTAATGACATTCAAATTTCGAACATCTCTGGAAAAAAAGGCAATTTGATTTGACCCCTATTCTAATATCAGTCGAGATGACGTTTTATTCGAAATCAAATGACAATTGCATACAATATTGACAAATCTCGCTTGTAAGTTGGTATCGGACGATATGGTAATTGACCCCGACTCTAGTTTGTCTTTGAATTAAAAAAAAAACTACGGATGCGTGACATGCGTGAAAAAAGTTTTCATTTGCCGCCATTTGACGTACAGTTTATCTTTTAATTAGTTTGTAAAAAATAATTTGTTTTGTTGTTTTTAAAGTAACTATAACAAAAGTTTCGTGTAAAATGTACGATAAAGATATTTCGGAGACGCCATCTCATATCCGCGAGTTCCGCCAGAGAGGAAAGTGCCCCAATGTCGGCTGTAATATGAGGTTAGTGAATATATCATAGAAAGTTTATAATATGTGTTGTGTGTAGATAAAGCAGTGTATGTAACTGTACATAATTAGGCATTAAAACACTCGTGTGATACTATTATGAAACTCATTTCATTCGTTTCATAAACCCACACTCGTATTTTAATGCCTTTCATTATGTAGCAGTCACATAAACTACTAAAATATGCCTATTAGTTGTAGGTTATTTTTTGTGTAATTTTTCATTTTAGGTAGGTGCAACAGATATTCGGTATTAGGCCGAATAGTAGGCACATTCGGCCGAATACCGAATATTCGGCAAAGTGGCCGATTAGGCCGTATACCGAATAGTTGCCGAATATTCGTGGCATCTCTAAATATTACGCATCACTCTGCGTAGAGGGCGTCACTAGCACAATCACAGGGCCTGCCGCGAGTCACGTGGGTTGGGAGTTCGGTTTCTGCCTCTATCACTCTTGTCTATTCGATCGATAGAGAGGTAGATAACGAAGTTTTGATTTTCACATTTCGCAGTAGGCCTGTAAACAAACCGCCTTGATGCATCAATGTCATAGTGAAAACTTGTCAAAAAACTGTTTCAGGCGTAGTTTGTATGTATAAGTTACTCTATGGTTTACTATGTGCACTAGTGCTGCACTTTGGCGGCAGAACATTGCAGTAATACTTCCTATTATATGGATAAAGTGTGGCACACCGATAAATGACACCAAACGCAAATAGCAGGGTGCAAATGCACAAACTCGCAAAACAGACTAGTCAATGTGTAAACAGCCCCCAATGTGCAGGCCAACCACACGTTACCCGCATTCCCCACTTATCCGTATTGCCCATTTAGATTTAGAATTTAGATAGATTTAGGTTGTTAAGCTCTAGTGTTTGACAATTGAGTTATCAGATTATCACAAAACCATCTATGGCGCCGTACGCCGCTACTTTAGGGTGGTATTTCACATTTTGCTTAATGAGAAAGTAAGACGCAATGCACACTGGACCCGGACATTGGACAGGTGGAATACCACCCTTAGCTGCCTATCACATTTTTCCAAACCTTTTTTAGAACTAATGTTCTAATATTAATATATATGAGGTATTTTTTCTGATTTCAGAACCCCAATGGCGGAAGATAGTCAACGTGTTGAATGTGTGAAAAGAACATAATATAATATAACTGAGAAGCAATTTACGAGACTGAATCGTGTATTTTTAGTTTACTGTAGTGGTATTAATGAATTTAAGTGTTCATTTCTGACTTACAAACGCAGTTTTGTGTCAAGAGAGTCGAGTCTTACGGCTTTATACAACTAGGTACGCTTTCCATAAGGGGCTGTCCATAAATTACGTCATCGCTTTGTGTCGATCCCCCCCCCCCTAAAATCATCCAAAAATCATGCTTCGAATGACCCCGTTTCCTCCTAGGTCATGCTACCATCATCCGATGTCCAGACCCCCCCCCCCCCTAATTTGAAATGACGTAATTTATGAATAGTCCCTAAGCGCTGAGGAGGCTATCCCCCTTATTCATAAACGCGCTACAAACCTCAGTTAGCTAATAATCTTTGTGTATCTGTCATTTTGACTTATGTATTTGTAAGAAGGGGATAAAACATAATCTAACTAAATTCGCACGTGTATCGTACAACGTTGTACAGTACATATGGCCCTTTAAATTTTAGACGTAGTTACGTAATGTGCTTATTATAACACTTGGTGTCGTAATGTAATACACCCCGTTATCTAATGCTCAGTTTGGGGGCAAGTGATGGGGCAGTTGCGATAATCAATGTCTGGAATTAATGTCTAGAGCATTCACAAAATAAGAATTTTATTTTGACAAACAACCCTTTATAGATAAATATGAATCGACTAATAATGTGAAGCAACATCACTATTTGCCCCCAAACTGAGCATTAGATAACGGGGTGTATAATGTAGCACCAGATGTACTGTAAGAGTGTCTAATAGGGAAGTGTACCAACAGCAATATATTATGAGTGATTGTAATAGCGTTCGCTCAAAATAAGACTAGTATTTATTTATGGCATTGTTCATAACCGTCATATTGACATTTCTGATTGTCAGAAAGATACAAAATTGGACAAATGTTTGTGAGAGGTTGCTAAGCTTTATTAATAAGGGGGTAAGTAATGTTTTAATGCAATGTTTAAAATATTGTAAGAGCAATATCTATAGGTAAATTATTTTATTATTTTTCCAAAATAATAATAATATGAGGACTTGAGAAGCGAAACTTGAAGGAATTCGTTTTATTTTTGGAATATGTAATTAGTTTTATAGAGCAGAGCTCGATCATTTTAGACATTGTTTTTTTTTTAAACTTGGTTTAACGGTTTGTTTATGTCACTGATACACTATAAATAATGCTAAGTCAATATTTAATAATAGAATCATAATAAAAATAAGTAGTTTTAAATTAGTATAGTAAATTATTAGCGAAACTTGCCACATAATTATCTGTCGCCTAACATCATATCACAAAAACGAACCGAATAACCGTAAAGTTCTTACAATAAAAGCCTTGTCAATTATATGTATAAAAATTTATATCCACTAAATTGGTTGTGTGTGGCTTAACCTCCTGAGACTTATGGGGCCCACTGATTAACAGTCCGCCGGACGGTGTCGGTCTATCAGTTGTTCGGAACTGTCAAAATTTTGTTCTAACTGACAGGCCTATACCGTCCGGCGGACTGTTAATCAGTGGGCCCCTTAAGATCTCGAGACGTTTTTTGAACAATTTAGTCATTTACATTTCGGAGAAATTAATTACTTTTGGGTAATCATGTTTTAGTTCTAAATTAAGTACCTACATCATTTTACAGGTTTCTATTAATAAATAATGGTAATAAATAATAATATTCACACTTATTTTATAGATAATGTTATTACATATAATAATGTAACATAGAGAGTGATTTCATTTAACTTGATTGGGATATCTTTCTCAATTGTTCTAAATGACTTGTAAATAAGTATTTATTATTCTATAGTTAGATTTAGAACTTTAACTGGGGGCCTAGCCGAGATGACAATACTTGATAGAAAACCCCAAACCAAACTTAAAATAATGTTTGGAAATAGGTATAGTTAGACCAAGAAAAGTCTGCAGCGATTTTAATAGCCCACGCAGTGCAAGTGTTATTTTAAACGTCAAACTTCTATGACATTATGAAGTCTAACACTAGTCATGTGACTTTTCGTAGCATCTGTCATCCCGATACATTTTAACTTTTCGTTTGGCGTTTGTCGATCTAGATTGTCAACCTGGCTAGGCCCCCTGGTCTTTATACCAGCGCTTTACAGTTCAATTTAGGCTTTATGTTTATAATGAGATATTTAGGTTTAAATAAGTACTGTTTAATTTGAAATTCCATGGTTAATCGGTCTAACAACTGCCTAACAAGAATAAAAATGCATAATAAAAACAGACGAAATGTATATATTTCATCACTAGGTACTTCGAAAAAATCTCGTATCTCGCACCGCTACTCAAAGTTAAAACGCAGTAACTCTGTATGCACCCCATACATATTTATCACATTTTTCTTTTCATTAACAGATCAAGATACGAGTATTTTTCAAAGCGGTCACGATTTGTATATACATATATATTATAGTTGTATATCGAGGAACCTATTAAGTGACCGTAGTAATGCAAAAAAGCCACCATTTTTTTATTTTTTCAATGTATATTGACCAAATTCACAAATTTAATTACACAAACGGGTCTACCGCGATATAATTTCATTATTTTTACCTTTAATTCCGACGTTTCAGCTGAGTTGCACCAGCTGTGGTCACGGAAAGACTGAAATTAAAGGTAAAAATAATGAAATTATATCGCGGTAGACCCGTTTGTGTAATTAAATATGTGTACAAAACGCGAGAGTTTAAAGTGACAAATTCACAAAGTTTTAAATACAGAAATAATAATGTTTGCATCATTTTGACATACACACTATATAGAAATGAAGTGGTCGGACTTTCTGCAGAACTACGGTCAAATTGCGTTTTGGGGCTATCTTTAGCACGTAAAAGAACTCCGCAGAAGTAAACATGAAGTTATTTGATGATTTCTGCTTGTTGCTACTTATTGCTAAAAAATCAAAGTATAATATAATACAGTTACCCTAATTCTATTTATTTTAAAACTATTTGTTTTCCGTATCTTACCTATAGTTTGTCAAAGGACTGTCTCATTTCAATCATAGACAGAGAGAATCATACTATCTTTGTCCTACACTAGTACTAGCACCCAAAAAAAAAGGACGAGTATAGTTTTCCTGTTTTTTACTGACTGACAAATTGGTCTGACCAACTATATATTATATTTTAGTAAAAGGCCAACTATATATTATATTTTAGTAAAACCTATATCCGTACTATCTAAAGGTTACGTTGTAATTGTAACACAATAGGGGCACATTGCTCGACTAGTATTACAATAATGTCCTAATATAATTATTCCTTCAGCTGGAGTAGGGCTTCGAGAACCCATTTCGAATAATTTTCTATACCTACCTATCGAAAAAATAATTCCGCATAATAATCGAACCTACTTACCGAATTTTACAAGAACCGGTTAAGAAATGCGACCAGTATATTATGAGAACAGCGGACATGCCTGTACGAAATCAATTTTGACCATGCTGAAACGGACACCTTCGCTTTCGCTCGGTCAATAAGTCAGTGACCATTGACGGTGGGGTCGAAGTATAGTAGTAGACTTCATAAATTCGTATACAATTTTTTACCTTTTTCAATTAATTAAGTTGTGGGGTTGGAAACACATATTGATCGTGAATTAGATAATTAATATAATTATGTGTAAATTTCTACAAGGCTCTTATTAGAATACGGCTTCACGATTAATAAATATACTGCACAAATAAGTTTTCATTATGTTACCTATATTTTGGTAGTTCTTTATAGGTATAATAACTAGTACTAATACATAATAATATAATCAAATATCCTGTTCGATTAATTAATTTATGGTTGTATCTAATGAACTTTTACAAATAACTATTATAATATAATTACCTTATTTATAATTTAACTATAATAACTTGAGTCTGATGTCTGTTCTCATGACTGTACTTATTATTAATGATTAAAATATGATAAATTTATAAATCATGCCTATTATTTTCAGTGTCAGTAACTAATAGGCAGAACCTACTTACTTACTTAGAAAACATGGATTACTTATTGACTGTTTGTTATATTACAGTAACCGTCAAAGATATGTTTACATTTTTCGCCTTATTACAAAGGAGTAACATGCAAAAGTGTCACTTTCATTTGCCATACCACAGAAGAAATAATAGTACTACCGTACAGAAAGGACACTTCCTACAAACCCGAAGTTTGACAGCGATTCAGGGTCGAATCATGCTATCTCTTTCTAATATATAGCACTGTCCCTTTCGGCTATTTAGGGTTGTCAAAATTCAAGTGATTATCTTATCTGTGGTCGTGCACGCACAAGGAAGTCAAGTGGTGCCAACCCTAATAATGGCTCGGAGCAATGCTGAGCCGAACGGAGCCGAGTTCGACCGAAGTCAGGAGTGTCTCCCCACTGGCCATACCACGGGTGCGAAACTTCTTCCTTCGGGCAAACTCGGCTCCGTTCGGCTCAGCATTGCTCCGAGTAATTATTAGGGTTGACACAACTTGACGTCCCTTTGCGTGCACGACCACAGATAAGATAATGGCTTGAATTTTGACAACCCTAAACAGCCGAAAGGGATAGTGCCATATATTAGAAAGGGACAGCATGATTCGACCCTGAACCACTGTCAAACTTCTGTTTTGTAGGAAGTTTCCTTTCTGCTTAAGCTTAATTTTGGAAGCGCTGACGGTTTGCACATTTAGATTAGATGTAGGCAGAACAGAAAAAAAAACGAGCTTAAAATTTGAATAATTTATAAGCATAAACATAAATTTCTTATCCTAACTATTCTACAAATTGCTAGTGCCAGATTTCTCGACCAATTCCAGCAGCGTGTGTAGAGAAGTATCGAACAGTTCACAGCGAATGGGCATCTCTAGGGAGTAGAATGGGTTCTTGAGTGCATAGTCTGAATACAGCTCATAGATGCGCTTGAGTACCGCCTCGCTGCCTGTCATACTTGGCTCCGTAACCAGTATGAACTTCACACCTGTAACATTTTAAGGGCTAAAGTCAATAACCTTATAAAAACTGGGCAAGTGCGAGTCGGACTCGCGTACAAAGGGTTCCGTACCATAATGAAAAAAAAAAAACGGAAAAAAATGCAAAAAAAAACCGTCACCCATCCAAGTACTGACCACGCCCGACGTTGCTTAACTTTGGTCAAAAATCACGTTTGTTGTATGGGAGCCCCATTGAAATCTTTATTTTATTCTGTTTTTAGTATTTGTTGTTATAGCGGCAACAGAAATACATCATCTGTGAAAATTTCAACTGTCTAGCTATCACGGTTCGTGAGATACAGCCTGGTGACAGACAGACGGACGGACGGACGGACAGCGAAGTCTTAGTAATAGGGTCCCGTTTTACCTATTGGGTACGGAACCCTAAAAAAGGCCTTTGTCAAGAATTATACAAGCCTTCATTGGTAGCGAGGTTAGTTTTAGGTTTTGACCAAGTTTAAGTCATTCCAGTATTGACTAAAAACTAAGGATTCATTTTAAATGGCCTCTGGGAAAGGTTCCATTTTAAATCCCATGATGTAGGTAAACAAAGGTGTTGCCAGGAATATATTTGCAGCATGGTATAATAATATACTCCGCCTGGTACTCTATTCCGAGATTCGCGTATGACCTAACTGACACGGGCCTACGTCATCATGCTGTTTACAGGTTCTCAAACTTTAAAATGTGGGAGAATTTTAACCAACGGCGAAAATTATTTTAACGGCATTAATTTTAAGTTCTTCATGTAGAAACATAGTAAAATAAAACAAATCTAATGTATTAAATTAAACTTTATTTATCTATACAAGACAAACGTTTGAAAAACTAATTCACAGTTACACATTAATTACCAAGCTTACGACGTGAAAAGTTTGGAAAACACTGCGACTGCTGACACTGAGCGAGAAGGAAATAACGATTAACACGCGTTCGACAAGGATGACGGTCAGGGCATGAAGTTATCTAGATCCGAATTGTCAAAATGTGACAGCGCTATCCTGTGTTGCCAGTAATGTAAACAGAATTACCCGGACGTCTGAAATTTCTTTCGTGAATCGGAAGATATTGCTAACGAATAATTAAAAATGACGTGTTATTGTAAAATTTAAGATAAAATACATATAAATGAAAATTATAAAATTATAAAGAAATATTTTAACTTATTAACCATAGGTATAATGTACCCATGTAACATGTTATGTTGAAAGAAAGTGGCAATGTTATTGTGACGTAGGCCCGTGTCACTCTGGGAATAGAAAACCATGTTTTATTAGACCATGATTTGCAGTATTCAAGATATTTATACTCTCCACATTGATGAGTAATCTTTGTTTACAATAAAAAACCGGGCAAGTGCGAGTCGGACTCGCGCACGAAGGGTTCCGTACCATAATGAAAAAAAAAATAAAAAAAAGCAAAAAATAACGGTCACCCATCCAAGTACTGACCACGCCCAACGTTACTTAACGTTGGTCAAAAATCACGTTTCTTGTATGGGAGCCCCATTTAAATCTTTATTTTATTCTGTTTTTAGTATTTGTTGTTATAGCGGCAACAGAAATACATCATCTGTGAAAATTTCAACTGTCTAGCTATCACGGTTCGTGAGATACAGCCTGGTGACAGACAGACGGACGGACGGACGGACGGACGGACAGCGAAGTCTTAGTAATAGGGTCCCGTTTTACCTTTTGGGTACGGAACCCTAAAAAGAAACTTTAATCAGAATAATATTTTTTAAATAGAGTCAGACCAAGAAAAGTCTGCAGCGGATTTGATAGCCCACGCAGTGCAAGTGTTATTTTAAACGTCAAACTTCTATACTCTAAATCATAATTAGATTCCCAAAAAAAGTAAGACAATGTTGCCACTTTTTACTAGCGCGTCTTGTATTTATGTAAAAATAAGTAAATAAAAGTACTTTTTTAAATCGTAGGAGTAAAATTACCAATAAATAAATTATCTTAGCGTATTTATTTATAAAAAGGAATTTACTACTATTATTTATAAATAGGAATTTACTATTTTACAAACAAATTATTGCAGTGGCAACATTGTCTTACTTTTTTTGGAATCTAATTATGATTTAGAGTTTATGAAATTATGACGTATAAATAACACTTGCACTGCGTGGGCTATCAAATCCGCTGCAGACTTTTCTTGGTCTAACTCTAAATAAAAAATGTAATTTGTTGCTGGCAACCTTTATTTGCTATACTTGGTCAAGCAGATCTTGTCAGTAGAAAAAGGCGGCAAATTTGAAAAATTTTGGTGCGAAGGGATATTGTCTCATAGACAATTTGAATTTCGCGCCTTTTTCTACGGACAAGATTTGCTTGACCATCTATAGTTAAAAAAGATAGTTTTATTTTGTACTAAGCAGAAATAGAAAAAGTTCTTATTGCTAGCTAACCTGTGAGAGTCTGGAAGCAAGAAAGCTTGAATGAGTCAGCAGTGAGGGACTCTATGCCTGAGCACTTAGGAACAGGGCTTAGCTGGCTCGCCAGTGCAAACAGCGGGTAGAACATACTAGCCAGCACAATTTTTTCATTTGTGGTGGCGCGAGGGCGGCCAAATTTTAGGCTTAGTGGGTAGTTTTCCTGAAAATTTAATATAGTTATTCACTTGATGATTTGGTTTAGCTATGACTTCTTTAATATTGACTTATTGGAGCTTGGGAGAACTAAACATGAGAATTATATATTTTTTTAGGTGTGGATGCATTATGTAGACCCAGGGCTTTGAAGCAGCAGCTGAGGATTAAACTAGGATAAACACTAAGAGAAGAATAGGAGATTACGTATATTATCTGCGTTGTGGCAATGAATAGGAGAAGAATAGGAGATTACGTATATTATCTGCGTTGTGGCAATGGACAGGTTGGATTATATATTATAATTTATATGTATATATTTAAAACTTTAACTTAGTTGATATTACCTTAGTTTCTATAATAGTGAAGACATCCCTGCCATCTTCTGTCGTCCTGCCAGTCACTGGAGACCCGTTTACAGAGAGTAGTACGTGTCCAACTGCAAAAAATCGCAAGGAAACAATCAATATAAAGGATGCGTTTAAAGTAGTTTTTACTGGTTTCTAGCACTATGATTCGTGAGGAGAACAACTTTAGTATCTGTGTTAATGGAGTAGTATTTAGGCTTACCGTTTATTCCGTCTCTTTGCCCAAATACTACTACTACTTTCTTATTTTCGTACTGCAGTTTGATATCCAGTGGAAACCCAAAGGTTTTCTCAGTTTCCACTCGTGGAATGTTGTGGTCGTAATTGTATATAAGTCCCCCGGACTTGCTTACGATGAACACACCGTATATCACCATAATTAATGACTTTAATTTAACTAAAACTTGTAATAAAATGCATTTATCATCAAAACACAACACCCACAAATGACACTTGACAGTACTAATCTCTGCTCGTTCTGAAATCACAATATTATTGACACGATTTTACTTTTATCTTAATTTTTGTACTAAAATTCTTAAAATATTGCCATATAATATACTACGTTGAAATAGTTATTTAAAAAATCTTTCTTGATATATAAGCATTACTGGGTCTGGTGCAAGTCTGGTGTCTGGTTCATATCATGGATTACGAATAACGTAGGATAATAAAGTTTTTGAACGCGTCGTTTTGACACTTGGCGACACAGTATTGCTAGTGTAAAAAATAAAAGCATTGCCAAACACGAAATAAATTATTTAAAATGTAGCCAATAGATGGCGTAAATCGTTATCCCAGTAGAAGTTAGACCAAGAAAAGCGATTTTGATAGCCCACGCAATGCAAGTGTTATTTATAAGTCATAATTTCATAGAAATTTAAAGTTTAAAATGACCCCTGCACTCCGTGGGCTATCAAAATCACTGCAGTCTTTTCTCGGTCTGACTCTACTTAAACCGGATTTGATGTATAATTGGCGGCCAACGGCCAAAACTATACCTACTGTAAAAATAAGTTATCAAATCTCAGCAAAAGCCAAGCCCGTAAGCCCTGATTTTGTCAACCCCCTATTTCATATACATATTCCCTAACTAAAGTTGGTCAAGCAGATCTTGTCAGTAGAAAAAGGCGGCAAATTTGAAAAATGTAGGCGCGAAGGGATATCGTCTCATAGAAAATTTGAATTTCGCGCCTTTTTCTACTGACAAGATTTGCTTTACCATCTATACATCTTATCCTGTGAATTTAAGCTATTTCACCAGTGCGCTGTTTATCAAAAGCTTGTAACTTGTAATACAAGTGGACGTCCCTTTTTGACAGCTTTTGTTAGAAAGGGACTTCCACTTGTACTACAAGTTACAAGCTTTTAATAAACAGGGCACTGGTGAAGCTATGAGGAGTAAGAGGGTTCGAAAATGAGACGAAACAGTTTGTGAAAAGGAGGTAGGGGGCTATTCATAAATTACGTCATTTCAAATTAGGGGGGGGGGGTCTGGACATAGGATGACGGTAGCATGAAGTAGGAGGAAATGGGGTCATTTGAAGCATGATTTTTGGATGATTATAGGGGGGGGGGGTCAAAAATCGTCAAAAATCGATGACGTAATTTATGGACAGCCCCTAGGTAGGAGTTTATATACGTAGTTACCTAGTCTTGACGGGGTACTGCCGTGCCGTGCCTCCAGAGCAGTGACGTCAAACAGTTCGTGTACAAAACTCTATTTAGGAGTTAAGTAATATTGCCAACGGTGTGCATATACCGGAAGATGCTTCCGCTGATAAGATGTTGATATTAAGCATTTGATCTGGGGATCACAGAGAGTGAAGTGACTCATCGCGTCAATAAGCTGCAATCTTATCAGCGCAATCAAAACACCCAGACCCAAATTGACAACTAATAACTAGGTATCAACATTATTAATTTAACTAATCTAATCTTTGGCTTGTGCTTTTTAACTAAACTGTAGGTAGGTACATCTGTACTAGGCATTAGGTACGTACCAGGTGCGTAACAGTAACATATTACATATTACTATGTTCCTAAATAGCTACTTTTGGCGCGTCGTTCTAAACGCTACTTTTAATGCTTTGTGATTGTGACTAGGTCCGAGGGGAACCCTTTAATTTGTCGGGGTTACAATACAACCTATCCCATGTAAGGGAATGCCCTTACATGGGATAGGTTGTACTTATAGCTAATGAGCTGAATATAATGAGTTCTCTGCCTCAGAGCTCGGGACGATCGGCATTTTTAACCGTTTGCTAGTCTTGCCGCTGCCACTCGGCACGTGGCTACGCAAACTGTGCGAGCTCGCTCTTTGCGGTTGAATCAGTCACTGGCGAGCCCGGTAATATAATATGTATTATTTAGGTATACGATAATAGGTTATTTGCAAACAGTGTGCGTAGAAGGGAAATGGTATTCTTCCGCTGATATGATGATAATGACGATGCTGCTGGTGCTATCTGTGATGTATGCTGATTTTATCTGGGGATAGTAATGATGAGAGTAGTGACTCACCTGTAATCTTATCACTTTATATATCTAACACCTGAGTTGAAAACATAGGTAATTATTTAACCTTTGTCATGTCATTATAAAGTAGAACTTGCAACTTAGGTACCTACGCGGTTATCAGGTTATCACTCTGATGCGAATTCGTACGTCGCTGTAATTATTCATTGAGAACATTGCAATTCAGGAAGATATGATGAGTTGAGTAGGTATAGATGGTCAAGCAAATCTTGTCAGTAGCTAAACGCGAGAAATTCAAATTTTCTATGAGACGACATCCCTTCGCGCCTACATTTTTCAAATTTACCGCCTTTTTCTACTGACAAGATCTGCTTGACCAACTATATCTTGTAGATCTAAAACATCTACCTAAGACCTAAGGACTGTTGTTATCATATATATATCGGGACGGCCAATTAAGGTACGCAAGAAGATCAGACCGGAACGCCTCTATTGTTAAATCTAATGCTACAGTGCGTGTTCAGATATTTTTGAGTACCACGGCCGCTCAGATTATAACTCTGATGGCGACTGTACCTACTGTACCTAGTCATCCAAATAGTATAAACTTTGGGTTAAACCGTCCGCGTATGACGCAAGTAACAAGGCTGCGAGATCGACTTTTAAATTGGTGACCAAATACAGATTATTAATATGTCTGTTCCTCCGATTCTTGCGGTTTGTAACGTCTGTGTTTCCGACCTTATGGCCTTCTCGAAGAATATAAAACATGCACTTAGAAAAAAGTATCATTAAACCGTCATCGTCAACTGTTAAGAGTATCACGAACCCGCTGCGACAAAGCCGCTTCCATACAATCCAAGTTACGATCTCATCAACGCGCTTAAATTACTTAATTAATTTTATAGTATTAATCGTACTTAATTAATTTTCTAGTGACAAGAGTTCCACGGTAACAAATTTATATGTTAATAATTAATAATAATTTCAGCCTAATATACGTCCCACTGCTGGGCACAGGCCTCCTCTCATGCGCGAGAGGGCTTTCTCAAGTTTACAAAGGAAAGATTGTCATATTTTTAATAAGACTCAAGGTAATTTTTAAATAGTAGGTACCTAAAAAATCAAATTTGCATGATGTAAATGTACATTTGTTATAGTTTCTTTTATTTATTAAAAGTACATTTAAACTATAACTACTACCTACTATTAGTTATATTTTGTGTTTTCGACATGTTGGAACGCGGATCTTGGATGATGCGCGAAACGGTCGCAGTTTATGCTAATTCAATGCGCTTATTTGCATAATAAGTTGATAATTAATTTAGGCTGCTATTTAACTGATCACCAGATTTAATAAAATTTAATGCCAAAAAAATCTATTTTACCACCCTAAAATCATGAGTGATCACCAAAATTATAACACCATTTTAATGTGAAATGATTACCAATTTTATTACATTTTACTATCCTTTTAAAGGAAATGACACCAAAATAATCATTATTAACCCAAAAATAGTCAATGATTACCAAATTTCAATCCCCATTTTAATGTGAAATGATAACCAAATTTTTACATCTTGCTATCCTATTAAAGAAAATGACACCAAAATAATCATTGTAAACCCAAAAATAGTAAATGACCACCAAAATTAGAACTCCATTTTAATGTAAAATGATAACCAAATTTTTAAATCTTGCTATCCTATTAAAGCAAATGGCTCCAAAATAATCATTGTAAACGCAAAAATAGTAAATGATCACAAAATTGTAACCACATTTTAATTAAAAATGTGCAATCATTTAATATATCGTTATCCTATTAAATTAATTAATTCACTTCGTCACCTTTTTCTAGTAGCATTTTATTTCTGTAACAGTCGCAGTTCTAACCTAACCTAACCCACTTTTCTAGTAGCATTTTGTTTCTGTAAGGCTCGCAGTTCAAACCTAACCTAACCCACTTTTCTAGTAGCATTTCTTTTCTGCAAGGGTCGCAGTTCAAACCTAACCTAACCCACTTTTCTAGTAGCATTTCGTTTCTGTATGGGTCGCAGTTCAAACCTAACCTAACCCACTTTTCTAGTAGCATTTCTTTTCTGTAAGGGTCGCAGTTCAAACCTAACCTAACCCACTTTTCTAGTAGCGTTTCGTATCTATATGGGTAGCAGTTGAAACTTAACCTAACCTACTTTTCTAGTACCATTTCGTTTCTGTAAGGGTCGCAGTGCTAACCTAACCTAACCCACTTAACTGATAGCAGTTTAACTTACTTTTCTAGTAGCATAACGAAATGCTACTAGAAAAGTAGATTAGGTTAGGTAGGTATGCGGTGCGGGCTACGGGGGGTTGAGCGGGAGGGGCTAGTAATTTTGGCATCAGTTTACTTTATTTGGTAATATGTATAAATTTTTTGGTAATCATAGTGGTTTATTTAGGTGAAAATATCGCATTAATTTGGTCTTCAAGATTTGGTGATCATTAATGATTTTTGGTGATCATTCAATATATTTGGTATTTGAATACAATTTGAAGTGCAGTCGTAATTAAAGTGGTGGTACTTTTGTATTTTTAGGCCTTATTTTTTTGGTGTTCAGTAATTTTTTTTGGTAAGCATGATTTTTTTATTTAGGGTACCAAAGTATTTTTTGGTGGTCATTATATTTGTAGCCATTAATTTATATATTATGTTCTGTATATAATAAATTTATATAAGGAACATAAATCAATAGTCCAAGAAAAGGATACCTACAATAAAAATTGCAACCTGTGCCCTGTTTATCAAAAGCGGAATACAATACAAGTGGAAGTCCCTTTCTAACAAAAGCTGTCCAAAAGGGACTTCCACTTGTATTACAAGTTACAAGCTTTTGATAAACAGGGCACAGGTCCTTAAAATTAAATGAACAGTTGATCACTTGTAATAGGTGTAGGGTACCTAACTAACTATAAGCTCGGTCCTTTCTTCAGAGCGACTCTCTTGAAAGTTACTTGATTACGTAATTTCAAGATCACCTTCCCGGTTGCAAGGACTTCTCATACTTTTTTGTTCTCATTCAATCTCAAGCTTTTTGTTAAGTATTAACTTATTATTTAATACAGTAGGGTAGTACATACTTGTGTACTTTCCAAGACTACACAATAGCCTGACCCAGGATTCTAACCCACGATCTCCGGCTTACAAGCAGGAGGTACCTACCTATACCTATGCATTTATTATTTTTATAAATTTAAGGTAAACAAATTGAAACTGTCTTTGAATACATAATTAAACGTCACAACATTAACCTGCATTTCGATTTTTATCTCCACAGCGTAGAGTTCATTTTTGTTTGTTGTCACAAGCTTTATCATAAAACTGAACACTTTACGACAGGTAAATACAATATACAAGGTACTATTACTATGTATATTTTACAAGTGGTCCCTAAGTGTTTCTAAAATGTAGATAATACTGCTCCCGTATGTCAATTTTTTTTTTGCGCGCAGTGTAAGCTCGCGGTGCGCTCGCGCAGACGGACTGTAGATACAATAGTTCCAAGAAAACGTTTTCCTCACACGACGCACACTGGTTCTGTCGGCACTCGGCAGCGTGCCTGGCAAAAAGTTCGCTCTGTTTCATATCTTACGAGAATAATAGAGGATAGGTAGAAGATATCATACTTTTTATTGCATAACTCAATAAAAGATAGGTACGGAAATATATATGGGTATAAGTATACCCTATGTGATAATACCTATTTTTTATCATGATGCTCAGTGCTCACACAAACAGGCAAATGCGGCTCGCCTGATGAAATGCACCACACACACCGATCACCATAGCTAACGCCTTCAATCCCAGACCAGACACGTGTTGCCTACCTGTCCACTTTTTTAATTACAGTAAAATTCGTTTAAAAAGATTCTGGAGGGACCATAAGAGCGCTCTTACAAGAAAAGTCGAAATAATGCAAAATTGATGATACTAGTCGACGAAATTCAGGACTTTGCGCTCATTATTAGAAACAATGAGTACTGGTTCCAGTAAAAGCGTCTTCTTATCTTTATAAATATCGTTGTAAATATTAGAAAAAGGACTTATTAAATTAGTAATGATTTTTTTTCTGATGGTCGTTTCCGAAAAACCCCGTGAAGCACTGAATGGCGAGCTCTTATTTGGAAATGTTGAGAATTTTACTCTGCTAAACCTGGCTATTTTGTATTACTAATACCCTGTACTTTAGGCATATCAAACTATATTTTTCCTACATACCTTTGAGAAAGAGAAAATCAAAGTAAAACGAACTCGATTTTCTCTCCGAAACAAGTGTCAATTCCTACGAAAATCTACTTAATATCGAAGTCATTTTCATACTCAAGCAATCTGCAACGTTTGCTTATACTGTTGGTATACATTAGTGTTTATGAAATTCTACTATAATTTTTTGGCAATTTTTTGAAAACTACTCTATATTACCGATGACGCGCGCTGCGCCAGCTCAGTGCCGCGGCAGAGCTTGTAGAGGCAGGACGTGTGTCGGTCGGCTCCGCACATTTTCAACAGCGACGACGAGGTTTTTTATCATTGTGTGCGGCGGGCGCCGTGTAAAACGCTATACTGTGTGCGTGTAAACCGCAACGAGAGACTTTGATCCTAGCACTGTTTTTATAGTATTATAATTTATAATGGTACAGTTTAATAAACTACCGGACAGGATTAAAAATATTTGAAACGACCTGACATTCTATATGTATTTATTTGACTCAAGATAGTACTCAGGGTCTGATGATGGAGCCGGAAGGTGGTCACCGGTACCAATCAACCATGCAACTAAACCACTTCGTGTTTAGGCTCGTTTTATTCATCTCAACAAGATCTTTGACACAAGATAGTACTCAGGGTCTGACGATGGAGCCGGAAGGTGGTCACCGGTACCAATCAACCATGCAACTAAACCACTTCGTGTTTGGGCTCGTTTGATTCGGCTCAACACGATCTTTGACTTAAGATAGTACTCAGGGTCTGATGATGGAGCCGGAAGGTGGTCACCAGTACCAATCAACAATGCAACTAAACCACTTCGTGTTTAGGCTCGTTTTATTCGTCTCAACAAGATCTTTGGCACAAGATAATACTCAGGGTCTGATGATGGAGCCGAAAGGTGGTCACCGGTACCAATCAACCATGCAACTAAACCACTTCGTGTTTAGGCTCGTTTGATTCGTCTCAACAAGATCTTTGACACAAGATAGTACTCAGGGTCTGATGATGGAGCCGGCAGGTGGTCACCGGTACCAATCAACCATGCCACTAAACCACTTCGTGTTTAGGCTCGTTTTATTCGTTTCTATAAGATCTTTGACACAAGATAGTACTCAGGGTCTGATGTTGGAGCCGGAAGGTGGTCACCGGTACCAATCAACCATGCAACTAAACCACTTCGTGTTTAGGCTCGTTTGATTCGTCTCAACAAGACCTTGGACACAAGATAGTACTCAGGATCTGATGATGGAGCTGGAAGGTGGCCACGGGTACCAGTCTACCATGTAACTGAACCACTTCGTGTTTGGGCTCGTTTGATTTGTCGCAACAAGATCTTTGACACAAGGTAGTACTGAGGGTCTGATGATGGATCCGGAAGGTGGTGACCGGTACCAATCAACCATGCAACTAAACCACTTCGTGTTTGGCTTCGTTCGATTCGTCGCAACAAGATCTTTGACACAAGTTAGTACTCAGGGTCTGATGATGGAGCTGGACTGTGGCCACGGGTACCAGTCTACCATGTAACTGAACCACTTCGTGTTTGGGCTCGTTTGATTTGTCGCAACAAGATGTTTGACACAAGGTAGTACTGAGGGTCTGATGATGGAGCTGGAAGGTGGTCACCGGTACCAATCAACCATGCAACTAAACCACTTCGTGTTTAGGCTCGTTTTATTCGTTTCAACAAGATCTTTGACACAAGATAGTACTCAGGGTCTGATGTTGGAGCCGGAAGGTGGTCACCGGTACCAATCAACCATGCAACTAAACCACTTCGTGTTTAGGCACGTTTTATTCATCTCAACAAGATCTTTGACACAAGGTAGTACTCAGGGTCTGATGATGGAGCGCGAAGGTGGCGACGGGTACCTGTCTATCATCATCAGCTCCATCATCAGACCCTGAGTAGTATCTTGTGTCAAACATCTTATTGCGACGAATCAAACGAGCCCAAACACGAAGTAGTTCAGTTACATGGTAGACTGGTACCCGTGGCCACAGTCCAGCTCCATCATCAGACCCTGAGTACTATCTTGTGTCAAAGATCTTGTCGAAACGAATAAAACGAGCCTAAACACGAAGTGGTTTAGTTGCATGGTTGATTGGTACCGGTGACCACCTTCCAGCTCCATCATCAGACTCTGAGTATCACCCAGTGTCAAAGATCTTGTTGAGACGAATCAAACGAGCCTAATCATGTTACTACATGGTTGATTGGTATCCGTGACCACCTTAATCATCATCAGATCCTCAGTACCAGTTCGTTTTTAAACCCTCGTTGATACAAACTTTACAACCTATAGGTACCAAATGCAATGACGAAACATGTAAATAAGCGAGTAGGTACCTATAATTTCTTTCGAGTAATATACCTTCATAAGTACGAGTGTGGGGCTATTCATAAATTACGTCGTTTCAAATGGGAGGAGTGGGGGGGGGGGGGTCTGGACATCGGATGATGGTAACATGACGTAGGAGGAAACAGATTCATCCGAAGCTTGTTTTTTGGATGATTTGAGGGGTGGGGAAGGTCAAAAATCGTCAAAAATAGATGACGTAATTTATGAACAGCCCCTATGTACATTTGCACTGCATTTAGTATTTTCGTACTTACCAAATAACAGTTTTAGAACTTTAAAAGTTAAGTACAGTTAGTGTTGTTATGGTTGATTTCAATATGCTTCGCGAAGGATCAAGAATGTTTAATCCATCATTGTAGTGCGAGTGTGGTAGAAGGGATCGGCATACTGAGCTCGCACGGCCTGCCGCAGCGCGTAAAATACCTAAACTCGCTCAACGCCGAAATGTAATAGCGCTCTTAAGCGGAAAGTGTATTAACCGTGATAAAATGTATGAAAACAAGTTGCGGAGGCCCGTGTAAAACGCGTAAGTATTACGGCGGAAATCGTACTCAACATGATCGTCCGTATTTGCAATTTAACTAATGTTTGAGATCTTATCTCATGTACTATGTATGTACCTATTAGTCACCATTTTGGCTTACAATTTAACCGTATCGCGAATGCACCAGCGTGCGCGTACGTCACGACGATGACGCGTCAACGTTACGCTATACGTGTGCTATACATAAAGCGGCGCGTAGCGGGCGCGCGTCTAGTCCTCGGCTACCATCCGCGGCGACAGCACCCTGGCGCCCCGCGATGCCTGCATGGAGCCCGCGCCCCCTGCGCCTGGGCAGGCGCCCTCGCTGCCCGCTACCCCTGAGCACCCCTCCTCGCCGGCGAATGACGACGACGAGGTGCTGGTGCCTACTGGTATGACGCGCTCTTCAACCCTTTCGAAAATTGACCATACGTGATGAGATTGGCGAATGGTGCTCCAATAAGATCTTAGTGGTGTTCGGTAGATTTTGTACTCCCTCTCGTTTATAAGCGAGACTTGTGCCCAGTAGGGGAGCAGTGGTGGTGGGTTCATCTGAACTGAAGCATTCGGCAACTCTTTAAGAGTCAATCAGATTTGTGATGAAAGTTTATCCATTAAGGATTCATGATTGCTTTATTCAACAACATAAAACAGCTGTGGTGAAGGCATCTGATGTATTCTATTAAGGATTTAGTGATGTGTGATGATGGATTTGACCAGTGTTTTAGTGCATTAATGAAACTCGGATTGTGTAGGTATGTGTTCAGTAAGTAAAGCACGGTGAAGGTTTTTGATGACAAACAATGATCTTGAGATGAATTAATGTACCTATTGATGGATGAATCATTTTGCGATGGACCGGCGGAAGATAGTAGCTAGGTCAAATTTAATCAATGAAATTAATAATTGCGATAGATTAAGATTAGGTACTCATAATTACATGAATTAGGTGACAAGTTATTCTGTCCTTAGTATTAACTTCAAAATAACCAATGAATTAATTGACCGAAGCGAAGCGAAGGTCTACGTTTTGACTCGGGCATTTTGCTTTCGTATGTCCGGATGTTCTCCTCTACAGGTCGCAATTCTTAACCGATTCTCGTGAAATTTTGTGACCGAATTTTATGACTAAATAAAATTTTTTTGTCAATCCGGTTTTTGGAAATTTTTAAAAATGGCGGAGTCGTGATACCTGGCGCCTAAACAAATAGTCGTATCGATATCATAAGACTTTTTTCTTTTTGAAACATGTTTACAGAGTTAATAGCAAAAAATGCAGAAAAAAATTATCGCTGGTTTAGGCGGTATTTAGATATTTAATTTTAACTAATTTTAATTTGAGAAGGAGTAGCTAAATTTCGTCAACCCATCTAAGAACTATTTGGCTCAGTTTGTAAACGTTCGCTTTTTCTGTTTGCACAGAGGGTCTGGGTTCGATCCCCAGTAATTGTATGCTGGGATATTATAACTTTTTGTATTTTTTTACACATAAATTTCGTATTGTTTTTCTTTAATTTACTATACACCGTGTTTTTATTGAATTCCGTTAACTTCGGGGTATAGTTAAGTACGTTTATAAGAACTAAATGGCATAATTAATTTTCAAAAAAAAAATTTTTTTTTGTTTTCTTTTTTGTTTTTTTTTGTTTAAAAAGTAATTAAATGTAGCATATAGCGTTGTTGTAACACGGGCATTACATTTAACTCAACCAAACAATTGAAATCTGTGACATATCAATGTCATTTCGTACATCAATCGACCGAGATTGTACTTAAGTTTAGTAGCAAATGTATGAACTCATTCTAAACACTAATCAATATGTAAGCCGGCCCTAAGGCAAGTGTACACGCTTGTAGAGGCCTTATAGTAAAAAAATAAATTATGGATTATCTCCGAAATGGACTTAATTAGAACATCGGTGTCTTTGAGAAAGTTACTTGATTTAAGCTCAGGAATGCACCCTTGAAATTAACGGAAATCAAAAAAAACACGGTGTATTTAAAGCTCTTAGCACCATGTTATTTCAAGCTCTGCTCGCGAGGTCTACAGCTCACAGAGCCACTAGTTTAGGTAGGTATATCTATACTTGGTCGCAAATCTTGTCAGTAGAAAAAGGCGCGAAATTCAAATTTTCTATGGGACGATAACCCTTCGCGCCTACAATTAAATTTGCCGCCTTTTTCTACTGACAAAATTTGCTTGCCCAACTATATCAAAGATCGAACATTATAGCTGATCTTTGGGTTTTGCAATAGCTTACGTATTAAGTAGTAAAATATTTAGCGTATACAAGAAGATAAAAAAACAATTACCTATTTACATGAAATGCATAATTTAACATTCAACATAGCGTCCAACATTCAACATTAAACCCGCCCTGCATTTTCTGGCTTTTCACTATGTAGATAAATATTTATTACTCGATTTGGTATTATTAATTAAACTAGTACTTCAAAATTTATTAAAAGTATCTAAATTAGATTACAATGTTAAATATATTGAGATTCAAAACTAATAATATCATATTTGCTGAAATAAGAACCCAAACGACGCCGGCGCATTTAGGCCTAACGCTCAGCGCAGCTCACCAATCTCACCATAACAAACCAAACCCGTAGTGTCTATGTCGGCGGCCGATCGTAAGATCAGGCATATCGTGAAATTCCTAGGCATATTGTGAAACGTGAAAATCTTTGACTCGTTCCCTGAGTCGACCGGGGCTCCTATTTCTGGGCAGTTTGCCCTTCGGGCATCTGAAGCAACCTAACGAACCTATCCTACCTATATATTGGTTTGATGTGACTATCGTCAAAACATTACACAGGAAGATTACGATCTGCCTGATCGTACGATCGGCCTACGACATCTACACTAATGAGGGACTATATAAACACATATAAAATGAGGGACACTATAATGAGGGAGTAAACACCTATAAAATAATATAAATAGATTCATGTAATACCTACAATCATAATCTTACTTCGTTTTTAGGGTTCCGTACCCAAAGGGTAAAACGGGACCCTATTACTAAGACTCCGATGTCCGTCCGTCCGTCTGTGACCAGGCTGTATCTCACGAACCGTGATAGCTAGACAGTTGAAATTTTCACAGATTTCTGTTGCCGCTATAACAACAAATACCTACTAAAAAGTACGGAACCCTCGGTGGGCGAGTCCGACTCGCACTTGTCCGGTTTTTTGCATTAGAATAAGGATAAGTACACAATCTTGACGTGTCTTTGTTACTGAAAAACACTTTAAAAAAATACTAAATATTGCTTAATTATGACACCAAAATAATGTAAATGATGATATATGCTACAAATTGTTACATATTTGCTGTAATCATCATCTTCAATTATTTTTCAAGTGTTTTCAATAAAAAGAAAAGTCAAGATTGTTTAGGTACGCTTCTTGTAATGCTAAAAATAACGAAGTATACCTAAGTGTTATAGACTTCAAATCGAATTGTTACAAAACGCATAAGGTCCACCGATGATACTGATATACAATTAACAGTGTGAGCGATGGTGCCGATGGTACTCAACCTTCTACAGTACTAATGTTTTTATGCCTCTATTTACAGCCAGGCCAATGTTAGGTTACCTGCTGGCTATCCAGCATATCTGCTGATAATGTCTGGTCTGGTGGCGGGAACATTTACGTATTTTATAAAATATGCACCAGAGTTTGGTGCTTATAAGAAATACTTATCTATCTGCAACAAATTGTCCTGGCAAATAGATAAGGTAAACGTAGGTACTAAGTGCTCGAAATGCTAATGCACTGGGCGTCTTGCTCACTTTTTTTCATGTACTCAAATATGACATCTATTTCAGTTATTATGTGTAGTAGTGTATCAGTGTGTGTTTATATTACAGATCCGGAAAAATGGGATGGACGCGACGTGCGACGCTGGGTTCGATGGGCGTCGCGCGCTTTCAGTGTAAGCGCCCCGCGAGCGCATCTACTGCCGGACTCAGGCGCAGCGCTGCTTGAGCTCACCGACCAGCAATGGCTGCAGGTTAGATCTCTCTCTCACTCCTTCTACCTCTCTCTTGACCAATGTAGACATACACGGATCCGATAAAAAGGGGACGATCGTGACATGCAGTGCTGGGTGCATTGGCGTCGCGCGCTTTTAGCTTAAGTATGCGCAAGCATTTGCCTACTCCCTGACTCCAGTGCAGCGCCGCTTGCACAAGCTTACCGATCAGCAGCGTCCACAAGACTGTCCCTTTAATGGCATAACGGTGACTTTAATGGTATACCTAACTTGAAGAACTAAGTACATACATTAAATCAGGCAAATGATAAAACATTGACACATATTTTGTATCTTGATGCTTTAATAAAACCTTGGTTGGTATTAATTCCACTCATATTTTTGTGTTTATTTATTACTAATTTGTGTTTATGTATGCTTGCAGGTGTGCTCCGGCAACGAGCAGTCCGCGCGGCTGCTGCGCGCGCATCTTCAGCACGCACGCTGCGCGGCCGCCGGCCTGCCGCCGCCGCCGCCCCTGCCCGACCACCAAGCGCCCAGCACCGTCGCCATACCCTACAGTAAGTGCCCTAAATGTGTGCCCCTGCCCGAACACTAGGCGCCCAGTATCGGCGCCATACCTTACAATATGCACCCTAGTCATGTGCAAGCAACGAGTAGTCCACGCGGCTGCCGCCGCTGTCGGCTTTGCCCGACCATACGGGACCTTTCAACACGGGACAAACAGCACTTTACTTAATTGTACGAGTAATATGTCCTGTTGACGGCCGTGAACCTGCCTACGAAACAGGAGGTCCCGGGTATGAATCCTGGTAAGGGTATTTGGGTATTGTGTGTTTATCACAATTATTTCCTGACCTGGGTTATAAATACGTTATAAATATATAACTATATAATGTGTTGTTTATATTCGTATCGTCATTTTAGTACTCGCAACTAAGCTTTATTAAGCTTACTGTGGGACTAGGTCGATTTTTGTAAAATTGTCCTATAATATGTAGGTAAGTAATATATTTACTTTTAGGGTTATATCTATGTATGTGCCAAATTGAATCTAAAACAGTTCAGCCGACGAAAAAGCAGCTTTATTTATTATTTGTGCTTTTCTTAAACTTGCCAAAGATAAATCTCATTATTCTAAAATTGTGTGTCATAAATATTTACATAACAAATATTACAATCAAATAAACTCCAAGATGAAGTGTGATGGGATTGACTGATTACTTGATTAGATTTGGCAAATGTATGACTAATACTGGGTATGACTGTACAGATAAGACTATATTTATACTCTAAATACTCGTATAGATATTAAAGATCCTGTAATCACGACTTAATAGCGGATTACAAATGATGGTTAATTTAACAAGTGTAATCTAAGATAACCGACTGATAGTTGTCTTACTTAATTACACACCATAGTTAGGTATCTTTTTACACATAGCTATCATTTCTTATAAGTTTGTTTCATATTTTTAAATAATAAGTGGAACTTATACCTTATGTATGAGTTCCACTGGGTGTTACCGGACCGGTAGGTCAAATCGTAAGCTCTTAAGGTAGGTAATTTAATTGTTGACCTTCTATTAATCGGGACCTACCTACTGACAGCGACACTATTATCATTTTCGCGTTGTCTCGGCTTTTTGCCACGGCTCATGGGAGCTTGGGTTCCGCATGGTAGCTAATCCCAAGATTAGCGTAGCCCTACTTTTTACGAAAGCGACCGCCATCTCTGATCTTTCAACCCAGTTCCCCTCTAGGGCCTTTAAGGCCTAGTTTTCCCTCTGGGTTGAAATTTGAACATTGGGATTAGTCCGGTTTCCTCACCGAAAAGTGGTACATTAGGTACCTACCTAAATATCAAAACATCACGGCCAACACTATTCAGTATATATGTATATTCAGTATTTATTTCTTTCAATATATGTTTTGTCAGAGGCGTATTTACAAATTTGGCGCCCCGGGCCATTTTGATTTGCCGCCCCCCTTCATCAGTGACGATAAAGTATTTTATTTAAGAAAAAAAACCTGCAACAATTGCCTTTGAGGTGTGAAATTAATAAAAACTAAACATTTACCATTTACTCACATAGGCATTTACATTGTTTTCCTATGTACAAATTGGTTGACAAAATCATCAATGACGCTGTCGTAATTTAAAACGTTTGTCAGCTCAGCTTCTATATTAAGAAGAGCTAAGCTATTCCCGCGCTCTTCGCTGATAGTCGTACGTAGATAATTTTTTATTCTTTTGAGTGCAGAAAGGTGACGTCACTAATGTCACTATTCTAGATACAGATTTATATGGGCCGTTTTTGTGACTCAATGAAGATGCGACCTCGTTATATTTGCCTGATCTGATCGGTGACCGGTGGGTACTGCTGGATTTTGGCCATTGAGAATCAAGGTGAGGCATTGGCAGTCAGGCTGGATATAGCTAAGGAGTTCGGTCGGGTCTGGCATCGAGTCTGCTCGAGGGACTATGTTATACAAATGGATCGCTAGCTTTTTTTCCGGTAGACGCATATGAGCCGGAAGCTGCTCCGATTGTGTGGACATTATCGCTGGCGTTGCACTAGGTTCTGTGCTGTCATTGCTGCATATCAATGATAATCATTGCTATGCAGACGACAGTAGTAGGGATGCGTATTACACAGGCCGTGCCATTATCCCTCATTCTGTGGTGCTGGAAAGACATGAAAAGTATTGTATTTGTATCTGATATCGAGAGCACTCTATCTATACTGGTTTCGGCATTGGATCGGAACAATTTAGTGAGATTCAATACCACGAAGACACAAGAACCGCCCAATGTAGTCAGATGGGTCACAAATAATGTAGGTACGTAAGTGAAAACGCGAGCGTAGCGAGCGCGAAATTTTTTCGAGAAAATAGTAGGAAAATTTTTAGGGTTCCTTACTTCAAAAAGAAAAATACGGAACCCATATAGGATCACTTTGTTGTCCGTCCGGCCGTCTGTCTGTCTCAATATAAAGGGTCTTGACATGACAGAGGGCGGCAAAATCGACAAATAATGCTTGTTATTTAAATTTTACAAATAAATAGGGGTGCGACAAAATTCTGGTCTACCCTATCTGAACAGCAAATAAAAAAATTTTGTGACCCAAATTTGCCGCCCCCTAAAATCTGCCGCACTAGGCTTCAGCCTACTCAGCCTAGTGGTAAATCCGGCACTGCGCCGTACTTATACTTCTTGAACGAAAATGTTGCTTAATTTAGGTACTTGTTGGTAGATATTGAAGCGTTTATTGTTGAAGCGTTCGTTTGTTTATTAATTTAAATGTCAATTAAAATATAATAAAAAATATAGCTAAGTTTGATTATAAAAGGCGCCCAGAAAAAGCCGCGAGGGGGCGGCTTCGCCGCCCCCCCGCGGCCTGCCGCCCCGGGCCATGGCCCCCTTGGCCCTAGGGTAAATACGCCCCTGTGTTTTGTTATTATACAATGTATTAGTTATGTGACTTTAGTAGTTTAAATAAGTAGATCAACCCATTTGAAAACTACTGTCAACATTATCAATATTATCATAGGTATTGTGATTTGTGACCTGAATCAATCTCTAGACCAGAAAAAATATGTACAACATACCTAAACAATTTATTACATTGTTACTTTTGCTATACTTACATAATAGGTACTTACTAATAAAAAAAAATCTGTAAAGTAGGTTTAAATATCAAAATAAGGAACCCTAAGAACATACAACCGAATTGAGAACCTCCTCCTTTTTTGAAATATTGAAGTCGGTTAAAAATGTTGGCAGCCGTTGTTCCTCCAGTCCGTAAAAGAACGCGGCAAACGGTTGAAGATACGCATCGCCTTCCTCACGAAAGCGCCATCTACCGGCGAGCGGCAGGGACCGCGGCGCCGCTCTCATGAATGGCCGTGAGTCACCATTCATCCCGTCCATTCATGAGTCAGGCTTCGTGGAACCACTACGAGCGTAATTACGCGCATGTGCGCCGGCGCTGACAGTTCTCATAGCGCGTACACAGCGTAACTAGGAGATCTGTAACAACTGTGCGTAATCGGAGATCTCTGTATACTGGTGCTTGTGAGGCGAATGCTCGCCTTTGATTGCCGATGGGATTAACGGTAATAGCTGGAGGCCTCGACCATACTTCGCTAAAAACTATTACAAAATTTGAATGAAAGTCCATTTTGTTCGTGATTCATAACGTTGTGTTACCTCGCCTGTGGCTAAAAATCTCACCGTACAAACGTAGATTGCTTAGGTAAGTACATATTATAAAATAATACACCGTCAAATTCCTACAATTTTGGCATTTTGCCGCGTAAATCAAGGAACAAAATGTCATATATTATAGGTACATTAGTTTAAAAAAACAAATATAATTTAGTTATTTTACAGAATAATCAATTATTATTAATTTAATTTATGTAGTAATTTTTATTACGTAATGTTTTAACTAATTATTTAATTTGATACTTGTTCCTTGTTAAATAAAGCACTTTTAACACAAATATAAGATTTAACTGTAAATGTGCAGTGACTTAATTATGCAATAGGTAGGAAAACTGTAATTTAATTACTAATTAAGCCAAAAGAAAGATATGTATTTTAATATAAAGCCTTTCCCAAGTAGCATGGAAGTGTCGGCAACATCAATATAGCAGCCAATTAAGAACTTAGAGTGATTTAAGGGACGTATAAGAGTGTCAGAAAAGATTTAAGCTGTATAAAAGGTACTTTACAGACATTATACAGCTCAAGCTGTATAAAATCATTATAAAGGATTCTGCGGAAGCATGGGGTGCTTTATCAGAATATAAACAATCTACTATAAAACTAAAAGTGTTGTGAGAGACTACAAGCTAATTCTATCGTAAAAGCTGTATACAGGCTGTATTGTAGTATCACTTGGCACTTTTAGCTGTACAAAAGTATCTGTCAACTCCGTTTTAAAACATTAAGTGTTGTGAAACACTACAAGCTAATTTTATCGTAAAAGCTGTATACAGGCTGTATTGTAGTATCACTTGGCACTTGTAGCTGTGCAAATGTATCTGTCAACTCCGTTTTAAAGCTATTTCTTATGGCGTAATCTTACTCTCCTATAAGAATAGTAGTTGTATAACTTCTGTCTGTAAGGGTATTATAAAACCAAATGAATAAATGGCAGCTATAGTACAGCTTTTTTCTGTATTACTGATAGAGTCGCTTATAACAATCTTTCGGCGTAATTTTACACTCGTATAAGTATAGTAGTGTAATGATTTCTGAAAATAAGTGTATTATAAAACTAAAGGAATATGTGACAGTTACAGTCTTCTTCTTCCTCGCGTTATCCCGGCATTTCGCCACGGCTCATGAGAGCCTGGGGTCCGCTTGACAACTAATCCCATGATTTGACGTAGGCACTAGTTTTAGTTTTTTAGTTTTTACGAATGTTTTTAATGAATGACAGTTACAGTACAGGTTTTTTATTTGTTATACGGATCTCTAAAGAGAATTATAACTTATGTACGGAGAACCGAAATACAGCCAAACGAATACAAATATTCTATTATAAAGCTGTTTTAATTACAAAAGCTGTAAAAGACACTCCATTTATTACACAGCACAGCTACTAAGATTATAATGCTCTCCAACTATCCTGTAGGCTGTTTAAAAATTGTCGCCATTTTACAATAAAAAAAAAACGTATTTGTAAATATAATTAAAGAAATACTTGCAAATATTTAGCAGACTAACGCCGTGTTATGATTACCAGCTAAAATAAATTGTTTAGCCTTAGAATTAATATTTATAAATATTTTTGATACTCTAACCTTAAAAACAAACAGTAACTTTACCGATTTTTAATATTTCCTTATGGTTTCTCTTTGTTATTTTGCAGGCGCGTAAATATTTTGCCAGAAAAGATACACAGGTTCACAATAAATAATAATCCGCACTTACCAATAATGTAAAATTCCATTCAAGTCCTGTATAATATTTACTTTTACTTTTACCATCCACTATAACACTTTATTGTCGCCATTACTATATTACGAAAGAACAAGATTAAGACATTTTAGTTTCTTAAATGATTATTATTCTCTTGTAATTATTTCTTATAACTCATTTAAAACTTATATTCTTATATCGTACTTATAAGAGATTATCTGTAGTGTTAAGGTTTCCTGTTACACCGAAATATAGCTGTAATGCAGCTATTATGCAGCTTCTGTATTGCTTATACAGCTACTCTACAGCTCTAATAACGCCAAAGGCTGTATAATTTGGGCCCTTTTTTTACTTATAAGGGCTGTATAAGCGCTTATACAGCCTTTGTACAGCCTAACTGTACAGCTTATAGTATACAAATAAACTTTAATACAGCTTATATACAGCTTGCAATGCTACTTGGGTTATGTAGGTACATTATATGGCAACTCAACTAGATTTACAAACGCTGCAATTTATAATATATACTGCTAATCAGAGTTAT
The DNA here is from genome assembly GCF_910591565.1 of Cydia splendana. NCBI lineage: Eukaryota > Metazoa > Arthropoda > Insecta > Lepidoptera > Tortricidae > Cydia > Cydia splendana. Next base: position 29,613,631 of record NC_085960.1, on the reverse strand, counting down.
CAGACGCATATGGGTATCTATATTTAGAATGAATCAACAATACATAACTACATAAGTATAAGTAGGTACCCACCTCTCAAACTAACTGAATACTTTCGTCCCCATCGGTTGACAGATCGCAGTGATACATTGTTTTAAATTCTTTCCAATCCCTAATTGACCGAAGCGAAGCGAAGGTCTACGTTTTGACTCGGGCATTTTGCTTTCGTATGTCCGGATGTTCTCCTCTACAGGTCGCAATTCTTAACCGATTCTCGTGAAATTTTGTGACCGAATTTTATGACTAAATAAATTTTTTTTGTCAATCCGGTTTTTGGAAATTTTTAAAAATGGCGGAGTCGTGATACCTGGCGCCTAAACAAATAGTCGTATCGATATCATAAGACTTTTTTCTTTTTGAAACATGTTTACAGAGTTAATAGCAAAAAATGCAGAAAAAAATTATCGCTGGTTTAGGCGGTATTTAGATATTTAATTTTAACTAATTTTAATTTGAGAAGGAGTAGCTAAATTTCGTCAACCCATCTAAGAACTATTTGGCTCAGTTTGTAAACGTTCGCTTTTTCTGTTTGCACAGAGGGTCTGGGTTCGATCCCCAGTAATTGTATGCTGGGATATTATAACTTTTTGTATTTTTTTACACATAAATTTCGTATTGTTTTTCTTTAATTTACTATACACCGTGTTTTTATTGAATTCCGTTAACTTCGGGGTATAGTTAAGTACGTTTATAAGAACTAAATGGCATAGTTAATTTAAAAAAAAAAAATTTTTTTTTGTTTTCTTTTTTGTTTTTTTTTGTTTAAAAAGTAATTAAATGTAGCATATAGCGTTGTTGTAACACGGGCATTACATTTAACTCAACCAAACAATTGAAATCTGTGACATATCAATGTCATTTCGTACATCAATCGACCGAGATTGTACTTAAGTTTAGTAGCAAATGTATGAACTCATTCTAAACACTAATCAATATGTAAGCCGGCCCTAAGGCAAGTGTACACGCTTGTAGAGGCCTTATAGTAAAAAAATAAATTATGGATTATCTCCGAAATGGACTTAATTAGAACATCGGTGTCTTTGAGAAAGTTACTTGATTTAAGCTCAGGAATGCACCCTTGAAATTAACGGAAATCAAAAAAAACACGGTGTATTTAAAGCTCTTAGCACCATGTTATTTCAAGCTCTGCTCGCGAGGTCTACAGCTCACAGAGCCACTAGTTTATAAGAGCTTAAGATCAAACCTGCCGTCGGAAGCTGCCACTACGCATGGGGTTTCCCTCGATGCGTCAGCGGAGCGCACTTGCAGGCATGACGTTCCGTTCTACGAAAATTACGGAAGTAATCACTTCCGATTCTGATCTTCAGAGACACGTGACTCATCTGAAACTTCTCGGGTTAACTTGTGCAATTAATGACGAATTCTTGAAATTTGATTTGGAAAAGTTATTTACAGTACATATGGTCCTACTTTCCCGCACTAGTGCGGCAAAGAGCACTTTCCGTGCGTATGTCAAAAGTTTAAAGGGCCATATCTACTGTAAAACGTTGTACGATACACGTGCGAATAGGTAATTCGCAACTCGTGTCGAATTTATCGCCACTCGTTTCGAATTTCCTCTTTTCCGCATTTGTATCGTAAATAATTATTCCATGTGACACCTACTACTTTCGTATGACTTTATTGAGATTTGGTAAAATATTGGTATTCTAGCACTGACAATAGGTAAGTTTCTTTATGTGAAACCTATACGGTATACATTCGGTATTCGGTTATCAGAAATATAAGAGAAATGTATTCTTTTATATTACATTCCCTGGAGCCCAGGACCCGTTGCTTCCAAAAAATTAATGCAAAAATGCGTGACCTCTTTTTATTGGGAAGAGTTAGGAATGCAATTCGCCCGATGCATAGGCTGCCCATCACCAACTTAACTAAAAAACAATACAATTTACTGAAGAATTTAAGTGACATGTGCCCTTTTGGCTTTTATTATAAAACTGCGACCTTGCTCACGCGCTGGTCTGGTCACTGCCCGCTACTCTACAAAAGACACATATTGTGACAATTGATAGACCTTAATGCTATGGCAATACGAGTACATCATGGTCAGCTATTTTTGTTTCATGGTAGTGGTCATAGAAGGTCTTAAACGATTCGATCTTCAAGCTTACCTAGGACATTACGGAATTAGGAAACGGACATTAGGAAATTACGCTAACACAATTTTTGAATGGCTACAAGATCATAAATTAGATATCAACCTAAGCAAAACTAAGATCGTTCAGTTTAAACCATATCAAAAAAAAGAACTAGAAATAAACTTCAAACTAAATAACCAGACTATTGAACAAGTTGACCAGTTCAAACTTCTGGGCATAACCGTCAATAGTGGAATGGATTGGAAACCACATGTACAAAATATAAAGAATAAGCTATCTACATTCATATATGCACTTAAGAGCGCTATTACATTTCGGCGTTGAGCGAGTTTAGGTATTTTACGCGCTGCGGCAGGCCGTGCGAGCTCAGTACGCCGATCCCTTCTACCACACTCGCACTACAATGATGGATTAAACATTCTTGATCCTTCGCGAAGCATATTGAAATCAACCATAACAACACTAACTGTACTTAACTTTTAAAGTTCTAAAACTGTTATTTGGTAAGTACGAAAATACTAAATGCAGTGCAAATGTACATAGGGGCTGTTCATAAATTACGTCATCTATTTTTGACGATTTTTGACCCCCCCCCCCCACCCCTCAAATCATCCAAAAATCAAGCTTCGGATGAATCTGTTTCCTCCTACGTCATGTTACCATCATCCGATGTCCAGACCCCCCCACTCCTCCCATTTGAAACGACGTAATTTATGAATAGCCCCATACTTGTACTTATGAAGGTATATTACTCGAAAGAAATTATAGGTACCTACTCGCTTATTTACATGTTTCGTCATTGCATTTGGTACCTATAGGTTGTAAAGTTTGTATCAACGAGGGTTTAAAAACGAACTGGTACTGAGGATCTGATGATGATTAAGGTGGTCACGGATACCAATCAACCATGTAGTAACATGATTAGGCTCGTTTGATTCGTCTCAACAAGATCTTTGACACTGAAGATACACAGGGTCTGATGATGGAGCTTGAAGGTGGCCACGGGTACCAGTCTATCATGTAATTAAACAACTTCGTGTTTGGGCTCGTTTGATTCGTCTCAACAAGATCTTTGACACAAGACAGTACTCAGGGTCTGATGATGGAGCTGGAAGGTACCATTACCAATCAACCCTGCAACTAAACCACATCGTGTTTAGGATCGTTTGATTCGTCTCAACAAGATCTTTGACACTAGGTGATACTCAGAGTCTGATGATGGAGCTGGAAGGTGGTCACCGGTACCAATCAACCATGCAACTAAACCATTTCGTGTTTAGGCTCGTTTTATTCGTTTCAACAAGATCTTTGACACAAGATAGTACTCAGGGTCTGATGTTGGAGCCGGAAGGTGGTCACCGGTACCAATCAACCATGCAACTAAACCATTTCGTGTTTAGGCTCGTTTTATTCGTTTCAACAAGATCTTTGACACTAGGTGATACTCAGAGTCTGATGATGGAGCTGGAAGGTGGTCACCGGTACCAATCAACCATGCAACTAAACCATTTCGTGTTTAGGCTCGTTTTATTCGTTTCAACAAGATCTTTGACACAAGATAGTACTCAGGGTCTGATGTTGGAGCCGGAAGGTGGTCACCGGTACCAATCAACCATGCAACTAAACCATTTCGTGTTTAGGCACGTTTTATTCATCTCAACAAGATCTTTGACACAAGGTAGTACTCAGGGTCTGATGATGGAGCGCGAAGGTGGCGACGGGTACCTGTCTGTCATCATCAGCTCCATCATCAGACCCTGAGTAGTATCTTGTGTCAAACATCTTATTGCGACGAATCAAACGAGCCCAAACACGAAGTGGTTCAGTTACATGGTAGACTGGTACCCGTGGCCACAGTCCAGCTCCATCATCAGGCCCTGAGTACTAACTTGTGTCAAAGATCTTGTTGCGACGAATCGAACGAAGCCAAACACGAAGTGGTTTAGTTGCATGGTTGATTGGTACCGGTGACCACCTTCCGGATCCATCATCAGACCCTCAGTACTACCTTGTGTCAAAGATCTTGTTGCGACAAATCAAACGAGCCCAAACACGAAGTGGTTCAGTTACATGGTAGACTGGTACCTGTGGCCACAGTCCAGCTCCATCATCAGACCCTGAGTACTAACTTGTGTCAAAGATCTTGTTGCGACGAATCAAACGAGCCCAAACACGAAGTGGTTCAGTTACACGGTAGACTGGTACCCGTGGCCACCTTCCAGCTCCATCATCAGATCCTGAGTACTATCTTGTGTCCAAGGTCTTGTTGAGACGAATCAAACGAGCCTAAACACGAAGTGGTTTAGTTGCATGGTTGATTGGTACCGGTGACCACCTTCCGGCTCCAACATCAGACCCTGAGTACTATCTTGTGTCAAAGATCTTATAGAAACGAATAAAACGAGCCTAAAGACGAAGTGGTTTAGTGGCATGGTTGATTGGTACCGGTGACCACCTGCCGGCTCCATCATCAGACCCTGAGTACTATCTTGTGTCAAAGATCTTGTTGAGACGAATCAAACGAGCCTAAACACGAAGTGGTTTAGTTGCATGGTTGATTGGTACCGGTGACCACCTTCCGGCTCCATCATCAGACCCTGAGTATTATCTTGTGCCAAAGATCTTGTTGAGACGAATCAAACGAGCCCAAACACGAAGTGGTTTAGTTGCATGGTTGATTGGTACCGGTGACCACCTTCCGGCTCCATCATCAGACCCTGAGTACTATCTTAAGTCAAAGATCTTGTTGAGACGAATAAAACGAGCCTAAACACGAAGTGGTTTAGTTGCATTGTTGATTGGTACTGGTGACCACCTTCCGGCTCCATCATCAGACCCTGAGTACTATCTTAAGTCAAAGATCTTGTTGAGCCGAATCAAACGAGCCCAAACACGAAGTGGTTTAGTTGCATGGTTGATTGGTACCGGTGACCACCTTCCGGCTCCATCATCAGACCCTGAGTACTATCTTGTGTCAAAGATCTTGTTGAGATGAATAAAACGAGCCTAAACACGAAGTGGTTTAGTTGCATGGTTGATTGGTACCGGTGACCACCTTCCGGATCCATCATCAGACCCTCAGTACTACCTTGTGTCAAAGATCTTGTTGCGACAAATCAAACGAGCCCAAACACGAAGTGGTTCAGTTACATGGTAGACTGGTACCTGTGGCCACAGTCCAGCTCCATCATCAGACCCTGAGTACTAACTTGTGTCAAAGATCTTGTTGCGACGAATCAAACGAGCCCAAACACGAAGTGGTTCAGTTACACGGTAGACTGGTACCCGTGGCCACCTTCCAGCTCCATCATCAGATCCTGAGTACTATCTTGTGTCCAAGGTCTTGTTGAGACGAATCAAACGAGCCTAAACACGAAGTGGTTTAGTTGCATGGTTGATTGGTACCGGTGACCACCTTCCGGCTCCAACATCAGACCCTGAGTACTATCTTGTGTCAAAGATCTTATAGAAACGAATAAAACGAGCCTAAAGACGAAGTGGTTTAGTGGCATGGTTGATTGGTACCGGTGACCACCTGCCGGCTCCATCATCAGACCCTGAGTACTATCTTGTGTCAAAGATCTTGTTGAGACGAATCAAACGAGCCTAAACACGAAGTGGTTTAGTTGCATGGTTGATTGGTACCGGTGACCACCTTCCGGCTCCATCATCAGACCCTGAGTATTATCTTGTGCCAAAGATCTTGTTGAGACGAATCAAACGAGCCCAAACACGAAGTGGTTTAGTTGCATGGTTGATTGGTACCGGTGACCACCTTCCGGCTCCATCATCAGACCCTGAGTACTATCTTAAGTCAAAGATCTTGTTGAGACGAATAAAACGAGCCTAAACACGAAGTGGTTTAGTTGCATTGTTGATTGGTACTGGTGACCACCTTCCGGCTCCATCATCAGACCCTGAGTACTATCTTAAGTCAAAGATCTTGTTGAGCCGAATCAAACGAGCCCAAACACGAAGTGGTTTAGTTGCATGGTTGATTGGTACCGGTGACCACCTTCCGGCTCCATCATCAGACCCTGAGTACTATCTTGTGTCAAAGATCTTGTTGAGATGAATAAAACGAGCCTAAACACGAAGTGGTTTAGTTGCATGGTTGATTGGTACCGGTGACCACCTTCCGGCTCCATCATCAGACCCTGAGTACTATCTTGAGTCAAATAAATACATATAGAATGTCAGGTCGTTTCAACTATTTTTAATCCTGTCCGGTAGTTTATTAAACTGTACCATTATAAATTATAATACTATAAAAACGGTGCTAGGATCAAAGTCTCTCGTTGCGGTTTACACGCACACAGTATAGCGTTTTACACGGCGCCCGCCGCACACAATGATAAAAAACCTCGTCGTCGCCGTTGAAAATGTGCGGAGCCGACCGACACACGTCCTGCCTCTACAAGCTCTGCCGCGGCACTGAGCTGGCGCAGCGCGCGTCATCGGTAATATAGAGTAGTTTTCAAAAAAATGCCAAAAAATTATAGTAGAATTTCATAAACACTAATGTATACCAACAGTATAAGCAAACGTTGCAGATTGCTTGAGTATGAAAATGACTTCGATATTAAGTAGATTTTCGTAGGAATTGACACTTGTTTCGGAGAGAAAATCGAGTTCGTTTTACTTTGATTTTCTCTTTCTCAAAGGTATGTAGGAAAAATATAGTTTGATATGCCTAAAGTACAGGGTATTAGTAATACAAAATAGCCAGGTTTAGCAGAGTAAAATTCTCAACATTTCCAAATAAGAGCTCGCCATTCAGTGCTTCACGGGGTTTTTCGGAAACGACCATCAGAAAAAAAATCATTACTAATTTAATAACTCCTTTTTCTAATATTTACAACGATATTTATAAAGATAAGAAGATGCTTTTACTGGAACAAGTACTCATTGTTTCTAATAATGAGCGCAAAGTCCTGAATTTCGTCGACTAGTATCATCAATTTTGCATTATTTCGACTTTTCTTGTAAGAGCGCTCTTAATGTACTCAAAACTAATACAAATTTCGAAGCGTCGTTATCTGCATATTACGCATATGCCTACTCGTGGCTACGTTATGGACTTATCCTATGGGGTGAGAGCACTGATGCACACGATCTGTTTCTTCTACAGAAAAGATGTGTCCGAATTTTAGTAAATATTCGAAGGAGAGAAACAACTAGGCCACACTTTATTAAGCATAACCTCCTGACACTGCCTTCCCTCTACATTTTGGAAGCAATCATGTTCGTTAGGAAACATTATAATTTATTCGTGCAAAAGAAAGAGATATGTAATAATTATAATTCAAGGACAGGGTATCAGTTAGCGTTGCCAAAAGCGAACCTTGTTATTTTCAAAAAAAGTCCATATTACCGATGTGCCCAAATTTATAATAAAATACCCCCAAATATATTAAAACAAAATAACAATACCAGATTCAAAAATATAATAATGAAAATTTTAATACAGAAATGTTACTACTCAGTTGACGAGTTTTATAGAGATAATATTAATGAATTCGATATCACATATAATAATTGACCTTAGTCTGCATTGTTTTGTTATTTTGTTTTTGTCTAAAATTTATAAAGAGTGATGGAATTGATTTGTTGATATTTAAGTGATGAATTTTGCGGAATTTTATTTTTATTTTTTTATTTCGAATGACTACAATTTTTACGATTTTTTAATTTACTTTTTAGAATTTTGTGTAATTATATAATAATCTAGTGTAAATATAGCATGTACATACATCACAGACCAACCCCTATAGACCGAGCTTATAGGACGACTCGCGGTCACCGCCCGTATGGTGTATAGGTCAAATATAAGATTGTTCGCGCGCCGCTCCGATCAGTTGCGCCCAAGGTTACGACCTGTTGGCAGTGTGCACGAGTCTAAGAAAATAAATCGTAAAGTATTGAATTCATTGGGAAATCATGGGATATTGCAGCGTAAATGGTGTGGCAAGTCATCTAAGACATCTACTTACGAAACAGATGGAATAACATCCCACAGGAAAGTCAAATTCATTATTTCATTGAATAATGTTTCTTGTCCGCGGGGTTCATTTTATACTGGTCGTAAGCAGAGGCGAAGTATGTCCGTCCCTTTTCGTCAACTTGAAAATGCAATGCGCTATCCCTTTCCCTTTCGACTAGTGATGTGACGATGATGGTTTTTCAGTTGCGGAAACTTCGTGCTTCGTCATACCGTATTGTTGGAACAATAGACATAATATATAGGTAATATGTTGTGTAAGTTTTTTAGAATCCTCTAGGCCAGCGGAGCAGTTAGGCCGCATGTCACGAGATGGACCTGATGATGAACTTCAAAGAAGTGCGAGGGATCTCGGTGTTGGTTTGTGATAGACATTGTTGTATGGGTTTTTTAGAATCCTCTAGGTGAGCAGTTAGGTCTCGTGTCACGAGATGGACCTGATGATGAACTTCAAAGAAGTGCGAGGGAACTCGGTGTTGGTTTGTGATAGACATATGTTGTATGGGTTTTTTAGAATCTTCTAGGTGAGCAGTTAGGTCTCATGTCACGAGATGGACCTGATGATGAACTCCAAAGAAGTGCGAGGGATCTCGGTGTTGGTTTGTGATAGACATTGTTGTATGGGTTTTTTAGAATCCTCTAGGTGAGCAGTTAGGTCTCAGGTCACGAGATGGACCTGATGATGAACTTCAAAGAAGTGCGAGGGAACCCGGTGTTGGTATGTGATAGACATATGTTGTATGGGTTTTTTAGAATCCTCTAGGTGAGCAGTTAGGTCTCATGTCACGAGATGGACCTGATGATGAACTTCAAAGAAGTGCGAGAGAACTCTGAGTTGATTTGTAATAGGCATATGTTATTGGTCCATTTGAATATGTTTTCAATACAACCTTCTATGACCTTAATAAAACGGACAAAAGAAAATAATTGTATGAGATTTTGGCGACACTTTTTTCTCGTATCGAAAGAGATTGCGATTCTGAGTGGAAATAATATAAAAATTCTAAACTTTAAACAGAAATGCCCTAATATGTTAAGTAAAAATTTCAGTTACATTGTTAAATTACTTATTGAAATATTAAATTAATCAATATAATTATTAAGTAAGTTTACTCTAAGTATACTAAATTGGTAACAATTTTACTACAATAAATTTCGGTACCACTGGTAACAGTACCCACTACCTGTAATGAACATGTCCCATCCCTACGCTTACACGTGTCAGCGCGCCGTGTTTGGAACGACCAATCGCAACGCCGTGAGCACCCCTCCCGCACCTCACAGTTTGGTGATTTGCGTCGGGAACAAAATGGCCAATATTAGGTTTCTAGAGGCGGTGTTCTGTGACATACATACATCCTTGCTTTGCCCTAACAGGGCCCATGTGAAACTGTTTATAATATTGTGTAACATCTATATTACCATGGTCGCAATAAAGTATTATGAATATGAATATGACATTTGTAGCGATCACTTCAGGTATAGGTCATATATTAAGTATATTCCGATCACTTTAAGGTAAAGCGTCTGAGCAAAGCGTAGACACAAGCGTTCAAATGTGATCTTTGTTTCTGCAGGCTGTTATTTCGAAGTTTTGGCATAGATAGCCTGTTAATTGATTTTGCGGGTCATACTTACTTTTAACAGCTTTTATGTATGGGACTAACCCCAAAACAGCAAAAAATTACAGTATCATATCAATATTTTCAATATCTACATACCAACCTACTTTTTAAAAAGTGGTAGTGTAAGTAGTGTCCACAGTAAAAGTAGTTCAGCCTGATCTACATATTCACCTCGCTGAGTAGGTATGGTTAATCGTTGAAAATATATCCTGTACCTATTACCTATATTCTTGCTATTAGTCCTTCTGTACTGATATGGGAACCGCCAGGTTCATTAGTTGTGGGAATACGCTTGTTTTTTTTTTGCTTCGGCGGCGCGAGCGCATCGCATAGTGCGTCGCGTCTTGTTTGCAGCTCGTTTTCCTTATGCGCGACCTCATCAACGGTGCACTCCCGGCGTAAATGATGATGCTTTTATGAAAGAAAGAAAATACATTCCTTTAACGCCACAACATATTACATATACCGACTGCTATAGCCGTTTTTATCGCGTGACTAAGCTGACATATTGGATTGATTAAATTTACGTACAAGCAAGTTTACAAACTATTGGTTTGAACAAACTTGCCGGTTGGGATAGGAGCTAAAGGTTTGGTATTCGGAAGAAGAAGCATAGAATGGTATCATATAAAAGTAATAACGGATTGCATTAATTCGTAATAAAGGAATAGAGATACCTAAGTGTAAATAAATGTTGACCCCCATCTCCCATGGGACGCAAAAACGTCGGAAAGGGCCCAAAAACGGGGTAAGAGGTAATCTATAACAGAATCACCGGCTCATTATTGCCCTCTGTCCCTGGTCATGCTTAGGGCGAGGGTCATGGAGATTGAAAACAATCAAGATACGTTCCTTACGGATTATTTAGTTACTTAGGAACGTATGTTAGCAAGTTACAATTCTGTGCAACCCTCCCTCAGGTACCAAAAACTCAAGCGATAAAAGGGGGAATAAAAGAATTATCAAAAAAATATTGATTAATAAAAACTTCATAAATTAAATCGGCTACTATGAATCGGCCACTTACCTATATAGAAAATGTTGTACAATGTGATCTTTGATATAGGTATAAGTATTCGTCTTTACGAAAGAAGAATCACGACTCAATAATTCCGATTACGTTATAAAATGCCTGGACTTTGAATCGCATCGTGTCGCTCGCGTACCCTCAATAACAATACTTTAGATTTTATTGCATCTGCCAAAAAGTATCACCGGGCTAATAGGTGAATCACGGTCATAAAGCGCGTTGGTTAAGAAACGCCAGGCGCCGGGCCATCAGAAAATCTCGACCGACTAACATATATCATTACAACCAGCATTTCTGATCTCCGATTACGCATAGTTATTACGAATATCTAGGTCACGTAATATTAGACAAGAGCTCACATCGAGTAAAAACGTTGGCGAATGGATAACCGGATCCGGACGTGGTGCCAAGAATGCGCGGAACTTGAAGCGTGCCGAAACGTTATTAGCGCGTGTGTCAGGGGTCACTCGCTTCGAAATTTGGCAGATGAAATATGAAGGCCGAATTTCTATTTGAATGCGAGCAAATTAGTAGTTTAAATGTCCTACAGAATTTACGTAGGAAGACATTTTCTTTGCGTTTTTTGGCGGATACGACGGTGCTGCCAAGAATGCTCGGAACTTGGAGCGTGCCACGAAAAAACAAGATTATTGGGCCCTGTGTCACGGGGTCGCCGTTTTCTTTAAAATTTGGTTGACTAATTTCATTATTGGTAACGGTTTTTGGTTAAATAAGAAATGTCTAACTCTAAAACAAAACAAACACTCATATTACTAATGTCATATCTAAGTCGAAAAACTAAATCAATATACAGGTACTTATAAGTAAGTGTGTCTAGAACTATTTAAAGACGTACTGATATTCAAATCAACGAACATACAAACAAGTGCAGCTGCACCGCCTTGACCATACGAAAGAGCTTATCAAAGCACGTCTTGTGTACCTATGACAGTTCACCTCAGAGGAGTCAAAGGGCTCCCGTACACACCGATCAATCGCGGAAGTGACACTCTGTTCTCGGAAGTGTGAGTCAGGTTCCGGAACGTTGACTCAAGCTAGAACTCATCTCGTGAGTAATGGACACCCAGTTTTGGCAGCGGTTGGCGCCAACCACGACCACGTGGGGTTCTCAGAACTAACTAAAATTAAATATTGTTTACAAACTCGATTACGTGACACTGGGGTGAGCAGTTTTGTTTGCTCTCGCATAACTCGCATTAAGTTTATTGATATGAATCTGGTTACCGGAATGAACATTATTGACTTAAGCTGCATTAGTTCTTCTATTCCCCAATAGATGGCGCTCCTTCCAGATGTAGCCTCATGACTTATAATATTACGTTTGAAATTTTAAAGCATTATGTCCACAAACGGCTCAATGGCCACAAACGGTACTTCTGTAATTTTAACTTCTTAATAACGTAAAAAGTACATGAATTAAAAAATACCCAGGTTAATTTATCATAAAATAACTCTCGTATTTAAAAAAAAAACTATAAATGGAACTGTGTGTAGTTGTCTTTGTATGTATATATCTTAGCGAACAATGTAATAAATATACCTATTTTTGAACACCTTGTATATAGTACAGATATAATATTATATACTAACTTAGCAATTGCACTAAAGTTTGTTAATAAGTTTAAGTTGCAGGAAGATACGTAATTCATTGCCTATCAACCAGTCAGTCCCATAATATCACAATTTGAATCCCGCCCCCTAAATAAAATATCATATCACCCTCGAAACGAAACCGCTTGTCGTCAGAGCACCATTGACTTGCTAATGGGTCTTCCCCCAGTACCTACGGGACAAAAGAACTTATGTTAACGAAATAGACTAGGGTCTTAAACTCTTTCATAAAGGAACAGTGGTAACTCTGCACTATCGAGTTAAGCCATGGTGACATAAATTCATAAGGAGTTTCAATAACGTTTGTGCCATTTTAGAGTCAGAATCTGACGATGTTTCCGGAGATATGAATTTTTTGATGAAAATCTATTGAAAAACACCCCACTTTTAGGTTGGCATTTTTTATTCACAAAACTAAATTTAACCCCCGTGGCACGCTGGCACGGCAAATGGAATGCGTCGTTTGGCGTTCAAAGGGTTAAAAATTCCTAATTGTATTTTTTTTAATTATCTTTATTTTATACTCGTGCATTTTCTCTCGGAAACGGCAATTAAGAGTCGGAACTGGCTAATGAACAACATTAAGGATGACTCACGCTAGACCGGGCCGGGGCCGGACCGGACCTTCCGGCGATTAGTTTTCTATGGAAAGCACCAAGTGATCACCGATCAGCCGTCCTATAAAATGACATATCGGACGCCTCGGCCCGGGCCCGGCCCAGTCTGGCGTGAGTCATCCTCAAATGATGGCATACTTACTGTTTTGTAGAGTCGATTTAATTCTGTTAACAAAATTAAGCCAAGTTTATTAATGGGATACGAGTTGCAGGCACATCATGTTTCTGGAAAAATATACACGTTTGCCAATTATTAATATATTTTTTCTTCGGCATGGAACATTTATTTACATAAAAGCAGTGTTAGCGTAGGGTTTTGAAATGGGTTTGATCGCGGTTTGAAATTAATCTGCGACGCACGTGGCGGGTTTAATCTTAATCATTCGGTTAAAATACGGTGCGTTACCAGACGATTACTGTCCCGAGTATTTTTGTCATGTCTGTCTGGTTTGTTTCCTTTTTTTAACGGCTACCATGACAATCTCTATTGTAAGCAAGTTGTCGAGATACTCACATTACATCTATTTCTACGCTTCTGTCTAAATATTCACAAAGAGACAATTTTTTAGGGTTCCGTACCTCAAAAGGAAAAGACGGAACCCTTATAGGATCACTCGTGCGTCTGTCTGTCTGTCCGTCTGTCACAGGATATTTTCTCGGAAACTACTGGACCAATTAATTTGAAATTTGTTACACATATGAAAATTAGTGACCCAAAGATGGACATATTTTCTTTATAATTTTAAAATACATAGTTTCGAAGTTACATATTTAAGAAAATACCCAAAATATGACCATTCCCCCCAACCCCACCCCTTTATCTCGGAAACTACTGGGTCTAAAATTTTGAAAAAAATACACAAAATAGTTCTTTACCTATAGATGACAGGAAAACCTATTACAAATGTGCAGTCAAGCGTGAGTCGGACTTATGTACGGATCCCTAGAAACGCGAGTCCGACTCGCACTTGGCCGGTTTTTTTTTATTAAAAGGTAAGTGGGTTAGAACATAATGTAAAATAATTTTTAATTCTATGTTATTTTAATTAAAACCGAAAGATAGCCTCTGTTCCAGAAGCCTGAGTCTAATTTAGACTGCAATGTTGGCCGTTATAGGTTTCTGAATAGGGGATATTACTGCAATGTTCTGCCGCCAGAGTGCAGCACTACCGACTCAGTAAATTCATAGACTAACTTATACATACTGTGCCTTAAACTGTTTTTTGACAAGTTTTCACAGACATTAAAATATGACATTGATGCATCAAGGCGGTTTGTTAACAAGGGCCTACCGGTAGATAACGAAATTTCGATTTTCTTATTTTGCGGTAGGCCATGTGATTGACGTGACGTGTGATGTGTCAATGTAGTTTGTTTACTGAATGTGCCACAAAGGTGCCATCTACGCAGAGCTTTGCCTAATATTCCCTATTCTAAAGCTGTTTTTAAATTTCTTTTATTTTTGTAATTTTTTCTAATTGGGTACTCACTAGTCAACCGAGTAGGTAATTTATTGCCAATAAGGTGCTATAGGTATCTGAGTACTTATTATGTGTTTCATTCTAAGAAATGTAATTCGATCAATTCGTGCTAAACTTCAAGCAGTTTGTGACTGGCCATATGCCTATTACGTAATATTAAGCTCATTTATCAATATAAAACTTACATTTTAGCGGTGAAGGAAAGCTTCCGGGAGCTTCGTTGCCGGTCGTGGGTTTACGTTCTTGATTTTCATTGAAAGATCTAAACGATGGTAACTCGAAGCACTTGATTTCATAGTCTAGTCTTTATCATATGTATTCACGATTAAATTAATTGCTAATTAACTTAGTAAAAACAAAATAATAACAAGAATTTGCTTAGGAAAACAAATATTGTAAGGTTGTTTACATTGACTTTGACAGGTATAGGCGCGGTGACGTTCTGATATCGTTTTAAACCGCAAAATTCAAAAAGCGTGAGGTAGATAAAAGGTTACAATGATTAAATAATTAACTTCTATTATATGTTTAATACATTATTATAAAAATAAACATGAAATACCTCAGTACGGACGCAATATTTGGAATCATAAAGGGAAAGATGTTAACTCAAACATACTTTTGGTTGCTTTAGTGTGCGTAGGTATCGTTGAAAAATAGCTTCATCAGCATTAATAGATTATGAACGTTAAAGTGTAGGACATAAGGCTTATGTAAACAAAATAGGATTTAAATATTTGAATTTCGAATACTGTCGCCAGTTTTATGATCGTATTGTTCGGGTATGGTTCCGTTGGGTTCGGCAGATTATGAGCCTTAATGAGTGGGACATATGACTTAGTAAACAAACAAGGATTTAAGATCTTTACTTCTAAGAGGATCATGTCGCTATTTTTATGACTGCATTGATAGCCTCCACCTTGCTAACATTAAACGATTATGAGTATTAATATGCAGGGAATAGGCACTTTCGAATAGTAAACAAACGGGGATATATGACTCTTCTTCTTGAAGCGTTGAAACGTTTGTCGCCATTTGGATATTATATAAGGCTGAGCGGGCCTTGCTTACGGACTTATTCATTCTCTAATCTTTGGCTAGCAATGTCCCTGGCTTTGGGCGTACATAACGCTGGTGGGTGAAGTTTCTCTGCTACTTTTTCTGTGTTTGGGTTTACCTGGAATTATCCTAGTAAATTTAAGCTTGGAGATTGTGTGTCTGTGCTTGATTGTACGAAGATAATATCTATCTTTGTGGAATTAAGTTAGGACTATGGCGGAGTTTCTTTGCTTTCTTGTGTGTGGGTTTTATCGTGAAGTTTTCTGTGGGTACTGTGTTTCTGGGTTCAGCTTTGGGGGTACAATACCGTTACAAAGCGTGGATTCAGAATGGCAGTGTTTAAGGGAATTTCATGGTTTTGTTTTATTTTGCGTGGGGTTCTTTTTGTAAAAGTAAACTTAGATATTCTCATACCTTCCTAAAGAGTCTTTTTGCTATTTTTAAAGCCAGATCATTGTTTGGACTGACAGTTTGTCCAGCTAAGCATTCACTCCGCCTAACGGTGTCAAAGGATTGGATGGTTAGGAGTCTTTTGCTCCAAGTGTGAGAGAGCTTGGCATTCCCTTTTATACTTGCACAAGGGATGAGCATCTCACTGGTCTCAAAGTCCAGCTGTTTAGATGGATGTGGGGACGTCACGTGTGCGTCATCCGGAGTAATCTGGGCCCACTGAAGTCGGCAGTAATTGAGGCTAAGTCCCCGCTTAAATATATTTATCTATTTCGGTGCATTGGTACGTGCTTGTGCTGGTTGCAGGGCGGGACTCTGTCGTGATTGATATCATATCTCACAGTTTAGGTCGTGGCAGAGTTTCTCTTGTGATTGGTGCGGGTGTGTGCTAAGGGTATCGAGCGATTATATACACGGAATAGGGCGGCCTACTTCCTACCTCTTAGCCCGCGGGCGTAGGAAGGGGGGTCAAAAACACCGGCCTGTAGGTTGCCTTATCGGTTTCGCCTGCCGAACGATTACAGCTTCTCGTAGGGACAACACTTGTGTATATTACAAAGCATTAGGTCAATGGTAAGAACGAACTATGCTTTGAATATACTAGATTAGGGCCTACGTTTAGGTATAGGGTAGAATCACACACTAAATATGGGGCTTCTGTTAGGTTGGTATATATTTCTCCTTTTAAGGACTTCATATATGGTATCATTATTTTAAGTCATGCGGTAAGGTGGTTAATCGTCAAAATCTCCTAATATTTTAATTTATCTGGGTAAAAAGGTAATATTTCAATTTTATCTATCACAATTCTGGTCTTCTGGAGTAGAAATGAAGTACTGGGTATTGTAATCAGGTTTCTAAGGTATTTACAAAACAAATTCTTTAATATCAAGCTGGGTTTAGGAACACAGACTTTTCTGAGATAGAAAATCGAAGAAAGGATTGTTTTAGGGACCCTTTGGCAGGCAGAAGTAATCCAGAGGATGTTTCGAGCTAAATATATCTACTGGTCTTGATATTCTTAGTCTTATAAAGTTTAATTTTTAACAAATAAACTTAGTACTTCGTTTATACCTCTAAAAAATCAGATTTACTGTTTATACTCTTAGTTCTGGGAAATGGGATGAAAGGATTCGTATCCTTAGCTTTTGAATGTAAAAAAGATTAGTAATTTTGATGACTGATGGATACTTTGACACTTCTTTTCATCATCATCTAGGTGCGCTTATCTTCCGAAGTGTTGGTAAAAGCCCGTCTGGCTAACAAGTTAGGGTAGGTGTTCCGACTAACCTTGTTGACTGGACTAGGAGCCCCCAATCCTGCATCGAACGTGTGAGTAGCATCTTCGCAAGAAGCTGGTAGTTAATTATAATCTTGAAAAGTTAGGGTGTAAATGGGCTTATCCCAGGAATGCTACTTATATGTTATCCCGGAGGCTTAATAGGTGTGGCAGGTTTTTACCAACAAATATTTTTTATATTTATATTATCAATTATCGTATATGCTGCATATCTTCAATATCATTCTTGTTTTGGTTCTTTTAATGACACTTACATTACGCCATAAGACTCGTAATATTTCCTATTCTTATAATTAAATAAAAAGGTTTCATTCTATTTCTTAGCTACGTCATAAATTATTTTAGTATATTAAATATTCTTTAATTAAAATCTAGGTAGGTAATAATATCTAAAAACCGAGTCCAAAATTTAGCTTTACTCATTAAAGAATCTAGGTTTCCGCGGTTCACTTCGAGGGGGTCCTAACTGCTAGCTAGACGATCACGACAAGGCCAAATTATAGGGGTAATTATTAAGGGGGGGTTTATTATATGTATTTATTAAGGGGGGGGTTTATTATATGTATTTATTAAGGGGGTATTTATAGATATATATTTGGGGAGGGTTACATTTTGGAGCCAAAGTGACGCAGGATGTAGGTTACCTGGGGTTACTACGGTTTTTTAAGATATATCTATGTAAAAAGTAGCCTTTATGGCTTTTGTTACCGTGAAAGTGGAGTGGGTATGCTTATTTTTGGATTCGTATTCTGTTGTGTTTTAAATAAAAGTCATGAAACATTAATTTTATTACAAAAAAAAATGATCTGTCTAATTTTTCTTTTACTTTATTATTCTATTGTAGTAAGGGTTACTCTCTGTAGACGAAAACAACGTAATTTCAGTTAGCGTATTTATTACAACACTATGTACAATTACTGATAGTTTTTACGTAACGAAACTTCTGTAACTTCAGCAGGGGTATGCACTTATGCAGCCAACAAGCATTAGTCTTCTCCTAACATAATAAAATCGATCGGTAATTTGCATCTCCGACGTCACGATTCTACGTCGACACATCGTTAGCGTGTTCTATCTCGGAGGTGGCGCCATCTCTTGACGAGTTTGGTACTACATTTTTACTCGTTCACTGCTCGCCGTAATTAGGGTTTTCTTTTCATATTTTTCAGCTAAAGATGTGTGTCATCACAACTATAAATCCATCTTCTTGCGTCATTGATACCTGAAAAATAAAGTAACAAAATTAAAGTAGGTACATGTAGAATGTGTGTATGTCTATAACATTAGCTCTTATTACGGTTATCAGACTTATTTCTCTCGCGCCTTTATTGGGCTTGTTAAGAAATATAGTTCATCGCAGGTATCAATAACAATAATGAAATAAATAAATAAATATTTCCGGGTCAGTTTTTCACATATCCACAGCTGGTACTGCGGGTACTTGGCGGCGAGTACATACTTGTATGAATAAATACATACTTAGATACAAATAATGTCCATGATTCGAAGTAGCCGCGTCTTTGCCACGCAGCATACGTAGGAAGGGTTACTAAAATAGTCTAGGCGAAGATATCTAGTTGTGTAAGAAGTCATGCTTTAGTCTAAAGTTTTGGGGGCATGTAACAGTTCATTTACACGAAAGAATACTAAGGTACAGGGGGCGTATTCTGCGACTTTCTTATTTTCCCATCTTAAAAGTCGGCAACGCTTTTGCCACCCTCTGTTTTTGCGGGGTGTTGGTAACCATTTGCCTTCAGGCGAGTCATTTCATTTCATTTATTCGTTGTAAAATCATGTATATAAAATCAAAAACGTGTTAAATAATTAAATAAAATCAGTCATTCGTCTGCTTTTGCCTTCTATATCATAAAAAAATAATAGATGTACACATGCGTTGATTTAATTGTTAGATCTTTGTTAGACGGCTTGTTTACTGGTAAAATATCACTTTATAACCTACAGAACAAATAATAGGGACCGTGCGCTTTGGTGGGTCTGTCGTCTTGTGGGCTGAATCGGAAGCATGTGTACACATGTGGATTGCCAAGGCAGGTGCTGCCATCTACCGTTCTCGTCGGTACGTTTTCTTGTACAAGGTAGGTTTTGCCATTTCATAGAAGGCATAATCGACACGTTTGCGCCTCGCACCAAAAATCTGACGGCCTACCATAGCTTTGACTTTTGTACAATAGTATTAAGAAACAGATAATTCTGTTAGGTACAATTATCTTACTAAGTGTGGGTCTGGATAACCATCACACATGCTAGGAATAAGCTGTTGGTCACTGTATGCGATCATCATACATTAGCTACCATAAGATAGGAAAGACAAGCATGTATGTGTATGTATGAGCTTGGATTTGAATAGGCTATACTCAGGTTGAGTAATGTATGGTATGTTTGAAAATCAGTAATAGTACATCATACACTTATTATTAGAGATTTAGTGGAACATGCACATGTTAGAAAAGTTATGTACATACTTTTCGGTACGGAACCCTACTGTTTATTGTTTTGTCATTATTGGTTAAAGCCTCAGCGAGTTACCTTGTGTGGTCTCCTCACTCATTATCGAAGCAGCTCAAATAATTTCATTAAAATCGATTAGGATATGTAACGCGCGAAGCACCAGGACTGACCCTGTGCATACATTTGTACTATAAAGTGGGTATATTATCATAGGGTTGCTTAGGATTACAGTACTGTTCTACTGACGGTACTTCTCAATTGTGTGTGTGTGTGTTTACAGCCAAATAGTAGTATATAGTTGGTTAAGCTAACAGTAAGTACCTAAGAAGGTAAAACGTGGGTTTTGTCCTGTGGTTTTTCTGGGTGTAGCAGTAACAGCAGCCATTTTTACAGCAAAGTTCTTGAGATGAAGCCAGCAAACAGGGGTCTTCATGTATCAGTAGCAGTCAAGCGCCTTGGTAGTCTGAAATAAGTTAGACAAGTACATATTAGAAAATTCAGTTCAAATAATAGCTTTAGATTTTTAGGCAATATGTCAACATTTTTCTTAAGACATCCATTCACGGGGGCGCGATATTATTTTTAATGCTTGTGTAGTGTAATGAAATATGTGGACACTTCAACAAAACCAGCCTGGGTTTGTCACGTGCGCAATCATAATCATTTATTCGTCGCAATTCATGGTATTATTACAGATGTTTTCAGGTTAAATGAGTACAGCATCACATGTGCTCTCCCGAATTTCAACAATATTATCGTCAGTATATTGATATAGTAAAAATATGCAAAAGTAGGCAGTACTTCATATTTTTCAAATTCCAAAAAACTTTGAGAATCTTTGCAGGACATACTTCTATAGTTAAGTCACAAATAAGCTAGATTAAGTTTACTTAAGTCAACAGAATTAGAATAGGGTATGTAGGCTAAGCGCAGTTTTCAACTCACCACTCTGCCATCTCTGAACTCTCCGCTCAGGCATTTGAAACATTAGTGTCAGACATAAGTCACGAGTTGGTTAGTTTATAATAAGTTATGTATTTATATAATGAGATGAAATACCTTTCATAAATGGAAGCAGTCAGTCGAAGTACAGTGAAGGCACCTTGACACTCCGTGACAAAGTCAGCCTCCGGGTAACACTGAAACAGGAATTATGGAAAAGTTAGCTAAAGTAGGAAATCTACTTATAAGTCTCATTAACAGGGTTTATTATTTACTACAGGTAGAGTCTTCACAGTTAAGAAAACAGAAAAAATAAAAATCTTAAGTTTTTTTGTAGAACAAATGGAAAAATTTCAACTTATTTATTTTCTAAGTAGAATTAAGTCTACTATTGCTTTTATACTTACTAGGGTAGTGTCGAAACACTCGGAGGAGCCTTTGTAGGCAACAATGGGAATTTGCTTCGATCAGCTTAGATGTCACCGGGTAGCGGACAGCCATCAAGTTGCGTTTTGTTTGCTGAAAAATTAAACATACATTGTAAGTAATATAACTCACAGTTTAGGGGTCCAAGCACGTGTACAATACAATACTCTTTATTGCAGTCTCACATATTCGTTGTACATGTACTAGTCCAGGTTCGTAGGTTCTGCTTTTTCATAGCTACCTCACTTTGTAGGTACACAATAGTCAACACCTACCCTCATTGTCTACACATAACAGTAAGGTTTATTGCGACAACAGGAATAATTATGGCAGGTCCAGGTTTATGTTCACATATTTTTATTTAAGTTACCAGACAACTACGGGATCATTTTCAAGAGAAAAATACATATTCATCATCAGTTGTCATTAACATGTAAAGAAACCAGTTTATTTTTAGCTGACACTATCATATAGTTATGATTTTTATAATATATTGCATATCCAGGTTCGAGAAGCACTTATTTAAAAAAAAATTAGTCGAACCATCTTTTAGAACAACAACACTTAAAATTCCAAATACAGTAAGGGCAAGCCTAAGGGTATTTATATGGTAACAGGGTAGTTATACTTACTGTTAAGGGTCAGGAAATATTCTTAAAAATCAGCAAATGGAGTTTTCCACACCATAATTTCAACTTATTTCCTTCAATAACAGTTTTGTATATCACCAGGGAATCATTTTAATGCAGTTGTCAGCTTACTGAAACATCAAACATAGCTTTTAAATGTTATTGTAATACAAATATTGTAGTGGAGGACTAATATTATGTTAATTAGACAGAGTAAAACGAAAATCAAAGTAATTTTTTTTAAATACAGATTTTGCTTTGATCTCTTTCATTTATCAAAAAGAAATGTTTTTATGTTACTGAATAAAGAGTATAAAGAAGGAAATACAATCCACTAGGCGTCGGCATTATAAAGTAGAATGTTGAAAGTAAAGAAACTAATGCTAGCCATTTACAGATATGATCAGTCAGAAAAATAGATTTAATGATAGGTAAGTCAAATTGCGAACAATTATTTTCTGATTGGTGATATTCAAATGTATTTAACAGGGTCTCGATAGCAGTAACTTGTTTAAAGAAGAAACAAGAACATAACCTTACCTTGCTAGAAGGAATGATTCCCAACTTTGTATTTATTTCACTCGCACTGTCACACTGACACTGTCTGTACTTAGACACGTAAAATAAATAATTAAATAAGTACACTGGATCAGAAATACGGGCACTAAAGGTTCCTTGACCATTTAGATTGATGAAATAAGTAGAAGGAAATTCGTGGGATGATCTGTATTCCATTTTTCTTGGTCTTGTAGGTTCTTCGATAGATGGAAATCATTATGGACGCTCTCGGAGACTTTCTTTTTACCGTAGTATCTTTAAATTTAGCTCAGTGATATGATTTTGCCTTGATATTTGTTAAAGCATTTTTTTTGCAGGAAAAAATACAACTTTTAACGGAACTTAGGAGATTGACAGTTGGTAAAATTGCCATAGACAAAAATTTCATACAGCCAAATGTAGAAGTTGTAGGACATTCAGTCTAGAATAGCTTATGGTTTGGATCAATCAATAGATCGATTGTTTAGTTTTTCACATTGTTAAAATGCGTTTTATCATTCAAATCATTCTACATAAAAATAAAAACTTAAATGATAATATATAAGGGTTTTTGTTTCAATTTTTCATTATTCACGCAAATTATTGGAAACTTACTGAGTTCACTACAATTCATTCTATGGTAAACAAATGAATCCGACCAAATTACGTAGGCTATTTTGGTGTATTGTCAAAAATGTTAGAAAGTGTTTTTGAATTTCATCGCATTGCGAAAGCACGCGGAGGCCCGTTTGTAGAAACGAACTTACACGAACGATTTCGTCTGATATTAAGGATAAGTAATAAATAAATTGCCAATTTCATTTATGCAGTGAAAGATTAATTAGCATTGTTAATAAATCTTAAAAGTACATGTAGTTGTTTCTGTGGGAAAATCATTTATTTACATATATTTATATACTAGATTTACATTTAGGAAGTAAATAGATAACGATCGTAATGGTGGCGCTACTGTCACTAGGTGACAGAACGGGATAGTCTTACGTGTCTTTCAGTAGGGGTAGCAGCGAAAGCGCTGTTATTGTTTGTCCTTGTCACAGTCTCGTGCAGTTGCGTATGTTTTGTCTCTCACGGACGCACGCGTGTAGCACATCTATAGGGTCCTACTATTTAAGGCGGAAGATCATAGATATCGGAAGGTAATAGATAACAATCGTGATGGTGTCACGCTCTCTCAGACTCACAAAAACAATTATTGAAGAATTATAGTTAAGTTTATTCGTACATATTGCTATAGATAAAAGGATATATTCTAAAAACCAATAAAATAAAGTTCAATTCAGCGGGGTGCGCGGGGTTCAAGTTTTGTTATGAAAGACAGTTTTTTTACGCATACATTTTCGAGTTTGCCGCCTTTCCTACAGACAAACGTGGTTTGCCAAGTTTTTGTTTGCATCTTAGAATTTTAAGAAAAATACGTCTCTGAAACTTTGACAGTTCTTGGAATTTGTATACGCGGAGTAATTGTTGTTGTATTTTAAGAAATCGTAAAATGAGTCTGTAAATTAGTTTAATAATGGAATTCCTTATGTGAGACAAATAAGAATCATAGTGAGGTTTAGTGAAGTGCATATTAACGAACTGGAACCATGTTTCTGGTAAATTCGTGTTAAAATAAAATGTGTCGGAGTCGTAAACAAAATAACTTTGTTTTTGACGGAATATGTTATTAAGAAGTGATAATATAGAATGGACAATGTTTCGGACGAAAATAAATGTAGATGCTATCCCGGAGTAGGTTCAGAAAAAGTGCAAACGCGTATTCACGTGAAAATTGGGTTATTTTACGTGCATTTTGCGGCCGCAAGTAACGAGTGCATTTTGTAAACAAAACAAAATTATGTGTTTTCTTGTAGTAAATCTATGTTAAAATAGTGCAGTGAGTTAAGTCAGTGACGTGAAAAAGTGGTGGAAATAGTACTTATTATCAAGGAATGTGCATCTAACACGTAAGTAGAAAATTTTGTCGAACCTGGTACTTTATAGGTTATCTTAGTATAAAAAAAAAAATGTTATCGCTTGTTCACAGTATATACTGCATGTAGGATTTATATATAATCTTTCTAACGTTCCAAGGTTTTAATAAAATGCTCTTTTAATTTTTCTATCTACATGATTCTCGATTAATAGCGTTTGTCAAAGAATTTCGTGAAGTTTGGTTGTATTTATGTGTAGATAGATAGTTGCGTTCCTTTTTGAGCTTATAATAATGAAAAAAAGTTGTATTCAGTCATTATATGTGTAGGACGCTATAAAAATAAAAGAAATTCAAAAATGTGATTGTTAAATTTGTCAAATTTGTTAACACCCTGATAGTCTAACGGTCTCGACTGTGGGCTACAGTATGTGATTCAAATGTTAGAGGTCCGGGTTCGAATCCCGCATAGTGAAAGTGTTTTAATTTTTTATTTTTTTTGTTTGTGAATTGGTTTTAATAAATCAGACAATTTTGTAATTTTATTGCTCTAAATTTGATCATTCTATCTTTTTTTTATACAAGTTGTTTTGGATATTATGTAGTTTGATAATACAAACTGGAGATGGAGTTATGAATAAAAGTTTTACGGTCAGTAGTTTAAGACGTTTAAGAACATCTAGGTACCTACTTAGTTCCTAAGAGACCTAGATGTCTAACAGTATTATGATTCGAGTTTTGTGTTAGCTAAGTACCTATATTCCAATTGAGTGAGATAACGTACGTTTGAGGTCATCATCGGTTTCGACAACTGGTCCCAAGAATTGACGTAGACACTAGTTTGTGGTAGTTACAGTGTACAGTGAAATTTCGGGATAGCTTAATCACATTGCTTGCTGGTAACTGGATATTCGTGACAAGATGATTGTGCTGCCTATTTGTAGAAGATAGAAGAGGAATTCCTTAGCTACTAGTGTGATCAAGTAACAACAGTCGCGGCTACTTCCTACAATCGTTCTACGGACTGCGGACAATTTCAAGAAACAATATTTCGAATAGAAGAAAGAAGAGGAATTTAATGAACGTTCAATAGAAAAAAAATGTAATTTTAAAAACTTAACCATCATCATCATATCAACGTTTTATCGTTCGCTGCTGAGCATAGGCCTCTCTTCGAGTGCACCAATTTTAAAACTAAGTTATTATTATATTTTAATATGAGGTAGTTAAAATCAAATAAAATTAAGCCCAATGTTTTGTGAAGGGATAATATTGTTGTATGTTTGTAGGTAAATTTTTATTTGGTGTAATATAATTGTGACAGGTCGATGACCTTTAGGTTACTTAATGACGTTATTTGAGTATGTTTTGCAGCATATATGGTAGGTTGCTAATACTGCATCAGGCGACGGGGTCATTCGGCGCACACGTGACAGTGTACTGTCTACGCCAAGGTGAGAGCAGCTGGACTGATTTAGAGGGAAGCGGAGCGCGAGGCACGGGACATATTCATATTTATTCACAGGAGTGGATGGCGCCGTCTCACGAAGGCCTTCTGTACCAATGGGGTACCATAGGACAACATCATCATCATAAAATCATCATCATCATTATAAATGTCATAAGGAAGTGGTCAGAATTTTCACTCCAAATCAAAGTCTACTTTGATGCTTATTTATTCGGGAGTAATAGTATGTTTGCATTATTTTACGGGTCAATAGGTTAGTCATACAAAGGCAACATACAAGTAGAGTCAATACTTATGGGTTTTAAATTTATGAAACACGTTCCGGGTTTTAGTTCAGTTTTTTTTGTGGCTTATGTTCATTGAAACAAAGTTGCTTAGTATTAAGGGGATGACGTCAAAACGGCATGATAATTAACCGGTATATGATTATTGCGAAATAGTTTATTTTTTGGGCTCTTGGCAGAGCAATAATTAAACATTATATCAACTATCTGAGGTTGACAGTGGAATAGTTGAGCGCGTCTCAGAAATTTTTCATTATTTGAGTGTACAGTCAACAGTATTTTACGCTTGTTCTCTTCCTCGATTTCTCGTGAGTCATGACTGAGGGTCGCGACCATCTAAGGTCGGTATTTTGTTCACCCAAACCTATCATTCTACACAATGCCGTTCTGTTAGTAGGCGCTTGTGAAGATCCTTATTCCCTATCCTTATCTATTTTCGTTTAGTATCTCGCAATCTCGGGATCTCGCAAACGGCTCTAACGATTTCGGTGAGGTTTGCTATATTGGGATTTTCGGGGGCGAGGGCCGCGAGGGGGCGATCTGGCTGGGTCTTGTCGCTGGGGGGGCGCGTGTTTTTGACTTTTTGTAAGAGTTTTGTACGTTCGGTCTCCCAGATACTTAATCCTAATATTTGGTCAAAATAAATAGAGATAAATAAATAACAAATAAAATTAAAAATAATTCAACGGAAGTCCTGAAGTTAATATTTACGTTTTTTTTTAATCATCTAAGGCTAAAAATAATTAAAGGGTAGGCTGGGGATAGGTGCCAAGGGTTTTTTTTTTTTTACCATACAGGGATAAAATTAAAAGGTTAATAATGAATCAAAACGGGATAAGGGGTGATTTTATTTTGTTACTATTCTAAAAAAAAAATATACCTATATATTTTATTTTTTATTTTTGATTGCCTCTCAATAGTTTTGGCTGTCTGTTCAGATCGAAGCGGACCGGAGTATGAGGAAGGAAGTATGAAGACTTGAGTGTTCAAGCTTACAGTTATGAGTATGTTAGGATTTTTGTGTGAGATGTATATAAGACGATGGATGCCTAGTAGAGGAATGTACTTATGTGTTGTTAAGAATGGATCGGTACAGATAGACAAAGGCTAGAGGGTAATCAGACTAGATTTTTCGGAGTTTGCTGGGAAACAAAAGGTGGGGACGGGGAATACACAAATAGCCAGAAAATTTTTATCAGTAGGTTAGAATCCATTGGATTAAGACTCGTTCCAAGAGTATTATTTTGTGGCTATCACTCTACAAGGTAATAATACTCATACGAATTCTACACACCTTGTCTTGGCTGAGATATATCCGACATTCGACATATTTTCATGAGCTGTGAGCGTCTAGAAGGACGAGGCTCTACTTAAGAGTAAATTAAAATAATATTTTTTTGTTTTCATTACTATACGTAATTAGTTTTTATTACTTGATCAAATGGTTCTTAGGTTTAGGTCAAAATAATTTTGGTGTGCCATATTGAGGTACTTAATTGTGTCAATTTTAAGTTTGTTTAATAAAAAAAAAAAAAACACACCCAAACAAACTTAAAGGTCGGTATATTTTATTCAAGTATAAGACACGCACCAAGAAAACGTGGCTGAGGGTGATAGGGCAATGAAATTTAGTTTGAATTCTGACAATGGAGCTTGAAAGCTTCGTACTTATAAAAATTAAAGGTCTCTTCGTTTTGCTTGGGAGGTTTTTGCTGTCTCATCTTATGCTCTTCTACGGAAGTGCGCGGCGTAAAGGGTAGAGACAGGAGTAATACTCGGTGCACCGGGTTGAGCTGGCAAGGACGAGTTAACTATTAACTTATTAGATTCACAACCTAATATCTTTGGCGAAGCGAGGTTGCTGGGGAAAAAGTTGTCATGATTCATTGACAGAGTTCTGATGGCCTAATTTCGGAGCTGAGTCGCTAACAGTCATTTAGTATTGGAAAACACACCACATGTTTAAAAAGGGAGGGGAAATTATCCGACTAATCTAGGGGAAATTGAAGTTTTTTATAAATTCCTGAAGTAATTCATAAAACACTTAAATTGGGGGCGGCTGTGACTGGCCATATGCCTATTACGTAATATTAAGCTCATTTATCAATATAAAACTTACATTTTAGCGGTGAAGGAAAGCTTCCGGGAGCTTCGTTGCCGGTCGTGGGTTTACGTTCTTGATTTTCATTGAAAGATCTAAACGATGGTAACTCGAAGCACTTGATTTCATAGTCTAGTCTTTATCATATGTATTCACGATTAAATTAATTGCTAATTAACTTAGTAAAAACAAAATAATAACAAGAATTTGCTTAGGAAAACAAATATTGTAAGGTTGTTTACATTGACTTTGACAGGTATAGGCGCGGTGACGTTCTGATATCGTTTTAAACCGCAAAATTCAAAAAGCGTGAGGTAGATAAAAGGTTACAATGATTAAATAATTAACTTCTATTATATGTTTAATACATTATTATAAAAATAAACATGAAATACCTCAGTACGGACGCAATATTTGGAATCATAAAGGGAAAGATGTTAACTCAAACATACTTTTGGTTGCTTTAGTGTGCGTAGGTATCGTTGAAAAATAGCTTCATCAGCATTAATAGATTATGAACGTTAAAGTGTAGGACATAAGGCTTATGTAAACAAAATAGGATTTAAATATTTGAATTTCGAATACTGTCGCCAGTTTTATGATCGTATTGTTCGGGTATGGTTCCGTTGGGTTCGGCAGATTATGAGCCTTAATGAGTGGGACATATGACTTAGTAAACAAACAAGGATTTAAGATCTTTACTTCTAAGAGGATCATGTCGCTATTTTTATGACTGCATTGATAGCCTCCACCTTGCTAACATTAAACGATTATGAGTATTAATATGCAGGGAATAGGCACTTTCGAATAGTAAACAAACGGGGATATATGACTCTTCTTCTTGAAGCGTTGAAACGTTTGTCGCCATTTGGATATTATATAAGGCTGAGCGGGCCTTGCTTACGGACTTATTCATTCTCTAATCTTTGGCTAGCAATGTCCCTGGCTTTGGGCGTACATAACGCTGGTGGGTGAAGTTTCTCTGCTACTTTTTCTGTGTTTGGGTTTACCTGGAATTATCCTAGTAAATTTAAGCTTGGAGATTGTGTGTCTGTGCTTGATTGTACGAAGATAATATCTATCTTTGTGGAATTAAGTTAGGACTATGGCGGAGTTTCTTTGCTTTCTTGTGTGTGGGTTTTATCGTGAAGTTTTCTGTGGGTACTGTGTTTCTGGGTTCAGCTTTGGGGGTACAATACCGTTACAAAGCGTGGATTCAGAATGGCAGTGTTTAAGGGAATTTCATGGTTTTGTTTTATTTTGCGTGGGGTTCTTTTTGTAAAAGTAAACTTAGATATTCTCATACCTTCCTAAAGAGTCTTTTTGCTATTTTTAAAGCCAGATCATTGTTTGGACTGACAGTTTGTCCAGCTAAGCATTCACTCCGCCTAACGGTGTCAAAGGATTGGATGGTTAGGAGTCTTTTGCTCCAAGTGTGAGAGAGCTTGGCATTCCCTTTTATACTTGCACAAGGGATGAGCATCTCACTGGTCTCAAAGTCCAGCTGTTTAGATGGATGTGGGGACGTCACGTGTGCGTCATCCGGAGTAATCTGGGCCCACTGAAGTCGGCAGTAATTGAGGCTAAGTCCCCGCTTAAATATATTTATCTATTTCGGTGCATTGGTACGTGCTTGTGCTGGTTGCAGGGCGGGACTCTGTCGTGATTGATATCATATCTCACAGTTTAGGTCGTGGCAGAGTTTCTCTTGTGATTGGTGCGGGTGTGTGCTAAGGGTATCGAGCGATTATATACACGGAATAGGGCGGCCTACTTCCTACCTCTTAGCCCGCGGGCGTAGGAAGGGGGGTCAAAAACACCGGCCTGTAGGTTGCCTTATCGGTTTCGCCTGCCGAACGATTACAGCTTCTCGTAGGGACAACACTTGTGTATATTACAAAGCATTAGGTCAATGGTAAGAACGAACTATGCTTTGAATATACTAGATTAGGGCCTACGTTTAGGTATAGGGTAGAATCACACACTAAATATGGGGCTTCTGTTAGGTTGGTATATATTTCTCCTTTTAAGGACTTCATATATGGTATCATTATTTTAAGTCATGCGGTAAGGTGGTTAATCGTCAAAATCTCCTAATATTTTAATTTATCTGGGTAAAAAGGTAATATTTCAATTTTATCTATCACAATTCTGGTCTTCTGGAGTAGAAATGAAGTACTGGGTATTGTAATCAGGTTTCTAAGGTATTTACAAAACAAATTCTTTAATATCAAGCTGGGTTTAGGAACACAGACTTTTCTGAGATAGAAAATCGAAGAAAGGATTGTTTTAGGGACCCTTTGGCAGGCAGAAGTAATCCAGAGGATGTTTCGAGCTAAATATATCTACTGGTCTTGATATTCTTAGTCTTATAAAGTTTAATTTTTAACAAATAAACTTAGTACTTCGTTTATACCTCTAAAAAATCAGATTTACTGTTTATACTCTTAGTTCTGGGAAATGGGATGAAAGGATTCGTATCCTTAGCTTTTGAATGTAAAAAAGATTAGTAATTTTGATGACTGATGGATACTTTGACACTTCTTTTCATCATCATCTAGGTGCGCTTATCTTCCGAAGTGTTGGTAAAAGCCCGTCTGGCTAACAAGTTAGGGTAGGTGTTCCGACTAACCTTGTTGACTGGACTAGGAGCCCCCAATCCTGCATCGAACGTGTGAGTAGCATCTTCGCAAGAAGCTGGTAGTTAATTATAATCTTGAAAAGTTAGGGTGTAAATGGGCTTATCCCAGGAATGCTACTTATATGTTATCCCGGAGGCTTAATAGGTGTGGCAGGTTTTTACCAACAAATATTTTTTATATTTATATTATCAATTATCGTATATGCTGCATATCTTCAATATCATTCTTGTTTTGGTTCTTTTAATGACACTTACATTACGCCATAAGACTCGTAATATTTCCTATTCTTATAATTAAATAAAAAGGTTTCATTCTATTTCTTAGCTACGTCATAAATTATTTTAGTATATTAAATATTCTTTAATTAAAATCTAGGTAGGTAATAATATCTAAAAACCGAGTCCAAAATTTAGCTTTACTCATTAAAGAATCTAGGTTTCCGCGGTTCACTTCGAGGGGGTCCTAACTGCTAGCTAGACGATCACGACAAGGCCAAATTATAGGGGTAATTATTAAGGGGGGGTTTATTATATGTATTTATTAAGGGGGGGGGTTTATTATATGTATTTATTAAG
Organism: Cydia splendana; assembly: GCF_910591565.1. Classification (NCBI taxonomy): domain Eukaryota; kingdom Metazoa; phylum Arthropoda; class Insecta; order Lepidoptera; family Tortricidae; genus Cydia; species Cydia splendana. The sequence continues at coordinate 29,582,267 of NC_085960.1, read as the reverse complement.
GGGGTATTTATAGATATATATTTGGGGAGGGTTACAAGTTCTCAAATTTTCCTCTCCGTTCCGCCAAAGCGCGATCGGAAACGATTTATCTCATAATAAGAGGCCGGCAAGCTAAATAAAATTATTGGTCGGGACTGGACCTCCCAGAATAAACAAAATTGGCCGCTAAGCTTGTTGTTATGAAGGCGTCCGATTCATGTCGCCGACACACCATTGGCGACGGCTGTTATTGTCATGTGCCACTTTACATCCTCATACAAAAGGTTGTAACTACATTGAGACGCCTTTTTAAGGATGGCTCACGCTAGACCAGGGCTGGAGCGGAGCTTCCGGCGCTTCGTTTTCTATGGAAAGGACCACGTGATCGATCACCGATCAGCCGTCATAGAAAATGACATGTCGGCGCCTCGACCCGGACCCGGCCCGGTCTAGCATGAGTCATCCTTTATTCTACGGATCATCCAAGTGTCATCATAAGTGTCAAAACCCTAATAATTTGACTTGATCGAGAAGCCAATAACCGATGTTTTGCTTGCAGTCAGACATACTAAAATAAAATACATAGATCCTGTTTCAGCTAGTAAAACACGATAAATAAGTCTGGCCTTCATTTACACATATTTTTTGAGTATATATAAATAATAAATAAATAAATATTATAGGACATTCTTACACAGATTGACCAAGTCCCACGGTAAGCTCAAGAAGGCTTGTGTTGTGGGTACTCAGACAACTATATATATAATATATAAATACTTAAATACATAGAAAACGACCATGACCATGATATATAAATCAGATTATATTGAGAGAAGTTCAATATACATCGTTTAGTGAATAGATGGTGCGCAGGCGTCGAATTGGCGCGATCAGCGGCGCCGGCGCGGGTGGCTTTTCCAGGAACACCAAACACGTACTTCATCGAGGCGCCAAACACACTTAAGTAATTAAATGGTTCTTTATTCATTAATTTCATTATGTACCGTACGGGTATCAAAAATTTGTATTAGTCGTCTTTAGGCATTTTTCAGAGCGTTACAGAAAGGTTAACATTAATTTAAATGGCATTATAAAATAGAACCAAGACTTTTAATTGGTATTTTTGGGAAAATTTGACTATAATAAGAGCACTAGAATCAGGAATAGATGACAATCTTTATTATTTTCAACAGCTAAGCTAATCTCTGAGAGACAACTTTTTGGATTGTTTTGATTCCAAATGTGATTTAATCGGGTTGACACGTTAATTTTAATTTCGGAAAGAATATCTTAGTAACTAAGTAACTAAGGCTTAGTTCATCGCTGCTATGTTTGACATCACGCCGCCGTATGTACAGTCAGCAGGTGAAGTTCCTAAGCGGGCGAGGTGTTCAAAATTACCTAGACACGCTCTTATTCTCTTATCAATAAAGTCGCGTCAAGATCATTTTGAACACCTGGCCCGCTTAGCAACTTCTGCTGCTGCTGACTGTAAGTACTTACAAAAAAGATTGTCAAGCCATTTCCGTCAGTACCAAAAACTGGCAAATTAAAAAAAATATCACGAGGGGTTATTGTCCCATAGAAAATTTGATTTTCGCGCCTTTTTCTACTGACAAAGTTGTTTGACATTTACACCATTACAATGTCCGCAAAATAATTAATTGGTCAACATGCCATAAAAACCATTAAATCAATAAGTCTAAAACAAGACCACATTGCATATTTAAGATTCTTCGACAAGTGAATTAGACCTGTTCTTCCAACCATTGTACGTGGACCCTTTCCATCCTGCCTAGCTGGTCTAAATTGGATACACGGCCTCACTGGATGGTCTTGGCAACCGGCCAACTTACCTTGGCCCCGGTGACTGGGTGGGTGTCATATGTAGCTGGTGTCCGGTTAGGATGGGTGCGGACCGGATTCCAGGCTTTCTCCTCTGAATCATCTCGGAATGCGGACTTCTCAGGTTCTCACGGTTGTGATACTCGGTTGGATATACTGTTTTCAGGATCAAAGCTAGACAATTATGAAACGACCATAATCTTTATTACAAGCTTTTATTTCATAATAGGAGTCAATATTTTTTCTACTTTTTCTTGGCTTGTGACCATGGACAGTTTAAAAGTAAACTTGGATCATTTTTCAAATTTCATTGATACCTGTATAGAGTTAGACCAAGAAAAGTCTGCAACGATTTTGATAGCACACGCAGTGCAAGTTCATAGACGACGAAGTAACGCGGATTTGTTACTTATACTGACCATCGTGTCCAATGGATGGAAGCAGTTAGGTTAGTCACTGAATTATTGTACTTTTATTATGTATTCTCTCACGTGTTCTTCCGCCACATTACTGGACCCTGCAAAAAGCAACGTCTAGCATAAAAAACTTTCGTGATAAATTAGGCTATTTGTCAGCCTATGACTTGTTAATGTAATGACTGTATGACTAAACACGGCTGACCTCGGGTTTTCGACAGTCAGGCCTATTCGGATTTCGAGATAATCACAAGATCTTGAGACGATTTAGAGATCAACTAGATCTACATTAGATATCGACTAGATGTGACTTGGATATCTAAGTCATAACATTGTCGAAATCGTTCAAGAGGACCTCCAGAATCGCGGAAACGTCAAATTTGAACATATCTATCTTACAAATATCTTTAAATTATCCGTATCGTAACTTGTCGAAGTCTAGTAGAAATCTAATTCATTTTCCGAATCGAGCCGAGTGATGCTTTAGAATAATTTATTCATCAATTGTGCATTACAGGTAATGAATACAGGTGTCATAAACAAGTTTATCTACACACACATCATAAACTCTCTATGACGCCTTCAAAATCCGTAAATAATGGCCCACATTACGATAAACTGTTTTGTTACAGCAAATTTCTTATCTGTGAAAATGTGGTAATAGCTTCATTACTATATCAAAATCGATTTGGTAATGCATTCAAATTTCGAACACCTCTGAAAAAAAAAGCAATTTGATTTGACCCCTATTCTAATATCAGTCGAGAAGACGTTTTATTCGAAATCAAATGACAATTACATACAATATTGACAAAACCCGCATGTAAGTTGGTATCGGACGATATGGTAACCGACCCCGACTCTAGTTTGTCTCTGAATTTAAAAAAAACTACGGATGCGTGACATGCGTGAAAAAAGTTTTCTTTTGTCGCCATTTGACATACAGTTTATATTTTAATTAATTTGTAAGTAAAAAAATATTTGTTTTTGTTGTTTTTAAAGTAACTATAACAAAAGTTTCGTGTAAAATGTGCGATAAAGATATTTCGGTGACGCCAGCTCATATCCGCGAGTTCCGCCAGAGAGGAAAGTGCCCCAATGCCGGCTGTAATATGAGGTTAGTGAATATATCATAGAAAGTTTATAATATGTGTGTAGATAAAGCAGTGTATGTAACTGTACATAATTAGGCATTAAAACACTCGTGTGATACTATTATGAAACTCATTTCATTCGTTTCATAAACCCACACTCGTATTTTAATGCCTTTCATTATGTAGCAGTCACATAAACTACTATTGTTCTCTGTAATATTATGTCTTGCGACGTACAATGATCTTAGTTATCTAGCGCATGCAATATTACCTATTATTAGAAATGTCAATACATTTTATAATAATCAATAAATTGTAATTAATGGTTATAATAATTAATGAGTAATTTCTATAAGTCAATCATTAATTTGTGAAAGTGTCCATCATAAATTCATCTATATTGTAACAACATTTCTCTTTTAATCAATTTTTTAACCTAATCTCTCTTAATCCATTGATATAGAATAAGAACTGGATACCCAATCAGCCGCAAAAAATGGCCCCGCAAAAGTAACGTTAAAACAGATCACGCGTTACTTTTTCGTTTAGTCTTGTATGGACCGCTCAAATGTGAAGTTGTCAACAATGTCGTAAAAATATGCAAAAATAACAATGATAAAACAAGGAAAAAGCATGGAATGTATTTCTTTCGGTTAGTGCTTTGGATAGCATTACATAATTTATGTAATCTGGTGGTAATTTCATGGTTTTGAATAAATTATTTTGTTAGTACCAAAGAAGGGATGTGAAGGAACAAAAATCTAATGAGTCGATGTGAGGTTAATACTTTTTTATTTTTATATGGAATTCGTAACATATAATATTATGTTTAAATTCAAGATTTCCAAGAAAACCTATGCGACGTGCAGAGTGGACTGCTATTATAGCAAGAGATAGGGGTGATGCAGTTTTAAACAAAGGCAAAACGGCACTTGTGTGTTCAGCCCATTTCCTTGTTTCCGACATATACACGACCAGTAAGGTCATCGACTAACTGTAAATGCTAAACCTGTCTGAACACAGTGACAACCACAGGATTTTTTGATAAAGACCATAACCAATCAGTACCAGTAGCGACCTAAATGTCCCCGTGCACTATATTGCAAAGAACTAAAGCGCGAAGAGTATTATGTAGATCTAAAATACACAGTTATTTAATAAGTTGAATTTATTTCAAGGAAAATAGTATTTAAAGACGAATGCTTACTTATTAAAAATAAATTTGTTTTATGATAACTTACAAGGGTTGTTACCATGAATTAATTTTATTTGAACTCCCGATCAAATTAAATTTGTTTCATTTATTACTTTGATTTCTCTGTACAGTAATACCTATTAAAATGTACCAAAGGGACTCTATTCGTTCATTATTCTCGTTTGACGTTGTTTGACGTAAATACAATGGTGACGTTACGTTTAGTGCCATCGGACTTAAAAGTTTTAACAGTGTTGGTACTAATGTTTACAAATTTGACACTTAATGCTTACGACAGTAAGTTCTTTTCCGTACAAAATATTTATCTTGACTTAAAATTTACGTAAGCGTTTTTATCATCAATGCAAATTTTCCGCTAATGTCATTCTGACCCACATTTTGTTGACGTTTTTGTTCCGCTCTGTGTGTCTATTTCTAATATTAAGTCAGTGTCTTAATCTGATAAATTTGATAATTGTATTTTTCTCTACCTATACGGTTGGCAGCTTTTACAGCGGCGGTGTTCGGACTGCGTCTAACAGACTGCATATTACCTTTCTTCATTTCTGCTCAGTCGATTAACTGTCATCATCATTGTATCCACTTTTTGCCAACTTGTTGACAAACTGTCGTTTTTCCATATCATTGTTTGCTACGACCGCGGGTTCTCGCTGGTTTCCACTCTACTCGTACATTCCATTAGTTTTTTCTAGTTTAAATTATTGTTTTTTTAGGGGGCGCTTATTTGATATTTGGTACTCTTTTTACCCGACTACGGCAACGCAAAAGGAGGGTTATGATTTTGACCGGTATGTTTGTGGGTATGTATGTATGTATGTATGTATGTTCATCTGTTCCCTCATAACTTCTAAAGTACTCATTGAAATTTGACAAACGAGATGTCATTCGAATCGTCTTAATCGTCCGCTGGTTATAGGCTATATGACATCACAAAAAAATGAACACGGCGCCCTCTAGAGGTCATAAAGTCACGATTTCACGAACCAAAAAAATAAAAATAAGTAATGATGACGTGTTGTATATCATTTGAAAGAGCTCAATTAGCACATTTCAAATATAGCCCACAGGAGAGAAAAATATGCTGTTCGCGATAACACACTAGTTTTCTCTCCTGTGGGCAATAGTTAACAGCTTGTGGGCATGTAAGGAATGATTTTATCATAGTTCTCTAAATAAAAGGAGGACCTTTTCACGTGGATAAGGGTTAAATAAGAAAATTAACCTTTATAGCCCTTAACTCTTGTGTATGTCTACAGGAAAGACATAACACAGTGATCTGTTTGACCCATATACATGGTGTTTTTTAATGACCTGCAATATTTTATAACGTGAATAGGTATAGAAGTCCAGATCAGCAATTTTTTTTTCGAGATCGGGTTGGTCCCATGGTAAAAGTTGCCTTCATGCCAAAGGTTGTCGGGCGTAGCCCGATATATGCGACGATCTGCGTGCATTTCTGTACTGAGGACGCCCTCGCAAAAGTAATATAAAGTGACTTCAAATATTATTGTAAGTAACGAAATCCTGACCCCAAAATTAATTAAATAAAAAATAACTTAAAAAAGGACTTAACGGCCTACTGCACTCTGGGAAACCCTTAGAGCATTTAAGTAACTGGGGACGCCTTCGCTGTCATTTTCTGTACAAAACAGTCTGCCGATTTTTGCGGGGAGGGGCACGTCAAATGTATGCCTATTTCTACATGATTTGTATGTAACGTACAAATAGCCATGTCAGATAAACGTCAGTCCATAAAAAAGTTAAAGTAAAGTATGCTGTAAGGGGAAACCCCAAATGCAACTATTTCCAAGCCAATGCGTACGTAGAAACATTTGGTTGCCATGAGAGATGTCCAAATAAACTGATGCACAGTTTAGTCTTATGAATCATTGATGAATGACTAACCTGCGAAGTCAATGACAGAAGAGGATATTATGTAACTGTATTACGATGTTTTAAAGGGGTTACATAATAGTCTATCCTAGTGTAAGTAATAGACTTGTAATGACTTATTAAGGTCAACTGATTCATATGTATTTTGAAACGGACATTTTAAATCATATATTACACAGATTGCCTATGTAAATAGGTTGGTATGTATTCAAACTAGAGTCTGTGCGGAAAGAGAAGAGTTGTGGAATGTATGGGATTTCACGACTCTTATCTTTCCGCACAGACTAAATGCCATAATATATAACGACTTTTTAATTTTAACTAGCCACAATTATGCAGTGTTCAAATATAAGAAACAAATTAATATTGTGACAGTTTGCTACAATTGTGCAAATTTTATAGAACAAAGATTATAGAGTCTGCAGCGATTTTGATAGCCCACGCAGTGCATGTGTTATTTTAAACTTCAAACTTCTATGAAATTATGACGTATAAATAACACTTGCACTGCGTGGGCTATCACAATCACTGCAGACTTCTCTTGGTCTAACTATACTTGCTCCATACCCTTGTCCATAAATATGGTTTCTTTTTTGGATAATCTTTGAGATTTTTAGACAAGAGAGAAGTAGACAAATTGTTTGTAATTAATAATTACCTGTAGAGAAGCAAAGCAATAAGAACAAATTATTTTACAAATAAGTACCTAGGTATATCTTCGTCTAACATTCGTGTACGAAATCTAAAGTGTTACAGAGTGGTAATTGACACAGTTTGATAATTAGTTGCCCGATTATCTGACTGTAGTTAGGGGCATTTCATGACCTGTCACGTACAGTCACCTGCAATGTTATTGTTGCTCTTCGAAGGCCGTAAGTAAAAATATGTGACACGCTCTTAATTATCACTGTACAATAAGATCATGTCAGATATTTATGCGGCCTTCGAAGAGTAACATATTATTGCAGGTGACTGTACATACGAACGCATTTTATATTGTATGTATGCCATAGGATTTGGATTAGGTACCATGGATTAGGTAGTGTGCCATAATCATCGACTTTTGGAAAAATGGTTAAGCAATAACATTTTTCAAAAATCGATGATTATGGCACACTGAGAATTTTACACATCTTGAGAAAATTCGCGTTTGTACGTGACAAACGGTTTTATGGAATAATTCAGTAGGTACCTATATCACAGCAATGTCCGTTTTATAAGCCTGTCTATCAATGTTCCCTGGTACCACAATAATCTTTCGTTGTCAGAGGTTCTTGAGTGTCGAGAGCCGGGGCTAGAGTGGCTCTTGGTGGCTCGGAGGAGGCGCCCGGTGGGCGGGCCGCGTGGCCACAAGCCCCGCCTGGCGCCTGCCCCGCCTGCTTACCGTAAGATATGGCTTAAAAGATAAGACGGAGCGGGCAATTACAGGCCTATTCGGATTTCGAGATAATCACAAAATCTAGAGACGATTAGGGATCAACTAGATCAACATTAGATATCGACTAGATGTGACTTGGATATCTAAGTCATAACTTGTCGAAATCGTTCAAGAGGACCTCCAGAATCGCGGAAACGTCCAATTTGACATATCTATCTTATTTGCCATTCCTTCCACCGAAGCGGCGATAGAATTTTAAAAATATGTTTTTCATATGTTACCTAATAATATGACAATACATCCGCATTAACAATTTAATCATAGCACCTACGAGCCAGATGCATGAGGGAATGATGTCAAAATTTCGGCTTCTTTCTTCTAGTTTAGTTGGATAGTACGAGTAGTTGCAGACTGCAGAAAGTTCATACTGGTACCTATATGAAACAGGTTGATGGGTCAGAACCTGAACTTTTCTCTTAGGTTAATTCACCAAAAATAAAATATCTTCTTCTTCTTCCTAGCCTTATCCCATTTACTTAGGGTCGGCTCTCCTTATATGGCGTCGCCAGGAGCGTACCAAAAATAAAATATATCAAAAAAAATAATTACTTTGCCATTTGGTATTTTTTATTACATATACTTTAAAAATTATATCTTTGGAGTGGGAGCATAAGCGAAATGATACTGAGGTTACTGTAGATTCTGTAAGTGTAAAGCAACATCTCCAGCAACTCCTACTGAGTTCTGGGTTGACTGCTGAGTATTTATTTAGGTGAGGCCGCTATACCTACGTTACAGCCCAGCGGACCGCGCATGCCCAGGCTTTCCTCATGGACCGACTACGTATGCACAACTGGTTGTGCCATCAAAGATATGTATTCCTAATGGCACAACTACGCCCAACTGGCACAACTAAGCACAACTAATGTGCTCTCTAACCATTCTTTATAACACAACTACAGGCAAGACTCAAGAATAGGGGTTACTCGCGGATGGTCTAGAACGCAAAATGACTAGTGTAATATTTTGCCTATATCTACCCTTTATTAGTCTACATCGCGAACGGTCCAGAACGCAAAATGCCTACATCATTTTCGTCGTTTTATCTTTACGTTAGCGATGTCGACGGAGCCCCGCTATCGCGGGGCTCCTATTCTGTGCCGTTTGGCCTTCGGCCATTTGAAGATAACTAACGAACCTATAACCTACCCTATAGTGTTATAAAAAGTGGTCATTTTGCGTTCTAGATCGTCCGCGTCTATACCAAGAATAGTTGTGTATTTGGGAACTAAAATTAAATGACAGTAAACCAGTTGTGTCTCTGGGAAGGATTTAGAAAAAAAAATCCTTATGGCACAACTAGTCGTGCATACGTAGTTGGTCCATGAGGAAAGCCTGCGCATGCCAGCCCCCAAATTTTCATCTCATAAGTGTGAAATAGGAATATTGTTTACTCTTTTCGCGTACGTCTCCTAGAGTCAGACCAAGAAAAGTCTGCAGCGGATTTGATAGCCCACGCAGTGAACGTGTTATTTTAAACGTCAAACTTCATGACATTTTGACGTATAATATAACACTTACACTGCGTGGGCTATCCGCTGCAGACTTTTCTTGGTCCGACTCTAGCGACTTTAGTTAAGTAATTGTTCGTATGTTTAAGTAACTTCTCAGTTATAACTTACATAATTTTAACACAATTTAACCTTACCCGCTTTCTCTCGTGACTCGCGCCGCCGTTGCCAAATCCGTTCTAAACATTTTCTCGGAAGCGTCGGCCGCCATGTTTTTGTCTGTCTGCTTATCCACTTTAATAAAAACCCCAGCTCAATTATAGTATTTTTTTCGGTTCAGTCACGTATGTGATATATCGTCGATTAAACAGAATCCAGCAATTGAGCTGTTTGTAATTTATTTATAAGGGCATCGAGGTCTTTCGTCAGGTCAAATGAATCATAACCCGAATAAGTACGTTATTTAATTAAATTTGATGAACTTTTAAGTTCCCGAAAGAAATTTCGGGACCGGTGGATTTTTAAACTAATGAATCATATAAGTACTTCGTAATCTATAAAACTTTAAAAAATATTAGTGATGCTATAAAAATGGCTTCAGTGGCATGACTATAAGTAGGTATATTTAGATAGGTACTTACTTTTAAGTATTTGAGTAACACGAATAGTTTTGGTAAATTGAATCTGTTATAACTTATAACAAGAAGTTTGTAAAAAGAGTTTTTGGTCAGAATAGATTACCTACTTAAACAATTTCTTATCTTTTAAATTACAATTTTGAGTCATTTGATGAATGAAGACATACCTACATTTTCGACAAAGAAAACTTGGTGTTTTTGCATAGCGCCATTAATTCAATTCCAAAAGACCGTATCGCAACAAACAAAAGACAATCGCCGTGTCTACAGTTCGCGCCCCCGGGCCACAGATTACGTGACCTCTGTGCCCTGGGGCCGGGGCCGGGACCCCGACTGCGGAGCCCCGATATTGCCCCCGCATGCATAATGCATGCCGATGCGGTGCCATTCGGAGTTTATAAATCTGATCTAGATCATTGCGATTATCTACAGTCAAAGTACAGACCAGTTTACTCAATTTCTGCTTTTGAGCATGGCTGCGTTTTTTGCTCAAAAAAGACACAGATGTTTGGAGTTCAAATGGTATATTAAATATTGCTCATAGGTGCATAAAAAGAGTACATGACTGTAATGTCGAGGAGTAAGACTAGGTATCTATCTTATTCTTTAGAAACCTAGCTGTATATGTATTACTGGTATACATCTCATGGTGACTGGCGATCAGCGTCATATAAGTCCTTCGTCCTATAATAATAAAAGCGTGTTGTGCTGAATAATTATAGGTATTTGGTCACTTAGGCAATCATTATCTATTCGATATGGACTGTACTACCAATACCAATTAAATAAAAAAATAATCCAATGCCGGATATTCACCCATCTCTCCGCGGTTGGATTGATTACATAATTTGTGTTTTCCCTACACTTTCCATACTTGTGATGAAGATTGAGTAAGCCTCACCCCGGGAGGCCATCAAATAACGCGGGATTTCTGCACACCGGGACCCCGGGATCTACGGGATTAGCGGGATTACCACTACTTACCGCTGTCGCATGCATTATTCATTGCAACTTTATTTATTAAATGCGTCTAATACTTTATTTCTGTTTTTTTGGTTTGAATATTTAGTAAATACGGTGTAAATGTTTAATAACAATTTTAAAGGTTTTCGTAAGGTTTTCGTTAAGACATTTCGTCGTATCCATAACCGCGTTTTAAGCCTCATTAGCACACGAGTGGGCTTCTTTATCTGGCTTATGGGCGGGCGGGGGCGGCGCTTCCGTTTCCGTTTCCGTCACTTCGCGGCTTCCGGTCCCGCCGTGTGCACATCCGGTAGGAAAATTCATTTCTCATTTAACGGAATAACCATTTTTTAAAGGCAGTTTTTGTTTTCTAACGGTACTATAATAGAACTAAATTGTCATCAGTCTTTTCCAAATTTTAAGTCAAGAATATTGATGTAAAAACTTACATTTAATTTGCGTTAATATGTACTAAACCACCAAACATTTTGAGATTTTCCTTTTCATATTGTGTTTACTGTGGAATGGTTAATTGTTCTTGCAATCGTTAGTAAAGTGATTATGTGTGTATGTGTGAGTGAATTCAAAGACATTGTGTTACTTTGTGAATTTGTTACGGACTAAACAACATTGATCCACTCGTGTGATGATCGCACCATGCTGTGGCTTAGCGCTAGCGACCGCCGCTTACACCACCTGTACCATGGTAGGTCTCTCTGAAGGTGAAACATTACACTTTTTAGGGTTCCGTACCCAAAGGGTAAAAACGGGACTCTATTACTAAGACTCCGCTGTCCGTCTGTCCGTCTGTCCGTCTGTCCGTCCGTCCGTCCGTCCATCCGTCCGTCCGTCCGTCGTCCGTCTCGTAAGCTAAACAAACTTGATATGCCTATAAATGGATGCCTCTTTTCATCTCCTTTTACAGGGTTAAATTTTAATCACTAGCCATACGTCACACTGAACAACATTCATAAGGGGACCAATGCTGAAATCGTGATTTTCTTTTCAGTTTCATCCATTCCGGCTGATGTGATGCCGCGATGCCACTGATTTCTATGAAACAGAAATTTTTTTTTTGGTTATTTCGGCATTGGTCCTTAAAAGTTGTTCAGTATGACCTATAAACAGCCCGATTCGAACTTTAAGATACGTCAAATGTTACGACTAGTTACGATATGGATTAGATATGCTAGTGTAGTGGCTTTTCTTCAAACAAAAGCGTCACTTTTGACACTGACATATCTAATCCATATCGTATCTAGTCGTAATATTTGACGTATAATAGGGCCGAAGTTCGAATAATAGGGCCGAAAGTTGGCCGAAAGTCACTAGCATGGCTAGTGATTCCATTCTATATTATTTACAGTGAAACTTCCACTTGTTTTACATATAACATGATTTTGTTAACCTTTGTGGTGTGGTGATCAAAAACTGGGGGTTCAAACCTCGTTCGTGTTGTATAGAGTAGAAAAAATGGCTTTCGAAAAAAATGCAAAAAGATGAGTGATGCCTAAAAATTCGATCATTATACACAGACAAGAGTTTAACACAGGCGTCTGAATACTTAATAGTCCAGTTCAGGGATGTTGCGGATGCAGATTTATTGACATCCGCGGATGCGGATGCGGATATTTAAAGCCTCACATCCGCGGATGCGGATGAGGATGTCAAGATTTGGTACTTAAAAAACGTCATATATTACATTTTTAGCATTTTTTATTTAAAAACGAACCGTTTAGTATTTGAGCAAGATATATGTGCGTTTTATTTAATGAACAGTAACTTGGCCGACTTTTCGGGATCTAGACGATTTTGTTATATGTATATAATGACGAAATTACCCAGCACTTACGCCGGCGCCGCTGCTATAATACGTTCCTGTTACCGACTTGGTCGACATCCGCATCATGCGGATGCTCCGCATCGATTTTATGCGGATGCGGATGCAGATGCGGATGTTCCGCGGATGCGGATGCGGATGCGAATATTCGCAACATCCCTGGTCCAGTTCACAAGGTTTAATACAAGTTTTTGCGTGGCATGGGTAACAATAGTTGGTTAGGTAAACGTACTGGTGCTCGACGCGGTCCCAGTACATGTCATCTTGAAACTTAAGTCATTGTCAATAGAGGTGACAGCAAGGTGTCATCTACGGGGCATTAGCATGTCGAGCACTAGTACGTTTACATTACTCACTATATATGTTATTGTGTTAGATCCGTACGCGTCGCTGAGTTGTCGCGGCACCGGGTCCACTGCGGGCGGACAAGTGCAGCTCTGGCAGTTTCTCTTGGACGAGCTGGCGCAGGGCGCACCCGGAATCTGCTGGGAGGTGAGCTACATATAATGCATTATCTTTGTAAGGCCTGATGTACTCTTTAGGACGGCAAAATGTGGCATAGGGCACACGAATAAAATCACACCTTATTTCAGACACAAAAAAAAATGTATTAGGGTAATTCGCCAGTAACTGGCCGGTTTTAGTAACTGACCGCCCTAAACTAAAAAAGAATTCTATTCACCTATAAACAGAATTCATTTTAGTATAAGACGGCTAGTTATTGAAGGCTGGCCAGTTAGTGAAACCTTATATTAAAGTGAATTCTGTTTATAGGTGAACAAAATTCATTTGGTGGCCAGTTACTAAAACCGGCCTGTTACTAGCGAATTAACCTAATATTTAAGTAAACATTTTTAGAAACTAACGGCTCGATTCGGAAAATGAATTAAATTTCTACTAGACTTCAACAAGTTAGGATACGCATAATTCAAAGATATTTGTAAGATAGATATGTCAAATTTGACGTTTCCGCGATTCTGGAGGTCCTCTTGAACGATTTCGACAAGTTATGACTTAGATATCCAAGTCACATCTAGTCGATATCTAATGTAGATCTAGTTGATCTCTAAATCGTCTCAAGATCTTGTGATTATCTCGAAATCCGAATAGGCCTGTAGGTCATCAACTCATCACTTCATGTAGGTCATCATAGATATTTGAAAAGTCTATCAATGTGTTGGTTGTGTAGCCCTGCTACGACGTAGCAAAGGGCGCGTAGCTGGGCTACGTGCATGGTTGTTAGCATAATGTAATGCTAGTTAACGAAATTCGCATTTCATAAACGCAAAGTATGGTTTTCGATACGCTTTATCGAAACTGGATAGGTAATGCAGCGGAAAAAAATTGCGTTATAAATATTAGGTACTTAAGACGAAACAGGAGCTGGGTTTTAAATATTTTAGGTAAATATACCCGTCTCGCTAACGGAAGCGGCACCTAAAAGTAGTGCGATAAGGACAAGGCGAAAAATCCTGCGTAAAAATCTCAAAAATCGAGGTTTCGTACTCCTCTGTTTCCTCCTCCAAAACTTAACCAATCGTAACCAAATTTGGAAATCTAAATGATTATGAAATTATCTATGTCGGACCGTTTTGCTTTTTTGGCTAATTGATATCAGTTTTGAATGCCACGCCTCTCATTGCGGCATAGTCAATTAGGCCATTTTGGCCATTTTTGAAGGGCTCTAGCGCCTTAAAAAACAAAAACATCAAAAAAAGCAAAACGGTCCGACACAGATATTGACAATATTAATCTGTGTTGAAAAAATCATTGCTCTAGCTTCAAAAACCACGGAGGAAAACGAGGAGTACGTTTGTATGGAGAAATGACCACTCCTGTTGGCTCTTAAGTACTTAAATTAGCAAATTTTGTCTAGGCATCGACATAAAATATGTTAATTTTTTTTAAAGATGCTTGAAAAATATGTCAATAAAACTGTGGTTTAACATTAGTATTGTTATTGTATTGTCGTGCAGGGTTCTCCAACCGACGGCGAGTTCCGGCTGAGCGACCCGGACGAGGTGGCCCGCCGCTGGGGCCGGCGCAAGCAGAAGCCATCCATGAACTACGACAAGCTGTCGAGGGCTCTGCGCTACTACTACGACAAGAACATCATGAGCAAGGTGAGATTCAAGGCGTGTCCAGACGGGGACAATTTCTCGCCAATCGGATTAAATTGTCCGATCAAATCAGGCCGTGCGGACGCAAACGCTAATTTGGCTCGCCGAATTCAACCGCCGATTATGACCGATATTATCGATAAAATGGGGTGCGGACGCAAAATTACCAATTTGTGACGCTAGTATTCGCGTTTGGGGGCATTTCTTTAATTTAGAGCGCTCATTTAAAATTGGTGAAAGTGGCCAAATTGGCTTTTGCGTCCGCACCACCTGATTTAATTGGATAATTTAATCAGATTGACGAAAAATTGTTCTCGTCTGGACAGGCCTTCATACAACGATGGATGCGAAGAGAATCGACCTTATTTAACTTAATTATTTATGTACAGTCCAAAGTTTTAATTAAGGACCCATTTAGCACCTTGTCACAGTGACAATAGTATGAGGTCTCTAGCGACTTTTATATTGATTGTCAGTGTGAGAAGGTACGAAATGAGTCACAAATTAAAACTTTCGACCATACAAGTATACATGGGGCCCGATTTTTGAATTTCAACCGCTCGATTTCGTGTATTTCGTTCAAAATATCTCCACTACTAGGCATTTAAATTCTACTAAAAGAATTGAAAACTAGTGGTCAATACCACTTGATTCTCAATTTTTATCGCTCGTGTTTCAAAAATTAGCATTTCTCCGTTTTCCACCGATTTTCGAGTGCCGAAATCATTTTGATACTTTGCGTTTGATCTCAAGACGTCTTTAAATGAACAATAAGAATCCTAAATTAATTTGTTTCTTTATCACGTACCGTGTCAATAAAATACCCGAATGATTTCAAGCTCCTAAGTTTTTTTACTCTCAACATTTGTCTGGATTTTTTTAGGGTGTCTGTGAACTGAACGATCGAAAATAAACAAAAAGTTCCCGTCTTGTTGATAATTAATTAGCTTTTATGACGACTGCAGGTTTTAGCCGGTCCCTCCCAATTTTAAGCTCCGCCTCCGTACCTGGCTTAGTTTACAGAATGTGTTATGTCCCTCGAAGTTCCAAAGAACTTATGTCATTTCAGGTCATTTCAGCTTAGGACACTTATTACACCCTCCACTCCACTTGTAAATAATAGCGTCAAATAAAACGAATTCATTTGCATAAGTGAGTTAAAAGGAGCGCAGTTTGAAATGTAACGCGATCTCTTGGTGCGAGTATTTTTAAGTATTTCTTTATATGTTAATGGTGTTATTTTTTTTAATGTGATCCACACATAATTTGAATATTAAGTAAAAGATGCTAATAAATAAGACTAGAATAAGATAACCGAGTTATTCCGTAACAATACGAGTTCTTATTTGATCGGGCTGTTTTAAATCGTACCTACTAGAGTTAGACCAAGATAAGTCTGCAACGATATTGACAGCGCAGTGCAATTGTTATTTAAATACGTCATCATTTCATACTTGGTCTAACTCTATTATATTTCCAGTTTTATAATACACGTCACAATAGATAGTATTGACAAGAATTGCCTGTCGTAAATAATTAATAAATCCTGTACCTAGATATATTTAATTTGGTATGATAGTAAGACCCGAAGACGGACATTAGGCAGTGGCAGATTTTCCCTAAGGCCAAGTAGGCCCTAGGGCCTAGGGCGGAAAGATATTAGGGGCGGCAAATTGTGACAAAAAATTCGCTGATGATAACAATTTAAGAAATAACTCAAAATCTAGTCAATATGATGGGTGCTGAGAAAGGGGCGGCTACAGGGCCTGGGGCCTAAGGCGGTAAAGTCTGCAAATCAGCCACTGGATATAGGACAGTTATGTAGACGAAGTTGCGGGCAGAAGCTAGTATTCTATAAATCTGCATCTGAAGACAATTTCACCCCCTTGATCCTAATGGCATAGCAGCGATCGTCGCATTGTCACTGCTCCAGTTTGTAACTATTTTTAGGGTTCCGTAACTCAAAAGGAAAAAACGGAACCCTTATAGGATCACTCGTGCGTCTGTCTGTCCGTCCGTCTGTCACAGCCTATTTGCTCAAAAACTACTGGACCAATGAAGTTGAAATTTGGTACACATATGAAAGTCTGTGACCCAAAGACGGACATGTAATAAAAACAAATGAATTTTAAGCATAGGGGGCACTTTTAGGGGGAATATGAGAAAATTAAAAAATTAAGTTTTGCAAACCATATCGTGTTACATATTAAATGAAAGGGCTTATTTTGAGGATCTCAAATATATATTTTCTATAATTTTATATGAAATAGTTTAGAAGTTATTTAAGAAAATAGGCAAAAAATACGTCATAAAATTATTATGAGACGTAATCTTGCAGATATTGATCAACAAGCGCTCATTGCCGACTTAAGCAGTGTGTGTTGGAGGGACTTGTTAGATGCTGCAGCTGATGTTGACCAGAAGTTAGAGACTTTTAACAGCGTATTGCTTGCGGTTTTTGACAGGCATGCTCCTTTAAAACCCACACGTGTCAAACACTTTCCTGCCCCGTGGCTTACTTCAGACATTAGGGATCTAATGAAGAAAAGGAACAGAGCTCGTATAAGACTAAGACACGATCCCTCGGAACGTAATCACCGAACTTACACATCGCTTCGTAACCGCTGTAATAGGGCTTGCAGGGACGCTAGGCGCAAATACATACATCGTTCTATTGACGAATGTCCTCGCACTAAACTTTGGAGTTTTTTAAAATCACTTGGTGTTGGCAAGCCCAAACCCAATGCTATTGGGACTCTAGATCTTAACGCTCTTAATCAATATTTCAGTGCCTCCCCTGTTTGCCTTGATCCGACCGTCAAGCAAAGTTCTTTGGCCCTATTAGCCAATTCTCCACTCCCAGATATTTCTCTTTTTGATTTTGGTCCCATTACCTCGCAAGAAGTTATCTCAATTCTCAAGTCTATTAAAACTAAAGCCGTCGGTGATGATCATCTGAGCTTGGATATGCTTATGCTCGTGGCGGACTCAATTGCTCCTGTACTGTCGCATATAATAAATTTTTCTTTCTCCTCTGGTGTCTTTCCCTCATGCTGGAAAAACGCTCACATAATTCCACTTCCTAAAGTGTCTAATCCTTCCTCGTTTCCCCAATACCGACCTATTTCCATCTTACCAGTCCTTTCCAAGATAATTGAACACTTTGCTAATAGACGTCTCTCTTCTCATCTCAATAGACACAACCTTTTTAACCCTTTCCAATCTGGGTTCCGCCCCGGGCATAGCACCACCACTGCTCTTGTTAAAGTCACCGACGACATTCGCTTTAATATAGAAAATAAAAAGATCACCGTTTTGGTTCTCTTAGACTTTAGCAGCGCGTTCAATACAGTTGATTTCGACATTCTTCTAGCCTTTTTAAATCTTTTTAATGTTGCACCCACTTCATTGTCCTGGTTTCGCAGCTACCTCTTTGGGAGGCGTCAGAGGGTTCGAGTTGATGATAATCTTTCTGATTGGTGTGAACTTTCTTCTGGCGTCCCTCAGGGGGGTATTCTCTCTCCATTGCTTTTCTCCATTTTTATAAATAACATTACAAAGTCATTAAAATCATCTTACCACCTTTACGCAGACGATCTGCAAATTTATTCAGCTGCCAACCTTGATGATTTCGATTCCCTCGTAAACCAAATTAACGCCGATTTAGATTCCGTCCGTTTGTGGGCTTCATCTTTCGGTTTAAAAGTCAACGCCATGAAGTCGCAAGCGATCGTTTTGGGAAGTCCACATTACATCTCCATACTGTCTGAGCAGGTGGCACCTAGAATTCTCTTTGATGGTATACCAATTCCTTTCTCACCCACTGTCAAAATCTAGGGGTCACCATGGATCAGACACTTTCCTGGGCGCCTCATGTCACTGAATTGAGCAAAAAGCTGTTTGGATCTCTCCATTCTTTAAGGCGCCTTCAGAACTTTCTTCCACTTGATACCAAAGCCATGCTGGCTCGGTCCCTGTTACTGCCTTTACTCGACTACGGCGACGCTGTGAATCTGGACATGACAGAAGAACTCCTGAACAAGTTAGAGCGCTTACAGAATGTCTGTATAAGATTCATTTTCGGCCTACGGAAGTACGATCATGTGTCTTACTACCGTCAAAAACTCAATTGGCTTCCAATCCGCCGCCGTAGAGATCTTCACACTCTTTCTCTTCTCTTTAATGTTCTTTTTACACCTTCTTCTCCTTTATACCTCTCTCAAAAATTTCAATTTCTGGCTGAAGGCAGTGGCCACCGTCTGCGTTCGAGCGCGAATTTATCACTTGCCATCCCTCCTCACAAATCTCGAGGATACAACAAGTCCTTCGCAGTGCGTCCAGTGAAGCTGTGGAATGAGCTGCCTGTTACGCTCAGGCAGGCACAATCGGTTGCGTCGTTCAAGGAGAGGTTAAATAAACTATGGTTATCTGATGATCTGACTGATTAATTTGTCTATATTTCTATTGTATAGTTGCTTTATATCGTTCTAATTCTTTCCAATTTTTAGTGTATTTTCCCCATTCCTTTTTGTGTAATATATGTATGTTTATCCTATAAATTTGTATTTGTATCCTTTATCTTTCTGGTACCTTGTTGTACATTTTGCTGCATTTGTCACCCTCTTTTCACTTTCTCCTCTCATCTACTCAAAGGTTAACTGGAAGAGATCCCTCAAAGGGATAAGTTCGCCTTTGTACTTCTTACTAATTGTATGTTATTTTTAATATGTCTTTTTGTACAATAAAGAGTTTACTACTACTACTACTACTAAAAATAACCATTCCCCCCTCCCCCCTTAACTCCGATACTACTGGGTCTAAAATCTTGAAAAAAAATACACATAATAGTTCTTACCTCTAGATGACAGGAAAACCTATTAGAAATCTACAGTCAAGCGTGAGTCGGACTAAAGAAAAAAAACGCGATTGGGCTGTTTTAGGGACACAGCCGTAATGGTTTACGTGAAACGTGGTGTGGACAGCCTTTGCGAAGGCCGAAGGCCGAGCTACGCGTAGGGCCGAAGGCCCGAAGCGTCCCCCAGAGACTTTTTAAACGCACGGCCGAAGGCCGTGTTGCGGGAAGTTAGTGCTCAAACACAGAAAAAATATAGTACAAGTGTCTGAATGCGAAGGTCGAAGGCCCGAAGGCCCGGAGCCTCTGACATGTGCATGCTTCCTGCAAAGGAGATCGTCGATTTTGTTCTATCTTTTGCTAAGCGATTGGGCCCGAGACCTATAGATTACTGGAAAAACGTATAAGAAGTCTGCCATTAAGCGTGAACCGGACTTAAGAATAAGAATTGCGGATAAGCTCTATCAGGGCCACAACCGCAATTGTTTACGTGAAACGTGGTCTGGACAGCTAGTGCGAAGGTCGAAGGCCAAGCTCTGCGTTGGGCCGAAAGCCTGGAGTATCCGAGAGAGGTGCGCCTCCACGTAAGGTCTAAGGATGAGCTGTAGTGTAGGATGTTAGTGCTCAAACAGAACAAATAATAATAACAAATAATTGGTGTAAATACGAGTAGCTAAATGAGAAGGCTGTAGTGCCGTATATCAGAGGGTCTACCGCGAACACCGAAGTTCGCAAATTGCGGAGATTTCTCTTTTACTCCAATGAAACTGTAATTAGAGTGACAGAGAAATGCCAGCAATTTGCGAACTTCGATTTTCGCGGTTATAGCCCTGTTATCTTGAAATAACAGAGATACGCCTAACCAATGCAAAAAAATGTAGGCACTATCCTTAACACAATACTTGAACAAAATTTAATGCGTAACTATCCTTTGATAGCTCAGTTAAAAAACACGGAAAAGCCGGGGCGTGCCCCAAGCCAGCCGTGTGTGGAACAATTGAATGAACAGTTGAATGTACTTAAGAACTTCGCTTTGCTCACTCGTTCGAAAATGTGTGCAGTACGGAACCCTTGGGACGCGAGTTCGACTCGCACTTGACCGGTTTTTTTTCTTGCCGTCACATAGGTTTCATTTTTCTGCCTTCCCAATGGTTTTGTTCACCATGAAGAAAAAAATCTCATGCTTTAACCGTATATTTTCATTACTTAGGTTCACGGCAAGCGCTACGCCTACAAGTTCTGCTGGCGAGGGTTGGCAGCAGCATGCCAGGCGCAAACACCGGACGCGCCGTGGCCGTATCTGGCGCCACAGACGCCCCAGGCGCCATCCGCGCCGCACGCTTCACACGCGCAAGTGCCCCATCTACCGCCGCACTAGGCTGCAATACTTTGTTGATGTCTACTTGAATAATTGTGTTTATTGCACAAAAGTGAAAAAAGTACTTACGTGTGACATTCGCGTAGTGAATAATTCGTACAAACATGTTTTGTATCTTATTCGTACACCTACCTAAGTATATCTGTTGGTAGTGTCAGTGGTTGAAAACGGTTGTGACCCAGGTTAGTGAAAGCCTTTCAGAGGACTACCGTGAAAAACAAAGTTGCTCAAGAAAGAGGCAGATAGGTAATGAAATTTCTATTTTTGTTTTTCGCGGTAGCATCTGATCTTTCGATCCAGACATCAGTAGATGCTCATATTTATTGAATTCAACGAATTATAAAAAATATGTATGAATATAATAAACATTGTTAATAACAGTTTTGCCAATCGGAATTTGGAACACTTACCTAATTCTATTTGAAGAAAACTTAATTATTTTTTTGTGAGCAGCTCTCTTGCTTCTTGTAATTGTAAGACTAACTAACGCTAAATGCATGGGTACCGTTATCGGCCCCCAGGAAAACACCTATGTGTTGTCCTGGGGGCCTACCGCGAAAACCGAAATTTGCAAATTGCGGGGATCTTTCTCTTTTACTATCACAGTAAGTGACAGACAAAAATGCCCGCAATTGCCGAACTTCGATTTTCGCGATTATAGCCCTGTTTCATTTCTTTGTAGTGCCGTAATTCGGTGGAAATGTTACTATCAATTACCTATTACCTATTCTGTACAGTTAGGTATCTAATATTTGAATCCAGTCATTGTGTGTATTATGTTTTAACGGTAGTTATTCAATCGCAATGACATTGGGATACCGCGCGTGATAAATAAAACTTACAAATACCTATGTAGAGACGTAATACCTACTAAAAGTACTTAAGTATATCTCTCGCGTCGAATGATGGCCCCTATGGCAGTTTCTACAAGTCTTTTTTGGTTGACTTAATTAAAAAAATATTCAATGAACCATTTTTACAGTATATTTATGACTTAAATGTTCCATTTCTAAATAAATGAATGTGCTAAACTTCCAAAAAATGTCTACAAATTAATATTTTACGTGACTCCATAAAAAATATGGAGACGATTCGGCGAGAGAGGTACACAAAACCTATTGCAAAAATTAGAATTTATTTAAGAAAATAATGGCTATCAGACCTGTAGAGCTTGTAGAAGACCGTATGATAATAATTTCAAGTTTAATTTTTACAAGTATGTCTGTATATATGAATTGTCAATTATACTATCTACCTCACTAAAATGGCCTAATCCTAAATCCCAGTCCCGTCTAGCTCTAGTCGCGAGTTAGGCGATAATTTTCTTGTCAATGCATTTTTATTGTAATTAATCATTTATAATATAGGAGAACTAGCTTATAAAGTTAGCATAATATAAATAAAAGTAGATTATTGTTAGTACGATTTGCCTGCCCTAAAACAAAACTCAAATGTAGATATTTTTGAGGTTATGATTTTCTAGAGCGGTAAATATTTAGCGCATACTAGGTTTTGATTTAGGACATCGAATTATGTATGTTTTTTATAGCAATCTAGTTTATTTTTGCAACCTAATAAAAAGCTAATTTAGTTTTTATTTTGAAACCAGTGCTTGTAACAATTTTCAACGTTGTGAACTTATTCATCTTTACATAATTAATTTAACAAAATATAGTAAATTATTCAATGCATTTCTTGACGTCTAGCGTCACCTTTTGAGGAGTAGCAGTACTAAAAGTACTCGGCTGGTCTTGTATACTGGCGTTCAAAAGTGCATGGACATGTTTCAACCGTAGTATTAAGGCATTACGGACTACGGTTGACATTTTGAACGCCAATGTACATTACTTTTGATAAACATAGAACATTGTCATTGCATTGTGTACGGCGCCGTACAGCGACATCTACATCAGCTGTGCAATTTATCTGAGACTTTACACGTAATGTAAGTACAATCAATCATTTTTTTTATTATACCTAATTAAGATTTCTGAGCATGTTACCCGGGTTCTACAGTTGGTTTTCTTATGGTTGGTTTCTAGTATGGTAGGCTAAGCAGTAACTGGCCACTGTGAGTAATTGCACTAATTGGCCACCCTAAACTAAAAATTAATTCTATTCACACATTGAGGTTTCAATAACTGGCCAGCCTTCAAAAACTAGCCGCCTTATACTAAAATGAATTCTGTTTATAGGTGAATAGAATTCATTTTTAGTTTTGGGTGGCCAATTACTAACAGTGGCCAGTTACTGGCGAATTACCCTATATTGTAATAAAATAATTGTTTTTATTAGGTTTATAATTTGTTTTACATGTTAATTGTTCTTGCTACGAGTACTGCTGAGTGTTGATAGTGACTAAGTTAATTGTTTGTGTAGTATTTGAATTTGTATTTGTATTTTTGTATTTGTATTTTTGTATTTGTATTTTTTTTAGTTTTTGATTAGTACTGTAGTTCTGTATTGTATTGCCAAGACACCTGCGCATTTATTTTTCAATAATATTTACAAATTAAAATTATTAAGTTACCCTGTAATATCTGTCTCTATGTGACAGGCATATTTATTCACGTAATTGTTTCGATTGGTTTATTGTGTAACTATTGTCACTTTTCTAGGCCCCAGTATAGAATAGATAACTGAAATCAGTATCAATAGTTATTTGTACAACAAGAGATCAAAGTTTGATATTTCTTCGAGTGCTTATTTTGAGTCCCGTGCAAGCGAAAGATTCTATAATAGATTCACGAGCGTAGCGAGTGAATCTAATTTAGAATCTTGAGCGTAGTAAGGGATTCAAAAGCGCACGAGATGTAAATAACTTGATCTCGTGTAGTACACAAAATTTTTCACCCTAAGCAGTGAGAACATACCTAGAGGGACAGAGATAATAGAACCCAAGTATATCGAACTTGTATTAGACCCCGCATGTTGAAATGACATTTGACTATAAAGGTCACTTGAATGACATTTTGTCTCACTCAGTGAGCAAAGTGCGATTTTGCTCACTCATTTTGTCTTACTCAGTGAGCAAAATGCGATTTTGCTCACTGAGTGAGACAAAATGACTTAGTGAGCAAAATCGCATTTTGCTCACTGTTTTTAAGAAGCAAAGTACCCCTGTTCGAGCTGCTGAGGTGAAAAATGTATTCTGTACAATTATGTAGGTACCTACCTAATATTTGAATTCAGTCATTGCCGTCATTTGTTAACTCTGGTATAAGTAATACTTATTTTATTATATTTTCCGACAATTTAAAAAGTTATATCCAGTGTACATAATTATCGCAATAAAGTTCCTTACCAAATAACTACGTGTTTACAATGTTTACATCTAACCTTTTTGTTAACTAAATCGTGATAAAGATAAAGATAAAGATAAAAAATAGTTTATTCAAGTAGGCATATTACAATGCGCTTATGAACGTCAAATAAACCTTTACCGGCTCCAACCGTACACCTCTGCCCCGAGAAGATTTAAATCCCCCCTCAATTGGAGGAGGGTATCCCAATATGGGACCGGCAACAAACTCGGCGGGACACATCTTTTCAAAACATTATTACATCTTATAATTAACATGCATTACGAGTAATTAAGACAAATACAATTTAAATTACTATAGAATTCATGCAATTATACTCCGTGAGTACATAACTTTATACAAATACGTAGCTCTTTCAGAAAACATATCAAATTCTTACAAAAGGAAAAGGAAAGGTGGGTGTATTTATGGAGGGTAGAGGTAAGGAGAACAATCTATGTGTATCCGACAATCACGTCTAAGTTCATGTCTTGTCCTTGCTTGTGCTACCCTAGCGCCATCCACCGGAGAGATTTCGAACTATTATATCCTCCTAAGGGCCAAGATCCTACCTATAGTACCTAACTTATTCAGTTCAATGAAATTTAAATCACATTCGATCGGAACAGAGTTGCTTTTGCTTTGTTTCGTTCCGTTTTTAAACAACTTAAAATCAACTCTATTTCCTACACTAAAGGTTCAAATTCCTGTAGCAAAATTTTCATTTTTCATTTGTATGGCTGGGCCTTAGGAGGATATGTACAGCTGCCAGCTGGACACTTTATCAACAGTTATATCATAAGATATTGTTCTCCTTACCTCTAACCCATAGGTGTATTTTTAAAGATAATGGTGCGTAGGTACACTTATCCAATTCAAAGCTTTAGAATCGATTCTTATACCAACCGACGGAACTTATATTTTAAGGGAGGCAGCACACGGAGAGTTTTTGCAGCGATCCATAGCGCGATACTATGCATAATCGTGTTTAAGTGTGCGAGGGTAGGTATATGACATACTCGTATGCCCAGCGACAGTATCGCGACTGTAGCGATACTGTATCGCGGTGGTATCGCTGCACAAAGTTGCCGTGTGCTACCTCCTAACATAAACTTAAAATAATGTATACGATTAAAAATAGGAGCTTTAGTAAAAATACTGAAGGGTCTGATAGGAGCCGCGCCCGCGGCCTGCGGCCTTGCCGCGCCGGGCGGAAGCTGGGCGATAGCGCCCACGCGCCTGTGCGGGCACACGTCGACAACATTTTATTTTATAAGTACAGCAGAAGTATATTTTCAAAGTATGTACAATACAATACAAATATTCTTTTTTGCTCGCCGATATGAAAAAGAACGTGACAAACCAATTAAGCATATAACTTAAACTTTTGATAGACAGCAGGCGGTCTTATCGCTAAAGAGCGATCTCTTCCAGACAACCTTAGGGTAGTGGATACAGGGCAAAAAAAAACATGTGAGGACGATTACATATTATAGGTACCTTCCTAAGGTACTACCTAAAAATATGTAATTGGGATAAAAGGCAAAAATCTTCGTGATGGCCATTTCTTCCGTCGCAAGTATCTAGTACTTTTGTATTCTTATTTCCTGATTTTACGCCCCCTCTTTATTATGTGAATTTTAATTCGTTTGTGGTGAGCGTTCCGAGTAGTTCCGACTGAACATCTAGCGACCTTCATCAAGGAGGAGTTTTGGCCGAAGGGTGTCAAGTTTCGGCGGTTCCGCGGCCGACTCCCAGACACTGCGGGGTTGCGTAATACATTGCAACCATAGTGTGATTTAGTGTTTAGTTTTAAAATATATTTTTATATAATATGTATGCTAGTTTTTAAGGTATTTATGTATGGGCCATTAGTTGCCTGAAATAAAGATTTTCATTCATTCATTCATTCATTCATTAAACCGTTCCCAGCGGAGTAGACGAGACTTTATTTCTACTGAAATATGAAATCTGTTCATACTGAACAAATTTTACTATAAGATAGGACTGATAGCTGTTTTACTTACATTTTGTGATGAATGTGTTTTTCATACGTGTGAACGATCAAATATCGTTGGAAAATGCCAGATTACTGAAAATTCGGCCAGGATCCTTATTTACAACCATATAAAAGGTTAACAATAATTGTATATGATGACTTGATGACGGTTTTATTTTTAAAAAGATGCCAAAGGTTGTCGATGCCTGCGTGCGGTCGCAAGCTGGCACGGTCCGCAGTGCACAGTGCGGCCGGTTACAAGATGGTGTCGCGGCTCCTGTTGCTGCTGGCTGCCGTGCACGGTAATACCTGCATACAGTCGGATCAAGCTAACACTGCACCGACTTTGTCGAGACAAAGTGTGGAAGCGCCATGAAAAACGTCACATGATCATATAAATTTTACAATGCTGACACTTCACACTTCGTTATTGCAAAGGCTGTGCAGAGGTGACTTAGTCCGAGTCTGCTAACCCTGTAAGCCTTGGAACATTGCTTCTTGAAACGTACAGCCATAGCCCTTCGAAAACGCGGCGATTTCGTCAGTCCTGAAAAAAAACAAATTAATCGCAGGTGCATCGCAGGAAGTGCTGTGCTAAGACTGAAGGGAAAGTCCTTTTGACATTCTTGTGTTGTTTTCTTCTTAAACGTGACTCTGGGCCGGTTCATAGAAGTCTCGTGTGAAGTTGTGTTGTGTGTGCATCAGTGTTTGGACGCGACGTGGCAATTTGATAATACATAATTAAATCATAATTTAGATACATTTCCGGCCAAAAGTTATGCAAAAAGGCCTGCTTCTTTTCACACTAAAGTAAGGTTTTCTATGATACGAATACAGACAGAATACATTCTCGTTTTCCTGGCAAAAATTGAACATAGGTATAGGTACCACCTGTGTTCAATTTTACCTAGTAATGCTGATGAAAATCGATTAGACATGGTCAATTGACAAAAAAGTTCTATTTCGACTTAAAGTCGAGTGGTTGAGCACTCTTTGGGTTGAGCCCAGAGGCCATACTGCGAAAGATGAAAATCGATATTAGACAAACAGATAATAAAATATCGATTTTCGCGGTAAGCCCTCTCTCCTCTCTCTAGGCTCTAATTGTACATTGTTTAATACTTAATACACAGAACAAAAAAAAAAATCATTTATTCAGATGAAATAAACCCTATTATACAGATTTTTTTTCTTCTGCCAAACTGCAGGGCAGTTTGTTGGCAGAGGGAACTCCCTTAAAACATAGATGGGTAGACTTAGCTAATTGCCTAATTAATTGTTAACTTATATACATTAATAAAATATATTTTATTAATTAATAAAATTCTTATCACTTAACCAATGCGGAAATAACAACTATAATCTAGTTCGTCACGGGAGGCGTTTATCAGTGGAATTGGACTATATTTCTAAAAACATTATTAGTACAATTCATTTGTAATTTAAATAACAAAGTTAACTTTCCTATTGTGTTACCAAATTATTAACACATATATTATTTACTGCGAAAGATGAAAATCGATATTAAGGTGACTGACGAGCCTTCCAACAGTCCAAATAGCGTGGCTGCAATCCAAAATCAGTCCGTGAATGTCAAAAACGTACAATGTTTAATATTAGGATGCCGTCCATTTGGATGAATCCATTGTAACGGCATCCATTTGGAAGGCTCGTCAGTGGCCTGCTTTAGACAAACAGATAATAAAATATCGATTTTCGCGGTAAGCCCTCTCTCCTCTCTCTAGGCTCTAATTGTACATTGTTTTAATACTTAATACACAGAATAAAATTCTTATCACTTAACCAATGCGGAAATAACAACTATAATCTAGTTCGTCACGGGAGGCGTTTATCAGTGGAATTGGACTTTCAGTGAGCAGAGCGGCTGCAGCGTGCAACAACGTGTCGGCTGTGAGCGTCACCTTAGACACGCTGTTTGCCGAATATGCGCAGTACATGGCGCCTGCGACGCCTGCGGTCGTCCGGGCGGCGTTGGACGTCCGCCACGCCTCCGTGGACGAAGGGGCGGCTGTAGTGCGCCTGCTGGCAGATCTACGACTGGTTAGTACGACGGTGAAATCTACTGCAGTTGGCTCATCTTTTCGCAAGCTTGCCGACCCTGGTCTAACTGGACAAGCTACTACTATTATACGCAGTACATGGCGCCTGTGACGCCTGTGGCCGTCCGGGCGGCGTTGGACGTCCGTCATGCTTCCGTGGACGAAGGGGCGGCTATAGTGCGCCTGGTGGCAGACCTACGACTCGTTAGTACCACGTGTCTAACTGGACAAGCTGCTAGCTTGCGGAGTACATGGCGCCTGCTACGCCTATAACTGTCCGAGAGGCCTCGCGCGTCCACCATACCTTCGCACATGCAGAAAAATTGTACCCTTAGGTAACTTGATTGAAAACAAAGCCATTTGTACCAGATCTTCACAATAAAATACATCAAACTAAGCTTAGCAGAGCCGACTTATACAGAACAGATCATAATAATGTATGAACTACCTATTTCATAGAGTCGAGTCCATTGAAGAGCCGTAGGTTAAAAATGTGTAGGTTACATACGCGTAACATAATTTTTCAACTTTCCAGAGACTTCAGAAATAAATAAGCGGCACACTTTACCGAATCTTAATTATTTTACAGAGCTGGCAAGATCCGCGCCTAGCATGGAACGAGACCGACTTGGAGTGCAAGTCCGTCTTGGTGCCGGCCGAGCGTCTTTGGCGTCCAGACGTAGAACTGCTTAATGGAGCGGCGGGCGGGGGCGCTGACGGCTCGGTGCGCGCACGGCTGACTTCAGACTCTAAGGTAAGCCGCAACGTAATTTTTCACAAACCTGTCTTCACAGTATCTGGCCCTCAAACGAACACTTTAATAGCGCGGCGGGAGTGGACATAGTGTTCGGCTAACATCAAACTCTAAGTTACGCCAAGTAATTTTTCACATAAGTAGATTTTTCTTCTCACCTGTGGAGTCAATACTTGGAAAATTTTAATGGTGCAGCAGGCGCGGGCCTTTACCCAGCTCGGCGTCGGTGCGCACGTGGGTACCTAAGCTCAGACTTTAAGGGATCTACCTAGATATCCCTTGTAATTTCTCACAAAGTCTACGGCGTCTAGACGTGGAACTTCTTAAAGTTCTTAGTGGCTGGCGCGAACGGCGATGGGTGCATCATCAAACATTTGTGACAGCTTAAGACACATTTCTCTTTATTAATAACTTTTAAGTATATCGTACTATTAATACTATCATAGTATCCACTTTTTATGGCAATAATATTGCGAAGTCACTGTAGATCTGATCTGATCTTTTTGTTTTCGTGTCTAAAATACATCTACACGGTTACCCTATGACCCTACGACTACCTAAATTAGAGATGCCACGAATATTCGGCAACTATTCGGTATTCGGCCTATTCGGACACTTTGCCGAATATTCGGTATTCGGCCGAATGTAGCCTACTATTAATCTACTATGAGGAGGAGGCGCCACCGTCGCCGCTTAAGCTTCGGCTCCGCGATATTTATTCTCGTAAAATAGTTTATTTTACGTATTTTGGCTTAAAACCACCTCAGCCAAGAGAGGAGCCCGGGGTTTTAGAGGTGTGGTGTTATCTACGTGAAGCGTTCGACCAAAACATAATAAACGAGCAAAGGATTTTCCAGTGCTGAAGTGATAAAAAACAACGCATTCAATATATTGAATTGCTTTACAAGTGCTTTAAGTTAAGGATACAGGGAAGCTTTCGGTGTTCAGCTACGAAAAACAGTGCAAAAACGAGTGTTGTCGTGTAAAACAAACCAAACATTTAATACTTTGTGTATTGCAGTATTTGTGGTGCTTTATTTTTCTAAGTCGAGGGTGGACTTAAACTTAAGTTCGAATTAACGAGCTTCCTCGCAAAACAATCTGCTAGAGGCTCTTAAGTTCGTCACCCCCTGTAGTTACCCGATGGTGCAGGGGTCTCAAGCTTTCTTTTAGATTCACATTGCCCTGATGACCCGAGTTCGATCCCCGCCTGCGGCTTTTTGTATTTATTTCGCATGTGGTTGCAATACAATCTGTCTTTACATTACTGCACATGTACGCCATCTAGGCATTGGTGGTCGAATGAACAACCTGGACAACTGGACAATCACACTGGGCACTTTCCTGCGTCCTGCGCAGGAGTATACAGTGAGAGCGCCATCTGCAGTTTCGTATGGGCACTGCCTGGTGGGGTTGAACGGACAACGAAGACTCGCCCCAGAGTTTTGAACGGAGGGACTCGATTTCGTAATAGAGGGCGCCAAGGTCGCCGTTGGTGCAACTCATCTCATTAAATAAACTTTTTTTTTTGTGAATGGATTTTAACGATACTTTCTTATTGTGTGTTTGTATTTTTTTTTTTTTTTTATATATATATATACATGATATTGTAAATATAAATGTAATTGTAGTAATTTGTTTATGCAACATTGTAATAGGATTTACGTGTTTTTTTTAGAGTATATTTTTTTAGTAATTTTATTATTGGTAATTTATGTGATTTTAACTGTCGAGGGACGTACCTATATATTTTAAATATTTTATTTTAATTTAATGACAATTTAAAAAAATGATCCGCTGTAATAAGTAGGTACTACAGACTCGGAACTCTCGGAAGGTTGTAGAATTATTGTAATTTTTATTTTCATTATAATTATTTGCTAATTTTATTTCAAGACATTATTTTTGGAATTGTACTTCATACATATTGACATTGCAAGTTGTGCGCTTTTATTGATGAAACTTTTTTTTTTGTTTTTGTTATAGTGTGAATATTTTTGATTATTATGAATTCCCCGCCTAAGACGACGTGCCCTTACTGCCATAACTCGTCGCGATTATTCACATCGCGCGGCCTTAAGTCGCATATTAGGTGGATGCACCAAGGAGTTTCCAGTTCTGCGACGCTGCCCGTCAGCGGTACTGCCGTAATCTCTGATGCCGCACAACCGGTACCAAACGCGCAGTCACACAGTTGCAACCTGGATGAACTCGCGTCTTTTAAGGAATCGGTGCGTGTTCTTAGGCACATTCCGAGGGGGGCGAGGAGCGTTGCAGCTGATAAATTGTGCAAAATTATTCAGAGTTGCATTACCGTCAATGGAGTCGACGACTGGTATGCTCTGTTGTCTTTTGCGTATAGGGCCCTAAGGACTCCCGAAGCGGGTGGTACAAGCTCTCTTACGGCGAAGGTCAAGGCAAACGTGGAGGCCTTCTCATACTTATCGTCCGATGATGGGACGGCGGCTTCACGATCGCTGTCTCTCACTAGGATAATTGAGGCCAAGGTTCATGAGGGGGATTTAAGGGGAGCCGTCCGGTTACTTATGAGTGAGGACGCAATTGCTCCGTCAGGATCGGGTACTCTTGCAGCGCTGCAGTCCAAGCATCCTAGCCCTTCCCGTCCTCTATGTTTCCCGGCAGAACCGGACCAGGACTGTCCCACTTTGTCTATGAAGGTGGAGGACGTGGTTCTAGCGATCAACTCATTCCACAATGGATCGGCGGCGGGGCTTGATGGCATTCGTCCGGCTCACTTGAAAGAGCTCATATCTAGCTCGGCTGGGGACGGTGGGGTGCGCTTGTTGGAGGCTCTCACAAAACTGTGTAATTTCCTGTTGGGCGGCAAGTTAAATCCCCTGGTGTGCCCTTACTTATATGGGGCTACGCTATGTGCTCTCAAAAAGAAGGAGGGTGGAGTGAGGCCGATAGCTGTAGGGTGCACCCTTCGTCGCCTGGTGGCGAAACTTGGGTGCCGTGCAGTTAGAGGAGAGATGGCTTCCTACCTTCAGCCACATCAGGTAGGGTTCGGAACTCGATTGGGGTTGAACGGACAACGAAGACTCGCCCCAGAGTTTTGAACGGAGGGACTCGATTTCGTAATAGAGGGCGCCAAGGTCGCCGTTGGTGCAACTCATCTCATTAAATAAACTTTTTTTTTTGTGAATGGATTTTAACGATACTTTCTTATTGTGTGTTTGTTTTTTTTTTTTTTTTTTTATATATATACATGATATTGTAAATATAAATGTAATTGTAGTAATTTGTTTATGCAACATTGTAATAGGATTTACGTGTTTTTTTTAGAGTATATTTTTTTAGTAATTTTATTATTGGTAATTTATGTGATTTTAACTGTCGAGGGACGTACCTATATATTTTAAATATTTTATTTTAATTTAATGACAATTTAAAAAAATGATCCGCTGTAATAAGTAGGTATTACAGACTCGGAACTCTCGGAAGGTTGTAGAATTATTGTAATTTTTATTTTCATTATAATTATTTGCTAATTTTATTTCAAGACATTATTTTTGGAATTGTACTTCATACATATTGACATTGCAAGTTGTGCGCTTTTATTGATGAAACTTTTTTTTTTGTTTTTGTTATAGTGTGAATATTTTTGATTATTATGAATTCCCCGCCTAAGACGACGTGCCCTTACTGCCATAACTCGTCGCGATTATTCACATCGCGCGGCCTTAAGTCGCATATTAGGTGGATGCACCAAGGAGTTTCCAGTTCTGCGACGCTGCCCGTCAGCGGTACTGCCGTAATCTCTGATGCCGCACAACCGGTACCAAACGCGCAGTCACACAGTTGCAACCTGGATGAACTCGCGTCTTTTAAGGAATCGGTGCGTGTTCTTAGGCACATTCCGAGGGGGGCGAGGAGCGTTGCAGCTGATAAATTGTGCAAAATTATTCAGAGTTGCATTACCGTCAATGGAGTCGACGACTGGTATGCTCTGTTGTCTTTTGCGTATAGGGCCCTAAGGACTCCCGAAGCGGGTGGTACAAGCTCTCTTACGGCGAAGGTCAAGGCAAACGTGGAGGCCTTCTCATACTTATCGTCCGATGATGGGACGGCGGCTTCACGATCGCTGTCTCTCACTAGGATAATTGAGGCCAAGGTTCATGAGGGGGATTTAAGGGGAGCCGTCCGGTTACTTATGAGTGAGGACGCAATTGCTCCGTCAGGATCGGGTACTCTTGCAGCGCTGCAGTCCAAGCATCCTAGCCCTTCCCGTCCTCTATGTTTCCCGGCAGAACCGGACCAGGACTGTCCCACTTTGTCTATGAAGGTGGAGGACGTGGTTCTAGCGATCAACTCATTCCACAATGGATCGGCGGCGGGGCTTGATGGCATTCGTCCGGCTCACTTGAAAGAGCTCATATCTAGCTCGGCTGGGGACGGTGGGGTGCGCTTGTTGGAGGCTCTCACAAAACTGTGTAATTTCCTGTTGGGCGGCAAGTTAAATCCCCTGGTGTGCCCTTACTTATATGGGGCTACGCTATGTGCTCTCAAAAAGAAGGAGGGTGGAGTGAGGCCGATAGCTGTAGGGTGCACCCTTCGTCGCCTGGTGGCGAAACTTGGGTGCCGTGCAGTTAGAGGAGAGATGGCTTCCTACCTTCAGCCACATCAGGTAGGGTTCGGAACTCGATTGGGGTGTGAGGCGGCAATACATGCCGTTCGAGCTTTTGCATTGGACCCAGCAAATTCAGGCTGCGTGATTGTCAAACTGGATGTGAAAAACGCGTTCAACTCCCTGGAGCGAGACGTTTTGCTAAATGAGGTCAGTAAAAATATTCCAACGCTCTTCCCTTTCCTTCACCAGGTGTATCAACTTCCTTCCAATCTCTTTCATGGTTCTGACCGTATCCTTTCTCAGGTAGGTGCCCAACAGGGGGATCCTCTCGGTCCGCTTACCTTCAGCCTGGCAATTCACAAAGTCATCACCGAGCTCAAATCTCCCCTTAATATCTGGTACCTGGACGACGGCACAATTGGAGGAAAACCGGATGAGGTGGAGCAAGACTTACTTATCCTTTTGCCGCGTCTAAGGGATTTGGGGCTGGAGGTGAATACCTCTAAATGTGAGTTCTTCCCCTGTGGGCCAGAGTCTTCTTGTCTTTTCCCTCGTTTCTCTTCTTTACTTCCTGGCCTCAGGCAGCTAGACACCAACTCTTTTTATTTATTGGGGGCTCCGATATTTCCGTCCGCAGTTCCTGAAGCGCTACGGGTGAGCAGAGATCTTCTTCAGCTCGCTAGCGAGCGTCTCAAAGAAATAAGTCCGCATATAGCTTTGGTCCTAATGCAAAAGTGCTTTGCCGTCCCGAAAATGACGTACCTGCTACGTACATCCCCAGTTTGGCAGTTCCCGGACGAAATAACTTCCTTCGACGACACCATTAAAGCCACGTTCGAGGCGGTTGTCAACGTCTCTCTCAGCGATGACCAATGGAGGCAGGCGGCTTTGCCGGTCCGGCATGGGGGCATAGGTGTGCGACGTATCCAGGACGTTAGTCTGCCGGCCTTCTTGGCGTCGGCCCATGGGGTGGCGGACCTTGTTGCTGATATTTTATCCTTGAACGGCGACAGGGCGAGCATACCTTTCGTGGCCGACGCGCTGAGGGAGTGGTTGGCTCTCAATCCTGGAGCAAACGTGCCGGAAAACCCGAAGGTTCAGCGGGCGTGGGATGACGTGGGGTGTAAGGACACGCTGAACGGACTTATTGGGAATGCTGTGGGCACGGATCACGCAAGACTTCTGGCTGTATCGCAGTCAGAATCCGGGGCATGGTTGCATGCGCTGCCTTCTCCACAATTAGGCACCCTGCTGGATAGTGACTCATTGCGGGTGTCCGTTGCTCTCCGCCTGGGCTGCAAGGTATGTGAACCACATATATGCATTTGCGGTACCATGGTGGGGGCCGACGGCCACCACGCTCTGAGTTGCCGGCGTTATGCTGGCAGGCACCCGCGTCACCATGCCCTCAACGATATAGTTCAGAGGGCTCTCAGGTCGGCGGGCATTCCGTCGGTACTCGAGCCTCCAGGCCTTAGTCGCACGGATGGCAAAAGGCCTGATGGGCTAACGCTCGTACCGTGGGAGAGAGGGCGGTGCTTGGTGTGGGACGCTACGTGTGTCAGCACCTTCGCCGCCTCGCATATCAGTCGCACGGTGCGCGCGGCTGGAGCGGCGGCCGAGTCTCAGGCTGCAGTGAAGCGGCAGAAGTATGCCCCCCTGGGAGCAGGTTACATTTTTGTCCCTTTCGCGGTAGAAACGGCGGGCTGCTGGGGGGCGGACGCGAAAAACATGGTGCGCGACATAGGCCGTCGACTTAGGCAGAAGGGGGAGGACCCCCGCTCCGAGTCGTTTCTGGTGCAAAGGCTATCCATAGCCATTCAGCGCGGCAATGCCGCGAGTATTATGGGCACTTTTGCACCGGAAGCGTCTAGGAGCGGCAGCAATGTTTAGTTAGTAACTTGTGTGTGTTTAGTTTGTAAGTATGACTAACTGTATGTATGTTTTGATAGTTACCAATAAAAAGTATCTACTATTAATCTGTTGCACCTAGGTACCTAATAAGAAAAATTACACACAAAAATAACCAAAACCTAGGAATATTTAATTTTTAAAATGTATGCTTGGACTGTAGTTAAATACGAAGGCACGTTTTTGAGCATTTGTCTATTACAAAACATTTTATTTTTATCATTTTTGTCGTGGGTCTGATTTGATTGACTCTAACTACATTCATTAATTCTGTTCAACATAGAAATATATCT
This sequence comes from Cydia splendana, assembly GCF_910591565.1. NCBI lineage: Eukaryota > Metazoa > Arthropoda > Insecta > Lepidoptera > Tortricidae > Cydia > Cydia splendana. Next base: position 29,546,234 of record NC_085960.1, on the reverse strand, counting down.
TAGCAAACGTTGTGCTTTGTTGGCGAACAGTTTTCATAATAATTGTGACTCAAAATGTTCACATGTCATACCGAATATTCGGCCGAGAGAGGGGCCGAATATTCGGTATTCGGCCAAATTCACTATTCGGGGCATCTCTAACCTAAATAATGTTTTTTATTTTCCTTTCAGGTGCTATGGATTCAGCGTCTCAACGTGGCTGTACCGCTAGCAATTGATTTGACAGATTGGCCGAGAGACCGGCAATCCGCTGTTTTCACTTTCGGCTCAAGAGAACATACGGCGGAAGAAATTGCTTTGGGCATCGATGATTTTAGGGTAAAAAAAAAACATTTCAGGTCACATTTTCCAATCTCCCCATTTCGACAGTAAAAGTACTTAGGGCTTGTGCACAAATCACGCGAGGTTCGATAGGGTAGGGGGGCGAAAAAATCACGATAGATCACGTGGGGGGAGGAGGGTATAAGGAAACGTCACGTGTATTTTTCTACAGTGAACGAAACTAAGAAAAAAAAACTACCACATTAGTAGATACTTTTTCTCGGTTTCGTTAAACATAAATCTTCACTCTGCACTTCAAAATAGCGAGTCTATTTAACGAAAACAGAAAAATAAACAAGATTTTCTATATAAAATACTATTTATCTTAAAATTAGGTCGAATGAAAAATTTTTAAAAAAATACACGTGAGGTTGTGTGGGGGGAGGGGCGTTAGCCAAAAACCTCACCAAATATCACCAGGGGGGAGGGGGGTCAAAAAGTAGCCGAAAACACCTCGCGTGATTTGTGCACAACCTCTTAGCAGAACACATATTGTAAAACAGAAACACACAGAGAATGTATAGACATCAGAAGACTCCATTTTTGTTTGGGCATACCTACTTAATCTCATTTGTTCCCTGGTTCTACAAATACTTCATTATTTAACTCTGTATATAAATACGTATAAACTTTCAGTACGCAACAGTGTGGGAGTCTGGTACTTGGATGATTGAGTCTGTGGTCGGCGAAAAGGCCGCCCTGGGCTCGAAGCCCGTGGTGTCCTGGAACGTGGTTCTACGACGGCGCGCGGCGGCCCACGCTCTGGCCAGCGGGGCCGTGCTGATGGCGGCTGCTATGGTGCTGCTTACGGCCGTGGTTCTGCCGCCGCATCAGAGACATTCGCTGTGTGCCTGCGCTGCTTTTACTGCTGCGCTTTGGTAAGCACAACCAGTGCAATTCCCTAAATGACCAAAACTATAGGTGCAAGGTGATTTACTTTTTGTGCGAACCTGGAAATTTTCGAGCATAGCATGAGTCATCAATAGCATAACTCGATATACTATCGTCGAAAAATAATCCTTTGAGCCTAAAATATTCCATAGAAAACATACTCTTTTGTTGTAGGTACACGTACAGTCAAAATAACTATTAATAGCTTAGAACCCCTGCATATAAATAAGTACATAATATGTACACACGCACTTACCTACATGCTCTTAATGGGTCAAACAGATCACTGTGTTATGTCTTTCCTGTAGACATACACAAGAGTTAAGGGCTATAAAGGTTAATTTTCTTATTTAACCCTTATCCACGTGAAAATGTCCTCCTTTTATTTAAAGAACTATGATAAAATCATTACTTACATGCCCACAAGCTGTTAACTATTGCCCACAGGAGAGAAAACTAGTGTGTTATCGCGAACAGCACATTTTTCTCTCCTGTGGGCAATAGTCAACAGCTTGTGGGCATGTAAGCAATGATTTTATCATAGTTCTCTAAAGAAAAGGAGGACCTTTTCACGTGGATAAGGGTTAAATAAGAAAATTAACCTTTATAGCCCTTAACTCTTGTGTATGTCTACAGGAAAGACATAACACAGTGATCTGTTTGACCGTAATACATGATTTCACTGACGTCATTACAGGTTGACCTCAGCGCTGCTACGTCTCCCAGGCTCATCCACATGTCCGCGCACGTTGTCGTGCATGGCCGGCGTGCTCGGCGCGGCTGGCGCTTGCTGCGCTGTCGCCGTAATGCTGGCGCGCCTAGCGCGGGTGCAGCGCCCGCCGCCACCGCAGCTGCGCGCATTGCTGAGCAAAGCGCCCTCGTGGGCCGTCGCCACTTCACCGCAGGTACGTTATAAAGCCCGTTCAACACTCGTTCGCGCACGAGTGTGGAACGGGCTTAACATGTACATTTCTCAAGCCTCATTAGGGCTGGCGTGTTGATGCGCACTTTCGCCTAGCGCCGGCGTGGGCCGTTGCCATTTCACCGCAAGTAAATTGCGTACCTACGCAATTTACTTAATTAATAAACCTGTACTTGTACTACCAATGTATCTCTTAAACTTCGGTTCTCTGTCGTGCATGTTCGTGATGGCGGTCGTTCTTGGTGGAGTTGGTGCAATTGTGTCATTAAAAAAGTATTGAAGCACTTGCAGACTGTTCTGTGGCTGTTCCCGGCGGCTCCAGCACACAAGGGACATTGGCTGACACCAATTCCCTTCGGATAATGATATTTAAAGCGTGGTGCCGTGGGAACCTCCCCGCGCACCGGCAACAGCTCAAGGCATGGTGCCCGTTGCTCTCCACCATAGACCCGCATTATATTATAAGTAAATAAATGAACAAGAAAAAATAAAACACCTTAATTCATCTGTATACAGGAGAGCGACAGCACTTCCGCGTCCTGGGCGGCAGCAGCACAGCTCCTCGACAACGTGCTGCGCGCTGCGCTCGCGCTGACGCTACTAGTTCTTGTTTGCGTTGCGCTATAGCACAGCCACAACGACACCATGCATGTCAATTGACGATACCCCTCCTATTTTCTCCCAACAGTTATAGGCTATGGACGCCCGTTTCCATTCCAACTTTCTTTGTGAAACTTGACAATATAGGTTTGGTGGATTGCCTCGGATCTCAATAGAATTGTGAAACATTTTAATACTCCATTCTGAATTTAATTAAATGAAAACTGGCAGGAATACCAAATCTTGGTAAAAAGCAAAAAATATTTAAAATATAAAAATTAAATAGTTCTCGTCTGTTATTAGACCTAATTTTAATTTAGTAAAAGAATCAATAAACGAATGGTAAAAACACCTACCTATGTGTATTTCTTTTTTATTGCCATTGTAGATATAGACTAAGTAATATACCTACTTTATTTATACTTATCTCATATTTTGGGAAAATCTTTATACTCTACTTATTGCAGAAACTTTTCAAAAAGGTTTTATTTAAATTAAAATCACATGTAATTTATTTTCAGGTATAACAGACTATAGACCTTAGATGTACCTTACACCTACATTCGACGTGAAACGTATTAGTTTCCTGACTACTCCACGTAGGGCGTTAGGTGCCGCGGACGTCCACAGCACTTAAAACGGGCCATGCTGCGCTCGAAGACCAGGAACAGTACAGAAGCTGCCATCCCAGCAGCCAGCACCTGCCGTCAAAATACATAGGAATGTTCTAATCAGTGTTATCCCATGTTTGAGAAGGAAATAGACACTGGAGGGTCTGGAGGGTAAACTAAATCTCATTCCAATAGACCGTTATCAACTTTAAAGAGTAAGTACAACTATTTTCAAGCAATTGAAGTCTTACTCCACTGTGATACAGTGAGCAATCAGCATGAATAGTAGCGGATGAATCAACGCGCCTAAGACATCTGCCACCCTGGAATACTTTTCCAAATAGGTAGCTATCTCTACAGTTCGCCTTTAAAAGTATCTATCACAGTTTATACATTATAGACACATTCCTTTTTGTTAAGTTTAGAGCTAGGTAGACTTTTGACGCGTAGTCTGATCTGCTACTTTTGCTGACTGTACACAGTAACCTACATGCAGAGCAGGCAAGATGTCAATGATGCCGACGCTCACGAAGCCGCCCGAGTTGGCGTCGCAGCGCGGCTTGCTCGCCAGCAAAATGCGTCGCGTGCGGTCCATCAGACCCGTCTCGCGCTGCCATCGCAACCTGTCAGCAAGTTTTCATCACGTATTTATGGCTGACTTAAACGTAACTCGACTCGTATTCAGCAAAATGGCGAAGCGTAAACGGCAAAACCTGAACCTTTAAAACTGAACTTAAGGTCGTACAATATCAATAACGCAATCGCTCGTGCACTGCTCGCGCTCGGTATTCATTCAAACGCGTACGCCGAATCTGGACAATACTTAACAAAAACCCATACCTGGTGGCGAAGAGTTCCTTATAGCCGGAATGTTTCCGTATGGGCACGGCCACCATGGGTAACTTGAAGGCCTGAATCTGCTTGAGCCCGCACTTTTCGCGTTCTGTGAAAGTTTTGCTGATGATAGCGTAGCCGGATGGCTCTTCCACCTGCACCCAAACAGAAGAAAGTTCGTGTAAGTAAGTACTTCAATAAAAATTATATTGAAGTGTAAGTAAACTTGAATATATTTTTTATTGAAGCGCTCTAATAATAACTGACCTTTGTTCTGTCGTTTCACGAATGGTTCATTCTATACCAAATTTCATTTCATTTCCTCGAGTAGTCATTAGCAGGTCCATCTTCTGGTGCCAGCTTATCGTTGAATTTTGGGACACGTTGTATATACCATGATTAATGATATGATATGGTGGCAGATCCATCATAGCCCTACTTCTGATGATTAGGTTGTTCACGTGTTGTGTGTGTATTGGGCGGGGAATTTGTCAAATAAAAAAACCTGGACAAGTGCGAGTCGGACTCGCCCACCTAGGGTTCCGTACTTTTTAGTATTTGTTGTTATACCGGCAACAGAAATACATCATCTTTTAAAATTTCAACAGCCTGGTGACAGACAGACAAACATACGGACGGACAGTGGTTTCTTAGTAGGTAATATATAAGGTCCCGTTTTTACCCTTTGGGTACGGACCCTAATAAATCAGACCTGGAAAGCGAAAAGGCCTGTACGCATGGCCGCTATGCCGTCCACAACGCTGAGGTACGCTCGGTCGCCGAGCGGCAACAACTTGTGCCGGTACAGCCTCTGTGTCGCCGGCTGAGTGCTTTCCTGAAAGCATGTCGGTGTCGGTAAAACTGTAGGATATGACTTGCTTGAATTGAAAGGAGAAGTGGTTGAAAGCCATGGAACCTGTCTAATTCGACCATATTTGGCCAATTTTACAGGTGCATCGAGATCACATCGAGATCGTTCGACTACACCGTCAGGACCCATTCCGAGACGAGCTTTTCGCAAACAGGCGCAACGGGTTGTTCAATCGTCCAGATTTGGACATAGGTAGTAGCAAAAATTATTCGGCACGCCAACGCCAGCAACATAACGACTGAAAGTTCTCAAACTTCAAGGGAGAAAATATATGATAAGATGTTTAATTTTTTCCGTAGACGGGTATAATCTCGGGAGAAATTGATTGGTGATTATTATAAATTATCGTACAGCAAAATAAACTCTCTTGTACGTGGTCTCCTGGACTCCCATGGTCATAGGGGAGTTCGTGAGATCATCGATGGTGCGGATGGCATCACTGGGCGTCTGCAGGATAGCTACGATCTTGGCAGAGTACGCGGTGAACGCGAATAGGGCCGTCATCAGGGCGCAGAACATCACAACGCGCGCTGAAGCCAGTTCAGGCACGATATGGAACCCTGGGAGACAATAGAATATTACTACCAATCTGCATTTAATTTCATCGAGTTCATTGATAAATTAGCCGTACTACTGCCAATTTAGTATACTTCAAATAACTAGAACGAAACGAAAGCGTTGTTTTAACCAAATAGAGAAGTTGTGGGCTACTATACTTTTCAGAAACAACGAAACCTTGCGCAAAGAGCTGAACCATCACACGAACAACAGGGGACATGAGCAGTGATCGTATATTTTCTAGCATTTTTGGTACAGCAGAGTGGTGTTAACGGAATTGGTATAGATAATTTCAACTGAAATGGTAAATTAAGGTTAATATTAACGTAATTAACGCTAATTAATCATTAGGGTTGAAATTATTTATACCAATTCCGTTAACACCACTTCGCTGCACCAATAATGCTGGAAAATGTACGATCACTGGACATGAGTTGTGTGTGTGAGCACCTTGTTGGCACGCGGTGCCGACGGTAAAGATGACAGCCTCCCCTACCGAGAGCTGTGCCAACGATGCATCGACTGCTCGCAGCTGCTGCCGCCGCGCCAGCAGCGCCAGCGTTGCTGCAGCTAGCACCAGCGTGAGTACCGTCGCTATCCACACTCCGCGGCTGAATGGCAGGAGGAACACATTGGCGACTGACGATTTCGACGGCTGCCGGAATATGAAAGCTCCCCTGTGAATATAATTCAAACAAAGATTGAGATTCAAACTCCCAAATATTGAGTATTTGTACATAGTGTCTGACATTAAAAGTTATCAGCAGAATGTAAAGGGTGTGCTAGTAGACTAGACCTGAGTTCAACGGTCTCGGAGCAGAAGTGCAGAACTTGCATGCGGTCGGCACGGAGGAACATGGAAGTGATGCCGACTTCGATCTCCTGACGCTGCAGCTGCCCCGCCAGGCCGTCGAAGGAGCCATTCCGGTTCTCGCCATATAAATCCACTTGTATCAAGTTGTACCTGTACAGATATTTTTAAAGCGACCTGGACTGGGACAGTTTGAATGGAGATGCTAGGTTGCTTATAGAAATTCCGTAAGGAACTCCTATCCCATATAAGCAATTATGTGATTGGCCAATATCGATCCTGATTGGTTTCTTCAATGTGCTTGACAAATAAAAAAAGAAAGAAAAGGAGGAAGTAAATACAGAGAGGTCTGCAGCAGACTAAAAAGCGTAGGTGAATCAGAATCAGCTTTGGTGGTTTCCTAAAATTTCTTAAGGTACTATACTACCAATCCTCTTTTTATTGTATATAAAGTTTGAATGTTTGGGAACTCCTGGAAGCACCTGAAGTGTAGGTCGTCTGCCAGCAGGTGCATGAGCGGCCACGTAAGTTTAGGGAAGGTATCAATTTGCCGCACCGTCAGGTCATCCCAGCCCTTGAAGAATTGGGGCTGCGTTATCTGTGGCAAAAACCATTGGTTAGACCACAGATCATATAATACTAGTACTTATAGTGTAGTAAATGAAGCAAGTTGTTGTATGGAGACCCATGCATTAATTTCTCAGTCGATGAAATTTAGCTTGGTTATTGTATAGTATGAGCCGAGACTAACATCATAAATATCCAAAAAAAAAACACTCTTAAGTTAGGTAAAAACACAAATCTGATTATATATTGAACCGAGTAATTCCTCAGTCCAAAATTATTTTACAAAATAAGTTATTTGTATCAGTATGTGATATAGTTGAATTATCGAGAAGATGGAATTGCATTTGTAGTGGTTGTATGCTGATAGTACAAGAAAATAGAAAATTCAAATATAGAATGCCTGTAAACAAACAATACTATAGATGGTCAAGCAAATCTTGTCAGTAGAAAAAGGCGCGAAATTCAAATTTTCTATGGGACGATATCCTTTCGCGCCTACATTTTTCAAATTTGCCGCCTTTTTCTACTGACAAGATCTGCTTGACCCAGTATACTACATATGCAATTCCACGCTCTCGATGATTCAACTATACTAGAAAAAAATCTAAAAGTTTTGTCAAACATGAGAATATTTTTTTATGATACTTCCTTTTTTTGACGCTCATTTTCATCGGAAAATTGCTCTGTCATTTTTTTCTTCTTATATGATCTTAGAATATAATTTGACGCAGTGGGTAAAAAAATCCAAAAAAAATGCGTTTCGAAATGTATGTATTATAGAACTATTAAAAACTGAGAGTGGAAAATTTTTAGATTTTCATTTTGTAGGTATAAAACGGCAATAAAATGGCATTCCAGTGAAAAAATTAGACTGAGCAATTTTCCGGTCCAAGACACGCCAAAAAATTTTATTTTATTAATACTGGTATTTCTGCTGGGATATTTTTTTGATATTTCATTTATTGTTGCAATACGTTACATGAATATGTCTGGTGAAGAAAGTTTGAACGGAGCATTTTTCCGTAAAAAGATATTAACGATTTAAGACTTTAGGTATTTACTTTAATTCTATTATTATTATTCTTTGGAAATTTATACAATACTTTTTATTTATTGATACTTTATCATACTGTAAAGTTTTTTCTGGCAGAGGAATTACTGCGGGGTCCACTACCTTTATTTACTACACTATTAGACAAATGCAATAATTTTATAATTATTAGGTATTTATGATAAAAAAAATTGTCTGCAAGAAATTAGTAAAAAAGTGCGGGTTATTCGGAAAACTCGTGTCGCTAGATAAAGATGTCTTCTGTAGCCAATATTTCTCCGATATCACGAGCCCCGCGATCAAGTTTCAAGACTCGTTTTAGTGAACAATTAATCAGCTTATTTAATATCCTTACTATAGTAGAACTCCTCAAGTACACGTTGTTAAGGTCTCGCCTCCTAGTTGGTGCGGCGGGGAGTGCTACACGTGCCGCGTCGTCCCCCAACGGTATAGTAACCTGCAAAATGCAGTATTGTCGCTATCAGTTGACAGAAGTGCTTCCAATTCAGCTTTCAGTGGTTTACTTTAGATTAAAACACAACAGCCTTCTGTTTGAAAACTTATTTTAATCGTACTTGTTCGAGTACTTGGCTAGACTAACCAGCGCTAGGTCGTGCTTGATCCGATATACATCCAGAAGTTGATCGTTGGCCGCCCAGGCGACGTCGGCGTCTGGGAGCACTAGTGTCGAGCCCAGGGTGGCCTCCATCAGGGATGCGTTGAACGGTGCGTCGTGCAACAATAGCCAGGTGTGGCGGAGATTGAAGGCGCGGGTTGAAGACGCCTGGATAAATATAGTTTAAGGGTTATACACACGATGGAGATCATTGTAAGGCTCGGTCTAACATTTGCTCGCTCTCGAGACCTCTTACGTATTGTAATTGTACCTAAATCATGCCACGAAAACTACGCGAATAACCAGAACCGATTTGCGCTACCACAAGATCAGCCTCAGACGAGGCAGATCAGTAAGATTTCGCTTCTTCAACGGTGAGATGGAGGGTAGTCACGCTTGCAATTTTACCTTACTATTCGTACCTTTTCTAAAACGATCAAGGCGCCAGGAGATCACTGCATGCCTTCCCGATGTGTCGCGTAATGTTCGAGCGCCGGCAGACACGCCTAGTCCTAGAAATGTTTAAGGCAACCTATTGTACCTTTCGAGAACCAGCGGGGTGCCAGAACGGGTCACATCCAGCAGCATTCCATCGTGGTATATCCCATCGGACTCGAGCGGTGGCAACAGCGCCCAGTTCGATATGTTTAAGTTGAGGCTCGCTTGTTTAAGTTGCTGCCAACCTTTTCTAGAACGAACGGGGCGCCAGGACAGGTCACGTCCAGCAGCATGCCTTCCCGGTGAGTCCCGTAGGGCTCAAGGGCCGGAAGTTGCGCCCAGTCAGCTACGCTAATACGCATGCCTTGGCGTTGCCCATCACGACATAGTGTGGATAGCTCCTCTGTCACAAAGGAAAGTTGAATTATTTGGGGCACACCGGTATTTAAAGGTAATAACTACCACTTTCTTATATACCAGCACGGCGCACCCAATTTTTTAAGATTAGCTAGCCATGCCTCTAAGGGCCACTTGCACCATTCACTAACCTGGGTTTAACCGGTTAAATCTGGAGTTACCATGGTTACCAGTACAATTTGACACTGGGTTAACAGTTTAACGGGTTAACCCCGGGTTAGTGGGATGGTGCAAGTGGCCCTAAAAGAGTGAAAGGTTTCCAGGAGATCGGACCTGGTCTCCAACAGAGAAAGGCGGTGAGCAGCGAAAGCCGCTTGGCAGCGAAGTAGGCCAACGCGAACGATGCCAGCTCCATGCCGGCGAAGACCCAAATCTGGAGTGAACGCGGCAGCCGCTCACTAATGGTACGTTCTAATTTTAGATGCATGACGACGAAACATATACGAGTAAAGGCGAAGTTCACGCTCAAAGTTTCATCCTTTATAAACTAAATAGGTATTTTGACAATACATTGTATGATACACTGCTTACATGCATAGGCATAGATAGGTAGGTATACCTACCTATCTGAGGATTTTCGGTAATGGTCGGAATGGTCGGTCTATACAATAGGTACAACTTAGGGAATAAATCAAATAATTTTTATTGTTTCGGTCTATTTTGTAACGACGAGACGACCTTTCTACGCTGCACTTTAGAATTGTATTTTATCAAATCAAATTAAATATAATTTATTTTCATATATATTTTTTTTAAATTGTGCATTAAGCAAATAGGACGCCACATTTTAGAATCGGTAGGTAGAAGTAGCTAGGTAATTATAAGTAGGTATGTACCTATACAGTACACCTAAACATATATTTACTTATTGTATATTTCGCCACAAAATTATGTTTTGTGGCGAAATGTGCAAAAAAATAAATATATACCTATTTGGTTAGATATAATTTGGTATAATTTCAAAGTTAATAATTATAATCTCATTTCTGAAAACAGTGCAATATTACGCACATATTTCCTCTTAATCTGATTATAACTATTCAAATGACTTGCAGCAGAATTCTGATCATTACCATAGCTAACAACTAATGTGGCCCATTATCGTCATATTCCATATTTGCAGAACAATTTCTGTGCCTCATTTAGGGACCATCTACGCGAAGTTCAATTGGTTTGCATTGTATAAGAACAATTTGAGGATATAATTATTTTTGAGTAGTACCCAGTATACCCACTTGATGACCGCAGACCGATGGTTTGGATGAATCTTTAAACAAATTGGCTCCACCTAATTGTCTTTTCTGTTCCAGAGAGTTGCTTAAGATTATGAGTGAAACTTGTTACAGCCGTAAACCACGTCGGGACCACATCGGGACCTTAGGTGATTAAAGGATGACTCACGCTAATAGTCACGCTAGACCGGACTGACCGGACCGTGCCCGGGCCAAGGCGTTCGACATGTAATTTTCTATGACGGCTGATCGGTGATCACGTGGTTCTTTCCATAGAAAATGAAGCGCTGGAAGCTCCGGCCCGGACCCGGCCCGGTCTAGCGTGAGTCATCCTTAAGAGGAAAGAGGACGGCCGCTTCTCTATATACTAACGTAGTTCCCAATTTTCTTTTGTGGATATTAGTCCAGTTTCGTCTTAAGTTCTAATGTCCTTTATTTACTAACGGGACAACTTTTTGTTTTTCTGCGTGTTTAACTATGTCAACGTGGTTTGGTTACATGCACGTCTTCAGCAGCGGAGTTGAAGTATAGTCGCCGTGGTCGAAACAAGCCGGAGAGAGTAGTAAGTAGTATTAGGTTACATGCAGCCGAAGAGCCCATCAACGAACTCTGTGATAAAATAACGCAGATTGTGTTTGGGGTTGGTAGAATTGTCTCGGTGTATTATAGTGTAAATAACATTATTTGCGGTATTTGACGTCTGTCACTCACAACAGCAATACTACGTAAAATGTTTTGCACATCGAAATCACAAAGGAAAACAACTGCACTGCGAACGTTTACGTTCTACGTCTTTTTTTTTTTTTAATTTTAGGGTTGGCCGGACACCACCGTTATGAATCGGTAGTCGTCTAAGTAAATCGATATGAATTTTTCATTTTTCTTTTAATAAAAATAAGGAAAAGGTGGATAATTAACTGTAAATATGGATATATTTATCGTCACTTAACAGACAACAAATTTGACACAGAAAATAACATAAATAAACTTTAAAATAGATCCCCAGTTAGTTTCAATTTTGACAATGGGTGCGACCTACTCGGTCGGTGTATTAAATACACCGACCGACCGGTAGCTTGCGGGAAAACCATATAATTCTAGCTTTATTTAAATCTCAAATAAAAATTCATTATACGTCACAATTCGATACCTCAGTCTACGTGCCATCCAATCGTAATCGCTTGCTGTGACAATCGATTTGCGTTAGTTACATCTCTATATACGTCAGTCATAATGTGTCAAATACCGCAAATAATGTTATTTACACTATAGTTGCCTGTGGATTTTGTGGAAAACTTATTTACCTATTGTATTGACGGCAATGGTAGGTCAGTTTATAACAATAATGTAAAGAAACCTAATTTGTACTTTGATCTTATTTAAAATAATGTGAGGATTATCATAAATATTGACGATGATTTATGCGTGATTTCTGTATGAAATAAAGTTTTTCTATTCATTTAGCGCAAACCAATATTCGAAAGTAGATAAATGCGGAACAATTTATGTAGTAATAGTGTATAGTGACTTAATAAAAGGCGATTGAATTTTGTATGAAAATCGAAGCACCTTAAGTATTGCTTATACGTACCAAAAATTCGGGAAAGAAAACATTGATTCGTGTTTCAAAAATATATATTTTCCTACATATTTTTATTAGGTATCTATTACAAATTTTATTCTTAAATATTGCTCTACAAAAAGACAGGTAATAAAGTTTTGTCTACAGAGTGTAATAATAAAGGTGGCGAGTGTAAGTGAGGCATGTAGTTCCTAACAATATAAATAATATTATAAGGGTGTTAAGTTAATAGGTACGAAGCAGGCCCTGTTTGTGCTAATAAGGTTTTGGGTATACACTTATACAGCGTTTTCCATCGAAGTATCTTGTACAATGACCGGTTAGCAATGTACCTAGATACCTAGTGAATATCTTCTTTATATATAAACGCGAGCGGCTTTGACGGTAGAAACAAATTAAATTATGCTCAAACAAAAGAGCGTAAAAAAATAACACTTTTGAATCGAGAACATATATCCGCAAAATTCGTATTGTCGCGTATTTTGCATTTAAAAGTGAAAAAATTTCGACAAACAATACTAAAGGCTCAATTTGTTGGTTGAGATTTGACAGCTATGGATGCGTTCAGAATTCAGTTCAGAATATGTTGCATGTTAGTTAGCTGGATTGTAACCGCGAACACCGAAGTTCGCAAATTATCTCTGTCATTCTTTCTAATTACGCCTAAAAAGGCGTCGACGGGATGATCAAATCGACCGAAAAGAAATTGGCGTCAATCTCATCTTGCACCCATTTCATTTATTGTGACATTGAAGCGCTCTAAAGAGGAGTTTGAGTTTCCGAACGGTCTTCTGTCACGTCAACGTCATTACATTGTGTTGAATAATTGAGTGTTGAAATGTTGAAATCTAAACTAAATAAAATCAGTTAGGCCTGAAATCACCCTGAAATGTGTAGTTTGAAGTGTAAAAATTGTATAAATAACGATAAACAGTGATTTACATTACGTTTTGTACTTACCAGCCTTTGTAGAAACCGAAGTTACAAGTTTAACGGATGTTAAAATTTGGATTTAACCTGGGCGAGTAAGTATTTGTTTTATTATTTTGTTAGTTTATAAGACAATAGTTCTCATTGTATTGCATATGTGAGACACATTAGCATTACATGTTACAAAGTTCATAACTTATAGCGTCGTGAGCAACGTCCAATTTCTCTTTACTTAACGTATGAGATAGTTTACACCTACATACATTACCTTATAATCAGTATTATGTATGTAGTGTCAACACTTTAAATATATTTGACAAATAAATAAAAATAAATATTATAGGGACATTCTTACACAAATCTCAGTCTCTTTGGAAGTACCTACTTAAATACATAGAAAACATCCATGACTCGGGAACAAATATCTGGGCTCATCATACAATTAAATGCACTTACCATGATTCAAACCCAAGACCATTGGCTTCATAGGCAAGGTCACCACGCACTAGGCCAGACCGGACAAACATTTTATATTGAATATGTCTACTAAGTTGTATTTAATTTCAGAAAGGCTTCAAACATGGCACTGCTAGCCACCTGGACGGAAAGCAACCTTGAAGGAGTTTGCATGACAAACTAATAAGTGAGTGAGATGAAAGTGAAGTGAGAAGAAGTCACAAAAGTAATTCAAAGAAAGTCTCGAGTTAAAGAACCGGCTGACTCCACTCTGATTATATGGACAGTGTAAAACAGTGTGAACAACTACAGTGTATGGTGGACATACTTGATATGTGTGCTTTAGACTAGCTTCAAAGAATCAAACTTGAGGCGTATCAGTGAATCGGAAAGTGAATTGAATGAAGCTAATTTATTAATAAGTGATCTCCGGAGACAATGTAAGTTGAATATAAGGTTAAAAGATAATAAGATATTATACATAGATAGTATATATAATAAGATATATTTAATGCTTATTCAAATAAAAGTGTAAATAACAACTTCAGAGTTTGACTTTAATAAATAGTCAGGTGACAACTAAAACAATATACTGCTAAAATTTCAGAGTCATAGTGAAGCTTAGTACATAGTAAACAAGGTAGATTTTTAGAGTTCTGTACACAAAAGGTAAATACGGGACCCCCCGGGAGACGGGACGGGGAGGGCAATGGGACGGGACTAAGACTTCACTGTCCTATTAACACAAAACAAATTATTTTCAGAAAATATTTAATTTAGGCTCAGGGATGGCCAGGGGGCACCATAAACCTTCAGTAAGTAGTGCATATACTTGGAAAAATTCGACCTATGCCGCTGGGGCCCGGTGGCCGAATGGCACAGGCACCTGCTGCTATAGCAGGGGATGCTGGTTCGATTCCAGCCTGGGGCACTGGAGGCCATGATCACTTTTTAGGGTTCCATACCCAAAGGGTAATAACGGGACCCTATTACTAAGGCTCCGCTGTCCATCTGTCCATCCGTCTGTCTGTCACCATGATCTCATGAACCGTGATAACTAGACAGTAGAAATTTTCACAAATGATGTATTTATGTTGCCACTATAACAACAAATACTAAAAACAAAATTAAATAAATATTTAACCGGGGCCAATGCTAGACTGGATATGACAAATGAAATGAGTAAGTTTTTATTCATATGTTTTAAAATGCCATGTTGGTGGCAAACAAGCATACAAGGCTGTTAGTGCCGATGGTAAGTGGGACTTTAGACTAGATCTCTGCATCTCCAAGGGACTTACATTGCTGACGGGTTACAAATCTATACACTCTTATTAGGGTTCCATACCCGAAGGGTAAAAACGGGACCCTATTACTGAGACTCCTCTGTCCGTCTGTATGTCATCAGGTTGTATCTCATGAAACGTGATAGCTAGACGGTTGAAATTGCCACAGATATTGTATTTCTGTTGCCGCTATAACAACAAATACTAAAAACAGAATAAAATAAATAAAGTGGGGCTCTCATGCAATAAACGTGATTTTTTTGCCGTTTTGTGCGTAATGGTACGGAACCTTGCGTGCGCGAGTCCGACTCGCACTTGGCCGGTTTTTCTTAGTAGGTATATGACATTTATTCAGTTTACTTCACTGTCCGTCTGTCTGTCTGTCACCAGGCTGTATCCCATGAACCGTGATAGGTAGCTAGGCAGTTGAAATTTTCACAGATGATGTATTTCTGTTGCCGCTATAAGAACAAATACTAAAAAGTATGGAACCCTTCGTGCGCGAGTCCGACTCGCACTTAGCCGGTTTTCTTAGTATATGACATTTAAGGCTCCGTCACACAGGCGCGTTTTGCGGGCGGCGCATGAGCGGGGCGCGCCGCTTTTTCATATAAAACGCTCACGCCCCGCCTGGAAAACGCGCCTGTGTGACGGAACCTTTATTTCAGTTTACTCCACTGTCCATCTGTCTGTCTGTCACCAGTTATTTCTGTTGCCGTATACTAAAAAGTACGGAACCCTCCTCGGTGGGCGAGTCCGACTCGCACTTATCCAGTTTTTGTTTATTTTTTTTTGTAGTCGAATTTAATATTTAACGGACAGGCTTTAATATTAAAGAATGAAATCGTAGTCATAATTTCCATATGTACTTTTATTTTAGTGCCATGAAGGGTAGGTACAAAAGGGTTCCCTCTTTTGAGATTGGAAAGTGGGTTAGGTTATAAATGCGGCTTTTACAGACCCGATCTGCGATCAGAACAGTGGGTCAGGTTAGAGCTGTAATCCTTATAGAACCAAACTGCAACCAGAAGTGGGTTAGGTTAGGTTAGAACTGCGACCCTTACAGAACCGAACTGTTACCAGAAAAGTGGGTTAGGTTAGGTTTTTTAATTACATATTTGTTTTTAGATATATCGAAATAGTAAGTTTTTAGAGTTATAACTGTATGTTACGGATTTAAAGTTTTCTGAGATGAGATAGGTATGTAACCGCCATGATGAAGGTTTGAAGTCTAAAAGTAAATAATTACTCAATTCAAAATGAGTATCTATTATTATTATTTATTTTACCCGAGCGAAGCCGGGTTTTCATCTAGTTTATTATAATATATTCTCAAAAAGTTATTTCCTTAGTCATTTAAGACGGTCTAGCATTATAGCCCTTGCTACACGGTCGCCGACAAGCCTTCTAACCGTCTGACCTTGGTCTGTCCTTGGTCAATTTTGGTCAAATTTTGTTGGAAACAACTGTCTGACACGGTCCGGGGCGGACCAAGGCCACGCGGTCTGCGGGCTTGTCGGCGACCGTGTAGCAAGGGCATAAAATTGCGTTCTCGCGCGCGAAACCATACTTGAAGTCGCGCGCGAGAACGCAAGTCATGGGTCAGAAAACTTTTAGACGTTGTTACAAGTTACAAGACAAACACAACACAAGCCTTACTGAGCTTACTGAGTAAAATCATTGAAAATAATCTTATTATTATAGGTGCATTACTTATACATTGTACTAATATAAACCTTCTCTTTGAAATGCGTTCACTTCCTAGTAAGGCTAAGGCTACAATAGATTAAGTAGTGACGGTTCTTAAAACACCTTGTCACGGTGTGATCTTACTAGCCGATTGTTACATATTTCTACGGCGTCTACGGTTCCTTGTAGCATGGCACGTCACATCACTTGTAGCAAGGCATGCAGCGTAGAAAACGTGCCATGCTACGCTCTATCACCAGAAATAACAGCGATGCTGCCATACCCGCGATCAGTACCTGTAGAACAACACAATTAAATATTGACATTTCGAAATACGAGTACAAAGATTAACAAAAAAATTCAATAGGTACAAGTTTTTTAACGCTCTGCGAGTTTATTTATTTATAGAGTCGTCTAGAGTCCGTTAAGTACAGAGTTCCTATGCCAAGCTTCGGTCTGCGAGTACATCATCAGACGTCAGACAATTGGTAGCATAAAGTTCCTATTGCAGTTGAGTTACATTATTACGCCATCATTGACGATCTACCCAATTCATTGCAGTCACATAAACACTCCCTCGGTGGACTTGTTGTACAAAGTAGTAACAGGTCTATCAAATTCTGAAAGTGTCATTACGGGATTGTCCATATGACAGCAACGAAACGGCCAAGCCGACCAAGATGTTGGTTGTATAGAGTTAGAGCTTATAAAGTTAGGACTGACAGAGTAATTCAGTCTTGGTACCTACTACGGGATCTGATAACTTTAGTGTAAAAGCTTTATGCGCCTAGTCTTGGCAACACTTTACATGAAATGTTTTTGCTGAGATCAATCAAATATATTACACCATCGCTGACGATCTACCCAATGCAGGGCCGCAATGCGACTTCTTCCATTCTTCATCCATACGGGCCAATAGTCCCTTCTCAGTCCCACGCACACTCTAACATACGTGAAGAGCAGGCAAGATGTCAATGATGCCGACGCTGACGAAGCCTCCCGAGGCAGCGTCGCAGCGCGGCTTGCTCGCCAGCCAGAGCTTCCGTGTACGGTCCAGCAGCCCCGTTTCCCGCTGCCATCGCATCCTACAAACACAAATTACCAGAATACATCATACATTATACCTACTATACCATGCACTTAAGATACCACAGCTAAAGGATGACTCGCGCTAGAACGGTCCGGGCCCGGGCAGAGGCTTCTGACACTGCGTTTTCTATGACGAGTTGTTATAGAGAACTGATGTGCCGTTCTAGCGTGAGTCATCTTTAATGCAGGGGTAACCAGGGTATGTGCCTGATTTTCATCCAACCTTCAATATCTATAAATATCGAAGACCGACACCACCTAAGGTCTTAGCCACCACGTCAGGGCTACGTCAGCTATCGGATAATGTTTGTTTGAGAGCTTGCTATATAAGAATAAAAATGCCAGAATCAGCAACACACTTAATTAACTGACCATTATTCACTTTATGTTGTCGCAATAAAGTTCACCAATAGTAAATAAATTGTATAGTATGGACAATGCTATATTATAAGAATCCTACCTGGTGGCGAAAAGCTCCTTGTATCCAGAGTGTTTCCGCACGGGTACGGCCACCATGGGCAACTTGAAGGCCTGGATCTGCGTGAGGCCACACTTCTCGCGCTCCGTGAACGTTTTGCTGATGATATTGTAGCCGGATGGCTCTTCTACCTAAAATCAGTAAGTATGTATTAGACAGGAAAAATAGCTCTCCAAGTATTTAAAAGTAACTAGAAATAACGTAACTTAAAATAGGAAGAATTAGAAAATTTATCCATAGGCCGCTTAGTTTTAGTGCCTATTTTTTGTGTCCTCCAATTCGCACTTCCCTTTAAGCCTGCCTTCTACTGGAATGAGAGGAAATACCACCAGGATTTATAGATAAACAGAAATTTATTTCAAAGCTAAAGTGTTGTGTTTACCGACACAGACATTAACAAATCTCCGTTCAGACCTGGAAGGCGAAGAGACCGGTACGTAAACGGGCTACGCCGTCTACGACACTAAGGTATGCTCGGTCACCGAGCGGCAGCAGTTTTTGCTGATACAGCTGCTGTGTTGCTGGTTGAGTGCTCTCCTGCAAGCATCAAGACATGGTTTCGACAAATAACTAATATAAGGATATGAAAATAAAACCGCACAGTTTTACGTATAAATCCTCGTACAGCGAAGTATGTCCTCTTGTACGTTGTCTCTTGCACTCCGAGGGTCATGGGCGAGCGCGTGAGGTCTTCAATGGTGCGTATGGCATTGCTAGGTGTCTGCAGTATGGCCACGATCTTGGCGGAGTATGAAGTAAACGCGAACAAGGCCAGCATTAGGGAGCAGAACATCACTATACGTGCCGAGGCCAGCTCCGGTACCCCGTGGAATCCTGCCAAAAATTCAATTAAATAAGCTTACCCTACATCGCTAGATTCCAAATTTGTGTTCTTAAAAAGATTGGAATGGTAAAGTGATGGCAAGGGAATTTGCAAGTTATTCGGATCTGACACAGTGCTGGATTCACATCAGTCACAGTACTTAGCAGTGCGGTGGTTGTCTGGTATAAACTAACCAGTACTTTAAAGAAAGACTAACTACTTTACTTTTTACTTCATCGATCATAACAACGATTTCACAACAGGCTCAGTAGCACGAAGCTGATCCCTCATTCAACTACAATACCTATCTTCTTAACAAGTCTGCGGAAGCGGAAAAGCTATGTATATTTACTTAGGTAATATAATCATATAACTTGCACACCTTGCTGGCACACGGTGCCAATGCTAAAAATGACCGATTCTCCAAAGGACAGCCGCTGCAGCGACGAGTCCATAGCTCGCAGCTGCTGCCGCCGCGCTAGCAGCGCCAGAATCACCGCGGCTGACGCCAGCATTGCCCACGTGGCCAGCCACACGCCGCGGCTGAACGGCAGCAAAAACACGTTGGATACTGACGACATAGAGGGCTGCCGGAATATGAACGCTCCCCTGTGGTCATAATCAACATAATGATGTTACGTACCTCTATAACCTATCATCACTAGAACTACATCTTATAAAACAAAGTCCCCTGCCGCGTCTGTCTGTATGTTCACGAACGGATTTTCATGCGTTTTTCACCTATCATTAGAATTATTTTTGAGGAAGGTTTAGGTGTATAGTTTGTTAAGGTTTTGTATTAAATTGTTCAAAGTCGAGCGAGTCGCTAGTTAAGTTCTTAATTAGTATTACGAATATGTTACTTTTAGGGAAGATTATAATAGTCATAGGGAGGATAATATTGAGAACAGAGGATAAAAGCGCCGGACAGGTTGAATGGCCTAAAAGTGTGATATCCCAGGAATCTTCAAACTACGGTCCGCCAATACGATCCGCTCACGAGCCCATTTTGGACCGCGGAAAAGAAGGTTGCCGTGGCCCTGGGACAAAATTTTTTGAGACCTCTGATCTATCCATGCAGTAAAACGGAGGTGGTTGGCACAGCTCAAAATAGTTTGAGAGATAGTAGGTAGGAAGTAGTAAATATTAACTGTGGACGGATTGTTATAATTATCAGACACTGATCGGTTTAGAAATGGAGACCATTAGTCGTACGTAGAGTAAGTATAGATCATCCAGTCGAACCAACTACCAGAGGGATTAACGCTGAAAAAAGTTATCTAGTTTAAGTAAGAAAGACTCTGGGAAAGACTCTGCTAATAAGTTGATCTTAATGATAGTGACAATGACCTGAGCTCAAAAGTCTCTGAGAAGAAATGCATGACTTGGATGCGATCGTCACGCATAAATAGAGAGGTGATGCCAACTTCGATCTCATTTCTCTGGATCTGCCCCGCCAAGCCGTCGAACGAGCCGTTCCGGTTCTCGCCGTACCACTCCACTTGCTTCAGGTTGTACCTGCACAGAATAATATTTAAGTATGCAGTCATTTAAAAAAACCGGCCAAGTGCGTGTCCGTACGATGCGAAAACAGCAACATCATAAAAGTCATAAGATAGGTACGCATCTTTGCTACTCATGTTCATCATTATTTTTGTGCGTTCGGCTCAAAAGTTAGAGGTACACATTGTCACATTTATTTTGGCCACGACAACATCGGTCAAAGTTTTTCTTTGGACAACATCGATTTAAAGTTGTGAATAAATGAAAGACGATGATGAAATCACCTGAAGTGCAGGTCCTCTGCCAACAGCATCATGAGCGGATACGTGAGCTTGGGGACAATGTCGATGTGACGCGTTGTCAGGTCATTCCAGCCTTTAAAGTACTGGGGAAGCGATATCTGTAACAAATCCAAGATAAGAGTACGATACGGATATGATGGTCGTATTTCTCTATACCCCGAACGGCAATACAAAATCGTACAATACAGAATATTCTGTATTGAAGGTATGCATCTTTCAATAGGGGCGACAGAAAAATATTGGAGAAGAAACTTACAATAACAGAGCCGCTTATGTAGACGTTGTTAAGGTGTCTCCTTCTCGTGGGCGCGGCGGGAAGGACTGCCCATGTCCGAGCTGCTTCGTTACCCAGCGGCGTCGCTATCTGCCAGCAGTACGAAATATGTTTGTAAGTTATTTTTCCCCAAACATTTTTAGTTAGTTAGGTATATGCAGAGTAGAGTAGACCATTACCACTCGAATTAAAAAAAACTTTACTTGCTTTATTGACTGGACTAACCAGCGGCTGGTTGTGCTTGATTCGGTAAACATCCAGAAGTTGATCGCTGGCCGCCCAGGCCACATCGGCATCTGCCAACACTAATGTTGAGCCCAGAGTGGCCTCCATCAGGGTTGCGTTGAACGGAGCGTTGAGCAGAAGCAGCCAGGAGTGACGAAGGTTGAAGGCACGGGTTGCGGAAGCCTGCGCATAAAATAGGTACCATAGAGGGAACATTGATGTAGAATATAACAAAATAATAGGTAACTAACTATATAGTCCCACTAGTGTTCGCTGTTCACGTCGTCATTCGTCTCGCCACTAGCACGACTATGGAACTGCGGAGCAACCCGAGAGCGTCAGCGTCAAGCGTGCGCTTCGTAGCCGAGGCGTGAGGCTTCATATACAAACCTCCTCTAACACGAGTTGTGCGCCAGGACAAGTTAGGTCCAGCAGCATTCCCTCGCGGTGTATTCCGTAAGGCTCCAGTGTAGGCAGTCGCTCCCAATCTGCAAGGTTGATCCGCATGCCGTGGCGCTGCGCTTCGCGCCATAGTACCGATAGCTCATCTGCGTAAGTTATAAATTTAGAGAGTGGCCTATGACACCAAGTCAGTTTGAACGCTTTAAAACCTTTCGGACAATAAATTGTATTAAATGAAGGTTGCAGCAGCGCAAAATAAGCGATGTCACGTCACTGTAAATTTAAAAAAACTGCGTTGTTGTCGGTCGTTAGAGTCTGACCGAGATAAGTCTGCGACGATTTTAATAGCACACGCAGTGCAAGTGTTATTTTAAACGTCTTATACGAAATTATGACGTATAAATAACACTTAATTGCAATGAGTGTGCTATCAAAATCGTTGCAGACTTACCTCAGTCTAACTCTACCGTCATCGTCATTCGTTTTTTCAAGGTAATTGGTTACCTCTACTAGTGACATCGCCCGTTTCCTGCTCCTACAGTAAAGATCGGTTTTCCTAGGATAGCGGTGCCGTCATATAGCGGCCGTCTCCATACTAAATAATACGGCTAAATATGGATGTCGTAGTATTTGTATGGAGACCTCGGTGTAATTAACAAATGGAGACGGCCGCTATAGGCAAAGAGAATATAATCAAGAATATAATCAGGTATGACGGCACCGCTATCCTAGGAAACCAGAGCATAACACTGCTACATTTACCCATACCTATTTACATCGTAATGTTACCATAAGCCATAACAGAACTAAGTAATATGGTTATGAAATAGACTTTATTTATAAGAATTGTAGACCTGGTCTCCAGCAGAGAAAAGCCGTGAGCAGCGTCAGCCGCTTTGCCGCGAAATACGCCAACACGAACGCCGCCAGCTCCATGTGGAAAGCTAGAAAGCACAGGACCTGGACTCAACTAGGTTCCTGTTATTACTGACGATGTAAGGCGCAACATATGTAACGTGTTACATGTTTATGTAACTATTGTGTTAAGGCGAAGTTCATAAAAACTCTCAAGTCCGACTAAGCTGACGTTACAGCTTTGCAAACGTCATTGTTTCAGGAATTTAACATTTATGGTGACATTTCCACATTCTGTTGTCAAGTGCAGAGTAAAGATACCTCGGACTGACTGGACGTGTGAGGTAAACAAGCATGCGGTCCGCCTGACGGTAAGCGGTTACCGATGTCTGAACCTTTTGGTTTTGTGATTTGACGACCCATACAACCATTTCCAGTCGCCGTTACGACGCGGTGTTGACACATCTTGTGTCGACACCGTCTGTTTCGGTCACAATTCCAGTCGCAGAGTCGTCGCCGTGTCGACACAGTTACCAGAAATGGGGAAGGGTCGACACATGACACAAAGTGACATAAAGTGTGGTCGCCGTGTACACACATTTGTTTCGAGTTTGCGACTACTTTATGCCAAAATCATTCGTTCATTCGTTCATTTTGTTCCTGTCAAATGGAAACTGTCAGATGGAAAAATACTTAAATAAAAATAAGTGACATTAATACGCCATCTCTAAAACGGATTACAAGACGTAATTATATATTGTTTGCATTTATATTACAATAGGACTTAAATTATTATGGGGAATTAAACTGCTCGAGTGATTTGATAAACTAAGTGTAATATAATCAACGCGCCACCACATTGTTTTAGTTTAGCCGGAAATGAAATTGTTTACTTCTCAGTGCCTGTGTTCACAACTATATTATTTGAAGCATTTTTAGTACTTCGATGCGTATACTATACTTAAATAACAGAAATAACGCTTTACATACTACGAAACTTGTTAATTATGATGTATAAATATGGTTTAAGGCTGAGAAATATTGCAGTCACAAAGTAGTCGCAATGTTTCGACTTTGTGTCGACTCTGTGTTGACACATGACACGCGCTGTCAAAAGTAATAACAAAGTTACTGGTATGTTACTGGATTTGCAAAATGGCTCCTTGTGTTGATTTGTTTTCAGATATTCTTAAAGTGTAAAAATGCCGTGGTTAGAGATGGGCATTAAAAACAATAGTCGTTCCTCTCGTGAAAAACAAAACCGGTGACATAGCCGATAGTTCCAACTATAGGCCCATCTCGTTAGCGACCATAGTAGCTAAGGTACTGGACAGTTTGCTTGATAGAATACTTACGAAGCATTTCAAGTTGCACGACGCACAATTTGGCTTCAAAACTGGCTTGTCCACGGAGTCCGCGGTGTTGTGTCTCAAGCAAACTGTACAGTACTACACTGATAGGAAGACACCAGTGTATGCGTGCTTCCTAGACTTATCAAAAGCTTTCGATTTGGTTGCCTACGACGTTCTGTGGAGCAAGTTAGAGTGCGAGACTGACCTGCCTGGTGATGTTATTGACATGTTTAAGTACTGGTACAATAACCAAACGAACTTCGTCAGGTGGGCGGACTCGCGCTCGGACTTGTATCGGTTGGAATGCGGTGCGTGTAAGGCAGGGGGGGCTGACGTCACCAAAATTATTTAATTTATATATGAACACGTTAATCGTTGAGCTCAGCAGAACCAAAATCGGATGTTCTATTGATGGAACATGTGTCAATAATATCAGTTACGCGGACGATATGGTGCTGCTGAGTCCATCGATTGGCGCTCTCAGGAAGCTAATCAGTGTGTGCGAGGACTACGCGGGGGCCCATGGACTCAGGTACAACTCGAAAAAGAGCGAGTTGCTAGTGTTTAATCCGCGCGGTAGCAAAGTTGACACAGTGCCGCCCGCTACACTAGGCGGAACGCAACTAACGCAAGTGTCAAAATTCAAATACCTGGGTCACTGGGTCACTGACGATCTTTCGGACAACATTGACGTGGAAAGGGAGCGTCGGGCATTGGCGGTCCGGAGCAACATGTTGGCGCGCAGGTTTGCGAGGTGTACTACAGAAGTAAAAACGACGCTCTTTAGAGCTTTCTGTCAGTCATTCTATACCTGTAGCCTGTGGGTCAACTATACGCAGCGGACCATCAATGCCCTCCGAGTTCAATATAATAATGCGTTCAGGATGCTGTTGGGATTGCCGCGCTACTGTAGTGCGTCAGCCATGTTCGCAGAGGCGCGCACGGATGGTTTTCACGCCATTATGCGTAAAAGGGTCGCCTCGATGGCACGCAGGGCGCGGTCCAGCTCCAATAGCATCCTCAACGCATTAGCAAACCGTTTAGACTGTCCACTCACTAAAGTGCTTATCGCCCTACATGTCAGGCCCCGGATTGTATAGCATAGTTTAGTTTAATTTAATAATTTATACTATTTAATTTTCAAAATTTCAAAATTATCTATCTGGACATGCTTATACTCGTATTATATTAACCTTGACATACCGACTTTAAATTTATATTTGTTTTTATTTTAATTTTTATTTAATTTGTAATGTCTAAATGTGAATTTTGAATTTTTGAATTTTAATAATTTAATTTTATTATGACTTAAGTGTTAAGTTAATTTAATTTAATGAATTTGTGATTTATTATTTATTTTTAATTCTTTTTGTAATTTTTATGTATATGGACTGTTTGTCTGAAATAAACGTTACATTACATTACATTACATTACATTAATCGATTAACTGTTTATTCGACAAATTAATGGAATAAAAAAAGTTAATTCTCAAATTTTAATCGCGATTAGCTTAGTCGACCTGACATAGATTGAAATTGAATTAATCTGAATAATAATCGAATAAATTATCGATTACATCTCGATTGAAAGTTGACAGGGGGCCATTTTTGTACGTATAAATAATAGAAATGTCTTGCATGCAGATGGTAGCAAAACACTTTGTCATAAAAATCGAGATGGGTGTCGATTTATAGGTTTTAGGGAGTGCCGATTTCGAAAATAATGACCATTTTGGAATCCGAAATGGCGGCCATGCACTGTGTCATAAAAGTCGTCATGGATGTCGTTTTATACGTTTTAGGGGGCCCCGATTTAGAAAATGATGACCATTTTGTAATCCAAAATGGCGGCCATGCACTAAGTCATAAAAGTCGTCATGGGTGTCGTTTTATAGATTTTGGGGGGCGCAGATTTAGAAAATGATGACCATTTTGGATTCCAAAATGGCGGCCATGCATTATGTCATAAAAGTCGTCGTGGGTGTCGTTTTATAGGTTTTAGGGGGCCCCGATTTAGAAAATGATGACCATTTTGAAATCCAAAATGGCGGCCATGCACTATGTCATTAAAATCGTCATGGGTGTCGTTTTATAGGTTTTAGGGAGCGCAGATTTCGAAAATGATGACCATTTTGGATTCCAAGATGGCGGCCATGCACTATGTCATAAAAGTCGTCATGGATGTCGTTTTATAGGTTTTAGGGGGCCCCGATTTAGAAAATGATGACAATTGTGAAATCCAAAATGGCGGCCATGCACTATGTCATAAAAGTCGTCATGGGTGTCGTTTTATAGGTTATGGGGGGCGCAGATTTAGAAAATGATGACCATTTTGGATTCCAAAATGGCGGCCATGCATTATGTCATAAAAGTCGTCGTGGGTGTCGTTTTATAGGTTTTAGGGGGCGCAGATTTCGAAAATGATGACCATTTTGGATTCCAAAATGGCGGCCATGCATTATGTCATAAAAGTCGTCGTGGGTGTCGTTTTATAGGTTTTAGGGGGCGCAGATTTCGAAAATGATGACCATTTTGGAATCCAAAATGGCGGCCATGCAGTATGTCATAAAAGTCGTCATGGCTGTCGTTTTATAGGTTTTAGGGAGCGCAGATTTCGAAAATAATAACTATTTTGGAATCCAAGATGGCCGCCATGCACTATGTTAAAAGTCGTCATGGATGTCGTTTTATTGGTCATGGTCATCAATTTCGAAATCTGCACACCTGTTTCAAATACGGTATCGGTAGATGCATCCTAGTAAGTCAACAACATCTATATCTACTATCGAAATGTACTTCTGATAGTACTTATGTAGTAGCACGCAATGTAATCTGAAAGGAATCAAGTAATATATATTCCTGTACCTAATAAAGAATCGACATTGATTTCTATTACTGGTAATTGTAGTATTCGAAAAATTGATTCCTGATTCCTCAAATGGAATTGTACTTAGTAATTCGGTATTGTTAGATTACAAAGTAATCTAGGAATCGGTAATCAGATTACAAAGTAATTTCAAGTAATCGTGGAATCAGGAATCAATTACTAAATGCCCATCTCAGACTAAGTAGCACTGCATTCAATTGATCTGTTTGGCGAACCGCGAGTTCACAGTTCGGGGCGAACTACTATATGTATAGGTTTTTGGGTGTGCAGAATTCGAAAATGATGACCATTTTGGAAACCAAGATGTCTACCGTACACTTTGTCATAAAAGTCGTCATGGATCTCGATTTATAGGTATTAGGGAGTGGAGAATTCGAAAATTATGACCGTTTTAGAATCTAAGATGTCTGCCGTGCACGTTGGTCATGGTCATCATTTTCGAATTCTACTCTTCCTAACACCTATAAATCAACATCCATGACGGCTTATATGACAAAGTGCACGGCAGACATCTTGGAATCCAAAATGGTCATCATTTTCGAATTCTGCACTCCCTAAAACCTATAAAACGATATCCATGACGACTTTTATGACAAAGTGCACGGCAGTTATCTTGGATTCCAAACTGGTCATCATTTTCGAAATCGGCACTTCCTAAAACCTATAAAACGATATTCATGACGACTTTTATAAAAAAATACGTAGCCGTCATCTTGGATTATAAAATGATCATCGTTTTCGAATTCTGCACTCCCTAAAACCTATAAATCGACATCCGTGACGACGAAAGTTATCTTTATTTTCAGATCTAACAAATTGCTACAGAGTACAAAGGACAAAAAAGAAGCGAGGAGGTAATGAAACAAGCAAAAATACAGATGATTCCTCGACGCAATTGGGTGATTCTTAAATTGTGTCCAGATTTTTTTTGTCATAAAAGTTTTTATTTTTCACATATTACTCTCACAAGTTCCGTGACATTTCGACCTTGTAATTTTTTAAGTAAATGTTTTTGTTTATCTATGAGGATCTCACTAGAATAGTATAATCAAGGTATGTTTATATTTGATGAATGAAATAGTAACGCAAAAAAAAAATATATGTGTCTTATATTCCTGCCGAAGACTTTTATTTTACCTTTTCCTTCTACACAAGTTTGGCCAAGTAATAAGAATTTAGGGCTCTCAATTTTCTTTGACTTCTACAACAGTAAAGCTACGAGGCCATGTTTGGTATCGTTTTCGTATAAATTCGCAGTACCAAATTTAGTTAAGGTATCACATTGACACCATTCCGAAGTAAAAACATATAAACTTATTAAAATACTTTCTTTTAAACTCCTCTTCACGCTTAAACTGCTGAACAGTTTTAATTTAAATTTGGTACACATATATTTTGAGTCCCGAGACAGGATATAATAAGTTATCTCAAAAATCATCCTTTAAAGGTGTGAAATGAGGTGTAGGGGGGAATTCAGAATTGACTTCTTGAAGTTAATACTGTTTAAGTTTAGGTTTGAAGTCATGTTTTTTCATCATTTTTAACTAAATCAAAGATGTAGACCATCCCAAATATCATATAAATCGGTTCAGCGGTTATTGATTTCCCGTACAAATTGCCACGCCACTTTTCACACCTTTAAAAGATGATTTTGGTTATAAGATCTATCCTATGTCCTGTTCCGGGACGCAAACTATTTCTATACCAAATTTCAACGAAATCGGTTCAGCGGTTAAGCGTCAAGAGGAGTTTCAAAAAAACCGCCCAAGTGCGAGTCGGACTCGCGTATTAAGGGTTCCGTACATTAAGTCCGACTCGCGCTTGACTGCACATTTCTAATAGGTTTTCCTGTCATCTATAGGTAAAGAACTATTTTGTGTATTCAGACGGACATACATACAGACGCACGAGTGATCCTATAAGGGTTCCGTTTTTTCCTTTTGAGGTACGGAACCCTAAAAAGATTTTTTTTATTTTGTGGAACGGTGTCAATGTGATATCTTAAATGGATTCTGCACCCCAGATTTATACGAAAACGATACCAAACACGGCCTAGCACCTTCACTGATATAGATATATCAAGATAAAATTGAGAGCCCTAAATAAACTTTCAAGAGCGGATATCTCAAAAACTATTCAACATATCGAAAAAATTGACTGAATAAACTTGTAACAAATTAAATTAACTTTCATTTTGTATAAGTGGCCATGTCGCTGAGATGCATAGTTTCCGAGATATAATCGAAAAACCGGAAAATGGGACCTTCAAAGCCCCCTCTCTCCCCCCCGCTCAAGGGCTACGGCCGGGGACTTTTGATATGTTCACCTCCTAACTTGTCAAACCGAGTTACGGAGTCAAAAATTGTGTTCCGAGCATTTCCCTCTACAACTTTTGGAGCATTCGTTGCCTGACCTAAGTAGCTTATTGAATTTCTTTAAAAACTTTTCTGTAAAAGGTGTGTGTTGGGTGTTTATTTGGTTTCGGTCGATTATTATCATTTTCATTGCCCATGATGACTTACTAGAATTACGAGCACACGAGACACTAATAGTAGTTTGACAAACCTTGGTTTTCAAGAGGTATTTTATATTGACATTTGCTGTCACAAATTTGCTGTCAGATTTAGTCGCAAACCGCACGCAAAGTGCACACAAATGTGTCGACACCTTGTTACGGAAAAGTGTACCTAGACACGGCGACGACACTTTGTTTCGAAACAATTCTAGACACATTGTGTGGACTCTGTTACGACACATCTGACATTTAGTTACCACTTTGTGATTTTGCGACTGGAATGGTTATATGGGGAATACCTACCTAACCCTAAAAAACCTCACTAGGTCTAGACCTCTAGAGGTTATTAATTTATTGTCACTATCCCGTAAATTGTTTTTATTTTATTTTATAATACTTATAACTATGAAGTACCTACTAACTAACATTACTGAACCTTTAATAAGTAAAAACTAATATTACCTATCGCCCTTAACAATAATAAGTAGCTATAGCAAATAATTCAGGCCATAATGGCTTAATCATCTCATGATTGCTACCAAATACCTAAATTACCTGCAAGTTAATGCCAGCCAATAGCTGTAAATCTTACATTGAATGTGATATAGCCGATGACTGGATTCGGGCGGTTGACGCGCACGTATACTTACCTAATGACCTGTCCGCCCGACGTATTTGCAGAGCAATCTTTTTGCCTCGTTACGCGAAGCTTAACTTTATTGACCAGGCGCCGAGATTTGCTGTATAATAATAATATGTAATTAGAAATAAACATTTTTAGGGTTCCTTTAGTCAACAATTAACGCTTTTTGGTTCGTAATCTACAGATAACCCGGTATGTAGTTGTAGTTATATGTATCTCTAGATTCTCTAGTTTGTTTTATCGCGCGGGGTAAGTATAGTTCAAGTAGCCCATTCAGTTAAAACAAAAAGCGGGGATTTGACATGGTCCTGCTTCCATAGCATGCTTCACGAAATCTTTGTGTCAAGTGAAGTGCTGCGTTGAGTATGGCATATGAAGGTATTGTCACTGCCAAGTCAGCGCAAACACAGCGTGGTTGGTGTTTGGTTGATTGTCTGCATTACAATTTCTAGCTCTCTGGTACTGTCTCTTTAGCCACGGGCAGGCGCCAAGAAAGATGGATAGGTATGCTATGCTATACTATGCGTACCGTCCAATTTCTTGGTTCAATGTGCATTAATTGCGTCTCACTCTTTCATTTAGCAAAATGTGAGATGCAAAAAATACACATTGAACCCATAAACTTATTAATCTATGATTGGACCAATAAATTGGACAGATGGAATATCACCCTTATTAAGCCCCCTCCAGACTATGCGCGTGAATCGCGGACGAAGCCGCGAACGCGAGTCTGGAGTCGATTTTCGCAGACAGCGAAATCGACTCCACACTCGCGTTCGCGGCTTTGTGTATTGTGGTGACAATGACAATGCAGCAAATAAAGCATTTGATGGCTTATCGTGACTATCTTATAATCGCTTTCTTATCATACGTAACTGTTATGTAATTGTAATGTAAACATTGCAATACTTTAGTTTCCTTATACCATCTTATACCCATGGACCTCGGACGTAGTTTTGCTAAGACAAAAACTGTGATTCCATCATCCACCAATTTCCTAGTATTTACGCGTGACACACACACATTGACAGTTATCTCAATGCCCTCATCCACCAATTTGCCGTCAGACGGATCAAAACGTCAGTGAAGTAAATTTGTCCAAGAAAAAATATAAAATATGCCGGCATGCGTAGTTAAATCCTGCAAGAATTGTACCGATCGAAAGAAAAAAAGTGACGGAATAACTTTCCACAGCTAATTTTATCAATTATCACGGTATAGTACATGAAATCTCCATATTTCATTGTTTATAAATGCGAAACAGGAGTGTGACCAGTAAGTTGAATAGGGTAATTTCCCGAAAGTAGGGTAATTGATGCCCTTCTTATTAAATTATTATGTATATAAGAGATCATTTAGGACATTTAGGTAAATAGCTAAATTATTGATTTTGCATTTCAAACTAGGTCGGTATGGTAATTTCCCGATAATAAGGAAATTAAAGACGTTTACATGAATCATTTTTGATAGCTAACGTTTATTTGTTACGTAAGGTAAACATACTCATGGTGCTCGACGCGGTCCCAGTGCAGTACATGTCAACTTGAGATTTAAGTCATTGTCAATAGAGGTGACAGCAAGGTGTCATCTATTGGGCATTAACATGTCGAGCACTAGTACATTTACCTTATATTTATTTTTTGTTTAAAACCAGATATGTTACAAGTTAAATATCATTAGGTATTGAAAATAATATTTGCACAAAGTAATTGTGCAACAATGCGCATTTTCAAGACCTATAAAATCAGTTAGGTACACACTTTTTTTATTGTCTAACGTAAAACTGTCCTATTTTAATATTTGAAAACAAGGACGATATTGACAATAATTGTTTCACCATTAGGGAAGAATTTGTGTTACATGGTATCACTCGTCTACACGCACACTTTCAAACCGTCCGCCATTGCAGTGTCACAGTTTGTCTTAAGTGACATTCCCTCTGTCAAATATATAACTCTATGCTTATACCTACTGTTCTGAATTGTCGGTTGCAACATTACAACATTTTGTGCAACCACGATTTTATTTTCGTTTATACTTATGTTTTACTCACGGAAAGTAAAGTAAGTAATGCCTCATTTCATTTATACGTAAAACCGCCTTTATTGCCTTTGGAGAATGTAAAAACCAAGGCCCCAACGTTATCTGTTCACTTTGACGGCGCAGCAACTAGTATCACTTCTCTCTCCTCGCTCTTTTAAAAATGCCATTTGTCAAAAAAGGACAACCATACTGTTGACAAGATGAACTTCAAATCAAAGTGTTGCCTTTTTTGGTGCATCCAGGTGTATGTGTGCGTAAAAACGTGTGTTTGCTCTTTTAGGGATGTGAAAAGTCGATTTTAATCATGTTATATATCGATAAACGCTACACAGCGGAACGAAATAGCTATTAATTGAAGCTTCAATATCTTTGTTAAACATAAACATAATTGAAATGCTAATGAATAATAAATATATTAGAATATAATAAAATAATTCAATTATTGCGGAACACATATTTTAGTAGGTAATTATGTATTTTAATTAAATATCTTGAAGAGTGAAACGGAACGTAGCAGGAGATCTAAGGTCCACCACCTTGCATTTTGGAGACAAAGCAAACCGCTTGGAACAGGTGTTCCTGGGGGTGATCTGAGCTGATTAAGCCCGGTTGCCAAGAGGTTCCCCCCAGCAGGTGGGCAGGGGAGGGGGGGTAAAAGTGCCTCCGGCGCGCCTCACTCTAAGCTTTATATCTGCATACATCTCGCAACTATATCAAGTTTGGTATCTTTTTCGTGTAATTCGAGGATGAAGAATTCAGTTCTGTGACTAAATTTTCACTCACCCATACAAAAAATTCAAAATTCAAAAAAAATCTTTTAATTTTTTTTTCGTAAATTCTCTAAAAAAATTTAACTATGAGGATTTGCTCTAGAAAAAAAATACCTGTGAATAGCCCAGTTATCCTACTATACAGAATAGTAAACTTGTCAAACATTTTTTTTCATAACTCTGTTAAAAAAAATGTTTTGTGTCGCGCGGCGTACCTGCATTGTAAGAGCGGTATGCAGCGTTTAGGATTTTTAAGTATGTTTAGATGATTTCTTCTGATAAGTTGTTATTCTTCTGGTTGTAGATTACATTAATAAATTACTTCTGGAAGTGATATATATACAAATATAAATTAAATATATAAATAAAGATGTTGGGAAAACTTTCGCCAACAGAGTTAAGTATTATAAATGTGATAAAATTAACATTATTATTTGCATGTCTTTTCCATATCTCGGGACCATGGGGTCCCGGAACTTTGGGAGGCGTACGTGGGGACGAAGCCAACAGCGCAGAGGCCCTTTAAGGCACGTTAATCTAAAAGCAAGGGATACATGTGGTGGATACTATCCCCGAACGCACAATGTGATACATCCGGAGATGGTCCCCGCCAGGTGCAAAGACTATTACAGTGCAGCACGTTTGTGCTGCGATGGGAACTAAGGTCATGGGCTACAGATTTGAAAGTTGGATGGACTGGATAATGGGCTATGGGAGAGACTAGCGGACACCTGCCGTGACAATCAGTCTCAAAATTGTAAATGACAGGTGGTGACTCGCCAACTCATTGAGTGGGCCCCGCAATGGCCGCACGCACAGTGCGACAACAGGGCAACACTTTGGAGTGGCTGTGAGGTTGTCGAGAGGTGAGTCTGCGGTAGCCAGATCCCGGTAATCCGTTCAGCCGGCGTTATGACATTTTACACTTCCAACCTGGAGCATAGGTCCCGCTCTTGCGACTCCATTCTGGCCGGCCAATCAAGGCAAGCACAGAGGCGAGGGCCAGATGACAGGGCCCTCTGGAATAGGGGTCCGCGGTGTCGTCACTCACCGTCAGCTCGCCACAAGCTGCCCCCGCGGGACATTATTATTATTATTGTGGTGTTGTGGGCCTTTGAGTGTCGCTTTGACCAGCATTGATCTATTGTGACGGCCCTTTAAGTTCATTACTAATAACTGTTGCATCCAGAAAGTTCCAGATTCTTTGGGCCGTAATGTTTTGTACCTCATAGGGTTGCACTACGTGTCGCCCTAGGTAGGTACTTCTTTTTGACATTAGTAGTCCACAAGAACAGAGAATGTGCATTGCAGTCTCCTCTGACTCCTGACAGAACCTGAATGTCGCATCTTGTTTCTTGCCAATTTGAAACATATATGTTTGTTCAACTTGCAGTGTCCAGTCAGTATTCTGGTCACCGCGCAGGTTTTGTGCCTTTTGAGCCTTAAAAGCTCCTTAGCAGTTTTGCTGTTGAACCCTTTGATCAGAGCTTTCGAGTGTTCTTGTCCTTTAACGAACTTCCACCAATCGATTGCTCTCGTTTTTTCTAAGTTGCTGAGCAGAGAATATGCATCTCGTTTTGTGCTTCCACAGAAGGGTTCTGGGCCGACCAGGGGTGTGTCTGCGCCCTTTCTAGCAAGTTCGTCCGCTTCTTCGTTTCCGTTAATGTCGGAGTGCCCTGGTACCCATCTAAGTGTAACTTTGTTGGAGTAAACCAGTGCATTTAGGTTTGTTTTACAGTTCTGTACTAGTTTTGAGTTTGACTCAAGGGATTCTAGTGCCAGCGGAGCAGCCTGGCTGTCTGAGTTGATGTAGATAAGCTGGTGTCTTAGGTTTCTATCCAGGTTGATCTCCGCACATTTGTTGACGGCGAAGACTTCTGCCTAGAAGATTGAGGCCAATGTGCCCATGCTGACGCTAGCTCTGAGCTTAGATCTCTCACCATAGATCCCACATCCTACATCATTGCCTTTCTTGGAAGCATCTGTATATCAGATGTGGCTTCCCTCTTCGACGTACATTTGGTTGATCCATTTGTCTCTAGGAGGTATTTCTACTGTGTACAGTTTGGTGAGATGACATTCGGTGTGAGCGTCATCAGTGGGCATGCTAAGGGCTCTATTCGCAAAAACCCAGGCCTTTAGATTGGTTAATGCCTGAGAGCGCCATTTTGGCCTGTTTAGCGTGCATATTCTGTAGACGCACTGCTTGGCCTCCTTTTGCACCTGCAAGTGGAGTGGTATGATGTCCAGCAGTGCATCTAGGGCCGCTCCCGGTGTCGAGGAGTAGGCGCCTGTTACTGTTAAACAAGCCGTGCGTTGCAGGCTGTTTAAAGTGTCTATTGCTGTCTTTTGGCTGGTTTTGTTACACCAGACTGCGGAGGCGTAGGTGACAATTGGCCTCAATACCGCTGTGTATAACCACATAGCAATTTGGATCTAAAGCCCCATCTTGCTCCTGCCATTCGACACAGCATGACCACATGGCCATTTTCACTTTTTGTATAATGTTTCTCAGGTGAGGGTTCCAAGTTAACTTTTGGTCAAAGGTGACCCCTAGATACTTGACCTCTGCCGAGAACGGTATTATTTGTCCATTAAGTCTTGGTTTTGTGAGTTTATCGAGCTTCCGTTTCCTTGTGAATGGTTAAATGGCTATTACAGTCTTGCTCGGATTAATGGACAAGTCATTTTCTCTACACCATTTGAATATTGTGTTTAGAGCTCCTTGCATTAGGTTGGATATTGTGTTGAGGCAAGGGCCTTTGACGATGACTACAAGGTCGTCGGCATATCCTTGTGTAGGTATCAAAGTCTTGGCCTGACATGATTGCAAGAAGTTGGTCCACTGCTAGGGTCCATAATAGTGGGGATAAAACGCCTCCTTGTAGGCACCCTTTAGTGGTATAAAATTCATGCTCTATATATAGTATTGATGGTCAGAGTGGCTACTCTGTTTGAGAGCATGCTATGTACCCATCTGGTGGTTTCGTTTACTCCCTTTGATTTCATACCATTGAGTATGGTCTCTGTGGGCGTATTGTCGAAAGCACCTTCAACATCAAGGAACACACATAGAGCGGTTTGCTTTGCCTCTAGGGTTTTCTGCACCTTGTCAACCTGGTTGAAAATTATTTCGGCGACACGGCGGTTTTTGGCGCACGGCGCGATTTGGTCTATGTTTGGGGACAGATTATAGCCCCTCAGCTGCCCTTGCTGACTGGGGCTGGTCCAAACAACAAGGTTATTGGGAGCCCATATGGACAAGCCTACCTGCGGCGGCTGCTGCTTGTTTAGAGCTTATTCGTTGCCGCTGCAAAACAAAATGCGCAGGGAGGTGCAACTGCGTTAAAAAAAACCTAAAATGCACAGTCCCATGGGCATGTAATGGCAATTACGAACAATATAATATCTTATTTTAACCCGCATTTTTTGTCAAACATCTCCTATGTTAATTTTATCACATCTATAATACTTAACTCTATTAGCGAAAGTTTTCCCAACATCTTTATTTATATATTTGTATATATATCACGTCCAGAAGTAATTTATTAATGTAATCTACCACCAGAAGAATAACAACTTATCAGAAATCATATAAACATACTTAAAAATCCTAAACGTTGCATACCACTCTTACAATGCAAGTACGCCGCGCGACACAAAACATTTTTATTAACAGAGTTATGAAAAAAAATGTTTGACAAGTTTACTATTCTGTATAGTACGAGAACTGGGCTATTCACAGGTATTTTTTTTTCTAGAGCAAATCCTCATAGTATACATTTTATAGAGGATTTTCGAAAAAAAAATCTAAAGATTTTTTTTGAATTTTGAATTTTTCGAATTTTTTGTATGGGTGAGTGAAAATTTAGTCACAGAAATGAATTCTTCATCCTCGAATTATACGAAAATGACACCAAACTTGATATAGTTGCGAGATGTATGCAGATATAAAGCTTAGAGTGAGGCGCGCCGGAGGCACTTTTACCCCCCCTCCCCTGCCCACCTACTGGGGGGAACCTCTTGGCAACCGGGCTTAATCAGCTCAGGTCACCCCCAGGAACACCTGTTCCAAGCGGTTCGCTTTGTCTCCAAAATGCAAGGTCCCCTTAGAAAACGGGACCTTAGATCTC
Source organism: Cydia splendana (assembly GCF_910591565.1). Taxonomy (NCBI): domain Eukaryota; kingdom Metazoa; phylum Arthropoda; class Insecta; order Lepidoptera; family Tortricidae; genus Cydia; species Cydia splendana. Next base: position 29,509,257 of record NC_085960.1, on the reverse strand, counting down.
CTGCTAACGCAAACGCGTCAGTTATAGCTTGCGAAGTAATATCGATATTATTGTGTATTTTCGTGATATATTGCAAAAATAAGTGATTAATTGTTAGCAAAACCCTTCTAAAGTGTCGTATAACAGTGATTTCTTCAAAAAAGTGCGAAATAACACCTAAATAACGGACCAAATTTCATAGTGAAACATAACCTCAAATAATTTATAATTAGTGTCAGAAAACTTTTGTAATTCATAATGCTCGGCCAAATACAGATTGAAAATGGATAACAAGTGTACCATTTAATCGGATTCATCTAACCGATGAGTGGAGACCCAAAAGAAAACAGCGAAACCATTGAAATAACAAAAAACATGCCACAAAATAAAACACTTGTTCAACAAGTTTTCCATAAAGGACTATTCCATGCGAACTCCAGACAAAGATGCAATTCGGTGGGCACCAGTCCAAACCAGCCAAACAACAGTACACCAGAATCAAAACCAAGCTCGGATGGACCAAACAGCATTCCTTCAAAAATAAACCAAACGGTTCAGAACCACGACGAAAAGATATACGAGCAGAGCAAATCCGAGGTCTCTGCAGCCGAACCAGTAGACGTCATTACAGTCCCCTGGCAAAGAGCCCCAAGTCAAAAAAGGGTCCGCTCTCCTGAGCAAAATATGCCTACCCACAAGATACAAAAAACAAAAAGTACTGTCCAGAAGCAAATTAACCACCCAGTGACAAAGCAAATACCCACGGAGAACAGTTTCCAGTTACTAGACCTTGATAAGTCCCAAGATAGAGGAACAGACGAGCCAGTAGTTGATAAAACATTAAACGTCCCCAAACCACCTTCAACTTATTTATATGGAATTGAAAATGTGGAGGAGCTTACAAAGTGCCTGCTTGAAGTTATGAAAAAAGAAGACTATACATATAAAATAGTCTCAAGGGATGAAATGATAATTTCCACTAAAACTGTGCCAATTTACAAAAAACTAATTGATCACATCCGTGCCAAGGGACTCATTGGTCATACCTTTAAGCCCAAAGGGGAGAGGTGGACAAAAATAGTCATCAAGAACCTTCACCACACTACTCCGAAGGAAGCTATTATAGAAGCCATAGAAAATACAGGTAACAAGGTTATGGGAGAAATTGTCAAGGCCCGCAAGAAAAATACAAAAGAACCCTATAATGTGTTTTTTGTAAACCTGAATCCCCATGAAAATAATAAATTGGCTAAATAAATACAATATATTTACAACCAACGAGTCAAAATAGAAGAACCAAGGAAAATAACTGATATAGTCCAGTGCACAAGGTGCCAACAATATGGTCATACAAAAAATTACTGTATGCGCCCTTACGTATGTTGTAAATGTGCTGGAGCTACAATACTACCGCATGTACAAAAGACAAGAAAACTGCAGCCACATGTTATTTTTGTCAAGGGACCCACCCAGCAAGTTACAAAGGGTGCAAAGTGTATCAGGAAATACTAAGTAAAAAAAAATAAAAACAAAATATAGTAATAGGGGAAAAGTAATGGAAAATCCAGAGACAGCAGAAAAACATAGAGGTGATACTCACCGGGCCATCTATGTCGACTCCATAACAACACAAACTATGCAGGACCAAGATATTGAAATATACAATAATGAAACAAACCAAACCTCGGTACCACAGGAGACAACCCACAAAACAGAACCCTCGGGAACAACAGAACATACGTATAGTGATGCTGTTAAAAAACAAATAAAGATGAGAAATAAAGTGGACTTAAGGAGGCCACAGCCATACAAACTCAATGAGATAGAAAGTAATGTTCATTCAAATCATAATGAATACCAAACAATGTTATTACAAAAACTAAACAAACAAGCAGATAAAATTGACCAACTCGTGACACAAGTGGGTGCTCTTGTCTCACTAATAACAACGCTTATTAACAAATTGCCGTGATGGACCTTAGAATTGCTACATGGAATATAAACGGGTTATTGACCAATAAAAAAGAATTAGAAATCATACTTGAAACAAATAAAATAGATATAATGCTGGTGTCGGAGACCCATTTGAACAACAAAAAACAATTTAAATTACAAAACAACAATGTGTATAATACAGACCACCCCGATGGGACCTCACATGGAGGAACAGCAATAATAATAAAGAGCAGTATAAAACACTATCCACATAGCGAATATAAAGAAAACTATCTTCAAAGTACCACTATAACTGTACAGGATAGAATCGGAGAAATAAATATAAGTGCTGCGTACTGCCCTCCAAGATTTTCTATTAAGGAAGAAACATTTAAAAACTATTTTAAGACTCTAGGCAAACGGTTCATCAGCGGAGGCGACTGGAACAGTAAGCATACACATTGGGGCTCCCGTCTGGTAACAACCCGGGGTCGTGAATTGAAAAAATGCATTGACAACCTTAAACTATTGACCTTATCATCCGGAGAACCTACATATTGGCCCACTGACCCAAATAAAGTTCCTGACCTACTGGACTTCTTCATCATCAAAGGCTTCTCCGATACTTACTTTGATATTGGGAGTTGTTTTGATAGTTCATCTGATCACTCACCCGTCATAGGGACATTTAGTGCAAATGTAATACAAAGAGAACACCCATTAACATTATGTAATCATAGAACAAACTGGACTGCTTTCACAGAACATCTAGAAAACCATATAAACTTGAGGGTCAAGCTAAAGACTGAGGAAGATATTGATGAGGCAACCTTCTACATAACAAACAAGATACAGGAAGCTGCCTGGCTCTCAACTCCATGCATTAAAACTAGAAACTCCACAAAAAATATATCCCTGGAAATAAGAAACAAAGTCAAAGAGAAAAGACAACTTAGAAGAAGATGGCAAACAAGTAGATATAGGGAAGACAAAACTGCATTTAACAGAGCTGCCAGAGAACTAAAAGCAATGATAAAAGATCATGAAAACCAAACATTTCACCAAAAATTAAGTTCTTTGTCATCCTCAAAAAATGACAATTATTCCTTGGAAATTAACTAAGCAGTTCAAACAACCAAAACAAATGGTGCCCCCTCTAAGATCACATAATGGAACCTGGGCTAAGAAGCCTCAAGAAAAAGCAGAATTGTTTGCACAGCATCTTAGCCAAGTCTTTACACCTAATACATCAACAATGCAGGACTTTGAAAATGAGGTTGAAGCCAGATTAAACAGTGACCAACAATTATCACTACCACTGAAACAAGTTACACCCAGAGAACTCTACAGGGTGATAAGAAATCTGGGCAAAGGGAAGGCACCAGGGTTTGACCTGATAACGGCTGAGATTCTTAGACACCTTACAAGAAAACCAGTGGTATTCCTTACCATGCTATTCAACTCTATTCTTAGAATGCAGTACTACCCGAAGCTTTGGAAAGTCTCCCAGATATGCATGATACCAAAGCCAGGAAAACCTCCAACAGAACCAAGCTCTTACAGACCCATCAGCTTACTGCCAATATTATCCAAAACCTTTGAGAAAGTCTTTCTGTGCAGGTTAAAACCAGTATTGGAAGAGAATAACACCTAACCTAACCTAACCTAACTACCAATTTGGTTTCCGTCAACAGTGTTGCCAGATGGTCACAAAAGTCACATTTTTCGTGACTTTTCGCCTTCTCGTGTGACCTGTGCGTGACTTACGATCTTGAGGCAATTTTTGTGACTTTTTAAGCTAGACGAATTTTGGACCCATGGTTAAAATGCTAGGGGAACTAAAGTGGAAAACACAACTTTTTTTCTTTCAGATCGATCATTTCCGAAAATATTAAGTTGATCCAAAATAGTCCTTAAAGACCCTTATTCATTTTAAAAGACATATCCAAGACACCCACACTATAGGGTAAAAGCGAAAAAAAAAATCATCCCCACTTAATGTCACCCTAAAAAAATATTTTTTCTAGTTTATATTTTATGACTTTGTCAGTGTAGCAAATTTATATATTCATGCCAAATTTAATAATAGAAAGTAGAAAAAAATATTTTTTTATGGTGGCTGCCCTACATTAAAGTGGGGATGAATTTTTTTTTGCTTCCACCCTATAGTGTGGAATGTCGTTAGATAGGTCTTTTAAAACGAATACACTTCAAGAACCATTTTTTGATCAACTTAATATTTTCGGAAATAATCGATCTGAAAGAAAAAAAGTTGTGTTTTCCCCTTTAGTTCCCCTAACTTTTGAACCATGGGTCCAAAAAATATGAAAAAAATCATAAAAACATAGCTTAGTAAAGACTTTCAAGGAAAAATATAGCGAACCTAATCGGTATAGCTGTTTTTGAGTTTTTGCGAATAGTCTATTTTGACAGACGGGTAACTACGGAACCCTACACTGAACATGGCCCGACATGATCTAAACCGGTTTTTTTTATATTTTATCAGCAGGCCCCAATTTCACCACGGTGACAGGTGCGACAATTGTAAAACATCACTGTTGCTGACGTCACATGCATCCATGGGCTACGGTTACCGCTTACCATCGGGCGGGCCGTATTTCTGTTTGCCACCATCATTGTATTATTTAAAAAAACTTTATTATATCGGAAAAACAGATATTTCTCTTGCTAAGTTTATGACAATTGTCACAAGAAACACTACAATTGTCACGAAATTCCGACATATAACTCATTTCCTGTCAAGATTCACCGACAATTCTACAAATATGTCGACTAGAAAAAATAATTCTTGTTTCACAACATAATTGTAATACATACAATTGTAGCAAAATGCCTGTCATGTTTGTAAGTATTTCTATAGAAAATATTTTACAAAATTGTAATATGTCACCTGTCGCTTGACAATTGTCGCTCGACATATGTCACTGACAATTGTAGCCGTGGTGAAATTGGGGCCTGGTCACTTAACTTGCTTACTCCAAACTAAAATTTTTATTTATGATGAACAATTACGAAAAAAACCGGGCAAGTGCGAGTCGGACTCGCGCACGAAGGGTTCCGTACCATAATGCAAAAAAAAAACGAAAAAAAAGCAAAAAAAAAACGGTCACCCATCCAAGTACTGACCACTTTGCTTAACTTTGGTCAAAAATCACGTTTGTTGTATGGGAGCCCCATTTAAATCTTTATTTTATTCTGTTTTTAGTATTTGTTCTTATAGCGGCAACAGAAATACATCATCGGGGCTATTCATAAATTACGTCATTTCAAATTAGGGGGGGGGGGGTCTGGACATCGGATGACGGTAGCATGAAGTAGGAGGAAATGGGGTCATTTGAAGCATGATTTTTGGATGATTATAGGGGGGGGGGGGGTCAATAATCGTCAAAAATCGATGACGTAATTTATGGACAGCCCCATCTGTGAAAATTTCAACTGTCTAGCTATCACGGTTCGTGAGATACAGCCTGGTGACAGACGGACGGACGGACGGACGGACGGACAGCGAAGTCTTAGTAATAGGGTTCCGTACCCAAAGGGTAAAACGGGACCCTATTACTTAAACCGTCTATTTTTTAACTCTAATTTAACTTTAACAACCTGAAGCTCCTAAAGTATTGATCGTAGAGTAAAATTAAACATAACCAAATTTGTAGGAAATTGTATGATAAAACTTTTGTCCGAAGTAATAGGCTACCTCGCACAACGTATCAGCATTGCGATACAGCGAGGAAATGCCGCCAGCATCCTTGGAACAATGCCTCAAGGGCCTATTTTAGATTTAAGCTAGTTATCAATTTAGTTTAGTAGTACCGAAGTAATTATAATGCTATTTGTAGCTATTTGTACATATATTCGAGATATGAGCAAAAATAAGAAAAAAGGTACCTTTAACCCTCCCTGCACCCTCAGCACACCCCCTACCCTCGAGGACTTTTAGTATGTTTATTTAGACACCACAAGGTATACCTGTACCAATTTTCAAAACTACTCGAATTATTTCCGCAGATTTTTCTAATTTGCTTGGGTTATTTCTTAATTTTTTAACTTTCTCATTGACCCCCCAAAAGTAGCCCCCATGCTTAAAATTCATTTGTTTACGTTACATGACTTACATGTCCGTCTTTGGGTCACTAATTCCACCAATTTGTACCAAATTTCAACTTAATTGGTCCAGTAGTTTCCGTGAAAATAGGCTGTGACAGACGGACAGACAGACAGACAGACGCACGAGTGATCCTATAAATAAGGGTTCCGTTTTTTCTTTTTGAGGAAAAATCATAAAAGGTTAGTAGATTTTTTGTGAAATATATTATTTTCTGAATTTCTTCTAACAAAATCGATTTACCTACCCATACAATACAATAATATAAAAATGTGACTTGAGCAGCAAAAACGTGACTTTTAGGGAAACGAAACGTAACTTATGACTCCAGAGCCCTGGCAACACTGTCCGTCAAAATCACTCTACAGTTGAACAAGTACACCGTGTAGTAGCTAAGATAAGACAATCACTAGAGCGTAAAGAATACTGCTTTCGACCGTGTCTGGCACAAAGGGCTCCTATTCAAGCTGAAAAACCTACTACCAAACTCATTTTATATGATTTTAAGGTCTTATATACTCGGAAGAAAGTTCCAGGTTAAATTTAGTGATGAATACTCTGAACTCTATGACATTAAGGCCTCAGTTCCCCAGGGCTCAGTCCTTGGCCCAGTGCTGTACTCAATTTACACCGCAGGTCTTCCATGTACAGAAGATGTAGTTACAGCAACATATGCTGACGACACAGCGTGCCTTGCCGCTGACAAAGACCCCGTTGCAGCATCAAGAAAACTGCAAATGCAGCTACAAAAAACCACTGGCTCGAAAAATGGAGAATCAAGGCTAGTACATCAAAGTCACTCCAAATAACATTTACCTTACGAAAAGGAGACTGCCCGCCTGTAACTTTACGAGGAGAGACACTACCCAGTGAATGCTGTGTTAAATACCTAGGCCTTCATCTAGATAGGAGGCTCACATGGGCCAATCATATCAAAGCAAAGAAAAATGAAGCCAACATACAATTTAAGCGCTTACTATGGCTAATAGGAAGACAGTCCCCTGTGACAATAAGCAACAAACTCTTGGTATACAAATGCATCATAAAACCTATCTGGACGTATGGTATACAACTCTGGGGATCAGCTAGCAACTCTAACCTTGAGATCCTTCAAAGATTCCAGAATATTGTCCTCAGAACAATATCTTGTGCACCCTGGTTTGCCCGAAATAAGGAAATACATGACTACCTACATATACCAACCATCAAAGAGGAAATAAATAGCTACTCAAAGAAATATAAAGAAAGGCTAACAAACCATGAGAACGAACTTGCCCGAGACCTATTAAACGACACCGATAACATCACAAGATTCAAAAGGTGGCAGATCTTGGAACTAGACCAGAGAGAATAATCCATCCTCTCTCTTCACATAAAAGGAATGGTGGTTAATGGACCACCACCTTGAAAAAGAAATGTATAGATACATACAACCTGATTATGGCTAAGAAAGCCGATGGCAGATGAAAGTAGAGAAAAAAATAAATAATTAAATATCTGAACTTTCCCTTCGTTCCCTGCTGGGGCGTGACGATAAAATTGTGATCTGATAACCATAATAAAGAATAAAAGCGTTTTTGTTCATTTTAGGTATAGTTAAACCTTTGAAGTAAAATTAAAATTGAAAAAATGTCGATAGTTTATCGATATGACTATCGACATGGCTACAGCAAGGTGGTGTTGAATTGTTAATCGTACACTAAACAAAAGTGGTAACAGTGACAGCTCGCTTTGACGTAATCTCTAAATATATATGGTAAAAACCATACATTTCACAACTTTTCTCTTTCCGAACAGACTTGTAAGTCTTGTAACGCTTGTAACAAAGTTGAATTTGCCGTACTGTCATTTTCGTAGCTTTTCAACCAATATTAATTAATTTGATCATAATTCAACATAATTATTTTGATCTAGTAATACATCTAGTAGAACTTAAGCCTGTAGTGTCAGTGTCAATACTTGACAGTTGAGTAGACATTGACAATCAGCTGATCCTTTTCCTTGACCCAAGTTTCGCGTACGATGTAGCATATTCTCGAAATCGCTGTCCTTTTTTTATTTGTACAGCTTATATCTTTGTATCCTTTTTATCGACATCGCACTAGGAATATTACGTCAAAATAATGATTGTCAGTCGCCACGTCTATCGCCTATCAGTTCATTCAGACTTGATTCAGACGTTCAGTTTGATATCTCACGTAAAGAGTTGGACGGCTACGATAAGTTAAAATAATCTTGCGGTGTTAATGTTGGAATCCTAGCCATGATAAATGTACAGATAAAGTTTACTTTGCGATATATTTTTTTGCGATTTACATAATTGCAAACTTATAAAACACATGATGATGCAATAAAAGTTAGACTACAAAAATCAAGTTCAAAGTGCTAAAACAATTGGCGTCGAATCGATTTCTACAGCGAAGAGATATCGTGCGTCACTCGCTATACAGCTAGGTCAATTGGGCAGAACATATTTGATTGTTGGGACAATATTGTAATGTATTGTAAACTTGTGAAGTGATTTAAAACAACTGCTGGACAGTGCAGGATTAGCGAAAGAACCTGTTGAAGCGGCCTACCATGACTGATACCAGTTCCGTCAGGTGAGGACTATATGTTACTAACCAAGAAATAAATGTATGTAAATGAATTCAGTCAATAGCATAAAGGAATTTAAAATACATACAGCTGGCAATACTACCTTTGCATACAAATTTCTATGCAGGGGTACCCCACCTTTAAGCTGCAGCTTTTCAAATCCTTTACAGTGTTTGTGGTCAGCAGAAGAATAATCTGTTAATCCACATAATCCGCTTACATAGTTTTACTTCATCAGTACCAAAACCAAACCCAATCCACATCTCGGTAACCAAAAACAATATTATTACTAATCGAGTTTTGTCTGCACATGTCAATAATGCCCATGTCCTCATTGTGAAGCCAAAATCATCTGACCAATAGGTTAGGTGTATTTTTCTAACCTCTTGCTCACATTCGTGCTGGCCACTTATTAGACTCTTGGATCTGTCTCAATTTAAATATTCAAGCTTACACCAGCCGTCATATCTAAATTTTCCATGACTTGCCATAGTTTGGAATCTGTCCGGGGATTGTCAGATTGAAATCTGGAAACTTTTACCCAGGCAACACCTAGAAATAATCTTATTTTTCCAATAAGAATTATTTTAGTGTTAGCTTGGGGAAAAATTATATTTTAACCTCCATTTTTGAACTGTCTCATATCTGCAAAGTGAATGAGAGCCCTACCGCATCCTCCAGAACTCCACATGATTATGGCTCCACAATAATTTCTTTTTTATAATATTTTATTTCTATTCTGTCTATACTTCTATTCCATTACCAATATATTACATATAACATATGGAATTCGATACAATTATAACAATTCAAATTTGATATATTACATGAACAAACACATTCCAGTCCTATTAGTTTTGATGTTAAGTGTGTATATTGCAGGTACCTTCTCACTAAGTAGCTATCCTCTGCACTCTTCTGATGTTTGCCGCATGGTCTCAATGTTCTGACACACTAGCACCCTTCATTTGACTCACTTGTAAGTTGCTGCTTCATAATTTATTTCTATAACATAGTTATATGCTAAACTATCATACTTTTCTTATGTTTTCATTTTGATAATCTCTTTTACAAGAAATAGATTCAATCTTAAATCATCACAAATCAAAATTGAAATTTTTACCACTCTTCCTAGTTATAGTAAAAACTATTTTTAAAATCCACTTGAGAGCTCATCTGCCAATGTGCCAATGAAAGGCATTGTTGTGCTCTGTTAAACCTGACCGCTAGTTAATTACCTGTGCACCTAGAAACACATAAATAACATTTTTTTTTATTACCTTAGTATTAGTTGCAATTTTTTAACCTGAATTGACAATTTGACAGTCACCTAGAAATTGCTTGTACCTATCCCTTTAGGTTAACTAAACTGTTATGTCATGAAAATATAATGATAGGATTAAACAAACTTACCTGAAGTGAAGTTCAATCCTGATTATATGAAGTATTTATTTCTGGATAAGGGGTTATTTTTTTGCGTAAATTGGCAAGCGAGCGAGATGTACTACGTTGTTAGTTATCCAGAAATAAATGTAACGAATATAATTAGTTTGGATTACCAACCATTTAAAGACAATAAATCATGAAATCTTTAGATGAATTGAGTCTGTTTCACATACATTTTCTATGCTTTTTAAACATACCTATATCATTTTCACAATCAACCTTCCACTACATTCTTTACAAATAAATTTAGAAGCAAATAATGTACATATGTAAGTAATGTGAATATTTAACTAACTTTACTAAGTCTGTCAAGATGTTTACATGGTTTGGCAACATCTTACATACATATAAGATAAGCATTGCAGTCTTATCTCTATTTACTTTGCCCCAGGGCATGCATTTTGTGAGACTAATTTGCTTTTCAGATAACAATCTGTGACAATACTAATCCTTAGACAAATGGTAAAATGTCAATCACTGGCGACTGCCACTTGCTATTTTATAACAAGGATGTGCTTTCGGCTATAGATGTGCAAATTAGTTAAATTCGAGTCGAGCTTGCGAAATTTTCGAAACTTTCCGATGACGGCACCTCAGTAATCCCGGTTTTGGTTTTTACTATACAAAAACAGCACCTTGACTGGAAGTTTCCCGTTCTAGTCATACAAATTCAGCATTGGGAACTCGGGACTCATGGGAGCATTCATTGATCATAACTCATATTCACTAAGCAAGATTATGGATCATGGTACTTAACTAAATACATATTTAATTACATATTCATAAGTAAGTATGAGGAAGGAAGGAATCAGAGGAAGTAACATTACTAAGTAGAATATAATATAGACACTAATTTCATTCATCATCATTAGGATAAGAATGTACTTAATTAAATAATTATTTTAATACGTCACCTTTTAAGACAGCTTAGAAATTTAAATCTAAAATGTACTAGGTCACTGCCTATCTCGTCTTAAGCTGGGAGGAGAGTCAAAGCGTTTCTGACCCTCCCCTACATCTCAATGGCATTGCCGGGAGGTGAGAGTCCCCACAAACCAGCGTCAATAAACAAAAAGAAAGTGATAGGGTCCTATTTATAGGGAACAGGGCATATGTGGAAATGGCGCATGCCGTACCGCATCTCCAAGTAAAAAAAAGTAATGTTTTAAACAAGTTTCAAATGACCTAAATTAGTTGCCCAACATCTTAGTGTGCTTAATGATAGTTAGATATGGTTTTTAACCGGCATACGTCAGAACGTTACTGCGGTTCATTTGCACAGTTGGTTAATTAAAGTATTTGTCGTAATTAGTTACGCGTGAAGAGTTTTCTGTTCTCTACTCAACAGAAGGTCGATTGATCAAGTCTTGTTCAACCACTTTGTTTATTTTAAATAAGTTTTTAATGCGTCAATTAGCTATTACTTGGAACTGACCGGTTTATTTGATAACACGCACATTTACATACTTCGTAAAGATTAAAAAGTCCTATAAAATATAACTGAATTTCTCATACAGTCATTTCAAACCAAGTTTTATTCTTTTTGTATAAGTAGTGTGTGTAATGTTGTGTGTTATGGTGACGGAAGGCCCCGGAGACGAGCGCGCAGGCGAGGACATCGATGCGGCGCCGGCGTCTGTCGTAGAGCTGGGAGAAGCTCTTACTCATGCAGTAGATAGGTACGGTAACTTCCCATAGGACTTTGTAGAAGTTGATCATGAAAACGAAATTATACACCCATAAATTATATTGGTTCCAATTGGAACCCTTAATAGAAAATTCTGGTATCCATGATATGCTCCGCTTGGTATTGTTGGTTAATTTTTATTAGAATTAATTTTTATTAGAAAAATCACGTGATAAATAACAAGCAAAGGAGGGATTGCTATTGCTTTGACCCACGGAGTTCTTAATTCCATAAACTAGAAATTGGTATATTTTAGTAGTAGGAATTCCCCTCTGGTTCGTTCTTTGCTCCTTTTGAATGCGCTCCTCGCATCAGCCTGGTGGTTGTGCGTGATGAATGTTTGATAGCCACGTCAAATTAAGCCGAATTTGGGCAATCTGCGGAAATAATTCGTGTAGTTTTGAAAATTGGTACAGGCATACCTTGTGGTGTCCAGATAAACATACTAGAAGTCCTCGAGGGTAGGGGGGTCCACTTTAGTTCCCCTAACATTTGAACCATGGCTCCAAAAAATATGAAGAAAATCGTGAAAGTAAAGCTTAGTAAAAACTTTCAAGGAAAAATATAGCGAACCTAATCGGTCTAGCAGTTTTTGAGTTTTTGCAAATAGTCTATTTTGACGAACGGGTAACTACGGAAACCTACACTGAGCATAGCCCGACATGCTCTTGGCCGGTTTTTTTTTATATTTTATCAGCAGGTCACTAAGCTTGCTTATTCTAAACTAAATTTTTTATTTATGATGAACAATTACGAAAAAAGGACGTTTTCTTAAACCGTCTATTTTTTATCTCTTATTTAACTTTAACAGCCTGTACCTCCTAAAGTATTGATCGCAGAGTAAAAATAAACATAACCAAATTAGTAGCAAATTTAATGATAAAACTATTGTCCGAAGTAATTATAATGCTATTTGTACAGATATTCAAGATATGAGCAAAAATCTGAAAAAAGGTACGGATCTTTGCAGTTACTTTTATTTTTATATATTTTATTGCGTTAGATCCACTTGCACCATCCAGGGTTAGCCACTAACTCGGAGTTAAATAACCGTTAACTCAGGATTAAATTGTACTGGTAACTCCGGGTATAACCGGTTAGCCCCGAGTTAGTGGCTAACCCTGGATGGCGCATGTGGCTCTTAGTAGTGCTTCTTCTTGTTATGTTACAGTCTTTTCAGTAGGTAACTGTGATCAGTGATTTAACAATACGTAAATACCTACAATGTTGAATACAATAAGTATTCAACATTAAGGATTGTTATATTATCTAGGTAAAACGTGCAACGCCGACTTAACATAGGAGATGATGCTTTTTAGAGAAAATTTCAAACATCAAGGACCCATCTAGAAAAAGGCAGCAGACACACATGTAAATAACTTTTATAAACATGGTTAAAGTAGTTAGTCATTGTTTTGGCTACATTTTGCGGAAACTCTGAAAGAAATGTTTGCATAACAGTAACATGATATTTTTCACCACACCATCGGAGCTGGTAAAGGCTCTCTTGATTGTTCAAAAACTGCTAAGAAAGTTGCATTTTATCCACATATGAGGCAAAGTAATCAGATGCAAATTTTGCGTTGTTTCGAAACAAAACACCCTAAAAATAGAAAAAAAAGACTAAGAAAAAAGTAACAGAAAAAAGTGAACGCATAATATGATATGCCCAATAATAATTATGTACTTATTTGATTAATATTATGTTTGTTAACTCTGATCTCACTTCACTCTCGATGTATAAAAAAATGTCTCTAGAGAGCACTTAAACACTGCGTTTGCTTCAGACTCTCAGTTCCTTAGACAGAGCCTCTGGATGCGGACCGTGTTCTAATTAATTCAATTTACTTTAATGTGCTTTCCTGTTCTTCAAATCATTTATTAGTTTTATTACAACTTAGCATTTATGCTGCATTTAACCTCGTTTGTTTGTTCATCAACATGAGTGACGGGTATGTTCCCTTTGCATATTATTTCATTGTTATTTTATTTCGCTTACGTTTACCTATTACGTGTAGTGTATTTCATAATTAACGACTCCGACGTAATCGAGCGCCGATATCGATTGGTAAAAACCTTAAAAAGCGACTACATACATAATTGTTAGTCCAATCATCGTTAACTTCCTTTTAAGTGGCCAAGGTCGAAAATACATTAGGTAGGTACCTAATTAAGTGTAAGAAGGTTCAAATGTAGGATTTTCTGATTTATGATTTTTATTATATACATAGGGAACTAAACTTTTGGAAGTAGGTATAGGTTGTCGAGCTTCGATTCGATCTGAAACTGACTAATATTCTCGCAAAATAAGTACAAACCTCCTATGGTAGTTTGTTTTTCACCACACCAGCTCGTAAAGTAAAGGCTTAAAATGCATTAAAAAGAGCTAAGAAAGTTGCATTTTATCCACAAGAGTAGTAGCAAAGTAATCGGATGCAAATTTTGAGTCATTTCTTCGTGTTGGCTGGTAAAATTGAGTTTTACGTGATAGTTAATTTTGAACGATAAAATTGGGTTTTATTTGTACCTAATGTTTTACTTACAATTTTGTGTTTCACTTAGAAGCAAAGTTTGCCTACGGGTGGTATTCCATCTGTCCAATGTCATTGCATCGCACATCTCTCATTAAGCAAAATGTGAGACGCAATAGGTACACGTTGGACAAAGATACAGATGGAATACCACTCTAGGTTAACCCTCGTGCCTTTGAAACCCTCGTAACCCTCTTGCCTTGATACAAGCCTCTTGCTTTGCCCCCTTGTAAAGCAAATAACTATGCCACCACATCAGCTTATAAAGGCTCTCCTTATTCTTCAAAAACGGATGAGAAAGTTGCATTTTATCCACAACCGCTGGCTCCGACTTCAAACATATTAGGTACCACTTGTTATCGCGTTTATAAAAGGGATTATACATATTATTTATTGTATCCTTTTTGAAGTCGGTTTTTTATCAAAGGTTTTTATCCGTGCACTGAGACAAAAAACTAACAAAAACACACTTAGAATTACAAAAATAAAACTTTATCCGGGGACAAGGAGAGTCAACTAATAGGAACAAATTGACTTTTGCAATTTCCATTTAGTAGGAAATACAACTTCTATATTTGTAATTTGAAGTATGCTGTTTGTACCTGTTCATACTTTTGTACCATTTCTTTTGTAGTGTGCAATAAAGCATTTTATTATTATTATTATTTTAAATTCTCTTTTTTTCTCGGCTTTCACCGGTGTAATACTGCTATGCACGGGCCTAGGCCAAGTGCATGTCAGGTAAGTATTCTTACATTTTCATTCGTTGAATGTGAATCAGGTTGAGCAATCATGTGTCTGGGAGTGGTGTGCGTTTCTATGTTTGTGGTAACTGGTTCTATAGGGTTTAAAGTTGCATGAGTGATGGCTTGTGCGGTTCGTCTCGTGACAGCGGAGCCTTCATGGTCAGTTTGTAGGAATTTTCTCACTATTCGGCATGTATTAAGAATAACGGCTTTTTGAAGTAGGTGGAATGTTTTGGGTGGTAACTTTAAGGTCTTTAAGGATTGATGCAGCTGTGTAGGTATTACGCCTGTACTGGATAAAACTATAGGTACTATAATTACTTTTTGGAGATGCCATATACGGGTTATTTCATCTTTCAGTTCTATGTATTTGGTAAGTTTTTCGGCTATGGTACTCTGTAAATTGTGTGTGTTAGGAACGGCTATGTCTATAAGGTATCCTGTTTTGCAAGTTTTATCTATTAGTGTGATGTCAGGTCGGTTGTGGTGGGTGGTTCGGTCAGTTAGGATGGTTCGATCGAAATATAGTTTGGCTGTAGGGTTTTCTAGCACACTTTCAGGCTTATATTTATAATACGGCTCTATGTCAGTTACAAAGTGTTGTTGGAAAGCAAGTTTCTGATGGATAATGTTCGCAACTTGGTCATGTCTATGTTTGTAGTCTGTCTGGGCTATTGTTTTACATGCACCTGTAATATGTTGAATGGTTTCGGGGCAGCTATTGCATTTTCTACATGTGTCAATGGCTAAGGTTTTTGTAATGTGTCGTTGGTAGTTTCTGGTCTCAATTACCTGATCCTGTATCGCCAGCATGAAGCCTTCAGTCTCCGGGAAGAGCTCACCTCGACTTAGCCACGCGTTCGACGCCTCTTTGTCGACATTAGGTTGGCATAAGTCTTGATGATGTCTACCGTGGAGAGACTTCCTAGCCCACTCGGCATGTTTGTCATCTGTCAGGTTTTCATTTTTTTGTGTTGTCATATCTTGCAGATTTAATGGTGTGAGTTTGCGGTCATTGGATGCTGTTACTTTGTGTAGTGTGGAACTCTCGGATTTGGTGAAAAAATACTGTCTCAAAGTTGTGATTTGTCTGTTATGCAGGTTTGTTATGTCAATGAGGCCTCTCCCCCCTTCTTTCCTTGGTAGTGTCAGTCTCTGTATACAAGATCTTGGGTGGTGTTTACGGAATCTAGTCATTGTCGTGTTAATTGTGCGTTGCAGTGCTTTAAGGTCAGATTTGGTCCAATTTATCACACCGAAAGAATAAGTGAGAACAGGTATGGCAAAAGTGTTAATAGCTTTTATAGTATTTCGGGCATAAAGTTGTGATTTTAAGATTATATTTAGTCTGTGTCGGAATTGTTGCCTTAGTTTTTGTTTGATGTCTCCGTGCTGTATTTGGCGTGATTGGTTGTATCCTAAATATTTATATGTCTCTTGCTCGTTAAGCGAATCAATAATTTCACCGGTTCTTAATCTGTAGTCGTGTCGGTAAATCTGTCCAGCTTTAACAGAGTTTATTTTACATTTGTCTATCCCGAATTCCATTTTAATGTCATTGCTAAATTGTTCTGTCAAGTCAGTCAGTTGATATAGGTCGGTTTCGTTTTTAGCGTAAAGTTTAATGTCGTCCATGTATAATAAGTGGTTTATGTTCTCAGTATGTCTGTCCGTGTCTGTATAATGTAACTGGTATCCTGCTGTTGTTGAATTTAAGGTATTAGAAAGCGGGTTTAATGCCAAGCAAAACCATAGGGGGCTCAGGGAATCACCCTGAAATATACCTCTCTGTATTTTAATTGGGTCAGTCTCTATTACAGTGGTGGGAGTAGTAAGCCTAAGTCGGGTTGTCCAGGTGGTCATGGTAGTCTTTAAAACGTTAATGATTTTCGGATGTATTTTATATATCTCCAATACTTGTAAGAGCCAGGAGTGAGGAACGGAGTCGTAAGCTTTTTTGTAGTCTATATACATCGAGTATAAGTCGGTCTTAGTTTTGGTTACATGTTTCAGGATTACAGAATCTATAGTTAATTGTTCCTTGCAGCCCTGACTGAACTTACGGCACCCTTTCTGTTGTTCAGCCAGGATGTTATTGTCATTAATATGTCTGTATATTAAATTAGAGATGCAGGCTGTCAAAATCTTATAGAGGGTTTGCAAGCATGTTATTGGTCTGTATTTAGCTGGATTGGCAAGGTCGTTTTGGTCTTTCGGTATCATAAACGTAGTTCCTGAAGTCAAGTACAGTGGTATTGTACTAGGGTCGTCAGTAAATTTATTTAAGTAGCTGTGTAAGAAGGGATGGACGTTTGTAAATTTTTTGTACCAATAACTATGTATGTTGTCTGATCCAGGTGCTTTCCAATTATGTGAATTACTAAGAACTTTCTTAAATGTGTCGATCGGAATGTGCTGGTAAGCCATTTCTGTTGTATTAGTGTCATTTCTAACAATTTCAGTCTTAATCCACTCGGCATCAGTGTTGTGATCAATTGGGTTCTCCCAAATTCCTGCCCAAAAGTTTTGCAAGTCGTGTGAGTCCGGCAAGTTACTTACTATATTAGGGTTATTATTGTCTGTCGTATTTGTAGTGGCCTGTCTTACATTTCTATAAAATAGCTTCTCATTGGTTTGAAATTGGTTATTCTGTTGTTTTCTTAGCGTACATACTTTATATCTGTTTAAGCGTCCTGATATGAGTGCCAGTTTTTGTTTTAATGTGTCTAGTGTGTGTGTAAGCTGTGTGTTTGGTTCTTCGTGTACAGAATGAATTTTATATTGGTCAATGATGTCATTTACTTGTTTTTCTAGGTTTATACTTCTGGTCCCTGCAATGAAATGTGTTACTCTACCTATTTTAGTTCGTAAATCTTGTAGTCGTCTTTCTAATCGTCTTTGCCAGTGCGGTCTTTTGTCTTTATTTACAGAGCGAGATCGGGAGCTGTCTGTGGGTTCCAGTGATATTTTTGCCCCGTTCACTTTAGCAGCAGTCCATGCTGCACTGTATATTGCTGTTTGCAGAGTATCAAAGTCTGTGTCTATGTTAATGTACTCAGGAAAAGTTATATTGTTAAGATATTGCACTATGTCTGCCAACTTTTTTGATGTTTTTTGTTTTGGAATATAAGGTCTACAAGTCGGGTCAGTATCTGTAAAATGTTTGAATGTTTGTTTAAACGTTTCGGCTATCAACAGGTTCCTTTCAGAAATGGGATCATTGTTTGGAACATTGTCAGGGCTATCTGGTTGAATATTTTGTAAGAACTGGGTTTCAAGATCGGGCTGTTGGGTTGTATTGCTCTGTTCAATATCTGGAATGTGGTCATCGGAATTGTATATATTTATAGATAGTTCTTCAGCAATCTGTTGTTTTAATTCTGTCAATCTGGTATCAGTTATGTATTTATTATTTATTATAGCTCTTCGCTGATCAGATATTCGTTGTTCGCTAAGATGTGAAAGAGCAGGGAAACTGTTTATAAAAGCATCGTGCAACGGTTTTCGGTACGAAGTTCTGTTGGTTTCAAGTTCAGTAATTCTGTAATATGATAACATGATCGATTCGTTCTGTTCGTTTGTCCATCTTAATCGTGTTTGAGCTTGCATACTATGTGATTCTTGATTATTAGAAGTGGCGCGTGTGTAGGTTGTGGTAATACTAGTGCGTATAGTAGCTAATTCGGCTTTTACTTCGTCATATATCTGATTCAACGTCTCTTGTGGTAGCAACTTACTTCGGATAATGGCTCTCCTCTGGTCACCTACTCTTTGTCGGCTAACTGTCATATTTGGGAATTTTTCTATAAATTTTATGTGAAGTGGTTCCAGATACGCTTTCGTGTCAGTGTCCAGTGCAGTAAGATAAAGGTAAGTGCGCATAATAAACGTATTCATTTCATTCGTCCATCGTTTGCGCGATTTAGAAGCTTCCGAGGTGGGTACAAACTCAATGTCGGGAATGACATCTTGTACAACACCGTCGTGCGTGCTAAAAGACGATAAAGTAGACGTTTTCTTAGACATGTATGAAGGTCGCGTTGATGGTATCGATGAGAAAAGGGATTTGTCGTCGTCTGAAAAATTAGTCACGGAAGTCACGGAGCTATCTCCGCCCCGCGGGCGGAGGTTGTATTTCCTGGAAACAGCAATTAGCAATATTATTATTATTATTATGCTAGAGTAATTTCAGAAATTTGGTTTTGTTATTCCGAGAGGTGCTTTAGCAATATCGGAGGTGATGACGTCATGGGTGAAAACTAACCGTTTTGTAATTCTAAGCGTGCTTTAGCAATATCGGAGACGATGACGTCATAGGTTTTACTAAACTGTACTGCGATTCCAAGCTAGCTGTTGTTATTCTAGAGATAATGACGTCACAGGCAAAAACTAAACTGTTTGCAATTCCTCCGCCCCTAGCAAACGGGCGCCGCGAGAGCATGTCGCGCGCGTGGTAGCTACCCGTCTCTATTTCTGTCTGTATGAATAAAAAAACATTTGGTAGTATATCTCTGTACTAAAGAGGCACTATAAAAGCCTGTCGAGATATTCTACCCATTCCTTTCTTATTCATACAGTCAGAAAGAGACTAGTAGTTATTACGCGCGCAACATGCTCTCGCGGCGCACCTGTGCTAGGGAGGTTGGAATTGCAAACAGTTTAGATTTACCTTTGATGTCATTATCACTAGAATAACAACAGCTAGCTCGAAGGTGCAGAACAATATATTCCTGTAGACCCCAACTACACAGTAGGTCGCGGGTTAATATGTCCATGGCCCACAATATATCCTAAATTTATTATTTAACTTAAGTATGTTTTAAACAAAGAAGACACGAGACACGCCCGCCCGACATCCGACACAATACTAACTCTAACCAAATGAACGTAGCAAGTAGTAAATTTTACTAAAATCACTAACATTCGTTTCGCTGTGTTGGTATTACAAAACTCGTTTAGTGATTGGTACAACAATGAACATAAACACAACAAGTCTATCTACTAAATACCAGTAAACTTTGTAATGTCACTATAGTAACAACTGAATTGTTATTTTAAATGGGGTAATGTTATTCCCGCGAACTCGTTTTTTAGATATTACAAAACTATGTAAGTGAGACATTTACTAAAATCATAACTTGAAATCACAGATACTTTTTTCCAAAAATCACAAACTTTACTAGTAAAAATCGGAGAATTTTAGTAGTAATAAAAATGGATTGTAACAAATACTGAACTTTGTTTAATGCTCCATTTACTAAAGTCTGTTTGCTGAAATTAGATTTAGTATTACTGAGCTGTTTGTAGAAATAAATAAATTTTACAGAAATAGTGAAACTTCCATGATTACTACTAAAACTTCATTTTTTCCCCCAGTACAGAACTGTTTATTAATTCCTGGTGGTGATTTTTCTCTCAGTGTGTTATTGATACCATTGATACCTACTCTTTTACGTAAGGTTTCATTAGAATCGTTTGTTTTAGTACTGCGTACCTATATGTTAGACTTAGAGGTAAATCGAAGTTCTAATCGAGGAGGATTTTCTATAAGAAGGAAACCGTAGGCGACCTAAAATAACTAAAACCGGCCAAGTGCGAGTCGGACTCACGCACGAAGGGTTCCGTACCATTACGCAGAAACCGGCAAAAAAATCACGTTTGTTGTATCGGAGCCCCACTTAAATATTATTTTTTCTGTTTTTAGTATTTGTTGTTATAGCGGCAACAGAAATACATCATCTGTGAAAATTTCAACTGTCTAAGCTATCTCGGTTCATGAGATACAGCCTGGTGACAAACAGACAGACATACAGACTGACAGTGGAGTCTTAGTAATAGGGTCCCGTTTTTACCCTTTGCGTACGAAACCCTAATGACACCAACGACAACCGCCGTGTACAACTGTACGCCCACCACATGATTGCACTTGGTCAGAATTGGCTCTTTATTGATTTGAATATTTAGTTAATAGCTGTCACGTTTCGTTTGCCACTTACCAGACGGTCAACGATCGATCGATCTTATCTTTAATTTACTTACGAAGTTACAACTAGACAAAACTTGGAACACAAAACTTCTCATGTTAAAAATATAATGCAATTATGAATTCATCCGAGTTAAGTATATCCTGTACAGGCAGTAGCTAGGTAACAACTTAATATTATCAGGTAATATTTACGTCATAATCGTTATCATAATCAACGACTGATGTATGGACATTAAATGGACAACCGTTTAAATACATCTGCCGCAGCATTCGCACAGAATTAGATCAACCGCGGTCGCTTGGCTTGGTGTTCTCCGCTGTGGCTTCCTCGCTTTAAGACATTTTGATATCCACACTCTTAATCGCCGGTAGTTCCAAGTGATTAATTGATTATAAAGTGAGAAAATGTGCAATAGTTTAAGCTTTAATTTAAGCCTTTTCAAGTAATTCTTCCTCTGTTTAAAAAGTCTCATTCTCAAACTCTGTGTTTACAGGTTGAACGAGGACCGAGAGCGCATTCCGTGCCTGAGCTCAGACTGTGACCGCACGATGTGGGGAGCACAGCGCCGCGTCCTCCTGGACGTTCTGTTGGCCTGCTGGGGCGTGGGCACGTGGCTGGGAGTCAACGGGCTCTACGTCCAGCTGCCGCTGCTAGTGGAGCGGCTGCCCGAGGGCTGGGCGCTGCCTTCGTCCATGGTCTTAGCTGTACAACTTGCCAACTTGGGATTAGTGGCTTACGCGCTGTTGCGCCGGCTCCGACCGAAAGCTTCCGATTCTCCCTACATCTACGGATTGCTTGTTGTAGGAACCCTCGCACTTGCACTCAATGCCTTCCTTTACGAACAGACAGTCTCAAACCGGTCCCTCGCTTTCCTCTTCCTAACTTTCTTCGCGGCGCTCGTAGGATGTACGAGTTCTGTTTTATTCTATCCGTACTTGAGGCACTTCCGCGACGTGTATCTCGCGACATATTTAGTCGGCGAAGGGTTGAGCGGATTCATCCCGGCCATCTTAGCTTTGATTCAGGGTATCGGCGGCGAGCCCACGTGCATACTTAACGATGAAGGTACAGGGCTGGTACCGGTCTATCCGCCGCCGCGATTCGACACGACTGTGTTCCTAGTGCTGTTGTCAGGCTTGTCAGCGATGAGTTTGGTCAGCTTCGTAATAGTAGATCGATACAGTGGGTTCGCATCGGAGCGTGTGGAACCTGCCGCCGCCGCTAAGGACGATGAAGCGACATCGGAGCCGGTAGCGCTTCATCGCGGGCGATGGCTTTTCGTGTTGGTTCTCATGGGAGTTCTCAACGCGCTTTCAAACGGGGTTCTTCCGTCCGTGCAGTCGTACTCGTGCATGCCGTACGGGAACCTGGCATACCACCTGGCGGTGACACTGGGCGCGATGGCAAACCCGGCGGCGTGCCTGGCGGGCGTGTGGCTGGCGCCGCTGCCGGGCCGCGTGCTGGCGGTGCTGCTGTCGGCCGCGGCGGTGCCGCTCGCCTACATCCTGGCTACGGCGCTGCTCAGCCCCGAGCCGCCGCTGTACCACCACGCCGGCGGAGCTGTTTTAGTGGTGAGTTTGCACGATCTTCTAGATATTCGAAGAAAAGAGATCAATGAAAAAATAATGACAATGTCAATTAGAGCCCTCGATCCTTTTAAAGTTTCAATGTCCCAACATTAACCGCACATGTGCAAGGGAGACTGACCTTAATCCTTCTGTTTTGCCGTTTTCGGTTCGATAATCGGATGAAGCGGTCTCGATAAAGATAAATTAAAGCATGGCAGTGTCATTCTAGTGGCTTTCCACCAACTATACCTAGATGTGGTATTTGAACTTCCGTCATGAACTTGAACCGTCAGCAGGAGTACACTGACCGCATTTGGCTAATTCCAGGTGGTGTCGTGGACGCTGGTGAGCGGGGTGGTGTCGTACGCGCGCATGTGGGTGTACGGGTGGGCGCGGCGGGGCGGCGCGCGCGGCATGCGCGCCACGGGCGTGGCCACGCAGGTGGGCTCGTCCGTGGGCTCCGCGCTGCTCTACCTGCTCGTCAACCACGCCGGCATCTTCACGCAGCCGCCCGCCTGCCCGCCCCTCAGCTAGTATCTCGAGTATAATGTTGACGACCACTAATTATGTGTGCTTGGGTGCTTAATTTAAACTTGTAGTTCGTAGAAAGCTTGCGACGCTGGATGTCAATGAAGGCTACTGAATTATGTGTGTTCTTAGATTTACTAGAAGTATTTGTTAGGAGTGATATCAAAAATGACTAGTTTGTGACGAGTGGAAAACTAGTTTGATTCGTAAGGCTAGGTTTAGTTTCAATTTGTGTAGGGTAATTTTCATATGACCTAAGTATGTACGGATAGTTCGCGGCTGTAACAAAACTGACAGGTACCTATATGTGATTTAATATAAATTAATTAAAATGATTCATAATTCTTTATTGCAACCATGGTACAGTATAGATGTCAAATATAATATAATATATGTACAATGTCTCACATGGACCCTGTAAGGGTACAGCATAACTTACTTATAACATATTATTATAATTTTATTGTATTGTATGTACTTAACAAAATTATATTGTATGTATTATATTGTATGATACAGGTACTTACCAGCTGAAATACTTACCGACTGATGGCTGTTTGTAGTGAGTTTTATAGGTGATCTAAGTAGCTATGTGTAGGTATACATAGAATATGTTTGACAATCTGCAGGAAGAGTACCTGCTCCACATTTGTTCCTTTGATTCTTGCTAAATAAGTTTCATACATATATATGATACATACTTGTTCGTAGTATCGGGCCCATGAAACTAATGTTACGTGAAAGTAAAGATTTTAAATATAGTTTTAATTTACAGCTCCTATATTATAGTTTCACTTGACGGGGCTTAGTATAAGTAATGCACTTTATTTAAACCAAGTATTTAAGTATATGAAATATAGACAATATGTAGCTAGGTAATGTTAAAGGTAAATAAATGTAAATTTATGAAAATTATGAAATTGAAAATCGAGAAGTGTACGGAGCTACGGGGATCTCATTCTTCCCCTCTACTGGAGAAGCGTTGTGCGTATATTGTGGACTTTTCGTGGATCATTCCGTCGTGAATCTCGTCAGACATTGATAGACACAATACTTAACAGACTGTGATGTGTGTGTGTGTCTAGCTAGAACGGCATCTTATCATTGATCCAGTATAATGAACCTACTGTTATCTACTACACAATATAAATAGACGTTTTTAGGTGCATAAAGTGTACCTACTTGTGTCCAGAGTTAAAAGAGTAAACTACCGTTTCATAAGGTTACCGTGTGATTAAACGTTTATTTACGTGACTCCGTGCATTTTCAATAAGTATATTTTTTAAATACGAGTATATATTCGTAAATCTTGTTTGTAACAGCTGTTTTTACTTTAACTTATTCGGGATATCAATATACTTTTGCTGAATCAATTTGATAGTATATGTACTCAGTGCTACCTTATTTGTATGTCTTTCCCATCACGGAACAATGGTGTTCCGGACCTTTGGGAGGCGTGCGCGGAGCCGAAGCCAACACGTAGAGGCCCTTTTGACACTTTAATGAAATGTAAGGGGTACACCGAGCGGAGGCTGCCCTTGCCCGTGTCATGGGACGCACGCAGAGGCAGCACCCGCCAGGGTGTAAGGACTATTGAGAGTTGACTAAACTACCTTATTATTATTACTTATTAACCTACCAACCAAATTATATTTTTATTGTTATATACGTACTTAAATAAAATTTTCGTTTAGGTTTTTTTTTAATTTGGGTTATTATCCTGTTTCGTAGTGCTTATATAGTTACTGAAGTTTTGTTTTATAGATGTGGTCAGTAATACGTACTTACCTACTTATTAAATATATTAAAAACGGGTCACTCACGTATTTTAAGTCGAAAAACGCTCGACATGTTTCACTCCGTACCGAGGAGTCCTGGGGCCCGTTTCTCAAAAGCTTGTAACTTGTAATACAAGCGGATGTCACTTTTTGACAGCTTTTGTTAGAAAGGGACTTCCGCTTGTATTACAAGTTACAAGCTTTTGAGAAACCGGCCTCTGATGACTTTCCTCGGTACGGAGTGAAACCTGTCGAGCGTTTTTCGACTTAAAATACGTGAGTGACCCGTTTTTAATATATTTAATATGTCTGTGTCTCACGGAAGTTTTGTTATTAAAATTAATTACCTACTTATACCTAATAAATTGTTTATTATTTGCAGAGTTACCTCAATTATGATATTATACCTTGTTATGGACATTTTTGTTAATAGAGTCTGTTCTATCACGTTATAATTATCCTATGAACCGTTGTACTTATGAAGTTTTAGATACCAACAATTATACAATGTTGACAATAATGTTGTTGTTTGATTTCAAAAATTCTCATACATAGTTTCTACAAACAATACACCATACACGTACACCTTTTTATTACAGTGCAAGTTGTCTATATATTAGTGCTTCAACACTACAGGCAGGCATAATAACACACTTTCCACGCTTTCATTGAAATGTACTATTCTAATACCATTGTTGATTGAAAGGACCCTGAACCTAAAGTAAATCAAAAATGTGGTTTCAGTTAAATATCTTGATTTCAGAGTCCTGAACAAAAGTCTCTAGGGGTGCTACCACTGTTACCGAGTCCCTTTCAGAGTTTCGACTGATTTGTACCTACTTTAAAACAAAGTATTAGTAGGTAAAGGGTGTTTTTAGAGGTTTGGTTTTTAAATTGGCAACACTGTTTGACTTAAAAGTTAAAAGTGACAGTCACTGTTTGACCCCGTCCTTTGACTGCCACTTTTTCTTGTACGGTGGACCGTTAGATCTTTAGAGAAAGGTTATTGGTCTGATATCCTCATCATTTTTTCACTGTTTTCAGTCTCCGAAAATCGACTAGGAAATAACAATTTTGTACATAAATCCTCTCGACTCGCCATCTTTTACTTGCGCTTTTGCAAATAGTACTATAACTAACAAATAAAAACTCCCGACTGGTTCGACAGTTATTTTAATTTAAAATTTCAAAAAGCAAATACAATCTCCGCATGACTCGTCATAAAGCTTTACACGTAAAGTATTATCTTTAATAGTACAATAAATATAACAAAGAGTGAAGTACTCCGGCGCTAATAAAAGATCTGCTTGCGCGCGCTCTCGCTCGCTCCCGCGTCGCCCCCAATCTTCCGTCCCGCTTTACTTGTCCTTCTCGCTCTCGGACTTCCTGCCGAGTGGGACTGCTGCTCGCACTCTGGAAATACGAAAACATGGAATTAGCATCGGGTGTTTCAAAGCTTTATTATGTAATTACATGGGATTTTTTTTTAATTTTCCTTTTTTGCATGTTCTTCAAAATCCAAAAACTCCTAATTTTCAACTATACTGTGACGTCACTTTTCCGTAGAGAAAATCTTGAAAATAATATGCAAGGACGCGAAAGCATCACGATGGCCGTGTCGCAGACTCTAATGAATCTAATGATGAATGTGATTATAGATGACGTATAGTCTGTCAAGCCATTTCCGTCAGTAGAAAAAAGCGGCAAATTAAATATATATAGGAGCGAAGGGTTATCATCTCATAGAAAATTTGAATTATGCCTTTTTTCTACTGACAAAATTGTTTGACAGACTATATCTTAGATGGGGTGTATTCCTATTTGTCCCCGCCGGGCACAAATGGAAATAGGTAATACACCTACTCCCATATAAATTATAAATCTATCCCATTTGTCCCGGCCTTGCCTTATGGCCTGTATGGCGGCAGTCCCGTGGGGCGGGGACAAATGGGAATACACCATAGATGATGATACTTACTTGGCGGTGATCTCGTTAATCTTGGCGCGCGCCAGCTCGAGGTTGGCGTCGACTTGCGCCTTGTTCATCTCGTAAGCCTTTGGCAGCGTGAATAGCGCTATCCAGCCTGCAATACAACATACATCCATGTTAAACATTGTTTTTCTTCTGTTTTTAGGGGTGGTATTCCCCCTGGCCATTTTCTTAGTCCAATGTCATTGCGTCTCCCTCTCTCATTAAGCAAAATGTGAGACACAATACACATTGGACAAAGATATTGGACAGATGGAATACCACCCTAAGGTACTTAAGGACGTTATTTAGCGAAAAGGATTATTTTCTCAAAAATTTGGCATTGAAACGAAAATGAACTATGTTTTTGACAGAAAGTCAAAATTTAATCGGGTGGTTTTTGATGGGGGCCTAACTAAGATGACGCCAATCGAAACTTAAATAGCCGGGTCCACACAGAGCGAGCATACGCGCGAGGCAATTTCCTCGCGCACTAAACGGCCAGTCCTCGGCCAAGGCGGCGCGCGCGAGGCACGTCTACAAGTGTGCGGTGTGTACGGAAATAATCACGCAATTCGCAGTAGTTACCACCAAATCGAGTTAGTGGTAACTACTGGGAATTATAGTGGTAAAAGGTGGGAAAAAAATTCCCAGTAGTTACCACTGGTAACAACTTGGTGGTAACTAGTAGGAATAACCCCATTTGTCGATGATCATCATTTTGTTCGTCAGGTTGACTGTTATCTTAGCTAGGCCCCCAGGTTTCCCCTAAATTATGTCCATAACTCGTTCTACAAAAGGCTGGTTCCTTACAACTCTTTATTTTCTTTAACCACATTTAATAAAGGTAATACTGACCCAGGATGATGAGAGTCATGCCGTTAAAGCAGGCGCCCACGTACGTGAGGCACCACAGCAGCACGCCGAACTTCAGGGAGTCCACCAGGTCCTCCACCAGGAACGGTCTGAGACGTTATAAAGATAATACTGACCCAGGATGATGAGCGTCATACCGTTGAAGCAGGCGCCCACGTACGTGAGGCACCACAGCAGCACGCCGAACTTCAGGGAGTCCACCAGGTCCTCCACCAGGAACGGTCTGAGACGTTATAAAGGTAATACTGACCCAGGATGATGAGCGTCATGCCGTTAAAGCAGGCGCCCACGTACGTGAGGCACCACAGCAGCACGCCGAACTTCAGCGAGTCCACCAGGAACAGTCTGGAACGTTATAAAGGTAATACTGACCCAGGATGATGAGCGTCATGCCGTTAAAGCAGGCGCCCACGTACGTGAGGCACCACAGCAGCACGCCGAACTTCAGCGAGTCCACCAGGTCCTCCACCAGGAACGGTCTGAGACGTTATAAAGGTAATACTGACCCAGGATGATGAGCGTCATGCCGTTAAAGCAGGCGCCCACGTACGTGAGGCACCACAGCAGCACGCCGAACTTCAGCGAGTCCACCAGGAACAGTCTGGAACGTTATAAAGGTAATACTGACCCAGGATGATGAGCGTCATGCCGTTAAAGCAGGCGCCCACGTACGTGAGGCACCACAGCAGCACGCCGAACTTCAGCGAGTCCACCAGGTCCTCCACCAGGAACAGTCTGGAACGTTATAAAGGTAATACTGACCCAGGATGATGAGCGTCATGCCGTTGAAGCAGGCGCCCACGTACGTGAGGCACCACAGCAGCACGCCGAACTTCAGCGAGTCCACCAGGTCCTCCACCAGGAACAGTCTGAAACGTTATAAAGGGCACTTATAACACATCCATGTACTTAATGACCAGGGGTTATTCGCGGATAGTCTAGAACGCAAAATGACTAGTGTAATATTTTGCCTATATCACTATTTGGCTCCGTCGACATCGCAAAACGAAAAGATAAAACGAGTAGGCATTTTGCGTTCTAGACCGTCCGCGACTATACCATGTCCAGGGCACAAATCATAGACGTAGTGCGTGGTGGAAGAAATACAAGCGACAACAACTTCTTCTTCTTTATCCTCGCCTTATCCCGTTACGCGGGGTCGGCTTTCCTAATCCTGAGGCGCCACTTTGTTCGCTGATAAGCGTCGACATGAGCGTTTTCCAAAAAAAGTGTACATTTCATTCATGTCTTCAATATATTGACTTCTTGGGCTCATTTTACTCAGAATCATTTGTACATTCACGCCTCATAAATGAAAAAATGTGTCCAAAGATTTCCTTTCCAGATCGTCACATTGTATGAAATTTTTTTTTATTTGTATGAACGTGACGCACTGGAAAATTTTTTTTTCATACAACATTTTGGGACACATTTTTTTGTATGAGGCGTGAATGTACAAATGATTCTGAGTAAAATGAGCCCAAGAAGTCAATATTTTGAAGACATGAATGAAATGTACACTTTTTTTGGAAAACGCTCACATACAAGCGACAACAACGTACGGCAAAATTTAATTTTCATGGGATCACACTTCCATACCTAGTTACCATTGCCCACACTGTTAACGTGCTGTTAACTGACAGTTCGTAAACCTTATTACAAAAGGCATAAGGTCCACCGATGGACAGTTCAGAGTGTTGCTGTTTGTATTACTTATTTGACACTGTGAAGGAACTGTGAGATTACTTTGTGTCCATTAAACACCAAGGCGGCTACACCGTTATGCACAATGCGAATTCAAATGTAAGTAAGTGTTCCGATGGATAGGATTCAAACAGCGCCTAAAGTCCCTAAGAGGGGTCATCCATTAATTACATCACACGTTTAGGGGGAGTGAGGGGGTCAAGAAAATATGACATATTGTGACATGGGGGAGGGGGGAGACATAAACTTTGTGACGTCACTTTAACTTCATCAGTAACCGAAAATTTATTTAAATTATTTTATTGTTGTATTTTTAAATAACAAGTTTTTAAAACGATAATCGTTATTATTCGCTTAATTTTCTTTCCTAAGCAGTTTTGGGTTATAAAATTACTAATATTTATATCGTCAAAAATATTTTGATAAAATATGAATAATACTTAGGTAGGTACTTACTTATTTCGATTTGGCGATTTCGTAGAAAAAATGTGACGTCACACTAGGGGGGAGGGGTTTGCCAAATGTGACCAAGTGTGACAAGGAGGGGGGGAGGGGTCAAAAAACCTAGAAATTCGTGTGACGTAATTAATGGATGACCCCTAAGGAGGAAGTGCCCCCTTGTCGATCATCTGACCGGTGACGACTAACGAGAAGCGGATAACTGCGAACAAATGTTTTTTGTTCTATGAAAACATCCTCGCCGGCAGTGTCACCAGTCAACGATCAACGAATATCATCTCTTTATTCACATGGGATCTACATCTAGCGCGAAAAATTAGTCAATGACTACTAGATTTCTCGCCGCCATCGCCAGTCAGACGGCTGTCTTAGGGTGGTATTCCATCTGTCCAATATATTGGCCCAATGTCATTGCGTCTCACTCTCTCATTAAGCAAAATGTGAGACAAAATACACATTGGACAAAGAAATTGGACCTGTGGAATGCCACCCTTAGACAGGCTCAGCTGTGTCAATGTTTTAAAACAGAATATAATACGAGTATCGCAAAAACGGGACATTTAAAAGTGTTTGCTGCCAGAATCCTTTGGGTATCCACGACGCCAGTGATAGCTAACTAAAGTAAACAGTATTATTTAAATAGGTATCAAGTGTTTACCTGCGAAGTTCGCTGACAGCAGCATTGAGGTGCGCCGTGGCGGAGGCGGCCAGCGACTGCACGCGCTCAGCTGGCACGCTGATATCTTTCTCCAAAAGGAATCTGGAACGGAAAATATTAATTTTCAGTCTCAGCTGTAACGGTACCAACTTCACGTATTTGGAGCATTCCACGAGCCAGCTTACAAACTAATGTTTTTATAATTAAATCTATAATTATTGTTATGAGCATTTTTTGAGTGCTTTGCCACAGAAAAATACTGGAATGCTAGATAGATGTCTGACTAGAAGCGTCGCTATGCGTACAGATGGATTAATTATGTAGGTACTAAGCAGAGTCGCCGACTAACGACAGCTGCTTGTTAGAACGACTGTAATATGTGTGTGCCAATAGATACGATACCTACTTTTCCTTTAATCTAGCCTATTGGCAATTTTTATGCGCTCGAAGTAGCGCTTGAGTAAACAAAAGAAATACATAAATAAACTACATTGGTATGTGATTTTACAAACTGGTAAACATGACAAGTTACGTTGAATAGGGACAGTGGAAACTCGATAACGCGAAATCCTCAACTACTAGAAAAAAACTACGAGTGTACTGAGAACGTTAAACATGTCATGTACTAGCAATGACAGCCATAAACCTAGAAAACACGTATACTATCGATCGGCTTCGACATTTTCCTACATCTCGTCAAAAAACCGTTTAGTAACCTGACCTTTCGCCTCGGCTTTCCCGGTCGGCGACAATTTTAGACCCTCGACCGGGGTTACTTATACCTTTTTCCGATAGAGTAGCTTTCTATTTTTGGATTTCCCAAATGCCAGGTCATCTAAACGAGGCAATACAAGAATACTTTTTTAATCTTCAAGGGATATTTAGAAATAAAAATGACTGCGTAAAGTGTGCAGTGCACAAAAGTTCATATTAAACACAAAAGAACTACCTTCGGTCAGAATCTCACTAAATGATCATGATCAAAAAATTATTCATATCCGTTCTAGTATACTTCTACTTTCACTAATTCTAGATTTCTAATTTCTGTAGCTACAAGCATCTTATATTATACAACTTTCTATTTCGAAAAATTGCAACAGAAGGTGAGCACTTCGTGTCGTTTTGAAAGCTTAGCTAGACTGGAGAAGTATTAAACTTTAAAGATTGGCAATATCAAGACCATGTCACAAGATTTGCGATGCAATTTTCTGTCAAAGAACAACTAACGTAACCTCGCCCACGAGCGAGTGTCTAGTTGGTGACAACGATGACGATTAAGACGCTTTAATTAAGCCTCGCCACCGCCAAGGCCATCAGCCGAAACTCTCCAGTCTCAGAAACTTCGTTAACAAATTTGAAACCACTCTTGCATGTTTAGTCTAACATCGCCCACGAACGAGTGTCTAGTTGGTGACAACAATGAAGAAGATGACGTACCCTGGCGCTTATGGCGCGACGGTCAAGGCCAAGGTCCCCAGCCAAAGCTCCGAAACTCTCTACAGTCTCAGAAACTTCGTTAACAAATTTGAAACCACTTTTGTATGTTTAGTCTAACCTCGCCCATGAACGAGGTCTAGTTAATGACAACGATGACGATTATGACGTACCCTGGCGCTTATCGCGCGACGGTCAAGGCCTAAGGTCCGAAACTCTTTTACGTTTAGTCTAACATCGTCCACAAACGAGTGTCTAGTCTAGTTGGTAACAAAGATGACGATTATGATGACGTAATGGCGCTTATCGCGCGCAATAGCCTCATCGCCACGGCCAACACCAAGCCAAAGCTCGGACACTCTCCACAATTTCATAAACTACCTTTAGATATTTCTCCTGCCTGCTGTATTTCCGCTTTAGTTAGTCTACTTATTAGGTGTTTTCTATAAGAAATTTTATCGATTTCTTTAACCTATGAAAGGAAATTCACTCAACTGGTTGCTACGTGACTATTACTTGCTCTTTATTACTATTATGCATGTGTCTGGTAACAGGAGTAAAGCGAGTTTATCGTTGTTATGATTTATGATACCTAGTATTTCCTTATTTAAGCAGAAACTGTATAGTAATTTCATAAATTTAATAATCAGAAAGATGAAATTCATTAGGTGCTTAGGGACAAATGGTACAATTATTTATGGAAAAGCTCAAAAATATCACATAATGTAAGAGTGTGAAAATTAATACAAAATCCGGTGAACAAAAGACGCGCGGAGGCTGTTCAAACACAAGTGTTCGCCACTGTTCAATCTAAGACTAAGCTACTGTACTTTTGAATCGAATTTAATGAATAATGAAGCAAGAATAGCAGGCTCGATTGTTTAATTTATTTATTAACCAACTGTCAAAAGTTTTAAAATAGGCAAAAGTTAAAAGACTATGACATCTATATAATAGTCTTCTATTTACCACGTGATAAGGCGACCATAACTGTCATAAAAGAGACTACAGTAAAAAAGTTTTAATA
Source organism: Cydia splendana (assembly GCF_910591565.1). NCBI lineage: Eukaryota > Metazoa > Arthropoda > Insecta > Lepidoptera > Tortricidae > Cydia > Cydia splendana. The sequence goes on along the minus strand of NC_085960.1, from coordinate 29,476,221 downwards.
TTCACGAATCACGGTGATTTTCTAGTAGAAGGCACCTAGCAAGTTAGGAACTAAATCAACTTTTACTAAGCATTGCACACGTCGAAACCAAACCTTAAACCAACCGTAGTCAACAACTTTGTATTAAGACGGTATAGACCTAAAAAGCCGGGCTCTTCCTTCCTTGTTTTACGTCCCAAAGAAAGAGATGACACTTCATGTTTTGCAAGGTCCCGCTACGGTCACCATCACAGATAAAAGAGATGTCTGACCGAAAATGTAGTACATGACATACATAATATATGTGACTGTGTCGAGAGGTCCCCCTATCGAGTTTCTTTTTCACGCTTGCGCGGCTGACGCGACTGGTTGCGCATCTCGGCTCTACCACTGTTGCATATAGGTCCCTGTATTTACATACCTACATATGTAGGTATCCTTTGTTTGTTACAATAACTTCGGGGTTATGTTATTGGCACGCGAATTATTTTGTTTTTGACAGAAGAATAGAAATCAACAGACAGTGGAGTCCCGAAATTACACAGATAATGTATCTATCCAGAAATATGGTCATAGTCAAAACAAAATAAAATGGGCACAGTTTGTACGGACCTTCTATGCAATCCCTATTGACCTTCAATGTAAACAAAGTTTGACAATGTATGTAGGAACGTACAGAATTCTCGATATCACGCAGTCCCTACAAACTTAAGCAGTAATTAAGTTGCTAGGCATTTATGGATTACCTACTGTAAATAAAAGTTTTCCAACACAGCCAGCTGCAGATAAAAATAATATCTTCTCCCTCCCCTCTTTTTGTGCTTGAAAATTCCTGTGCAATACTAGTGCACGCTGCATGATACACTTTTTCACTATATTTTGATAAGTAGCGGGTACTCACTTGAAGGGATGTCCCTCATTGGTCTTCTGCACGGCTTGGAGCACATTCTTGTAGATGCGGAAGGCGACGGCCGCAGACAGCGCCAGCAATGAGACGTAGGCCGCCACCGACACCACGGAGCAGCACGCCAGCGCCAGCAGCAGCGCCAGGCCCGCGCCCAGCGCGGCACCGGAGCGCGCCGCGCTACGCCAGTATATTAGCGCCTCCACTGAAATACACGAGTGAATTGTTACTATCGTAAAGGAAGCACCGTTTACGATGCCGGTGGCTAGTGCCAGTCTTGCTAGTCTGTTTGAACGCTAGTGGACTGGTTGTGAATACAACAACTGACAACAGTGTCAGCTTTTGACATTCCAGATAGATTGGCACTAGCATTGGAATCGTCTAAACTAAACGAAGCATAATGACAAGTTCAACCGAGAGAAGACTGATGCAAAATCAGGAGCTCTGTTGAGAAAAACATAATTATGATAAAGCTCCGGATGTCGTGATACTTCTCAAAATATACCTACTATGAAAATTTGTGATATAACCAGTCTGATTTTATGTTACAATGTGTGGCAAAGTTTGTCGAGTCGTCTCTCGGTCCAGCACGCATTTTGCATGTTAATAAGACTAGCGTGGGTGGGTGTCGATTAGGGTTGCCAGATGGTCGGGATTTAGCGGGATTCTCCCGATTTTTAGCAGGTGTTCCCGATTCCCGACAAAGTGTAAACTGTCCCGAAAAACAGCTTCTCGTTATAAAACAATAATTTCAAGTTCCGAACTGTCGTCGAGCGAGCGAGCTGACGTAGTGCCAATAATGTAAAATATCGTTGTTTTTAATACAATTACTTTAATTTGCATGTATTTTTTTAGAGATGCCCCGAATAGTGAATTTGGCCGAATACCGAATATTCGGCCCCTCTCTCGGCCGAATACCGAATATTCGGCAAGACATGCGAAAATTTAGAGTCACAATTATTATGCAAACTGTTAGCCATCAAATAAAGCACTACGTTTGCTAAGATATATTTTTATGTTGAACAGAATTAATGAATGTATATTAGAGTCAATCAAATCAGACCCATGATAAAAATAAAATATTTTGTAATCGATAAATGCTCAAAAATGTGCCTTCGTATTTAACTACTTTCCAAGAATACATTTTAAATATTAAATATACCTAGTTTCTGGTATTTTTTTTTGTAATTTTTCTTTTTAGGTAGATGCAACAGATATTCGGTATTCGGCCGAATAGTAGGCAACATTCGGCCGAATACCGAATATTGGGCAAAGTGTCCGAATAGGCCGAATACCGAATAGTTGCCGAATCATGGCATCGTGGCAATCGTGGCATTTCTAATTTTTTTTTCCCGACTTAAGTCCCAAAATCCCGAAAAATTGATATTGTTTCCCGATAATAGCGCCTTTCGATCTGGCAACCCTAGTGTCGATCGAAGCAGTGAGGAAAATTTCAACTCAAACTAACAATGTGACGGGTGCATCATTTTCGGATTTGCCATTTCAGCCGAAGCCAAAAATTGTGCAACTTTGTTGGTTAAATAATCAAGTAATCTTGCTAGTAGTCCCTGGAACTACAACTAGAAGAAACTGATATTTTTTGTCCAATTATACCTAAATTATATTGTGTAAAGAATTTTGACAGGTCCATAGAATGCATCGGAGATAATCCAAGAATCTCAGTACAAACTTAGTAAGTAAATACAAAGTAAAGCAAAGGCAACCCGCCTACTGGGTCATCTGCTGAGTAAGCTCGCGGGATGCGGTGAATAACCCCGGACCGGTCCCGTGCACACTACGGTCCATTGGGCATGTCTCCTTCTAACCGATCAAACAAAACAACTAAATACACGAAACCAAACGAAACAGCAAAACAGGAAGACACTACAACGGGAAAAACAAAACCGCACCTTATGGATCACTAACAACACTTAACTACGATACGAAGCACTTGGAACTACGAATACAACTGAGGAGTAAGCATAAAATGAATTAAACTACATACACAAACACGTTCACTCTCAAGTGCATCTTTACAATGATAAGATAAGTATTTCGTGGCAGTTTCGTAAAAGACAGTATGTTATGATCCCGACACGTCGACAGAAAGTCCGCGGCGCTCGCCGATCCAGACAAATTTATGTTTTGTGCTCCGTGTGAGGGTTCGGGGGAAAGTATGACGGGAAATTTTAGTGATGATAATGTGGTGTACCTGGGCCGCGGGGCGGGAGGTCCTCGTATTGAGCGGCGTGCCGGGGCGACTGCTTGGAACGCACCATGGCGGCGGAGTGAGCGAGCGCACGTGTGAGCGGCCGCGCCGCGCCGCGCGCGCAGCCACGAGGGCACACGTCACCGCGCAACTACTGACACCATGACAACCCCGGCTCCGTAGCCTTATCGCGGCGCCTTTCTTTTATTTCGCTACGATAAAACTCGCGGCACAGATGCCTTTATTCATAAACGTTTGTCAAACCAGGCGGCTTAGCACGGTCGCGTTTTTATCCCTTGTCACCATGCCTGTCACGTTCTAACAAGTATGTAAGTGCGAAAGGGACGCGCATAGTGATAGTCGATAAAAATGGAACCGTGCTGAGCCCGCTGATTCAGTTAAAATTCATTCGTGGAAAGGTTTAGGAGACAAAACCAATTTTCACTAACGGGCATGATAAGTTTTATGATTAATTGATTACAGTCGAAAGTTGATTACGGAAAATTTCAATCTCGTTGGCTGCAATAATATTTCAATTGCTTTGAAGTATCGATAAAATACCGGCGTCTGTTCGTTTCGATTATTGAAAACGGTGACTCACAATACTAAATCGGTCTCAAATCTCGAGCCTCGGTCAATGACTTCGATACGATTGAATTAAGTTAATGGGGCTATTCATTTTGAGATACTTACATGTCTAAGTGAATGCATTAGTATCTATTAGTATCTAAAGTGGGCTGATCGAACATTTGCAAAGTAGAACTGCTCTATGCAGTTTAAATACTTATGAAAGTACCAATTGGTCTACGAGAGGAGTTGGACTAGATAACATGAATATTTTATGCACAATTAAATTTTTAGTTAAGTTGGATGTCTCATGATTTCATGGCCACCCTACACATAAAGCATAGTGAAAAATTTACTTTCATACCAACACGTATTTGCGTGATCGGTCCGTAAAGCCCGTGCCTGTACTTCATAAACTTGACATGAGACACGAAGCATCATTCGGGGGTAGGGAGTGTTACAAATATGAATGTAAAAGTATAGAGAATAGAGAGTAACAATGGTTTCAGCAAAGAGTGAAAGGCGCAGCCTCCCACACCAGTCTGAGCCCCTAGGCTATTTGTTACTTCTTCCCAGCATTTGCATACTGTCTCAAACTAGCGTTAGAGTGTACCTAACTGTGACCTCGACATCCGTAAAAGTAATGTGTAATTGGAGACCACGCTCATACCTATTAGTTAGGTAGTCTGAGTTCTGAGTTTAGTTAACTGACCACGATTTCAACAACAACTTTGGGTTGAAGTTGCACTACAATATATCTCAGAGAAGTTAACTGAACACGATTTGAACAACAACTTTGGGTTGAAGTTGCACTACAATATATCTCAGAGACTGAATATTTATGAGGAAGAGCAATTCTCTTGTGGAAAACTGCTTGCTTATTTACTTATTCAAGCATTCCACACTCTAATTACTTATTTGCCTCGTCAATTAATTACTGCAAAGAATATGACAGTTAGCAAAACCATTTGTGTGCGTGTAGGCATCTAATTATCTATTAGGCATATCAACATATTTTTATAGCATTAAATTAACGTTTCTCCGTTCGAATATAACTCAAATTCCATTACCTACCATTAAATAGGTATGTAGGTCTATCTTTTATTTCCACAAAATATGAAAGGCCAAGATTTCACAACAGAATATTTCCGCGATAATAATAAAGGCTTATTCATTTATCATTCTGTAAGTTACAGTAGTTGGAAAATTTTACGTCGATTTCTTAACAGTAACTTTAATATTTAATACTACAGATCACAAATATCAGTAGACATAATAAAGTGGCTTAATTCAGTACGTCCAGGTTAAAATTAAAACGCTTACTTTTCGGGGTATATTTATAGTCGATTTAGCCATTCAAAATAAAATTGAAAGCTTAATTTATGGTTCTGAATGGCGCAATGGCAATTAACGAGCAAACTTCAAGAGCAATGTCTGCGCTGTGAGCATTGCCAAAAGCAACACACAGGCGTCGCGTGCGCACTGCGATGGCATGAGCGATCAAACGTAGGTACCTATAAGCTACGTTTTCATATCGTAGATACTAAAATGACAGTTCGATGGGTTTATTTACATTGCTAGCAAATAATCCCGCTCTGGTACCAATTTTATTCTAAGATCGGTTAACCAAGTTGGGGCAATCTATCCTTTTTGTATACATATGTACAATTTGAGTAAGTAGGTACCTTAACATTACAAATACGTTTCGAATACGAGTCAGACTTGCGCACGAAGGGTTCCGTACCATTACGCAAAAAACGGCAAAAAATCACGTTTCTTGTATGGGAGCCCCACTTAAATATTTATTTTATTCTGTTTTTAGTACCTATTTGTTGTTAGAGCGGCAACAGAAATACATCATCTGTGAAAATTTCAACTGTCTAGTATCAAGTTTCATGAGATACAGCCTGGTAACAGACAGACGGACAGCGGAGACTTAGTAATAGGGTCCCGATTTTACCCTTTGGGTACGGAACCCTAAAAAGTTTGTTACCCCGTCACTGTCTCCCTCTCTGCGAGTATGCACATCTTCCGGTTTATGGTATCATGTAATAGTAGATTGTTAACCAAGGGTTGAAAGGCACCCATTTCTGTCGAGGTAGTTTGGCGCTCGAACGCAGTGAGAGCGCCAATAGTCCGAGACGGAAATGGTGCCTTTCACCCGAGTTAAACACTCTACTTTTCATATCGAATGCGAGGAAACCAAACAAGACAAGGCAATTTCGCAAAATCAGTAATTGAAGTACCCAATATACCTACGGCCATGATTTTTTTCCTTAGGACTTACTTGCAATCGGAGACTTTACATGTGTGAAGATTAATAAACCCTAGCGAAAATCATTCAGATTGCAATATTTACGAAAACACACATTTTTTAACAAACTGCAGTAATTTTAAAATGATTTGTTCATTATAGTGTGAAAATCAGCGGGATTGCCTCATACTTTTTAATTTTATACTTTTTCGTTCTAAAAGCCGCCACAGACTACCGGACCGCACCGCGACCTTGGTACGCCGCACCACGCAATAACATAATAAAAGTATTTTAAATATTAAATAACAATGTAATTAATAATATAAGAAATTTTTATCTTGTATTTTATTTTATTTTTATGAATATAGTGCTAAATAACTTTAAAAACCAATTTAATATCGTACAAACGTTTAACTGTGGCTGTATAAGATTCTGCCTTTGCTCATTTACGCAAGTGTAAGGTTTAAAAAAATATTTTTGGTGTATTCCTTTTGGTTCGAGTCTTATGAAATCGAGTAAATATAATTCAACGAAAGAAATTAAGAATAATTTGTTTTTAACAATTTACTTTCATCGTTTTTTATAAAAAAAGGATCAACGTGGGATTAGTAAAATTAAACAATTACCAATTGTTACAGGCGAGGAAATAAAGACACTATTTTTCCATTTTGTTTCCACCCAGTTGTTCGTGGGACGGGGACGCAGAGGAGTACACCACTTTTCTGCGCTAGAGCATAAACGTATCACTTTCTGCGCACCTTTTAGAACAACAACGACCCACTTTCAGAGCATGAGATATGAAAAGTCAAAATCCTCACTCTTCAAATTGGCCATATTGTTTTTAAACCGAGCTCGTCAGCAACCGGGATTAATCCTAAGATGATTGGCTCGGAAAACCCATCCACCAATGGAACAGAACCAATTGGACCCTCGTTCTTTTGACCTTAATTAGAGACATCAAGCAAATAGGCACAAAATTCAGTGAAATAGACTAACTATGCGCAGACATTAGCCGCATATATGCGTTCCCACCACCACAAAAAGACAAATTCTGACTGGCCTCAATGCTCCTAGGCGTCCTAATTTCGTCCTTGTAGCCTGGGTATTAAGGTGCGTTTTGAGAACTTCGTAACTATTTAATAATGAGAATCATTGTCTCATTAATTTAGGTTTAAACTGCACCTAACGGATCTTTATAAAACAATAGCAGGCTGTGCTTTTGTCTCGTCCAGACGCCATTGAAACTAGGATTCGTTTCGTTCTGATTATTATCCAGTTACCGGTGGTTTATTTCTTGGTGTTAATAAGAAAAATACGAAGTTAAATTTTAAATTTTGACATTTCAAAACAAAAACATGTACTCTGGTAAAATAGTTTTCCTCTAAAGAAAGACTTGTTCCTCAAAAACCAACTTTAAGCAACGTTTATCACGACTAAATTAACAGCGAAAACTACATTCGGAGACTTGATTCAAAGCGATCAGGTCTACTAAGTACCAGCCTGGTCTGTTAATTGTATCTGTTTATACAGACGTGACACATACATTTACGCAGTGCGGAGACCCACCCAGCCTACATACTCAGTAGGTACCTATTTCATTACCGTACATTACGCGAGTAAACAAACTACATACCTACCTAACCTATACGAAGGTATAGGATGCTATACATTTTTTATGTTTTCTACTTTGTGTATGTTTTTCTAGTGTACTTCATTGTATGTTCGCAAATTTTTGACTCGCTTTGCAACTCAGTTTGTGTGGAGATGTTCGCGGAAAAAAAAATGGATTTTTTCCTAAGAAATAAAGGAAATTTCCATTACGGTAAGAGGAAATTTCGTACCGCATACTAAATTGGGAGAAGTTTTCGTAGTCTTTCCATGTGGAAATTTTCAGTCGGAAAGAAATTTGAAGTGTCATTACTCATTAGAGTTGTTCAGACGTTCGAGACGTTTTACATTGTCATTGCTGGTTGAAAAAAGACTATCTATATTTGCATCTTATTGACAACCGATAAGTTTACCAAACCAAAGTATTACCAATACAATTACCGATTGTTTTAAGACAGGTACATATTTAAGTCCTTGGAAATGACTAAGCCTTATTGCAAAGACGTTTTTTATCCCCATCACGCTGCAGAACCAGTCCGGTCGTCCTGAGGCACTGACCTAGCCCAAGAAAACTGGCATGTTTTTCATCACTTCCAGGGCGCTGACGAGTTTGCGTCACTATGACCAGATTAAATGAGATCTCAGAATACGCAGCTGTTCTGTTACCGATCTCGAAATCACTTTTATACTGGTTGGCTTACGGCGAAGGCTTGTGAATCTTGTGATGTGTAAAAAATTAAATAACAACCTTTGTTAGTATAAAATTATACACGAAGCGGGTATATTTTTTACCACACAAACCCATAAAGGCTTTCTTTATTTCTCAAAAACTGAAGAGAACGTTGTATTTTGTCCACGAGAGTAACAAAGTAATTTCAAGCAAACTTTGAGGTTTTGCCTCATGTTTTTTCCTCTGGTAGAATTGATTTTTAAGTGATGATTTGTAATAAGTAATAAATATTTAATAGCGTTCATTTGGATTTGATTTGTAATGTTTAACAGTTAGTATTTTCCTAAAAAGTTGTGTTTCACTCGGTGCAAAGTTAGTTCAACCCTCTTACTCTCTATTAACTTTGCCCCCTTGTCAAACAAATAACTATTATAGCCTACAATTGCACTACTAGCCAATTCACCAATTCAGGCTGATTGGTCACGTTTGCCAAAAAAGTCTAACTAAGTATGTACTTCTTAATCTACGGTGATATTTATACCGCCCATATCGCCATGAGTGGCTAGTGGTACTTTAAATATTTGAACCGACATCAGAATTATGTTAGCAAAGCAATTCTAGTCAATACATTACGTGTATGTATGTGGATTTCAATTAACGTAACAATGTAACAGCACTATGAAATGAACACAGTAACTCGTGTAAGTTAAGCAGCACACTTTCCTTTGTTTTTTGCTGTGTCCAGATAATTAAATCGCTAACCGAGCGTACGAGAGCTGAATGCACGAGTTAACCAGGACAAACGATATTTCTGATTGATCATAAACTCTGTTTCTTTATCCCAGATCCTTAAATGACTGGTTGATATGTAAAGCTTAAGGAATAATGTGGCATCTGCAGGAAAATTTGACCGATTATCTTAGAAACTAATAGATAATTTCACAGTAAAAAAAAAAATATTTTCATCTGTAAATAACCGATAAGTAAACCTACCCTAAAACAGTAATATCGATAAAAGGAATGATACTGAAAATTTGACAAAAACACCCAAACGTGTGTGACCTACTAAGTAGCACAGCATATTCAGGAATGCCAAAACCAGATAAAATAAAATGAAACTGAAAAATCTGTGATATAAGTACTGTCAGCAGCAGAAGTTGCTAAGCGGGCGAAGTGTTCAAAATTACATTGGCGCGCTCTTATTCCCTTAACAATAAAGTCGCGTCAAGATCTTTTGGAACACCTCGCCCGCTTAGCAACTATTGCTGCTGACTGTACTTAGACATAGTGGTCACCGCTGAGATTGGTTCTACGAGTGATGAACTTGCCTGCTTCGTAATCGGTCTGCGCATGAGTGGAGCTGCGTCCACGCAACTGTTGCGCATAATCGACGTAACGAAAGTGAATCGCAGCTACAATGTAATAGCATAGACGGGAGTTTACACCTAAACTGTTACATTGGCTTACAGCAGGGGTCTCCAAACCCCGGCCCGCGGGCCAAATCCGGCCCGCGACGTGTTCCAATTCGGCCCGCGGAATACAGCATTCATTGAGTGGAACTGTTCCTTACAGCAGCAACCAGACACCCTCCCCCGGCGCAAAAACCGACGGTGGCCCGCGCGAAAGTTTCTGAGGCGCAATATGGACCTCAGGTAAAAAAGTATGGAGACCCCTGGCTTACAGGATGACGCCGTAAGCTAACTAGTATAAACATGATTTTCGAAGCATTCCAAGCCCAAGTTTTTCCTCGGTATTGGAAGTTCAGATGGCAGTCCCTTTAGGAAAATTTAGTACTAGCGCCAATTATCTGATCAGGAAATTCCTGAGATGAAGTGTTGTATAAAATCTTAGGGTGCAAAGCCACTGAAGCCGCTTAGACGACGGTAGATAGAAAATATATTGTAAATGAATTCGTTGGTAAGACGTTATTCGGTTCGGTTATTAGGTATAAACTGAATTATTATTAAGTGAACCTGCCCACTGCAACTTAATGTATTTCAACAAAAGTTGTCAATTACTGATAGGTAACGAACGATATGTTGGAAGTTAATTATTAAATAAAACTTGATATTATTATGTCAACTTGACGGTTTCAAGTCACAACTGGAGGTAAGCTTAGAACAATGGTTAAATTAATAACTGTAGAGTTTATTTTAATGCGAAATTGACAACACCTAAACGAAATAGAAAAGAACATATGCCATCCGATGATTTAATAATTCCAGTTGTTTACAAGTACTAAATAGAAAGCTCATGCAGAAACTCACATGTCTGTTGGTGATTCCACAGATGCAATTTAGCATAGCCCCATAGCCAAAATTGTAGGTCTAACATTTTGTTTTCTTTCATTCTAACACGTTGTGATTGTGACGCGGCAGGTGCACAATGATAGCATCGGTTACTCGGTCACCAGCCAACAACCAACCAACAGTTTAAAACTAAATACAATGGCGCCGTCCTTGTCGCTAAATATACCGGCCACTTCCGCGCAGTGGGGGACGAAGACTCCTTCAGAAAGTATGCGAATTTTCCCACCTATTGAGTTTAAATAATCCGAAATTTGACGGTGCACGACATGTAGAAACTTCCCGCTAACTTATAAGTCAAACATTACATGGAAACCCGATAAACAATTTAATTATCAAATCATATTCGCGATCATAAAGAATTAAAGATAAACGGACGGCCAAAGATTGCACTGGCAAGCAAGGCGAAACGTTATCGTAACGATGAAAATTTGGCTTGAACTAATTATCTTGTAAGTCCAAGAACTAATAAGTCCAAAACGATCAATTAAATCTTTAGGAAAAAACAATAGTTAGAGACAAGGTCTTTAACAAGGCCCATTACATTAGCGAACAAAAACACGGCCTCAATTTAAATCAACGTCGTTATAAACTGCAATCAGTGGAGCTAAAATTAGAAAATGATAGTGCAGTGCAGTCACGTCCTTCCACGAAAGTGTCAAATTTAACGTAAACAATGATGAAACCCTGTCTGCATTTTTAGGGTTCCGTACCCAAAGGGTAAAAACGGGACCCTATTACTAAGACTCCGCTGTCCGTCCGTCCGTCCGTCTGTCTGTCACCAGGTTGTATCTCGTGATCTGTGATAGCTAGACAGCTGAAATTTTCACAGATAATGTATTTCTGTTGCCGCTATAACAACAAATAAACACAATAAAATAACATACAACAAACGTGATTTTTGACCGAAGTTAAGCAACGTCGGGCGGGGTCAGTACTTGGAGGGGTGACCGTTTTTATAGATAATGGTACGGAACCCTTCGTGTGCGAGTCCGACTCACACTTGCCCGGTTTTTTGCGTAATGGTACGGAACCCTTCGTGCGCGAGTCCGACTCGCACTTGGCCGGTTTTTTTTACCTTTATACCAAGTAACATACCTACTTCTGAGGATATCATTTCTCTTGAATCATGAATATGATGTTTACCAAACGAGCATATGTTCACATTTAAAAAAATATACGCACTTAATAAAAGGCGATCACGTCAACACATTTATCAGACTGTTTAGTTTAGTTAGTCTGAGAGCGCTGATAAATCTTGTTGACATGAACGAAAGTAGTAACGTATGAATACCTACTATGAATGTCGATACTTATGTTATAAAATTGTAAGCACAATTACTGATACAACTGCTCATTTGTTGTTTTTGCTGTAAGTTTTGTATAATTTTGATAGGAATATAAGAAAGTGTTTGTGTAAATAAATATTGTATTGTTCATTATTCGTTGTGTATTCATAAGTTCTTTCGGTCCAACCATGGATCACGGTCATATCTGATATGTAAATTAGTTTGGATATTTTTGAAAAAAGGTATTTCAATGATTTTCATTTGACTTTCCATTGTAATTAAATAGTATGACGTTATCAAGTTCACGTATATTTTACTTGTACAATTTGACTTGTTCGAGAAGTAGGCTGTCTACAATTACTTGTCAAATACTTCTGATTTTATCATATTCCCAGTTGAATCTTATTGGAGTCAGGCCCACAAAGAATTGCCATTGCTACAAACCGTTCCAAAAGGCTTGTCAATCTGCCACATGGCGTTGTTGTAGTACCTAAAGCCTTCACGTGTCGGCTATCGGGTCCCACGGGACAGGAATCACGATAAAAACGTTTCGCCACACGTATCAGCAACACGAGTTATCGGCGTGTCCTGGCGGTAGATATAGATATCTATTGTACCGATAGTCGACGGACGCGGGAAGCGACTCATCTGAGCTTGATGTTATGTTGAAGCCTGGTCTGTCAAACCATTACAGTATTTGAGCAACAGAGTTTTTATTCCGAGTATGAAGACTGTTTCTAAAAGAATTTCTTAGTGCTATGGAACAAATGAAAGGCTGTACCACAAACCTAATATACAATAGTTATTACTTAGCTGAAAATAATTAGCCAATGCTGTTATTTATGTACTAGTTATGTTTTGCTTTTTAGGGTTCCGTACCCAAAGGGTAAAACGGGACCCTATTACTAAGACTTCGCTGTCCGTCCGTCCGTCCGTCCGTCTGTCACCAGGCTGTATCTCACGAACCGTGATAGCTAGACAGTTGAAATTTTCACAGATGATGTATTTCTGTTGCCGCTATAACAACAAATACTAAAAACAGAATAAAATAAAGATTTAAGTGGGGCTCCCATACAACAAACGTGATTTTTGACCAAAGTTAAGCAACGTCGGGAGTGGTCAGTATTTGGATGGGTGACCGTTTTTATAGAAAATGGTACGGAACCCAACCCTTCGTGTGCGAGTCCGACTCGCACTTGGCCGGTTTTTTCCATCACTTGATTAACTAGCATTTTGTTCACGCGAACTTTAGTTAATTTCCAAATTCGCGAGTCGAGACCACGCGATAGCCTGACCTGACCTGACAAGTAACCATGCCACAATACTGGTACCATTCTACATATAGTACTAAAGACAAATTTTAATAATGTATATGTTAATACTCTGAACCTCGATAATACTACACAATATTATTATGTAGATCTTAACAGTCCTAAGAGTTAACAGCTGCTTTTATTGCGAATAAATCTTGTCTAATATGTTACTTCAACATCCTTAAATACAATGGTGGTGCTTCAGGACGTTACTACATAATAAACTATCAAGCAAAACGGCCAATATATTCAAATACGAAGCTCTGTCTGACTGAATAGTTTTAAAAGAAGTTCGAGGGTCACTTTAGCTAAGTAATTTCCACGAAATCTCAGACTGGAGTTGCTGATCACCGAAGTGTGTAAAAAGTTCTCAAGGAATGGCCGATATGAACAGATTGTTATCAAGAGATGGGATACGAGTACCGCGGCCTCCGGGGCCGGATCGTGTTTCGTGGCGAGTAGTCATCAGGTATACGCGGAAACAATGAGGGAATAGCATCGCAATCGCAAGCCTATACGGACGAGATAGCCTACATGTTTGCTTGCTCGCCCTCGTCTGGCCTACATGACATTAGAGCACATTCGCTTCTAATTTAATTAGACCCAGCGTATCGTAGACGGGGTCGGGTATTAAAGAGAGAGAATCGCATTAGTCAATAAAATAACTTAAACCCGAGCTGTGTTGGCAACTGACTAGGTACTGTCTTTCGCGAGACTTTTAAGGGTCAAACAGTTATACCACCACATTATAAGTACATTACTACATTATGAGAACAAATTAACATGCAAATCATGCAAACTACACAATACACATTCAACAGTCACAGACAGAAGCAAACTCCGTTGTCCTGTACACAACGGACCGCGCATCACGGCCCGACCTGATTCTTCCCGAGCCCTCTTGCCCTCACTAATTGCTAGCTTATTCTATAAATGAGCACTTATGCTACAAGCGCGGGTCAATCGCGATAATTTGTATTGTTTAGGCGTCAATGTCAGTTCGAAATTAGTCTAATTTGATCTTGGCAGAGCTGAAGTTCGCGAGATGAGAGCGCGCTTGCGCGAACTACATTGGGCGATAATTTCGAATCAAAAACTATTGAAGGAATTTATGAATTGTTCTAGGATGAGACACGCGGCCAAACTCGGTTCCGCATTGCGGGGACAGTGGCGTCCTTCGCACGTTTTGGCATTAGGACAGATATAAATAAATACACGGAGGCAACAGCCTCAACGAGGAATACCGGATAGTAACATTTTTGAGCGCCAATATAATTTGGCAGATACTAGCCAAAGTTTAATGATCCCCATACTGAACTGGGCTATGGAATTGGAAGCTGACATGCGGTTTACGTCTGTATTGAGTTTAACAATGTAATTTTCGATGTACCTATGTGACAAGCAGAGCGCTGAATGATAATCGCAAGTGTTTGAATGAGGTCGGGCACGTCGGAGTGACACGCGAGGTTATATATCGGTCTGCGACAGCGCGAAACGTGTGTCATGTGTGATTGATGGGACTTCATGAGAGGAACCGGGAGCTTCAGGGGACACTGTGCACTGTCAACACTGTGCTCACAACACCGGCGCCGTCGGTCACTGGGTCACAGTCACAGTGCAGGGGGCGCGACGAGCGCTCCCGGGCGGCGGCCCACTTGGCGGCGCGCCGACCTAAGCGATTCTCCTATTTCTGCCCACCGCCCTGGACTCACCTTCGGGATGCAGCCTCTGCGGGTCGAACCAAGCATCTGCAAGAGAAGGCTGCGAGTTAGCGGGTTAGTCGCGACAGAGGCAAGCGAGCGAAGCGGGCCGTCGGGCACTTACGGGGGTTGAGCACAGAGCACAGGGTAGGCCCGGAGTCCGCCATGGCCGCGTTTTACGTAACGCGCGCTCTACAGTACGGCGGGTGCGGGTAACACGCGCGGCGCGCCAGACTCTCGCGTCGATACTGGCACCACTGGCGCGCCGCCGCGCCCCGCCCGCGCATGCGTTCCGCGCACCCTCGCCCTGCCCAGCACCACCACCCGCCGGTGCATGCGCTTGCATTAACAGGTGTTAGTTGCGAAATCGGTTAGTTGGGAAGCGTGCATACAATACATTTGTGAAATCCCCCAGCCATAGCAAAGGTATTTACAGGTACAGGGCCATCAGACTTATTGGAGCGGCCAAGGTGCTCAAAAATATCTGAACGTGCAGTTTAGCGTCGTTCACTGGCCGGTTTAATATATCTAATGGCGCCTGTACATCCCTAGCTATTGTATGCTAGGGATGTACAGGCGCGCCTTAGATGCAGCGTCTAGCGAGTCGAGTCGTAGACAAATTGTCAAGCGGCACTGCTGTCAAGGGTCAGCCACGAGCAGATAAACAATCCTGGGGTCCTGACCGATTAATGCCTAGGGCCGCAATAAGTGCTAGTGCTGGCCACTCTCCCCTTCCCTGTCGCAGACAGTTCGCGAGACATCATCGCAGCGACCTTGCCCTGTTCTCAGCCGGTGACTCACCCGGCCTTGATGCTGCGACGTAGCTTTACTTAATCACTTAATGCGCGTCGACACATTACTTATCAGAGATTACCGCATAACATCTAACTGAGCTTACTAGCTTAGTAGGCAGGTACAAATATCATCGTATTCGATGTCAGATATAACTTCATATATTTATCGTTTAGCTTCTCGCTAGTTTAGGAACGTCACAGAAAATTGTTAAACTTTACTAAACAATCAGTCGCGAATTTGAATTCCTATAACCTTACAAAGGTCAGAAACGAGTCAAGTGCATTAGCAATGTTATATGAACGTCGGAGACGTAAATTACCATACACACAACACATGTAACCGAATCAATACAATGCAACCTTTGTGGGAAACACGTGCTTCGTCCACAGCATATATGTTGATATAAGTAAGACAATTGGTTGTCTGGTAGCATACTCGTAGTTTACACTGACTTTTATCTATCAGTACTTGAAATTGTTATTAATATCAATACCTATATACCTAACGCAATACTTCATTAACAGTATTTTGATGTAAAGGGGCCAAATAAGTTACTTATCTCATATATCATAATATGTATGTATATCACTCAGATACTTTGGGAGCGATCAATACACAGATGAGCAAATTGCGGTAAATTTCCTAAGTTGAAAAGGATCTCAGAATTTTATAGAAAATTTCTGCGTAATTTATATTTTAGTCACTTCAATCTACATACCAATGAGAACATTTTGGAAACTTTTCTCTTGTGGGAATTACGGAATTTTGCAAACTTTCCAGTGGCACATCAATATACAGACACAGACATTGCATTGCATGTAGATGCGATGAAAAGATAACCTATAAACAACTTCCAACAATATATCACTACCAAAGTTGATTGTGTTTCGGCGTCGCACAAAACATACTATAAGAGCATGAACTGTATGAAGAATGAACATACACTGAGAAATATAGGTGATTTGATTACGATGACACAGGAATTGAGGAATTCGAAATGGAAGTTTTATAATTAGTGAATCATGGCAGAGTGCCAAACTAGTTTCCTGCTAATAAAGATCATACAAAAAATAAGATCGTGAAGAAACTTATGAAGCCGTGGAAAAGTACATACACTTCGAGGAGTCTGACCATCAACCTACCAACCAACCACATTTTCTAGATTTAAAATAATACTGATACACAATTGTCAACAACAAAAAACGATTTTTACATAACACGTAGGAAAAAACAGTAAACGAAAACTCCGAAGATTTAAGTCCAAGCATGATTCTTGTTTGTTCTTCCTTGTTTGGAATTAAGAAGAAACAAGAATGGCCGGAATGGGCGACAAGGATGCCTCACGAGGCTTGTAAAATAATTTCCTTAGTCCTTCACTTAAATTGAAGGAAAATAATAAGTTATGTTTATCAGGATGCTAAATATGTACAGGGTTTTGTATGTGTTCAGGATCTATGAAACATAAAGTAATAACCACAGAAAGCAACGTTATAGAATTCGTGAACAGTACGACCCAGGCTACCAATAAATACAGGTGCACCATTATTAATGGTATATCCGATTTTTGCTAACACACACACTGTCATTAGAAATTTTGGTGTCCAATTATTATAAAGCCAACAAGTGAGTCAGGCACTATCACACGAACTCAGGTCGGGGGTCAGGGGCTGTTCTATTTTACCCTCGCATGATACTACACCCGCATGATTCATGCCAGTTAGGTTCCCCTATCTTTGGCATATTTTTTTTTGTAATAATTCTATTCTGCATAATACCTTTAGGCATAACATACTGTTAGCATAAACTCACTTGGTACTGGATTGTTGCGCATACATACTCTACGCATAATTTTTATTGATCGAAGTACCTTTTGGCATAAATTTAATGTCCGAATCGAGACCTGGTATCTGTTTCATTTCGCATAATGTTATTTGAAATAATTAGTTTTTGCATAATTCGCCATTAAGCATAAAGTACTACAAGCATACAATCTTATGGCATAGAAATATTTTGCATACTCTAAGAATCATATATGTTGTAGGCCGAATATTTTTTGGCGGAAATTAATTCGCCAAATTTTTCCCAATTCGCAACTATTATTTTCTCATAATTTCATTTCTGGCAACAGTTTGTTTTCGTGGGGTCGCAGTTCTAACCTAACCCACTTTTCTGCCATCAGTTTGTTTTCGTGGGGTCGCAGTTCTAACCTAACCTAACCCACTTTTCAGGCAACAGTTTGTTTTCGTGGGGTCGCAGTTCTAACCTAACCTAACCCACTTTTCAGACAACAGTTCGTTTTCTTGGGGGACGCAGTTTTAACCTAACCTAACCCACTTTTCAGGCAACAGTTCGTTTTCGTGGGGTTCCAGTTCTAACCTAACCTAACCCACTTTTCAGGCGACAGTTTGTTTTCGCGGGGTCGCAGTTCTAACCTAACCTAACCCACTTTTCTGGCAACAGTTCGTTTTCTTGGGGGTCGCAGTTCTAACCTAACCTAACCCACTTTTCAGACAACAGTTCGTTTTCTTGGGGGGCGCAGTTTTAACCAAACCTAACCCACTTTTCTGGCAACAGTTTGTTTTCGTGGGGTCGCAGTTCTAACCTAACCTAACCCACTTTTTAGGCAACAGTTTGTTTTCGTGGGGTCGCAGTTCTAACCTAACCTAACCCACTTTTCTGGCAACAGTTTGTTTTCGTGGGGTCGCAGTTCTAACCTAACCTAACCCACTTTTCTGGCAACAGTTTGTTTTCGTGGGGTCGCAGTTCTAACCTAACCTAACCCACTTTTTTGGCAACAGTTCGTTTTCTTGGGGGTCGTAGTTCTAACCTAACCTAACGCACTTTTCAGACAACAGTTCGTTTTCTTGGGGGACGCAGTTTTAACTTAACCTAACCCACTTTTCTGGCAACAGTTTGTTTTCGTTTGTTTAAATGAGCTAATAATATGTATACATCCAAAATGCCAATAATATGTTCCCACCCAAAGTTACAATACAATACAATAATAATGTTTTTTTTCGCGAATTATAAACGTAGGCAGAGCTTTTAGTTACGGCTCTGCGTTAATGAGTCAGTCAGCTACATATTTATCTGTTTTATGCATTGTTAAATATATATTAGACTTGGATTTTATACAATCTGACGCTTTCTTTAATTTTAACATTCGTCGAAAAACATTCTGCCAAATGTAGCTTATGACAGATGGGTTTTAGGTCATACAAGTTATACCAAATAGAAAGAATCTAAATACGTTTTCTTCGATGTAAATATTCGCCTAAATCCTATTATGCTAAACAGATTATGAAAATCACATTTCGGACATTTAAACAAATGCAAAATAAAATTATTCGTATCAAAATTCGGCCATGATAGTAGTAGTCTATTTAAGATTCGGACTTGGAAACATTCGGGCTATTGCATATTATACAAACTGAAGCTTTCTGCAAATTTAACATTCGTCGAAAAATATTTCTGCCAAATAGGTTATGCCAGATGCGTTTCGGGTCACGGAAGTTATGCCAAATAGACGGAACCCATGCCAGTTACGATAATTAGGTGCTTTGCTTCGGGGGGAAGTTATAAAATTTGTATAAATATCTAATACATGTAGATGGAGGAAGTTTTCGCATTTTACGACCTAACATTTCCATCCGCTTCCTTTAACATTAAACCACGGACTTTGTGTAAATGGGTTTAACCTCCTAAGCGTAAAAACGAACGGTTGCAGAGGACGATAAATAGGTACAATTTAGATTAAAGTAGCAAGACAAACTTTGTTGCTTGGTGACAAAGTATGTTGTCAGAACATCCATCAAGCACTGGGTTGACATCGCGTCGCATTTGTCAAAACTTTGAATCCTCCGAATCCTGAACTTTAAGAATGCGCTTGTCATGCGACACATTTCAAGCAAATTCAAGATTGATCTAGTTGGCTCGCCGGTATTCGATAAAAACATGAAGTTTAAAATGTTTAAATCACATGGGCCTAACATCGCAATGGGAAGATTGACAAAATCCATTTTTGTAGACTGGTTGTACACTAAGTTATGTACAGGAACCAGTCAAAAATATTTCCCATTTCTTTCACTACTTGTTCTAAATGACAAATGGAAAAGACCACATTGCGAACGGAACGCGAACCGAGGGGCATTTCTACTTCCGCATACATAATAGGCTCAATATCGTTAATAACGGTATATCACCGGCTCCCTAAACGGAGTAGTTCCGTCCCATTCTGTCGCGACACGGCAGGTACGGCAGACCAAATAAATATAGACGTGACGTCACCGCACCTGCAGCACGCGACGAATACCCATATGTCTGTCAAGATTTCGACCAGGCCGTCCAATAGATTTCCTAATGCAAGGATTTCTAAATGCTCGCCGAGCGCAGTCGAGTACTCAGAAGAACTGTAGGGCTACCGCCAATACCGAAAATCGTCAATTGCGGGCATTTTTCTCTGTCACTCTAATTACGCCTTCATTGGAGTAAAAGAGTAAGATCCCCGCAATTTGCGAATTTCGGTTTTCGCGGTAGCCCCTCTGTATCTGAGATCTCTAACAGCTATGCCTAAACGGAGAGCACACTTATACTGGGACTTGCATGCACAATACCTGCCGTATGCATTCACAAGTCGCAGTATTTGGAGTCCTAAATGATGGAAGACGCATTATTTATAGAGCCATTTGGAAATAATGTTAACTGCATTTCAATATTTTCAATGTGATATCCGTCTGCTACTATGTTTCCTTTTAGACAGGGAAACCACAAACTTATATAGAAATATTAGCTGAGCTCACCACTTAGGAAATAATGTAACCTTTTTTATTTATTAACCATCACGTTCAAAATATTTATGGTAATAAAAAAATACGAATGAGCAGATAAGGTTACCAATATACAAACTCTTTATTGGAAATATTTAAGTCGAGTGTATATAATTAGATACACAATACTGAAACCGCCACACCACGAGTAAGTACTTCCATAAATTTACATAGAATAATCGATTGGTGTGAGTCATTCTTAAGCAATAGGTACTTTGTGAACTCATGCGGGAGATGTCATCGCTAATTATGTCTCAAATCATTAAGTGACGCATTTACATATATTAACAAATTTTCTTTTAGCACTTATTTTATTTAGCAAGTGGCCGAGATTACAGCTAAGTGAAATTTACATCTTTAGTGAGTGAAAGAACAGGAAAATCTTTGACAAGTCAAGATCGAGGAACGATCTGCTCGATCTATTATACGTGCAGAATGTCAGTGCCAGGTAATAACGATATTCAGTTACGATGATGGATGACAGAACGGTTACAGACAGACAGCATAAATAACGCACGCGGCACGCGGCAACATAGCTTATGAGATATTATAAGTAGAATACTGGTCAAAGTGACCCGCGGGGTTCATTCGCCTTATCGATTGCTGTCTATTAACTGGGACAAGAAACATCCTATACCTACACCTACATGTATTATATCGTAAACCTTTTCAAGCGAAACTCCCCACACGAGAGCTAACAAAACACAAGATGCCCGATACCGATAATATAACTGCAATAAAATAGACCTAGTACTTTCCAAACAATTGACCTACTTAATCTTTACAAAAGGACAAAATCTTTCAAATGACACGGTTGCTTAGTCAGTCAGAATGCTGCCGAAATTAACTTTCTCCCCACAATGCACGCGGGCGCGAAGAATGACAACCATTGTTCGAAAAACTGTACTAAAGGGGTGACAATGTCGTCGAGTGGTCGCACGCCGCAGCGGAATGCTTGCATTGTTGACTCACTTTCGAACTTAGACTCATACTTTTTATTCAGTTTCAGTGGTGAATGTATCTAAGTGCTCGTTCGTCAGTAAACGAAGTTCGAGACGGTAGGTATGCGTCGGCCGCACGGTATCGATCCAGGCTTCACCGCGCGACCCCTCGCCCCGTTACAACCCGTCTAGGTTTTCCGGAAAACCCAACTATGGTGCACTGCAACTTAATAATTTACGTAGTGTCTATCAACTCGAACTTATTGATCCCGGAGGAACATAGCCATCAATACACGTTTGCATAGTAAAAGTTATTTTCAGTTTTGAAATGCGGATGTTGAAATGTTACAAAAGTCTGAACTAGTTTTGCAAACGTCTAGAAATCACAATTCCAAGGCAATTACCATTTAGCTGTGTGCTAACCAAAATACCACTTAGCGTCTGTTGTTTTTCCGCCGGCTAGCGATGAATAAGAAACGATTACAGCTCCTGAACATCTGAACTGAAGTGCCACCCTTTGTTTGTGCCTGCTTAACGCGAGGGGAGGCGAGAGGGCGGCTACTGCCTACTGCGTCGCATTTTTGAAGGGCCGGAATTAGGTCAGCAGTGTTTAGAGATCTGCTGACGTTTCATCGTCATATCTACAAAACTATACCACGCGCGGAATTGTTATTCGCGTACATTGCATATAATGCGGGACACAAATAGCACGACGACTTTAAACACGCCAGTTGTAGTGGATGCGCCTTAGCGACGCCCATGGCACTTGATCAATGACAGATAATTGCAGATAATGGTGCACAGGCCTGCCAAAATCAAGTCCTAAACACAGGTGTGCAGATAACGGAAAACAAGGAAAAGGTTATGTACAAAGGTCGGCGGTGCCCCTGAAGTACAGGAAAATTTTTATCGTCGCCAAGAGGCAAACGCTCCGTCAAAACGAGTAAGCAGATCGAAATTCAAGTAATGTACAGACTCGGTTATCCTTCTACACTGTCATAAAAACAGAACTAAAATTCCAAAAATCCTCAAACGCGGCTGATCATCTGTTACACTCGTGAACGCCGGGAAAAAATAGCAACGCTACCCAAAACTAGAACATTTGGAAGGAAGTAAACTCGATACTCACGAGTGATGTCATCGGATCCCATTTTGATTAGATCACAACAAACACACAAAAGGTAATGGTCCTTTAATGAGTCACTTAGGCACGGTGTTCGCGAGGCTGCATGGATCGCAGGTGCGGGCGACGTGAGCGCGGCGGCAGGTCGCGCGCTTGTGAGCTGTTCGCAGTTCGCGACTGCTGCTAAAAATAGCGATGGTGGCACCCGCCCATCCCGCACCACCAGACTATACCCTATCTATGGAACACCAATGATCATGCAATACATCAACGCTTCAATGTTATTGCCAGCTCTATAACTGCTGACGTAGATGAGTGTATTATTTAATTTATTTAATAGAAGTCTGGTGGTTTTTCTTCTGTAGCAATACTATCTAAAATTGATCCGATGCGTGGTCGTGTGGCAATATAATTATGAGTTGCACGCGACATTATGAATTGGTCCGAATTGCGAATATTCGCGGGACTTTCACATTGTTGGCTCTCTGCCGCTTTCATGAGATAAGATAGTGCTATCATCCTCTCCCGGTAAATAGCGGATAACGGGCAAACAGCGAATATTTGCGATGCACATTCAAGTTTTAGGATAGGTCCTGATTACAACTACGATGTGTATAATTTTTAATAAAGTTAGCTACTTAGTACTTTAAAATTAAATAGGATTCAAAATTGTCTTAACACTGAGCCATACTTATTCAGACTTGTTCCGTTAATTCTCATTTCTTCTTGTTCTTTGTCGACTGTTTGCAGAGTGTCGTGGTCAATTGTTGACCAGGCGAAACTGCGAATCAGGCTCAGATCCTTTAGAGCTTGCGATTACCTATCAACGTAGTTAAAACGGACCTAACCTAACAACTATTTTTACCTACTTGCAGGCGCAATTATCTTAGGTGTCTGCAAACGCTCAACTCAAACTACCCAACTTTTAATAGCCGACAGAAAATTTCAATAAATTTCAGGAGGAAATCGATAAAAAGTGTACATATGGTAGCTTTGGTAACCAGCAAATGCGTCCGTGAGTCACCACGTCCGTTTTGGGCCGTGGATAACATGCATCGATTTTTGCGCCGACTGCGACACGTATGCTACGCGCGGGTATGGCACGCCTACGATACTCGAGTATGGATACAGGGACTCGAGGGACCTTAATGCAGTTCGAATATACCATTAAAGATGCAACTATACACAACCTTAATACAATGACATAAGACCCACTTAGGTATTAAGTTTGTACAGCTTCCGGGGTGCTCTCATTCTTGGCGGACGTCCTTTCTTTCCGCCTGCAACGTGGGTCGTTGCGCCGTTAGTGCAGCGGTCAACGCTCTTGCCGCTCCGCCACCTCTCAGACCCCCGCGACCCCGTACCCCGCGCACATCCCAATCTTAATACCTACGTACTGAAGTCTTCGTCGTGAAAAAACCTAATGATCCATGATTCATCGCCGTCACGCGCCTACCAGTTTTTGCTCAGGCTTTTTAGACCTTGAACGGCCATTGTTGCTTAAATCCAGAGCGTGCAGCGCCAGTTCGGGCCGAAACTGGACAATGAAATCATGAGATGCAAATAGCATTCGCTTCAAAATATTAAACAAGCTACTGTAACTTTGCAATCACAAAACATTTCCCAGACTTGTGACTAATCAAGAGAACAAAAGTCGTTTGAAGGTCCCGTAAATAGAATTTCTGATGAATCTGGCAAAAAGACAATGAATGGTTAATAAGTTTGTACAAGAATACGTCTTACCAAGTCCCATCTGGCAGAAGATGACTTCAGCTTCGATGACGTGAGCGACCGGCGTGCGGCTGGGCTCGGGCGCGGGTTTGGGCGGTTCCGGGGCCGGTTTGGGCGCCGCCACCACTGGCGCGGGCGCTGGGGCGGGTGCGGGCTTAGGCGCGGACTCGACCGGCTTCGGCGGCTCGGGCCGCGGCAGCTCCGCCGGCGGCGCGGGTGTCGGCGCCGGCGCGGGCGCGGGCGGGAGCACGGCGGCGGGCACGGGAGCCGGAGCCAGCACGGGCGTGGGGTCGGGCGCCGGTGCCGACACCGGCGCGGGCCGGTGCAGGGGGGACTCGCCGGCCGTGTCCGCGTCCGACTCGCTGTCGGTGAACTTATCGGCCAGCTGGTCGGCCAGCTTGTCCGTCGCGGAGGGCGCCCGCGGCGGGTCCGCGAACACGTCCCGTTCCATGTCGAGGAAGTTCTGGGTGGCGAGGCGCGCGGGCCCGTGACGCGGCGATTCGCTGTCGTCGCGACCCTCGCGGCCCAGGTGCTCGAAGTCATCCGTCGAGTCCTGCTCGCGCTTCATCGGAGGCAGGGGTGCCGCCGCCGGCGTCTGGTCGCCGAACCCTCCTAGAAGATCGTCCGTGCCGTCCATTCTAGTGTAGTGGTGGAAGAGTGTGATCGGAAGATGGGCGCGTCCCTAGGGCGCGGTGGAAAATCGTTAGTGCGCAGTTGAGGCGGTTGCCGTGTCGTAGGGGCGCCGGGCGCCGGAGGACTGAGGCTCGAGAGCGAGCGGCCGTGTGGGGTGCTGTGCGACGTCACTCTGCACGACGAGCGGTATTACTCATCGCCGGCCCGCCAGTGCGAGGAGCCCGCCCTTGCATTGACTACGTGAGCGCGCTTAAAAAAAATATATTGCTAATGTAATACAAAGTATATTAACTAAAATGTATATATAATAAAGTTCCACAGATTTTTTTACTAGAATTTTACACGGACTATGCTATTCTTTTAGCGTTAGCGAACTCAATGCAGGAAAATGCAAAATTATCGACTTCCAGTTCCCGAGCTTCTGCTTTACCGACGGAGCTTTTTTGACAATTCGAAAATTGATTAGGGTGCGGTCAGAATGCAACATTCGTTTTAAATTTGTGTTGCACTGGGATTGACATCAAAATGTCAGGTTTTGATAACAAAGTTTTGTTTATTACTTTATTACGCCAGAAAATTATTTTCATTAATGTTTTCTAATTATGATAGGTCAAAAGTTAGTTGCCCATTGGGGTATTTGAACGCCGCTCTTAAAACATTTTTCAAATTTGATTAACCATAATATATTCCTTGTAAAATCAAATTTCCTCATTTTGCGAGTTTCGCATCGTTACTTGATTTAATATCAATTGTAATAGAAATAATACGTTTTACAGGATTTCATTTCATCATAGTTTTGGCCTCTTCACTCTTCACGACACTGATAATCGCATGCGATTTGCAATATATTGCGGCATTTGATTGATAATTAAATTCATTGCTCCCACTTAGCCACCAAGAAAGAATATAATACTCACGCCAATTTATTCCACGCCATTTGGTGCAAGATATGTATTGTCTGTATATGATATGTAAGAAGCCTTTTATCTTTTATTAAAACCACTCAGCGGTGGCGTACGGTAACTGTCACTGTCAACGTCAGCTGTCATGTGTCTTTTGACAGATTTGTTTGAGAGGCACGCCCAGTCGATAAAGCAGACAAGGAGACAGCATTAAATTTTCTGGTAAAGCGCAAAAAGCGCTTGTATTGCAAGAAAAATAAAGCAAAATTCTACACCCTGATCAGACAGCAGAAACATCGCTGCAAAATATTGTAGTTCAATCTGAAGTTTGTACACTGTGCACAGTGCTGAGTGCACAAGGATGGCGGCGACGGCTGCGAACGGTAGTGTCGGTTCGAGTGAGGCGGGACCGTTGAAGAAACCACAGCAATGTAACGGAAAGGAATCTAGTGCTAATGGCAAGATAAACAATCATAAAAATGGATACACGAAGTCTACTCAGCACAGTAGTCATGATGTGAGTAATTTCGACATTTTCCGTGTTTAACCTCGTGCATGTAACGTTTGAGGGAAAGTTTTCCTAGTTCCTGGGGCCGCATATCAGCCCCAAGACGCCGAGCTGGTGTTCAGGTCGTGGCGGTGGTGCATTGTGGCCTGCGTACCTAAAAAATGTGAAAGTTACGAGATCTCGTGTCCGGTGTCCCGAGCGTGGTTACAGGCGGGACTGTCCCACTGTGATAGCCACTGGACCATGAAACATTCCAATAACTACTGTCACTTAATAGTATCAATTTTGTGATCAGGAATCAGTGTGTTTTAATTTTATTTGATAGCAGTAAATTATTTATATTTAGCTGCATTCATTCATCATTCATGTTTTATTTAATTAATTTTGTAAAGATAAATATAACCATTTCACAAAAAAAAAACACTGAAGTAAGTGAAGGTATGTCTAAATTATTTAATACATAGTGCATAAACATTGACTTGTGATTTAATCATGTATAATGATGATTCATATACTAAATTTACTTGGTTTTTGGAAAAAAACTAGCCATTACTGGAGTTTTTTTGGTCACAGCCACTGCTTTCATTAGAACTATTGGTAGTCAAAATGTATATGTAAATATTAGATGTGCCTAATAAATTCTGCTCATACTCGGACAGAATAGACAGATAGACAAATAATTATAATAAATATTAGTAGAACCAAAACAAAAAGATAACATACAAGAAGAAATACTGTTAAAGTTTTATAGTGCCACTACCAGCAAGTAGGTATAATGTAAGATAAGCTAGTTGTTGAATGCACTGGAATCATGAACAAGTAAAATGTTGCCAAACCGGGCAAGTGCGAGTCGGACTCGTGCACGAAGGGTTCCGTACCATTACGCAAAAAACGGCAAATTTTTGCTGTATGGGAAACGTTTGTTGTATGGGAGCCCCACTTAAATAATTATTTTATTCTCTTTTTAGTATTTGTTGTTATAGCGGCAACAGAAATACATCATCTGTGAAAATTTCAACTGTCTAGCTATCACGGTTCATGAGATACAGCCTGGTGACAGATATACGGACAGTGGAGTCTTAGTAGGGTTTCTGCTCGAGAATTCTCGAGGCGAGAAATCTCGAGAAATTTGTCCTAAGTCGAGACGGGAAAAAAAAACTCAATGCCTCGAGAACTCGAGAAATAAATCTCTTATGATAAGTAAAAGGAAAACACGCGTATAACACGTGATTTGTCTATAGTGTATTTCTTTAGGTAGGCTAATTAATGTAAACAATGATTTTTTTACATTTTCATGTACTTAAACCATTTATTGGGTAGTTAACCAACCAAATTAACTATTGCCTTGATCCATCCTCTATCGTTCTGGCTTCAACCGATTTTCATGTCTTATAACTTTTGCACTGTTATGACATTCACGACGTGTCTTTTGATTAAAAATCGTGTGTGATTTGTTAATTGTTACATATTTGCCGTGATTTATTTTTCAAACGTGCTTTTCAATAAAAAGACACGTCAAGATCACGTATCTTCTTTCTAATGCTAAAAAAACGAATTATAGGACCATGTAATAACAAATATTTCAAAAATAAATCAAATTACGTTGAGTCAGTATTAATATTACGTAGTAAAACTTCTTTTTGTCTGTGTAAAGTTTGTCACATTATTGTGTTTTGATTACTTTTTGTTAAATACCTAAAGAAATATATAAAGCACTATAGCTTATCACATCGCCGACGCGCACGTCTGCACCTATAGTTTTATTTTTGCTTGTTGTTGAATTTTTAATTATTAAGTGCAATTTATGGTAGCTAAAAATTTATCATATGTTTGATTATTGATCTCATCTACGATTCGTAGGAGTCTGATTTTTGTAGTAAAGCAAAAAAAATATAACATGGTGTTTTTTACAACTTTCAAAATTTCTCGAGATACTCGAGAATTCCCGTGCCTCGAGAAATTAAAAAGGTCGAGAAACCAGAAACCCTAAGTCTTAGTAATAGGGTTCCGTTTTTACCCTTTGGGTGCGGTGCCCTAAAAACTATTACTCTGTTAATTTGTAAAGAACTTTTCTCAAAGCCAGTTGTAACTTATGTAGGGTTGCCATACGTCCCGTATATACGGGACTGTCACCATATTTAAGTATCACGTCCCGTATTTTTACTGGTCCCGTTTTTGTCCCGTATTTAGTCGACCAGTCCCATAACACAAGCCTCTTGAGCTTACCGTCAATTAATAGCGGTCTAGAACCTAGAACAGGCTCTCCAAACCCCAGCTCCAAACAGCAGCAACCAGATACCCCCCCTCAGTTCCGACTAACTATGGCAACCCTAAACTTATGTCACCCAGTGCTTCACAAAAAAGTACAACTACAACCGCAATCAGCAATAGCATTTTGGTGGCAACTTTAATATGCAAATAAATAAAATGTTAAAATGCTATTTAATGTCATCTACAATATTGACAATTCTCGAGGCGTTGCATGAGGATTTTTAGTCTTCTTGACTTACTAGACTCTGATGATACATTTGTGTGGTACCTGCTTTACTGTCTGTTTTTTTAGCACCTAGCACCTTGCCAGTCATCTTCCTCGCGTTTTCCCGGCATTTGCCACGGCTCATGGGACCTGCTGGGGTCCGCTTAGCAACTAATCCCAAGAATTGGCGTAGGCACTAGTTTTAGCACCTGTTTAAATTAAATTGTTTATTTTTTCATAAAGAAATTCTTATTTTTAAAAGGGTTAAGCCCTACCATCAATTAGCTCAGGATCGAACTTGGTGTACTGAGATTGGTTGGGTTGATTGAATGTCAACCATCCAACTAGTACAAAAAAGACATTGTTGGACTGTTAGTTTGGGCGAACGACTAAGCCCTAATTTCTAGTAAGATTTAGACCATCTATTGCCACACTTCCGAGTAGTGGTGTGAAAAATGTATTAAGGATGTTTTAACAACAACAATTTAACAAATAAATTATTTTACACTTATGTTAGATATATTCCGACCATACAGTTGACATAGAGCCTACTTTTATACCTAACTGTACTCTATGATCTATGATACTTTAAATGCACGCGCACGCTCCATCGGCGGAGAACAATCGCGCTATAATACGCAGGTGCGAATGGCGATGACTGTCTGATTGATGAGTACATTTTGATCAATTTTGATGTATATTATTGTGAGACTATATCCATGGTACTACTTATAAATAAGTATAGGATTTAAACCTTCGCTTTTATACCACGTTATCAGGACCAAACAAGCTTACAGCCCCGCATTTATAATAAGTTTTACCATTTTTACCATACCATACCTCCCTCATATAACTTTTTACTAATAAGTAAGAAAACTCATGTGAGCACTCTAAGCTTCCTTACAAGACTGAATTTTTATTCTCACTGTAAATAAAATATTGGGTTATTTGTAACAAGTTAATTCATCGGTGACATTGTCTATTAGCCTCTGATTTTTTATTATATTATTGGCCAGTAGGTAACTAATCTTCTAAACTGTTAATCAAAGCACGGATTGGGAAAACTTACTGTGAATAGCAATTTTTGTTACCAAACTATATCTCAACGGTGGAACCGTTCACTAAGCACCATACTGGACTGGCCGAGATGCAGGATCAGTTGATACTGAACTGGTATGACTCTGGTATGGTGAACGGTTCCTCGGATGCACATGCTGGTGGCGCGTATAACGGATCGCCGTTACACGCCACCGCTTTAAGTCCACTGCCAGGTGGCTTGGGTTCGACGACGGTGCCGCCCTTCCACACATCGATTGAAACACCTTTTCTACCCTAAATTTTTCTATGTTTATTTGCCTATGTATCATTATACTTATATAAAATTTTTGTTACCAAGCCAAAGCCATTAATAAAAATGTGGCGTGGCCCAATTTCTTCAATGAATTTAGTATCAGATAGTAGCCGCAGCACGTGGGCAATCGAGGCAGTCGCTCGAACAAACTATTGTGTGACAATTAATTCACCTTATGTCATTCATATAAGGTTTAAAATAGGCATCAATGAGTGTCAGCAACGTTACTGTAATACTCAAGTCTCCATTAATTTATCTGCCTTACCGCAACCTTGCGTAGAACGACTTTGATTTGACTCTGTCCTTGTCCAGGCCATGGAGGCTTGTTTCACTTGAGCAGTCAAGATAAACATTGCTTTCCAGTTCTATAATACGTAGTAGATTGAACGACTGAAAGGAAGATCATGCTCATTTCCTTGATATGTGTCATACCAGAAACAAGCGGGCAACACGGCGAGGTGCTTTCTTTGCGTTGGGATTGTGAAATAGGGTTCTTCAAAAAGTGAATACTTAGGGTAATCGGTGGTCAGCAACGCATAAGTGGCTCTTTTAATGTTACTTATGTCCATGGGCTACGAAAACAACTTTCCATCAGGCGGCTCGTTCGGTTTTTGGTGCCTATTAAGGCGGTGTGCGGCACAACTGGCACAAGCACTTTTGTACAAATATAATTGTACCGCACACTGGTGGGATCCCGCTTTTACGCGATCATCGTCATCAGCATCACACTGACGCGGATCCGCACGCCGCTTTGGTGTGTGAGCAAGAAGCGTTATCCACGTATATTATGGCGAATAGCGATGTCCCGCTCGCATACCGGAGCGGCGTGCGGACCCGCACTTCATACATTACAAAGGATGGTATTCATGAAGTTCTAAATAAAATTGTTATTTTCGCAGAAAAAAGCGCCACCCATACCGCCCCTGGACTGGAAGATATTCGGCGGCACCGAGGAGTCCTTCGAGCGCTGTTCACTCATCACTGCAGCTCTCACGCAGTTCAGCTTCTTTCTCCTTATATTCTTGAGCTACATTAATCAGTTGCTCTTCCCGCCCAAGGTCG
Source organism: Cydia splendana (assembly GCF_910591565.1). Classification (NCBI taxonomy): domain Eukaryota; kingdom Metazoa; phylum Arthropoda; class Insecta; order Lepidoptera; family Tortricidae; genus Cydia; species Cydia splendana. The sequence goes on along the minus strand of NC_085960.1, from coordinate 29,445,074 downwards.
CCACGGAGAGGAAGAGAGAGGTATGTCCCAACTGAAAAATATCTCTCCTTATAGCAGCTCAGATTTTTTCCTCCTCATCTCCTTGAGCTACATTTTAAACCAGTTGCTCTTGCCGCCCAAATTCGCCATGGAGAGGAACAGAGAGGTATGCCCTAACTGCTCAATATTGAGCACTGTGGAGTGCTAGCCCTGCCCAATTATTACTGCAGCTCTGTCACAGCTCAGCTTCTTCCTTCTCATCTTCTTGAGCTACATAAACCAGTTTCTCTTCCCACCCAAGGTTGCCACGGAAAGTAATAAAGAGATATGTTCTAACTGCACATTCACTCTCTATCTCTATAAAGCAGCTCAGTTTTTTACCATCTCTTCTTGCGCTACATGAATCAGCTATTCTTCTCCCCCAAGTTCGCCAAAAAGAGTAGAGGTTTGTCCTATCTGGAGCATATTAGACATCGAGGAGATGGTAGTTCGAGCGCTGCTCACTCCTTATTGTAGGTCTGAAAATAGTATTTGAAACTTTAAATAGAACAACTCGAGCATTGCGATTTTTTGTACCTATTTACCTACGTTTGAGGAAAGAGTCAGCAGGCAAATAAGTATTGGCGTTATCAGGACATTCATCGAGCGATAACTCCAGAAACATCGGACCATGTTTATACTCTTAATCTCATTATTTCATGTCATGTTACCTTGGATAACAATTGTGAAGACTAATGTTGCATTTGTTATTGTCTTGTTTTCTGATTACGATAAATGATTTTTTTTATATTAGAAAATCGATTTAATTGATTTCGAAGACGCATTCAATTCGGAAATAACAGAGTAGAAACACTCAGGTCAGGTCAGTGTAGTCAGGTCGACGAAAATACTTTAAAATTAATAATTTTTATTGCTTTGATAGTGTATAATATCAGACAAAATTATAGGCTATGTGCGAAGTGGGAAATAATGTGAAGGTGCTCGCTATGGGAGAAAACATATTCTGAAATAGATTGGTTCAGTTGGTTTAGTTACAGTAGCATAAAAACACCATTAGGTGCAAATTATGCAAAAGAAAACATGAGTAGGTAGTGTTGTTGAACGAATGAATATGCAAACATGGCAGATTAGGCAACTCGTAAAAGGCGGCAATCATCGTTAACAGACATGGCTTAAACGAGAGATGAAACAATTTAAAGTAAACATTTGGAATATGGACCTTAATGTTAGGCTAGAAAGTTTAAATTGCAACTAATATTAGTTAGCAATTTTGAATGACCATCTTAAATAATTTCAAGTATAGAGGTGAGTATTTGTTAGTCTATCTACAGTTTATTACTTTTGTGCTGTGAAAATGTGGTGATAAGAAGCGACAACGACAAGTCTTAGTTTTCGTAACACTGACAAAAGCCCTTACCTATTATAATCAAATTAAGTAAAATAATTATGTCCTCTTAGTTTAACAAACTTATAGTTCGTTTTTTTTTAAGCGTTAGAAATAAGGTAAACAATCTTGATGTGTCTTTTAATTGAAAAACACGTTTTAAAAATAAGTTACGGCATATATGTAACAATTATGAATCTAATACGATCATTTATATTCTGCTTTTATAAGTAATAGTTACTGATTTTTAAAAAGCGTTTTTCAATTCAAAGACATGTCAAGATCGCTTACTTTCTTTCAAGTTCTTTCTAAAAAAACGAACTATAGTCGACACAATATTGTATAATGGATCATATGGTTTCATCATAAGTTTTGGCCTGATGGCTTGTATCGTATTACAGGTTTTTGCACTATTATCGTATCTTGGCTGTTATCGTATTCTTATTTTCTTAGAACTCATTGAAAACTAGTTAATGATGTTGTTGACCAAATTAAAATTATAACTTGATCTAAAGTTATGCAAAAAACAAAGTTACATCCTAAAAATGACTAAGCTAAGTCAAATGTGCACAGCACTGCACACCAACAGTTTAAAAGTTGTAGACATGCTTGCTTAGTCAAGTGTTAAAGCATTAATTCACAAGTGACTCGCTTATTCATCTTTCTATTCGCATTCGGTGAATTTTTGCAGCATTACTATAACGCATCGCATTCTAAGCTGCCATTGCAATAGCTTTCAGAGCGCAGGTGTCTTTGGGTGACGTTTGCTGGAGTGCTCTACAACAGAACAGTGTATCCGCGTATTTGTGCTCTGGTAATTGATCTAAACGAGCCCGCGAATTCCATTAGCTGCCGCTAACAACGCCTACCCTTGTCCTGCTTACACAATCGCTTGCGCAACTAATAACAGGAGCAAGCTATATACGCTCCAGAGCAATGAAAACGGGTAATTTTGAATGGTTATTTCTATGCAATAGTCTGTAAAATGACAGATACACTCAAGATCCGTAGTCCCGAAAACCAAATTGTGTATCACACGCGGCCGGGTTTCGGATCCATAAGTCTGGATTCCGCATCCCTACCCTTCGGTACTACCACGTACTACTTACACCAGTTAAACCTACCTAAAGCTTCAACAATCGCTATATCGTTTTATCACCTGCGACAATTCCCGTATCGATTTCATATTCATGTGCGTGGGAATAGACATACGACCCATTGCTTTACTTATTTTATGCAAGGGTAATATTACTGGTATTCGGTGGTATCATAATATTGTGAGAATTTACGCGTTTAAATCTCAAACATCTACTCTAAACTAAACAGCCTTTATATAATAACTACAAAGACATTAATTTTTTTGCGTAACTCTTAGAGAGTCTAGTTTATTCTACTGCTGTGCTGTGCTGTGCGTTGCGTATAGAGTAGCTTAGAGAGGGTTTTTGGTTTTATATCGATTGATGGTCATTGCGTTATCCCAAAAGCTGCACGACTATGTGAACGACTGGGCGAACAAGAATAAATGCTGAACTACACAATAAGGTTTTACGGGTACACGGCAATAAGGCTACACACGAACTTTGAGGTCACGTCAAGCTGGTTCGACCGAGAAACTTCGCCCGCGCTCGTGTAACAATACGAATAGTCGCCAGGTTTCACACAGGAAAGTAGGTTACAGACTACCGCAGTGACGTCACTCTACAGGTCTGTCCACGTCGCACCTTCCCGAGACATGACACCGGGCAGTCTAGTCTCATATTACTTAGATATCTAAATAAATTTTGTCCAATATGCTGGGGACTCAACATTTGTTGTTGCCTGGAGCGGTGGAGCCCCACGTGGTAGAAAAAAAGGAAATCTAAAAGTTTTGTCTATTTTAAGAATTGTAAGATATTCCAGGCCTTCACTGAGAGAAAAATCATCACCAGGAATTAAAAAACAGTTCTGTACTGGGGGAAAAAATGAAGTTTAGTAATAATTATGGACGTTTCACTATTTCTGTAAAGTTTATTTATTTCTACAAACAGCTCAGTAATCCTAAATCTAATTTCAACAAACAGATAATAGGAATTGCAAGAACTAATAGAAATTGCAAAAGTCAATTTGTTCCTATTAGTTGACTCTCCTTGTCCCCGGATTAAGTTTATTTTTGTAATTCTAAGTGTGTTTTTGTTATCCTTTTCTCTCAGTGTTGCTGGGTCGCTATGAAATTAAAATTTTTGAATTATAAGAATTTGGAATTTCACCACTGGGAAATAATTATCTCTACTAACTTCTCCTTGTCGTAATAGGTACGTATTTCTTAAACAAGAACATTCGCTTGGTATTCAGCTGAGTAGCAGTTTTTCCTTGTAGAGGTTTTGTTATCGCGTTTTCTTTTTTATATTTATTCACAATTTACCTCGTTCGATTATTTTTATAGCATATTCTAGAAATCAATAATATGTCCCAATAACAAAACATTTTGCCCGAGTCGATTGTGAGGTTTAAATCAACATAAAAATATTTAATAAAAACCCCGTCCCCGCCCATTCTGTCGAGATAAAGTACTCTACTTAAACAACCGGCCATGTACGAACCGGTATCGCACTCTGATGTGCCATCACATTAATTTATTTATTTATTTAACCTTTATTGCACAATAGGGTGGGTCGATTATGTATGACAAAAATTTTTTTTTACTGAATTGTAGCTGGCTGGGTTTAAAAATGTGCGTTTTTATTAATACTTTTATATAATGAAAAAAGAAATTGTTTTTGTTATATGTTTTAGCCCTCTACATTTATTCAAAGTTTCATAATTATATATTTTTTGTAATTTTCATCATTTATTAAAATAAAATCATATATCATCAGAATATCATTAAAGGCCATTTATAAAACTTAAAATAATACAATATTTTATAAGGATGGGGTTTATTTTACAATTTGTGTTAAGAAATTAAAAAATAATTCGACGTTTCAAACATGCATTTTCAATCTGTCATCCGTTGCTACAATTTTTGTTGTCTTTCGATTTTTGGTGTAATTTTTTTGGTCTGGATTTTATCTACACCTGCTATCGCCATATTTCTTTCCGACCGTTGATCTAGAAGAAATTTTTGTTCTATGACTGGCACTTTGTTTTGCTTAGTACAGAGACAATAGTTGGTTGAAAGATTAATTGTACACTTTCAAGCTGCAATGTCGAAAATTGAGGTTGGGGAACTGTTTTTTAAACTTTTGTAATTATTAAACTAATGTAATTCTTAGACCTTTTATTTTTAGGGTACTTACCTAATCTTCAGGTATTCATCATTATACTATTTAGTTGCATTTCTATCCTTTTGGGACTTGCAGTAGGTATAGAAGTAGAAATCCAGATTTTCTCAATGTCGCAGCTCACAATAGCAAACACTTTGGTAATTGATGGTTGGTTTCCGGAATTGATATCGTGCAAATTACGTCTTACATAAAGTATATATTTTTTAATACAGTTGCTCAAAAAGTGCTACTTTTCGTAGCTGTTTAGCGTTCGAAAAGTTGTTTTTTGCGAACTAGTGCTTTTTACTTTTCCAGCTTTTTTAAATTTAAAATTCCGACCGTATTAGATACGTCCACAGTCCACACCAAAGAGTTTGGATATTCAAAAACTTTATATATTGTTATTTGGCCATTGCACATTTATTACGTACAAAAAGTATTGTTACACGATATAAAGTAAATATTTATTTGTTATTATATACATAAAACGTTATAAAATACGATATTTCCCAAATAATCTTTTTTATTATTTGGCTGAATGGAACCATATCATTGCCACGTTTGTCGTTAACAGAAAAAATATAAAATTAAAAAGTAAAACCGGCGCCCGCCATTTTCACTTGAAATTTAGTTGTATCAAAATATTTATCTTAAATTGCAACTGTAAGAGTGTTTTTGTAATAAATGAGTTAGTGTGATTAATTTAGGCAATGTAAATCAACGCTGAACGTAGTTTATAGTGCTGAATAATAGATAATATACAACATCATTCAAGTTCAAGGGAACATTCGTAAATGTAAGTGTAATACTTACTCATGTTACCAATATTTGTTTTATTGTGATTTTTTCGCAAATGTATTAAAAAACGTCGTTTAATGTACGTGTGAAAGTGTTATTATTTACTTGTCCCGTCACATCTCGGGACACGTAAATAATAACATACTTTCCACACTTGCATTGAAATGTACTATTATAGTGTCTGATATTGTAGGCAAGAGTCTCGTATTAAGATCGGAAGGTGGTCCAAACAAAGGGCAAGTCACTTGACTGCGCGTTTTGAAGATAGATGGTTTAGTACTCATTATTAGGAAGATAATTTGAAATTCCAGCAGTATTTATACAGTGCACTAGGTATAAATGTTATCGAACACAAATATTTACGATTATTTACTGAAAATCTTGCCAAATAAGTATGCATAACGTTTTATTTATACGACAATATTCACAGCAAAACGTAAGTAAGCGGCGGCGGGTATAACGTAAATAAGGTTGAGAAAATTTAAGTCTACCTTCATTTTGATACGAAAAAATATGTTTATATTTCGTTCCATTACTCGCAAATATAAAAAACAACAACAAAAAAAGTAAAAATAAAATATTTGAAAACATTTTAGGTACAGTATATTTTACAAAATCGACCCACCCTATTGCACAATATAAGAGTACATAAGTAAAGTACAATATTCCCCGTTGCATTGACAGTATCGAGGATCACTAAAAGTACCTATTGAAATGTTTATCAAAGTAGTATATTCGTGATTCATGGAACATTATCAGTTGTGGGCGGGAATGCAATATTTTAGCGAACAATTCATGTCTGCTTCCATTGACAGTGCTCATTCGTATTTAGGTTTGGTAAAAAAAAAGTTTTAACTAAAACTTGGTAACGATACAACTTTTTGTGTGTAGCGCAGTCGACGAGTCGTCTATTAATTGGAACGACTGGACGTTGTAATCAATTTAATCGATCAGATTGACGACAGCCTATGATTGATTGTATGATGTACCTTGTACGTAAAATTTTCCCCAGACTCAAAACCCGTCCGTTTGTGTGCAGTCGTGTAAAAATTACGTCTAAATAGTCGGCTATTTTAAAGTATTAACTAAAACATCTACCTACTAATGTATCTACCGTGAAATGTGCCTACTTTGCTCCAGAATTCTGAACAATTTTTATAATTATTATATTGTGTTACGTTGATATAGGTATGCCGATTTAAAGTAGACCATCACTACTATCATATTGTAGGACCTTAATGAGGTTGTGATATTGTTTGTATACTTAAAAACTGTTGAAGCACCTAACGGGAAGAAAATGAGGCATATTTTACATACATATACATTTTTAGGATGTAGATGTAGTAGCAGGATCTAGATAACGATACAATACTAGAGTATTCAGGTAGGTACACTGGATCGATCACTATCGCCACTGATAAGCACCTGAGTCACGCGGAGGCACGGCATGCGTTACACTGACTGACAAAGTATGTACTGATTGTACTTGATAAGGAATTCTTGATTTTTGTCCTATGTCGTGTCTTCTAAATATTTTTAATTTTGTTTACGTCACTTCTGGTTCGCTGCTTGGTATATTGTAATGTAAGCTTAGGATTCGTAAAATCAATGCTTAACACTTTCGCAACCAGGCAAAATTTCAAACAATACCCCAGAAACCGACAGTACTCGCTAGTCGGGCAACGACGTGCAACTCAATGCCGCACGCCGCGAACCCGCTAGTCGGGCAAGCGGCGGACGCTCAGGGCTGTGCCAAGTAACTTTCGTATAAGTACGTGGATAAAATTTAATCTGCTGTCTCATCTGTTTAGGCTCCCCGTTTTGTTCTTCTCCTAATTCTAACTCCTATTGATACATACCCGTGTATGCAATTTCACGTAACCAACTAATAAGAATTTTTATTTTGTAATCGCATTAGGTAAAGTAAATAAACAAAAATACAAAGTGTAGTAATAAAATATAATAATCAACTGTACCAACTTTTCGACCACATAATAATCAGAAGACTTACAATTTTTTCTGTTAGTGGCAGATGGCAGCCCTGAGGTAGTGAAGATGCAATGCTTGCCCGCCTGTCGGGCACTTCGGCGTCGCGTGTAGGTTTATAGCTCTTGCCCGACTAGCGGGTATGCCGGCATCTGAGTAAAGTTTACGAGTGCCCGAGAGTCGGGTACGCGGTGTCGAATGTGTTAATCGGAGTTGAAGGAGGAGGCAATCTGAATGTTAAAGGAGACTTCTGCAGAAATGTAGTCACAAGTGCAGGAATTTTTGGCATCATGAGATGATATTACCTAATAATTGTGACCATACTTTGGAGTCTCTATCCAACAGTGGACTTCTTGTACTGACGCTTTGTACAGATGTAGTGAACAATCCTTTTCCATTGTATTTTCTCGGAAACGTTCTTATTTGTTAAGCTACATCAGTCAACCTTATTACTTTTTGTATTGAGACTGACTGAAATAGCATAACACGTATGTGCGTTTTCGTGAAAATACAATGCTAAAGGATTGTTTACTACACTAGGTACTGTAGGTATTGTCCATATAAGAAAGTTTGCCAGTCCAAAATAGGGCCAGTTGTTGCATCGATAGCAAATGACTTTCATTGATGATACTTATTTGTCATCACAGGGCTACGCACCGCTGTACAACCCGTTCGATCAGTTCTACTCGCGCTATGTGTACCGAAGAGTGCGACACTGCTTCAATCGGCCAGTTTGCTCCACACCTGAAGCGGAGATCACGCTGAAAGAGCGCGCCACCGACGACTACAACTGGACCTTCAGGTAACCCTTGTGGAAATTCAATTTTTTTTGACACATAACGTCACATAAATTATTTATTTTGAGCCTGTCTTGTTGCACTGCTGGGCAAAGGCCTGCCCCCTATTTCTTCACTGATCTTTATCCAGTGCTGTGTCTGACCGCTCATTTAAGGAGTTCAATACATCCCCGCTTTGAGTTTTCAGACTCCCACTCCGTAGTTATTCTGCCCCACAACTCATTCGGCAGAAGTGACCAGCTCAGTCTCATTTTAGTTTGGCCGTCTTCCGAGCTACATCGCCGATTTTGGGTGTTGGAGCGCAGCGTGGTGTTCCAAACCAGACTCGATACAGATATATACCTATTTATATTTCTTCACCGCGTGGATCTTTTCAACTTCTGCCAGCTCGCAGGCAGAGTTCATCTCTCAATGAATTGGTTTGCCTGCACTCGTGTGCTATTCGTTCGGGGGCTGCTCACGAGAGTATCCCGACCAACGCATTTCGAATTTCTGGGTTTGCGTTACTCTGATTTTATTCTTACCATAAATAAATGCGTTAAATATCCCTATTCTGATTTCAGGTTCACAGGACGCGAGCTGAAATGCGTGAACTTAGGCTCGTACAACTACCTGGGCTACCGCGGCGGCAACGCCGACGTGGAGGCGGCCACTCGCCGCTACGGGCTCGCCCTGGGCTCGGCGCGGGCGGAGCTGGGCTCCTGCCCGTTGCATGCTCAGCTCGAGTCTGAGCTTGCTGAGTTTTTGGGTGTTGAGGTAAGATAGAAACTGCCCGACTTAACTATCCTCCAAGAATCTACGGACGCCTATAATTATTAATATCTGGGAGACCGAGCTTTGCTCGGGAAACATATAAAAACTCAAAAATGCGCGTTTTCCCAGAGATAAGACCTATTATTTTATATTATTATCTATTTTTCAACTCCGAAACCCCTATTTAGCAAATTTCATCGAAATCGTTAGAGCCGTTTCCGAGATCCCCGAAATATATATACATAGAAAAAAGAATTGCTCGTTTAAAGGTATTAGGTAGATAGGGGTGACTCTTCTGGTATTAGCTGTTACTAATCATTCCAGGCCTGCTGGGTACCAGCCACATTAGAATAGAACACTTGAAAATGCAACTCGCGACATTTCTAACAGATTGAATAATTGTAATAGTTCATATTCATTGTAAGATTCATTTGTTCCTTGTCCTTTACTTGTATGTATGTATGTATTTACTTTATTGTACATAGAAATAAAAAAAACACGAGAAACACAGTTACAGAGTCAATCAGATGCTTGAAACTTGTCTTCAGATGTTTAAATCTTTTCACATCACCTAATCGGAAAATGGATTTTTCTTCCCTGCTAGGAGGGATTAAAGTGGCACTTTTCTGTTCAACGACTTTTCATTGCCAGTATAAAATATTAATATAATTAACTATGAACATCGTATGTACAGCCTGGCAAAAAAAAAGTAGAATTTAAAAAGTGGCAACACTGTCCTCATAGTTGATGTGAAAAGCAGTATGTGTCACACGGTATCCCTCATTACGCTCAGGATTCTACTTTAGAATCCCTCACTACGTTCGGGATTCTATTGTAGAATCCATCGCTTCATTCAGGATTCAATGTACACCCTTGACGGAAATATATCATTTTGATCCCTTGTAACACAAACTACTATTGTCTCCAGGCAGCAGTGGTAGTAGGAATGGGTTTCGCCACCAACTCCCTCATGCTGCCCGGGCTGCTGGCGCCGGGCGCGCTGGTGCTGAGCGACGAGAACAACCACGCGAGCCTGATACTGGGGCTGCGGCTGGCGGGAGTCACCGTGCGGGTGTTCCGCCACAACGACATGAGGCACCTCGAGCAGCTCGCGAGGAAGGCGAGGGCGGAGGGGAAGTGGGACAAGATTGTTATTGTAAGTCTTTTGTTTGTACCTCAAGCTATCCTGAATTCTGGCTTGCCCGTGGAAACCTGGCTAAGGGTTAATTTTTCTTCTTGGAAGTTCAGGTGGACGTCACTTTCGCTAACATCAGTACGCTAATTCTTGGGATATTGTTGTGAAAAGTTGACTCCGTGCTTTCTTTTATTTTATATACAACCGGGTAAACGATAGTCTAAAAATTATGCTTAAAAGTAAGTTATTTTAGTAATTAGTACCTACTTACAGCAGTTTTCCTTTTTCTTACTTCATACCTACCTATACGTACTTTAGTTAACCCTTTACCAGGCTAAGGGATATATATTTCCCACATACAACATGTGTTCTATTTTCATATTTGTCATTTTTGAAATGTCAATCTGGTAAAGGGTTAACATAATGTATAATTATTAACCTCCAAATATATATGTTGTTTCTTTTGCTTTTGTAGCGGTACACCTTAAGGGCCGGTTGCAACAAACACAGTTGACGGACTGACTAATGTCACTCAGCAGTGAAGTGAACTATGAAACTTCCTATATCTACTAGGTGCAACCGACCTTTAAGTGTTGCATATATATGTTATATACATATAGAACTGATTATGCTCTAAACAAATAAATGAAATACAAAAATATGAGGAACAAAAAAGTCCTTATATTGGAAAGTTTTGAAACCTTTATTAACCGACTGCTCTTCGTTCCTTGCAGGTAGTAGAAGGCGTGTACAGCATGGAGGGGTCCGTGGCGGCGCTGCCGGCCGTGGTGGCGCTGAAGAAGCGGCTCGGGCTGCAGCTGTACCTGGACGAGGCGCACAGCATCGGAGCCCTCGGGCCGCGCGGCCGCGGCGCCAGCGACGCGTGCGGCGTGCGGCCCGGCGACGTCGACGTGCTCATGGGCACCTTCACCAAGAGCTTCCGGGCCGCGGGCGGGTACATCGCGGGTACGCACCTATTCATATCAGTGGCTATTGGCTAACATGTACTTAGATGAAGCGCACAGCATAGGAGATACCTAGTGACTAGTGAGCCGGCTTGTCATAACCTCTAACGTCCGCCTCGATATCTACAGGTTCCCGGCGACTCGTGAGCTGGGTGCGCGCGCACGGGCACGCGCACGCGTACGCACACAGCATGGCGCCGCCCGTCGCCGCGCAAATACTTAGCGCGCTCAGGGATCTACGCGCTGAATCTGGCCAGGCAAGGGTGGCCGCACTTAGGGATAACACGAGATACTTCCGCGAACGGTCAGTATTGCTAGTGGCTCCTATCAGGTTTAGGCGCAGTACTGCGCTCGCTTTATCTAACTCTAGTCATGTTTCGGCTCAGAGCATGGCACCGCTCGTCGTCGCGTAAGTTAAGTGCGCTTAAAGATTTACAAGCGGAGTCAGGGCATGAATAATGCGCCAGGCGCGGGATGGTCGCGCTTAGGGATAATATGAGATACTTCAGCGAACGGTTAGTATTATATCTCACGTGATTTAGACGTGTCTCTCGTGATTTAGATGTTGTAGTGCCCAATGCGCTTAGTCTAGGCAAGCACACGTGGCTGCTTTTAGGGAGAATACGAGGTACTTCCGCGAACGGTGATAGTACTATTTCTCTCCCTCGCTCTCTGTCTGTCTATCTCTTTTTCAAGAAGTCAGTAGGTATTAGCTTTACAGTGGCTTTCGTAAGGTTTACGCGTAGATAATACCGCCAGCCGTCGTCGTGCACGTACTCAGCGCGCGGAATCCAGCCCGCGCTTAGGGTGGTATTCCACCTGTCCAATTTCTTTGTCCAATGTATATTTTGTCTCACATCACAAAAGAGTGAGACGCAATGACATTGGATCAAAATAGATAAATTGAAGTAAAAAAATCCATAGTGAATTGTTACCATGTTTAGCATTTTACGTCAAAAATGTGACAGTGACGTAGGAAGTGGCGCCCTCAATAATTTTATACAATTTCTTGTCGAACTATATTTGTTATTTTATCTTCTGAAATATTCCCGCCGGATTTATTTGGAACAGTACTAAAGTTATTCTTTCTTTTATTCCAGACTACGCGCGATGGGAGTAGTTACGTACGGGCACCCCCAGTCCCCCGTGGTCCCCATGATGGTGTACTCGTTCAGCAAGATGGCCGCGTGCGTGGAGCGGCTCACGGCGGCCGGCGTGGCGGCCGTCGGCGTCGGCTTCCCCGCCACGCCGCTGCACCAGGCCCGCATAAGGTGAGTTGCGAGGCCGCTCTGGGTAACTGAATGCTGTTGTTCCTTAGAGCATCTAATAACTGGAATCGCCTTTAAGAGCTTACCCCTCTGCCGAAAAACTTGCACAATTGTGCAAACTTTTGCATGGACTGACATGGCTTGCGTAACGTACAAATCATGTAGAAATAGCAATACATTTGACGTCCCCTCCCCCGCAAAAATCGGCAGACTGTTCGTACAGAAAATGACAGCCATGACGTCTCCAGTTACTAAATGCTCTTAGGGAATTTATGATGGTACCCTTAATTAAACAGATCCCCACTATTTTTGTTACACCTTGTATAAATCTAAATCTTCCAGCCTCGGCCACCGGAGGGCTTGGCCACTTTTTCTTTAGTATATATGACATACCAATTATAATGTGGTTATAATAATACTCGTTCACAGGTTCTGCTTATCAGCGGCGCACACACGAGACCAACTCGACAAAGCGCTCGCGGCCATCGAGGCAGCGGCCGACGAGCTCGGCCTGCGATACTCGCGCCTCCCGCGCGTGACGCACTAGCTTTACTTCACTCTTACTTTACGCGGTTATCATGTTGGTGTGAGCGAGACACCGTATATGCGCTGTCCCGCTCGCATACTGGAGCGGCGATCCGCATCCAATATGAAGACTGCCTTAGCGTACGAGTGTATGCGAGATTATCAGATTACTCAATAAATTATTTTATGTTGCTGGGTGTGTCATTTACCAAAAGAGGGAATATATTTCCCACATCATTTTTAACTTTGTTGGATACAATTTTGCATAATTTCTGACACCCTTATGCCTTATTAAGGGCTAAAAGCTTGTTTCGCGAATGAAATCAGTAGAAACTTATTTTCTTCTACTTAATTATTGTATCGTAAATATTCGTTGTGTTTATAGAAGGAAGTAATTTACCAAATGAAATTTCCCAATTTACTTGAACGTTTTCGATCGTTAACAAAAGTCAAATAATACACAACTTTAATACGAATACGTACAGTAGGTAGTTCATATAATTGGTTAACACGGAAGAAAATAATATGTTTGCCTTTTTAGCTAACAACTAATTAGAATGCTTTCACACAAATGAGGTTGTCAAACATAAGGTGACGACACACTATTAGGGTATGTGTTTAGGTAAATGTTTTCCAGTGATGCATATTTAAATGCAGACTGGTTTTACAAAACTTGCTTGTTTGGTTAGTGCACATGTGCGTGTTCGTATATGAAAATCGATGAAAGAAGTGTTTTTCATACATAACGTTTGCAGTGCAATATTATTTGCGTTTCTCTTATTTTTAAGCGTAAGTAAATTAAATAAAGCTTACCGATTTAGGTACATGCCATGCAGCATCTTATAACTTAACCCATTCAGGGCCAGCGACTCAGCGTATGGGTCATGCTCAAACAGTTCCGCAGGGCCAGTGACTCACATGTGAGTCTTGAATAAATTGTGATTTAAACTTAAACGAAACGTAATTTGATGTAATAACGTAAGTATCATATAAGCTAACAACCAATTCTATAAGGTATATTAGGTAAAAAAAATATAAAATCGTATTTTTTAATGAAAACAGGTCTAGAATATTCAAGTTTGGTTTACTATCAGTGCAATATAGTAAATATACTGAAATTCTAGATACATATGCGTTGCAAGCAAACAGAAAAATCCATATTTAAAAAATACAAAAAATATATATATTTCAGAAGTTATTGACATGGCTCAAGGTATGGGTCACCGTGGCCTGGCGCTACTTGTAATAACTACTAATGTTTCCGTAGCAGGCTAAAATAAACTTTATTGGCTGGTTTTAAAGCTTATTTCATGTTGAAGCTGTTTGATATTGTACCATTTTACAACCGATTACTGTTTGGATGATGGTAAGCCACATTTTGTAGGAACCAAACCGTAGTATGTATAATAATATTTTGTTTTGTATGAGGGGTAAGGCAACTAGGATTTTCTCCCACTGTACTTTTATGTCATAATATTTGGTGATCGTTGTATTGTATCTTAGGCAATTACCTACTAACAATGATGTTAAGGTTCATTTTTTTTCGTTTTAATATAAAACAAGGCGGTTGAAACAGTACTGTATTACAAATAGTTTGTGACAAATATCTACAAGTTCTTTAAAACATCGTGGTTTCTACGGCAGATTAGAAAGTAAGTACTATAATACATTTTAAGTTCTCTATTGTTACTAATATAATGGTGTTTACCAAAACAACGATAAATGACCGACCAGGTGTAAGCTTATCGGACACACTTGGACAATAAACAAGGAATGCATCCGAGCGGCGGCGACGGTATTATCTTTCATGTGGTATTTGTCACAAGAGTTCAAGAAGTGATTCATCCCATCCCCCCAATTAGAGATGTATTTTGGAGTAACATGGGAAATATTATTTAGTCACGATTTATTCGTGGGCGACTTTATACTCCTCCTGTGCTGTTTAGTGATTTCGTATTTTGTGACCATGGCTATGGATTACCGGAATTTGAACCCGCCTAACCAAACTGCAATAATTAGTTTTTTTTTTGATAGGCACAGAAAAACGGTGGTTAGTAAAAATGTTGCATAATGCTGTTCAACTGGCCGGCTTCATAAGCGGCGATTTATTTACCGTGCGCGCCAGGCTCGAGACCCATAAGCTGAGTCATACGTTTTAGCTAAAAACGGTTTGTATGGTGGCCCGGCGTATTGTGTACGCTCAGCGGTTCGTGGCCATGAATGGGTTAACAAAAAGGGATATGTATCTACTATAGGTACTTATGTAAAATAATTAGTAGCAGATACTTTTGAATGCGAACTATAAAGATATATCCCAATTTAGGAAATTATTCTAGAGTGGCAGATACTATAGGCGCGTTGTTTCATACGCTACTTTTGGTGATGACTGTACCTACTATACCGCCATAATGTACCTTTACCTTAATTACTAAAATGATAAATAGTTTGTCTAAGAACTACCACTTCCTATAAGTAATGCTTATTCGGCTCCTAACACAGTAACAAGACAGAACAAGTCAACAACAACCGCGTCAAGTGAAATAAAATGAATAATAAAAACAAGAATAGACGAGTAGAGTACCTTCTTGAGAATTACATTGAAAAGGAAATCCTAGACGCCAATTGGCCATTATATTTTTTCCAATCACTGCTTTTCATGTCCCCATTTTATGTAACTAACGGTTATGTAACGCCAGTTGACAAAAAGTATTATATAAAAACACTTCTTGGCATTTGCTTACATATCGCAGCCAGGTTTTACTACCACATTATTCTACACGAATCATTCATTCAAGTATCCATGAATCCGTTAGTTATCTACATGGCAATGGCTAATTCTGTTACATTTTGCATTGCAATAATCGTAACATACTTCGTTAATGTAATACAGAGTCATAATACTCTGCAAGTAATGTTGAAGTTACGCCAAGCGTTGTTTAGTATCAATTTGGAAAAACAAGAGATTTTAAAGGATTTCAAAATATGGAATTTCATTTACATCATAGGTGTTATATTGTTAGATTTGTTTCTTAGTATATGTCATACTAGAAAGGACAAGGCATATTTTTTTTCAAAAATGACCTATTTAGTTTCTGATCTTCATCTCGTTTGTTTTTACCGAACCGTTTCATTCGGAGCTAGTCTACTAGCGTCATGGAATCGCAAGATGGTGATATATACGAATCAAATAGTAACTGCTACAGGGAAAAAAGAGATGCAATCGATGTTTAATGCATATATGCATATCATCGAGGCATTGGGCCTCTGCAAAAAAATCTATCAATTCACGGTATGTCGTTACAGATTATAATTATTTATTTTCAGATATCGTGAGCAGTTCGTAGGTATAGGTATAGCTGGCAGTCTCCTGCGGGCTACGATGTTGCTAATAATTTTGATTATAATGGCGTTGCTGTTTGGCTTGCAAGCCCTTAAATGTGGGTTATTTATTATATTTACATTTTTGGATAAACCTCGTTGTCATGATTTCTTTTTTTAGGTATTGTATCAGTTAATGGCTTTCTTTAGCCACGCTTTGTACAGTGTTGAGCTGGAGATTGCAAAATTGAAAATGGATTCACAGGTGAGCTACGGGTGTTATTTCTATTTCTATTGTTATATTTGGTTGTAAAGGGGTACTAGATACATTGACCACGTAGAGTAGATATCACAGGATATGATTATTTTGGTTATAAGATTCGAACATTTTAATTAATCTATTTCTTTATTACATAGAATAGTTACAAGCACGAATTCCTCATCCTACGCCAGTGTGTAGTATTTGTGTGGATACTGAAAGGCATCGTGCTTCTGGTTTGCGTGAGTGCGGCTTGTGAGCGGTTCTATAAAAACAAACGAGTCGCCGACATGGTCTGCGCACAGGTTACGAATAACGATATTTTGACGGAAGAGGATGCAGGTACGATATGTTTACAGTTATTTTATATACTTATGTCTCTGGCGTTTTGTAAGAATCCGCCGTTTACAAAAGGCGTCGTCAATTTACAAACGGCTTCACGTTTGTAAAATGACGACAACGGTCGAATTAGTTCTTTAATTTACCACGCGTGGCGCTGCACATCAAAACTATGAAAAACGCTGGGGTGGCCATCAAATCTGTAGTTCTTGGATGGTCCCACCGCACTGTTTCTTTTCAAAAAACATTTCCTTCACAACTTAACTAGACAGGATGGAAAACGATTTACATTTTTTTTTATTTGCCACATATGGCAAAACTGGCCATATGTGGTAATATAGTTGCCATTGCGTGCACTTCAGCTTGCTCGTGGTGCGCGTGCCGCGGCCGCTGCTAGAAATCATTGCGAGCGCGGACTTCTGGCCAAAATATGTATTACGGCGGGATCTGTAACTAATCACATTTTTAGCTTTTAAGATCATTATTATTGTATGTAATATGTAAATTATGTATCTATGCCATTATGGGCCAAATTTGCCTGAAAATAAATGATAATACTATTTCATTGGATTTGTTACAGAAATGCGAAGGATTTGCAAGAAAGTCGTACGCTACAACCGGGCTGTATTCACGCGGCTGTCCGTGTATGACGCTTTCGAGATTGACGCGACGACCCCGCTTCGGGTATTGCTCTGCGTCGGCACCCATACCGTGGTTTTGCTGCAATTTGCTCTGTAAATGATCTTACAAGCTGACCAAGCTGTCATTATTACACATTTTTATACACTCAGTTTAAGCTAACTTTGGACCGACTTGAGAATGAGAAAGTGGGGCAGCCTGTATAAGCGTCATATTTTCATAGGAATATAGTAAACATCTCTATATACCCTGTAATCTTTATAAGCGGTAAATATTTTACATGTACATTTCAGTGAAATATTAAATATACTCCAAGTTTTCTCTTAACCCGTGGAGCGCCCTAGCATCACAATTTGGGTCGTAGCGACTAAGTATCAGACGTGTTACTACTAATCAATATAGGTCAAATTGCTTTGCATCAATTTGTTGTATGGTGGGCGTTCGACGGGTTATATGTCTCATGATTGGTGCCGTTAATATACGTTTATGGTGGAGTTGCCGCTTACCAGTACCGGGTCAATTCCGAGTTAGCTTAGACGAGCTCTAATTATAGCTTTTATACCTATCCCAGGTACTAAAATGACAATGCAATAGGCCAATTTAAGATTTTATAAGGCAGAGGGAATATATTCCCTCATGATTTTGAACTTTGTTTCAAAGTGACAGGGTTTAATTTTAGTCTTTTAAAGCGTAAAATCCAATTATTCAGCCTTTATATATTAGAATGACAGGTCGATTGGACAAATTCAGGCAACTGAACTGTCATTTTAGTATCTAGGATATAAAAACGAGGTTTACTTCACTCATATAGCCAAATTTAATCCTTTACCAGGCTGACATTTCAAAAATGACAATCGAATGTCAGTCTTACTCATCTAAAATAGAACACGTTTTGAAGTGCCGTATGTGGGAAATATATATCCCTGAGCCTGGTGAAGGGTTAACCGATTTTCGCGATCGTAGTTCTGGATAGGTGTATCGCTGCGTTGATTATTTTTCGATTAATCTTTATTGTGCCAAATTATTGTAATGATCATGATGTTGTCTTTACAGAGCGAAGGAATAACTTGCAAGAGCTTTAGCTGCAACCAGTACTGTTGCTGCAAGTTACAGACTCGTATTTAAATACATATGTAGAATTAAAAATAAGGTCGCCCTGCTGGGAAGTATGCTACCACATAAAACCATGCTACAGACATAGCTGGGCATTAACTCGTTAATCGTTAATTAACGAAGTTAACTTTTCGAGTAACGGATTAACTTTTAAGTTAACTTTAAAAACCTGTAACGGACTTGTTAACTTCCGTTAACTTTTCTTAAGTCCGTTAATCGTTAATACCTAAGTACCTACTCACACCAAGGCCGCGCGCTGCCTCAAATATAACACTAGTATACCTTCGAGTGCTGCTGTGAAACGCCTGTTTTCGGCGGGAAAAGATATTTTTTCTCCAAAACGGGCGTCGCTATCAGACGACAATTTTAATATGCTCATGTTCATGAAGGGGAACATGCACCTTATGGGCGATGCTAGCGAATGATATTTTTATTGGCTATGCTATTATTAATTAGTAATGATTACCATGTTAATTTGTAGATTAGTCTTTAACAAAAATCAAAATTTATGATTATTTCTTCTAGTTTTATTTCTTATTGCGTATATTTACGATTTCGAGTTAACGATTAACTTTAACTTCCGTTAAAACTTTGGTAAAGTAACGTTTTAACGTTTAACGAAGTTAACTTTTAATTTAACGGATTAACGATTAACGAAGTTAACTTTTTGATTAACGGTGCCCAGCTCTGGCTACAGAGTAGTATCGTAATTATTTTTATCTTGAATGTCGTGTGTAATATTTTAAAGGCACATTTTGTAGTTTAGTTACATGGGCAAACACAAACTGTAATAAAACACAAAATACTTTACAATAAAAAATTTATTGACATAATAATTATTTATTTATAACAATCGCAAGGAGCGCGACCCTCAGCTATTCTACCGTGACCTTACTCCTTTGTACTTCCTACGACACACATTATTGCCAGTCCCGGAGCCCTAACTTTATATTAGGTAATTATAAATGTAAATTATTCGAAATAAAAGCACTTAGAAATGTTCACACATAATTTTGAAAGCGGGGGCCGCCGGGACGATCCTAGCATTATCATTACCGATACAATTTAGAATGTAGAATATCCTCACATTAGATACATTTACAAAGCTAAGGATACCTGCTTTATTAAGCTACTCTGAAATCCTCACATATCTTACATCAGGGGTCAGGGGTCACTAATTAGTTTTTTCAGGGTTTTTTTAAATGGTCTAGGTCGTCGGTCCGTTTCCGGACCGCGGTCCGCCAGTTGGTGACCCCTGTCTTACATACACATTTAAGTATTAAGGAGAATAATTGAAGGGATTTTTACAAAAACAACATAACTGCTTAGAGCGGTTGACACTTTTTTAAGAACATTGTTAATCGTTTCAGGTGTCAGTGTAGTCAGTTATGTTGTTTTTGTAAACATCCCTTCAATTGTACTGTATTATTAATAAGCCAATAAGAGGAACGTAATTCGGTTAAGATGGCGTTAAAATCTGAAGTGCCGCAAAAAGATAGATTGGCAATAAGGCCAAGCGCGCACTACGATATTTTGTCGTGCGATAATTTTGTCGCAGAAATGCAACGTATGTGTTTATATGTCGGTGCGCGCACATGCGACAAAAAAATATGTATTACAGCGCGATACTAAAATCGTGTCGCAAAAATTTAAATCGCAGTGCGCGCAGGCTCTAAGGGTACAATAAATAGTCCCAAAAAAATGGAGTTAATGCAATATTTCTCGAGCAGCTTGATAAAACAGGCTCCCGGCCTAACATGCGTGCTATCACTGCAATGTGGTCGGCGCGGTATTCACTATGCTTCCCCCACCTCGGGGCCTGCGCGTAGTTCATATTATAAGCAACGAATTGGGTACGGGTACTGTCAGTAAGTCACGCGTAGGTAATAAATAAATGGATTAAATAGCAGTTAGACACATCGCATGATAGGCCGACATGATGTATTGGACAAGCGAAACTCCTAAAGTCTAGGCTTGGAGGTTGTGGTCGGTACAAAAATAGAGCGGATAGCTGGCTACGAGTATCATAGCTCGCTACCATACTTAACGTCTTGTCTTGCCCGCCACTTCATTTAAAACCATAACAACCGCACAATAAGGTCGCTTTTTGTAAAGCCCGCGGGTCCTACGCTAAACCATCCTTAATTTTACTGATATAACATTTCAAGTTCACTTTCAATTGAAATACGCACTAAAATAAATATAAGGCAGGTTCCAAACATTACATATCTCATCCTAAAAGACGCAGTTAAATGTTAAAATAAGTGGGGATATTCTTAACCTCTCATTTTACGATATAGCTGCGTCTCTCTCTCAACAAGTTATGTAAGAATGAGACCTCTTTTGAAACCAAGTCCTCGGTTAGTTCATGATTTTTAGTTCATAACTCATTATTTTAACAAAACTTAGAACTTGAACGCGTATATTCATATTTCTTACAAAGGTCAATAAATAAACAATATACCTAAGTCTGTTTTTGTTGAAATAACGCATGAATATCGTGAAAATATAATAAGTCGCCCGTTTAAAGTAAATGTACGTTAGTACACGTCTTACAAGTAAGATAGCTAATTACTCTCGATTTAGTTAAAACTAATTATAAAGAAACCAACTCGCCGCCATCGACTCTAGTCGATAAACTATCAGTCGCTTGGTTCCTACGCCTACGTCACAAACATGCCCGGAGACCCTACGCGAATGAGGACCGCGACCACCACACCACACAACAACATCTCGTAGATCAGATTGCATTGAGCATGGTCTTAAGACGATAATGAACGACCGCTTCTCCGTACAAACGTAGTCGCCATTTTCCTCTCTGGTTACCTATTGACATCATGGAATAGTAGTTTGTGTCACAAGGGATCAAAATGATATATTTCCGTCAAGGGCGTACATTGAATCCTGAGTGTAATGAGGGATTGAAGTGTTAACGCCCAAGACGAAATAATTTTGATACCGTGTGACACATACTGCTTTTCACATCAACTATGAGGAAAATAAAAAAATCTTAGTGTTGACACAATCTGATGCTTAAACAGATTATTTAAGCTACAAAAATAATGTGCAAAAAAATTTAAAAATAGTGTGCTAGAACAGAAAAGTGTTACTTTGATCCCTCCTAGCAGGGAAGAAAAGTACCACTTTGATCCCTCCTAGCAGGGAAGAAAAACCCCTTTTCCGAATAAGTGATGTGAGAAATATTTTTACACAATTAACATTAACCATAGCTATGCCTCTTTGTTTGACATTTTATGATTATTATTTTAAGAGTTACGAGCGAAAAACAAATTTCAAACTCTCGCCATAATTAAAAAATCGTCAAAAATCAAATGAAGTGGCATAGCAGTGGTTAGTATAAATTACTATAAATACATCAAATTGCGTAATAACATTTTCTATGATGTTAATATTCGGAGAAGAGAAAATGAGGACTACATTTTTATAGAGAAGCCGTCACGTCCTTTTCTCTAAAGACCGTAAGGGGGTCTATTACATCTTTCTTTTTTTAGGACACTTTCTACCGAGGACCGGTATAAGTTATTGCTCTGTCCCCTTAAGCGCTAGATAAAGCGCACAGCTATTGTAAATGCAATCACCGAAGCCTATGGACGCCTACAACTCCTGGGGCGTTTTTTATGTACACTCCTTTTTTGAAGATCGCCATACTGTAACATCAGCAGGGAGGAGCTCATTCCACAGCCGGAGCGTCCGCGAGAGGAAATTCCTCTTTAACCGCACAGTGTCTTTGATCTGTCTTTACCTATTGTTTGTTTTATTTGTTAACACTTTCGGTGCCGGGCGCCCCGTTTTCAAGTACAAAATAGTTCAGTAGTTGGCAGTAAATGTGTTAAAGAGTATTAGACATCTGTATTGCCTTATGATTTATGGTACACGGTCCTCGTCTAACCCTAGTTAACCTACGAATCTGACCACTCATAATCTCAACTCCACACTCCTGTTATCCAGATGCAGAAATATCCATTGTTAGTAGAGTGGAAATCACAAACATCTTTACGAGCCAACGTTCCAAAAACATAGTTACACGCTTCTAAGACACTGACTATAAGCTCGTGTAAATATACACCGTGTTTTTTTTATTTCCGTTAATTTCAAGGGTGCATTCCTGAACTTAAATCAAGTAACTTTCTCAAAGACGCCGATATTCTAATTAACTCCATTTCGGAGATAATCAATAATTGATTTTTTTTCCTATAAGGCCTCTACAAGCGTGTACACTTGCCTTAGGGCCGGTTTACATATTGATTAGTGTTCAGAATGAGTTCATAGATTTGCTACTAAACTTAAGTACAATCTCAGTCGATCCATGTTCGAAATGACATTGATATGTCACAGATTTCAATTGTTTGGTTGATTTAAATGTAATGCCCGTGTTACAACAACGCTACATGCTACATTTAATTACTTTTTAAACTTTTTTCTTAAACAAAAAATTTTTTTTTTAAATTATCTATGCCATTTAGTTGTCTTAAACGTACTTAACCATACCCCGAAGTTAACGGAATTCAATAAAAACACGGTGTATATTTGGAACGATGGCTAGAATATTTGTAAATTCGACCGTACTATAAAACTATCGTTTTTATCTAAAATTAGACCGCACAATTTAGTTCCTATGAATGCTCCTGCAACTAGGAATGTCGGATATGTCGGAGTTTCATTTTACAATCATTGTACGATACAAGTCCAAAGAAATAGTCAAAAAGTTATACATAGTTACGTTTCATAACATGTTTTAAATTTAATTAGAGGAGCGTTCGAATATCACTTATACGTAGCGAAAGGTGAGTTACAGTGAAGGTAACATGTAATTATTATCGTAAGTACAAATTACAATTTATTATAGAATCCGAACACTCTTTGACAAGTCAGCAATTGTGTTTCCCGCCGAAAACATTTTTATTTATATATTTTAATATTGCACTAGAAATGGCACGCATATTGCACATGATTCTTTATAAAGTTAATGTAAATGTATCAGAACAGAAATTCATATTGTATTGGCAAGTACGGAACATTATTTTAACTTGCAATTTTTTCTTGCGCGAGTGGTATAGGTACTGTAGTGACAGGTCAATGACTACGTCCTCCTGCTGCTAGTTTTAAAAGTGCCAAACTAATTGTTACAAAATCCAAGAAATTGTCTCGAATTAGTCAGTATTTCAATGAATTCGACGGGACTCCTCACAAGGCATTTTAAACAGGTTTAAATTATACGACGACATTTAAATGATACTTAATATTTGGCAGCCGTAATACGTCATATCATATTAAATCGAGCGCTTCGCCCGCCGACTTGAACGATTACTTTACACAAGTTTTAAGGCTAAATAATATACGGGTCTTCAATAAACATGTTGAATGGGATATCACATTTTGGTATAATTTTTCCCTTTGGGCACATTTTTAAAAGCCATGTTTAAATTCGGTACCTTACAATTCGGTACCCGTCATGGAATCTTCCTTAACCCTTTACCAGGTTGACATTTCAAAAATGACAATCCAATGTCAGTCTTACTCATCGAAAATAGAACACATGTTTGAAGTCCCGTATGTGGGAAATATATATCCCGTAGCCTGGTAAAGGGTTAATTAAAAATAAGTTGATTACAAGCAATACGTGTAATTTGACATGATGCGTTGACAACTGTTGGGTTTGTGATTGAGAAGACGCGATCACGGACAAAATATAAAAGCTCCTACCTTGTTTATTCATAATCATTTTTGAAATTATAGATCGCAAACAGAATAGGATTAAAAATTCTGGTTTCATCGGACGGAAGATCTGTTAGACACTAAAGGTCAGACATTCAGTTTCGAATATGAAGATGTGAAAACAAAATACATACATATTGATATAGTAACGACTTAGTTACTTTACAATGTAGTATAGAATTACTTGTTTGCGTTCTGGTAATATGTACGAAAATGTAACAAGAAATAGCAGACTTTAGAATCACGATTCACCGCAGTTTCGGGTTTCCTTCACTATTCATTAGGTTTGATATTTGGTTTTGTTTAAGTTTTTATTGTCCCTCAGTTAGGATTAGATCTAGTAAAGGGCCAGCGTCTATTTGGAAGGTTTCGTATCGACGATATAAGTACTAAGATGCGCGTCCTTAAAATATTTGTGTTACTATTGAATTATGTCTCTCGTTACAACCTGATTTTTGAGGTAAATATCATAGTTTTTTTGAGGCAATACGATGAACGAATAAGAGAAAAGTCGGTAGACTTATCTTTAGTTGGTATCAGTCTTGCTCGAGGATGTCGATGCTTTGTTGTGTAGTTGTCGGACTGTTGTTGGTTGTCGTGTGCGGGTCGTTCCCGGGCGGGCGCGCTTTCTGTAAATAAACACTACATTACCATGACGGCGTTTCATCGACTTTAATAATTGGCCAAGAACATGGCGGGCCATGCTCAGTGTAGGGTTCCGTAGTTACCATTCTGTCAGAATAGGCTGGGGACTATTAGTAAGTGTCATGGACATTACAAGCAAAAGGTAGTACTTTGCTTTACTTTGGCTTTTGCTGTACTTTACTTTGGTAGTGCGCTTTGTACGTATTTTGTAAGTTTATTCATCAAGATACGCCCGGTCGGATTTAGGCACGTTGTCGATCGCCTTTAATGTTCCCCGGGGTTAGAGCCGGAGGTCACTGCCATGACGACATTCCCACAGTATTCTCCTGTCAGGATACAACGATGTGGTCACGGAGGAATGCTGTGGACTCACACTAGCAGCGCGGGCCCCACAGCCGCAGCGAGTAGTCGTCGGAGGCGGAGGCGAGCACGTCGTGGTGCACGGGGTTCCACGCCACGGCGTTCACGCAGCGCGAGTGCCCCGCCACCACGGCCACGGGCTCCTCGCCGGAGATGTGCCAGATGTACACCTACAAATCAATAAATATAAAAAAAAAATCGGCCAAGAACATGTCGGACCCAAAATACAGTCTGCTCTTTGGAAATTTTATGATCCGGCGGCAGAGCTCACGGTTCCTTTAAGCTCTGGTTTCCTAGGATAGCGGTGCCGTCATATAGCGGCCGTCTCCATAAAAAAATACTACTACATCCATCCATATTTAGCCGCCGGTTACCTTTGATCACGTCGACGTCACCAGACTGCTGAAGGACATAACATTCCTGAAGACGAGTCTGGCAGAAGTGCAGGCTGATAATACCATCAGTGAGCTACGTTCCGAATTGGCGTTATTACGTAGCGCACGTTCGGAATGTAGGTCAGATATCTCTAACATAGCGTGTCACGTTGCGCGGAATGTGTCCATCGACGGTTTTGAACCCGCGAATTTGGATGCGTCGGCGATCCCTGAGCAGGCGACCGCCGCCCCGCGCCCCGCCGCCCGTCTACGTCACCGGAGACGCGCAAGAGTACGTTAACCCCGAAACGTTCTTACGCTGCTACTGCCGCTAAGCCGCCTGCTGCGTCCAAGCCTAAGCAGCGGCCGAAGAAAGGGGTGCAGAGCCTTCGTAAAACCTGTTCACAAGGACCAATCACAGCCGACTCTAAGGGAGTCGCGATGCGACGAGGACGGTTTCAAGAAGGTGGAGAAGAGAAGAAAACCGGCTCGTCAGAATCAGTGTGGTACCGCACCGACTGGACCCAACCATTTGCTGCGTCCTGCAACACCGTCGACGCTGCTGTATGTGTCCCGTCTACATTACCTTACGAAGGTCGATGACATCGTAAAGTATGTGAAAACGAAGACCGGATTCATCCCGAGGGTTGCGAAGTTGGAATCTCGACACAATGCGAATTTTAATTCGTTTGTGGCGAGCGTTCCGACTGAACACCTAGCGACCTTCACCAAGGAGTTTTGGCCGAAGGGTGTCAAGTTTCGGCGGTTCCGCGGCCGGCTCCCTGACACTGCGGGGTTGCGTAATGCATCGCAGCCATAATGTGATTTGTAGTGTTTAGTTTTAAAATATATGTTTATAATTATAATATGTATGCTAGTTAGTATTTATGTATGGGCCACTAGTTGCCTGAAATAAAAATGTTCATTTCATTTCATTATTTTGTATGGAGACGGCCGCTATATGTCGGCACCGCTATCCTAGGAAAACAGAACTTTAGTGTATTTTATTTATTTTATGCCGCTAAAACTTGCAAAGTCCCGAGTCCCGCGTGACGACCGTCAGTATCTGGGCAAAAGAGAAGTGTTGTGTGTATAGAAGTGACCTTGTTGTCCTCGCTGCCGCTGGCCACGAAGTCCTGGCGAGCGCCGCCGAAGCAGGCGTGGATGGTGAAGTGTCCCTGCGACAGCCCGCGGAAGCGGCGCACCAGCGCGCGGGCGCCTAACAATAGTTATTTGTTTTACAAGGGGGCAAAGTTGTTGTTTAACCGCTCGTGCTAATATTGATACCCGAGCAAGCGAAAGATTCCAAAATTGAATCACGAGCGTAGCGAGTGGTTCGAATCATGGAATCTTGAGCGTTGCGAGGGTTTCAAAGCACGAAGGTTAAACAAAATTTGCCCCCGAGAGAAACACAAAACTTTTCACCACACCAACCCGAAGCAAATATTAAATGTAAAATATCAAACAAAATCAAACCAAATCAAATCCAAATGAATGTTATTAAATATTTATCATCCAAAATCATCATTTAAAAGTAAATTCTACCAGCAAACAATAAGAAAACAACTCAAAATTTGCATTTGATTACTTTGCCTCACATGTGAATAAAATGCAACTTTGCTATCAGTTTTTGAAGTGCAAAGTAAGCCTTTCGGAGCTGGTGTGGTGAAAAAAAATTTGTATCAATTCAATGGTGTGTTATTTCAATGATTCGCCGTACTCGGCGAAGTGATCCTTACTGAGAATTGGCTACTTTTTCTATTAGCCAAATCTGCTTCTTTTTTAGAACTGTCAAAACGATTTACTAATATTGGAATGGAATTTATATGAAAACGAGTATAGTTATTTTTAAACACAATCTCTATCACAGTCCTACTTTTTATATTACAATCCGATTTATTAAATGTTTATTTCGTGTAGTGTGAAATAATTTTTTTTAAGTAGAGGAAACATCCCAATTGGGTGTGGTCATCAGTCAATCTCTAGAATCTTCCATTTTGTTTACTGTAACTATTACTCTCAAATCGCATACAAGACTAGACAGGTTGTTGTTGTTAATATCGCATGCATTGCTCTCAATTGCCAAGTATAGTCAATGTAGATATGGTCGTCCCGATGAGTCGTTCAGATGACTTGGGGCGCTGTTAGGGAGCCAGAGGTAGAACACGGACGACCATAGGAAGACAACCAGAATAACCGACACTCACGAATGTCCCAGAGATGCACCCCCTGGTTGGCCACGTTGAGCAGCAGCAGCGTGTCGGCCGCGTCCACACACATTGCCATCACCGCGTGCTCCTCTTGAATTCTGTACAAATATACAAAACGGATTATACCTGTATTCTATTTTGTTATTTTATGTCATCTGTTTTTTATACAGCTTGGAAAACTACGAGTGATATAACTTAATCGTACGTTCCACGAATCACTCTTATAAGAATTACCACTCGTCGGGTGATCAGTGCAAAAATTGATGATATTATTTATGCAATTACACATTTTATATTGAAAACGAACTTTGAAACAGAAATTGTTAAATGTAAGAAAGAAATGTAAGATACTTTTGCTCTGATAGACTTTATTTTACATAGGACCGCCATGCTGGCGTAGACCAGTGTGTAGCCAGTAAGGGTGGTATTCCACCTATCCAATATATTTGTCCAATGTGTATTAGTTTCACATTTTGCTTAATGAGAGAGTGAGACACAATGACATTGGACCAAGAAATTGGACAGGTGGAATACCACCCTAAGCCATTTGTCTCAATGCGAGTGCGTGAGTGATAACAGGGACGTCAGTGCCCCGACCAAACTACGACCTACGAAACTGCCACTGCCAGTCTGGCCGGCGAACTATCAAAATACCCCTAGGCGTTATGTGTCCCAGGTTAACGGGCCGTATACCTAGTTGGCGCGCGGGACGACGGGCTACCACGAACGGCCCGTGGTTTCCATCGCGAAGTGCAGGATGCGGCGCTGGTATGTACTCACAGGTTGCAGTCGGTGAGGTCGGTGAAGTCGTAGTGACGCACGCGGTGGTGCGTGTCGGCCGCCAGCACGCCGCGGCCGTCGCCGCGCGTCGCCAGCGCGTTCACGCGCACGCCGTCCCAGCTGTTCAGCAGCTGGCCCTGCAAAACACCACACATTATTACATTTATTCATAGGAGTCGTTTTCTAGGTTTCCGTTACAAATGACTGGTGCATTTTTAGGATTCCGTACCCAAAGGGTACAAAACGGGACCAACTAAGACTCCACAGTCCGTCTGTCTGTCTGTCCATCTGTCTGTCACCAGGCTGTGTCACTAGACAGTTGAAATTTTCACCGATGACGTATTTCTGTTGTCGCTATAACAACAAATACTAAAAAGTGTGAAACCCTTGGTGGGCGAGTCCGACTCGCACTTGTCCGGCTTTTATGAACTTTTGTAAATAGGCTGCAGTTTTCGTAGTTCTTAAATGTTAAGATAACGAGTGAGGGATACCATTCTACTATGTATGTGTCCTGTACGGATATGATGGTCGTTCTTGTCTACGTGACAGCGTGATAAAACGGTGTCCGTCACTTTCTATCCCACAGTGTTAATAAGTGACAGTTATTTTATCACGTGGATAAAGATGGATAAAGCCATCCATAATACGCCGGCTGGGTATGAAGCCACCCTTACAGGGCGGACTCACCTCCTTGCTGCAGTGGTAGAACTGTCCCCGGGCGCCGCCGCACACGAACTTGTCGGAGCCCGCGTGCCACGCCACGGCGGTCAGCGAGTCCTCCTGTGAGTGCGACATTTTAGTCGCTAGAGTCTCCGTCTGTAAACACACAAATCTGTTATAGAGACCTTACAGACATAAAATAAATAAAATCAAAGTGACATTCATGGCTAAGAGAGATGGTGGAGATGGTGGAATTAAACCTGAACGCTCTCACCTCCATATTCCATATCCACAGGTCCGGGCAGTCCTCCGGGCCGGCCGCGATGAGCCAGCGCCCGTCTGGGCTCCATGCCAGGTACGACACGCCGTATGAGTGCCCTTCCAACGACTTTCTGCAATCACACATTGTATAGTGATTACCTTAGAGGATATAACCAACGGAGGCGCCATGTCTATAATTTTCGGTACAAAATAGTCTGCCGTTTTTTGCGGGGGAGGAGCACATCAAATGTATACGTAACGTAAACATAGCCATGTCAGATAAACGTCAGTCCATACATGTGGTTGACATGTCGTTGACCATTGGCCGCCTATTTTCGACAGAGGGGAAAGCCTCTTAATGACCACTCCGTTTGGTTATATATTCTCTAAGGTGATTACCGATCATATGGTGTGATCACCAAACCCCGTTATCAATATGAAAACATCCTCAACTTGAACAAATATGACTCGACCAATCTGTGCCCCCATCACAAAACCCTGCATCTTGTGCGCAAGATGGACTATGGGGCTGTTTGTAATTGCATTTATTGTCGGGCCTAGTGGGTAGTGCCTTGCCTATGAAGCCGATGGTCCCGGGTTCGAATACCGGTACGGGCATTTATTTGTTTGATAACACACATATTTGTTCCTGAGTCATGGTTGTTTTCTATTTATTTAAGTATTTATATATTGTTGTCAGAGTAGCCACAACACAAGCCTTCTTGAGCTTACCGTGGGGCTTAGTCAATTTGTGTAAAAAAACAACGGGTTGCACTCCTGTTCTAGAGTGCCAGCAGAAGTGAAAACTCAATGACATTGTAACAGTTTTTCGATCAGGTCACGTGTCCGTCTTACGAATTTTCAATCTGTCGAATCTGTCGGTCACGTGACTTGTCGCGAGTTTAACATTTTTTCCCCATCACAAAAAGTGCACAGCGCCGCTAAAGAAGTTTTCACTTCAAAAATGTCCTATAATATTTTTTATTTATATTGTAAAAGGCACTTAAAGAAATTTTTTATTCTTTGTAGTCGAGCCCGACATTCGATATCTCGTCGAGATAATTAACGTGACCAAGGTCTTGTTAAAGGTGTGAGAAAAAGTGGCCATAATTAATTGACAGATAATTGTTCGATTGTGTTAAAGGCATTGTATTTTTTTAGCGGAAAATGGCATTCAATATTGTGATGTTTCAACAATTTTGAAGCAATTTTGGTTTGGCAAAGTACTTGATTGTAGTTGTGACAGTGCCTATACCTGAAGGCGAGGCGGCGCGCCTGCGGGTCGTAGTCCCAGATCATGACGGTGTTGTCTTTGGAGCCCGAGGCGAGCTTGCTGCCGTCGGGGGACCACTTGCAGTACCACACTTCGTCGCAGTGCTCGTTTAGAACCTGTGTAGAAATATAATTTGTTATCATTTGAAACGGTTTTATAATTAAGCGTTATCAAATCAAAGTTAACATGCAAGATCTGATTAGTTACAGACAGACGTCGGAATAAATTAGTAAATAAGGCAATATCGAGCGGCTGTATTAACATGGAAGTATAAGGCAGTAGTTAAAAAAAAAGAAACAGTCGTTACAACAAATAGTTATTTTCCATATTTATTTATTTTTTGTTTATTTAGGTAGGTACTTTTTGTCTGGTTTTTTTCCGTGTCGTTGGCGTATGTGTCGCCACTAATTCATTGCTTATAAGACATGTCCTCACAGAAAATCAGTGCCACGGATTGCCGCGGCAATAGCGGCAGCGGCCACCTAGCCTGCATGGCCTAGGTTTACCTAAGATATACGAAAATACGAAGCATAAGGGTCTCCCCAGATATATCGTCGCGCATTCGGCAAAAGCTTTATGTCCGCGCAATAAGAGCGATAAAGCCGTCGACGCGACGGCAGGCGCCGGCCGATGCGAGCCGAGCCGAACGACGACTTTTTCGCTCTCTTCTATCGGATTTTGCCGATTCCGCGTCGACATATGTGGGGGAACACTAAGGTTCAGTACCTGCAGCGGGTGTATGGGGAAGGTGTCGGGCGAGCAGTGGTGGTCCTGCAATAGACTGAAGGGGATACAGTCGGGCGGCGGCCGCGGTGCTGCGTGGAAGCGGCAGCGGGACACCTAGTCAACAGAAAGTAACAGTCGTGATAAAGCCATAAGTAAGCCACTCTCATTCAGTGGGTTTGGCGTCTACCAAGAAATCAGAAGAGACTGGCGCTGGTACGATTTCGATACGGGCCCTGGGCACTGGAGGCCTTGGTCAAAAGCATTACACACATTTGTTCGATGGCAACACTGGCATGTACGCACCTGTGCCTGAGCGGCCTGCGCGAGCAGCGCGCGCAGCCGGTGTGGCGGCATCATGAGTGCCGGCGGCAGCACGGCTTGCACGCGCTGTAACACGCGCGCTCTGCTGTCCGCGCCGGCACCCGGCCATCTAGAAACGAAACAACGCTTAGTGAAAGTTTCAAGTACCTACATCTTTTGATACGTTACTTCTATATTGGTTCGGTTTAAATTCAAATTCACTTATTGATATCGAGACCATCCCGCGTAGATACTCAGCTAACTAATGTTTGATTAGCGCCATTTTCAAGAACTCAAATAGACGGTGCCACCAAGCTGAAACGACATAGGACGAGAAAACACATACAGTCACACACCGGCTCTTTCCAACTTTTAAAGCGTAAAGTATACAGTTGTTTTAGGGCCTAGAATTCATGTTTGACTGTTACAAAAAATAAATACAAAAACATTAAGCATGGATCCAAAAGACGTTAAGAAACCTAGTCTACAGTCTCCCTTGCACACTTCCTTCATAAATACTTACGTAAGGTTATTTTTTCTTTATTAGTTGAAATTATCCCGCAGTCGAAATGGCCCCCCTGCACCTTTCTACTAAGAAAGAGATCATAGTGTGTAGCGTCTTGAGCGCTCGAGGTTCATTATGAGCGCCGACAGAGCCAAGAGTCTCCAGACAGCTCCTGTCTGAGCGTACCCTTTGTGTCACACCCACCTAGCGCGCTGGTGCAGCTCGGCGGGGTCGGCGCACATCATGAGCGCCGACAGGCGGTGCACGCGCGCCGTGTCGTGCCCGAGCGGCGTGAGCTCGTTCCTGAGCACGTGCAGCGCGTCGAGCGCGCGCCCGGCCTCTAGGTGCTCCAGGTACTTCTGCTCCAGGACCACGAACTTCATCTCCTGGAGACAACACTATATTTTCAACAAGGAGGAGTTTGGGCCGAAGGGTTTCAAATTCTAGGCTCTCTGATACTGCGGGGTTGCGTAATACATCGCAACCATTATGTGTTTTGTTGGTTTCAGTTTTAAAATGTAATTTTCTAATATGTAAGTTTTAAGGTTGCCTGAAATAAAGATGTTCACTGCTTACACACTTTACATACTTAAAGATAAAAACAGATCAAAGTTACTCGTATATCTCGTGGCTATCGTTCGTCATTTGAATCTGAAATGCAATTACTTCATGGCTCCTCTACACGATGGGCCAGCGCCGGCCACTCCCAAGGGACGCATTTATGCGTTAGAGGGAGCAAATGATATTGCTATCTCATTCTAGTCCCTTCAGAACTACACAACATGGAGCGGCACATTTACTCAGGGTTTATCAGATTTCTCATTACGATTATAAAACAAGTCAAATAATAAACACAGTGGCAAGAGCAAAGAATATAATACTCACTAAGTCACTAACTCTTGAGTTAGTAACATATAAAGTTAATTAGCAGCCGCCAGCTTCCATCACACTGGTCGTGGCAGAAAAGTACGAGTTGAATAGTACATCCACGAAACCGTTCATCACCAGCACGGCTTGCGTCTGATGTTCCACTCGCAAGTAAGACAGTAGCTCGCACATAACGTACCGCAAGTGAGTGCGGGTCGAGCTGCTCGCCCTGCAGCAGCGCGTGCAGCGCGCGCAGCTCGTGGTCGGCCTTGCCCCAGTCGCCGGCCAGCACGTGCGCCCGGAACGTGGCGGCCGCCGGGTGCTCCAGGTGCAGCCCCGACTCCTCCATCACCAGGGCGGCGCTGCGTCTGCATAATTTGTACTTATTAGTAGTTGTAGGTATCTAATAAATAATCTACTTAGCATGTTCGGATGTGACTGTAAACAGGGGAAGTAAGGTAGAAGTAAACCAAGTTTAACACATTCGACACCGCGTACCCGACTCTCGGGCACTCGTAAACTTTACTCAGATGCCGGACAACCCGCCCAGCGGGTTGTTTTGTACGCAGATATAGACGACCGGTTTCTGGGGTAGTGCGCAGTTTTTTGCCCGGTTGCGAAAGTGTTAAGCAAAATAGTTTAGTTGAACAACACTAACAATAAAATAATTCGCTTACTTACTACTGGAACCCATATTATGCATGGCTTACTTAAATAGGTAGGTATGTATTAAATTACTTGATAATTGATTGACAGCTTGTCGGAGATCAGTATATTTAACATAAAGTATATAATATGGTCTATTTTGGAAGAATTTATACTTTAACAGGTGCAAGACGATGATAGTGTTAGTTATCAGCTGTAGCCTTAACCACTGCATAACTCCAGGCGGCAGATGTATTGTGTTTTGTGACAAGTAAAATTAAAATTATGCTTAGGTGATTGCACAAGACTTAGTCAAGCCCCACTAGCCACAGATATAGTTATAAACAAAATAATGGATCTCAGCAAAAGTCAAGCCCCTAAGCCCTGACTTTACTAACACTACTTTGGTTTAAAAACTATGGCATGGCCGTCATAGATGACAGGCAGATCCCTAATAGCCAAAGGGGTCAGGGGACTCAGGGGGCACCCCGATGTTTGTGATGTCCCTGATGGCTATCGAAAAGCAGTAAAATTGCGTACTATGACACCTTGTATTGTATACCTATCCATATACAATCTGGAAACATCTATTGTCTCATTTGTCTCCCTCTTTATCATGATGAATCAATCTTTACAGTTTTATGCAGTACTGAATTTATGCTTCATCGGTTTTGTGTGTCAGCATTAAACATAAGTGTGGTACTTTAATATAGAACTAGCCACAATGACTGGAATTATCATCTGGTTACATAACATTATGTTAATTAACACACTGTAATAGATAAGACAAAATAAAACATTTCCAATATAATTAGGAGTTACATCACTTCACAACTGAGCAAAGATGATTAAATATGATATTAACTGTAAATTAGAAGAATTCAATCAATCAAACAAAACATAAAGGTGCAGTCACAAACAATGGCAAAGAAGTAAATTTTAATAATAAGGGGTTCCTCAGACCTCAGTTGTGATAAAAATGGACTTTGGGAAGTCCAAGCTTTAATAGTATTTTGTGCAACAGGTACATAATAAGAGTTCTTAAAATTGAAGGGCCAAGTTATAAAACTTGACTTTTGTAAAGACAGGCCCGAGAGCAAACACCTAAAATTATAAATAATATCAATGTAAATAATTGTTTGTAGATCTTTGCCTAGAAGTCAGAATTAAAAAAAAACAACACTTGCATAAACTCCTAAATATGTAAATATAAATATGTAATAATGTATGTATGTATGTATGTGCTGTATGAATATTCCTAAGAACACTGCTGTTAGGATCCTAAGAACAATGCACCAGGGTCCGGCGCGCTGCACTTCTTATGAAGTTGATTTCAATCTAACTGGCAGTCATCTGGGGGCACGGTAGTGCCGCCGCCAAGACGAGCAAAGCGAAGCGCAAGGGCACTACCTAGCTTTTCTCGAAGCGTTCATCGTTTTTTTGAACCCTCATAACTTGGGTTTTGATTATACCAGATTTAATCTACAAAATAAGAGTGCTAGAGTAGAAAAAGTAATTTTGGAATAGTGTTGTACCTAATTCCTTATTGCTAACTTTAAGGTTACCTTAAGGCGGTATTCCATCAGTCCAATATCTTTGTCTAATGTGTATTTTGTCTCACATTTTGCTTAATGAGAGAGTGAGATGCAATGACATTGGAAAAAGATATTTGACAAATGGAATACCACCCTTATTAATATTAAAATAAAATCATTTATTATAACTAAATAACAAACTTGAGTTATCATTACTGTTGTTTACAATCTTGGGAGGTCATACATTGCAAACTTGACCTTGGGGTCACAATACCTATTTCAAAAAAAAAACAGAATCATCTATATGACAAAGAACAATTCAAAACAGGGCTACCTATTAAGAAATACAAAAACATAATTATTATTTTAAAGAAAAGTGAAGTCTATGCCTTGGCCAAATATGATTTTAGATCAGCAAACAAAAAGATCAGTGACCTGGCAGCCATTAGGTTAACCCGTGGAGCGCCCTAAACAGACACGTGTGCTGGTAACTAGTATAGGAGTTCCATACTACGGTAATTCTGGGGCGCTCCAGGGGTTAATGACATCCAGTCTAACAATTGTGAATATCTTGCAAGATAGATATTATAGGTTATTTAAAAGCATGATTACCATGTACCTAGTTTTGGCGCTAAACTTTTCCTTCTAATAATAGTATTAAGATAGTGAGCAACTACACAAAAAACATTTGTGTGGTAGGCATAATTAACATACCTACCTAAAGGAAACTGTCTAGCAAAATAAATAGGCATGTTGTTTTGATGCTATGCTCAAGGCTATGCAAAATAGAAACATCATTACATCTTATCAGATATCAAAGCCATGACTTGCACAAATAAATCATTGTTAAACATTTATTACTTGTTAGTATCAGGTCTCAATATGTTAGATTCAAATTCAAGCAACTGAACTTTCAGAAACAAAGAATATTGAAGACAATGACATGTCATGTATCCAAACAATGATCTGGCATGTATTTTTGCTGGATTTGAAAGCTGAAATCTTTACAGTTGTCAGGTAAATTTCTTGACACAAAAGTTAGGTGACAATGACCAGTGTGTAGAATGCAATGACAATGTATTGTATTATAAAGTTTTTTGGTCAAGGATAATCAGCTGGCATTACCTAAATATCCCACACACCTTGACTTATATTAATTGTGTTATTGCATAGAAAGGATTCAGATGTTTTAGCAATGTGGTCAACTAATTTAATGTAATTAATAAATGTATATCCTTTATTAAGCTATGGTTTAATTTACTGGGGCAATTCAGTTAATGTAGAATCAACCTTTATTCTGCAAAAGAAATGCATCCGGATTATATACCGCTTCTATAACAATGAGTCCCTAAGACATGTCTTTAAAGAAAACAAATTTCTTACATTAACTGGGCTGTATATCTACGAGCTTTGCTTATTTGTGTCAAACAATAAATGCAACTTTTCATTTTACTCAGCACAACGTGATAATGTGAGATCGCAATACAAATACAACATATTACTCCCGGCAGTCAGAAATGCAGCTTATTGTAGGAGCACATTTATAACTGCAATTAAAGTTTTCAATCACCTACCCTCAAGCATAAAAATGTTAAGCGGAAAAAAATTCAAACTACAGCTAAAGGGATGGTTGATTGATCGTGTTTTTTATAATTTGCATGAATACTTTATGTATGAGACCAACTAGCATGTTAACAAATATGTAGTTTTAGTTAAATTAAGTAAGTATTAGTTAAGTTGAAAATGTAATATTGTATACCCGATATGGGTTGCCATTGTGACTGTATGTGTATAACATTGTATTCCACCTTATTGTACACGGTAAACAATAAATGACTTCTATTCTAAAAAAAAATGACTTCTATTCTATTCTATTCTATTCATAGTTAATAACATGAGACAATGACTACTCACTCAAGGCCAATAGAGAGCAGGTGCTGGCCTATGAGCCGAACAATTTCTTGATCAGTCTGGGCCATGCGCGGGCCAGGCGCTGGCGGGGCGCCGTTGCGGTCAGCGTCGCCGTTGACGTGGGCCGCTTGGCCGTTGGCCGTGGGCTGCTGCATGGCGGGCGCTGGCGGCGACAGCCTGCGGGACCGCTTGCGCGGCGGCCGGTGCCCGGCGCCCTCGTCGCCCGAGTCAGTGGAGGCCAGGCTGGCGGAGCGAGAGCGCCGCGCTGCCCCGAGCGCCGAGCTCAGTCCCGCGCGCGCCGCATCGGCCCGTGCTGGCGCTGCTGACCGCCCGACGCCCCGGCGACGCTCGCGCTCTGACGTCACGACAGTCCACTACGCACCACCCGCGCTCAATGGACCATCTCCCTTTGTTCGTCACGGTGAGCTGTGCTTCTCGATTGTTCTCTTTTTATGCCCTTTGTCTGCGATGTGAAATCGGAGTAGCGATCTTAAAACTCTTTCTCGTTACGAAACTCTTGAAACGCGAGTGCAGTTCGAAGCGTACACAAAAATCAGCTGAAAATGAAGCGACAGCTGTCTTTCTTCACTGAGTACAACATCGCCCTTCTCTCCGTTTCGAACGACGTTCGTGTCTCACCAAGGCGTTCGGACGCGCATCGGGCGCAATCGTGTCGTAATGTAATGACCTCAAAAATAAAATTATCATGTCATAGAAAAATGGCGCAAGTTAGGACTATTTCTAGTTGCACATGCAAAAAGTCTTATTTAAAATTCAAGAAGAAACTAACTATTTAGCTTTATTTTAATCCATAAACAATATCAAAAATAAACGATAAAAATTTAAATTTAAAGCTGATAAAAGTAACAAATATTGTGATTTATTTTTAAATAATAAACATAAAATTATATCTCAAAAGCATGTTTCATTTTTTAAAGGTTTATTTAAAAGTAATTATATTTTGGTCTCGTTTATTTATTGACAAATATTTTTTTGTTTTAACTCATTATGCGTAGAACGGAATGGCCTTGTTGGCATTTACGAAGCATGGTATTAGTAAAGTTATGCGCATGTTTCAGCAACAAAGAATATAATTTTCAGTCCAAGATATACCAAAAAAATATTGCTTAATTTCGTACTATAAACTGTAAGTAAAATTTATATACGCAATAGTAAATAATTTTGTCCTGGATATCTATTAAAACACCTATATTGGGAAATACGCAAAATGACGCAATACTGTAGCGTTCTCCTTGAACACTATAAAAACCGAGAAAGTGTCAAAGCTGTCAAAATAAATTTATAAAAAATCTTGTAAATAGAAAATGAAGTTATTTGTTTTAACTTTTCTATTGTATTTCCTTATTTCCCCTTCTAATTTGCAACTTCTCATCAATGTAAGAAATCAGGTAATGGTATAACTTTATCCGTACAAGATTTGTATACTCATTAATTCGGTGAATCTCAGGAAATAACTTCGATGATCTTTACAACTTCTTTGTAATAATATCCTACCTAGTTTTTTCTTTAGGGTAATTTCTTATGAGACCATTTACTGTGATAGTTTTGACTTATTTAGTATCTTTACGTTAAAAACTGAGATATTGAGCTGACGGTGTGTGGGCGGACGTATCGACATAACCGGGAGTATGTTGCAGGGCGGCGATGTGGTGCAGGAGAGCATCACGGCGAACGTGTCGGAGGACACGGTGACGCTAGAGTTCCTGCGGATGGACGGCGTCTTCGTCTCGCAGATCGTCGATTTCGCTAATGTCAGCTCATTTTTAATTACCATGGCTTCCTAGCAAGCATCTGAATAAAAGTCATTGCTTTATTTATTTTTCATTCACATGCTAGATGCCAAGCCAAGCAAGAACATGCTAGATGTGTTCTTTTTGTATTGGGAATGGGGTGCTTGGCACTGAAAGTGTTATGCCATAATAAAATTATTAGTCCTATCTGTTAATGTCAAAAATAGTATTACAAGTTTTAAAAAGTATTACAAACAAGAAAGAACAATAATTTTTGACTCTGTCTGTCGATGTAAACCACATTAAATTAAAAACTGTTGGATAATTTAAATTAAACTTACAGAGAGAGCAACTCATACATTGTACAGATACAGATATCTATGTTATTCAACTGAGTAACTGCACTTAATATTTCTGTGTCATATATTGGCATTGTTCTCCATAACTTAAATAAATACTGTTCTAGGAAGTGGAGGCCATGAAGGTGGTGATCCCAGCAGAGGAGGAGCTGGGGCAGACTGGTGTGCAGACCTTGTGCTTCCTGACACATGCAGCGCAGGCTGACTTTATTGCACCTGATGCCATGGCCAAGCTGAGACAGGTATTTTTTAATACTAATGTTATGGTTTAAGAGTTAGCAATGTAGGAGTAGGAGAAAGTTTTTTAATGAAACTGAGTCCCCAATTTCAACTACCTATCACGCCCCATGGTATGCTTATGCTGTTCTGTGGATGACCCGATGCACTTGTTAGCTGAACTGCAAACAGGTTATTATGAGTCACAGTAGTTTAAGTTTGAGGTGTGTTTTGTTTTTAACCCTTTTCCAGGCCGCACCAATCTATAAGGTTTTCCCAAAAAATCCAAATATATTCCAATTAATC
Organism: Cydia splendana; assembly: GCF_910591565.1. Classification (NCBI taxonomy): domain Eukaryota; kingdom Metazoa; phylum Arthropoda; class Insecta; order Lepidoptera; family Tortricidae; genus Cydia; species Cydia splendana. The sequence continues at coordinate 29,405,154 of NC_085960.1, read as the reverse complement.
CAGCTTTGATGATTCATTTGAAGGCAAGTTACATTTCCCGAAATTGCAATCTAATTTGAACCTTAAATCGGAATGCTAAAGTTGAAATTCTTTTGGCGCGTATGTGGTCGATATATTGTACTATGCCTGGAAAAGGGTTAATTGTTATTTTATAATTTGAACTGAAATTTGGAGAAGCAAAAAATGTGCTAGAATCATTTCAGTGTGACTCGAAATAAATATGTGACTTCATAAAAATGTTTTATATATTTATAGAATTTTGATTGCTTATTCTGGTAAGTATTATTCAGATACAGCTTTTTGTATTTAACAGTTACAGAAATCATGATATTAATAATATCTGGGAGACCGAGCTTTGCTCGGAAAACCTATAAAAACTGAAAAAAGCGCGTTTTCCCAGAGATAAGACCTAGTTCGAATTTTCGCCCCTGAAAACCCCCATATAGCAAATTTCATCGAAATTGTTAGAGCCGTTTCCGATATCCCTGAAATATATATCTTTATATATAAACGCGAGCGGCTTTGACGGTAGAAACAAATTAAATTATGCTCAAACAAAAGAGCGTAAAAAAATAACACTTTTGAATCGACAACATATATCCGCAAAATTCGTATTGTCGCGTATTTTGCATTTAAAAGTGAAAAAATTTCGACAAACAATACTAAAGGCTCAATTTGTTGGTTGACATTTGACAGCTATGCGTTGCGTTTAGAAACTGCAAACATGCTTACAAGTTAGGTTGGTCGTATTTTTTTTAATAAAAAGCAAGACGAATATTACTGTTTATTTGATGACTTTCCGGTATGTATAATGGTTATTATTTGCATTAAGTTTCGTTTCATATGGATATGTATACCGGTATAATTATTACATAAATTTGTTTTTAAGCCAGAACGTGCGATAGTCTGTTACGGCTTTTAAGACGATAGCAACACTGCCTAGACGTCAACGACGGCTGTTATTCGAAAATACTTTATCCGGTACTCCAGACGTAATAAAAACCTGTTAAATAGTGTATTGTGTGTGTTAACAATAAAAAATAGTCACCGAACATAGTGCAAAGTGCAAACGCCATCGTAACGTAACGAGATTTGAACTTCAAAGCGTTCCATGGGTGTATTGTGTTTAGTATAAACATCGGTCTCTCAGTTGTATTTTAATATTTCAGAATGATTCCAAATATTCTTACATGTCAAGGCACTACTAGCTACCTGGAAATGCAAGTGAAAGCAACCTTGAAGCAGCTGTGATAAACTAATAAGTGAGCGAGATGAAAATGACGTTGTTCAAAGAAACTTTGAGTTAAGTGCCAGCTGACTGTAACACACTCTAATTAAGTACATTGCCAGTGTAAAACAGTGCAAAAAGCTACAGTGTATTGTGGACATATTTAATAACTGTGCTTTAGACTATGAATCAAATTTGAGGTGTATCGGTGAATTGGAAAGTCAACTGCATAAAGCTAATAAGTTATCTCCGGAGTCAATGTAAGTTGAATATAAGATTAAATATAATAAGATATATAGATAGTATATATGTCGCAGTCAAAAGTGTGAACTGGTCAAAAGAACTTTTAACCGACAAAAACAGGCAAAACTGCTTTTGACTGAGCATGTTGGTCAAAAGTAGTTATACCTGAAAATCATTGGTTAATAGTAATTGTGTTGTGACTGTTACTATCAGTCAAAAGTACTCGCAGAGATAGGTAGGTTAGGGTTATTTTTTTGCTACGCCCAAAAAACTAAACTGTTCCCAGAGATAGGTAGGTTAGGGTTATTTTTTTTTTGCTACACCCTAAAAACGAAACTGCTGCCAGAAATAGGTATGATTTTCAGGTAAAACTACTTTTGACCAACATGCTCAGTCAAAGCAGTTTTGCCTGTTTTTGTCGGTTAAAAGTTCTTTGGCCAGTTCACACTTTTGACTGCAACAGGTTGGGCTGGACATATGGCAAGGGAAGGTAAAGATAAGTGGGATAGAGAGGAAGCGGAATGGTATCCTAGAGATGGAAAAAGGAGAGAAGGGAGACCAATAATGAGGTGGTCGGATGACATAAAGAAGCATGCGGGACCTAATTGGATAGGGACGGCAAGGGATAGAGAGCTGTGGAGAGAGCTGGGGGAGGCCTATGCCAAGAAGGCAGACTGAAATAATTATTAAAAAGCAATGACATAAAAATTATTTAATAAAGTTACTAAGGAAAAAATATTGAAACTAATTGATATAAATGAAATGTGAATTTATTTAAATGTAATATGTGCTGAAATTTAATTTTTTGGTCAATAAAGGCTATTCTATTCTATTCTAATTTGACAGGTGACTACAAAAAAAATATTAATTCCTGCTAAAATTTCAGAGTCATAGTGAAGCATAGTACATAGTACCAAAACAAGGTTGATTTTTAGGGTTCTGTAGCCAAAGGGTAAAAACGGGACCCCTATTACGAGGACTCCAATATGTTATTAAATCAAAACAACTTATTTTCAGAAAATATTTAATTTAGGCTTAGGGATGGCGAGGCTCCATAAACCTTCAGTAAGTAGTGCATAAGTATCCTTGGAAAAATTCGACCTATGCCGCCGTGGGTGGCCCGGTGGCAGAATGGCACAGGCACCTGCTGCAATAGCAGAGGACGCTGCTTTGATTCCAGCCTAGGGCACTGGAGGCCTTGGTCACTTTTTAGGGTTGCGTACCCATAGGGTAAAAACGGGACCCTATTAAATATTAAGACTCTGCTGTCCGTCTGTCTGTCACCAGGCTGTATCTCAAGATCTCATGAACCGTGATAACTAGATTAACTAGACAGTTTCAATTTTCACAAATGATATATTTCTGTTGCCGCTATAACAACAAATACTAAAAACAAATTAAAGAAATATTTAAGCGGGGCCAATGCAATGCTAGGCTGGATATGACTGATGAAATGAGTAAATTTTTATTAATATGTTTTAATATGACATGTTGGTGGCAAACAAGCATACAAGGCTGTTAATGCCGATGGTAAGTGGGAGTTTAGACTAGACCTCTGCTTCTCCAAGGGACTCACATTGCTGACCGAGTAAATTTTTATTAATATGTTTTAATATGACATGTTGGTGGCAAACAAGCATACAAGGCTGTTAATGCCAATGGTAAGTGGGAGTTTAGACTAGACCTCTGCTTCTCCAAGGGACTCACATTGCTGACCGAGTAAATTTTTATTAATATGTTTTAATATGACATGTTGGTGGCAAACAAGCATACAAGGCTGTTAATGCCGATGGTAAGTGGGAGTTTAGACTAGACCTCTGCTTCTCCAAGGGACTCACATTGCTGACCGAGTAAATTTTTATTAATATGTTTTAACATGGCATGTTGGTGGCAAACAAGCATACAACTCATACAAGGCTGTTAATGCCGATGGTAAGTGGGAGTTTAGACTAGACCTCTGATTCTCCAAGGGACTCACATTGTTGACCGAGTAAATTTTTATTAATATGTTTTAATATGACATGTTGGTGGCAAACAAGAATACAAGGCTGTTAATGCCGATGGTAAGTGGGAGTTTAGATTAGACCTCTGCTTCTCCAAGGGACTCACATTGTTGACCGAGTAAATTTTTATTAATATGTTTTAATATGACATGTTGGTGGCAAACAAGAATACAAGGCTGTTAATGCCGATGGTAAGTGGGGGTTTAGACTAGACCTCTGCTTCTCCAAGGGACTCACATTGCTGACCGGTTACAAATCTATTACACTCATACTAGGGTTCCGTACCTGAAGGGTAACTAAAAAACGGGAACCTATTAGCGATTCCGACTCGCACTTGGCCGGTTTTTCTTAGTAGGTATATGACATTTATTTCAGTTTTACTTCATTGTCCGTCTGTCTGTCTGTCTGTCTGTCTGTCACCAGGCTGTATCTCATGAACCGTGATAGGCCTAGGCAGTTGAAATTTTCACAGATGATGTATTTCTGTTACCGCTATAACAACAAATACTAAAAAGTATGGAACCCTTCGTGCGCGAGCACTTGCCCGGTTTGACATTTCAGGCTCCGTCACACAGGCGCGTTTCGCGTGCGGCGCGTGAGCGGGGCGCGCCGCTTTTTCATATAAAACGCTCAGGCCCGGCTCTGAAATCGCGCCGGTGTGACGGAACCTTTATTTAAGTTTACTCCACTGTCCCTCTGTCACCAGGCTGTATCTCATGAACCGTGATAGCTAGACAGTTGAAATTTTCACACATGATGTATTTCTGTTGCCGCTATAACAACAAATATTAAAAAGTGTTCCGTTCTTGATGGGTGAGTCCGACTCGCACTTATTCAGTTTTTTTTTTGTAAACGAATTTAATATTAACGGATAGGCATTAATATTAAAGAATGAAATAGTAGTGATAATTTCCATACTTGTACTTTAGTGCCATGAAGGGTAGGTACAAAAGGGTTCCCTCTTTTGAGATTGGAAAGTGGGCTAGGTTATAAATGCGGCCTTCACAGAACCGATCTGCGACCAGAAAAGTGGGTCAGGTTAGAACTGTGATCCTTACAGAACCGAACTGCTACCAGAAAAGCGGATTAGGTTTTTTTAATTACATATTTGTTTTTAGATATAATTATCGGAATAGTAAATTTTTCGAGTTATGATTGTATGTTACGGATTTAAAGTTTTCTGAGATGAGATAGGTTTGTAACCGCCTTGATGAAGGTATGAAGTCTAAAAGTAAATAATTACTTAATTCAAAATGAGTATTACCTATTACTATTATTTATTTTACCCGAGCGAAGCCGGGTTTTCATCTAGTATATATATATATATCTCTCTTCTTCTTCGTATTCTTCATTACTGAAGGTCGTGCCTGTCTTGAAATGCCTTCACCGAGGCCTCGACGAGCTGCTTCCATTTCACCCTGTCTTCGGCTTGTCTAAGGGCAGTAGTGACAGTAAGTCCTGTAATGTTCCTTACTTGATCGGACCAACGGGTGGGTGACCGTCCTCTCGGCCTCTTGCCATCCACTTTTCCACAAACAACCAGTTTCTCCAGGTTATCTGGCTGCCTTATCTGGATATATATATATATATATATATATATAAATAAATAAATAAATATACAAGAATTGCTCGTTTAAAGGTATAAGATATCTTAGATATCTATAATCATAATGAGTTAATATAAAAAAACTGCTGGTTCACAGAAAAACCCAGGTACGGTCCGGGTAGCAGAGGAAGCCCGTGGTTGGAGACAGACCACAGCCACGGCATCAGGCGCACGTGCCGTTGCGTTGCTGTCCGCTCCTGCTGCTCGGCACTGCGCACAAGCTAGGGACAAGGTGTACCTGCGCCAGGCTGATCTGGCGCGCTGGGCGCCTAGACCAGGTGAATTGTAGTCAACTAAAATTGTAGGCCTGGCTAGTTGTATACTAGCCAGGGCTGAAAAGAATGTTCAGCCAACTGGCTAATATTTTATTTTTATAAAGTCTGATTTTTATAGTTTCCCAAAATCAAATTCTACAATGTGCTCCTGTGTGTAGGCAAAGTAACTAGAACTACAACGTTAACCAGAGACTTATCAAAAGCTTGTAACTTGTAATACAAGTGGAAGTCCCTTTTTGACAGGTTTTTTTAGGGCACAGGAGCTAATATGATTGATTTAATTACAGGCCTAGATCAATCGTCGTACGGTAGTCTAGTGACGCCGTTTCCGGCGCGCGCTTTGGACGCGGACGGCGCCGCGCTGCCGCCCTGTGTGAGCGAGACCGACCGGGGGAAAGAGTGCATCTGTCACATGGAGGTAACATGATGCTTACAGGCTTAAATCAGTCGTACGGCAGTCTAGTGACACCATTCCCGGCGCGCGCCCTGCACCCCGATGGCTATACAGTGAGAATAGTGAGATACCAAAGAGTGACCAATGCTCTTATCCATACTCATTTGTTCCATTCCGCGCGACCTATGTGACTGGAGCAAGGCATGGGCTACCAACATGCGCAAGCTGCTTAGGCAAGTAGCCTGCAACAGACGAACAGCATGCGCCACGTGTTGTGTACTGTGTACGCGCTATTATAATGAGCTAAAAGGAATGATGTACGGAAATCTGTCTCGGTCTGGTACAGTTGATGGTACTATTTTGTTCCTGCTTCCATCAGCAAAAATAATAACACATCTATTATTTTTAGGTCTGTGTAAACTGGTACCCTTGTGGTCTCAAGTACTGCAAAGGCAAGCCACAAGGAGGTTTAAGTTACCGCTGTGGCATCAAGACCTGCCACCGCTGTTACCGTTACCATTTCTATGTACAGGTATGTGTGGCTCACCAATGTAAATGTTTTGACACTTGCCTAAGTGATAACACAGGCATAATCGCTAATTTTGCAAATGATAAAACCTGGAACCTAGTTGTGATGTTAACTTCCAGGATTTCAAATTTGCCAGTCAAATCTAGACTTGAAGTTTATAAAATTGCATGAGCATGAGGTTAAGATTTGATAACAACCCTGCAGGCGTAGTATGGATGGCTTTATCCACGTGATAAAATAAATGTCACTTTTTAACACCACATGTACCACATGAATGAAAGAGACATACAGTCATACACTGTATATCACACTGTCATATAGACAACCACAACCATCATATCCATACAATACTGAATGCATTCCAATAATGATGTCTTCAATATTTCAATGAATATTTTGCCTAACTGACATTGCTTGTTTCAGTTCCGGCACAACTGCTACAACTACATGTGACCCCACGCCCCGCCTCCGAACCAAACGTTTCTAGTCGCTTCTACCATTATTCTTAGCTCTATTTTTGTAACCTCGGTTTTGTAATGTGACAATATTTACTTGTAAATATTTTGCTAAGACTCAGTATTTTTTGTGATAAGCAAAAATGAATGACTGTCTTTTTATGAGTGTTTTATTTACATTATTCAAATTCTAATTGCTAAATATTATTAGGTTTTCTATCAGTAACAAATGCAAGCATAAGGATATAAAAGAAGTTTAAAGATTTACACTATTTCAAATATATCAATTGCCAGCATCATAGAGCTTAACATTAACAACAATTTTGGACGATTCTTAGATTCCATTATAAATATATCAGCATAATATGACACCTCATCTACATTCCCTTCATATTGGAACTCTAAGAATCCGAAACCAAAATCAATGTAAGTTGAGCATAGGCAAAGTGTAATACTGTCTTTTCCTTACATTATATAGTTACTTTAAAAAACGGGGCGGAACACGTTTTTTATTCTCCTTTAACTCCATAGTGAATAAAGTCTAATGTAAACTACAATGTAGCGCATTATTATTTTCCATCGTTTTTTCACATACAAACATATTTCAGTCTGTCTTGATACAAAAAGCAGGTACTGAGGTTGACTGAAGTAACATGACAAATACGACAGTTTCCGAGAAAATACAATGGAAAACAATTATGCACTACATCTGTACTCTTAGATCCACCACCCATCTATTGTGGTGGCCGATATTATTCAGAGGTTACCCTTTTCATGGACACGGGACTGCATGGACTGCATTCATTGCTAATAGAAAACATAAAATTCATAGTTCATCAGTGGCATCCAGGGAAGGGTTCATGTCTGTTCTTGCGGAGCACAAATTGAATTTTCCTCTCCATATCTTCATTGTAGATTGCTTTGCACTTTTCATGGTTGATCCGTCGTCTTGTCTAAAACAAAATGTAACTTTGGTATTCCATCTGTCCAATGTCATTGCGTCTCACTCTCTCATTAAAGTAAAATGTGAGACGCAATACACATTGGACAAAAATATTGGACAGATGGAATACCACTCTTATATAAATACCTAAAAATTGGTCGACCAAAAAAACCCATTTTGAGCTTTTTGCAAATCTTAGGAAATGGGAATATAACGTGACATTTAAAATAAGAGGATTTGTGAACTAAACTATACCTGGAAAGGTTTCTCGTAGTATCTGGTTAGCCTGAACTGCTCCAAGATGCCTTCTTTGCCCAAGATTCTGTTGACCAGCCTGCAAGCATCGTCTACGTTGTTGTTCTTCACAAATACCGTCCTGGCAATGAAGGAAGGATGTCTGTTAGCCAATAGCCTTAATGTTAATTGCATTTTGAAAATTCAAATTAAATAATTTCAATATAGAATAAGATTTAGAGGTTATGTTATCAAAGTCCACTTTGACATTGACAGCTTTTAGACGTTTTACGATAACTCCTTACTAGGGATGTACCGACTAGTCGGGAAAGCCGACTATCCGGCCACATTTGTAGTCGGCGATTAGTCGGCGACTAGTCGGCAAAAATGGCCGATTAGTCGGCACTTTATTAGTGAAAGAAAAACAGAAAAAGAAAGAAATCAACAGTCAATATTTACCATATGTTTTATGTTTATTTTACTAAAATACCTATTCAGGGTGCATACGAAAACTTTTGTTCATATAATTGACCGTTTGATCGTTATCATATGTTGGTGGGATCTTGTTTTTCTCTACAGGGGCCCGATTTTTGAATTTTGACCGCTAGATTTCGTGTATTTCGTTCAATAATATCTCCACTACTAGGCATTTAAATTCTACGAATAGAATTGAAAACGAGTGGTCAATACCACTCGATTCCATATTTCTATCGCTCGTATTTCAAAAATTAGCATTTCGCCGTTTTCCATCGATTTTCGAGTGACGAAGTCGAGCAATCGAAATTCAAAAATCGCTCCCCAGGTCGATCTCAACTGATTCTTGTGTAATTTCATGTGCAAGTTCGATAGTTAATTTTTTTTATTATTATTCAGTTTTTGTTTTGTTTTAATGGTCGAGCCATGAGGAACTAATTATGTTATTGCAAAATTTAGAGACTTAGGGCACGTTGCTCGTATAAAGACGCTGACCACAGGGGATAGATTCTTAACTGGCGACTACTTACGGGAAATAGAGCCTTGGAAATACCTCCTACAAGCTGTACTGACGGTCTGCTCAGGATCGCAAAATAAAAGAACTAAAGACAGAAATTGAACGAGGATTCTTGTGATAGGTCTTTGAACCTGTAGAGAACACCTTTTAGCCAAGCAAGATATGATGAATAGCCAGGGGCGTATTTACCCTAGGGCCATCCGGGCCATGGCCCGGGGCGCCAACCCCACAGGGGCGGCGAAAGCCGGTTTTATTTTTTGTGTAAAACGCTGTCATTCATGAAGTTTGCAAAGCTTTGTATGTGAAGGTGAGCGTACGATTTCCTTTTCCGTTCCAAGTGCGCGAACTTTAAACGTCGCTCACAGTTGACAGTGACTGACACTGCTTTGTCAACATTAAAAACAAACAGCTTTGTGATATTTATTTTGTACTATAGAATTAATCTTATTATTATTTTTATTTAGTACCATGGCAAATGAGAGCGTGGGCATATCGACCTCTTCAAGGATATCGGACGCGTCTCCGTCGCTAACAGTGCGTCAGCGGTGGCGCAACGCACCCTTGCACGAGCGCTGCTCCATGGCCGATATGATAGTACTGAAGAACGCTTTCCAAGAGGCCTTCCTGCACAAATTGCTACCGAATCAATTCAGGGAGCTTTTGAAGAACCAGTTTAACTTAGAATACGATGATGAAGAGTTCAATATATTGTTTCTGAAGGTACCTCACTCGCCTACCTGCTAAATAATCGTGATTATTTAAATTTAACGAAAGATATTTATGAAAGGGGGCCGCTACGTACTGTATTTTGTATTTAAGTACCCTTTGAATACATCAAACTAGTTTTTATGTTGCTGGATTCGTCAATCTATGCGTCCAAAGTTAAAACGGCCGTTTTTGTTTTGAGTTCATAGATCGATGAATTCAGCAACATAAAAACTAGTCTGATGTATTCGAAAGGTACTTAAATACAAAATACAGTACGCAGCGGGCCCCTTTTTTTAAATATATTTCGTTAAATTTAAATAATCACGACTATTTAGCAGTGGCGCTAGTGTGCACGTTGATAGCCTCTTAATATTTTTTACTACGGTCATCTACCTACCAGAAGCGTGCCAAGTTTTATGCCGTGACCATACATAATCAGTATAATCACTCATCACTCACTGACTAGTGTGCCAAGTTGGTAGGTACACCGCATGTACACCGCAAAGTTAGCATTAGCGAACCATTTTTGTTATTTTTGCTGTTAAGCCCCCTCCAGACTATGCGCGTGAATCGCGGGCGAAGCCGTGAACGCAAGTGTGGAGTCGATTTTCGCAGACAGCGAAATCGACTCCACACTCGCGTTCGCGGCTTCGCCCGCGATTCACGCGCATAGTCTGGAGGGGGCTTTATGCTTTGGACCGCTTTCGTGTAGGTCATCAGTTCAGGTCAGGGTACCTAATCATGTCACCTATTTATCCGTGTGAACTATCTTTATTTCCTATACCCGATCCAGATAAACACGAACCGTAACGGCGAGATGGAATGGGACGAGCTGGTGTCGCACCTGCTGCTGGGTTACTTCACCAACGACCCTGAGAACCAGCGCGCGTCGCTGCAGCTCGCTATCATGGGGCGACCCACCATCATGCGCTCACAGCACCGCCATCCCATATCCAAGATATGCTTCTGTCCTGATGTTGAAAAGGTTACCAATATATTCTGAGCTGACAGTTGTACTTATAGAAGTGCTGCCCGACGATTTAACTCTAAATCAGATGCTGCAAATTGTGAAACTGCTATGGTAAGTGCCGCTGCTGAAAGAATAAAAGTACCTATCTATCACTTTTTTGCAGGTCTTAATCGTAAACTCTTCTTAAATCTTATTTAATGCCAAGCCGAACTGAAGCGAATGCTTAATGGGACGTAGTTATGCACAAACGTTCCAACCCACAAGGAGTCACGTCCAATGTAGGGACGCTATAAGTATATAAATAAATAATAATAAATAAATAAAAAAGGCGTAGGGATGTGACGACCCCATCGCCCGCTGGTTTTACCAGTGCAATCAGTCAACGCAGGGCAGCTTGTGGCGAGCTGTTGGGGATTAGCGACCTCACGTACCCGAGCGCTCCTGGAGAGTTCTGTTACCCGCAAGGAGGGTGGGTGGGACAGGATTCTCTGCCTCTGGCTTGCCTTAGCCGGCCGGCCAGAGTGGAGTCGTCAGAGCTATAAGCTCCAGGGGTGGAAGTGAAATATGCATAAGACGCGAGTTGGCACAGTGGCTGTTAACAGCCACTGGGTAGAAAGCGGCGCACACCTCTCTACACCCCTGAGCCGCTCACACCGGTGTTGCCCTTGAGCCATCCTAGATGTCGCTTTTTGTGGGGGCCCATCTTGTGAGGGCGAGTCACCGTCTGCCGGAAATAAAATTGCATACCGTTTTATTAGGCAGGCGTCCGGTTTTTTACTCCATAGCTCAGTTCTTAGTCCATCGCTTTCACCCAATAACCTAGTTCATTTTAGATTCCATCAACTCTCAATAGTCCTTACACCCTGGCGGGTGCTGCCTCTGCGTGCGTCCCATGACACGGGCAAGGGCAGCCTCCGCTCGGTGTACCCCTTACATTTCATTAAAGTGTCAAAAGGGCCTCTACGTGTTGGCTTCGGCTCCGCGCACGCCTCCCAAAGGTCCGGAATACCATTGTTCCGTGATGGGAAAGACATACAAATAATAATAAATAAATAACCCGCATGTTACTATCTCTATCGCACGCGCATAAATTGATTACTGCCCCGCTCACATAGTGGCATTGAGGAACAGGCGGGGCAGGTTTAGGTACGAAATTCTTCCTGTCTAGCGTCCTTACTTTATCAAATACTCAACTATTAACATATTTAAGTATTTTTTGATAATTATGTGTGCAGGATCGCAGCACGACTCAAATGCAGGGCGAGTACATCACCGCCAGCCGCGACGGGCAACTCAACTGGTGGACGCTGGATATGACGATGCTTCGCACCGCTTATTCGTCCAGCCGTCAGTGGACTATTATATTCCTCTCATTTGTCACACATTCATTCCTTAAGAGCAAAGACGCATTTTTAAAGGATCGACTAAATCGAATCCATAAGCATCGGCTTAGCATGTCTATACCGAGTGATTTTGGGCTCGTGACGTGATCCCAAATGTTAGAAGTCATACTGGTTCAGTAGAACAAGGTTTCCCATGGGAGTTCATGGGACCGATATGAAAATCGTAAAAAATATATAGAAAGTCGCACAAGTGCGTCCACTGATCCGCACGCATGACGCATCGGACGCATCGCAAGCAACGCATTTTAGTATTCTATGTATAGAAAGTCGCACAAGTGCGCCCACTGATCCACACGCATCGGACGCATTGCATGCAATGGATTTGAACGGATTTTAGTATTCTTTATATAAAAAGTCACATAAAATGTGCGTCCACTGATCCGTTGCGTGTGATGCGTCCGATGCGGCCATGTGGACGTCTACCTTTATACAAGCATTTGTAAGCATTGTGTTTCTTAAAATCGTATTTTCGGCTGTACTGTAAAAGTATCCCTGTCCTCAAAGCCAACATATCTGCCAGCTTTCCTGAAAGTGCGCACTACATGGGTGACGGACTGCGTGTGCCTTCCCGACGTTAACATGCTGGTGACTAGCTCTACGGAGCGTGATCTACGCTTCTACGACATCACGGCCAAGACCTTCACGCTCAAGATCGTCATCACCAGCTGGGAGTACATGGCTAGTATCTAACAGGATTATATATTTGCCTGTATACTCTTGCTTTATGTATGAACTGTGCCCATGGCACACCCGATGAATGTCAGACTGAGCGAAGCCTCAGGATATAAAACATTGAATATTCTAGGTCTAATCCGTTGTTTATTTTTTTTTTATATACGAAGAGCTGGGTTATATCTTTCTTTTAAAATTAAAAATGGCGATCTCTTTCTGTCTTCACGTAGTTTTAGTTTTGTAAGACAGGGGTCGACAAGAGAAACTCCGGTGAAGACGAAAGGTGGTTTATTTTTATTTCTTCCAGTGTACAATGTTTAAGTCAGAGTCTTACGTTTAGTATGTTAACCTTTTCGACGCCGTGTCAAACACAAAAGCTGTCACTCGGACGCCACGTCACCCAAGTGTCAAAACTGAAATTGAACTTTATGTATATGCATGTAGGTCTATGTTACTCTGTGGTCTGTGACCGATTAATTGGTCTTTGGCGTTGAACCTGCGGTGCGGATATATCGGTCATTGGCGTCCAAAAGGTTAAGCGACACCGTGCGTTCGCGACAATCGCGACGGTGGTTGAGAGCAGAAGGAAAAAGGAAGTTCAGTTACAAATTTGGAGAAAATAGTCTACTAGATCTATATGTTGGTAGTAGTGAATCGCGCGGCCAATCAGGGGTGGCTTCTGAAGGAAGCCAGGCCCTGATTGCCCCGCGAATTGAAGTTTGCACAGAAACAAAATGCGTAAGTAATGGGTACAATTAGGAAATGAGATAAAAAGTGCGGCGCTGGCACAGTGGCGCCACATCACCCCCCCCAGGCAGGGCCGGATTAAGCATGTCGGGGCCCCTAGGCAGTGCAAGGCTCGGGGCCCCCTACAGTCAATTCTGTATACAGCATGTTCAGTTGTTCAGTACCTACAGGGAAATAAGTTTGCGTTTTTAATTTCAATCTTCAGCCGAGACGATCCGAGTCTAGTCAGAGCGATGTCTTTTTCGCTCTTATTGCTTGGACATAAAGCTTTTTTCTATCATTTTTTGCCGATTCCGCGTTGCGTCAAGTGTAGGAAGAGCCCTTTAGGCTTAAGGCCAATCCCCAGTGGAATACCAAAGCTGTGAGCTTGAGCGTCACTTTCCTATCTAAAGGCCCATTTACACGATACAAGATTCTTGAACAAGAATTAGCAATAATTGTATGCAAGTTTTGCCGTGCAATAATTGAATTCAAGAATTGAATCAAAGTGTTTATACATGAGCAATAACCAAAATCTTGAATACAATTATTGCATTCAATTCTTGATAGGCAATATTCTTGACCGTATTTCGTTTACACCAAAGACATTTATTGAACGGCAATAATTGCATGCAAGTCTTGACAGGTCTAAACTAGAAGTTGAATCAAGTATGATGTATTGAAGCCATATTGAAGCAAGAATTGAAGCGATTTGCATTGGCAGATTTTCATTCAATATTGAACGTTTTTTGTGGGTAGTAAAACTGATAATATGAGCAAAAATTATTTGAAATTAGTTAGTTCGGAGATAATTAAATTCATAGAAATTTATAGAAGTCATCAATGTGTGTGGGACACAGAGGATAAAAATTATAAAAACCGTGAGGCTCAAGAGGCTGCCCTTGCAGCTGTTTCTATAAAATTTGGGGTAGAAGGTTTTGGTCCCAAAGAAATAATGAAGAAACTTAAGAGCATAAGAACGCAATATAAAGCTGAAAAGAAGAAAGTGAAGGGTTCAATGGGAACTGGATCTAGCAATGCTGATGTTTATAAGCCAAAACTCGATTGTTTTTAATGAACCTTACCTGTATAAAATCATTTAATGCCAAATAAATCGCGTTAAGTACTTCAACCAAAAACGTACTTATGGTGCACTTAGGTACTCTAAATAACTGAGACAAAGTGCCGAATGAATCTCCAGTTGCCAAGTATGTATGTTACTTCTAGCTTAACGTGAGCCGGAATTGCATTACGCATCACTGTGTTCTGTCTTTGAATTGTAGAACTTATTTTATCGAGCAAGTAAGAAAACTGAGCTTTGTTTACACGAAACATGTTCTTGAACTCGGCTTCATCCTCAGCTCGTAGCTCCCGGCACAAAGTGTTCGAAGCTCCGAGCAAACTTCTTCTGTCTATCCATTTTTTGTCCAACATCTTTTTCTTCTACTTTTGTGACGTTTTTCTAACAGTTTTTCTCGTAACACAGTTGCTACTATAGCAGCGACAAGGAACACACCTTCGCGTACGGAATCCATGTCGACAATAAAATATGAATTGGCAATTCTTGAATTCAATTAATTGCACTAGGCTTCGTTTACACGTATGCCAGTATTGAATTCAAGTTGCTACTTGAATACAAAAATGTCATGTATGTTTAGATAGTGCAAGTTTTTTGTTGCCTCAATTTTATTGTATTGAATGTTCAAGAATCTTGTATCGTGTAAATGGGCCTTAACAATGGCAAATTTTAAGCGAGGCTACGCTTAATTATAAATATATTGAATTGAATTGAATTGAATTTTGCGAGACTGAACAACGATTGTCCGACCATAAGACAAAACGCCGAGCCACATGATTAGAATCAACCTAGTAATAAATAATTTCCATATATTAAAATTATTAGAGTTAGACTAAGATAAGTCTGCAACGATTTTGATAGCACACGCAGTACAAGTGTTATTTTAAACGTCAAACTGCTATGAAATTATGACGTATAAATAACACTTGCACTGCGTATCCTATCAAAATCATTGCAGACTTTTCGTGGTCTAATTGTATTCATTTACCAGTCAAGCTAACATGTAGATAAAGGGTCAACCAAAAAACCTACCAAAAACGCGAGCGAAGCGAGCGCGAAATTTTTATTAACAATATCGCAAATTGTGAAAGCCTCTTAAAGGGCCAGGCCGGGTACCGATCTTCACCTGGGCCTAAAAGTCCGAAGTGAGGCGAGCTTTCATGCCGCGAAGTCAAAGCCGTGCTTCAGGCTTCAGGATAAGTACATAGTTGAGCAAAGACACGAACCAAATTCCATTGTATTAAAAAGCGAGACTGCAGGCCCAGCTAGGCGCAGCGAGGCCAAAGCCTAAGCTGAAGTAGAGGAGATGAGGAACACAAACCAATGGTAAATTGAGGTAAAAAGTGAGGCTGAAGTGAAGATCGAGCTCAGCAATCTCCGCATTGCTTGACAAGCCCGAAGCGTCTTTTAGCGAAGTGAGCTTTCATGCGAGGCCAAGCTACTGAAATCAATATTGATATTTCTTAAAAAGCGACGCCGAAGGGTGAGCTGTAAGGAAGCAGCGCTCTGACATGAACCAATCGTCGAAAAAAGGTCACTTTTGTGACGCAGTTTTACATACATACATTTTGTATGGATCGTCACTAAACTGACACCCCAAATTCGTCTAAAAAACTGGAGACACTTTTTTTCTTTGTTTTCATCAATCTGATTCAATCTCGTGATTCTGAGTCGAAATAACCCAGAAGTTGGGTTGTTCAAAAAAAAGGATATGTTAACATTTTTTCAGAAAACCTTTCTAACAGGGGCCCGTTTATCAAAAGCTTGTAACTTGTAATACAAGCGGATGTCACTTTTTGACAGCTTTTGTTAGAAAGGGACTTCCACTTGTATTACAAGTTACAAGCATTTGAGAAACGGGCCCCAGGTACGCATATACGCCCCGTAAACTGTAACGTAATGCTTCAATTTTATTCCAGTTACATTAAATTCAACAATGGATCTAAAGAAAAACAATAACAAAAGCATACTCATTATTATTAAGCAACTATTGTTACTCGTGAATTTTGACCCTATGAAACATAATTTTATTTGGTGCGAGCTGAGCCGCCGGGGCCCCCTAGCCGAGGCGGGGCCCCTAGGCAGTTGCCTACTTTGACTTAGGGTTAATCCGGCCCTGCCCCCAGGGAGGGAAACTATTAAGGCTAATGCTAATTACATTAATAGTTTTGAAATTACGCAGTGGCGTAGCTAGAGTATATGGCGCCCGGGCAGGCACCAAATTTGCGCCCCCCCCACCAACGAAATGAACTAGAGTCGCACCAAGAAAAGTCTGCAGCGGATTTGATAGTCTACGCAGTGTAAGTGTTATTTATACGTCACAATTTCATAGAAGTTTGACGTTTAAAATGACACTTGAACTGCGAGGGCTATCAAAATCGCTGCAGACTATTCACGGTCTGACTCTACAAAAGGGTTAGGGTAACTTGTTGATCAATGAAACACTAAAAGTTCAAGCCTTTCTATCTCTGGTGTTTTTAAAGTTATGAGTGTGACATTTAGTATGAAGATAAAAAATTTCGTTGGCTATCATATGGCATTCTTGGTTTCTACTTATCTGTAACAGTTCCTGTGTTATAAGCCTTTTTTTGAAAAATGAGTTTTGTTTCATTGTGTACTTGTGCATGTTTTCAATGAAACACTCTAATTTTTACAGTGAAACAAATGTAATAATTATAGTCTACCATGAAACATCCCTAATAAACATTGAAACGGTGTAATAAATAAGTGACATTAATACATATATGCTTTCACTCAATTAATGAGAAAGGAAAGGAGAAAATAGTGGTAGGCTGAAATTAGTTATGTAAAAGGTTTCCGACATATGGAATCATTATAAGATTGCTGAAATATCTAAAAGCGAAAGACTTGTTTCATTGTACACACACCTGAGTTTCATTGTGAATCGAAAATCTGGTCGGCACGTACGGCATGCTGCGAAAAAGGCGCCTTTTATGCCCACGGAGCATGATTGCCAACTAGGTAGACGCGGGAGGGTTTTGAGCATCTCCATGCTTGATTTCATACACTTTCTTGCAACATAGTGTTTATAAACGACTGTTTCAATGTGAGACATGTGTCCTTAACCTTGCCATCAATGAAACATTCAACATATAAACCACCATATCTCAGCCATTCCTAAAGTTAAGTATCTTATATTTTGTCATATGATAGACAAATTATTACCAATTTTCATGGAATTTTAGTTTCACAAATTTTGCACATAGTCTTTAATTATTAAAAAAAAATATTGAGTTTGTTTCATTGTGTGCTGGTACTGGTGTTCAGTGAACATAATGTTTCATTGTATACTACATAAAAATGTTTCATTGTGAGACTAGGGGTGTTTTTTTAATCAATTAATAAAAACTGCACCAAAGAGTGAAAGAAATTTAAAAATATTTAGCTCCAAATAAACTTTACTACACATAGAACATAACAAAAACTTAAAAAACGCCAAACTCGAGTCTATATCTTGGTAAAAAATTGCGAAACTTAAATGAAAAAATTTACTTTTGTTGCACGAATTCACAATAATGCTCGTAGCAACGTGCTCCTTCTCCGAGGCGCGCTCGTGTTTTGGGGAGGTGCTGGGAGTCACTGAGCCTGTCCTTGCTTGACAGACGGCACTAGCTGGTAACACCTAGTTTCCGAGATATCGCAAAGTTACACTGTGTCCGATTGTTTCAATGTAGAACAACTGACCCTACTTTTTTACTTATAAAAGTTTACCTACTTTTAATTTAGACAAATACAGTGTATATGTGTTTTTTTAGTACATCGGTGGGTAACAAGTTTACGACCCACCTGATGGTAAGCGGTCACCGCATCATATGGACGTCTACACTCCAAGCGCTTTGCCGACCATTTTAAAACTTATGCACTTCTTTTTTGCAGATCTCTGTACTGTAGCCTCTCGAGAAAAGGGAACTTATTCAACTTATTGTGGAATGAGCTCCCTTTTTTCGACGAATTTCCTCCCGCCCGCTGTGAAAGGAATTCCTCTTAAACCGCACAGTGCGCGACCATTTAGGTTCTAGGGTGTGAGGATAAACACTCTGCCTACGGCGAGCGGTGCAGTGATGGCAAGCTGTCACCGTTGGCAACAAGGCAGCATGTCAAACAATTCTTCAGACAACAGCTCATTGTACTTACCTACGAGCGGTAGAGAACATTCTGTAATACAGTATACAGGGTGGCAAAAAATAACTGCATTCCCGTTGCCAGGGAGGTTTTAGGATTATAATGAGCAACTTTTACTATAGGACCAACCCCTAAGTGGCGAAAAAAAAATTTGGCTGGTTCATACATTTTGGTTGGTCCATTTTCTATGGGTAAACTTTTTTTTTGCCATTTCGGGGTTGGTGCCGTAGTAAAAGTTGCTCAGTATAATCCCAAAACCTCCCTGGCAACGGGAATGTAGTTACAGACAGACAGACAGACAGGAGACCCCTGACGAAAAAGACGCGCTAACACGGGACACAACTAGGGTTTGCACGACGGATCCGAAATGTATGGGAATATCCGCGGATCCGGATCCAGATCCGGATAATTTCATACATTTCGGATCCGGATTGCAAACCCTTGACACAACTCTGAAGCACTCGGCCCGCTCGCCTTATAAAACGAAAGCATAGCAACTCCCACCGAATATCCCGCTGCTTGATAGAAGTTTCTGGCATAGAGTATTCACATTGCGGGATGGTGGGCGGTAGGGCGCTACCGTCGTCTTTCAAGGTCGAGCTCGAGGCAAAAAGAGTACCTAAAAGATCGGCTTTCTCTTTTGAGCTGTGGGCCAGATTACCATCCGCATTTCATACTTCACAGTGGTGGTAAATACGACTGATAAAAATTTTCCTGCTGTGCCTTTGGCAAGGCGGAGAGGTAGTCTTTTGCCCATTTTGGCGCCACCCCATTGGACGGAGCCCGGGGCACGTGCCCCCTCCAGCCCCTCCCCTAGTTACGCCACTGAAATTACGTTTGAGTTAACATTAACATCAAAATTGATTACACAGAGCTAAAATAGTTACAGGTACATACATGTTAATTTTGTAGGTTGATAGCATTTAAGTATTTTAGAAGTGTTGATCAACAGAAAAGTACTTATTAATAATTTGGATCACAATATTTTATGAATTTACAAAATGTTTATTAGAGTAATTTTACATCGTGTGATTTACAAGAGTTTATTATCACTAACAACAATGGAGTTAAAATGTTGAGATTAATTGTGACGTTCCACGGGAAAAGGTACCTTATGAGGGTTTCTAGTTTCGGAGATATGAAATGTTTTGTAAAGAGGTGAAAAAATGCTCAATTTTTTTTTATTGTGTGATCTGAAACCTTAATGCGTAACGTTTGTTTACCTGTTTTTATTTTTGTTATAAGTTAGTTATAAGCCTAGTAATGTCGTCTCAGAGTTTAGTAGAAAAGGTACCTTATGGAAAAAAGATTGAAAATTCCCAAAAAAACTAGTCAATACGGGAAAAGAAGTTTGGTAGAGAACTGTATTAGCATTCTGCAAAACTAATTTGATAATTTCAGTTCTGGTTGGGGCGCCTCGCAAATATTATAACCGTACATAGACCGACATCACAAATCCAAGTAGCCTGCTATTATACCAAAGTTACTCTCGTCAAGTCTTTCTTAACTAGAATAATCTTCATTTGGTTTGGTCGCATGCAGTAAATCAGCCATTGGTTTGCTGAAAAATGCCAATACCCGACGCATTACCTTATGGAATATCTGAGGTCATTGAACCTCAATGCCGCTTATCTTCAATAGCAACCGAAATATATTATTGATAAGAAATAGACGATTTATACCATCTTAACCCCAAAATATTATTAGTTTATCCTAACTGTTCCATCATCATCATGCCTCATCATGTAACTTAATCACAAGGTACCTTTTCATTACATACAAATTATTGGTCTTTTTAAGATTATTATGACGAAGAACTAATTAAATTTGGGGCAGTTTAATGTAAATTAATATTTTCTATTCATAAAAGATAAACTGTAATATGATTGATATTTTGTAGTGATGTATTATTAGATTTATTTCCATAAGGTACCTTTTCGTAAATGTATGGAGCAAATACTGTTATTGTTATGTAAGTTTAAAGTGGCATAAGGGGTTAAATATAGTATTTAGTTGGGGTTTTAGGATTTATTTCATTTGAATGACAGAATTTCTTTCATATGTGCTCAGAAAAATTGATTGTGTGTCACATTAAAAGTAAAAATATTCAATTTTGTGATTTTATATGAAAAAGTCAGAAAATACATTTTCACCTCTAAATCGGTATTGTTTTTTGCTTAAACTGTCTGTCAGTGTCGTTTTCTAATAGATAAAATTTAAATCTTGAGAGCTCATTGCAATCAATCGTGAAAATGAAATAAAACTTTATTTTCAAGAGATTGGTTAGTATACACATAAATCAGTCGATATCAAAAGTTTCTATTTCCATTACAGAACAAGTCGCAATATTTTTTTAATCTCAGATATATAAGGTATTATTATTTGTACTCAACTATGTAACTTACTTCAGGAACATAGTTTTTTAGGCGGCTAAACTTAAAACTTCTCTATCGTAAAGTTGCTCATTTCACAACATTATTTTCAAAAAATCATATCTCTGTAACTACGCAACCTAGAAGGTTGATCTTTTGTGTTATCGATAGCTTATTTATTGTAGATTACTGGGGTATGCATAACTCCATACCCGCCATAAGGTACCTTTGACCGTGGGACGTCACAATTAGAGAAAATGACTATGTAAATTTAGGATACAGAAATGTGATACTGTAAAATGACAATGATAACATAAGAACATTAAAATAAGGAGCTATATATTCAGCCTAGAGAATATAGTAATATAGCACTTTACAGGAACATGTAGGCATAAATGGTAAAATTGTAGGCCGTGTAGGCCTTGTTACACGTTACACAGAAAAACAACACTTAGTGGGTACAAAGTAGGAAATGAGATAAAAAGTGCGGCGCTGGCACAGTGGCGGCACAGTTTTAATAAATTAACTTATCGGCTTTCCTTTTATAGATATGCACAATGTACTACTACTTCCAAAAGGACATAAACGAGAATTGCATCCTGATACTCGGAGATGCTGGAGGATACGTGCGAGTTCTGCAGTTCTCGCCAATCGAGCGTGGACCATTCCGGAATGAATCGGGGAAACCGTTGCAGACCGTGCGACATATTGATCTACAACGCAGGGTATGATTAAAAAATATAGGGCAATGGTTGTTTTATTAACAGATACATATCGAATTGGAGAATCATTATTGTATATAATTGCATGAATTGCATGAAATTAAATTAAAAGCGTAGTCTATAAGTTTCGGGTTATTCTTGTACATAGTCAATTTAGTTAGTATAAAAACAATATTTGTACGCCAGTCATGGCAAATTGCATGAAATTAAATTAAAAGCGTAGTCTATAAGTTTCGGGTTATTCTTGTACATAGTCAATTTAGTTAGTATAAAAACAATATTTGTACGCCAGTCATGGCAAAACAAGGATCGTACAAAAACAATGTAACACCTATATACACGATGATTTTTAATCGGTGATCAGGAAACAATTTTTTTTATTCACTTTATCGATGGCGATCACATTTAACTATGAAACCAACTGCGAAATCACGAAAAAATAATTAACTCTCTCATAGAAAATATCAACATCGGACCAGCCCTACTGTATGAAACAGGCAATTTTTTTTTGTGATTTCGAGGTTGGTTCCATAGTTAAATGTGATCGCCATCGATGACTGAATTAGAAAAATTGGTTCCTGATCACGGATTACATTTCTTGGTGTAGGTATATATATACGCTTGTTTGATGCAAATAAACATTCATTCATTCATTCATTCATTCATTCATAGCCAGGGGCGTATTTTGATATTTGACGCCCCGGGCGCCAATACGTTTCGCCGCCCCGGGCGCCAATACGTTTCGCCGCCCCAGAAGTCAAGGAAGAAAAACAAAATGCGATCCGCGGTTGGCGCCCCGGGCCATGGCCCGATGGCCCTAGGGTAAATATGCACCTGTACATAGGCATCGGTACTCTCGTAGGCACTCTTAACTCCGATAGTAAAAAGGCAATAATAATTCTATAAGATGGGTTCAGCTTCAGAATCATAATAATACAAGTACTTACTGAATATTGTTTCAAACTGACCGTTAGCGGGATATTGCGAAACCACACTACAGTTATACGGACTAAAGCCAATAAATCTTATGTTTGTTTGTTTCTACCAGCGCGTGCTACCAGAGTTACGCCTGATTGAAAAAGCTCGGGTCCATTCAGA
This sequence comes from Cydia splendana, assembly GCF_910591565.1. Lineage (NCBI taxonomy): Eukaryota > Metazoa > Arthropoda > Insecta > Lepidoptera > Tortricidae > Cydia > Cydia splendana. Next base: position 29,382,361 of record NC_085960.1, on the reverse strand, counting down.
TTGGGTTCGACAAGTTTCATACTACTCGCCGCTGCACTGTCTCGTGTCCTGCGCCACGTGCCCTGACGCACTGCTCATGTGTGACCTGCAGGGCTCCAAGACACACAACATGTTCCGTGTCGATAAGGTAAATCCGTAGAGGCTGATTGAAGCTTATAAAAATGTACACGCATTGATCTCAATATGCTGAATCGATTTTTCCATAAATTACCAAGCCTGTTACTTGCAACCTTTCACGACTTCAAAAGAGATCGCCTCGAAGATTATGGGCTCAAAGGCCTCAAAGCGTCTGCTTCGAAAATCTCGGCCCAAGTTTCCAGTACGAGTTTTAAAACACAATTTGGTTTTGCAAGTCAGGCTGACCCCATGCATGAAAGGATTTATTGATACGTAATCCAGGTGTCGCCGTCAGTGAAGACGACTGAAAGGAAGGACATAATCGTTCCTTAATTTTTAGGGTATCCTATGCTTCGCGTTTGATGAGGAAGCCCATGTACTAGTGACAGGCGGGCCAGACTGCACGGTGCGCGTGTGGAGCCCCTTCGTTCCTGCCGCACCTAACTTGGTTCTCCAGGGTCACCACGCGGGCATCGTTGCCCTCGTGCTACAGAACGGCGGGCAGACCATCTATTCGCTATCGAGAGACAGGGTTATCAAGGTCTGGGATGTTCAAGGGCAAAATTGTGTTCAGGTGAGATACCGCACCTATTACCTACGTACATTCTAAAGGGATGAAAAATGTCGCTATTGGTACTGGAACTAAGTATCTACTTTGGATTTGATTTCTTAAGAAGTTCTACAATATGATCAATTAATTATAACTTTTAGTACCAGTAACATAAAGATTTGAAGATAAACAATTTGACATGATGTCAATTTTGTCCGTTTTGTCCAACTCAACCTGGTCGTTAAACTCCCTTTGCTTACTGGGCGAGTCGAAATCTCTGGTGCACCAGTGTAACTGTGATTTCGAGAACACTAAGAAGTTTGAGTTATCATTATCATCGATCGCATAAATAATGGCTCGCCGAGTCTTTGACCCGCAGCCTGCGATCGATAAGCGCTTAGAATACATCTGCGTACACATTCACAGACATATATAGACGTGCCGGCTGAAATCGGCGAGCGTACCCCGATCTCAGCCGTCTACAATCCAGCTACGCGAGAGTTTATTCTGGCAGCCATCAAGATTGCAGTTCTGGTGTTGGATGAACAACTAAACACGAACCATACGGATGGCTTTACGCATACGAGAGCGATTGCGAAGGTGCTCTACAACCCGCTCTTTAAAGTGATAATCACTTGTGGGTTGGATAGCATCATCATGAACTGGAACCCGCTAACTGGTTAGAATTTGTATTTAGCTTTGGCTAGTAGGTATTATGAATCGTTTATTTCCATCTTTTACCGCGTGCAATGCAACCATTTATGCAATTCACCTTAGTAGATACAGTCAACCACCACCATGGAACATTGGTGTTTTAAATAAGATTACAAGAAATTGTTTGTCAAGTCTTTGAATGTAGATTCTACTTCATTGAATTTTATGCGTACCGACCTTATCGTCTATCGTGGCACACTTATAAATATATCATGTAAAGGGAAACGCAACGTGATGGTGAGGGATGCACATACCCGGCAACTGCATGGTGAGCAGATCCCTGTGGAGATCACTGCCGCTTGCTTCGACCCCGGTTACCAGCTGCTGTGTACCGGCGCTAGAGATGGTTCGCTTAAGGTTAGAGATTGTATTTTTACGTACAGAGACGTACTGTTCAACGAACCCGATGTAGGTACTTATGTCGCAGATATTGTAATATCATTATTTCCGAGCTGGAGGCTTAGCCAAGATGCCAATCGTTTGCGCCGTAATAGCGAAAGAAACGCTAGTATCGCTCTGTCACACTTATATGGAAGAGTGATAGAGAGACATTAACTTTTCGTTCGCTACGGCGCAAACGATTGGTAATTTAGCTAGGCCCTCTGTTCTGCAGTCTGTGCAGCATACACAAGACCTAAAAAATTAAGGAGATGTACCTTTTGGGATTTGGGATTTATTGTGATATTTGGGATGCGATTAGCGACAGCTTCTTTTTTCCTCCAAGTTCTTGATTTTGAAGAAGTTTGAGCTTCTTCTCCTAAACTATAGCAGCACCACGTATTTTTATTCTAAATATTACAGGTTTGGAATTTCAACACTGGATTGTGTCTGAGAACCTTGTCGATTGAGTACATGTGCGAAGTTACCGGCGTGTTCTGGGTTGAAGGACGGTAAGTAAAGCACTACTGCCATAAAATGTTCCATCTGGCGATTCCAATGGATGAAAAATGTTTTGCTTGCAGCATTATGGCAATGGGGTGGAATCGACACGTGACAGAGTTCGAGGACACTGGCACAGCCACAAAGGGCAAGTCATGGGAGACGCGGCACAGCGAGGATGTCCTGGCCGCGGCGGCGCGTATGCCATTATCACTTGCTACCAGCTCCTATAACTCCGAGATGATACTATGGAAGTTGGAGACTGGTCAGCCCTACAGGTGAGAGGAAGGGAAAGACATCAGCGTGGCCACGGGGATGGACCTGGTCGTGGTCAACCAACAGTAAATGAGAACAACAATTTTTAATTAGGAAAGCCGAATAGACGAAAGCTACCCACTAGACAACAAAACGCGGCCGTAGATTGTGAAGAGGATGTTCATTAGGTAATCTATTTTTTTATAATGAAGCAAGACACGCATCACGCATCGCACCACGCACGCCTCACCACGTAACGCATCGCATCACGCATCATGACGCATCTTGTCGTATATATCAGGCTGTCAAGGAGAAGGCAGAGGACCGCCAAACATGGAAATCGCTCCACCGGCAAGACAAAAGAGTCTAACTCTTAAATATATGATGTTGATGATGAAGCAAGACATGGACATAAATTTAGTTGACATATGTGAAACCGATTCCTGGTGCCTCGGTTGGCTATGTAGGTACCTAGTTAAACTTGAAAGGCGGACGCCCACTAAAATAAATGACATGCATGAGTCAACTGTTACCTTTGCATGCCGCTGTGGGTGTGAGGGAGGAATAAGTATTAGTAGCTTGTTATAATTATATTTGCCAGCTACGTTTTTTTTACAGAATGTTCTCATGTACGGAGCCCATGCTGCGCATCAAGATGCAATTCAACAAGCGCGACTTAAACCGCGGTGCTAGTCCAAGCGGCACGGGTGCAAAACGGCATTCATCGTCCGCGCACAGGCCCAGGTATACTTATAGGGATACCACTAGGTATACCAGGTATCCAGGTCAAGGTATATGGATGGGCTATGCTATGATATCATAATTATATGAGACATCCACCAGGTCATGGGCTTATTAATTGCCCTGAAAAAACTTCAAAAATCTTCACTGAATTGTTGATCCGTCTGAACAGCTTCTAGCGAACGTAAGTAAAATACAATCAGGAAATAGCAGGATCAATTCCCGTAGCATAACTTTTTAACTGTAGGTATTAGGTACGTACGAATTTTTAAACTTACTATATAGTACAGCGGCCCAAGGGCCTTATACACTGTTTGATGTGACTGGACAGTATCCTACCGACGAGTGGTATCGTTGTGTTCGGTAGAGTTTACTGAGTACGAAATAAGAACTCGTCACACACAAGATATGTATATTGTCATGTTATTTTCTCGAACTCCCCATCGGCATACAAACCTCCTCAAGGTTTTGCCCACGATGGGTCTTGTAATAATAATGTACTTTAATTAGCTTATTGTTCAATAAATTAAAAAAAAAAAAAAACTTTCTAAGACCGTGGAGGGGTTAACTGTGACGTCACAAAGATGGCGGTCCCGGGTTTCAAAGTTTAGATTGTTACTCGGCAAGTTATTATCAGATTTTTAAAAATGAGGTGTCATGTGAAAGCTGATGAAATGTAGAATAAAACATGCTATATAACTAAAAGTGTAATTTAATTAATTTTTTTTATTTGCAAAGATACGAAAACTTTACATTAGTCTTTTTTTCTCACCCAAAAAACACAATGAAAACGGCCACTTAGAAAAAAAATATGTCATATAAATAATTTAGGTAGGTGATTAAGCTACACGTTACTTCTTGAATTTTGTGAATCCGATAATAAACAAGTAAACTACGATGATTACACCGCGGGCGCGGCGCAGCGAACCGCGCGCGCTCGGTTACTTGGAGGCGCGGGCGCGACTGAGAATGCTGTATCAAAAACAAATTAACATTTTTAAACAAATCCTATATCAAATGAAAGATATTTAAATAACCAATAAAACGTGGTTGTAAACTGGAGCTTGTCATCTTATACATAAGTACATAGAAATAAACATATAATAAAAATCCATAGAAGTATTCACTTTACTTTTATATTTAAAAAATAACGATTATTAGTGAGAGTTAACGAAAATAATGAACCAAATTCATGTTATTAAGCGTAAGTATCCTGGCAAGCGATATCTCTATAACTCAGAAAAATAAAATAAAATAAATAAACCGTTTTTCACGGAAACAGCATTTACATAATAGGTACAAACTCCGCCAAACTGTATAACAGTTTGTTGGCAGAAATAGGCTCCTCTCTTAACATACTGTTTTAGGCTATTTTACTTATTTACGTATTTAAACTATTTTAGATACTAGTATAAGTTACAAATATAAGTTCAATATAACATGACATTCTTTAACTTAAGTTTATCCTAGCTTCATATTGTTTCAACATGAGCTTTTTTTTTAACTTAGACTTAAATACATTTTTGCTGGTGGCTTTGGTGCTTTTCCTAATATTTAAGGGGTAAGTATGTTGTTATAGATTTTAGGAACGAAAAAATGAAATGTTGTAGATGTGCCCGTCAGTATTCTCAGACTGCTCTTACCTAGTTTCAAAAGATACCTGGTTCTCCTGTGATCTATACCTTTAGTCATCATCTTCGACTGTTCTTCCATCTCCATCCATTTACCTTTTCTATGACTCCTTTCATAACATCCGCTGACATAGGCAGAGCCGGTTCCGGACCCATATATTCCGCCTCCGCCTCCATCCTCGCCAACAAACTGTAATCGCAGTTTGGCGAGGAATATAATTTGTGACAAAATTGTTGTACTTCCTTATAAATAAATTAAAAAAAAAATCCGCGCCAGCTCGTGCGCCGTTTCATTTCCCATCACTCCCTAGTGTCCTCGGTACCCATGCCACCGTGACACTTCTTTATTTGCCTATCGAGTTAAGCTCCTCTCGACATTCTCTTACGAGAGAGGTGTCCGATACTTTCTTTAGTGACTTTAGTGCTGCCTGGCTATCTGTATATATTACAATAGCGCCTTCTTGCTGCACACTCTCTTTAACCTTATACGTGCACAGCGGGCTATTGCACATACCTCTGCTTGGAAAACGCATATCTGCACAGTGATATTGATACTTGCTTTCCCGGTTTAAGGATCACTATGCTAGTTTCGTTGAGCTTCTTCTTGAGCCATTCGTAAAGCAGATGGTCGTCGGGTGTCTGACTTCCACCTTCCATTTGTCTCTCTCCTACATTGTACCCTGTATTTCTTATCAAATATCTCCTGCCTTTTTATTAGGTCGGTATTGGCCATCAACATCTCAAATTTTGATAGTGCCTCTCTTTGTATCAGCGCGTGTCTCTTGTCCACGTAGCTTCTTCTCCATTCCTTACATGTTTTTTTATGATATAGGAGGCAAACGGGCACACGGATCACCTGATGGTAAGCGATTACCGCCGCCCATGGACACCCGCAACACCAGAGGGCTTTCATTCTATATCACTGTTCAGTAGCTCTTCTCCACCCCATTCCAAGCTTCAAACCTAGCATTACCTCCAATCGCATGTGCTGGAGTCGTTCTCATATCCCCATATAGCACCCTGGGTAGTACATATCACCGCCTTGTAGATCCAGCGGATTTCTACTTCTCTCGTGTCGAGGTTCCTCTCAAACTCTAAAATGCCCAGAAAGCAGCGGTGCTGACAGCCCTGACCGTCGCGTCCCTCAGGTCAGATTCCGAGCATTGACATAGTGCCCTTTTGCATTGACATAGTGTACTTATGGCTTTTGCCGTCTGCTCCTTGATGTGAGTTTTGTATCTGATCTGAGCGTACTGTCTAGAATAACTTCTAGATATTTCAGCTCATTCACCATTTCTAGTTCTATACCTTTTATCTTTCTGGGTTTCATCTCTTTTATTCTTCTATTAGTGAATAACACTAGCTTTGTTTTCGAAGGATCTCTATACACGTATCATTTTATCTCTTACGACTCTAAAAACCGTCCCTCTCACTATTAACATTCCGTAGTCAGAGTAAGCCTACATGTACATCAGTGGCGGCGCGTCAAACATATCCATAGGCAAGCCGGGGCTAATTTGGCTTTCATATTTCCTTTGCAACTCTGCTCATACGTCCAAAAACAGGCAAGCCGGTGGGAATCGGCTTTTATGGACGCGCCGCCACTGATGTACATACCCCCCCTGTTGAACTCTTTCACCATTGAGTCTAGCAGTAGGCACCACATCAGGGGGGACAGACACCCCCCTTGTGGGAACCATCTTCTTGGACTAATTGTTTAATCTCTAATCTCAGATTATTATTTTTTTTTTTATTTATTACTATTATTAATACAAGAAATAACCTTACGATCTAATTCAGTTCCCTGCAAAACTGTTTACACAGTTTGTCTGCAGGTGCGAGTCTCTTATGTAATTACTTACATACGTAATCAATGTAAAATATTATAAAAACTAACATCATACACTTAACTAATATAATCAGATATACCTTACTTTACTTGGGTGACATTTGCAGGCACAGGCATACAATTGTCACCCAAGCATTTTTAATAGGTGCTGCTTGATTGCTGTTTTAAATTTAGTTTTATTGGGCTCGAGCCTGATATTTTCTGGAAGACTGTTTAAAAGATATGGCAACCTTTTTTTTAGAGTTCGGTCTCCGTAATAATTGGTGACGCGGGGTATTTCATATTTTCGCACAGCCGCTGATCTTGTATTATGTTTATGTTCTACTCGTGTCGAGATATGCTCCTTATTGCTGTGGTTGTTAATTGCTAAGAGGTATTTGTGTTTTAAGCTGACCGGGAGTATTTTACAAATTTTAAATAGTTTATTATAATTACCTTTACAACTGTTTCTAGTTTTTTTATTGACGAGTAACTTTAAGAATCTAATTTGTAGCACTTCTACTTTATCTATATACGATACGATGGGAGGCTACTTTCGACTTCGAGCCTTGACCATAATGTATTCAAATATATCTTGTGATAATAAATCTAGTAACTTTTTACGTCAAAACGCCGTAAACTGTTTTTAGTCACATTTATTAGATTACCTTTTCATGCTTGGCATATAAATCATATAATACAATGAGTCCAATCGACACTGAAGTGACTACTTTTTGGATTTTTATTGTTTGCTTATTTCTATATACTTATTATTAGATGTCAAGCACCAGATAACCACGTTTTATTGGTTATTGAAACATCTTTCATTTGATATATCACTCGTTTAAAAATGTTAGGTAGTTTTTGATATACAGTACAGCATTCTCAGTCGCGCCCGCACCTCCAAGTAACCGAGCGCGCGCGGTTCGCTGCGCCGCGCTCGCGGTATAATCATCGTAGTTTACTTATTTATTATCGGATTCACATAATTCAAGAAGTAACGTGTAGCTTAATCATCTACCTGAATTATTTATACAACATTTTTTTTATCTAAGTGGCCGTTTTCATTGTGTTTTTTGATTGAGAAAAAAAGACAGATGTTAAGTTTTCGGATTTTTGTAAATAAAAAAAAAAAATTAAATTACACTTTTAGTTATATAGTATGTTTTATTGTACATTTCATCAGCTTTCATAGGACACCTCATTTTTAAAAATCTGATAATAACTTGCCGAGTAATTATCTAAACTTTGAAACCCGGGACCGCCATCTTTGTGACGTCACAGTTAACCCCTCCACGGTCTTAGAAAGTGACGAGTTCTTATTTCGTACTCAGTAAACTCTACCGAACACAACGATACCACTCGTCGGTAGGATACTGTCCATTCACATCAAACCGTGTATAAGGCCCTTGGGCCGCTGTACTAATATTTATAACCTGTAACTATAGATAAAGACACCTAAGTATAGTTATTTGTACAACAAGAGATCAAAGTTAGATATTTCTTCGAGTGCTTATTTTGAGTCCCGTGCAAGCGAAAGATTCTATAATAGATTCACGAGCGTAGCGAGTGAATCTAATTTAGAATCTTGAGCGTAGTAAGGGACTCAAAAGCGCACGAGAAGTAAATAACTTTGATCTCGTGTAGTACACAAAATTTTTCACCTGAGCAGTGAGAACATACCTATTCCTATTAGACAACTTGAAAAATTTAATCCTTCTTCATCACTTAATACCTGCACTCATGTTTCCTAAACATATACAAACAATTAAGTTTAATTACCGCAATCGAACACAAAAACAAAACGTAATAATAAATTTCAGTAAAGCGCAAACCTGTAGTATTAAGCACCGAGGACCGCAAGGCGGTATGGAAGGATAAGCAGCTACACGGGCGGTTCTACAAGGCCCTCATGGGACCCGATGTAGACCTACCCGCGTCGGTGAACTGGCTACGATTCGGGGACCTCTTCGGAGAAACCGAGGGTTTTGCCTGTGCAATTGCGGACGAAGTTATCATAATGAATAACTACCGGAGATATATCCTGAAGGACGGTACGGTCGACATTTGTCGGGCATGCCGCCGTCCCGGAGAGTCACTCAGGCATATTATCTCCGGTTGTTCTCATCTTGCTAACGGCGAGTACTTGCACAGACATAATCTCGTAGCCAGAATTATTCACCAGCAGCTTGCCCTCCTATACGGCCTTGTGGACCGCGAAGTGCCGTACTACAAGTACTCACCTGCGCCAGTTCTCGAAAATGGTCGTGCCACGCTCTATTGGGATCGATCTATCATCACTGACAGGACTATTGTAGCCAATAAGCCTGACATCGTGCTGATAGATCGATCGCAGCGCCGGACCGTGCTCGTCGACGTCACCATCCCCCATGATGAGAATCTCGTGAAGGCCGAGAAGGACAAGTCCAGCAAGTACCTAGACTTAGCTCACGAGATAACCGCCATGTGGGATGTTGACTCGACGATCATTGTTCCTATAGTCGTGTCAGCGAACGGTCTCATAGCGAAGAGTCTCGACCAACACCTAGAGAGACTCTCGCTGGGTGGTTGGATCAAGGGTCAGATGCAGAAGGCGGTAATTTTGGACACGGCCCGTATAGTACGTCGATTCCTCACTCTGCGGCCCTGACCACCGGCAGCTTGGGCCCTGCCCCGCTGCCGGCGGCACCCTAGCTTAGGTTTTTTATAATGTGTTTATATGTATTTTTATGGTTTTTTATGTGCTTTTGTATTTTACTTTTATATTCATGTTATAAACAACCTAACTTAAGAAGAAAAATAAATAGAGAGAATAATTTCAGTAAAATAATATGGAAATAACGAACATCAACTGACACTTCAATCGACAACTTTAAAAAAAAAAATTATAAGATACGGTCCGAGTTGCGGATAGGTACTATTTGTCAACTATGGTAGAAATTCTTAAAAGTAAAATAATTAATTTTGCGTAATAATCTGTGTATTTTTTGAGTTCATTATTTTAATTGTACAATAAAATACCTAAAATATAGTATTATATCAGTTTTTATCATATCTTAAACTTTATTTTTACTAATTAATTATTAAGAATTCATACTCGTACGTGGTTTGGAACAATGCGGTCTGAAGTTTTCGGGGGTCTATTATAAACCCTCAATATACCGTTGAATGTCGTTTTAACTTTTTTTTGTCTGTTTCTTTTTGCTAACAGTCTGAAAGGGACAGAGATAATAGAACCCAAGTATTTCGAACTTGTATTAGACCCCGAATGTTAAAATGACATTGGACTATAAAGGTCACTTGAATGTCATTTTGTCTCACTAAGTGAGCAAAATCGCATTTTGCTCACTGTTTTCAAGAAGCAAAGTACCCTTGTTCGAGCTGCTGAGGTGATAAAACTGTTTCTAGACTCTTTGCTCCAGACGGTGAGTAAACAAGTTGCGCGGTGGAATTCTAGTAGAAATTTACTAAATCCAGTTTAACATACCCGGCCTCACGCAATCAAACCCTACTACATGTATGTACCTACTTAATTCTCGCCAACTATCTGCGTTGAGCAGTAAACCTGTGGTCACGTGTTGTTTTGGTAATGCAGCAGTATGAGTGGACGCACCGTGGACACGGCAGCAGCGGTGCAGAAGGCGCGCGCACGCCGCGTGTCTACCGTATCGCTCCCGCAGCGGGCGCAAGCTATGCGCCATCTCGCCGTGCACGCCATGGTCTTCCTCGAGACCCGGCCTATGCACATGCGCGTTGGTTAGCAAAAAAATTCTACCTACTATCATGTCTCGCTAGTGTCCATCGCCATGTAAGTACGATGCTCGGTAGACCACTCCGGTAAACCGTAACGTTTAAGTATTCGCCGTCATCTTTAACTGTGGTTGTTGTAGTAAAACGGCGTTTTACCATCGTAGCATTAAATGCGCACGTAGATCTTTCGCGCGAGATACAGCTAGGGCTTCCAAATACCGGACTTCTTTCAATACCGGTATTAATACCGATACTGTCTTCATTAATACCGGGATCCCGGGACCCCGGTATTGACTATGAATCGCTTAAAATTTTTGAGTTTTATAAAAAAAGGCTCACTGTAACACCAGATATGTATGTCCTTAGCTTAGGATATTAAACAATAATCGCCATCTGCAATAATTATCATTTCACCCTCCAGGTTGGCAATCATTTTATCCGCCTTGTTAACTTCACCAGTCACATTTTTAGTTCAACCCAATAAACCAGCCAACTATATTCAAATTTGCCACCATTCGTTCTTATTCGTTTGCCATACAATTCCTTGCTCATTTATTTCTACTTTTTGATGTAATTTTAAACTAATTATATTAATATCATATCCTGAACATCAGAATTCATCACCAAATATTTATCTAACGCATATGCACAGATCTTGTTTCAATTAAATGATCTTCTTTAATTAAATAAATATATATATATATATTATAGGACAATTTTACACAGATCGACCTAGTCCCACGGTAAGCTCAATAAGGCTTGTGTTGTGGGTACTAGACGACGAAATGGGCAAGTAATCTTCTTTATACAGCCGAATTTAATCATTTTATTGGATTTTAAACGGTATAATCGGCACATTTTCCTTGTTTTTGAAAATACCGGGATCCCGGTATTGCATTAAAAAATACCGGTATTGAAAAATGTGTTTAAACAGACGGGATCCCGGTATTGGAAGCCCTAGATACAGCCCTCTAACATACCATAATGTAAATACATGTTTCTCAGCTGAATGAAGCCTCATAAAATTCTTCGCTACTTTTACAAAAACATACAATCTTTGTTTTTCCAGCATCACTGATGTTGTCCGTCGAAAACGGTATGGTGCAAGCGTGGTCAGACCACTCAGCCGGCGGTTTCCAGGGCTCTTTCCAAGCCGTGCACACAGCTGGTGACTACGTCTCTGCGTTGGCCACTGACGTGCAGAACAACTACCTCTTCACTGGCACTACTGTGGGATACATAAAGACTTGGCTTATGTCGAATTATCTTGTCAATATGGAGGTCAGTACAGTAATGATGGAGAAGAACAAAACTGCTATTGCCCAAAAGTTTATTCATCAGACAGTGTCTGGCTTTCTGGCTTACCTGCGAATGGCAAAAATACCTTGTACGGCACAGGGAAATACGGGGATGTTACTTACATTCTGAGTAGATCTGTAGGGCTACTTAATTCAAAGGATCTCTCGGTGATGCCCACAGAGCGGGCAGTGCCGAGGGGTAGGTGTAACGTCGCTAGAATTCTGGGGTCTATACCAACAGCAGGGTTTTTTAAATATATAGGTATTTGTTATCTATTTTCCTAGAAGTTTAGGTTGTTTGTATATTTTAACTGGTGCTTTGATTAATAAATAAAGAGTAGATAATGTCGCATGGAGCTATAAGGAACTTACGTCATGTGATTACGTCCCCAACTTGTCAACTAGAGGCATAGGCCATACCTTAGGCCATGCCACGCAGAGCAAGACTTGTATTAAGCTAGTAACGGTTAATTGATTCCCCCCAGGTACACGTCAACATGCCAGCTCTCCGCCTCGAGTTCCCGTTCCTGTGGCGTGACCGCATCGAGGGTCGCGCCAAGCGTTGTGTGCGCGATCAACCTCTGCCCTTGCTACTGAACAGCTACAGAGCCCACCCGCGTTGCATCACTACCCTCGCCTATATCGACGAGTACAAGCTATTGCTCAGGTAGGTACTACGCGCTCAACGAAGACCATATCATGATGTTATAGGTACAAGCTGTTGGTCAGGAACTACCGGTCCCGTCGAGGGTTGTTTCAAGTGATGAGTAGGTATAATCTGCTCACGTACTACAGTATTTAGTTCCTTTGTCGCGTATCTACATGGTCCCATGGTGATTGGTGCTGAACAACTATAGACTCTATAGAGGATAGCTGCATTGTATATTGGATCATCACATTCATCACACATCAACGACATGATTGATACCTACGAGTAGGTACATTAACGACAATAAACTGTTGCTCGGTGGTACCTGCCCCATGACTCCCATGAGGATCACGTTAAGCGCTGTAGTGACCAGCTGCTGCTTATTATATTCATTTGAATCGACGAGTACATATGTACTATCTACTATAATCCTAATATGACACTCTCAATCAACCGACCCATTTAAATCTAATCTTTTCACGCAGTGGCAGTTCAGACTACAGCGTTAGAGTCTGGCGTCTTTCCGGCGAGTACCTGCATACCCTGGGCTCCTTCAGGCCCTGGAACCTGGACGTGACGTCTGTGCCACCTGATGTCAAGAAAGTTGCCAGCTTTACCACTATGAAGGTGAGCTTTCTTGTCTACAATTGATAAAGCTGAACACTGACTCACGAATCTTTCAAAAAAGTCGCCGCATTAGAAAGGTTTAGTACATTTGAGGGCTGGTGTGAGTAATTTAAAGGATTCAGAAGAACAATAATATTTTTTTCATCAAATTCAATTTAATGGCGTTCTTATTAGTCCATCATTCATTTTAATTTCTGTAGGCTTTGCTCGTCCTCCCAAAAAACACCGGTGGTCTATCTCGCGGGTGAAATACTGTTGCGGCTTGCGGAGCACTCGTGCTAAGCCTAAAAAGTTTCAATCAGGGGCGTATTTACCCTAGGGCCATCCGGGCCATGGCCCGGGGCCCAACCTCCGGGGGCGGCATATGCCGCCCCTGGCGGATTTCATTTTTTTTTCTTCCTTGAGTTCTGGGGCGGCGAAACGTATTGGCCCGGGGCGCCAAATTTCAAAATACGCCCCTGGTTTGAATCACTTCAGTTTTAGTATTCAGCGAGTATACAGGGTGGAAAGGCACGACGATCCTTTCCGGAAATGAGAGATAGTTTAGCCTAAGCTCTATATTTTCTCCATAGAAACTATGTTAATATGGGCAACCGTTTCTAAATTATGACCTTTTAAACATCCACGCAAAAAACTACTTTGTTCTAACCCTAACAGGTGACAGGGTCAATGAACTTACTTGTAAACAATCAGTATTCGACAGGAAATTATGCTAATTTGTTGCCATCTAACCATTTTTAGGTCTGCTTACAGCACGGTAAGAATCATTGCAGGATTTTCGCTTTCTTAGTGGTTCCACTTGTTCAATACTTGAATGAAATAGTTATGTTATTCCTTAATATTAATAATACTAACCACAACATTGTTTACAACGACAGTTCAAATGGTGACATTGACAACCACTCAAAAGTACGCAATCGTCTTATAAATATCTCTAGTTTCCTTGACTGATAAAAAGGTTTTAGTTTCTTAACACGTTTCACAAAATTATTTTCGAATAATTGGAAACTATCTAAAATAATTAAAAATAACAAGTAGGTTGTGTTAGTTGCACCAAATGAACTTGCAAAAATGAAATACTAAGAATAAATCAAGAATAAATACTTCTTCAATACCAAACTAACAAACCTTCTTGCGTGGTAGGAAATAGACAAGACGTCTGATGTTTGAAATTAAATTTTCATTGAACTATACTTATTGAATGTCATATTCTTCAAATAAAAATGTTAGATGCTCGTGGCTATTTAAATTTGTGGGGCTGTGTAAAAGATATGGTGTACCAAACCAAACGGAATGTGAAACTGCGGACGAAATGAGACAAAGGCTAATTGGTGCTTTCTGCGGAGGATAAATGACGAAGAGCATACACTATATCGCATGTGCATCGACATACTCGGGTACGGGCTGCGGCGGCGTTGTAATACACGGAGGTACATTTGAACACCGTATGTGAAAAGAAGATAGTATTAAATATTGGAAAAAAGTAATTATCTAAGAAAGTAATAAAATTGTTTGTAATATTTTTGCATGCATTTGATTTATTTGACATTTATGCGTCATTCATACATCATTGCGATACTGTCAACGATCGGAAAAAAGTGTAAAGTCCCGAGCTTTCCCGACGGAGATCCTTAATCTAGCCGTCATGTGCACATGCTATAGGGTTATCACCACAGTTAAAAAGTAGTATTTTTGCAATTTTTATTTTTTACTCAATTAACGATTCTTACCATTACCAATAGTCTCTGTATCACTTAAACGACCTAATACTTCCGGGAAGGATCGTCGTGCCTTTCCACCCTGTATATATTGCCTAATATTTTGCTTCGTTTTAGAACTGGCACCTATTTGAAATAAGAATCCCATCAGCCTTAACATTATGTTATGCAGGTCTTCCGCGGAGGATACGTGTCGCGCTACGTGCCCGGCCAGATCGAGGTCGACAAGCTGCGCGACATCACTGAGCGCGAGCTGCGCACGGGCACGTTCGGCGCGCCGTGCGCAGAGCCGCTACTCGGGCACCACTTCAAGCTGCCGCGCCGGCCGGAGGCGCAGGCGCGGATTGTGCTCGATGATTCTCTGCCGACGGTTAGTAATAAAACCGAGGACCCAGAGCAGGGCTTATTGCCTCTTCCGTGTCATGTCACGCCGGGTAAATTGCGAGAGATAGGTGCCGCTTGTAGCACTTTCAGATGCTATGCAGCTTGACACGAGGACTCTGTTAATGGTCAGTTACATTCACAGGTTACATTGATGTTTCTATCCTTCATATACTTAGTGCCGTGTACCCTCTATAGGTACTAACAATAAGTGACCGGATTCTTCTGAGGCGACCAAAGGATAAAACGACGCTTCGTATCGTCGCGCTCGCTGAATCACAGATTCAGCCCGACAAGTTCTAATTTAACCGAAAACCACTTGTTATTTTCCAGATCCCGCTATACGCGCACCTGCGCATGGCATCCACTAACCCGATACGTCGGCCGCCCACGCCGGAGCTGGTGCGCGCCACGCGCCTGCGCCGCGCTGCGGCCGCCAACATGAAGAAGGCGCATTTCGGCTCCACTTCTATGGAGGGCGGACTTCTGCGGATGAGCTCGGAAAAGCGCCAAGAAATATGAGATGGGTTTAGATCATTGCGCAGGACACATTTAGTTACTAAGAGCGACAGGGAAATAAAATATAAGTAATTTTGCTTTGTCCCTGTCAGCAAAGTGTCCGCCCACCGGGAGTCCGGGATAGAGGTAATATGCTTCTTCTTTCTTCGCTGTAATAAACTTTGAGACTTCACCGATTCCCTTGACAGCAGCTTTTGAGCTATGTTCAAGAGAATCAGTCCACAAAGATGCAAAATGAGCTTGACGCCATTAAGTCAATATTTCACATCTCAACAAAATGACATCAGCTTGAGCCTTGGACTTTTTAAATATCAGTTAGAGTTAAACCAAGCTAAGTTGACAGCGATTTTGATAGTCAAACGTCTAGGAAATTATGACGTTGAAATAACACTGCACGTCTGATCGAGCTATAAAAATCGGTGCAGTGTTGTCACTTGTCTTGGTCTTACTCTAACACTATTGCTTTAATATTGTTTTAGATTGATATGTTGTGATTCTATTAATATATGTTATTTATAGATTAATCATGTGATTCTTATCAGTATATTTTTTATTATAATTAAGACCTGCCATTTGTTTTATTAACATCTGAATCCCTACCAGGCCGCGTAGCCAACATGCCAATCGCTTACGCTCCGTAGCGATCGAATCGCAACAAATTATCACTGTCGCACTAATATGAAAGAGTGATAGAGAGATTTCGTTGTCGTAGCGATAGCGATTGTCACCTTGTCTAGGCCGGTTTACAACCCAAGTAGTCAGTCAACAAGGCGAACTTACAGCCTGGCAAAAAAGAGTAGAAATTAAAAAGTGGCAACACTGTAGTGTCGTCCCGTTCTCTTGTATATATTGATTTGAAAGGGACGACACTACAGTGTTGCCACTTTTTAATTTCTACTCTTTATTGCCAGGCTGTAGCTCCACCGTCACGAATGCGCCCCTGCGGCTCCGCGAAAAGATCCGGCCCGTCCTTGTCTTCTGGACAGTCGTGCGCTAAGGCTAGGGGCGTAGGGCGCAGGTAGCAAGCGGTTTAGGGAACGTGCAGGAACTGTAGGGGGCAGTACAGGAGCCCCGTTTATTGGCGCGAAGCTTCCAATGTAGCCCACAAGATGGCAAAACCTACAACGCACAAGAAAACGTACGTGTAATGTACAGAGCAGTACTTACCTACTTGCTTTAGCGTGAAGTGAGTACCTAATGTACTTACAGTTTGTTTCCGATTCAGGCTGGCAGACTCTCCAACACCCACTAGGGGTATTGCCATCGCGTTCCATTGTTTTAGCTAATATCCAATATATTTATTCTACGACTATTCTCTTTCCGCACAGACTCCACAACTCTCGACAAATTTCTTGATAACTAAGTTCTAATCTAAAATGCGTCTACAGTACCTGCTTTTATTTATTTCTCATTAAATACACTTCGTTATAACCATGATGATAAAAAATAGAGCCAAGTTCAAAATTGCTGGTGCCTTGGAGTATGGGACGGCCACTTGTCTGGGACGCTACGTGCGTAGATACCCTGGCGCCGTCCCATATTCCAAGCACCAAAGTTGGCGCTGGTGCGGCCGCATCCTCGGCCGAAAGCCTCAAACGCCGCAAATATGTCACACTAGGTAGTAGCTACATATTTGCGGCGTTTGGAGTGGAAACCCTGGGGCCGTGGGGACCTAGCGCGCGTCGCCTCTATGAGGAGCTGTCAAAGCGCCTCATAGAGGCCTCCGGTGACCAGAGGGCTGGCCAATATTTTGCCCAAAGGATCAGCATTGCTATCCAGCGGGGCAATGCGGCCAGCCTTCTGGGCACCCTACCTACAGACCACGATTTAGGGCAAATTTTTTATTTATAAGTTTTCGTAGTGTTTTTATTTTGTTGTAAAAGTCCTGAAATAAAACCCCACTAAATAAAAAAAAAAAGTTCAAGATTAGTAAAAATTAATTCGACTTAATATTAGGGAAAAAAGTTTTTCTAAGTAATGTTACTATGAATACACAAAAATGTACTACGTTAAAGCTACAAAATTAATAAGTGATAATGACGTAGCGTAGCTGCCTCAACGTAGGGTTGATAGGTCAACGAACGCCAAGGGCAGGGTGGCTTTCCGGCATTCAGTGATTCTGGTAATTAACTTAGTGATTTCCCTTAAATTGAATTAATATACCGTTATTATTACACGACTGCCCAAAAAAAAAAGAGTGTAAGGTTTACTCGGGTAATTCCGAATGTCGAAAACTGAATGTCGAATGTTGAAAAAGAGACTTTTATTATGATGGAATTAAAGGTGATTTTCATCTGAATTTCGGAATTATCCGACATTCGGTAATACCCGAATACACCTTATGGTTATTAACGAGTTTTGACGGAGGTGCACATTGCACAAATAGACTTTGGGATCTTTGCAGTTTACCTAACTAGTGTTTTGCCCTGAATATCAGCTATTTCATTTATTTATTGTAACATTATAAATTAAGAAGATATGATTATATTGATTATTCTTATATTAAGTCATCGAAAAATATTTTTTCATAATTCAGTCCAAGATCTAACCAACAGATACAAAACATAAGACTAAGAGCCGAACAAAAGGGCAATTCATAATTCGGACGCTCACACACAGTACGCAAAAAATCATATCGATTTCCTTGTCCCTTGTTATGATGCAGTTAATTGCAGTTCCTATATAAGTTGGCGTGCGCTGGAACTAATATTGCCAAGGCAACGTGAGGGGAACGCCACTGCGACTGCGCCGGCGGAACTCGGGGGTGCAATGAACTCTAGGGGTGACATCGTTTCACCCTCCTAGCAAATCTGGTGGCTTAAAACTGGGTGTTCCAATTTTGTTTAAACAGAGCCCTCGCCTGCTACTGATTCGTTTCAACGCGAGGGTTATTGTTCACTCACCTAGATTTAAAACAAGTTGGGAGCTTTTTAAATCCTTAATGCTAAATAAAATCAATACTGGATATTATTTGCCATGGTATACATGCTTCTTACGATTTTATACCAAAGTTGGTGGGTAAAATAAAACATTTTTATATTATTGCTAATGTCAATATTTTAATGTCTATATATTACCTACATCAGATTACATTCGTTGACATTATTCCAAAATTAAATGTAAGCAAGTCCACATGTTTGTATTTCCTCATACATTTATCGGCGATTTGTACTTTGTCTTAAATAACTCTAGAACTACATCCTAGGCCAAAACCTTACGATACCCAAACCTGCCCGAGGTAGGGCCGCCGAGACTGCCGCGTCCGACGCACCGCAGTCTCGGCAGCTCTCAGAACAAAAATAATAATAAACAAAATTGTTAAAGTGGTTAAATATACATAAGACGCCTAAAAAAACGAAATGTTAGTTGTTAAATTAAATTAATCTAAACACAAACAAAAAACTAAAACACAAAATATGAATGGAGAACAAAATTATAAATGGGTCAGGTGTAATGGCAGCGGTATGAATTTAGTGAAGTTATGATTGGAGGATTCCGTACCAGTTACGTAGGAGTAGCAAAAGCTCAGTTCGAGAGTCATTTACTGGTAAAGTTGAAAGGCCAGCCAAGGGCCTAGCCGAAGCCAACGCCAAAGGCTTAGATGGTCATAAACTTGGTAAGAACGCGAAATTTGTCCCCAAACTTCTTGATAAAGCATGGGACAACCCAAAAGTCATTTCATTACTATTGTAGTTGAAAACTGTAAAGCGAAATTCGTATAGCCGCGATGATTATGGCGACGCGAATTAAGCTCAAGAGTCTTTAAGGTACGGAACCCTATTATTATGAGCAATATTCTTATAATAATCCGTTTGCTCCTTCATCCAAGCCAGGGACGACACAATATACATTAAATTACAATTAAGTAATAAATGAATGCCCTAACTATTAAAACGCGTGACAATTTTAAATTATCCAGCTGCCCAGTCGAGAACAAAATTGTTTAGTGTTATCGTAACGTTATCTTAACTAAGTAGCCTATTTCAGTGCCAGCCAGAAAAGGCAACTTATTTTGTTTTCGACAGTACTACTTGGACAACTTTAAACAATTAAAAACTATGAAATCAACGTGTGAAACATTGAATATTTTACCACTGCAAAGAAATGAAGAGGTACATTTTAACCTGACTAGTTCCAAACACATTTGCATTTCGCTGTGTTATATGCATTTACGGATCAGCCTGCTGGCTTCCACGAGGACCAAAGACGGCACCGGGAATGGCGGGAATCCGTTCGCGCGTCGGTGGTCCGGCGCAGAAGTTGCCGAGCTTGGCCCGTGTACAAACTTACGTTAACCAAACACCACACCAACATAATTTGAACTCAAAATCCTAAGCAACTACATTTAAGTTTAAATTAGAGAACACAGTTTTATTTAAACACTAAATATAATAATTTATGTTGCGCAAAATATTAGCTGACTAGTTCCGTGTAGTTAAGTACTTTAAATAAATAATTATATACCTTAATGAAACATTTATACTTACGTGAATAAGAAATTAAAGAAAATACTTATTCCAAATGCATTCATTATCCTTTCTAGACGATTTATTTAAGAAATTCTCACCTCTTTAGTTCTTCCTTTTACGTACCTGATATGCATTTATGTTATCTATGAGTAATTAACTATGAAGTTACGGAATCTACTAGACACGAATGGGAACGACACAAATCTTGCGGTAGGTAGGTACATCTTTACTCAGTTTACAGAAAACTTACTTACACTAAGTAATATTCAATACATTAATATTATAACATCAAATGAAATCTATTACATGTCTATTATGATTACGATAATAAATTATGTTTATAATGAAATATAAAATTACTTAATTAAATGTAATAATAAATAGTATGTATTAATGATTATTTAATTAAATGAATTAGAGAGACAATATCATATATTTCATGTTAATGCCTGAATTTTGTGCGAGTTTAAAGGGGTAGCAAATGGGTACATCCTTGGAGTATTGCTTAAATATTCACTAAACCTAATATGTAGGTCTCGGCAGGAGCTGGCGCCCTGCCGTCCCATCTGCCCCTTCCAACTGCAGCTTGAGCCAGGCATTGCCTCTAGCGTATCAGAGAAGAGTTTGTCGTTATTTCAAACAGACATTCACTACAAATATGTGCGCACAAGTCTGATACATATATTAGACACATACAAAATTTAGTTCAATAAAATGTTGATCAATAATTACACAGTTATGTCATGGTCCTTCAACTTCATAATTTCGATTGAGATTACTTTTTAAGGTAGTCAATAATAACCCAAATCAAATCTTAAATAATATCTATCCACAAAACACCTAAATGGAATTTTATCAAGAATTATACATATGAATATACTGTAAGAGGGTATAATAAATATATGATTGAATAATAATATCAGTAACACTATTTTTCATTGATTTTGTGCATTTGAGTCTAGCTCAAAATCAAACAATCAACCATCATCATAATAATAAATAACTTTGCATCCTTGTCAATGAGATGAGGGTTCTTATTTGTAAAACTTTCGGAAACATGTACATATTTAATGGAAGAAGTAGAATGCTATTATACACTTTATTACTGTGAATTCACTTACTTCAAAGACGTGTACATTACTTTATCAGTCATAGTTGTATGTAATTATTAATAAACTTTGACATCTTTGGTAGTCCACAAAATAAACTGTGCTAAAGATTATTACAGTATTATTTTTATTGCAGTTAATTGAGTTTTTATAGACATTTGTATGTAAGTAAATATAATTGCACCTGGCATTTTCATATATATAAATAATAAACTTTAATTTACTTTTACTTATAGTAAAAAGTTTCATATTGCACTGTCAATCCGTAAAATATTATTGCAAGAATTGAGAAAATTCTGCTAGCATAATTGGTTCCAGTATCATGTAAATAATATCACCAGAACTTGTCTAATGTAATACACTCAAGTTTATAAACCATCTAGTGCATGCACATGTTTAGCCCGGTTAGCAACTTGGCTTACCACTGATCTGTGCATGTTTCACCATAACTAATGTATATGCAAATTGGGCTTAGAGCAGATGTAAAAAATCCGTTATTACAGTTTAAGTAGGTAACATTCATATCTATGAATATGATTTTATCAGAGTCACCAATTTGCACTCGGCACAAAATTCTACTTAAGGGCCAAATAAGTGACCTTTGAATGTAAGTATTGCTTGGTAACATGAGGCTCAAAAATTTCTATTTCTATTGGTGTTCCATCCTTGTTGGGCAAAGAAGGCAAGTACTTGATTGGGGACTTATCTTAAGTTTACCCATGAAGTTTATACACATACAGGATTACAAAATTTCCTGATCATTCCAGCAGACTCTACATACCACTTGGACATCATAATGACAGTGTTACATCTAGCACTGCCTAGCTTAACATTAAAAAGTTTAAATATGAATTTTAGTGATACATTTAACATTAAAATTGCTTGAGATAGAACCATATGTCTATATCAGTTGCCTGATTGAATCAAGAGTAATGACCAGTGACAGTTGTTCGTCAGCAGAAATAACTTCAATATAAAAAGGATATCTTATTAGGAAGATGAAATAAATATGGGATCAATAATACAGTCTCACTGTTTTATGGGATATGAAACTATAAGTACATATTAAAAAAGTGATGTTATGTATTAAACCTTCCATGAATGGGAGATTGTGAAGAATTCTACTTCTTACAGCAATAGACATTCCGTCAAAAACTTGTCTATTTTAAACAGTACTGTTAAGCCACAAGAAGCTAGTCCATTTCAGGGAAGGTTCATATTTTGTACTTGTTATTCACACTGACTTAAAAAAATTCTCATGTCACTCTTGTTACCTATGTCATACTAAAATTAATCAATCTTTTGTGATGTCCATGACAGTAATGATCAACATTTTTGTATTAGCTACAATTTATTGACTAGACTTTGCAGAGCTTAAGATTTACTCTTATTCGTTTTGAAGCTGACCTGGAGCACCTGGCCATTCAATGAGTAGCCATTGAGCGACTGGATGGCCACCACTGCCTCATCATAGTTGGTCATGGTCACAAATCCATAACCTTTGCACTTGTTGGTAGTGGGATCTCTTATAATTTTAACACTCTGGACTGCGCCGAACGGGCCAAAGAGCTGCCACAGGATGCTTTCCTCTGTGTCAGCCCCAATATTGTACACAAAAATGCACCAACCTGAGCCTCCTAGAGCATTACCTTGAATCAGGGGGTCGGCTAGGGGAGAAAATCTCTGCAAACCTTTGTTGATGGCCAGGAGAGCCTTGCCTGCAGGTCCAACGAAGCGGCGTGTGGACGTCGGTGCCAGATATGCGGCCAGTGGTGCGAGAGCTTTGTTCTGGTTGCTGGGATTGTTAGCACATTTGACAGTCATAGGCCCTGTCCCGCCGGGCGGCACGGTGCCGTTGAGCTCGCGGATGGCGGCTTCGGCCTCACAGCGCTGGTCGTAACGGATGAAGGCGACGCCGCGCGAGGGCCCCTGGATGGTCTCGCTGTCGCCGCCGCCCTGCAGCAGGTGGCCCACGTTCACGTTCTCGTGCAGGATGCGCGAGCTGATGATGGAGCCGTAAGGCCCGAACAGCTTTTCTAGCTCCTGCTGCGTCATGTGTTTGGGCAGACCGGACACATACAGGTTAGCGCCTTTGATAGCGTCGGAGCTTGGCCGCGCGTACGATACTTTGATGATCTTATTCTGTAATCTCAAGCCGTTCAGTGTGTTGACCGCTTTCTCTGCGTCCTCCGCCTTGTGGTAGTTGACGAAGGCGTATCCGAGACTTTGTCCGTTCAGGATGTGGTCGGGGAATACGGTCACTTTGTCTCTTATCAACTTGCAACTTTCTACTTCGCCGACACTCGAGAACAGTGACCTGATCTCCTCCTGTGTCATCGTCTGTGGCAAGTAGTTCACTATAAGGTTGGTCTTCGACTCATTATTGCTCGGCTGCACCTTGCTTCCATTTTGCGTGGGTTGATTCGCGTTAACGGTGTCAAGTGAATTTGCCATCATTTTTTACTAATTTATTTTTACAGATTTCCGGGGATACGGTCCAGTCGCTGGACTAAAAAGTTAATTAAATATGAACTAGATCATAGATTCTTCACTAGTTTTGTTAACACCACTTCGCGTTGGTTGAAAGCGTATGCAAGGAAAGAAAATCAATAAGATGCTGTCCACATTCGTACTTATCTTGCGTTCGGTGTTACGGCACCGACTCCGTTGAATCAAAATATAATCAGAAACACAAATTAACGTTAGTTTATTAGATCTTACGGAGAATACGAAAGCAAAGTGAAAAGGAAATCAACCAAAAATCTATGCGACGTGCGACCTATTCTCGTAAATTCATTTCTTTCACTTCACTTTCTTTTTAAAAGGTTGCCACATTAACATTTATCTTTCCACCATCCACCACATCAACAGTTTCGATCCGTGAGTTCACAATGCACTGAAAGAGGGAGCCACTGTCTACGAACAATTCTTATTAGCTTCCAACAAGTAACATTTTCTTTCGAAATTGTTGTTTTTTTTTAATAATATCTAATAATAGTATTGTGCAAACACTTACATTGTAAATTTGTTAGTCTAGCAAAAAACTTCGCTACTTTTTCCGATCTTCAGGTTAATTCACATAACACTTTGAGCTTTATAATTTGTTTTTGTGAGATTTTTTTATACCACTACATAAGAATCGTTATAAATGATAAAGATAACGAGTACACTTGTCTTATGAACGAGTTAAATAATTTACCATTTTCTGGGGAAATGAATTACCCCGAATTATAATTAATTTTGTCCGCTGGCAGCATTATCCATTGCCAACGTCATAGAAATAAATCAAGGTGACAACGTACAGAAGTAATTCGATAGCGTTTACAAAGATTGCTAAGTGAATAAAGCTTTTACACAAGAGGTATTTTCTATAAATAGTTTTTATTTTTTCCACCGAAAATACTACAGAACTTGGAACGTATTTGAAGCGCCATCTATAGTGAGCAATTGGCTATTTTAAATATGTTTGTAGCGCCTACTTAAATATGTTTGTAGCGCCTACAAGTGTAAAATAGTGTTCTACTCTATCAAAGCTTGTGCTCCGTTATATTTTGCAGGTCAACCAATGGGCAAGGAATTCTATAGAACTCTATTTTCACCTACTTTCCTATTAGTGTAAGCTGTACGCTATAAAAAACCGCAAATCGATGTACCTACAGTTTAGCCGTTTGGCACACGTATACTACAGGTAAAATAAAAATGTTTTGACCCGCAGTTCCTAAAAAATTTTTCCTTAGGAGGGGAGGGCGAGTCATTGTTTTATTTTTATGGAACCGAAAAAAATTGTTTCCAGAAACCTATCCTGTGGTATTATATGAAAGGGCTTTTTGAGCGGATTCTAAAAATATACCACATCATTACATTTCAGCCATTTTTTTTTAATTAAAACTAAAAGAATTTTCAAAACGTACTTACCAAGATTGGGCTCCTCCAGATACGATAAGGCTGATTTTTTGACATTGGAAATGTCTTTTCGTTCGCTCCAGTATACGGTCCGATTTCACGAAAAAGTGCGATCCCCTTATATCTCGGAAAGTTGTGAAGATATGATATTAAAAAAATAGGCTCAAAAGACGCATAATCACGAGAGCTGTAAGGTGCAAAAATAATTATTCGAGAAAGTCAAAAACAAAAAAAGTTATGGTCGAAATAGTGAAAATAAAATAAAAAATTTTCCGAATTTTTGATTTTGGTGCTCGATAATTTGAAAACGAAGAATGATATCAAAAATTTGAGAAAAACGGCTCTGGACAATTTAGTCAGCTACAATTTGAGCCTAAAACAAAGACGATCGGGTTAAGGGTTTGCCCTGTAGCCTAACCTTAAAATAGTCAAAAAGTCAGAACGACATTTTTCACAGGACATTTATGACTTCATGTTTCGCAGAGTTCGTTATCGGTGTTTGTTGTGAATTATCGGGATTATGACGGCAAAATAACACTTGCACTGCGTGGGCTTTCAAAATCGCTGCAGATTTTTCTTGGCCTAACTCTATCTATCCTGTTTGAGACGGGCGTAGATAACGCACTATTCGACAATCTATGCATTCTTGTGGTGGTGGAAATAGAAATAGAGGGAGAGGGAGAGGGAGAGGGAGAGGGAGAGGGAGAGGGAGAGGGAGAGGGAGAGGGAGAGGGAGAGGGAGAGGGAGAGGGAGAGGGAGAGGGAGAGGGAGAGGGAGAGGGAGAGGGAGAGGGAGAGGGAGAGGGAGAGGGAGAGGGAGAGGGAGAGGGAGAGGGAGAGGGAGAGGGAGAGGGAGAGGGAGAGGGAGAGGGAGAGGGAGAGGGAGAGGGAGAGGGAGAGGGAGAGGGAGAGGGAGAGGGAGAGGGAGAGGGAGAGGGAGAGGGAGAGGGAGAGGGAGAGGGAGAGGGAGAGGGAGAGGGAGAGGGAGAGGGAGAGGGAGAGGGAGAGGGAGAGGGAGAGGGAGAGGGAGAGGGAGAGGGAGAGGGAGAGGGAGAGGGAGAGGGAGAGGGAGAGGGAGAGGGAGAGGGAGAGGGAGAGGGAGAGGGAGAGGGAGAGGGAGAGGGAGAGGGAGAGGGAGAGGGAGAGGGAGAGGGAGAGGGAGAGGGAGAGGGAGAGGGAGAGGGAGAGGGAGAGGGAGAGGGAGAGGGAGAGGGAGAGGGAGAGGGAGAGGGAGAGGGAGAGGGAGAGGGAGAGGGAGAGGGAGAGGGAGAGGGAGAGGGAGAGGGAGAGGGAGAGGGAGAGGGAGAGGGAGAGGGAGAGGGAGAGGGAGAGGGAGAGGGAGAGGGAGAGGGAGAGGGAGAGGGAGAGGGAGAGGGAGAGGGAGAGGGAGAGGGAGAGGGAGAGGGAGAGGGAGAGGGAGAGGGAGAGGGAGAGGGAGAGGGAGAGGGAGAGGGAGAGGGAGAGGGAGAGGGAGAGGGAGAGGGAGAGGGAGAGGGAGAGGGAGAGGGAGAGGGAGAGGGAGAGGGAGAGGGAGAGGGAGAGGGAGAGGGAGAGGGAGAGGGAGAGGGAGAGGGAGAGGGAGAGGGAGAGGGAGAGGGAGAGGGAGAGGGAGAGGGAGAGGGAGAGGGAGAGGGAGAGGGAGAGGGAGAGGGAGAGGGAGAGGGAGAGGGAGAGGGAGAGGGAGAGGGAGAGGGAGAGGGAGAGGGAGAGGGAGAGGGAGAGGGAGATGCCGATCACCACTTCTCGAGTTGACTACGGATTTGCCGTGTAATAATTTTCTTGAACTTTGAACATAATATATCCTGCTTATTAATAGAAAAATGAAATATGTACCTTTTGCGCCACGGCGACAATTATTCAAACTTGGATACGCGTGTGGAAATTTTGCAATTTGTTTGTTCACATGCGTTATGTCCAGGATACTTGTGTTAGTCTAAGAATAAAATAATTATCATTCAACGTTGTAGTTTTATTTTGTAACTTTTTCCTTATCCAGACTTTCTCGTCGCTCAGCTACAATATTTTTTTCGAATTCCGTAGATTCATTTCCAATGTGCTCGATAGTCGTGTGAGGCACGAAATCTGTGAATTTTTTGTACAATATACCACAAATGATACGTGATATCCTCATATCTAACCCCAAAAAAGCATTTTTGAAAATAATTTCATTTAGTTTTTTTTTTTTTTTCAATTTTACAAAGTGATACAGTCCTAATTCAGTACCTATTTCACGAGACTTTATGGAACTGTACTGCAGATACGGTGCATATTAATCATAAAATGATACGTAATCTGTGGGCCAATTAAATCACCAAATAACCAATTAAAATCGAAAATAACTTTGTTATAATAATATTATGCTAGTATATTCTTACAATTAACATGTTACATGTGTGTTATGTGTGTGTGTGTGTGTGTGTGTTCTACGAAACGTTTTCGGAATACCAATTTTGTGTCGTGTTAAATATAAGAAAATATTGTTGGTAAAAGCTGTGCGTATATATTTTAGTTTTATAGTAGGTATAAGAGCTCGTTAAAGTCACGCGAATGCCTGTTCTTGATGGATTATCTTAGAATAGTAGATGTATTATGTGGAATGAAATGTTAGGAATTATATTTTATAATACAGGCCGGGAACCTCATAGCACGAATCTCAATGGTTTCCACCCGAGGTTTCCACTAACTAAATCTTAACAAATCACTTTGATTTTGATACGTTTAAGATTTCGCTTGAAAAAAATACTTTTTATTGCTAATTTTGAAAAAAGGAAAACCTATAATATAAACCAGTCTTTAATTGTGTCAATAACGTAAGTACTAAAAATCACGGAGAATAGAAAATATTTAGAAGTGGAAAATAGTATTTTATACAATCGTGATATAATAGAGAGCTTTTCAGTCGAGTACCGTGTTTAGGCAACGAAGCTTGCTGAGTTGCCTAAGTAAGGTACGAGATTGAAAAGCATGATTATATCACTATTGTATACAATACTTTTTCTACGAGTCAACAAAAATAATACTTTAAACTAATATAATTATATAGGTAAACAAACCAAAAGTATACAGCTAAGATACGCGAGCAACCGCGATACCTTCACACTCGTCCGCGCCCCCGCCCTACCGCCGTGGCCCGGCGGGTTGGTCAACGACACCTTCTCGTAACTTAATATGAGGCCCTAGTACTTGCTCCTTGCTAAATTCAATTTTTAGACAATTTTTTTCTCGATTTTGGCCACCGTAGCCTATGGAGACTAACAAGCAACGCTAAGTGGTTATCGTAGTCTATGGATGTTGCTATATTAAGGGTGTCACATGCGAGTACTGACTAATGAAGCAATTGTTTACTATACTTACAACCTAAAATAAAAACTACTTAATTTGAGCTATGGTTTTGTTTCGTCCTCTTGATAGCGGCGAGCTGTGATTGGTCAATTTCATTATAGTTGACTACACCGTATCGAAATGAATATTATAGTTGAGTTGGTAGCCCATACATTAAAAATACCCAATTGCAGTTTGGTGTACGAAATCTTAATTCAAGAATTACAGTCGACGAGTAGAAAAACATTTTATTTTTTGTATAGACGAGTACATAGTACCTAGTCTTCCCTCTTAAATACGTTTTGGGCTACAAGGTACCTAATGACTCGATCTCGGAGATGACTTTTAATTTTAATATACGCTCAAAAATCCGAACATTGATGGTGAAGCAATAAGAAAGAATCCATTGCGTTACCCTTTTCAGCTGGAAACCTCCAAAACCTCGGTTAACCAGCTAATAAATTGAAATCAAAGACTTATCTGAATTTAAAGGCATCTATGACTCAACCTCATGCCAGAAACAAATTACATAACATAACACTCGTTTCGCTAGAATACTTCATAAGACTTCTTTATGCCTTTTTGTGTGACGGCCTGGGTAGTGTTAGGACCATACTCCGCCCCGGTCCACGGTCTGAAAGGGGCAATTTTGGTTTGACGTTAGTAGGTATGACGGCAAATGAGTCTTCTAACTCGGGTAAATCTACGCTACCCTTTATACCGGGTGTGGCCTGTAACACGAGCAAATAATTAAAACATATATTGTACTCCTCAAACGCTTTAGTTCAACAACTTTTAAAAATTATGAAGTATTTAGAGTCCCTATATATTTTTCATACAAAACTAGTAGTTCGCCCCGAACTGAGAACTCGAGATTTGCCAAAAATTATATAGAGCGATTGACTTTGTTGCACCTATCGTATAGTTCGACATAAAATAGTAGAAAATAATTTTCAAGAAAAACCGACTTCTATGGGGGCTGGTGAAAGTTTATTGTACATAGATACACTATGTAGAAAATGAGGCATTTCATTTCTGTAAGGGTCGCAGTTTTAGCCTCACGAACCCACTTCTCTGATAGCAGTTCGGTTCTGTGAGGGTTGCAGTTCGAATTCCAACCTAACCAAAACCACTTTTCTAGTAGCATCTCGCTTCTGTAAGGCTCGCAGTTCTAACCTAACCTAACCCACTTTTTTTCGGTTCTGTGAGGATCGCAGTTCAAACCTAACCTAATCCACTTAACGGCGCGTGCGGTGCGGTGTACGGGGGTTTGAGCGGGAGGGGCTAGTAAGTTTGGCGTCATTATACTTTATACCTACATTCTTTTTTTTATTTCTTTATTTCATTTCATTGTAGTCATGTTCATAATACAGTAAGGTGTTACAAGTATAAAGCAGTAGGTACATGACACCCTGTAGGGCACACAATATTATTGTCCTTAAACTAAAACATATATTTTTAGTGGGTATGTACATTAACTTAACTTATTTTTATTAGGTATATTGCGAATGTATCCCTGTACTGTACTTACCATAACAGTGCGAGTTAATCTTATTTATTTATTATTCATTTATTATAATGGCAGGTAAAAGTTTCATTTAATTATAGCTTTGTATCATAGTGTCACAAACATCAACATATCATTTTATTCAAGATTCCATTCTATTCAATGTCGGTTATCATAATTATTTATTATTATTATATTTAGTCAATGACAGCATAGGAATTACAATAAATTTATAATTTAGCTATACAAATTATAGGCTTAAATAACATAAAATTATATGACGATTGTTTACATTTGCAATATTATTATTCTTAAGATGTCAGTGGGTAGGTACATAAGGTGAGTTACTTATACATAATTATAATAGTGACCGGTCGTTGAGAAATTCATCTATTGAGTAGTATGCTTTGTCAAGCAACATTTTCTTTAAAACAGTTTTAAATTTTTTGTCACTGGGTTCCTGCATAATATGATCTGGTAGTTTGTTAGTTATTGTGACACATTGATAGAATGGGCCCTTCTTGCACATGGCTAACTTCGTGTTTGGTATGGCTAGCTTGTTTTTAGATCTATTTCTACTGTTACAGACTTGGCTTTTGGTTTGGAATAGTTCAGAGTGCTTCCTGACAAAACGTGCTACTTCTAAGATGTAAATACAAGGCAAGGTAAGTAATTTAAGTTGTATGAAGTGCGGACGGCAACTGTTTGGTACTTGGGTGTTAGTCAAGATACGGACACATCGCTTTTGCATGATAAACAAATCATAGGTATCTGTGCTGGAGAACCACAAGACCACACCATAGCGGAGCCACGCGTAGGCGTATGCGTAATATGCTGTTATTGAAGATTCAAGGTCTGTATTTCTTTTAAGAATACTGAGAGCGTAGACAAACCGTGAAAGTTTTGTTTTTACGTCCTGAATATGGCTCTTCCAGTTAATACATGTATCTATTGTTATCCCTAATAATTTACTTTCGCTAACTTCTTCAATCGGCTCACCATTTATTTCTAATTTTATATCCAGTGGTTTTTTTTGGTAGGTAGGCATTTTATGGTAGGTAATCATAGTGGTTTATTTAGCTTAGGTATCAGTGGTTTTCCGGGTCAAGGTCTGAGTCTGGGTCCGAGTCCGGGTCCAGGTCTGGGTTCAGGTCCAGATAAGAGCCCGGATCCGGGTCAGGTCTGGCTCCAGGGCCAGCTCCGTCAAAATCCAAATTCGAAATCGCCAAACGTGTAGTCATTGAAGAGTTCTGTTCTGATCATCATCAGCAGTTCCACTTCATCAAATGCGACAGTTTTTAATGTAAATTCTTGAACAGTTTTTAATGTAAATTCTTGATTTTCTGATGAAAATACACAAATCTTTATACCCATGGCTTTAAGATTTGAGGAGTTCCCTCGATTCCTCATGGATACCATCATCAGACCTCGAGCTTGACAAAAATGTGGCTTAAAAACTTAACTTGCTTAACAAACATAACGAAGAGGACAAATCGCCAAACGTGAACTATGCTTTGTTGAAGAGTTCCGTTCTGATCATCATCAGCAGTTCCACTTCATCAAATGTCACTTTTTTGAATGTATGTGCTTGTTTTGTTGATAAAACACATAAATCACTATATGTAGGCTTTTATGATTTGAGGAGTTCCCTCGATTCCTCATGGATCCCATCATCAGAACTGGGTTTTGACAAAAACGGGACCAATCTGTTGTATGTACTTATAGGTATACATACAACCGAAAAAAATATTTTCAAAATCGGTCCAGTAATGACGGAGATATGGAGTACAGTCACCTGCACTAATATGTTACACAATGAAGGCCGCAAAAATATCTGACACGATCTTATTTGTAGAACCATAAGAGCGTGTCACATATTTTTGCGGCCTTCGGAGAGTAACATATTATTGCAGGTGACTGTACCTAACAAACATAAAAAAAATCACATTCGAATCTCCTCCTTTTGAGATTTGAAAGTCGGTTAATAAATGAGGGCGCCACTTTCTACGTAGTTGTCACATTTTTGACGTAAAATGCTTACACATGACAACAATTTAAAGCCTGTCAAGCCATTTCCGTCAGTAGAAAAAAGCGGCTTAAAAATGTAGGCGCGAAGGGTTATCGTCCCATAGAAAATTTGAATATCGCGCCAAAATTTGAAGTCACAATTTTTTGTAATTTTCCCAAGACTTTATAACATTTTAAGGCATTACTTTAAAAAAAAAGTATGACACTTTGCGTACAAAATACAGAAATGAGTTCCTCAGTTCCTCAGCTTTCCAAAACAGTACGAATGTCGACATTTTCTGTTAAACTTTTAAAAATAATAATAATAATAGCAGAGCAGGCGGAAGACTTGACCTAGCGTACGTGACCATTAATCGGTTTGTTTGTGTCACTTTAGAATCTTCTTGGGCTTTATTTGTCTTCGTTACCTTATCTTATCTTATTTTTAAGGGGTGGGAGTGCTTTCCATGGAGTAGGGTTGGGACCAACCGAGCCTTATTTAATCTTGGTGCAGTAAGTAATCAATCACTTAGTTTCAACGTTTCAACATGCTTACGTAGAAACTAATTACCTTAATGATCCTTAATTAGTTAGTTTGTGTCACCGAAGGCAAGGATGTGACCCCTACCCCAAGAAAATAAGATAAGATAAGGTAACGAAGACAAATAAAGCCCAAGAAGATACTAAAATGACATAAACAAACCGATTAAGGGACAAATAAAGCCCATAGAGATAATAAAGTGACACAAACAAACCGATTAATGGTCACGTACGCTAGGTCAAGTCTTCCGCCTGCTCTGCTATTATTAATATTATTTTAAAAAGTTTAAGAGAAAATGTCGACAGTCGTACTTTTTTGGAAAGCTGAGGAACTGAGGAACTCATTTCTGTATTTTGTACGCAAAGTGTCATACTTTTTTTTAAAGTAATGCCTTAAAATGTTACAAAACCTTGGGAAAATTACAAAAAATTGTGACTTTTAATCCTTTTTTTTTGGAAAATTTTGGAAAGTTTTGGCAATCTTTTTTTATTTCACGTAATCAGTAGTTTATTGGCTATTAGATGAATGCTTTTTTTAATTCCAAATTTGAGTAATTTTTTCACACCACTTTTTAGTCGATAGGCGGGTTTTTTAAACAATAAACTAAAAACTCAAATAACTTGAAAACCAATGAGTATTCAAATTTTCTATGAGACGATATCTCTTCGCGCCTACATTTTTCAAATTTGCCGCCTTTTTCTACTGACAAGATCTGCTTGACCAAGTATATATTACAAGGTCTGTGGAGCCCTTAACTGATACCTACTGTATCTGTGGTAAGCCGAAATATTTCCTGTCAAATGTCAAATACCTATATCGCTCCTTGAGAAACATAACGTCATTATCCAAAAAATGGGGTTTTTGAGTTAGTAACGCCATCTAACTCATATAATCGTAACGCATGCAATACGAAGAGACCTATCGCCCTAGCTCTATTAGAGCCGCCAGAGGGCGCTAATGTCGTTATGGCGAATAGAGGGAATAAGCGCCTGCCTCATGGGAACAATGCATTGAGGTATATGCATATACATATATATATGTATACATAATACCTCAGTGGAACAATGTCATTAAAGGGAAGTATGTTGTATTTTTTTGCTTAGTGACGGTTATGTATGAGTTTCAATGGTAAGTACTTCAATTTTCATAAGAAATAGTGTATCTATACGCACTATGTCACTTTGAACTTATAATATGGTATCAAAATCAATTTAAAGCAATATTGTACTTTTCCCTTTAAGGACACATGTACTTTTGCATTTTTTAACGTTTCGAGATAAGTAAAGTGACATTATACCTATAATGACGGTTTTGCTTGAAAGTCAAAGCCATAACGCTGACTAAAAATAAAAACGTACTGTTCTTTTACTTTAAGTGACATTGTGTTTTTAAAAAGCTGACAGGAGTTTTAGCAGGTCGATCGTCATTATCTGTGTAATTTGCTAGCTTAGTTTACCATAGCGACACTTGACGTAAGTACTTAAGTGAAAAATGTCGTTTTAAGCTTAAAGCCACTACAACGGGTACAGAACGCTTATAACGGTGTGGTTAATGAATGTCACTCGTTGTTTAATGTCACTGTGTTGTATTTGTTCAATAAGGTTCATAATGGGGTTGTATTATGGGTACCTACTAGACGACTATTTATAATTAGATAGATATATCCACATTAGGAGCTCTATTGAACTGTGGAACTAGGTTGGTATGTGTAAGATTCCCATATTTATTAATTATAATATAATATTATTTATGTGTTGTGTGATACTTTTTCATTAATCAAAAATAGCAAGTTATTATTGATATGACTGCTATGTTCCAATTTTATACAAATGTGGATACAAATAAGAGTGTCTCTGTTTAGGTGTTTTACCTAGGTATTAATTAATTAATTGCTTACGGTGGATTTAAGTCTTAAACTTTATTTTTGCTCTCACGGGTCTGTGATCGGAACTAAATTTAAACCTATTGATTGTACGTACCTACCTAAATAAATCTCTAATTAAACTTTTGTCAGATGAAAATTTATATAAGTAGTCAATTTAGTGGCCTACCTTAATAAATCTCAAATTAAACATTTGTCAGATGAAAATATATAAGTAGTCAATTTCGTGTGTGATATTCCGCCAGGTGGAGTCCAGTACGGTTACCATCAGTTTGTCACTGACGTAAACGCCGTCGAGAACGTAATTTACTTTCTATACATCTCGCTCGCACTCGCATATTAGTGCAAACGGGATGTATAGAAAGTAAATTACGTTCTCGACGGCGTTTACGTCAGTGACAAACTGATGGTAACCGTACAGGTCCAGCGACTTTGACGTTTTTTGAGTAAGAAGGAATTACCTTACGCTCATGTTTTGGCCTACTTGAGAACTACGGTCGTTTCTGCTGCCAGGGACTATATGTGGTCCAACTATGTCGGCATTATCCAATCTGTGCTTGATCTGACTTTAGCGTTGAAATCACCAAGAACAATGGTCCATGTTTCTTGCTTTCCATCGCTAGATTTATTTAGGGGGTCATAATCTCGTAATATTCTTCAATCTTATCATCGCAATGTATAGATGTTGATGCCTAGGTTTTGATTGGGGTTAAGGCGACGGTAGCGGTGGGTAAAATTTCAGATTCTGTCAATTTACCCCATTTCACACACAAGCTCACTTCACGCACACTACCTCACTTTACTGGGACAGGTCAGTGACCCATCAAGTTTTTTTAAGATTGGACTTTTAGTTTAGTATTGACCACTAGCCTCCTTTGAGGGTAAAAGCGTTCCATTGAAAGATGAAAGAGAAACAATGCATTTAATCTTGCTTTCCTTGTCTGTTCATGTCACACGTGACGTACCTATTTAATTCATTTGATTGTTGACTGTTTTATTACCTAATATTGCTTTGTCGAGATACGCGTTTTGTACAATTAAAGCGAATAAAACAAGATGTCATTAAGTCAGATGTAAAATGTTATTTACTACTCTATACGGTTTTTCATAAGGTGCAAAATCCATTCAATAGGAATTTAAATAAATAAAGTTTCAGCAGGGTGGCAATTCCATTTTGGCGGATAAAGCGAAACAGAATAGTTCTATCGAACCTGCTTACAAATTTTCACGAGAATCAGTTGAGAAATGTGATCTGCAAAGGAGAACATACAAAAGCATTTTTGCCCAAGCTGAAACGGAGACCTTTGCTAACGCTCGGCCAATGATGGTTTAGGTACACCTATAAAAAATGGTTGTCCCTGCTGTAATTTTAATATCTTTATATTTCAACCGGTATAGTTTTACCTTCAAAAATAATCGGTATCGCTAAACAATAGCGGTACCTTACTACTTATACGTTCACGAAATCGGTATCTGCATAACTTGATTGTTAGTAAACTAACCTGAAAAATAATCTCAAAATCACCGAAACATTTATGTACAGTCACCTGCAATAATATGTTACGTCATTAGCGCCAACTTTGCCTCCAGGGAAACTTTGCCCAAAACGACAATTTTAAACAAATTCGTTAATGTAGAAAAAATATAATAGTTATGGCCACCCTGCTATTTTTAGTAGAATATAGGTTATATTTCTGACAAAACTATATACCAAACTTGTGCATAACTTGACTTGGGAATTTTGATTTGAGCGAGTTGTCTAATATAGGGTATATTTCGGCGGGCAAAAAATTTATAAATAATAAATGCAAGTAGAAAAAATTGAGAACCCTTTGACAAATATTTCCGGGTTTGAGTTATAACACATGAAGCATAGATTATGTCTATTGAGATTTAAACTAAAAAGGCCTAAATACACAAAAGTTTTAGCGGTGGGCAAAGTAATCCGGTAATTTGGCATCCATACCAACATTGCCCACCACCAAAAACGGATTAGGGTTGTCACTTTCATCTAATTTACCCAACTTCGCAAGTAAAAGAAGGTTATGTTTGTACACTAAAATAAGTTTATAAATATATACTGTATTTAATTTGTCTTATTATCCTTTATTTAGATGTTTTATCCCGTTAACGAATGAAAAACACAACAAAAATCATATTTTTGGCCATTAAACTATTGTAACAGATTTTCTCAAAAGTGACAACCCTAGCCTTTGTAAAATGCTTAGGCGAGCCTTATTTGGAAATGGGCAAAAACGGGTAGGCAACATTGCCCAGCAAATTTATTTTAAAGTTTTTACACTTATCGCTAAGTTATTAACAGGGAATGGTAGGATTGCCCAAAACCTTTAAGTGATCCTTAGACATCATCATCATACGAGCTGTATTTGAATACCAAATTGACGTGGGCAATGTTGGCGAAAACCCCGGATATCTTTGCCCGCCCTCTAAAACGCAAAAAAATGGGTAAAAAATATATTTTTTTCACATAAACTGATGCGTTTGATCACAATAGACGTGCTGAGCAAAAAAAGTCATATGTGATGTTTTTTGAGAAATTCGTTTTAAAAAAAAAAGCGGGCAAAGTTGGTGATAATGACGGTACCTACTCTTCGAACGCCGCAAAAATATGTGACATGTTCTTATGGTTCTACAAATAAGATCGTGTCAGATATTTTTGCGGCCTTCGTTGTGTAACATAAATTGCAGGCGACTGTACATTTGGAATAATTATTTTATTTAGTTTCAACGAAAGTTTCAAGTTTAGTACGAAAATACTTCAGATATGCAATATGCACAAAATGTAGACCTAATCGAAATAAAACATTGCTTTTTATAGGTAATTTATAAAACATTCGATACATAGGTATACATAACAATAACTAGAGCGCCATTGGCCTGTAAGCTTCATCTCGGTCTCCAAAGCCGCAAAAACTCGCTAGTACTTTCAGAGAACAGCACGTACACGCATTATACATATAGACGGAACGAACGGCATAATCATTATCATTTATTCGTCGCAATCCATGGTATTACAGATCTAGGTACAAGACTTTCAGGTATTACTTATACGAATTACATAACTCTTCCTGTTAATAGGCAATATATCAGATAAAACTTGTATAATATAATACAAGATTACAATTGTCATCAAAATTCATTGACGTACAGAAGTCAAATACGTTTTTAAACTGACGCAAAATGATACCAGCATAATAAAAATTTATCCCAATCAGTAAAGATGAGTCTTTAAACTTTTTTCATTTTAAGCGAGTTTTGAAGGAACATAATACTTAAATTCGACTGTAATCGTATTGTTTTAAGATAGTTTACTGCGGTTTTCAACCATTATAACAGCAAATCAAATTTAAATGAGACGAAGGCAGATATTTATGTACCCTATTTTTTGAAATACAATTTATCTACTGGTATACTTTCTCGTGTGCGTATATGATTTAATGTCAATATAATTGTCAAAAGCAAGAAAATCAAGCTGTCATTTTCATTTGAAGAAGTACACGTGTGCTCCGGTGTAGCCCCAACGGGCATCTGACTTGAAGAAGAATATTGAGTGATGTCGTCAATGTATGGAAATTGTTCGAAAGTTTACATTTGAGATTGAATTTCTGTGTTGTCTTTGTGAGTAAAAATATAAATCGATAATAAATTGGTAGCTGAATTATCTAGCTTTCAGAATCATACAATAATTCAATTACTGTCAAAGACAAAATTGTTTTGCTTCTGTCTCAAACGGAACTCCATATTTTGATTTTTTGATACTTTTAGTGTCGATTTGTAGAGAATAACAGCAAATTAAAAATATAATGGCACAAAGAGTCGGTACACGGTTTCTTCGTGAACAAATTTACGTGTAATTTAATGCAATTATTAAACACTTATTGAACAAATTATGGTTACAAAGTGAGGTCTAAATCGAAAACGTCATATACCGGCCCCTTAATGTATAGGTATGACTTTGGGATATACTTAACGTCAACACAGCCACCTTGTCGGAGTAATTTGATAATCCGACAATGTTGTCCTTCCACTTCTTTTTGACGACAAAGCCTACTTCATATTGTCCGCTGGCTGTTCCAAAATGGTAAACGGTTCACGCCTTCTCGTCGAACTTCTGACAACCCCACAACGTCCCATTAATTTATTTTACGCCGTGTTTCAGTTCAGTGAGACGCTCTTCGTCAATAAAAGTTCGGCCTTTATAGGTGTTGGAGTTCTTTTTTCTTACATGGGTCATTAAAATCTTTTTGTGGGGATCTTCCGCCCGGGGATCTTAGCACCACTTTTACTGGGCACTTAGCGCCGTAACGAGGAGTCGTACATGTCAAATGAGATTAGACCATAAGCCCACCATGCTGGTCCAGTGCGGGTTGTTGGGTGACCACGAGCAGGAGAGGCTGGTTTGGGATCCGTAACATGGCATTCGGGCCCCTTACATCCCATCCCTCAATTATTGCCCTCCCCTTTGTTTATTTACTTTGGTAAGTTTAGATCGTAAAAATATGGCCAAACAAAACAAGCTAAGAATACTCTAGTTTTAAAGGAAAAATAGTCTAATTTGCTAATTTTGGGACTGAAAGTCGCTTACTTTAATAAATATTAATTGACATCCATGTAAAATGGTTCTATTTACGCTTTTTCATTGAAATAAAGGTTAAGTTATTTCAAATAACTGGATATAGTGTCACTTTTCCAGAAATCGAATCAATATTGCGAAGACGTCAAGTGACATTAAACAAAAATAAACGGAAAAGTGACATTAAAATTTTCTTTTAAATGAATTATCTCAGAAATTAAACAAAAAAAACACAATTTACTCTAATGGCTAACAAGCTTAGTTAAAAATCTAACAAAACATAGCAAAAAATATCTTACTTTTATCACTAGTACGGCAGTTTTAGACGTTTGAAGATTTCGAAATTTTTAAAACTCTGTACCCAAAAAACACGTTTTTCGCTTAATGACAACTGTGTTTCTCAAGGAGCGATATTATGTTTTTTTTTTTTATCTTGCTAATTATTGCAAAATGGTAAATTTAAAAACGCTATTATAAAAGTGCAAGCCGAGCACTTTCATTTGATACCAAACTCGACCATACTTTCTTGCAAAAAGATGACCAGAATAGCAAGACCCCTCACAAATAGCTTTTTAGCCTTCTAAGCTCTTCTAGCTCAATAACCCCTTGATCGAGCCTGCTCATAATTTAATGACTAAAATATAATGCCCTCAACTACACGTTTACCCAATTTCATTTAAATTAGAACAAAGTTACTTAAGTTCTTGAGTATCAAACTATCCTCTGATAGTTCAGCTTAAAAACATCGAAATGCCGGGACGTGCCCCTAGCCAGCCGCGTGTCCCAAGTCGAATGTAAGAACTTCGTTCGCTTCGCTCGCTCGTTCGATAATAATGGAAGCAGATAAATCCACTCTACTCACCTATATTATATAGGTAAGACACTCTAGAGTTAGACCATGACAAGTCTGCAATGATTTTCATAGCACACTCAGTGCCAGTGTTATTTTAAACGTCAAACTATGAAATTATTACGTATATTCATTGTTACGTTAATTCAATAATAATTACCTACTAAGCGATTTTAAACATGTCCTGGTACCCACTGTAATTCTGTTGTGCGTATACTACAGCACGCATTGCTGTTTACATTTGTCCATGTCCATGTTCCCTTCAGGTTAACGACCGGCCTCTTCTCACAGCACAGCTATGCTGCTCAAGGCTTCAGTTGAATAAATTAACTGATTTATTTATGTGTTGCCCAATGCTTGACAGATGTACCCAGTTAGAAGTAACGTTATAAAAAGGCTAACTATAAGTCATTAAGTATTTGGGTCAAAATGTATAAATTCTTATCGATTTAATTCGCTTGCCATTCTATTTATTTGCTTGGGGCCTGGGGTCAGGGTTGCAAATTTTTAGGGTAAAAACGGAACCCTCATAGGATCATTTTGCTGTCCGTCCGTCTGCCCGTCCGTCTGTCAAGACCCTTTATCTCAGGAACGCGTGGAGGTATCGAGTTGAAAATAGTTGAATTTAAAACACTCAAGTCTACAGTCCTTTGAAGCTGTGAATCCGCCTGTCATCTCATCATTGACTTCCTTCCTAATCGAATTATATCACACAGTCCGTCCACTTTTTCTTTGTCTGGCTATTTCACTGCCTTAATATTAATTGAAAAATATTTATACACTAACCCTTACATCGTTGCTTTAGATTTTTATTACTTTAGATTAGCCAAAACACGATGAAACCGTACATAAAACCACAAGAAAAATTATATTTAACATTGTTCGGTTTTGTCAGCGGGAAGAAAACGGCTAAAAGCCGACTATCGACTTACAAAAAGTCGCGGAACGTGTTTCCGCTATTCACGGGTATTGATGTTGTATTTAATATTAAATAATTACCTATTTAATAAGCCCCCTAAGTAAGTTGTCTCCGGTCTCGGAGTAAATATCTATGGAGTAGAGACGCGCACTAATTTCTATCTGAAAAATTCTGTCGTTTTTGGCGCGGGGGACGAGGTAACGCACACAAATAATGTTAACACTAATGCATTTTTAGCATGCGTCGCTACACACGCACACGACAAAATTATCAAACACTAGCAAAAACTATATTCACACTAGTACAAGAACAAACACAGACAACCCTGTCCGTGAACGAGATGACGTCAGTTCTAAGTAAACCTAGATAGTGCGAGGGACGCGCCGATAATATTGTCGATAAAATTGTCAATGAATTTTAATTTCTGATTTTATCAATTATAATAATAATACAATATCAAGTCTTTGTACCAGCATTTTACTAACTTTGAATTTTTGTATTGTTTAGATGTTATTTCTAATAGTTTGTTTAGTTAATATTATAATATTTGTTTATATATAATATAGTTAATATTTGTTTAGGGCGAATCTTGCAAGCTGATATAGAATGATTTTTTATTATCAGTTCATTAGTTAATATTTTACATGTTGGTTTACTTCTGAAAGCAATGCAATATACTATCGAGCATGCAGATCTGATGACAGAGATGGAACGCGGCCATAGGATGTCATTTAAGGGATATTAAGTAGGGGATAATTAGTATATATATCGGCGGTAGATCGTAAAATCGGGCATATCGAGATATTCCTAGGCATATCATGAAACGCCGCCATTTAATAATCTGCCTTTTGCATTTTTTGCCACGGCTAGTGCTGCATTCTATGTGGCATTTGGAGCAGAATGCGTAGGTACTAGGTAGGTACTAAAATCATACGCTACCCAAACACGTACTATAAGTAGGCTGTCAAGCCATTTCAATGGTTATCATTTGCTAAAATTAGGACATCCTACTTATTCGATATGCCTAAATGTTGAGGTTTGAACGGTATGGCTGGTGGTCACTAGTCAGATCATGACATGCCGGCGTTTCATGATCTGCTTAGGAATATCACACCTTGAAGTTAGCACGATATGGCTGGTGGTCACTAGGCAGATCATCATCTGCCTAGGAATATCACTCCTTGAGGTTTGTACGATATGGCTGGTGTTCGCTAGGCATCATGACCATCTGTATATTATTCATTATGTTTATATCGATTTTACCGATATTGGTTTTTATGGTGTCCCATCACTAATATTGGTACGGTGATACCAGAGTAATAAATTAAAAGTGCCTATTTATGGAAAGTGACAGCCGTAAATACCTTAAATTAATAAAATATTTGACATGTTAAATAAAAATATATAGCTGGTCAAGCAAATCTTGTCAGTAAAAAAGGCACGAAATTCAAATTTTCTAAGGGACGATATCCCTTCCCGTCTACATTTTTCAAATTTGCCGCCTTTTTCTACTGACAAGATCTGCTTGACCAGCTATATGTAGAAACTAAAGGAAAAATAAATTTTCAAAAAAGAGTCTATCGGTAATTTTACGTTATTTAGGGGTTGTGCACAAATCACGCGAGATGTTTTCGACTACTTTTTGATCCCCCGTCCCCCTTTTCTTTATTCTTACAGATCTATTTATTTGATTAAATAGATTAGGTTGATATGAAACTAAGGTGTTATATAAAAATAATGTGTTACATAAATTATATGTCACGTCCCACGGGTAAAGGTACCTTATGGGGGTTGGCGCTTACGCTAATATTATTGCGGCGCCATGCGACGTAAGCGCCGGCCGCCATAAGGTACCTTTTTCCATGGAACGTCACATATAACAAAAAGCAACGCAAATAGGGCATATTACTGCAATGTTCTGCCGCCAGAGTGTAGCACTAAGCTAGCTAGTAAATTTTCTCTTTTCTCTTTATCGCTCAAATTTAATATGCAATAGTGATAGAGAGGTTAGATAACGAAATTTAAATTTTCTTGTTCCGCGGCGGACCTCCAGATTGTGATGGATTGTGGTAGACGCGTCGCGCCCCCTACGCAGAGTTTCGCATAATATTTCCTATTAGAAATTCTACTCGTACCTAATTAATATTTAGAAAGTCTTCTTTAGAATTACCCTAAATTAGATCTAATATCATATCACTGGTATCACTGTCAGATTGACAATGTTTTTTAGTTATTTGCAAAGTTAATGCACTATTTGATAATATTTAGATGTAATAGTACTTACATATGATAAGAAACGTGTTCTTTTTGTAGACTAGACGTTTCCGATCTCATTTTGCACGAGAAAACGCTGCAATTCGGCATTTTCGGCTCCTATCATTCCGCTTAGACTGACGTTTGCTGAATGGCGTATGACGTGTGGCAACTAGTTTTATATAACCTCCTTGACCGGCGGCCGCGATCTTTTTGCAGAGGGGAACGCCTGTTAATGGCCGCTCCATAGATATTTACTCCGAGTCTCCGGTACATAATCGGTAAGTATATTCATTCAAAATATATTAATTTTCATAAATATGCGGGTCATTGATGATCTTTAAAATAACTGACGAATAGTCTTGATACTTGCCATTTTATGCATATTTATATGTAAATTTTCTTTCAGGATTGTGTAAAAGTACCTACGGTATCTCGAATAAAAGACCGCTAAGTAGGTGATATGCAAGAATTCGTAATCTACGTGCCGGATTCAAGTTCCAGTTCCTCACATCAGTCCCTGGTTGTTCTAAAGCTAGCTCAAACATAAGTGACATTGAATATTTTAATTCAGACTTCGATTACAAAGAATAAAACTTTTTCTAATAAAATATTTCTTTATTTGTAAGTTCGTTTACTAGGTTCTGTTAGTTACGAAATTATATTACATATTTAGCAGACTTTTCGGCGAAGTAAAATATCGTGAGATGAGAGAACCGGACATATCCCAATAAGCCTACCTACTTATGCACTGTTTTTATTCCTATTCATATTCATATTTATTATTAATAATGTACACATAAGTACATTACAAGTCAAGTTTACAATGGGTGAAATATATCCCAGATAGTAAAATTACAGTTCTATTGCCCAATTTCTACCGATCTACCCGGTTTTGTATTAAAATAACTGTTGAACTGCACAGATTAGGCAGTACATAAATGAGACTCTATCTTGTTTGGTACTAAAATTACATTTGTATTGGGCAGATTCTTAACTAGTTTTAGCAGTTTTGTCAATCGCACTGTCACTTTTTAGTAGCTGAGACATAAAAACAAGAGTGTGTTTTAAAAAGAAAACTAGTGCCTGCGCTAAATCAGAGGATTGATTTGACGAGCCGACACCACCACCAGGCCCCAAT
Organism: Cydia splendana; assembly: GCF_910591565.1. Lineage (NCBI taxonomy): Eukaryota > Metazoa > Arthropoda > Insecta > Lepidoptera > Tortricidae > Cydia > Cydia splendana. The sequence goes on along the minus strand of NC_085960.1, from coordinate 29,338,208 downwards.
TTCACCACGGTGACAGGTGCGACAATTGTAAAACATCACTGTTGCTGACGTCACAGGCATCCATAGGCTACGGTTACCGCTTACCATCGGGCGGGCCGTATTCCTGTTTGCCACCATCGTTGTATTATATCGAAAAAAAAAACAGATATTTCTCTTGCTAAGTTTATGACAATTGTCACAAGAAACACGACAATTGTCACGAAATTCCGACATATAACTCATTTCCTGTCAAGAATTACCTACAATTCTTCTAAATCTTGACAATTGTCAGAATCTTCGCAAGAGAAATATCTGTTTTTTTCCGATGTAATAAAGTTTTTTTAAATAATACAATGATGGTGGCAAACAGGAATACGGCCCGCCCGATGGTAAGTGGTAATCGTAGCCTATGGATGCCTGTGACCTCAGCAAGAGTGATTTTACAATTGTCGCACCTGTCACCGTGGTGAAATTGGGGCCAGGCTCCGTTTAGTAAGCCGTGGTAAAAAACCGGAACAAAAGGGATTCAAGTATCATGACCTTTAGTGTCGTACTATAATCACGTGACCAGTGTTGTCAGCATAGCAAAAACCATAAAATAGCACTGGAGCGCCCTCAAATCCCACGACTCTTCTCTTTCCGCACAGACTCTATAATATAGGTAGGTACATATCCAACATTAAAAAGGTGGTGCCATTATAACGCCACCAAATCTCTAAAACCATTTTACAAAGCTAGGTTTTCCGTTTCCAGAATTGAATAAACCTAGCTTAGTGTAAAGTAGGTTAATCCCTAGATTTGGTTTCCGAGCAGATCTCGGGCCCCTTTAGGATGTGTAGGTGTGAAGTAGGCTTTCTAAAAACGTTAGAACCCAGTTTATTCCGAGTAAATAGGATAAAACGTAAGACAAAAGTAGATTTTACAAAAACTCCGATAAATTGAGACTTTAGGAAATAAAAGCGGCCAAGTGCGAGTCGGACTCGCCCATGACGGGTTCCGTAGCAGCAAGTAACATAATAAAATTGCGGTTTATGATTTACGACGTATTAAAAAAAACTACTTACTAGATCTCGTTCAAACCAATTTTCGGTGGAAGTTAGCATGGTAATGTACATCATATATTTTTTTTAGTTTTATCATTCTCTTATTTTAGAAGTTACAGGGGGAGGGGACACACATTTTACCACTTTGGAAGTGTCTCTCGCGAAAACTATTCAGTTTAGAAAAAAATGATATTAGAAACCTCAATATCATTTTTGAAGACCTATCCATAGATACCCCACACGTGTGGGTTTGATGAAAGAAAAAAATTGAGTTTAAGTTATAAGTATGGGGAGCCCCCAAAATTTATTGTTTTTTTTTTCTATTTTTGTGCGAAAATCTTAATGCGGTTCACAGAATACATCTACTTACCAAGTTTCAACAGTTCTTATAGTTTCGGAAAAAAGTGGCGGTGACATACGGACGGACAGACAGACAGACAGACACGACGAATCCATAAGGGTTCCGTTTTTTGCCATTTGGCTACGGAACCCTAAAAAGACCTTCATCTGGCCTGTTTAGGCTTATATCCTGTTAGGGCTAGTAGGTATCTAGGAATTCTAGGATAATGAGAGTAATCTAGGCTAAAGCAAAGCCTAAGCTGACGAGCTTTAATCGCCTAGGCTAAGGGCCTGTCCTACTAGCCAAGAACTACTTATGTACAATGTTTAGTTTACCATAACTGGGTCGGTGTCAACCTATGAATAAGTTACCGTGTTGAGATCAAATTGCTGTAATTGTCTATCATAGAAATCTAAAGGTAAAGGATATTACGTGATGGTAAAATGTTGCAAGCGGATATTCTAAGTAATTTGTAAGTGATTTTATACTCAAACTATCGACCCGCCCCGGCTTCGAACCTTAACAAAATATACACACCTAAACCTTCCTCGAGATCACTCTATTGATAGGTGAAAACCGCGTGAAAATCCTTTCAGTAGTTTTTGAGTTTATCGCGAACATACTTATACACAAACAGACAGACGCGGCGGGGGACTTTGTTTTATGGCTCCTCTACACGTTGGCCCAACCTATTGGTCCAATATGTTGGGACAACGTGTAGAGGGGGTATTGGTGTCGGTTGGCTTTTGGCGCGCGGGACGGCAATGAGTTGGCCGCAGTGTCGGTTTTTCGGCCGCACATCAAAGGGATTGGCCAAGCGATTGCGGTACGCATCTACACGTGGCCCAATCCACAGTGAGTGCTCGAACGCGGTCGAGTGCGGACGTTTGTGCTCAGTATCAATTTTAGTTTTTTTTTAATTAAAATGACGAGTACGTGGCCTCGTTATGGAAGTAATGAAGGAATAGGAAATTTACGCAGACAGTACATTTACAATTGAAATAAATAAATATAACAATACATACTTATAGTTAAATAAATGAATATTATATACATATCTAACTATATATAGTACTTAAATTGCACAATTTGCACAGCTATGTTGGTAAGCTAGTATAATATGCTCTAAAATAATTTAAGCAAATTATAAGGTAACATGAGATTAAAAAAGATATTTAATTAATTTAATTCTTTAAAAAAATCTAACATTCATTTATTTTCGGGAAGTAGGTATCATCAAAAAACTCTTGCACCTTCTACGACATTTTTTAAAATTACTTGATGATAATAATGGTACGTGGCGTATCTCAGATAAATTGCTGCAACGGCTAATGCTTCCACGTCCATCTTAGAAAACGGTCAGATCACAACTGAAATTCGCCATAGTGTAGTAGCGTTCCGACCAAGATACGGCCAACTCATGGGCCAAGCGTTGGCGGAGCGTTTGGCCAACGTGTAGAGGAGCCATAATAAGGTGTAGTGATGTTTGAACTAATAGTCTAGGCAGGAGTATAGCAGGCAGTTTCTGGAGACAGGGTCGTCTAAATATAGGTACCTACCTAAAAAACTAGACCGTGCAACCGAGGTGTAGGTACATACCTATTCGATCAGTTGACTTCAACTATTTTAAATGGACTAGTACACAATGATTACCGCTCATAACAACGAGGTCCTGATCCAGTTGACTCCAATATTAGTCGCTTCATTAATTATTGGGTCAATTTACAATTGTAATCGATGTCAATAGATTGGCTTAACTAAATAGTAAGTAGACATACCTATATACATATGTCAAATTGTAAACACTCGTCAGTTTACAATCTCGTTAGTCAAATTATAAACTGACGGTAGTAAGATTAAAAACTAACCTATCCTAACCTACGTTAAATTGTAAATAACTTTATTCGTAATATATAAAAGCTCCATCTTATAAGTATAGACCGGTACTCTGCCTTTACATCTCTGCTTGTAGAATCACCGACCAGCTGCGCGGGAGCACTCGATGAGCGTGCACCGGCCGCGTTTCCTTACTAAACGAAACCACAGACTACCCAGAAGTATTTAAGATAATTACTTTTAAAACCTGTGATGTGAAAGCTCCATATTATCTATTCTTGTCCTCACATCTCTGCTTGTTGAATCACCGGCTAGCTGCGCGGGTGCACTCGGTGCGCGGGCACGGGCCGCGATGCGACAGAGGCTTCCAACAGTTCCAAGTATGTACACCGGCGTTCAAAAGTGCATGGAGATGTTTCAACCGTAATATTAAGGCATTACGGTCGACATCTATCCATGCACTTTTGAACAACCTTTGCAACGGTACCGGCAACCGGTTGTGTCGAGTCCTAACAAAGATGACCTATTGATTGATGCCTTACTCGTATGCTATTAAAAAGCCTGAAAAGTTCCTTGCCTATGAAAAAGTTTCCTTGGCGATCTCCTTACCATGCCGCTACTTTTTTAACGGTATCCCTTTCCCTATTTAGCGCCTTTGTCCCGGTAGGGGTGGCTTGCAGGCCTTTCAGCTCCAATCCTCCAATGGACTTAGTTAGACCACATTTGGAACCATATTTTCGCAATTTGGAAGTTTCTGAATACTTTGTTCGCTTATTTAAATCAGTAATAATATGCATGCACTAGATTAAGTAGTTAACTAGGTTAAACAAACTCTAATTTTCACATGCCTAACGGCCGAATGTATTATTCAATATCATTATTGTAACATCTCATGTACCATATGTTCTTGTGAATAAATGACAATTCAATTAGTAACTTTAGTTGCTGTCTTTACTGCGTGCGCGCGAGTGCAATCGGTGCACGCGTACTGGCCGAGTTGCAATCAGGCTTTCAACCTTTGCATTGCAACAGTTAACCGCGCTAGCATTCCATTGTGACTATTGTCTATTGTGACCGTAGCTGGCAATTACCTATAAATTGTTTTCTATAACCACTGAGGCACTCGGAGTGAGAGACTACGACCAAAAAGTGTGCCCGAATGATAAGTGTAACAAATAAAAAAATTAGGGTCCCTTTTAGCCCAAAACATACCTATCATATAGGATGTGTAGCACTAACATGTTTCTATGATGTAGTACACCATTTATTGAACGCTGCATAGTTGAATTTTGACGGTTATTCCGTATGTTCTATCACTTCTATTATCTACTATTTGATATATCTATATCTATATATACGAAGGGCACGGACACTTCTTAAATATATCCTACCTACATCATACTAAGTTGACCATTGAGTACAAAATTCAGCGTCAAGCAATTCAGATATTCATCAGGCTGCCCCAGCGTCAGTTAATGACTAGAAAGTACTTAATACCACTCAGCTATGCTATGCGCAGTGAGAAAACAGATACATATGATGCTAATGTTGCCTGCGAGCGTAATGCTGCACAATTTATAAGCAATTATGCTATGCCAGTTACGTTTATCGCGTAACTCATCATAATACGCATAAATCTCTCTCTCTCTTATGATATGCTTGCATAATATCACGTCTATTTCCATAGAGGGTTGGTAGAGCTCATGCAGCATAGTATAGTATTACTCGGAATTCCTTAACCTACCTACTATATAATTAGTGTACTTATAGTAGTATCAGTTCCAGATCAGCTGTAGCAAACTAGGTATGTTAAATTCGCTTTTTATACCCTCATCATCAGGGAGCGTAATAGGTACTTAAGTGAAAACTACATTTTACCGCATGCAAGGCCGGAAAGGCCTTCTTTACCGCTAAACTCGCAATACCCCTCGCTCAATCTTAGAATCCTTCGCTTCCTCGGGTTTCTATATAAGCACGCTCGCCAAACAACAATATTGCAGACTTGCAATAACAAACAACTGTTTTCTTCTACGCCCGCATCCACATGCTGAGTGTTTTCTTGTGTGGGTTTGACGAACAAAGAATTTCCCTACATATATTTCCATTTCCCTCCCTGCATTATGCATTATGTTATTGCAACGGAAGTGTACCTACTGTAGAAGTTGAATAATAATCCTCACATCATAATATTATTTAAGAGATAATTATTGAAACAAAGCATATACCTACTGCGTTACACGTGGAAGCCAACCAACTTCATTATTTAATTTTAAGGATTTTCGATGAGGTCCTAGCTGTATTTATAGATAATATTTATATTAGTGGTAAAGATCTCCAGGAAAGGCAGGATACAGTAGACACTTTATCTAAGGTTTTAGAGAGGCTACAACAAAGTGAATTTAATTGAATTGAAAATGTAAATTCTTTGAAAAAAGCATTGATGTGTTTGGCTTTACGATTGACAGCAATGGTATAAGTACGGGTAAATAAAGAGAATATAGAACCATTGCTGCAGGCCACACCACCCACAAATGTAACAATGTTAAGGTCATTTTTAGGGTTCCGTACCCAATGGGTAATTAGGGTTCCGTACCCAAAGGGTAAAACGGGACCCTATTACTAAGACTTCGCTGTCCGTCCGTCCGTCCGTCCGTCCGTCCGTCCGTCCGTCCGTCCGTCTGTCACCAGGCTGTATCTCACGAACCGTGATAGCTAGACAGTTGAAATTTTCACAGATGATGTATTTCTGTTGCCGCTATAACAACAAATACTAAAAACAGAATAAAATAAAGATTTAAATGGGGCTCCCATACAACAAACGTGATTTTTGACCAAAGTTAAGCAACGTCGGGAGTGGTCAGTATTTGGATGGGTGACCGTTTTTTTTTTGTTTTTTTTTTTTTTGCATTATGGTACGGAACCCTTCGTGCGCGAGTCCGACTCGCACTTGCCCGGTTTTTAGGCAAAGTTAACTATTATTCTCGTTTCTTAAAAGATATGGCCAGTATATTGACACCATTATATGAATGTACCAAAGAAAATAAATTCAAGTGGACGCACCAATGTGATAGAGTCAGACCAAGAATAGTCTGCAGCGGATTTAATAGCCCACGCAGTGCAAGTGTTATTTTAAACGTCAAACTTCTATGAAATTATGACGTATAAATGACACTTGCACTGAGTGGGCTATCAAATCCGCTGCAGACTTTTTTTGGTCCGACTCCAATGCTTTTGTTATGATAAAAAATAAGCTGGCTAACATGGAAAATCTAACTCATTACGATCCTAATTTACCTTTAATTTTAAGTTGTGACGTATCAGACACAGGCTTGGCTGCAGGTTTATTGACACATTCTCGGATTCCTCTTTCTCTATACAGTTAATTAAGTAATTTGACTCTCACGCTAGGCCGGAACGGGGCCGCGCCGGAGCTTCCGGCGCTTGGTTTTCTATAGAAAGCACGACGTGATCATCGTCGTCATAGAAAATGACATATCGGACGCCTCGGCCCGGGCACAGCCCGGTCTAGCGTGAGTCATCCTTAATTCAATCAAATCTTTTAGCCTTATCTGCGTGATTGGGTAACATACATTCAAATATCCAAACCATCAAACATACAAATTTTAGATTGTCTTAATTGTAATCCATAGGTAAATAATTAATTAGTTTAATTACCTACATATATTGGTAAAATAACTGGGGTTTGCGGTTTCAAAGTATTCACACCATATTGATTAAATATTAAATAGGTAATAAAAATATATCTCAACCTATGAATCATTAACTTACAAATATTATGTTTTCACATTATTTTATTTTATTATAATTATTATTCATAATACCCGCTGATATGACAAAGGTTTAGGCAAAGCTTGAGCTTAGCTGGAAGAGGTGCTCAGGAGGGCAGCGGTGGCGACCGAGCTCACGGTGCACCGCATAGGACTCCTGGGGCTTAGGGTCGCACTGCCGAAGACCGAGGCCATGGTCCTCGGGCGAACGAGGGCGTGGGGGCAGCTGCCGGCGGGCACTGCAGTGAGGGTGGGGGGCAAAGCTGTCCAGGTCAGGGCCCACATCAAGTACTTGGGCCTTGTCCTGGACAGAAGATGGACATTCGAGGAGCACTTTGCGAGACAGGCTCCTCGTCTCATAGGTGCTGCCTCGGCTCTGGGCCGCCTACTGCCTAATCTGGGGGGGCCGAATGCCCCATGTAGGCGGCTATATGCGGGGATCGTCCGGAGCATGGCGCTCTACGGAGCGCCAATTTGGGCCGGACGACTGACGGGACGCGCGAGGGCATTGCTCCGTCGGCCACAGAGGGTGGTGGCCCAGAGGATGGTGAGGGCCTACCGCACCACCTCTCACGCAGCAGCATGCCTCCTTGCCGGCACCCCGCCTTGGGAGCTGGACGCGGGGGTGCTGGCGGACAGGTACCGGCTGAGGGCGGAAGCCAGGGGGCGTGGGGAGCTCCCAGACGCGGAGGAGGCCGAGAGGGTGATGCGGGGAGCCACGGAGCGCCTACGAGAGAGGTGGCGGGAGGCCTTGGAGGATAGCCACTATGGAACCCGAACCATAGGGGCTATTCTCCCGGTAATGGACGAGTGGGTGGATCGGGGCAGGGGGGCCCTGACCTTTAGGGTGACGCAGGTGGTGTCCGGACACGGCTGTTTCGGACACTACCTGCACAAAATACAGAGGGAGCCGGGGCCTCAGTGCCACGAATGTGGCGCGGCGGATGATACGGCTCAGCACACTCTGGAAGAGTGTAATCGCTGGGCCGTGGAAAGAGCTTCCCTCAGGGCAGCGACGGGGGTGGCGGACCTCTCGCTACACAGCATAATAGCGGTGATGCTGGGTAGCGAGAGGAAATGGGAAGCGGTGGCCTCCTTCTGCGAAGAAGTCATGTCGCAGAAGGAGGAGGCGGAGAGGGAGCGAGAAGCGGCTGCTGACGCGCTTCCTCTCCGACGCAGGCGGCAGGGTCGAAGGCGAGGAGCGTATGCTCGCCTCGAGCCCTAGTGGGGCCAGTGGGTACCGAACCCGCATCGCATCGCATCGGCCCCACACACGTCGTAGGGGTGGGGATCAAGCGTTTCTGATCCCCCCCTGCATTGTGAGGGTGCCCTGGCGATAAGCCGGGGCTGCCGGAGGGCGCCGTGGTGGAATGACCTCGATCCCAGTGCGCCCTCACGAACGGCAAAGAGGGTGAAACGCCGGAGTTGGTTTAGTGGGTAGGGCCAAATTCTCCCCCCCTCTCGCTAAGAGAGGGATAAGGAGCGGCGAGTCCCACACACTGTGCGTAAATGCATTCCCACTCCGTCAAAAAAAAAAAAAAAAAAAAAAGGCAAAGCTTGAGCTTGAGATGGACGTAGTTTTTTTCAGCTAGAGATGTGTTGAATTGTAGATATTAGAAATAGGTAATAGGTAACAATACGGTCCAAACAATATGGAATGCTCTACCTATTATACATATGTAGTTCTTTGTATACTTATAGGACTGTTTTGAGAAGTCGGTTTTTTTCTATTAAAGATTATTTTCAAAAGTATTGTAGATACAATTAGTGAGACCAGTTTTGACCATTTTCTGCCAAAGCCAATGAATGTGCAGAAACTCATTTGCTTACTTTAACCTGCCGTGAAAAATATTTCAATCTCGTCAATGTAACTAGCTAGCTATAAGTAACTGAGAATTCAAAACTTCTTAATTTTTACTTATCTCTTTAGAACATTCATATAATATTATAATTTACTTGGGTAAATTTTCCCCTCGCCTGTGCTCTATTAACTAGTCCAATCTCGATTGCAATCTTGAATATTCATTGATGTTAATGACTAAGTAATGACATACCTACTTATACCGACTAGGAGGAGTCATGGCCTACGAGGCTTCCAAGAACACTGGCAACTATTGATCGACATAGCAACGGGCATTTAGTCCAGTTGACTTTTTCTTGACATCAATTCATCAGTATGATTAGAGTCAATCATGCAAATATTTATGACGATCATCAAAGATTCCGCTAAAGATTACAGGCCAATTCGAACGTCAAGAATGATATCAGAATGGTATCTAATAGAGATTCGGTTACTATCCGGTATCCGGCCTATCCGGCCCTCTTTTTAATATCCGGCCGGATACCAGATAGTGACATTAGTGACCTACTATCCGGTCGGATACCGGATATAGTAATATGGCTTGATTTTGGAGTCAACAAATTGGATTTAAGAAACCGTCGCGGTCATAATCGTACCTACTCGTTTATTATTTTAAAACATTTTAAACATTCCACTATTGCACGTGCACTCATTTTCGAACCTAGAAATGAGTCCACGTGAACGTTCACTACGAAACAGATCAAAGCCTGCACAATACCACAGATTAATAAATAGTTACTACGTAACAGATACTTCATTCCCAAACAAAAGCGAAAATACCTACGCTATAATAGCCTACAAAACCTTAATAATAATACCTGCTGCTCAGGACAAGTAGAAATGTACCATAAGTACGCGCACAAAGAGTCGAGACTGTGTTGCCCGCCGTGCGAGTCACGTGCTAACGCGTCATCGTAAGAATGCGCTAGGGTTGTAGGCATCTATCTACCTATGATGATTATTGTAATAAAACGAATGTTGCGGATCAACCATATTTTTTATTAGTCAATGAAATATGTTTTAGTCTTATATAATGATTTATATTTTTTTCCCTTCTCGGAATTCTCTGTTATTAAATTTTATAGTTGTAAATATCCTAAATCGCGTAAATAATTTTAATAAATACTCAAGAGCAAAGCAACGGAAAATCAACGGTTTTTAAAAGTTGTAATACGGTGCTACCAGGTCGATTAATTATTACGTCGTCAAAATTATTTAAAAATACTTTTTCTAACCCTTCAATATAATTATTAAACGTTTCAGGTGGGACCTTCAGCCCGCCATAAAAAGATGAATCTTTATTATAGGCTTTTTCCTTTGTTTTTTGACTTTTACACCCATTTACTGCACAATAATTACGTGGTTTCGGCATTTCGAAGCGTAAGCGCGGGAAACGTGCGGTGCGAGCGTTCAGGCGGGCGTTCGGCGGCCCTCTGTCGGTTGTATCGTCGACGATACGCCGAGCGGTAGGCATATAGCGCGTGGCCTTGAGCGTGTGACGGAGGTCTGACAATACAATGCGCACCTGAAAAACCGAAATGTAGGTATAATTCTATATACGGTATCCGGCCAAACAACTATCCGTTGCATCTCTAGTGAAGTGAGAAGCGCGATAACTATTGACATCATTCCGATTTCTTCCGATATCATTCTGATGTTAGTGTGTTCGAATTGGCTTGTCAATATATTAGAATTATAGTTATAGTACCTATATCTATTGCCAGTTGGTTAGTTCGGTCTTTAATTTCTAGAATATCACATTTTCTAAATGTCGACCTTCGCTGTGTACGCACTCCTCCATCCTCCAAGTATAGACTTATTCCGAATTTAATTTAAAAGTTTACTTTATATACGTGTAAGGTAAACGTACTAGTGCTCGACATGCTAATGCCCAATAGATGACACCTTGCTGTCACCTCTATTGACAATGACTTAAGTTTCAAGATGACATGTACTGCGACCGCGTCGAGCACCAGTACGTTTATCTTAGCTCTTGCCGTTCTATGTGGTTTATGTGAAAATCCCTTAAAAAATCACAGCGCTTGTATAAAAACTTGAACTCAACATGACACTGTTTATAATCATTGTTCATTCGAACAATACCAACTAATTAAGCTGGGCCTTGGGTAGTTAGGGTAATAAGTTATAAGCAGGTCAATGCGTGCTGGTCGGTGGTTTCCGTCGGTGGGCAAGGTCCGGCTTTCAGTGCAGTCGGTGCACGCGCACTGGGCTGGTACGATGGTGCGTCATTACTGTCATTAGGTCACTAACACTGGCAGAATTTGTTGAGATTTGGGACTTGGTGATTTTTCATACAAGACAAGTAATGCGCATAAACACACTTTACAATCAAACATTTTATACCACGTCGGTGGCAAGCAACCATGCGGTCCGCCTGACCGTAAGCGGTTACTGCCTATGGACGCCTGCAACTCCAGGGGTGTTATAGTCGTTGTTGACCCTTTAAAAACCTGGACACTCCTCTTTTGAAGAACACCATACTGTAGTAGAATTTGGAGTCAACAAATTGGATTTAAGAAACCGTCGCGGTCATAATCGTACCTACTCGTTTATTATTTTAAGAATACCTACATCCTGGCACAAAGTACTCGCCGACATTATATTGCATGACTCGCGTTCATTCTGTAGAATTCCCTTGAGAAAACTTTATAAAATTTACGAAGTCATCAGCCCCAGATGAAACACAGGTGTTTTAGGGTTCTTAAACCGGAAACCTTATAATTTCATCATGTTCGTCTGTCCGCCCGTCTGTCGCAGCCATTTTTTTGACAGGATTCAAGGTTATCGAGGCAAGGCTATCTTTGTAAATGGTTGCTTCTGATAGTTTCTGAGTTGCTTTATCAGCCATTTTCGTATTATCATCGGTTTATGGAATAACCTGTATAAATACCGTTCTCCTGATTCATTTAATTTATCATCTGTCTAGTAGGTATTTATCTGTCTGTGCACATATGTAGATCACGAAGTACGTATGAAATTTCAGAATGGCAAGATGATGCCATGTTGGCGCCATAGTTCAGCAACTTCCTCATTCGTTGGGCACTAATGTAAACTTATCTTATGTATAATTCTCATGCTTTACATTGCAATCCTACTTCACCATAAATGGCGATTATTTTCCAGATTACAGTTACTGAGAACTGGTAATTGCCAGCCATTTGCCCCGCACCATGTTTGCGGCAAAAACGGCTCAATACCTATGATGATGGAATGAATATGGAAGGTTCAAGATCGCCAAGCGTCGTGCTCGTAGAATATCTCTCCATTAGATGCTGCATTGAAGTTTATGAAACGTATAACTCGTATAAGTAAAGAGATTCGTAGTTTTTTATATACCACGTGGCGTTGCGTCGGTGGCAATAAACAAGAATCAAGAAAATTTGAATTTTCCTCACTGATTTTAAGCATCAAAGCACCATTATTCGAGGTGCTGGGGTGAAATGGTTCTTTGCTTATAAATACCCTAAAAAGTTTAGTTCTCACTTAAGGCTTTAAGACTCCGCTAAATCTTACTTCAGGACGGTGTTCGGTAATCAGTATTAAAGGGTATTCCACCTGTAAAATTTCTTTGGATAGGTAATGTGCATTTGCGTCTCACTCTCTCGATTAAGCAAAATGTGAGGCGCAAATACACATAGGACCAAGATATTGGACAAATGGAATTCCATCCTTAGTTGCATAATTTCGAATTTGTAACGTTTTATCTAGTGGGTTCCCCAGGAATCTGTGGCAGTGTCGTAATAGTTGTAATGGGGTGATGAACGCGAGTCATGCAATATAATGTCGGCGAGTACTTTGTGCCAGGATGTAGGTATTCTTAAAACATAGGTTGAAAACACCGTAATTTGTGTTACGTGATACTCTCTAATAGGAGATATCCTTTCTCAAATTATTCATAATTTCAAGGTATTGAAACGTCTTTTAAGGTTTGTTTATAATTCAAAAATAGGTGTTATAAATTGAACGTGTTACACGTTCTAAAAACGTTAAATTAGGTCATCCAAACACTCTTAAAACCAAACATACTCCATACTCGTATAGATACCCGGAGGTAAAAACAGATGACGTGTTTTCTAGTGTATTGTTTAGCCCATGGAAAACAATGAATATCGATTATAAGCACCTACGAGTACCTACATATTAAATACGTGGAAGCATGGTGGTAGCCAGGATGTGGAAATACACTATTTTATAAAATAATAACAGTGAGTCAATCACATCACATGTCGGGACTCACGTGGTAGGTTGATGGTTAACAGAATTTTGTGTAACTCCTGTTCCACGAAATTCTGTTAACCAGAGGTAAACAGAGAGTCCTGCAGAGGTAAATTGGTGTTTAAAGTTGCAAGAACTCTCAAAGGATTATATCTAGTTAGTTATTTTCTGATCGTGGAAGTAAAACATGAAACATTATAGAGCGCTACACGAACTGCGTTTTTATATGCGCTTTATTTTCTAAATAAGTATAAACAAACAAAAAGATGCAGAGCCGTTCTTTGCTCAAATAAGTCGATGTGAATTGCGAACATCAGAGCTACGAAGTACGAGTACTTACGAAGTGGAAAATAAAATACAAACGGGATTGTTTATCTAGATTTACAGATGTGTAAACTGTTTACATTGAGGATTTTTGTTATAAGCTTGTTTTGCGCTGCAAATAATGCGTATGCCAAAGCGAAATTTTATCATCGCAGAAAATACGGTAGTCGTAGATCGGTAACTCATCTGGCTTGATTAGTAGCTCCTTACTTAAATATATTAACATCAGAGAGAGAGAGAGAGTGCCATAACACTACAAACATTTAGGGCTACTTGCACCATCCCACTAACCCGGGGTTAAGCGGTTACACCGTTACCCAGTGTAAAATTTAGTACTGGTAACCATGGTAACTCCAGGATTAACCGGTTAACCCCGGGTTGATGTAATGATGCAAGTGGGGCTTAGGTGAGTACATCTCTTTATTCTCTTTTATTATTCATTTCATTACTCTTTAAAATAAATGTGTAGCGAGGGTGAGCTGCCAGCTTATAAGGGCGCTAAGAGAAGATAACGTGTCGTGTGAGATATGATGATTCCGGATTATTATTAATGTCAAAATCTCTCAGGTGTCTCAGGTCTATTTACAAATCCCGCCCAAGGGGGTTGTGTGAGCCAAAGCTCTCCAATTAGGTACCAACCCGCGCTTAGCATTCGTCCCTCTCGTGTTAATTGCGGGCCTTGTTTTCACATTCCCGGAAGACGTAGTACTGTGTGCATGACAAGTAGGTACCTATTATATATAATCTTTAATAGAAAAAAAACAGACTTCTCAAAACAGTTTGAAATGCCATATAAATTATTGGCTGGTATTTAACTGATCACCAGATATAGAGTCTGGCTACTGAAATATTACACAAATGTTTGGCAGGAAATTTAAAAAATCTTGGGCTGGTCACACTTTGTGTAGTATGAATTATAGTTTTGATACTAGAAAATATTTTTGATTTTCTGTGCACACGTAAGGTATCTAAGACTATAAGTTCAATATACGTTGACGTGCACTCAAAGTCAGCTCACATAATTTCTACCACTATGTAAAATACAGTCAACGATAAACACATATGTTAACACTTTCTCACCATATACCATTGTAACAAGGCGAAAAATGAAATGTAGTGTAATGTAAATAAGACCTAGCTCGATAATACCGTAATATTAATCCATCCCCAAAAAAAATACATAAGTAATATGCCAAATATGCTAAATGCTAAGTATCAAAATATTTATAGAGCACCAACCTCCTAATTTGTTTACATTTGTTTAGGAGTTGTAAACATTGCAGTTTTTCGTTATACAACGCTACACGTCGACTTCGTACATTGTCGTAATTATTTACGAGCTTAAATAATAGTTTGCGAACCGCACTCAGTATAGACATTATTAATATTATTTAAAATAAACCCCTTATAAACCGCAAACAATTTGAATGTATGACATAAATTGACAACTGACTTTTAGCTTTTTTTTAATCATAGACAATTGGTGATACAACAACGAAATATATGTCAACAATTTTTGGCTAGCCAGACTCTAGTAATCCACTTCGTCACCTTTTTCTGGTAGCATTTCGTTTCTGTAAGGGTCGCAGTTCTAACCTAACCTAACATAAACCACAAAATCAAAATCGCCAAACGTGTACTATGCGTCGTTGAAAAGTTCTGTTCTGATCATCATCAGCAGTTCAACTTCATCAGATGCAACAGTTTTTAATGTAAATGCTTGACATATTGATGAAAATACAAAGATACGCATGCCTTTGAGATTCGAGGAGTTCCATCGATTCCTCATTGATCCCATCATCAGAACTCGAGCTTGACAAAAATATGGCTTAATAACTTAACTTGCTTATTAAACATAACGAAGAGGACAAATCGCCAAACGTGAACTATGTGTCGTTGAAGAGTTCTGTTCTGATCATCAACAGCAGTTCCACTTCATCAAATGCGACAGTTTTTAACGAAAATGCTTGATTTTCTGATAAAAATACAAAAATCTCTATACGCATGCCTTTAAGATTTGAGGAGTTCCCTCGATTCCTCGTGGATCCCATCATCAGAACTCGAGCTTGACAAAAATGTTGTTTAAAAACTTAACTTGCTTAACAAACATAACGAAGAGGATAAATCGTCACACGTGAACTAAGTATGCGTCGTTGAAGAGTTCCGTTCTGATCATCATCAGCAGTTCCACTTCATCAAATGTCACTTTTTTTAATGTATGTGCTTGATTTGTTGATAAAAACACAAAAATCACTATATGTATGCCTTTAAGATTTGAGGAGTTCCCTCGATTCCTCATGGATCCTATCATCAGAACTGGGTTTTGACAAAAACGGGGCCAAACTGTATGCATATACGTACAATCAAAAACAGAATTTTCAAAATCGGCCCAGTAATGACGGAGATATGGAGTAACAAACATAAAAAAAAAACAAATACAACCGAATTGATAACCTCCTTTTGAGATTTGGAAGTCGGAATTTTAAGTCGAAAAACGCTCGACATGTTGTCGACGTGTTGTCGTTTTTCGACTTAAAATACGTGAGTGACCCGTTTTTAATATATTTAATATGTCTGTGTCTCACGGAAGTTTTGTTATACATATACCTACCTACAAACGTAAAATGAAGTGTCGCTCTTCTTTGAACTTGACCTCCCACCACTGCCATCTGTAGAGTCAAGGTCGCAAATTCCTATCAATTATCCCAATAGGATTCTGATCCTAATTGATCTTCAGTATACTAAAGCAATTCTTGCAGCTATCAATCGGCATAGACGCATCAATTGGAACAATTTGCGGCTCTTAACATACTAAACACCAATTGCCTAATGTCGACTCAATTGAAACGCGCACAGATGTTTGGATACTGCCCTCTGCGAGTTGCATTCTATAACCAACCTTAATACGTAATTAGAAAGTGCAAAATTGGTAAATTTCCTACATGCGGTTATTGTCGTTTCATTACGTCACACGTGGCTTGAAATTATACAAACAGGGAACGGAACGAGCAATCTTTTTACGTGACTATAATGGCAAAGTCAACACGAAGGCTATGATTTTAGGAGTAGGAATGATGATTCTATCCTTATTACATAATACATAGGTACTTAGTTGTGTTCCTTGTTAGATATGTAGCCAAACCTATTGATCCGATGTTAATTAATGAGATGTCATTCGATTCGTTTATGCGACCTATGTGACATAGAATACATTATTATGGTAACATTCCATTTCTGACCGCAGCTGCACTATTGGTACTAAACCAGACCTCCGTCACACGCTCAAGGCCACGCGCTATATGCCTACCGCTCGGCGTATCGTCGACGATACAACCGACAGAGGGCCGCCGAACGCCCGCCTGAACGCTCGCACCGCACGTTTCCCGCGCTTACGCTTCGAAATGCCGAAACCACGTAATTATTGTGCAGTAAATGGGTGTAAAAGTCAAAAAACAAAGGAAAAAGCCTATAATAAAGATTCATCTTTTTATGGCGGGCTGAAGGTCCCACCTGAAACGTTTAATAATTATATTGAAGGGTTAGAAAAAGTATTTTTAAATAATTTTGACGACGTAATAATTAATCGACCTGGTAGCACCGTATTACAACTTTTAAAAACCGTTGATTTTCCGTTGCTTTGCTCTTGAGTATTTATTAAAATTATTTACGCGATTTAGGATATTTACAACTATAAAATTTAATAACAGAGAATTCCGAGAAGGGAAAAAAATATAAATCATTATATAAGACTAAAACATATTTCATTGACTAATAAAAAATATGGTTGATCCGCAACATTCGTTTTATTACAATAATCATCATAGGTAGATAGATGCCTACAACCCTAGCGCATTCTTACGATGACGCGTTAGCACGTGACTCGCACGGCGGGCAACACAGTCTCGACTCTTTGTGCGCGTACTTATGGTACATTTCTACTTGTCCTGAGCAGCAGGTATTATTATTAAGGTTTTGTAGGCTATTATAGCGTAGGTATTTTCGCTTTTGTTTGGGAATGAAGTATCTGTTACGTAGTAACTATTTATTAATCTGTGACTAAACGCGTCGGTGTTATTGTTATTTTCCATAGTAAAATGAACGGTAGTGCTGCTGTCGTTGGAAATGGACTGTCACCTTTAGCTTCCTTTCAAAAAGGTGGATTACTTACAAAACAAGTAAATAGTTAGGTTAAATAAGTTTTGATACCATGACACCACTAGATGTACCGCGACAGATTATTAAGTAAGTGTAAGTAAGTATGTGAAAGTAGAAAATACCTAAGTAGGTACGTTTCAGGCTTCAAATATTTATCAAGAGTAACTCACAGGTTTAGAGGGCCGGAGGGGGTCAAAAATGTGACATCATTTTAACTTCAATTCAACTTAATACATTTAAGTACTTGAGTGAAGAGCGGTTTTTCCATCATGTGCAGTTATTATATACTTATCCGACCAATTTTATTAAATATGGCACTTAATACGCCAATAATGGCCTTTTGTTCTATTTAATTTATTAATGCATATCAGCTTGCGACAATGCGTAATATAATAAGTTTGACATAGAGCAAAAAACAGAACGAATCAGGAAATGACTATCGTCACACAACTCACACGCTTAGTTGCTATGTCGCAACCGTACAATGATAAAGGGTTATTCTCAAACGCTGTTCAATCAAGTTAATTTTTCGATTCCTTTTTTAAAAAGTAAAATTAGTACGGTTACCATCAGTTTGTCACTGACATAAACGCCGTCGAGAACATAATTTACTTTGTATACATCTCGCTCGCACTCGCATATTAGTGCAAACGGGATGTATAGAAAGTAAATTACGTTCTCGACGGCGTTTATGTCAGTGACAAACTGATGGTAACCGTACTGGTACCTACTTACACATATCGGGTCAACTATACTGAAGTTACACAGTGAATATTTAAGGGGTTGTGCACAAATCACGCGTGGTGTTTTCGGCAACTTTTTGACCCCCCCTCCCCTTGCTGATATTTGGTGAGGTTTTTCGCTACCCTCTCCCCTACATAACGTAACGTGTATTTTTTTTAAATTTTTCCATCCGACGGAGTGCGGAGTGAAGATTTATGTTTAACGAAACCGAGAAAAAGTACCTATCTACTCATGTGGTAGGTATTTTTTCTTAGTTTCGTTCACTGTAAAAAAGTACACGTGAGGTCTGTTTATACCTCCCTCTCCCAACGTGATCCGTCGTGATTTTTGCGTGACACCCCCCCCCCCCCCCCCATCCCTATCGAACCTCGCGTGATTTGTGCACAAGCCCTAACTCTTTTAGTGGACTGGATCCCACACCCCACAAGATTATACCAGAGCAGAGACATACCGAAAATGAGACGGCAGGTCGGCGTAGATACTTTTCGTAGCTATAGGCAGAGCATATTCAACCGAACCGAAATTAGTGATGGAAAAAAAAAAAAATAAAAATAAAATAAAAATAAAAATAAAAATAAAAATATAAATAAAATAAAAATAAAAATAATTTATTTCAGACAGTTGACAGTCCATATTTTAAATGAAATAAAATTAAAATTACAATTAAATTAAAGATAAAATATTAAAATTAACAAACAACTTACACATAATTAAAATACAATTTAAATTTGAAATTACTATTAACATTCATAAATAACATTAGATTAAATTAAATTTACAATTATTAAAACTAACATGTAGGGAGGACCAGTGCTTTAGCAAGCCACTGTCCCACCTGTTACCCACTATAGCCAGGAGGCTGTGGCGGCTGTCACGCACCCTGCTTAGCATCGCGGCGCAACGCTTGCGGAGCGTGGCGTGGAAACCGTCCACGCTCGCGTCCGCAAACATTCCGGACGCGCTACAGTGCCGCGGCAGCCGCAACAGGACCCTGAAAGCGTCATTATACTGGACTCGCAGAGCGTTTAACGATCGCTGAGTGTATCTTGTCCATAGGCTACAGGTGTACAGCGATGTACAGTACGCTTTAAATAAGGTTATCTTTACTTGGGCTGTACATCGGCTGAACCTGCGCGCTATCATGTTTGCTCTCATCGCTAAAGCTCTGCGTTCCCTCTCGATGTCTGCATCATCGCGCAGATCTTCGGTAACCAAATGCCCAAGGTATTTAAATGAGCTCACTCTATTTAGTTCCTGGCCATCAAGAAGTATAGGAGGGACATACGATGGACTCTTGGTTCCGGCTTTAAAAACCATATATTCGCTTTTAAGCGCATTATACTTTAAGTTATGGTCACGAGCGTACGATTCGCACATGTTTATTAGTATGTTCAATCCTCCAACCGATGGGCTCAGCAACACCATGTCATCCGCATAACTTATATTATTAAAACAGACTCTGTCAATATGGCATCCGACATGGGTGCTGCTGAGTCCGTCGATTAGGTCGTTAACGTATAAATTAAATAATTTCGGTGAGCTTAGCCCCCCTTGCCTTACACCGCACTGCAATCCGTACTCGTCAGAAAGTACGTTGCCCCAACGAACGCTGTTCCTCTGGCCACCGTACCAACACCTAAATATGCGTGTTAGCTCCTTGGGAAACTTGACCTTGTCAAGCTTTTTCCAAAGTAGTTCGTAATTAACAAGGTCAAAAGCTTTGGAAAGATCCAAAAAGCACGCATATATAGGTGTTTTTCTTCTAGTATAATACTCGACAGCCTGCAAAATTAGACAAGACAATTAGACAAGTGATTGCGCTCTCTGTGGATAAGCCGGCACGAAAGCCGAACTGAGCGTCATGTATCTGCAAACACTTGTCCAGTTGCACACTAAGCAGGCCGTCGAGTACCCTAGCTATAATGGTTGCCAGAGAAACAGGTCTGTAATTCGTTTTATCGGATACATCACCGGTTTTATTTTTGATGATGGGAACTACTACCGTTTTTGTCATACAAAAGAAAAGAGGGGAATCCCTTGCCCAGCACCAGCAGTGGCACTAACGTACTGTACGCGCGGTTCGGGCGGACTATAAAACAGCGTTAGAATGATCTTACAATTTTCTGAGAATCAGCCACCGAGTTCGAGTACGAGAGCACCCATTCGAGTGCATTATGCCGCTGAGTGTACCGGGAACAAAGGAGGGACTTTGTACAGCACGTGGCCGCGAGGCGATGAGTAAACTGCGGCTGTTTGTTTATTTTCATATGTTTCTAAGGACTGGAGATATAAAAATGAGGTAAGTACTAATAAAAGTACAGTTGGCGCAATCATAGCTCGTAACAAAAAAAAACGTACAGTCGACGTTAAAAATATGTTTACACTTTTGCACCTCCTCTGTAATAAGGCAAAAAGTGTAAACATATCTTTGTACTGTACATACTGCCATCGCTTGTCATCGCTCGTTGGCATAATTTATCTTTATAGCGGTGTCCCGATTGTCTTAGATGTAAATACCTACGTGTAAAGGGAACGTTGAAAGGGCTTCTGCGTTGACAAATTAAGGGACAAAGCTGTCAGCACATCGAATCCTTAACACCGCAAGGGTCGCTAAGGCGCATTTGAGACTTCTAAATAATAATTACTTGCGTTAATAGTTTATAGGATGTGGACCCTGAAGTCAAATTCGAACTTACATTTTAATATTTAAATGATTTCATTAACAAAATTACGTGTCAACGTGTAAATTGTCCACCTTGGGTTCAAAGCGGCAACTGAGAACGTAGGTAACCGGGATTACTTATAGTTACTTACTTTATTATTACTTATACTTTTGATACATGATTTATTTCGACGTAAACAATATAAAATTTATACTTTAATGCTGTAAGGGGAAGGATATAGAACACGATCTGTTTTGCATATGGTTTTGCATCACTATCAGTACGGTTACCATCAGTTTTTCACTGACATAAACGCCGTCGAGAACGTAATTTACTTTCTATACATCTCGCTCGCACTCGCATATTAGTGCAAACGGGACGTATAGAAAGTAAATTACGTTCTCGACGGCGTTTATGTCAGTGACAAACTGATGGTAACCGTACAGGTGTGTGAACTTGTTTTCACTATCAACCACCTAATAAAATAACACAGTCTGTTTGCTTGGCTGACGTGTACTACATACTACGTCTATACAAAATTAAATTACCAAAATATTAGTCGTCGTCTGCTACCTACTTGCTAACATGTAAGCTACTTACTAAAACCACTGGCAATTAAATATGTTAATAATACACACAGACAGTCAGACATTGTGCAATAAGACACCTTTGTTTCTGAGTAAGATAGGTATTGATGCTGTGCAGCAAAGCAAGCTACGCGGACATTTTTAGGGTTCCGTACCCAAAGGGTAAAACGGGACCCTATTACTAAGACTTCGCTGTCCGTCCGTCCGTCCGTCCGTCCGTCCGTCTGTCACCAGGCTGTATCTCACGAACCGTGATAGCTAGACAGTTGAAATTTTCCCAGATGATGTATTTCTGTTGCCGCTATAACAACAAATACTAAAAACAGAATAAAATAAAGATTTAAATGGGGCTCCCACACAACAAACGTGATTTTTGACCAAAGTTAAGCAACGTCGGGAGTGGTCAGTATTTGGATGGGTGACCGTTTTTTTTTTGCTTTTATTTTGTTTTTTTTTTTGCATTATGGTACGGAACCCTTCGTGCGCGAGTCCGACTCGCACTTGCCCGGTTTTTTTTAAGTTAGCTGTTAGGTGGTTAAACACCAGTGGCGGCGCCTCTAGATTGTTCGTAGGCAAGCCGTAGCTGAGTTACCCTTGCTTTTCTTCATAAGTTTAAAGAAAATAGCCCAAGGGCCTGAATACCAGACAAGCCGATGGAAAATGGAGTTCTATGGACGCTCCGCCACTGCTAAACACTGATGCCTTTTGTGGAAACCGCATCAATGTGATATGTAACATCTTTAACCTTTTCGACGCCGTGTCAAACAAGACGCCACATCACCGAAGTGTCAAAACTGAAATTGAACTTTATGCATAATGCACATAGGTCTATGTTGCTCTGTGGTCTGTGACCGATTAATCGGTCTTTGGCGTTGAACCCGCGGTGCGGATATATCGGTCATTGGCGTCCAAAAGGTTAAATCATTAAACAAAGCAAGTACATCAGTAAATTAAGTACGCCCAGTAGATACATCATATTGAGGACGGATAACGGTCAGATCGCGGTGTCCTTGTGTGAATAGCTTAATACACTGATTGTAGCGCGTGGCTTAGAGGCCAATTCGAACGTAGGTACACTGACATCAGAATGATATTCAAATAATGATATCTCGTCATATCATTTGATTGTCATTTTGATGTCGTGTACAGAATTGGCCTGTTAGGTTTGTTACGACTTGACAACAACTGCGAACTTCAAGATCACAGGTCAGAACAGATGTCAAAAAATAATGGCACCAAAATACGTCAATGCAGTCCAGTGGGCGCAGCATGGTTCCCTTTTTATCGCTTGTCACTATGTCCGTCACTTTCGCACTTACGTACTTGTTAGGACGTGATAGGCATGGTGACAAGCGATAAAAATACGACCGTGCTACAGCCGCAGAAAGTTTGTAAATGAATGCACATGAATGCACTAACATGTTTACCTATCTATACCACAGAATAAGTAATAGTATTTTCATCACACTCGCTCAGTAAATGTGGAATTGCACGCAGGTTTAGCGGGAGTTATAGAAAAATCGTTCTCCCTAGGGAGTTATGAAGTGTCTAGTGCCATAATTAAGAGTTTTTTGTCTTTATACTTAATTTTTGTATCGCAAGTGTGATGAAAAATATTGTGTGTAACTCGGGGCGTAATAATATTGCAAACTCGAGTCTATAAATCGCTCCGGCAAGCCGTCGCGATTTAACTTACTCTCGTTTGCAATATTCAACTTACGCCCCATGTTGCACAATGTACTATATCATATGTATACGATATCCAATATCAAAACAATAACAAACTAGTGTGGATCATAATTGATAATTATTATGATTCAGTGGAGCATCAAAACAATCGTATCATTTGCGTCCTATTTACTATTTTCTGTGTTACACGAGATAAACGATTTGCGCAGGCCGTTATCACTTTAAATATAAATATATTATGTGTTTTAGGTAACGTCACTGTGGCGAAGTCCGGCATACTTTATTTTTTTTTGACTTTGGAGTGATCTAGTTCCGTTAATTATTCACCTATGTTACTGCTTGTAATCGCATACGATGAAGAATTTAATAATTAATAGTTTAGCCTTAGTGACAGATCATTTCAAGCATAAATTAAGCAAAAACAATGATATTTTTTAAAATTCGGCGAGTAGACGGACTTCCCGTGCAGTTTAAGGGAAGTCCGTCTAGTTATGATATCAGCCAATCTATGGGTGTGTATATGTTCGTAGTCAAATTCCTAAAAAGAACGGATCGAGACAATGAAAAGTGTATTTTAAACTTGTCAATATACGGTTCAGATTCGAAATAAACACCATTTTTCTAAAACAAAGGCAAGTCGCCATATACTACCAAGATGGGGTGGTAAACCTTTTTTGGCAAATATTTAAACATAATTATTTTTTTGATTTCCGAAATAAAAGATCAATAGTAATTTTAAAATGAATTTTAATCGTTTCTTTTAATTTACTGAGATCAAAATTTAATAAAGTAACATCATGCGCAAAGTCAGGAGGATTTTTTGATACCTTATCAAATGGTTATAATGTTAAAGTCGCAAAAACAGTTGGTAATCTCTGATTTAACGAAAGTCCGGCATATGACGGACTTGCCTTGAACATAATAGACGGACTTTCCAACTTAGTCAAATTTTAATATGATAAATTGTGGAACGTATAATTACAAAACTAAGCTAATTTCTGATATTTTAAAAATAGAATAAAGAGAATTGGTTCTTATGCTACCTACGTAGTTACTTTCTGATGCACAATCTTTTCAAAAACTATTTGAAAAAAAAAATTTCGAACGGTTGTCGCACTATGACTTCGAGTTCAAAACACGAAATGACTTGTTGAGGCGGATTGCTCTGAAGTTGGTTGTCACAGCACCATCTGTTTTACAGTGACGGAACTAGCGCGAAAAACTGGTTAATCGACTGGACTCCAAAGTCGCATACGCCTTCAAATTCAAAAGTTATAACGTGTTGACGGACTTGCCTTGTAGACGGACTTGCCCACAGTGACCTTACCTACTTAAATGTTACAATCGGACAGTCATTACTCAAGTCATTAGCAACGAGTACGTACAATCGGTACGGTAAAGTGAGTACCTAGGTACCGTAAAACGGGGTGAGTAGGTTTCGCGGGGAGAGGTGGGTTATGAATGGGGAGAGAAGGTTTGAGAGGGGGGTGAGAAGGGATTTTAAGGCTACTGCTACAAAAATAATGTATTCCAATTTAAAATGGAGCTACTATAGTAATACGCATAATAAAAAAAAATCGATCCAACAATCTTCCAAAATCACCTTTGTATGAAAACCCCTCTCACCCCAAATACGAGGCACTACGGGGTGAGGTGGGTTTTCCTCTTTATCGTCAAAGTTATGAAATAGAACTACCCAAAATAAAATAAAAACTAAAATACAAACGTCTGGAACACTTATTATATACACCATTCAGTTTTCATATGTAAAAATAAAATGTTATCGAGGTTTGAATTTCAGTTTTGACCCTACTCACCCCATTTTACGGCACTATAGTAATGAGCTTTTATATGTAGGTATTTAATGAGGTTACGACTTTATTGTTTTACTTTTATTTAAAGATTAAAGTTTGATTTTATTTAAAGAAAAAAGTCCGTTTGAGCTAACTTTGTAGCGGCTTGAATAGAACAAAGTAAGGAAGTTTCATTATAACCGTGATATTTACATAGAAATTTGAGATTAAATAATGTCGTCATTTTGTTACAGCAAATCAGATTAATTCGATTAGGTACCTATTCAATCATCGCTTAAAAGTTTCACGTCGACAAATCATCAGCTTAGAACTTAGATCATCTTGATCAACGTATAAATTAAGTAACGAAGAAAATTAGAAAATTACGGAACTTCCAGGAAATAAATTGCAAGTCTTTCTGCTACCTTATTGTAGCGAATACTTCAGTAAGTTAGCAGGCAAATTAGATTTCACCCGGCTAAAGAACGAGGAAGCAGACGACCCGGTCAATAACCTAAGTGGCCTGTTAATATTGCCATTGCTTGCCGAATTGTGCGCTCAACACTTTCAACTTTCAACTCTTTAACCCGGACCGGTCTTCCGCTCTTTCGCTTATTTTCCAAGGGCCAAAAGCACAGAGCAGGTCCAGAACGAATGCTTCCCTCAGGTCGTAGTTTGCCGACTCCTAACTTAGGAGAAAGAACTCCTAGCTGTCATTCGGGGACTCCTAGCTTAGGGGAACCTGTGTAATTCCATCTCATTCCAACAGATAAGAACTGATTTATTTATTAATATAGGTTTTTGGTAGCGCAAGGGTTGTCACTTTGGTCTTTGACGTCCGTTAAGCTAGTAGTTACGGTCCTGCAACACCACAGCAGCTGCAGCTACCTGCAGCTATCTGTTGGATTAAGGATGACTCACGTTAGACCAGGCCGTGTCCGGGCCGGAGCTTCCAGCGCTTACTATTCTATGACATGGCGATCACGTGATGCTTTCCATAGAAAACGATCCGCCGGAAGTTCCGGGTCGGACACGGCCCGGTCTAAGGTGAGTCATCCTTTTAGTGTTATTGCATATGATGAAATTCCAGACCTATAGTGGCATAACAAAATTCTTTAATCAAAAGAAAATATAGACTTTGGAGCTAAAATCGGAATCACTTGATTTTCTCGGTTACACGGGGTATATCCTTAACTTGGGTAACCCATGGTCTAATAAAACATGGTCTTCCATTCCCAGAGTGACACGGGCCTACGTCACAATAACATTGCCACTTTATTTCAACATAACATGTTACATGGGTACATTATACCTATGGTTAATAAGTTAAAATATTTCTTTATAATTTTCATTTATATGTATTTTAGCTTAAATTTTACAATAACACGTCATTTTTAATTACTCGTTAGCAATATCTTCCGATTCACTAAAAGAAATTTCAGACTTTCGGGTAATTCTGTTTATACTACTGGCAACACAGGATAGCGCTGTGCACATTTGACAATTCGGATCTAGATAACTTCATGCCCTGACCGTCATCCTTGTCGAACGCGTGTTAATTGTTATTTCCTTCTCGCTCAGTGTCAGCAGTCGCAGTGTTTTCCAAACTTTTCACGCCGTAAGCTTGGTAATTAATGTTTAACTGTGAATTAGTTTTTCAAACGTTTGTCTTGTATAGATAAATAAAGTTTAATTTAATACATTAGATTTGTTTTATTTTACTATGTTTCTACATGAATTACTTAAAATTAATGCCGTTAAAATAATTTCCACCGTTGGTTAAAATTCTCCCACATTTCAAAGTTTGAGAACCTGTAAACAGCATGATGACGTAGGCGCGTGTCAGTTAGGTCATACGCGAATCTCGGAATGGAGTACCAGGCGGAGTATATTATTATACCATGGGGTAACCGTTTAAAAGATACGAAGGAATTCGTGTCTATTAAACTAGGCAGGAGTCTAGCCACCATTTTGCGTAATTTGATATGGCAATTATGATGGTTAAAGTTTTCAACTTGTCTGCAGTTTTTGAGCTATTAGAATAACACATCAACCGGCCTAGCGGAAATCTATCCATGGACCTTATAAACTTGGAGACTTGGTTCAAAGTGGAATAAACTGTTAGCAATGGCTGTACTTAAGACGCTTTTCTGGCCAGTCGAGAACTGTTAATAAATCATGAGCGAATTTCATTACTTTTTTTGACAGCTCATGACATGGCTAATATTGTAACAAAAAATTTCGGCGGTCTTCAACCATTTTCTTACTTAGGTACCAGAATAGATACGGTCCAAAATTATGAACGAAATATCATTTGATATTTACCACTCGCTTTTCGGCGAAGGAAACCATCATGAAGAAACTGGGTATTTCCCAACAGGGCCTAGTTTTTGTCTCTGGGTTGGAAGGTCAGCTAGTTGCTTTCGTAAAATTAGTGATGTCGGTATTTTTTGGATTAGCAAAAAGCGCTGGTGGCCTACCGGTAAGAGCGTGTGACTTTCAATCCGGAGGTCGCGGGTTCAAACCCCGGCTCGTACCAATGAGTTTTTCGGAACTTAACAGTTGCTTTTCGGTGAAGGAAAACATCGTGAGGAAACCGGACTAATCGCAATAAGACCTAGTTCCCCCTCTGGGCTGGAAGGTCAGATGGCAGTCGCTTTCGTAAAAACTAGTGCCTACGCCAAATCATGGGATTAGTTGTCAAGCGGACCCCAGGCTCCCATGAGCCGTGGCAAAATGCCGGGATAACGCGAGGAAGAAGAAGGTATTTTTTGGATTAGGTTTCTCGAGCGGATTTCATCAACCCTTAGTACCTAAATCGTGGCAGACGTGGCTCACTCCGCGATTTCGTCGCTTTGCTACAGGTAGCTAAAAGAACATCGGTTCGGCCCCAATTTTGGGGGTTGCCATAAGCCGCGCGTGGCGCTGCCCATACAACCATTTCCAGTCGCCGTTACGACGCGGTGTTGACACATCTTGTGTCGACACCGTCTGTTTCGGTCACAATTCCAGTCGCAGAGTCGTCGCCGTGTCGACACAGTTACCAGAAATGGGGAAGGGTCGACACATGACACAAAGTGACATAAAGTGTGGTCGCCGTGTGCACACATTGTTTCGGGTTTGCGACTACTTTATGCCAAAATCATTCGTTCATTCGTTCATTTTGTTCCTGTCAAATGGAAACTGTCAGATGGAAAAATACTTAAATAAAAATAAGTGACATTAATACGCCATCTCTAAAACGGATTACAAGACGTAATTATATATTGTTTGCATTTATATTACAATAGGACTTAAATTATTATGGGGAATTAAACTGCTCGAGTGATTTGATAAACTAAGTGTAATATAATCAACGCGCCACCACATTGTTTTAGTTTAGCCGGAAATGAAATTGTTTACTTCTCAGTGCCTGTGTTCATAACTATATTATTTGAAGCATTTTTATTACTTCGATGCGTATACTATACTTAAATAACAGAAATAACGCTTGACATACTACGCAACTTGTTAATTATGATCTATAAATATGGTTTAAGGCTGAGAAATATTGCAGTCACAAAGTAGTCGCAATGTTTCGACTTTGTGTCGACTCTGTGTTGACACATGACACGCGCTGTCAAAAGTAATAACAAAGTTACTGGTATGTTACTGGATTTGCAAAATGGCTCCTTGTGTTGATTTGTTTTCAGATATTCTCAAAGTGTAAAAATGCCGTGGTCAGAGATGGGCATTAATCGATTAACTGTTTATTCGACTAATTAATGGAATAAAAAAAAGTGAATTCTCAAATTTTAATCGCGATTAGTTTAGTCGACCTAACATAGATTGAAATTGAATTAATCTGAATATTAATCGAATAAATTATCGATTAAATCTCGATTGATAGTTGACAGTGGGCCATTTTTGTACGTAAAAATAATAGAAATGTCTTGCATGCAGATGGTAGCAAAACACTTTGTCATAAAAGTCGAGATGGGTGTCGATATACAGGGTGAAATTTAATTCACTGGCCAAATTGAAACACCCGAAAGAACTCGAAAAAATATTAAACACGTGTTTTTTCTTTTAATACCGCTCAGTACATTTTTTTCGAAATAACTCATCATCAAGTTGTCCTAAAAACCTCGTACGTTATGGTGAACCGACAACTACCCACTACACCCGCTTCTCTCTTATCAGTTAAGGTCATTGACACCCCGCCCCTCCCGCTGTTTGCAATCGCGTCACCAATTATGAACCCTATTGCAGCGAGATAAGACGCTTACCTACATAAGTTGCTAATTTTTCCTTCATACTTTAACGGGCTTAGAGCCGTCAAAATGCAAAGGCAACCCATTTTTAATCTAAAATATTATTTCTGACTAATGATTATTAACAAAACGTCCGTGGCTTAAAAACAATGAGTAAAAACTAGGTCAGGAATCTTTGCATTCAGGCGTATTTAAAAAATTGAATCATCTTATGTACTTACATTTGATTAAAAGTCGACGCAATTAACGAAAGTCCCACGAGATGGTACTCTTGGATTCAATCCTTGTCTGCGAAGGCGTGGAACTGATTCCATTTCGTATAATCTTTGTGCACCACGTAAACACTCACCACTTAATAAATAACACCGTACCATTTCCTAATATTCCCGGTTAGAAAACATTTTTTTAAACCTTAGTACGCGCGCGATTATTATTTTAAGGTTGGCGAGTGACGAGTGACTAATCATTTATGCTAACCGTTATGTTTACCGCTAGCGCGGAATGGTTTAGACTACCCTCGAAATTGATAAACCTGCCTACCATCGCCAACACTAACTGGGTGGACCCTATTGCAACGATTATAAGGTTTAGTGAAGGTCAGATAAGGGTTTTGCTGATGTTGTTGTTAAAACCTACTATTAGGTTTGTTTACATTTGTGGTAATAGGGTGACCACGACTCGTGGAAAGTATTTAAAAATTGAAAAATGAAAATTAAAAAAAAATGTACTCTTTTTTTTCGCTAAATAGATTCCTTAAGTGTAACCTAGTGCCTGGAATGAATATGGCCAGTGATTTAAATTTCACCCTGTATAGGTTTTAGGGAGTGCCGATTTCGAAAATAATGACCATTTTGGAATCCGAAATGGCGGCCATGCACTGTGTCATAAAAGTCGTCATGGATGTCGTTTTATACGTTTTAGGGGGCCCCAATTTTGAAAATGATGACCATTTTGGAATCCAAAATGGCGGCCATGCACTATGCCATAAAAGTCGTCATGGGTGTCGTTTTATAGGTTTTAGGGGGCGCAGATTTCGAAAATGATGACCATTTTGGATTCCAAGATGGCGGCCATGCACTATGTCATAAAAGTCGTCATGGATGTCGTTTTATAGGTTTTAGGGGGCCCCGATTTAGAAAATGATGACCATTTTGAAATCCAAAATGGCGGCCATGCACTATGCCATAAAAGTCGTCATGGGTGTCGTTTTATAGGTTTTAGGGGGCGCAGATTTCGAAAATGATGACCATTTTGGATTCCAAGATGGCGGCCATGCACTATGTCATAAAAGTCGTCATGGATGTCGTTTTATAGGTTTTAGGGGGCGCAGATTTCGAAAATGATGACCATTTTGAAATCCAAAATGGCGGCCATGCACTATGTCATAAAAGTCGTCATGGGTGTCGTTTTATAGGTTTTGGGGGGCGCAGATTTAGAAAATGATAACCATTTTGGATTCCACTTTTATGACAAAATACGTAGCCGCCATCTTGGATTATAAAATGATCATCGTTTTCGAAGTCTGCACTCCCTAAAACCTATAAATCGACATCCGTGACGACGCAAGTTATCTTTATTTTCAGATCTAACAAATTGCTACAGAATACAAAGGACAAAAAAGAAGCGAGGAGGTAATGAAACAAGCAAAAATACAGATGATTCCTCGACGCAATTGGGTGATTCTTAAATTGTGTCCAGATTTTTTTTGTCATAAAAGTTTTTATTTTTCACATATTACTCTCACAAGTTCCGTGACATTTCGACCTTGTAATTTTTTAAGTAAATGTTTTTGTTTATCTATGAGGATCTTACTAGAATAGTATAATCAAGGTATGTTTATATTTTATAAATGAAATAGTAACGCAAAAAAAAAATATATTTGTGTCTTATATTCCTGCCGAAGACTTTTATTTTACCTTTTCCTTCTACACAAGTTTGGCCAAGTAATAAGAATTTAGAGCTCTCAATTTTATTTTGACTTCTACAACAGTAAAGCTACGAGGCCATGTTTGGTATCGTTTTCGTATAAATTCGCAGTACCAAATTTAGTTAAGGTATCACATTGACACCATTCCGAAGTAAAAACATATAAACTTATTAAAATACTTTCTTTTAAACTCCTCTTCACGCTTAAACTGCTGAACAGTTTTAATTTAAATTTGGTACACATATATTTTGAGTCCCGAGACAGGATATAATAAGTTATCTCAAAAATCATCCTTTAAAGGTGTGAAATGAGGTGTAGAGGGGAATTCAGAATTGACTTCTTGAAGTTAATACTGTTTAAGTTTAGGTTTGAAGTCATGTTTTTTCATCATTTTTAACTAAATCAAAGATGTAGACCATCCCAAATTTCATATAAATCGGTTCAGCGGTTATTGATTTCCCGTACAAATTTCCACGCCACTTTTCACACCTTCAAAAGATGATTTTGGTTATAAGATCTATCCTATGTCCTGTTCCGGGACGCAAACTATTTCTATACCAAATTTCAACGAAATCGGTTCAGCGGTTAAGCGTCAAGAAGAGTTTCAAAAAACCGGCCAAGTGCGAGTCGGACTCGCGTATTAAGGGTTCCGTACATTAAGTCCGACTCGCGCTTGACTGCACATTTCTAATAGGTTTTCCTGTCGTCTATAGGTAAAGAACTATTTTGTGTATTCAGACGGACATACATACAGACGCACGAGTGATCCTATAAGGGTTCCGTTTTTTCCTTTTGAGGTACGGAACCCTAAAAAGATTTATTTTTATTTTGTGGAATGGTGTCAATGTGATATCTTAAATGGATTCAGCACCCCAGATTTATACGAAAACGATACCAAACACGGCCTAGCACCTTCACTGATATAGATATATCAAGATAAAATTGAGAGCCCTAAATAAACTTTCCAGAGCGGATATCTCAAAAACTATTCAACATATCGAAAAAATTGACTGAATAAACTTGTAACAAATTAAATTAACTTTCATTTTGTATAAGTGGCCATGTCGCTGAGATGCATAGTTTCCGAGATATAATCGAAAAACGGGAAAATGGGACCTTCAAAGCCCCCTCTCTCCCCCCCGCTCAAGGGCTACGGCCGGGGACTTTTGATATGTTCACCTCCTAACTTGTCAAACCGAGTTACGGAGTCAAAAATTGTGTTCCGAGCATTTCCCTCTACAACTTTTAGAGCATTCGTTGCTTGACCTAAGTAGCTTATTGAATTTCTTTAAAAACTTTTCCGTAAAAGGTTGACGGGTGTTGGGTGTTTATATGGTTTCGGTCGATTATTATCATTTGCATTGCCCATGATGACTTACTAGAATTACGAGCACACGAGACACTAATAGTAGTTTGACAAACCTTGGTTTTCAAGAGGTATTTTATATTGACATTTGCTGTCAGATTTAGTCGCAAACCGCACGCAAAGTGCACACAAATGTGTCGACACCTTGTTACGGAAAAGTGTAGACACGGCGACGACACTTTGTTTCGAAACAATTCTAGACACATTGTGTGGACTCTGTTACGACACATCTGACATTTAGTTACCACTTTGTGATTCTGCGACTGGAATGGTTATATGGGTGTCGCCACCTAGCGGCCATATCTGTGCTGATCGTAATACACGCGTTTTGTTAGAGAGTGAGTATTCTGTACCTAGTACTATTATTTATTCTGTGATCGTGACAAAAACCTGCATTTAGGAAGATGTTGATGACGTGGTCCGTAATGTACAAACAGCAACACTCCTAACTGTACATCGGTGGACCTTATTCCAAAAGGCATAAGGTCCATCGATGTACAGTTAACAGTGTGGGCGGTGGTACCTGGTACATAGTTAGGTGTATTTCTGGTACATATGTAATTAGAAATTTCGTTATTTGCTTCGCTATCGCAAGAATATGGCAGAGCTATTGAGAGATAGATAACGAAAATTCGATTTTTGCGGTAGGCCTTAGGGTTTTATTCCACCTGTGCAATTTTTTTTGTCCAATGTCATTGCCTCTCACTCTCTGATTAAGCAAAATGTGATGGCTCCTCCACACAATGGGCCAACGCCGGCCACTCCAAGGGACGCAGCCATGCGGTAGAATGAGATAGCAATATCACTAACCTCCTCTACCTCTAACGCATAAATGCGTCCCTTGGAGTGGCCGGCGTTGGCCCATCGTGTAGAGGAGCCATGAGACGCAATACACATTGGACAAAAAAATTGGAAAGGTGGAATACCACCCTTATGGCTCCTCTACACGACAACGCCGGCCACTCCAAGGGACGCATTTATGCGTTAGAGGGAGCAAGTGATATTGCTATCTCACTCTACCGCATGGCTGCGTCCCTTGGAGTGGCGGGCGTTGGCCCATCGTGTAGAGGAGCCATTAGGTTAGTTGAGTGGTGAGTGTGCCCCAGCCGTGCTAGGCCAGTAAACTGTTGGCTGGTTCTCTCTTGTATTGACACGACCCCGGCTCTAGAATTCAATACATTTCAATTTACAAGTTAAATTGAAAGTTTGTGATCACAGACATGTATCTACGTAGATCACGTTGGGTGCTTTTCTATATACCTATAATGTATAAGAATTGGGATCGAATTAAGTACAGTTTTTTTGACGTTGAATGTAGAGTTTTTTTGTAACTATTGTATGTAGTATTTTCGATGTGCTTTTCCTTTCTCCTGATTAAATTTAAAGTGAAAAATGTGAAATAGTATTAAGTAATGGATTTTAATACATAACTGAATTTTCACCTTTAAAAACATACAATACTTACAAATCGCATCACACGCGGCGGCGTGTACCTACTTAGACAATATGTAGACGTGTGTCTGTATTTTAGATATTTCTCATATAAATTTTACCTTGCCTATTAACTAGTAATTTTTAGCTATTTGGCCTATCTACAAAGTAGGTAGGCGTAGCCGACTAGTTAAGATATTAAAGTTTTTTGTAGAGATCGCTAAGTACCTATTTTTTTACTCAGTTGAAATAATTGTGTGAAACAATATAAAGTTGTAAAAATATTTTTTAAATATATATGTTCGATAACCAGAGCTGAAAGGGGTGACCTTCATAAGTAAACATTATTTTGTAATGTAAACTTTAATAAGTATTTTTTTACATTAGTATGTAGTCCACCATTTGATTCATTAATGTACCTAGTAGATAGGGTAGGGAATTATTACAATTGTCGATGGTAAGGGCATTTTTCGTTAATTAATTAGCATACTACGTATCGCAGAGAGCGCGATCACAAACAATGACATGTAGGTATTCAGACTACATGCCAACATTACATGCAAGCACTTAACAATTTTATATTAACAAATTAATAATACCGTACCACTTTACTTTCCAAGTAAAAAAAAAACAGAATCGGAAGTATTTCCACTGCACTTATTCTCTACAATCTCTACTCTACAGGCCGGTTTATTAATAAAATTGTCTGAAGAGCTATGAACATGGGGGTGGGGAGAAAACAGTATAGTTGTACCTATATTATGTACCCGGACTTTCGTTGAAAACCCTGCCTAATGTAGTTTTAAAAGTTTGCAAGGAGATTGGAATCATCTGAACTTTAGATGTAAGTATAATTTTGTAGAGTAAGTTAAATTTGTAATCATATATTTCATATCATAACCATATACTTGTAAAGCGATTTCGTAAGAGTCAATAGGTAACTGCAGCGAGAGAGCGGGCTATATAGGCATATAATAATAAATACTCAATGCATTGTTTTGTGATTTTTAGGAAATTAGGGCTCATTTCGTTTCATTCAATATGCAAAAGCTTAAAATGTTCAGGCATCGCCATTTACGAAATAAATTGTTAATGAACGAAACGAAAGTCCGCCGTGGACTATTTCTATTCTGAACTAGTTTATTTTTACAACCGTAAAGTTGTCGTATGCAGAAGTTAACCCCAAAATAGGACAGTTAATTTTCAAGCCGTGAGCACGCCGCCATGTCCGCAGTGCAATAAGTGCGAGCGAAACAACATTGCGGGTGAAAGAGACTTGCACGATGACCGAAATCGATGTAAGACCGCGAGAGGAATATCTCGCCTCTCACCTAACCGTCGGTACACGCGCACCGAAAATGCACTCGCCGGCAGACTTGCACAAGTACCGAAATCGATGTGAGACCGCGAACGGAATATCTCGCCTCTCACCTAACCGCCGGTACGCGTGCACCGAGAACGCACTCGCCGTACCAATCCAATGTTTATATAAACTTCTCTTTATCGTATTGATTGTTACGACTGTTTTAAAATTGGAACGTTTTTTTTAAGGTACCTATGTCAAAGATCGTGAGCTTGGCTGATATTTTCGTACGTTGCTGAGATACACATTGTTACGTCACTGGCAATGTATTAGTCAATCGATGACAGCGTCTAGGGTTCACAAACATTAAACAGCTGTGGTCTTTGTTCGTGGCTCGCCAGCGACTGGCGGCCAAGAGAGCGGCAGCGGGCAACACCACCAGTCAGTAGCACACCCGCCTCCGTATCGGCTTCACGCTCAACGCTTCTGTGACAGTAACCTACTGATCCTATCGAATTAGGATAAATTATTATCTGTGCAGTGTCTGTGAATTTTTATTTGTGCATCGTGAGAGTTTCAGGTAATTTAATGTAGTTGTAGAGATTTGAATGAATATAGAAAACAAAGACGAATTTGTTTTGTGTGCTGATAATCGGTGTCAAAAATAACAATGTCCTCAAATCCTTTCAATCTCTCCTGCTTTCTTTTTTGCATTTCCGCTAAATTATCTAAAATAGTGGGTCAGTTACAAGAGGAAATTAATTTAACCAAAATAAATGATAAGAAAAATCAAGCGTGACAAATATTTGGAAGATTTATGGCGATGTGAAGACGGGAAAGTTATGTTATCAAATTAACTATTGGCACGTTTTTATTCGGCAATGAATCCTGCAATGAATGCGAACATTTTAGACAATGTCTCTCGAATAATAATATAAAAACAACTCTTTCTAAACTAGTTTCCTAATAGATTTATAATAAGTACTCGTATTATTTATCCGAAAATACAACAACACATTCTAGTCGTTAAAGTATGCGTTTTATTAAATTGAGAGTTCGTGGATAGGTAATTTACTCAAAACGACTTGTACAGTCAGCATCAAAAACTAGATAGATGGTGACGGTGAAATGTATAACTTTGTCTCTACGTAGGTTGCCCTGAAAGTTTCGGGAATTGGAAAAAATACGCGTTTAAATGAAATAAAAGTACTTTTATTGTTTTTCAAAGTATTCTCCTTTGTGTTTAATGCACTTTTTCATTCTCTGAAACCAGTTTTCAAAACAGTTATTGAACTCTGAACTGGGGGTTGACGAAATGGCCATTTTATAAGCGTGGACTGCTTCTTCCGCGGTCTGAAAACGCTGACCACGCAACCGATTCTTTATTTTCGGGAAAGTAAAAAAATCGTTGGGACTTAGGTCGGGGCTGTACGGAGGATGGTCCAGTAATTCGACTTTTTCGCCCTTCAGATAGTCGTTTGTTTTCTGAGCAGTATGAGGGCTGGCATTATCATGGTGTAGTATAATACGGCGGTTAGGGTTATTTTTTCGCAGTTCAGCAAAAACAATCGGTAAACAAACGCCTATATACCAATCGGCATTGACAGTTCTTCGATCTTCAAGAGCAATAGTCGCCACGTGACCCGATTTGGAGACAAACGTGGCTACCATTTTTTTGATCGTGCTGCGAGAACGAACAACTTTTGTTGGCTTCGGCTCGTCTTCGTAAACCCATACTCGAGATTGGTTTTTGGATTCAGGCTCATATGCGTAAATCCATGACTCGTCACCTGACACAATACTAAAAACGGCAGTTGAGCTTCCTCCATTAAATCTTTTTAGGGTTTTGTGGCACCAATTGACACGGACCGTTTTCTGGTCGTCAGATAACAAGTGAGGAATCCACCGGGAAAACAACTTCCGCACGCCCAACTCTTGCTGTAAAATAACTTGTACCTGACTCATTCCAATGCCTAAAGTCTCCTGAATTTCCCGATATGTAACATGCCTATCTTCTTTTATCAGTTGGCGAACAACATCGATGTTTTGATCGGTAACGGCAGTTTTCGGTCGACCCTCACGTACGTCATCCGCAAGAGACACACGGCCACGTTGAAATTCCGAATACCACCTGTATATTGTCGTCTTCGAAGGTGCTTCACTACTAAAAGCAATAGTCAATCGGTCTCCACATTGTTGTTGTGTTAATCCACTTTTAAAGTCATAATAAATCATTGCTCTAAAACTTTCGCGGGACAGCTCCATTTTCACCAGCGACTCAACGACTTTAAAAAACAATTGAAAATAGAACATTGTTTTTTTTTTCTAAGTGGCCAGTGTTTTCGAATAATGAGACTATGCTTGTAACAAAGAGGTATAACACATGTCAAATATACGTTCCTAAGTATGCAATTCCCGAAACTTTCAGGGCAACCTACGTACCTAGTACCCACTAATATACCTCCATAGGTATATTATACCCACTGAAAACGATGTCCTTTTCTTTTGGAAATTTGTAGAGTCCTGTACAGAACGTTTTGATATGGTTTTGACACTTCGTTCCATAGTGTATGTTTTCTGTAGGTATGATAAGCCTAACTACGATTACAATCGCAAATACAAAACGCCAATTCGAAACTTAAATTATTTATGGAAATAGTCACGTGACTTTTCGTGACATCATCTGTCATCCCGGTACATTTTAACTTTTCGTTTGGCGTTTGTCGATCGATGTACGATTGTCAACAAGGGCCCAATAATGACAGCACAAAATAAATAATAGTACTAACCGTACAGAAAGGACACCTTCTACAAAACCGAAGTTGGACAGCGATTCAGGGACGAATCATGCTATCCCTTTTTAATATTATGGCACTATCCCTTTCAGCTATTTAGGGTTGTCAAAATTCAAGTGATTATCTTATGTGTGGTCGTGCATGCAAAAGGACGTCATGTGGTGCCAACCCTAATAATTGGTCGGAGAAATGCTTAGCCGAACGGAGCCGAGTTTGCCCGAAATCAGGAGTGTCTCCCCACTGATGACAGCAAGCTGCGCATCCACAATAATCACGCTCTAAATTACCTGTTGGAGCAAAAACCTTAATTCAACTGAGACTGTCATTACGCCAGTACGCCTCGCTTTATAGAAGAAATTTGCTCCCCTCTCTATCAAGAGAGAGGCCGTAATAAATCCCCTGCGTGGGAGTTTTTTTTACAGAATCGAATAATGTATAGACAATTAGAATACAGACGTCGTACGGTACGATCGAAAGAATTCCACACTTAGGTACGCCTACATAAGGCTTTACGGACTTACTGAGCCATGCTTGTAATCAATCAGGGGTTGCGAGCAAACTACACACAGAAAGTACCTCGACACATAGGCGCCATGACAATGGTACATACCACATATATATATGAGTAGGGACAGTCAAGTGTAAAAATATGAGTGCATATAACTTCTCAAAAAGATGTCCCATAGTTCTTAATTCGCTGACATAAGAGCTATGGGACATATTTTTGAGTACCTATGATGTGTGCAGCCATATTTTTATACTTGACTGTACCTTACAAAGTTTCACACGCTAGCGTGGCTTAAACCACTGTACTGCCATTATATTATCGTTAAACCTATTGCTACCATCAAAAGGGGTTAGTAGCTATTCTCGGCTTCAAATTGGGGCAATGCAACTTTATTTTAGGTAGGTACAAAGTTGCAGCGAAATGTAGGACATACGATATTAAACTTTTTCTTGTAGCTCATATTTAACAAACATTTCGAAGTGTGAAACATAAATGATTTTTTTTTCCAAATGATTACTTGAATGGCTCTTCTACGCGATGGGCCAGCGCCGGCCACTCCAAGGGACGCAGCCATGCGGTAGAATGAGATAGCAATATCACTTGCTCCCTCTAACGCATAAATGCGTCCTTTGGAGTGGCCGGCGCTGGCCCATCGTGTAGAGGAGCCATAAGATACCATTACCAGAAAGGTCCGGATTTTTAATAAATAAGCCAAGAATAACCTCTGAAGAATAACTGTGTGTTGTCGATTTTGAACCGTAAGCAAAACTCACCAACATCCTCCAGAAGACACCTTACCTACTTCGACCACTTCCGTTTTCTATATCTAACGATTATACGGAATAGATGCCGATAAGAACTCCTCAAGAACAGCCATAGCCACCACTTGATTGCATTCAAAAATTGCCAGCTGCCTCTTAACCACATCAAAGAGAAAAATAAGACCACCACAATATTCGAAATCAGCTTATTCGCAGATTGGTCATAGCTTCAAAACTCTCAGGAATCTATATCTGTGCTATTCATATAGCTGCAGTTCCATCACTATTCTTTACACAATTTTGTCTATAGGTATAATGTAGCTCTTTTTGTCTTATTCTCGAAGCACTTTAGTTAATCTCGTCCACGTCTCCCTTAACGGCGTTGTCAGTCGGTAGTTTATTGCTAGGCTTTAAAAACTTAATTTAAAACTTCTCAGCGTCTGAATTAAAGGTATCGAGAAAAGATAATTTTTAGGCCGACTCAAATTCCAATTTTAAAAAAAAATCTCGGCGTCTGTCTGCATTCTTAAGTTTGTAAATCTACTTAAACAATTTACTTTACTATCTCTTCATTACCCTCACGTGTATTTTTCAATGAAATTGCTATAAGTAATATATAAGCTTGACGTAATGCGATTACATATTCAACGGAATCCAAAGTAGAATGTTATTGACGTAATATCTGTGTTATCTCTTAAATCATCATAAAAATTCTCGAACAGAGCAGATTAACCTCCCATAAATGGATTACGATTGACAACGTCCAAAAACTTGACAGCTTCCGAGATGAATCTTGGTGATTTATTGATTGTTTCTATCCCTCGGACCAATATTTCATCGGTTTTTTGTTAAATCTTCTTTCTTTCTGTTCTGTGTGGATGGACCGTCTCTCATGGCAACAACAAGAACGTCATGAAAGATTCTACTTATTTAAATATTTTAAATTTTGACCTTACAATAGTGTCGATATGTAGCGACATATCGACATTTATCGGCATATTTTATGTATAGTCAAATAAAATGTCAGTACCGGTCATGTCAACGACCAATTTTAAATATTGCTGATTCGTATTCTACGTAATCCTTCATCTTTTTTTGATGTAAATATTTTATTGTATTCTAAATTATTTACCTTGCATCAAGGAATCTTCGTTAGGTATTTTTGTGACAAAATCGTTTATATTTGCGAAATCTTTTCTACTTGTTTACATCGGTGACATTCGATGTCTTTCAACGTCTGTGTACTCTTTGCCAGTAAAATAAATTACTCCCTACCACTGAAAATCCGCAAATTCGCAAAGGCCAAATGGAGTCTATCGCTTTACTGTATTTTATTTATTGTGTTAAAGTGTTAGCAGTTCAACGACCCGAACGATAAAAGTAATTGCTAATTTATTTCAAGGCCTTCTGAAAGGAAATCCGCCTAAGTATATGCGGTTCCAGCTACGTGCAGGATTTATGGCGTCGTAGGCTTTCTCTTAGGACGAATCTATATGATATGAGAAATAATTTATTTTATTATAGAAATAATGCAATCTATTTAGAGGTGGTCGCTTTTGGACGAAATCGAAAGGTGCGCCTGGCGTCCGTTGGTTCGTTGGGTGGACGACATTCGGAAGATAGCATTAGCTCAGGACCGGGCCAAGCCGCGTACTGGAAGAGAAGGGAGAGGCATATATGCTCAGTCTATCAAAGACTGATATGTTCATAATGATATGATTTAGAGGAGTCTTTTAATCGGAAGTTTTCAATGAAGTATTACAATTGTTCACTACTCCTAAGGTTCCTTGTAAGGTTTTAAGGTCATATTTTATTTACTCTCCATGAGCATTTGCTAAGTTGGTGGATGGGTTAAACCTTTTAAATACCATTATGAATAATTAAATTTTAGAGAGTTAAATAAAACAGAATATTTATAAGCACATAGGCGTCCAACGTCCAAATTATATCCTATTTTGGGCTGTGCGCTGTGTGCGGGTCATAGTACGAAAACTTATAACTATTACTACGTAACGTAACATGTGACATGTAACTATGTATTAGGACGCTTGATTTAAAATACAGTCGTTGACAACATCACCTTTGTTTAAATGACATTAAAAATTAATTTGACCTTAATAACTTTAACCCAAAAAGGGCCTAAACTTAACAAACGGCTTGCTTACCCCCTTGAGATTTCCGCCGATGTAAACAGCCTCGTTTGTCATTCATAATTTATTGTTTTGTCGAATGAAAACAACTTTGTTATGCCTATGCCTATAACCATGCAAAATTCCTAAAGAGCGTTCTTCATATCTGAAACAGTCCTCTTAAATTGCAGCACTATCCTCCATTTGATTTAAAACTTACGAATGTTCAGATTCCCATTTGTTTTTGCTAACAGCGACGTGGCAAGGATCCCAAACGGCCTGAAGGTGGCCGCTAGATTAGGCCATTTTTCTCATGCCTCATTGCTAATGCACTACTTTTGGGACTGGCCAACAAATCGGCGGCGGGAAGTCATTTGCGACCTCGTTCTATTGGATTGAAATTATAGTCCTGCGTGAAATGGAGCGTGTTAACAACCTCTATGTGTGAAACAGATTTGTATTAAATATGTAGATTTGGGACGATAATACGCGTGCGTTTTTTAGGAAGAGGAAGTGAAACAACTGAAGTTAAAAAATCAATCAGACACAATGCCAAACACAGACATTTATGGAAGAAATGGGAGGAGGCCTTTACCCAAACTGGATCCATACCTCAAGAAAGGAGAAAAATCAACAAAAACAACAACAGCATAAAAACATATTTTAACCGAATGTAAAAAAGAAAATTGAAACTAAATAATTTGTTAGAGTTATGGAAATAAAGAGGCTATAATAATAATAATTAAATATGTACGAGTACCTACATAGACTTGGGACGATAATACGCGTGCGTTTTTTAGGAAGAGGAAGTAAAACAATTGAAGTTAAAAACTCAATCAGACAAAAAAAACATCAATCTGTATCAATACACACATGCACACTTAATGCACACATAATGCATGCACACATTACATACCTACTTAATAAAAAAACGGAAAATCTTTTACTCATACCGAAACGAAAACGTGGACATAAATAGAGGGAAGAAAAGAAGGAAATCAATTGACTCACTACGAAACCAGCGTGCTCGTTAGCATAATCAATGACATTTTGGAGTTGACGTACGAGCTAAAGCAGCTAAATACAAAAATATAATAAACAACAAGAATAACAGAGCGGCGATTATTTTACCATTGACGGACGGACGTTTGGTTTTGGATAAATACAAGTTTTTACGTTTGTACGAGCAAGAAAGTACATGTAACGAACTGGTTATTATTGTAAAATGATGTTTAGATTACAGAGACAAAGAAACGTTAACCCATTGTGAATCACTATTGTCATCACTCGGTAGTGAGTCATTGTTTCATCTGCGGGTATTGTATTTGAGAAGCGTTCAATTTCATCGATTCAGATAAATTTCAACATTTAAAACCTTACGTTGCATATGACCATTCGAGATGTGAAAATTTACTTAGAGTTAGAACTGATAAAGTTCTCCGACAGATTAACACAACGTAGTCCGGAGTAACATGAATAGAACATGCAAAGGCATACGGCATACCACCGACCCTGCTTTCCAGCATTTTTAGAAAACAGCAAGCATTCTAAGTAACTTATTTCGCTTTCTGCGTATTTATGAACTTTATGGTGCACAATTCAAAATATTTACTTACTTATTATAAGGATAAGGATAAGGAGGATAATTTATATAGTGTATACTATAGACGAAGCTCTTAATACATTTTTGACTTCAATAAACGGTCCACATGACTGACACGGATCACTGACAGTTGTCCCTTCTCTCTCTTCCCCATTAATATACCTCGCCCGCAGCTTTGAATATTACCCAATACACAATTTCCCCCTATTAAAAGCAGTTCTCATATGTCAACCATCTTACTCGGCATTTCTGTATTTCTTGTTAGGTACAAGTAAATATATTTTGCATTTTTTGAATTACAATATTAAATTTTACGCTGTCAAGCACAGTTGAGTCGCTTGCGGGCTGCGTGCGGCAAAATACACGTGGGGTAATTTTAGAGCTTAGTTAGACTTTTAAAGTTATTCTAGTTTCCAAACGGAACTAGTTATACCTACCGTGGAATAATTTAGCACGCTGGCTTACGTAAGGTCCCAATCCAGATTGTCACGGCAAATGTTACGGCTGAGGTTAAGCTTGATCGATCAAGAATCAAGATCGAGTAGAATCGTTTACATACCTACGAGTATTTTGACTTTAGACGGAAATAACAAATATCCTCATAAGTCTCCGCGTACCTATCTATCTATCTATCTATTAAGCCCTTTTATTCTGAGTTAGAGTATGTCTCTAAGCTCAGTGTGCCGCTTGGCAAAGGCCTCCTCTAGCTCTTTCCATTGAGGTCTGTCGTGGGCCACTCTTCTCCAGTTCGGGCCCGCTGTGAATTTGAGTTCATCCTCCCATCTTGTTCGAGGTCTCCTTTGGCTCCGTGTGCAACCTCTTGGGTACCAATTCGTTACGATCTTGCTCCATTTTTCCTGCCTGTCTCTCAGCATGTGGCCAATCCATCTCCATTTCTGCTGGTCTATTTTAGTGAGTACGTCGGTCACTTTTGTTTTTTGTCTCAGATCTTCATTTCTCATTTTGTCTAGTCTTCGTGTTCCCGTCATACTTCGTTCCATAGACCTCTGGCAGTACTTACTTAAGCCTGTCTCGGTGCTCTTTGTTGAGTGCCCATGTCTCACATCCGTATGTAATGCAGGGTAAGATACATGTGTTAAATACTTTTCTTTTTATGGTAATGCTGAGATTAGTGGACTGCCGCGTACCTGTACAAGTACAAATTAAGTTCGAGTTTTGAACTCTTATAGAAATAAAAGAAAGATCCAAATTCAAAAGCACAAAAATTGGCTTTGGTCTTACGAGGCTATACTTTTTTTATTCAATCATCT
The DNA here is from genome assembly GCF_910591565.1 of Cydia splendana. Taxonomy (NCBI): domain Eukaryota; kingdom Metazoa; phylum Arthropoda; class Insecta; order Lepidoptera; family Tortricidae; genus Cydia; species Cydia splendana. The sequence goes on along the minus strand of NC_085960.1, from coordinate 29,293,823 downwards.
ATGATGGGGGCCCAAAGTGCTTCATTTACACAAATTCACGCCCTTGACTGTTAACCTAATTGATCTGATATTACTCACAGTTTATCTGGCCGTTCTTACGTACTTAATCAGAATCAAATTAAGACAGGTAAGATATTTTAAAGTACGATTACCCCAAAAGTTACTTTTGTGTGGAAATATCCATACATGATTCGTTTTCATTGCTCTAGTGAGTCTAGTGTAGTAGGTAGGTAATAGTGTAATTGTTACGCAAATAGCCACGGAAGCGGAGTTATTGTCCACTGGAAAGCGCGTCCATTCACTTTAGTGCTATTTCGGCCACGTCTTTATCGTGTCACGAGTCTAGATGCTGAAAAAAGTAGGCGGAAGAGAGACAAATCTCAGCAACGGCGATCAGCTAGAAGCGAGTGGCAATAAGGAAGGTTTATCGTCGTAGTGTTCTCTCTTCAAAAAAAAAAGTAATACCTACCTATATTTTTCTTTCTAATTAACAGAAATATCATAGAGTCGCACCAAGAAAAGTCTGCAGCAGATTTGATAGCTCACGCAGTGTAAGTTTTATTTATACGTCATAATTTCATAGAAGTTTGACGTTTAAAATGACACTTGCACTGCGTGGGCTATCAAAATCACTGCAGACTTTTCACGGCCTGACTCTAGTAACTTACTATTTGTTTGTTTACATTATTTTATATACGTATAGACAAGAAAAGTGAAGCACAAGTGACATGTTCGACACATATCATGCTCGAGAAAAAAACATTTAGAAACAAAAAAGTGATCTCGTAGTCAAAGGAAATCTTGCTCGCGACACTTATCAAAATATTACCTCTGCACTTGAGATAAGATTATAGTTGAAAGTAGCCACTTCAGATTCATACAAACACCTGGCGTTCAAACACCAAAAGTGTCTGATACAGTAATCACTGATAAGACGATTGCCACACTTGATAATCGGATGTCTGGTGGTCACTAATCAGTCAACTTACAATCTTGTTTAATGTCAGCCTTATCATTATTACAGATAGGTATCTCATTAAGTACCTAGTACACGCGAATGAACATATTTCTCCTGCCGCTGTCAAGTATGTATTATGCCACACAGCATACGCCTAACATTGTAGTGATAGTGTGGTCAGGATCGCCTGACTCTAGGGGGGGAGCTCCTTTAGAGCTGTTTCCCACTGATGTCCAGTTTTTTGCGGGTACGGTTTTTTGCGGGATCCCGTTTTCTGTAGTATGCATGCAGGATCCAGCAAACAGAATCCTCGTGTGAAAGTTACATATTAGCAGTTTAGCACTTATACTAAAAACCGGGCAAGTGCGAGTCGGACTCCCGCACGAAGGGTTCCGTACCATAATGCAAAAAAACGGCAAAAAAAAACGGTCACCCATCCAAGTACTGACCCCGCCCGACGTTGCTTAACTTCGGTCAAAAATCACGTTTGTTGTATGGGAGCCCCACTTAAATCTTTATTTTGTTCTGTTTTTAGTATTTGTTGTTATAGCGGCAACAGAAATACATCATAAAATTTCAACTGTCTAGCTTGATAGCTAGACAGTTGAAATTTTCACAGATGATGTATTTCTGTTGCCGCTATAACAACAAATACTAAACCGTGATCGGTTCGTGAGATACAGCCTGGTGACAGACGGACGGACGGACGGACAGCGGAGTCTTAGTAATAGGGTCCCGTGTTACCCTTTGGGTACGGAACCCTAATAAAACGGGATCCTTCAAAAAACCGTACCCGCAAAAAACTGGACGTCAGTGGGAAACAGCTCTTAGAAGTCGTATTAGGTAAGTTTGGTTTTTATTCTTGCAAATCGCTGCACGTGCGACGTCTATTTAGATATATATTTGTGGGTTCGCCTTATCGTTGAATCAAGAGGAGATTAACACATGAAAATTAACACGAAATCACTACTGACGTAAATATGATAGTGATAAGGGTATCTGTGTGAAAAAAACTAAGAAAAAATATCTTTGTAAATAAAAAAAAGCGGCCAACTGCGAGTCGGACTCGCCCATGAAGGGTTCCGTAGCAGCAAGTAACATAATAAGATCTCGTTCAAACCAATTTTCGGTGGAAGTTTGCATGGTAATGTACATCATATATTTTTTTTAGTTTTATCATTCTCTTATTTTAGAAGTTACAGGGGGGGACACATTTTACCACTTTGGAAGTGTCTCTCGCGCAAACTATTCAGTTTAGATAAATCTCAATATCATTTTTGAAGACCTATTCATAGATACCCCACACGTATGGGTTTGATGAAAAAAAAAAATGTTTGAGTTTCAGTTCTAAGTATGGGGAAGGGAACCCCCAAAATTTATTGTTTTTTTTTTCTATTTTTTTGTGAAAATCTTAATGCGGTTCACAGAATACATCTACATACCAAGTTTCAACAGTAGGTATTGTTCTTATAGTTTCGGAAAAAAGTGGCTGTGACATACGGATGGACAGACAGACAGACATGACGAATCCATAAGGGTTCCGTTTTTTGCCATTTGGCTACGGAACCCTAAAAATTCCATTCAGTCGATTCATAGTTGTTCACTTACAAAAATTGGTATTTCAAAGTTAATTAATAAAGCCTCATTATTATTTTAAACAGTCTAGGTTCCTAATGTAAATTGTGTACCAAAACCAAGGGCCTTAGTGATGTGCAATCTGTTGTGAATAGTGATCTCACCGTGTTATAAGCAGGGACAGGAACCGGTTACCTTAACCGGGGTTTTTCATAGGGTTATTTTAGAGGTGTTTATAAAAACCCCTACCATAACGGTAACCGCTTAATAAGGTAACACTTTGATTCGGTAACCGTATCAGATCGAGTTAACCTCTGTTACCGGTAACCGAAATAAAAACCCAGTCTATTCAGTTACCTCATTATGAGGTTTTTGACCAGTTCAAACGAATGTAATCTTTACGCACACTTAAATTCAACTTATTATTGAATAACCGAGGTTGGCATGGGCGGTCTATGAAGCCTCCAACGGCTCCAACACAAACAAGTTTTTTTGCCTTTCCTTTGTTTATCTTTATACCTACCTGTGTGGTGTGCTCTTATTATAAATATTATTATATTATAACTAAAATAATTAAAATAAGTAAATTAAATAAATTAAATAAATTAAATAAATTAAATAAATTAATTAAATTAAATAAATTAAATAAATTAAATAAATTAAATAAATTAAATAAATTAAATAAATTAAATAAATTAAATAAATTAAATAAATTAAATAAATTAAATAAATTAAATAAATTAAATAAATTAAATAAATTAAATAAATTAAATAAATTAAATAAATTAAATAAATTAAATAAATTAAATAAATTAAATAAATTAAATAAATTAAATAAATTAAATAAATTAAATAAATTAAATAAATTAAATAAATTAAATAAATTAAATAAATTAAAAAAATTAAATAAATTAAAAAAATTAAATAAATTAAATAAATTAAATAAATTTAATAAATTTAATAAATTTAATAAATTTAATAAATTTAATAAATTTAATAAATTTAATAAATTTAATAAATTAAATAAATTTAATAAATAAAGTCAATAAAATCAACAAAATATAAATAAAGTAAACAAAATAAACAATTTTTTTTGTATTTTTTTTTTGTTCTGACGGCACATCACTAAAACTACTTTAATGTAGCAAACCAGTAAGCAACCGATAATAAAGGTTACCATAACTGAATGAAAACCTGTTAAAAACCCTTAACAAAAACCCTATCGCGATGGGGTTTTGAGATTAACTCGGTTAAAGGTTAGGGTTACCGTTTCAATAAGGTTACCATTACAATCAGGTAACAGTATGATAGGGTTACCGAATGATAAGGTAACCGAATCGATTGGGTTACCGAATTGATAGGATTAAGCGTAAAGAGGGGTTTTCCGGTCCTTGGTTATAAGCAAGGCTCGGAACCGGTTTTTTCTTCATACAAAAAATACCGGTATTATTACGTTCTTTTTCGTTCTTTGGTTTATTATTAAATTTTTAATGGGACAATCTAATAATACGAAGTTGGTAACTAAATACAAGATTCAGTCCTGTTTAAAGAGCATAAAATAATTTTCTCAAAAATGGATGGCAAAGTCGACTTTGCCGTTTAAAAAATAGGTCGCGAAGCGCGTAGTTTATGGTCAGTCAAAAATTAAAAAGTTAAAAACATTGCAGTCTCGATTTTGGGACTGCAATGTTGCATACAAATTCCATTATTTGTCGAGTTCCAAACTTTTTAAAACTTGAAATGGCCATATCAAATGAAGGCACAGGCCCATTAAACAGCCAAACAGATGATTAGTACCGCGACTATTTAGCTGTCTCAAATAGGTTGACGTATTTTCGGCAGAAAAATACACTTCTATTTTTTTATTAAAAAAATAAAAAGGCGGCAAAGCTAATTTTTTCAATTGTTTCTACTTTTTTCTGTGAAAATATATACGTAAGAACGTTGCTTTTGTAAAATATTTCTATGATATTTATATTTCTTGCACCATTTTTGAGAAAAGCACTATATATGACTCGGCTGGAAGGCTACTTGCTGGCTTCGGATTCAATTAAACGGACTCCCAAGGTCGTCCGTTTAAAACGAATCCTCAGCCTGCAAGTAGCTACTTCCGAGCCTCGACAATAATGTACTATTAAAATACTGGGCTATTCCGGGTTTTACAAAAAAACCGGTTCCGAGCTTTGGTTATAAGGTACATTTCACTGTAACATACTATCGCAAGATGCACTACCTCCCTTTTCGATAAAAGCGACACTATTTCGAGTCCAGTATTTCGGTTACATGAGTTGTCTGGTAGAGTTAACCCGATTCGACAGCTCTGTATTTGGATTCGGGATTTAGGTGGATTTTCCAAACAATATCTTAGCTGTAAAACCACCCAACTATAGTCCAATAATGCGACTATGGTACGAAATAGTACATTACGATACAAGTGAGAAAAATATGGAATTTGCAACAGAGGAGTGGCGATTAATTAATACACGACCGAAGGGTGTGTTTTAAATCTCACGAGTATGATGTATCGTACAACGTTTTACAGTACAATTTAACTTAAAATTTTCGACATAGTCACGTAATGTGCTGATTATCGCACTAGTGCGGTAAAGTAGCACCATATGTACCTACTGTAAATAAGTATTAATAGCTACCAACGTTCTTTTTGGTTTTATCTGGCCGTTTTCTCTCATTTATGAAAATATTTTGCCTCAGAACTGCACCATTCAAGTAATACCTAACCATACCTAAGCATAGATATTCGAGTGTTGGGAGATTTAGTACCTACTATAGTGGGGTGGTTTTACGGTACACTATAAACACTTCTACAACAGGCTTTTCGTCAATTAGTGAAAACTTGGAACATGCAAAAAATTACGTCGCTAAACCATTTTGTGACGTCGCTGTCGAAGATTCGAACTAGAGATTGCATACAGTTTGTTTGATAAAAACCGGTCAAGTGCGAGTCAGCCTCGCGTTCCAAGGGTTCCGTACATTACCCAATTTTTAACAATTGGGTAATGTATGTTTTATTGTAATTTTAGAATGTCATTGTACCTACTGAAATACGTAATTTTATTTATCTGCATAGTCTACCAAATATTGTCAATTTCATGTATTATTTTAAAAACGACATGACATGCACAATCCCATTCTCATCATCATTATTCGCGGTATAATACCACAAACGCGCAAAGGGACTGGCCAGAAACAGTTTTAGCCCTAACGGAACTATAGTTTGTCACAAGCATAATGAGGAAGGTTTAAGTTGTGCCTGCAAAATAGACTTAACTGCCTACATTTGGAACTCATCCAAGCGCTCAGAATATGAGGGTTATGTACAAGTTACTGGCAGATGTAGCCAAGGAAGCCTCCAACGACATATTAACATGATGCAGTATACTCGTATCGACATAATATTCCAGCGCCTAAAGGTTATGTCCGAATAAGTGATGAATTATTAAAAAAAAATTAAACACAATTTGATTGAAATCAGTTATACTGCCCTGCTAAGCCAATTAGCGGTATCTCAAATAAAAAACCGGACAAGTGCGAGTCGGACTCGCCCACCGAGGGTTCCGTACTTTTTAGTATTTGTTGTTATAGCGGCAACAGAAATACATCATCTGTAAAAATTTCAATTGCCTAAGCTATCACAGTTCATGAGATACAGCCTGGTGACAGACGGACGGACGGACGGACAGTGGAGTCTTAGTAATAGGGTCCCGTTTTTACCCTTTGGGTACGGAACCCTAAAAATTAATGCAAACATACGAGTATACTTTACATTCTTTATCTGAAAATTTCATTTTCAACGTCATTTGTTTTTGATGAGATACTGCTATTCGCCTTAGGAGGGCAGAATAAGTAGGTACCTACTGTTTTAAAAGTAACAATTTAAAATAAACATAGGTTGGTACGGTTAAAAACGGTTAACGAATTAGTTCAAGAATTTAAGAAGTGTTTACGGTTCATGTGAAAGTCTGGATCTTGACAAGACTTCTAATATTTATTTTGAATATTGAAGCTTTTCATAATAGCTCTGGCACTTCAAATACATGAGCGGTAGAGATGGAAGCGATCATGAGGCGATGTTCGAATTGCGATTAATACACAACTTCATCTCCATCTCCACAGACATCTAACGTTTTTTTATAGTTATTCATATTCCTAAACACACAGATTCTACGCAAAGATCGACATAATGTATGATGCTATGAATGCTAGAATATCGATTAGGAAGTTGGTTGCGGTGTGCACATACGTACTGCTTTACTTGTTATTATGTACTACAGGTTGGCTGGAAGCCCAACGGGCGTACAAGCGTGGTAAGTACAGCCTACACAAACCACCGTTCGAACGCGAACCTCTGTGTGTGTGCATATTATTTAAATGGACCAAACACAATGGCCAAATAAAAAGTGATTACGATAATGGTGGAATTCGAATCGATTAAAGGATTATTATTTATGGGTTAGGTTCGGATTAGGAAATTTATTTAGTAAATTCTACTTTTAGTTGTCACATCAAATTTGACACTTTGTGCCGTTTTGAGCTCTACTCTATCTATTTAAGTACCTTCAAGAGCAAGTAGATAGGTAAGAACCAGTCAGATCGTCAGTGAAAAGGAGATGAGTGGCTTCTTATCGCCAGATACAGTAAATTCTAGACAATACTAGCTGAAAATATCTCGAAAATTGTCCTATAATGTTTATTTGTTTACTACGCCGCGCCGCTCCGAATTTTTCTTATTGTATCACTTCGGGTTCTTCTTGGTTTAGTTGGTAGTTATAGGGCAAAAAACACCCTGACACCGTCTAATGATCTAATCGACATCTTTAGATTAGAACGAAACCATCAACGCGTAAAGACGTAATGTAATACGTCAATCTATGGCCCTCACCAAACGTGCTTTGCCAGTCGCAAAAAACATAGATAACTTTAGATGGGTGACCTTAAACTTGAACTCAAGTTCAAGTGGATTGCATGCAAGTCGTGGGTTTTAGATTCTGGTTTAAATATTTATTTGTCCATCATGTTGGACATAATTAACTTATTACTTATTAATTGTTTCAAACGATATAGTCTTACCAAACCAGCTGATCAATTGAGATTTGCAATACCGTGAATGTGACTACTTAGTACTTAGGTACTCGAAACGATGGTTCAAATCCTTAAGTTTCTAGCTCAAGTTCAAGCTTGTAAATTTTTATTATTAGAGAGCCCTAAAACAAAATCTAGCCACGAGAAAAGTTATAATTGTGAAATAATTTATTTTGTGGAATTTGAAGATAAGCGATATTAATTGTTACCAAGTAGGTAGGTAATTTAGTGCGATAATGCGATTTATTTTGATTAAATAATGGCATGTGATTTGAGCCAGTAAGTGCGGGGTAGCGCATACGCTCGTGTCTAGTGCCTGTTCAAGTGTTGGGTGATGGTGCTGCTAGCTAGTGCCGCTGGAAGCCGCGGGCAGGTACTGTGCTCGTTCAGTTAGTTGGACTCGCATAAATTCTTCTTCTTCTTAGTCGGTACACTCTTGCCAGAGTGGTCGTGGTCATCATTGTGAATCTCGATGAGTGATGATTTTGCTAATACGGCGCCATTCGTCGCGGACTGCAACTTTCCGGATACATTCGTAAACCGAGCACTTAGTTCCGGCCTTGATCTGGTCTGGCATGTCATTGGTGATCTCGCATAAATAGGGCTCCATAATTTGTGTGACGTAAGCATTATCTTCACCTGTTATCGACCACTGCTAAGCACTATTCCCAGTCTTGAGCCAATCTTATACAAAAGTGACCTGTCCGATTGTTGTCAATCCATCGAGTGAAGGTACATACTGATTATTCTCTTATAAGGGACCACTAAGGGACCTATGTTCGGACTGCAGTTAAATATTTTCTGTGCTTATGTTAAGCCAATAAATACATTTGCATTTTTTTATTTACAGCTCCTGAAAGTTAACTTTAAGTAGGTAAAAGCAATAAGTACCGAAGTCTAGTAGGACTTCCAACTTAGATCAAGCATTTATTGCTCACATTTTCCATTTGTTTACTGTCTTATGGCATGTGTATGCATAACAGAGTAGGCACTAGGCAATTCACATATAAGTATTAAAAAAATACTTACACCTAGTACCTATTAAAAAAATACAATCACTTCTTGTACAAGCGTCGGAAATGGAAAAGCTTCTTATCGCTACAGCGTGTCACATGTCACATTATTAATCTGTCTGTCAGTCAATGTGGCGGATTCCACTTAGATTGGACGTTTTTGCGAGCCGTTCTTTTCCCGTTGGTATTTACGAAATAATGTTTCACTGTTCTGTGTCTGGTGTAAGTATTTGATATATTCTGCCTGCTATCTATGAAAAAAAAAAATTTCCAATCTGTCCAGCCGTCTTCGAAAACCTGAGAAACATAAAATAAAACAATATTAAAACGAACAAATATCATGCATGTGATGCATGACAAATTGAGAACCTACCTCCGTCGATATTTTAAATTCGTTAAAATTGTGCAGTTCGAATGTCGCCTCTTGTATAGCGTGCTCGTCACAAAATGAATCTGTCTGTCAGTCAACATGGCGGATTCCACTTTGATTGGACAGCTTGACGTTTTTACGAGTCAAAAAACAAAGTTAGGTTTTTATTAGGCAGTGTTTTGTTCCATGTAGTTGTCAATGTTGGATTTTATAAATAGCACCTTTTTTACACTTTTCAAATCTTGTAATTACAAATGCAAAATTTTAGAAACAATGTATCCTTATACGTTGATAACAATGATAACACAATAATCCTGTTATCAGTTACATGTAGTATCAGCAGCTGTTCCATTCATTCGTTATCATAAATCACATATCAGACGTTTACATTCATTAATGTCAATGCAACTTGTATCCCTTATTGGTTTCTTATCTTTAGTGCTTGTAATTAATTATCAACTAATATCAGAGGCTAGATATTTATTACTCTCTGGAATAGGTAACTGATTGTCAAATGTATAGGTAAATATTATTTATGACTTTACTATTACATTAATAAGGTTACAGGGTTATCTTTAGGATATAATGATATAATATTTAAATATCTTAAATTAACATTATAGAGAGGTCTTTTATATAAATTAAAACTATTAGTTTCAACTGGAAATCAATAAGTCTTGGCATACTAATTAGTTGTAATAATCATTCTGCCCAGACTAGGTCAAAACAACTCAAGGCTAATGACAACCTCATAATGCTCGTCATTTGTAAAGTTCCTTAGGGAATCCCGCTTTAAACTGAAACTGGTTATAATTTGTTTTAATTATTTTCATTTTTAAGACATAAGACAGCTACTATAAAATCTAGTCGTAATGACTAAGGGATATTTGAAATTCATTGCACACTCGCAGGGCACCAATTCTACATGGCTTTCTATGTACGGTAATAAGATAGAGAAATTTTTAGTAACATAGCATCTAGGTACTGATTTTAACCGTCACGATTTTTACACATTGTAACAGGACTCAATAGAGAAGGTATATGTACCTATAAGATAATCCTAAAAATATCTCCAAGGTGTCGTGACCCACCCACAGACGTTCGCGAGTCCTTCTCAGGGGCCGAAATATTATCAGTTCTTCCTTTCTTAGTTGCTCAGTTATTTCAAATTTATTTTACACGCAAGTGAGTCCCGGGATTTTTCCCGCAAGACAGTTAATAGAGTCTGTGCGGAAAGAGAAGAGTCGTGGAATTTATGGGGCCCAATACATTCCACGACTCTTCTCTTTCTGCACAGACTATAATAAACAATCACACAACAGAATACATAAGTTGTAACCAATAGACCCAATCAAATAGATCACATCCAATCAAAACATCGCCGGGACTTCTGTTCATTCGTGGCGAATTGGCGATGTGAACTTGATTGACGTCACCGCTCGATAAACAATTCCAACCACGATCGTGGGCGGTCACCGGTCAACCATTCCGCAAAAGAAGCATCGGAACTTCGAATATCTAAGTTATTCTACGGAAATAAAATTGGAATTTTAATTAAGTTAGTTTAGCGATAACATAGGACACTAATTAACCCTTCCTGATCTGAAGAACTCATTATTACTTGAATAAAATATTCTCCTTTAGCTTTGATACACAAACGCAATCTTTTATTAAAAATATCAACAATATCCCGCAGTAAAGAAAATTGACGAAGTATTTTTGGGCAGCCCGTAGATCAGAGGAAATATACTGAATCTCATATCTCATCAAACCAAAACTGTTAAGGGGCCCAGTGATTACCAGTCCGCCGGACGATATCGGCCTGTCAGTTAAACGCAAAATTTGACAGCTCCGAACAACTGACAGATTGATATCGTCCGACGAACTGGTAATCTGTGGGCCCCTTTACACTCATTTTCAATATTCCGTTCGTCTTCTGCTTTCGGATTGTTGACGTCATTACCAGCATGACTTATTAATAAGTACTTTTGTATTCACCAACTGGATGTTACCTAGAGCTCTACCTATAAATTGATCAGTTTCTAAACGGGTGTCGTAGGCAGCAGGTGCCTAAATTTTCCATTCTGTTTCTCAAAGTGCGCGATTTTGGGTATTTTATGATAGTTTTCTAAGTACGTGAAAAATTTGTCAATTTTTTTCACCAACTGTTAGAGACAAACAAGCTCGGTTGCTTGCTTTACCTACTCACCGAAAAGTTTGTCAACATACCAGTCACCACATCAGTCACTGCTTGGTTTGTTTGTGGTTTTCGTGACATTCAATATTTGATGTTATTGTAGGCGTTAGCCAAGGCATTTGTTTCCCAAAACAATGCGTGCAGTCAGTGCAAAAACTGCACTGACTGCACGCTACTGCATAATAAGGATTATATTTGTGGCGCTAAACTTCAAACTCGAGTAAATCCATTCGACCCTGTCAGCAAATATCAACCCTATTACCTTTTCTTAATACCAAAGTCGCATAATCTGACGATGGTTTTACCCGAGTTTGAAATGAAGTGACTCATTTTAGGTACATTAATCTTTTCTGCGAATAATTAATCTTAGCGTTTTTTGGAATATCCATTAACACCATTTCATATATTTTTACTTGTAACCCACCGTTGAGCAGAAGCCTGTGTGTGTTATATGCGCATCGGTTTTTGCATATGTACACCATACCGCCATACTAACCGTATTTATCTTGCTCCAGGTTATAATACCTCACAATGGTAATGCTGCGATGACGTCCGAGGTGACAATGGAGTCGAAGGGCACCCAGATCCACCTGCCACTGGTCGGGCGTGGCAGCCGTGGCGAGCTGGGCGACAAGGTGACCTTCAGCCAGGTCAAGAGTCCGCCGTTCGCGGAGCAGCTCAACAACGGACAAGTGCTGGGGTGAGTGTTACTGAAGGGGCCACAATCCACATCTCGCTGGTCCGGTGTTACAAGTTACAAAACACTAAGGCCCACTTACACCCTCCCACTAACCCGGGGTTAAGCGGTAGCCGTTGCAGTGCCAAATTGCACTGGTAACCAAACCATGGTAACTCCACAGGCTTAACCCGTTAACCCCAGGTTAGTGAATGGTGCAAACGCTAACAAGTTATTAGATTTACGATCAATTCACGTTTCGGTTCACGCTCGATGCGTTTGCTATTTAATTTGCCACCCAATGGCCGCATCGCTCCAATTGTAATTAATTTGATATTTTTCAACACGAGCCGCTCTCGTGGTTTGATAACGTGGAGCGATGACTTTTGTTTCGCCGAATAAATTAAATGCGAAACAATTTAAACAGGTTTACGCCGTTTACATGTACATATATTTGTATAATAAGGTCCTTTAAGTATGATGTTAATTAAACCTAAGCCTATACATATATGACAATTATGACAAAGCTTGACCTAAAACTGGTCTCGAAATTCCGATGAAAGTGCCTGAATAATTAATCCCAATGAAATGTCTGAATGAATAACATATCTTCTTCTTCTTCGTTGCACTCTTTACAAAGTGATCCTAGCCATTATGTAAACTTTTGAGCGACTCCCTTAACGTCACGTCGCCATCCTCCCGTAGAGCTGCTTTCCGTGAGCATTCGCTTATTACTGTGGCCGACATACTGGCTTTGATTTGGTCGGTCCATGAATGGGAATCGGAATGAGATATAGATCACAATGAAATATAAGTTTATAATATCACGAAACTTTGTAGGTTCAAACATATCTTTTGGAATTGTGGGGTAAATTAGTACCTATTGTCAATAAAATTCCGCAGTTCCGGTAGTTTTCCAATATCCCGGAAACCTAAGTAAATAGCTATAGCTAGTTTATATACTAAGTAGGATTACGTATTCGCCCTTGGTCCACAGGGCACAGCTGTGCGTACGAACCTTATTTTCTGGGCCAGATGGAACGCGTAACGTAATCACGACATTGTTTCATTGAACAACGGCTGCCGGTAATTATACCGTGAAATGGGCATTTAAAGTAGAAACAGCATTGTATGATCGAAAAAAGTTAATAGTAGATTATTTTGGCTAATTTGACGTACCTATAGCTTATCTACTTGGCGGTTATTGCTCCGAATCTGCTTATGCTCGGATTAGCAATGTATTTACTACTGAGTAAAAATAAGTAATTTAAAGACAAAATAATGTTTTTCCCTTTATTTGGTTTTGGTTTAACAACTTTTTCTTGTAATTTCCGCTCATCTAATTACAATTCTGGCGACTGTACAGTCAGTTGCAGGGATAATAGTTTGCATAAAAAACTACTTACAGAAGGGGTCAACTTACCTCTGCAGCTGACTGTACCCACATACTGGTACATTGCAACGACATGATTCACATAAGTACGCATATGTTATTGTTAGTACTTACCTTTTTTTTAACGTTGGGGAAATGCGTTTACGCATGCCACCTGGCCCGGGGGAACCAGGAGCGATGACGGACTAACCACCGTCCGTACACCACCGTGATAGGACTACCGTCTAAAACCACCATCAAATGCCGACTCCGCCTTATAGAGGAGCGCCGCAGGATCACTATCAGCATTCGACTGCGTACGTTATTGTTAGTACCTAGGTAATTGCCGACACAGACTGTTTTCGTCATTGTGTTGACATTTGTATGTATATTTGCTTGGATTTAATTAACAACGTAATTTTTCTTGTTTTTCAGGCAAGAGATCAACTAAGTTAAATATGCATAGTTTTGTATTAAAACGCAGTTATCGTGTAATTGTTTAGCACTGGCACAAACATTGAAACTTAACTACATAAACTCACTGTGGAGTGTAGACTGTAGCTTTTCGTGATGGGGGTTCGTTGGGAGAAGCGTAGAAATCTCAGCAAACTGGAACGCCGCTGGCCGCTGTTGTCTCGAAGTCCGCTATACCTCCATTTACCGGTATATGTGTTGTGTGAAATGAAAACACATATATTTGATTTATTCACTTGGAGAGTGTTCAGGCTGGTATGAGTGAAGCTCTCTTGATGTCTCTGATATCTCTGAATAAGCCACGAAACGGCTCTGCCTTATATAGTAAAACACAAGGCCGTTTGGTACCTTCTTCAACTAGTGGGTGTATCATGCAGAGTCAGTAATGTATATTTTTGCCAATCTCGTTAATTATAAGCACGTATGAAAGGAGCACGAATCCTAGACTTATAAATAGGTACAATATTAAGCACGTATGAAAGGAGCATGAATCCTAGACTTATAACTAGATATAAAACATTCCACGCAATTCATTTGACATAATATACGAGCACAAAGTAAAACATGATATACAAAAGTAAAAATAGTAACCTAAACGTAGAGACTAATTAAACACATACATGAACCCTAATAGCTATTTACGACACTCACATTGCTACATAAAATATTAATTGTTACCTACATGGTTTCTTAAAGTTCGTTAGTTGGTACTTATTGTCAAATTAAAGTTTGTCACCTGCCGAAAATAACTTGCAAAACATACAGATTCCAGGTACGGTTTTTAAAAAGGTCACTGTGTAGGTCTCTTTACGTTGCCCAGGGCAACGCGCGTAGTTATACATGCCTTATTTGGTAACTTTAACAAATTGACTTTATAGATAGCTCGGAGTAAATATCTATGGAGTAGAGACGCGCACTAATTTCTATCTGAAAAATTCTGTCGTTTTTGGCGCGGGGGACGAGGTAACGCACACAAATAATGTTAACACTAATGCATTTTTAGCATGCGTCGCTACACACGCACACGACAAAATTATCAAACACTAGCAAAAACTATATTCACACAAGTACAAGAACAAACACAGACAACCCTGTCCGTGAACGAGATGACGTCAGTTTTAAGTAAACCTAGATAGTGCGAGGGACGCGCCGATAATATTGTCGATATTTTATTGACAATGAATTTTAATTTCTGCTTTTATCAATTATAATAATATTACAATATCAAGTCTTTCTACCAGCATTTTACTAACTTTCAATTTTTGTATTGTTTTTAGATGTTGTTCTAATAGTTTGTCAATTTGTTTAGGGCGAATCTTGCAAGCTGATATAGAATGATTTTTTATTAGGGCGAGCGAAGCGAGCCCTATCACTAATCGACGAACTATGCATTCTTGTGGTACACTTTACGGAAAAACTACTGCACTGTTAGGTTTGAAATTTAACATAGTAATTTAAATTCATGTCTAGATGTGTTATCAAACATAAAAATATCATTTTATAAACCTAAAAAAATAAAATAAAGTAATAACACTTTGTATTACTACTAGCGCCATCTGTTGGCAAAATGATGAATTAACATTCGTGCTAATGTTAATTATTTCTTCTCTAACAGATGGCGTTAGTAATAAATAAATAAATAAATATTGGACATTCTTATACAAATTGACTAAGTAAGAAGGCTTGTGTTGTGGGTATTCAGACAATACGATACCTATGTGGAGTTTTCAAGTTCAATAATGTCGATGGCGCTTACACCATTAACAACGATGAATACCAAAGTGGGTACAATTCTGGATTCAACCCACCTCGCTTCACTTGGTTTGATTCCCATTTTAGCAATTAAGTTTTTGTGAATACCTACTAGAACAATCAATATCTTGCTGTATATTTACTGCGGAGGTCAATTTACTCGTATGTTTTGTGACGCTGACGATGTGATGATCAGTCATGTTGTGTTAACAAACTTAAATCGGGTATTTTCAGTTCGAGATACAGTTTTGGCGCCATTAATTTATTACGTAAGACGATTTTGGGGTGGAGGGGGGTCGAACATATCTTATTTTTTCTTACAAGGGGGTGGGAGGGGGTTTTCATAGTTCTTAAGTAAGATCACAAAGATGCGATATTTTTTTTAATTTCTATGTAATGATGACGTTTAAAATAATACTTCCACACTCTATGCTATCAAACACGGTGCAGAGTTAGCTTAAACGAGCTCAAGTACCTTTGTACAGGTACAAATAAACATTCATAAAAATATTTTTTTGAAATTAAATTATATTGGTGGGAGGGGGACGGGGTCAGCCTATTCTTATTATTTCTTACATAGGGGAGGGAGGGGGTCAAAAGCTGGCAAAAATTGTCTTACGTAATTAATGAATGGCGCCTTTAGTGTTATTATTGCTTGGAACTGCTAAAATTATAAATAAAGATAAGGGGCTGTCCATAAATTACGTCATCGATTTTTGACGATTTTGGACCCCCCCCCCCCCTATAATCATCCAAAAATCATGCTTCAAATGACCCCATTTCCTCCTACTTCATGCTACCGTCATCCGATGTCCAGACCCCCCCCCCCCTAATTTGAAATGACGTAATTTATGAATAGCCCCTAAGCATAATTAATACAAACTTCAGTGACTTAGGGCCGTTACAGACGGACTACAACCCGACTGCAACTTGTACGAGTATGGGAACTGCACGCCAATCGAAACGTCGGCGTGCAGTTCACCAAAATGACCCAGTACCCTGGCAGTACCTTGTGGAACTCAGGTTTGGTGTAAAAAGGCACATTATGGTTTGGTCATCCGACTCATCTTGATGAGCACTTAGGAGAGTAGTACCCAAGATAGAGCCAATGCCGAACCCTGGCAGTACCTAGTGGAGCTCGGGTTTCATGCAACATACATAGACACACGCTGTTTTGGATATCCGACTCGTCATGATGATCACTGGGTAGATCAGTACTTTCAGTACCCAAGATAGCTGATGCTGAACCCTGACAGTGCCTAATGGAGCTCGGGTTTTATACAACATAGGCACACGCTGTTTTGGTCATGCAACTCGTCTTGACGAGAACTTAGGAAAGTAGTACCCAAGATAGAGCTGATGCTGAACCCTGGCTGTACCTAGTGGAACTCGATCAGGTTTGATGCAACATAGACACACGCTATTTTTGACATCTGACTCGTCATGATGAGCACTTGGGAGAACAGTACCCAAGATAGAACTCATGCTGAACCCTGGCAGTACCTAGTGGAACTCAGGTTTGTTGCAACATAGGCACACGCTGTTTTGGCCATCCGACTCGTCTTGATGAGCACTTAGGAGATTAGTACCCAAGATAGAGCTGATGCTAAACCCTGGCTGTACCTAGTAGAACTCAGGTTTGGTGCAACATAGGCACACGCTGTTTTGGTCATCTGATACGTCTTAATGAGAACTTGGAAGAGCAGTACCCAAGATAGAGCTGATGCTGGACCCTGGCTGTACCTAGTAGAACTGTGTGTGTTAGTTTATGTGCGGAGCAGCGTGATTACCGCCAGTAGGTGTCCAGACAGGATAGTTTTTCGATCAATTGTGTGGAGTGGACGCAAAAATAAATTCAAGGACATTGGCTCGCTGACCCGACATTATGTAGGAAAGTCAGTTGGGTTCCTTACAAAAAGTACTGGGCGGCCGTGTAGGATGTAATAAGCACTTATGAAATTGTATATTACGTGTGGATGATATTGGCAATTTGATTTTGTCGTCTGGACACGTTTTTAAAGGACAAAGTAAAAGCTGTAACAGACAGGCGTACCGGACAGCAACCGGTTCGGTAGGTACGTTAAGGTAGAAAACCTCCGCGAGCCCTTACAAAGCTCTGCTTTTTGCTAGTTATCAATTCATTAGTTAATATTTTACATGTTGGTTTACTTCTGAAAGCAATGCAATATACTATTGAGCATGCAGATCTGATGACAGAGATGGAACGCGGCCATAGGATGTCATTTAGGGGATATTGAGTAGGGGATAATTAGTATATATATCGGCGGTAGATCGTAAAATCGGGCATATCGAGATATTCCTAGGCATATCATGAAACTCCGCCATTTAATAATCTGCCTTTTGTATTTTATGCCACTGCTAGTGCTGCATTCTATGTGGCATTTGGAGCAGAATGCGTAGGTGCTAGGTAGGTACTAAAATCATACGCTACCCAAACACGTACTATAAGTAGGCTGTCAAGCCATTTCAATGGTTATCATTTGCTAAAATGTAGGACATCCTACTTATTCGATATGCCTAAATGTTGAGGTTTGCACGGTATGGCTGGTGATCACTAGTCAGAACATGACATGCCGGCGTTTCACGATCTGCTTAGGAATATCACACCTTGAAGTTAGCAGTGTTAGCACGATATGGCTGGTGGTCACTAGGCAGATCATAATCTGCCTAGGAATATCACTCCTTGAGGTTTGTACGATATGGCTGGTGTTCGCTAGGCATCATGACCATCTGTATATTATTCATTATGTTTATATCGATTTTACCGATATTGGTTTTTATAGTGTCCCATCACTAATATCGGTACGGTGATACCAGAGTAATAAATTAAAAGTGCCTATTTCAGCCGTAAATACCTTAAATAAATAAAATATTTGACATGTTAAATAAAAATATATAGCTGGTCAAGCAAATCTTGTCAGTAAAAAAGGCGCGAAATTCAAATTTTCTATGGGACGATATCCCTTCCCGCCTACATTTTTCAAATTTGCCGCCTTTTTCTACTGGCAAGATCTGCTTGACCAGCTATATGTAGAAACTAAAGGAAAAATTAATTTTCAAAAAATAGTCTATCGGTAATTTTACGTTATTTAGGGGTTGTGCACAAATCACGCGAGATGTTTTCGACTACTTTTTGATCCCCCGTCCCCCTTTTCTTTATTCTTATAGATCTATTTATTTGATTAAATAGATTAGGTTGATATGAAACTAAGGTGTTATATAAAAATAATGTGTTACATAAATTATATAACAAAAAGCAACGCAAATAGGGCGTATTACTGCAATGTTCTGCCGCCAGAGTGTAGCACTAAGCTAGCTATAAAATTTTCTCTTTTCTCTTTATCGCTCAAATATGCAATAGTGATAGAGAGGTTAGATAACGAAATTTAATATTTCTTGTTCCGCGGCGGACCCCCAGATTGTGATGGATTGTGGTAGTCGCGCCCCCTACGCAGAGTTTCGCATAATATTTCCTATTAGAAATTCTACTCGTACCTAAATAATATTTAGAAAGTCTTCTTTAGAATTACCCTAAATTAGATCTAATACCATATCACTGGTATCACTGTCAGATTGACAATGTTTTTTAGTTATTTGCAAAGTTAATGCACTATTTGATAATATTTAGATGTAATAGTACCTACATATGATAAGAAACGTGTTATTTTTGTAGACTAGACGTTTTCGATCTCATTTTGAACGAGAAAACGCTGCAATTCGGCATTTTCGGCTCCTATCATTCCGCTTAGACTGACGTTTGCTGAATGGCGTATGACGTGTGGCAACTAGTTTTATATAACCTCCTTGACCGGCGGCCGCGGACTTTTTGCAGAGGGGAACGCCTGTTAATGGCCGCTCCATAGATATTTACTCCGAGATAGATAGCATTTTCATATTATCTCTTCGAAGCAAACCAGTAATGTTTTGATCTAACTTACCCCTTAAGAGACAGGTAATAATTGCATTCCGATATCAATTTAAATTGATATCAATGAGCTGATTTCACATCAAATTTTCTGTTAACTGGATAAAATATGCAGCGATCTTATGATTGCGTTTCGTATTGAATTAATTCGTAGACAAGGTGATTGAACTAGGCGAATACGAGCGTTGCTAGGTATATATATACTATATGTATTATTTATGAATTTAAATTAAGTAACATCAAGCATTGTGATTCTACTAAAGGTTTATTACCATGTCAAGCCAAATAATATAAAACGCGTGAATTACCATGACAGTTGCCACCAGATGTATCGGAGCGGCCACGGTGCCCAAAAATATCTGTACATGCATTCTAACGCCTTGACAATAGAGGCGTGTTCAGATATCTGATGGCGACCGTACCATACAATATGATAACCAGAACCAGACATAGGAATCCGCGGGGCAAATTGTGAATTAAGACTTTATTTTTGTGGTACTTATGGTACTAATTACAACAAAATTTAGGCTGTTTTAATACGATTAGGCAATTAAAAACTAATTTTTAACTATTTTGTTTCAATTAGGACCATAAGTGCGCAAACATAAAGTCTTAATTCACAATTTGCCCCGCGGATTCCTATGTCTGATGATAACCAAGGTGGTTACGATACATTACACGCCAATAAATAAAAAAAAAGTACTTGAAATAGTCCAGCAAGTACATCGTATTTACGCGAGTTTCAAGTAGGTATCGTGGATGAGTAGTAATTAAGATGTATCCACTAATCACCCATCATTAAACCGTGGAAGTAATTCCGGCACGTAATGGCTTTGATCATGATCATCAGTGTAAATGTTGTTCAGAGTGTTCAAACTATGTTGACCCTTACAATGCCCAGCATAGAAAGACCCCAAGATAGTATTAACAGCTCGTAGCAAGAGATCAAAGTTATACTGGTCTACAGAACGTCTCTATATTTAGTACATTGTGCAAACTGGATACATAATGATTTGTTTTGAAATTATTTTTATTCCTGTTTTATACCATAATGGTGTTTTTATCGCAGTTGCTATTAATAACTGCAATGTGGTTATGCAATAAAAATATGATAAGTAATACAGTCAACAACAATAGAGTAGCGGATGAACCAATGCGCCAAAAATATCTGCTATCCTGGAAGACTTTTCCAAATAGAGATAAAATACCTCATACCTATAGTCTATGTGTCTTACATAATAGAGATATATCTCTTTTTGTTGAGCTGTTAGAAAGTGGTAGATATCTATGATCCATTAATATTTTGATGCTGACTACCTATCAGGAGCTAATATGAACATTAACCACAAAATACTAAATTACTATGTAAACTTTATTACGTTGTACTTAAATATTAAAATCAATCCCTGTTAACCACCTGATTAAAATACTGCTACGCTGAGATTTTTTTTCAGGCATTTTATGACAATAATTTGACAACTAGAACAGTCCGCAACTAATCTCATTTCATCGCCCATAACTAGGATCTTCGGGGTGTAATCTTATTATGAAAACATTGTATGGCTGCCGGATTCAGGCGACGGTTCATCCGCCACTAAATATACACTTCATTTATTCAATTTAGATAGTACCTGTTTATTGTAGATTCTAGTGGAAGATTACTCAGGTTACCTCCAATACCAACTGCAAACTTTTAGTTTTTAACTTTTTTAGATTTTTTTGATTGGTTTTAATGCCAACTGTACTTTTCTTTAGTAAGATATTACTACACTATGGTCCATCATTAACAGTCCGCCGGACGGTATCGGCCTGTCAGTTGTTCGGAACTGTCAAAGTTTTGTTCTGTACTGTTAATCAGTGGGCCCCTTAAGATTTTTTTTTATCTTATCTAATTTTAGACTTAGTCAAAAATTAATACATCCCCTGTCAAAGGCTACATGTGTAGGATTAGTCATAAAAAATTTTGAAAATTAAATAAAAGCTTCTATGAAAAAGTAAGTCGTGTCTAATCAATTCATTAATTTGAGCGCTATTATCCCTTTAATTAATACATCCCCTGTCAAAGGCTACATGTGTAGGATTAGTCATAAAAAATTTTGAAAATTAAATAAAAGCTTCTATGAAAAAGTAAGTCGTGTCTAATCAATTCATTAATTTGAGCGCTATTATCCCTTTAATTAATACATCCCCTGTCAAAGGCTACATGTGTAGGATTAGTCATAAAACATTTTGAAAATTAAATAAAAGCTTCTATGAAAAAGTAAGTCGTGTCTAATCAATTCATTAATTTGAGCGCTATTATCCCTTTGGCATAGTAGAGCGTTTCTTTTATTTTTTGCCATTTTTATATATTGTCACCTTTTTTTGCCATTTTTGTGTTATTTCTACTCAGAATCACGAGCTCTTTCGATCCTAATCGATAAAAAAATGTCCCAGAGTTTTTTTTCTATTATGTTACCATTTCCCCATACACTTTGTATGGCGCCTATGGCGGTAACAAAAAGAAAATTTTGAAAAATTTATGGAAATTTTAGGACACTTTTTTTCTCCTATAAGTATAAAAAGGGCTCGCGATTCTGACTAGAAATAACACAAAAGTGGCAAATAGGGCACAATATATAAAATGGCAAAAAATAAAAGAAACGCTCAGTATTTTGTTGATAAACACAAATATGTACCTTACTGCTTGATGATGTAGAAGCCTTTTAATTTCTACGCAGGAACGTAGCTTATATTATAAAAGTGTAAAGTCAACATTTTCATATTTCTATTTTCCCGATAACAGGTGTTAAGATTGTTTGTACTAAGATGCGAGGAAACCGAGTGCACCTGCACTCCACGAGTGAGGTCAATCCAATCTGCGACACGCACATTTTATTATTCAAAATTACTCGCCATAGGAAACATCCGATATTTGTTACATCCTGAGTGTTGAGCAATACTATCATTGTTTTCTTTTAAATCATTAGCTTAATACACCACTGGCTATACTAGTACACAGTACCTAACCGTATGATTAATGAGGTCGTTTCTCAAAAGAAAATTACTGTGATTGTGCGCTGTGTGACGCTGGTACTTGCCTGGAACAAACTGACGCTGACGCCAACTATTAATTTTTCTATAAAATATGTAGCTTTCCATCAGAGAAGGGTCCTTATGCTTCATGTGCAATGCAAATGCAAAAATTTTGTAAATATGGTCCTTATTGCACTTGAAGCGTTCTGTGATGGAAAGCCACATACCTATACATAATGCAATGAGACGTTTCACGACTCGGGTTGTCAATTTTACCAATACATATTTGGTTTGCAAAAATGTGCGCGAGCCACGAACTGGTAGTAGGTACCTACTGGTAATATTTAGGTGTTAGATATTATTAACTAAGATAAATAAAGTTTAAGACTCTTGTCGACTTCATCTTTTGGTTTGGTAGCGCTGGATGTGTTTTTATTTTATGTAAATTTAGGTACATTCACGTATGTATGATATTAGAAACGTCGAAACATATCGTTTTATAGCCCTTTTATGGGTTTTGTTTTTATTGCGAAATGGTAAACCATGAGTCGTGACTAACCGAATAAAAACGTATTTAGTTCTTCTGAACACGCGGTAAAAGAAAATAAGTTTTTTATGAACGATTGAGTCCTTGCCGCGCTAACTTAATTAAATACATCAGCTAACGTTAAATCTAAAGAAAATTCTAAAACTATAATTAGGGTTCCTACTCTGCCCTGCTAAGCCGAGTGGCGCTATCTCAAAAGAAAATGCATTGCTAATGTATACTTTAGTTTCTATAACTGAGAATTCCATTTTCAAAATCATTTGTTTTTGAGATAGCGCTGTTCGGCTTAAGAGGGTAGTACTGGACACTACTACTACTACTATAGGTACCTACTAAAAGCAGTATGAGCGAATTTCACCTTAACTGTATCAACAGTATGATTAAGTTATGCACCTCGCACGTCAGTAAGTAAATTACTAGGTGCGAGTTGGCAAGTACTTGCGAACTAACTGGTTCAATTACCACTACCGTTTTGTTAGCCCCCGAGTTCGTACCCAACTGGTAAACAAAGTTTGTCTTTGTTAACTGGGTTATGAATGTTATGATTCATATTCGAAACTGAAAATTTGTACCTACATGTTTTCATTTGTGCAAATTGAGTCCTACTTTGACTCGAGAAAGCGACGATGTGTATAAGTATGGTTGACTAGATTTAAATCTTAAAAATGTAATTAAAATATGTACCTACCTAAGTACAAGTGTCTAAATGCAAAGGCCGAAGGCCGAGCTCCGCGTAGGGTCGAAGGCCCGAAGCGTTACTAAGATACCTTATTGTACTCGATTGCGAAATATATTAAAATCTGATTTCTTCTCTCTTTCTTCCTCGATATATAACGTACGTCGGATTCTTGGAAGCAATACCTGGCGGCCATTTACTGTTTGTCAACCACGTCAGTCCTTTTTGTTTGACATGAGAAAGTTTCATTACTAAAATACAGTACATATTTTTCCTTGAATGTTCCCGCCATTTACTAAAGTGCTTGTACCAGAGACTACCTACTAGATTCCGCATTATGAAGCTTTTAAGTCGGCCCCTTTTTGCACGTAAAACTCACGGGCCACTGTAACGTAGTACATTTTTCTAAATTTATATTAAGTATTATTGAGATGAATTCATAATCAAAAGAAAAATACTTTTTCTTATTTCAACGTTTTTAACAGTGTCCGAAACGAACTATATTAATTGCACTTCTTTGCATAATCTGTTGCATTCAGATGCACCTCTAGATGCTTATCTGTTGTCGGGGTTGTCATACGAGTAAATAAAACTTGAGATATTTATATTGTCACTCCAGGAAAACTTTGTATGATTTAGGTATGTTTTTTCAGGTAAAAAATAATTTTGATATAAAACAAAACATAGAAATTACAGACTTACAAAGTGGCTCTGGAATGAAACAATATTAGATTTAATGATAAAAATATATTTCTTAGGCGCAGGAGTGAAATTGTCTAAACAATTCAGATAGAATTTTCGAAGGATTTGTGTCTTCAAGGGACTGCCACCCTACTTTTGTTAGGCCCTCAGGGACCTCCATATTGGAGGAGTTCATTCGAGAATGATTTGCACATTTGCTTTGGGAACCCCTCTGGGGACACTCGCTCGCAAGAGCACAATTTATGGGAAGACCACACTTTCGACATGGTGGTCTGAAAGATGGAAACGGCTTGAGTCCTTCGGAAGCTCCACTGAGTGAGTACTAATTAAATTTCGTGGTGATCAACTCCACAATGGCGCGAAACGTTGTGGGTTTGTTCTTAACCAGGTTTTGGTTCTTTGCAGAGTGACTCCTGCTCGAGGGAAGGGAGCGCTCCGCCAGAAGTCTTAGCAGCTTTCAGTGCGGTGAGCTAAATTTACAATTGTTTCGTTTCTTCTCTAGCGGCCATAAAGGGCATCGGCTAATATAACCTTTTCTCGGTTTACAGGAGCCGGGAATTTAAATTAAATTTAAATTAAATTTATTTCATCATTTCAAAAGCTTGGAAGTCAATTTATGAATATTGTTTGGGAGACCTCCTGGATCGAGGAATTTAAGCATCCCATCTGCCTCTGCCACGTCGTCTTGGTACCACGTGCGCGGCCCCTGAGCTCTACATCTCCGCTCAGCTTCTAGCCTTCTCGGGGAAACCAGCCTGACACCCCGCAGCGTCTGAGGAAGGTTTTCATCCTGAGGTCGGTCCTTTCCATGTTTTAATTTTGTAGGGCATCAGCACCAGCTGTAAAGTGTAGAGTGAATTTAAAACTATGAGCAACCATTAAAGTAGCATAAAGACTTTTGAAAATCCTGGTACATCGAATTTAGTGTTACAATAATTTAGTTCTTAAATAAGTAGAATTCTGTGTGAAGCTTTATTCTGGACCTATTAAGCGGCCCCGCCGTCCACTGAGCTAAGTTCTACCATTAGGTGTCGTCAAATCAAGTTAGAGGTTCACACAGAGGTCATAAGTTTAGATTAAGCCACTAACATTGCATAGGCAAGATTTTAGTAATAAATAAAGTTCCTTAAGAGCGCTATTACATTTCGGCGTTGAGCGAGTTTAGGTATTTTACGCGCTGCGGCAGGCCGTGCGAGCTTAGTATGCCGATCCCTTCTACCACACTCGCACTACAATGATGGATTAAACATTCTTGATCCTTCGCGAAGCATATTGAAATCAACCATAACAACACTAACTGTGCTTAACTTTTAAAGTCCTAAAACTGTTATTTGGTAAGTACGAAAATACTAAATGCAGTGCAAATGTAAGTGTGTGCAGTGTTCATAAATTATTTTTTCATCTATTTTTGACGATTTTTGACCCCCCCCCCCACCCCTCAAATCATCCAAAAATCATGCTTCGGATGACTCTGTTTCCTCCTACGTCATACTACCATCATCCGATGTCCAGACCCCCCCCCCCCCCCCCCCCCCCGCCTTCCATTTGAAACGACGTAATTTATGAATAGCCCCATATAGTAGTATACCCTATAATGGACACGGAACCAGTAATGGGACAAAAAAACACAATTCCTCTAAAATAAGTATATAAAAGTAGTTTATAAACACTGGATATATTTTTATCATAAATAAGAGTCCTAGAGCTGATTATGTTTGAATTTTTATTAAATTCGGTTATTTTTTAAGAAATGTGCGTCAACCCAAATGTTGTCGTGCCACTGAAAAAAAATATCACTAAAAATTCTTAACAACTTCGCTAAGAGAGGTGAGTTAATTTATTAAATTTTAATTAATTAATACTTGATGAAAACTAGAATGTGTTTCGTTAATAGCATTTACCATGAGATAAGGTATATAACACACTATGTTGTGACTCCACAGATGTAAAAAAATAGTGGTATTTGGTCCAATCCCATTATAGGAGCTGTAAAACTGCATACCTCCTATGATGGGACAATTGACATAATGATGCTTGCCATGCCATAATTTCATGTTTTAAACAATACAGAAGTAAAATGTAGTTACGAAATATGTCAACCAGGAGGTATTCTCGGACTTAGGATAAATTAATATCGTTTTTCCAAACTTTTATTTAACTTGCCTTGTTAGTTAGTGTGGGTCAAATCTTGGTAGCTGAATTTGACCCACTTTTCGATTTCCGATTCAGTTGAAATTTTGTGTAAGTACGTAATTAAGTATGCAAATCGGATGATAATGCAATATTATGATAACATGGACTTGATCTGATGATGGAGACAGGAGGTGGCCATGGGAACTTTATCGCAATAAACCCTAACTAATTGTGTTTGGGTATATTAGAATTGTCTCGATGAATCTAATACAATAATAATTAGCTGTGGAAAGAAAAATACATTCAGCGATAAAAGCTTATACCAAAAATTGATTTTTTTGCCATAACTTATTCCCCATTTCAAAATTTTATACTTATAGAGCAATGTCCATTATAGGGGGCCCATTACTGGATCCACGTCCATTACCGGGGGCCCATTACTGGAGCTTTGGTGTCCATGACTGGAGAAAAAAAGCATAGTTTTAATTTGTTAATTATGTGGAAACTCATTGCAGTATCTTTGATACAACACGCCTAAAACATGAAAGGCGGATAGGACTTTCATCTTTTAACACGCTAAGCGGAAGACCATTTACATGTACAAGGGAAATATCATAAATACTCCAAATTTCCTCTTAAATGTCCCATGACTGGTGCTGTTACTATACTCGTACTTATGAAGGTATAAGTATTACTCGAAATAAATTATAGGTACTCGCTTATTTACATGTTTCGTCATAGCATTTGGTACCTATAGGTTGTAAAGTTTGTATCAACGAGGGTTTAAAAACGAACTAGTATTGAGGATCTGATCTGATGATAATGATGATGATTAAGGTGGTCACGGATACCAATCAACCATGTAGTAACATGATTAGGCTCGTTTGATTCGTCTCAACAAGATCTTTGACACTGAAGATACACAGGGTCTGATGATGGAGCTGGAAGGTGGCCACGGGTACCAGTCTATCATGTAACTAAACCACTTCGTGTTTGGGCTCGTTTGATTCGTCTCAACAAGATCTTTGACACTGAAGATACACAGGGTCTGATGATGGAGCTGGAAGGTGGCCACGGGTACCAGTCTATCGTGTAACTAAACAACTTCGTGTTTGGGCTCGTTTGATTCGTCTCAACAAGATCTTTGACACAAGACAGTACTCAGGGTCTGATGATGGAGCTGGAAGGTGGTCACCATTACCAATCAACCATGCAACTAAACCACATCGTGTTTAGGCTCGTTTGATTCGTCTCAACAAGATCTTTGACACTAGGTGATACACTAAACACGAAGCTCAAACACGATGCCCAAACACGAAGCCCAAACACGGAGCCCAAACACGAAGTGGTTCAGTTACGTGATAGACTGGTACTCGTCGCCACCTTCGAGCTCCATCATCAGACCCTGAGTAGTATCTTGTGTCAAAGATCTTGTTGCGACGAATCAAACGAGCCCAAACACGAAGTGGTTCAGTTACATGGTAGACTGGTACCCGTGGCCACAGTCCAGCTCCATCATCAGACTCTGAGTACTAACTTTTGTCAAAGATCTTGTTGCGACGAATCGAACAAGCCCAAGCACGAAGTGGTTTAGTTGCATGGTTGATTGGTACCGGTGACCACTTTCCGGCTCCATCATCAAACCCTGAGTACTATCTTGTGTCAAAGATCTTGTTGAGACGAATCAAACGAGCCCAAACACGAAGTGGTTTAGTTGCATGGTTGATTGGTACCGGTGACCACATTCCGGCTCCATCATTAGACCTTGAGTACTATCTTGTGTCAAAGATCTTGTTGAGACGAATCAAACGAGCGTAAACACGAAGTGGTTTAGTTGCATGGTTGATTGGTACCGGTGACCACCTTCCGGCTCCATCATCAGACCCTGAGTACTATCTTGTGTCAAAGATCTTGTTGAGATGAATAAAACGAGCCTAAACACGAAGTGGTTTAGTTGCATGGTTGATTGGTACCGGTGACCACCTTCCGGCTCCATCATCAGACCCTGAGTACTATCTTGAGTCAAAATTAATACATATAGAATGTCAGGTCGTTTCAAATATTTTTAATCCTGTCCGGTAGTTTATTAAACTGTACCATTATAAATTATAATACTATAAAAACAGTGCTAGGATCAAAGTCTCTCGTTGGGGTTTACACGCACACAGTATAGCGTTTTACACGGCGCCCGCCGCACACAATGATAAAAAATCTCGTTGTCGCCGTTGAAAATGTGCGGAGCCGACCGACACACGTCCTGCCTCTACAAGCTCTGCCGCGGCACTGAGCTGGCGCAGCGCGCGTCATCGGTAATATAGAGTAGTTTTCAAAAAATTGCCAAAAAATTATAGTAGAATTTCATAAACACTAATGTATACCAACAGTATAAGCAAACGTTGCAGATTGCTTGAGTATGAAAATGACTTCGATATTAAGTAGATTTTCGTAGGAATTGACACTTGTTTCGGAGAGAAAATTGAGTTCGTTTTACTTTGATTTTCTCTTTCTCAAAGGTGTGTATGAAAAATATCGTTTGATATGCCTAAAGTACAGGGTATTAGTAATACAAAATAGCCAGGTTTAGCAGAGTAAACTTCTCAACATTTCCAAATAAGAGCTTGCCATTCAGTGCTTCACGGGGTTTTTCGGAAACGACCATCAGAAAAAAAATCATTACTAATTTAATAAGTCCTTTTTCTAATATTTACAACGATATTTAAAAAGATAAGAAGACGCTTTTACTGAAACAAGTACTCATTGTTTCTAATAATGAGCACAAAGTCCTGAATTTCGTCGACTAGTATCATCAATTTTGCGTTATTTCGACTTTTCTTGTAAGAGCGCTCTTAAATATAAATTTGTTCGCTTTTTATCTCCCAAAATAGGTTCCTCCAGCAAGCAATTTTTGACACCACATTTTTACTAATTAAGTTAATTTTATTTTCTGTGCTAACGTGCTATGCATTATTGAACAAGCCGGAGCTTTGCAATCTTATTTACCTTTTAAAATAGTACGTTTCACCACATTAACTCGCTTGTCACCTAAACAATTTTATAATACAACGAGCCGTGCTTACCATAACACCCATAGAATTCAGTTTAGTTAGTACAGCTTCTAAACGTGGATGCAAACTGTGTTATACATAGATTGTAATGCAACAAATTTAAAGCCTGATGTGGAGAATAATTAACAGCCCTGTGTGCTTATAATGTTGTTAAGGGTTCAATGAAAAAATGAGGCTCTATAGCCTTTATTAACATTGATTATGTCCACACGTAATACGTGAAAGTAATTGTTGTGTAGGACCCCAGGAGCTGAAATGAGCTTTTTCATTTTTCATGCTCAAAAAGTGCACCTTTATGTCGTGCGTAGACGACATAAAATCGCATTTTATGCTCTAGAGCATAAAATTAAAATTTTCTTCTAAGACTAAGGTAATCGGTCTCAACAGCCAAACAGTTAAAACATATTGCACAATTTTACTGAACAATAAAATTGTGTAGATGACAAAACTGTTATATTATTTTATTTTTGTTACAATTTATTAGAAATCCGTATTTTCTGTCATTAAATTTAGTAAATCACATAAAATAGGAGTCGGTTATCGTTCAAAAATGCTCCGAAATGTTTGACTTGGCAGAAAACCAAGCGTCTGAAACTCTGATCACATGTTGAAAAAAAAAAAAAATTAAAAAGTTAGTTGGCGGGAATTGGTTATGTATTATGTTCTTTCGCTTTACGACAATTTCGTGGTGTAAATTGCCGTGAAAAATATAATTATTTTCCTCGCAATCGAAGTGAAAAGCAGAGTGTACAACAAGGGCATAAATGTCCATTTCTACCCTCGTCTACTATTTTGGTCTTCGCTTCGCTCAGACCAAAAAATTGCCTCGGGTAAAAGTGGGTCACTTTATGCCCTTGTTGTACAATCTACTATTATGCAATCGTAAAGGGCGGCAATTGTTTTATAAAGCCCATCTAATAGGTCTTAATTCGTGCTGAACTATATAGAATAAACTCAGACCGACCCGTTCCATTAGCCATTACTTGATTAAAGTTATTACTAACCAAGTCAGGTTCAGCTGTTACGTTATAGCTCTAATAAGTAAACGTTTTATTATGTAAAAACAACCTAATAGATCTTGGATCTTCTATGTAAGTTATTTGTAAGCAGCTCACGTACTAACTTAAACTTATTCAAAGTTATCGAACTTACTGAAAGTTAAAGTGGGCATGTCTTTTGTCTAATTTTTGATTATTTTCTAAAATATACCCTAAGCTAGATAAAATATCGATAGAAAAAGAAATAAAGCCCCCAATCTTACCTATTACAGGCATTTTTCATAGAGATTATGTATGCTTCAAGCCAACGACCTATGAGCTTCTCGTTATATCACCCTAAGCTTTACAAGCCCTGAATTTCCAAGATAAAGAGCTTTAGACTATACGGGTAACCCAAATCGCTACTTAACTCTAGAATAGATAGAGTATTATAGGTCGACTTGCCCTCAACTGCCTTGATAATATAACATAATCTGTGCTTCACCAGTATTCCGCACTGTATTATAAATTATAATGCAATAAACCTATGAAATATAATTTTTCCCATAGCTTGGGTATGTATGGTGATGTTATTAAACTGTATGAAGATGACAGCTGTCGCCGTACTCAAGCTATGTGAAAAATACTATAATACTTGGAACTTATTTGTGTTACTGACTAATCGTGGACTGAACGAAAAGGGCGACTCACATTGTAGTACTTTATAAAGTATTGTGTATGTACGGTTAATGTATTTGATTTCTGTGCCACTTCGTAGTTCGTACCTACCTTGTCGCAGTGACAATAGTTAATATCAGATCCCTAGCGGCTTTCGTATTTACTGTTACCAGTGGGGAGACACTCCTGACTTCGGGCAAAATCGGCTCCGTTTGGCTCAGCATTGCTCCGAGCAATTATTAGGGTTGGCACCACTTGACGTCCTTTGGCGTGCACGACCACAGATAAGATAATCACTTGAATTTAGACAACCCTAAATAGCCGAAAGGGATAGTGCCATACATTAAAGGGATAGGATGATTCGACCCTGAATCGCTGTCAAACTTCGGTTTTGTGGGAAGTGTCCTTTTTGTACGGTAGTATCTTTATTCTGTGCTTCACTATGACAAAGTACAAAGTGGCACATAAAAGTGCCTTCAAAAGCCAGGAGCAGCAAGCGAAGTGTGCAAGGTTTTGTGGTTGATCGGATAAGTAGCTTAATTGTTAAGGGAGCTAAAGCGTTTGTAGATCATTTTGAACAAACCCAGCCCGGCTACTTCGGGTGACTCAATGTTTTATAATGAGGGATCTAGTCGCACGTAATCTACGATTAGGGGTAATCAGGGCGTGTGTGAGTACGCAAATGGAATTTAGGCAAACCGTATGCCAAGGTCGCATAATAAGCAATTTTGCTAGCGAAGTGTACGAAGTTTCAGCTCTCTAGTAGCCTGACATAGGCTTAAATGGTTTCTTGACATAACACTTAAAGTGCGAAGATAGTTTCTTTATATATTATGGCGTGCAAACTTGCATACGAGTATAACTATTGTAGTTACATTGCGGGCTATTGTGGTTACATCCCATACAGCCGACCGAACAAATACCGCAATGTAATGAAACTCGCACGCGAGTTCTCGCATCATCTAAAAGAGCCCTTACACAGGGTCAATCTCTTTGGAAAACTTAAAGCCTGTTTCTATAAAAATTAGGGAATTGGACTTGGGGAATAACAGTTGGATCGAAGCCGGGTTAGATAAAACTTTAATAATATTCAGTATAAACTATGAACCATTGAATGGATGGAGCCTCTTCGTCTGCCATCGTCTGGATTTCCGCCATGAATTATTTATCGAATGGCGTCGATCTGCATATTCCGTCACCTTCTAACTTAGGTTATGTAAGAGAGACTTCATGCCCACTTAGCATGTCTCTCGAGATGCCGGGAAACTCTATTATTGAATTAAAGGCCGGGAAAGGTTATTGCTCAAGGTTCATATACAGTAGTAAGATTTTATGGTAATTGTACGTAAGGGCTGGTGGAAAAGTAGTGACCTGCTTTCATCGCCTTGAGTGTATTTGTAAACACAAATATTCAAACAGTACCCTCAGTCAATCGCAAATTCAGACCACATATGTAGATACCACAAGTAGAGTGCTTACTTAATATCTATCGTAAACACAGAAAAACAAGTAAGTAAATCCTAATAAACATGACTCGGTGAGATCGTTTATTGCCCCCGTAAACCTTCATTAGGTATACATGTACCTTTTCGTATCGAAATCGTCACAAACAAACCTGTAACGCAACAGTGTTGTGACGTATAAATACTTTGTCGTGATCTAATAATTGTAAGCCCTTCAAACCTGACAAGAATGATGAACGTACGCGACAAATATGCCCGTACGTTTCTATACATTACAGTGTTGGGGTGACAAATAGACTAGATATGTACATTCAGGTGTGGGCTACGTCGTGGTTGAGTACGTTGGCGACTTGCCAGCTGTATTACAAAACCATCGATGGGATGGAGATTGGAGGCGAGTCAGCGTTTCGTCATGTGTATGTTGAAAAGCTCTATTATTATCTCCACGAGAAAACATACACAGAAGCAGTAAAAGCTTGACTGCCGGCCTAGCCAAGGTGACAATCGCTATCGCTACGTCAACGAAACGCTTTGTGTCTCTCTATCACTCTTCCATTAGTGTAACAGTGACAGTTGCGTATCGATCGCTACGGAGCGTAAGCGATTAGCATGTTGGCTACGCGGCCTTATTCGACTATCCAACGTACCTAAATGCCGAAAATTTTTAGGAATTCCCTTGGAATGAGTTTGTGTCTCCTGGGAACTCGAGATCATTGACTTGGGGAATCGAACCTTGACCCTAATAAGAATAGTTAAATACCGATTTAGTTTTGTAATAGCAAGGAAAGGTACTAATTAATTTGCGTTCCTACTCCTTGGGTTCAATATCAGAGCGTTTGGACACATATTATATAAAAAAAACAAAAAAAAATATACAACCGAAGTGATAACCTCCTCCTTTTGAGATTTGGAAGTGGCTTAATAAAATAGTTCTAAGGCAAATGTTTTTGTACCTACTTACACATGTTTGCTACTACACATGCTGCTGAGCACCCTGATTAACTCGTTCACATATAAATTAAAGAGAACAGGGGAAGAGACCCCACCCTGTAATACTCATCCAAATCTACGCCTGCCTACCCGATCGATCTGGCTGCTCTGCCAGTACTTGAAAAGATTAATAAATTTTTCATCACGCCCGTTTTCTCTCCGAGTTCCGCAAACGGTAGCTTTTTAGCCTCTAAATCATGTCTGTTATTGTTGCTAACTGCGATTTCACTATAGATTTTTCTATTTTCTGCTGTGACTCAATTTCAACCTTACCACCTGCGCTTATGGTTGGCTTTTCATTTGCTTCATTATCCTGTGTCACTCGCTCAGGTATTTCAACCGGTTCCGCTCAGTCTGACTAGAGGACTCGTGCGAGAAAGATAGGGACTGTTAGCCCCCCGCGTGTGATAAGTGATAAGGCCAATTCGAACGTGATTTTGATGTCAAAATGATCCCTTAATTATGTCATTTTGTCATCATTAATTCGCACGTGCATTTCGCTTGTACTTGTTCGTACATTATATTAGCGCGAGCGAGACGCTCGGGCAAATGATAACAATAATATTACGACATCATTCAGATATAAATTTGACATCAAAATGTAAGATGGAATAGGCCGCAAGGCCAACGTCTCTACTCTACGCACCGCCGCCATTCTGACGGCGCGGCCGGCTTAGCTCGCTCAGCTGTTATCAATGATAATTGCCGCTATCCAAAATACAGGCTCCTCTTCTTATGTTAACATTCGTCTGCCCGCTCAGTAAATACGCCCGTCAGTGGTCGCGGACGCACGGGCACGGATATACATGTACGTGTACGCGAGTGTACGGAAAACTTCCATGTGTTTTATCGAACTAATGAACCTCATAACCCTCGATGTACCCACGAGTTTGATTTCGCGACGGTTTAGTGTATCTTGTGCAAGCCACTCTGTACCTGAAAGTTGCAAAATAGAACTTGTCTCAAACAGGATTTTACGGGATTAACAAAAATAAAGTTTAGGTATTAAAATAATCAAAATAGTTATTTGGCGTGTAGTTTTTAAAGTGTGATCCAGAAATTCCAGAATTACGTGGAGCAAAATAACAGCAGTTTACATATTTCGTAATTCATTGACTTGATGACATTTTTCGTAAATGGAATAGAGGTATGAAAATAAAAAAAAAGATTATTCAAATTCTTGATCATGGAAAGTGTTTGATCATTAGGTATTTACTCTGTAAGTGAATACAGGCCCGCATGCCGCATATAGATAACTTCTGTGGAGTAAAATCGCGCCGCATTCGTGATCGTGTAAATTAAATACTTAGGTCGGCGTTTATTTATTTACTTCTACCACTTACAACAAAAAGTTTCTACACACCAGCACATCGATAATTTAATATACGTAAGTAACATGGAAAAAATCTAAAGAAATTGTAGATAAAACCGGGTCTCGTAAAGGCTAAAATATTATTCTTATGCGTGCATATTTAAACCATGTTTTACATACATATATAACTTCTAACAAGTCAATTCAATGACGGTATTTTATTTTTAGTAATTTCGAAATCTTATGACAAATTGATGAGATAAATGATTGCACTGTTTACCACGCGACACATAGGTATGTAACGGTTGTATAAAACCATCTTTATGTCAACTGAAATAAGGTACACAGTTGTTTATTTATAACTTTGAAAGAAGTGAAACAGGCCTCTCATGTGAGCTGTGTCAAGGGTACAATTAATAGCACGCGTGGATATTTCCATCACACACGCGTTACACTACTAGGTACTTACTACTGTAACATAAGGGATTTTAAAAAGCTCGCATGAACAAGAATATTTATTAATTTATTTTGTGGAGTAGTTGATGTGAGCCAAACGGTCCTAGAGTATCAAATACATATAAGATCTTCTGACTAGCGCCTTGCGTTGGGTGTAATAATGACGTACGTACTTAATAATGACGTCAGTCTGTATTAGATAAGTACACCGACATGATTGAAGTACTGCATGCATTCTTTTATTACCTACATTATGCTATAAGGAAAAGTTAGGTAAAAAGACGTACCTCAGGTAATATCATCATTTGAAGATGATAACATTTAGATGAAGTGTAGTCTAAGAAAAAAGATCGTGAGTCCGAGTCAGTCCGAGTTTGTTAGCTGAACTATGTAGATCGCTATACAACGCCCATAATTATGTGAATTGTTTGACTTTTGATAACCAGAAGTTACCGTATAATGGACGGGGCCGTACACCGAAATCTACTTTTATCTGTTTTTGTTAGGGTTAACACCTCTTCTACAATTAATGACTTTTTACCTTAGGTAAATGTATTTTTATGGTAAATAATTAAATATATTATTTACTTCTTCAATTGATTGTTTTACGAACCGCTATTCATCAAAATAATTCTCCATTCCAGAGGCTCACAAATCAACCTATGCAATGGAGGCGCTGGCACGGCCGCCATGACGGGCCTCGTCCGCAAGATTCCCAACGGTTACGATCAGAAGAAGCCAATGGCGTCCCTCACACATCTGCCCAAACGGCCCCCCGTCGACATCGAGTTCTCTGACCTTTCCTACTCGGTCAGCGAGGGTCGGAAGCGGGGCTACAAGGCTCTGCTCAAGTGCATCAATGGGACCTTCAGGTCTGGAGAGCTGACAGCGATCATGGGGCCATCTGGTGCGGGAAAGAGCACGCTTATGAACATTTTAGCGGGTTACAAGTAAGTAGCATCTAAATTTATCGTGTAAGTTCAAATTAGTCAAAGTGTTCGAATTGATTTTTATATACTTATAATTTTAATTATGAATTGATTTTGGTCAGTATATTGGTAGTCAAAACAAAACAAAAGTTTTCAATCAGTGCGTCCTACCCGTCATGACCTACGGAGCCGAGACATGGACACTCACGGTAGGGTTGGTCCACCAGTTCAAAGTCGCTCAGCGAGCTATGGAGAGAGCTATGCTCGGGGTTTCTCTGAAGGACAGGATTCGTAACGAATACATCCGACAGAGAACCAAAGTTACCGACATAGCTCAAAGAATTAGCAAGCTGAAGTGGCAGTGGGCAGGCCATATCTCAAGAAGAACCGACAACCGCTGGGGTAAACGTGTTCTTGAGTGGAGACCGCGACTCGGCAAACGTAGTGTAGGACGCCCTCCGACCAGGTGGGATGACGATCTGCGAAAGACTGCTGGCAGATGCTGGATGCGGCAAGCTGAAGACAGGGCGCTTTGGCGCTCTTTAGGGGAGGGCTATGTCCAGCAGTGGACTAATATAGCCTGATGATGATGATGATGATGATTGGTAGTCAAATTATGATTACTGCTTAAAATCAATGCATGTTATGTTCAACGTTTTGTATCAAAATGATTGACCTCTGCCTTGGCCTGTCAAACTGGGCGGAAACGGAAGACAATACAGCCCCGAGGCCAGTTGTATAGATTCGTCTTTTCCTTATCATCCGATTTCTACCAACGGTCAATGAAGTTTTATCTAAAAACAAAACATTATAAGTAATAATCTAAGAATAAAGGACGCCTAAAATATAGTGAATGTTTAAATATATGTAACAGACTTTGTATTATCATTTATCATCTGGTATAGTGCATCGATTAGTGAGAGTATTTTACCTTTGCTAGACAAAGTATTTATAAACCGGTTGTCCCAGCTAATGCGGCACGCTGTCCCAATTGGTCTTGGAATGTATCCAGCGCAATATAGAACATCTAAAACATGACTATTAAAATTAAATAATATTCATCCCATTTCAGAACTTCGAACGTCAGCGGATCAGTGCTCATCAATGGAAAGGAGCGAAACTTGAGGCGGTTTAGGAAGCTGTCTTGCTATATTATGCAGGATGACTGTCTCTTACCTCACCTGACGGTGAAAGAGGCCATGCATGTATCAGCGAATCTGAAGTTAGGGAAGGACATGTCTGTGCAAGCAAAGAAAATAGTGATCAACGAGATAATAGAAACGTTAGGGCTTGTAGATGCGAGTGATACACGGACGATTAATCTATCGGGCGGGCAGCGCAAGCGTCTATCCATAGCTTTAGAGTTAGTGAACAATCCCCCTGTGATGTTTTTCGACGAGCCGACCTCTGGGTTGGATAGCTCCTCGTGTTTCCAATGCATATCGCTGCTGAAGAGCCTGGCGCGGGGCGGTCGGACGATCATCTGCACGATCCACCAACCGTCGGCGCGTCTGTTCGAGATGTTCGACTTCCTCTTCACGCTGGCGGAGGGCCAGTGCATCTACCAGGGCAAGGTCAAGGACCTGGTGCCGTTCCTGTCGAACATGGGCCTCAACTGCCCGAGCTACCACAATCCCGCTGACTACGGTTAGTACTTAGATCATCATCATTAAACCGTTCACCATGAGCCTTTCTTACATAATTTTTCAAGTATAAGATACCATAAAATAGCTTGATAAAGGTAGTTGGTAGATAGTCGTGTAGTTTTAACAATCATAAAAAATTGATTGCTCTATTGTTTAGTATAAATTACTTATTGTTCATTTACAGCTGCTACTTGTACCTGTAACTATTATGTCATACATTTTTCATGTTATAAATACAATTTTATTATGATTTATATTTAGCCGAAATACTATGCACACTAAACGATGTCAAACTTGTTTTAACTTTACACTCGTTGCAAGCAAGATTAACAAGATCACTTTTAAACTAGCAAATAAACCAAAGGTTCTAATTATACTGAACTTTGTACTTTAATCGATAGCTACATATTAAATGAATGAGTCCATGCGAGCACACAGTCAGTCGGGCAAGGTCGAGACCTTGTCATCATTATAATGATATGTTAATAGATTTTCCTTCGCTGACAATGGTGTACTTTGGTGGATTTTCCTTAACACTTTAAAACAGGTTAAGGTGTCTTAGATCTTATTATACAATAATTCATAATTAACTAGAAGTCAGTCGTAAACGCTTAGTTGGTTTTTATGGACTCGTAAAGTGTACATTACATACTATCAGGAGCTCGTTACGCCAACTTGGCTAGTCTAACGACATAATAAAATGGACTAAGAATGTTACCCTGAGGAAAGTTACAGCCTAAAGCGTGCAGTTAGCACATTATGTTTAGAAATGATTATTATTTTCGTCGATATAATAATAATTTTATTATTTATCTATGTTCTTGACCTTTTAGTGGCTATGACTTTATATAAGCAACATGTTTCGTTCTTTATTTTAAATAAAATCTCCTTTTGGTGTAAATAACGAAATTATGGGTCATATAGTATTTATTGATGTTTTTTGTTTACACATTTCTATTATTTCTAATATACATACAAAATCATCACGATATATTTCGACCATGGTGATGCTCATGATAATGTATCATTTATGTATTAGTGTATGTGTTGTTGATGATACTGATGATAACATTTTAATGGAGAATTTGATACGTTATGGTCGGAATCCAAATAAGTAAAGAAAATGATAAATAAAACTTGTATTTCCTACGACCGGTCTGGCCTTAAGTGGGTAGTGACCCTGCCTGTGAAGCCGATGGTCCTGGGTTCGAATCCCAGTAAGGGCATTTATTTGTGTGATGACACAGATATTTGTTCCTGAGTCATGGTTGTTTTCTATGTAATTTAAGTATTTATATATTATTTATATCGTTGTATGAGTACCCACAACACAAGCTTTGAGCTTACTGTGGGACTTAGTCAATCTGTGTAAGAATGTCCTATAATATTTATAAAAAAATATATATATTTATATTATCAGAACTTAAAACCATCAGTACCGGTGTTCCCCAAGTTAACATGTTAGGACCGCTGCTTTTTGTTTCTCAACAATACCACTTATCAAACATTCCAGTGATGGAAGTAGCGACCGGCGAGCACGGCGACTGGGTGCACAAGCTGGTGATGGCGGTGAACAAGGGCAACTGCGGCCGCGTGCAGCCCTCCGCCGCGCCGCAGAACTCCAACTACAACAACCAGGCCAAGAACAATGTCAAGTCGCTGGAGGTGGTGATGGGTGAGTTCGAAAGCAGGAGAACTTTAACTTTGAATTATGTAAATGTTTACTTTTCGAAAAGTATTTCATGTTCAAAAACTCACGACGTATGAATTAAAACATGAACTTGTAAGTTTGGCTTCAAAAGAGTCAATGATCTTAATCTATTGCAGACTTTTTGGCTTAATAATAAGTAAATAAATATATGTACAGTCAACAGATGACCTTCACACGCCCTTAGTTTCTTAACAATAAAGCTATGTTAAGATAATTTCGAACACCTGGCTCGCTTAGCAACTTTTGCTGCTGACTGTACTAGTGTACACAAGTCGTTTTATTAGAGAAAAGACAAAGTTATCAGTAATTGGACAGTTATTCATCTCTACCCACTGCCAAGAAAAATAAAATATTCATTAACTAGATGCTCTAACAAAATATCGCTTCCAAAATTTGGGCTAATAATAAATAGTAAATATTTTGAGCAAGACGTGACAATGCTCGCTTAGTAATAAATACGCGTGTTACGAAGACACTGATTATTGACCGAAAAAATAGAACAAACACCAAAGGTCATCCAAGGGACTGGCCTTGGCATTTGAGACAGTGTTAGTATTGCCGGTACCAATATAGACTGACAACTTACGTAGTCTAGAAATAGGAAAAGGTTTAACAAGGAACGTTCTGTTAGAAATTGATATTATGTTTGAAAATTGAATTATTTATAAAACTTATAATGGTCTGCTTGCCTAGTCGGTAGGTGTCGGTAAGGACCTACGTACGAAGCAGGAGGTTCAAATCCTAGTAATTTTTGACGCGATTTTTTTTTCTATGGGGTAGGTCGTCCGAGTCGGCTGACCCTCCAAACAAAAGCCAAACATTTTTAGCGTCAAAAAAATATCTTCTAGGTAGGTACTTTTTCCTAATCAGAACACGATACCGAATATGCCCTTTAAACAGATCACTATTTTTGTTACATCCTGTAGGTATGGGCGCAGATGTTACTGGGTTATAATATTGTATAGTTTCCTATATAAATTTAACAAATTAATGTAAACTATACAAGTATAATTAGGTACCTATTACCTGATTGTGTTCTACACGCATAAAAGTGATTGCTAGAAATAATATTATCACTTCTGTCTAGAAAACTTTGTGCTCGGTTTCGGACGAAGCAGTAATGTTGCCTATTTTATGTATTTTTATAAATTGTTGTGACTTAAAAGCTTAATTCCAATTATTTTCTTAAATAATAGCTAACTGTTTTTTTGTTCCAGACAAGCCAACCTGCACAGTAATAGATATGTCAGGCCCAACTCCGAATCCAGAGAAGCAGAACGCCCCTCCGAACTCCACTAACTTAGCCCCCGTGACGTGCACAACCTCTCTCCTGGACTCCAGCGAGAGCTTCACCAAGAAACCTATCAAAACCGGCTTCCCGACTTCCGGCTTCAAGCAATTCTGGATCTTGTTGAAGAGGACCTTTAGAAGCATTCTTAGAGATCAAATGCTGACCCATTTAAGGCTATGTTCGCATACGGTTGTCGGGCTGCTGATCGGGTTCTTGTATTACGATATCGGGTCGGATGCGGCGAAGGTTATGAGCAACGCTGGATGCATATTCTTCACTGTTATGTTCACGATGTTTACGGCCATGATGCCTACAATCCTTACATGTGAGTTCACTTGTTTTTATACCAACTTCAAATTGTTTATCAAGACGCCCACGCCCATATCCTTTTCAAGAATTTAAAGTAAAAACTACTTGAGACTACAGGTGACCCTAGGGCTGGCTCGTTCTTAGGCCAATAAATAGGCATTCAACCAGGGAACGTAGCCAGCCTTATGGGCACCCTTCCGCAGGGTACTTGGGGGACTTTTCATAGATGGGGGTTTTATTTACGTTTCTTTAATTTATTAGATTTCATTTAGGTAATAGTTTATTAAACGTGTATATCGTAATTTAATATTATGCATTGTCGTTACTTATGTTTGTCTTTTTGTTTCAGTCCCAACGGAAATGAGTGTGTTTGTGAGAGAGCACTTAAATTACTGGTACTCTTTAAAAGCATTCTACTTCGCAAAAACGCTAGCGGACTTACCCTTCCAGGTAAATTGAAATCAAATTTTATATTATAACTGTGGATGAATTTAAAATCTTCCAATCAGGACTTTGAAGATCGTTCGTCGTCAAAAAATCGTCAACACTTTTTGAGCTTTGCTCTGACATGATACAAATAACTTAATTTATTTTGCCAAAGTCAATAAATATTTCCTCTTGTCTGTGTTAGATAAGGATCCTGACCGAAATGTAGTCATCTTTTTGCATTTATTTCGATAACGATTTTTTCTGCTCTAATCTTCACAACCCAAGTTAGAAACTACGATTTTGGACCACCACACACAAATCTAAGTTTAAATAACATTATTATATTAATATTATACTAAAATATGTTGTTTATGTTCTTACAGATAGTGTTTAGCGGCGTATACGTAATAATAGTATACTTCATGACGGGGCAGCCGATGCAGACGGACCGGGTGCTGATGTTTACCACCATCAACATCTTGACGGCGCTGGTGGCGCAGTCGCTGGGGCTGCTCATCGGTGCCGCCATGAAGATCGAGACCGGAGTCTATCTCGGCCCCGTCACCACCATCCCCGTCGTTTTGTTCTCAGGTAAACCTGCACTGTGATCCACATTCTTACTAAGCAGCACCATATTGGCCCCTACCTCTAACATTAAGAATCCAGCAAAAATCTATTTGTTTCAATTACTATAGTTAGCAGCAATGTTTTATGGCTTCTTTTATTTGCGCATTTACAAGGAATAATAAAACACAGTCATATACTTTCGGTGCTTAAAACTAGCAGTTTATTATTTATTATTTATCTCTTATTTTACTGTCGGAGGCCATGAACATACATTATACTAAAATAACCGTCGCGCACCAGTAACATGGTACTTTCCATTCCATTAAGGTATTTTTCTTCATGCTCTTACTATAGGCTATAGGTAATTTTCTGGAGAGGGACGAAGAACGACATAAAAGTATCATGCTAGCTAAATAATTTATTATCATGTTGTGTCTTGCTTAGTTAATTT
Organism: Cydia splendana; assembly: GCF_910591565.1. Lineage (NCBI taxonomy): Eukaryota > Metazoa > Arthropoda > Insecta > Lepidoptera > Tortricidae > Cydia > Cydia splendana. The sequence goes on along the minus strand of NC_085960.1, from coordinate 29,251,043 downwards.
CTGGTAACACTTGCGGAAAGTAGTGTCTTCAATAACAAAATATTTTGTTTTCTTTTCAGGGTTCTTCGTGAACTTCAAAGCCATCCCCAGCTATCTGCAGTGGATAACATACTTAAGCTACGTCAGGTACGGCTTCGAAGGGGCCATGCTCTCCGTGTACGGCTTCGGGAGAGAGAAGCTCCACTGCTCAGAGGTGTACTGCCACTTCAGGAAGCCAGACACCTTCCTCAAGGAGATGACGATGGACAAAGCCAACTTCTGGGTAGACGTAGGAGCGCTCGTAGCGTTTTTCGTATTCATCAGACTCGTTTCGTACTTAGTGCTAAGGTTCAAACTGAAGATGATGCAGTAGGCACAAATTTAGGCTTTTCTAAGGTACGATCACTTTTTCCATTAACAGATTTTGGAATCGCAAAGTGTACATTTTCATTAGGTTACGCTGTATTTAGACGCTTGGTCCATTATAGGCAACCTGCGGATGTACTGGTCGATTCACCAAAACTGACGTGAACTGATCGAAATGGGCAGTGGAAAATATATATGTATACGTGGGAATCTAACAAAGTGGTTTGATATTAGAAAACAAATGTCTTGATAGCATTCACGATAGGATTGGTGAATGTTGCTTGGTCGAGGTTGACCGAGCATATAATGGAAGCCTTAAACTTAACGTTTGAATGATTTGGGTAGTTCTTTGGTTACGAACGAATTGCGCAATTGCGGCCTATTTGACTTAATGCAATCATAATGTACAACTCGATGTGAGAACGGTTCCCAACTCAAATTATCAAACTTAATAATTAATAAGTTGACATCAATCGTATCGAAATAGGAAAACGTTATAATTAGAATGTATTTAATGAGAAGTTTAGCATAGTTATCTAGTTGTCGACTCAGCCTTTAAAAGTAATATTAAGGCACGCATGTTCCAATAGTTTTAAGTATGCGGAACTACCATGAGTTTGTATGAAACATGTAAAATAATTGAAAATAGAGTGGAAACTGTAAGTATCCCATATCTAATTTCTGCTCAAGTTGTCGTTCATGATGTCATAGTCTCACTCAAGCAGTTTAAATATGATATTTGGCTTTGATAATTTCGATGTGATAATTCTATATAAAAATAGAATAGACCTGAAAATCAAAGGGCTAGTGGCTAGTTTATAATACTAAAATATGGCCCTGTTCTTTAAAATGGTAACAAAGAAACTGCTACATAGGTATTACTAATTCTTGATATTCATGAAATCGAGCAGTGATTTCGACAATCATTCTTGATCGCGGGTTATCGACTGAGAATATTAATTGCGATTTGATTATAACTGTGCGTCATACAGCTCATGGTAAGTTTCAGATCGACTGTAGTTAGTTAGTTAGGTACAGTTAGAAGAAAAGTTAATGTTTCCGTCAACGTTTTACGATCGGTCGCTAAAAACAAGTAAATACTTAATCAATATATAACTCATTATTTACATTTTTCATATCGACATCTAAGAAAAAAGAGCATACCCACCGGGATTTGAACCCACGACCGCCGGATTCATAGGCAGGGTCACTACCGAAAAGACCAGTGCCCTGTTTATCAAAAGCTTGTAACTTGTAATACAAGTGGAAGTCCCTTTCTAACAAAAGCTGCCAAAAAGGGACTTCCACTTGTATTACAAGTTACAAGCTTTTGATAAACAGGGCACATATAGAGGCCCATTTCTCGAATGGGATTAGTCTAATATTATAAGTGGTTGCCATGCTAACCAATACGACTTGACAGTTCGTGGATAATATTAGTCTAATACCGTTCGAGAAATGGGCCCCGTTGTCAAAAATAATATGCTGGGATTATTCTTGAGAAATCAACAAATACATACCTTAAAGACGTGCACAGAGCAGCAGGCATATATACAACATACATAGCATATAATATAGCAATTTTTTTTACAGACTGACCAGCGATGGACTCTTAGTCTCATCGTCTGGAAAGTTATTCTACAGTTACTTACAGTTAGGTATTATCATTAAATAACTAACGGAGCATTCCATGAAATTGCCTCCCGTTGTCCCGTACAAACGCGAATTATCTGAAGATTTGCAGGTATAAGAGTTTCCTTTTCTATGACAAATGGTCAAAAAATTGCACAAGGAATAATAATCGCCTGCTTTAAATGCCGAAAAAATAGTCGCAGGACAGGAAATAAAATGCATCTGCACGGGACAGCCCGTGGAATGCTCGTAATATGTGATTGTTAGTGACCGAGCGTAAAAATTTTTTGATATTCGGCAGCAGCCGCCGGCTTGGCTTAGGTTAGGTTAGGATAACGTTCAGTAGATCGAAATATCTAGCTTAAACTTAGTTTGTTATCTAGGGGTTAAGTAAGGTTTTTTAGACCATCGGGCCCATGACTTAATCCTAAGTTCACAACGCAACCTTGCACCAAAGTTTTGTAAATTACTTATGTGTAGGTAGAGAAATTTGATCTAATCATCAAACATTCTGTCTACTCTGACCGGAATGTAGGTATGCATGTGATACGTACTCAATCATTGAATTCACGATTCGTTTTAAATATCTATGTATAATCATATTAATCATCTTGTATTGTTAAAGCTAGTTCCGGTGTCAGTTCGTTTGATATACGACGATTGCTGATGGACGAATGACAATTTCATTTTGTCATGTTATTAGTTATATTTTAGTTCAATTACCTACTTTATTAACACATTCATTGCCACCCAGCCAAACAAGCAATTTCGTCATATAAAAGCAGTGGTACCACGATCCCGACTATCCGGTCGTCCGGCCTGGGAACGAAATCATAAAATATCCGATAGTCGGGTTTTCGGCACTGAATGTGTTAAATTATTACCGTTTATATTTACCCTGTTGTAGGGTATATATATTTTTGTCACGCGAATTTAAAAGGTAGGTACTTATAAATGTATTATAGGTACATCGTTCATCTGATGATCTCAAGTGATTTCAACTTTACAATTGTGTTGACATGTGTACTTTAACTGATTCTGTATTCATACATGCGTTTATAAATCTCGTCAAAGACAACAAGCAATATAAATAAAAGTTATATTAAAGCTATAATTTATTTGTGTTATAATGAATGTATGTACCTAAATAAGTTAATCTTTGGGCTAAATTTACTATAGCCTAATCCGAAGGCCACGACATAACATTTCAAACGAAAACGAAAAGGCCATCATATAATATGCTATTAATATGTTATTTTTGAGGCCGAGGTATAAGGCATGTAATTGAGCTGTGAGTGTAACGGGAAACTCATACGTTTAATAATACGTTTTCACCCTGGTTTTCACCACACTAGGAGAGGTTCTGTGAAGTTATTAAATGTAATGAATATACGTGTAATGTACCTATTCATAAGTTGAGTTTAAAAATGCGTATGTAACCAGATCGGGCGAATACGTTGCTAGCGCGCCAGTAGCTTACCGTTCGCACGCTGCGTATTGCAAACCCAGTGGCGGATGTGCCCAGTAAGCCCGACCTAATGCGACCAGGTGGCGTAGCACGGTCGCGTTTTTATCCCTTGTCACCATGCCTGTCACGTTCTAACAAGTATGTAAGTGCGAAAGGGACGCGCATAGTGATAGACGATAAAAATGGAACCGTGCTGCGCCCACAGATATCAGGGGCGGCAGTCTATAAGATAGGTGTTGAGAAAGGGGTGGCTCTAGTACTTCCTACAGAGTACCGGCCTGGCCACGACATTGCGCGACTGGCTTCGGCTAAGGCGAAAAGCATAGGTGGGAACGAGAGGTCCGAACGCTGTGTCTCGCTCCAACCTATGGTTGTCGCCTTAGCTGAAGCCAGTCGCGCAATGTCGTGGCCAGGCCGTAAATCAGGGCCTAGAGCGGCCTAGACTACAAATCCGCCACTGTGCAAACCGCATGCGGGCAGTTTGCAATCTTTTCGCAAATGGTTCGCCACTGGCATGCTAGCATGCACCAGATCTGAACGAACCCTTTAAATGGTGCATTACCTAAGAGCTTCTTAATGACAATGTGTGCTGGGAAATTATTCGATATCGCGAAGCAAATTTTTTTTGAGGGAGCTTTTTATACCTACTTGTTTAATTTAACACACGGTAGGATACAACTACAATAACTAGATACGTACTCATTCATATGTCCGCTATTAAAATGGCCATATTAACAAGTGCCATTATAGTGGTCGTTCGAATAATCAATGCGACGTAATGATACGTAAGTTCTTGTTAATTTGGCCGTTTTGGTGATATACTAGATTAAACTAGATTTAAAGTACCTTTCCACAACGCTAACGGTTTTGGTAAATCTCTATGTCTATCCTTGTAACCAGTATTTATTAAATATTAAACGACTGTGATTTTTATTATATCGATATGGTTTCATTTTCATACGAGTAAATCGTCCGCTGAAGAGATTCCGAGTTTCAAAAAATGTATATGGAGTCCGATCCTATAATATCTTCTAGGAAAAGTCTTCTTCTTCTCCCTCGCGTTATCTCGGCATTTTGCCACGGTTCATGGGAGCCTGGTGTCCGCTTGACAACTAATCCCATGATTTGACGTAGGCACTAGTTTTTACGAAAGCGACTGCCATCTGACCTTCCAACCCAGAGGGGAAACTAGGCCTTATTGGGATTAGTCCGGTTTCCTCACGATGTTTTCCTTTACCGAAAAGCGACTGGTAAATATCAAATGATATTTCGTACATAAGTTCCGAAAAACTCATTGGTACGAGCCGGGGTTTGAACCCCCGACCTCCGGATTGCAAGTCGCACGCTCTTACCGCTAGGCCACCAGCGCTTCATCTTCTAGGAAAAGTACCAGCTTTAAAGGTGGTATTAAACAAAATATCTTTAAAGATACACATACATTTCCACATCAATGCGTTAAACATCAATAACATAATTTGGCAATGACAAAGTGTGGTGTGACGGTCTCTATGACATCGGTTAGACATCGGTTACACGCTAATTCTGGCGTCAGTTCAGTCCATCAGTCCATTCGAGTTTTGACTGATGCCAGAATGATGGAAAATGGACACGGTTAGACGATCAGTCCAGACTGACAACAGACTGATAAAATTACGACACAGTCGCCGTTTGGACACAGAACGCAACACAGTCATTTAGTCTTGTCTAATATGGTGACTGACGCGAGAATGACACAAACAGGTTACACGATCAGTCTCCTATCAGTTTTCTGTCATACATAATGGACTGACGAATATTATCTAAAAATTTGAATTTTCATCAGTCCAGACCATCAGTCCATCAGTACGCGTGTTACACGATAATTCTCCCGTCAGTCTGACCAGACTGATGGACTGAACTGACGCCAGAATTAGCGTGTAACCGATGACTTACACGCTAATTCATGCGTCAGTTCAGTCCATCAGTCTGGTCAAACTGACGGGAGAATTATCGTGTAACACGCGGAGTCGCGGACTGATGGTCTTGACTGATGAAAATTTAAATCCATTATGAATGACAGAAAACTGATAGGAGACTGATCGTGTAACCTGTTCGTGTCATTCTCTCGTCAGTCACCATATTAGACAAGACTAAATGACTGTGTTGCGTTCTGTGTCCAAACGGCGACTGTGTCGTAATTTTATCAGTCTGTTGTCAGTTTGGACTGATCGTGTAACCGTGTCCATTTTCCATCATTCTGGCATCAGTCAAAACTCGAATTGACTGATGGACTGAACTGACGCCAGAATTAGCGTGTAACCGATGTTTGTTTCCCATAATGTATTGTAATCTATAATCTATTGTTTGTCCGCATTTTCGTTAGTCATAATTTGGGTTTTTTTCAGAAACGCGTAACTTTTCAGGATTGCCATAAAACAAACCTAACCTAACCTATCTATACTCTATAGGATAGCCTTCCTTAAAGGTTAACGGTTTCAGAATTATGACTAATGATAATCTGACAATCATTATACATTATAACTTTCAACAACAATGTCACACAAAGGGACATTTATTATGCTCATTTTGTCCATTCATTACCTATGGTAGCGATGTAGTATGTAGTAGACATGCCAAGTTATCTTCTGCAACTTTCTCAGTGAAATCGGACCCGAGCCCTGTTAGTAACGACTGCAAAATAGTTGCGAAGTTATGTAAGGGTTCAACTATTTCAATGGCCTCTATAAACTCGACTGGCGGCACAAATCCTCGGGACTTAGTTCGGATGACTTACAAATGTTACTTTTAGTTGCGTGCTTAAGCGTGTAAGCTAGTGAAATGTATGGCGCGTTTGTGTACTAACTTAGTAAGTAAATTGACCGTGAATAAAGGGAGGCTTTTGATGGACCGGGCGAAATGAAAACTATATTTAGTTTTTTTTTGTATTAGAAAAAACATCCGAGAATTAAGTCTGCAATTCTTTAGTAACAATCACGCAACTTGAGATTACTTCATGATTATATCGCGTAAAGTGCTTTGCTTAATGCTTACCCCTACGGAATTCCTTCTAATGACATAAAACAAATATGGATGCGTAAATAATATAGTTAATACCCACAAAAGTGTTTGAACTTTTTTAACGGTTAGGTTAGGTTAGGTTAGCCTACCTAATATCTGGGAGACCGAGCTTTGCTCGGAAAACATATAATGCGCGTTTTCTCAGAGATAAGACCTAGCTAGATCGATTTATCGCCCCCGAAAGCCCCGGCACATATAGCAAATTTCAGCGAAATCGTTAGAGCCGTTTCCGAGATCCCCGAAATATATATATAAATAAACAATAATTGCTCGTTTAAAGGTATTAGATAGATATATGATTCTCTAGCAGCACATATTAAAATATGGTATGTTTGTTTGATTTTTTTTTGTGTAGGTACTTCGTTTCGAACATTCCTTACCCAACCATAAAACTTCTACCTACTTACTGACTACCTTCTAAGTACTGCTTATTTATTATATCTTACTTTTCAGAGGTTAACTGTTCAATTATTTATTTTAATAACATCCCTATTGAAGTCATATCCCTATTGAGGAGTGTTTGTTTAATATAATGAACAAGGGTCGAATGAATAATATCATTGTTTCCGCCTACATTATCCTTTACATCCGGCGTTAGAAACTTCCTTTCTACCTAAATTATTGATAACGATCCAACGTCACATACAATGTTAATAATACAGAAGTTTTAGTTGAGTGTGCTCAGAGCATAAAAAGGTCAACCACGGCGTTGCATGAACAAGAGATTTCCTTTTGCAGGATTGGTCCTTAGGACCCAAGGATGGATTTAAGAAGTGGAGCCACCCAGATTTTTGATGCAGGTGGGGGGTGGGGGGGTTTTTAAGCGTCTGCGACGTCTGAGGTTAATAATTCTTTAAGTTTGGGTTCTAAGTCAAGCTTAGTATCATTTTCAACTAAATCAAAGATGTAGACATAGATTTCATCCAAATCGGTTCATACAATCCATACAATCCTACACCTTACCTTTAATTTTTTAGGGATTTTTTTTGTAATAAATACTATCCTATGTTCTTCCCCGGGACTCAAACTATCTCTATACCAAATTTTATCTAAATCGGTTAAGCGGTTATTGAATCCCCATACAAATTTCCACCTCCCTTTTTACACCCTTTAGGGACTATTTTTGAGATTAAAAGTATCCTATGTTCTTCCCTGGGTCTCAAACCATCTCTATACCAAATTTCAACTAAATTGGTTCAGCAGCTTAAGCGTGAAGAGGAATAAATAAAAATGTATTTTTTTCATATTTTATGTGTTTTTACTTCAGAATGGTGCCGGGTGATAAATGAATTTGGCATCCCCGATTTATACGAATACGATACCAAACTTGGCCTAGTAACTAAAATGACATAGGTATCAAGATAAAGTTGAGAGCCCCCCCCCCTAAAAATTTACATCAAAAATCTCGGTGGCTCCACTTCTTAAATCCATTCTTGGGTCCTAAGGACCAATCCTGCCAAAGGAAATCTTTTGTTCATGCAACGCCGTCGTTTAGGGCTTCCACCCTCCACTATTTGTCTCTGAAACGCTCGTACCTACCTAATAAAATTATCGCAAGAGGAGTTGTCTTATGGATGACTCACGTTAGACCGGGCCGAAGCTTCCGGCGCTTACTGTTCTATGACATCACAGGCGATCACGTGATGCTTTCCATAGAAAACGATGCGCCGGAAGTTCCGGCCCGGTCACGGTCCGGTCTAACGTGAGTCATCCTTTACTTTCCCTGGCAAATACAATAAAGCACATACCTACTGTATGCCTTTAACATAATAGCAGTACCTAGCAGGACAAAAGGGCATCCCCGGGGCAGTGTGGCAGAGGCAGACCTAGAAAGAGATGGTATCAATCAATACCAAATTAAAAATAATAGGGAGGTAACAGGCCGCGTAGCCAAGATGCCAATCGCTTACGCTCCGTAGCGATCGAAACGCAACTGTCACTGTCGCACTAATATGGAAGAGTGATAAAGAGACAAAGCTTTTCGTTGTCGAAGCGATAGCGATTGTAACCTTGGCTAGGCCGGCAGTCCCGACATAATTATTTGTATGCATACCTATCTTCCAAATCTTTCTCAGTTCATCGAGGCGGTGATTATTACACTAACTACACTAAGTGACGAGTCGATCTTGATGATTAAGGGCTCATTTAGACGGTGCGAGAACTCGCATGCGAGTTTCATTACATTGCGGTATTTGATCCGGCGGCTGAATTGTTGTAACGTCAATAGTCTGCAATGTAACTAAAATCGCATGCGAGTTCGCGCGCCGATATGAGCCCTTAAAGCAGGCAAGGCATTCATAGTGGTGTGTTACACTATCATAATATTCTCTATGTTTACGAGTAAAACGTAGTAAAGTTTATAATGTTTTGTAAATAGGCAACTAGTGATCAAGTGTAATTCGGTTACCTGCAGCGGCGCAGCCGACCGCGTAATGCACTTTGCAAATGAGATCATATTTCAACGGAACTAGGTCGAATTTTGGTTTTAGGTGATTACCGGCGCTTGCTGAGCGATTTTAATCTGCTAATAGACTAATTTACAAACAAAATCGAGCTAGCGTGAGAATGCATGTAGCTTATGTAAGTTTCAGGCAAAAAGTTTCATTATCTTGCATATCTGGTAGGTATTTCGGTACATACATACATGTTCCTGCCTCCAATTCTTCGTTGCAAGACTACTGACGGGTATTAACTATCACTGGTTATTACACTTTGAACAGACATCTTAAGGTAATGGACATAAGTAGATACGCCTGTCTACATTGTGGTATGGATGAGACTAGCTTACACTTACTAGCAGAATGTATTATGTATGCGACATCGCGATATAATACATCCACTAGAAATACTAAAAAGAGAGCGAACTAAAGGGCGTCGAACTTAAACATGTCCTGTTCTGCACGAAAACAAGAAGATTTGAGGAGAACAATGAGGGAATGCCGCCGGGACAGTAACCTGCGGCTCTAACTCTAGGGAATTAAATTTGGCTGAATGATCGCAACACGCGGTCGACACCCCGCCTGTTTCCGGCCGAGCGTTCCTACACTACATCTACAGGGTAGCGACCGCAAATAAGATAACATTTCGAGGCCAATCAAGCCACCCATTCGTAAATACCACACAATGCCGCCGCTCGGCTAGATTGAAGTTACAATATTAATAAAATATATCTACCTATTGTTCATCGATAACAAATCACAATGCTTCCAATTACGGAATCGACCTATGAATTTGCAGCATTGGATTATGGTGCTCCCACACTGGCAGTTGTATAACATCGACATGATAGTATTGATAGTGTTGTATTATGTTGTCCCAATGTTATACAAGTTATATAACGTTCCAATGGGAACCTGCAATGGCGGTGCGTCATACGAATCCAAAGGCAGACTGAGCTAATTTGGTTTACATGCACCTTCATCAAGAGCAGCATTAAAGCGCCAAATTAAATCAAAATACGCGAGGCGGTGGTAATTAAGCTCTATAGACGCAACACGCGTACATAACACATCTAATTATATATACTGTATACAGGGTGACTTCAAATTGGTAATACAAAATCAATGTTTTAGATACATCTTCCCTTAATTAAGCCCTCAATTAAGTCTCAAGCTTTTAAAATAATCAAAAGTATTTTTTTATAATTTTTTTATTTATCCCATTTTTTTAGGCTTCACATGGTTATCCTAATATAATGATTAACAAAGAAGGTTAAATAATTTCAAAAGAACACTTTCCTCTTTGGTTATCAATCACCTGTCACAGTATTTATGAAGTAAACGTGTTTTGATTAGTAATTGTCACTTGTCAATCTAAAATTAGATTTTCCGCATGATTTTGATTTTACAATAATTTTTTAAATAAAACAATTCCTGAGAAACGTGTTACCGATTTTGCTACAAAAGGTGCCGGAGCAAAATTTGGAGAATCTCCATTTCCAGCAAGATGGTGCACCAGCACAGTTAGCTCTAAGTGTGCGATATCATTTGGATCAAGAGTTCCCTGGCAGATGGATTGGACGCAACGGCCCAGTCGCATTGCCGCCTCGAAGTCCCGATCTTCGCATGGCCGATTCGACTTCCTTTGTAGGGCGAAATTAAAAGGAGAGTGTACGCACGGGAATCAAATACCTACCCTCGATGAACTTCCCCAAAAGATAATTGAGGCGTTCAATTCTGTGAAAAACAATGAATGTATTCTTGGCAGACTCAAGAATCTCAAGAGTAATCATATGAATCAGACTTATGTGTCCAGAAAAGCGGTGGTCATTTTGAACACATTTTAAAATACGTTTAGTTAAAGTAGCACACTTATCTACTTATTGAAAGTACAAGTACATCGTATTGAAACGTAGGTACTCGTATTTTAAGATTTTGTTACATTCGGTAGATTACGTACATTAATAAATGATTTAATTTAAATTAATTCGCTTATTATTTACCACAGATTGTACAGTCGACTGCAAAGATATGTTTACACTTTTGCACCTTACTTCTTCGTAATAATAATACTTAAAACCATTAAAACTAAACAGCTTAAGGCCAGTCCAGACGGGAACAGTTTTGCGCCAATCTGGTTAAATTGTCTGATCAAATCAGGTGGTGTGGTTGCAAACTCCATTTGGCTCGTCGATTCCCCTTTTATTCGATTGTAAGATTATGACTGATAAAATGGAGGTGCGGACGCAAGAATATTAATTTGTGACAATAGAATGGCCGTTTAGGGGCATTATTTTTAATTAAGAGCGGTTGTCACCATAATTCCCCCGCCCGTCTGCACCGGCCTTTACACGAGTGTCACTCAGTGATATCGATAATTATTGACTTACATTGATAACATCGAGTGACAGGTATGACAGTTAGGTATTTAATGTGGGGTAACCACACTTCCGGACTTTAATTATTTGTTTTATTAGAAAATTTGCGATAATTAAATACAGTTTATTTTAACAACGGAGTTACTGTAGTATACTATTGGGCATTAACTGAGTCTTAATCAAGTGTTTTGTATTACCAATTTGAAGTCACCCTGTATAGGTAGATTAGATATTATGGTGCTTTTGGGATAACTTCGATGACAGGGCTTAATTGTGAAAGTCACTAATATCACTAAACCTGTAGCACTTCATACTTCGGCAACACGTACGCTAATGCAACGCTTACCAAGGCATCTTTCTTACTGATGCTGAAGCAGGAATTGCTTCTAGTTAGTAGATATTAGTTGTAAGATGAAAACTTTCAAAATAAATTTATCCCGTTGTAGAAATTACCCCAATTCACCTTATATAAAGTAGTTTGAAGTAAGTACCTAGCTTAGGTTTAAAAAGTTAGTTATTTTTTTGTATTGGTTGTTGTGGCAATAAATTTTCAGGTACAAACATTTTAATGAGGTACATTTATTACTAAGGTACTTACTAGGTAGGTACCTACCTACAGATATACGTAAGTTAATTTAAAATGCAGCTACAAAAATCTAATTTAATGATGTCCATCTTTGAGCAACACCGGCTTCCGACACATCGGAAGGGAGGGGCCCAAGCGATATCTCACCGTACAAATCTGCCATTTCGTGCGAATGGGGCCTAAGTGTAAACTTTGTCTGAAGGTTTATTCTAGAAAGGGGAAAACGACTACATCGTTCAAAAGTCAGGCTCCGATTCTGGTTCCGGTTCCGTTTCCGTTTTCGGTTCCGTTTCCGTTTTCGGTTCCGTTAAACTAAATTGAAAACATCTGTTTCCGTTTTCGGTTCCGATAAAACCACATCCGTTACATCCCTGGTACAAAGTAGTAACACTGGTCATTCAAATTCTGAAAGTGTCATTACGGGATTGTCCATATGACAGCAACGAAACGGCCAAGCCGTACTGTTTAAATAAATAAATAAATAAATAATAAATATTAGGGGACATCTTACACAGATCAAACCTAGCCCCAAACTAAGCAAAGCTTGTACTATGGGTACTAGGCGACGATATACATACTTGTATAGATAAATACATACTTATATACATAGAAAACAACCATGACTCAGGAACAAATATTAGTGTTCATCACACAAATAAATGCCCTTACTGGGATTCGAACCCAGGACCATCGGCTTAGCAGACAGGGTCACTATCCACTAGGCCAGACCGGTCGTTTGACCAAGATGTTGGCTTTATACAGTTAGAGCTTATAAAGTTAGGACTGACAGAGTAAAAGTCTTGGTACCTACTACGGGATCTGATAACTTTTTAGTGTAAAAGCTTTATGCGCCTAGTCTTGGCAACACTTTATATGAAATGTTTTGGTGGGATTTCACTTCTTTTTGTAGGTTGCTTCCATCCCCTAATTTAAAGAGTTGCGCGTGTGATTTAAGTACCTAATATTAATAAAATTAAAGTTTTGAGTTGAACGGTTTTATTTTAATCAGAAAGTTAAAGTTTTAATTTTTTTGTAGCATTACGAGTTAATAAACATATTAGATTGCGCATCCGCTGCAAGATGACAATAGTTATTTATCTTACTAGGGGGCAAAATCCGGTTATTTACAGTTAGTATTTTCAGTGCTCATACACAGAACAATGGTACAAGTGGCTTTATTGCGAAGGCCGAAGGCCGAGCTCCGCGTAGGGCCGAAGGCCCGAAGCGTTCGGACGGATAATGCTCAAATACAGAACAATGGTACAAGTGTCTTTATTGCGAAGGCCGAAGGCCGAGCTCCGCGTAGGGCCGAAGGCCCAAAGCGTCCGGGAGGTTATTACTCAAACACAGAACTAGCTAAAATATAAGTGTCTAAATGCGAAGGCCGAAGGCCGAGCTCCGCGTAGGGCCGAAAGCCCGAAGCGTCCGGGAGGTTAGTGCTCAAACAAAGAACAATGGTACAAGTGTCTTAATTGCGAAAACCGAAGGCCGACCTCCGCGTAGGGCCGAAGGCCCGAAGCGTCCGGAAGGTTAGTGCTCAAAGAACAATGGTACAAGTGTCTTTATTGCGAAAGCCGAAGGCCGACCTCCGCGTAGGGCAGAATGCCCGAAGCTTCCGGAAGGTTAGTGCACAAAGAACAATGGTATAAGTGTCTTTATTGCGAAGGCCGAAGGCCGACCTCCGCGTAGGGCCGCTACCGCGCAGAGGCGTTGGAGGTCATTAGGAAACGTAAATGCCTCTACCTAAAACTTATACAATCAAAAACCGGTCAATTATGGTCGGTAGTTACCTTGCATCATCACGACTGAGGAGTTGAAGGTAAATATTAAATGCAAATGCCCCTGCTCAATACTTTAAATCCTATTTTGAAATCAGAACATTATCTATCCTGGGGTTTAAGGTAGGCAGTAACTCTGCAGCATCAGGACTGATAGTTGGGAGGTCAATATGAATGAAACGTAAATGCCTCTACCTAAAATTAATGCACTGTCGGTTATGGCAGGCAGTAATCTTGCATCATCACGACTGAGGAGTCAGAGGTCATTATTAAATGCAAATGCCCCTGTCCAATATTTAAATCCTACTTTGAAAGCAGAACTTTATCAATCGTGGCGGTTAAGGCAGGCAGTAAACTTGCAGCATCAGAACTGAAGAGCACGATGTCAGTATTAAGTCACTAAGGATTTGTTTCATAGCAACACTAATATAGTTAAATTAGCAAGTCTGTACGACTCTCGGGTAATGTAAGCAGTGTCTCTGCAGCATCAGGATTTGAAGATCCAAGGTTGAAAATATTATAAAAAGTCATTGTCACAGTAACTTGATACGCATACCAAATTTCAACTAAATCGGTTCAGCAGTTATTGTATATTCCCCATACAAAATTCCACCCCCCTTTTCACCCTCTTAGGGGTTAAAAATTTCAGGTTTTTGAATGTTTTTGTTGTTTGTGTACTAAGACTATTTTACATACCAAATTTCAGCTTCCTAGTACTTCAGGAAGTAGCCTTAAAGTTTTGATGATCAACAGTGAGTGGGTGAGTAAGTGAGTCAGTGACGAAATCGGGGTTTTTTAGACATGAATAAAATCGAAAGTATAAGAGCTATGCAATTGAATTTTTTTGTGCTTAATAAGTCCACTATTGACATCCTATCCCGAGAATTTTGTTTATCTGGTATAATCAAAACCCAAGTTATGAGGGTTCAAAAAAACGACGAAGCGCTTCGAGAAAAGGTAGGTAGTGCCCTTGCGCTTCGCTTTGCTCGTCTTGGCGGGGGCACTACCGTGCCCCCAGATATACATAATGCTCGTATACTTATATATGATTGAAACATACCCTACGGATTAAATTCGGTATCTATCCAGTTATCAAATTCCGGTAAGTATTCGGTATGTTGTACGCACAATTCAGTTTCATTTGAATGGAATCATTCCATTCTGAACCAATCGGACCACTGAGATTCTTGATTCCAATTCCAGTGGATGTCGGAATGCATTCCAACGTACCGTGTAACTATAATGAGGAAGGCAACTCACAGTAGGTACATTTCGCGCACATCAATAAGCGCGAGCAATCATACATATCATAGCAATAATAAAACCAATAAACCTCTTTCTCTCTCGTTTGGCTTTAGAATACCTAGCCATATACCATGGACTAACGTAGTCCCCATTTTCCTCTCGATATTAACAATATTGAAAATATTTTATCACAATTTGATGTAGGTATAGTTTTTTTTTAGGATTTAATTAATATAAGAGTTATGCATTATAAAAATTTGTATGGGATTCGTTTTTCGTTCCTAACTCTTCTAGTAATCAAAAAATCTGAAAAAATCAAAGGACCGGGCATTAGCTATGGTTAATAATCCACAAATAGCTTAAAAATATTTTGTCCAGGGAGGAAAATGGGGCACTAAGTTTGTATGGAGAAGCAATCGTCCCCTTTCCTCTTAAGAATCAGTCTTTCCTCTCAGAAAATATTGCGATATTCACATTAAGACTTTTCTTTATTTCCTAGCCAATAAAACCATATAGGTAATTTAAACCCGTTTCTAATCCAGAAAATAGATGGAAAATAAATGAAGAAAAATAATTAACAATAACGAAAAGCGTTAAATATAAAATCGCAATAACCGTCCGGTAATTTAGTATCCTAGTAGCGACCGCCGGAATTAATTTAAAAGTTAACATCCTCATTAAAATTCTTAATAACGTCGCGTTGCGGAGATTTCCTAAATATTTGGTTTACTCTTGTTTTCTTGCATGTTTATGTCGGAAAGGCGTGGAATGTTAAAGATATTTTCAAGTACGAATGAATTATAATATTTACATTTTATAATAACCCGTATTGTTTGATGCTTTTATTTTCACACGCCCCATGTTTGTCATAGGTGCATGCCTTTTTTGCTGAATCATTTAATAGAATATGCCAATCTGTAAGTAAAGGTGAGAGAAATGGAACCCTTATAGGATCAATCGTGTGTCTCTTTGTCTGTCCGTCTATCACATTCAATTTGCTCCGAAACTACTGGACCGATTAGGTTGAAATTTGGTACACAAACCTGACTCAATGACCCAAAGTCGGCCGTGTATCGTAAATAATATACTTTGTGTAATAAGGGAGGTAAAATTGTTAACAAGAGTCAACAGAAAATCTCGACAGGTAAAGATAACCTTCAAGTTATTTAAGGAAACGGCGAAATTAGACCATTTCCCTTATATATTGGTCCTCAAAGTAAAAAAAGACAGAAACATGCAGATTTCAGGAAAACCTATTAGAAATCTGTGATCAAGCGTGAGTTGACCTTAAGATACATAGTTAAAACATGTGCGAACTACGGAATCCTTGGGGCGCGAGTCCGACTCGCCCTTAGCTGGTTATTTGAAGTTCGAATTCCGCTCAGTAACGAGTCACCAGCGCTCGCGCACCCAATGCGAATAAGTACAGCCTGCACTCTCAGTTAATGGATGCATGTGGTTTTATTGCTAATAAAAAGCGAAACGGCTATCAGAATGCGTTATGGCTGCATTTTAGTGACGGACAGCTAAGTGCTATCTGGCATGCTTGGAGGGTAGTTTAGCAGGTTTTAATAACGTTATGACTATTAGCAATAGTCCTGTAACAAAACGATAATTATCTTTTTTATTGAAACTTTTATTTCTTAAGGTTTTTCTTGCAGTCTGCCCTCGAAAATATAGTCTAGTTTCTACATGATTTTTTTCATTGCATTTGCCCTTCGTTAAAACGTGTAAAAATTAACCCTGCAATTTTGCGGGAGCCCTTAAGCTTTATATTCACGATTTATATCATGTTTTTTGGTCCCATGTTTCAAAATACTACTATACTAAGATAAGATACTAAGCTTTTATCGCTGAATGTACTTTTGTAACAACCCCAAACACAATTATGCAAACTTTCCGCTCAATCGGGGGAGGCGGGTCAAATTTAGCTTCCAAGATTTGACCCACACTAACTCTAACTAACATACATACATATACCTACCTACTAACAGGGCAAGTTAAATAATAGCTTGTAAAAAGGGTCCTACTAAATTGATTTTTTTACTGCTGTTAAACTTATATCAAAGTTATACAATAAATTATTATTTTTTGTGATTTTTACAGTATTCATAAAAATCCGGCAACCTGTGTAATCCGTCAATTTCCGGTTTTTTGCCCGTCCGGATTAGCGAGGTCCCACTGTAGTCATTCGTCATCGCGCCTGCATTGTTTATCATCCATCAATCGATTACCATCTGCTAGGTAATGAAGAGCGATACGAATGGCTGGACGGCGTTGTTTGCCGACCGGGAGCTAATAAAGAAGAGTTCTAAGTTTGATTTGGGAACTATTCGCCCTGTAATGTTTTGCTTAGCGAATGTATCATTCCTGCTGGCTAGCATGCTACGAGGAGATAACTATGAGCTGTTGACACGATAGCTTATGTTCATAGCTATCTATGGCCGATTTCTAAAAAAAATCTTGTTTCCGAAGCTGTGTATAAAGTTAGATAATTTCCATATACCTAGTATCTTATGTATAGGTACTTATTCTGTGCCGCGGGCGAGTTGTAATGCAACAAATAAAACTAGTGGCTCTGTGAGCTGTAGACCTCGCGAGCAGAGTTTAAAACTGAATAAATGTATGGTTCCGTTGTTTTGAAGAATTTAGAGAATCTAATTTGACCATAAAAACTTAACTATCAATTGCTTACAAAATTCGGGAATTGGTTTAGATATGCGACCTGTAGAGTAGAACATATGGACATACGAAACAATTTTTGGCTAACAGGCCAATTCAAACTTACACTGATATCAGAAAGACATCTAACTGATGTAATTTAGTTATCGTGCATTTCACTCGTTCTTGTCCGTACATGTATTGGCGCAAGCGAGACGCACGATGACTACTAAATAACATGATAAAAATATCATCCCGATGTCAGTGTACGGTCGATGCCCCTTAAGTATACACGTCGCCATACTAATTGTATAGAAAAGTGGATAGAGTTAGACCAAGAAAAGTCTGCAGAGATTTTGACAGCACACGCAGTGCCAATGTTATTTGTGCCAGTGTCAAAATCTCTGCAGACTTTTCTTGGTCTAACTCTACTTATGTTAGGAAACCAACATTACCTTTGAATTAACCTGTAAACTGCAACTAAGAAGCTTCGTGCGCGAGTGCGGCCCATAATTTCCGAAAATCATTTTTTCTTCGAGGCAATTACTTCGTTCTCATATTTTGCGTTGCCCATAATTTCCCGAAATCATTCATTCTCGGTAGCAATTACTCCGTTCCCATATTTTCCCAATGGTTTTCTTCCGCAATCGCCTATGTTTAATATTTTTAAATTAATCTTTTCCTTATAGTTTTCGTTCTTTTAAATAACTAGGATAATATTTTCTTGTTACTGTATGTTAATAGTGTAGTAATTATATTTGTTACTTGTAGGTATTTCACATACAACAAATATCAAAAACACTAAAATTAAAACATAATCTAAAAAACTACAAGTAAAAAACCAAACGCTGTCAGCCAATAACTCTAACCATACCTATCTGTGGGAGCAGATTCGTTTTTAGGGTCATCAAAAAAAAATAACCCTAACCTACCTATCTCTGGGAGCAGTTTCGTTTTTAGGGTCATCAAAAAAAATAACCCTAACCTGCCAGTATTTGAAAAAAAACCTGGTTATTTTTACCACTAGCATTAAAAAAATATGGAGATAGAGAATATTTAGTTAGTGAAAAAAAAACCTACTGGTTATTTTAACTACTACTGGGATTAAAAAGAAAAGGGAATAAATTGAGAAAAGGAAAATTTAGTTTATGAAAAAATGTACACGAAAAATTAAATAAAGCGAAGAAATTCCACTGGGAAAAAATGAGAACGGAGTAATTGCCTCGAAGAAAAATTGATTTGCGGAAATTATGGGCCATTTTAGCGAGGCGATCCAAATTAAAAGGCTCAAAGTCTAACTAACATTATTGTTAGTTAGACTTTGAGCCCGGGAAAGCGCAACGTACGAGCAACCTACAGCTAGTTCCCTGAGCCCAAGGTCGACCACTACCCTAGACAATGTTAACCCCTGCGATTTATGGATGGTGACCGCCCATGCTATAAACGTAAGTGGAAATTGACTCCTGGAACACCGCTAAAAAAATGTTCAAACAAAAACTCAAACGAATACGCTTACCTCGCGCTTCGCGCTCGCTTGATCAATCAGCAATACGATGTTTAAGTGCAAAAAATAAATAAAAAAAATTGCATTTACTGGGGATCGAACCGGGTACCTATCCCATATCCTTGCTTGTAAGCGTCTTTCCAACTGCGCTATGATAGCATTTAGATGAGCTGACGAAATTTGGTTACTTATTCTCGAGTAAGAATTTAAATATCTAATCTAAAGAGAATAAAGTGTATAGGGGACGTGCATGAACTATAGGGGGCAGCACAGGAGCTGTCAGATCTTTGGCGCGAAGCGTAGATGTGTAGTTTATGATTCCGATGTAGCCCACGAGATGGCAGAACCTA
Organism: Cydia splendana; assembly: GCF_910591565.1. Lineage (NCBI taxonomy): Eukaryota > Metazoa > Arthropoda > Insecta > Lepidoptera > Tortricidae > Cydia > Cydia splendana. Next base: position 29,231,601 of record NC_085960.1, on the reverse strand, counting down.
CTATGCACAAGGAAACGTACTTACGAGAACGGTAGATGGTAACACTTGCTTTGGCAATGTACATGTGCACATATGTTTCCGATTCAGGCCACAAGATGGCAGGCCCTCCAACGCGCACGGTCCCTATAGTGGGCGTGCGTGAACTATAGGGGGTAGCATAATAGCCGTCAGATTTTTGGCGTGAGGCGTAAATGTGACGTTTATGCTTCCGATGTAGCCCACAAGATGACAGAACCTACTATGCATAAGGAAACGTACCTACAAGAACGGTAGATGGTAGAACTTGTTTTGGCAATGTACATGTTTCCGATTCAGGCCACAAGATGGCAGACCCTCCAACGCGCACGGTCCCTATATGTAGTAGAGGGTTATTGTCATACAAAATTTTGTAGTCACAGTAAATTTACTGCCATCTTTCGATACAGGATTAAAATGAAAATGAAAAAAAAATATCAATAAATGTATATATGTATGGATAAATGATTTTTTTTATTTTTAGAACGCCATATGATTTTGACTCATGTTCTTTTACTGATATGAGTAAAAATTGTTAAATATAAAATGGTGTCGCCATCTAGACGAGCATAGGCCAAAGGTATGGCGCCGTATATTCAAGAATTAAATTTTATTTAAAGCGCAAAAAGCCATCATCTCTTGCTAAATATAAACGAATGCGTTTAGCCCGCGCTTGATAAATAAAAAATACGATTTTTTCATTTTTTCAAAATAAAAAAATAAAATAAAAAACAACAATTGATACGAAATTTAAGTATAAAAAAATACAATAAGTTATGTAGCAGCATACAATTACTGGGGATGGAACCAGGGACCTCCCTATGCAAACAAAAAAGCGAACGTTTGCAAAATGCGCCATGATAGTTCTTACTAAAGCTGACGAAATTTAGCTACTCATTCTCAAGTAAAAACTAAATATCTAAATACCGCCGAAACCAGCGATACAAATTTTCTGAATTTTTGGCCATTTAATCTATAAACATATATCAAAAAGAAAAAACTCTTATGATATCGATACGACTATTTGTTTAGGCGACACGTATAACGACTCCGCCATTTTTAAAAATTTTCAAAAACCGGATTGACAAAAAAAAAATATTTAGTCATAGAATCTGGTCACAAAATTTCATGAGAATCGGTTAAGAATTGCGACCTGTAGAGGAGAACATCCGGAAATACAAAACTAAATATCTAAATACGGCCTAAACCAGCGATAATTTTTTTCTGCATTTTTTGCTATTAACTCTGTAAACATGTCTCGAAAAGAAAAAACTCTTATGATATCGATACGACTATTTGTTTGGGCGCCAGGTATCACGACTCCGCCATTTTGAAAAATTTCCAAAAACCGGATTGACAAAAAAAAATATTTAGTCATAGAATCTGGTCACAAAATTTCATGAGAATCGGTTAAGAATTGCGACCTGTAGAGGAGAACATCCGGAAATACAAAACTAAATATCTAAATACCGCCTAAACCAGCGATATTTTTTTTCTGCATTTTTTGCTATTAACTCTGTAAACATGTCTCAAAAAGAAAAAACTCTTATGATATCGATACGACTATTTGTTTAGGAGCCAGGTATCACGACTCCGCCATTTTTAAAAATTTCCAAAAACCGGATTGACAAAAAAAAATTATTTAGTCATAAAATTCGGTCACAAAATTTCACGAGAATCGGTTAAGAATTGCGACCTGTAGAGGAGAACATCCGGACATACGAAAGCAAAATGCCCGAGTCAAAACGTAGACCTTCGCTTCGCTTCGGTCAAATAATACAAAAAGTAGGGTAATTCGCCAGTAACTGGCCACTTTTAGTAACTGGCCGCCCTAAACTAAAAATGAATTCTATTCACTTATAAACAGAATTCATTTTAGTATAAGGTTTCAATAACTGGCCGGCTTTCAATAACTGGCCACCTTATACTGCCCTATTACTGCCCGATTCGAACTTTAAGATACGTCAAATATTAAGTCTAGATACGATATGGATTAGATAGGTCAGTGTCAAAAGTGACGTTTTTGTTCGAAGTAACTTCACTTAAGGCGACGGTAGCGGTGGGTAAAATTTCAGATTCTGTCAATTTACCCCATTTCACACACAAGCGCACTTCACGCACACTACCTCACTTTACTGGGACAGGTCAGTGACCCATCATGTTTTTTTAAGATTGGACTTTTAGTTTAGTATTGACCACTAGCCTCCTTTGAGGGTAAAAGCGTTCCATCGAAAGATGAAACCCATATAACCATTCCAGTCGCAGAATCACAAAGTGGTAACTAAATGTCAGATGTGTCGTAACAGAGTCCACACAATGTGTCTAGAATTGTTTCGAAACAAAGTGTCGTCGCCGTGTCTACACTTTTCCGTAACAAGGTGTCGACACATTTGTGTGCACTTTGCGTGCGGTTTGCGACTAAATCTGACAGCAAATTTGTGACAGCAAATGTCAATATAAAATACCTCTTGAAAACCAAGGTTTGTCAAACTACTATTAGTGTCTCGTGTGCTCGTAATTCTAGTAAGTCATCATGGGCAATGCAAATGATAATAATCGACCGAAACCATATAAACACCCAACACCCGTCAAAAGTTTTTAAAGAAATTCAATAAGCTATTTAGGTCAGGCAACGAATGCTCCAAAAGTTGTAGAGGGAAATGCTCGGAACACAATTTTTGACTCCGTAACTCGGTTTGACAAGTTAGGAGGTGAACATATCAAAAGTCCCCGGCCGTAGCCCTTGAGCGGGGGGGAGAGAGGGGGCTTTGAAGGTCCCATTTTCCGGTTTTTCGATTATATCTCGGAAACTATGCATCTCAGCGACATGGCCACTTATACAAAATGAAAGTTAATTTAATTTGTTACAAGTTTATTCCGTCAATTTTTTCGATATGTTGAATAGTTTTTGAGATATCCGCTCTTGAAAGTTTATTTAGGGCTCTCAATTTTATCTTGATATATCTATATCAGTGAAGGTGCTAGGCCGTGTTTGGTATCGTTTTCGTATAAATCTGGGGTGCTGAATCCATTTAAGATATCACATTGACACCATTCCACAAAATAAAAATAAATCTTTTTAGGGTTCCGTACCTCAAAAGGAAAAAACGGAACCCTTATAGGATCACTCGTGCGTCTGTATGTATGTCCGTCTGAATACACAAAATAGTTCTTTACCTATAGATGACAGGAAAACCTATTAGAAATGTGCAGTCAAGCGCGAGTCGGACTTAATGTACGGAACCCTTAACAAGCGAGTCCGACTCGCACTTGGCCGGTTTTTTTGAAACTCTTCTTGACGCTTAACCGCTGAACCGATTTCGTTGAAATTTGGTATAGAAATAGTTTGCGTCCCGGAACAGGACATAGGATAGATCTTATAACCAAAATCATCTTTTGAAGGTGTGAAAAGTGGCGTGGAAATTTGTACGGGAAATCAATAACCGCTGAACCGATTTATATGAAATTTGGGATGGTCTACATCTTTGATTTAGTTAAAAATTATGAAAAAACATGACTTCAAACCTAAACTTAAACAGTATTAACTTCAAGAAGTCAATTCTGAATTCCCCCCTACACCTCATTTCACACCTTTAAAGGATGATTTTTGAGATAACTTATTTTATCCTGTCATTCCTGTCTCGGGACTCAAAATATATGTGTACCAAATTTAAATTAAAAACTGTTCAGCAGTTTAAGCGTGAAGAGGAGTTTAAAAGAAAGTATTTTAATAATAGGCCAAGAAAGGTACGCTCGGCTAGTATGGCGGAATGGAAATAATTAGTAATAGCTGAAGTTTTCGGTGTATGGGACAGATAATAAATCTAGTGATTACGTCGACACATAATCCAAATAAATATATTACATTTAGGTATTTAAAAAAAAATGTAAAAATATAAAAATTCACAGAAAATTTGTAAAAAATATTAATAACATTTTTTAAATTTATACTCATAGAGAAATATTTGCTTTATGACATTAAGCATGAATCACACAAAAAATAATTCTGTATCCTACATTTAAAGTAAGTAACCTACGGTTATTATTAAATTCAGTATATTTCCGTCCTCAAAAATGGTAATAGGCTATTTTTTCTCTCATTATTTCCAAATTACAATAAGTACAAGCGTTGAAATTTAATCGTACACTAAATAATACCGTATGGTGGGTTTTATGGGGTTGTGCATTAATTGCCTGGTTAAAAATGGTAATAGATCAATATCATATGGGATTTTCATTATGAGTTCTCTTTCGTCGAATACTGTAAACATCGGCTTGAAATATGATTCGTAACACAAAAAACCATCAAAAACGTTATCGTTGCTTTAAAGTTGCCGCGCACGAGCCAGCGAGCTAACGCGATTGGTCGTTGCCTGGAGCGGGGCGACGGAACGATGAAACTTCCATCGCCCCGAGCGCGAATATTTAAAAAAGTATTTAGTATATTTACTATTTACTCGGTCAAAACATATGTACCAGTGAACGTAAAAAATATGGGAGACTAGATTCGAACTAATTATCAGCTTTAATCTGGGCAAGAGTGCTGTAAATAAGAAAGTAAATTTTACGTAATTGCAGTCTTTGCGTGCGCGTTAAATTTAATACAATAATAGGCCAATTATCATAGTCTAATAAAACATGGTCTTCCATTCCCAGAGTGACACGGGCCTACGTCACAACAACATGGCCGCTATATATAGCGCTATCGCATATTATCATATAGCGCTGTCGCATGATGACGTAGGCCCGTGTCAGTTAGGTGACCTAGAAAAGACGGGAATGGAGTACCAGGCGGAGTATATTATTATACCATGGCCAATTATATAGGGCTATTATACTGACGCAAACCCAATTTGATAGCAGAAAAAATTATATAAAATTAAAATTTTCTTAGGGAAATCAAATCTTCGCGCCTATAAGTTTAAACCATTTAAGGTTAAAATAGCGGTCATTTAAGTACCACCCCTCACCACTAAAATGTAATTATCAAAAACGACAGTTGCTAATGTTCCGCAAAGTAAGCATTTCTAGTTATTGCTGCATTACAGTGGTACCGGGCACCTTGCGACGCAAGGCCGAGCAGGAATCGCAAACCTTAAAATATTTAATAATAAAATAGGGCAATAAAAGTCGGCACCATAACCAACAAATTAACAAACAACAATAACCAACAAATTAACAAACAACAAAAATTTGCAGTAATATTCCAAAACTGGACTGAACGCAAGCGCACCCGAACCGTGTCGCTCCCCTGACGCGACTCAGTCCTGTCATAAAACGAAAGGCCGTGGTATTAACGTCAGCGGATAGCTGAGCGGCGAGCGGTGACTGCAGGCGGCAATAAGGTGTTCAGTTAATGTTTTTATAATTTGAAATGACTTCGTTTCCATGCAGAAATAACCAAACAGACTTTAGAAGCATTTAATATTTTATTTGTGGCCGTATAAATTATGTTTTATTGGTAAATTAACTACAATTATTCATATTTGTGGATAAAACAATATACATACTATAATTAATACTAAATTAACATTAAATAAATACATTATTTATGTCATAAAAATACATTGCGCGTATTTAACTACTTAGCACTGTTTAATTACGATACTTACAAGCAAGTAGTAAAGTATATGGCTCCATCCTATCCAGTACCACGATATACAAGCGATAACATTTTTGCGACAGTTTTGTATAGATAATGGATTTGTCGCTAGAAAATTACGATATCGAGATAAAAGTCAGGTCTCTGAGCGCTATTCAAACCTTAAATGCTTTTTACTTATACATGTTTTAAATTTGCCGCGCTTTTTCTAGTCAAGTTGAATGTGTTTCACTATAGAATAGTAATCGAATTGGTTCAGATTTAACGTTTAATGCATATAAATAACATAATTAGTAAATAACATAATTTTGGACTAAGTACATTATACATACCTACATGACATCAGGCTATGGTTTGGCGCACCGTGACCCTGAACGGCGCGGTAATGTGTTACGGCTGTTAAGTGAAGTCCAGACGGGATGATCAAATCGACCGATTTGATCAGAAATGAAATTGGGGTCAATCTCCAAATTAAGCAACAATTAAACAACTGTACCGATATTTGGAACCTCAGAATAATATACCCAGCCGGATACCGGATAGTAACTTTGCTTGATTTCAGAGTAAATAAATTGGATTTAAGAAACAGTCACGGTCATATTGTACATTACTCGTTTATTATTTCAAAACAATTTAAACATCCACTCACTTGCACGCGTAGGTACCTACTCATTTCGAACATAGAAATGAGTCCGCGCCAACGTTCACCACGAAACAGGTTAAAATCTGCACAATGCGCACCTAAAAACCGAAATGTAGGTATTGTTAAATTTAGTTTGTAGTTAATTAGTTTTTTGGTGTAAGTGTCAAGGTCTGAAATAAATGATTTTTTATTTTTTTTATTGTTCCGCCGGCCGAATATTCGGCGGTCGGATACCGAATATTTGGCCGACGGTCAGGCCGAATATCAGGTATCCGACCAAACAACTACCCATTGCATCTCTAATTGAGAGTGGCAACACTGTCGTAAGTCGTATTGCCCTTTTCTAGCATATACGTCCCTCGCTCCTACACTCCCACCACACAGGCAGGTTGCTTTGTCAGTTATACAAGGCAAATTTTCAAGTCATTGGCTTGCTGTTTTTCAATCTGGAAGGTCGTGAAGCTAAGCTGCTGGTGAGTTTTTGAATTTGTACCTCAGTTTAGCTGACTATATTGAAATAGTTATTTATTTTACAAGGGGGCAAAGTTGTTGTTTAACCGCTCGTGCTAATATTGATACTTGAGCAAGTAAAACATTCGAAACATGGAATCTTGAGCGTTGCGAGGGTTTCAAAGCACGAGGGTTAAACAAAATTTGCCCCAAGTGAAACACAAAATGTTTCACCATACCAACCCGAAGCAAATATTAAATGTAAAAATATCATACAAAATCAAATACAAATGAATGTTATTAAATATTTATGATTTAAAAGTCAATTCTACCAGCAAACATAAGAATACAACTCAAAATTTGCATTTGATTACTTCGCCTCACTTGTGAATAAAATGAAACTTTGCTCTCAGTTTTTGAAGTGAAAGTAAGCCTTTCCGAGCTGGTGTGGTGAAAAACAGTTTCTAACGGCTTATGCCGTTCGAAATAAATAATTAAATTATTCACGCCACTGTTCGGAAATGTGGCAATAGATGGTCTAAAACCAAGCTGGAAAGTAGGCAATAGCTGTAGCACCTGAACCACCACTACTACAATGTTTCATTGTTATCATCATCTGTCATTGGTGACAGTTCGCTACAGCAATGAGTATAATTTAAAACATAAAAATCAATAAAAGGTCTTTTTTGGCGCAACTTTTTCCTTCAAAAATAAATTTAGGTTATTTATAGGACCACTTTCTTTTTAAAAAAAAAAAACAAAATGTCAAACTATTCATTCATTCAGTCAGTTCATTCGATTCACGCTTAAGGCGTTTTTTACTTTTGTAGCTGTTTGTGGTTTTTTTTAGCAAAAACGCTTCTAAGTTTAGAGTCGGTTTGAAGCAAACAACAGAAAAACGCCTCTTAAATGTGATAAAAAAGAAAAAAGGCGGGATCGGAAAATTCTCACTGAATTGGATAGTACTATAAAATATAAGAAACACGTATCTACGCTCGGTATAAAAATGAGTTCTTCTAGTGAAGAAAATGATATTCTTACGCTGACGCCTACCGAAATTCAAGAGACAGCACAGGCAGTGGCTAGTAATTTGCTACCAGAGAAATCGCGGGCTAGTACTTATAGTTATGCAAATGTTTCCTTATTTCCTCGCAGTAGTCGTGAAAAGCACTATGTAATGCCTCGGCCGGAAACGCTAAAGATGGAGTCGTATTATTCTAAGCCTCCACCAACGTGTCGGCCCTCAAACTCACTCGTCCATCTTTTAGCGGTTTTCCGTCCTCTCCTACAATGTACTATAGTTGTCCGTTAAATTATCTAGCAAATAAAAACGATCCGGAATAGTGATGTGAAAGTGCAAGAGGATATTAGAAAGAGAGATGCCTAAGAGTACCATACCATAATGAATACATGTGTCTTAGCTGTATATTGTATTGTTATAAATAATGTTAAAAATGCTTTATGTTGTTAATGTGTTCCAAATTGTGCCGCTTTGGCATTAGGGAATGCAAATCGGTTATTTTTTGTATGGAAATAACCGCGGTTTCGGTTAATAACCGATTATTTCCATACAAAAAATAACCGAAAATAACCGATTTGCATTCCCTATTTGGCATTAGCTGTAAGAAGCTATTTGTTATTTGAAATAAATAAATAAATACAATAAATGTTAATTTTACAAAATGTACCTATCAAATTGTATACTTTACTAAATATCTCTCTCCTCACAGGTGTTACAATAAAGGGTTTACGTACTACATAATTAATTAAACACTCATAATATAATTATAGATGGTCAAGCAAATCTTGTCAGTAGAAAAAGGCGCGAAATTCAAATTTTCTATAAGACGATATCCCTTCGCGCCTACATTTTTCAAATTTGCCGCCTTTTTCTACTGACAAGATCTGCTTGACCAAGTATATATTACATACACATAATAAGTATATTATAGGATATGTATAATCACATTGGTTTGGCGTCTTCCCACCACCAGGCGATAACAAACATGTTTCAATATTATTCTTAGGTTCCGAATATCGGTACAGCTGTTAAATGACAGCATTTACACAAAAATAAAACGCTAATTAAATAACTTATCATATTCGGAACTACAGATGCAACGGATAGTTGTTTGGCCGCATACAGGATACCGGATGTACGGCCTAACCATAGGCCGAATATTCGGTATTCAGCCGCCGAATATTCGGCCGGCGGAAATATACCTACATTCCGGTTTTTCAGGTACGCATTGTGGAAGTTTTGACCTGTTTCATAATGAACTTTCGCGCAGTCTATCAATCTATCAATAGGTACGAAATTAGTGCGCGAGCTAGTGAATGGAACGTTTAAATTGTTTTAAAATAATAATCAAGTACGATTATATTCCGATATCAAGCATAGTTACTATCCGGTATCCGGCCGGATATTAAAATCCGGTGCATCTCTATTCGGAACCTAAAGTTTTAATCCTGCATGGTGCAAATATGTATAATTTTGAGACAATGACTTGAAAATTTGTCTTGTATAACTGACAAAGCAACCTACCTGCGTGGTAGGAGTGTGGGAGAGAGAGGGACGTATATGCTAGAAAAAGACAATACGACCTAGGGGCTGTCCATACATGACGTCATCTATTTTTGACGATTTTTGTCCCCCCCCCCCCCCCCTAAAATCATCCAAAAATCATGCTTCGAATGACACCGTTTCCTCCTGCGTCATGCTACCATCATCCGATGTCCAGACCCGCTCCCCCCCCCCCAAATTTGAAATGACTTAAATTTATGAATAGCCCCCTACGACAGTGTTGCCGCTCTCAATATTATTTATTCTTAGGTTCCGAATATGGTAAGTTATTTAATTAGCGTTTTATTTTTGTGTAAAACGCTGTTATTTTAATGACGTACTTTTCGCCTTATTAGTCTTATTACAAAGGAGTAAGGTGCAAAAGTGTAAACATATATTTGACGTCGACTCTTATTATACTATGTTATACTTATTATGAAACTTAGGAACGTAAACTATGAATAGAAAGAGCACGAAATAGTCAATATAATACGTTTGTTGAAAAAAAAGTCTACAGACGCTTAAGCGCGAAGTGTTATTGTCTCATAGAAAATTTGAATTTCGCGCCTTTTTCTACTGACAAAGTTGTTGGATAGACGTTAATATCAAATTAAAGAGTGGGCCTACACACTTCGCTGTGACAGAATGTGAAAGTGTCACCAAAACTGTCAAATGACTACGATAATAAGTATTCCTTTTATAATGCCACTCCACACTATGCCATTCTGAAATTAAATAAGAACGATAGATAGTCATGCGCAATTTTTATTTTTGTAGTGGGTCATAATTTACGTATATAATTACGAATATAATTTGAACATCAACCAATATTAAACTAATATTGGAAATGATATCAATTATTTTTAATCAGCTATCATTCACGCGCGCGTTCATTTTGCTCAGACTTGGCCGCACAAATATTTGGTGCAAGCGAGACGCCCGCGCACGTTCGAATTGGCCTGTCACTTGTAGCAACTTGTAGGTAAGTACATACTTACCTACATACTATCCACGCGTCCTTGGCACGAACTCCCGCCACCGCCCGCATTGAAAATGTCCCCGCGCGCGGCAAGGAAATGTAATCCTTAGCATTAGCGCAAAGAGTTCAAATTTGGTAGTTTCATTTAGCGAATTTGTTAAAATGCACTTATTTATTACATTGACCATATTTTTGTGTGATTATGTATTGAATATCACTTTGATCGTTATCAGAACAAAGTCTGCAAGAAATTATATCTATAACCATTTTTTCTAGCATGTTTAAGGCGTAAATATATATACAAGTGATACAAATAATATTGATGTCGGATTCTCGGATAAATAGCTTAATGAGGTAGTTTTATGGTAATTCAATCAAAGACCTAATTATTACTTTTTTTTTTATATCAAGTTACGACGTATATCCGTGAGGCCCCGCCATTTATTGAATTAGTTATTTTCCGTGTTAATATTTTGACTGATTCTATTGTCGACTCATTATAAATATTATTTTCGTCACGTTTACGAACTAAAAATACTATTACTATTTTTAACAAACAAGAACGGCTCTTTTTTTAAACTATTTTTTTTTACCTACTTCCGGACAGAAAGTTTGTTGGATTCGAAAATAAAGTATCTTAAAATGAACTAAAGAACAGGAATAAAAAAAAAATTGCCTATTACTAATTAATGTTTAACGTAACCGTATCTTTACTGGAGTATAAGTTTATATGTTTTTACTTCGGAATGGTGTCAATGTGATACCTTAACTAAATTTGGTACTGCGAATTTATACGAAAACGATACCAAACATGGCCTCGTAGCTTTACTGTTGTAGAAGTCAAAATAAAATTGAGAGCCCTAAATTCTTATTACTTGGCCAAACTTGTGTAGAAGGAAAAGGTAAAATAAAAGTCTTCGGCAGGAATATAAGACACAAGTATATTTTTTTTTTGCGTTACTATTTCATTCATCAAATATAAACATACCTTGATTATACTATTCTAGTGAGATCCTCATAGATAAACAAAAACATTTACTTAAAAAATTACAAGGTCGAAATGTCACGGAACTTGTGAGAGTAATATGTGAAAAATAAAAACTTTTATGACAAAAAAAATCTGGACACAATTTAAGAATCACCCAATTGCGTCGAGGAATCATCTGTATTTTTGCTTGTTTCATTACCTCCTCGCTTCTTTTTTGTCCTTTGTATTCTGTAGCAATTTGTTAGATCTGAAAATAAAGATAACTTGCGTCGTCACGGATGTCGATTTATAGGTTTTAGGGAGTGCAGAATTCGAAAACGATGATCATTTTATAATCCAAGATGGCGGCTACGTATTTTGTCATAAAAGTGGAATCCAAAATAGTCATCATTTTCGAAATCTGCGCCCCCTAAAACCTATAAAACGACATCCATGACGACTTTTATGACATAGTGCATGGCCGCCATCTTGGAATCCAAAATAGTCATCATTTTCGAAATCTGCGCCCCCTAAAACCTATAAAACGATATCCATGACTTTTATGACATAGTGCATTGCCGCCATTTTTAAATTGAAAATGTTATCATTTTCGAAATCTGCGCCCCCCAAAACCTATAAAACGACACCCATGACGACTTTTATGACATAGTGCATGGCCGCCATTTTGGATTCCAAAATGGTCATCATTTTCGAAAGCGGGGCCCCCTAAAACCTATAAAACGACATACATGACGACTTTTATGACATAGTGCATGGCCGCCATCTTGGAATCCAAAATGGTCATCATTTTCGAAATCTGCGCCCCCTAAAACCTATAAAACGACACCCATGACGACTTTTATGACATAGTGCATGGCCGCCATTTTGGAATCCAAAATGGTTATCATTTTCTAAATCTGCGCCCCCCAAAACCTATAAAACGACACCCATGACGACTTTTATGACATAGTGCATGGCCGCCATTTTGGATTTCAAAATGGTCATCATTTTCTAAATCGGGGCCCCCTAAAACCTATAAAACGACATCCATGACGACTTTTATGACACAGTGCATGGCCGCCATTTCGGATTCCAAAACGGTCATTATTTTCGAAATCGGCACTCCCTAAAACCTATATATCGACACCCATCTCGACTTTTATGACAAAGTGTTTTGCTACCATCTGCATGCAAGAGATTTCTATTATTTTTACGTACAAAAATGGCCCCCTGTCAACTTTCAATCGAGATTTAATCGATAATTTATTCGATTAATATTCAGATTAATTCAATTTCAATCTATGTTAGGTCGACTAAACTAATCGCGATTAAAATTTGAGAATTAACTTTTTTTATTCCATTAATTAGTCGAATAAACAGTTAATCGATTAATGCCCATCTCTGACCACGGCATTTTTACACTTTGAGAATATCTGAAAACAAATCAACACAAGGAGCCATTTTGCAAATCCAGTAACATACCAGTAACTTTGTTATTACTTTTGACAGCGCGTGTCATGTGTCAACACAGAGTCGAAACATTGCAACTACTTTGTGACTGCAATATTTCTCAGCCTTAAACCATATTTATACATCATAATTAACAAGTTTCGTAGTATGTAAAGCGTTATTTCTGTTATTTAAGTATAGTATACGCATCGAAGTACTAAAAATGCTTCAAATAATATAGTTATGAACACAGGCACTGAGAAGTAAACAATTTCATTTCCGGCTAAACTAAAACAATGTGGTGGCGCGTTGATTATATTACACTTAGTTTATCAAATCACTCGAGCAGTTTAATTCCCCATAATAATTTAAGTCATATTGTAATATAAATGCAAACAATATATAATTACGTCTTGTAATCCGTTTTAGAGATGGCGTATTAATGTCACTTATTTTTATTTAAGTATTTTTCCATCTGACAGTTTCCATTTGACAGGAACAAAATGAACGAATGAACGAATGATTTTGGCATAAAGTAGTCGCAAACCCGAAACAATGTGTGCACACGGCGACCACACTTTATGTCACTTTGTGTCATGTGTCGACCCTTCCCCATTTCTGGTAACTGTGTCGACACGGCGACGACTCTGCGACTGGAATTGTGACCGAAACAGACGGTGTCGACACAAGATGTGTCAACACCGCGTCGTAACGGCGACTGGAAATGGTTGTATGGGAAGAGAAACAATGCATTTAATCTTGCTTTCCTTGTCTGTTCATGTCACACGTGACCCACGTGACGTACCTATTTAATTCATTTGATTGTTGACTGTTTTATTAGAGTCTGTTCGGAAAGAGAAGAGTCGTGGAATGTATTGGGCCCCATACATTTCACGACTCTTCTCTTTCCGCACAGACTCTACCTAATATTGCTTTGTCGAGATACGCGTTTTGTACAATTAAAGCGAATAAAACAAGATGACATTAAGTCAGATGTTTAAAATGTCATTTACTACTCTATACGGTTTTTCATAAGGTGCAAAATCCATTCAATAGGAATTTAAATAAATAAAGTTTCAGTAGGGTGGCAATTCCATTTTGGCGGATAAAGCGAAACAGAATAGTTCTATCGAACCTGCTTACAAATTTTCACGAGAATCAGTTGAGAAATGTGATCTGCAAAGGAGAACATACAAAAGCATTTTTGCCCAAGCTGAAACGGAGACCTTTGCTAACGCTCGGCCAATGATGGTTTAGGTACACCTATAAAAAATTACAGCAGATTTTAATATCTTTATATTTCAACCGGTACAGTTTTACCTTCAAAAATAATCGGTATCGCTAAACAATAGCGGTACTAAACTACTTATACGTTCACGAAATCGGTATCTGCATAACTTGATTGTTAGTAAACTAACCTGGAAAATAATCTCAAAATCACCGAAACATTTATGTACAGTCACCTGCAATAATATGTTACGTCATTAGCGCCAACTTTGCCTCCAGGGAAACTTTGCCCAAAACGACAATTTTAAACAAATTCGTTAATGTAGAAAAAATTATAATAGTTATGGCCACCCTGCTATTTTTGTAGAAAATAGGTTATATTTCTGACAAAACTATATACCAAACTTGTGCATAACTTGACTTGGGAATTTTGAGTTTGAGCGAGTTGTCTAATATAGGGTATATTACGGCGGGCAAAAAATTGATAAATAGAATGCAAGTAGAAAAAATTGAGAACCCTTTGACAAATATTTCCGGGTTTGAGTTATAACACATGAAGCATAGATAACGTCTATTGAGATTTAAACTAAAAAGGCCTAAATACACAAAAGTTTTAGCGGTGGGCAAAGTAATCCGGTAATTTGGCATCCATACCAACATTGCCCACCACCAAAAACGGATTAGGGTTGTCACTTTCATCTAATTTACCCAACTTCGCAAGTAAAAGAAGGTTATGTTTGTACACTAAAATAAGTTTATAAATATATACTGTATTTATTTGTCTTATTATCCTTTATTTAAATGTTTTATCCCGTTAACGAATGAAAAACACAACAAAAATCATATTTTTGGCCATTAAACTATTGTAACAAATTTTCTCAAAAGTGACAACCCTAGCCTTTGTAAAATGCTTAGGCGAGCCTTATTTGGAAATGGGCAAAAACGGGTAGGCAACATTGCCCAGCAAATTTATTTTAAAGTTTTTACACTTATCGCTAAGTTATTAACAGGGAATGGTAGGATTGCCCAAAACCTTTAAGTGATCCTTAGACATCATCATCATACGAGCTGTATTTGAATACCAAATTAACGTGGGCAATGTTGGCGAAAACCCCGGATATCTATGCCCGCCCCGCCCTCTAAAACGCAAAAAAATGGGTAAAAACGCGATAAAAAATATTTGTTTTCAAATAAACTGATGCGTTTGATCACAATGGACGTGCTGAGCAAAAAAAGTCATATGATGTGATGTTTTTTGAGAAATTCGTTTTTAAAAAAAAAGCGGGCAAAGTTGGTGATAATGACGATATCTACTCTTCGAAGGCCGCAAAAATATGTGACATGGTCTTATGGTTCTACAAATAAGATCGTGTCAGATATTTTTGCGACCTTCGTTGTGTAACATAAATTGCAGGCGACTGTACATTTGGAATAATTATTTTATTTAGTTTCAACGAAAGTTTCAAGTTTAGTACGAAAATACTTCAGATATGCAATATGCACAAAATGTAGACCTAATCGAAATAAAACATTGCTTTTTATAGGTAATTTATAAAACATTCGATACATAGGTATACATAACAATAACTAGAGCGCTATTAGCCTGTAAGCTTCATCTCGGTCTCCAAAGCCGCAAAAACTCGCTAGTACTTAGTGCTGGTCTAGCCGTTATTTTTTCTTGAAGATTTTCAGAGAACAGCACGTACACGCATTATACATATAGACCGAACGAACGGCATAATCATAATAATTTATTCGTCGCAATCCATGGTATTACAGATCTAGGTACAAGACTTTCAGGTATTACTTATACGAATTACATAACTCTTCCTGTTAATAGGCAATATTTTAAGATAAAAGTTCTATATTATAATACAAGATTATAATTGTCATCAAAATTCATTGACGTACAGAAGTCAAATACGTTTTTAAACTGACGCAAAATGATACCAGCATAATAAAAATTGATCCCAATCAGTAAAGATGAGTCTTTAAACTTTTTTCATTTTAAGCGAGTTTTGAAGGAACATAATACTTAAATTCGACTGTAATCGTATTGTTTTAAGATAGTTTACTGCGGTTTTCAACCATTATAACAGCAAATCAAATTTAAATGAGACGCGAGCTGATATTTATGTACCCTATTTTTTGAAATACAATTTATTCTACTGGTATACTTTCTCGTGTGCGTATATGATTTAATGTCAATATAATTGTCAAAAGCAGGAAAATCAAGCCGTCATTTTCATTTGAAGAAGTACACGTATGCTCAGGTGTAGCCCCAACGGGCATCTGACTTGAAGAAGAATTTTGAGTGATGTCGTCAATGTATGGAAATTGTTCGAAAGTTTACATTTGAGATTGAATTTCTGTGTTGTCTTTGTGAGTAAAAATATAAATCGATAATAAATTGGTAGCTGAATTATCTAGCTTTCAGAATCATACAATAATTCAATTACTGTCAAAGACAAAATTGTTTTGCTTCTGTCTCAAACGGAACTCCATATTTTGATTTTTTGATACTTTTAGTGTCGATTTGTAGAGAATAACAGCAAATTAAAAATATAATGGCATGAAGAGTCGGTACACGGTTTCTTCGTGAACAAATTTACGTGTAATTTAATGCAATTATTAAACATTTATTGAACAAATTATGGTTACAAAGTGAGGTCTAAATCGAAAACGTCATATACCGGCCCCTTAACGGGCCGTTAGTAAAGTGTTGCATAAAATTAAGTTAATTTTACTTCATACCATTAAAATAAAAATGCATAATGAGCCAGTTTCCTTGGTCACAACTCTAATTTTAAGTAGGTATATATTTCACTGTGGAAAATGTGCTACCACATCATTAGTCTCCAGTTTTCATGCGTCTCACGCCCTTTTGTAGTGGTTATGTAAATATTTTCTCTGCTCTTGTCAACCACATACCATTAAATTATATGATTTTCATGGCTATCAATGCATATGCGTAATGAATACGGCGTTTTGTCAACATTTTGAAATGAGCAAGTTGAAGATTAAGGTCTTTTGACGTGGACTGCTGTACTTGAATAGGTACCATATAGAAGTAAAATCTACATTTAGTAGTTTTAGTCTTTCAATCACTCGAGCTTTATTTACTTGCGTCTAAATATATGTACATATGTATGTAAAGATATACGTAGCTACTTACTTGAAAAACAAGCTGTTTCTTTATTTGGGAAATACTATTCGTCGGCAGAGGTCGAAGAAATTACTGAACTGATGCAAGTTTTCACTGAACTCTCGCTGGATACACTGACTTCGTGGAAAACTTTTAATTTTAATTGATTATGATTTTATGAACAGGCGTTAGAGTTAGTTCTTTCTGGCATTTTAGTTTAAAAGTTCCGTTTCGAACTTATTAATAAAGGTTTGAGCTTTTTAAGTGACAGTGGCAGCTAGAGATGGGTAGGGGTGAGTAAATACTGAGTATTTACTCGGTATTTACTCAAAGTACCCGATAAATACCCGTATTTACTCATTTAGGTGGGTAAAAACGATTGCTTATAAAATATTCAAAAAGTGAGATTTAAGGATAAAATTGTCTTTTATTGAAGAGTGCTAACGTGTATTAACAGTATCTATAAAATAAAAAGCATAGAGGACGCTTAATTTTGGAAAAAAAGGTAATTATCAGTGAGAGGCAAATTGTGATAATGCATAGTTAACAATTTGGTTTTAAATAAGAAGGTATTTACTTAAAAAATATGGTACTTAAATTCTATCGATGTTATAGATAACTGCATGACGCTCAAAAGTGCGTATTTATGCGGCACTTACGACCTTTTATTAAGGGTTTTTTAAAGATAACTCAAAAATGGCTCAACCGATGATGTTCCAAATATTGTTTTTTGTACTCTATTATACGGCTAATCTCTCGATATGTTGTCATAATTTTTCTGAACTTTGGTTCTAAAGTTATAGAGAGATAAACATTATTTTGGCCTTTCGAAACGGTTTTTTCCCAAAAATATTCAATTTATCCAAAAATGTTCTTAGAAACATTCCAGTTATTTTTAAAGACCCATTTAATGATGTGCAACACGTTGGTGGTTTCTGAAAATTTTTTTGTGACAATTAGTTACATGTATGGAGTGCCCCTTTTAAAAATACATTTCTTAAAATTTTGAGACCTTAATCCAGTAGCGGCTTACAAAATACACCTATATTTCAAATTTGTATGCCCCTTTCAGCACTCTAAATAGTTTATACCCACCAATTTGGGTATAAACGAGTAAATACGGGTAAATTGAGTAAATACGGGTAAATTGAGTAAATACTGAGTATTTACTCGGTATTTACCCGTGAGTATTTACTCACTACCCATCTCCACTGGCAGCTCAGCTGAAATAAAATGTTTTTTTGTTAAAGCTTTTAATTTTGTTTTAGCGTACCATATACCATTTGCGTTACCGACCCTTACAAAGCAACAGATCATACAGAGGTGCTAAGCTAATAGTTTTGCTGACTGTACCTGTCAAAAAGCTAAGTCGAATCGCGTCACTAATTAGTCTAATTACCCACTAAATTATAAAACATGGATCAAAATTTATGTTGAGTTGTCGGAGAAAAGTATTTATTTACAAGTCCGCTACGGAAGGGCCCAGCAGGGAAATTTTAATGAGTCCAATTTAGGCCCTCAGGATCCTGAGAGAAACAGATATTGCTTAATTTTTAGGGTCCTGTACCCAAAGGGTAAAACGGGACCCTATTACTAAGACTCCGCTGTCCGTCCGTCCGTCCGTCCGTCCGTCCGTCCGTCCGTCCGTCCGTCTGTCTGTCACCAGGCTGTATCTCACGAACCGTGATAGCTAGACAGTTGAAATTTTCACAGATGATGTATTTCTGTTGCCGCTATAACAACAAACACTAAAAACAGAATAAAATAAAGATTTAAATGGGGCTCCCATACAACAAACGTGATTTTTGACCAAAGTTAAGCAACGTCGGGCGTGGTCAGTACTTGGATGGGTCACCGTTTTTTTTTAAATTATGGTACGGAACCCTTCGTGCGCGAGTCCGACTCGCACTTGCCCGGTTTTTTACTTGTTGTTTGTGCGCTGAGTAAAAATGTATTTTTAAAATTACTAAAATTAGCACTCTTATTTTTTTCTATCTTGCACTTTACTTATACTTATACTTACTTTCTTATGTATTAAAATCTGTTTGGATTGGACCACAGCGCGGCGCGCATACTGTAATATCAAATTTTTGGACATAAAAAGGGCCCCGGCCCGGTCTAGCGTGATTCATCTTTAACCATGTCATGCTAAAACAAAACTCTCGTCTGCAGTATAAATTTGATTAAGTTTATTAAGTTTCAAAATAAAATTTGACCTTTTGGCTACGGCGTATAAGGATTTACCTTACTTAACATGTACATTCCGCAGTTGAAGTACACTTCAACTGCGGTATTCACAATCATTATGATATTAAGATATGTATATCTCAATATAACATACTTTTATAAAACAATAAGAAATAAATTAAATAGGTATCAGGAGTGGATCTAGGTACAAAAATGTTTTTATTAATAATAACAAAATCTGATTTAAAATAATGCACGTTGTGCGTTATTTTAAATATTTGTATGAGGTAAATGCAAAGTAAATAGGTAAGCCTGAATTCGTTTAAATATTGTTGGCAGAACTGTGAAATTGAATTTTGCAAGTATTTTACGGTACGTTTCCGGAAAAAATACCGTTTCGTTGGTTGTGAAAATGGCAAATGCTAAAAGTTTTAAGTGGAGAGGCAGATTGATAGTATTGATTGATACCTCTGACACATGCGAGTCATATTTTAGATCATCCATGGAAAATCCATAGTTTACCTAGACAATCATTTTGACATAGGTACTATTAACAGTTACTAATTTGACTTGTGAGTCGGATCGCCTATTGCATCTTTATGTCAGAAATTATTATAGATATTAAGAATTATTTTTGTTTTGCTAATACATGATTACCTACTTACTACATATAGGTATGTATTCCACCGGCTTTACCAATGTGCAATTAGCAAAACATGATAAACAAGCATGCTTATTAACAAACAGGGATTCAAAAATACCCTTCCAGCATGTCAGACATTGATTAACTCTTTAACAAAAGCTACAAATTTCGAAATACGTTCACGCAATCTTGAGCCAAAATAAAACGGCGCTAAGGACTCGATTGGGTTGTGTTCGAGTTTTAAGTTATGCCGTTTGGTGTAAAGAATGTGCTTGAACTAATGAGGACAAAGCCGCCGACAGGCAAGAGTGTATTGTAAAACGCGGGAAGACGAAATGATCTCATTTTCCATTCCATTCGTTGCGCACAAGCCACACAAACATTTGTGTTGCTTTGCTAAGATGCCGCGGGGGCGCCAGCGACGCGATGTGGCGATGTCGGAAAAAAGGTGAGCATAGGTAATTATTTTTAATGATCTCATAAAATTAGCTGTTGCAAATGTTGGCAAACATTGCTCGTATTCGAAGCAAAGAAATGAGTATAAGTACTTACACATTTCTTAAGTGACGTGTTCATGTTTTAAGGCGACGGTAGCGGTGGGTAAAATTTCAGATTCTGTCAATTTACCCCATTTCACACACAAGCTCACTTCACGCACACTACCTCACTTTACTGGGACAGGTCAGTGACCCATCATGTTTTTTTAAGATTGGACTTTTAGTTTAGTATTGACCACTAGCCTCCTTTGAGGGTAAAAGCGTTCCATTGAAAGATGAAAGAGAAACAATGCATTTAATCTTGCTTTCCTTGTCTGTTCATGTCACACGTGACGTACCTATTTAATTCATTTGATTGTTGACTGTTTTACTACCTAATATTGCTTTGTCGAGATACGCGTTTTGTACAATTAAAGTGAATAAAACAAGATGTCATTAAGTCAGATGTAAAATGTTATTTACTACTCTATACGGTTTTTCATAAGGTGCAAAATCCATTCAATAGGAATTTAAATAAATAAAGTTTCAGCAGGGTGGCAATTCCATTTTGGCGGATAAAGCGAAACAGAATAGTTCTATCGAACCTGCTTACAAATTTTCACGAGAATCAGTTGAGAAATGTGATCTGCAAAGGAGAACATACAAAAGCATTTTTGCCCAAGCTGAAACGGAGACCTTTGCTAACGCTCGGCCAATGATGGTTTAGGTACACCTATAAAAAATGGTTGTCCCTGCTGTAATTTTAATATCTTTATATTTCAACCGGTATAGTTTTACCTTCAAAAATAATCGGTATCGCTAAACAATAGCGGTACCTTACTACTTATACGTTCACGAAATCGGTATCTGCATAACTTGATTGTTAGTAAACTAACCTGAAAAATAATCTCAAAATCACCGAAACATTTATGTATGTATAAACAGTCACCTGCAATAATATGTTACGTCATTAGCGCCAACTTTGCCTCCAGGGAAACTTTGCCCAAAACGACAATTTTAAACAAATTCGTTAATGTAGAAAAAATATAATAGTTATGGCCACCCTGCTATTTTTAGTAGAATATAGGTTATATTTCTGACAAAACTATATACCAAACTTGTGCATAACTTGACTTGGGAATTTTGATTTGAGCGAGTTGTCTAATATAGGGTATATTTCGGCGGGCAAAAAATTTATAAATAATAAATGCAAGTAGAAAAAATTGAGAACCCTTTGACAAATATTTCCGGGTTTGAGTTATAACACATGAAGCATAGATTATGTCTATTGAGATTTAAACTAAAAAGGCCTAAATACACAAAAGTTTTAGCGGTGGGCAAAGTAATCCGGTAATTTGGCATCCATACCAACATTGCCCACCACCAAAAACGGATTAGGGTTGTCACTTTCATCTAATTTACCCAACTTCGCAAGTAAAAGAAGGTTATGTTTGTACACTAAAATAAGTTTATAAATATATACTGTATTTAATTTGTCTTATTATCCTTTATTTAGATGTTTTATCCCGTTAACGAATGAAAAACACAACAAAAATTATATTTTTGGCCATTAAACTATTGTAACAGATTTTCTCAAAAGTGACAACCCTAGCCTTTGTAAAATGCTTAGGCGAGCCTTATTTGGAAATGGGCAAAAACGGGTAGGCAACATTGCCCAGCAAATTTATTTTAAAGTTTTTACACTTATCGCTAAGTTATTAACAGGGAATGGTAGGATTGCCCAATACCTCTAAGTGATCCTTAGACATCATCATCATACGAGCTGTATTTGAATACCAAATTGACGTGGGCAATGTTGGCGAAAACCCCGGATATCTTTGCCCGCCCTCTAAAACGCAAAAAAATGGGTAAAAAATATATTTTTTTCAAATAAACTGATGCGTTTGATCACAATGAACGTGCTGAGCAAAAAAAGTCATGTGATGTTTTTTGAGAAATTCGTTTTTAAAAAAAGCGGGCAAAGTTGGTGATAATGACGGTACCTACTCTTCGAACGCCGCAAAAATATGTGACATGTTCTTATGGTTCTACAAATAAGATCGTGTCAGATATTTTTGCGGCCTTCGTTGTGTAACATAAATTGCAGGCGACTGTACATTTGGAATAATTATTTTATTTAGTTTCAACGAAAGTTTCAAGTTTAGTACGAAAATACTTCAGATATGCAATATGCACAAAATGTAGACCTAATCGAAATAAAACATTGCTTTTTATAGGTAATTTATAAAACATTCGATACATAGGTATACATAACAATAACTAGAGCGCCATTGGCCTGTAAGCTTCATCTCGGTCTCCAAAGCCGCAAAAACTCGCTAGTACTTTCAGAGAACAGCACGTACACGCATTATACATATAGACGGAACGAACGGCATAATCATTATCATTTATTCGTCGCAATCCATGGTATTACAGATCTAGGTACAAGACTTTCAGGTATTACTTATACGAATTACATAACTCTTCCTGTTAATAGGCAATATTTTAAGATAAAACTTGTATAATATAATACAAGATTACAATTGTCATCAAAATTCATTGACGTACAGAAGTCAAATACGTTTTTAAACTGACGCAAAATGATACCAGCATAATAAAAATTTATCCCAATCAGTAAAGATGAGTCTTTAAACTTTTTTCATTTTAAGCGAGTTTTGAAGGAACATAATACTTAAATTCGACTGTAATCGTATTGTTTTAAGATAGTTTACTGCGGTTTTCAACCATTATAACAGCAAATCAAATTTAAATGAGACGAAGGCAGATATTTATGTACCCTATTTTTTGAAATACAATTTATCTACTGGTATACTTTCTCGTGTGCGTATATGATTTAATGTCAATATAATTGTCAAAAGCAAGAAAATCAAGCTGTCATTTTCATTTGAAGAAGTACACGTGTGCTCCGGTGTAGCCCCAACGGGCATCTGACTTGAAGAATAATTTTGAGTGATGTCGTCAATGTATGGAAATTGTTCGAAAGTTTACATTTGAGATTGAATTTCTGTGTTGTCTTTGTGAGTAAAAATATAAATCGATAATAAATTGGTAGCTGAATTATCTAGCTTTCAGAATCATACAATAATTCAATTACTGTCAAAGACAAAATTGTTTTGCTTCTGTCTCAAACGGAACTCCATATTTTGATTTTTTGATACTTTTAGTGTCGATTTGTAGAGAATAACAGCAAATTAAAAATATAATGGCACAAAGAGTCGGTACACGGTTTCTTCGTGAACAAATTTACGTGTAATTTAATGCAATTATTTAACACTTATTGAACAAATTATGGTTACAAAGTGAGGTCTAAATCGAAAACGTCATATACCGGCCCCTTAAGTCTAAAGTTCTATTTAATATAAACCATGAAATACAGTATTTATGTACAGATTATTTAAAATTGTCATAGAAAATTTGCTGTTTTGTGAGACTATTTACCTAAATTGTACTTAACCACCAATATAACAACTTTGTACGTACTAAAGCTGGTTGTTATCGTAAAATTGCCTACGGTGCGACGGGTAATAAGCAAATGCATTAACAAACAGATCAAACATACTCGTAGTTCGAACTCAAATCAAAGGCAACTGTGTAGGTACTGAAATTATATTGAGCTCTCGGGACGAACGTTGAAATTGAAGCATTCGGCCAACAGTTGTTGTTCAGTTGCTATTAAATGTGTTCTCTAATTCTTACACTTAAGAGAAATTAAAACTGGTCACGTTTTTTTTGGGTGTCACTTTACGCGTCATCAGCGTGATCAGCGTCACTCATATATAGTTAATTATAACTAATAGTTAGCTTACTTAAGGTGTTGTGGGTTGCTATATGGGGGTTTTCGGGGGCGAAAAATCGATCTGGCTAGGTCGTATCTCTGGGAAAACGCGCATTTCTGAGTTTTATATATTTTCCGAGCAAAGCTCGGTCTCCCAGATATTAATTATTATCTTCGCTACAAACTGTAACTCGCGTCGCCTCATAAAGTCATTTGCATAGAACACTTTATCTAGTCGCGAAGGAATACCGAGACGGCCTGATTTAAATAATCAACGTAAACATCGTTCGTCTCACACACTTTATTCAAGGATGACAGGGATAACGCTCACTGCGACTGCGCCGAGCCGAGTCTATTACAATGTCGTGTCGTCCGATATTCTAAAAACCGCGGTTGTCACCGCATCTCATTACATTTTTGGTGAGATTCGGATACTGCATTGCATTACTGCTGCGGCCTTTCATTTCCTTCTTTGCGCTTTTGCGGCCCTGTCATTATCGAAGTCGTTGAGTAGTCATTCTAACCTTTGATTGCATATCTAGTGCTTTTGATTATACTCTATTTACTGCCGATGCACTAAATATCTAACTAACAAACAAGCAACAGTACCTAAAATGCTTGTAATTTTCTACAAACTGGAAGTATTTCCCCAGACGGGCTTCTGCGAATTCGGAGCGGTCACATTGTGTTACAATACCAAGTCACCTTTTATTTTTTTAAATACCTAGGGGTAAATATAATCCCACCAAAAACATTTCATGTAAAGTGTTGCCAAGACTAGGCGCATAAAGCTTTTACACTAAAAAGTTATCAGATCCCGTAGTAGGTACCAAGACTTTTACTCTGTAAGTCCTAACTTTATAAGCTCTAAATGTATAAAGCCAACATCTTGGTCAAACAGTACGGCTTGGCCGTTTCGTTGCTGCCATATTTATGAACACTTTCAGAGTTTGTAAGACCTGTGTTACTACTTTGTGCAAAAAGTCCACCCAGGGAGTGTTTATGTGACTGCAACGAAACGGCCAAGCCGTACTGTTTGACCAAGATGTTGGCTTTATACATTTAGAGCTTATAAAGTTAGGACTTACAGAGTAAAAGTCTTGGTACCTACTACGGGATCTGATAACTTTTTAGTGTAAAAGCTTTATGCGCCTAGTCTTGGCAACACTTTACATGAAATGTTTTTGGTGGGATTTCATTCATTTTTGTAAGAGGTGATATACCAGTTAGAAATGACATATTCGTTTATAGAACCTACGGACAGGGTCATATAAACGGGAATAATTTTAAAAGATTTTAACATTCAGGGTTTTATAAAAGTTACGTATTGCTAGCTCCTTTTATGTAGGGCCTATTATAGGCCGCCTATATAAATTATACAGTTGACTACTACTACACATCGCGAAATATGTCGGCCGAGTGACTTAAAACAAGTGAGTCTAAACCGTAAAATTATTCAATGTTAGTAAATGTCTCACAACAGTTTAAATTCGACTTTATTACCAACTAAATTAAACTTCAATACAAACCCCACATTTTAATAAAATAATACATCTCCACATAATACGAGTAGGTACTTGACGTTGGTTTGGTACCTGTCTAAAGTGCTCGAGAAACCTTTCCTCAACTTGCACTGGCCCGGTCCCGTGCATGGCCCTTTCAGGCTGACCAGGGGCGATTGGCCTATTCTCACTGAAAAGCCGGTGGATGTCGTCAATTTGGGAAGTGTTTCCGATAAAGCCTTAAGCCTTGAGCTGCAGTTCCACGTGTATTAACAACTCTCGAATATCGTAACCCATTTTAAAGAAAATCTAATACCAGTTTTGCAAATTTTTTGGTTTGTTTTGACAACCCGACGTGTTGATGACTTTTGAAATTGTCATGTCACAGTTTACAAAAAACTCTTTAATTACTGTATTAGAACCTCCATACATGAACGCAATGATAAGGACGACAATAATTTTGTGATAGTTGTCTCAGTTTTTTAGCCCGTCCCCGTACCACGGCATGCCTCGTACCTTGCTCGTACCGCGTGCTTTAGCGATATGAGAAACGACAATAGGGAATATTACGCAAAACTCTGCGTCACTAACTCAATCACATGGCCTACCATGAAACACGGCAGTTGAAAATTCGGTTTCTGCCTCTCTATCAGTCTTGCTTATTCGATTGATAGAGAGGCATATATAACGAAATTTCACGGTAGGCCACCTGTAAACAAACCGCCTTGATGCATCAATGTCATAGTGAAAACTTGTAAAAAACTGTTTAAGGCCTAGTATGTATAAATTACTTTATGGTTTAGTAGGTGCACTAGTGCTGCACTCTGGCGGCAGAACATTGCAGCAATACTCCCTATTGTATGTATTACAAATTGTATGTTTCTAGAAATTTAAAAAAATGATTCACGATGATTTTTGTGTTCTCGTGTTTTTTGATTCAGTTTATGGAAAATTTACAAAATGACGGAGTCATTGTATTTAGATCAGCGCCTAAAGAAGTAGCGCTTTCGATATCATTAGACATTTTCAGGGTTCCGTACCCAAAGAGTAAAAACGGGACCCCTCTAACTAAGACTCCGCTGTCCGTCTGTCTGTCCGTCCGTCCGTCCGTCCGTCCATCCGTCCGTCCGTCTGTCTGTCACCAGGCTGTATTTCATGAACCGTAATAACAGTTGAAATTTTCAATTTTTTCACAGATGATGTATTTCTGTTGCCGCTATAACAACAAATAGGTACTAAAAACAGAATATAATATAAATATTTATAGTGGGGCTCCCATACAACAAACGTATTTTTTTACCTTTTTTTGCGTAATGGTACGGAACCCTTAGAGCGCGGCGAGTCCGACTTGCACTTGGCCGGTTATTTTTAAAATTAAAATTTGTACTATTCTGTATCGACCAAGCGAGTGCGAAGTGCGAGCTAAGCGTAACCGTTTCAGTTCGGTAAAAATATTTTCTTGTCTCCGGCTGTTCTCCTGTACAAGGTATTATTTTCGAGCGATCATCATCTTGGTGACACTTTTTGATATTTAACAAATTTAACACATATCAGTGAAAGAACAAGGATCAAAGTTAAATGGCGTTCTAAAAGTTTTAAACATCTGTCGAAAGATGGCAGTAAATTCACTATGACAATCCGCCTCTATTTCAAATTCGCTTTGTAGAGGAAGTAAGGTTTTGAAAAGTTTACGACAAGAAACAGTGCCAATATAGAGGGCGCTACTTGGCTGGTTTACGTGAAGCTGGTTCAAATCTGAACTTCGAAAACTTCTTTTTTTTTTATTGTGTTTTCTTTATTAGCACTCCGATCACTGCTCCCCCACAAAATTTCACGATTCTAGTACTTCAGGAACCAATGTTTTCAGGTTTACGGCAAATTTTAGGTACCCCCATTTCAAGGGGTTGCAGGGCGAAAGTTACAGATTTCTCATCACCATATGTGTTAGCATACAGACCTATCATTACATGCCAAATTTCAGCCTTCTAGGTCTTCAGGAAGTAGTCTGTATTTTCTATGACACGAATTTCATAGGGTTCGGACGGTGAAAATTAAAGAATCTATAAAATTTTAAGTATAATAGGTAGCCTAATAAAACTTGGTGTTTTTGATAAGTTTACTAACGCCATGGTATACTAAAAATTTCAGCCCTCTAGCATCATCCAAGCCGAAACTACGAGGGTACGAAAATACGACGAAACGTGCCGAGAAAAGATATGCACTGCCTTTTGCCCTTTGTCTCGTCTTGGCGGGGGCACGGCCGTGCCCCCAGATTAAACATTCATAGCGTCTTTGGAGTGACCTAAAGGAGTCGTGAGTTAATTTCCATGAAGTCAGGAGATCGCTAAAAAGGTAATGAAAGTCAGAGGCGCGACAGGGAATAACTTGAAAGTTTGAAAACTCAAAAGCCTTAGGGCGGCTTCAGAAGCACTTAAACTGGTGAGTTAAGGAGTGGAGATCAATTTCGACTAGTAACAAGAATACGCTCTTGCAACACTTTTTAGGCGAAGGACCAGTCCACGTAGCGGCATTACGCGCCACGCCACCGCCGTACCGCGCGGCGGACCGCTATAAGTACCACTCCGTTACGTGGGTTCTTAGGAGGAACTCAATCAATTCTGTTTTTAATCAAATATTTTTATGAGCAGAACACAAAGAAAGTCAAGTCAAAAACTTAGCTCAAAGTTTTAGGTCTTCTCATGGCACTCAACGAACCTTAGGTAACTAGTTAGGTACATTGAGCGACTGACATAACACTGAGCTTTTACACAGACTGTGAACACATTTAAATGAATTTACGACCTATAAAGACGGTTCCTAAGTACGGCGTATTAATTATTCCTTCAAGAAATTTCTAACAAAAGAGCTAAGGTTCAAAGCCCCTTGCAATGCCTCGAGTGGGCTTGATAGCTTTGTTTCTATATTATATTAAAGTCATTATTGTACTTATTCTTCATTTAGTTGCTTTGAGTAGGTTGGTACATATTTACTTACTGTATATATACATATATCTGCAGAGGAGCGGAGGAAAATAGTTATTTGTACAACAAGAGATCAACTTTGATTTCGTGTAGTACACAAAATTTTTCACCCTAAGCAGTGAGAACATACCTAGAGGGACAGAGATAATAGAACCCAAGTATATCGAACTTGTATTAGACCCCGCATGTTGAAATGACATTTGACTATAAAGGTCACTTGAATGTCATTTTGTCTCACTCAGTGAGCAAAATCGCATTTTGCTCACTGAGTGAGACACACACAGTGAGCAAAATGCGATTTTGCTCACTGAGTGAGACAAAATGACTCAGTGAGCAAAATCGCATTTTGCTCACTGTTTTTAAGAAGCAAAGTACCCTTGTTCGAGCTGCTGAGGTGAAAATTAAATTAATACCTACCTTTTATTTATCGTAAATATTTACTTATTTTGATGATAATGGAATTTGAAAACTTATAATTCACAATTTCAGTATTTATAAAAGGCCAGTGTTCTGTTGAAAAAGTCAGCAGTGTTCTGTGGACTTTACAGATTATATTGGTTAAAAACTAAAAAAACTAGAAGTTTTATAATCAGTGATCGTTAATTTTTCAGCAATTTTGGTGCAGCATTGTTGGTTAAAAGCATCTGTATGCCCTACTCTAGGTGGAATAGATAATTAGGGTTAATAACAGTAATATTAACCTTAATAAATCCTCTCCCTAGAAAAAAATTGAAGAATTTCCTTTATTTTTACTATGCTGCACCAAAATTGCTGGAAAATTAACGATCAGTGTTTATAACAATGAAGTACATTATGTTTTTTCAAAAGCAGTACGGTATAGTACCGTTTAGTAATAATTAGATCTTTATATAGTTGCGTCGAACTTTAAAAGTATTCAGTAATTTAAAATCGTCAGACTCATTTAAGAAAACCTTAGTAGGTATCTACGCTTCATCCTGCCGTTTGCAAAGGCTCTGAACCCGAGATCGCACTAAACAATGACTTCACTTTGCTTTTGTTGTCATGTTTTTTGAAGCCACAAAACAATCATTGAACTATTATTACTACGTATAGAACCGACACAGAGAAACAGCATTTTGCGCCAGTTGTTGTTGTTTTGACAACAAACCATAGATAAGTACCGTTCGAGAAATGCATGGGCTCCTGAAAGCCGCGAGACGGTCGACGTAATCGGCCAAATCTTCAAACGTTTTAATCGCTGGGATAAAATGTTTTTATTTAATAGTACATGACGCCATGCTCTTCAGAAAACATTCCGTTGCAGTCAAGTCAACACTGTTACTTATGTAAAAAAAAGAAAAACACTTTAGACTTCACTTAGGCTTTACAACAAACTAATAAAAATAAAACATGAAGCCACAGCCACATCACAACATAGCCTGCATACCTACAATATCTCTGATATATCACAAAATTGGAATGTGAATAGAAGTCAAATAGCAGCTCAGATCGGTATTACGTGATAAATGCTATCGTTGATAGTTTTATTTCCATACTCGTAGTGTGGTTCGCTTTTCAGCGACACGTTGCGTCGGGCAGTAAGTGAAGAATTATGGGTTATAAACGTCACTTAAGGTGGGTGTAATCGACACGTCATAGATTGTCTACAGTTTTGCACCTTACTCTGTTGTAATAAGGAAAAAAATTACGTAGTATCTAGGCTTGTGTCGGTCATGAACTAAGAACTGTTAAGAATGAAATCCCGTCAAGGACCGAAAGGAACTAAATCTTTTTGCACTAGTTCGGTCTTTAGGTCCTTTAGTTCAGTGGGATTGATGAGCGCTTGACATGAGTGAAACAGAAAATAGACTAAACGAAATGGTTCACAATTACGTTGGCACGAGTGCGAACGAGATGAGAGAAGAGAAAGAGTGACAAACAGTCCTAAACCTGAAAAGTATGAAAAAAAATCAAATATTTTTTCTATATTTTTTATTTTATTTTATTGTATCTAGCTTTTTGATGTTTAACCGTCATATAGTATCGTACAACTTGAATCGTAATTCAGTTGCCAACAATTTAGAAAAAAAACTAAGGTAAAATCGATTCATGCATTCCCAGCTCTCAAAGACCGAACTGAACTAAAGAAACTAAAAGACCGAACTAGTTCGTTTGACCGATTGACTGAGAGCGGAGCGCTGTCTGTAGTGACCGAGCAGGCACAAGCCTAGTAGTATCAGGTAACGCGGGCCTAAACGTCACCCACTGTCAAATTATTTAAGAGCCCATCAACGTGCACACTAGCGCCACTGCTAAATAATCGTGATTATTTAAATTTAACGAAAGTTATTTAAAAAAGGGAGCCGCTACGGACTGTTTTCTTCCTCGCGTTATCCCGGCATTTTGCCACGGCTCATGGGAGCCTGGGGTCCGCTTGACAACTAATCCCATGATTTGACGTAGGTACTAGTTTTTAGGTACTGACCTTCCAACCCAGAGGGTAAACTAGGCCTTATTGGGATTAGTCCGGTTTCCTCACGATGTTTTCCTTCACCGAAAAGCGACTGGTAAATATCAAATGATATTTCTAGTTTTAATGTTGCTGGATTCATCGATCTATGAACTCAAAACAAAAACGGCCGTTTTATCTTTGGATGCATAGATTGACTAATCCAGCAATATAAAAACTAGTTTGATGTATTCAAAAGGTACTTAAATACAAAATACATTCCGTAGCGGCCCCCTTTTTTAAATATCTTTCGTTAAATTTAAATAATCACGATTATTTAGCAGTGGCGCTAGTGTGCACGTTGATGGGCTCTTAACTATTTCTTTTGTGGTTTAGATGGATTTTCGTATACCTACATAAGTAATATTTGCACGCCATCATCAGCACAGTTTCTTTAACATTGACTGCATACATAATGGTGACCTTCACAAAAATGATAATATATCCTTTTTAGGGTTCCGTACCCAAAGGGTAAAAACGGGACCCTATTAGTAAGACTCCGCTGTCCGTCCGTCCATCCGTCCGTCCGTCCGTCCGTCCGTCCGTCCGTCCGTCCGTCTGTCACCAGGCTGTATCTCGTGATCTGTGACAGCTAGACAGCTGAAATGTTCACGGATGATGTATTTCTGTTGCCGCTATAACAACAAATACTAAAAACAGAATAAAATAAATATTTAAGTGGGGCTCCCATACAACAAACGTGATTTTTGACCGAAGTTAAGCAACGTCGGGCGGGGTCAGTAATTGGATGGATGACCGTTTTTATAGATAATGGTACGGAACCCTTCGTGCGCGAGTCCGACTCGCACTTGGCCGGTTTTTAGGATTAAATGTATTCTTACTTATAAAAACCTAAGTGCTTTCGTCAGGAGTTTTTGAGGAAGGAATGGAGGCGGGTCACTCAACAATCTGCATAATGGGTACGACCACTCTGAAAGACTCAAGAGCCGCTTGAAACTGAAATTGTTGTAGTTACCTCTCTTTGTAAAGTTACGGCTCTACAAATGTATACATGTGTTCACCTTTTTGATTTGTTTTTGATTTTATACCAATAAAGGAATAGGTAAGTTGAAAAAAAAATATACAAGTTTATGACCTTGTCTAGGTCATAAATATACATAGGTATTTAGAGTTAGTCGCGATTTTGATGGCAAAGACGGCGCAAATGTTATTTAAACGTCATAACTTCATAGAAGTTTGACGTTTAAAATAACACTTGTAACTGTCTGGGCTATAAAAATCGCTGCTAACTTGGTCTAACTCTACCTAACTCTACATATGTTACGTATATTTTTACACAATTCGATGCATTAACAACAGATTTTCAATTTTTTTTGTTAGAATTTGATGTTTAAACAAATTGTGATGAAAATAATAGGTATCCAAAATGTCAAAGATATGCGCATAGCTTTGTTAAATAATATACTTACATCAATTTGTGTATAGCAGGTATTTTTCATAATATCAATATCTAGAGAGAAAATATGAAATACGTTTGTAATAGAAGCGATCATCCACTTTACTCTTAATCTAGCTATTAATATATAATAACGGAAGCTTAAAACACCACCATGTTTGTAATTTCAGAAGCACTTAGTTTCACTTCTCAGATTCCTAATGGCTGTAATACTCAGTGCTGTAATGTCGTAACATTAGCGACTTTTTTCTTGAAATAAACCATTTCTGAGGGGCATAATATCAAGCCAAGACAGTGAAGGCGTCATATCGATTTGTGTAGGTACTTATAGTAGATAATGACAAGTCAAATTTAATCTCGAGGGGTGTTTGGTGCTTAGGAATAATTCCGGACGTCGGATCTAATTAATTGCGGAAACACCAAATCCCCTTCGAAGAACGTTAGGATCTTGTTTTCCAGTTGGGATTTCGTGCTGACGCTAACAGAGATTTGAAGTGAGCAAGACGGACAACATTATATGAACATTTCATGATGTCGAAAGAGACATAGAACAAAACAGAAGCGTAACCACTTTTGGATTGTATATGTGATAAAATCAACACGAAGCCGGTTCTATTGAAATCGGGTAATACATAAAGCTGTATTTAGGAGCTGTATTGGTGTATGGTTGCGGCTACACTAATTATTAATCACGCATTCAAATATTAATTATTTCTGATTTCAATAGTTCCAACCACACTTGACACCATTACGTTTGTCCTCGGGTTTTCAATATTATGTAGTACAATCAATCTATCAGTATCAACTAGTGGAAAATTCATTCAATTTGAATGTATACCTATCGTACTTTTGCACAATACATTTTAAATTTTCCAATGGCTATTATGTGAGATCTTTGGTTAGCACATGAAAACAGTGGTTTCACGGGAAAGTGATAGGGTGCGTATAAAGGACGACTCACGCTAGACCGCGCCGGGGCCGGGCCGGAGCATCCGGCGCTTTGTTTTCTATGGAAAGCACCACGTGATCACCGATCAACCGTCATAGAAAATGACACGTCGGACGCCTCGGCCCGGGCACGGCCCGGTCTAGCGTGAGTCATCCTTAATGCTATTACATTTACTTAAATTAAAAAGGGGCACCAACAGGCTTTACAAGTCTAACAACTGTATTTTAACAGAATAAATATTTCAGATAATGTTTTTCATGTGTCTAGCCTGCACATAACTCTGAAATAAGATTTATCGACGCCCTTCTCAGAATAAAGAATTTACTTCGATCGGTACAACGTACATTGGCAAAATTATATTACAAACACCTTAAATCAATTCCCTTAGCTTACCTGGTTGGCGCGATGGTCCAAAATGAGTCTTGGCCTCAGACACAAGAGCGCGCCACTCCGCCCGGTCCTGCGTGGATTCACGCCAGCTTTCACTGACGCCGAGCTCACGGAGATCTGCCTCCACTCTGTCCGCCCACCGATACTTAGGATGACCTACAGGGAAAGATTCAAAAAGATTCAATTTTCTTACTAAAGAGGGAAAATCTTTTACATAATATAAAAGACTTGTTCTCTTCCATTTCCTGAGGTTATTAAGTATTAACTAGAACTGAAAACAACCTTTAACCTTTCCTTTTTAGAGTGAAACATCCTTCAACTACCTATAGCTCATAATTGCTGAAGCATGTTTTTGCCTAATAGTAATAACCTTACGTCTAAAGGAGTTCCGTTTAATGCTAGGTAGATAAAATTAGGTACCACTTTTACATGGACTTAAATATTTATAACTTATAACACTTTTAATAAGAACGACCCATCTATCTAAAAGTTATCAGATCTCATGAAGAGCGATCTGATAAATTTTTGACAGTAGGTACGAGCCGTATGGTCTCGTCATGGCAACGTTTTACATGAAAATATTTTTGGGGGGATTTGATATTACACAAGTGCTCTTGTAGCAATGGGCGCAAAACGCAAAGTCATCGTTATTTTTAAATCTACCCCCACTAACGGTCATCGACCTCTATGTTGGCAGTTGGTACCTACCTACTATAAAAAGTTGGTTGGTGCGATGATAAGGCGAAAATATCAGGAAAACAGTCTGAAAACATTAATATTGTCTACTATTGAAGAAAAGGAGCGTGTGTTCCGCTGTGTCATGGTCATGATTGTGCTTTTATGTGGCTTGGTACCTGTGACAGCTGTATTTTTTGTAAAATTATATGTTTTAAATTGTTAATACCTACACAGAAGCTGGGAAACAGAGTATTTAGATGGAAAACATGTAAAATCCTAATTAGTGAGCAATATTTGTATTTTCAGCCTAAGCAATTAAATTAGGGCATGGTAGAGAAACAAAATTAAATATGAAATCAAATTTTAGTCAAGGTCGACCTGGGGGCCGATTTTTGAATTTCGTTCGTTCGATTTCGTCACTCGAAAATCGGTGGAAAACGACGAAATGATATTTTTTTAAATACGAGCGATAGAAATTGGGAATCTAGTGGTATTGACCACTCGTTTTCAATTCTATGAGTAGAATTTAAATGCCTAGCAGTGGAGATATTATTGAACGAAATACACGAAATCGAGCGGTCGAGGTTCAAAAATCGGCCCCCTGGTGTGATTTACTGGATTTCATCTACAAATTCATCATAACAAATTTTAATTTCAACGACCTTCGACGACGGATATTTAAATATACAGCACACTAATATAACTAATACCTACGGAATTCATTCCTTTGCTTTTCGTGAGAGGCAAGACAAGATCATAGGGCAAAGGTAAAATACCGTTCTTACATCTTAATCTCTTACATCATAATGCATGTCGTCTCCAACATCTATATTGCATCTATCGAATATCGGAATAGGGATAAATTCTCCAAAAACCCGACAGTACTGAACAAATAAAATGCCAATTGACCAAAAAAACTCGAAGCGGGTTCGGTAACTTTAAACCTAATAAAGAATCGTATTTATTTAGGCTTTTCAATTGCGTACCCGGATCGGAATTAACATTCAGTTCAGAGAGCACACCATATGGATATTGGATGTTTATCTCTATGGGGTTGACTTGATGGGTTCCATGTTTTAAAAGAGTAAGCGGTCTTTTTACTCCAACGAAACTTTTGCTCCAATTCTACAATTTAACATTTCCAGGGACGTATTTATTGAGATTACCACGTTATGATGAGGATGTAATGATAACAATTCAGTGACCACAAACCATATAGCGCAGTACAATGCCATCTGTTTCGTCAGTCAAAATACGGGGCAATGTTTTATTTTAGATTATACCTTTAAAGTATTACCAAATAACTCTTTGATCTCTTAGCACTAGTGCTAATCCCTACCCCTCTTCTACCACTTGCACATCCCCAAATTTTCACCACTAAACTTAAGGATGACTCACGTTAGACCGGGCCGTGTCCGGGCCGGAGCTTCCGGCGCTTACTTTTCTATGATATGATTTTCTAGGCGATTACGTGATGCTTTCCATAGAAAACGATGCGCCGGAAGCTCCGGCCCAGACACGGCCCGGTTTAACGAGAGTCATCCTTTACTCATTACAAATTCCAGAGTTTCATTTATCGCATTCAGATTTTGACTATGCAATAAATTATACGACGACTACCAAACTAGTTCCATCATGACTTGTTGTTTCGGTAAAACGTCGCTATTCATGGCGTTATCTATCCCCACCCCACCATACATCATGTGTGACAGGGGAATAAAGATAGGTCAAAATACAAGATATCAAACCGTCATAATATCGTGACTTGGATATATTCTCGGCCGTTCTTCCATTTATCGTAAAGACAATACATTTTTGTGTAAAGAAATGGTATGGTGGTACAATTTAACACCCAGAAAAACCAGACACTTCAAAGGGTTTTTTTCTAATATCTTTCCTGCTTGAATCCTAAAGGAGTCCAGGGTCCGCTAGGTAACCTAATTGCAAGAATTCGCGCAGACACTAGTTTTACGAAAGTGAAATAAAATTATGGAAACGGATTATATCGCATATAGGTAATGAACTAATGAATTTATAATAATCCCGACGTTTCGAACCCTTTACAGCGTTTGTGGTCAGCGGGTAATTTAATCTAAATGTCGACCGTCGCTGTGTGCTCCTCCAAACTTTACCGCATATTCCGAAATTAATGGGAAGCATAAGAAATTAAAAGCCTTTGGTGCGATACGCCTCAGTGCCATATTAAGACGGTATGACCCTAGTGCCGTGGAAGATGGGACGGCCGCTGGTTTGGGACGCAACCTGTGCCGATACCCTAGCGTTGTCCCATCTCCACGGCACTGCAGTGAAGGCTGGCTCGGCTGCCAATTCGGCCGAGCTTCTCAAGCGGCGCAAGTATGCAACCATAAATAGTGGTTGCATATTTGAGCCGTTTGGGGTTGAGACTATGGGGCCTTGGGGGGAAAGCGCCCACAGAGTTTTCAGCGAATGTAGCCGCAGGTTAATTGAGTTGACGCGTGACCATATCTAGCGCAATGGATCAGCATTGCCATACAACGTGGCAATGCTGCCAGCCTTCTGGGCACGCTGCCAATGGACGGCGATCTGGGGCAAATTTTCTATTTATAGTTTATTTTTAAGCTTAGTTTTTTAATTTTAGTTTGTATTTTCTATTTTAAGGCTTTTTATTGTTTAAAAAGAGTATTTGGCTGTATTTAAAATAAATGAATTTACTGCACCAGACAATCCACAACACTCACGAAACTAAAACACTCTCCTGCGTCTGCTTCGCACTTCGCGTTCGAAAATTGTTTGAATTTGAAATCGCAAATCTGCCGCTGGACACCCTGTAGGTACTTGAAAAATTTGTAAAATAAAGAAATCTCCCCTTCCCAACCCTTGTCTCAAGCAATCGCTTTTTTTATTCATAGCCGAAACTCTGTTATTATCTCTATCCACTGGACCCAGTTCGTAAATTCAATTTGCTTATTATTATGTTTGTTCAGCTATAAAGGCCGTTGCTTTATTGTACTGAACGCTTACGTGCCCCGCTCTCTGCTTGGATTTAAAAGGTTATAAGAATATTCCGCCTCTACTAAGATTTCCCCCTTAAGGGAACGGTGAAGAGGGGAGGTCGAAATTTTATTTTCAATTACTGATTCCGAAGAAATTGAAAATGCACTGCTCGAAATGCGGTACGAAATGTGAGAGATTTTTGCGCTGTGCCGGTGAAATTGTACCGAATCAATTTCTGATAATTTGATAGAATTCACGGCGGCGGCGCTTGTTATCCGATTTCAGAAATATCTTAGACTGAGATGAGATGTATTGTTTAAATGATGAATTTGTAGAGTTGATGAAATCAGTCAGTTGAGAAAGTTATTTTGGCCTATCAGTAATAAATACAATTAATATTGGACGACCGGTTGGCCTAGTGGGTAGTGACCCTGCCTATGAAGCCGGTCCTGGGTACGAATCCCGGTAAGGGAATTAATTTGTGTGATTGGTGTGTGTGCACAGTTCCTGGGTCATGGTATTTTTTATGTATTTAAGTATTTGTATATATTATTATGTATATATGTCGTTGTCCGAGTACCCACAAGTCCAACAAAAGCCTTCCTCCTGTCCTGAGCGTACTGTGGGACTTACTAAGAATGTCCTATACTGTATATTTATTTCATATTACAGTCTTAAACACTAATCACTGCAGGTTGTTTCAAATTCTTATATCGTTATGTTGTTTTTAACTTTTTATATATTTGCTTTTATTAGTTTGCTCCAAGACTTTCAAGCCCTTGGGCTTACAGTCACGACTAAAACGATACTCGAAGCTTACTCATAATTTGAATAAAGCATGAAGTAACTGCTTAATGTAAATGTCAAGTTAGGAATAAGTAAGTATCTCAGAAATAAGCTAGTCAATCTTGAAATTGATCGATACATTCAATTGAATGTAATTGTTTGGCAAGTGTATAGCTTCGGCAAAGTTTAATGCAATTCATAGGTGCCAGAACTCCCCAGTGGACACTTGGATAGTTCCATCGGTCCAGGCAATACTAACTAGCAAAGTTGAACTGTCAACAAACTAATACCCAATATGAAAACTGGAAAACTGAAATCACTTCGGATCGCAAAACATCAAAATGTAAACACAAAATTGCAGTTTGCTGCAGAATTTTTACACGTTACGCGCGACATGTTGTTTTGTTCCTTTCTAATTTCCTGGCTGTACGCCCCTTCTTAAAATTGAGTAGGAGCTGTATTTATTGTAACAAGCAAAGCTTTAATATCTGCCTAAGCATTTCACTTTGCATATTATTTAAAATATCTTTGCAAGAAATATTTTTAATAACTCTTCAGAAGCTAAGGCCACGTTGTATAAAATATAAATAAGTACGTTAAGGTCGTTAAGTCCTGGGAATTTCGATCCAGTTCAATTTTAAACCATTCCCAATAGGTATCGATTTTGCAAGCCCTATGTATAGACAAGCCACAGAATGGAAGGCCAATTGAGCCGTGAAAATTTATTATACGTTCAACTTTTGGAGCGACGTGAGCTATTCTCTCAAATTTCTTCACTACATTTGTCTAGACTGCAAGTAATAAGATATAAATGACGTCTCAATGTATAAAGTGAATATGGCGGATATTGAATCTCAGTTGCATCAGAGATTGATAGGACCATTGGCTCGCAATCTTATCTTGAGGAATATCTGGGCCCGTTGAAGTTTTATGTCGTCGTATAAAATTGTGAACCCTTATTACCTATTATGTTATGAAATTCCAGTCTTTGAAACAAACGTAGAACCTATTTATAGGTACCATATATATATACCGTATAAGAGTCAAGTTAAATAATCCATAATTGCATGGAAGTTTATTATTATTAACGTTTAATCATTAAGCATTATGTGAAACTTATTATTACATATATTTAGTAAATTTTAAACTTATTTTTATTATGGCTTATACTTATGGAGTCGAATAGTATACCAAGGTACGGGAATGTCAGAACAAGTTGTATAACCTTTCAAAGTTTGCCCG
The DNA here is from genome assembly GCF_910591565.1 of Cydia splendana. Lineage (NCBI taxonomy): Eukaryota > Metazoa > Arthropoda > Insecta > Lepidoptera > Tortricidae > Cydia > Cydia splendana. The sequence continues at coordinate 29,192,068 of NC_085960.1, read as the reverse complement.
AATTTTACTTGGAACTCGGGAATCGTTTCTTGTCGGACATTGGAGGAATAGCAGCATTGAAACAAATTGATTCCATGCGAAATTTTCTTACACGAGCAATATTTACATTTTATATTGTAGCGAAAATTGGGAATCTTGTCGAGCGGCAGCCGAGCCGCGAGGCATAATCTTGAAATTTTTGCTTTACGATAAAATTCAAGTTTGTATCTGGCAAGATAAGAGAATTGAGAAAGTATGGCGCACTGCATGGCTATACGAAATGTCATTGGGAGATTTAGAAATGAAATAAGTTTCTACTTCTCTCTAAAAAAACCCTATTGCCTACATCTAGGTATGAACAGTCGAAAGTGATTTATGACCCATTTTGTAGGTACCTTTAATAGTAATAATAGTATGAGGTCTCTAGCGACTTTCATATTGATTGTCACTGTGACAAGATACGAAATGGGTCGTAAAATACTTTCGACCATACTACTCATCATTTTTCAATAGTAAGTAAGACGATTATCACATTGATACGGTTCCCGGGTCCGATTAAATGGCAACAGTCTATACGGCAGAATTAACCGCTTCGGTCCACTTTATCCCCGTTCATACCTAAATTACCTAATCATACTTATCTAATGAAAGTTACCTGGCTATAAATACCATTTTATAATAATATCACTAAATCCAAGACTTATGTAGAGGATTATTCTTAGTTATTTTATGAACCGAAAACTCGATTTCCGTAACACGAATTATCGTACAGAGGTCATAATATGATATGAGATTTAGACTCGGCCGTCTACAAACATTAGGAATTTTCACATTTACCTAGTAATAATGTAAATATACTTACCGATGCTTTAATAAGAACTTCTGTTGACTTTTGCTTTTATTGTTATTTGAGATTAGTTTTTCAATTATTATTTCTAACAATTTGCATGCGAAATTATACACGACTTACAATAATAATACGTGTATTCTTTATTTCATGATAAGTGCATCTACTTACATACATGTTTGTACGTGTATGCGATTCTCAAGAGGCTTCTTAAGCGTAAAATTAGCAGTAGGTTCGCAGTCGCCAATACATATATACGACAGTCATGCGCGTTGAGAAATCTTGAAAATGCTCCAGCAATCGTGCACACTGTATCCGACTGTACCTACACTGGTTCACAGAAAAATGGACTCGCCCAGATTCGCGACTGCAATGAGGGCACAGACCACTCTGCCTGTTGTGAGAGCCGAGCGCAGCACAATGGCACTTGGGAGGCCGGATTACCCTCTCATTGTGTCATTTACCCAGCAATAACGCGGACTTATTGCATGCCCAGTTGACAACGCGCGTCTATGCACTGTTCCATAAATTAGTGTATTTTGTGCTATAAATCTGGCACTTCGCTTACAACTAGCGGCGCGATTCGGGAAATGAATTAGAGATTCACTAGATATGAAATAGTTAAAATATGTGACGTTCCACGGCAAAAGGTACCATTGCCCCGGCTGAATATTGGAGCGGCGTCAATAATAGCGTAAGCGCCAGCCGCTATAAGGTACCTTTTGTCGTGGAACGTCACATATTTTTTACTATTTCATATCTAGTGAATCTCTAAATCATTTCCTGAATCGCGCCGTAGGCTCCCGTTGCAGTGGGCGTATAGTCCTATTTGGGAAAATGAATTTATAAGTATATTTTCACATGCGCAACGAAGGTTTTATAATTTTTGTAAACATTTTACATTCTTATTATTTTTAATGCCGATAACGAAACCGCAAGGGGTTTGTCACATATCCAAAAATTCAATAACATCCCTTGGCGACCAAACATTTCGCTTCAATAAATAAAGCATTCGTAATGCGTCCTGTAAACCAGTCAACGAAGCTTTTGGCTCCATATTAAGTTCTACATTTGTACACCTCGAGAACAAGTAATGTCTTTTAGTTTTAGGGTCTAATTTGTTTGTGTAAATTGTCGTATGAGTATTGAGTAGGTCACTACACAATTATATGTATTAACTATTTAGGTTTACGTATTTTTTTTTATTCTAATGTAATACTTTCCCAAATTTAAATTATAAAAGTCCAAGTATGGAATTGAATAAGTAAGAGGAAAAATATTATAACATATTTAATTGTATTTCGTAATAACCTTTTAAAAAATAAAAGCTAAAAATAATAATGGCTAAAAGTATCGGAATACTTGGTGTCGATATTACGAACGAAGTCCAGTTTCGTAGTCATTTGTACAAAAAATAAGCGGTATACCTATTTGTACTTCAGTTTTGAATGTTTATTTTTACCTAAGTATTTAATTCCTTTTTCTTTATGCAATATATGTACAATATTTGTTTTAGGCTACATATACCTATTTATGTTAAAGATTGTCTCCTAATATTTATCGTATTATTATCTAACTCGTTGATAAAATGCCTAGTTGACTGGTCTATAGGCTCGACCTCGTACTGCAGTCAGGTGGTACGACGATATTGCACAATTTTTATCTCGTTTCAATTTCCGATAGCCAATACGTTCGCGAGATTAGATGCTATCCTCCTACATTTGATTCTAAAGTAATAGCAATTGTATTATGTCAAGAGCCGAGGGTATATCTGAGCTATATCGATTCCTTTGAGCCACTTCTGCGTAGTCAGGAATGAGAATCTGAAATAGAATATAGAAGAATTTTTAGCATGATATGCACACTTTTATAAAAATATGACAATATAGGGTCATTGCGCTAGTTTTAGTTCACTTGACGAAATTTGAATTTAGGTACCTAACCTAATAAAATTAAATCTCATAAAATAAGATTATATCATAAGAAAAAATAACCACCTATGAAAGGTCCCCCAAGTCTCCCCCGCGGAAGGGTCCTCATGAGGCTGGCTACATCTTACCCCGCTAGATGGCTATGCCTATTCTTTGGCCCTAGGCCAAAGAATAGGCATAGCCATCTAGCGGGGTGAGCCAGCCCTAGGGTCACCCGAGGTCTCACGTAGTTACTTTCTATGGTTAATTATTTGTTAATTCAAATATCCAATTTTATTTTGTTTTATTTGAGTGTAATTTTTTTTTAACAAGACCACTTAAATCTAATTGAATTGAATCTAATTTATCATGTTAAGATAAAGATAGTTTAATATTCAAGTAGGCATATTACAATGCGCTTATGAACGTCATATAAAGCTACACACACGTGTTTAAGTTTAAACACTTAAAATACTTACTGGGTACACGTGGTACCTACACGTGTAATAGATAACAAAATATTTAACACAAACGTACGTTACGATTAACACAAAGAATCCTAAGTGTTTTCGACATTCTTAGTTTTATATTAGCTTTAAGAATGTTTAGATAACAATAAGAATGACGTACTATTAATTAGGTATATAACCAAAGAAATTGCAGAATGCCACCTTACCGATATTTGCATTGAAGCATATACATAAGTAACAAGCGGTTCAAAATTTCCAATTACAATGCAGTACCTACATGTAATCATTTTACTTTGCTTCACCTTAGCTGTAACTGCCATGTTTACGAACAATGGCTTGAAACAAATAAAGCTAAGACTGACCGAAGACAAAACTAAGCTCAATTTAAGAAATGTTAAACAAAAAAGGATCGAGCAGCCGCTAGATCAATATGATCCACATGAAAATAGAACATTCCAAATGAGATACTTCGAGAATTTCGAGTATTGGAAACCCAATGGACCTGTGTACGTATATATTGGCGGAGAAGGAGAGGAGAATGGAGAACTCATCGCGGGCGATAACAGATCGTTAGTAGTTCAACTAGCCAAGGACACGAATGGTGCTATGTTAGCTACGGAACACAGGTATTACGGAAAAAGTTTGCCCAACATTGCTAAAGACGATAAAATTAAATATTTTAAATATCTAAGCTCTAAACAAGCACTAGCAGACATCGCAAGGTTGATAATGAAGTTGAAATTGGATCCTAAGTTCGCGAGCTCACCAGTAGTGGTGGTCGGCGGGTCATACGCGGGCAACCTAGCGGCCTGGATGCGTCTGCTGTACGCCGATGTGGTAGATGCAGCGGTAGCTAGCAGCGCCCCTGTCCTTGCCAAGAAGGACTTTCATGAGTATTTAGATACTGTTCGACATACTTTTGCTAAATACGGAACTAAAAACTGTCTACAGAATATCGAGAAGACATTAAAAGAAGTCGAAGATTTATTGAAAAGCAGTGCTGGCATTGACACGTTAAAAAAAGAGTTAAATATTTGCCCAAAAAATGACTTGACTAAGTTAGAAAATCAGCAATGCCTATTTGATAAATATTATAACGAACTCAAATTCGCCGCGCAGTATGGCCAGGTCCACAATGTCAAACATGTTTGCGGTAAATATGAACCCACTAAAAAGTTGATACTTAATCTTGATCACCTTTTAAATAACGATATGTTAGAAGACGACGATTGTGCAAATGTTGATGATTGTTGGAACATTGACGACCAGAACGACATGGCGTGGACATATCAATATTGCACCGAGTTTGGTTACTTACAAACAACATCATCCGAAAAGCAGCCCTTCGTTCACTGGGCGCCTTTGGAGCTTTGGTTCAAAACCTGCAAAGGTTTAGTGGAAGGAGACATCGAAAAGAGAATTGACGCAGGCGTGGCGAAGACCAATAAAATGTATGGAGGCCTGAGTCCTAAGGTGAGCAAGGTGGTGTTCACACACGGGGACATGGACCCGTGGCACTCACTCGGGGTGCTGCAGGACCTGGCTCCCGACGCGCCGGTGGTCTTAGTCAACGGTACCGCACATTGTGACATACTAGTTGTTAGAGCCGGGGAACCAGCAGATATGAAAGAAAAAAGAAAATACGTAAAGGGACTGATTAAGAAATGGATTTCAAATCAGTAATTTCATATTATTTTTAATGAATAAATTGGTATAGATATATATTTAATGTAGCATTAATATAATAGTTTTTGATTCCCGGTTGGATTTTGTTGGTTGTATCCCCGGATTGCACTATTACTAAACATATTGTGTAACATACGATAAATGCAAATATATATAATATTTACTTATCATTGGCGAATGCATTATTTCTCATTTTCTAATATCCGACTTTCATATTTACTTGGTTGGAGCCAGCGGTTACCCTGGGGTCATTTCTTAAATGTTCAATTAAATACATCAAAGTATAGAAATATGTTGGCCTAATGATTGATTAATTAATAAGTAAATAAATTAATATTGAATTGTATTTCTTTAATTATTTATCTATTTGTTGATAACCACCCTTGCTTTCCTACAATGTTTAATTATTTCCACTTAAGTGGTCAGTCACATCGTTTTGGTCAGTACTCGTATCAGAAACTCCATAGTGTCCACAATAAACATGGATGTAATCCAGCTTTTCCCGGCCGGCGCACGCGCCGTAGTAAAGCTGAAGCCACTGGCCGAGGTAACGGACGGATAAAATCTAATGTGGCCCTTAATGTCGCCCTTAACGCGACCCACACAGTGGTAGCAGGGACAGTAATGTATTTTTCTCAAACATGCAATGAAATATTGATGTTATGTTCCTTATAATAGGCTGCGAAGTATGACGTTTCAGGTGCGGCTAGGACAAAAGGTCGTTAAAGGAATTTCATACACATCTTGCAGGCCTAGGCCGGCAAAGTCCTCTTTTTTAATTTTCATTTCACAGATATTTGTGACACAGCATAGTGGCATTCATCCATTAAAAAAAACTAGAGGCAGTATTTGCTTTATGGTTCGTAATGACACTCTGCCACTACGCCTATAAAAAAAAAACAAAATAATGTTTGCTATAATTTGCAGTTTTATTTGTATAAAATCAACATGAACTTAATAAATAATACATTCTATAATTTTAAATTATAAATTTAACTACACAAATAAAAACATTTAAAATATTTCATCTAAACGTTAGCGGTAAAAAGGTCTACTCAAACACGCGTAGTTATATTTTTTAAATTGTTATGGAGGTAAAGTTGAAAAATATTCATTCTGTTTTATTGGATTTATGGTGCGTTGTTGATTTTTTGACTTTAATATGAGTTCCGACGAAATAATGAAATTAATATTAATTGTAATCGTAGGTGTTGGAATTGGCAGCGTAAGCAGAATTGATTTTAATAACTTGCTGCCTCTGCCGCCAAGTCAAAGACGAAGTATGTATATGGTTGCTTATGGCAATTTTATTATTTGAGAAACTCAGAAAAATGGCTTACAGTTTATTAGAAACAGTTTTGTGGCATATTTTAAATGAATGTAACTACAAATTCGTCTACACTGTGGAAATTATACTTATTTACTCCACGCATAAAGCAACGATGTATGTGAAACATGATATCAACATGAAAGACTATGTAAACTTATGTGACGAAAACGACAGTCAGACGGATACAAGGCGAAAAAATACATGAAAATATACGGGTAGTAAAAATACACGACTCGTGTAAAACATACGCGTGATAATGATATAGGTACGTGTTGGTTATATTTTGGGTGTAGTTTACTTTTAGTTTTTTGTATAAATAAAACTTGGTCGTGGATTTTTTATTTTATTTATTTCATTGCATGTTTGAGAAAAGCACTATACATACCTCGGCGGGAAATGGGGTTGCCCGCGCTCAGACCTATCCGGCCTCGCTTCGCTCGGCCGTCTATATGTCTTCGGCCGGCAACCCCTTTCGTCCCGGCCTCTGTAGTAATGTACTATAATGTAATCGGGATGTACCTATTCGCTAAATCGTCTGTTTTTTGTTAAGGTACCTAATTTCGTTTCTTGCGCTGGCACTCTAGTGAGACCAGCACTAGCTCCATTTTTCGAGACGAATTTTACACAGAACTTCGTCTAGTGTGTCATCATAAGAGATAATATAAATCGTGTTGTATGGTGCCTATACACGTCTATGGGTAAATAAATTTGTCCGTAAAATAATTTGAACACCAATTTTTTAACTCTGCATACCTACCGATGCACGATGGATTCTGATGGAGCATATGTATTATCAGTCACCACACTAATAATAGATAATATTTATTAATTTGACTAGCTGTGCCCGCGGCTCAGCCCGCGTGGAATTCGGTCTGTGTCAGTAAGCGGCTAATTTCTAATCCTAATTTCTCTCCGTCTCCCATGGAGGCGGAACTTGAAGTAAAGTTGACAGATGGATATGCTAGAGGACTGTAGTCCAGTTAAAATATTTTACAATTAGGTACCACTAAATAAAACTTCACTCAAAAATCAATAGTTTTTTTCGCTCTTATTCAAATTTTACACGTGATTTAAACGACAGAGTAGTAGGTGTATATCGGACGATACAGTAAGGTATACGCGCGCGAGCGAAAGCAAAGCGGCCTGCCTGGCTAGAGCGCCTCTCACCGTGGTCTTCTTCAGACTCCTAAGGAACGTGCCCCTTGTAACTTCAATGCGTTGCGAGATTTTCGCGAATGATTCGATTTTTTTCGGGAAGGCATGGTAATGCGTATAAATTGCGAGTCCCAAATCGTTTGACTCCGCAAACGACCAGTGCCGGATTAAGATATTTTGATGCCCAAAGCATTTCTAGACCATGGTGCCCCCCTTGGGTCATCAAGATTACATTGAATTTTTTTGGTAAATTGAGTGAAGTTCATTGCCGCATTACAGCTGAGAATGGAAATTAGTTACATTATTTTATCACGAAAATTGACAGTGCCGCAGCAGTAACGTTGCATCAGAATACCTAATGCTGCTGCAGTTGCCACCCGAATGTCACCTTTATCATACCTTGGAATGCTATTGAAAACGCGAAAATTTTTCGATATAAAAACGCGATATGATAGACAGTTGTACATTTTTACTTTTAGTATGGAAATCAGTCACATAATTTTATCACGAAAATTGACAGTGCTGCAGCAGTAACGTTGTAACAGAGTAATGCTGCTGGGCTATAACCGCGAAAATTGAAGTTCGTAGATTGCGGGCATTTTTCTCTGTCACTCTTATTACACCTTCCTTGGAGTAAAAGAGAAAGAGCCCCGCAATTTGCGAATATCGGTTTTCGCGGTAGCCCCTCTGCAGTCGCCACCCGAATGTCACCTTTATCATATCTAAGAAAGTGATTGAAAACGCGAGCGAAGCGAGCGCGAAAATTTTTCAATATAAAAACGCAATTTGATAGACAGTTGTACATTTTTACTTTTAGTATGGAAATCAGTCACATCATTTTATCAGGAAAATTGACAGTGCTGCAGCAGAAACGTTGCAACAGAGTAATGCTGCTGCAGTCGCCACCCGAATGTTACCTTTATCATACCTTAGAAAGTTATTGAAAACGCGAGCGAAGCGAGTGCGAAATTTTTTCGATATAGTAAACGCAATTTGATAGACTGTTGTACATTTTTACTTTTAGTCCCAACCAAGCGCGAATCCAGGATTTCATACAGAGAAGGGATGGGACAGTTTTCTATCAGCCTAGCTTCGCATAAGGCTCGATATTTAAGGGTCTCAGCGAGGTTGTTTTCACACAGAAAAGACGCAAGAAAGCAGAGTTTGGAATTGACCAAGTGAATTGAATTGGCGAAGTGTGAGCAAGGCAGAAGGCCCAGCTGCGAAGCAGGAAAGCTTGGATTCGGATCCACTTCCAAGTGTAATTAAGGCAGAAGATCAACTTCGCCATAAGGCAGAAGACCTCGCATAAGACGTTACTGCAAAAGAGTGGCTTGAAATCGAATCTATGCATGTAATCACGACTCTTCTACTGCTCGCTCTTTGGCTTCACTCGAAAGCGCTACTTGATAGGATGCTTTTAGTTTTCGGCTTTCACGGGGCCTCTTATAACACTTTGACAGTTAGGTCTCAGGATCGCGGCTAAGGAGCAACTCGGCTTGGCCGACAAATCTGGCGTGCATGAGAGCAAAATTCACTATAAAATTAATTTTTATTTTTACATGCGCAACGAAGGCTTTATAATATTTAGTAAAAAAATTACCTTCTTATTATTGAAGTGAAAACCTCTTTAGCGGTGCTGTGCACTTTTTGTGATGGGGACAAAATGTTAAACTCGCGACAGGTCACGTGACCGACAGATTCGTAAGACGTAAGACGGACACGTGACCTGATCGAAAAACTGCTACAATGTCATTGAGTTTTCACTTCTGCCGGCACTCCCGGAGTGCAACCCGTTGTTTTTTTAATAAGTCGTTAACCAAACCACTTGCAATCACATATCCAAAAATTCAATAACATCCCTTGGCGACCAAACATTTCGCTTCAATAAATAAAGCATTCGTAATGCGTCCTATAAACCAGTGAACGAAGCTTTTGGCTCCATATTATTTAAGTCCTACCAACGCCCACACCTTGGCCATGACCACCGATGGACAGTTAGGAGTGTTGCTGTTTGTACATTTGTTAATACACCTTGAGAACTAATAATTATGTCATAATGTTGTTAAAGGGTGTAATTTGTTTTATTATATGTACTTCGGTATATGGTGTGGCCTGTAACACGAGCAAATAATTAAAACATAGATTATACTCCTCAAACGGTGACACTTTTGTTCAACAACTTTTAAAAATTATGAAGTATTTAGACTCCCTATTTTTCTTAAAAAATAAATGTTATGTTCAATGGACGCCATCGCCACTCCATATAATCCCACCAAAAACATTTCATGTAAAGTGTTGCCAAGACTAGGCGCATAAAGCTTTTACACTAAAAAGTTATCAGATCCCGTAGTAGGTACCAAGACTTTTACTCTGTAAGTCCTAACTTTATAAGCTCTAAATGTATAAAGCCAACATCTTGGTCAAACAGTACGGCTTGGCCGTTTCGTTGCTGCCATATTTATGAACACTTTCAGAATTTGTAAGACCTGTGTTACTACTTTGTGCAAAAAGTCCACCCAGGGAGTGTTTATGTGACTGCAACGAAACGGCCAAGCCGTACTGTTTGACCAAGATATTGGCTTTATACATTTAGAGCTTATAAAGTTAGGACTTACAGAGTAAGTCTTGGTACCTACTACGGGATCTGATAACTTTTTAGTGTAAAAGCTTTATGCGCCTAGTCTTGGCAACACTTTACATGAAATGTTTTTGGTGGGATTTCATTCATTTTTGTAAGAGGTGATATACCAGTTAGAAACGACATATTCGTTTATAGAACCTACGGACAGGGTCATATAAACGGGAATAAATTTAAAAGATTTTAACATTCAGGGTTTTATAAAAGTTACGTATTGCTAGCTCCTTTTATGTAGGGCCTATATAAATTATACAGTTGACTACTACTACACATCGCGAAACATGTCGGCCGAGTGACTTAAAACAAGTGAGTCTAAACCGTAAAATTATTCAATGTTAGTAAATGTCTCACAACAGTTTAAATTCGACTTTATTACCAACTAAATTAAACTTCAATACAAACCCCACATTTTAATAAAATAATACATCTCCACATAATACGAGTAGGTACTTGACGTTGGTTTGATACCTGTCTAAAGTGCTCGAGAAACCTTTCCTCAACTTGCACTGGCACGGTCCCGTGCATGGCCCTTTCAGGCTGACCAGGGGCGATTGGCCTATTCTCACTGAAAAGCCGGTGGCTGTCGTCAATTTGGGAAGTGTTTCCGATAAAGCCTTAAGCCTTGAGCTGCAGTTCCACGTGTATTAACAACTCTCGAATATCGTAACCCATTTTAAAGAAAATCTAATACCAGTTTTGCAAATTTTTTGGTTTGTTTTGACAACCCGACGTGTTGATGACTTTTGAAATTGTCATGTCACAGTTTACAAAAAACTCTTTAATTACTGTATTAGAACCTCCATACATGAACGCAATGATAAGGACGACAATAATTTTGTGATAGTTGTCTCAGTTTTTTAGCCCGTCCCCGTACCACGGCATGCCTCGTACCTTGCTCGTACCGCGTGCTTTAGCGATATGAGAAACGACAATAGGGAATATTACGCAAAACTCTGCGTCACTAACTCAATCACATGGCCTACCATGAAACACGGCAGTTGAAAATTCGGTTTCTGCCTCTCTATCAGTCTTGCTTATTCGATTGATAGAGAGGCATATATAACGAAATTTCACGGTAGGCTACCTGTAAACAAACCGCCTTGATGCATCAATGTCATAGTGAAAACTTGTAAAAAACTGTTTAAGGCCTAGTATGTATAAATTACTTTTTATGGTTTAGTAGGTGCACTAGTGCTGCACTCTGGCGGCAGAACATTGCAGCAATACTCCCTATTGTATGTATTAGGTCATTACCTATGAAATTGGCGTTTTGTTCGGAGAATTTCAACGAAACACGAATTTCCATACAATTAATTTTGCGGATATTTTTTTGATGGCTAATTCAAACCAAACAAAATTTTTCCAGTAATTTTTGACACCTTTAAGGTATGTTTTCAATATCTCCATTTCTTGAAAATTGGTACCATTAGAAAAATATAAGTAATTTTAATACTCGAACCGACAGCACATGAAAAGACCTATTTTCAAGGCTTAATTCTGAACACTTAACAATAAAAAATAACAATTAATTGTATGTAAAATCGTTGTTTATTGAGTGCACTGTAGTTTTATTGTAATTGTGTATGTACTTTTGTAAAAAAAAAAAAACTAGGATCAGACTTATATCTATGAACAAAAACGCCAATTTCATAGGTAAGGACCTAATATTACAAATTGTATGTTTCTAGAAATGTTAAAAAATGATTCACGATGATTTTTGCGTTCTCGTGTTTTTTGATTCAGTTTATGGAAAATTTACAAAATGACGGAGTCATTGTATTTAGATCAGCGCCTAAAGAAGTAGCGGTTTCGATATCATTAGACATTTTCAGGGTTCCGTACCCAAAGAGTAAAAACGGGACCCCTCTAACTAAGACTCCGCTGTCCGTCTGTCCGTCTGTCTGTCCGTCCGTCCGTCCGTCCGTCCGTCCGTCCATCCGTCCGTCCGTCTGTCTGTCACCAGGCTGTATTTCATGAACCGTAATAACAGTTGAAATTTTCTATTTTTTCACAGATGATGTATTTCTGTTGCCGCTATACCAACAAATAGGTACTAAAAACAGAATATAATAAATATTTAAGTGGGGCTCCCATACAACAAACGTATTTTTTTACCTTTTTTTGCGTAATGATACGGAACCCTTAGAGCGCGGCGAGTCCGACTTGCACTTGGCCGGTTATTTTTAAAATTAAAATTTGTACTATTCTGTATCGACCAAGCGAGTGCGAAGTGCGAGCTAAGCGTAACCGTTTCAGTTCCGCAAAAATATTTTCTTGTCTCCGGCTGTTCTCCTGTACAAGGTATTATTTTCGAGCGATCATCATCTTGGTGACACTTTTTGATATTTAACAAATTTAACACATATCAGTGAAAGAACAAGGATCAAAGTTAAATGGCGTTCTAAAAGTTTTAAACATCTGTCGAAAGATGGCAGCAAATTCACTATGACAATCCGCCTCTATTTCAAATTCGCTTTGTAGAGGAAGTAAGGTTTTGAAAAGTTTACGACAAGAAACAGTGCCAATATAGAGGGCGCTACTTGGCTGGTTTACGTGAAGCTGGTTCAAATCTGAACTTCGAAAACTTTTTGGTTTTTTTTATTGTGTTTTCTTTATTAGCACTCCGATCACTACTCCCCCACAAAATTTCACGATTCTAGTACTTCAGGAACCAATGTTTTCAGGTTTACGGCAAATTTTAGGTACCCCCATTTCAAGGGATTGCAGGGCGAAAGTTACAGATTTCTCATCACCATATGTGTTAGCATACAGACCTATCATTACATGCCAAATTTCAGCCTTCTAGGTCTTCAGGAAGTAGTCTGTATTTTCTATGACACGAATTTCATAGGGTTAGGACGGTGAAAATTAAAGAATCTATAAAATTTTAAGTATAATAGGTAACCTAATAAAACTTGGTGTTTTTGATAAGTTTACTAACGCCATGGTATACTAAAAATTTCAGCCCTCTAGCATCATCCAAGCCGAAACTACGAGGGTTCGAAAATACGACGAAACGTGCCGAGAAAAGATATGCACTGCCTTTTGCCCTTTGTCTCGTCTTGGCGGGGGCACGGCCGTGCCCCCAGATTATGATTGACATTGCTTGTCACGCCTTAAACATAACAAAATTCGCAATACATCGCGTCTTAGAATAAACTTAAAAGTGTATTAAAAATTAAACCACAAGTTATTTTTAAAAGTCGCTGAACAAATGTTGGTCAGTATGAGAATTACAGTTTAATTTTTTGCTCATATAACAGGCCACACCCGGTATTACACAACTATATTACCTACTATTTAGGTTTATGCCATTTTTTTATTCTAATATAATACTTTCCCAAATTTAAATGATAAAACTCTAAGTATGGAATTGAGTGATTAAGAAGAAAAATAATATCAAATTGTATTTTTTAATTTTACCTTTTAAAAATTAATCCATTTTCCAACAACCCAGTTATACATTTACGCCATATCTACGAGTGATTCTCAAAATAGTGGCATCGTAACCTGCCATCGAGTTTTTGAATTGAATGTATGTTTATTTGCTCTTTTTCATATGAAACAAAAATGTATCTAGATAAACTAAAACAATGTTTATCGAGGCCAAGTCATTATTTTTATTTTTATTTAATACTTATATTTATAAAAAATAAAGAGTAGCACTTTTCACTGTAACCTGTCTTGTCCAAAAGCATCGCTCTTCCAGTTTTAGTTCTTTAGATTTAATAAGCACTAATTTATGTAAATAAAATATCATGCTATATAATAACATAAACAATACCTTTTAAAATGTACTTTGCATAGGCCTTATATATATATATTTTTACAAGAATATTCACGCACGAAGTTTGTCCAAGGATATTTTCACTGTTAACCTGTACCAACCTGTACACGCGCGGTATTGCATCTGACTCATACACAGAAAAAAATATTTAGATCATAACTATGGCAAAATATTAGGTAAGTATCAAGCTAACCACCGTAGGGTACCATTATGACCCAAGTGTCGTAGTTTCGTAGAGACAAGTGGTTAAAGACAGAAATCTGGGGTTTTGTAACGGAATGTTAACTTTAACTTGTCTCGATTATTTTACGAATTTGGTATGGGGCCTAATGTAATAATATAATTTTAATATTTTATGAAGGTTTATTCATCTATGCTAAAAGTGAGACATTAGTATTATAATCCGTTTAAGGGAAAAAATAAAAATGAATGTATTTTTCACTGTAACCTGCTTAACTTTAACCTGTGTTCAATGTATAGGTTATTGTATGTCTTGAAAATAACTTCTTCATTTTCCGTTCCCTTTTGAATTTTTTGGGTACTTGAAGTGGTAAAACATATTTTTCATTCTTAAAAGTAAAAAAAATCCAAAAAAAAATCATTAACTTTAACCTGTCGATGCCACTTTCTTGAGAATCACTCCTAAATGCCTTCAATTCCATGAGATTCACGAGAATGTAGCGTAATAAAAAATATACAAATATTCTAGAACATTATTTTTTCATAAACATTTAAAAGCGAGTTATAGAAATATAAATAGAAAATATTTATTTCGCGTAAAATTCAGTTTTTAAATCTCTGTAAGTGCTGCTGTAGCATTGAGCTACATACTACATATGGGTGGTGATTCTGGAATAAACTTTTATTGTACAAAAATACCACATACCTATTTGTTCTTCAGTTTTGAATGTTTGTTTTTACCTAAGTATTTTTTTCTTTATACACTAAACAAACATAATATGTACTTGATCGTTTATTTTAGGCTTCGTATACCTATTGTCTCGTAATATTTATCGTTTTATTATTTAACTCGTTGATAAAATGCCTAGTTGACTGGTCTATAGGCTCGACCTCGTCCTGCAGTCAGGTGGTACGACGATATTGCACAATTTTTACCTCATTTCAATATCCGATAGCCGATACGTTCGCGAGATTAGATGCGATCCTCCTACATTTGATTCTAAAGTAGTAGCAATTGTATTATATCAAGAGCCGAGGCTATATCTGAGCTATATCGATTCCTTTGAGCCACTTCTGCGTTGGAATGAGAATCTGAAATAGAATATGGAAGAACTTTTAGCATGATATGCACACTTTTATAAAAATATGACAATATAGGGTCATTGCGCTAGTTTTAGTTCACTTGACGAAATTTGAATATAGGTACCTAACCTAACCTAACTAAATTAAATCTTATAAAATAAGATTAGAACATAAGAAAAAATACCCACCTATGAAAGGTCCCCCAAGTCTCCCTTGCGGAAGGGTGCTCATGAGGCTGGCTACATCTTACCCCGCTAGATGGCTATGCCTATTCTTTGGCCTTGGAATGAGCCAGCCCGAGGTCTCACGTAGTGTAGTTCTAGTCTGTTCTATACTTAATTAATTGTTAATTCAGATATCTAATTTTCTTTTGTTTTATTTGAATGTAAATATTTATTTTAACAAGACCACTTAAAATCTAATTGAATTGAATCTAATTTGTAATGTTAAGATTAAGATAGTTTACTATTCAAGTAGGCATATTACAATGCGCGTATGAACGTCAAATAAAGCTACACACACGTGTTTAAGTAAACACTTAAAATACTTACTGGGTACGCGTGGTACCTACACGTGTAATAGATAACAAAATATTTAAGTATCGTTACGATTAACACAAAGAATCCTAAGTGTTTTCGACATTCTTAGTTTTATATTAGCTTTAAGAATGTTTAGATAACAATAAGAATGACGTACTATTAATTAGGTATATAACCAAAGATATTGCATAATGCCACCTTACCGAAATTTGCATTGAAGCGTATACATAAGTAACAAGCGCTTCAAAATTTCCAATTAAAATGCAGTACCTACATGTAATCATTTTACTTTTCTTCAGCTTAGCTGTAACTGCCATGTTTACGAACAATGGCTTGAAACAAATAAAGCTAAGACTGACCGAAGGCAAAACTAAGCTCAATTGGAGAAATGTTAAACAAAAAAGGATCGAGCAGCCACTAGATCAATATGATCCACAGGAAAATAGAACATTCCAAATGAGATACTTCGAGAATTTCGAGTATTGGAAACCCAATGGTCCTGTGTACGTATATATTGGCGGAGAAGGGGAGGAGAATGGAGAACTTATAGCAGGCGATAACAGATCGTTAATAGTTCAACTAGCCAAGGACACAAATGGTGCTATGTTTGCTACGGAACACAGGTATTACGGAAAAAGTTTGCCCAACATTGCTAAAGACGATAAAATTAAATATTTTAAATATCTAAGCTCTAAACAAGCACTAGCAGACAACGCAATGTTGATAATGAAGTTGAAATCGGATCCTAAGTTCGCGAGCTCACCAGTAGTGGTGGTCGGCGGGTCATACTCGGGCAACCTAGCGGCCTGGATGCGTCTGCAGTACGCAGATGTGGTGGAAGCAGCGGTAGCCAGCAGCGCCCCTGTCCTTGCCAAGAAGGACTTTCATGAGTATTTAGATACTGTTCGATATACTTTTGCTAAATACGGAACTAAAAACTGTCTACGAAATATCGAGGAGACATTTAAAAGATATGAAGATTTATTGAAAAGCAGTGCTGGAATTGAAACGTTAAAAAAAGAGTTAAACATTTGCCCATTAACTGACTTGACTAAGTTAGAAAATCAGCAATGCCTATTTGGTAAATTATATTACAAACTCAAATTCACCGCACAGTATGGTCAGGTCGCCGATGTTAAATATGTTTGCCGTAAATATGAACCCACTAAAAAGTTGACACTTGATCTTGTTCACTTTTTAAATAACGATATGTTAGAAGACGACGATTGTGCAAATGTTGATGGTGGTTGGAACATTGACAAACAGAACGCCATGGCGTGGAAATATCAAGTTTGCACCGAGTTTGGTTACTTACAAACAACATCATCTGAACAGCAGCCCTTCGTTCACTGGGCGCCTCTGGAGCTTTGGTTCAAAACCTGCAAAGGTTTAGTGGAAGGAGACATCGAAAAGAGAATTGACGCAGGCGTGGCGAAGACCAATAAAATGTATGGAGGCCTGAGTCCTAAGGTGAGCAAGGTGGTGTTCACACACGGGGACATGGACCCGTGGCACTCACTCGGGGTGCTGCAGGACCTGGGTCCCGACGCGCCGGTGGTCATGGTCAACGGTACCTCACATTGTGATATACTATTTGTTAGAGCCGGGGAACCAGCAGATATGAAAGAAAAAAGAAAATACGTAAAGGAACTGATTAAGAAATGGATATCAAATTAGTAATTTGATATTATTTTTAATAAATAAATTGGTATAGATATATACTTAATATAGCATTAATATAATAGTTTTTGATTTCCAATGTCTGACTTTCATATTCACTTGGTTGGAGCCAGTGGTTTCCCTGGGCTCATTTCTTAAATGTTCAATTAAATACATCAAAGTATATAAATATGTTGGCCTAATGATTGATTAATTAATAAGTAAATAACTGAGTAGGTATATAATTTTATTTGTTTAATTATTTTTCTGTTTGTTGATAACCACCCTTGCTTTCCAACAATGTTTGATTATTTCTACTTAAGTGGTCAGTCACATCGTGTTAGTCAGTATTAGAAACTCCACTGTGTCCACAATAAACATGGATGTAATCCAGCTTTTTCTGACCGGCGCACGCGCCGTCGTAAAGCTGAAGCCACTGGCCGAGGTAACGGTCGGATAAAAACTAATGTGGCCCTTAATGTCGCCCTTAACGCGACCCACACAGTGGTAGCAGGGACAGTAATGTATTTAGTGTAACCGGGATGTATTCGCTAAGTCTGTTTTTTGTTAAGGTATCTTATAACTTCGTTTCTGGCGCTGGCACTCAAGTGAGTTTAGCACTAGCTCCATGTTTGAGTC
This sequence comes from Cydia splendana, assembly GCF_910591565.1. Lineage (NCBI taxonomy): Eukaryota > Metazoa > Arthropoda > Insecta > Lepidoptera > Tortricidae > Cydia > Cydia splendana. The sequence continues at coordinate 29,174,163 of NC_085960.1, read as the reverse complement.
GAATTTTACACAGAACTCCGTCTGGTGTGTCATAATAAGAGATACCTACTATAAACAGTGTTGTAATAAATAATCGTAGGTCTGAATGAATGCTCGGACTATATTTTATATAGCGATCATTTAGAAGCAGATGGTGGAAAATGGGGAATATTGTCGAGCGGCAGCCGAGCCGCGACGCATAATCTTGATTTTTTTTCTTTACGATATAATTCAAGTTTGTATTATGGCAAGATAAAAGAATTGAGAAAGAATGGCGCACTGCGTGGCTATACGAAATGTCACATGGGGGATTTAGAAATGATATAATTTTCTATTTCTTTCTGAAAGCAGCCTATACAGATTACAGGTATAAACAGTCGAAAGTTTTAATTTATGACCCATTTTGTACCTTGTCACAGTGACAATTGTATGAGGTCTCTAGCGACTTTCATATGGATTGTCACTGAGACAAGGTGCCTACAAAATGGGTTATAAATTAATACTTTCGACCGTACTACAATCATCATATTTTCAATAGTAAGTAAGACGATACGATAGCCTTTCATACCTAATGAAAGTTACCTGGCTATAAATAACATTTTATACTATGAATAAATCCAAGTCATCCAAGACATCTTGTAGAGGATTGATTATTCTTAGTTATTTTATGGACCGGAAACCCGATTTCCGAAAGACGAATTATCGTACAGAGGTCATAATATGATATGACATAATATAATTAGACTCGGCCGACTACAAACATTAGGAATTATGTATCATATTTAACTAGTAATTATCTTACCTACTAATAAAGTAATGTAGGTACCTTACCGATGTTTTAATAAGGATTTCTGTTAACTTCTGCTTTTATTGTTATTTGACATTAGTTTTTCAATTATTATTTCTTACAATTTGCAAGCGACATTATACGCGACTTACAGTTTATACGTGTATTCTTTTCTTTACCTTACCACAATAAAACATCATTGTCTAAAGTGCATCTACATACGTGTTTGTACGTGTATGCGATTCTCAAGAGGCATGTTAAGCGTAATTAGCTACTGCTAATTTGCAGACGCAAATACATATGAGTGATTCTCAAAATAGTGGCATCGAGTTTTTGAATGTATGATCATTTGCTCTTTTTCATATGAAACAAAAATGTTTATAGATCAACAAAAACAATGTTTATCGAGGCCAAGTCATTATTTTTATTATTATTTAATACTTATATAGAAAAAAAATTAAGAGTACCACTTTTCACTGTAACCTGTCTTGTCCAAATGCATCGCTCTTCCAGTTTTAGTTCTCTAGATTTTATAAGCACCAAGTAATGTTAATAAAATATCATGCTATATAATAACATAGAGAATATCTTTTAAAATGTACGTTGCACGAGTCTTATATATAATTTTTGTAGAATAATATGCACGCACGAAGTTTGTCCAAGGATATTTTTACTGTAACCTGTGTACATCCACGGTATCGCATCTCACTCACGCACACAAAATTATATTACATCATAACTGTGGCAAAATATTAGGTAAGTATTGAACTAACTACCGTAGGGAACCATTATGACCCAAGTGTCGTAGTTTCGGAGAGACAAGTGACTAAAGGCAGGAATCTGAAGTTTGTAACAAAATGTTAAATTTAACTTTATTTTCCAGCAATCGCGCACACTGTATCCGACTGTAGACTGGTCCACCGAAAAAGGCTTCGCCCAGACTCGCAACTGCAATGAGGGACCACTCTGCCTGTTGTGAGAGCCGAGCGCAGCACAATGGCACTTGGGAGGCCGGATTACCCTCTCATTGTGTCATTTACCCAGCAATAACGTGGACTTATTGCATGCCCAGTTGACATCTCTCGTCTATGCACTGTTCCATAAATTAGTGTTTTTTGTGCTATAAATCTGGCACTTCGCTTACAACTAGGCTCCCTTTGCAGTGGGCGTACCTACTTTCCAATTTGGGAAAATACTGTTACATGCATGCATTTACATTTTATTTTTACATGCGCAACGAAGGCTTTATAATATTTAGCAAAAAAATTACCTTCTTATTATTTTTAATGTCGTTAACCAAACCACTTGCAATCACTTATCCAAAAATTCAATAACATCCCTTGGCGACCAAAGATTTCGCTTCAATAAATAAAGCATTCGTAATGCGTCCTATAAACCAGCTAGTGAACGAAGCTTTTGGCTCCATATTATTTAAGTCCTACCAACGTCCACACTGTTAACTGTATGCCTTGGCCATGACCACCGATGGGCAGTTAAGAGTGTTGCTGTTTGTACATTTGTTAATACACCTTGAGAACTAATAATAATGTCATAATGTTTTTAGGGTCTAATTTGTTTTATTATGTACTTAGGTATATTATACCGGGTGTGGCCTGTAACACGAGCAAATCATTCATACAGATTGTACTCCTCAAACGGTGACACTTTTGTTCAACAACTTTTAAAAATTATAAAGTATTTAGACTCCATATTTTTCATACAAAATAAATATTATGTTCAATGGACGCTATCGCCACGCCATATCATTATGATTGACGTTGCTTGTCACGCCTTAAATATAACAAAATTTGGAATACATTGCGTCTTAGAATAAACTTTAAAGTGTATTAAAAATTAAACCACAAGTTATTTTTAAAAGTCGCTGAACAAATGTTGGTCAGTATGAGGAGTACAGCCTACAGTTTAATTTTTTGCTCATATTACAGGCCACACCCGGTATTACACAACTATATTACCTACTATGTGTTTAGGTTTATGCCATTTTTTTATTCTAATGTAATACTTTCCCAAATTTAAATGACAAAACTCTAAGTATGGAATTGAGTGATTAAGAAGAAAAATAATATTAAACTGTATTTCGTAATTTTACCTTTTAAAAATTATTCCATTTTCCAACAGCCCAGCCCATTTACGCCATATCTAATCCTTCCACGAGATTCACGAGAATGTAGCGTAATAAAAAATATACAAATATTCTAGAACATATTTTATTCATAAACATTTAAAAACGAGTCATAGAAATATAAATAGAAAATAATTATTTCGCGTAAAATTCAGTTTTTAAATCTCTGTAAGTGCTGCTTTAGCATTGAGCTACATATATTTGCTGTTGGTATACGTGGGTGGTGATTCTGGATATAACTTTTATTGTACAAAAAATACCACATACCTATTTGTTCTTCAGTTTTGAATGTTTATTTTTACTTAAGTATTTTTTTTTTCTTTATACACTACAACTAAACAAACATAATATGTATTTGATCGCTTATTTTAGGCTTCGTATACCTATTTAAATGTTAAAGATTGTCTCGTAATATTTATCGTTATATTATTTAACTCGTTGATAAAATGCCTAGTTGACTGGTCTATAGGCTCGACCTCGTACTGCAGTCAGGTGGTACGACGATATTGCACAATTTTTATCTCGTTTCAATTTCCGATAGCCGATACGTTCGAGAGATTAGATGCTATCCTCCTACATTTGATTCTAAAGTAATAGCAATTGTATTATGTCAAGAGCCGAGCTATATCTGAGCTATATCGATTCCTTTGAGCCACTTCTGCGTTGGAATGAGAATCTGAAATAGAATATAGAAGAATTTTTAGCATGATATGCACACTTTTAAAAAAATACGACAATATAGGGTCATTGCGCTAGTTTTCGTTCACTTGACGAAATTTGAATTTAGGTACCTAACCTAACCTAATAAAATTAAATCTCATAAAATAAGATTAGATCATAAGAAAAAATAACCACCTATGAAAGGTCCCCCAAGTCTTCCCTGCGGAAGGGTGCTCATGAGGCGGTCTACATCTTACCCCGCTAGATGGCTATGCCTATTCTTTGGCCTAGGAATGGCCAGCCCTAGGGTCACCCGAGGTCTCACGTAGTTCTATGGTTAATTAATTGTTAATTCAGATATCCAATTTTATTTTGTTTTATTTGAGTGTAATTTTTTTTTAACAAGACCACTTAAAATCTAATTGAATTGAATCTAATTTGTCATGTTAAGATAAAGATTGATTGAAGATTTATTATTCAAGTAGGCATATTACAATGCGCTTATGAACGTCAAATAAAGCTACACACACGTGTTTAAGTTTAAACACTTAAAATACTTACTGGTTACACGTGGTACCTACACGTGTAATAATAATAAAAAGCCTCTTTATTTTCTTATCAACTACTTACAAACTTATCATTAAGGTACATACTATTAATTAATTAATAATGTTAATTTATTGTAACTAATATATATGTTTACTTTTTAACTTATTTTAATTGGTTCGTATAATTTAATTTTGTATTGATGTATTTAAAAACTAAAAGTTGATAGGAACCCCACTTTATTGGGTATAGGCCTCCTCCAATTTGTTCCATTCGTCTCTGTCTTTTGCCTTACTTAGCCATCTTTGACCGGCCGTGGCTACTATGTCGTCGCTCCATCGCTTTCGTGGTCGTCCTGATTTTCTTTTTACGTCGGGGCCTTTCCATAGAGTCACTTCTTTTGTCCACCTTTTATCTGTGTACCTCGCTACGTGGCCGGCCCATCGCCATTTCATTTTAAGTGCATATTTTAGGGCATCTGTTATTTTCGTTTTGTTTCTTATGCGTTCACTTCTCACTTTATGTATTTTCCTTAGCTTTAGCATGCTCCTTTCCATCGCTCGTTGGGTAGTGATTATTCTGGCTTTCGTCTTTACAGAGTGACTCCAGGTTTGGCAGCCATATGTTAGCGTCGGCAAAATATTGGTATCCATCACTATTTTTTTCATGTGTAATGGGTATTCTCCTTTAAGTATTTCTTTTAAAGACCAGTACTTTTTCCAACTTAAGGCTATACGTCGTTCTATTTCGTCTTGTGTATTGTCTTTGCAAAAAGAAATTTCTTTTCCGAGGTATATGTAGCGTTCCACGTATTCCAGAGTCGTATGTTCCAGATTAATTGGTTGTTGGAAGCTATTTGTCATAATCTTTGTTTTGTTTTCATTCATCTTCAATCCTATTTTCTCGCTTTCTTCTCTGAGGGAGTTAATCATTTTTTCTAATTTTCTGCTGGTAGAGGCGAGTAGTACGATGTCATCCGCGAACCTGAGGTGGCTTAGGTATCTACCGTTTATTTGTATTCCTTCTTGTTGCCATTTTAGCTTTGTGAATATGGTCTCTAATACGGCAATAAAAAGTTTCGGTGAGATGGGATCTCCCTGTCTCACGCCTCTGCATATCGGAATAATATCTCCTTTCGCTTCCAGTTTTACTCTACTGGTGCTATTCTTATATAAGTTTTTTAGGACGTTAATGTATTGAGTATTTATTTCGGCTTGGTAGAGCGCTTCCCAGATAGAGTCGTGAGAGATGGTATCGAAAGCTTTCGCGTAGTCGATGAAAGCTACGTATAAAGGTTGCTTAAATTCTCTATATTTTTCTATTATTTGTTGCATCACATGAAGGTGATCCGTTGTTGAAAAGCCAGAGCGAAAACCAGCTTGCTCTATCGGTTGAATGTTTTCTATTTTTGCGTTCATTCTACTTTGTAAAATTGATGTAAATAGTTTATATATAGTGGATAAGAGGCTGATCGGGCGATAGTTAGCAATATCCTTGGGGTCTCCTTTTTTATATAATAAAATTATTTCAGAGCTTTTCCATTGTGCTGGCGCTTCGCCTGTGGCTAGGACCATATTGAAGAGTTTTGTCAGTATCGGAGTAAGTTGGGCTTTTCCAAGTTTTAGAGCTTCGTTTGTAATGCCGTCCGGCCCCGGGCTCTTGTCCATTTTCAGTTTTTTAATGTGAGTTAGTAACTCTATTGACTCTATGGGTTTAATGGTTTCGTATTGGTTTGTTGCTGTAGGTGGTTCGATTTCTTGAAAGCTTTTATTTGTTTGGCTGTATAGCTCTCTATAGAATTGACATAATATAAACATAATATTATTCGGTGTCGCAGAAACAGAACACAATTACTGGAGCCTGCAAAAACTTATTTTGGATATTTTCAACAACACTATGAAAAGCGCATGTCTATCGGGAGAAATAGAAGACGCAAGAAGAATGGGAAGAAAAAGCGACAAAATTAGGCCCATCGTGGTCACCTTAACAACAATCGGCCGAAAACTTGAAATTCTTAAGGGAAGAAAATCGCTACAGAATACTGGTATATACATCAAAGAAGACTACACAAAAAAAGTACTGCAAAAACGTAAGGAGCTTCAGGTAGAGCTAGAAAAACAGCGAGAACAAGGGCAAAAGGTGATACTGAGACACGACAAAATTGTGACTTTAAAACACGACAACTCTATAGCTGACGACCAGCAGAAATCGGCCAAAAGAATTTTATCGGAATCCCCGGAAGGTACCAGAAATAATACCACAAACGAAAAAACAAGTAGAGTCAACAACCGATCTATTAAGAAAAACAAAACGTACGATATTACATCTTATATGCAAAAACCTAATTCTGAGTCTTCGAACTCTACTTTGGGAAGAGACAGAATACAATTTGAAACTGTACAAAATAGAGCTGCCAGTGACGCCGATTCCGAATAGCAATCAAAACGCCTCCTTCATAAATCTTACACATTCCAAAAAGAACAACACAAAAAAGAAACCTTAATGTTCCCCAATCCGGCTGGTCACCGTGGGGACAGCGACCACCACCCTCCAATGAAAAATAATAGATACGAACAATACTTAAAAATTGCAACATACAACGTCAGATCACTATTATCTACAGAAAAAATGATCGAACTTACTCATGCCATACAGAATATACAATTTGATGTCCTAGGCCTAGCAGAGGTGAGAAGGAAGGGCTGCTGTATAGAAGAAATGGATAATTATATATTTTGCTACAAAGGCGAGACACAAGGATCACGTGGCGTCGGTTTCCTAATAAAGAAAAAACATAAACATAGTATTTACAACTTTACCGGCCTCTCAGACAGGGTAGCACTTCTGCAAATGAACTATCAAAACGAAATACTCTCTATAATACAAGTTTATGCCCCTACGGAAAGCTCGACAGACGAGGAAATCAGCAGCTTTTACGAAACGCTAGAACAGGCACACAAGATCGCTAGTGAAAAACTGATCGTAATCGGAGACTTTAACGCAAAGATCGGTCTACCAAAAGAAAATGAAGATACCATTATGGGTAAATATGGCTACGGGGAAAGAAATGCAAGAGGAGAAATATTAGCACAATACGCAAACGAATACAAGCTAAAGATCATGAACACTTATTTCAAAAAGAAAAACAAAAGAAAATGGACGTGGATTTCCCCTGATTTAAAAACAAAAAATGAAATTGATTATATTTTAACAAACAAACCAAATAACGTAATAAATTTAGAAGTTCTAAATAATGTGGCATTCCCGTCGGATCATCGTCTAGTACGAGCTACATGGAAAATCAACAACCCTGTGAAAAAGAGCAGAACTAACTACAAATCGACAAGTAACAGACCTAAAACAGATAAGGAAATCGAATCATATGTTCAAAACTTGGAAAATAACTTACAAGAACTCTATACCTGTCAAAAAAGCACACAATTACAAACATTCTGCGACGCAATAGAAACTGCCATCATAAATAGTTTAAAAATAAATAATAAAGAAATACCAACAAAAGAAAATCGAATCATAAGTCAAAAAACTAAAGAACTCATTACAAGAAGATCAGAATTAATTAAAATGCATCAAAAGTCAAAAGAAGATAAACAAGAACTCGGCCAAATATTTAAAACGGCTAGCAAAGCGTTAAGGAAAGATTACCAGCTCTACAGAAATAATGTTATAACGAGAAACTTAAAATGCTACAGAAGCACAAAAAGAGCTTTTAAAGAGCTGAATACCCAAAAAACTTGGATACAAAGCTTAAAATCTAACGACAAAGAGACAAAAACAAGGAAAGATATAATAAACAACGCAACACGTGTAATAGATAACAAAATATTTAACACAAACGTACGTTACGATTAACACAAAGAATCCTAAGTGTTTTCGACATTCTTAGTTTTATATTAGCTTTAAGAATGTTTAGATAACAATAAGAATGACGTACTATTAATTAGGTATATAACCAAAGAAATTGCAGAATGCCACCTTACCGATATTTGCATTGAAGCATATACATAAGTAACAAGCGGTTCAAAATTTCTAATTACAATGCAGTACCTACATGTAATCATTTTACTTTGCTTCACCTTAGCTGTAACTGCCATGTTTACGAACAATGGCTTGAAACAAATAAAGCTAAGACTGACCGAAGGCAAAACTAAGCTCAATTTAAGAAATGTTAAACAAAAAAGGATCGAGCAGCCGCTAGATCAATATGATCCACATGAAAATAGAACATTCCAAATGAGATACTTCGAGAATTTCGAGTATTGGAAACCCACTGGACCTGTGTACGTATATATTGGCGGAGAAGGGGAGGAGAATGGAGAACTCATAGCGGGCGATAACAGATCGTTAGTAGTTCAACTAGCCAAGGACACGAATGGTGCTATGTTAGCTACGGAACACAGGTATTACGGAAAAAGTTTGCCCAACATTGCTAAAGACGATAAAATTAAATATTTTAAATATCTAAGCTCTAAACAAGCACTAGCAGACATCGCAATGTTGATAATGAAGTTGAAATCGGATCCTAAGTTCGCGAACTCACCAGTGGTGGTGGTCGGCGGGTCATACGCGGGCAACCTAGCGGCCTGGATGCGTCTGCTGTATGCCGATGTGGTAGACGCGGCGGTAGCCAGCAGCGCCCCTGTCCTTGCCAAGAAGGACTTTCATGAGTATTTAGATGCTGTTCGATATACTTTTGCTAAATACGGAACTAAAAACTGTCTACGAAATATCGAGAAGACATTTAAAAAAATCGAAATTTTATTGAAAAGCAGGGCTGGAATTAAAACGTTAAAAAAAAAGTTGCATATTTGCCCAAAAAATGACTTGACTAAGTTAGAAAATCAGCAATGCCTATTTGTTAAATTATATGACAAACTCACATCCACCGCGCAGTATGACCAGGTCTCCGATGTCAAATATGTTTGCCGTGAATATAAACCCACTAAAAAGTTGACACTTGATCTTGATCACCTTTTAAATAACGATATGTTAGATGACGACTATTGTGAAAATGTTGATGATTGTTGGAACATTGACGACCACAACGACATGGCGTGGACATATCAATATTGCACCGAGTTTGGTTACTTACAAACAACATCATCCGAAAAGCAGCCCTTCGTTCACTGGGGGCCTTTGGAGTTTTGGTTCAAAACCTGCAAAGGTTTAGTGGAAGGCGATATCGAAAAGAGAATTGACGAGGGCGTGGCAAAGACCAATAAAATGTATGGAGGCCTGAGTCCTAAGGTCAGCAAGGTGGTGTTCCCACACGGGGACATGGACCCGTGGCACTCACTCGGGGTGCTACAGGACCTAGGTCCCGACGCGCCGGTGGTTATGGTCAACGGTACCGCACATTGTGACATACTATCTGTTAGAGCCGGGGAACCAGCAGATATGAAAGAAAAAAGAAAATACGTAAAGGAACTGATTAAGAAATGGATTTCAAATCAGTAATTTGATATTATTTTTAATGAATAAATTGGTTATAGGTATATACTTAATTTAGCATTAATATGATAGTTTTTGATTCCCAAATAATGTATCCCACCAAAACATTTCATGTAAAGTGTTGCCAAGACTAGGCGCATAAAGCTTTTACACTAAAAAGTTATCAGATCCCGTAGTAGGTACCAAGACTTTTACTCTGTCAGTACTAACTTTATAAGCTCTAACTGTATAAAGCCAACATCTTGGTCAAACAGTACGGCTTGGCCGTTTCGTTGCTGTCATATGGACAATCCCGTAATGATACTTTCAGAATTTGAATGACCAGTGTTACTACTTTGTACAACAAGTCCACCGAGGGAGTGTTTATGTGACTGCAACGAAACGGCCAAGCCGTACTGTTTGACAAAGATGTTGGCTTTATACAGTTAGAGCTTATAAAGTTAGGACTGACAGAGTAGAAGTCTTGGTACCTACTACGGGATCTGATAAGTTTTTAGTGTAAAAGCTTTATGCGCCTAGTCTTGGCAACACTTTACATGAAATGTTTTGGTGGGATTTCACTTCTTTTTGTAAGTTGCTTCCATCCCCTAATTTAAAGGGTTGCGCGTGTGATTTAAGTACCTATTATTAATAAAATTAATTGAAAAAAAGTTTTAAGTTAAACGGTTATATTTTAATCAGAAAGTGTACCAAAAACTAGAAAATAACAATTATTATACTAATCCGAGTCCTATATATGTACTTCCTATGCTCCTTTCTGGACAGTAATCATGCAAGACGGGTGTAGCAATGTAGTCTACTCGAGTCGGATTCTAAACGCCACTTTTCGACACTATGTCAGTGATTTAAGTATTAATCGAATTTATTTATCAGACTAAAATATAAAAGTTTGAAGTTTTTAGTAGCATTACGAGTTAATAAACATATTAGATTGCGCATCCGCTGCAAGATGACAATAGTTATTTATCTTACTAGGGGGCAAAATCGGATTATTTACAGTTAGTATTTTCAGTGCTCAAACAGAACAATGGTACAAGTGTCTCTATTGCGAAGGCCGAAGGCCGAGCTCCGCGTAGGGCCGAAGGCCCGAAGCGTCCGGAAGGTTAGTGCTCAAATACAGAACAATGGTACAACTGTCTTTATTGCGAAGGCCGAAGGCCGAGCTCCGCGTAGGGCCGAAGGGCCGAAGCGTCCGGAAGGTTAGTGCTCAAATACAGAACAATGGTACAACTGTCTTTATTGCAAAGGCCGAAGGCCGACCTCCGCGTAGGGCCGAAGGCCCGTAGCGTCTGGGAGGTTATTACCCCAACACAGAACTAAAATATAAGTGTCTAAATGCGAAGGCCGAAGGCCGAGCTCCGCGTAGGGCCGAAAGCCCGAAGCGTCCGGGAGGTTAGTGCTCAAACAAAGAACCATGGTACAAGTGTCTTAATTGCGAAAACCGAACGCCGACCTCCGCGTAGGGCCGAAGGCCCGATGCGTCCGGAAGGTTAGTGCTCAAAGAACAATGGTACAAGTGTCTTTATTGCGAAGGCCGAAGGCCGACCTCCGCGTAGGGCCGAAGGCCCCAGGCGTCCGGAAGATTAGTGCTCAAACACAGAACAATGGTACAAGTGTCTTTATTGCGAAGGCCGAAGGCTGAACTCCGCGTAGGGCCTAAGGCCCGAAGCGTCCGGAAGGTTAGAGCTCAAACACAGAACAATAGTACGTTTGACTTTATTGCGAAGGCCGAAGGCCTAGCTCCGCGTAGGGCCGAAGGCCCGAAGCGTCCAAGAGGTTATTACTCAAACACAGAACTAACGAATAAATGTCTAAATGTCGAGAGGTTAGTGCTCAAACAAAGAACAATGGTACAAGTGTCTTAATTGCGAAGGCCGAAGGCCGACCTCCGCGTAGGGCCGAAGGCCCGAAGCGTCCCGAAGGATAGTGCTCAAAGAACAATGGTACAAGTGTTTTTATTGCGAAGGCCGAAGGCCGACCTCCGCGTAGGGCCGCTACCGCGTAGGGGCGTTGGAGGTCATTAGGAAACGTAAATGCCTCTACCTAAAACTTACACAATCACCAACCGGTCAATTATGGTCGGCAGTTGCATGGCATCATCACGACTGAGGAGTTGAAGGTAAATATTAAATGCCCCTGCTCAATACTTTAAATCCTATTTTGAAATCAGAACATAATCTATCCTGGGGTTTAAGGCAGGCAGTAACTCTGCAGCATCAGAACTGATAGTTGGGAGGTCAATATGAAACGTAAATGCCTCTACCTAAAATTAACGCACTACATACTTTAAAACTGACACATTCACCAACCTGTCGGTTATGGCGTGCAGTAATCTTGCATCATCACGACTGAGGAGTTGGAGGTCATTATTAAATGCAAATGCCCCTGTCTTTATCAATTATCAATGGCCGGATTGCACTATTACTAAACATATTGTGTAACATAAGTTAAATGCAAATATATAATATTTACTTATTGGCGAATGGATTAGTTCTCATTTTCTAATGTCCGACTTTCATATTCACTTGGTTGGAGGCAGCGGTCTCCCTTGGGTCATTTCTTAAATGTTCAATTAAATACATCAAAGTATATAAATATGTTGGCCTAATGATTGATTAATTAATAAGTAAATAAATCAATGTTTAATTTTATTTGTTTAAATATGTATGTTTAATTATTTCCACTTAAGTTGTCAGTCACATCGTTTTGGTCAGTATTAGAAACTCCACAGTGTTCACAATAAACATGGCTGTAATCCAGCTTTTCCCGACCGGCGCACGCGCCGTCGTAAAGCTGAAGCCACTGGCCGAAGTAACGGATAAAAACTAATGTGGCCCTTAATGTTGCCCTTAACGCGACCCACACAGTGGTAGCAGGGACAGTAATCTATTTAATGTAACCGGGATGTATTTGCAAAGCCTGTTTTTTGTTAAGGTATCTTTTAACTTCGTTTCTTGCGCTGGCACTCAAGTGAGTCCAGCAGCACTAGTCCCATTTTTCGAGACTAATTTACACAGAACTCCGTCTGGTGTGTCATAATAAGAGATACCTACTATAAACAGAGTTGTAATAAATAATCGTAGGTCTGAATAAATGCTAGGACTATATTTTATATAGCGATCATTTAGAAGTAGATGGTGGAAAATGGGGAATATTGTCGAGCGGCAGCCGAGCCGCGACGCATAATCTTGAATTTTTTTCTTTACGATAAAATTCAAGTCTGTATTATGGCAAGATAAAAGAATTGAGAAAGAATGGCGCACTGCGTGGCTATACGAAATGTCACATGGGGGATTTAGAAAGGCTGCTATTTAACTGATCACCAGATTTAGTAAAATTTAATACCAAAAAAATCTATTTTACCACCCTAAAATCATGAATGATCACCAAAATTATAACACCATTTTAATGTGAAATGATAACCAATTTTATTACATTTTACTATCCTTTTAAAGGAAATGACACCAAACTAATCATTATTAACCCAAAAATAGTCAATGATTACCAAATTTCAAACCCCATTTTAATGTGAAATGATAACCAAATTTATACATCTTACTATCCTATTAAAGAAAATGACAACAAAATAATCATTGTAAACCCAAAAATAGTAACTGACCACCAAAATTAGAACTACATTTTAATGTAAAATGATAACCAAATTTTTAAATCTTGCTATCCTACTAAAGCAAATGACTCCAAAATAATCATTGTAAACGCAAAAATAGTAAATGATCACAAAAATTGTAACCACATTTTAATTAAAAATGTGCAAATATTTAATATATCGTTATCCTATTAAATTAATTAATCCACTTCGTCACCTTTTTCTAGTAGCATTTTATTTCTGTAAAAGTCGCAGTTCTAACCTAACCTAACCCACTTTTCTAGTAGCATTTTGTTTCTGTATGGGTCGCAGTTCAAACCTAACCTAACCCACTTTTCTAGTAGCATTTCTTTTCTGTAAGGGTCGCAGTTCAAACCTAACCTAACCCACTTTTCTAGTAGCATTTCGTATCTGTATGGGTAGCAGTAGAAACTTAACCTAACCTACTTTTCTAGTACCATTTCGTTTCTGTAAGGGTCGCAGTGCCTAACCTAACCTAACCCACTTAACTGATAGCAGTTTAACTTACTTTTCTAGTAGCATAACGAAATGCTACTAGAAAAGTAGATTAGGTTAGGTAGATATGCGGTGCGGGCAAACGGGGGGTTGAGCGGGAGGGGCTAGTAATTTTGGCATCAGTTTACTTTATTTGGTAATATGTATACATTTTTTGGTAATCATAGTGGTTTATTTAGGTGAAAATATCGCATTAATTTGGTCTTCAAGATTTGGTGATCATTAATGATTTTTGGTGATCTTTCAATATATTTGGTATTTGAATACAATTTGAAGTGCAGTCGTAATTAAAATGGTGGTACTTTTGTATTTTTAGGCCTTATTTTTTTGGTGTTCAGTAATTTTTTTTGGTAAGCATGATTTTTTTATTTAGGGTACCAAAGTAATTTTTGGTGGTCATTATATTTGTAGCCATTTAGAAATGATATAATTTTCTATTTCTTTCTGAAAGCAGCCTATACATGTATAAACAGTTGAAAGTTTTAATTTATGACCCATTTTGTACCTTGTCACAGTGACAATTGTATGAGGTCTCTAGCGACTTTCATATGGATTGTCACTGAGACAAGGTACCTACAAAATGGGTCATAAATTAATACTTTCGACCGTACTACAATCATCATATTTTCAATAGTAAGTAAGACGATACGATAGCCTTTCATACCTAATGAAAGTTACCTGGCTATAAATAACATTTTATACTATGACTAAGTCCAAGTCATCCAAGACATCTTGTAGAGGATTATTCTTAGTTATTTTATGGACCGGAAACCCGATTTCCGAAAGACGAATTATCGTACAGAGGTCATAATATGATATGACATAATATAATTAGACTCGGCCGACTACAAACATTAGGAATTATGTATCATATTTACCTAGTAATTATCTTACCTACTAATAAAGTAATGTAGGTACCTTACCGATGTTTTAATAAGGATTTCTGTTACTTCTGCTTTTATTGTTATTTGACATTAGTTTTTCAATTATTATTTCTTACAATTTGCAAGCGACATTTATACGCGACTTACAGTTTATACGTGTATTCTTTTCTTTACCTTACCACAATAAAACATCATTGTCTAAAGTGCATCTACATACGTGTTTGTACGTGTATGCGATTCTCAAGAGGCATGTTAAGCGTAATTAGCTACTGCTAATTTGCAGACGCAAATACATATGAGTGATTCTCAAAATAGTGGCATCTTAACCTGTCATCGAGTTTTTGAATGTATGCTCATTTGCTCTTTTTCATATGAAACAAAAATGTTTATAGATAAACAAAAACAATGTTTATCGAGGCCAAGTCATTATTTTTATTATTATTTAATACTTATATAGAAAAAAAATTAAGAGTACCACTTTTCACTGTAACCTGTCTTGTCCAAATTCATCACTCTTCCAGTTTTAGTTCTCTAGATTTTATAAGCACCAAGTAATGTTAATAAAATATCATGCTATATAATAACATAGAGAATATCTTTTAAAATGTACGTTGCACGAGTCTTATATATAATTTTTGTAGAATAATATGCACGCACGAAGTTTGTCCAAGGATATTTTTACTGTAACCTGTGTACATCCACGGTATCGCATCTCACTCACGCACACAAAATTATATTAGGTACATCATAACTGTGGCAAAATATTAGGTAAGTATTGAACTAACTACCGTAGGGAACCATTATGACCCAAGTGTCGTAGTTTCGGAGAGACAAGTGATTAAAGGCAGGAATCTGGAGTTTGTAACAGAATGTTAACTTTAACTTTATTTTCCAGCAATCGCGCACACTGTATCCGACTGTAGACTGGTCCACCGAAAAATGGCTTCGCCCAGACTCGTAACTGCAATGAGCGCACGGACCACTCTGCCTGTTGTGAGAGCCGAGCGCAGCACAATGGCACTTGGGAGGCCGGATTACCCTCTCATTGTGTCATTTACCCAGCAATAACGTGGACTTATTGCATGCCCAGTTGACATCGCTCGTCTATGCACTGTTCCATAAATTAGTGTTTTTTGTGCTATAAATCTGGCACTTCGCTTACAACTAGGCTCCCTTTGCAGTGGGCGTACCTAGTTTCCAATTTGGGAAAATACTTTTACATGCATGCATTTACATTTTATTTTTACATGCGCAACGAAGGCTTTATAATATTTAGCAAAAAAAATACCTTCTTATTATTTTTAATGTCGTTAACCAAACCACTTGCAATCACTTATCCAAAAATTCAATAACATCCCTTGGCGACCAAAGATTTCGCTTCAATAAATAAAGCATTCGTAATGCGTCCTATAAACCAGTGAACGAAGCTTTTGGCTCCATATTATTTAAGTCCTACCAACGTCCACACTGTTAACTGTATGCCTTGGCCATGACCACCGATGGACAGTTAAGAGTGTTGCTGTTTGTACATTTGTTAATAAATAAATAAATAAATATTGTGTAATTTGTTTTATTATATGTACTTAGGTATATGGTGTGGCCTGTAACATGAGCAAATAATTAAAACATAGATTATACTCCTCAAACGGTGACACTTTTGTTCAACAACTTTTAAAAATTATAAAGTATTTAGACTCCATATTTTTCATACAAAATAAATATTATGTTCAATGGACGCTATCGCCACGCCATATCATTATGATTGACGTTGCTTGTCACGCCTTAAATATAACAACATTTGGAATAAATTGCGTCTTAGAATAAATTTTAAAGTGTATTAAAAATTAAACCACAAGTTATTTTTAAAAGTCGCTGAAAAAATGTTGGTCAGTATGAGGAGTACAGCCTACAGTTTAATTTTTTGCTCATATTACAGGCCACACCCGGTATTACACAACTATATTACCTACTATGTATTTAGGTTTATGCCATTTTTTTATTCTAATGTAATACTTTCCCAAATTTAAATGACAAAACTCTGAGTATGGAATTGAGTGATTAAGAAGAAAAATAATATTAAACTGTATTTCGTAATTTTACCTTTTAAAAATTATTCCATTTTCCAACAGCCCAGCCCATTTACGCCATATCTAATCCTTCCACGAGATTCACGAGAATGTAGCGTAATAAAAAATATACAAATATTCTAGAACATATTTTATTCATAAACATTTAAAAACGAGTTATAGAAATATAAATAGAAAATATTTATATCGCGTAAAATTCAGTTTTTAAATCTCTGTAAGTGCTGCTTTAGCATTGAGCTACATATATTTGCTGTTGGTATACGTGGGTGGTGATTCTGGAAATAACTTTTATTGTACAAAAAATACCACATACCTATTTGTTCTTCAGTTTTGAATGTTTATTTTTACCTAAGTATTTTTTTTTCTTTATACACTACAACTAAACAAACTTATGTATTTGATCGTTTATTTTAGGCTTCGTATACCTATTTAAATGTTAAAGATTGTCTCGTAATATTTATCGTTATATTATTTAACTCGTTGATAAAATGCCTAGTTGACTGGTCTATAGGCTCGACCTCGTACTGCAGTCAGGTGGTACGACGATATTGCACAATTTTTATCTCGTTTCAATATCCGATAACCGATACGTTCGAGAGATTAGATGCTATCCTCCTACATTTGATTCTAAAGTAATAGCAATTGTATTATGTCAAGAGCCGAGGCTATATCTGAGCTATATCGATTCCTTTGAGCCACTTCTGCGTTGGAATGAGAATCTGAAATAGAATATAGAAGAACTTTTAGCATGATATGCACACTTTAAAAAAAATACGACAATATAGGGTCATTGCGCTAGTTTTCGTTCACTTGACGAAATTTGAATTTAGGTACCTAACCTAACCTAATAAAATTAAATCTCATAAAATAAGATTAGATCATAAGAAAAAATAACCACCTATGAAAGGTCCCCCAAGTCTCCCCTGCGGAAGGGTGCTCATGAGGCTGGCTACATCTTACCCCGCTAGATGGCTATGCCTATTCTTTGGCCTAGGAATGGCCAGCCCTAGGGTCACCCGAGGTCTCACGTAGTTCTATGGTTAATTAATTGTTAATTCAGATATCCAATTTTATTTTGTTTTATTTGAGTGTAATTTTTTTTTAACAAGACCACTTAAATCTAATTGAATTGAATCTAATTTGTCATGTTAAGATAAAGATAGTTTATTATTCAAGTAGGCATATTACAATGCGCTTATGAACGTCAAATAAAGCTACACACACGTGTTTAAGTTTAAACACTTAAAATTCTTACTGGGTACACGTGGTACCTACACGTGTAATAGATAACAAAATATTTAACACAAACGTACGTTACGATTAACACAAAGAATCCTAAGTGTTTTCGACATTCTTAGTTTTATATTAGCTTTAAGAATGTTTAGATAACAATAAGAATGACGTACTATTAATTAGGTATATACCTAACCAAAGAAAGTGCAGAATGCCACCTTACCGATATTTGCATTGAAGCATATACATAAGTAACAAGCGGTTCAAAATTTCCAATTACAATGCAGTACCTACATGTAATCATTTTACTTTGCTTCACCTTAGCTGTAACTGCCATGTTTACGAACAATGGCTTGAAACAAATAAAGCTAAGACTGACCGAAGGCAAAACTAAGCTCAATTTAAGAAATGTTAAACAAAAAAGTATCGAGCAGCCGCTGGATCAATATGATCCACATGAAAATAGAACATTCCAAATAAGATACTTCGAAAATTTCGAGTATTGGAAACCCAATGGACCTGTGTACGTATATATTGGCGGAGAAGGGGAGGAGAATGGAGAACTCATAGCGGGCGATAACAGATCGTTAGTAGTTCAACTAGCCAAGGACACGAATGGTGCTATGTTAGCTACGGAACACAGGTATTACGGAAAAAGTTTGCCCAACATTGCTAAAGACGATAAAATTAAATATTTTAAATATCTAAGCTCTAAACAAGCTCTAGCAGACATCGCAAGGTTGATAATGAAGTTGAAATTGGATCCTAAGTTCGCGAGCTCACCAGTTGTGGTGGTCGGCGGGTCATACGCGGGCAACCTAGCGGCCTGGATGCGTCTGCTGTACGCCGATGTGGTAGATGCAGCGGTAGCTAGCAGCGCCCCTGTCCTTGCCAAGAAGGACTTTCATGAGTATTTAGATACTGTTCGATATACTTTTGCTAAATACGGAACTAAAAACTGTCTACAGAATATCGAGAAGACATTAAAAGAAGTCGAAGATTTATTGAAAAGCAGTGCTGGCATTGACACGTTAAAAAAAGAGTTAAATATTTGCCCAAAAAATGACTTGACTAAGTTAGAAAATCAGCAATGCCTATTTGATAAATATTATAACGAACTCAAATTCGCCGCGCAGTATGGCCAGGTCCACAATGTCAAACATGTTTGCGGTAAATATGAACCCACTAAAAAGTTGACACTTAATCTTGATCACCTTTTAAATAACGATATGTTAGAAGACGACGATTGTGCAAATGTTGATGATTGTTGGAACATTGACGACCAGAACGACATGGCGTGGACATATCAATATTGCACCGAGTTTGGTTACTTACAAACAACATCATCCGAAAAGCAGCCCTTCGTTCACTGGGCGCCTTTGGAGCTTTGGTTCAAAACCTGCAAAGGTTTAGTGGAAGGAGACATCGAAAAGAGAATTGACGCAGGCGTGGCGAAGACCAATAAAATCTATGGAGGCCTGAGTCCTAAGGTGAGCAAGGTGGTGTTCACACACGGGGACATGGACCCGTGGCACTCACTCGGGGTGCTGCAGGACCTGGCTCCCGACGCGCCGGTGGTCTTAGTCAACGGTACCGCACATTGTGACATACTAGTTGTTAGAGCCGGGGAACCAGCAGATATGAAAGAAAAAAGAAAATACGTAAAGGGACTGATTAAGAAATGGATTTCAAATCAGTAATTTGATATTATTTTTAATGAATAAATTGGTATAGATATATATTTAATGTAGCATTAATATAATAGTTTTTGATTCCCGGTTGGATTTTGTTGGTTGTATCCCCGAATTGCACTATTACTAAACATATTGTGTAACATACGATAAATGCAAATATATATAATATTTACTTATCATTGGCGAATGCATTATTTCTCATTTTCTAATATCCGACTTTCATATTTACTTGGTTGGAGCCAGCGGTTACCCTGGGGTCTTTTTCTTAAATGTTCAATTAAATACATCAAAGTATAGAAATATGTTGGCCTAATGATTGATTAATTAATAAGTAAATAAATTAATATTGAATTGTATTTCTTTAATTATTTATCTATTTGTTGATAACCACCCTTGCTTTCCTACAATGTTTAATTATTTCCACTTAAGTGGTCAGTCACATCGTTTTGGTCAGTACTCGTATCAGAAACTCCATAGTGTCCACAATAAACATGGATGTAATCCAGCTTTTCCCGGCCGGCGCACGCGCCGTCGTAAAGCTGAAGCCACTGGCCGAGGTAACGGACGGATAAAATCTAATGTGGCCCTTAATGTCGCCCTTAACGCGACCCACACAGTGGTAGCAGGGACAGTAATGTATTTAATGTAATCGGGATGTACCTATTCCCTAAATCGTCTGTTTTTTGTTAAGGTACCTAATTTCGTTTCTTGCGCTGGCACTCTAGTGAGACCAGCACTAGCTCCATTTTTCGAGACGAATTTTACACAGAACTTCGTCTAGTGTGTCATCATAAGAGATAATATAAATCGTGTTGTATGGTGCCTATACACGTCTATGGGTAAATAAATTTGTCCGTAAAATAATTTTAAACACCAATTTTTTAACTCTGCATACCTACCGATGCACGATGGATTCTGATGGAGCATATGTATTATCAGTCACCACACTAATAATAGATAATATTTATTAATTTGACTAGCTGTGCCCGCGGCTCAGCCCGCGTGGAATTCGGTCTGTGTCAGTAAGCGGCTAATTTCTAATCCTAATTTCTCTCCCTCTCCCATGGAGGCGGAACTTGAAGTAAAGTTGACAGATGGATATACTAGAGGACTGTAGTCCAGTTAAATTATTTTACAATTAGGTACCACTAAATAAAACTTCACTCAAAAATCAATAGTTTTTTTCGCTCTTATTCAAATTTTACACGTGATTTAAACGACAGAGTAGTAGGTGTATATCGGACTATACAGTAAGGTATACGCGCGCGAGCGAAAGCAAAGCGGCCTGCCTGGCTAGAGCGCCTCTCACCGTGGTCTTCTTCAGACTCCTAAGGAACGTGCCCCTTGTAACTTCAATGCGTTGCGAGATTTTCGCGAATGATTCGATTTTTTTCGGGAAGGCATGGTAATGCGTATAAATTGCGAGTCCCAAATCGTTTGACTCCGCAAACGACCAGTGCCGGATTAAGATATTTTGATGCCCAAAGCATTTCTAGACCATGGTGCCCCCCTTAGGTCATCAAGATTACATTGAATTTTTTTGGTAAATTTCAAAAATTGGTCACATTATTTTATCACGAAAATTGACAGTGCCGCAGCAGTAACGTTGCATCAGAATACCTAATGCTGCTGCAGTTGCCACCCGAATGTCACCTTTATCATACCTTGGAATGCTATTGAAAACGCGAAAATTTTTCGATATAAAAACGCGATATGATAGACAGTTGTACATTTTTACTTTTAGTATGGAAATCAGTCACATAATTTTATCACGAAAATTGACAGTGCTGCAGCAGTAACGTTGTAACAGAGTAATGCTGCTGGGCTATAACCGCGAAAATTGAAGTTCGCAGATTGCGGGCATTTTTCTCTGTCACTCTTATTACACCTTCCTTGGAGTAAAAGAGAAAGAGCCCCGCAATTTGCGAATATCGGTTTTCGCGGTAGCCCCTCTGCAGTCGCCACCCGAATGTCACCTTTATCATATCTAAGAAAGTGATTGAAAACGCAAGCGAAGCGAGCGCGAAAATTTTTCAATATAAAAACGCAATTTGATAGACAGTTGTACATTTTTACTTTTAGTATGGAAATCAGTCACATCATTTTATCAGGAATATTGACAGTGCTGCAGCAGAAACGTTGCAACAGAGTAATGCTGCTGCAGTCGCCACCCGAATGTTACCTTTATCATACCTTAGAAAGTTATTGAAAACGCGAGCGAAGCGAGTGCGAAAATTTTTCGATATAGTAAACGCAATTTGATAGATTGTTGTACATTTTTACTTTTAGTCCCAACCAAGCGCGAATCCAGGATTTCATACAGAGAAGGGATGGGACAGTTTTCTATCAGCCTAGCTTCGCATAAGGCTCGATATTTAAGGGTCTCAGCGAGGTTGTTTTCACACAGAAAAGACGCAAGAAAGCAGAGTTTGGAATTGACCAAGTGAATTGAATTGGCGAAGTGTGAGCAAGGCAGAAGGCCCAGCTGCGAAACAAAGAGGAAAGCTTGGATTTGGATCCACGCCCAAGTGTAATTAAGGCAGTAGATCAACTTTGCCGTAAGGCAGAAGACCTCGCATAAGACCTAACGCCTAACTGCAAAAGAGTGGCTTGAAATCGAATCTATGCATGTAATCACGACTCTTCTACTGCTCGCTCTTTGGCTTCATTCGAAAGCGCTACTTGATAGGATGCTTTTAGTTTTCGGCTTTCACGGGGCCTCTTATAACACTTTGACAGTTAGGTCTCAGGATCGCGGCTAAGGAGCAACTCGGCTTGGCCGACAAATCTGGCGTGCATGAGAGCAAAATTCGCTATAAAATTAATTTTTATTTTTACATGCGCAACGAAGGCTTTATAATATTTAGTAAAAAAATTACCTTCTTATTATTGAAGTGAAAACCTCTTTAGCGGCGCTGTGCACTTTTTGTGATGGGGACAAAATGTTAAACTCGCGACAGGTCACGTGACCGACAGATTCGTAAGACGTAAGACGGACACGTGACCTGATCGAAAAACTGCTACAATGTCATTGAGTTTTCACTTCTGCCGGCACTCCCGGAGTGCAACCCGTTGTTTTTTTAATAAGTCGTTAACCAAACCACTTGCAATCACATATCCAAAAATTCAATAACATCCCTTGGCGACCAAACATTTCGCTTCAATAAATAAAGCATTCGTAATGCGTCCTATAGACCAGTGAACGAAGCTTTTGGCTCCATATTATTTAAGTCCTACCAACGCCCACACTGTTAAATGTATGCCTTGGCCATGACCACCGATGGACAGTTAGGAGTGTTGCTGTTTGTACATTTGTTAATACACCTTGAGAACTAATAATTATGTCATAATGTTGTTAAAGGGTGTAATTTTTTTTATTATATGTACTTCGGTATATGGTGTGGCCTGTAACACGAGCAAATAATTAAAACATAGATTATACTCCTCAAACGGTGACACTTTTGTTCAACAACTTTTAAAAATTATGAAGTATTTAGACTCCCTATTTTTCTTAAAAAATAAATGTTATGTTCAATGGACGCCATCGCCACTCCATATAATTATGATTGACATTGCTTGTCACGCCTCAAACATAACAAAATTCGCAATACATCGCGTCTTAGAATAAACTTAAAAGTATATTAAAAATTAAACCACAAGTTATTTTTAAAAGTTGCTGAACAAATGTTGGTCAGTATGAGAATTACAGTTTAATTTTTTGCTCATATAACAGGCCACACCCGGTATTACACAACTATATTACCTACTATTTAGGTTTATGCCATTTTTTTATTCTAATGTAATACTTTCCCAAATTTAAATGATAAAACTCTAAGTATGGAATTGAGTGATTAAGAAGAAAAATAATATCAAATTGTATTTTTTAATTTTACCTTTTAAAAATTAATCCATTTTCCAACAACCCAGTTATACATTTACGCCATATCTACGAGTGATTCTCAAAATAGTGGCATCGTAACCTGTCATCGAGTTTTTGAATTGAATGTATGTTTATTTGCTCTTTTTCATATGAAACAAAAATGTATCTAGATAAACTAAAACAATGTTTATCGAGGCCAAGTCATTATTTTTATTTTTATTTAATACTTATATTTATAAAAAATAAAGAGTAGCACTTTTCACTGTAACCTGTCTTGTCCAAAAGCATCGCTCTTCCAGTTTTAGTTCTTTAGATTTAATAAGCACCAATTTATGTAAATAAAATATCATGCTATATAATAACATAAACAATACCTTTTAAAATGTACTTTGCACAGGCCTTATATATATTTTTTTTTACAACAATATTCACGCACGAAGTTTGTCCAAGGATATTTTCACTGTTAACCTGTACCAACCTGTACATGCGCGGTATTGCATCTGACTCATACACAGAAAAAAATATTTAGATCATAACTATGGCAAAATATTAGGTAAGTATCAAGCTAACCACCGTAGGGTACCATTATGACCCAAGTGTCGTAGTTTCGTAGAGACAAGTGGTTAAAGACAGAAATCTGGGGTTTTGTAACGGAATGTTAACTTTAACTTGTCTCGATTATTTTACGAATTTGGTATGGGGCCTAATGTAATAATATAATTTTAATATATTATGAAGGTTTATTCATCTATGCTAAAAGTGAGACATTAGTATTATAATCCGTTTAAGGGAAAAAATAAAAATGAATGTATTTTTCACTGTAACCTGCTTAACTTTAACCTGTGTTCAATGTATAGGTTATTGTATGTCTTGAAAATAACTTCTTCATTTTCCGTTCCCTTTTGAAATTTTTGGGTACTTGAAGTGGTAAAACATATTTTTCATTCTTAAAAGTAAAAAAAATCATTAATTTTAACCTGTCGATGCCACTTTCTTAAGAATCACCCCTAAATGCCTTCTATTCCATGAGATTCACGAGAATGTAGCGTAATAAAAAATATACAAATATTCTAGAACATTATTTTTTCATAAACATTTAAAAACGAGTTATAGAAATATAAATAGAAAATATTTATTTCGCGTAAAATTCAGTTTTTAAATCTCTGTAAGTGCTGCTGTAGCATTGAGCTACATACTACATATGGGTGGTGATTCTGGAATAAACTTTTATTGTACAAAAATACCACATACCTATTTGTTCTTCAGTTTTGAATGTTTGTTTTTACCTAAGTATTTTTTTCTTTATACACTAAACAAACATAATATGTATTTGATCGTTTATTTTAGGCTTCGTATACCTATTGTCTCGTAATATTTATCGTTTTATTATTTAACTCGTTGATAAAATGCCTAGTTGACTGGTCTATAGGCTCGACCTCGTCCTGCAGTCAGGTGGTACGACGATATTGCACAATTTTTATCTCGTTTCAATATCCGATAGCCGATACGTTCGCGAAATTAGATGCGATCCTCCTACATTTGATTCTAAAGTAGTAGCAATTGTATTATATCAAGAGCCGAGGCTATATCTGAGCTATATCGATTCCTTTGAGCCACTTCTGCGTTGGAATGAGAATCTGAAATAGAATATGGAAGAACTTTAAGCATGATATGCACACTGTTATAAAAATATGATAACATAGAGTCATTGCGCTAGTTTTAGTTCACTTGACGAAATTTGAATATAGGTACCTAACCTAACCTAACTAAATTAAATCTTATAAAATAAGATTAGAACATAAGAAAAAATACCCACCTATGAAAGGTCCCCCAAGTCTCCCTTGCGGAAGGGTGCTCATGAGGCTGGCTACATCTTACCCCGCTAGATGGCTATGCCTATTCTTTGGCCTTGGAATGAGCCAGCCCTAGGGTCACCCGAGGTCTCACGTAGTGTAGTTCTAGTCTGTTCTATACTTAATTAATTGTTAATTCAGATATCTAATTTTCTTTTGTTTTATTTGAGTGTAAATATTTATTTTAACAAGACCACTTAAAATCTAATTGAATTGAATCTAATTTGTAATGTTAAGATTAAGATAGTTTACTATTCAAGTAGGCATATTACAATGCGCGTATGGACGTCAAATAAAGCTACACACACGTGTTTAAGTAAACACTTAAAATACTTACTGGGTACGCGTGGTACCTACACGTGTAATAGATAACAAAATATTTAAGTATCGTTACGATTAACACAAAGAATCCTAAGTGTTTTCGACATTCTTAGTTTTATATTAGCTTTAAGAATATTTAGATAACAATAAGAATGACGTACTATTAATTAGGTATATAACCAAAGATATTGCATAATGCCACCTTACCGAAATTTGCATTGAAGCGTATACATAAGTAACAAGCGCTTCAAAATTTCTAATTAAAATGCAGTACCTACATGTAATCATTTTACTTTTCTTCAGCTTAGCTGTAACTGCCATGTTTACGAACAATGGCTTGAAACAAATAAAGCTAAGACTGACCGAAGGCAAAACTAAGCTCAATTGGAGAAATGTTAAACAAAAAAGGATCGAGCAACCACTAGATCAATATGATCCACATGAAAAGAGAACATTCCAAATGAGATACTTCGAGAATTTCGAGTATTGGAAACCCAATGGTCCTGTGTACGTATATATTGGCGGAGAAGGGGAGGAGAATGGAGAACTCATAGCAGGCGATAACAGATCGTTAATAGTTCAACTAGCCAAGGACACAAATGGTGCTATGTTTGCTACGGAACACAGGTATTACGGAAAAAGTTTGCCCAACATTGCTAAAGACGATAAAATTAAATATTTTAAATATCTAAGCTCTAAACAAGCACTAGCAGACAACGCAATGTTGATAATGAAGTTGAAATCGGATCCTACGTTCGCGAGCTCACCAGTAGTGGTGGTCGGCGGGTCATACTCGGGCAACCTAGCGGCCTGGATGCGTCTGCAGTACGCAGATGTGGTGGAAGCAGCGGTAGCCAGCAGCGCCCCTGTCCTTGCCAAGAAGGACTTTCATGAGTATTTAGATACTGTTCGATATACTTTTGCTAAATACGGAACTAAAAACTGTCTACGAAATATCGAGGAGACATTTAAAAGATATGAAGATTTATTGAAAAGCAGTGCTGGAATTGAAACGTTAAAAAAAGAGTTAAACATTTGCCCATTAACTGACTTGACTAAGTTAGAAAATCAGCAATGCCTATTTGGTAAATTATATTACAAACTCAAATTCACCGCACAGTATGGTCAGGTCGCCGATGTTAAATATGTTTGCCGTAAATATAAACCCACTAAAAAGTTGACACTTGATCTTGATCACTTTTTAAATAACGATATGTTAGAAGACGACAATTGTGCAAATGTTGATGGTGGTTGGAACATTGACAAACAGAACGCCATGGCGTGGAAATATCAATGTTGCACCGAGTTTGGTTACTTACAAACAACATCATCTGAAAAGCAGCCCTTCGTTCACTGGGCGCCTCTGGAGCTTTTGTTCAAAACCTGCAAAGGTTTAGTGGAAGGAGACATCGAAAAGAGAATTGACGCAGGCGTGGCGAAGACCAATAAAATGTATGGAGGCCTGAGTCCTAAGGTGAGCAAGGTGGTGTTCACACACGGGGACATGGACCCGTGGCACTCACTCGGGGTGCTGCAGGACCTGGGTCCCGACGCGCCGGTGGTCATGGTCAACGGTACCTCACATTGTGATATACTATTTGTTAGAGCCGGGGAACCAGCAGATATGAAAGAAAAAAGAAAATACGTAAAGGAACTGATTAAAAAATGGATTTCAAATTAGTAATTTGATATTATTTTTAATAAATAAATTCGTATAGATATATACTTAATATAGCATTAATATAATAGTTTTTGATTTCCAATGTCTGACTTTCATATTCACTTGGTTGGAGCCAGCGGTTTCCCTGGGCTCATTTCTTAAATGTTCAATTAAATACATCAAAGTATATAAATATGTTGGCCTAATGATTGATTAATTAATAAGTAAATAACTGAGTATATAATTTTATTTGTTTAATTATTTTTCTGTTTGTTGATAACCACCCTTGCTTTCCAACAATGTTTGATTATTTCTACTTAAGTGGTCAGTCACATCGTTTTAGTCAGTATTAGAAACTCCACAGTGTCCATAATAAACATGGATGTAATCCAGCT
Organism: Cydia splendana; assembly: GCF_910591565.1. Taxonomy (NCBI): domain Eukaryota; kingdom Metazoa; phylum Arthropoda; class Insecta; order Lepidoptera; family Tortricidae; genus Cydia; species Cydia splendana. The sequence goes on along the minus strand of NC_085960.1, from coordinate 29,146,449 downwards.
TTTCCCGACCGGCGCACGCGCCGTCGTAAAGCTGAAGCCACTGACCGAGGTAACGGTCGGATAAAAACTAATGTGGCCCTTAATGTCGCCCTTAACGCGACCCACACAGTGGTAGCAGGGACAGTAATGTATTTAGTGTAACCGGGATGTATTCGCTAAGTCTGTTTTTTGTTAAGGTATCTTATAACTTTGTTTCTGGCGCTGGCACTCAAGTGAGTTTAGCACTAGCTCCATGTTTGAGTCGAATTTTACACAGAACTCCGTCTGGTGTGTCATAATAAGAGATACCTACTATAAACAGTGTTGTTATAAATAATCGTAGGTCTGAATGAATGCTCGGACTATATTTTATATAGCGATCATTTAGAAGCAGATGGTGGAAAATGGGGAATATTGTCGAGCGGCAGCCGAGCCGCGACGCATAATCTTGAATTTTTTTCTTTACGATAAAATTCAAGTTTGTATTATGGCAAGATAAAATAATTGAGAAAGAATGGCGCACTGCGTGGCTATACGAAATGTCACATGGGGGATTTAGAAATGATATAATTTTCTATTTATTTCTGAAAGCAGCCTATACAGGTATAAACAGTCGAAAGTTTTAATTTATGACCCATTTTGTACCTTGTCACAGTGACAATTGTATGAGGTCTCTAGCGACTTTCATATGGATTGTCACTGAGACAAAAGGTACCTACAAAATGGGTCATAAATTAATACTTTCGACCGTACTACAATCATCATATTTTCAATAGTAAGTAAGACGATTCGATAGCCTTTCATACCTAATGAAAGTTACCTGGCTATAAATAACATTTTATACTATGACTAAATCCAAGTCATCCAAGACATCTTGTAGAGGATTATTCTTAGTTATTTTATGGACCGGAAACCCGATTTCCGAAAGACGAATTATCGTACAGAGGTCATAATATTATATGACATAATATAATTAGACTCGGCCGACTACAAACATTAGGAATTATGTATCATATTTACCTAGTAATTATCTTACCTACTAATAATGTAATGTAGGTACCTTACCGATTGTAAAATGTATGTCAATATCGAATGCCAATGAATTGTCAAGGAATGTCAAATTATGTCAAATGTAAGGAGAGGTGCCGAAACACCAACGAAAGGATGTCAAATATAAGAAGCGAGTTTTTACTGCAAGGTTAGAAATTACAATGAATACAAAATGTTGATCTTATTAATAATTACAGCTAGGTTGAGTGGGAAATTGCGATGCGTGTGCAAGATGACGCTCTACTTTTTGGGCAAAGTACAGATGCATCGTTTGCACGGAGATGTTGTTTTGGGTCAGATCAAAGTGCACATGCATAGCTGCAGAAAATGTACATCTTTGTACATAGTGGCGACTCAGAAAAGGGGCGCTAAGTTAATAACAAACAGAAGTCAGGTCGAACTATATAAGTTAAAATACATGCATGTAAAATCTAGGTAATATGTAAATCTAGAGTCAAATATAAAACAAATAAGGTTTGAGTACATTTAAACACAAATTGAATGATTTAATTATTAACTATAGGTAGGCACTTAAAGGTTCGTACTTGAGTCAAAAACCACCTCAGTCGGGGCGGTTGTATGTTTTCGCGCACTTGGTACTGGTTCACTATACACACATTCACTTTTTTCACTATCACTTGTTTCTTTTTTGTCAAGCGGTTGCTGCCGTTCCAATCTCCAGGTTCCCGTTCGGTATTTGTAGTATACGTACAAAATAATGACGAGTATGGGTATGCTGATGATTAATGATGTTCCGATGGTAATGTATTGGTATCGGTCATGAGAGGACATCTCTTCAAATCTGGATTGGGACTTAAGCAGTTGTATCTCACGATGAAGGTGTTGGAATTCTTGTTCATGCGTTTCATTATTGAATGTCATGTGAATGATTGATGTATTCAGTACATTATTTAGGGGGGATAATTCTAATAAGATATTATGAGGTTCTAAGTCAATAAGTCTTTTCTCGATATAATCTTTGTTGGCATATAGCATAAAAGTGTCACCTTTCAATACACAACCTTGACCGAGCTGAATCAGTCCGTTGTTATGAAGTGCTTTCGTCGCCAGGCCGTCTGGGCATAAAATGCGAACTAAGCATTCTTCGCAGCAGGCGAATAGCCATGTGTTTTGTTTATGCAATTTGTACCATCTGTCGGCGCAGGGTTTTGTTTCCGTGTGGCAATAGGAGTCATATTTCTTGTGATGATTTAGGATTTCTGTGTTACAAATAGATTTGCCTTGTTGTACGTCATAGATGGGATTGTTCAAGTGACATAATAACTTTTGTTCGTTCATTTGGAGGCATGTGTTGATGTCAGTGAGTTCCATTGGGATGAACGTGTCTTGATTAATGTTAAATGCAATTAGTTCGGTTCCGGGAATGACCTGTATGATATTGTCACGTGATGCGTGTTGCGGGACACTTATTAATCGGTCAATTTCATATACTTCGTCGCTTAGTAAGGGGATTTTGACTTCCATTATAAGATATTGGTCGGTTATGCGAGCTTGAATTTTAAGTAACTTGTATAAGTTGCGTATATTGTCATGAATCTCAGGAAGGGCTAATTTGCTGGCTAGGTGGCGAGCTATTTTATTTAATTCAGTTTGCAATTGGTTTGGAGATAGAAGATGGACGTCGACTTGTCCGTGATACATATTAGTTAATGTATTTATAACGGTTTGCTGTATGTTTTTCAGATGTTGAAGGATTCCGTTCGCTGCCATAGAAGATGTCATAATGTACAATGCATTTTCGTGTTGAGTATAAACATGTGTTGATTCCGTTGATAATCTGTTTAGGTGCTCAGTAAGAATTTTAAATTGCTTGCTCATAGTATGTTCGTTGCGCTTTAATATATTGCCTTCAGCTTCGATTATGCTAGTCTGATTTTTTATTAGTTGTAGTAAATGTTGTTCGTTGTTTCGTGTCATTTGGATGTCATTTTCATATTTTTCGGCGAAACGTTGATCCAATACCCCAAATAGGGAGTTTGCAAGGTAACCCACTCCGTCAGCTAGCCCTCGCCTGTACCGAGGATTTTCCATAGGTTGATTTTTGAGTAACGTGTTGTAGTAGCGTAGTTCTCGCATGTCTTGGTCTAGCTGATTAACAATAATATGAAATTGTTCTAACATCTCGGGCCGTATCGAACGTTTAATCTGTGTCACATATCTATTCAACGCGTCTATATTTTGCCAGTAATTTGTCATGTTATAATATAGAACGATTTTCCAATCATCTTTGATTTCTTGCATGTCAGATATCCTGTCGAAATATAATGTTCGATCAGAGTCCAATGAAGTTATTTTGAAGGTTCTTGCATCGGCTTGAGTAACAGGAGTGAATAGTGTCATCATTAGCAATAGAGAGTAACATAAAAGTGACATCCAGGACGTCTTGCGGGATCTCGAGGAGGGGTTTGCATTGATAGAGGGGGGCGACGAGTGGTTATCGTTGTCATTTCTTGTATTGTCATTTGAATTAGTGATAAGTGGTACAAGTTGCACAATGGGCCGCTTCATGATGGCGTTTTCTGTTTTTAGGGTGACCACTCTCGTGTGTCCATCTTTTCCAGGGTGGGTGTCAATAACTCGGCCTAAAGCCCATCGTCCAACAGGTTGATTGCTTCGAATGCACACAATATCGTTCAACTGTAGATCGTCGGTTGGCTTCTGCCATTTATTTCTCGACTGTAATTGTTGTAAATATTCTCTAGACCAAACCAACCAAAAGTCACGGGTTATTTTTTGTACTAGTTGCCATCTCTTTCTTAGATCATAGTTCGAATCGATGGGTTCTGGGATTGTCAGGTGGGCGTCTCCCACGATTAGGAAGTGACCCGGTGTGAGGCACTTCAGATCTTCAATATTTTCAGTCAGGGGGCACAATGGTCTGGAGTTAAGACATGCTTCAATTTGGTGCAGCAAAGTCGAAAATTCCTCGTAAGTCAATTTTTGCTCCCCAATTACCCTTTTTAAATGGTATTTAGTACTTTTAACACTTGCCTCCCATAGGCCGCCTGCTGAAGGCCAAGCGGGGGCGTTAAAGTGCCAGGTTGTGCCCTTGTCCGTAAGACAGTTTATTACTGTTGTATCCATGCTTTGTAATATTTCCTTATGTTCTTTTTGCAGTTGCCGATTAGCGGCTACAAAATTGGTCCCATTGTCGCTGTACATGTCTTTTGGTGCTCCACGTCTCGCACAGAACCGGCGGAATGCTGCCAAGAATGCACTGCTGCTGAGTTCTGATACCAATTCTAGGTGTACTGCTTTTGTTGCAAGACAGACAAATACGGCTATGTAGGCCTTCAGTGTCTTTATCCCTCTGCCCTTGTTTGCTTTAATGTCAACAAATCCTGTAAAATCTATTCCCGTGTGTAAGAAGGGGCGGGATGGTGTCACTCTCGGTCGAGGTAGGTCTGCCATAATTTGTTGTTGTTGTGCGGCGTTGAATCTCCGACACGTAACGCACTGGTGGAGATATTTTTTGACTGCTTGGTATCCCCCTACAATCCAGTATTTGTCGCGTAGGTGCACTAGGGTTAATTTAGGACCACCATGAAGGTTTTCTAAGTGTGCTCGTTTTACTAATAATTCTGTCAATCTGCTATTATGTCAAATGTAAGGAGAGGTGCCGAAACACCAACGAAAGGATGTCAAATATAAGAAGCGAGTTTTTACTGCAAGGTTAGAAATTACAATGAATACAAAATGTTGATCTTATTAATAATTACAGCTAGGTTGAGTGGGAAATTGCGATGCGTGTGCAAGATGACGCTCTACTTTTTGGGCAAAGTACAGATGCATCGTTTGCACGGAGATGTTGTTTTGGGTCAGATCAAAGTGCACATGCATAGCTGCAGAAAATGTACATCTTTGTACACCGATGTTTTTATTGTTATTTGACATTAGTTTTTCAATGATTATTTCTTACAATTTGCATAAAAATTAAATTTGCAATTCTCATAAAGGCTTGGCCACACACAGAGCGCGACGCAGCGCCGCGTCCGCGCCGCGTGATGCCGACGCGAAGCCTGGTCAAACAGGGCGCGCGCCGATCGCGCCGGCCTCACGCTCTCAACACGCCCTCAAGGCGCGCGTGAACGCGGCGCGGCCGCGCGGGAACGCGGCGCACCGCTCGCTGCCTACGTCCGATCCTACTGACGTGACCTTGCGCGACGCGGCGGGCCGCCGCGTTCGCTCGGCGCAGCGCTGCGCACGCGCCGCGCGGACGCAATGGGCCGCGCGGCGCGGGGCGCGACAGAAGCGGGGCGTGATACCGGCGGGACGCAGTCTGTTTGACGTCGGTAACCTGTTAGCATGTGCCGCGGTCGCGCGGCGTGGACGCGGCGCTGCGTCGCGCTCTGTATGTGGCCAAGCCTTAATAGGTGCCTATGCCCTTATACAAAGATTCAAGTTCCGCACTCACAAAATATCTGATCTTCATACAAACTTTCAACCCCTTTCTCACCACCTTGTGGGATGATTTTCAAAAATGCTTGAATTAGTTTTTATGTTTTTTAATTTAATACCTTTTTTTGCAAATAGTTCAAGTTCCTAGCTTAAAATTAAATTTACACCCCAAGACGAACTTTCATCCCCTTTTTAACCCCCTTAAGGGTTGAATTTCCAAAAACGTTGCACTTACTTTTTTTTTGTAATCGGCTATTATGTCTTTCTAAGAAGTTTCAAAGCATTTGTAATGGATTCAAACTTTGAACCCCATTTTAACCCTGTTAGGGGATGAATTTTACAAATCGCTGAAATCACTTTTATTGTCTTCTAATAATATCCCCAAATACAAAGATTCAAGTCCCGCGCTCGAAAATTTTTTTGATATCCATACAAACTTTCAACCCCTTTTTCACCACCTTGGGGGATGAATTTTCAAAAACGCTGAAATTAGTTTTCTTGTATTTTTATTTAATACCTTTTTACAAAGTTTCAAGTTCCTAGCTTCAAATAATATTTGCAGCTGAAGACGAAATTTCATCCCCTTTTTAACCTCCTTAGGGGTTGAATTTCCAAGAACGTTGCAAAAACTTTTTTTTGTAATCGGCTATTATGCCTTTCTAAGAAGTTTCAAAACCATTTGTAATGGAATCACACTTTCAACCCCTTTTTCACCACCTTAGGGGCTGAATTTTCAAAAACGCTAAAATCAGTATTCTTGTATTTTAATGATATATCTTTTAACGAAGTTTCAAATTCCAAGTCAAAAGAAAACTTAAACCCCATACAAACTTTCATCCCCTTTTTAACCCTGTTAGGGGATGAATTTTACTAAACACTGAAATTACTTTTATTGTCTTCTAATCATCATCATCATCATCATCTCAGCCATAAGACGTCCACTGCTGAACACAGGCCTCCCCCTTGGACCTCCATACGTACCGGTTGGAAGCGACCCGCATTCAGCGTCTTCCGGCGACCTTAACAAGATCGTCTGTCCATCTTGTGGGTGGACAGACAAGGTGGACAGAGTTCTTGTCTTCTAATAATATCCCCAAATACAAAGATTCAAGTCCCGCGCTCGAAAAATTTTTTGATATCCATACAAACTTTCAACCCCTTTTTCACCACCTTGGGGGATGAATTTTCTAAAACGCTGAAATAAGTTTTCTTGTATTTGAATTTGATACTATTTTACAAAGTTTCAAGTTCCTAGCTTAAAATAAAATTTGCACCCTCAGACGAACTTTCATCCCCTTTTTAACCTCCTTAGGGGTTGAATTTCCAAAATCGTTGCAATTACTTTTTTTTTTGTAATCGGCTGTTATGTCTTTCTAAGAAGTTTCAAAACCATTTGTATTGGAATCAAACTTTCAACCCCTTTTTAACCTTGTTAGGGGATGAATTTTACAAAACGCTGAAATTACTTTTCCTGTCTTCTAATAATATCCGTAAATACAAAGATTCAAGTCCCACACTCGAAAAAATGTTTGATATCCATACAAACATTCAACCCCTTTTTCACCACCTTAGGGGATGAATTTTTGAAAACGCTGAAATTAGTTTTCTTGTATTTTAATAATGTATCTTTTTACGAAGATTCAAATTCCTAGCTTAAAAGAAAACTTTAACCCCATACAAACTTTCATCCCCTTTTTAACCCCCTTAGGGGATGAATTTAAAAAAATCCTTTCTTAGTGGACCCCTAGAACTTATAAGGAATCTAGTTGCCAAATTTGGACTTTCTAGTCCCAGCGGTTTGGGCTGTGCGTTGATTTAAGTCAGTCAGTCAGTCAGTCAGTCAGTCAGGTCTTTCACGTTTATATATATAGATAGATTCTTTTCTTTACCTTACCACAATAAAACATCATTGTCTAAAGTGCATCTACATACGTGTTTGTACGTGTATGCGATTCTCAAGAGGCATGTTAAGCGTAATTAGCTACTGCTAATTTGCAGACGCAAATACATATGAGTGATTCTCAAAATAGTGGCATCTTAACCTGTCATCAAGTTTTTGAATGTATGCTCATTTGCTCTTTTTCATATGAAACAAAAATGTTTATAGATAAACAAAAACAATGTTTATCGAGGCCAAGTCATTATTTTTATTATTATTTAATACTTATATAGAAAAAAAATTAAGAGTACCACTTTTCACTGTAACCTGTCTTGTCCAAATGCATCTCTCTTCCAGTTTTAGTTCTCTAGATTTTATAAGCACCAAGTAATGTTAATAAAATATCATGCTATATAATAACATAGAGAATATCTTTTAAAATGTACGTTGCACGAGTCTTATATATATTTTTTGTAGAATAATATGCACGCACTAAGTTTGTCCAAGCATATTTTCACTGTAACCTGTGTACATCCACGGTATCGCATTTCACTCACGCACACAAAATTATATTACATCATAACTGTGGAAAAATATTAGGTAAGTATTGAACTAACTACCGTAGGGAACCATTATGACCCAAGTGTCGTAGTTTCGGAGAGACAAGTGATTAAAGGCAGGAATCTGGAGTTTGTAACAAAATGTTAACTTTAACTTTATTTTCCAGCAATCGCGCACACTGTATCCGACTGTAGACTGGTCCACCGAAAAATGGCTTCGCCCAGACTCGCAACTGCAATGAGGGCACGGACCACTCTGCCTGTTGTGAGAGCCGAGCGCAGCACAATGGCACTTGGGAGGCCGGATTACCCTCTCATTGTGTCATTTACCCAGCAATAACGTGGACTTATTGCATGCCCAGTTGACATCGGTCGTCTATGCACTGTTCCATAAATTAGTGATTTTTGTGCTATAAATCTGGCACTTCGCTTACAACTAGGCTCCCGTTGCAGTGGGCGTACCTACTTTCCAATTTGGGAATATACTTTTACATGCATGCATTTACATTTTATTTTTTACATGCGCAACGAAGGCTTTATAATATTTAGCAAAAAAATTACCTTCTTATTATTTTTAATGTCGTTAACCAAACCACTTGCAATCACTTATCCAAAAATTCAATAACATCCCTTGGCGACCAAAGATTTCGCTTCAATAAATAAAGCATTCGTAATGCGTCCTATAACAATTTTTTAACAAGCAGATACGTCTGCGAGCGATATTCCAAATTTTATATTAAAGGAAAAAATGGAAAAATTTACGCTTCCGGCAGGACTTGAACCCGCATCCTCCACAATCCGTGTGTTGCTCTTAACCAATTGAGCTACGGAAGCCTACCAGGACATCGCAAATCTTTCCATTCCTTTCTTTATGTAAACACGCCTTTGGGGTGGCGTATAGCGACATCTACCGCAAGACAATTGCATCTTTTAACGGCACCGGAGTCTCAAGGTGCATTGAGAATTCACCAGTAACAATGTGCTAACCCATACTAAATCAATTTTTTAACAAGCAGATACGTCTGCGAGCGATATTCCAAATTTTATATTAAAGGAAAAAATGGAAAAATTTACGCTTCCGGCAGGACTTGAACCCGCATCCTCCACAATCCGTGTGTTGCTCTTAACCAATTGAGCTACGGAAGCCTACCAGGACATCGCAAATCTTTCCATTCCTTTCTTTATGTAAACACACTATACGATGTCGCTATACGCCACCCCAAAGGCGTGTTTACATAAAGAAAGGAATGGAAAGATTTGCGATGTCCTGGTAGGCTTCCGTAGCTCAATTGGTTAAGAGCAACACACGGATTGTGGAGGATGCGGTTCAAGTCCTGCCGGAAGCGTAAATTTTTCCATTTTTTCCTTTAATATAAAATTTGCGTCCTTTAAACCAGTGAACGAAGCTTTTGGCTCCATATTATTTAAGTCCTACCAACGCCCACACTGTTAACTGTATGCCTTGGCCATGACCACCGATGGACAGTTAAGAGTGTTGCTGTTTGTACATTTGTTGGTGTACTGCCATCTCGCCGAAATATTTTTCGCCTAATTTCACTTCCCAACCAACTTATTGCAGTACTTTTAGTTGGCAAACCAATGCTTAGCATATTATTATTTAGCATAATTTTTATTTGATCACAATTTTATTTAGTACCTAGATGTTCATTTTACCACGATTTATTTAGAAAAATAGTCACTAAGCAAATGTTTTATTATACCTAACTATTTATTGTTTAATAATGTTTGCCCAAATTGAAACTTTGCATACTTTTTATTTGATCACAATTATATTTAGCATTTTTTTGAAGACCCGTAAAACGTAACTGTTCCCAGAGATAGGTAGGTTATGGTTATTTTTTTATGACCCTAAAAACGAAACTGCTCCCAGAGATAGGTAGGTTAGGGTTATTCTTTTTTATAACCCTAAAAACAAAACTGCTCCCAGAGATAGGTAGGTGAGGGTTATTTTTTTTATGACCCTAAAAAGGAAACTGCTCCCAGAGATAGGTAAGTTATGGTTATTTTTTTTATGACCCGTAAAACGAAACAGCTCCTAGAGCACAGTGTTCCGTCTAGAACAAGCTAGGTGGACAAAATTCATTATCAAATTTCCACTAATGAGTAATTAGATTAGATAAATAACATTCTTAAACCCCCAAACCCATGAATAGATCATGCCTGACTTTCTAATTTTATGAGTTATAAGGGCGCCGAAGTCAGCTAACGAGGTAAGTGCAATCGCACAATTAAATCAGTTGCAATTCTGTGATGCGTTCAACAACATCTCTTTCAAGTAAAACATTATATTGTGGAAAGTTGTAGTGATGGATCTTATAGCTGACGGTAAGCACTTTATATTTTTTTTTAAACATATTCATATCTCTCGTAATAGTGCAATATCTATAGCATTAAAAATGTACTTTAAAAATGTTGAATTTTATCTTAGTTTTCGAACTTTGATAGACTGGCAAACACTTGACAACACTTGACAACAGTCTAGATTTTACATATTATGTACTTCCATTATCCTTCTTTATGATGGTGTATATTTCTTTTTTCACAAATTTTTACAACATTTTTTTTTCCATTTTTTTGCAGAACACGTTTTCTCTATTTCAAGGAAGGGGTTTTTGAAGAATGGACAAATAAAGGGAAAAATGACAGAAATTCCCACCTTTATCAGTTTATATTGGTAAAATATGAGTTACGAGATTTCACGAAAGAGTCTGAGAGACGGTTGAAAAATATTTTAACCAGTTATTCATCAAAACTGAATACCAAGTGGAATAGTGCGTCAAGATTAAAGAAGCAGTTTGTGGAAAAGTTTAAAAGTGGTCTGGATGACCAAAATATAGAATTACGAGTGTGCATAACTAGACCAAGTGCATCAACGTCATCTGAAAATGTTAATCCTGCAGGAAGACCCAAATTAAACTTCAAAAGTTCCTCTTTCAAAACGAAAAAACGCTGAATTAAAGATCTGGTACAATTACGTAGTGTTTTAACTGCTGCTGAAATCCCGATTGATTCGTGATCGGCAGGAAATAGAACACGGCAAAAATGTTAAAAAATATTAGACAAAATCCACATAAGCCAACGTAGTCTTGTTCTTACGACAACAGTAGGAACTTCAATGAATTCTAGGCAGCTAAGTGTTAATGAGGCATTAGCATATTATTTTGAGTCAAAATTGACAAATACAAACTTACAAGCAGACTAAAAAGTGGTCAATGAAGGCTGATCATCATAAATATCCATCATATCATTATTTGCCCAATGCAATAGGTACATGCGTGTTTTATCCTTCAGAAGAACTTCAAGAAACTTACGCAAAACAAGGAAAACAATTATTATTCTGATATAATACATGAGTTAGAACAGATTATTAGGTTATTAATAATTAACAGATTAATAATTAATTTATTATTTATAATAAGTTAAGTCTTAATTAATTTTCTGTATATATTTATATTTTTTTGTATATTTTTAAGTAAATAATTTAAAAAATAATGTGTCTATTGAACTGTAAAAAATTGTTTATTATTGTGTTAATAAATTATTTGTAAAAAAATATATAATAAATTTAAATATATATTTTATTTTTATTTGTTTACTTTTTTTCATGGTATTTTAAATATTTTAATAAATTATATTTAATTGAACAATATTAACCATAATACTACCCAAAAACATAAAAAAATAATTTTGTCCACCTAGCTTGTTCTAGACGAAACACTGTGCAGAGATAGGTAGGTTATGGTTATTTTTTTTTATGACCCGTAAAACGAAACTGCTCCCAGAGATAGCTAGGTTAGGTTTATTTTTTTTTTATGGCCCGTAAAACGAAACTGCTCTCAGAGATAGGTAGGTTAGGGTTATTTTTTTTTATGGCCCGTAAAACGAAACTGCTCCCAGAGATAGGTAGCTTATTCACAATATTAGGCGAAAAATAATTTATGCCTATCAATACATTCGACATAACAATAATAGTAGATTGTTAACCAAGGGTTGAAAGGCACCCATTTCTGTCGAGGTAGTTTGGCGCTCGAACGCAGTGAGAGCGCCAATAGTCCGAGACGGAAATGGTGCCTTTCACCCGAGTTAAACACTCTACTTTTCATATCGAATGCGAGGAAACCAAACAAGACAAGGCAATTTCGCAAAATCAGTAATTGAAGTACCCATTAGACCAACGGCCATGATTTTTTTCCTTAGGACTTACTTGCAATCGGAGACTTTACATGTGTGAAGATTAATAACCCCTAGCGAAAATCATTTAGATTGCAATATTTAGGAAAACACACATTTTTTAACAAACTGCAGTCATTTTAAAATGATTTGTTCATTATAGTATGAAAATCAGCGGGATTGCCTCTTACTTTTTAATTTTATACTTTTTCGTTCTAAAAGCCGCAACACACTACCGGACCGCACCGCGACCTTGGTGCGCCGCACCACATAATAACATAATAAAAGTATATTAAATAACAATTTAATTAATAATATAAGAACATTTTATGTTGTATTTTATTTTATTTCATGAATATAGTGCTAAATAACTTTAAAAACCAATTTAATATCGTACAAACGTTTAACTGTGGCTGTATAAGATTCTGCCTTTGCTCATTTACGCAAGTGTAAGGTTTAAAAAAATATATTTGGTGTATTCCTTTTGGTTCCCGCCTTATGAAATCGAGTAAATAGAAAATTCAACGAAAGAAATCAAGAATAATATGTTTTTAACAATTTACTTACATATTTTTTTATAAAACCAGGATCAACGTGGGATTAGTAAAATTAAACAATTACCAATTGTTCCAGGCGAGGAAATAAAGACTATTTTTCCATTTTGTTTCCACCCAGTTGTTCGTGGGACGGGGACGCAGAGGAGTACACCACTTTTCTGCGCTAGAGCATAAACGTATCACTTTCTGCGCACCTTTTAGAACAACAACGACCCACTTTCAGAGCATGAGATATGAAAAAGACATTTTGAAACATGACCAACTAAATATTATGCCATACAATAATATTGTAAATAATCATTTGCGACATGTTATATATGCGAAACATTGGTTTGCCATCTGATAGTTTTACCAAATGATACTATGGGAAAAATAGTTTGGGAAGTGATAATTTGCCATACAATTTTCAGCCACATATTAGTAAACCACATTTGTTAATACACCTTGAGAACTAATAATAATGTCATAATGTTGTTAAAGGGTGTAATTTGTTTTATTATATCTACTTAGGTATATGGTGTGGCCTGTAACACGAGCAAATAATTAAAACATAGATTATACTCCTCAAACGGTGACACTTTTGTTCAACAACTTTTAAAAATTATGAAGTATTTAGACTCCATATTTTTCATACAAAATAAATGTTATTTTCAATGGACGCCATCGCCACGCCATATAATTATGATTGACATTGCTTGTCACGCCTTAAACATAACAACATAATTAGAATAAACTTAAAAGTGTATTAAAAATTAAACCCCAAGTTATTTTTAAAAGTCGCTGAACAAATGTTGGTCAGTATGAGGATTACAGCCTACAGTTTAATTTTTTGCTCATATAACAGGCCACACCCGGTATTACACAACTATATTAGGTACCTACTATTCAGGTTTATGCCATTTTTTTATTCTAATGTACTTAATGCTTTCCCAAATTTAAATGACAAAACTCTAAGTATGGAATTGAGTGATTAAGAAGAAAAATAATATCAAATTGTATTTCGTAATTTTACCTTTTAAAAATTAATCCATTTTCCAACAACCCAGTTATACATTTACGCCATATCTAAGAGTGATTCTCAAAATAGTGAAAACATCGTAACCTGTCATCGAGTTTTTGAACTGAATGTATGTTTATTTGCTCTTTTTCATATGAAACAAAAATGTATCTAGATAAACTAAAACAATGTTTATCGAGGCCAAGTAATTATTTTTATTTTTATTTAATACTTATTATTATAAAAAATAAAGAGTAGCACTTTTCACTGTAACCTGTCTTGTCCAAAAGCATCGCTCTTCCAGTTTTAGTTCTTTAGATTTAATAAGCACCAATTTATGTAAATAACATATCATGCTATATAATAACATAAACAATACCTTTTAAAATGTACTTTGCACAGGCCTTATATATATATTTTTTTACAACAATATTCACGCACGAAGTTTGTCCAAGGATATTTTCACTGTTAACCTGTACCAACCTGTACATGCGCGGTATTGCATCTGACTCATACACAGAAAAAAATATTTAGATCATAACTATGGCAAAATATTAGGTAAGTATCAAGCTAACCACCGTAGGGTACCATTATGACCCAAGTGTCGTAGTTTCGTGGAGACAAGTGGTTAAAGACAGAAATCTGGGGTTTTATAACGGAATGTTAACTTTAACTTATGTGGATGTGAAGCTGCCGTGCACGCCGTGCGAACATTCCTCGAGCATAAGGCAGGGGAGGTCCTGCTTAAGGTGGATGTTTGCAATGCCTTCAATTCCGTAGACAGAGGCGCCTTGTTGACCCAAATAAAAGACAAAATTCCTCTGGTATATAAATTTCTTTGGCAATGTTATAGTTCTCCTTCCAAATTATTGTATAAAAGCAACGTTCTGGCTTCTTCTGTAGGATGTCAACAAGGCGACCCGCTCGGTCCAGCTATCTTCAGCCTCGCGATACATCCCATCATTAAGGAACTAAATTCAAAATTAAACGTATGGTATTTAGATGACGGGACCCTCGGCGGAGAAGCGATTTCCGTACTCGAAGACCTAAAAAAAATTAACACAGACATGGAAAAAATTGGCCTATCGCTAAATTTTTCCAAGTGCGAACTTTTTATCACCGATACCTGTCCGGACAAGGAAAATACAATCGACCTTTTTACACAACTCGCCCCGGGTGTCAAAATTATAAACGAAGATTCGCTTCACCTCCTTGGTTGTCCCGTCTTAGACCAATCCTTTGAAAACTTCCTCGACTCAACAATTCAAAATTTCAAAGCAACATCACACCGTTTGGCCAAAATTAATCTTCATTCAGCCTATTCAATCATTAAGCATTGTCTTTTCCTCCCAAAATTTACATATATACTTCGCGGAACCCATTTTTGGAAACACCCCACTTTGGTCTCAAAATTAGATACATTAGTCGCAGAAACTCTCACATTCATCTTCAATATTCCTTTTGACGATAGATCTTGGACCCAGGCTAGCCTACCCATTAGGTTCGGCGGCCTGGGTATCCGCAAAATTTCTTGTGTTGCTCTACCTGCGTTCTTGTCCTCGGTGCACGGTGCGCAAAGCCTTATAGAGAAAATATTAGATCCTTCCATTGGATCTATGGAGGCTGCACACTGCTCTGTGGCCAAGAATGTTTGGTCTATAACCTGCCCCAACACAGACCCGCCTGCCAATCCCTGTTCGCAGAGGCAATGGGACGAGCCGCTCTGTCAACTAGTACGGAAAAACCTTTTAAATACGTCAACTAGTTCGGCAGACCGAGCTCGTCTCCTTGCGACTGCGGAGTGGGAGTCGGGTCTGTGGCTGCAGGCGCTACCCTCTCCAAACATTGGTACCTTCCTTGATAACACCACCTTCCGCCTGGCAGCTAGCTTACGTTTGGGGGCATCAACAAACCAGGCACATCGCTGTCAATGCGGCACCATGGTGGACACACTGGGCCACCATGGCCTCTCATGTGTCCGCAGCGTTGGTAGACTCTCCCGCCACGCCAGTATAAACGATGTCATCCGTCGGGCCCTTGTTAGTGCGAAAGTGCCGGCAATCCTCGAGCCCAGCGGGCTGGCCCGGGACGACGGCAAGAGGCCTGACGGAATGACGCTGGTGCCTTGGAGCATGGGTCGGCCGCTAGTTTGGGATGCTACTTGCGTTGACACCCTGGCACCGTCCCATGTTCCAAGCACCAGCGCTGCTGCTGGCGCTGCGGCATCCTCGGCCGAAAGCCTCAAACGCCGCAAATATGCCACCCTAGGAACCAGCTACATGTTTGCGGCGTTTGGCGTGGAAACATTGGGGCCGTGGGGGCCAAGTGCGCGTCGGCTATATAAAGATCTATCGACGCGCCTAATAGAGGCCTCGGGTGACCAGAGGGCTGGCCAGTATTTCGCACAGCGCATTAGCTTAGCTATACAGCGAGGAAATACGGCCAGCCTTCTGGGCACCTTGCCCGTTGACGGCGATTTAGGGCAAATTTTTTACCTGTAGTTAGGTTAAGTACTTAGTATTAAGTTTTATTAGGTTGGTTTTTGTTTATTTAATTTAGTTTTAATAAGCTATAAATAGATCTATATGATGTTTTTAGAATAAAGACTTTAACTTGTCTCGATTATTTTACGAATTTGGTATGGGGCCTAATGTAATAATATAATTTTAATATTGTATGAAGGTTTATTCATCTATGCTAAAAGTGAGACATTAGTATTATAATCCGTTCAAGGGAAAAAATAAAAATGAATGTATTTTTCACTGTAACCTGCTTAACTTTAACCTGTGTTCAATGTATAGGTTATTGTATGTCTTGAAAATAACTTCTTCATTTTCCGTTCCTTTTTGAAATTTTTGGGTACTTGAAGTGGTAAAACATATTTTTCATTCTTAAAAGTAAAAAAAAATCCAAAAAAAGAAATTTCGTTAACTTTAACCTGTCGATGCCACTTTCTTGAGAATCACTCCTAAATGCCTTCTATTCCATGGGATTCACGAGAATGTAGCGTAATAAAAAATATACAAATATTCTAGAACATATTTTTTCATAAACATTTAAAAACGAGTTATAGAAATATAAATAGAAAATATTTATTTCGCGTAAAATTCAGTTTTTAAATCTCTGTAAGTGCTGCTGTAGCATTGAGCTACATATATTTGCTGTTGGTATACGTGGGTGGTGATTCTGGAATAAACTTTTATTGTACAAAAATACCACATACCTATTTGTTCTTCAGTTTTGAATGTTTGTTTTTACCTAAGTATTTTTTTTTCTTTATACACTAAACAAACATAATATGTATTTGATCGTTTATTTTAGGCTTCGTATACCTATTTATGTTAAAGATTGTCTCGTAATATTTATCGTTTTATTGTTTAACTCGTTGATAAAATGCCCAGTTGACTGGTCTATAGGCTCGACCTGGTACTGCAGTCAGGAGGTACGACGATATTGCACAATTTTTATCTCGTTTCAATATCCGATAGCCGATACGTTCGCGAGATTAGATGCGATCCTCCTACATTTGATTCTAAAGTAGTAGCAATTGTATTATATCAAGAGCCGAGGCTATATCTGAGCTATATCGATTCTTTTGAGCCACTTCTGCGTTTGAATGAGAATGAGAAATAGAATATAGAAGAACTTTTAGCATGATATGCACACTTTTATAAAAATACGGTCATTGCGCTAGTTTTCGTTCACTTGACGAAATTTGAATATAGGTACCTAACCTAACCTAACTAAATTAAATCTTATAAAATAAGATTGGAACATAAGAAAAAATACCCACCTATGAAAGGTCCCCCAAGTTTCCCCTGCGGAAGGGTGCTCATGAGGCTGGCTACATCTTACCCCGCTAGATGGCTATGCCTATTCGTTGGCCTTGGAATGAGCCAGCCCTAGGGTCAACCGAGGTCTCACGTCACTACGTATATAAATATTTACACTCGAATAAAACAAAATAAACATAGATATCTGAATTAACAATTAATTAAGTATAGAACAGACTAGGACTACACTTAGTTCTAGTCTGTTCTATACTTAATTAATTGTTAATTCAGATATCTAATTTTATTTTGTTTTATTCGAGTGTAAATATTTATTTTAACAAGACCACTTAAAATCTAATTGAATTGAATCTAATTTGTAATGTTAAGATTAAGATAGTTTATTATTCAAGTAGGCATATTACAATGCGCTTATGAACGTCAAATAAAGCTACACATACGTGTTTAAGTAATACTTACTGGGTACACGTGGTACCTACACGTGTAATAGATAACAAAATATTTAAGTATCGTTACGATTAACACAAAGAATCCTAAGTGTTTTCGACATTCTTCGTTTTATATTAGCTTTAAGAATGTTAAGATAACAATAAGAATGACGTACTATTAATTAGGTATATAACCAAAGAAATTGCAGAATGCTACCTTACCGAAATTTGCATTGAAGCGTATACATAAGTAACAAGCGCTTTAAAATTTCCAATTAAAATGCAGTACCTACATGTAATCATTTTACTTTGCTCCACCTTAGCTGTAACTGCCATGTTTACAAACAATGGCTTGAAACAAATAAAGCTAAGACTGACCGAAGGCAAAACTAAGCTCAATTGGAGAAATCTTAAACAAAAAAGGATCGAGCAGCCACTAGATCAATATGATCCACATGAAAATAGAACATTCCAAATGAGATACTTCGAGAATTTCGAGTATTGGAAGCCAAATGGACCTGTCTACGTATCTATTGGCGGAGAAGGGGAGGAAAATGGAGAACTTATAGCGGGCGATAACAGATCGTTAGTAGTTCAACTAGCCAAGGACACGAATGGTGCTATGTTAGCTACGGAACACAGGTATTACGGAAAAAGTTTGCCCAACATTGCTAAAGACGATAAAATTAAATATTTTAAATATCTAAGCTCTAAACAAGCACTAGCAGACATCGCAATGTTGATAATGAAGTTGAAATCGGATCCTAAGTTCGCGAGCTCACCAGTGGTGGTGGTCGGCGGGTCATACGCGGGCAACCTAGCGGCCTGGATGCGTCTGCTGTATGCCGATGTGGTAGACGCGGCGGTAGCCAGCAGCGCCCCTGTCCTTGCCAAGAAGGACTTTCATGAGTATTTAGATGCTGTTCGATATACTTTTGCTAAATACGGAACTAAAAACTGTCTACGAAATATCGAGAAGACATTTAAAAAAATCGAAATTTTATTGAAAAGCAGGGCTGGAATTAAAACGTTAAAAAAAAAGTTGCATATTTGCCCAAAAAATGACTTGACTAAGTTAGAAAATCAGCAATGCCTATTTGTTAAATTATATGACAAACTCACATCCACCGCGCAGTATGACCAGGTCTCCGATGTTAAATATGTTTGCCGTGAATATAAACCCACTAAAAAGTTGACACTTGATCTTGATCACCTTTTAAATAACGATATGTTAGATGACGACTATTGTGAAAATGTTGATGATTGTTGGAACATTGACGACCACAACGACATGGCGTGGACATATCAATATTGCACCGAGTTTGGTTACTTACAAACAACATCATCCGAAAAGCAGCCCTTCGTTCACTGGGGGCCTTTGGAGTTTTGGTTCAAAACCTGCAAAGGTTTAGTGGAAGGCGATATCGAAAAGAGAATTGACGAGGGCGTGGCAAAGACCAATAAAATGTATGGAGGCCTGAGTCCTAAGGTCAGCAAGGTGGTGTTCCCACACGGGGACATGGACCCGTGGCACTCACTCGGGGTGCTACAGGACCTAGGTCCCGACGCGCCGGTGGTTATGGTCAACGGTACCGCACATTGTGACATACTATCTGTTAGAGCCGGGGAACCAGCAGATATGAAAGAAAAAAGAAAATACGTAAAGGAACTGATTAAGAAATGGATTTCAAATCAGTAATTTGATATTATTTTTAATGAATAAATTGGTATAGGTATATATTTAATTTAGCATTAATATGATAGTTTTTGATTCCCAAATAATGTATCCCACCAAAACATTTCATGTAAAGTGTTGCCAAGACTAGGCGCATAAAGCTTTTACACTAAAAAGTTATCAGATCCCGTAGTAGGTACCAAGACTTTTACTCTGTCAGTACTAACTTTATAAGCTCTAACTGTATAAAGCCAACATCTTGGTCAAACAGTACGGCTTGGCCGTTTCGTTGCTGTCATATGGACAATCCCGTAATGATACTTTCAGAATTTGAATGACCAGTGTTACTACTTTGTACAACAAGTCCACCGAGGGAGTGTTTATGTGACTGCAACGAAACGGCCAAGCCGTACTGTTTGACAAAGATGTTGGCTTTATACAGTTAGAGCTTATAAAGTTAGGACTGATAGTGTAAAAGTCTTGGTACCTACTACGGGATCTGATAAGTTTTTAGTGTAAAAGCTTTATGCGCCTAGTCTTGGCAACACTTTACATGAAATGTTTTGGTGGGATTTCACTTCTTTTTGTAAGTTGCTTCCATCCCCTAATTTAAAGGGTTGCGCGTGTGATTTAAGTACCTATTATTAATAAAATTAATTGAAAAAAAGTTTTAAGTTAAACGGTTATATTTTAATCAGAAAGTGTACCAAAAACTAGAAAATAACAATTATTATACTAATCCGAGTCCTATATACTTCCTATGCTCCTTTCTGGACAGTAATCATGCAAGACGGGTGTAGCAATGTAGTCTACTCGAGTCGGATTCTAAACGCCACTTTTCGACACTATGTCAGTGATTTAAGTATTAATCGAATTTATTTATCAGACTAAAATATAAAAGTTTGAAGTTTTTAGTAGCATTACGAGTTAATAAACATATTAGATTGCGCATCCGCTGCAAGATGACAATAGTTATTTATCTTACTAGGGGGCAAAATCGGATTATTTACAGTTAGTATTTTCAGTGCTCAAACAGAACAATGGTACAAGTGTCTCTATTGCGAAGGTCGAAGGCCGAGCTCCGCGTAGGGCCGAAGGCCCGAAGCGTCCGGAAGGTTAGTGCTCAAATACAGAACAATGGTACAACTGTATTTATTGCGAAGGCCGAAGGCCGAGCTCCGCGTAGGGCCGAAGGGCCGAAGCGTCCGGAAGGTTAGTGCTCAAATACAGAACAATGGTACAACTGTCTTTATTGCAAAGGCCGAAGGCCGACCTCTGCGTAGGGCCGAAGGCCCGTAGCGTCTGGGAGGTTATTACTCCAACACAGAACTAAAATATAAGTGTCTAAATGCGAAGGCCGAAGGCCGAGCTCCGCGTAGGGCCGAAAGCCCGAAGCGTCCGGGAGGTTAGTGCTCAAACAAAGAACCATGGTACAAGTGTCTTAATTGCGAAAACCGAACGCCGACCTCCGCGTAGGGCCGAAGGCCCGATGCGTCCGGAAGGTTAGTGCTCAAAGAACAATGGTACAAGTGTCTTTATTGCGAAGGCCGAAGGCCGACCTCCGCGTAGGGCCGAAGGCCCCAGGCGTCCGGAAGATTAGTGCTCAAACACAGAACAATGGTACAAGTGTCTTTATTGCGAAGGCCGAAGGCTGAACTCCGCGTAGGGCCTAAGGCCCGAAGCGTCCGGAAGGTTAGAGCTCAAACACAGAACAATAGTACGTTTGACTTTATTGCGAAGGCCGAAGGCCTAGCTCCGCGTAGGGCCGAAGGCCCGAAGCGTCCAAGAGGTTATTACTCAAACACAGAACTAACGAATAAATGTCTAAATGTCGAGAGGTTAGTGCTCAAACAAAGAACAATGGTACAAGTATCTTAATTGCGAAGGCCGAAGGCCGACCTCCGCGTAGGGCCGAAGGCCCGAAGCGTCCCGAAGGATAGTGCTCAAAGAACAATGGTACAAGTGTTTTTATTGCGAAGGCCGAAGGCCGACCTCCGCGTAGGGCCGCTACCGCGTAGGGGCGTTGGAGGTCATTAGGAAACGTAAATGCCTCTACCTAAAACTTACACAATCACCAACCGGTCAATTATGGTCGGCAGTTGCATGGCATCATCACGACTGAGGAGTTGAAGGTAAATATTAAATGCCCCTGCTCAATACTTTAAATCCTATTTTGAAATCAGAACATAATCTATCCTGGGGTTTAAGGCAGGCAGTAACTCTGCAGCATCAGAACTGATAGTTGGGAGGTCAATATGAAACGTAAATGCCTCTACCTAAAATTAACGCACTACATACTTTAAAACTGACACATTCACCAACCTGTCGGTTATGGCGTGCAGTAATCTTGCATCATCACGACTGAGGAGTTGGAGGTCATTATTAAATGCAAATGCCCCTTAAATGCAAATTTATAAAATCGCAAAACATAGACACAACAACACCAAAGATATAATCACAACGAAATACATAAAAGATGACAAAGGGGTATTGCTCACAGATGATAGGGACATATGTAGGCGGTGGTATAAGTACTACAGTGAACTCTTAAATGAAGAATTTCCACGAAAACCAGAAACAGAAGAACCTAAAATACAAGGACCTGCCGATAGAATCACTATAGAGGAAGTTAGAAAAGCAATTTCTAAGATGAAAAATCACAAAGCGAGTGGACCAGACGACATACCAGCGGAAGTCTGGAAAACCCTCAAAGACGGAGATGTATGGCTTTGTGAACTTTTTAACAATATCCTTAGAAGTGAAAGAATGCCTGATACGTGGCGTATGAGCACGCTTGTTCCTTTTTATAAAAACAAAGGAGATGTTCGGGACTGTGGAAACTTCCGTGGGATAAAACTGACGTCACACACCCTAAAAATTTGGGAAAGAATCCTGAGCCAACGCCTATCAAACGTCATCAAAATAACTGAAAATCAGTTTGGCTTTACACCGGGAAAGAGTACCACAGATGCAATTCATGCTATAAGATTAGTAATGGAAAAAGCCCGTGAAAATAAGGAGAACGTGATGATGGTCTTTATAGATCTTGAAAAGGCCTTCGACCGTGTGCCGAGAACGATCATATGGCAAGCTTTAAGAGCTCACGGTGTCCATGAATGCTATGTTCGACTTATAAAGGACATGTATACTGATGTACAAACAAGGGTTAGAAGCCCAGCGGGTTTTTCAGAGAGCTTTAATATAAAAGTAGGTGTACATCAAGGTAGCGCACTAAGCCAATTACTCTTCAATGTATTGATGAATTATCTGACGGCAAAAATACAAAAACCAACACCATGGAATCTCTTGTATGCCGATGACGTAGTCCTAATATCGAAAGATCCACACGAGCTTCAAAACCTCGGACAATGGAGAGAGTCACTAGAAACCAATGGGTTGCGCATCAGTAGAACAAAAACCGAATGTATGATCTGCAACTTCAACCCAAATAGTACCACCAATGCTACGATAAACCTCGATGGCATAAACCTCCCGCAAGTAAAAACATTTAAATACCTGGGCTCAGTTATCTCTGAAAATGGGACAATTGATGCTGACATCATACACAGGATGACATCAGGATGGAGCAAGTGGCGTACGCTAACCGGAGTTTTATGTGATACCAAAATGCCCATCAAGACCAAGGGAAAAGTCTATAAAACTGCGGTAAGGCCAGCTTTACTGTATGGATGTGAAGTCTGGCCGACGACCAAGATTCACGAGCAAAAGATACATACAACGGAGATGCGTATGCTGCGCTGGTCGGGCGGGGTTACTCTTAGAGACAAAGTGCGCAACGAGTATATAAGGGGGAGTTTTAAAGTGGCTCCCATAACCCATAAAATTTCTGAAGCCAGACTAAGATGGTACGGCCACATAATGAGAAGACCAGACGATCACGTGGTTAAAAAGTGTCTTTCCATCGCTACAAAAAAGAGGAGAATTGGAAGGCCCCAAACAACCTGGATGACGAATGTCCGAAAGGACATGAAGGTATTGGGACTTCACGAGCAAGACACCCAAGAAAGAAATAGATGGCGTCGCATGATTGGGAAAGCCGACCCCGTGTAACGGGACAAAGGCGAGGCAGAAGAAGAAGAAGAGGAGGCAGCGGTTTCCCTTGGGTCATTTCTTAAATGTTCAATTAAATACATCAAAGTATATAAATATGTTGGCCTAATGATTGATTAATTAATAACTAAATAAATCAATGTTTAATTTTATTTGTTTAAATATGTATGTTTAATTATTTCCACTTAAGTTGTCAGTCACATCGTTTTGGTCAGTATTAGAAACTCCACAGTGTTCACAATAAACATGGCTGTAATCCAGCTTTGCCCGACCGGCGCACGCGCCGTCGTAAAGCTGAAGCCACTGGCCGAAGTAACGGATAAAAACTAATGTGGCCCTTAATGTTGCCCTTAACGCGACCCACACAGTGGTAGCAGGGACAGTAATCTATTTAATGTAACCGGGATGTATTTGCAAAGCCTGTTTTTTGTTAAGGTATCTTTTAACTTCGTTTCTTGCGCTGGCACTCAAGTGAGTCCAGCAGCACTAGTCCCATTTTTCGAGACTAATTTACACAGAACTCCGTCTGGTGTGTCATAATAAGAGATACCTACTATAAACAGAGTTGTAATAAATAATCGTAGGTCTGAATGAATGCTAGGACTATATTTTATATAGCGATCATTTAGAAGTAGATGGTGGAAAATGGGGAATATTGTCGAGCGGCAGCCGAGCCGCGAGGCATAATCTTGATTTTTTTTCTTTACGATAAAATTCAAGTTTGTATTATGGCAAGATAAAAGAATTGAGAAAGAATGGCGCACTGCGTGGCTATACGAAATGTCACATGGGGGATTTAGAAATGATATAATTTTCTATTTCTTTCTGAAAGCAGCCTATACAGGTATAAACAGTCGAAAGTTTTAATTTATGACCCATTTTGTACCTTGTCACAGTGACAATTGTATGAGGTCTCTAGCGACTTTCATATGGATTGTCACTGAGACAAGGTACCTACAAAATGGGTCATAAATTAATACTTTCGACCGTACTACAATCATCATATTTTCAATAGTAAGTAAGACGATACGATAGCCTTTCATACCTAATGAAAGTTACCTGGCTATAAATAACATTTTATACTATGACTTAATCCAAGTCATCCAAGACATCTTGTAGAGGATTATTCTTAGTTATTTTATGGACCGGAAACCCGATTTCCGAAAGACGAATTATCGTACAGAGGTCATAATATGATATGACATAATATAATTAGACTCGGACGACTACAAACATTAGGAATTATGTATCCTATTTACCTAGTAATTATCTTACCTACTAATAAAGTAATGTAGGTACCTTACCGATGTTTTAATAAGGATTTCTGTTAACTTCTGCTTTTATTGTTATTTGACATTAGTTTTTCAATTATTATTTCTTACAATTTGCAAGCGACATTATACGCGACTTACAATTTATACGTGTATTCTTTTCTTTACCTTACCACAATAAAACATCATTGTCTAAAGTGCATCTACATACGTGTTTGTACGTGTATGCGATTCTCAAGAGGCATGTTAAGCGTAATTAGCTACTGCTAATTTGCAGACGCAAATACATATGAGTGATTCTCAAAATAGTGGCATCTTAACCTGTCATCAAGTTTTTGAATGTATGCTCATTTGCTCTTTTTCATATGAAACAAAAATGTTTATAGATAAACAAAAACAATGTTTATCGAGGCCAAGTCATTATTTTTATTATTATTTAATACTTATATAGAAAAAAAATTAAGAGTACCACTTTTCACTGTAACCTGTCTTGTCCAAATGCATCGCTCTTCCAGTTTTAGTTCTTTAGATTTTATAAGCACCAAGTAATGTTAATAAAATATCATGCTATATAATAACATAGAGAATATCTTTTAAAATGTACGTTGCACGAGTCTTATATATAATTTTTGTAGAATAATATGCACGCACGAAGTTTGTCCAAGGATATTTTTACTGTAACCTGTGTACATCCACGGTATCGCATCTCACTCATCATCATCATCATCATCATCTCAGCCATAAGACGTCCACTGCTGAACATAGGCCTCCCCCTTGGACCTCCATACGTGCCGGTTGGAAGCGACCCGCATCCAGCGTCTTCCGGCGACCTTAACAAGATCGTCTGTCCATCTTGTGGGTGGACGTCCTACGCTGCGCTTGCTAGTCCGTGGTCTCCACTCGAGCACTTTTCGACCCCATCGGCCATCTTCTCTGCGTGCAATGTGGCCTGCCCATTGCCACTCCAGCTTGCTAATCCGGTGGGCTATGTCGGTGACTTTAGTTCGTCTACGGATCTCCTCATTTCTGATTCGATCACGTAGAGAAACTCCGAGCATAGCCCTCTCCATAGCTCGTTGAGCGACTTTAAGTTTTGAGATGAGGCCGATAGTGAAAGACCACGTTTCGGAGCCGTAAGTCATCACTGGTAACACACATTGATTAAAGACTTTCGTCTTGAGGCACTGAGGTATGTCGGACGAAAAGACATTACGTAGTTTCCCGAACGCTGCCCAACCGAGTTGGATTCGGCGGTTGACCTCTTTCTCGAAGTTGGACCTACCTAATTGGACTACTTGTCCTAGGTAGATGTACGAGTCAACAACTTCGAGTACCGAGTTCCCAACAGAGACTGGGATGGGCACAACATTGGCATTTGACATAAGTTTCGTCTTGTCCATGTTCATTTTCAAGCCCACCCGTTGTGAAACTCGGTTGAGGTCATCGAGCATCATGCTGAGTTCCTCCATCGACTTTGCCATGACTACGATATCGTCGGCAAACCGAAGGTGAGTGATGTATTCGCCGTTGATGTTGATGCCAAGTCCTTCCCATTCCAGGAGCTTGAAGGCGTCTTCCATTACGGCAGTAAACAGTTTCGGAGAGATAACGTCTCCCTGCCTTACGCCTCTTCGCAATGGAATCGCCCTCGTGCTCTGCTCCTGTACTCGGACCGACATGGTGGCGTTACTATACAAACACTTCAACACTTCGATGTACCGATAGTCAATATGGCATCGCTGAAGAGACTCAAGCACCGCCCATGTTTCCACCGAATCGAAGGCTTTCTCATAGTCCACAAACGCTAAGCATAATGGCAAGTTATACTCTTCGGTCTTCTGTATAACTTGCCGCAGCGTATGGATGTGGTCTATGGTACTATAGCCTTTTCGGAAACCGGCTTGTTCGGGAGGCTGGAAGTCATCAAGTCTGTGTTCGAGACGGTTCGTGATGACCCTTGAAAACAGCTTATAGACATGGCTCAGAAGCGTGATGGGTCTGTAGTTCTTCAATAGGTTGTTATCACCTTTTTTGAAGAACAGCACCACCTCGCCTCTATTCCATGTTTCAGGCGTTATGCCCTCGGACAAGACGGAATTAAAGAGCTTCTGGAGGACTTTAAGTACCGGTGTTCCACCCGCTCTCAGAAGCTCTGAAGTGATTCCGTCTTTGCCCGGCGCCTTGTTGTTCTTAAGCTGCTTCAGGGCCATCCTAATCTCGTACAGACTGATGTCCAGGATATCTTCGGTATAATGTCGGGACAGCTTGGCTCTTGGATCTCCTACCAAGCTGTCAACGGGCTTTGCGATCGAAGTGTATAACTGTCCATAGAACCTCTCAATCTCACCTAAAACCTCCGCTTTGCTCGACGCTATGCTGCCATCTTCCCGTTTCAGCTTTGTCAGCTGGCTTTGCCCAATAGACTTGTCCTTTGCGAACACTTTGGAGCCTTGGTTTCGCTCAATAGTCTCTTTAATACGGTTAGTATTAAAGAGACGCAGATCATGTCGCAAGGACTTAGATATACGTCTATTGAGCTGCCTATATGACTCCGCGTCATCGGGAGACTGCAACTGTAGCGAGCGTCGTTCAGCCATGAGGTTTAAGGTTTGCTCGGTCAATTTTTGAGGTCTATCTTTACGGCGGGATCTAAAAAACTTAGACCCTACTGTGTGGACAGTTTCCACTAGCCCGTCGTTGATTTCGTCCACTGAAGCCAAGTTCTCTAGGCAAGCAAAGCGGTTAGAGAGCTCGAGTTGAAAGCTTTCGGGGTTTTGAACATAGGCTCGAGTAGGTCGGAGCGTAGACTTCATCAGGCTGGACCTTTCAAGTTTAATATTGATATTCAGTGTGCCTCTTACGATTCGGTGATCACTACCGGTCTTTACCCTGTTGATCACAGAGACATCACTGAATATCCGTTTCTTGTCGGTCATGATGAAGTCTATCTCGTTTCTCGTGGAACCGTCAGGACTCATCCAGGTCCATTTCCTGTGAGGCGGCTTCTGGAAGAAAGAGTTCATCATGAAGAGTTCCTCTCTCTCCAGAAAGTCGGCCAGCCTCTGACCCCTAGGGTTCCGTTGCCCATACCCAAATTGCCCCACTCTCAACTCATCCCCGCTTCTCTTGCCCAACTTTGCGTTGAAGTCCCCCATAACAACAGTAAAGTAGGTTTTAGAAGTATGTATGGCCCTACTTACGTCCTCATACATAGCTTCTACTTCATCATCGGAGTGTGACGAGGTCGGTGCGTATACCTGAATGACCTTCAGCGAATATCTTTTGGATATTCTGAGTATTAACGAGACCCGACACCACCTTGGGACTGTTGGTCGCCCTCCCGGTGGTAGAGCAAGTTACCAGACTTCAGGGTTGTCGTGTCCTCCCCCTCTCTACGGACTTCGCATAACCCTACAATGTCCCAGTGTAACCTGCTCAGTTCCTCTTCCAGCTCGCAGATCTTTTCGTCAGTCCTCATAGTGCGTATGTTGTGTGTTACCAGGGCCAGTCGTCGTCGGGGCGGGTAGCCGGATCTTTGCCGGAGATTCTTAGCACCCCTGACCCCGCTAATGCCCTGACCGCTACCATAGCCAGAGCACCGGGGGTCGCCGGAACCTCGGGGCCGTGGTTCTATTGTGCTCATCATGATGGGGGGTGAATGCCATAATCGCCACGCTTGGCAGGCGGGTTGGCGATGGCAGTCGAGTACACCGAATTTGAGGGACGCTGCTGCCCGTCCACCGGTGGTCTTGGACGTAGTTTAAGGACATACCCGGGTCCTCACTCACGCACACAAAATTATATTACATCATAACTGTGGCAAAATATTAGGTAAGTATTGAAATAACTACCGTAGGGAATCATTATGACCCAAGTGTCGTAGTTTCGGAGAGACAAGTGACTAAAGGCAGGAATCTGAAGTTTGTAACAAAATGTTAAATTTAACTTTATTTTCCAGCAATCGCGCACACTGTATCCGACTGTAGACTGGTCCACCGAAAAATGGCTTCGCCCAGACTCGCAACTGCAATGAGGGACCACTCTGCCTGTTGTGAGAGCCGAGCGCAGCACAATGGCACTTGGGAGGCCGGATTACCCTCTCATTGTGTCATTTACCCAGCAATAACGTGGACTTATTGCATGCCCAGTTGACATCGCTCGTCTATGCACTGTTCCATAAATTAGTGTTTTTTGTGCTATAAATCTGGCACTTCGCTTACAACTAGGCTCCCTTTGCAGTGGGCGTACCTACTTTCCAATTTGGGAAAATACTTTTACATGCATGCATTTACATTTTATTTTTACATGCGCAACGAAGGCTTTATAATATTTAGCAAAAAAAATACCTTCTTATTATTTTTAATGTCGTTAACCAAACCACTTGCAATCACTTATCCAAAAATTCAATAACATCCCTTGGCGACCAAAGATTTCGCTTCAATAAATAAAGCATTCGTAATGCGTCCTATAAACCAGTGAACGAAGCTTTTGGCTCCATATTATTTAAGTCCTACCAACGTCCACACTGTTAACTGTATGCCTTGGCCATGACCACCGATGGACAGTTAAGAGTGTTGCTGTTTGTACATTTGTTAATACACCTTGAGAACTAATAATAATGTCATAATGTTTTTAGGGTCTAATTTGTTTTATTATGTACTTAGGTATATTATACCGGGTGTGGCCTGTAACACGAGCAAATAATTCAAACAGATTGTACTCCTCAAACGGTGACACTTTTGTTCAACAACTTTTAAAAATTATAAAGTATTTAGACTCCATATTTTTCATACAAAATAAATATTATGTTCAATGGACGCTATCGCCACGCCATATCATTATGATTGACGTAGCTTGTCACGCCTTAAATATAACAAAATTTGGAATACATTGCGTCTTAGAATAAACTTTAAAGTGTATTAAAAATTAAACCACAAGTTATTTTTAAAAGTCGCTGAACAAATGTTGGTCAGTATGAGGAGTACAGCCTACAGTTTAATTTTTTGCTCATATTACAGGCCACACCCGGCATTACACAACTATATTACCTACTATGTATGTAGGTTTATGCCATTTTTTATTCTAATGTAATACTTTCCCAAATTTAAATGACAAAACTCTAAGTATGGAATTGAGTGATTAAGAAGAAAAATAATATTAAACTGTATTTCGTAATTTTACCTTTTAAAAATTATTCCATTTTCCAACAGCCCAGCCCATTTACGCCATATCTAATCCTTCCACGAGATTCACGAGAATGTAGCGTAATAAAAAATATACAAATATTCTAGAAGATATTTTATTCATAAACATTTAAAAACGAGTAATAGAATTATAAATAGAAAATATTTATTTCGCGTAAAATTCAGTTTTTAAATTTCTGTAAGTGCTGCTTTAGCATTGAGCTACATATATAATATATGCTGTTGGTATACGTGGGTGGTGATTCTGGATATAACTTTTATTGTACAAAAAATACCACATACCTATTTGTTCTTCAGTTTTGAATGTTTATTTTTACCTAAGTATTTTTTTTTCTTTATACACTACAACTAAACAAACATAATATGTATTTGATCGTTTATTTTATACTCCGTATACCTATTTAAATGTTAAAGATTGTCTCGTAATATTTATCGTTATATTATTTAACTCGTTGATAAAATGCCTAGTTGACTGGTCTATAGGCTCGACCTCGTACTGCAGTCAGGTGGTACGACGATATTGCACAATTTTTATCTCGTTTCAATTTCCGATAGTCGATACGTTCGCGAGATTAGATGCTATACATTTGATTCTAAAGTAATAGCAATTGTATTATGTCAAGAGCCGAGCTATATCTGAGCTATATCGATTCCTTTGAGCCACTTCTGCGTTGGAATGAGAATCTGAAATAGAATATAGAAGAATTTTAGCATAATATGCACACTTAAAAAACTACGACAATATAGGGTCATTGCGCTAGTTTTCGTTCACTTGACGAAATTTGAATTTAGGTACCTAACCTAATAAAATTAAATCTCATAAAATAAGATTAGATCATAAGAAAAAATAACCACCTATGAAAGGTCCCCCAAGTCTTCCCTGCGGAAGGGTGCTCATTAGGCTGGCTACATCTTACCCCGATAGATGGCTATGCCTATTCTTTGGCCTAGGAATGGCCAGCCCTAGGGTCACCCGAGGTCTCACGTAGTTCTATGGTTAATTAATTGTTAATTCAGATATCCAATTTTATTTTGTTTTATTTGATTGTAATTTTTTTTAACAAGACCACTTAAAATCTAATTGAATTGAATCTAATTGGTCATGTTAAGATAAAGATTGATTGAAGATTTATTATTCAAGTAGGTATATTACAATGCGCTTATGAACGTCAAATAAAGCTACACACACGTGTTTAAGTTTAAACACTTAAAATACTTACTGGTTACACGTGGTACCTACACGTGTAATAGATAACAAAATATTTAACACAAACGTACGTTACGATTAACACAAAGAATCCTAAGTGTTTTCGACATTCTTAGTTTTATATTAGCTTTAAGAATGTTTAGATAACAATAAGAATGACGTACTATTAATTAGGTATATAACCAAAGAAATTGCAGAATGCCACCTTACCGATATTTGCATTGAAGCATATACATAAGTAACAAGCGGTTCAAAATTTCCAATTACAATGCAGTACCTACATGTAATCATTTTACTTTGCTTCACCTTAGCTGTAACTGCCATGTTTACGAACAATGGCTTGAAACAAATGAAGCTAAGACTGCCCGAAGGCAAAACTAAGCTCAATTTAAGAAATGTTAAACAAAAAAGGATCGAGCAGCCGCTAGATCAATATGATCCACATGAAAATAGAACATTCCAAATGAGATACTTCGAGAATTTCGAGTATTGGAAACCCAATGGACCTGTGTACGTATATATTGGCGGAGAAGGGGAGGAGAATGGAGAACTCATAGCGGGCGATAACAGATCGTTAGTAGTTCAACTAGCCAAGGACACGAATGGTGCTATGTTAGCTACGGAACACAGGTATTACGGAAAAAGTTTGCCCAACATTGCTAAAGACGATAAAATTAAATATTTTAAATATCTAAGCTCTAAACAAGCACTAGCAGACATCGCAAGGTTGATAATGAAGTTGAAATTGGATCCTAAGTTCGCGAGCTCACCAGTAGTGGTGGTCGGCGGGTCGTACGCGGGCAACCTAGCGGCTTGGATGCGTCTGCTGTACGCCGATGTGGTAGATGCAGCGGTAGCCAGCAGCGCCCCTGTCCTTGCCAAGAAGGACTTTCATGAGTATTTAGATACTGTTCGATATACTTTTGCTAAATACGGAACTAAAAACTGTCTACAGAATATCGAGAAGACATTAAAAGAAGTCGAAGATTTATTGAAAAGCAGTGCTGGCATTGACACGTTAAAAAAAGAGTTAAATATTTGCCCAAAAAATGACTTGACTAAGTTAGAAAATCAGCAATGCCTATTTGATAAATATTATAACGAACTCAAATTCGCCGCGCAGTATGGCCAGGTCCCCAATGTCAAACATGTTTGCGGTAAATATGAACCCACTAAAAAGTTGACACTTAATCTTGATCACCTTTTAAATAACGATATGTCAGAAGACGACGATTGTGCAAATGTTGATGATTGTTGGAACATTGACGTCCAGAACGACATGGCGTGGACATATCAATATTGCACCGAGTTTGGTTACTTACAAACAACATCATCTGAAAAGCAGCCCTTCGTTCACTGGGCGCCTTTGGAGCTTTGGTTCAAAACCTGCAAAGGTTTAGTGGAAGGAGATATCGAAAAGAGAATTGACGCAGGCGTGGCGAAGACCAATAAAATGTATGGAGGGCTGAGTCCTAAGGTGAGCAAGGTGGTGTTCACACACGGGGACATGGACCCGTGGCACTCACTCGGGGTGCTGCAGGACCTGGGTCCCGACGCGCCAGTGGTCATGGTCAACGGTACCTCACATTGTGATATACTAGTTGTTAGAGCCGGGGAACCAGCAGATATGAAAGAAAAAAGAAAATACGTAAAGGAACTGATTAAGAAATGGATTTCAAATCAGTAATTTGATATTATCTTGATTTTTTTAAATTGGTATACCTATATATGTACCTACTTAATATAGCATTAATATAATAAAATATATATATATATATATATATTGTATAATTTTATTTGTTTAATTATTTACCTATTTGTTGATAACCACCCTTGCTTTCCAACAATGTTTAATTATTTCCACTTAAGTGGTCAGTCACATCGTTTTGGTCAGTATCAGTAACTCCACAGTGTCCACAATAAACATGGCTGTAATCCAACTTTTCTCGACCGGCGCACGCGCCGTCGTAAAGCTGAAGCCACTGGCCGAGGTAACGGTCGGATAAAAACTAATGTGGCCCTTAATGTCGCCCTTAACGCGACTCACACAGTGGTAGCAGGGACAGTAATAATGTATTTAATGTAATCGGGATGTATTCGCTAAATCGTCTGTTTTTGGTTAAGGTACCTAATTTCGTTTCTTGCGCTGGCACTCAAGTGAGTCCAGCAGCACTAGTCCCATTTTTCGAGACTAATTTACACAGAACTCCGTCTGGTGTGTCATAATAAGAGATACCTACTATAAACAGTGTTGTAATAAATAATCGTAGGTCTGAATGAATGCTCGCACTATATTTTATATAGCGATCATTTAGAAGCAGATGGTGGATGAATAGATCCGAAATGTTGCCTATTATAGGGTTTATGGATAAATAAATTTGTCTGTAAAATAATTTGCACACCAATTTTTAAACTCTGCATACCTACCTACCGATGCACGATGGATTCTAATTGAGCATTAAATATGTATTATCAGTACCACACTGACCGTAATAATCGATAACCTAATAAATTTGATAAAACTGAGGCTGTAAACTATACAGTTCCAAATACACAATGCACAATTAAGAAAAAACAAACCACAGATAAAATGTTCTGATATTGTTTCCTGTACAACAAATTCAAACAAACTATGCACACCAGTGGTATATAACTTCCCTATTGTTGGCAAGTTTACTGTGGCTGGGCCTTAAGCTACCGCCCTCCTGGGGGCAATGAAGGCGTGTACGAGATTTCTCATTGCTGCATCAATTTGATAATGTCTCTTTTTATTCTAACGCCTCTCTGGGCGCGGAATATTTGTCTAGTGTTTTTCCTGGAATTTATATTTGACGAAGTTAACTGAGCACTCGTTTTTTTATTTGAAGTTTTAAATGGCGGAAATTTATTTACTGTTTCGCTCTGTTTCATTACTAATCATTACGCTACGCCTTTCGTTACTTTGTAATGAAATTGTTCCTAAACTCATTACTGTCAACACATTAGGTACTTTTCAATGATTAAACAGGCTTCATGCATTTTTATTACTTTTTAAGTTATTCTATTAGTAGGTAACCTTATTTCTGGTAGAACAGAACGAAAGAGTTTTACGCTAAGGGGAAATTGTTTAGGTTAGGCTACGTCTTTATTTTTCACTTATTAATTACGGTAATATTCCTAACCGTTTTTGAGATACAGTTTGTTAAACATTAGTGCAAAGATCTGTATGTTTCAACCCTAGCAAGTAGATACTTTTGAATGACATGACATGTGTCAATTTAAAATTTAAATAACTTTGTAGGGTTTTCACTGATATAAAAATATTTCATTGACCGAAGCGAAGCGAAGGTCTACGTTTTGACTCGGGCATTTTGCTTTCGTATGTCCGGATGTTCTCCTCTACAGGTCGCAATTCTTAACCGATTCTCGTGAAATTTTGTGACCGAATTTTATGACTAAATAAAATTTTTTTGTCAATCCGGTTTTTGGAAATTTTTAAAAATGGCGGAGTCGTGATACCTGGCGCCTAAACAAATAGTCGTATCGATATCATAAGACTTTTTTCTTTTTGAAACATGTTTACAGAGTTAATAGCAAAAAATGCAGAAAAAAATTATCGCTGGTTTAGGCGGTATTTAGATATTTAATTTTAACTAATTTTAATTTGAGAAGGAGTAGCTAAATTTCGTCAACCCATCTAAGAACTATTTGGCTCAGTTTGTAAACGTTCGCTTTTTCTGTTTGCACAGAGGGTCTGGGTTCGATCCCCAGTAATTGTATGCTGGGATATTATAAGTATTATAACTTTTTGTATTTTTTTACACATAAATTTCGTATTGTTTTTCTTTAATTTACTATACACCGTGTTTTTATTGAATTCCGTTAACTTCGGGGTATAGTTAAGTACGTTTATAAGAACTAAATGGCATAGTTAATTTTCAAAAAAAAAAATTTTTTTTGTTTTCTTTTTTGTTTTCTTTTTTGTTTTTTTTTTTGTTTAAAGAGTATTTAAATGTAGCATATAGCGTTGTTGTAACACGGGCATTACATTTAACTCAACCAAACAATTTAAATCTGTGACATATCAATGTCATTTCGTACATCAATCGACCGAGATTGTACTTAAGTTTAGTAGCAAATGTATGAACTCATTCTAAACACTAATCAATATGTAAGCCGGCCCTAAGGCAAGTGTACACGCTTGTAGAGGCCTTATAGTAAAAAAATAAATTATGGATTATCTCCGAAATGGACTTAATTAGAACATCGGTGTCTTTGAGAAAGTTACTTGATTTAAGCTCAGGAATGCACCCTTGAAATTAACGGAAATCAAAAAAAACACGGTGTATTTAAAGCTCTTAGCACCATGTTATTTCAAGCTCTGCTCGCGAGGTCTACAGCTCACAGAGCCACTAGTTTTAATGATTTTGTTTTACTTTTTAATCCAGCATTACGATTATTACCTATAACTCGATTGTAGATCACTTATAGATAACACTATCCTTTCAGCTCAGCCCCTAGAAATGTTCCACCCTGTATTTATTTAGAGCGAGCTAGGACAGATGATTTCAGTAAACTTTTTTTTGTAAAATACGTTTATATTATATTTTGCATAATATGTTGGTGTTCAATAACCTCGTGGTTACCTCATATTAACATGGTTACGAAACTGTTAAAATAATGTTTAATTCAAATAACGAATACCTGTAATTTTGTAATTTCAGAGGGGCTTATAATTATTGCTACCTTGTCACTAATTGGTCATGGCGTGAGCCACCATTGCATTTAATCACCGTTCCAGGCC
Source organism: Cydia splendana (assembly GCF_910591565.1). NCBI lineage: Eukaryota > Metazoa > Arthropoda > Insecta > Lepidoptera > Tortricidae > Cydia > Cydia splendana. The sequence continues at coordinate 29,110,387 of NC_085960.1, read as the reverse complement.
TCGTTTCAAACAAAATTGTTCCATTTAAAAAATTCTAGGGTCATCAAGCGTAAAAGCACGTACAGGGATATTTTATTTTGGTCGTAATATGTTGCACTTGTAAATTGCCAATGCGCTTCAAACACACGTGTTTCGCTTTACAACTAGCCAACCATGCGAAAGCTTAGCGAGTACTGGCAAGCCGAAGGCATAAGACAAACCAGAATAAGTGACTTGCAGGGTACGCATAATACTAATGGATGTAAAGCTTAAGTTACACTAGACCAAGTAAGATCTAGACTAGCAGGCGCTCGCGAAACAATAATGAACTAGCCAGGGCTGCCGCAAGAATGTTAGAGAGCAGGTGCTTGTGAAAATTTTAACCACAGTTTTGAGCTTTCGCTTTGTGCCGATGTAAATTTCGTGTTAAAACTTCAAAGTGAATTTCGCTTTGAATATTGTTTATTTATCGTTGCATTAGATGTAGACCTAAAAATTTACTTTAGCGAAAAATTTACTATTTTTAGTGCTCCGTATAAAACATAGTTAACGAATCACTTATGGGATCACTTCGGTTGAATTTTATTTGTACCAGAGTAGTGAGGATACTATCATTTAATTAGCATTTAAGTACTTACTAAAATATTTTTTATCACTCGTCCTCATAGTTACAATTGCCTGGGTCTAAATTAACTAAATATTAATTTTTGTGGTATAAGCCATTTCCACAACATGTGCTTGGAAGATGGCCACCAAGCACGATATAACGAGGAACAAGAGTTCTTTTTACAAACTGTGCTATTGTCGCCTGGCTGACAGGACAGAAGAGACAATAAGAAATAGTGGATTCACCCATATACCGTCACGTGAGTTACTGCAATAACAACTTAAAATGATAGGATCTGCTGCTAGGTCTCATTGCAATTTCTCGACTCAAAAAGAGCATCTAAATCTGTAGCAAAGTTTACCCAATTTGCCGTTAGGGGCTGTCCATAAATTACGTCATCGATTTTTGACGATTTTTGACCCCCCCCCCCCTATAATCATCCAAAAATCATGCTTCAAATGACCCCATTTCCTCCTACTTCATGCTACCGTCATCCGATGTCCAGACCCCCCCCCCCCTAATTTGAAATGACGTAATTTATGAATAGCCCCTTAGATATCACTGTACTGAACATCCAGGTGTCTATATGTATAAGGCTGAAGACATTATTAAATGAAGGGCGGTCTCTAGGGGTCCCCCTTCTATGTGGTATTCCTGGAGTTTATATTATAAATAATTACAGTCCCGTCTTTGTTTTTGTTTCCGCGCTACGCATGAACGACATGAAATGCCTCTTACACGCCCACTGCCACTCAGGTTGAGATTTTTACAATTTTGCATTAAAATATTGCGCGTTTAAAATAATTAATTATATTAAGAGTAATTTTATCAGCAAAACCGTTGAAAACCCTAGACGTTGGTCCAAAGTTACAAGGCGTACCTTAAACTCTGCCGTGTCTGGCTTGGACCAGTAATTGTGAGTTACAAGCAGAGTACTTGAGCTGTCTAAGTTTTCGTTCGATTTTCGACAGTCGAAGCTAAATTGTCCAGACTAATTTAAAAGCAGTCTAGACGGAAAATGTCTTGAATAAAATATACTTCTAAAAGCATATATTCAAGAATAGGAAATAAATCATACTCAATTTAACATAATTACCTTTTATTTTCAACAACTGAGAATAACAAATATATTTAATTACAAAATACGATAACAGAGTTACCTTGTTAACTCGTTGAACTCCGAACTAGAAGTGGCCTCCTTCAGAATGACTGGCTGTATTTATACCCCGGTGACCGATAGAAAATAATACTAAAGGAAGGTAGAATCACATTGCTTAATTTACATCTACCCGATAAAATATTCAATAAAACGAAGGTAATTTTACTTAATTTGTTCACAACTACCCATTATTTGTATGTTCTTGTAAATCGACTCAAAACAATGCTTACAGTCGGCCATTCTGAAAAAAACGAAGTCCTCTCGTTATAGCATTATTACAAGATATCAAGCTTATAATTCGACTCCATTAATTAACAAATAAATTCATATTTGTGTCTAGACTTACAAAAACACTAATACATATTATGTCTGATACCAACATACATTTCTAGAAAACAAAATTATGAAAAGTAAAATCAATTATATAATTTAATTTTTTTTTTCTAATTCGTTCGGCCATCTTACCAAAGTAATTGTTCCATCAATTACGTACAATATTTACAATCATTAGGGCAGACTTTTAGGTAAAATCGTAAGTTTAAATGTTTCTTATTTTATTTTACTAATTAATTGAATTATTTATACGCACAATAGTAAATATTCAAAAGATATTTAAGACTTAAAAATCAGCCCTAAACATTAATATATTTTTCACAAGTCTCTTTCGATTACAATATGGAAATTTCGTACTATACAAGTATTTATCAAGTACCTATTACCCTCGACCATTAGAATACTTGTGGGAAATATATGACCAATAACATTTAAGCTACAGCTATATAACTTAAAGCCTTTCTTGAGCTATTTTCATAGGGAAGAATTGAGCACACTCCCAATTGTCTTACGACTCATTTGTGTGTCAATTCCTGCCTTCATTGTCTTGGATTGAACACACTCCAAATTGTCCTTAAGACTCCTTTGTGTGTCAACCCAAGAAGTCTACATGCCAAACTGATCACACTCCCAAATGTCTTACGACTCATATGTGTGTCAATTCGGAATCAAAATCCTACTCATTATATCGTCATCATCATATCATTGTTAAGGTATTCATAGTCATAATCAACATCACAATCATCATATAACTCATATTTATTCCAAATTATCCTCGCCCTGTGATTCATTTGCAATGTCATCTCCTACTCCCCTCATGTCTACATCAGTATCACTGCTCTCGCTACCTGAATCAATAAAATCTTGCGTAAATGTTAACCATGGGTGTATTTTATCAACCGCAATAACTGCTTCGTACTTTCGATTCCGCTTTCGGGTTATTGGCGTGTCTTCTACTAAATATCTATCCATATCTAACACTTTAGCTATTTTATAAGGTCCTTGTAATTTAGGTAGGAGTTTTTTTGATTTGCCGTTATTGCTATTAATATCTCTTTCTATTCTAACAAGATCCCCTACCTCATATTTTTTTGCTATTTTTCTAACCCTGTCAAATCTTTCCTTATTCTTTTGTTGCTCTTCTTGAATTTTCATGTTAACCTCGCACCGCACATCATCGATTGAACGTTGGCTCGAATTCTCTTGATCAATTAATGAAGCTACTAATCCATCACCCTTTGTTCTCAGTCTAGTTCCAAAAAGTACCTCAGCCGGACTTTTGCCTATTGCCTTATTTAATGTGGTATTAAGTCCTAGCTGTATTTCTTCTAGATGCTTATCCCATTCATTCTCGTTATGATCGTGGTTCTTTACCGAGAGCGACGCCAAAATGGTTCGGTTGTACCTTTCAACTTGACCGTTCGCTCTCGGTGTAGCCACTGCATTCAAAACATGTCTTATACCTAATGATGATACGAACTGCTTGAACCCTTTGCTTGTGAATGAAGTTCCCCTGTCACTAATCAAACGGCTAGGTATACCAAAATAGCTCATAAAATGATTAAGAACCTTTATGGTCGTTCGCGTTTTGGTATTCCTTACCGCATATAAACATGAATATTTAGTATAAGCATCAACCAAAACTAAGAGATAAGCGTTTTTAGACTTGCTTTTAATAAATGGTCCCAGGTGATCTAAGTGTACCGTGTGAAAGGGCTGATCTACTTTTGGTATTGGGTGAAGCATTCCCTGTCGCTTGCCTGCTGGGGTTTTGTAATAAGAGCACTCTAGACATGACTGTACATACTTTTTGACGAACTTGTTCATTTTGGGAAACCAGTATAGAGCTTTTATCTTATCTAGAGTCTTTTCAACTCCAAAATGACCAAGTTCGTCATGGTTTTTCTTAAGTAATTGCCACCTAACCCCTTTAGGGACTAACCATTTCAATTGACCTTCTATGACTCTATACACCTTTCCATTTTTTATTTGATAGTTCTTATGAATGTCTACCACTTTGGGAGATTCAGGGTCTTCTAAAGTGCGCTTAATTCGCTTAACTTCCTCGTCAGTTCCTTGCATTGTGGTCAACCAATCTTCAGTCTCTACTAATAGTACATCGAACACAGGCTCGGGCTCTTCTAACATTGGAACAGCATTGCGACTTAATGCGTCAACATGACTCATGCGATTCCCTGGCCTGTATTCGATAGTACAGTCGTATTCCTGTAACTGTAACCACCATCTGCTAATACGAGGTATCATATCTCTCTTCGATAAGGTAGTGCGCAATGCACTACAGTCCGTTACTATGGTAAATTGAATACCTAACACATATACTCTAAACCTATTCAAAGATGCGATCACTGCCAGGGTCTCTAATTCGAAAGAATGATATTTCTGTTCTTCTGGGGTAGTTTGTCTACTATAATACGACACTGCACGCCATCTACCTTGGTCGTCCTGTTGCAACAAAATCCCTGCGATACCAGACTTACAAGCATCAGTGTGAATTTGAGTATTAGCTTTAGGATTGTAAAGAGCAAGGATAGGTCTTTTAATTAGTTCTGTCTTCAGTGAATTAAACGCATTTTCTTGCTCCGTACCCCACTCCCATTTTCTATCTTTTTTTAATAAACTAGTTAAGGGGTTGGCAATTATGGCAAAGTTCTTAACGAAACGGCGGAAAAAGCTCGCCAAGCCTATGAATTGTCGAACTTCATGTTGATTTACTGGTCGCTTAAAATTCTGTACAGCATCAGTTTTTCTTAATCCTGGCCGTACACCTTCTTTGTTTATCTCAAATCCTAAGTAATCAATCGTCCTACAGAAGAACTTACATTTTGATAACTTTAATGTTAAGCCCGCCTCTCTAATCAATTTCAAAACCATTTCCAATCGCTCCATTCCCTGTTCTACACTATGAGCTGGAATAATTATGTCGTCCATAAATGCAAAAGCTTCTTTATTTTTGAGGTCCTTGAGCATAGTATTTATAGTTTTTTGGAACACTGACGGCGCATTTGCCAACCCAAACGGCATACGCGTAAATTGGTACTGACCGTCAGGGGTGACAAACGAAGTCTTATCCTGTGAGCCTGGAGCGATTGGTATTTGGTAATACCCTGATGCAAGATCGAGGGTAATAAAATATTCATATCCTCCTAACTGATCTATCTGGTCCTCTATTCTTGGCAAAGGGTAGTGTTCTTTAATGGTTTTTGAATTTAAGGCTCTATAATCTACACAAAGTCGCTGGTCACCTGTTTTCTTTTGTACTAATAATATAGGACTAGCATAAGATGAAGTGGATTCAGTTATGATGCCACAATCCAACATTTCTTTGATCATTTGTTTTACTTTGTCTTTTTCTGAATATGCTAATCTATAAGGTCTATAAACCACAGGAGTATTATCTTTAAGCGTAATTGTCATTTCATTTAAATTAGTCAAACCTAAATCCTTCAAACTGAATGAAAAACAATCCTTGTATTTTTGCAATAACAGCTCTAATTTATTGTGATTTTCCAAATTTAATTCTGTCTGCAAAGTATCTGTTATATTTTTATTTTCCTCTACATCTATTTTATTAACTTCAGCGCAATTATTTTCTTGAAAAACATAAGCTCTCGTCAATAACTGCCCTTTACAAAAAGCAACCGGTAAAGAGTTCAAATTCACCACCATTACACACCCCTTTCCATTTACCAAAGAATAGAGACCAGGTAAAATACAATATTTATTCGTGCCAATATTTCTTATAGATTCGTTCACATACACCTTGCAAGTAAGATCAGACTCAGCCTCGATAGGTACCATATCCATACACTTAATAATTACTTCAGAGCTTACATTTAATTTCAATTTAATTTCTTCAATATCTTGTTTCATCGAAGGTAATTGTTGTAAAATTAAATTTTCATGCGTTTTGATGATTATTAAACCATCTCGCTCCGTAAAAGTATGTCCGAGTAATATAGGATGCTTTAACAAATGATCTGACACTATCAATACTTCAATCGAGGCTTTAACCGACTGTACTTGCAATTGTAAAGTGCATTTACCTATAGGCTTTATATAGCCATCGCCAAATCCTTTTAAAAACTTCAAATTGTCCGTGGAATGACTTATACCCAATTCTAGAAAATCACTATGTCTAATCAAGGTAGGTTGACACCCTAAATCTACATAGCACGTCTTCGGTTTGTCGTTAACTAATATAGGAAGAACAAACTTCTTGTCTACTTCTCCGGCAAATTTAACTTCTAACACCGACTGTTCTGCCTGACTATTCTTATTGCTATCGTTGTTTGTCTTGGCTAACCGCCTGCAATTAATACTCTGATGTCCTAATCGTTTGCATATAGTACACGTTATCAAGGGTTTTGAACATTTAAAACTCGGGTGACCAACCTCATTGCAATTAAAACATTTAATAGTACTAGATCGCGCATTATCTTTTTGTGGTTCACTCGATTTCTTGATGAACGGGAAACGCCTATCCTTTGAATCCTCAATTTTTATAGACTTTAGGTATGCTAACAACTCTTCTGGTTCATTAAATTTACCAGCCTGGGCTCCTAACCTAATACCTTTATCGTCTAACCCGTATATGATACAATCTACAGCTCGTTTGTCAGTTATTCCACATCTATTAAGTAAATTAATTTTATGATAAAAGTATTGCTCAAGTGATTCATTATGCCTTACTTTTCTGTCCAACATTTCATGTAAAAGTTGCGCGTAATTTTGAACGGTGGGAAATGTTTTTGTTAATTTTTCTTTCCATTCTGGCCAAGTGTAGTTAAGTGAAGTTAACCCTTGGTACCAGACTTTTGCAACACCACCCAATTTAGGCAAGGCATAATGAATCAATTGAGTTTCCGTCCATTTGTACAAAGTCGAACACTCCTCTACTTTCCTAATCCACGCGTCTATTGTTTGCTCTTTGCTGGCCGGATCAAATTCCGGGACCGCGTTGGTATTCATTGAAAAATGATTCTGATGCTGAGATGTAGATGAGGGCAACGATTTCATCAGATCCATGACATCTTGCAAGGTAAATGTATTAGCGTTCCTATTTAAACTATGTTTACTACTACTACTTCGGCAACTCCTAATCATATCGTCTGTACAAGAACTGGAAGCACTCACGGTTGACCGGTACTCGCGTCGTCTTTCCCGTCGACTTGTAGACGGCGTGTTGTATCGGCGGCGCCTGGTCCGCTCGCTGCTGCCCGGCGAACGCAAACGCTTCCTCGACGATCGTGCACGTTCACAGGATGAAGGTGACCGTTCCCTTAGCGCCCGAGAGCGCTTGAACGGTGTCCGTGAACGCTTTCTAAGCGTCCGTGAACGCTCCCTTGGCGACCGTGAACGCAGCCTCGATGGTCGCTTGCCTCGCGGCCGGGACCGGGTCCTGCTGCGTCGTTCACTCCGTTGCCGCGTGACATGTCGTCCTCGTTCCGGCAGCTCCTCACGGCGCCGTGCTGTCACGCCCAGGACAACTGAACCCTCGCTCATATCGTCATCGGCATGTTCCTCCGACATAATCCTTCCTGTTTCAAACAAACCATCCATTAGCTAAAAATAACCTTAACACTTTTTTATGTTATTTTTATATTTATCAGTTAAAACAATGACTTTTTAAAAATACTAGATTAGTCTACACACTATTAAAAATGTTATTAAATAATTTTAAATTACATTAAAACTGTGACCGAATGGTATGTGGGCTTGTAAATCCCCATTTCTGAACTAAAAGCATATATTCAAGAATAGGAAATAAATCATACTCAATTTAACATAATTACCTTTTATTTTCAACAACTGAGAATAACAAATATATTTAATTACAAAATACGATAACAGAGTTACCTTGTTAACTCGTTGAACTCCGAACTAGAAGTGGCCTCCTTCAGAATGACTGGCTGTATTTATACCCCGGTGACCGATAGAAAATAATACTAAAGGAAGGTAGAATCACATTGCTTAATTTACATCTACCCGATAAAATATTCAATAAAACGAAGGTAATTTTACTTAATTTGTTCACAACTACCCATTATTTGTATGTTCTTGTAAATCGACTCAAAACAATGCTTACACTTCATAATTGTATTTGATGTGAAATCCTAGAGTAAAAGGTTTACAGAGTTTGCTAGATCTTTGGGGTATTTTTAACGTTAAGTGGTGACGAGAGGTGATGAAGTTACGTGACCGCTTCTACATACAAACGTAGTCCCGATTTTCCTCTCTGGACATAACAAATATCGCGCGACGGGCCATATCTTTTATTCCCTTATATTGTGTTTTAGGCTTAAAGCCCCTCTTAAAAATCTTACCCTATTTTTCAAGGCAGTACCTAGTTGGATGAAAATTCCGTGACTCTGGTCCACTTAAACTAAGCGTGAATCTGATCCGACAATAAAATTGTGGGAATCGTTCTTCGCCGATTCATTTCTTAAGCTATTAAGACATTCAAGACTTATTAATGAAAACTCGAGACATCGCCGATGTTGTAATATCATAATATGGTTATTTATTGATCTCGTATATATCACAGATTTCTATTCGACTTGTACAGTTTTACGAACAAATATATTATACATAGAGATGGGTAACTACCCGGGTAAATACCCGAGAGCGGGTATTTACCCGGTAAATACCCGATATTTACCTACCCGCGGGTAAATACGCGGGTATTTTCGTTTTTCTTCTAAATTTGATGTGTTTAATGGTATGTGAGTATAAATAAGATTAATATAAATATTTTTTTATAATGTTACATAAAATGTATGTTCAAACTAATTACGAAAACGTTGCTATGAGGTGAAGTTCGATTTTAACATATCAGTCCAATTATGAAAATCGTGTAAAATCATTCCCTGGCTTCCGGAAATGTTTTAAAATGCTTTTAATATGCATTAGAAAGATGAAAATAAAGAATACTTATGAATGATAATAAAAAAAAATTGTGCAATATCCCAACTTGTGAAGCTTATAAGTCAAACACAGTCAGTTTTAGGACATAAACGTATATAACCTTTTTTATAGAAAATTATGTCTACTTTAGTTTGTACATACAACACTTTTCGATATTAATGACAGATTCCAAGAAATATGAAAAAGTTCACTTTTGCCCCCCTCCCCCCAACCACACCCCCCGCTGACTGAAGTTGGAATGTGTATTATCAACGTATAAAGGGGCCCACTGATTAACAGTCCGCCGGACGGTATCGGCCTGTCAGTTGTTCGGAACTGTCAAAATTTTGTTCTAACTGACAGGCCGATACCGTCCGGCGGACTGTTAATCAGTGGGCCCCTTAAGTACGATAATTTACTCAAGTCTAAAAAAAAATACTCTTATGACGGCCTATTTTTAATATTTATCAAAATTGTACTAAAAATTCCTTAGTTACAACTGCAACTGCAACTAAACCATTTAATTTTAAATGACACACAATAATTACAGCTATTAACTCGGTTTATATCTCCACTTTAACACAAATCAACATGTGCAACAAGAAATGAATCTACCCGTCCATTTGGGTAGATACGGGTAAATACCGGGTAGATGGGTATTTACCGGGTATTTACCTGGGTGGGTAAATTGGGTAAATACCCGCGACCCATCTCTAATTATACATTATCAAACTGCACAACGGGACTTAATCGCGTATTTAAGTTTTAAGATTTACCTCCGACGTTTCGAGGACGGCGTTGTCCCCGTGGTCTCAGAGAAGACTGGCTCAAGTTGACATCAACATCTTCTAGCCGCGCGAGTTTTTCGAACTACCCGCACTTGGTCTTGTTTATCAGTTTGAACGTTTTGCGCACTAGGGATGTCACTCTGTCGACACACAACACTAACGATATTCGATTTATCGACTGTCGATATTCGTTTCCGCTTACATTTACTAATGACTGGATTCCATGTGGATGAGAATATCGACAGTCGATAAATCGAATATCGTTAGTCATAAATATTTGTTTGTAAATTTATTTGACGTGTGTGTGTTTGACGTTGCTTGTCACGCTTTAAACATAACAACATTTGCAATTCATTGCGTCTTAGAATAAACTTTATAGTGTAATAAAAATCAAAACATACGTTATTTTTAAAAGTTGCTGTACAATTCATGTTGGTCAGTTTGATACAGCCTACTGTTTAATTAACTGCTCTTGTTACAGGAAACGCCACAGGTACCTATACATATGTCTAAGTAAGTTATGGAGTACTTATCTCATTATTAGGGTCACAACTAAACAAATATAGGTTCTAGTTTAATTTGTAATTTTTTTTTTATTTACAAAAAAAAAACAGTATTTTAGACCTTAATCTAATGTTTCGCCAAACTATGAGACAGTTGGTTGGCGGTCATGTAGTTATACCCAAAAGTTAAGAATATTGGGAAACAGTTTTAGTATAGGTATCCCAAACTAATATACATACATCGAGTTAGTATTTAGTGTAGTGAGTAACTATAACAACTAAGAATAATGAGAACGTAAATTTACATAATGCCGACCATTGAGAACCCTGAATAGGTAAATTGAACCCTTTCAAGAATTTATTCGTTAATAGTAGGCCAATTACATCAAAACGATGTCTAATTTTTAATTATGTCAGAGGTATTTATGCCGCAAAAAACTAAATTCGAAATTTTTGTATCTGCCTCGCTCGAATAGGCGTGTTCGATAAAGAGGCTTATATCGAAATTTTGAATTTTTCGCGGTAGGCTCTCAGTATTCGGCTATATTCGCGCGTTCATTTACGGCAAAATTACATTAGTTACATATCGTTTCGGGGTCAAGTATACGTTTGGATTGGCCTCTTAGTAGGTATTAAAATTTACGATGTCTCGAACTGCCTTCAAAACATTTTGAACCGGGCCTCACTGGATCGTGTCGATCTTCTAATAGAGGATAAGCCCGGCTGATCAAAATCCAGCAAACTTTGCTCGAGGAAATTTAACAGCAGCTATTTTAAGAGATAAACGTGGGCTAGAGTTATTTCAGAACAACTAAAATTAGCAATTTTCGGGATTGAATAGGTAATCACATTTTACTGCCTACGTGACCAAAGTGAACCTTTCCATTTTCAGGTAGGCGTTTGTGTACAGTCTCGCCGAATAAACAATTAAATCAGTGTCAAAGGTCCAATGTAAGTACCACCACTCCTTTAATAATCTATAGAAGCTTCAGGTTATTCTACAAAAACGGATTATTCATATCATTACCGTGAGTTTTAAATTAACATATACCATTTGTACTCATTAAGAATATTTCTGACGAGACAGAACTCAATACTCTGCGTTACCGTAAAATGGGATGAGTAGGGTTCGCGGGGAGAGTTGGGTTATGAATGGGGAGAGAAGGGATGAAAGGGGGGTGAGATGGATTTTAAGGCTACTGCTACAAAAATAATGTATTCCAATTTAAAATGGAGTATTACTATAGATACTCATAATAAAAAAAAATCCATACAACAATCTTCCAAAATCACCTTTGATGAAAACCCAACTCACCCCAAATACGAGGGACTACGGGGTGAGGTGGTATTTCCTGTTTATCGTCAAAGTTATGAAATGGAACTACTCAAAATAAAATAAAAACTAAAATACAAACGTCCGGATCACTTATTATATACACCATTCAGTTTGCATATGTAAAAATAAAATGTTATAAAGGTTTAAATGTCAGTTTTGCACCTACTCACCCCATTTTACGGTACTCTGCGTTATATATTTATAATCACAGATTTCCTACAGAGTTTACATGCTTATTGACCTTTTTTTTCCAAAGTGCAAACTAAATGCAATTGTCAAGCGGCCCATATGAAGCAATATTTTCAGAAATATTCCAAGCTCATGCGATATTCCTAAGCACGGTAGGTTCTGTTCAGAAGTTACGGATGCAAACAGATAACAATAATTACGAGTTTTGATTGTTCCCAGTCGAGGCAACGCCAGGAGAGACTGATGCCTATTAGCGCAATTTGGAGCAAGTTTGAGCAATGGACGAGATATATAGGACGCGATGAATCGTTTCGGATTAAAGGTGCGTCTACACCAACTATTCATACGGGGCGATATTCCTGATTCCATGCTGAAGATAAACCAGTAACAAATGCTATTTTACATAACAAAAGTAAAAAATGTGGAATAAAATATTAGAATATTTACAACAAATATGTACCTACTTATCACTTTTTTTGCTGACGGAGGTTATTGTGTGATTGTTGCACCTGGCCATATCGATTCGATAGCAATCAGCGATCGTTGGGCCAAGATGTATACGCTGGGTTTTGTTAACTCTGTCTAGACGCACCTTAAGACAAAATACGAGTACAAACACTAAAATGCGATACCGCTGGCTGGAAATGAATGGATATTAATTTGCATGTTTAGGTATATGAGACGTTTTAGCACGGAAACATCTCCTAAGGGACTTAAAATGAGGGGTAGAAATAATTAATTTGTATGAAAGTGCCATTATCTAGTTCCACCCATTCAACAAACTCGCGGGCAGTTGCTACTGTTTTTATTGACTTCTAGATTGAATATCAGTACTTGCATCTAAGGATTCCTATTCAAACACCCCCGAGTGACACTAGTTCTGATAGCGGGTGTTCTTAGTCAAATGAATCTGGAACTGCATACACAAACAGGTGTTACCTACATCTATTAACTCACATTTATAGACGGGTCTAACGCGAATTTTATTCAATTACCTTTGTTTACCGACGTTTCGACACAGGTTTCACTGGTCGTGGTCGCGGCTGACTGATGTCCCAGCAAAATGTCAAAACAGAGATTTACAGGTGTTACGTCCATTGCCTTGTAGGGTTCCGTACCCAAAGGGTAAAACGGGACCCTATTACTAAGACTCTGCTGTTCGTCCGTCCGTCCGTCCGTCCGTCTGTCACCAGGCTGTATCTCGTCATCTGTCATAGCTAGACAGCTGAAATTTTCACAGATGATGTATTTCTGCTGCCGCTATAACAACAAATACTAAAAACAGAATAAATTACAGATTTAAGTGGGGCTCCCATACAACAAACGTGATTTTTGACCGAAGTTAAGCAACGTCGGGCGGGGTCAGTACTTGGATGGGTGACCGTTTTTATAGATAATGGTACGGAACCCTTCGTGTACGAGTCCGACTCGCACTTGGCCGGTTTTTTAGCAAAAACGGGTGTTATTAAACTTACCGGAATTATGTACAAAGATATTCATGTAGGTAAGCAACCGCGCATGTACGTATAACCACCGCATGATTTCAGCCGCAGAGGTTTATCGGTAGGCCGCGGCATGCCCTGCGGTTTGATAACATAAGCAACAGAACGTATAGGTAAGTAATACCTATTTAGAATCGGAAAATAATATTATTATACTATAGAAATCGCGAAGCGTCTGGTTGACGTAACTGGTGACCGAAGAGCTGGCGGCTACCTCGCACAACGTATCAGCATTGCGATAAAGCGAGGAAATGCCGCCAGCATCCTTGGTACAATGCCTCAGGGGCCTATTTTAGATTTAAGCTAGTTATTAATTTCGTTTAGTAGTACCACTTACCACTGTATATATATTGTATGTAAATAATTAAAAAAAATTAACAAATAGAAAAAAAATATACTATAGTTACATTAGTTACTATATATTTCCATTTCAATGTCAACAAGGGCAGCGAAAATTTTTTTTTTTTGGTTGTAAAATTTATAAGCCGACTTCAAAATTGCGAAAAGAGGAGGTACGCAATTCGGTCTCTGGTGTAAAAAAATATTTGTTAACTAAGAACTCCGTCATCTCTCGACCAATTTGGAAAATTGTTTTTTTTTGTTTGAAAGCACATATGTATGTACTTACTATCTGGTTGTAATCTGGTTGGAGAACACATTATGCGTAGAGTACTGGAAAACTGGAATGGCGGTGTAAAGATAGGAGGAAATCGCATAAGTAATCTACGCTTCGCCGACGATACGACTCTGGTGGGATCGAACGAGGAGGAGTTAGCGGAAATGTTGAGGACCCTGGAAACAGTCAGCTTGGAGTACGGCTTGAGAATCAATAGAGGCAAGACCAAGCTGATTGTTATGAAAACTGTGTTGAGTTGGCAACACTACTGTACTCATTCAAAAAAAAGTAAGTAGAGGTCTATTGTCTACGATTTTTTTGATACATTGGTGGCGTCCATTTATAAGATGTTGTAATATGTGTTTGTTAACCGTGCAAAATATAAATTACTTAACAGAAGATTGGTATTTCAATTTAGAGAAGATCCTTAACAAGTGGCGACCGTGACAGGACGATGGTGGGAACGGATAATTCGGGTAGTAAAAGAAATGCTGCGAAGAATCTTGGGTAAAGCATCAGTAAATTGGATAGAATTATCTACAATAATATGTGACTGTGAATCTACCATCAACAGCCGGCCAATAACATACATAGAGACAGAAGATGACTCATTGAGACCGCTAACTCCTCAAATGTTTCTTCAAGGCTTAAGTAACAATGAAACTCCTGACCTCGATAAAATTGATGCCGAGAATCTCGGTCAAAGGTACCAGTACTTACAGAAGCTAAGGCAGGATTTCAGACAACGTTTTAAGACTGAGTATTTGTCGTTACTGTCAAGTAAGAATTACAGGAATGACGTCAAGGAGCCTCAAGTAGGGGATGTCGTGCTGATCGAGACGGACATGACCAGACTTCATTGGCCGATTGGAGTAATAGAGAAAGTCTATGTTGGGAATGACGGATTCACTCGGGTTGCTAAGGTAAGGACAGGTACAGGAGCTAAGGTAAGAGCTTGTCAAAAACTCTACCCCCTCGAGCTATCAGCTGACTCCCTAAAAGAGGTAGACACAGGTAAGTTAGATCTTATTACTGAGCCGGGTGTTAGTAGGGACGCAACAGAACCCAGTTCTGATGACAGCCCTAATCCTATTCCTGTCGAAACGCGAAGAGGCCGCGTTATAAAAATACCTCAAAGGTATTTAAATTAATTTCACTTAAAACTGTTTATTGTTTGCCATTTAATGTTAAGTGTTATGTGCCAATCGTTGCGAGCTAAGGTTAGTGCTCTATTGTCTGTTGAGATAATTATATGTCGATTATTAGAGAGTATTTGTAGTTGTTACACTATAGTATGTCGATTATTATGTTGTTTTAAGATTCCCATTTTTCTTGCCTGTGGGAGGATGTTATGAAAACTGTGTTGAGTTGGCAACACTACTGTACTCATTGAAAAAAAAGTAAGTAGAGGTCTATTGTCTACGATTTTTTTGATACATTGGTGGCGTCCATTTATAAGATGTTGTAATATGTGTTTGTTAACCGTGCAAAATATAAATTACTTAACAGAAGATTGGTATTTCAATTTAGAGAAGATCCTTAACACTGATGTTCGTAGACAGGAACAACACTGCGCCACGTACGTACGAACTCCAAGATCTGGATACTGTGGACGATTTCATATACCTGGGCTCTCTAATACGATCCAATGGCGACTGCGACAAAGAGGTGGTGCGCAGAGGTCAGATGGCAAAAGCCGCGGTAAAAAGATTGGAGAAGATATGGAAGAACCGCGGAATACGCGTGAAAACAAAAGTGAATTTAATGCGGACCCTAATCTTCTCCATCTTTCTATATGCGTCAGAAACGTGGACCCTGAAGGCAAGAACAAAGGAAAGGAAAATGCTGGGGATCAAGTGGACGGACCGCCGCACAAACGAATCAATCCTTAGCCAGCTGAAAATTCGAACACGACTCTCCACTATTTGCACACAGCGCATACTTCGATTCTTCGGACACGTGGCTAGACGCGAAGATAGTCTAGAGGTATTGATAATGGTCGGTCACGTAGAAGGGAAGAGAAGTAGAGGAAGAGCGCCTACCCGGTGGATAGACACAGTAAAGGCATATGCAGGACCCAAGGCCCAGACCTGCCTGCAAATGGCGCAGGATAGGAGTGCCTGGAAGAAAGTGGTATTAAGCGTTGGTAATCACGACCCTCAGCAATGAGGATACGACTGGAAAGATGTACTTACAGATTGGTCCCATTTTTGTCAAAATACAGTTTTGATGATGGGAGCCACGAGGAATCGAGGGAACATCTGAAATCTTATAGGCGGGTCAATTTCACCAAACGAGCATTTTTGTCTAATTCCCATGGAATTCTGAAATACCAACATTACACAAAAAAAATTATGCTGATAATTTGATAAAAAATATAATAAACTTTAATTTTCTTATTGGGTAAAAATATTTATAAAACTATAAAAGTTATTTCAATTTAAAATGTTGGTCAGGGCACGGGAATTAGTGTGTCCATGGGAATTAGATTTTACTACCACGGAAATTAGAACATGGCCCAGGAATTGTTTTCTTAACTTATTTTGGTAGTTAAAACTATTATTTATGTATATTTTAATCTACAATAATATACTGCAACCATAATGAAGCGGCATCGAACATATTTACCTTCTTTAATTTTAGTTTCGGACGACAAATCTACGAAAGTATGATACACTAAAAACTACGTATTTGACTAATCGTTTCCTTTATTTTAATGGCAACTAATCTCTCTTTCTTAGAAAAATGTACATATTTCAAAACAATACTTTGAGTAGTTGCGTAAACTTGTCCGCCTTACATACAAAACTATTCATTAAAAAGTGTCATTATGTATCTGCATGTAGATAGGTACAAGGTGTATGATCTGGTATATGACCGTATAGGAAATGATACTAAGAAATAAATAGGGGCACAGTGAGAAGAAGTTATTGTGTAAGTTAATCTGAAGAAATCGAATATGCTGCCTTCATAAATTCATAACACAAAAAATTGTTTGACCACATATGAGGTAAGGTGGGGTAAACTATCTCCATGCCAAATATCATCAAGATGATATTGGTTCAGCGGTTTAAGCGTGACAAGATAACAGACAGACAGACAGAGATACTTTCGCATTTATAATATAGTAAGAATAGGATATATTTAATTATTCTTGTATTAGTAAAGCTAATTTATAACAACTATGAGGAACTATGAGGGTTTTCTGGGGTGAAAAATCGATCTAGCTAGGTGTTATCTCTGGGAAAACGCGCATTTTTAGTTTTTAGGTAGGTATATGTTTTCCGAGCAAAGCTCGGTCTCCCAGATGTTCAAACTTTATACGGCATACGCTGTCAGCTGTCTAATTTACAAAAAAGAACATTGCAAATTTGATTCATTTTGTTTTATGTAACCTTAGGTACAGGTATTATAATATGTAATAATTCCAAAAATAGTTTTATGTTTATATAATATTTTAATTTTATAATATGATCAATGAATAAGGTAAGGTGGGACAAGACTAACAGTACGAGGATTCCATACAAGTGAGTCTTACCCCGGTGTCGTACCCCACCTTACCTTACGTATTAAAATTGCCCGGGTTATTCGGGTCCACCCTGTATGTACTATAGTACTTATACTAAAAACCGTTCACAGATTTTTGTGCATTCTTTAAGATTTTCTTAAATGTAAAATACAAAGATATACGTCATATTGTTATTACATATAATATATATTCAATGCCAATATACATATATATATATAATAATAATATGACGTAAACATTGCCAATTAACTTACAGTGCCCCCAATAAAAGATTTGTTGACAATATATGTAATACTTCCTAATTCCCGTGCCACTTAATCAGCTGTTTTAGGTAAATATTCCATGGGAATTAGGGCACGGAAATTAGAATTCGTAATAAAAAAATTCGCTAAAAATTTAAATCGTGTTTGACCAAACTGTTATGTTATCGCTAACATAAAGATACATAAAGGGCTCCTAAATATGACAATTGTTATTGAAAAGCTATGTGGGAAATAAAATTTATAAGGGGCATCGAAATTAGAAAAAAATTGTCGCCCACCCGGATTCCGAAATAATTACGCGATTTGCTCGAACACGCCGCGGCTTGACGTACATCCGCTTGCTTTGAGAGACAGCCGAATACTGCCAGTACAGGTGAGGCGGGACACGAGGCGGTTCAAATACAGACGTCGGCTGTCAGAGCCCTTTGAGTTTTGCCGACGAAATTGTACTCGCGCGCTCGGACAATATTTAAACATCGATCACGAGCTATTTACCACAATGAAGTTAATAGTGTATGTGCTCAGTGATAGTAAATATCATCTAGTTTAAGTATTTGATACTAAATTAGTGATACTAATGTACAATTTTTCGTAGGATTTTTCATTATGCTCAAAAGTAGATTCCGGACAGGGCACGGGAGTAGTAATTTGAGCCTTTATGTATTTTTAAGTGTACTCTAAAAACCAATTAATCAGTGAATTCATATGGAACTCGGTGTGAAAGTGTGACTTCTTTATCTAAAAAAAAAATGGTAAGTATTATCTGATGCTAACCCCCGATTTTCATCACGGACAGAAAAAAATTCGTGTTCAGAAATTGACCCAGGCGTACATATTGTGATTTTTGTATTTTCATCCATAAATCAAACACATACATTCAAAAATGTGACATTTGATGAATTTGAACTGCTAATGAAGACCTGTACCTATTACACGCAATGTAAAGACGATTTATCTTTTCGGTTAAACCCGAGACGGTTTTGTTTTTAAAAGTTTATAGGGAATGTGTATCCCATATATCCCGTTAAAATTATAAATAAAACATGTTAATATAAATTTTATTACAAACTAAATCAAAATAAAATGCAAAAGGTAGATTTCCTTATTTGGAATTTGGTTAGAAAATAACTGAGTAATGAGTCTGCTTAAAACACCAATGAAGCGAGAGTTCTTGAGTAATGCCCAAACATAACTATAAAAGGGAATCGGCAGAACAAGCCAAAGAATTTGCATTTCACAATTTGTAGGTGCTGTAAAATTTTATTACGCTCGATGAGACAAGGCTTGGCTAATGCAAACATTGTTAAGAGAGCTCTCTTTTTTGTTGAAAGCTGGAGTTATGGGGCTTTTACAAGCTTCAAGTTTATTAACATACTTGTTACTAAGTAACTAACGTAGAGATGAAGTTGTAATTTAATCTTTTACTATTATTTCTGGTCGATAAAGGGTGTGAAAAACAGAACCCTGGAGGCACCAGCCTGTCTATTCGTTTTTTAGTGGGCTCTGCGTGGGCATCTCATGAAGACATCTACCAAGGTCTGGTCTGCAGTTGGGTGGTATTACCATAGAACTAGAGTGACCCTTACGCTTGAAGATACCTAATTGAAGTGTGCAAAAGGGAATCCATCTCGTATATGAACATTTCATGAGTGCGAAAGAGGAAGACTACTATATTATACTGGCTTATATTATTAGTCTGGCTTTATATTACGGAAAAATCGTGATCACTTTAGAGCCACATAGCGGCCGCTTGAATGTACCAAAACGTTAGCGGACTGGAAGATACGAAAACTTGAATTCAGGAGATACGATGTGCGATTATAATATATCTTGGAATATACTGTCACTAAATAAATAATAACGCAAACACATATTATTTCTGAATTCAATATTTCCAATTATACCTACTCGTTAAGATTGCGATTTTGGTCGCACTTCTGATATTTTACAGACAATTGCAGATCTCTGGGTACGGTAGGGAGAATAATTACAATTGCAGATCTCTGGGTAGGGAGAATAATTACAATAGAATATCATCTCAGAACAGGAATGTGCGTTTGATATTTAAATGACAAATCCATGTAGTCCCTTTTACTAATCCGGATTAAACCCAAACTAGTCCCTTGTAAGGTACGTGTATACTGCTTAACTCCGGCAATGGACACATACCTACCTACTATGTATGTAACTACAGCGAGGCTTGTGGCGTTATTCATAAAGGCGCTACAAGCCTGAATTACCTATTAAGGTATCGTGTTGGGTCGTCCCATTCGTTTTTCGTCATGTTCTTAATTAGTCCTATTCTGCTTTTGTCACTCATTCTACATTCGTCACAATCGTCGGTGGCTTTCAATGTAGAATGCGTGACGAAAGCAGAATAGGATTAATTTAAGAACTTGACGAAAAACGAATGGGACGACCCAAGACGATAAGCTATTAATCGTTTGTCATAATCTGTCATTTTGACATGTGTATTTATAAGAAAGAGATTAAACATGAATTAACTAATTAAGGCTTGTAAAGTTTTATGAATAAAGGGGTTAATCAAATAATCACTTTCGGCAATTTATGATTTTTAAATTGTAAGAGTAAGTATAATAATTTCATGTAGTAATGATAGTTTGTCATCTATGTATGGCCTAATGGGCTTTTGTTCCCCAAAAATAAATTACATTAATGGATATATATTTTTAGGGTTCCGTACCCAAAGGGTAAAACGGGACCCTATTACTAAAGGGGCCCACTGATTACCAGTCCGCCGGACGATATCGGCCTGTCAGTTGTTCGGAGCTGTCAAATTTTTGTTCTAACTGACAGGCCGATATCGTCCGGCCGCCTGTTAGTCAGTGGTCGGCTTAAGACTCCGCTGTCCGTCCGTCCGTCCGTCTGTCTGTCACCAGTAGGGAATGCAAATCGGTTATTTTCGGTTATTTTTTGTATGGAAATAATCGGTTATTAACCGAAACCGCGGTTATTTCCATACAAAAAATAACCGATTTGCATTCCCTAGTCACCAGGCTGTATCTCACGAACCGTGATAGCTAGACAGTTGAAATTTTCACAGATGATGTATTTCTGTTGCCGCTATAACAGCAAATACTAAAAACAGAATAAAATAAAGATTTAAGTGGGGCTCCCATACAACAAACGTGATTTTTGACCGAAGTTAAGCAACGTCGGGCGGGGTCAGTACTTGGATGGGTGACCGTTTTTCTAGATAATGGTACTAACGGAACCCTTGGTTTGCGAGTCCGACTCGCACTTGGCGGGTTTTTTAAATAATGATCCTGACTCTTCCTGCCGAGCCGAACTTGCTTGGGGGAAAGTTATTATGATATTTAGATTACGGAGTGATTGAAGGTGATTATAAAATTTAAGGTGATTATATTATTATAAAATCATTACTCAGTTAGTGAATAATATATTACTCAGTAAGTAAAACTTAAAATAGGTAGGTAATACTCAAATTAGATATAATCCCAAACTAAGCCACCTTAGACTGGAAAACCACCTTCTTTACCAACTATCTAAGAGGACTGAAACAAGAATTAAGGAATGAATGGGTCCGTCGAGAGCCTGTTGTGTCCCACTGCCGGGTATAGGACTGCCCCACTTTTCCCGTTCCTCTCGGTTGTGTGGAATATTCGGCCATTCCTTTAAAAAGGAGTCCTGCCATCGCCGAAGTGGTCTGCTAAATCCATTTTGAGCGGGGCTGCCACTAGGGAATGCAAATCGGTTATTTTTTGTATGGAAATAACCGCGGTTTCGGTTAATAACCGATTATTTCCATACAAAAAATAACCGAAAATAACCGATTTGCATTCCCTAGCTGCCACTCTGTGGCGACATTGTCCCACTTATAGTTATAGAAAATTTAAATGGTGACGATAATATTTATGACATACCAACTGATATTATAATTAGATAGTATGACTATTCATACAAATAGGTTCTAGAAAAAGCATAAAAAGCTTTCTGCAAATGATATCGTAGTCTGGCTTTGATGCCCCTTAAGCTTAGGTTGCGACAGTGAGGAATGTAAAGACATAGTTTGTATGCAAATTCTTATTTGCCGACTGGGACAAAAACTCGGCTTCGCCGCGAGGTAGGCTTAGCTTCCTGCTAGCGGTACAGACTACGATTTTAGATATACATATACATATGTAAAAATTTTTCATTTATAGTAAAATAATGTCATGAGTTCAGTCTCATGTGAAATAAAAAAAAACCGGCCAAGTGCGAGTCGGACTCGGTTTTCTAGGGTTCCATACCTAAGTCCGATTCACGCTTGACTGCACATTTCTAATAGGTTTTCCTGTAATAGGTAAAGAACTATTTTGTGTATTTTTTTCAAAATTTTAGTTTTAGTAGTTTCGGAGATAAAGCGGGGGGGGGGGGGGTCATTTTTCGGCTATTTTCTTAAATAACTTCGAACCTATGTATTTCAAAATTATAAAAAAAATATGTCCATCTTTGGGTTACTAATTTACATATGTGTGCCAAATTTCAACTTAATTGGTCCAGTAGTTTTCGAGAAAATAGGCTGTGACAGACGGACAGACAGACAGACGCACGAGTGATCCTATAAGGGTTCCGTTTTTTTCCTTTTGAGGTACGGAACCCTAAAAAGAACTTCGTAGCGGTACGGGATACTTAATAACGTACATATAGCCGGAGGCCAATACGAACGTATACTTTGACATCAAAATGATATCTAAATGATATAGTTATTACTGTTATCAGTCGCGCGTGCATTTTGCTCGTACTTGTCTGTATTTCGATCTCTATAACTTGAAAAAATATAGGTACGTATTCTAATATCACCTCTAACTCGAAGAAAATAATAAGACCGTACTTTATACGTTTGTATAATTTCTCTCCCTAAGACGAATAAAATCCTATAAGAACCTCTCTAGGTCCATACCCTACTAACTCGTTAACACGAACTTTTTGGCGTTTCCCTTTAGATTCGCGCCTTCGAGGTTCCACTGGTAGTACAATGATAAAACGAAGTTTGAACGGAATTTCGCTGAAAGAGGGGCCCCACCTCTGCCCTAATGTAATCCCTTAAGTGAAATATAACATATTTTATATTTGTTGTTGTAGTGCCGCAGTAACGCTTGTTTCTTCCATTCTCATTAAATATGCAAACGTATTCAACATTAAATTGTATACAGTACAGACGCGTCTATGGGAAATGGAATATTATTCTAATTTACTCTTCGCTATGTTCATTTTCGTTGATTTGCGTAGTAGGGATATGCGGATTGATTCCTCTTTTGATAAGAGAATGGTAAATTATATTAAACATATTTGACGATTCAAAAATTGAAATATTATTCTTGTACAAGTTTCATTTAGTTGTAAAATAATTTAAAAAATGCTTACTCGTGTGATGTTCTAGCCATTCTAGGTATTAAAATTTTTCTCTGGTTTCTCATATAAGTGTTGGTACCTAGTAAGAGAAACTTAGATGCACATATGTAAGTTTCTTGAGCCAATCCCATAAAGTAATAACATTAGACAGGCTGCCAAATGCTGCGGGGGATTCACAAACAAAACATAGCACAAATTGAAATAGGAATACTTGAACAATTTAAACATTATGTCGGTCTTGATTTCCTACATTGGGTTAAGCATTAGCATAACACAAAATGTAATCTACGTTAGTTAAAAAAATCACTTTTATAAAAAGCTGGGAGCGATCACTACTATCAAGAGTATGTGGGAAAAGCAACGACAATTTGAGTTTATCGATTCGATATATGACCTCCCTAATACCTGTCATTTAATTTCTTCCCCGAAAATCCGATATCAGCTTGTAACAATTAAAAATTAATAACATACGCACATAAGAAAATAAAAGCCGGAAAAGTTTTATTAGTTTGGTATCTGTGGTTTGATGTTTTTCTAAAATATACTTAGTACTTAAATACGAATTTCTTTTTTTTAAATAAAGACCATGCATAAATACATGGAAGATGTCCTTGCGCTTTGAGCTTAAAACATATCATCATATTTGAATTTTACTATCCTCCCGTAGCTGTGAGTAAGTAGGCATTAAGTTATTCACATCTACATAATAAAACATTAGCCTGTCGCGAGTCAGGTGCGCTCAAATAAATATGAATCCATTTTATGACGCCATTTTGTTAAAGAGGTTAATACAACATGGCAGATCTTCGCAGAAATGCCTGCATTTAGAAGCTCCTTGGCTGTACCACAGATTAAATAATAACAGGTATTCAATTAAAGAGATACACGAGTCTATAAAAATTACATCCATTAAATTATAGTCAGATACACACGCACGGTCGCACATGGCTATAACATGGTCACGGACTTTTTTCGGCGCGCCTATCAGCGATCCGTTATTCTTAAAGCAATTACATAGTAAGTTTCGCACCGGTTCTTCACTATGCTGTGTAAAGCGTGATATCAAAGCAATCTAAATCTGTATACGAGTATACGTGAATTGACTCATATAATACAAATATGAATGTATAAGTACATATATAGTCAATTAACGTTCTATTCATTTCGCATATGATAAACAGACTGTTACAGTAGTAATTGCTGAAATCTCTGCTTGTTTCTGACAGTGTCGTATCTAAAGTTTTAAATATTCCACGTCTGAAGGCACAATGTCAAGCGAAGGGTCCTGATTTACATAATCATTACCGTGCCCCAAATACTCTGGATGTAGAGTGATGAACGTTTCAACCCGCTGAAAGGGTTAACAACCACTTAGCTACAGATGGAATAGTGAAAAAAGGCCAAGGGAACTAAAACAGGAATCGAGGTTAGAGTTAATGCAGTGGAAACGAAATCGGCACCGATATGGCGAAAAATACTTGACCTAAATCTTAAACTCCCGTGACTAAAGCATGGTTTGCTCTGTATTCTGTTTCTTTGTATTTAAGTTGTTTTTTGTTGTGATTTTAGATTTTGAACAATTACCACAAATCCAACATTATCATCTATAAATACTTGACAGAGCGGAAGTTTCCTCTCAGCGCATTAGGATCTTCACAAACACCTTTAAATTTCTTCTCATATGCACAATGTTTTCCTTGATTGATATTTTAGTGTTTAAAATGAAGTGATAGTCAGTATGTGCTGAATCAAACTTACGACCCTCTAGACTAAAATTCGAACGGCTGAACAACTCGGCTACCACGGACAGCTAGACTACCCATTGAATTTTTTGTTGTAACTCTAGTTGATACGGATGTAATTTGTACCAAATTAACTATGAATTACTATCTGAATCTGCTTATGTAACGCAATTTATTTATCACGATAACGAGTCATTTCTCGTTAACGAAATTATTTGATTTAGTTTTTCTTTTAAGATCTACTTAAAGAAAATATTGTATCATACAGATTAATGATATCATATTATTATTCTTTCCTATGTTATAGTGTAGCCTAATCTCGGTAGCCTATCCATTCCATCGCCATCGACTATCATACACCTTATAAAACAAAGTCCCCCGCCGCGTCTGTCTTGTTTGTGTGTTTGTTCTCAAAAACTATTGAATTAATCTAGCCGTGGGTGAAATTGCCTCTGCGAGGCCCTTTTGTTTCACTGTGCCCGAAGCGGCCTCGTGCGAGGCCCCCCTTGAGGCGCGAGGCCTTGGGCGACGGCCCACTTCGCCCACGCCTACCTACGCCATTGTCGCTAGTAACAATTATAACCAATTAACCATACTTCACTATCAAATGTAACATTTACTTATTTATAACTTAAGGATATCCAAACTTCAGAAGTAGACAATAACGACCTTTTGAGGCGCTTCTCGTCATCACTAACACATGTCATGATACATATATGCTTTATCTTATAAGTTCGACCATGTACGCTTCAAGAGGTTTGTCTTGCAATTTTATCTCAATCAATCCTCAGCACTCCTTATCAATCATTGAGTAGGACGTTTGGTTCTAGTCTGTCTGTGGGCTTAATTAAGCCTAATTAAGATCTTGATTATTAATGAACTTCGTTAAGGTCGTCTCGGCTCGGTTTCTGCTCTTCGGTACCACGTCATTCTAATTATTCTTAGAGGGCATTTAACTGAGAGTTCGTGATAAGCACACGCTGCCCGCAATGCTGAGGGCCTACCGCGAAGCACTTTCGACGTGTTGCCTCCCTGTCATACTGTCGTACGAATTTATAAGTGCGACAGAGAGGCAACACGTCGAACGTGGTTCGAGGTAAGCCCCCTGCCCTCCCCGGTAAACGTGCCGCTTCACGTTCATCACTGGGTCCGTACACTTACCTGACAGGTATGTGTTAATTGTATACATTGTCGAGAAAAATCACGTCTCCGGGAGCTTATGATTTTCCTTGTTTCTTTCTGAGTGGCCAAAATTCCATCCCGTCTTGCCCAGTGAACATTATTAATTGACCGAAGCGTAGCGAAGGTCTACGTTTTGACTCGAGCAATTTGCTTTCGTATGTCCGGATGTTCTCCTCTACAGGTCGCAATTCTTAACTGATTCTCATGAAATTTTGTGACCAGATTCTATGACTAAATAATTTTTTTTTGTCAATCCGGTTTTTGGAATTTTTTTAAAATGGCGGAGTCGTGATACCTGTCGCCTAAACAAATAGTCGTATCGATATCATAAGAGTTTTTTCTTTTTGAGACATGTTTACAGAGTTAATAGCAAAAAATGCAGAAAAAAATTATCGCTGGTTTAGGCGGTATTTAGATATTTAGTTTTGTATTTCCGGATGTTCTCCTCTACAGGTCGCAATTCTTAACCGATTCTCATGAAATTTTGTGACCAGATTCTATGACTAAATAAAATTTTTTTGTCAATCCGGTTTTTGGAAATTTTTAAAAATGGCGAAGTCGTGATACCTAGCGCTTAAACAAATATTCGTATCGATATCATAAGAGTTTTTTCTTTTTGAGACATGTTTACAGAGTTAATAGCAAAAAATGCAGAAAAAAATTATCGCTGGCTTAGGCGGTATTTAGATATTTAGTTTTGTATTTCCGGATGTTCTCCTCTACAGGTCGCAATTCTTAACCGATTCTCATGAAATTTTGTGACCAGATTCTATGACTAAATAATTTTTTTTTGTCAATCCGGTTTTTGGAAATTTTTAAAAATGGCGGAGTCGTGGTACCTAGCTCTTAAACAAATAGTCGTATCGATATCATAAGAGTTTTTTCTTTTTGAGACATGTTTACAGAGTTAATAGCAAAAAATGCAGTTAAAAATTATCGCTGGTTTAGGCGGTATTTAGATATTTAGTTTTGTATTTCCGGATGTTCTCCTCTACAGGTCGCAATTCTTAACCGATTCTCATGAAATTTTGTGACCAGATTCTATGACGAAATAAAAAAATGTTGTCAATCCGGTTTTTGGAAATTTAAAAAAATGGCGGAGTCGTGATACCTAGCGCTTAAACAAATAATCGTATCTATATCATGAGAGTTTTTTCTTTTTGATATATGTTTATAGATTAAATGTCCAAAAATTCAGAAAATTTGTATCGCTGGTTTTGGCGGTATTTAGATATTTCGTTTTTACTTGAGAATGAGTAGCTAAATTTCGTCAGCTTTAGTAAGAACTATCATGGCGCATTTTGCAAACGTTCGCTTTTTTTGTTTGCATCGGGAGGTCCCTGGTTCCATCCCCAGTAATTGTATGCTGCTACACAACTTTTTGTATTTTTTTATACTTAAATTTCGTATCAATTGTTGTTTTTTATTTTATTATTTTATTTTGAAAAAATGAAAAAATCGTATTTTTTATTTATCAAGCGCGGGCTAAGCGTATTCGTTTAATTTTTGCAAGAGATGATGGCTTTTTGCGCTTTAAAGAAAATTTGATTCTTGAATATACGGCGCCATACCTTTGGCCTCTATGCTCGTCTAGATGGCGACACTATTTTATATTTAACAATTTTTACTCATATCAGTAAAAGAACATGGGTCAAAATCATATGGCGTTCTAAAAATAAAAAAAATCATTTATCCATACATAATAATATATACATTTATTGATATTTTTTATTCATTTTCATTTTAATCATGTATCGAAAGATGGCACTAAATTTACAGCACTGATTTACAGTGACTACAAAATTTAGTACGACAATAACCCTCTACTATAGGGACCGTGCGCGTTGGAGGGTCTGCCATCTTGTGGTCTGAATCGGAAACATGTACATTGCCAAAGCAAGTTCTACCATCAACCGTTCTCGTAGGTACGTTTTCTTGTGCATAGTAGGTTCTGCCATCTTGTGGGCTACATCGGAATCATAAACTACACATCTACGCTCCGCGCCAAAGATCTGACGGCTCCTGTGCTGCCCCCTATAGTTCATGCACGTCCCCTATACAATCTATTCTCTTTAGAATTTAGATTAGTTAGATATTTAAATTCTTACTCGACTAAAATTAAAAGCATGAAACTCCTTCTATTGCGACTCGAGGAGGAACAAAGACTGAAAAGACTGGCAAACCAATCGCGCACGAAGCTTCTCAGTTGCAGTTTACAGGCTAATTAAAAGGTAATGTTGGTTCCCTAACATAAGTAGAGTTAGACCAAGAAAAGTCTGCAGAGATTTTGATACTGGCACAAATAACATTGGCACTGCGTGTGCTGTCAAAATCTCTACAGACTTTTCTTGGTCTAACTCTATCCACTTTTCTACGAGTATACAATTAGTATGGCGACGTGGATACTTAAGTTGGGGCACCGACCGTACACTGACATCGGAATGATATTTTTATCATGTTATTTAGTAGTCATCGTGCGTCTCGCTTGCGCCAATACATGTACGGACAAGAACCAGCGAAATGCACGATAGCTAAATGACATCAGTTAGACGTCATTCTGATATCAGTGTACGTTTGAATTGGCCTGTTAGCCAAAAATTGTTTCGTATGTCCATCTGTTCTACTCTACTGGTCGCATTTCTAAACCAATTCCCGAATTTTGTAAGCAGGTTCGATAGTTAAGGTTTTAATTGTCAAATTAGATTCTCTAAATTCTTCTAAACAACGAAGCCATACATTTACTCAGTTTTAAGCTCAGCTCGCGAGGTCTACAGCTCACAGAGCCACTAGTATGTATGTATGTATTGGGTTTTTTCTGTAGGTATTTGCTTCTTCTTCTACACGTGTAGAAGCTCTAAATTAGACGTAATATTCGGTAATATGCTCTAGCGGTAAGCCCAAAGCTTGATAGACAGACAACCAGTATATTTAGCACCCACATGAGCAAACTGCTCAAAATTATTTGCATAAATCGGGCTCTTATTTCGTTGACATTACTGTTACGAGCTCATTTCCCTCTGATGCCGACGGTATAGTAAAAAATATATAAAAAATCTCCTTATTACAAGGAAATAAGGTTTAAAAGTATTTAACGTCGTGGATTGTACTAATACGGGTCGTTAGTGCAATTTTTCACCAGCGAAGGTAATTTCTGCAATGACTTGCCGGAAGATAAAAATCTAAAATTAATGTAAGGAGCCATATTACTGCACATAATATATATGTCATCATAATATATTTAACATCCAACGGCTCAATATTCATAATGCATTATGAATATTGAGACGTTCGATTTTTATTCTTTGCCTCACAAGCTCGTTTAGGCTTTCTTTAATCTTTGGGTTCAGTGGGCGAAGCTGAATCGACTCGTTCTACGTCTTTGTCTGTGACCGCGACATTCATCTCGCGGTGATGAGACTCGTCTCTTCTGAGCGTCTGACTCATTATTGTCGCAACTTGCTTAGTACAGCGCGACCTTTCTTTCTTTTTAGCCATGTATCCCACAAGCACATGTTGTTGGTGGGGTCAACTAAGTACCTACCTAACTTCTCTCTCCATCGACATCGGCTTGGAATCGAATTGCACGCACGAACACATGTACTTACCTACATATTTTTAAGGTTTTGCATCTCTTGTTTTGGTTAATTTTGCTTGGGTCTGGCTGCTCAGTTTATTAAAAAACTAAATGTATTCAATAAAATGAATAGCTAATGTTATTTTCAAATACATTTTATCATTGTTCTAATTTTGAAAAAGGAACTAGATAACTATGAAATACTTCTTGGATTAGTAATTAATAAAATCAATTCTAGCGGTAACGGTTTCTTTCGAACACTATCCAGTTAAGTTATGTTTAAACATTTAAGAGTAAGTGTCTCTGACTTCTACTTTGAATCTTGGGTATCTATCATATATGTATATTAGGGTGTTTCATTTTTCCGAATTTTCGATTTTCATCTGACTTTGCTCGAATTCTTGTTCTAACTGATAAAAAAATATTATACGTTAAAAAAAATTAAAATCGGTCAACATTTAGAGGTTGCACAACATCAACAAAGATTTTTCAAATAACCAACGACTCTACATCGGAGGGTAGAAAATGGTTTAAGCGGCTACCATCCAAGCGGAGAGTAGTGTGATACTGAACCTTCTACATATAAATAAATTTTAAAATTAGTAGTATACTTGGATTTTGGTTACTCGATAAATGTTCTAATTAAGATTTTTCAGTTTTTCCACCTGTTTCCAAAGGAAAAGTGCTTTTATCGTGTTTTAGACGCAAAATTCAGTTTTCTCATTCGTTTTTAGTATCAGTTCATTATATTTTGTCATTTTAGAACATAGTTCATTTTCACGCAATGTATGGGGTTCTCACTCTACCTTTTCAACTTGTGCAACCTCTAAACGTTATTCGATTCTTTTGAAAATTGAAATAGATAGTTTTTAGTGTGGGGAGACTCCATTGGTGAGCAAAGTCAGGAAAAATATTACAACTTTTTTTTCTCCATACAAAAGTGAATCACCCTAATGTATATACACTCGCAAGTAAAGAAACGGAGTCATTTTACATAATTGGCTGCTTCGCTCAATAACTTTTCAAATTTAAAGAAAATGGTATCAAATGAAAGCGAATAATATACTTAACCTCTTAAACTAATAACGCATAGATAGATAGTCCCCATACGGCTAACCTGCCAAAAGTGAAGCCGAAACACGATCGATGTGTGCGTGGGAGGCTCGTGTTTTACGCTCAGCAACACAAACACATATACAAAAACGTGTTGCCAGTATATAGATATTTCCCTCAAAATGGGGGAATTAACAACATCCTTAACACTTGGTTATTAATAATTTGTGTGTAGATTTAATAGCAAAAGCTATTTATGTTTATTTAAGGAATTTTGCATTTCCCGCCTTTGTGAAATAAGGTTTAAATAAAAAAATTGATACATTTTTACAATTTTTTATTTATAATGTGCATAAAATTACTACATAACTTGAAATAAAATAATGAAATATTTAAAAATATGTAATTTTTATATAATTATACAAGGAACTTCAATTAAGCGTATTAATTTTAGAATGTAAACGTCATGTCCCATTTTGAGGAAAAAATATTCACTACACTGTCAACATTTAGAAGAAATGGCGGCTGGCGAAACATTGGATTTTTGTAGTTACGATTACGTAAAAATATCACATTAAACTCTATACTTACGCGTGAAATGTAATGTAAGTCGGTTTGTTTTTATGATATGATGCGTTGTGACACCCATTCAATGCACAAACAACCATTTTTCCTGTGTTTTTGATTTTTAAACGGGAGGCGTACACAAACCGACGTGACCTTGAGTACTGCCAGGGCCGATCGAATACGGTGACACGAGTGCGACGTGACGTCGCACTTGAAATGGCTTCACTAGTAGGGAATGCAAATCGGTTATTTTCGGTTATTTTTTGTATGGAAATTATTGGTTATTAACCGAAACCGCGGTTATTTCCATACAAAAAATAACCGATTTGCATTCCCTATTCACTAGGGACACAGTATAATAAATAGTACTAACGTACAGTATGGACACTCCCTGTCTCCCATTGAAAGTGCCGCCCACCCGCTCTCGGTTACCTCTCAGTTACCGGCTGGCAAGGACGCGACGACGCGGTGCGCAGAGCGGAGGCCACGTAAAATATTAAACAAATATTTACAAATCTTTTTGTAATGGGCGTGTGTTGTGCTGTGTACGGTTGTTTAAGCTCTATACTTAAACGACTAAACTAAAAGAAAGTTCCACAGATTCCCATTGTATGAATCAAGGCAAGTACATACCCAGTTATTTTTAAAGTGTTTTATGTTTTAGTAGAATACCAACTTACAATAGGTACTTATGTTTAGTATTTCTTTTACCCTATCTGTTTTAGACCTAAACTTATCAGATCACACTGAAAGCAACACAATATCTATATGAACAAAAAATCATGTTTTCAACTTACGTAATATTTTGGTGGCCTGAATTTCCTTACAAAAATTTTGTTAAGTACTTCGTTTATACTGATTCAAAATAGGAAACTATTGTATAAATCGAGCTTAGATACCCACCTTACAGCATAATATGATTCTTATTTCTTCCTAATTCGCGCAATGAGTTTTGG
This sequence comes from Cydia splendana, assembly GCF_910591565.1. Taxonomy (NCBI): domain Eukaryota; kingdom Metazoa; phylum Arthropoda; class Insecta; order Lepidoptera; family Tortricidae; genus Cydia; species Cydia splendana. Next base: position 29,078,209 of record NC_085960.1, on the reverse strand, counting down.
GTCATTGAGGTCATCGAACTTGTCAACAAAATGGCGGGAACCCTAGCACGTCTTATCTCACTCACACAAGCATGGTACGCGCTCACCTACACGAGCTTAGACTGTGTGCGTAGGAACGCATTTGTTTCATACATTTGATCGCCAGTGTCCGGGGTGTGCTAGGGATGTACGAACACTCGATCTATGATTTATAAATCTATGCTTAACCTGTTCAAATATACCACATTTTAATTTGTTTCAGGTTTAACGACTGAAACAAGCCCTGATTTCTAAGAATAGACAAAAAACTCCTGGAAAAATTGTAGTAATTGTTATTTTAAAAATTCATTTACTTTGTTTTTACAAAATATTATTAGGAAGATTTTTTTCAGGATTGCATAAACATTAGAAAAGTTATTGAGCGAAGAAGTTAATCTTGTGAAGAGATTCCGTTTCCGTTCCGAGTGTAATGCGTGGGATTGGATTATTTTTTTAATAAATAATAGTGAGGTTTCTGCTGTGACAAAATGCCGGGATAATGCCAGGAACAAGGACCGGAAAACCCCTCTTTACGCTTAATCCTATCAATTCGGTAACCCAATCGATTCGGTTACCTTATCATTCGGTAACCCTATCATACTGTTACCTGATTGTAATGGTAACCTTATTGAAACGGTAACCCTAACCTTTAACCGAGTTAATCTCAAAACCCCATCGCGATAGGGTTTTTGTTAAGGGTTTTTAACAGGTTTTCATTCAGTTATGGTAACCTTTATTATCGGTTGCTTACTGGTTTGCTACATTAAAGTAGTTTTAGTGATGAGCCGTCAGAACTAAAAAAAATACTAAAAAAATTGTTTATTTTATTTACTTTATTTATATTTTGTTGATTTTATTGACTTTATTTATTAAATTTATTTAATTTAATTTATTTATTTAATTTATTGAATTTATTGCTTTTTTTTTTAATTTAGTTAAAATGTATTTAATTTATTTAATTTATTTAATTTATTTAATTTATTTAATTTATTTAATTTATTTAATTTATTTAATTTATTTAATTTATTTAATTTATTTAATTTATTTAATTTATTTAATTTATTTAATTTATTTAATTTATTTAATTTATTTAATTTATTTAATTTATTTAATTTATTTAATTTATTTAATTTATTTAATTTATTTAATTTATTTAATTTATTTAATTTATTTAATTTATTTAATTTATTTAATTTATTTAATTTATTTAATTTATTTAATTTATTTAATTTATTTAATTTATTTAATTTATTTAATTTATTTAATTTATTTAATTTATTTAATTTATTTAATTTATTTAATTTATTTAATTTATTTAATTTATTTAATTTATTTAATTTATTTAATTTATTTAATTTATTTAATTTATTTAATTTATTTAATTTATTTAATTTATTTAATTTATTTAATTTATTTAATTTATTTAATTTATTTAATTTATTTAATTTATTTAATTTATTTAATTTATTTAATTTATTTAATTTATTTAATTTATTTAATTTATTTAATTTATTTAATTTATTTAATTTATTTAATTTATTTAATTTATTTAATTTATTTAATTTATTTAATTTATTTAATTTATTTACTTAATTTATTTAATTTATTCATTTATTTAATTTATTCATTTATTTAATTTATTTAATTTATTTAATTTAGTTATTTAAATTATTTTAGTTATAATATAATAATATTTAGAATCGCCTTTTCCAAAGTGACCAAAGGAAGGTGTACCGAAAGTGGGAGGAAACCAACCTTCGTACGCCCGACACGCGGCCGCCGGATGCTACTGCCATGACTGACTTCTGGCGTAGCATCTGGTCGGTGCCTGTCGGACACACCGAGGGGAGTTGGATGAGTGTTGTCGAGCGTGAGTGCGAGTCCATCGAACCTATGGGGGCAGTCACCATCAGCCCCGATGACGTGAGTTGTGCCATCCGCACGGCCCAGAACTGGAAAAGTCCTGGGCCGGATGGATTGCACAACTTCTGGCTAAAGTGGTTCCGATGCTCGCACTCGCGCTTAGCAGCACAATTTCAACAAGCCCTCGAGCTTGGTTCTCTCCCACCTTCCTTAACAACTGGTGTCACCTTCCTGCTCTATAAGTCCGGTAGTACCACGGAAGCGAAGAACTACAGACCCATCACATGCTTGCCTACACTATACAAGCTCCTTACATCCATCTTGAGAGCAAAAATCAACGCGCACATTGTTGCAAACAATATTCTGGCTTCCGCTCAAAATGGATGTAGGGTTGGGTCCCGTGGTACTAAAGAGCTCCTCCTCATAGACATGACCATCTGCCAACAAATCCGGCGGAACAAGGGGGCCCTCTCAGCCGCTTGGATTGACTACAAGAAGGCCTATGATTCGGTGCCTCATTCATGGTTGGGGAGGGTCTTAGAGTTGTATAAAGTTGATGCAGCTTTGAGAGCTTTCCTAAGCACGTGTATGGGGCAGTGGACCACAGTCCTTCGTCAACCAGGAGGCGGGGATGACCGCCTTGGCCCGCAGGATTTTATAAGGATTGAGCGAGGAATCTTTCAGGGCGACAGTCTGAGTCCCCTGTGGTTCTGCCTAGCTCTGAATCCCCTCAGCACCCTGCTGAAGGATTTGGGACTAGGTTGCCGGCTTCAGAGAGAGGGTGAAGTCATTTCTCACCTCCTGTACATGGATGACCTCAAATTATTTGCACCAAATAGCCAAGACTTGTTGGAGCTACTGAAAACCACCGAAGTCTTCAGTAGTGCCATCAACATGGAATTTGGTGTCGATAAATGTGCGGTTATGCATGTACAGCGGGGGAGGGTTGTAAATTCAAGAAATTTACAACTCTCTGAGACAATGTCTTTCAGATCTATCTCTGAATCAGAAACCTATAAATACCTTGGTATGTCACAGTCGTTGGGTATTGAGGACGAGGGTATTAGACGGTCGGTGAAGGAGCGCTTTTTCAGTCGGCTCACAAAAGTCCTTAACAGTCTTTTGTCAGGAGGCAACAAAGTGCGCGCCTTCAACGCCTGGGTAATGCCCCTACTCACATACTCCTTTGGCATACTAAGGTGGACTCAGACCGAGCTGGACGCCCTGGATCGGAGGGTCCGATCACTGCTCACCACACATCGCATGCTACACCCACGCTCGTCAGTTATGAGATTGTACATCCCACGGAAGTGTGGAGGCCGAGGCTTCCTAAATGCCAAGGATCTCCACAACCGCGAGGTGTACAATCTCAGGAATTATTTCCTTAACAACGAGTGTGGGATGCATCGTGATGTGGTGGCAGTAGACAGGAACCTAACGCCGCTCTCCTTGGCAAACGAGAACTGGCGCAAACCTGTGGTACTAAGTACTGCGGATCGCAAGGCGGCATGGGAGAGTAAGGTGCTACACGGGCGGTTCTACAAGGCCCTCACGGGACCCGACGTGGACCTGCTCGCGTCGGTGAACTGGTTACGATTCGGGGACCTCTTCGGAGAAACCGAGGGTTTTGCCTGTGCAATTGCGGACGAAGTGATGATGACGAACAACTATCGGAAATATATCCTGAAGGACGGTACGGTCGACATTTGTCGGGCATGCCGCCGTCCCGGAGAGTCACTCAGGCATATCATTTCTGGTTGTTCTCATCTTGCTAACGGCGAGTACTTGCACAGACATAATCTCGTAGCCAGGATTATTCACCAGCAACTTGCTCTTCTATACGGCCTTGTGGACCGCGAAGTACCGTACTACAAGTACTTACCTGCGCCTGTTCTCGAGAATGGTCGTGCCACGCTCTATTGGGATCGATCTATCATCACTGACAGAACTATTGTAGCCAATAAGCCTGACATCGTGATAATAGATCGATCGCAACGTCGGGCCGTGCTCGTTGACATCACCATCCCCCATGATGAGAATCTCGTGAAAGCCGAGAAGGACAAGTCCAGTAAGTATCTAGACTTGGCTCACGAGATAACCGCCATGTGGGATGTTGATTCGACGATCATTGTCCCGATAGTCGTTTCAGTGAACGGTCTAATAGCGAAGAGTCTCGACCAACATCTTGAGAGACTCTCGCTAGGTGGTTGGATCAAGGGTCAGATGCAGAAGGCGGTGATCTTGGACACGGCGCGGATAGTCCGCCGGTTCCTCTCTCTGCGGCCCTGACCACCGGTAGCTTGGGCCCTGCCCCGCTGCTGGCGGCACCCTAGGTTAGGTTTTTTATAATGTGTTTATATTAATTTTTATTGTTTTGTAAGTGTTTTTATATTTTACTTTTATATTCATATTATAAATAACCTAACTTAAGATGAGAAATGAATAAAGATAAATTTATAATAAGAACACACCACACAGGTAGGTATAAAGATAAACAAAGGAAAGGCAAAAAAACTTGTTTGTGCTGGAGGCTTCATAGACCGCCCATGCCAACCTCGGTTATTCAATAATAAGTTGAATTTAAGTGTGCGTAAAGATTACAATCGTTTGAACTGGTCAAAAACCTCATAATGAGGTAACTGAATAGACTGGGTTTTTATTTCGGTTACCGGTAACAGAGGTTAACTCGATCTCATACGGTTACCGAATCAAAGTGTTACCTTATTAAGCGGTTACCGTTATGGTAGGGGTTTTTATAAACACCTCTAAAATAACCCTATGAAAAACCCCGGTTAAGGTAACCGGTTCCTGTCCCTGGCCAGGAAGAAGAAGAAGGAGTGAGGTTTCGGTACTAAAAGTATTCTGCACTAGTATTTCATTGTATTGATCTCAAGTTCTACATTTACAAAGTCCTGCTGCTGCCACATAGATTGCATGATTACTAATTTATCGTTATTGGCAATTTGAAGCTCTCGACTCTCTCGGGTAATGCTAGGTGTTTACAAGTGCATGAGGTCAGTTCTGAAACTAATACTGGTATTAAATGGTGATTACATTTTAGATGCGTCGCGCTTCCTCTAACTAGACCGCAGTCACACGTGTGAGAGTGCGATGCACTGATATTACCCCTCCGAATATTCCCTTGGGTATTTACGCTTAAGTGCCTCATATTAGTAAGTAATTGATATCTTGTATAGGTAATATTTGCTTTCGATATTTCACATACCCAGGTGCCCAGTAATTGATGGATAACCTTCTAACCGGGTGATTCTTAAATTGTGTACAGAAAGTTTTTTTTTATAAAAAAAAATATTTTTCACATATTGTTACATACAGTGAAACCTGGTTAATTGGCACCTGGATAAATGGGAAACGTCTATAATTGCACCCAAACGTCCGATCCCGGTCCCTTGAGACCAAGAGGCCTCTATAGGTAATTGAAATTTTGGAACCTCTATAATTGCAATTTAGATTTTAGTGCTTTTTTTAATTTTGCCTCTATAATTGACCACATCGCAACTAAACCCCTATAATTGAAACTGTGCTAAAAAAATCCGTTATTTTCTTCTTCTTATTACCTCTATTATTGAAACAAGTCTTATTTATTACCTCTGTAATTGAAATAATGAAGCGATCAGAAACAATATTTTTATGGCAATGATAATTTTATTACTTTAAATATTACCAGAATTAATTTTATTTATTGGGTATCTATCACAGCCTGTAGTAGGTGAAATAGTTTTGATTAAATTAAAAAAAAACATATTATGCTTTTTACATACATACATACATTCCAATAAAACTTTCTTCTACAATTCAAGGGATTTTTTTAGGGTTCCGTACCCAAAGGGTAAAACGGGACCCTATTACTAAGACTTCGCTGTCCGTCCGTCCGTCCGTCCGTCCGTCCGTCCGTCCGTCCGTCCGTCCGTCCGTCTGTCACCAGGCTGTATCTCACGAACCGTGATAGCTAGACAGTTGAAATTTTCACAGATGATGTATTTCTGTTGCCGCTATAACAACAAATACTAAAAACAGAATAAAATAAAGATTTAAATGGCTCCCATACAACAAACGTGATTTTTGACCAAAGTTAAGCAACGTCGGGAGTGGTCAGTACTTGGATGGGTGACCGTTTCTTTTTTGCTTTTTTTTTTCGTTTTTTTTTTTGCATTATGGTACGGAACCCTTCGTGCGCGAGTCCGACTCGCACTTGCCCGGTTTTTAAAAAAACAAACGATTATAAGAAAATAAAGTAGTGTAAAAGTGCAAGTCATATAATAAATATATCGACCAGAAACCTAGAACGTAAGCTTATAAATCTACTTTCAACGGTTATTTGCACCTCCATAAAAGAAATTTGTCAGAACGCAACCTCTATTAATGAAAACCTCTAATTGGCACGACCTGTTTAATGAAAAACCTGGTTAATTGACAAAAAATTGCCGGTCCCTTGAGATTGCAATTATCCAGGTTTCACTGTATATCAAAAGTACATACAAAAAGCAATTTTTTGATGCATACGGTGTAGCTTAAAACCCTCAGGCAAGGTAAATAAAATTAGTACATAAACACGGTTGTGACAAAGTGTCCCTCAGTCATGACATTTCGTCATTTTGGCGGCCAACTCGACTATTTTGATTTATATAGTAATTTTAACATAGCCTAAGTCACTCCTATGACACACCTAATGACTACTCATACGTTGAAATCCGTCAAACTATAAAGGCTGTAGAGCGTGACAAAGAATTCGATACACATCATACATACATACAAGCGAAAAACATTTTTTTGCTTTGGCAGTCGGGTAATAATAGCAAATGATCTGTAGCTAATAAAAATATATTTCTAAAGAGTGAATGTACCTCTAAATTAATCAAACGAATTAAGAATATCACGACAAACATGGACTCAAACTCAAAAGTCCGTGGCGGTGACAGATTTTTGAGGCCACGGTCGTGATAATTTGGAACATGTTCGATATTACATAAACATTTCCTTTGATTTTGCAAATGTTAAATAATTAGCTTAATCTGCAATGTATGAGGTATATCTTATGTTACAAACAATAACGTGAAACTGCTACTTACTTTTAAAACTCAAACACGGCGGTGACGCGTTAAGGTTGACCGTTTTTTCAAATGAACACAAATAAATAATTTTCGACAAAACTTTTCCCTTCAGCCATTTGCAAACCTGACAACAACACAGTGTCGCTGTTCTAAAAAAAACTTTAATAAGGCTGCCAGTAGTAAAGATAGTTTTCTACCGAGTACCGCATGTTTATGTTACCACACGCGGCGGTGACACGAATACTGATCACAAAATGTATGTTGTTAAAAATTATATAAATTCGTTATATTCTATACAATTTTTAAACAGTGTTGTAGAACAGGGATTAGTATTTTATATTTGATATAAATTATTGCAAAATCACTTCATATTTTTTCAAAAAAATATATAATATCACAAAATCCGGGGAAATCACACTACACGGTCCGTGACATTACGCACTTGTAATTTTTTTTAAATAATATATTTTTAATACTCTTAAGACAATACATTCAGGTTGACCAAAAACTAGAGGTAAATTGCTAAGTACATATATTGATATAGAGTTTACTTATTTTCTCAAAAGTATATGCTATTCTTACATGTAACACAAAAAATGCATAAGAATAAGAATTACCCAACCACCGACAGGGCACCTTAGGCTGGTCCAGAGAATGCTTATATGTCTAGTAAAACTTTCGTGATTTTCGAGATAATCGAACTTTTCTGTCTTTTTCTTTCTAGCAGGAACAAGCCTTGACAGTTACTTTAAAAAAACTCGTATCTCGTAACTTTTGTGTTGCTTTGCATTGCGGGCTGAAATATTTTGTATTAGTTAATATCTTTATTGTATTTCTAAGCAGAATTTATCCCATTAACTTCTTAGGTTCTTTTTATTTTTTTTTTAAGAGGGGAAATGCTTTACGCATACCACCCGGCGCGGGGACGGGCAGGGATGGTTATGTGGGACTCCCTGTTGTGGGCTAATGAGACCCCAGGTTTACCCACTAAAACCCCTCTGTTGCCGCCTCGCTGCTATATGGCGAGGTCCCAGGAACGCCGAAGTACTCTTCCGCAACTACTTCTTAGGTCCTATGCTAACCTAAGCGCCGTTTAAATATTCGCCCGTATTGGATTTACACATTGTATAAATTTGTAAATTGTATTGTGATATTTTCAAATCAAAAATGTCTACTAACACTAAAAAACATTTTATTAAATCTTACATCTGGAGCATCGCCTTATACGCCTGCGAAACGTGGACACTGACACAAAGAGAGAGAGAAAGATTAGAAAGCTTCGAAATGTGGTGTTGGCGGAGAATGGAAGGGATTAGTTGGACGGAAAAAATATCAAATGATAGGGTTCTAGATAGGATTAACGAGAAAAGAAATATAATAGCGACAATAGAAAATAGAAGAGGAGTACTAATTGGACATCTGCTACGACACGACATGTTCCTAAAGAACATCATAGAAGGAAAAATAGAGGGAAAGAGAGGAAGAGGAAGACCGAGAATAAATTATTTCAACCAAATAAAAGAAAAGGTTCAGGTCGTGTCATACCAGAAGGTTAAGGAGTTGGCAGAGGACCGGACGAGTTGGAGATTGCTCCACCGACAAGAGCACAGCTCTTAAATATAAAGAAAGAGAAAGATAAGAATAATGTAGATTTTTGAATCGGATGTAGACATTCTATTCTTTACTTGTCGTTGTAACGACCAGTTTCCTTGTATGTTTCGGTAGCATCCGTTAAGTCCGAAACAGCGCTTCGTAACAAATTAGTTTTCCTTTGCCCCGACACGTCCGGGACAGTTTAAACTGTGAAACAGTGTCGGTGGCACCAGGAAATGACAATTTCGCGTACCATTGCTAATGCACGGGGTGTTCTCCTCGAGCGGTATTCATATATTGAAATCTACCTATATATTTATTTACTTACTGCTGCAATTTGAACGTTCAATCTGTAAATCATTTTTTCAACGATATTAACAGTGACACTGCACCGGTGTCAACGCTGTTGTAGTCGTAATGCAACGAATAGTAGGTTAATTACCATACAAAACTTGTAAATAAAAGTTAAAAACTTGTAAAAATCAGCAATAATCGACGTGTAGGTCTCTAAAAATAACTGTAAGGTAAAATATTTTATTTTGAATAGTTACTTTGTTGAAAATAATTGCTTTCTAAAGTCCACGCTGATATTCGGCGAATACGAATAGGTATTCCTATTCTTATTCAAAACATCACTAATAAAAATATACATCTTAAAAATGACTTGTGTACTAAATCCAACCAATCCCACGCTCTTGCGAGGTAATTTGGAGATTTTTAAACACAAAGACTGAATCTTGATTGTAGCCGAGCTGCGATTGTGCGCAGCATTCATCCTTGCTTGCGAAGACGATTTTATAACAACGGGTAATATTAAGCACTTACGACGTTTTAGTTACGAGGTGTGCATTGTTGACCAGCTAATGTCGCAAGATATTAAACCTCTGGGATGCTATTCCATTTGCTTACCGAGTGGGATATTGAACTGGTCCAGTATACAATCACTTTCTGTTTTCTATTGTTGTTCTGGGGATCTGTAGATCATTAGTTACGCTATTTGGTGAGGACGTTCGACTCACCTACGCAAAGAAACAATTGAAATACGCAGCTTGTACAGATTGCCAACTCTGAATAGAAGTAAGACTTGAAAACCCTCGTTTTCTTATTAAGGCATTGCGTACATATTTCTTTACGGGCTTTTCAAAGTAACGATGATATTTAGGATCATTTTTGGGAGATTGAGAGGCTTTTGTACAGTTTTAATCGTTAGGGATTTGACAATTTCATTACACAAAATGACTGTAGAAGCAGATGTCGTTCTTCTGAATGGCGGTTTGTTGGGCGCTTTTAAAAATATCTCTTTTTAACGAAAAGTGATGATTTTATGGACTGTGTATACAATATACATGTATTTTTGTGCTTTATATGCTGAGAAATATACTCAGATCTCCTGAGGATGCAATTTGCATTTGCCTCTTAACTTAACCTTTCGTCACCGTAAATATCGTACTCGTATAATTAAAGAGTCAGTAATCAGTAACGCGCTTTTGACACCACTGGAGTTACAAGCAGCCATAGGCTATAGAGGTCACCCAGTATTAGCTAGCTCTGGTTGAAAAAAAAATACAATTTCCGGTGAAACAATTGAACGAAAAAGTTACATAAGTTATTTAAAGAAGGCCATTCAATAAATTATACATATAATAAGGATTTTAAAGGTATAGTACCTGAATACTAAATTGTCCCTATACAGTCTTTTCTGTTGCATTTTCAGTAAGGTAACATGGCGACTGCAGCTGCATTAATGTTGCGACCGTATTGCTGCGACGTGACCCTGCCCTGCCCGCGGCCCTGGTATCTACTGTTGATAGCCTTAATTACATGAGTGATGGATTGAACGTTCTTATCACGGCAGTAATTCGGCTACGAACATCACATATTTTATCAAAGAAATTGACAGTGACAGCGCGCGTGTCAAGGACGCAGAAGTATGGTAACATTCCATTTCTGACCGCAGCTGCACTACTGGTACCGAACGCGTCGGTGTTATTGTCAATTTCCATAGTAAAATGAATGGCGATGCAGCTGTCGTTGGAAATGGACTGTCACCTGTAATGTCGGAACAGTAATGCAGCTGCGGTTGCCATTCGAATATCACTTTTCAGTTCGAGAACTTTAAGGTATTTGATTGATTTATAATTAACCTGATTATAAAGAGAAAGTTCTCCGCTACAAACAAAATAATACACACCTTTTGAAGCAGTTAAGAAACAAGTCAAAGAGCTCAACATTATGCACGTCTTCCATTGTCTTTTGGTACGGTTTCCGGGAAAATGGCCCGTGACAAACGGACAGGGAGACACGAGTATAATCGGCCATTTCTCAGAGATTCAGCTCCAACCGCGTAGTTAGTGGTCGCGTTATTACTGAGTAGTTTCCTACAGAGGCAAATGGGAATTTTCTTGTTTCAGCTGTTCTGTAACAGCAGAGATGCCTAGCACGTTTGATTTAATTCAATGAATACTGAATATAATTAAAAAAAAATATTTTCCATAATGTCAATACATATGTATAGTAAACAAACAATTTGTAAATTTTCGGGTAGATATAAGTGTTATAACATTTATTGGTTAACCGACCAATTACAAAACCGCCTGGATCAGTCACTGAACGACCTGACTTTAACCTACATTATTTGATCGTGTAATGTTTTCATCTACCCTCAACTAGCTTAAGGAGCCATTTGAGGGTAGATTTTGTTTACTTTTATTTAAATACCTAAAGATACAGAGTATAGGAAGGAACCACGTTTGTATGGAGAAGCGGCCGTCCCCTTTCCTCCTAAGTGCGGATATTTAAATTTCGAATTGGCCTCCTTGAATCGTTAGACCAAACTGCTCTATCAATTTATTTAATTAATTCCAGCCGTGCGCAATGAAGCCCACATAATTGATCTTAATTATGAAAATTGCGTGATTTACGTCACTTTCCGATTTCAATTATTTTCTCATGGGCGTTCTTTTTGTTCCAAATTTATGGCTCCTCAGCGCTCTAAGTTGGATTTATCCGTCCCCCGGGCCGCCTAATAGCTGGGCTTTTGAACAACTGACATCAATTTTTACTTACCCATGGAGTTGGTATTGACTTTAGGGTTTGGGACTTTACGGTTATGTTGTTGAGTACGTCTTTTTAGTAGGATTCCGTAGTCGTTGATTCTTTTCAACTCGTCCGTCTGTCTGTGACATTCATCTGCGGCATAAATCGGTGAGTAGACAGTACGGGAAAACTTCATTTACGTAGACCATTTTTGGTAAAAACAAATCGTTAAGGTCAAGTTTCCCTCAAGACCGCATGTAAAAAATATACGATTAGTGACGAAATTCACAAAATGGGTATATCTTAGTGGTGCTAACTGCGCCTACATCTAAAATTGGTACTCTTTACTAAACATTTATGACAATTATATCAAGAGTATAGATTTTACTAGCTACAATAAAGGTTATTTGCAACAATGAACAGTCTATTAGAGTCTCTCCATATTACATACAAAATATTGCAGATGGCATAAATATTATGAAGGATGTAGGAAAATACCTATATCCAGATAAGTGTCAAACGAACGATCTCATAACCCCTGCCCCTCTTCCAGAATCACAGGTAAGAATATACGCTCGCACCTGTCCTTAAACATAGTATCACTTACAAAAATAAAATAGGGCAAATAACTTTCTCTTCAACCGCTCGGGGGTCCCATACGACTGTAAAAAACCGAATAAGCCGTAGCATTACGTTGCCGCCTCGAGAAATACGGCTAAATTGGGTGTCAAACGGCGTATATTCCTTAAATTGGTATCCCTGTCAGATGTATTTTTCCCGCAATGTATTCTGGAAGCGTAGCCGATACTAGCTATCTATTTCCATAAGCGTTGAGGGCTGACACCCGACGTAATAGAGAAATGGTCATATTTCCATTCGGGGAGCAAAGCGAATTTGTTAGCGTTGCAGTAACGGGGTTTATGTTTGTGGAGATCGTGAAAGAAATATTGTTATTGTGCACGCTTTGGTTTTTCATTACTGGGGCCCATTTCTCGAACGGTAGGTATTAGACTCATATTATTAGTTCTCGAACTGTCATAGTATGGGTTACCATGGCAACACACTAATAATATTAGACTAATACCTTCGAGAAATAGGTCCCTATACGTCTACCATCAGTTTAGACATTGACATATACGCTCACGTCTACGTAACTTACTTTCTATGCATCTCGCTCGTACTCGCATATGCGAGCAATAGTGCAAGCGAGATGTACAGAAAGTAAATTACGTAGACGTGAGCGTTATGTCAATGTTAAAACTGATGGTAGAGGCTCTGGTCACGTCACACGTGATGTACGTGATGTCCCGGTCACGTCACACGTGATGTACTTGTACTTATAAGTACCTATCATAAATAAGAGGCGAGAAGTAGCGCAGGACCGAGAAAACTGTCGCTATCTTGTGTCGGAGGCCAATTCTCATTTTGGGTCACTGAGCCAACTGAGTAAGTAGAACCCACAGACAAAACATCGGATTTCGCTCACCTCGTCCCGCGCACCCCCGCATTTTTGGCATCATCGGTTGCATGAAATAATTGCTCTAAACTCGGTCTAGAGTATGGTATCTAGGTCCTACTACTATGGTAGAACCTAAGTAAAGCCTGAGCATTAATGTATGATCATGCGCCATGTTGCGGAATTTCATTGGAACTAATTTCTTACACTGGCAATAATTTTAATGATAGGTTGTCACTGTTGTCAGTGTCATTGTGGCGGTTTACTTGAATAATACTTAAGTGTTGAATATTAAATAATAAATGTCAAAAAATGGCCGAAACTATACATAATCAAGAGCGAAGCATTGTAAATAATGTAAATAATAAACTGCTGGAAAAGAACCGTTCGGGAAATTAAACTATTTCGCTACGAAACATTTCCAAATTAACATCAGAGCTGACAGGTAAACAAATCAAAATGTCATTATAGTCTGGTTATTACGACTTAGTTATTATAGTGTTATGTTATACATAAGCGAGGAAATACTTAAGTACAGTAACAAATATGTGTTTGAAAAATATTTACTATGGGCAAAGATATACATAACATAGATTTTCATTTTTAGTTTTAATCTTGTGTCGATAGATGGCAATAAATTTACAGTGACTACAAAATTTACTATGACAATAATTCTCTATACACTCTATTCTCTTTGCTATGGGCTTTGGAGACGATCAATTTTATTCATTGACAATGTAGCAGACCCTAAAGTCTATTTCAATAGAACTTGCTAACTATGTAAACAAACAACGTAACTTTGTTTTATCACTGTTTCTCTTTGAATTATCACACCACCTCATCAAATACCATTGAAACCATACACATATACACTATTGAAACGGTCCGTTCCGTAAAATATATAACTGTATCTTGGATATTTAATTAAAAGTTTAAAATGGGTTCATAAGTTAGGTTATTAGGACCTGTTGGAATGACGGTTTTGTTTCTTTTAAATTCCACAAATGTCTATGATGGGTAGTGTTGTGACTAAAGTTTGTGATATAAACCCGCTACACACTACTCAACCCACGCTCTGTACCTACCGCCGCGGTTATAAAATACATCAATACATCATTCTTAAGTACTAATTTGTCTTCTAATCGTGATTAAACAAATTAAAAATAAGTAACTAGTTGTTTTTTACTTTTGGTATTTTATTATTCGATTTGGTTTGACATTAGTAAAGTAGTAAGTAGGAGTCTTGTCCATCACTAGTAATTTCACCATTCAGAGACAATTTCAATATGGGGGTTTGTTTACATAGTTAGCAAGTTATTGAAATAGACTTTATGTAAGGTAATTTTGACCTATGTGTGACGCGTAAGAAAATACATGAATTTTATACGGTAAAAACCGACAGTAAAAGAATGTGAACACCGAATATTTGGATACTGATTATGATTAGAGTGAGTGATGTAAGTCAAAATAACGAGTTGCCAATCCACATTGTTCAGACTATACTGAACTGTTGCCATATAAATGAGAATAATAGCGCCCTCTTGACAATGATCATATATTCCTGGTCAAGCTTTATAATTTAAGTGGGAGGGGTCTGTCAAACCACTTTGTCAGTAGACAAAGGCGCGAATTCAATTTTTCTATGCGACGATAAACCTTAGCGCCTACATTTTTTAAGGCTGCTATTTAACTGATCACCAGATTTAGTAAAATTTAATACCAAAAAAATCTATTTTACCACCCTAAAATAATGAATGATCACCAAAATTATAACACCATTTTAATGTGAAATGATTACCAATTTTATTACACTTTACTATCCTTTTAAAGGAAATGACACCAAACTAATCATTATTAACCCAAAAATACTAAATGATTACCAAATTTCAAACCCCATTTTAATGTGAAATGATAACCAAATTTTTACATCTTGCTATCCTATTAAAGAAAATGACACCAAAATAATCATTGTAAACCCAAAAATAGTAAATGACCACCAAAATTAGAACTCCATTTTAATGTAAAATTATAACCAAATGTTTAAATCTTGATATCATATTAAAGCAAATGACTCCAAAATAATCATTGTAAACCCAAAAATTGTAAATGACCACCAAAATTGTAACCACATTTTAATTAAAAATGTGCAAATATTTAATATAATTACCGTTATCCTATTAAATTAATTAATCCACTTCGTCACCTTTTTCTAGTAGCATTTTATTTCTGTAACAGTCGCAGTTCTAACCTAACCTAACCCACTTTTCTAGTAGCATTTCGTTTCTGTAAGGGTCGCAGTTCAAACCTAACCTAACCTAACTCACTTTTCTAGTAGCATTTCTTTTCTGCAAGGGTCGCAGTTCAAACCTAACCTAACCCACTTTTCTAGTAGCATTTCTTTCCTGCAAGGTTCGCAGTTCAAACCTAACCTAACCCACTATTCTAGTAGCATTTCGTTTCTGTATGGGTCGCAGTTCAAACCTAACCTAACCCACTTCTCTAGTAGCATTTTTTTTCTGTAAGGGTCGCAGTTCAAACCTAACCTAACCCATTTTTCTAGTAGCATTTGGTTTCTGTAAGGGTCGCAGTTCAAACCTAACCTAACCCAATTTTCTGATAGCATTTCGTTTTTGTATGGGTCGCAGTTCAAACCTAACCTAACCCACTTTTCTAGTAGCATTTCGTATATGTATGGGTAGCAGTTGAAACTTAACTTAGCCCACTTTTTAGTAGCATTTCGGTTCTGTGAGGATCGCAGTTCTAACCTAACCTAACCCACTTTTATAGTAGCATTTCGTTTCTGTAAAGGTCGCAGTTCAAACCTAACCTAACCTACTTTTCTAGTACCATTTCGTTTCTGTAAGGGTCGCAGTGCTAACCTAACCCACTTAACTGATAGCAGTTTGACTTACTTTTCTAGTAGCATAACGAAATGCTACTAGAAAAGTAGATTAGGTAAGGTAGGTATGCGGTGCGGGGTACGGGGGGTTGAGCGGGAGAGGCTAGTAATTTTGGCATCAGTTTAATTTTTTGGTAATCATAGTGGTTTATTTAGGTGAAAATATCGCATTAATTTGGTCTTCAAGATTTGGTGATCATTAATGATTTTTGGTGATCATTCAATATATTTGGTATTTGAATACAATTTGAAGTGCAGTCGTAATTAAAATGGTGGTACTTTTGTATTTTTAGGCCTTATTTTTTTGGTGTTCAGTAATTTTTTTTGGTAAGCATGATTTTTTTATTTAGGGTACCAAAGTATTTTTTGGTGGTCATTATATTTGTAGCCATTTTTTAAATCGACAAAAAAAAGCGGCCAAGTGCGAGTCGGACTCACCCATGAAGGGTTCCGTAGCAGCAAGACTGCACATTTTACCACTTTGGAAGTGTCTCTCGCGCAAACTATTCAGTTTAGAAAAAAATGATATTAGAAACCTCAATATCATTTTCGAAGACCTATCCGTAGATACCCCACACGTATGGGTTTGATGAAAAAAAATTTGTGTTTCAGTTCTATATGACGAACCCCCAAAATTTATTGTTTTTAGGGTTCCGTACCCAAAGGGTAAAACGGGACCCTATTACTGAGACTTCGCTGTCCGTCCGTCCGTCCGTCCGTCCGTCCTTCCGTCCGTCCGTCCGTCCGTCCTTCCGTCCTTCCGTCCGTCCGTCCGTCCGTCCGTCCGTCTGTCTGTCACCAGGCTGTATCTCACGAACCGTGATAGCTAGACAGTTGAAATTTTCACAGATGATGTATTTCTGTTGCCGCTATAACAACAAATACTAAAAACAGAATAAAATAAAGATTTAAGTGGGGCTCCCAAACAAGGGGCCGGTATATGAGGTTTTCGATTTAGATCTCACTTTGTAACCATAATTCGTTCAATAAATGTTTAATAATTGCATTAAATTACACGTAAATTTGTTCACGAAGAAACCGAGTAGTACTCTCGGTAGAGTCGGTACTCGGCGAGTACCGACTCTTCATGCTCTTATATTTTTAATTTGCTGTTATTCTCTACAATTACAGTCGAATTTAAGTATTATGTTCCTTCAAAACTCGCTTAAAATGAAAAAAGTTTAAAGACTCATCTTTAGTTATGTATACCTATGTATCAAATGTTTTATAAATTACCTATAAAAAGCAATGTTTTATTTCGATTAGGTCTACATTTTGTGCATATTGCATATCTGAAGTATTTTCGTACTAAACTTGAAACTTTCGTTGAAACTAAATAAAATAATTATTCCAAATGTACAGTCGCCTGCAATTTATGTTACACAACGAAGGCCGCAAAAATATCTGACACGATCTTATTTGTAGAACCATAAGACCATGTCACATATTTTTGCGGCCTTCGAAGAGTAGGTACCGTCATTATCACCAACTTTGCCCGCTGTTTTTACGAATTTAAAACGAATTTCTCAAAAAACTTCACATCATATGACTTTTTTTGCTCAGCACGTCCATTGTGATCAAACGCATCAGTTTATTTGAAAAAAAAAATTTTTTATCGTGTTTTTACCCATTTTTTTGCGTTTTAGAGGGCGGGCAAAGATATCCGGGGTTTTTGCCAACATTGCCCACGTCAATTTGGTATTCAAATACAGCTCGTATGATGATGCCCATACAACCATTTCCAGTCGCCGTTACGACGCGGTGTTGACACATCTTGTGTCGACACCGTCTGTTTCGGTCACAATTCCAGTCGCAGAGTCGTCGCCGTGTCGACACAGTTACCAGAAATGGGGAAGGGTCGACACATGACACAAAGTGACATAAAGTGTGGTCGCCGTGTGCACACATTGTTTCGGGTTTGCGACTACTTTATGCCAAAATCATTCGTTCATTCGTTCATTTTGTTCCTGTCAAATGGAAACTGTCAGATGGAAAAATACTTAAATAAAAATAAGTGACATTAATACGCCATCTCTAAAACGGATTACAAGACGTAATTATATATTGTTTGCATTTATATTACAATAGGACTTAAATTATTATGGGGAATTAAACTGCTCGAGTGATTTGATAAACTAAGTGTAATATAATCAACGCGCCACCACATTGTTTTAGTTTAGCCGGAAATGAAATTGTTTACTTCTCAGTGCCTGTGTTCATAACTATATTATTTGAAGCATTTTTAGTACTTCGATGCGTATAAGTACTATACTTAAATAACAGAAATAACGCTTTACATACTACGAAACTTGTTAATTATGATGTATAAATATGGTTTAAGGCTGAGAAATATTGCAGTCACAAAGTAGTTGCAATGTTTCGACTTTGTGTCGACTCTGTGTTGACACATGACACGCGCTGTCAAAAGTAATAACAAAGTTACTGGTATGTTACTGGATTTGCAAAATGGCTCCTTGTGTTGATTTGTTTTCAGATATTCTCAAAGTGTAAAAATGCCGTGGTCAGAGATGGGCATTAATCGATTAACTGTTTATTCGACTAATTAATGGAATAAAAAAAGTTAATTCTCAAATTTTAATCGCGATTAGTTTAGTCGACCTAACATAGATTGAAATTGAATTAATCTGAATATTAATCGAATAAATTATCGATTAAATCTCGATTGAAAGTTGACAGGGGGCCATTTTTGTACGTAAAAATAATAGAAATGTCTTGCATGCAGATGGTAGCAAAACACTTTGTCATAAAAGTCGAGATGGGTGTCGATATATAGGTTTTAGGGAGTGCCGATTTCGAAAATAATGACCATTTTGGAATCCGAAATGGCGGCCATGCACTGTGTCATAAAAGTCGTCATGGATGTCGTTTTATACGTTTTAGGGGGCCCCAATTTTGAAAATGATGACCATTTTGGAATCCAAAATGGCGGCCATGCACTATGCCATAAAAGTCGTCATGGGCATGGTCTAATAAAACATGGTCTTCCATTCCCAGAGTGACACGCGATTACGTCACAATAACATTGCCACTTTATTTCAACATAACATGTTACATGGGTACATTATACCTATGGTTAATAAGTTAAAATATTTCTTTATAATTTTATAATTTTCATTTATATGTATTTTAGCTTAAATTTTACAATAACACGTCATTTTTAATTACTCGTTAGCAATATCTTCCGATTCACGAAAGAAATTTCAGACTTTCGGGTAATTCTGTTTATACTACTGGCAACACAGGATAGCGCTATGGACATTTGACAATTCGGATCTAGATAACTTCATGCCCTGACCGTCATCCTTGTCGAACGCGTGTTAATTGTTATTTCCTTCTCGCTCAGTGTCAGCAGTCGCAGTGTTTTCCAAACTTTTCACGTCGTAAGCTTGGTAATTAATGTGTAACTGTGAATTAGTTTTTTAAACGTTTGTCTTGTATAGATAAATAAAGTTTAATTTAATACATTAGATTTGTTTTATTTTACTATGTTTCTACATGAATAACTTAAAATTAATGCCGTTAAATTAATTTTCACCGTTGGTTAAAATTCTCCCACATTTCAAAGTTTGAGAACCTGTAAACAGCATGATGACGTAGGCGCGTGTCAGTTAGGTCATACGCGAATCTCGGAATGGAGTACCAGGCGGAGTATATTATTATACCATGGTCATGGGTGTCGTTTTATAGGTTTTAGGGGGCGCAGATTTCGAAAATGATGACCATTTTGGATTCCAAGATGGCGGCCATGCACTATGTCATAAAAGTCGTCATGGATGTCGTTTTATAGGTTTTAGGGGGCCCCGATTTAGAAAATGATGACCATTTTGAAATCCAAAATGGCGGCCATGCACTATGTCATAAAAGTCGTCATGGGTGTCGTTTTATAGGTTTTGGGGGGCGCAGATTTAGAAAATGATAACCATTTTGGATTCCAAAATGGCGACCATGCACTATGTCATAAAAGTCGTCATGGGTGTCGTTTTATAGGTTTTAGGGGGCGCAGATTTCGGAAATGATGACCATTTTGGATTCCAAGATGGCGGCCATGCACTATGTCATAAAAGTCGTCATGTATGTCGTTTTATAGGTTTTAGGGGGCCGCGCTTTCGAAAATGATGACCATTTTGGAATCCAAAATGGCGGCCATGCACTATGTCATAAAAGTCATCATGGGTGTCGTTTTATAGGTTTTGGGGGGCGCAGATTTCGAAAATGATAACATTTTCAATTTAAAAATGGCGGCAATGCACTATGTCATAAAAGTCGTCATGGATATCGTTTTATAGGTTTTAGGGGGCGCAGATTTCGAAAATGATGACTATTTTGGATTCCAAGATGGCGGCCATGCACTATGTCATAAAAGTCGTCATGGATGTCGTTTTATAGGTTTTAGGGGGCGCAGATTTCGAAAATGATAACATTTTCAATTTCAAAATGGCGGCAATGCACTATGTCATAAAAGTCGTCATGGATATCGTTTTATAGGTTTTAGGGGGCGCAGATTTCGAAAATGATGACTATTTTGGATTCCACTTTTATGACAAAATACGTAGCCGCCATCTTGGATTATAAAATGATCATCGTTTTCGAATTCTGCACTCCCTAAAACCTATAAAACGACATCCGTGACGACGCAAGTTATCTTTATTTTCAGATCTAACAAATTGCTACAGAATACAAAGGACAAAAAAGAAGCGAGGAGGTAATGAAACAAGCAAAAATACAGATGATTCCTCGACGCAATTGGGTGATTCTTAAATTGTGTCCAGATTTTTTTTGTCATAAAAGTTTTTATTTTTCACATATTACTCTCACAAGTTCCGTGACATTTCGACCTTGTAATTTTTTAAGTAAATGTTTTTGTTTATCTATGAGGATCTCACTAGAATAGTATAATCAAGGTATGTTTATATTTGATGAATGAAATAGTAACGCAAAAAAAAAAAATATTTGTGTCTTATATTCCTGCCGAAGACTTTTATTTTACCTTTTCCTTCTACACAAGTTTGGCCAAGTAATAAGAATTTAGGGCTCTCAATTTTATTTTGACTTCTACAACAGTAAAGCTACGAGGCCATGTTTGGTATCGTTTTCGTATAAATTCGCAGTACCAAATTTAGTTAAGGTATCACATTGACACCATTCCGAAGTAAAAACATATAAACTTATTAAAATACTTTCTTTTAAACTCCTCTTCACGCTTAAACTGCTGAACAGTTTTAATTTAAATTTGGTACACATATATTTTGAGTCCCGAGACAGGATATAATAAGTTATCTCAAAAATCATCCTTTAAAGGTGTGAAATGAGGTGTAGGGGGGAATTCAGAATTGACTTCTTGAAGTTAATACTGTTTAAGTTTAGGTTTGAAGTCATGTTTTTTCATCATTTTTAACTAAATCAAAGATGTAGACCATCCCAAATTTCATATAAATCGGTTCAGCGGTTATTGATTTCCCGTACAAATTTCTACGCCACTTTTCACACCTTCAAAAGATGATTTTGGTTATAAGATCTATCCTATGTCCTGTTCCGGGACGCAAACTATTTCTATACCAAATTTCAACGAAATCGGTTCAGCGGTTAAGCGTCAAGAAGAGTTTAAAAAAAACCGGCCAAGTGCGAGTCGGACTCGCGTTAAGGGTTCCGTACATTAAGTCCGACTCGCGTTTGACTGCACATTTCTAATAGGTTTTCCTGTCATCTATAGGTAAAGAACTATTTTGTGTATTCAGACGGACATACATACAGACGCACGAGTGATCCTATAAGGGTTCCGTTTTTTCCTTTTGAGGTACGGAACCCTAAAAAGATTTATTTTTATTTTGTGGAATGGTATCAATGTGATATCTTAAATGGATTCAGCACCCCAGATTTATACGAAAACGATACCAAACACGGCCTAGCACCTTCACTGATATAGATATATCAAGATAAAATTGAGAGCCCTAAATAAACTTTCAAGAGCGGATATCTCAAAAACTATTCAACATATCGAAAAAATTGATTGAATAAACTTGTAACAAATTAAATTAACTTTCATTTTGTATAAGTGGCCATGTCGCTGAGATGCATAGTTTCCGAGATATAATCGAAAAACGGGAAAATGGGACCTTCAAAGCCCCCTCTCTCCCCCCCGCTCAAGGGCTACGGCCGGGGACTTTTGATATGTTCACCTCCTAACTTGTCAAACCGAGTTACGGAGTCAAAAATTGTGTTCCGAGCATTTCCCTCTACAACTTTTGGAGCATTCGTTGCCTGACCTAAGTAGCTTATTGAATTTCTTTAAAAACTTTTCTGTAAAAGGTTGACGGGTGTTGGGTGTTTATATGGTTTCGGTCGATTATTATCATTTGCATTGCCCATGATGACTTACTAGAATTACGAGCACACGAGACACTAATAGTAGTTTGACAAACCTTGGTTTTCAAGAGGTATTTTATATTGACATTTGCTGTCACAAATTTGCTGTCAGATTTAGTCGCAAACCGCACGCAAAGTGCACACAAATGTGTCGACACCTTGTTACGGAAAAGTGTAGACACGGCGACGACACTTTGTTTCGAAACAATTCTAGACACATTGTGTGGACTCTGTTACGACACATCTGACATTTAGTTACCACTTTGTGATTCTGCGACTGGAATGGTTATATGGGTGATGTCTAAGGATCACTTAAAGGTTATGGGCAATCCTACCATTCCCTGTTAATAACTTAGCACATAAGTGTAAAAACTTTTAAATAAATTTGCTGGGCAATGTTGCCTACCCGTTTTTGCCCATTTCCAAATAAGGCTCGCCTAAGCATTTTACAAAGGCTAGGGTTGTCACTTTTGAGAAAATCTGTTACAATAGTTTAATAATATGATTTTTGTTGTGTTTTTCATTCGTTAACGGGATAAAACATCTAAATAAAGGATAATAAGACAAATAAATACAGTATATATTTATAAACTTATTTTAGTGTACAAACATAACCTTCTTTTACTTGCGAAGTTGGGTAAATTAGATGAAAGTGACAACCCTAATCCGTTTTTGGTGGTGGGCAATGTTGGTATGGATGCCAAATTACCGGATTACTTTGCCCACCGCTAAAACTTTTGTGTATTTAGGCCTTTTTAGTTTAAATCTCAATAGACATAATCTATGCTTCATGTGTTATAACTCAAACCCGGAAATATTTGTCAAAGGGTTCTCAATTTTTTCTACTTGCATTCATTATTTATAAATTTTTTGCCCGCCGAAATATACCCTATATTAGGCAACTCGCTCAAACTCAAAATTCCCAAGTCAAGTTATGCACAAGTTTGGTATATAGTTTTGTCAGAAATATAACCTATTTTCTACTAAAAATAGCAGGGTGGCCATAACTATTATATTTTTTTCTACATTAACGAATTTGTTTAAAATTGTCGTTTTGGGCAAAGTTTCCCTGGAGGCAAAGTTGGCGCTAATGACGTAACATATTATTGCAGGTGACTGTACATAAATGTTTCGGTGATTTTGAGATTATTTTCCAGGTTAGTTTACTAACAATCAAGTTATGCAGATACCGATTACGTGAACGTATAAGTAGTTTAGTACCGCTATTGTTTAGCGATACCGATTATTTTTGAAGGTAAAACTGTACCGGTTGAAATATAAAGTTATTAAAATTACAGCAGGGACAACCATTTTTTATAGGTGTACCTAAACCATCATTGGCCGAGCGTTAGCAAAGGTCTCTGTTTCAGCTTGGGCAAAAATGCTTTTGTATGTTCTCCTTTGCAGATCACATTTCTCAACTGATTCTCGTGAAAATTTGTAAGCAGGTTCGATAGAACTATTCTGTTTCGCTTTATCCGCCAAAATGGAATTGCCACCCTGCTGGAACTTTATTTATTTAAATTCCTATTGAATGGATTTTGCACCTTATGAAAAACGTATAGAGTAGTAAATAACATTTTACATCTGACTTAATTACATCTTGTTTTATTCGCTTTAATTGTACAAAACGCGTATCTCGACAAAGCAATATTAGGTAATAAAACAGTCAACAATCAAATGAATTAAATAGGTACGTCACGTGTGACATGAACAGACAAGGAAAGCAAGATTAAATGCATTGTTTCTCTTTCATCTTTCAATGGAACGCTTTTACCCTCAAAGGAGGCTAGTGGTCAATACTAAACTAAAAGTCCAATCTTAAAAAAACGTGATGAGTCACTGACCTGTCCCAGTAAAGTGAGGTAGTGTGCGTGAAGTGCGCTTGTGTGTGAAATGGGGTAAATTGACAGAATCTGAAATTTTACCCACCGCTACCGTCGCCTTAAGCAACGTCGGGCGGGGTCAGTACTTGGATGGGTGACCGTTTTTATAGATAATGGTACGGAACCCTTTGTTTGCGAGTCCGACTCGCACTTGGCCGGTTTTTTTTTCTATTTTTGTGTGAAAATCTTAATGCGGTTCACAGAATACATCTACTTACCAAGTTTCAACAGTATAGTTCGTATAGTTTCGGAAAAAAGTGGCTGTGACATACACGGACAGACAGACAGACAGACATGACGAATCCATAAGGGTTCCATTTTTTGCCATTTGGTTACGGAACCCTAAAAATGGATTAGGCAAACCGCAGTTCGTGAGCCGCATGCGGCTCTTTGGAAGTACGATTGTGGCTCTTGATGTCACCCAAACAACACACTCTTAGTATTCTCAAGAAAGTGGCATCGACAGGTTAAAGTTAATGAAAAATTTGTTTTTGTATTTTTTTTACCTTTAATAATGAAAAATATGTTTTACCACTTCAAGTACCCCAAATTTTCAAAAGGGAACGGAAAATGAAGAAGTTATTTTCAAGACATACAATAACCTATACATTGAACACAGGTTAAAGTTAAACAGGTTACAGTAAAAAATACATTCATTTTTATTTTTTCCCTTGAACGGATAATAATACGAATGTCTCACTTTTAGCATAGATGAATAAACCTTCATACAATATTAAAATGATATTATTACATTAGGCCCCATACCAAATTCGTAAAATAATCGAGACAAGTTAAAGTTAACATTCCGTTACAAAACCCCAGATTTCTGCTTTTAACAACTTGTCTCTACGAAACTACGACACTTGGGTCATAATGGTACCCTACAGTGGTTAGCTTGATACTTACCTAATATTTTGCCATAGTTATGATCTAAATAATTTTTTCTGTGTATGAGTCAGATGCAATACCGCGCATGTACAGGTTGGTACAGGTTAACAGAGAAAATACCCTTGGACAAACTTCGTGCGTGAATATTGTTGTAAAAAAATATATTTAAGGCCTGTGCAAAGTACATTTTAAAAGGTATTGTTTATGTTTTTCTATAGCATGATATTTTATTTACATAAATTGGTGCTTATAAAATCTAGAGAACTAAAACTGGAAGAGCGATGCTTTTGGACAAGACAGGTTACAGTAAAAAGTGCTACTCTTTATTTTTTATAAATATAAGTATTAAATTTAAATAAAAATAATGACTTGGCCTCGATAAACATTGTTTTAGTTTATCTAGATACATTTTTGTTTCATATGAAAAAGAGCAAATAAACATACATTCAATTCAAAAACTCGATGACAGGTTAAGATGGCACTATTTTGAGAATCACTCGTTTACGGCTCTTTGAGAATCCTAAAACAGGTGATTTCTTCTCAGAAGTATCCTATCCCCGGGCTAGGTCGTCGAACTTTCTAGGTACTTAAGTACTCTATAATTACTAGTGTCCGACCGAAACATGTTTTTTTGCCGAAACCGAAACCGAAACCGAATGTTCGGCTTTGGCTCTAGTTTCGGCCGAAACCGAAACCGAAACCGAAACTTTTGTAGACTTGTTAAAATCGTTGAAAAAATGTCATAAAACCGCTTTTACACACATATTATGGGGCTGTCAACACCCAATGTCCTTGAAATTGATGTTACTTAAGCAGTTTTTTAAGAAAATTACTAGAGTTAGACCAAGATAATTCTGCAACGATTTTTATAACACATGCAGTGCAAGTGTTACTTTAAACGTCAAAACTTCTATGAAATTATGACGTATAAATAATATTTGCACTAGTAGCATTGCGTATGCTATCAAAATCATTGCAGAATTTTCTTGGTCTAACTCTATTCATTCACTAGTCAAGCTAACATGTAGATACAGGGTTAACCAAAAACGCGAGCGCAGCGAGCGCGAAATTTTTTGTTAAAAATATCGCAAGGCCGGGTACCGATCTACACCTGGGCTTAAAGGTCCGAAGTGCCCCAGTGAGGCGCACTTTCATGCGAAGTCAAAGCCGTGCTTCAGGCTTCAGGATAAGTAGTTAAGCACAGCCTCCAAACCAATGCCCATTGTATTAAAAAGCGAGACCGCAGGCCGAGCATGGCGCAGCGAGGCCAAAGGCGAAGCTGAAGTAGAGGACATGTGGAACACAAACCAATGGTAAATTGAGGTAAAAAGTGAGGCTAAGGTCGAGCATTCGTATGAAAAACTGTACTGGGGACACTTTTAAAGGTTTTTTCTTCGTTTTAATCAAAGCTGTTCAGCTTCGCAAAATATTAACTATTGATAAAATCAACTTTGCGGCCCTAGTTGAGCATAGCCTTTAGCCTCGCTTAAAATTTGCCATTAGAGGTAGATAGAAAAATGACTGAATAAGAGCGAAAAAGACATCGTTCGACTCGGGCCGAGCTGATACTCGGCCAACGGCTACGTGCGACAGTGCTATCTCATTCACTCCGATACAATTATACAGTGCGCGCGTTATAGGTATTGACAGCCTCTTAAGACTGCGTCGACCGTCCAGTGGCGCTCTCATTAGTGGAATTGTGTTTTATAATAAACCAATTAATTTCTGTACCTATACATGAATCAGTATATGTAGATATGTATTAATATTGTTGTCCTACTTATTCCCGAACTTTTGGTCTTTGTCCGAAGTACCATTTCGTAAGTTTCGGCCCGGCCGAAAGGTTCGGCCGTTTTTTGGCCGTAACCGAAACTACAGCCGAAACATGATTTTTTGGCCGAAACTGGCCGAAACCAAAACCGAAACCGAACCTTCGGTCGGACACTAATAATTACAAGGTTGTTGCCGCTTTCATACCGATACTTTGCGTTGCTATAGTTATGCCCTTGTACATTTGCCTGACTTTACCGCATTGATTTTTATTAAAAGTGATTTTAAAATACCTGCCTACTAGCTAGTTTATCCGTTCAAAAGTATTACTTGGAAGAGTCTTAAAGAAGTATACTCTGATAGGTAGTCGTCTCATCGACGGGAAAAACTTTGTTAAAAACATTTACTTAGATATATACTCGTATATGTAGGTACTATACAAGTGCGGGATGTTGCCACGTAACGGCGTGATCAATACGGATATAAGGGGTTGCCAGTACCACTCGCAGCCAAGCACGCGTTTTGGTGGCATTGATCGAAATAATAAAATCATGGCGCGAGTGAAACTTGTATCATTATTCAACTGCTCATTTCATTATTAAAATGCTGTTTACTCAGGTTGTGCTACGCTATTTTATTAGACTGATCAATGCAATGTGAGGAGAGTCGTGTGATGACTTGGACTTGGTAATTTTATTGGACCCCACATCCAGAGCTGGGCACCGTTAATCAAAAAGTGAACTTCGCTAATCGTTAATCCGTTAAATAAAAAGTTAACTTCGTTAAACGTTAAAACGTTACTTTTCAAAAGTTTTAACGGAAGTTAAAGTTAATCGTTAATCGTTAACTCAAAATCGTAAATATACGCAATAAGAAATAAAACTAGGAGAAATAATCATAAATTTTGATTTATATTAAAGACTAATCTACTAATTAACATGGTAATCATTACTAATTAATAATAGCATAGCCAATAAAAAATATCATTCGCTAGCATCTGCCATAAGGGGTTGTGCACAAATCACGCGAGGTGTTTTGGCTACTTTTTGATCCCCCCTCCCCCTTGGTGATATTTGGTGAGGTTTTTGGCTACCTCCCTCCCCCCCACACAATCTCACGTGTATTTTTTTGAAATTTTTTCATTCGACCTAATTTTAAGATAAGTAGTATTGTATATAGAAAATCTTGTTTATTTTTCTATTTTCATTAATAGACCGCTATTTTAAAGTGCTGAGTGAAGATTTATGTTTAACGAAACCGAAGAAAAGTATCTATTCATGTGGTAGGTTTTTTTTTCTTAGTTTCGTTCACTGTAGAAAAATACACGTGAGGTTTCCTTATAACCCCCCTCCCCCAACGTGATCTATCGTGATTTGTGCACAAGCCCTAAGGTGCATGTTCCCCTTCATGAACATGCATGAGCATATTAAAATTGTCGTCTGATAGCGACGCCCATTTTGGAGAAAAAAAATCTTTTCCCGCCGAAAACAGGCGTTCCACAGCAGCACTCGAAGGTATTTGAGGCAGCGCGCGGCCTTGGTGTGAGTAGGTACTTGGGTATTAACGATTAACGGACTTAAGAAAAGTTAACGGAAGTTAACAAGTCCGTTACAGGTTTTTAAAGTTAACTTAAAAGTTAATCCGTTACTCGAAAACTTAACTTCGTTAATTAACGATTAACGGATTAACGAGTTAATGCCCAGCTATGCCCACATCATTATTTTGTAGCTTTAGTAGGTAAATTATTTACCGTCATGATTAATCTTCTATTCCAAAAAACGATTTACTTTTTCTTTACTAAGGTACCTACGGCCCGATTCGAACTTTAAGATACGTCAGGTAATAGATCTAGAAACGATATGGATTAAATATGTCAGTGTCAAATGTGACGTTTCTTCAAACAAAAACGTCACTTTTGACACTGACACATCTAATCCATATCGTTTGTAGATCTATTAATTGACGTACCTATTTTAAAGTTCGAATCGGGCAGCTAATACTTTTTTTACCGGTATTTAATTTTAATTGAGCTATTTGTGCAACATCGTCAGATATATGTAGGTTATACATATATGTACTTATTTTTACTATACTTAATACTATAACTGCCAAAACATAAAAAATGGCCATATTTAAATACAATACCTGTGTGACATCATTGGTGTGACAAAGGCGCAAAGGCTTCGGTGGCTCGGCCATCTTGAGCGAATGGAAGGTGATCGGGCGGTGAAAAGAACGTTTGAGGGAAAACCGATAGGACGCCGCCCGGTCGGCCGACCTAGGTATCGATGGGCGGATGTGGTGGACGCTGATCTGCGCGAGCTATGGATTGAGAACTGGCGAGAAACGGCACAGGACCGGGATCAGTGGCGAGCAGTCGTGTTGGAGGCCAAGACACACTTTGGGTCGCTGCGCCAGAGGAGTAAGTAAGTAAGTAAGTACCTGTGTGACATTGTTGTTTAATTGACGAGTAAAAAAAAAACAATAATTTTGCACGTGTTGTTTTTACTCGAGATAAAGATTACCTAAGGATTTCTTCCTCACATTACATTTTTAGGTATCTTCTAAGTATTTTGAAACTTCTCTTTCATTTCTACGACCCTCTAAATTTGCCCACGATTGGATTTGTAAAGCAATATGTACCTATCGGATTACACTTTGTGTACTTCCGGAGCCCGGGGCAAGTTAAAACAAGTTGGCTAAACCCGGTAATACAGACGCTATTTATTATGGAGTCGGGCTAAAAGTCGGAAAGTTATATTAAGAAGACTTTTGATTTATGCCGACACCCCCGAGTAATAGTTGCCAACTTTGTCGAGTTTTTAAACACTAAAGTTTAAAGCGAGTTTAAATTTTAACTTTTGGAGTTGGTATGCCTAATAATGTGAATTTATAATACAGTCAACTGGCAACAGTGGCAACTTAGCTAATTTGCGTAGTACTTACTTTCTGGCCTATTCGGATTTCGAGATAATTACAACGTCTTGAGGCGATTTAGAGATCAACTAGATCTACATTAGATGTCGACTAGATGTGACTTGGATATCTAAATAACTTGTCGAAATCGTTCAAGAGGACCTCCAGAATCGCGGAAACGTCAAATTTGACATATCTATCTTACAAATATCTTTAAATTATCCGTATCGTAACTTGTTGAAGTCTAGTAGAAATCTAATTCATTTTCCGAATCGAGCCGTTTGTGTCATAATCGAGATCTAGATCTATTTAGAGTACTTTTGAAGATTGAGCATGCTCGTTTCAAACTTAAACTAATAACGCATAGACAGATAGTCCCCATACGGCTAACCTGCCAAAAGTGAAGCCGAAACACGATCGATGTGTGCGTGGGAGGCTCGTGTTTTACGCTCAGCAACACACACACATATACAAAAACGTGTTGCCAGTATACAGGGTGGAACATTTCTAGAGACTGAGCTGAAAGGATAGTGTTATCTAAGTGATCTACAATCGAGTTATTATAATCGTAAAGCTGAAGTAAAAAGTAAAACAAAATCACTAAAATGAAATATTTTTATATCAGTGACAACCCTACAAAGTTATTTACATTTTAAATTGACACATGTCATGTCATACAATAGGATCTACTTGCTAGGGTTGGTACATATAGATTTTTGCACTAATGTTCAACAAATTGTATCTCTAAAACGGTTAGAAATATTAACGTGATTAATAAGTGAAAAATAAAGTACGTAGCCTAAACAATTCCCCGTTTCCGTAAAAGTCCTCCATTCTGTTCCACCCGATATAGATATTTCCCTCAAAGTGGGGATTTAACAATAGCCTTAACACTTGGTTATTAATAATTTGTGTGTAGATTTACTTAATAGCAAAAGCTTTTTATGTTTATTTAAGGATTTTTGCATTAGAGTCCTTTGTGGAATAAGGTTTAAATAAAAAAAATGATCCATTTTAACAATTTTTTATTTAAAATGTGCATGAAATTACTACATAATTTGAAATAAAATTATGAAATATTTAAAAATATATAATTTTTATATAATTACACAAGGAACTTCAATTAAGCGTATTCATTTTAGAATGTAAACGTCATGTCCCATTTTGAGGAAAAAATATTCACTACACTGGCAACATTTATAACAAATGGCGGCTGACGAAACATTGGATTTTTGTAGTTACGAATTACGTAAAAATATCACTTTAAACTCTATACTTACGCGTGAAATGTAATGTAAGTCGGTTTGTTTTTATGATATGATGCGTTGTGACACCCATTCAATGCACAAACAACCATTTTTCCTGTGTTTTTGATTTTTAAACGGGAGGTGTACACAAACCGACGTGACCTTGAGTACTGCCAGGGCCGATCGAATACGGTGACACGAGTGCGACGTGACGTCGCACTTGAAATGGCTTCACTAGGGATGTACGTACACTCGATCTATGCCTTATAAATCTATGGTTTCAAACATAAAAGGAGGTACCTATCTCTATTTTAAATAGGTATGAGTATTGGGAACACGGCAAAATATTAAGATTAATTATTTGTAGTTTAGTAGATAAATGGTAGGCAACCTAATCGCCTATAACATAAGACATTACCCTCTCCATCACAGGTATTTATTATATTTTTAAATTGGATAGAAAAAGCAGGGATAAACAATAAAAGTTTTTATTTTTATTTGTCCTAAAACCGTTCACGGCTGTTGTATTTCGCTTGTATACTTATATAGTTGCCCGAGAAATACACTCGAGTCATATCAATATGAAATCAAGTAATATTTCAGCTTCTGATTTCGATAGGTACACTAGGAAAGCATGAGCACACGTTCATGATTATTGCGCCTCTGCTGCGCCTTTAACCAGCGGAGCGAGGGAGCTCGCCCATCCATGCGAGTTACTTCGTTACGATGTTTGCCTGGGGCCGATTGTGACGCAAGTGACGCAACTAACCGTTTAGGCGCGAATGATTTCGTTTGTGAAAGATCGCCAATGACATGTGCTAGGAATACATAGCTATCTGGCAACAATTTGTCTTGTTCCATCACCTAACCTAAACTATCAAAAGTTGTTTTCTGTTCTAACAACGCTGAATTTTCCGGCATGTGATCGGTATTTCGGAACTTTATGTTAAGGGTTAAAAATATATGTATCTGTCATTATCAAGGAAAATATTAGTCAGGCACTTACATCGCAAAAAATCGTGTTCATACCTACTTATTCACAAACACGACTGATATCAAACGCCGGATTTAAAAGCAAACAAATTAATTCGTGATATAACCCAGAAAACACATATATAGGTACGCTTATTTAGCTATAAGATACCTACCTTAATATTGTTTGTTTACAGAAACACGCATGTCAAAAGATCAAAGTTCCTTCACTTCCATGAATGAGAGCTTTGAGAACGCCTACTTCAAATACGTCGTGAAATATTTTAACAATATACTTACCAGTATTTTCCGGTCCGCTATTTCATATATTGAATTCGTTATTTCATAATATTGTAATAGGGAGTGTGTACATAATATAGAAGAAAATAAAAGCAAACCTGCGTTCCAGTAGGTTCCACTTCCTGGTTGATATCTTTAACGAACAGACAGAGGTAGGTACATAAGTAAATGTTTTCTAACATAGTCTGGGTTTATAGGATAGGTTCCTAGTAAAAAGTGAAATAATTGATGAACTGAATATAGTTTCTTGGCGTTTGCAATAAACGTAAGTAAATAAAAATAAGGAAAACAATGGCGATTCGATAACGATATTTACGCACAAATAAACGCCTAAATAAACAGTCACGTATACAACGTGTCCCAAAATTCAACGATAAGCTGGCACCAGAAGATGGACCTGCTCATGACTACTCCAGGAAAAATAATAAAAAAAAAATATTGAAAAATTGTAGACATGGTCGTTAAAAATACCACTAGGGGTGTCGACTTTCATTTTTTTTTGTAATTCCATAATAAATTGAGTTATATTTTTTTCTTTTTTTCCTCGAGTAGTCATGAGCAGGTCCATCTTCTGGTGCCAGCTTATCGTTGAATTTTGGGACACGTGGTATATATACATATATATACAGGGTGGAAAGGCACGACGATCCTTCCCGGAAGTATTAGGTCGTTTAAGTGATACAGAGACTATTGGTAATGGTAAGAATCGTTAATTGAGTAAAAAATAAAAATTGCAAAAATACTACTTTTTAACTGTGGTGATAGCATGATAGCATGTGCACATGACGGCTAGATTAAGGATCTCCGTCGGGAAAGCTCGGGACTTTACACTTTTTTCCGATCGTTGACAGTATCGCAATGATGTATGAATGACGCATAAATGTCAAATAAATCAAATGCATGCAAAAATATTACAAACAATTTTATTACTTTCTTAGATAATTACTTTTTTCCAATATTTAATACTATCTTCTTTTCACATACGGTGTTCAAATGTACCTCCGTGTATTACAACGCCGCTGCAGCCCGTACCCGAGTATGTCGATGCACATGCGATATAGTGTATGCTCTTCGTCATTTATCCTCCGCAGAAAGCACCAATTAGCCTTTGTCTCATTTCGTCCGCAGTTTCACATTCCGTTTGGTTTGGTACACCATATCTTTTACACAGCCCCACAAATTTAAATAGCCACGAGCATCTAACATTTTTATTTGAAGAATATGACATTCAATAAGTATAGTTCAATGAAAATTTAATTTCAAACATCAGACGTCTTGTCTATTTCCTACCACGCAAGAAGGTTTGTTAGTTTGGTATTGAAGAAGTATTTATTCTTGATTTATTCTTAGTATTTAATTTTTGCAAGTTCATTTGGTGCAACTAACACAACCTACTTGTTATTTTTAATTATTTTAGATAGTTTCCAATTATTCGAAAATAATTTTGTGAAACGTGTTAAGAAACTAAAACCTTTTTATCAGTCAAGGAAACCAGAGATATTTATAAGACGATTGCGTACTTTTGAGTGGTTGTCAATGTCACCATTTGAACTGTCGTTGTAAACAATGTTGTGGTTAGTATTATTAATATTAAGGAATAACAAAACTATTTCATTCAAGTATTGAACAAGTGGAACCACTAAGAAAGCGAAAATCCTGCAATGATTCTTACCGTGCTGTAAGCAGACCTAAAAATGGTTAGATGGCAACAAATTAGCATAATTTCCTGTCGAATACTGATTGTTTACAAGTAAGTTCATTGACCCTGTCACCTGTTAGGGTTAGAACAAAGTAGTTTTTTGCGTGGATGTTTAAAAGGTCATAATTTAGAAACGGTTGCCCATATTAACATAGTTTCTATGGAGAAAATATAGAGCTTAGGCTAAACTATCTCCCATTTCCGGAAAGGATCGTCGTGCCTTTCCACCCTGTATATATAACTATGATATATATATATATATATATATATATATATACAGTGTCTATATAAGTGCTGGTAAAACTTCAGTCAACAGCATGGCGTGTCAGTTTCAAAAGCAATCTCAAACTACCCTCAACACACATTCCGGGCACATTAGGAAATAATTACTTACGCGTAACGCGATCCGCCATTTTGCCGGTAACTTTTCGAGCGACGGATTTCGCGGGTGATTTTCGAATTCGGGGAACTTAAATTGGGTATAAATCTAGAAACTCCAGTCGTGCTCGATGAAGGTCAATAGTTCAACCAGCGTCATAAATATTTGGGCATTTATTTAACTTGTACTTTAAAGTGCGACTTAAGTCGTGTTTCAGTAACGTCTAACCGTTACATTCCCGACAAAATGTATGGGATTTGACATTGACCGTCAGTTTTGTAACGGTTGCTAACCGGCCGTTAAAGGTGCACAGTTAAGTGAAAATGCCCATTTACGTCACCACATCTATCGATGACGAATTGGTTTATATAAATGCCGTTTCTTACTTCCTCTTACCGGCCGAAGTCAGTTGGCGTCTTTCTAGAGTTTCTAGCCGAAGTTAAATGAAAGTGTTTTTTCTTGGTCTTATCTTATTTACTTTATGAAGTTTTGACAAAACTTTTTTGGCTTGTTGAGGATACGATACTTCTACAAATAAAGTAAGGAAACGTTATTAGATCAGACAAGAATCTATGATTCGCTGTTTGTGTGTTTTTTTTGCTATGACTGGGTACCAAGCGTGTAAGTATGTAAATAACATATTTAATTTTATTAACATAAAATATAAACCGAAATAAAATAAATAGTAGTGTGTTTACTTGAAATAACACAAATTACAATATTTTCATAGAAGGAATTAAGAAAGATTGATTTCAGACCTGGTAAATTGTGCTAACCCTATAATTGCAATGCATTGTAGAATCGTAAAAAGCTCTAGCAACAACACATACAAATTAAGATATTACTAGTAGTTCGCCCCGAACTGAGAACTCGCGGTTAACCAAAAAATATATAGCGATTAACTTTGTTGCACCTACTTAGGTACTCGTATAGTGCGACATAAAATAATAGAAAATAAATGAGGGCGCCACTTTCTACGTAACTGTCACATTTTTGACGTAAAATGCTTACACATGGCAACAATTTGATATGGACATTTTTGAGTTCCATTTTATTTAATTTCTACTATTTTATGTCGCTCTATAGGCGGCAATGGATCAAAGATCGCGTGGATTTATTGCAAGGTCTGTGGTGCCCTTAACTGATAGATTTAAGCAAAGAGTAGTATGTATAATATAGTTGGCCAAGCAGATCTTGTCAGTAGAAAAAATGTAGGCGCGAAGGGATATGGTCTCATAGAAAATTTGAGTTTCGCGCCTTTTTCTACTAACAAGATTTGCTTTTTTGCATCAATTTTGAAGCGCCACATACAAGTTTAGCGTTAAGTAATATAGATGGCGCTATTTTTTTCGAATAAAGGGCTTCGTATACGGCTGTCCCTCCCCTGGTTTTTAGTCACCACCATAGAGATTAAAATAAACTGTATCTGTGCTAAGCCGAAATATTTCCTGTCAAATGTCAAATACATATATTATGTTTATTCTGTTTTGTTTTTATCTTGCTAATTATTTCAAAATGGTAAATTTAAAAACGATATTATAAAAGTGTAAGTCGAGCACTTTCATTTGATACTAAACTCGACCATGTTTCTTGCAAAAAAATGACCAGAATAGCAAGATCCCCATACAACCATTTCCAGTCGCCGTTACGACGCGGTGTTGACACATCTTGTGTCGACACCGTCTGTTTCGGTCACAATTCCAGTCGCAGAGTCGTCGCCGTGTCGACACAGTTACCAGAAATGGGGAAGGGTCGACACATGACACAAAGTGACATAAAGTGTGGTCGCCGTGTGCACACATTGTTTCGGGTTTGCGACTACTTTATGCCAAAATCATTCGTTCATTCGTTCATTTTGTTCCTGTCAAATGGAAACTGTCAGATGGAAAAATACTTAAATAAAAATAAGTGACATTAATACGCCATCTCTAAAACGGATTACAAGACGTAATTATATATTGTTTGCATTTATATTACAATAGGACTTAAATTATTATGGGGAATTAAACTGCTCGAGTGATTTGATAAACTAAGTGTAATATAATCAACGCGCCACCACATTGTTTTAGTTTAGCCGGAAATGAAATTGTTTACTTCTCAGTGCCTGTGTTCATAACTATATTATTTGAAGCATTTTTAGTACTTCGATGCGTATACTATACTTAAATAATAGAAATAACGCTTTACATACTACGAAACTTGTTAATTATGATGTATAAATATGGTTTAAGGCTGAGAAATATTGCAGTCACAAAGTAGTTGCAATGTTTCGACTTTGTGTCGACTCTGTGTTGACAAATGACACGCGCTGTCAAAAGTAATAACAAAGTTACTGGTATGTTACTGGATTTGCAAAATGGCTCCTTGTGTTGATTTGTTTTCAGATATTCTCAAAGTGTAAAAATGCCGTGGTCAGAGATGGGCATTAATCGATTAACTGTTTATTCGACTAAGGGCCACTTGCACCATTCCACTAACTCGGGGTTAACCGGTTAAACCAAAAGATACCATGGTTACCAGTGCTATTTGACATTGGGTTAACGGTTTAACCGCTTAACCCCGGGTTAGTGAGATGGTGCAAGTGGCCCTAATTAATGGAATAAAAAAAGTTAATTCTCAAATTTTAATCGCGATTAGTTTAGTCGACCTAACATAGATTGAAATTGAATTAATCTGAATATTAATCGAATAAATTATCGATTAAATCTCGATTGAAAGTTGACAGGGGGCCATTTTTGTACGTAAAAATAATAGAAATGTCTTGCATGCAGATGGTAGCAAAACACTTTGTCATAAAAGTCGAGATGGGTGTCGATATATTATTATAGGTTTTAGGGAGTGCCGATTTCGAAAATAATGACCATTTTGGAATCCGAAATGGCGGCCATGTACTGTGTCATAAAAGTCGTCATGGATGTCGTTTTATACGTTTTAGGGGGCCCCAATTTTGAAAATGATGACCATTTTGGAATCCAAAATGGCGGCCATGCACTATGCCATAAAAGTCGTCATGGGTGTCGTTTTATAGGTTTTAGGGGGCGCAGATTTCGAAAATGATGACCATTTTGGATTCCAAGATGGCGGCCTTGCACTATGTCATAAAAGTCGTCATGGATGTCGTTTTATAGGTTTTAGGGGGCCCCGATTTAGAAAATGATGACCATTTTCTTGTTAATTTTAATTTTCTTGTTATGCATGTTACCTGTCGTGATTGTTTCACCGGATGGTCTTATCGGAAGATCAGCGCTGGAAGTCGCCAGCAACATGCTGAGGTGAGACCATTTCGTGGCACTCTCTCTTTTTTTATGTTTTCTCTGTTCAGTTTTAAGTTTTTATTTTGTGTTTGTGCTCACGAATAAAATTATTTCTATTTCTATTTCTATTTCTATTTTGAAATCCAAAATGGCGGCCATGCACTATGTCATAAAAGTCGTCATGGGTGTCGTTTTATAGGTTTTGGGGGGCGCAGATTTAGAAAATGATAACCATTTTGGATTCCAAAATGGCGGCCATGCACTACGTCATAAAAGTCGTCATGGGTGTCGTTTTATAGGTTTTAGGGGGCGCAGATTTCGAAAATGATGACCATTTTGGATTCCAAGATGGCGGCCATGCACTATGTCATAAAAGTCGTCATGTATGTCGTTTTATAGGTTTTAGGGGGCCCCGCTTTCGAAAATGATGACCATTTTGGAATCCAAAATGGCGGCCATGCGCTATGTCATAAAAGTCGTCATGGGTGTCGTTTTATAGGTTTTTGGGGGCGCAGATTTCGAAAATGATAACTTTTTCAATTTAAAAATGGCGGCAATGCACTATGTCATAAAAGTCGTCATGGATATCGTTTTATAGGTTTTAGGGGGCGCAGATTTCGAAAATGATGACTATTTTGGATTCCAAGATGGCGGCCATGCACTATGTCATAAAAGTCGTCATGGATGTCGTTTTATAGGTTTTAGGGGGCGCAGATTTCGAAAATGATAACATTTTCAATTTCAAAATGGCGGCAATGCACTATGTCATAAAAGTCGTCATGGATATCGTTTTATAGGTTTTAGGGGGCGCAGATTTCGAAAATGATGACTATTTTGGATTCCACTTTCATGACAAAATACGTAGCCGCCATCTTGGATTATAAAATGATCATCGTTTTCGAATTCTGCACTCCCTAAAACCTATAAATCGACATCCGTGACGACGCAAGTTATCTTTATTTTCAGATCTAACAAATTGCTACAGAATACAAAGGACAAAAAAGAAGCGAGGAGGTAATGAAACAAGCAAAAATACAGATGATTCCTCGACGCAATTGGGTGATTCTTAAATTGTGTCCAGATTTTTTTGTCATAAAAGTTTTTATTTTTCACATATTACTCTCACAAGTTCCGTGACATTTCGACCTTGTAATTTTTTAAGTAAATGTTTTTGTTCATCTATGAGGATCTCACTAGAATAGTATAATCAAGGTATGTTTATATTTGATGAATGAAATAGTAACGCAAAAAAAAATATATATTTGTGTCTTATATTCCTGCCGAAGACTTTTATTTTACATTTTCCTTCTACACAAGTTTGGCCAAGTAATAAGAATTTAGGGCTCTCAATTTTATTTTGACTTCTACAACAGTAAAGCTACGAGGCCATGTTTGGTATCGTTTTCGTATAAATTCGCAGTACCAAATTTAGTTAAGGTATCACATTGACACCATTCCGAAGTAAAAACATATAAACTTATTAAAATACTTTCTTTTAAACTCCTCTTCACGCATAAACTGCTGAACAGTTTTAATTTAAATTTGGTACACATATATTTTGAGACCCGAGACAGGATATAATAAGTTATCTCAAAAATCATCCTTTAAAGGTGTGAAATGAGGTGTAGGGGGGAATTCAGAATTGACTTCTTGAAGTTAATACTGTTTAAGTTTAGGTTTGAAGTCATGTTTTTTCATCATTTTTAACTAAATCAAAGATGTAGACCATCCCAAATTTCATATAAATCGGTTCAGCGGTTATTGATTTTCCGTACAAATTTCCACGCCACTTTTCACACCTTCAAAAGATGATTTTGGTTATAAGATCTATCCTATGTCCTGTTCCGGGACGCAAACTATTTCTATACCAAATTTCAACGAAATCGGTTCAGCGGTTAAGCGTCAAGAAGAGTTTCAAAAAAACCGGCCAAGTGCGAGTCGGACTCGCGTATTAAGGGTTCCGTACATTAAGTCCGACTCGCGCTTGACTGCACATTTCTAATAGGTTTTCCTGTCATCTATAGGTAAAGAACTATTTTGTGTATTCAGACGGACATACATACAGACGCACGAGTGATCCTATAAGGGTTCCGTTTTTTCCTTTTGAGGTACGGAACCCTAAAAAGATTTATTTTTATTTAGTGGAATGGTGTCAATGTGATATCTTAAATGGATTCAGCACCCCAGATTTATACGAAAACGATACCAAACACGGCCTAGCACCTTCACTGATATAGATATATCAAGATAAAATTGAGAGCCCTAAATAAACTTTCAAGAGCGGATATCTCAAAAACTATTCAACATATCGAAAAAATTGACGGAATAAACTTGTAACAAATTAAATTAACTTTCATTTTGTATAAGTGGCCATGTCGCTGAGATGCATAGTTTCCGAGATATAATCGAAAAACGGGAAAATGTGACCTTCAAAGCCCCCTCTCTCCCCCCCGCTCAAGGGCTACGGCCGGGGACTTTTGATATGTTCACCTCCTAACTTGTCAAACCGAGTTACGCAGTCAAAAATTGTGTTCCGAGCATTTCCCTCTACAAGTTTTGGAGCATTCGTTGCCTGACCTAAGTAGCTTATTGAATTTCTTTAAAAACTTTTCTGTAAAAGGTTGACGGGTGTTGGGTGTTTATATGGTTTCGGTCGATTATTATCATTTGCATTGCCCATGATGACTTACTAGAATTACGAGCACACGAGACACTAATAGTAGTTTGACAAACCTTGGTTTTCAAGAGGTATTTTATATTGACATTTGCTGTCACAAATTTGCTGTCAGATTTAGTCGCAAACCGCACGCAAAGTGCACACAAATGTGTCGACACCTTGTTACGGAAAAGTGTAGACACGGCGACGACACTTTGTTTCGAAACAATTCTAGACACATTGTGTGGACTCTGTTACGACACATCTGACATTTAGTTACCACTTTGTGATTCTGCGACTGGAATGGTTATATGGGGACCTCTCACAAACAGCTTTTTGGCCTTCTAAGCTCTTTTAGCTCAATAACCCCTTGATCGGGCCTGCTCATAATTTAATGACTAAAATATAATGCCCTCGACTACACGTTAACCCAATTTCATTTGAATTAGAACAAATTTACTTAAGTTATTGAGTATCAAACTATCTTCTGACAGTTCAGCTTAAAAACATCGAAATGCCGGGACGTGCCGCTAGCCAGCCGCGTGTTCAAAGTCGAATGTAAGAACTTCGCTTCGCTTTGCTCGCTCGTTCCATTATTTTATCATATTTAGGCACGTTTGATTGAATTGGAGAGTAATTTGGTTATGGGACTGTACAAAGATATATATTTTGAGTTAAAGTTCTAGGCGGCATCCGCGTCACGGCGGCAGACAAGCGGCCCACAGCTGACTGACTGGCATTATCTTAGTTAATAGGTACCTACATCTTAATGTACGCCTGAGGCACACGTGAACACAAGATGTA
The DNA here is from genome assembly GCF_910591565.1 of Cydia splendana. NCBI lineage: Eukaryota > Metazoa > Arthropoda > Insecta > Lepidoptera > Tortricidae > Cydia > Cydia splendana. The sequence continues at coordinate 29,037,117 of NC_085960.1, read as the reverse complement.
GGTCGAGGCAACATGTCATTTCTGGACTCTAGCTGACAACGCGTATTAAATTGTTTAATACCTACAATAGAGCCAATCTCAAAAGAACTTAACCTACTTATAACTACTATCTTAGTTTTTCAAATTGTAATTTTTGAATCCTCGGTTATATTGCATCGTAATTTCGGGGTATGTATCAAATCCATCAAGGTTAAAGTTTACTAGGTAGTACACATTTTTGTCTATCACTACCAAACTTATATTAGCAATTTCAACTTCAACAGCATTACTGCTGCAGCGTTGCTGTAACACAGAATAAACAATAGTACTAGGTACAGAAGATTCACTCCCGAACAAAACGCGTCTGTTACGATTAGGACAAATATGACCGCTAGGTAGCGACAGCGCCACGCGCGGCTTATGGCCAGTCACCAAAATTGGTGTGGGACAGATGTACTTTTAGCTACCTGTTACAAAGCGACGAAAGAATAGGTCCTATTCTTACGAGCTTTACGAATCCTGAAAAACAAAATACCCGAACTCATCAAGTAATTAAAAAAATCATTCATCTTAAGCAACAAAGAAATAATATTTGCTCAATATCCTACCATCTACAACAAATCCTACAACCGATTTTATAACAGGTAAACGCATAGAATAGCAAGTCCCATTTTTGTGTAAGTATTAACAAAATATCTTGTTACTGTAATTATGCAAACATTTCTTTCCGCGTAGGCCCATATTTAGTCTGCCATCTTATTCCGTTTGTTGCTAGGATCAAACTAGACAGTTTCAGCCATTTCCTGGATATATATTTTCCATGGACATTAGGTACAAAGGAAAACAATTAGTGGAAAACGGGAACGGGAAAGATGAGATCCGTTTTCTACGTATATCAAGCCTCAGCCCGAGGCGCCATTTGCAAAGTCTTCAGAGCTAAGGCTCGTAGCTAACTAGTTTATTTATTTATTTATTTTAATCTTTATTGCACAATACATGAAGGTACAAATGGCGGACTTAATGCCTTAAGGCATTCTCTACCAGTCAACCAATGGGTCAAACCAGAAAGATTAAGTAGGTGCAGTGTCTTTAAAGTAAATGAATTTGTAACCAAGACTATACATATATGAATATAAACTATGTTGATAAACTTACACATATACTTAATACAAATAAACCTACATAGATATTATACATATTTATATACCTAGTTATTGTTATATAACCAGTTATTGTTTATAACTAGTTATTGTTTTATCTCTAATATTTAGAATACGATTTAATCCCGGAACTGATAATTTTTGTGAAATTGTAGGTACAAACAGCAACAATCCTAACTGTACATCGTTGGACCTTATTACAACAGGCATAAGGCCTACCGATGTACAGTTAACAGTGTGGGCGATGGTACGTTTAAATTTAAACAAAATATGTTTACTAGGTACAAGTAAACTACTTTACTAGTAGTATTATAGTACCTCAACGTTATTTTAATATTATAGTAAATATTATTGTCTTTGGTCTATAGTAAATGTTTGGGTATGTGTGAAGTCCTGAACCAATTTGCAATTAGCACGCAGATAATTATTTTGTTCAAAATTTGTATCAATACTTTTTCCTTCTCTCCCTCAATTTACTGCCTAAACGGGTGAAACATGGGCGTACGAGGACACGAGGACATTAAATAATGGAAACGAATGAAACAGTAGCTATTCGATCATCTGACTACTCAACGAATCTGCAGAATCCTACACTTACACAGCGTATGTTCGTTAATACGAACTTCTCAGTGAATTACTAGACTTGTTTTTTTTTTATATGTAATTACACAGTTTGGTCGACGCAGTGACCAGCGACTGCTTTTTTTGTGAAGGGATTGGTGTCGTGGCCGAAAGGGCCACGTCACCACCAAGAACGAAAGGGAAAGGAAATTTACATAGATAAGGAATAGAGAAAAGCAAAGAATAGAGAAGAGTACTAGACTTGTGCTTACGCGGAATCGAAACATTCCGCCCACCAAAAATATTTTTAGATCTTAGCAAAAAAAAAACTTAACTTATCCGATGGTTGGAATATACTCTTAATTACGCTGTTTTAACAGATCTAGAAACGATACTTAATGTGGTATACTTTGAAAGCTGATACTAAAGTAAGCGATAGAAACAAGAGCTCTAGACTATTTGGCCTCAGAGCGATACATTAAGTACGTTCGTGATTAGTGCACGCCACTCGGATAGCTCGCTCCGCTTAAACCTGCTTTTATTTCTTTTATTCTCGTTTGAAATAGCAACTACAAATGTCCGTATATCTTGCTATTTAACGTCTTCTAGGGTGATTGCTGCAGTTAGAACATTAAGAAGAAAATGCTCATTGGATATAAATCTTTTAAGTAGAATATGGTTAATCTATTGTTGGCTCATCAAATGCTTTTAAAGTTGCGTCTTGCGTCCTAAAGCACAAATTATATAACAATTCCCCTAAAGGAACTTGAGATTTCCTGGTCTAACGAATTCAGGAATAGACACTTTTTTGTTTCAAAAGCGATTAGCTACAATTTTGTGTCTCAATTAAATAAAACACACGTTTTCTTTGGTTTAGATCGTTACAACACGATGTAATGAACTTCATTAAGAACTTAAGTTTCTGATCCATATAAGGTCTAAATGATTATTACAGAATGCATTACACTAGACGATAACTGATAATTAATTAACGATAACGATGATGCAAATTTAAAATTTATCATGTATTTTAAAGGAGCTTTAACTACAACACAACAAAAACACACGAAACAAAGGCGCGAAGCGACGATTTCTTTAAAATTTACTGTAAACTGCTTGTTTCGACTCGGCCAGAATTCTAGTCGCGATTCCGTACCACGGATTGTTAACACGGACAGGAAAAGTCGTCGTTGAAAAATTGCGGGACACTAGACGCCGTAAACATGTCTTTTAAATCCTGCTGCGTATTCGTATTGGATACGCGAGCGTGGGCGAAACAATTAGGTTTGGTTAGAATCTGTGCTACTTTATATTAAAGGAAAAAAATGGAAAAATTTACGCTTCCGGCAGGACTTGAACCCGCATCCTCCACAATCCGTGTGTTGCTCTTAACCAACTGAGCTACGGAAGCCTTAAGTCCTGCCGGAAGCGTAAATTTTTCCATTTTTTCCTTTAATATAAAGTTTGGAATATCGCTCGCAGACGTATCTGCTTGTTAAAAAATTGGTTCTGTGCTACTTTTAAATAAATGTGCAAATGCAAAGGAACACAGATTCTGTTTGGATATCTTATTTCAAGAAGTGGCGTAGGCGCTTATTTTTAAGGTCTCGTACCCTTGTAGGAACAGTCACCTGCAATAATATGTTACACAACGAAGGCCGCAAACATATCTGACACAATCTTATTTGTAGAACCATAAGGACTTATTATGTGCAGGTGACTGAACTAGTTTTCCATCTGTTCGTAAATAACTATTATTATTAAAATGCTAGAGTTTTTATCACCTTTGCTGCGGCAATAGGGGATATTACTACAATGTTCTGCCGCCAGAGTGCAGCACTACCAGGCGTGGCTCACTCCGCGATTTCGTCGCTTTGCTACAGGTAGCTAAAAGTACATCCGTTCCTCCCCAATTTTGGGGAAAGCCATAAGCCGCGCGTGGCGCTGTCGCCACCTAGCGGTCATATCTGTGCTGATCGTAACAGACGCGTTTTGTTAGAGAGTGAGTCTTCTGTACCTAGTACTATTATTTATTCTGTGGCACTACCGACTCTAGTAAATTCATAGACTAACTTATACATACTGTGCCTTAAACTGTTTTTTGACAAGTTTTCACAGGCAATAAAATATGTCATTGATGCAAATTTAGTTATCTGCCTCTTTATCGCTCGAATATGCAAGAGTTATAGAGAGATTAGATAACGAAATTTCGATTTTCTTGTTCCGCGGTAGGCCATGTGATGTGATTGACGTGACGTGTGATGTGTCAATGTGGTTTCTTTACTGTATGTGCCACAAAGGTGCCACCTACGCAGAGCTTTGCCTAATATTCCCTATTAGTGCGGCAACTCGTAAATTATCCATACATTGCATATGGTCTTTCGACCCCATCCCGCAGTGAACGTGTTGAGCCACGCTTCAATAAAAGTCGCAACTAAAGACACTCTGAAGTCTTTCAAACGAAAGAGTTGTCAAATTGAGGCAAGTTCTTTAGATTTATACTCATAATGCCCCAAAAACACCAGGTGCCCTGCACCTTCGAATCGCGCGTACTCTGCCAGAGATTGAAATTACACTGAAACCCTCACCTAGCGAAACAACACCATTTCAGTACAGCTAACTCCATCTTTCCTTATCCAACACGTACAAATAAAAAAAGGACGGATTTTTTTTAGCGCAATGGCCTGAGAATGTTAAGCCACGTTTTATTTATTTCACTTTACATGCGCAACAAACTTTGATAATTCTTTCTCACACAATAGGCTGGAGGATTACCGGGGTAAACCGGTACGATATAATTAAAACACCTTTTGTGTACGGAGAGCTTACAGGAATTTCAGTTTGTGTTGGTCATCGGATTTCATTTACCTAGAATTAGGTATGGTATGAGCATTCCTTGTTAAGTTAAGCGCTGATGGCCTAGCGGTAAGAGCGTGCGACTTTCAATCCGGAGGTCGCGGGTTCAAACCCCGGCTCGTACCAATGAGTTTTTCGGAACTTATGTACGAAATATCATTTGATATTTACCAGTCGCTTTTCAGTGAAGGAAAACATCGTGAGGAAACCGGACTAATCCCAATAAGGCCTAGTTTACCCTCTGGATTGGAAGGTCAGATGGCAGTCGCTTTCGTAAAAACTAGTGCCTGCGTCAAATCATGGGATTAGTTGTCAAGCGGACCCCAGGCTCCCATGAGCCGTGGCAAAATGCCGGGATAACGCGAGGAAGAAGAAGATGAGCATTTCTTGTTAGTGGTGCGCGAGACACATTACATATATAATCTAACTTAAACTATGGCTGCTGAGGCATGAAGCGTACCAGACAGAAATTCCCTATATTTCCGGGGGAAATTTCCCAATGCTACCGAGAATATTATCCCAAATATTTGACCCTTTTAGAAATATCGCTATTCCTTGGTCGGTCCCATAGCAAAAAGTGTTCCATATTCTCTGCGTAAAGTAGTCACCTATAAAGGATGACTCACGCTAGACCGGGCCGGGGCCGGGCCGAAGCTTCCGGTGCTTCGTTTTATGTAGAAAGCACCACGTGATCACCGATCAGCCGTCATAGAAAATGACATATCGGACGCCTTGGCCCGGTCTAGCGTGAGTCATCCGTAACCCAGTAATGTAACTTAACTACTGTGTCAGTAATAGCCAGTACGGTTACCATCAGTTTGTCACTGACATAAACGCCGTCGAGAACGTAATTTACTTTCTATACGTCCCGTTTGCACTAATATGCGAGTGCGAGCGAGATGTATAGAAAGTAAATTACGTTCTCGACGGCGTTTATGTCAGTGACAAACTGATGGTAACCGTACTGTTCACTATTGCCTAAGATACCTACCTATCGGGTGCTGAAAGTAATTCATAAAGTAGCCAATTGACCATGCAGTTTTGCGGCTGAGTATAAATCGTATTAATAGGGAATAATATACTTACCGCCTTTTAGCAGTATTAATTATCTAGTCAGCAGTGACGGTGACTTGAAAAATTATCGAGACTTTTTTATAAATCTTACAATGAATACTATGCATTTACATTTTGAATGTTTAATAGCCATAGGACAAATACGAACGAGAGTAAATCTCTAAGGTGTATTCGGGTATTACCGAATGTCGGATAATTCCGAAATTCAGATGAAAATCACCCTTAATTCCATCATAATAAAAGTCTCTTTCGGAATTATCCGACAGTTTTCGACATTCGGAATTACCCGAGTAAACCTTACTGTCAAAAGGTCGATTAGGTATTAGATAACTTATTAAAACCATTAGTGACCCCAAATCTTGAAGTTCGCTTTTGTTATTACCTTCTATTCATGGTATAATAATATACTCCGCCTGATACTCCATTCCCGTCTTTTCTAGGTCACCTAACTGACACAAGCCTACGTCATCATGCGACAGCGCTATATGATAATATGCGATAGCGCTATATATAGCGGCCATGTTATTGTGACGTAGGCCTGTGTCACTCTGGGAATAGAATACCATGTCTTATTAGACTATGCCTTCTATTAAAGTTACTTTTGAGCCACAACACAACTGAGTAAATGTTTAATGAGTTACTAGATCAGTACCTTACTTATGAGTACCTATCTATGAGTTAGACCGGGACCCAAAGGCATTACCTACTACTTGTTGTAGGTACCTAATCTTTAAATCTAGGAACTGCTTAGTTACAAACACAAACGTTTATTTCTTAGAAACAAGGTTACAATGATGGTCAAATTACAATAAGTTATGCCTGAAATGCATTTATTTTAGTTACAAATTGATTAGAATCTAGACAGAATTATGTCTAATTAATCATTTCAAATACTTGGCTTGATTTTCACATGTATGTTTTGGGTGGAATATAGGAATTTATATAACTAATTGTCATATTACTCAACTGTTTTATAGTCTTTATCTGAGGATTAAGAATGTCGGTCTATTGAAAAATTCGAATGAAATATTCAAGTAGTAGGCAGTCCTCGTTGTTAGGAAGGCACTGTTGAAAAAGGTCTAGATAACCGTGAAACTATTTACTCGTATATCCGTATAGGTACTCTGGAAATCTTAAAAATAAGTACTAGAATTTTTTTTGTATTAAATCATACTAAAGTTCTAAGTAGACGTGTGCGCCGATTGAAAAATGATCGGCGGCGGCGTTTGCCAAAAAATCGGCGGCGGCGGCGTGTTTTCGGCGTGAAATCGGCGTGACCTTGACTTTCAGGTTTCTTAAGAAAAATCATTAATTTTTTGTTTTTCCTGAAAATTTTACCAATGCAGGTTACTGGTCAGTTAACTACGTATAGTTAGAAATATGCTGTGAGTATAATAGGGTTTGTAAATGAATATAGGATGGGTATAATAACTTATTTTCCCTAGTAACTGGCTTGCATTAAGAGGTTACCTGGTCCCAATGACCTTCGATCCGATCTGTAACTCTCCATTTTCTCAAGCTTTCCATGGCTTATCCCAGGGGTCACCAAATGGCGGACCGCGGTCCGGATCCGGACCGCCGACCTATATAATTTTAATACTTATTTAATAAACTCAAGTAGAAACGGACCGCGATGGTCACATTATTTTTAAAAATCGGACCCCTGAAGAAACTAATTGGTGACCCCTGGCTTATCCTATTAAAAATGACGTACTTTAACAAAACAGAACTCCACATATCCTTGACATTTGCTAGACTATAGTGGACTGCTATGGCTTCTTTTTAATGGTTTTCTTGTCGTACAAGCACCAGGCTCACTATCTTCTCACACACACTATTTTCTTTCTCGTTTTCTCTTTGCTGAGGCTCGCGACATGTAATTTGTCTCCATTTCGTGCGGTCATAAGCCGTATGGACTGCACGGTGCAGACTGCTGCAAGCCGACCTCTTCATAGCGTTCGACCATCTCACACATGCTCCAACTCGAGCACGTTTGCCATTCATTCGGCTTAAATTCATGTATTTCTCCACATCATGCGTTGGATAATATGTCCGAAGAATCTAAGGGCTCACCCATGGCATGTTGGGAAGAGATGTGTGGCGATATAGAGCTCTTTGAGAATGGAGGGGTTCGTTCTTCTAGCTGTCCAAGGGGTTCTCTTATTTATCGCCGAAAAGGGTATGGCCGATTATCACTTCCCAACTCACGTTTGGCGGAATCTTATTTCGCCGAATTTTCATTTCCCAACTTATCGAATGTTTTTTTTTATTTGCCAACCGCACAGTTACCAACTAAACGTTTGGTCTGTGTTTTATAATGTCAATTTTCAAATTGCCAACTTTCATGTCGTAGAATGTTTTAGTTGGCATAATATACACTTAGTTCTTTATTGTTTACCAATTGTTTCATTTGGTCAGACTGTACCAAAGGGGGGCCGTTTTCCGTTCCGACTTAGAATTTTTTTTGAGAAAATGAAAAAAACAGGGGTTTCAAAACACTTAGATAATTTACAAGATTTCGATGAAATAATCACTTTTTTCTTAATAACTTTACGCTAAAATTAAAAATGGCCAAAATATTTGACCCGCAAGTTGTCAAAAATCTAGGACTTGGTAAAATTTACGATGGATGTTGTGTCATTATAACATCTATTTTTTAAGTAATCGTAGACAATATGCTAAAATAAGCATGTTTTGTAGGAATAACTTTTCTCCAAAATCAAAAATGGCCGAGATATTTGACACGAAAGTTAGGATATTTGACCCGAAAGTTGCTGTGTAATTACGTTTATTGGGTTGTTGAAAAAAAAAACCTCGAAGACTAAGGCGGGAGCTTTGCTCCTTTAGGGTCGGTTGCACCAAACTGTTCGTATTGTTAAAGAGTTCGCAAAATTTTTATGTATGGAAAGTTTCATAATAAAGCGCCAGGGCGCGCCGGCTGACGTTGATCAGTCTGTCAAATGTGGTTGGTGCAACTGGCACTTAGTCTTCTAACCTAACCATATTCAAGTCGGCTCTGCCCAGGAAGGTCTTGCTCGCTCGCTTCGCTCGCTCGCTGCCACTGGCTTCAAATATTAAAATATACATTATAACAACTCGGCCATTTTTGATTTTTTGGTATGTATCTTTTTCTTATAATTTTGTAACTTGCCTAATGTATGAAAAGCGAACTGTAGCTTCAACGAAACGTTATTCGTCCAAGAGTTGTTCGACCAAGTGTAAGATTTGACAAATGATAAGTCTCCCAAAAGTTTAGAGGCGTTATAATAATCTGCTTTACAATAATTTTACCAATTGAAACGTTGTCATACAAAAATTTGCTAATCGTTAGTTGTCAAAGTGAAACGTCGGCAAACTGTTGGTTGGCAAATGAAATTCCGCCAAAAATAGTTCTGCGAAAAGGCAGAACACCTGTCCAAGGTATAAGCAGCACTAGCAGTAGTCTTCGTTCGTTCGTTAACAGTTGACGGTGAATACTTAGGATTACTCAGTTACTTTAATTGGTGTGTCAAATAGTTTCTGCAACTGGCTATTCAGTTTCATTTAATTAATAATTGATGTATATTTGACAACTGTAACATAAATAATACAAAAAATCCATGTTGTAATCCAAAAACCAACTTGGAATAGCTAATTAACAACACTCAAGGTCACGCCGATTTCACGCCGATCATTTATCGGCGGCGGCGGCGTGGTCAAAAAGCCCGGCGGCGGCGGCGCGCCGGCGCGGCGCACACGTCTAGTTCTAAGTTATAGTTTTAGGAAGGAGAAAACGTTTATTATTGCAACTATCATTGGTCTTGTGTTTAGTAAACTATATACCGTAAAATGGGGTGATTAGGGATTGCGTGGAGAGTTGGGTTATGAATGGGGAGAGAAGGGATGCCAGGGGGGTGAGGTGGTTTTTAAAGGCTATTGCTACCTAAATAATGTATTAGTATTACAAATGGGGCTATAGTGATATTCATAAGAAAAAAAAATCGAACCAACAATGTTCCAAAATCACCTTTGTATGAAATCCCATCTCACCCCAACTACGAGGTAGTACGGGGTGAGGAGGGATTTCGTGTTTATCGGTAAAGTTATGAAATGGAACTTCCCAAAACCATAAACAAACTAAACAACAAACGTCCGGAACATTTATTATATATACCATTCAGTTTACATATGTATAAATAAAATGTTATCGAGGTTTGAATGTCAGTTTTGTCCCTAGTCACCCCATTTTACGGTATCGTCGAACGTTGTTGATGACGCGGGCTCCTGGCCTACGCCGTACAGCCTGGCTAGCACGAGAAACTTCCAAATTACCCGTCTAGCCACTTATTTGTCCGTAAAGTCATTATCTTACTCGCAGAGGCCCGTAATAATACGAGCACGGCTTACGTTGAACAAGATAATGCAATGTCATCAATCCAGTCAGACATTAATTAAAAAAATACATTTTCTCGCAATGGAAATAGGGGTCATATATGACAGTTGGTTTAAGGGGCCCACAGATTACCAGTTCGCCGGACGATATCAGCCTGTGAGTTGTTCGGTGCTGTAAAATTTTGCTTCTAACTGACAAGCCGATATCGTCCGGCAGACTTCCCACTGCTCGCAGCAAGCTCGGCCGAATTTCACCTTCCCATACAAACGGAATTTCGTTCTTATCTTAAATCTACGTGTTGGATTATAATAAAACTTTGTACATACAATGACATGATGTATATCTATTATATGCTTGTAATTAGTTTATATAGCTCCAGCTTATAAAACAAACGAAATAGAGCAAAAACAAGTTTTATATGAACTATTATAATCCGTTTGTTTCATTCTATTTTTCGATGAGGTAAATTGTAGCTCTCACATGGTACCAAAAAATTGGTCGGACACAGGAACCTTGAACTTAAGTCTCGCCATCCTCCAGTGCTGAGATTCCATGATCCAGCACCAATGTGTAACCTACGGGACTCCTGGGAATCTGAATGGGAATCAAGATTTCTCCCCTGCGACGTCTTCAAGCCTAATACCAAGACACGACCCGCTGGCTTTGAGGAACCCCAACGCGTTTGGTGCATGCTGAATCGGATAAGGACGGGAGTTGGAAACTGTGCTTATTTGTGGCACAAATGGAACTGGTGCGAATCACCAGTATGTCGGTGTGGAGCAGCCGAGCAGACCGTACACCACACGGTATTTGACTGTCCCTTAACCAAATACCATGGGCAAGTGGAGGATTTTACCACCTTAACCACAGAAGCGGTACAGTACTTAAAAACTGTAAATCTCTGAAGTAGAGTACACAAAAGCCATACGAAAAAAAAAAATATGAAAAGCTTAAATTTGCTGTATATTTTTAACAATGGTACCTAATATCTGAAGCTACATAAACTAATTACATTCATAAATATACCTTATCCTATTACTTATTGTAAGTATACTTTTTAGACCAATCTAGCTAGTCGTTTTAAAATGAGAGCGTAACTACATTTGTATGGAGAACCGAGCTTGCTCTTACTCTTAACCAATCGCAAGTTTATTTGACCAGTCGGCAGTCGCAATATTTTTTAAATGGCGGGGCGAATACGCATTGGCTGATATGAACAGTGTCAATTAAATATTTCTGAGAAATTAAATATCAAATTAACAAAGGCAATTTTTCGTTTTCAATTATGACAATTATTTCTTATAATAGAGTCTCACGTTACCAACGTTGTAGATAAATGGTAAAAACATATTTTTTTAACAAGACTTTATTCTATTATGATATGATCTTGACACGACTCGCAATGCATCTCGCACGCCGCTGTTCCAACAGCGCAGCAAGTGACTCCACTGTCCCGGCTCCCTGTGACTTTGCTCATGGTAACCGTACTTAGCAAACTTTCAGTGTAAATAAACCTTCCCAACATTTTCATTTCACGACCCTGTAAATAATGTCAAATGACAGCCTGTCACGACTTGCCTTAAGTTGTTTCCTTGAGTAACTCAAACAAATAATACTTGTTACTTTACTTTAAATTATTTCGGGTACCTAAGCAGAAGTTAAATATTAATCTCAGTTTTCATTTTGATTAAATCTTAAGTAATTACTAGATATGAATTATGAAATATATATATAGATAATTTGAGGTAGATTTTGTTTGACTTGATACATACAACCATTTTATAAGAGCCTGTTCGCGTGGAACTCTGTGCCTGTTGGCACTTCCATACAGACCTTCACCTTCCATTTCATACCTACCCCTAGGGGAAAATAATTTAGACAAAATGTAAATCATTTGTTATACTATTTATACTAACATTCACATTAATTAATAATCAGGTAGGTACCTGTAGGTATTACATAGGTCAGGCAACGAATGCTCAAAAAAAGTTGTATAAAATAAATCGGGAGTGCCAAATTTATTTATGGTATTACATTGACAGACTGACACCATTCCGAAGTAAAAACATAAACAATATAAACATTAAACCAATACCTTTTTTTAAACTCCTCTTCACGCTTAAATCGCTAAACCGAATTGAAATTTGGTATACAGATATTTTGAGTCCTGAAACAGGACATAATCTCAAAAATCGTCCTTTAAAGGTGTGAAATGGGGTGGGGGGGCTGAATTTCGGAAGTTAATAAATACTGTTTAAGTTTAGAATTGAAGTCATGTTTGGTATAATTTTCAACTAAATATAAATATGTAGACCATCCCAAATTTCATCTAAATCGGTACAGCGGCTATTGATTCCTCATACAAACTTCCACCCCACTTTTCACACCCTTAAAAGATGATTTTGGTTATAAAAACTATCATATGTCCTGTCCCGGGACTCAAACTATTTCTATACCTACCTAATTTCAACGAAATATGTTCAACGGTTTTATGAAGAGTTAAAAAAAAATGTTTTTACTTCGGAATGGTGTCAATGTGATACCATAAATGGATTCAGCACCCCCAACTTATACGTAAACGATACCAAACACGGCTTAGCAGTAGGGAATGCAAATCGGTTAATTTCGGTTATTTTTTGTATGGAAATTATCGGTTATTAACCGAAACCGCGGTTATTTCCATACAAAAAATAACCGATTTGCATTCCCTACTTAGCAGCTTCACTGATGTAGATAAACTTTCAAGAGCGGATATCTCAAAAACGACACATTCAAGTTATCGAAAAACTTGACTAAATAAAACTTGTAACAAATTAAATTAACTTTCATTTAGTATAAGTGGCCATGTCGCTAAGATGCAAAGTTTCCGAGATATGACCGAAAAACCGAAAAATGGGTATTGTAGCCAACCCCTGCAACTTTACTGATGTTGCAGGAGTTTATAGGCTACGGTGTAAATAAGACATTGAAATATTTTTCTAATCGCGTTTCGCGTCCTAGAAATATTGAAAATGTCATGCGACTCATGAAAGCGTATGTAACGTGACGTGACCGTTGAAACCCTTCGTGTTTATTATGTCTATACATATTTCCTTTAACAGAGAATGAAAGCAACCTTTTCTGTTTCCATGGATACACCTAATTGCCAGCTAGATTTCTGTGACACTGATCAAAGAAAGGTCATATCATAAGTACAGTCCGCTGAAGATATATTTACCTGAGTCCCAATGTATATGTCGTAGTCAGATCGTATAATCCGCCGTATTACATTACGGCTAGCCGTTATCAAAAACAGGGGCGTTTTGAAATGCGGCGGTTCGACGATTAGCCGGATTGTCATTGTGATACGTTCTTCAATAAGGCGGCCAACGTTTAGCCGCATCGTACTACTATTTTAGATTGTAGAGTGACCAGTTCTTTCGGTCGCCCACGTAACCGGAGTTTGACAATGTTTGCAATTTAATTTATTTTTACCATGGTCCCACCGCACTACATGTGTTTCTTTTCCAAAACATTTCCTTCACAACTTAAATAGACGGAGCCCCGCAAGCGGGGCTCCTATTTCTGGGCGGTTTGCCCTTCGGGCATCTGAAGCTACCTAACGAACCTAACCTACTTACCTACCCAACTAGCAAAATAGTCCTATAAGAATTGATTTACTCAGCCTGTAATCGTATAACAGCCGAGTTACGGTTGTTGAAACACCAATATATCGTATAATAGCGGTTAACTCGACTATTTAGCAATTTTCGCTAATTAGTGCTATAATCATGTCGTATAAACGTTTATAGCACTATCTTTTAGCACTTTTATTCCACCTTTTAATAAATGCTGAGTTAGCGCTACTAAATCACTTTTATTCAGCATAATTGTTCTATTAAAATCATATAACAGCTATATAATAGCTAATTGTCTGTATAAGGCGCTTTAATACAACTGTTACTCGATTATCTTCTCTGTTGCTATAAAAGCTTATTAAAAGCAATCCAATAACCATTTGGCAACAATGCTGCTGTAACAGCGCGCTTATATCATAATTCGGGTAATGGGGTTCAAACCGCTGTTATAGGAGCTGAAGTGTATTTACAGGTTTTATTCAAAATGTATTCAGCTTAGAGTACTTTTAAAGAGTTTTGAACTACATTAACAGCACAAGTCAGCCATGTTGTCGTTTCAATATAGTCCGGTGGCCAACTGCATGAAACCCTACCTGATAAAAAAATAGAAAAATCCTACTCTGTAGGGGTAGCTGACTTTTAGTAGCATCAACTGCTCTTGGTCGGCCGCGGCTTAATTTGGCAAATTTTGCGCAAATGGCAAAATAGTGGCACAAAAATTCATCAAAAAAAAACCCCATCGTATAATAGAATTGAGGACAGCAAAACAAAAGTGGTCAGCTACATCCTGTGTTGGCAGGTTCCTGTGTCCTACCGAATTTGTGGTACAACGTGACAGCTACAATTTACCTCATCGAAAAATAGAATGAAAAAAAGTGATTGTAATACCTATATTAAATTTGTTGACGTATGTCTTGGTCGGTCTCACCTTAGCCTGGCAGCTTTTGCAGTCCGTCCGCATTAAAAAAAATGTCAATGGCAGCTATCCTACCATAGAAGTGACATTCTATTTTTCGATGAGGTAAATTGTAGCTCACTTGGTACCACAAATTCGGTCGGACACAGGAACCAGCCAACACAGGATGTAGCTGACCACTTTTGTTTTTTGATGAATATTTGTACCACTTTTTTGCCACTTGCGCAAAATTTGCCAAGTTAAGCCACGGCCGTCCAAGAGCAGTTGAAGCTGCTAAAAGTCAGCTACCCCTACAGAGTAGGATTTTTCTATTTTTTTATCAGGTAGGGTTTCATGCAGTCGGCCACCGGACTATAAATCCATAAACATGGCGACATCATGTGCTATAAGTGTAGCAGTAAACGCAGTTACTCGACTTATAGTCGAATTAATGAGATATAAGAGAAACTAGATCGTGTAAGCAAATTTTTACTTATTTTAATTAATATTTTTTTATTGAAATTTAAGAAAATAGACGGCCCATGAATATATATGAACCAGTGCCTTTGGTTTTATCAATAAAGTATTTTTCGCGCTAGGTTTTACTGTATTACGTGTACTTACAGACAGTAAAAACTTATGTACACAATCACGGTAAAAATAAATGTCATGGATGACAGCAGTAAAAAAATACTTAAGTACCTTTTTGTTTTATTAGACACGTGAAGACGATTAGGCCTCAAACATAATAAAATAATTGTAATATAATCGCTTACCTGAGATCGTTTTTAGCACATATTAGTTGAATAAAAGCATTTACTGCACTCTTACACATTTAAAATGCCGAGTAAAAGCAATTCGGCTACTTTTACGAAACATTTTTGCTGAGAAAAAGCAGTGCGGCTGCTTTTATAGAACACTTTCACTGAAAAATAGTAAATTGCTAATGTTTATAGAACAAATAGTCGAATAAAAGCACTATCGTTGCTATTAAAACACTAGAAGCGCTTTTATCCACTTTTACTCAACTCTTGCAGCATCGATTTGCTTCTTATACAGCGCTTACTCGATTTTTATAACACTTTTAGTCTGTATAAGTGCGCCTTTTCGCGTTGAGTAAACGCTTACAGGACTTTTATTCGACTGTTTTTACACCTTTTATAGCACCAAAAAGCGAAAATAAAAACGTGCTCTCAACTTTTATAGCACATAGATTTGCTAGTTGGGTACCTACGCTTTTTTCCCCAAAGTGTAATGTTTTCACGGACGTCTCACTAAATCAATAGGTAGGTAGGTTAGGTTCGTTAGGTAGCTTCAGATGCCCGAAGGGCAAACCGCTCAGAAATAGGAGCCCCGCGAAGCGGGGCTCCGTCTAGTTAAGTTGCGAAAGAAATGTTTTTTG
This sequence comes from Cydia splendana, assembly GCF_910591565.1. Lineage (NCBI taxonomy): Eukaryota > Metazoa > Arthropoda > Insecta > Lepidoptera > Tortricidae > Cydia > Cydia splendana. The sequence goes on along the minus strand of NC_085960.1, from coordinate 29,021,201 downwards.
AAAAGAAACAGTCCGACGAACTCCATTTTTGATGGACACCCCAGCGTTTGTCAGGCAGCGCCACGGGTGTTAAAAATTGGAACTAAAAACTGTCAAAGCGGCGGCTAATGACTCGCTGTATTACATTACGGCTAGCCGTGTTGAAGAACGTATGGCGCCGAATACATTCCGGCGGATTTTCATTCAGCCGCATTCAATCCGGCTAATCGTTAAACCGCCGCATTTCAAAACGCCCCTGTTTTTGAAAACGGCTAGCCGTAATGTAATACGGCGGATTATACGATCCGACTGCGACATATACAAGCTTCTATATAGGGGGCGTCTCCGTAGCTGACTGTACTTATTTAATAAAACGAGTAGGACTGCAGTTTATTAAGGGACACCGACCGCTTCACCATACAAACGTAGTACCCATTTTCATCTCTGGATATTGACATTATGTAAAATATTTTTACACAATTTGATGTGTATTAACCATAGCCATCCCCTTCGTTTGAATTTTTCGTTTATTGTGTATTATAAAAGTTAGGAGCGCAAAACAAATTCCATACTTGCAAATTATTTAATGCTCTTAACTCTAGTAATAGGTAATTAATAAAATACATCAAGCGGTCTTTGAGAAAAACGCATTTAACCGATTTGCAAGACCGAAGTGATCCCATAAGAGCACCGTGAAAAATTACAAAAATCAAACAAAGGGGTATAGCCGTGTTAAAACATCAAATAATTTTCTATGAGGTTAATATACACAGTGGAAAAATGAGATTACGTTTGTATGTAAAGGCGTTCTTGCGCCGTCGTCCACTTTCGTCTTAACTATAAACGATGCGAAAGAGGCATACAGCTATGTTGTTAGTAATACATACATTTGAAAGCATCGCTGATCGTTAAATGATAGCTTTCGTAGTTAGCACTAATGTGGACGTGAATGTGTGTTGGTATGTACCTACCTATTTGACCCGGGTGATTCATCGTCATTCATCTTCCTTTATCGAAGCTCAATTTTGGTAGTTGTCGGTAACTCTGGTTCTCGCTGAGAAGTCGAAAGAGTGCATTTTTCGTCATTAACCTCAAAATTCGCAATTACTGCTGAGGTGCAAAAGGTGCTGCGTATCAAAACGACAACGACTTCTCCTTATTTATATTGATGGAGACAAAGATAAATGACATTTGCTCGTAAACGTTTAAAAATCGGCCAAAATAGTGTTATAGCTGACTAGAACTGAATTTAGTTTAGTCTTTATTTGACACAATCTTGGATGGTGGACCTATTCTTTCTTCTTCCGCTCATGGCGATCATGTATCCAACTTGCACTCCGCGGACCCAACAGTAGGTACTGCAGCCTCTCTATTCTAGGACTCGTCTTGTTCAACGTGTTTCGTCTATTGTCGCAATGCGCTCAGACCATGCGACCTTTTTCTTTGCTTATAATACGTGGTATCTTTAATGCTTTGATCTTTGATTTACCTAATTGTTTTATATTTTGATCAAAACTTTACTTTTCCGCCCTCGCAGTCTACATGAAAGGACCAGTGTATGCAAAACCAAGGTGATTCGGAGCCAACAGTAGGGGTCGGAATTGGAAGCCCGTGGCCCAGACGTATCGATTGAGCTGACAACGTCGAGCTCGCCGCTCATGGGTGAGCGAATGAGCAAACGACAGCTTTGAGCTATATTCATGCCTAGGTCTAGAAATGAGGTTAGGAGTTTAGATTGGCATACAGGAAGTTCGATGTGTTGTTAACATGAAATAAATCATGAGGAAATGAGTTTTAAGCTAATAGTTTGGTAGTACTCATTGCCAGTCATGCCTAGGTGTAGATCTAAATAGAATCGAATCGAATAGATCGAATAGGGGTTTATAATGGCTTACAGAATGTTATAGGTAACATATATTCATAATATAAAATGTTGCTGGGTGCAAATATGCTATATTCATGCCTAGGTCTAGATATAGGATTCGTAGTTTCTATATTATTGGCATAGCTGTATCGGATTCAGGCTCTGTGTTTAAATCTAGTATAAAAGGTGGCGAGGCCGGTGAGGGGCGGATGAGTGAACTAGTAGTTTGAGCTTAATTTATGGTGATGGTATGGTCCTAGGACCTAGGGCCTAGCCTACGGACTAGCCCCAAACTTTCATTGTGAGACCAAATTAGAAATCTATTGGCTGAACAGATTATTTATTGCATATGAACGCTGTGGCGATGCTTATTTGGTTGGCTACAAATAAGCAAATTACAGATATGTGCCATATTATTAGGGAGTTCGTTTGGTACTATGAGTATTCACTGTGTTGAAAGCATAAGCTTTACATGCTAACTATTCAACGTATGTAAAACGTCTGTTTCCGCCATTATCCCCGCACTAAACATTAGCTTAAGAGATGGTGCTTAGAGTTATTCACTGTTCTTAATTGTGGTGATAATCGTGCTCGTATAATCGTAAAGTCCTCAACACACATTTTACACGCTCGACAAATTGTCATATTTAGTACAATTTAACACGTTCGACAAATTATCATATTTAGTACAATTTTACACGTTCGACAAATTGTCATATTTAGTACTGTTGGGCTTTATCGAAACTGAGCGAGATGATATTTCGCTGTGTAGAACAGGAGCAAATCGCCGGAGGGTTCCAGCTGTATTGATTGACCGTTATCTACTGCGTGTCATAAAAAATATAGGTACAGTTTTGTTCGAATTTCATGCCTGGGTTATCTGGGGAACTGTTCCACCGGTTTTTATCTTCAGGAAAGTCATTTGTTGTATAAACTCGTCACTGACATAAATAGTTGAGTTGACCATACAATACAATACCTACAGGTCTGTTAGTAATAAAATATAGTTTCGTCTCTTTCAAATAAACGTACCTAAGTATTATCAGAGTCTCATAAGTACATATATTATAACCTTATATTCGATATTCGATTATAGTCGATATTCACATGTTTTTAAATGTAAAACTAATGAACGTAAGCCGGCGAATCAACTATTAGACCTACACAAATCTGTTCACGGCATTTAAACTTCAATCTAAAATTTCGCTGATTAAATAATTATAAATAAATAATAATTATATGCATTACAATTTTATTTTATGTTAAACGTTATGACAAGCGATTTTCTCTCTGATACCTAAAATTTAGATAAGTACTAAACTATTAAATTGGAAACGTGAATTCTTGGTAACTCCAGAGACATGATAACCCTTACGGGCGTGGGCGTACACATGTGGCAACAGTAGGTATACTTACTTTGAGGAGTGCAGTATCTATTGTAATCTATGATTGGATACGATAGCCGGCCCGATTCGAACTTTAAGATACGTCAGTTAATAGATCTAGAAACGATATGGATTAGATGTGTCACTGTCAAAAGTGACGTTTTTGTTTGAAGAAACGTCACATTTGACACTGACATATCGTGTCTAGATCTTTTAATTGACGTATTTTAAAGTTCAATCGGGCAGTTCTTGACGCTCGTGTCGATTGGGTTTTCAGTGGAAACCCAATAAGCGGATTAACGCTCCTAAACAACTGGCAAGCTGTGAATTTACTGCTGATTTGAATCACAAATTTGCACGATCAAATGGTTGGCTTTTCATTGGAAAACTTGGACTATTATCGAGCGTTTGGTAATTTTTTTGCAGAATAATTATCTCTAGATTATTAAATTGGTCTATCGACAAACATAGACAGATAGAGTTGCTTTCGCATTTATAATATTAATATCACTTTGCGTCGGGGGCATCCCGGGACGGGTTTTAGTAGGTAGTTTTTATTTCTTTCATATCTATATTTAAGTTTCGACAATAAATTAAGTAGAGACTAATACCAGCATCAGCAAAACACTCCTTTCTTTCAAAAATTATACCGTGGACAATTTTTATAGAAGTGGTAGTATAAGGGCCCTATCACAATAGCGATTTGCGTGCGAATTGGGGATATTACTGCAATGTTCTGCCGCCAGAGTGCAGCACTACCGACTCAGTAAATTCATAGACTAACGTTAAGTGCCTTAAACTGTTTTTTGACAAGTTTTCACAGACAATAAAATATGGCATTGATGCATCAAGGCGGTTTGTTAACAAGGGCCTACCGGTAAACGCGAAAACGAAATTTAGTTATCTGCCTCTTTATCGCTCGAATATGCAAGAGTGATAGAGAGATATGATAACGAAATTTCGATTTTCTTGTTTCGCAGTAGGCCACGTGATTGACGTGACGTGTGATGTGTCAATGTGGTTTGTTTACCGTCTGTGCCACTAAGGTGCCACCTACGCAGAGCTTTGCCGAAATGCCTAATATTCCCTATTGAAAGCGAGGAGGGCGCGCAACCAGTTCTCGCCTCGCTTTCAACTCGCCCGGTAATCGCCAGTGCAATAGGGCCCTAAGTAGGTACTTAGTACAATTTATAACCGAAAATAACATTTAGGGTTTTCAAGGGTCGGCAACGCTTAAGGGGCCCACTGATTAACAGTCCGACGGACGGTATCGGCCTGTCGGTTAGATTAGAACAAAATTTTGACAGTTCCGAACAACTGACAGGCCGATACCGTCCGGCGGACTGTTAATCAGTGGGCCCCTTTAAGTGGCTCCTGTGATGTTGCTTATGTCTATGGGCGACGATGATCGCTTCCCATCAGGCAGCTCGTCTGCTCGTTTGCTGACTATCACATAAAAAAAATGACTTCAAAATTTACAAACAGTCAAAAATTAGTCACCAAAAGTCTAAAACAACCTACAATATAACAATTTTAATAATTGATTGATACACTGAAAGCTGCCATAGACGAAAGGAACGGCGACCAGATGCAGTACAATGAATTAAATTGTATACGGAAACCTAAACTAAGGTAGACCGGGATTTGATCAGGATAACAGGTATTCTGACGCTTTATGGAAGGTCCTTTGTTAAACAGTGAATTGATATTATCAGGTACATTTCACACAACACAAGCCTTATTGAGCTTACTATGGGACTTAAGGATGACTCACGCTAGACCGGGGCCGGGCCGGAGCTTCCGGCGCTTCGTTTTTTATGGAAAGTACCACGTGATCACCGATCAGCCGTCATAGAAAATTGCATGTGGGACGCCTCGGCCCGGGCACGGCCCGGTCTAGCGCGAGTTATCCTTGTCAATTTGTATAATAACGTCATATAACATATCTTATAAATGAAATTTGGTAAGGGAAGGCCATGGGACGGGTTCTGGGAAGGTCGAAGGATAATTTTTGGGATTCTACTCAATAAAGTATAAATAAGTAGGTACCTAATCCTTAACGACCATGGGAAATCCTTTGTTAAACAGCGACAGGACATTGTCAACTGATATGAGAAATAAAAAGATAAATCAATATTTGCAATGTCTGCCTAGTTATGATGGCCTGGAGCGGAATGTAGCTCAGATATTTGATGATAAATACCTATTTTCCTTCACTCTATGCATCGTGATCGCAACAATAAATAAACGCGACTGATATTCATAACTTTCATAAGCAATGAAAGTTATCATATCAATATCAAATCTATAAATATCTGAATCACTTCAAACTTCAAATCCTCTTTATTCATGTAGGCCTAGCAACAATCATTTATGAATATTTAGAACAAATATATCATCTTAAGCTAATTATCAGAACAAGTTATGGATGTTATTATTATTTGTAACTCCATTAAAACATATTGAATTGTTATACAGATCAAATTTAATACTAAGAATTTCACAAAAGGATCGTCAAACAGTAGAAAGCTTGGAAAGAATATTAAATTACCTACTCCCGCTGTATCGTATAAATTATTTAGAATAGCGTATCTACCAGTGACGGCGCGATGATAGAACTGGAATCCCATCGGCTTGCTTATTTTGAGCCAACAAAGGTTTACTCTACAGGTCTACAGGTCTCGGAGACTAGTTAACACGGACTTAATAGCTTACAAAAGCTCTAAATAAAGTTTACGAGTCTTTGTAAGTATTTAAACAAAAAATCTACCTACTAAATACCAAATCTAGAGTGCTCCAAACTTTTGTCAACCCAGTTATAGTTGAATTATCGAGAAGATGGAATTGCATTTGTAGTGGTTGTATGCTGATAGTACAAGAAAATAGAAAATTCAAATATAGAATGCCTGTAAACAAACAATACTACTACATATGCAATTCCACGCTCTCGATGATTCAACTATATCACCAAACGTATGACACTATGTAATTTCAGCTATCGCGGCTTCAAGATTTAGCACTTTATACTTCCCTTGCCTATTCTAAAAACCTTCACATGCAAAACGCACGTCAAGGAGCAAGAGTAGCGAGACCAATTGGGAATTCGTCGAGCGCAAACTGGCGCAGTGTTCGTAATACAAACAATTTGACGAAGTTCGGCGACGGCGCCGCGTTTAGCATATATCACGGTCCCGGTTAAAACCGGTACGCACAGGCATTTAGCGGAATCAATAAATTATAAATCCCGCTTGATGACTTGTTCGCTTATTTGACACCGTCGTAAATTAAATAAGTTTTTAGCAAAAAAATCATTTTTTGGTACAAGCTTTTATCTCAGACTGTACTTTTCTTTCCCCAACTAATACTCCTCGAGACAAAACAACCCAAAACACTATTAGTTCGCGTTGTTTTATTATTGAGTTCCCATTGCCACCTCCTGTCTCCATCATCAGATCAGCTCCATGTCATCATAATATAGAATTGTCATACGATTTACATTATCCTCTAGCCGCCTAGAGGCCTATAAAAAGGTCTCCCGCTCCATTCTAATTTGAATATTTATTTTGACAAATCAAAATTGCATTTGTATTGGCAAGTTTTGATGTCTGGGCGGCTAGAGGATAAGTATGCAAGATTTCAGCTCAATCGAAAATCGGTAAGTGGGACTAATTTAGCTTTTAAGATTTGACCCACACTAAGAGGGCAAGTTTAATAAAAGCTTGTAAGAAAATTGATGACATCTACTTTGACAATCAATTTAACTAGTGACGAAGCTGAAGCCGACTGCTAAATCATGGTTGGAAATTGGTTATCACGCCAAATCGTTCCTGAATTGTATGGACGTGTACAATATAATCTGAGCATTTATTATGTTTATCCGAGTATGGTACTAAGTTAGCCTTGCCTAGTTTGTGTTTCGGTCGACCTGAGTAAGATTATCTCCAAATATATTGCGACTCCTATCTATCATGTCCTATTCGGGAACATGTTGCTTTCCGAGGTGCATGAATCGCTAGGCTTATAGATTCTATTTATGTAACGAAACTAAATTGTATAATAGCAAATTTTGCCCTTTTATGTGGAAATATTCACTTTGCATCACTTTCTCTAACATAGCAAACGAAAATAACACAGTCATACTTGAGGTAATACCACAGATAGACATAAAAATCTACATCAGTCAACACGTCAAACTTAGTGAAAAATATTGTCTATTCCTAGCCTTATAAACATCGAAGGGCCGGACCGACGGACCATTAGACCTACACAAACTTAAATATAAATATTCCAATACTTTACGAGAAGAATTTTTAATTTAACTTCCACGGGGTTTATCGGGTGTTGAGTTCGGAATTTTCTGATTTTCTGATCTATACTAGAGTTACATAAAAAGTTGTATGTAGGTATATTCATAAGCGCATTGTAATATGCCTACTTGAATAAATTATTTTTTATCTTTTATCTTATCTTTATGTTTAGCTTACAAGTTTTGAAAATGATTTGCCTAAGACCTACCTGTAGTGTAGGTACCTCAAGTCCAAATGCAATTTTAAATACCAAAAATTAAAATTTTGTTTATTGCTAACAAACATTTATGTATATAGTAAGGTAAACGCTACTGTGCTCGGCATGCTAATGCCCGATAAATGACACTCTGCTGTCACTTCAAGGTGATATTCCGATGTCAACTGCAGCTGCACTACTGTTGCGTCGTCGTTGTTGCCGCCGCCGCTGTATCTGTCAATTTCCTTGATAAAGTGAGTGACGGTAACCGCGGCAGGGCTGTAACCGCGAAAATCGAAGTTCGCAAATTGCGGGCATTTTTCTCTGTCACTCTTATTACGCCTTCATTGGAGTAAAAGAGAAAGATCCCCGCAATTTGCGAATTTCGGTTTTCGCGGTAGCCGCTCAGTAATGCGGCCGCGGACGTTATCTTTGATTGGTTAGGAATGCTTATTGTTAGATTTTTTTAAGTGAAAACTTCTTTAGCGGCGCTGAGCACTTTTTGAGGTGGGGTAAAAATGATAAACTCGTAACGTAACGTAACGCTGACGTCATGTGTCACGGACAATGTTATTCACCAAAGAACTTTAGTCATAACGTATCATAATCTGGTCAATTATTTAAAACTGGACTTTTATATTAAGCAATAAAGCTCAATGTTCTAATCTTGAACGGGTTGAAATACGAGGATCTCACAGTTACATTCTAACTTTATATCACTCAAATATAATTCAATAAAGCTACATCTTGATGAAATCGCTAATAAAAGTGAACTCTAGTAGGTACTGGTGAATAAAACTCAAAATATCATGGCCAAATATATTTAGACGCGAGGTCTGCAAGGTAACTTTACAATTTAAACAATTAATTTTCACTTCAAAAATAGTTGTCATTGTCAATAAAATTGATTGTAATGTCACCTGTCGACAATGTCAGTGTCACGTGTTTCTATAAATAATATCGTCTGGAATGGAAAATTCGTTTATTTTCAATCCCTAAATCATTAATTTCAAAATATCTACAAATACCCACACGTAGGAACAAGGTTTTTGATATATTACTAAGCAATGAAATCTACTGTTTAGGTATTATTATAAATCAAATCGTAACCAACAAGCGCAGCGGTTTAACTGAAAAATTTAAGACGAAACAGGAGCTGAGTTTTAAATATTTTAGGTAAATATACCCGTCTCGCTAACGGAAGCGGCACCTAAAAGTAGTGCGATAAGGACAAGGCGAAAAATCCTGCGTAAAAATCTCAAAAATCGAGGTTTCGTACTCCTCTGTTTCCTCCTCCAAAACTTAACCAATCGTAACCAAATTTGGAAATCTAAATGATTATGAAATTATCTGTGTCGGACCGTTTTGCTTTTTTGGCTAATTGATATCAGTTTTGAATGCCACGCCTCTCATTGCGGCATAGTCAATTAGGCCATTTTGGCCATTATTGAAGGGCTTTAAAAAACAAAACTATCAAAAAAAGCAAAACGGTCCGACACAGATATTGACAATATTAATCTGTGTTGAAAAAATCATTGCTCTAGCTTCAAAAACCACGGAGGAAAACGAGGAGTACGTTTGTATGGAGAAATGACCACTCCCGTTGGCTCTTAATTATGAGCGATAAGGACAAGGCGAAAAATCCTGCGTAAAAATCTCAAAAATCGAGGTTTCGTACTCCTCTGTTTCCTCCTCCAAAACTTAACAAATCGTAACCAAATTTGGAAATCTAAATGATTATGAAATTATCTGTGTCGGATCGTTTTGCTTTTTTGGCTAATTGATATCAGTTTTGAATGCCACGCCTCTCATTGCGGCATAGTCAATTAGGCCATTTTGGCCATTTTTGAAGGGCTCTAGCGCCTTAAAAAACAAAAATATCAAAAAAAGCAAAACGGTCCGACACAGATATTGACAATATTAATCTGTGTCGAAAAAATCATTGCTCTAGCTTCAAAAACCACGGAGGAAAACGAGGAGTACGTTTGTATGGAGAAATGACCACTCCCGTTGGCTCTTAATTATGACAATCGATGACAATGATATCTTTGACAATTACGTGAGTGACGGATTTATTTACTATGGTTCGATAACTTTTATTATGCGATGACTTTACATTCAGCCAACGAGAAAGGTCAAACTAAGGTCATAAGGATATTTGTTGAAATATCTTCAATCCTCAATTATTATATCTCAGCAAATGTCGGAAATCGTTTAAAAACCTTATATCTTGAAATGCTTTTCGAAATAGAACATTTAAAAAAATGAACCATCTTAATTATACATAGTGAAATAATATTATGCCATATTATGGTAAAATAAGGAATGAGACTGAAAACTTTGTATACAACCCATTGTACCCTTATTTATGCAAATAAATATTTTTGATTTTGATTTGAGTGCTGCAGACCTTTTGGACTAGTCATTGAGTTTTCACTTCTGTCGGCACTCCCGGAGTGCAACCCGTTGTTTTTTTTTATCCTCATTCAGACGCTAACCTCTCGTTTAATACTTAGGGCATACTGAAAATTCCTGGAACTGGCCACTTAGAAAAAATAAGTCGTCTCATATATCAGAATCCAGAAACTTTCGGTATGGCCCACGTATTGCTGGTTTTGTTTAATAAGTAGGTACAATTCAGTACTTGTATTTCTGTACAAACGGTTCAAACAATCTTTCAGCAATGTTTCATAATCGACATAGATGCTTTCGAAACACCAATGACGAAATATGTACGCTTGGTTGGATATTTAACAATTCCTTTGTAATGCTTCCCCAAACAACGCTGAATAACTGAAAATTATTTACTAAGTAGTGATGTGCCATAAACGGTTAACGGTTTTGTGTATGTGTATGGCCTTTTTGATTTTAGCTTGTACAGTCACCTGCAATAATATGTTACTCTTCGAAGGCCGCAAAAATATATGACACGCAGTTATGGCTCTACGAATAAGTTCGTGTCAGATATTTTTGCGGCCTTCGAAGAGTAACATATTATTGCAGGTGACTGTACTTTAAAGCACGACTTAAGTTGTGTTAAAGTAACTTTCATTTTCCTGACAAATGTATGGGGTTTGTCGACATTGACCATCAGTTTTGTGACCCGTGATTGTGACGATTGCTAACCGGTCGTTAATGGTACACCGTTAAGTGACAACGTTCATATTTAAAAAATGAAACGGTGAATTCATTTTAGCTTGTACTTTAAAGCGCGACTTAAGTTGTATTAAAATAACGTCTAAGTAACTGTCATTTTCCTGACAAATGTATGGGGTTTGACATTGCCCGTCAGTTTTGTGACGATTGTTAATCAGTCGTTAATGGTAATAATGGTGTGTTAAGGACAACGCTCATATTTAAAATATGAAACGATGAGTTTATTTCAATGAAACTTAAGCGTATCTTGAGATTATTTAAACTCTGCCTATGTAACTTAATATCAGGATTTTTTTGTAATCTCTACCTAATATGTAACTTAGTAATATATGTGTTTAAGTTAAGATCCTAGAGATAGTTCGAAAAGTGTATACATGTTTATGATACTATGTATTAACAGTATTAAGGGGCGCACAGATTAACAGTCCACCGGACGGTATCGGCCTGTCAGTTGTTCGGAACTGTCAAAATTTTGTTCTAACTGACAGTTCGATACCGTCCGGCAGTCCCTTGAGTGTCTTGGCATAGGTACCTAGCTGTAAACTTATACTTGTTTGAATAAAGAAATAAGAACAAAGTGAAATCCGATACAAGGAATATAGATTTCGTACGGTGAAATATAGGTTACTATTGTTTATTTTCACCCATCAAAATTGGATCTTCGCTTGGAATCATTACTCACCTTGTATACCGGTATAGGGCGGTACGTCGACAGATATACATATGATCTAAGGCTTTTTTTGCTGCCCGAGGTTTGTATACTATTTTTCTGTTCGACAGAGCCGGAAAGCAGGAGCTTCGTTTAGCGCAGCGTGCCGGAAGTTGATGCTTTCCGCACGAAAAAAAAAACAATTGCTTGCACATCCGGGAAGCGTTACATCACCATCTTCTACCGGCCTAAATACACTTGAAATATCTCATCTGTACTAAAACCCGTGCAAACGCTCATCTTAGGAACACGTAACTCGTACAAAAGACTCGCTTATACGCAATCTCGAAGATAACTAGGTATTCCGAAGCTCATTTCTGTCCTTATAAGCTGTTCCATAAACAGAGCGTTTTCCATAAGCTAGCCATTAGCTTTTATGAACAGGGCGCGGCCTCTGGCGGAGCACTAGAGTTGTGCTGGATTTATCAAAACTGTCTGTATTAATGTGGGTTTGTAGAGAGTTAAGCATTAATTATTTCACTTAGTAATCGCATGTTCGTCAAAAAACCCCGTTGTTACCTGTTAATATAACCTCTTTACCAACTAGATATTTCTAATTAATTATTTGGCGTAGGTTTTAGCTGGTTTGTTAGTGGACGACACCTTGCAATTTGAGACTATACGCTGAAACTTGGCACAGTAGGCCAAGAAAGGTACGCTCGGCTAGTATGGCGGAATGGAAATAATTAGTAATAGCTGAAATTTTCGGTGTATGGGACAGATAATAAATCTAGTGATTACGTCGACACATAATCCAAATAAATATATTACATTTAGGTATTTAAAAAAAAATGTAAAAATATAAAAAATCACAGAAAGTTTGTAAAAAATATTAATAATTTTTTTTAAATTTATACTCATAGAGAAATATTTGCTTTATGACATTAAGCATGAATCACACAAAAAATAATTCTGTATCCTACATTTAAAGTAAGTAACCTACGGTTATTATTAAATTCAGTATATTTCCGTCCTCAAAAATGGTAATAGGCTATTTTTTCTCTCATTTTTTCCAAATTACAATAAGTACAAGCGTTGCAATTTAATCCCCAAATAAACATACAAATCATATTGATGTCGGATTCTCGGATAAATAGCTTAATGAGGTAGTTTTATGGTAATTCAATCAAAGACCTAATTATTACTTTTTTTTTATATCAAGTTACGACGTATATCCGTGAGGCCCCGCCATTTATTGAATTAGTTATTTTCCGTGTTAATATTTTGACTGATTCCATTGTCGACTCATTATAAATATTATTTTCGTCACGTTTACGAACTAAAAATACTATTACTATTTTTAACAAACAAGAACGGCTCTTTTTTTTAACTATTTTTTTTTACCTACTTCCGGACAGAAAGTTTTTTGGATTCGAAAATAAAGTATCTTAAAATGATCTAAAGAACAGGAATAAAAACAAAATTGCCTATTACTAATTAATGTTTAACGTAAGCGTATCTTTACTGGAGTACAGTTGATTCTTAGCTGGTCTTGAGCAGATACAGACCGGGAGCCGTCGAGAGCCACCTCTCATTTAGTGGGGGGAGGGGGGAAGTTCGACGCTGCCACGCTTCACTTGCAGCAACATTTCTCTAAAACTATAGCTATTAGGGCATGCAATATATCATTTTCGGATAAATTGAGGATGAGGAATCTATTTTTAGAGCAAAAACAATGCACTTTCTAACAAAAAAAAAGAATAAAGGAGAAAAGACTAAAAAACATATTTTTGATTTTTTTATAATAACCATTTTTTTTTAAAAGTGTTGCAGGAATATGAAACCAAAAAAAACAATCGTAAAGCTACACTTATTACGTTTAATGTAATGTAATTTTGTAATTTATTTATTTGCTAGAATCATGGTTACATAGATGTTAGATAGAAATATAAGTCCAGCACAATTCTGCCGACTTACGGCGTGCAAATTTTACTATACATACTTAATTACTAACATGCATTTACTCTACATATATTTACATTTCACAGATTAATTATTGCTTAATAACAATGTCAATATTTATAAATAGTTCATTACCAAAATGAGAATAATTACATTAACGGATGTCCTACAGAATACTTGCATTAATTAAATTATAATTAGATAAACCATTTTACATAGAATTACATTTGCAGCCCTTTATTGCGCATAATTATTAAATCTACAGTTGGTTTCTTTTAAGAATTCATTGACTGAGTAAAAGCACTGCTCTTTCAACCATAAATTAAGTTTTTTGCAAAAATTGTTATAATCCATGTCCGTTATTTGTTTTGGTATAGAGTTATAGATTAAACAGGCCATGTAGTAGCAGTTTTTGCGGTACAGTTTTAGTCTTGGGGCGGGCATGGTTAAATTAACTTGAGTTTCAGCTCTCCGGTTGAAATTGTCGTTCGGCTTAAATAGTGACATATTTGCCTTTACTAGTTTAGCTGTTTCAAAGATATACATGCCCGGTAGCGTCATAAATTTATTTTTAATGAAAATTGGATAACATGACTCCATTGTGCCTAGACCCCAAATTGCTTTCAAGCATTTTTTTTGTGCGACAAATGCTCTATTTGCTTCAGAGCAATTCCCCCACAATACGATCCCATAACGTAATTGGGAGCACACATAGGCATGATATACTGAAATAGCTGTTTCTACTGAACTGGTCTTTTTAACAGTTTTCAATGCGTAAATGAATTTGTTTAATTTCTTGCATAGCATATCAATGTGATTATTCCATGCCAGATGATCATCTATATGAATACCTAGAAACACAGTGCTGTCAACTTGTTCAATTTTCTGGTTTTCATACACTATATTCAATTCTGGAGTTCTGTTTCGATTTGCGGAAAAATAAACTAATTTGGTTTTCCCTAAATTAATTTCAAGATTATTATTTGATAACCATGCTATGACACTCTTCAGGGCTGTATTGATGTTGGACTCAAAGGAATTAAGGTCGTTGCCTTGAAACATTATTGTTGCATCATCCGCAAAAAGTATACAGTTTTGTTCTGTCGCTCGTGGGAGGTCATTGACATATATAAGAAAAAGCAATGGTGCCAGGATACTTCCTTGGGGTACCCCTCTAATTACTACCTTAGCATTTGAGTCATAATCTTTTACAGTACTTGACAGTTTGTCTAACTTAGTTACTCGTGTTATTTGTTTTCTATTTAATAAATAAGATTTTAGCCAGTCATACGCTGGTCCTCGTATACCATAGGTCTGCAGCTTTCCGAGTAGAATGGTGTGATCTACAAAGTCGAAGGCTTTGCTTAAATCTAAGAACAATCCCGATGTCAACTTCTTGTCGTTTAAATTATCTAAAATATGTTTTAATAAAACAAATCCAGCTAACGTTGTTGATTTATTGCGTCTAAAGCCAAACTGTTCTGGGATTAATACGTGGTGTCTATCAAAAAAATCTAACATTCTATTATACATAATCCTTTCAAAAATCTTTGATAATGTTGGTATCAGGGCTATTGGTCTATAGTTATTTTTATCGTCTTTCAAACCTTTTTTATATAACGGTTTTATGATTGACATTTTAAGTTGTTCTGGAAAGTCACCATTTTCAAAAGATAGGTTTATAATATATGATAATGGAATAGCGATATGTATAGCGACAGATTTTAAGCAATCAATTGTTAGACCATCGTAACCAGAAGACTTTTTGTTTTTTAATGACATAATAATTCTGTGTACCTCCTGTGGAGTTGTTGGTCGTAGAAATATACTATTGGGTACACTTGCCAATTTATTAAAAGTGCTATTTTTATTATTGGTTCCACTGGTTTGTGTACTGCCGATAAAGAAATTATTGAATATGTTAGCTATGTGTTTACCGTCTTGTACATACTTATCATCTTCATCTTTGATGTCTGCAATGTGATTAGCGCTTTTTATATTTACCCCAATTTTTCGTTTAACTATGTTCCACGAGGCCTTAGCTTTATTTTCTGATCTTTGGATGAAGCGTCGGTTACAAAGTTTCTGTAGATTATACATACACCGTCGTAAAATTTTTGAATAATTTTTTACTCTATCTTTATTTTCTTGGGTTTTATTTAAGAAGTAGTAATGTCTTAGATCTCTTTTTGTTTTGCAACTCTTTTTTACACCGTTTGTGATCCATTTTGGATTATTATTTCTAAAACTAATTTTGGATCGTATTAATGGGAAACTAAGGTTAAAAAACAACGTCATCGTGTCATGAAAGCTGTTAAACGCATCTTGTAATTCTTTGTGATCATACACCTCCGAAAATGATAAGCTTTTTATGCTATTTATGAACTTAGTTTTATTTTCAGGCCAAAATGCGCGCTTGTATACAAATACGTGCCTAGAGTCGGAATTACAAGAGTTCTCTGCCTCTATCTCTATTGATTGCGCCGTGTCGTGGTCTGATAGGTGGAGTCGATGAATTTGACCTGACACGTGTTTCATATTGCTTATTATATTGTCTATACATGTTTTTTTCCTTGTAGCTTGCTTTATGTGATGTTTGAGACCGAAACTACTTAGGAGTTGACATAATTGATTTTTCCGCGCAGTTGGTTTTAAAAAATCGACGTTAAAGTCACCACATATTACTATTACTCCAGTAAAGATACGCTTACGTTAAACATTAATTAGTAATAGGCAATTTTTTTTTTATTCCTGTTCTTTAGATCATTTTAAGATACTTTATTTTCGAATCCAAAAAACTTTCTGTCCGGAAGTAGGTAAAAAAAAATAGTTAAAAAAAAGAGCCGTTCTTGTTTGTTAAAAATAGTAATAGTATTTTTAGTTCGTAAACGTGACGAAAATAATATTTATAATGAGTCGACAATGGAATCAGTCAAAATATTAACACGGAAAATAACTCATTCAATAAATGGCGGGGCCTCACGGATATACGTCGTGACTTGATATAAAAAAAAAGTAATAATTAGGTCTTTGATTGAATTACCATAAAACTACCTCATTAAGCTATTTATCCGAGAATCCGACATCAATATTATTTGTATCACTTGTATATATATTTACGCCTTATACATGCTAGAAAAAATGGTTATAGATATAATTTCTTGCAGACTTTGTTCTGATAACGTTCAAAGTGATATTCAATACATAATCACACAAAAATATGGTCACTGTAATAAATATGTGCATTTTATCAAATTCGCTAAATGAAACTACCAAATTTGAACTCTTTGCGCTAATGCTAAGGATTACATTTCCTTGCGGCGCGCGGGGACAGTTTCAATGCGGGCGGTGGCGGGAGTTCGTACCAAGGACGCGTGGATAGTATGTAGGTAAGTATGTACTTACCTACAAGTTGCTACAAGTGACAGGCCAATTCGAACGTGCGCGGGCGTCTCGCTCGCACCAAATATTTGTGCGGCCAAGTCTGAGCAAAATGAACGCGCGCGTGAATGATAGCTGATTAAAAATAACTGATATCATATCCAATATTATTGGTTGATGTTCAAATTATATTCGTAATTATATACGTCAATTATGACCCACTACAAAAATAAAAATTGCGCATGACTATCTATCGTTCTTATTTAATTTCAGAATGGCATAGTGTGGAGTGGCATTATAAAAGGAATACTTATTATCGTAGTCATTTGACAGTTTTGGTGACACTTTCACATTCTGTCACAGCGAAGTGTGTAGGCCCACTCTTTAATTTGATATTAACGTCTATCTAACAACTTTGTCAGTAGAAAAAGGCGCGAAATTCAAATTTTCTATGAGACAATAACCCTTCGCGCCTAAGCGTCTGTAGACTTTTTTTTTCAACAAACGTATTATATTGACTATTTCGTGCTCTTTCAATTCATAGTTTACGTTCCATAATAAGTATAACATAGTAAGTTCCATAATAAGTATAACATAGTATAATAAGAGTCGACGTAAAATATATGTTTACACTTTTGCACCTTACTCCTTTGCAATAAGGCGAAAAGAACGGCTTTAAAATGACAGCGTTTTACACAAAAATAAAACGCTAATTAAATAACTTACCATATTCGGAACCTAAGAATAAATAATATTGAGAGTGGCAACACTGTCGTAGGGGGCTATTCATAAATTTAAGTCATTTCAAATTGGGGGGGGGGGGGGGGGTCTGGACATCGGATGATGGTAGCATGACGCAGGTGGAAATAGATGACGTCATGTATGGACAGCCCCTAGGTCGTATTGTCTTTTTCTAGCATATACCTCCCTCTCTACCCCACACTCCTACCACACAGGCAGGTTGCTTTGTCAGTTATACAAGACAAATTTTCAAGTCATTGTCTCAATATTATACATATTTGCACCATGCAGGATTAAAAATTTAGGTTCCGAATAGAGATGCACCGGATATTCGGTTACTATCCGGTATCCTATCTCGCCCTTATTTTAATATCTGGACGGATACCGGATACTAAAATAAGGGTACTAAATAACTATGCTTGATATCGGAATATAATCGTACTCGATTATTATTTTAAAACAATTTAAACGTTCCATTCACTAGCTCGCGCACTAATTTCGTACCTAGTGATAGACCTATATACCGCGCGAAAGTTCATTACGAAACAGGCCAAAACTTCCACAATCCTCCCGTATCCTGTATGCGGCCAAACAACTATCCGTTGCATCTGTAGTTCCGAATATGATAAGTTATTTAATTAGCGTTTTATTTTTGTGTAAATGCTGTCATTAAACAGCTGTACCGATATTCGGAACCTAAGAATAATATTGAAACATGTTTGTTATCGCCTGGTGGTGGGAAGACGCCAAACCAATGTGATTATACATATCCTATGATATACTTATTATGTGTATGTAATATAATTATATTATGAGTGTTTAATTAATAATGTAGTACGTACACCCTTTATTGTAACACCTGTGAGGAGAGAGATATTTAGTAAAGTATACAATTTGATAGGTACATTTTGTAAAATTAACATTTATTGTATTTATTTATTAATTCAAATAACAAATTGCACCTTACAGCTAATGCCAAAGCAGCACAATTTGGAACACATTAACAACATAAAGCATTTTTAACATTATTTATAACAATACAATATACAGCTAAGACACATGTATTCATTATGGTATGCTACTCTTAGGCATCTCTCTTTCTAATATCCTCTTGCACTTTCACATCACTATTCCGGATCGTTTTTATTTGCTAGATAATTTAACGGACAACTATAGTACATTGTAGGAGAGGACGGAAAACCGCTAAAAGATGGACGAGTGAGTTTGAGGGCCGACACGTTGGTGGAGGCCCTCGAATAATACGACTCCATCTTTAGCGTTTCCGTCCGAGGCATTACATAGTGCTTTTCACGACTACTGTGAGGAAATAAGGAAACATTTGGATAACTATAAGTACTAGCCCGCGATTTCTCTGGTAGCAAATTACTAGCCACTGCCTGTGCTGTCTCTTGAATTTCGGTAGGCGTCAGCGTAAGAATATCATTTTCTTCACTAGAAGAACTCATTTTTATAGCGAGCGTAGATACGTGTTTCTTATATTTTATAGTACTATCCAATTCAGTGAGAATTTTCCGATCCCGCCTTTTTTCTTTTTTATCACATTTAAGAGGCGTTTTTATGTTGTTTGCTTCAAACGGACTCTAAACTTAGAAGCGTTTTTGCTAAAAAAACCACAAACAGCTACAAAAGTAAAAAACGCCTTAAGCGTGAATCGAATGAACTGACTGAATGAATGAATAGTTTGACATTTCGTTTTTTTTTAAACAAGAAATTGGTCCTATAAATAACCTAAATTTATTTTTGAAGGAAAAAGTTGCGCCAAAAAAGACCTTTTATTGATTTTTATGTTTTAAATTATACTCATTGCTGTAGCGAACTGTCACCAATGACAGATGATGATAATAATGAAACATTGTACACTCGCGTGCAAAAGTGTTGCATCACTTTGCATTTTTTCGTCCGCATCCAATATATTTGTAAACTGGTTAATTTCTCTAAATTATTTTAATGTAATCATGTTCCTTGAAGTTTTAGCTTTACGAAAAGTAAAAAAACATGGAAATCGGCCCAGTATTTTTCAAATTATCGGCATTTTCCCGATTTGTGAGCGGTTTCACGTTATCACGCGCACGAGTTGCGTTACCCTTGACCCTTATAAAACGGGGGTAGAGAAGGGGTTGTTATCAGTCACTTATCAGAAGTCGATTGTTACATATCTCCGCGTATTTTCCCGTGAAAAAGACCTGGAAAAATGGAAACCACTGAAGCTGAAGTCCGCCAAATCATCCAGCCCCTGCAAGCGGGGCGTAGCCAACGTTCAGTAGCTGCCGAGCTGAATTTAAGCCAATCTGCAGTTTGCAGAGTTTACCAGAGGTTCCAGGGGACTGGATCCTTTACTTCAAGACCAAGAAGCGGCCGCAGAGAGTGTACATCAGAGAGGGACGACCGCTTCTTTGTCACAACATCTCTCCGAGATCGACACCAGACCAGCATTGCCATCCAGCAGCGTCTGCGTGAGGTACGAGGAGTGGCTGCCAGTGAGTAAACAATAAGAAGAAGACTTAAGAAAGCGAACTTGACACCCAGGAGGCCCGCAGCGGTGCCCAGATTGCTGGCGCGACACCGTACAGCCTAAAGAGAGTTTACTGAAAATCACAAGGACTGGACCATTGAGCAATGAACCCCAGTTCTCTTCTTGAAAGAGTGCAGAATGTGTTTGAATGGATGTGACCGAAAAGGAAGAGTCTACAGAAGGCCAGAAGAACAGTTCGCTCAATGTTTCTTCTCCGAAAGGGTCGCCTATGGCGGTGGATCCGTAATGTTCTGGGGCGGCATTTCCTACGACGGGCGGACAGAACTGGTTTTCGTGCCTGGCGGGGGCCGTGACAGTGGATTGACCGCTGCCAAGTACATCACTGATATCCTGGAGGAACATGTTGTTCCTTATGCCGGTATTTTTGATGAGGGGTTCATCCTAATGCAGGATAATGTCCCGTGTCATACCGCTAGGGCCACCGCAGCCTACCTTCTCGAAGTGGGCATCGACACAATGGACTGGCCAGCGATGAGCCCGGACCTTAACCCCATTGAACACGTGTGGGACTACCTAAAAAGGAGGGTTCGAAAGCGGAATCCTGCCCTGGTCAATGTTGAGGAGTTGAAGGGAGCCTTGCTGGAGGAGTGGGACGCTATTCCTCATGATCACATTAGAAAATTAATTACGTCTATGAAAAACCACCTGGTTTGTGAAAGGAGGCCTGTAGGTGGCAATACCAAGTATTAATTTAATAATAATAAACGATATTGTATTAAAAAAATGACTTTTATTCTCAAGTTTCCGAATTTATTTTTGGAGCATTATGCGACTACTTTCAGTTTTATGATTTTTTATAGTCTTCAGATTCGAAATTTCATTGAATTTACCATTTTTCTAATGCGTTACATTATAAGCTTTCAGGTGATACCAAAATTTTCAGAATCGGGTATAGAATTACAAAGATATTGGGTGCGGACGAAGAAATGCAAAGTGATGCAATACTTTTGCACGCGAGTGTAGTAGTGGTGGTTCAAGTGCTACAGCTATTGCCTACTTTCCAGCTTGGTTTTAGACCAAGGCAATAGATTGCCACATTTCCGAACAGTGGCGTGAAAAATTTAATTATTTATTTCACACCAGCTCGGAAAGGCTTACTTTGCACTTCAAAGACTGAGAGCAAAGTTTCATTTTATTCACAAGTGAGGCAAAGGAATCAAATGCAAGTTTTGAGTTGTTTTCTTATGTTTGCTGGTAGAATTGACTTTTAAATCATAAATATTTAATAAAATTCATTTGTATTTGATTTTGTATGATATTTTTACATTTAATATTTGCTTCGGGTCGGTGTGGTGAAACATTTTGTGTTTCACTTGGGGCAAATTTTGTTTAACCCTCGTGCTTTGAAACCCTCGCAACGCTCAAGATTCCATGTTTCGAATGTTTTACTTGCTCAAGTATCAATATTAGCACGAGCGGTTAAACAACAACTTTGCCCCCTTGTAAAATAAATAACTATTTCAATATAGTCAGCTAAACTGAGGTACAAATTCAAAAACTCACCAGCAGTTTAGCTTCACGACCTTCCAGATGGAAAAACAGCATGCCAATGACTTGAAAATTTGCCTTGTATAACTGACAAAGCAACCTGCCTGTGTGGTGGGAGTGTAGGAGCGAGGGACGTATATGCTAGAAAAGGGCAATACGACCTACGATAGTGTTGCCACTCTCAATTAGAAATGCAATGGATAGTTGTTTGGTCGGATACCGGATATTCGGCCCGACCGTCGGCCAAATATTCGGTATCCGACCGCCGAATCTTCGGCCGGCGGAACAATAAAAAAAATAAAAAATCATTTATTTCAGACCTTGGTTCATACACTTACACCAAAAAACTAATTAACTACAAACTAAATTTAACAATACCTACATTTCGGTTTTTAGGTGCGCATTGTGCAGGTTTTAACCTGTTTCGTGGTGAACATTGGCGCGGACTCATTTCTATGTTCGAAATGAGTAGGTACCTACGCGTGCAAGTGAGTGGATGTTTAAATTGTTTTGAAATAATAAACGAGTAATGTACAATATGACCGTGACTGTTTCTTAAATCCAATTTGTTTACTCTGAAATCAAGCAAAGTTACTATCCGGTATCCGGCCGGGTATATTATTCTGAGGTTCCAAATATCGGTACAGTTGTTTAATTGTTGCTTAATTTGGAGATTGACCCCAATTTCATTTCTGACCAAATCGGTCGATTTGATCATCCCGTCTGGACTTCACTTAACAGCCGTAACACATTACCGCGCCGTTCAGGGTCACGGTGCGCCAAACCATAGCCTGATGTCATGTAGGTATGTATAATGTACTTAGTCCAAAATTATGTTATTTACTAATTATGTTATTTACTAATTATGTTATTTACTAATTATGGTATTTATATGCATTAAACGTTAAATCTGAACCAATTCGATTACTATTCTATAGTGAAACACATTCAGCTTGACTAGAAAAAGCGCGGCAAATTTAAAACATGTATAAGTAAAAAGCATCTGAGGTTTCAATAGCGCTCAGAGACCTGACTTTTATCTCGATATCGTAATTTTCTAGCGACAAATCCATTATCTATACAAAACTGTCGCAAAAATGTTATCGCTTGTATATCGTGGTACAGGATAGGATGGAGCCATATACTTTACTACTTGCTTGCAAGTATCGTAATTAAACAGTGCTAAGTAGTTAAATACGCGCAATGTATTTTTATGTCATAAATAATGTATTTATTTAATGTTAATTTAGTATTAATTATAGTATGTATATTGTTTTATCCACAAATATGAATAATTGTAGTTAATTTACCAATAAAACATAATTTATACGGCCACAAATAAAATATTAAATGCTTCTAAAGTCTGTTTGGTTATTTCTACATGGAAACGAAGTCATTTCAAATTATAAAAACATTATCTGAACACCTTATTGCCGCCTGCAGTCACCGCTCGCCGCTCAGCTATCCGCTGTCGTTAATACCACGGCCTTACGTTTTATGACACTGAGTCGCGTCAGGGGAGCGACACGGTTCGGTGCGCTTGCGTTCAGTCGAGTTTTGGAATATTACTGCAAATTTTTGTTGTTTGTTAATTTGTTGGTTATTGTTGTTTGTTAATTTGTTGGTTGTGGTGTCGACTTTTATTGCCCTAGTCGCCAAATGATGTTACTAGTGAAATTTTAACCGACACCACACGGTAAAAATAAGTTTAACAATAATTACTTAATTAAAAATCGAATAAAAACGGTATTTCTAATGCATAACTTATATTTTTTGCTATTCAATTAAAGAGTACTAACAAAATCCTAACTCAATTAATTAGTGCAAATATTTAAAGGTTTGCGATTCCTGCTCGGCCTTGCGTCGCAAGGTGCCCGGTACCACTGTATTGCAGCATTAACTAGAAATGCTTACTTTGGGGAACATTAGCAACTGTCGTTTTTGATAATTACATTTTAGTGGTGAGGGGTGGTACTTAAATGACCGCTATTGAAACCTAAAGTTTAAACTTATAGGCGCGAAGATTTGATTTCCCTAAGAAAATTTTAATTTCGCGTCTTTTTCTGCTATCAAATTGGGTGTGTGTCAGTATAATAGCCCTATATAATTGGCCTATTATTGTATTAAATTTAACGCGCACGCAAAGACGGAAAGCCTGCAATTACGTAAAATTTACTTTCTTATTTACAGCACTCTTGCCCAGATTAAAGCTGATAATTAGTTCGAATCTAGTCTCCCATATTTTTTACGTTCACGGGTACATATGTTTTGACCGAGTAAATAGTAAATATACTAAATACTTTTTTAAATATTCGCGCTCGGGGCGATGGAAGTTTCATCGTTCCGTCGCCCCGCTCCATGCAACGACCAATCGCGTTAGCTCGCTGGCTCGTGCGCGGCAACTTTAAAGCAACGATAACGTTTTTGATGGTTTTTTGTGTTACGAATCATATTTCAAGCCGATTTTTACAGTATTCGATGAAGGAGAACTCATAATAAAAATCCCATATGATATTGATCTATTACCATTTTTAACCAGGCAATTAATGCACAACCCCATAAAACCTCCCATACGGTATTATTTAGTGTACGATTAAATTGCAACGCTTGTACTTATTGTAATTTGGAAATAATGAGAGAAAAATAGCCTATTACCATTTTTGAGGACGGAAATATACTGAATTTAATAATAACCGTAGGTTACTTACTTTAAATGTAGGATACAGAATTATTTTTTGTGTGATTCATGCTTAATGTCATAAAGCAAATATTTCTCTATGAGTATAAATTTAAAAAATGTTATTAATATTTTTTACAAACTTTCTGTGATTTTTTATATTTTTAATTTTTTTTTTAAATACCTAAATGTAATATATTTATTTGGATTATGTGTCGACGTAATCACTAGATTTATTATCTGTCCCATACACCGAAAATTTCAGCTATTACTAATTATTTCCATTCCGCCATACTAGCCGAGCGTACCTTTCTTGGCCTATATGTTTTTGGCCTTTGTTTCTATGCTTAATAATAGTTTATTATACAAGAAAATATATAGTTTATTATACAAATCTGTTGATATAGTTTGAATAATCTCAGGTGAATTTTTCGAGTTCGGGTGCTAATCCGCTAAACAAAAGCCTTTGTTTCTTTTAAGAGCGGTCTACAGCCACGTGCCAAAGCAACCATGTCGTTTAAAAAGCAACTATCGTGATAGTATTAAGGTTCAAATTCATATGACAGCTTGTTCAGAGAACAATTAGGGTGGTCTTGTTTTTAGAGATAGCAAAAACGTGTTATCTCCGAATGAGCTGATTCAAGAATTTGAACCATATAATTAGAATGGTAAATTTGCTTTTTAAATGGGTTTGTTCCCGTTACTTACGTCGGGGCTATTAGCAGTAAGCATTGTAATCACTGCATAAAGGAAACAATATCTTTTGTTTAACAGATTAGGGTTCGAGCCCGTAAAATTCACCTGAGATTATTCAAACTATAAATGGGAGATAAAAAATAATATTAAGCGTGGGTCAGAGTGATCTCAATGCAAAATATTATTAAGGTGGGAAAGTTAGTTACAATTTGTTCTACAATCGTTTTTTTTTAGGTTATCGTAAATAACTCGTAAACGGTAGCCCACAGCGAAAAAATATCTTTACGTTAATAATCTGTTTCAGATTTCTTATAAAATAAGTGCTACTTTTCTTCGCTAGGATCAATATTAAAAAAAATATTGAAGGGAGAAAATAAATTCTAAGGTCCCCTTTTTTCATCATCATATATAGCCTTTATTTCGGAGTCTACAGTGAACATTTCTTATTCCATTATATATTCTATCATTTGGGCCTTGGCCACTTTCTGTAGATCCGTTTGTCTCTCGACAAAGGCCTCCTCCAATCTATTCCATTCTTGTCGTTCCATTGCCACTTGATGCCACGTTACTCCAGCAACTTTTTTTATGTCATCATCCCATCTGCTCAGCGGTCTGCCTCTGTATCTTTGACCTTCTCTTGGGTACCACTGAGTGATAATTTTGCTCCATTTGTTTTTTCCTCTTATCATGTGCCCGGACCACTTCTATTTTAGCCGTTTAATTTTTAGGGTTACATCTTGGATCTTTGTTTTTTTTTTCTTATAATGGTATTTCTTATTCTATCCATCATCTTGATCCCTAGCATACTTCTTTCCATAGCACGTTGAGAAATGGTAAGTTTATTAATATTGTTTCTTGTTATGGTCCATGTTTGACTGCCATACATTAAAATCGGTAATATGCAAGTGTCAAAAACTTTAATTTTTGTTTGTTATTTTTATGTTTTTGTCTTTCATTACTTCACTCAGGCTCCAATATCTTTTCCAGCTGTTTGTTATACGTCTTTCTATTTCCTTATTAATGTCATCTTTAGGAGATATCAGCTGTCCCAAATAAATATACTCTTCAACGTAGTTATATCCTATAGAATAGGATAATAAAAAGATAAACTATAAAAATATTCTAATAAATCGGATTAAAAAGGCATGGTGCATATCAGAAGATAGCTGGTTCAAAATCTTCGGGATCTGGGATTTCAGATATATTTTTTTATTTATCAGATTATATTTCTAGGTGAACATGTTCATGTACAAATGTGCTCCACTGTACGCTTACAAAAATGACATATAGCTTCGTCGATGGAGACGGATGCGAAACTCAGTGCGTGCACAAAATGTTCATAAACAAATGTGCTGCACCGAACTTTGCTGGAATCCCACCTTTAGATGAGTCAGTTTGCGCCCGTCTATGTTTAATCCTAGATTTTCCCATTCAAATTTTCTGAAGATTATTTCCAAAACGGCTGAGAAAAGCTTCGGGGAGAGGGGATCCCCTTGTCTTACTCCTTTTTCAATTTTAAATTGTTCACCTTTCTTTTCTAACTGAATGCATGCCGAGCTATTTATGTAGACATTTCTTATTAATCTTATATATTTTTGTTCAATCCCCTGTTCTCTTAGTGCGTCCCAAATCTTGGTGTGCAATAAGGAGTCGAATGCCTTACTGTAGCCTACAATTGCCAGATAATATGTAATTTGGAGTTCGTTATATTTTGCTATGATTTGTCTTACAGCGTGGATATGATCAAGTACTGAATGGTCTTTGCGAAAACCCGCCTGTTCTATAGGCTGTTGCTCGTCAAGTTTTCCCTCAATTCTTTTAAGTATGATCTTGGCAAATATTTTATATAGATTGGACATAAAACTTATGGGCCGGTAGTTTCCAACGTCGTATTGGTCACCTTTTTTGTACAGAAGGATTATGTTGTTTATTCCATTGTTGAGGGACGGTTTCTGTGTCGATGATGTTGTTAAAGATGTCTGTGAGGATAGGTGTTATTATCGATTTCGCTTGTTTTAAGAATTCATTGCTTATTCTATCTGGACCTGGGGTTTTATCCTTTTTTTGAGTGTCTATGGCATTTTCTACTGCTTCTTTTAGTATCATGGGTACGTTTGATGTATCTGGGAGTTCTATTTCCATTTCATCAGTGGTTTGTTCATATAGTTTCTTGTAATATAATGTAGCAATCTTCAATATCTTTTGTCTTGGTCTAGGTCTTCATAGCCTGGTAGCTTAATATTTACCATTGCTATTCGCTCTGAAATCCCTATGAAACCCTCTATTTTGCTCCCAAGATGTTTTTTGATTATAAATCCTACTCCTTACTGGCCCGGGATTTCTCCTTTATGGTACAGCAAATAGTCTGGGTAGGCAGCAATGTTCTCTCCTATACTTATAACTTCACTTAGTCCAACTATATCCCATTTGATTTGTTGTAAAGCATGTTCGAGTTCTGTGAGGTTTTCTTCAGACTTCAGTGAGAGGACATTCAGAGCAGCTATATGAATCTTGGATTTCACACTCTCGACTCTTAGTTCGTTTGTTGGGTAAGTTTTCTTCTAATGGCTGTTGTTGGGTTCGGTCCTGTTTTTGCTTGTTTCTATTGAATTTAATTCCTTTGTTGCTAGTTCGTTTTTATTTATTAAAGTTGGTGGGTATTTGTTTTTTTCCTGTGGCTTGTTTCCAATTGTTTTTAGCAATTGATTATCTAACCCCACGGTGACCAGCCGGGTTGGGGAGATTTAAACTAGTTACTTTTGGTTTTGTTGTGGGTTTTTCCTTGTTGCGGTTCCTGTCTTGTAATGTGTAAGTTGGGGTGTTGTCTAGTTTTTTGTAGGTTCTGCTGGTGGTGGTTTGCTCGGCTTGCTGCGTGTTTCGAAAAAAAATGTAATATTTGGTTTGGGTGTTATTTTTTCAGTTGTTTGTGGCATTGTGACTCCTCAATCATTTCAGTATTTGGTGTGGTGATTTTTAGGGTTCCGTACCCAAAAGGTAAAACGGGACCCTATTACTAAGACTTCGCTGTCCGTCCGTCCGTCTGTCTGTCACCAGGCTGTATCTCACGAACCGTGATAGCTAGACAATTGAAATTTTCACAGATGATGTATTTCTGTTGCCGCTATAACAACAAATACTAAAAACAGAATAAAATAAAGAATTAAATGGGGCTCCCATACAACAAACGTGATTTTAGACCAAAGTTAAGCAACGTCGGGCGTGGTCAGTACTTGGATGGGTGACCGTTTTTTTTTGCATTTTTTCCGTTTTTTTTATTATAGTACGGAAACCTTCGTGCGCGAGTCCGACTCGCACTTGCCCGGTTTTTATTTTTAGTGCTGATGAGTTAGGTGACTTCGACTCTTCCCGTTTTCTTTTCTCTCTAGTGTTTTCTTTTGGTTTTTTCACCACTAATTTGTCGTGGACCAGGAATGCAATATTTCCCTTCTTTTTTTCCTCTTCCACTTGCGACTGCAGTTGTTTCCTCTTTTCAAGAACCTCTTTTGAGTAGTCTTCCTTCATGTAAATTCCCTCCGGAAGTTTAGACTTGTTTTTTAGGATCAGGTGTTTTTTCCATATAGTTGAGAAGGAAACCACAACAGGGCGATTTTTGGAACCCGTCCATTTTCCAATTCTGTAGATGTAATTTCGTGGCTTTCTATATAAACTTCCATTTCTAATATAATATCTTTAATATAATCTACGAGTTCAGGTTCACTTTTTCCCAATTCACTTATTCCAAAAAATATTAGGTTATTGTACAATTTTGCACCAGGGTCTCGAAGGGGAAGCAAGAATAAATACCGTGTTTAATAATAAACAGACGTATATTTATCCACACAAATTCTCAGAAACAATACAAAAAAAGTTTAACAGCTTATAAAACTACGTTGAACTAACGTTCGCTAGTTTGACGGAGGTAACAGCGCCATCTACCGGGACATTGGGTAAACCAGTTCCGATATGCGTTTCGTACATGCCGCCCACCAAGGACAACATGTCCTTCATCATGACCGCCCACCGTGAAGTGTCTGAAATATTAGGCTTGACTGTGTTAAAAACTAATCTAATTTCAAAAATTCAAAAAGAAACTGGTGGGGGATCATTTCTTACACTAATGATATAATGATCTTAAAGATACAAAAATATTAACAACTAATTAGCTACCGGCAGGATACAAAGTTTAGACGTTGGTCGCTTTATTAAAGTATTTTTGCATTTGAGAGTTACCACTCTGGTCAGTTGATCTGAGCCAGGGTGTTTCTGCATGATTCTGCCGAAAAGCCACTTAGAAGGAGGGAGATCATCCTCCTTCACCAAAACCACGTCTCCGACGTTAGGTTCGGGGACTTGATGCGCCCACTTGTACCGCTGTAAATAATGGGTTAAGTATTCGTTAGACCAACGACGCCAAAAATTTTGTAGCATACGCTGGGTCAGTTGCCATCGCTTAAGAGTGCTTATATTCGAGCATTCATAGTTCACTTCTGGAACCGTAACTAGAGGCTCTCCTATCAGAAAGTGACCCGGGGTTAAAGGATTGGGCTCAGTTGGGTCATTGGGTATAACGGAGATAGGCCGTGAATTCAAACACGCCTCGATCTGGCTGAGTAGAGTCGCCATTTCCTCATACGTAAGTGTCGACTCTCCAATAACCCGTTTGATGTGGTATTTGGTGGACTTAATCCCTGCTTCCCATAATCCACCGAAGTTCGGGCTTTTAGGAGGGATGAAGTGCCACGTGGTTCCATTTAAAGCCAGACTTTCCGCTATTTCTTGGACCATAGCTGACTTCTCTGCATTGAAGAGGTCCTTTAATTCTTTAGCAGCTCCGACGAAGTTTGTGCCGTTGTCGCTGTAGATTTCTAAGCAGCGGCCGCGTCTGGATGTGAATCTCTTGAAAGCCTCAAGAAATCCACGTGAGGTAAGTTCACTTACTACCTCTAGGTGTATGGCTTTGGTAACCATACAAATGAACAAGCACACATATCCCTTGTATGAGTGATGTCCTCGGCCTTTTGAAGTTCTTAAATTGATGGGTCCTGCATAATCAACTCCGCTGCGGATAAACGCTCTACCTGGAGTAACTCTAGCCGAAGGTAAGGCTCCCATCAATTGAGTTTGGATCTTGGCTTTTTGGCGAATGCAGCGCACACATTTGTGAATGTGTTGTTTCACTAAGTCCTTTGCTCGTACTATCCAGTAAGCTGACTTTAAGTAGTTCAGCATAGCTCGCTGGTCGCCATGAAGAGTACGTTCATGGGCATCTGCCACAATCAGTTTGGTCAGATGTGAGTCGTAGGGCAAAATAATAGGATGTTTTGCTATTTCTAATTCTGAAGCGTTCTGCAATCGGCCGCCCACTCGCAAAATACCGTTTTCAAGAAACGGCGTTAAAGAACGAATCTTCGAGGTTTTTGAACTAATGTACCCGCTTTTGTTGATCTCCTCAATTTCGTTCTTGAACTCAGCGTTTTGACACTTTTTAACGCATATTAAGGCTGCCTCGTCCATTTCCCACTTTTGCAGATATCGTGTGTTGACTTGATTGTTCTGTGTACTGTCACGCTTTCTTAAAAACCGTCGGCAATAAGCAACAACACGTATAAGTCTGTTTAGAGATGAATATTTGTTCCAGAATTCTTCTTCTACTATTCCTACGTGAACTCTTGCAGCCTGTTCTAAATTAGTATCATTGTTTTTAGGCTTTGCATACTGAATGACCTTGTCGTGTAGAAGTTTAGGGCCAAACTTCCACAGGTCGTGTTCCTTTAACTCTGCTGGTTGCATACCCCGTGAAGCACAATCCGCCGGGTTTTCTTTTGTACGGATGTGAGACCATTGCGCAGAATCCATGGTGTTTAATATCTCAGCTACCCTGTTAGCTACAAAGGTTTTCCAGCTGCTTGGGTGCTTGTTGAGCCACGCCAGAACCACTGTGGAATCCGTCCACGCTCTTATGTTTGGTTTGGGTATTTTCATGACTTCTGCCACTTCTGCCAGCAACTTAGCCACAAGTACAGCCCCACAAAGCTCTAATCTGGGTATGCTAACTTGTTTGACAGGTGATACTCTTGTTTTGGCTGTCACTAACGCTACATGTATGTTCCCTGTTGAGTCAACTACTCGAAGATAAACGACAGCAGCGTAAGCGGCGTTGGATGCGTCGCAAAAGCCGTGCAGTTCATGAAGTGTGTCATCCGCGTGCGTGTGAAGCCATCTTGGAATCCGGAAGTCTATAAGGTGAGCTAGTTGTTCACGGTAAGTTAACCAATCCTGTAATATGTCAGATGGTGGTTCCTCATCCCATCCGATCCCTGCTAACCATAGGCGCTGGATAAACATTTTTGCTGCAATGACACATGGTGCTAACCATCCTAATGGGTCGAACAAACGTGAAACATCAGAAATTATTTTTCTTTTTGTTGCAGGTGGCGATAGCGGCGGTAGTTTTACCGAGTACTGAAATTCGTCGTCATCCCGATTCCAGGTAAGTCCGAGTATTTTAGTTATATTATCTGTCTTTATTTCCAGATTGCTCTTTTCTTCTTTGTTTTCTAGGTTCTCTCCTTCTCTTCTATTGATCTGCTTTGACAACTCTTTTTTGTTGCTGGCCCATTTCTGTAGCACGAATCCTCCCTCGTTCAATAAGCCTTTCATTTCGTGGTACAGCTGTAGACCTTCGTCTTCTGTCTGGCATCCGGTCATCAAATCGTCCATGTAGAACTCTTGATGGACCCGTGGTGCAGCTATAGGATACTGTTCTCTGTGGTCGCATGCTACCTGATTGCGTGCCTTTACTGCCAAGTAGGGCGCTGAAGCAGTTCCGAAAGTGACGGTCAGCAACTTGTAATCCTTGATTTCATTTTCAGCATTGTCGCGCCACACTATGCGCTGAAAGTCGGTGTCCTCGTTGGCTACTCTTACCATCCTGTACATTTTTACTATATCCGCCACTAGACAGACGGGGTACTGTCTCCAACGCAAAATGAGGTGACGAAGTTCTGGTTGCAAGGTGGGTCCGGTCATAAGCTGATCGTTTAGTGATATCCCGTCCTCATATTTAGAGGAAGCGTCTAACACGACTCTGACCTTCGTGGTGCTTTTGTCCTCGCGAATCACGGCATGGTGAGGTAAGTAGATTGCTTCTTCCTTTTTATGATCCTGTTCTGTCACAGGTTTCATATGACCTAGTTGCTCATACTCTTTTATGACTTCAGTATATCTAGCTTTAAGTGTACTATCTTTTTCAAATTTCCTCTCTAAACTGTGTAGTCTTTTAACTGCAATCTTCCTTGAATTGCCCTTGCAGGTAGGATCGTCGCGAAACGGCAATTTCACGACATATCTGCCCTGTTGGTCTCTCACTGTCGTAGATGCAAAGAAATCTTCGCACCTTTGTTCTTCGGTTGTAAACAGTCGGGAGTGAACTTTTGGTTCTGCTTCCATCTCCCAAAATCTTTTCAGCATATCATCTTCATTCACCTGCGTATGTAAGACTGTCACACTGTCATTTGTACTCGTTGACCCGTCTGGGCCAGATATAATCCACCCGAGAGTGGTGCACTGTAATAGAGGAAACCCTTTTGGACCTTTGAGTACTCCATCTGTAAGTATCTGGCAGTACACTTCGCCTCCGAATAGTACGTCGATTTTATTGGGTCTATTATAAGTCGGATCGGCCAAGGTAAGCTGTTTCTGTTTCAACCATTCTGGGACTGTTGCTTGTTTACCAGGAAGGTAATTGGTGACCTTGTTTAAAACATATGGCTTTACTACAATCTTAAATGCTGGATCAACGAGCGATTGGATGGTTAAGTCTACTGTGTACTTAGGCACCGCAGACGTCGGCTCGCCACCTAATCCCGTAATTGAACTCTTGGTAGGCACTTTCTTTAACCCTAAGGCTTGTACCACAGCTTCCGTGACAAAGGAAGACTGTGAGCCTGGATCTATGAATGCACGAATCACCTGATAGTCGCCTGTTTTGGACTCAGCCTTTACGAGGGCTGTGGCTAACAATACTTCATCTTTCACTATCCCTGTCGCAAAACAGTTGACTGTCGGTGTGGACTCATTTTGTGTGTTCTCTGTCACGATATGTGTGGCTTCCCCAGACCCAGTTTCAGCTGCCTGAACTACGCTCTTCGGATTGGCAGTTGACGTGGATACATCTTTTGGGTGAAGCAAGGAGTGATGTTTTCTCTTACAAATTCTACAACTAGTGGCCTTTTGGCAAAATCTTACATTGTGGTTACCGCCTAGACAATTGTAACAAATTTTATTCTTGGTAACAAAGTCATGTCTTTTGGCATAATCCTCACCAGCAAACTTTTTACAGAAACAAAGCTTGTGAGGCTCGGTACAAAATTCACACGCGAGTGAAGGTGCGGTTGCGACACTTGCGACATGGAGTACATTTGATTTGTTGTGACTACTATTATTACTATTGGACGACTTCCCGTAAGCACTTGGGGTCTTATTGGCGGTTCTCGGTTCAAGAAATTCCAGTGCTCTGTATCGACTTGTTAAGAACTCTTTAAATTGGCTAAACGTAGGTAAAGCGTCTGAAGCCGAGTTAGTCGCAACGTTAAGTTCCCATCTTGCTCGTCTCCTGTATCTGCTACTTTGGATGCTTCCAGCTACTCGTCGCTAGATGGCGCCACTCGCGCCATTCGATGATCCAAGTCCTGATTACAGGAAACCGCCAGCTATCCAACGCTAGATGGCGTTGGCAACCTCAGTTAGCTGCAACTTTTCCCGGCCTTTGAAGCAGCGAACCACTGCTAAGCACGGGACGCGAAGTGTAGTCCGCACCGTCTCCCAAAAACGCCACTCCAATTTGGCTTCAAAAGGCTATCCGATTCGAGGGACCATGTACAATTTTGCACCAGGGTCTCGAAGGGGAAGCAAGAATAAATACCGTGTTTAATAATAAACAGACGTATATTTATCCACACAAATTCTCAGAAACAATACAAAAAAAGTTTAACAGCTTATAAAACTACGTTGAACTAACGTTCGCTAGTTTGACGGAGGTAACAGCGCCATCTACCGGGACATTGGGTAAACCAGTTCCGATATGCGTTTCGTACAGTTATTTTTCCGTTTTTCCTTGTCGATATTACCGAGTTTCTGTTCTAATTCTGTTACTTTGTTTTTAAGAATGGGATCCTAGCGAAAAAGTTTGAATAACCTTTTTTGTAGGAAATTTTATGTAAATTATTCATGTAATAAAACATTTTTTGCTATTGGCTATCGTTTACGAGTTTTTTACGAATTACTAAAAAAGGGGACCTTAGAATTTATTTTCTCCCTTCAATATTTTTTTTAATATTGATCCTAGCGAAAAAAAGTAGCACTTATTTTATAAGAAATCTGAAACAGATTATTTACGTAAGTAACAGATAATTTTTTGCTGTGGGCTACCGTTTACGAGTTATTTACGAAAAAGTAAAAAAAAAAACGATTGTAGAACAAATTGTAAGTAACTTTCCCGCCTTAATAATATTTTGCATTGAGATCACTCTGACCCACGCTTAATATTATTTTCTCAAACATGCAATGAAATATTCATGTTATGTTCCTTATAATAGGCTGCGAAGTATGACGTTTCAGGTGCGGCTAGGACAAAAGGTCGTTAATGGAATTTCATACACATCTTGCAGGCCTAGGCCGGCAAAGTCCTCTTTTTTAATTTTCATTTCACAGATATTTGTGACATAGCATCGTGGCATTCATCCATTAAAAAAAAATTGAGGCAGTATTTGCTTTATGGTTCGTAATGACACTCTGCCACTACGTCTATAAAAAAAAAACAAAAAACAATGTTTGCTATAATTTGCAGTTTTATTTGTATAAAATCAACATGAACTTAATAAATAATACATTCAATAAATTTAACTACACAAATAAAAACATTTAAAATATTTCATCTAAACGTTAGCGGTAAAAAGGTCTACTCAAACACGCGTAGTTATATTTTTTAAATTGTTATGGAGGTAAAGTTGAAAAATATTCATTCTGTTTTATTGGATTTATGGTGCGTTTTTGATTTTTTGACTTTAATATGAGTTCCGACGAAATAATGAAATTAATATTAATTGTAATCGTAGGTGTTGGAATTGGCAGGTAAGCAGAATTGATTTTAATAACTTGCTGCCTCTGCCGCCAAGTCAAAGACTTAGTATGTAGGTATATGGTTGCTTATGGCAATTTTATTATTCGAGAAACTAAGAAAAATGGCTTACAGTTTATTAGAAACAGTTTTGTGGCATATTTTAAATGAATGTAACTACAAACTCGTCAACACTGTGGAAATCATACTTATTTACTCCATGCATAAAGCAACGATGTATGTGAAACATGATATCAACATGAAAGACTATGTAAACTTATGTGACGAAAACGACAGTCAGACGGATACAAGGCGAAAAAATCAAAGATACATGAAAATATACGGGTAGTAAAAATACACGACTTGTGTAAAACATACGCGTGATAATGATATAGGTACGTGTTGGTTATATTTTGGGTGTAGTTTACTTTTAGTTTTTTCTATAAATAAAACTTGGGTTTCGTGGATTTTTTTTTTATTTATTTCATTGCATGTTTGAGAAAAGCACTATACATACCTCGGCGGGAAATGGGGTTCCACGCGCTCAGACCTATCCGTCTTCAGTCTATATATGTCTTCGGCCGGCAACCCCTTTCGTCCCGGCCTCTGTAGTAATGTACTATTTTTATCTCCCATTTATCAACAGATTTGTATAATAATAAGTGTAGCTTTACGACTGTATTTTTCGTTTTCAGATTCCTGCTATATAAAAAAAAATGGTGATTATAAAAAAAAAACAAAAATATGTTTTTTAGTCTTTTCTCCTTTATTCTTTTTTTTTGTTAGAAAGTGCATTGTTTTTGTTCTAAAATAGATTCCTCATCCTCAATTTATCCGAAAATGATATACTACATGCCCTAATAGCTATAGTTTTAGAGAAATATTGCTGCAAGTGAAGCGCGGCAGCGTCGAACTTCCCCCCTCCCCCCCACTAAATGAGAGGTGGCTCTCGACGGCTCCCGGTCTGTATCTGCTCAAGACCAGCTAAGAATCAACTGTGCCAAGTTTCAGCGCATAGTCTCAAAGACCTCAAAGTGCAAGGTCCCCATACAACGGTGTGCAGTAGAGATGGGTAGTGAGTAAATACTCACGGGTAAATACCGAGTAAATACTCAGTATTTACTCAATATACCCGTATTTACTCGTTTATACCCAAATTGGTGGGTATAAACTATTTAGAGTGCTGAAAGGGGCATATAAATTAGAAATATAGGTGTATTATGGAAGCCGCTACTGGATTAAGTACTCAAAATTGTAAGAAATGTATTTTTAAGAGGGGCACTCCATACATGTAACTAATTGTCACGAAAAAAAAAATCAGAGGCCACCGACGTGTTGCACATCATTAAATTGGTCTTTAAAAATAACTGGGATGTGTCTAAGAACATTTTTGGATAAATTGAATATTTTTGGAAAAGAAACCGTTTCAAAGGGCAAAAATAATGTTTATCTCTCTATAACTTTAGAACCAAAGTTCAGAAAAAATATGAAAACATATCGGGAGATTAGCCGTATAATAGAGTACAAAAAACAATATTTTGAACATCATCGGTTGAGCCATTTTTGAGTTTTCTTTAAAAAACCCTTAATTAAAGGTCGTAAGTGCCGCGTAAACACTAGGGCTCGCGGTCGTGTCCGGGTTTCGTGTACACGTGTTCGGTACCCGTTTCCGAACTACACGTACACGGTTTTCTGACCCGTTCTACACGTGTAGTCGGGTACACGTGTAATTAAGATCCGTGTATCCGGGTACCCGTGTACCCGTGTACACGGCGAAACGGACCTTAAATACACGCGGGCCTAACCCGTCCTTGGCGTGTAGCGGAGATTGAAGTAATGTATAAAGTTTTAAATAAAACAAAGGTTCAGGTTCAGGAGCTCCGATTGTTTAGCAGTTTTATTTTATAGGATGTTCAATGTGATTGATATGTGTTGTACCAATTTAATTGTTTTTTCACCTCAGCAGCTCGAACAAGGGTACTTTGCTACTTAAAAACAGTGAGCAAAATGCGATTTTGCTAAAGGAAAATATAACATATTCCGTTCGTGATAGTTTCAGTAAGCATAACTATGTACTTTTGTATTAGATAATCATTTAGGTTTACTTTAATTATCAAAAAACTACATCAATTAAGAAAATGAAATACCTATCAATGAAGTCAACGGTTACTAAGATATTGTTAATTTTAATATTATGATTATTGAAACAAAGTGTACTTACCTACCTATTATTGACATTACCAATCAATCCAGTGAAACTGCAAAGTAGGTAATTGAATCTTCCTAACCTCCAACATATTCAATCGTATGTCTTCATAGCACGAATCTCCGCTACACGAGAGTGAAGGGTCGAACCGGCGGGTAAATAAGATCCGTTATTTCGGGTATCCGTGTACCCGTGTACACGGGTACCCGTGTAAACGTTTCCGAATCCGGGCGGGTTCGTGTAGTTCGGGTTCTTAAGCCCGGCGGGCTTAAGAACACGGGTACCCGTGTCAGCGTGTAACACGTGTATCGGGAGCTCTAGTAAACACGCACTTTTGCGCGACATGCAGTTATCTAGAACATCGATAGAATTGAAGTACCATATTTTTAAAGTAAATACCTTCTTATTTAAAACAAAATTGTTAACTATGCATTATCACAATTTGCCTCTCACTAATAATTACCTTTTTTTCCTAAATTAAGCATCCTATATGCTTTTTTTATTTTATAGATATTGTTAATACACGTTAGAACTCTTCAATAAAATACAATTTTGTTCTTAAATCTCACTTTTTGAATATTTTATAAGCAATAGTTTTTACCCAACTAAATGAGTAAATACGGGTATTTAACGGGTGCTTTGAGTAAATACCGAGTAAATACTCAGTATTTACTCACCCCGACCCATCTCTAGTGTGCACTAACAAACCAGCTATTTACCTCAGTATGTGAAACGTTCGTAGGCTATTTGACAATTTGATCAAATAAAATTAAAAGAAATATGTTTGGGAAATAATGATTTGCGTTTAAATTTGCGATAAATCGGATTAATTAGTAAATGTCGATTGTCAAAATGCGATATCTTAAACGGTATCTAGAAGTTGTTATTAATTACTACTATACGTATTCTAGGTAAAGGTATCTCATCATGTCAACATCTAACAAAATTCGCTCATTCATTAAATTAGATGATTTTTCTCTAAGGACTAATCAAATGACATCGCCATAAATTCTGAGAATTCCAACCTTCGTATGCGCCTACTTGTTCTTTTTTGCTAAGCTTTGGATTCGCAATCCTAGAATGTAAATCGCCTCGAAAAGTCAACGCAAAAATCGTGCTATGGAGTAGGTTCAGTAGTTAGTGCCGTGCCACACGAGGCGGAAAAGCCGCCGTAAACCTCCGTCGCGACACGGGAGAATTTGTGCGGCGAAAGTGTTTTCGTGGGGTTGATCCCAATGTAGTGTAAAGAGGGAAATAAAAATATACCTAGCCTTTATTTATTTCCGTATACGACTGCAAACTCTTGGTGAGTCCAGAGTGACATCAGTAGCATTGTATACTGAGTAAAAAACTAGAAGTATTCATCTCTAGCCAAAAGTGAGGTGAAAATGTAAAGTATAGTCTTAGGTTAATCATAAGGATCCCATGAATTAATGACATAAGTATTACTCCAATGTTTACACCACTAAATATCAATTATAAACTGAAACAGATGTCATATGCTAAAGAAAAGTGACAAAGCCCTCCAATGCCGGAGACCGGATTAGAACCGGCGTCTTCAGCCATCGCGGCTAACTCCCTGGACCTCTGGGTACCCGCTACGGCGGTACCCGTCCCAATGTTTTGCCTATATGCCATTTTAAATAGTTTATCTTACCTTTTTCTTTAGTTATTGACATCTATTTCAATTTATAAGCTGTTAGTTACGTATTATCTACCGATTCTACCGAATCCAAAATTACTGTTGGAAACATAAACCGGCGGAATTGCGGTGGAACTGATTCACATGCGATTATCTACACCCCTGGGTTTGATTAGTCAAAGCGAGACGTTCCGTGCTTCAGTTGATCAAAAAGCCTTACAGAAAGGGGGAAGGGGAGAATGACGTATTGGTTGGCATTCCTACGATACACACAATACGTTATGCTTAACTTTGCACGACTTTTTGCTAGCTTTGAACAATATTGTTGGCGTGTGCGAGATTTTTTAATTTATATTACAGTTTTTTTTTAATTTAATATATCAATCGTTTATCGTTACGCCTAGACATAGGGATGGCTAAATAGAGATCGGAATTTTTAAATCATTTATTTACATACAATCGGAATTAGAAGTCCAAACAATAATTAGCACCTAAATATTACTTTAGAACCGTTTATTAAGTACACAGTTACACACTGGTACATTATAATTACTTATCATAAAAAAAAATATATTTGTCACGTGAGTATCTAACTGGATTTAGATAACTACGACTGTAATAATAGACGAAATATTTAGCTACTTATTTAAATATTATATCACTCTTATGCTCGAGCGACAAATGCAAAAATCATGTTCTGTTCAATTCGGCGCCCGCAGGGATCTGAGTTGGGACTGACAGACAGACAGACCGACAAGTCTGCCGAATATTAAAGATGCGT
Source organism: Cydia splendana (assembly GCF_910591565.1). Lineage (NCBI taxonomy): Eukaryota > Metazoa > Arthropoda > Insecta > Lepidoptera > Tortricidae > Cydia > Cydia splendana. The sequence goes on along the minus strand of NC_085960.1, from coordinate 28,981,420 downwards.
TTGTTTATAGAAATGTTGACGGGTATCACGTGTATCGACGTTATTCTTCTCCATCAACAAAAGGGCTCCACACATCACACAATTTCATAACAGGATATCAACTCTATAGGTATTTAGTATTATTTAGCCATTTCAGTACCTATTAATGTTAAGTTGAGCCGTCCTTTATGTTATCTGTTATCTGATTTAGTCTCTACGCATAATACAAACAGTAGCTTTACAATACACCCAATATCGGTATCGTGTAACTCAAAGTTTACCTTAAACCCGCACTCAGATCGAAAATCACACATGATCACACGTCTCCTAATATACTTATGTTCTTTTGAATTCACGTTCACTTGTTATCAGAATAAATCGATAAGGGCATAAGAAGACATGCCCCCGGCCGGGCTGTATTAGGTAGGTACTCAAAAGCCTTCCCGTGGGAAGGCGAACATTCGCTTCAACACTGTTTTAAGTCTTAACTGAAGCATCTAAATAATTGCAACAACGTGGCTGCTGCTAAATATTACATATATTATATAAAACAAGTTTAACAATATTAACGGGACGTAGTTTAGGGTAAAGGATCCATCCTCTAAAATTTGTCATTTAAATGAATGACTTTTCCGTTTGACAGAAAGTTCAAATTGTACTAACAGATTTTTGTGGATTGGATCTTTTACCCTAAACTACGTCCAACGTAAGCACGGATATTTTCTGAGAGAATCTTCTATTTTTGTTCCATAAAAATGTAGCTAAGTGAATACTAACTGCTAAATCGTTTAAGAGCCAACGGGAGTGGTCATTTCTCCATACAAACGTACTCCTCGTTTTCCTCCGTGGTTTTTGAAGCTAGAGCAATGATTTTTTCGACACAGATTAATATTGTCAATATCTGTGTCGGACCGTTTTGCTTTTTTTGATATTTTTGTTTTTTAAGGCGCTAGAGCCCTTCAAAAATGGCCAAAATGGCCTAATTGACTATGCCGCAATGAGAGGCGTGGCATTCAAAACTGATATCAATTAGCCAAAAAAGCAAAACGGTCCGACACAGATAATTTCATAATTATTTAGATTTCTAAATTTGGTTACGATTGGTTAAGTTTTGGAGGAGGAAACAGAGGAGTACGAAACCTCGATTTTTGAGATTTTTACGCAGGATTTTTCGCCTTGTCCTTATCGCACTACTTTTAAGTGCCGCTTCCGTTAGCGAGACGGGTATATTTACCTAAAATATTTAAAACTCAGCTCCTGTTTCGTCTTAATCGGTTAGTTTTAAGTTTACCTATAGAGAAATAACCATACCTTCCCAGACTGTTAAAATCATTGAAGACTTCTCGTTGTCAGTTAAAAAATGAGGTAATAGAATAGACGTGAAACGTCTTAAAAACCTTGGTTCTGTATTATTTAATAGTTGATGGCAAAGTTCGCTTTAACTTGGTCTGGCTGTAAGTACCTCTGCAGAAATATAAAGTTAGCATAAATACAATACGTCACAATACACGACCTCATCCGTTCTATCGAATTCGCGCCAAATAATTATGAGCGTTTTAACCGTTCAAAATATTTCAAGTTTTTTTTTATAATATAAAAGGGAAGGTTTATAAAAGTATTTTATTCTTTCTGGTGTTCAAACGATATAAATAAAGATTAAAAAAATTAAAAAAAAAGTCACGCATGAGGCTAATTTATTAAAGACGTCTTCAGCCGATGCGAGGCGAGTGCTCTGTAAGCGTTAGGAACAGGATCCTCCTGTTACTTCCTTCACTTCCCAAGCTATTAGTTGATAAGTTACGAGGCTCAGGCGGCTTAACTAAACTGCGGTCCCTCGGCCGACACACCAACTCGTGCCAACTTGTGCATTTTTAATTCGCGTCCCTTGGAACTTTTATATGAGTTTCGTGTGGCTTAACTAACACAAATAGCCGCCGTTAATGTTTACTTTTAATATAATCATTACCGTACTCACTAATTGCTCGAGGTACCCATCTAGAAGAATAAAATTAAATACCAAGTTATTTCAACTTAGTTCGACATAAAAAAAATATTTTTTTGCGCCTGCTCTGCACTCACTCACTCAATAGTTCTTATGACTTTGATAATAAAAAAATACAATAAGTACAGACTATTTTGTAAGTTATCGAATTATGAGTAGAACAAAGTGTGTTTTGACCTCTCCATACTAACCCATGTCTGTTTCGCACCCTGCATATGTTTTCGATAGCAGAAAGACGCAGGTTTTTGGGTTAATTATATCGAATACAACATATTACTATGCTAAATGTTTAGCATTTTGCTGACTTATTCTAAAGACCGTATCGTTAAGTATAGGGACAAATAAAACCTGGTCTAACTGTTGGCATGTGTATTATTTTGTATTACTATGTTCTTAGAGTATGATCTTTTTAAGCTATGTCTGATTTAAGAAGGTTGGAATTTTTTTTATTTTAGGGACTTTATGATGCTTTTAATACCGTATAGCAAATATAGTCCGGACAAGCCTATCGAGCTGAATTTGAGACTATTTCACCGACTCTTTGGTACGATTTAAAGTAACAAAAGGTTCATAGGCTGCCAAAACATGTTACCTAAGTGTCCTCTTCATGATTGCTCAATTGAGCAGCTGCGGAATAAATGTGGTGAATTTTTATTTTTACATAAAAACGACTTTTCACCCCACGTTTTGGAATCCCTTCAATTTCTGATGCAAGCGAAATGACGGAGACAGCTAGAAGAATAAGCTAAAAACCAAAGCCTAACGGACATTCATGGCGTTGATCCATCGCTAGAGCGGGTCGACAGAAACGCTCCATGATAGTTATATTAGATGTCAAAGTCAGGGTTGTCGCAAGTAACATGCCATATATATTCTCTAAAAGGCGACCATGCACAGATCCAAAACTTTTTTTTTTAATGAAAAGAAATGATTAGACTATATCCAGATGTTTCGCTATACGAATCATGTGTAATTGCTGTTTACATAGTACGATTTTTTTTGTGTGATATTGTCTTGTTCGCAAACCTCAAATTTTCTTGTAGTATTTGTCAACAGTCGTTATTGTTACTCGAGAGGATTGGGTAAATCTCGTCCAAACCATATGCTTTACGTCGAGCTCCCAGGACGAAATGTCGTGTACCTTATTAAAGCACTCATTAAAAATATAATACCAAAAAAAACGGCTAAGTAAAGTTGTCCCCATACTTAACGATATGGTCTTTAAGGGCTCCACCACTAGACATGTTGTACATATATTATTGCACTAACTACAACCAACTGTATAACTTATATCATTCCACTCACATCTCCTTTGTTCTCGACGTTCTCGTACATTGCGGTTCTGAAACTGATTTCTCCCATTACAAATGATATGAAGCGCGACACAGCACAAATTTTAATCACAAAGTTCGGCCTCAAACGTGCATTCCGTCATTAAATTCTGAACTTTCTCAACTGCACCATAAAGTTGTATTTTAAGTGGTGTTTATAATTTGCGATTAGGTATAACAAGTTGACTTTACGAAATGACAGCAAGATCATTAATTATGTATGGAGCCGATCACAGCTGAAGCCGTCTTTGTGGTTATTAATGATACCGCGGAGTAGCTTGCTGGCTTGCTATTTCAGAAATATAATAATAACTCGCAGAATGCTGAGAATGTGTAACATTTTTGCATGTTTGTTTATCAAAAGTTTTATGAAATAAATAAATAAAAATATATCTATAAATTTGTGGTGTTAAAAACGGACTTATCTATAAAATAAAACTAAAAACTAAAACAAAATAAAACTAAAATACATCGAGGATGCTGGCAGCATTTCTATAAATAGCCCTATGTAAATTGATGTACGAAATTCTATGATATTGATATGGTTTTACTAACAGGTAAGTACCTAATACACATTACACACATCACTATAAAATCTACAGAAACACAGTCATGATTACAAGCAGAAAGCAGGAGCATTTTATCGTTAAAAACAATATCTTTAAGACAGAAGAAAAACACTCTTTTAAAATTATACATATAGAAAATATATTTTATTTAGATGCTAATTTATAAGTAAGAGCTGCTAGCTGACGCGAAATTTGTAGTGAATGGTTAAAATTCTTATATAAGATTCTCTCCAGTTTTCGTAAATCAATATGTGTACACACAACAACACCTACACACCACAACAACAGTGTCGAATGTCGTAAAAGAAATATGAGCGCAAACGGGCTCACGCGAGAGGACGGCCAGCATCGCGCAAAGTTGAGGAAAGCAAGTAGGAAAGCGGACCCTGTCGCAAAGGCCGGAAAAACGCTAGGTAGAAGAAGAAGAAGAAGTCGGTAACATTGTTACACGTGGAATAGAAGTTACGTTGCTAATAGCCGTTACACGTGAGGTTTATTTGGCCCAAAAGCTGCTTACCATCAAAAGCCAATCAAAATGAAGACATGTCTCAATGAAGGCATACATGTCTCAATAAAAGAAAATCATGGCGAAAATAATTGAATGAAATCTTATTTAATAAAGAACATTTATTGCGTTCTCCTCTGGGCTTTTCCTTAAAAGGTTGTAATAGAAACTGAGTTCGCTGATAAGAAAAATGGCTAAATAATACTATTATTCGGAATGAGATTAGACCCTTTGAAAGAACAAAGTACCCGCAGCTCACTACAGACTACGTTTAGGTTGAATATTCGGTGTATCTATGTAGGTAGGTATAGGTAAATAAATACTATCACTTTAGGGTAGTTTATCTATTTAAGTACCTATAAAAACATTTAGAGTTCAGTAACTGCCTCTTATTAAATAACAAAGTGCTTTATAAAAATAGAAGTAGGTATGGTAGATTTTACGTGTTTGGGATTTTATTGCCCGTAGGGCAGATAGATGAAATATCAAGGCTTAAAGGCTATATACTTAGAAATTGACGATTGATTGAATAACAGTTGTAAGTGAAATTGAATAAAAGGTGATTTTGTAATGTCAACATCGTCTGTAATTCAAATCATAAAGTTACGATGAAATAATCGCGATGAAAACAGTGACAAGTTTTCGTACTCGTACACACAAATGTTAAAGGGTACAAAATACTGTAATAATGTGTTGAAGCCGTATATTTTAATCTTATGAATTTCTTTAGTACTTCACAGTTTCACATAATTCATTCATAGATGGCGTTAGTAGTAGCGGTTTTGGAAATTTATTAAGGTTATTTTTGTTGGCAATTAACTCTAAAATATTTGGAATAACATGTTTGTAATATTTTGCATTAAAATTCACAATTTAGCGATTTATTGTTATAGAAAATTAATTACCAAATAAGTTAAGAGATGGCACTTTGTTCCCAACGCGTCCGTTCTACAACGCGGTGTTAAGATTTTTCCGGGTTTCATATATGTATAAGCTTCGAGGAACAATATGTCGTCAGTTCAAAATTCAAATCAAGCAGTGAGTGTTATATACAGTATGTAGTAGTTGTAAATTGTAATTAAAGTGGTGGTTTTATACAGTGTGGTGTTATTTTTGGACCTCGTACATAATGTTTAATCTTACTTAAAACTTTAGTTAAATAAAATAATAAATAGTGAGTAATAATGTCAAAAACAAATAGTACCTAAGTAGGTACTCTACCTATTAGCTAGGTATGTAGCTAATAGAGTAGATATATACGAAGTTGTGAAAACTCGTTCTATTTTATTTACGAATATTTATCCATATATCATGGGTACCTAAGGATCTGCCACACCCACACCATAGCAGTAACGTAATAGCCACTGGACAATTCATTCAATTGTTTACCATATTTTTGTTGTACCGCACAAAATTTTGTTCGCGGTACACTTATGGGATCCCTTCGGTCTTGCAAATCAGTTAATTTTTTTTACTATAAACTCCAAATTCAATGCATCTATTATGCGTGTTGAGGCAGATATTGCTCCCGTACCTAATATAGAAGTTTTATTAGAAATACATAATGGAAGAATGGAATGAACTATAATAGTACATTACTACAAAGTCCGGTAGTTCCAATCCCGCCCGAGGTTAGAGGTAGACTAGGTACCTAAAAATAAATAATAACCTAAAAATTCAATAAAATTTATGGCGCGGCGGGTGACGTACTCTATGGATATATTGCCAGCCTAGGCAGGTAGGTAATGTTGTACTTTTTACGAGATTTAACTGCCGGCGCGCCTACTCGCTTTAGACGGCAACTGCATTACTGTGGCTGCATTACTGTGGCCGCATCACTGCAGCATAGACCCGGCCGCGGTAACTGTCAATTTCCTTGATAAAATTAAAAGTATTTTATATAACTGCGTACGAACGTATTGACATTATTTCTACGCATGTTTGAGATAGGTAAGGTATTTTTATTCAATACTCCCTACAAATAAAATAGATGTACGAGTAGTCGAGTATATGTCAATATAAATGGGCGCCCTCCCAGACAGTCGTCAGCCGGAGTGCAACAAAAACTTTTCACAATCACGGAAGGGGGAATGCTTCCAAACTCTAATGAATTGTAAATGAAGTTCCTGAAAGGTGCGATGACTATGGGCCCCTAGTTTATACAGCAGTAATACCGACAGTGCTTCTGCACTATCAGTGTCGGTGCGTCCAAAATTTGGTAAACTATCGTAACGCGTACAGGAAAAACGTTTTAACTATATAACGCCCCGTCAGCCCGTCACTGATAACTACTAAACTAAATTGACTATTTTTGCTTTAGGTAGCGAACGATGGATCGTGTCAGGTTCAATATTGCCAAGAGATCTACCTACTACGATACGAGAGTGTGTTATTCAGCCATTTCTTTCCCTTTCTGACTGCGGCAGAAGCCATACAGTACGTAATAGTGGAAAGTCTGACTAGTCTGCGGCAGGTAGGTAAGAAGGTAAGTTTAAGTGTACGTGTACTGTGTGGGGGCGGCACGTTTCTTTCTCTCCATTCAGCGCTACGTGTCAAGAGCCTAATAAGGGCTGAATTATTTACGGCCCGATAGCAAGTTTTAAGTGTCGGAGCGGAATATGCCCGAAATAATGAGGGAGATGCTGAACAAGTTCGTACAGGTGGAAACATTTCGCATTCATACCTACTAAGTTACGTAAAGCCTCCTAAGTACCAGAGTTATTTGTTTTGTTTTTGAATTAGTAAAAAAGCCAGTTTTCATTATATATAAAAAAAAAACCTTTATTCAGATGAAATAAACCCTATTATACAGATTTTTTTCTTCTGCCAAACTGCAGGGCAGTTTGTTGGCAGAGGGAACTCCCTTAAAACATAGATGGGTTTTACTTCCATTATTATTTAAGTACCCAAAGGTTAGAGTTAAATTTGAAACAATTTACTTGCCATGTAGAAGAATTATAAAAAAAGATAATATTATATAGGTAAGGGGAATAATTTATCATTTTCTTATTGACTGCTATTATATTGCATACAATTGTACTAATTGTAGGTATATTCTTCGAAACATCTACCTACGTACTAGCACAATAAAAGCTGTTTTTGTTCATTTGGGTACCTAAAACAAAGATTTACTCACAAACACTCATTGCTATACCAGTCACATCGACTCAAAACTAATGCGAAACTCCTTGATACATTCGAAATACAAAGCACGAAAACTTTACTTAATTGCCGCAAAGCCGTGTTCTGCACAACATTCGTTATCAAGTGTACCGTCCCAAATTTAGTGGCAGCTAGCTTTGCAGCAAATGGAAGCCTGCGTGAACGTTTTGGAACGTTTCCCCCCACAAGCACAGAAGGACGTAAGTTGAAGGCCGGATACTAATGTTACGGCGTTTTGGGCCTGGCAAAGGATTAAGCGCTTTATTGCCTATAGGTGCTTATGTGGTTTATATACCTACAAAATTGTGAAGCTTGTTACACACGTTAGGTATGGAGTTATCTAGCCTAAAATTCTTAGGCCCTAATTGTTGATTTTTACAAAAAGGGTTTCAGCGTACCTACTGTTTCTTTATTTTATTACTCAAGGTACCTATGTAAAAAGTATAAGTCTTATAGTTTTTACATCCAGACCGTATATTAAACCATTTCTAGCAGCGCAAATGTATGAGTATGTAAATGAGATTCAGGTAAAAAGCCAGTTATGGTTGATCGAGTTGAGCAGCTGACCATTGATCTTTACCTTGACGTTAATTTAGCAAATCTAAATGCATAATTGTAACTGTGACGACTTTCTCATTATTATTAATAAGGTAGTTCAGCCCGATTGAAAATAATTTGCATTTGAAAATGTAATCCACGGAACTCCTCAAACATTCTAAGCACACGTCAACCAATTTGGATTATTCGTCTTTGCGCTCTTTGCGAAAATCGAATCCAGTCGGATGTATAGAACACATACAACAGATGGAATATAAAATACTAGCGACCCGCCCCGGCTTCGCGCGGGTTAACAAATTATACACAAACCTTCCTCAAGAATCACTCTATCGATAGGTGAAAACCGCATGAAAATCCGTTCAGTAATTTTTGAGTATATCGCGAACATACAAACAGACAGACGCGGCGGGGGACTTTGTTTTCTAAGGTGTAGTGATACCGCATTATATGTAAGTAGTTATTAAATGGTTCAGTCATTATCGTGCCTCTGTCTAAAGGTGGCCATTAAAGGCGATAGACTCCAGGCGCGTGGGAGCTCGTGTGTCGAGTTTGCAGGCGTGGAGCGGCTTGCTCTCTTTGACGATGCGACGCTCTCATTTAGACACTGCATACGGAGCGTCTACACTGTCGATACACGCCAATCCATACTAATAGTATAAATGCGAAAGTATGTCTGTCTGTCTCTCTTCACGCTTAAACCGCGCAACCGATTTAGTTGAAATTTGGTATGGAGATAGTTTGAGTCCCGGGGAAGGACATAGGGTAGTTTTTATCACAGAAATAACCCTTTAAGGGGGGTGGAAGTTTGTATGGGGAATCGATAAAAAGCAGATTGGATAAAAAATAAGCCACCCAAATTACTAACTCCATTCAGACGAAGTCGCGGGCAAAAGCTAGTTTTTTTATATGTCTGATAATAACTGAGATTTAATGATCCGCATTACTAAAGTCCTAGCAGTACAAGCGAAGCTCTCAGGTAGAGAGAGCATGGCTACTACTTCTGTTAACAATATAATACTTATGCCATTTCTAGGGTTTCGTAGTCACCTAGAAACCCTTATAGTTTCGCCATGTCTGTCTGTCCGAGGCTTTGCTCCGTGATCGTTGGTGCTAGAAAGCTGCAATTTGGCATGGATACATAAATCATGCATTACGACAGAACGGTAAAATAAAACTATAAAAAAAAGTTTTTTAGGGTAACATCCCATACAAAATGATATTTTTTGTATTTTTTTTGTATAAGTAAATACTTTCAATGAAAACTATAGCAAACATGATCGGTCCAGTCGTTTTTGAGTTATTGCAAAAAATCTTCGTTTCTTGGAAACTACCAAAATAATGCAAGTAGCTCCTTTATGCCACTTTCCCCTTACCTATATAATAATATATAAAGCAAGGGTGTTTTCCAAAACGACTAGATAAAAACCTGCGACGTTTCCAGACGCTGTCTACGTTGGTATGTTTCCCCTCACAGCCGAAGCAGGCGCCTACTGCGACGTGATTGAATCCAAATTGGAAACCGGATGAACCCCCCTCATTCCAAATTGGTTTATGCCCTTAAAAGTTCCCGTGTGTGCCTGAAATTGTTCCGCGTTGTTGAAAATGAATTTCGATAAGAAGAAATACGCAATTATATTATGACGTTTGTTTGTTATAGATGGTGTTAATATCAAGAGAGGAAAATGAGGACTATCGGCTCGATTCGGGAAATGAGTTAGAGACTCACTAGATATGAAAAAGTAAAGATATGTGACGTTCCACTGCAAAAGGTACCTTATGGCGGCTGGCGCCGCGATTCGGGAAATGAATTAGAGATTCACGACTAGATATGAAATAGTGAAGATATGTGACGTTCCACGGAAAACGGTACCTTATAGCGGCCGGCGCTTACGTCGCATAGCGCCGCAATAATATTGGAGCGGCGTTAATAATAGCGTAAGCGCCAACCGCCATAAGGTACCTTTACCCGTGGCACGTCACATATCTTTACTATATCGCATCTAGTTAATCTCTAATTCATTTCCCGAATCGCGCCGTATGTTTGTATGAAAAGGCGATTTCGCGCGGGTCTTCCACTTCCGTCTTAAATGTTGTGTAAAACGTATTAGTCGCACTAATGTGTTACTTTGTTGCACATAGTATATACCTACTCTGAGTATTAAAACTATTAAGGAAGTCGAGTGAACATAACAAAGTACATCGAAGTACTTAATTCTGGCTACACCGATACGGCTTTAAGAGATTTTGGCCGAACGCCAGAAATAAGCTGAAAAATAAAGGCTAAACACTGTGAAATAATTAGTTCCCGAACGTAGGAAGCTTTGCCAATTTCGGACAGTAGAAACTTTTTGTACTCTTTGCAGTCTGCTAGCTTTTGCAGACATTCAAACAACTAGGTAAATCCTGGTGAATTTGAAACAAATCCCCGGTATAAACCTTTGCTGGGACGATGGGGGTTCCTGAGTTGATCGAAAATAAACAACAGTGTAGTCTTCCTATGCGATAAATTTGATTGATTTAGGTACTTACTTGTACGTTTGGGACCACAATTATTTACATACCTACTTACCTTTCGATGGTTTCAAATGGCACTAAAAATATGGTAGTCACACGTACGTTTTGTAATCAATTTGGTTCTAAATTGTCCAATAAAAATAATATTCAAAACTGTGCTATAGATATATTATGTCAAGGTTTATTTGTTTTTTCGAGTGAACTTTGAGTGTGTAGTTAACCAAATCGCATTGTTACGGCATTCTAAAATATTTTTTTATATAGCCAAAGGAGAGACAACTATCTACATATAATTAAAACTACCTACAATTATCACTATACCTTATAAAACAAAGTCCCCCGCCGCGTCTGTCTGTTTGTATATATGTATGTTGGCGATAAACTCAAAAACTACTGGACGGATTTTCATGCGGTTTTCACCTATCAGTAGAATGATTCTTGAGTAAGGTTCAGGTGTATAATTTGTTAAGGCTTTGTGTAACCCGTGCAAAGCCGGGGCGGGTCGCTAGTCACAAATAAATTTAGTATCATTCTAAGCGGATGCCTCTCTCTGCTTTACCTAAAGCAGCGGTATCGTGTAACTCAAAGTTTACCTTAAACCCGCACTCAGATCGAAAATCACACATGATCACACGTCTCCTAATATACTTATGTTCTTTTGAATTCACGTTCACTTGTTATCAGAATAAATCGATAAGGGCATAAGAAGACATGCCCCCGGCCGGGCTGTATTAGGTAGGTACTCAAAAGCCTTCCCGTGGGAAGGCGAACATTCGCTTCAACACTGTTTTAAGTCTTAACTGAAGCATCTAAATAATTGCAACAACGTGGCTGCTGCTAAATATTACATATATTATATAAAACAAGTTTAACAATATTAACGGGACGTAGTTTAGGGTAAAGGATCCATCCTCTAAAATTTGTCATTTAAATGAATGACTTTTCCGTTTGACAGAAAGTTCAAATTGTACTAACAGATTTTTGTGGATTGGATCTTTTACCCTAAACTACGTCCAACGTAAGCACGGATATTTTCTGAGAGAATCTTCTATTTTTGTTCCATAAAAATGTAGCTAAGTGAATACTAACTGCTAAATCGTTTAAGAGCCAACGGGAGTGGTCATTTCTCCATACAAACGTACTCCTCGTTTTCCTCCGTGGTTTTTGAAGCTAGAGCAATGATTTTTTCGACACAGATTAATATTGTCAATATCTGTGTCGGACCGTTTTGCTTTTTTTGATATTTTTGTTTTTTAAGGCGCTAGAGCCCTTCAAAAATGGCCAAAATGGCCTAATTGACTATGCCGCAATGAGAGGCGTGGCATTCAAAACTGATATCAATTAGCCAAAAAAGCAAAACGGTCCGACACAGATAATTTCATAATTATTTAGATTTCTAAATTTGGTTACGATTGGTTAAGTTTTGGAGGAGGAAACAGAGGAGTACGAAACCTCGATTTTTGAGATTTTTACGCAGGATTTTTCGCCTTGTCCTTATCGCACTACTTTTAAGTGCCGCTTCCGTTAGCGAGACGGGTATATTTACCTAAAATATTTAAAACTCAGCTCCTGTTTCGTCTTAATCGGTTAGTTTTAAGTTTACCTATAGAGAAATAACCATACCTTCCCAGACTGTTAAAATCATTGAAGACTTCTCGTTGTCAGTTAAAAAATGAGGTAATAGAATAGACGTGAAACGTCTTAAAAACCTTGGTTCTGTATTATTTAATAGTTGATGGCAAAGTTCGCTTTAACTTGGTCTGGCTGTAAGTACCTCTGCAGAAATATAAAGTTAGCATAAATACAATACGTCACAATACACGACCTCATCCGTTCTATCGAATTCGCGCCAAATAATTATGAGCGTTTTAACCGTTCAAAATATTTCAAGTTTTTTTTTATAATATAAAAGGGAAGGTTTATAAAAGTATTTTATTCTTTCTGGTGTTCAAACGATATAAATAAAGATTAAAAAAATTAAAAAAAAAGTCACGCATGAGGCTAATTTATTAAAGACGTCTTCAGCCGATGCGAGGCGAGTGCTCTGTAAGCGTTAGGAACAGGATCCTCCTGTTACTTCCTTCACTTCCCAAGCTATTAGTTGATAAGTTACGAGGCTCAGGCGGCTTAACTAAACTGCGGTCCCTCGGCCGACACACCAACTCGTGCCAACTTGTGCATTTTTAATTCGCGTCCCTTGGAACTTTTATATGAGTTTCGTGTGGCTTAACTAACACAAATAGCCGCCGTTAATGTTTACTTTTAATATAATCATTACCGTACTCACTAATTGCTCGAGGTACCCATCTAGAAGAATAAAATTAAATACCAAGTTATTTCAACTTAGTTCGACATAAAAAAAATATTTTTTTGCGCCTGCTCTGCACTCACTCACTCAATAGTTCTTATGACTTTGATAATAAAAAAATACAATAAGTACAGACTATTTTGTAAGTTATCGAATTATGAGTAGAACAAAGTGTGTTTTGACCTCTCCATACTAACCCATGTCTGTTTCGCACCCTGCATATGTTTTCGATAGCAGAAAGACGCAGGTTTTTGGGTTAATTATATCGAATACAACATATTACTATGCTAAATGTTTAGCATTTTGCTGACTTATTCTAAAGACCGTATCGTTAAGTATAGGGACAAATAAAACCTGGTCTAACTGTTGGCATGTGTATTATTTTGTATTACTATGTTCTTAGAGTATGATCTTTTTAAGCTATGTCTGATTTAAGAAGGTTGGAATTTTTTTTATTTTAGGGACTTTATGATGCTTTTAATACCGTATAGCAAATATAGTCCGGACAAGCCTATCGAGCTGAATTTGAGACTATTTCACCGACTCTTTGGTACGATTTAAAGTAACAAAAGGTTCATAGGCTGCCAAAACATGTTACCTAAGTGTCCTCTTCATGATTGCTCAATTGAGCAGCTGCGGAATAAATGTGGTGAATTTTTATTTTTACATAAAAACGACTTTTCACCCCACGTTTTGGAATCCCTTCAATTTCTGATGCAAGCGAAATGACGGAGACAGCTAGAAGAATAAGCTAAAAACCAAAGCCTAACGGACATTCATGGCGTTGATCCATCGCTAGAGCGGGTCGACAGAAACGCTCCATGATAGTTATATTAGATGTCAAAGTCAGGGTTGTCGCAAGTAACATGCCATATATATTCTCTAAAAGGCGACCATGCACAGATCCAAAACTTTTTTTTTTAATGAAAAGAAATGATTAGACTATATCCAGATGTTTCGCTATACGAATCATGTGTAATTGCTGTTTACATAGTACGATTTTTTTTGTGTGATATTGTCTTGTTCGCAAACCTCAAATTTTCTTGTAGTATTTGTCAACAGTCGTTATTGTTACTCGAGAGGATTGGGTAAATCTCGTCCAAACCATATGCTTTACGTCGAGCTCCCAGGACGAAATGTCGTGTACCTTATTAAAGCACTCATTAAAAATATAATACCAAAAAAAACGGCTAAGTAAAGTTGTCCCCATACTTAACGATATGGTCTTTAAGGGCTCCACCACTAGACATGTTGTACATATATTATTGCACTAACTACAACCAACTGTATAACTTATATCATTCCACTCACATCTCCTTTGTTCTCGACGTTCTCGTACATTGCGGTTCTGAAACTGATTTCTCCCATTACAAATGATATGAAGCGCGACACAGCACAAATTTTAATCACAAAGTTCGGCCTCAAACGTGCATTCCGTCATTAAATTCTGAACTTTCTCAACTGCACCATAAAGTTGTATTTTAAGTGGTGTTTATAATTTGCGATTAGGTATAACAAGTTGACTTTACGAAATGACAGCAAGATCATTAATTATGTATGGAGCCGATCACAGCTGAAGCCGTCTTTGTGGTTATTAATGATACCGCGGAGTAGCTTGCTGGCTTGCTATTTCAGAAATATAATAATAACTCGCAGAATGCTGAGAATGTGTAACATTTTTGCATGTTTGTTTATCAAAAGTTTTATGAAATAAATAAATAAAAATATATCTATAAATTTGTGGTGTTAAAAACGGACTTATCTATAAAATAAAACTAAAAACTAAAACAAAATAAAACTAAAATACATCGAGGATGCTGGCAGCATTTCTATAAATAGCCCTATGTAAATTGATGTACGAAATTCTATGATATTGATATGGTTTTACTAACAGGTAAGTACCTAATACACATTACACACATCACTATAAAATCTACAGAAACACAGTCATGATTACAAGCAGAAAGCAGGAGCATTTTATCGTTAAAAACAATATCTTTAAGACAGAAGAAAAACACTCTTTTAAAATTATACATATAGAAAATATATTTTATTTAGATGCTAATTTATAAGTAAGAGCTGCTAGCTGACGCGAAATTTGTAGTGAATGGTTAAAATTCTTATATAAGATTCTCTCCAGTTTTCGTAAATCAATATGTGTACACACAACAACACCTACACACCACAACAACAGTGTCGAATGTCGTAAAAGAAATATGAGCGCAAACGGGCTCACGCGAGAGGACGGCCAGCATCGCGCAAAGTTGAGGAAAGCAAGTAGGAAAGCGGACCCTGTCGCAAAGGCCGGAAAAACGCTAGGTAGAAGAAGAAGAAGAAGTCGGTAACATTGTTACACGTGGAATAGAAGTTACGTTGCTAATAGCCGTTACACGTGAGGTTTATTTGGCCCAAAAGCTGCTTACCATCAAAAGCCAATCAAAATGAAGACATGTCTCAATGAAGGCATACATGTCTCAATAAAAGAAAATCATGGCGAAAATAATTGAATGAAATCTTATTTAATAAAGAACATTTATTGCGTTCTCCTCTGGGCTTTTCCTTAAAAGGTTGTAATAGAAACTGAGTTCGCTGATAAGAAAAATGGCTAAATAATACTATTATTCGGAATGAGATTAGACCCTTTGAAAGAACAAAGTACCCGCAGCTCACTACAGACTACGTTTAGGTTGAATATTCGGTGTATCTATGTAGGTAGGTATAGGTAAATAAATACTATCACTTTAGGGTAGTTTATCTATTTAAGTACCTATAAAAACATTTAGAGTTCAGTAACTGCCTCTTATTAAATAACAAAGTGCTTTATAAAAATAGAAGTAGGTATGGTAGATTTTACGTGTTTGGGATTTTATTGCCCGTAGGGCAGATAGATGAAATATCAAGGCTTAAAGGCTATATACTTAGAAATTGACGATTGATTGAATAACAGTTGTAAGTGAAATTGAATAAAAGGTGATTTTGTAATGTCAACATCGTCTGTAATTCAAATCATAAAGTTACGATGAAATAATCGCGATGAAAACAGTGACAAGTTTTCGTACTCGTACACACAAATGTTAAAGGGTACAAAATACTGTAATAATGTGTTGAAGCCGTATATTTTAATCTTATGAATTTCTTTAGTACTTCACAGTTTCACATAATTCATTCATAGATGGCGTTAGTAGTAGCGGTTTTGGAAATTTATTAAGGTTATTTTTGTTGGCAATTAACTCTAAAATATTTGGAATAACATGTTTGTAATATTTTGCATTAAAATTCACAATTTAGCGATTTATTGTTATAGAAAATTAATTACCAAATAAGTTAAGAGATGGCACTTTGTTCCCAACGCGTCCGTTCTACAACGCGGTGTTAAGATTTTTCCGGGTTTCATATATGTATAAGCTTCGAGGAACAATATGTCGTCAGTTCAAAATTCAAATCAAGCAGTGAGTGTTATATACAGTATGTAGTAGTTGTAAATTGTAATTAAAGTGGTGGTTTTATACAGTGTGGTGTTATTTTTGGACCTCGTACATAATGTTTAATCTTACTTAAAACTTTAGTTAAATAAAATAATAAATAGTGAGTAATAATGTCAAAAACAAATAGTACCTAAGTAGGTACTCTACCTATTAGCTAGGTATGTAGCTAATAGAGTAGATATATACGAAGTTGTGAAAACTCGTTCTATTTTATTTACGAATATTTATCCATATATCATGGGTACCTAAGGATCTGCCACACCCACACCATAGCAGTAACGTAATAGCCACTGGACAATTCATTCAATTGTTTACCATATTTTTGTTGTACCGCACAAAATTTTGTTCGCGGTACACTTATGGGATCCCTTCGGTCTTGCAAATCAGTTAATTTTTTTTACTATAAACTCCAAATTCAATGCATCTATTATGCGTGTTGAGGCAGATATTGCTCCCGTACCTAATATAGAAGTTTTATTAGAAATACATAATGGAAGAATGGAATGAACTATAATAGTACATTACTACAAAGTCCGGTAGTTCCAATCCCGCCCGAGGTTAGAGGTAGACTAGGTACCTAAAAATAAATAATAACCTAAAAATTCAATAAAATTTATGGCGCGGCGGGTGACGTACTCTATGGATATATTGCCAGCCTAGGCAGGTAGGTAATGTTGTACTTTTTACGAGATTTAACTGCCGGCGCGCCTACTCGCTTTAGACGGCAACTGCATTACTGTGGCTGCATTACTGTGGCCGCATCACTGCAGCATAGACCCGGCCGCGGTAACTGTCAATTTCCTTGATAAAATTAAAAGTATTTTATATAACTGCGTACGAACGTATTGACATTATTTCTACGCATGTTTGAGATAGGTAAGGTATTTTTATTCAATACTCCCTACAAATAAAATAGATGTACGAGTAGTCGAGTATATGTCAATATAAATGGGCGCCCTCCCAGACAGTCGTCAGCCGGAGTGCAACAAAAACTTTTCACAATCACGGAAGGGGGAATGCTTCCAAACTCTAATGAATTGTAAATGAAGTTCCTGAAAGGTGCGATGACTATGGGCCCCTAGTTTATACAGCAGTAATACCGACAGTGCTTCTGCACTATCAGTGTCGGTGCGTCCAAAATTTGGTAAACTATCGTAACGCGTACAGGAAAAACGTTTTAACTATATAACGCCCCGTCAGCCCGTCACTGATAACTACTAAACTAAATTGACTATTTTTGCTTTAGGTAGCGAACGATGGATCGTGTCAGGTTCAATATTGCCAAGAGATCTACCTACTACGATACGAGAGTGTGTTATTCAGCCATTTCTTTCCCTTTCTGACTGCGGCAGAAGCCATACAGTACGTAATAGTGGAAAGTCTGACTAGTCTGCGGCAGGTAGGTAAGAAGGTAAGTTTAAGTGTACGTGTACTGTGTGGGGGCGGCACGTTTCTTTCTCTCCATTCAGCGCTACGTGTCAAGAGCCTAATAAGGGCTGAATTATTTACGGCCCGATAGCAAGTTTTAAGTGTCGGAGCGGAATATGCCCGAAATAATGAGGGAGATGCTGAACAAGTTCGTACAGGTGGAAACATTTCGCATTCATACCTACTAAGTTACGTAAAGCCTCCTAAGTACCAGAGTTATTTGTTTTGTTTTTGAATTAGTAAAAAAGCCAGTTTTCATTATATATAAAAAAAAAACCTTTATTCAGATGAAATAAACCCTATTATACAGATTTTTTTCTTCTGCCAAACTGCAGGGCAGTTTGTTGGCAGAGGGAACTCCCTTAAAACATAGATGGGTTTTACTTCCATTATTATTTAAGTACCCAAAGGTTAGAGTTAAATTTGAAACAATTTACTTGCCATGTAGAAGAATTATAAAAAAAGATAATATTATATAGGTAAGGGGAATAATTTATCATTTTCTTATTGACTGCTATTATATTGCATACAATTGTACTAATTGTAGGTATATTCTTCGAAACATCTACCTACGTACTAGCACAATAAAAGCTGTTTTTGTTCATTTGGGTACCTAAAACAAAGATTTACTCACAAACACTCATTGCTATACCAGTCACATCGACTCAAAACTAATGCGAAACTCCTTGATACATTCGAAATACAAAGCACGAAAACTTTACTTAATTGCCGCAAAGCCGTGTTCTGCACAACATTCGTTATCAAGTGTACCGTCCCAAATTTAGTGGCAGCTAGCTTTGCAGCAAATGGAAGCCTGCGTGAACGTTTTGGAACGTTTCCCCCCACAAGCACAGAAGGACGTAAGTTGAAGGCCGGATACTAATGTTACGGCGTTTTGGGCCTGGCAAAGGATTAAGCGCTTTATTGCCTATAGGTGCTTATGTGGTTTATATACCTACAAAATTGTGAAGCTTGTTACACACGTTAGGTATGGAGTTATCTAGCCTAAAATTCTTAGGCCCTAATTGTTGATTTTTACAAAAAGGGTTTCAGCGTACCTACTGTTTCTTTATTTTATTACTCAAGGTACCTATGTAAAAAGTATAAGTCTTATAGTTTTTACATCCAGACCGTATATTAAACCATTTCTAGCAGCGCAAATGTATGAGTATGTAAATGAGATTCAGGTAAAAAGCCAGTTATGGTTGATCGAGTTGAGCAGCTGACCATTGATCTTTACCTTGACGTTAATTTAGCAAATCTAAATGCATAATTGTAACTGTGACGACTTTCTCATTATTATTAATAAGGTAGTTCAGCCCGATTGAAAATAATTTGCATTTGAAAATGTAATCCACGGAACTCCTCAAACATTCTAAGCACACGTCAACCAATTTGGATTATTCGTCTTTGCGCTCTTTGCGAAAATCGAATCCAGTCGGATGTATAGAACACATACAACAGATGGAATATAAAATACTAGCGACCCGCCCCGGCTTCGCGCGGGTTAACAAATTATACACAAACCTTCCTCAAGAATCACTCTATCGATAGGTGAAAACCGCATGAAAATCCGTTCAGTAATTTTTGAGTATATCGCGAACATACAAACAGACAGACGCGGCGGGGGACTTTGTTTTCTAAGGTGTAGTGATACCGCATTATATGTAAGTAGTTATTAAATGGTTCAGTCATTATCGTGCCTCTGTCTAAAGGTGGCCATTAAAGGCGATAGACTCCAGGCGCGTGGGAGCTCGTGTGTCGAGTTTGCAGGCGTGGAGCGGCTTGCTCTCTTTGACGATGCGACGCTCTCATTTAGACACTGCATACGGAGCGTCTACACTGTCGATACACGCCAATCCATACTAATAGTATAAATGCGAAAGTATGTCTGTCTGTCTCTCTTCACGCTTAAACCGCGCAACCGATTTAGTTGAAATTTGGTATGGAGATAGTTTGAGTCCCGGGGAAGGACATAGGGTAGTTTTTATCACAGAAATAACCCTTTAAGGGGGGTGGAAGTTTGTATGGGGAATCGATAAAAAGCAGATTGGATAAAAAATAAGCCACCCAAATTACTAACTCCATTCAGACGAAGTCGCGGGCAAAAGCTAGTTTTTTTATATGTCTGATAATAACTGAGATTTAATGATCCGCATTACTAAAGTCCTAGCAGTACAAGCGAAGCTCTCAGGTAGAGAGAGCATGGCTACTACTTCTGTTAACAATATAATACTTATGCCATTTCTAGGGTTTCGTAGTCACCTAGAAACCCTTATAGTTTCGCCATGTCTGTCTGTCCGAGGCTTTGCTCCGTGATCGTTGGTGCTAGAAAGCTGCAATTTGGCATGGATACATAAATCATGCATTACGACAGAACGGTAAAATAAAACTATAAAAAAAAGTTTTTTAGGGTAACATCCCATACAAAATGATATTTTTTGTATTTTTTTTGTATAAGTAAATACTTTCAATGAAAACTATAGCAAACATGATCGGTCCAGTCGTTTTTGAGTTATTGCAAAAAATCTTCGTTTCTTGGAAACTACCAAAATAATGCAAGTAGCTCCTTTATGCCACTTTCCCCTTACCTATATAATAATATATAAAGCAAGGGTGTTTTCCAAAACGACTAGATAAAAACCTGCGACGTTTCCAGACGCTGTCTACGTTGGTATGTTTCCCCTCACAGCCGAAGCAGGCGCCTACTGCGACGTGATTGAATCCAAATTGGAAACCGGATGAACCCCCCTCATTCCAAATTGGTTTATGCCCTTAAAAGTTCCCGTGTGTGCCTGAAATTGTTCCGCGTTGTTGAAAATGAATTTCGATAAGAAGAAATACGCAATTATATTATGACGTTTGTTTGTTATAGATGGTGTTAATATCAAGAGAGGAAAATGAGGACTATCGGCTCGATTCGGGAAATGAGTTAGAGACTCACTAGATATGAAAAAGTAAAGATATGTGACGTTCCACTGCAAAAGGTACCTTATGGCGGCTGGCGCCGCGATTCGGGAAATGAATTAGAGATTCACGACTAGATATGAAATAGTGAAGATATGTGACGTTCCACGGAAAACGGTACCTTATAGCGGCCGGCGCTTACGTCGCATAGCGCCGCAATAATATTGGAGCGGCGTTAATAACAGCGTAAGCGCCAACCGCCATAAGGTACCTTTACCCGTGGCACGTCACATATCTTTACTATATCGCATCTAGTTAATCTCTAATTCATTTCCCGAATCGCGCCGTATGTTTGTATGAAAAGGCGATTTCGCGCGGGTCTTCCACTTCCGTCTTAAATGTTGTGTAAAACGTATTAGTCGCACTAATGTGTTACTTTGTTGCACATAGTATATACCTACTCTGAGTATTCAAACTATTAAGGAAGTCAAGTGAACATAACAAAGTACATCGAAGTACTTAATTCTGGCTACACCGATACGGCTTTAAGAGAATTTGGCCGAACGCCAGAAATAAGCTGAAAAATAAAGGCTAAACACTGTGAAATAATTAGTTCCCGAACGTAGGAAGCTTTGCCAATTTCGGACAGTAGAAAGTTTTTGTACTCTTTGCAGTCTGCTAGCTTTTGCAGACATTCAAACAACTAGGTAAATCCTGGTGAATTTGAAACAAATCCCCGGTATAAACCTTTGCTGGGACGATGGGGGTTCCTGAGTTGATCGAAAATAAACAACAGTGTAGTCTTCCTATGCGATAAATTTGATTGATTTAGGTACTTACTTGTACGTTTGGGACCACAATTATTTACATACCTACTTACCTTTCGATGGTTTCAAATGGCACTAAAAATATGGTAGTCACACGTACGTTTTGTAATCAATTTGGTTCCAAATTGTCCAATAAAAATAATATTCAAAACTGTGCTATAGATATATTATGTCAAGGTTTATTTGTTTTTTCGAGTGAACTTTGAGTGAGTGTAGTTAACCAAATCGCATTGTTACGGCATTCTAAAATATTTTTTTATATAGCCAAAGGAGAGACAACTATCTACATATAATTAAAACTACCTACAATTATCACTATACCTTATAAAACAAAGTCCCCCGCCGCGTCTGCCTGTCTGTATATATGTATGTTGGCGATAAACTCAAAAACTACTGGACGGATTTTCATGCGGTTTTCACCTATCAGTAGAATGATTCTTGAGTAAGGTTCAGGTGTATAATTTGTTAAGGCTTTGTGTAACCCGTGCAAAGCCGGGGCGGGTCGCTAGTCACAAATAAATTTAGTATCATTCTAAGCGGATGCCTCTCTCTGCTTTACCTAAAGCAGCGGTTCTCAAACTTTTTTGATGACGGAACCCTTTTGGAAAGCGAAATATTTGACGGAGCCCCAAATTAAAAATTTTCGTTCGTCACTGTCGACCTGATATAGGTACCTATAGAAGAGCTGGTTTTTTTTCTAATATTACAAGTATTTTCGCGGAGCCCCTACAGAGGCTTTGCGGAACCCTAGGGTTTCGCGGAACACACTTTGAGAATGGCTGGCCTAAAGGTTTACTGGTAGAGTATGCCTCATGGCATTAAGTCCGCCTTTTGTACTATAAGGTTTTCCTTTGTGCAATAAAGGTTAAATAAATGCATAAATAAATAAAGCCTGGTTTTAAGTTATTGTAGCGTTATGGACATATGTCTATACGTTATTTTTATTCTCAGCTAAACTTTTATTCAAATTTTATTTGAATTTCTTTCGTAGAAACTACTTTTGTTTCATTGAAATAGGGCGAGATATAGCGTATATTTACGCGTATAAATAATACTCATATATAATATATATGTAAATGTCCTTAACCCTTTTACCGTCAAAGACGTCAACTGCCGCGCGACGTTACAGACCAATATCAACTAGAGATGCACCGGATATTCGGTTACTATCCGGTATCCCGCCTATCCGGCCATTATTTTAACATTCTGCCGGATACCGGATAGTGGCCTACTATCCGGCCGGATACCGGATAGTAACATTGCTTGATTTCGGAGTAACCAAACGTCGGGTGAGAATACTTACATGGTTTGCAGGAGAGCGAAAAGAAGCAAAAAAAAATATTTTTCGAAAAGTTTTACATTTAGGAAATATTGAACGTATATATCATTTAGGCATATATGTTTACTATTTATAGTATCAAACAAATATTGTGAATACAGTGGTAATCATGAAATAAAAGCATTTTTATTTTTGCCATATCCGTTTTGGTATGTAAATGTTAAACGTATAATATATGACCTGACACAAAGGTTGTGGATATGTCACACTTTTGTGATAATTTTCTGTTGACAGAGTGTAATTCTCCTATAGTAAATTGTGGATATGGCACAACATTTTTCAAAAATGTTTTTTTTTCAAAAACCGATTAGTGTTAATTATAGCATATTTTTTGGTATTTTAGGAATCATTAAAAAAACAATTTTCTCAAAAATGGATATGGCACAAACGTATTCTCAGCCGACGCAAAGTTGGAATAAGAAACAGTCACGTTTATAATCGTACTTGTTTATTATTTTAAAACAATTTAAACATTCCACTCACTTGTACGCGCACTCATTTCGAACCTAGAAATGAGTTCGCGTGAACGTTCACTACGAAACAGGTCAAAACCTGCATAATGCGCACTTAAAAAACCGAAATGTAGGTATAGTTCCGCCGGCCGAATTTTCGGCGGCCGGATACCGAATATTCGGTCGATGTTCAGGCCGAATATCCGGTATCCGGTATCCGGCCAAACAACTATCCGTTGTATCTCTAATATCAACCTTTATGCATTCCGACAAGGTTCACGCTGACACACCGCACACGATAGGCGTGGGGCATCGTTCAAAGGGTTAAATAAGAGCAGAAAATAACTTGGCTAGACAACAAAAACACTTCAATAAATATTCTCCTAAATAAAGAACCCGGAATGGACAGTTCGTGGAGGGTTATTTTATTATAGTTACTCTCAAGGGTGGCGTGGTTTGATAGGTTATTGGTTGGAAAATCTGTTTGTTACGCACTCAATAAATTATGGGGCTATGTAGTGTCTTACTCTTCTGCGCCCCTCAAAGCGCTATCCCTACGTTAGAAAGTACAGCACCTGGGTGCCTAGCCAAGATGCCTATCGTTCGCTCCGTAGCGAACGATACCTACGCTAATGTCTTTGATTCTCTGTCGCACTAATATGGAAGAGTGATAGAGAAAGTTTACCGTGTCGTTCGCTACGGATCGAATGATTGGCATCTTAGCTAGGCACCCTGCTACACTTGAAGCCGATAATGCATTTTGTCCGCTTTGTAGCGAAAAGCTCCCACGAACAGAGAACCCGCCTAGCCTAGGTCACTGGTAGTGAATGTGATAATGCTCCGGCTCCACTTGGCAACATTACCTAATAATATAAATATCAAATTGTACAGTCGCCATCAGATATATCGGAGCGGCCAAGGAGTTCACAAATATCTGAGAAATAGAAATAGAGTGCGTGCACAGATATTTTAGAGCACGTCGGCCGTCTAAATTAATCCATCAAAGCAGAAATAATCACAGTCCATAATCTGTAAAGTGGATCTAAACTTTTTAAAATATAAACAAAAAGTCTGGAAAGTGGCTTAGACGCGATTAAGAAGTGTAATTAAAGAGTATATTGATGAGTTTACCGCGGCCGAGCCGAGCACTTTCATTTGATAACAAACTCGAACATACTTTCTTGCAAATAAGATGATCAGAATAGCAAGACCCCCTCACAAATAGCTTTTTAGCCTTCTAAGCTCTTCTAGCTCAATAAGTTCAATAACCCATTGATTGAGCCTGCTCATAATTTAAGGACTAAAATATAATGCCTTCAACTACACGTTTACCCAATTTCATTTAAATTAAATCAAATTTACTTAAGTTATTGCCCATCAAACTATCCTCCAAGTTGTAAATTTGCAAGTTCCAAGTTGAATGTAAGAACTTCGCTTCGCTTCGCTCACTCGTTCGAAAAACTTCGCTTCGCTCGCTCGCTCGAACATATAAATCAAAACGATTTTTTATGAAATTAATTTTAATGCATTTAATTTTGTTTCGGGGAAATCCTGAAGAAAGGCCAGGTCAAGAGCACCCTAAACCGGCGAGCGTGTATGAGGAATGTTATGAAAGTGAAGGAAACGAAAGAGGTATGTCAGGATCGTAGCACGTGGGAATCCGTGGTCTCTGCCTACCCCTCCGAGAAATAGGCGTGATTATATGTATTGTATGTATATTTTTTTCAATCACGTTATCTAACGCACTCAATGTTTTCCGCATATTCCGAAATTAATGCAAATTAAGGCGTAAGCCTTGCGGTACTATTTAAATAACAATCCGCAACACTCTCTAAACTAAATTAGCCACCCCACGTCTCCCTCGCACTTCGCGTTCGAAAATCACTTGAATTTGAAATCGGAATCTGCCGCTGTGTCGGCCTGTATTATTAAGCATATGTCGCACTCCAGTGGGCATTTTGGGAGCATGTTCATCTGGTAAGGTTTACAAAAAAACATCTTAACTTACGAGTATATGTACCTGCTTAGTATTTGTAACAAACCCGTATCATGTATCAATCTTAAATGTGGAAATACTCTTTGAAGTGATAAGCCCATTTAAGTGGCCACTTAAAAAATCTAATAAATAGACGAAGAACCTTGGCTGCCAAAAATTTGGAGAAAATATTAATAATATATTCGCATAATATATGCTTAAGTAAGTTGTTATATCAAATATACTACATATTATTCAACCTTATTTTTATTTAAAATTAAATGGATATAAAAATAGATACCTAACTAACGTACAACCTTAGTTGCTAAGGTATTTGGAATTGCACATTACAAATACTAAGTACAAATACTTTATTCTGACAACTCGAAAATTGATTTGTGAACCTTACTAATGACATGCCCGCAAAATGCCCGGTGGAGTGCGACGTATGATTATAAGTATTGTTGAGAGCAAGATGTACTGCGAATTAGTTTATGCAGTCAAAAGCATAGTTATGCGGCCGCCACGTATCGTGGTAAAGCTGACATTCGAATGACAACTGCAGCTGTATTACTGTTGAGGCATTAAGTACTGCTGAGGCGTCGCGGTCGCTATCGTCGTCAATACGATATCCTTGACAAAATGAGTGACGGATTTTCGAATCATGAGAGTAGGTAATGCAGCTACGAACGTCACTCATTTTATCAAGGAAATGGACAGTGTTAGTTTAGTTCTAAGTTTCATAAAACTTTGGACTTTTGTTGCCTGATATAAACGATTTTTGATTTGATTCATGATTTTGATAAAACGAGAGTATATATTTTACTGGTTCCTCAAGAGCTCAACCCGACCGTGTTCGGTAAGCAATTGGAATGTCCGCTAAAGCATCTTTATGTTTTTTAATATAGTAATTAGAATATAATATTTATGAGCGATTACAGCGGCAGCTAAGCCTAATGTGGTTTTAGAAAAGGTATTACCTTCGTATTTGAAAATTTACCGATAGGATATTCCGCTGTGGCTTATCTCGTAATCATCCCCCGGTTTCCCGTTTTCTTTACTTTTAGAAATTAATTAGAATGGACGGAGTTTAAATTGAAAAGCTTCCCTTGTATCTGTGCTTGGTTGTAGTAGGTATCAAATGTAACATTTTCCTTTAAAACGACATTCGTATATACTTTACCGCCATCATAAACTGTACAAAGTTTACAGCTAAGTTAACGAACACATTGTGCTCACAATGTCGATCCTACTATCATACTGGTGAATTGACAATGTGAAGAGTTCAGGGGGAATAAGGTTATTATCAATTTCAGTGTTGAGAAGGATCACTAAAATTTCTTGCAGCACTGCAATCTGGAATAACGCTGGACTGCAATACTGTAGCAATTACTATTTTTCACCACACCAGCTCGGAAAGGCTTACTTTGCACTTCAAAAACTGATAGCAAAGTTACATTTTATTCACATGTGAGGCAAAGTAACAACCAAATGCAAATTTTGAGTTGTTTTCTTATGTTTGCTGGTAGAATTGACTTTTAAATGATGATTTTGGATGATAAATAATTAATAACATTCATTTGGACTTGATTTTGTTTGATATTTTACATTAAATATTTGCTTCGGGTTGATGTGGTGAAAAATTTTGTGTTTCACTCAGGGGCAAATTTTATTTAACCCTCGTGCTTTGAAACCCTCGCAACGCTCAAGATACCATTTTTCGAACCACTCGCTACGCTTTGGAATCTTTCGCTTGCTCGGGTATCAATATTAGCACGAGCGGTTAAACAACAACTTTGCCCCCTTGTAAAACAAATAACTATTTCACGCCACTTTCGGAAATGTGGCAATAGATGGTCTAAAACCAAGCTGGAAAGTAGGCAATAGCTGTAGCACCTGAACCACCACTACTACAATGTTTCATTGTTATCATCATCTGTCATTGGTGACGGTTCGCTACAGCAATGAGTATCATTTAAAACATAAAAATCAATAAAAGGTCTTTTTTGGCGCAACTTTTTCCTTCAAAAATAAAATTAGGTTATTTATAGAACCAATTTCTTGTTTAAAAAAAAGAAATGTCAAAACCATTCATTCATTCAGTCAGTTCATTCGATTCACGCTTAAAGCGTTTTTTACTTTTGTAGCTGTTTGTGGTTTTTTTTAGCAAAAACGCTTCTAAGTTTAGAGTCGGTTTGAAGCAAACAACAGAAAAACGCCTCTTAAAAGTGATAAAAAAAGTAAAAAAGGCGGGATCGGATAAAACTCACTGAATTGGATAGTGTAAATTGTGTTTGACAAAAAAATACAAGAAACACGTATCTACGCTCGCTATAAAAATGAGTTCTTCTAGTGAAGAAAATGATATTCTTACACTGACGCCTACCGAAATTCAAGAGACAGCACAGGCAGTGGCTAGTAATTTGCTACCAGAGAAATCGCGGGCTAGTACTTATAGTTAAGCAAATGTCTTCTTATTTCCTCGCAGTAGTCGTGAAAAGCACTATGTAATGCCTCGGCCGGAAACGCTAAAGATGGACTCGTGTTATTTGAGGGCCTCCACTAACGTGTCGGCCCTCAAACTCACTCGTCCATCTTTTAGCGGTTTTCCGTCCTCTCCTACAATGTACTATTACCACCTGTAGGTATGATGACACCAAAACACAAAATCAAGAGACAATTGAAGTTAGGTACTTACACCATAATTATATTGCCGAACGACTAAAATAGTTGAGTGTGCTCAGAGCATAAAAAGGTCAACCACGGCGTTCCATGAACAAGAGATTTCCTTTGGCAGGATTGGTCCTTAGGACCCAAGGATGGATTTAAGAAGTGGAGCCACCCAGATTTTTGATGCAGGTGGGGGGTGGGGGGGTTTTAAGCGTCGGCGACGTCTGATGTTAATAATTGTTTAAGTTTAGGTTCTATGTCAAGTTTAGTATCATTTTCAAGTAAATCAAAGATGTAGACATAGATTTCATCTAAATCGGTTCAGCCGTTATTGATTGCCCATACAATCTTACACCTTCCTTTTCACTTTTAAGAGATTTTTTTAATAAAAACTATCCTATGTTCTTCCCCGGGACTCAAAATCTCTATACCAAATTTTATCGAAATCGGTTCAGCGGTTATTGAATACCCATACAAATTTCCACCTCCCTTTTCACACCCTTAAAGGATGATTTTTGAGATTTAAAGTAGGCTATGTTATTCCCTGGAACTCAAACTATCTGTGTACCAAATTTTAACTAAATTGGTTTAGCGGTTTAAGCGTAAAGAGGAATTAAAAAAAAAAGTATATTTTTCATATTTTATGTGTTTTTACTTCTGAATGGTGTCATTATGATAATCTAGGTATGAGCGCCGCGCCGGCGCGCCGCCGCCGCCGACAAAATTTTCGCGCCGCCGCCGCCGACGCTGCGCTATCGGCGTGGCATCGGCGTGACCTTGTTAGATAGTACTACTTTCAGAATCAGAAATATATATTTTATTTAGTTTAGATCTTTAACAGCGCCAGTCTGAATAGCTTATAAACATTCAAAAGGTATTGTAAGTTGTAACTTATTGTATAATAAATAACTAAATAAATAAATAAATAATTATAGGTCCATATAATTAAAAAATATTGATGGTAAATTCAAACTTTTCTGTTTGGTAACCGCGCTAGTACTGTTAGGGCAACGAAATGACTAATTTTGCCAGCTGGCTAGCTCATCCGCCATCATCTCGGCCATAAGACGTCCACTGCTGAACATAGGCCTCCCCCTTGGACCTCCATACGTACCGGTTGGAAGCGACCCGCATCCAGCGTCTTCCGGCGACATTAATACGGTCGTCTGTCCATCTTGTGGGTGGACGTCCTACGCTGCGCTTGCTAGTCCGTGGTCTCCACTCGAGCACTTTTCGACCCCATCGGCCATCTTCTCTGCGTGCTCATCCGTCATTCACCGCGAATTTAATAATTGCAAGCATGGATTGAATGTCTTTAAAAGGGGTTAATTTCAGATATTAAGTGTTTTCACGCCCAAAGGTCCGGCCGTTGGCTTCGCACGGAATCACGGAAGGGCCTCGGAAACGGAATCTGGTCTCATATAAGCTTGGCCATTGTTCAAATTTCAAGCTTTGCTTTCTCGCAGCCCAATCTTTGGCCTCGCATCGCTCGCATAGAAGTAAAACGCTATCTGAACCTCCAAGTTTTCGGCCCTGTTTGGAGCCTAACTTTCGGCCTTACTTTTAAAATAAATGCTTGGTCATTAGATCTTCTCCGATCTTAGCTTCACTGCAGCACGGCCTTTAACCTCGCACCAATGCACCTGCAGGAAAGCTCCAGGTCTTTAACACTATGGCCTCGCTCTTTATCGGCCTTCGGACTTGCTTACACTGGACCTATAGTTCAATTCCAAGCTCTGCTCTCTTGCAGCTTGGCCTTCGGCCTCGCACAGAGGCGCGCCGTAATCGGCGCTCCGGGCATTCGGCCGTCAGCCAAGCTCACACTTGGCATTACCTGCAGCTTCTGGCCTCGCATGGGAAGGCGTCGGAAACAGGTCTTCGGTGTTAGGTGGAGCTCGGCCCTGGACCTCACTTTTTGACATATTCTGTTTTTTGGGTCGTAATTGGTTAATGACGGAGCTTGATTTTCCTCACTTCGGCTCTTTGGACTGTCGACCAGACGTTTCCCTGATACAGTCAATCGGCTACTTTTTACTAAGCACAAAAGATAAGGGCCTCGCAAAGATCTTCCGGCCAGGGCCTCGCCAAGATTAAGACCGCCTCTGATGCCGCGCGATACTGTTCATACTTTATAAAACTTTTTTCGTACCTTTATTGAATAAATTTTGCTTGAAATTGAAAAATACACTTATTTTATAACTTCCTTACAGCAAAAACATGTTAACGGGTAAAATTTTGGTTTGAATTCGTTTTTCATTAATCAAAGGTGTTTCAAGGCCACGCCGCCGCCGCCGACCGATTTTGACCGGCGCGCCGCCGCCGGCTAAATGCCTATCGGCGCTCATATCTTATGATATCAGAAATGAATTCGGCATCCCCGATTTATACGAAAACGATACCAAACTTGGCCTAGTAGCTTAAATGATATAGATATCAAGATCAAGTTGAGAGCCCCCCCCCCCCTAAAAATTTACATCAAAAATCTCGGTGGCTCCACTTCTTAAATCCATCCTTGAGTCCTAAGGACCAATTTTGCTAAAGGAAATATCTTGTTCACGCAACGCCGTATTTTAGGCCCAGCACCATCCGCTTGTTTTAGAATTTATACTATCATCTATTTCGATTCTCACTTTTTTTTTTCTTAATTTTCTTTTTTCAAGGCAACGATACGATTTGTCATGCAAATACACTGTATGTCAGTCACTTTTATACATAGACGATATCGTTCACCTTTCACTTTTGTGACGATAAATCGTGTCGTATCTGTGGAAGATCACGATAAAGTATAAAAGCACCCAATGGCTCCCGATGAAGTCTGGTACCGGATCGCCCAAAATTGCCTTCCAAAATAAAAGCTACGAACTACAAAAGGTTTCAATAGAACAATCAAACGATACGCATGGTATTTTTGGAAAGTACAGGTGGTCTTTGCATACGGCTGATTGGCTTTCAGTTATAGCCTTTTATATCCGGTTTTGTACGCAAATTACTTCTGAATATCATGGGATTGAGAATCGGATGTATCAGTGATTGTGATATGCCTTGATGGTCGTTGGTTTTTAAATAAAATATTTATGTTCAGGTTTTACCTAATGGTACTTTTATGAAAAATTCATAATATGTTGATATTGGCGATATATTTAGTTCATAAGTTATTTATTTGTCTAATAAACATTTTCATTTAATTCATTATACAGGGTGAATTTGGACCGTTAGCCATATTGTGCGAGGTGATTAGGTAGGCCATACTGAACAACTTTTTCTATGGGACCAACTCCGAAATCCCAGATTTTTTTTGGCCGTTTCTCATACATTTTGGTCGAGTGGATGTCGACGTTTTCTATGGGAAGGCCAAATCTTTTTTTGGGATTTCGGGGTTGGTCCCATAGAAAAAGTTGTTCAGTATGACCTACCTAATCACCTCGCACAATATGGCTAACGGTCCAAAAACGACCCTGTATTATGATTGCTAACCTAACCTAACCTAACAACCTTTACTTATCTCTCTCACAACGGGACCCTATCTTTTTCCAGAATATTCGTGACTTAGCAACATAATTAAAAATTCCTGGGGCCTAGCCAAGATGACAATCGAACATTGACAAACTCCAAACGAAAAGAAAAAAAAATGTATCATGTGAGAATACGGAAACTCACGTGACTATTTCCATACATTATTTAAGTTTCGATTGGCGTTATCTATTAACGATTGTCATCTTGGCTAGGCCCCCTGATGTGTTATAAAAAGAGCCGCCTTGTAATAATACCCAGGTGGCCTGTAACGTACGCTGAATAGATTTATGATCTGTCACGTTCTAACAAGAAATACAGGGTGAAATTTAAATCACTGGCCATATTCATTCCCGGCACTAGGTTACACTTAAGGAATCTATTTAGCAAAAAAAAAAGAGTACATTTTTTTAATTTTCATTTTTCAATTTTTAAATATTTTCCACGAGTCGTGGTCACCCTATTACCACAAATGTAAACAAACCTAATAGTAAGTTTTAACAACAACATCAGCAAAACCCTTATCTGACCTTCACTAAACCTTATAATCGTTGCAATAGGGTCCACCCAGTTAGTGTTGGCGATGGTAGGCAGGTTTATCAATTTCGAGGGTAGTCTAAACCATTCCGCGCTAGCGGTAAACATAACGGTAAGCATAAATGATTAGTCACTCGTCACTCGCCAACCTTAAAATAATAATCGCGCGCGTACTAAGGTTTAAAAAAATGTTTTCGAACCGGGAATATTACGAAATGGTACGGTGTTATTTATTAAGTGGTGAGTGTTTACGTGGTGCACAAAGATTATACGAAATGGAATCAGTTCCACGCCTTCGCAGACAAGGATTGAATCCAAGAGTAAGTACCATCTCGTGGGACTTTCGTTGATTGCATCGATTTTTAATCAAATGTACATAAGTTGATTAAATTTTTTAAATACGCCTGAATGCAAAGATTCCTGACCTAGTTTTTACTCATTGTTTTTAAGCCACGGAGGTTTTGTTAATAATCATTAGTCAGAAATAACATTTTAGATTAAAAATGGGTTGCCTTTGCATTTTGACGGTTCTAAGCCCGTTAAAGTATGAAGGAAAAATTAGCAACTTATGTAGGTAGGCGTCTTATCTCGCTGCAATAGGGTTCATAATTGGTGACGCGATTGCAAACAGCGGGAGGGGCGGGGTGTCAATGACCTTAACTGATAAGAGAGAAGCAGGTGTAGTGGGTAGTTGTCGGTTCACCATAACGTACGAGGT
This sequence comes from Cydia splendana, assembly GCF_910591565.1. NCBI lineage: Eukaryota > Metazoa > Arthropoda > Insecta > Lepidoptera > Tortricidae > Cydia > Cydia splendana. Next base: position 28,948,644 of record NC_085960.1, on the reverse strand, counting down.
TCTTAGGACAACTTGATGATGAGTTATTTCGAAAAAAATGTACTGAGCGGTATTAAAAGAAAAAACACGTGTTTAATATTTTTTCGAGTTCTTTCGGGTGTTTCAATTTGGCCAGTGAATTAAATTTCACCCTGTATAACGTGAATTTTCGTCTGTCATTCTAGCCGTCGCAAGTACCTGATGTAATCGCCAGAAAGGATGACACGTTAGACGACAACAGAGTACAATCAATATATCCGTATGACATAAACTAACAAACATTTATTGATAAAAAAACATCATTACACACAGAAATATACAGGGTGTCCCATAAGTGACACGTCACAGTGACACTGGAGGCAGACCAGGCCAACAGGACCCAAACCAACTTAACATGACCCCAGTAAAAGTGGCACGGTTTTCGAGTTATTGCCAAATTAAGGTTTTTCATGAATTTTGACCGTTTTTAACATTGTTAACAGTGGCAACTGTGCACTCGGAAAAGTCTCGAAGTTAATTTTTTTTATGTGTACGGCATCATGAATAGTTAATTAAGATAACAGAATAGGTATTTTATCGATAAACAATGTAAAATGCAAAAAAGTACTAGTTTAATCTTAAATTAAATTCACAGCGAAACATTAATTTCGACTTTGACCGCCTGTCGTGAAAAAAAATTACTAGAAAAGTTATGAGCAAAAACACCAAGCTATTGAGCATGTTATGCAGATTCAAAAATAATATGACACATGTACGAAACATATCCAAAATTTATTTAAGAACTTGAAGTTTTAGAAGACGGTGCCAAGCGTGCATACGAGCCGGGGAAAAACAATTCGAGCACCTATTGTAAAATAAAATTACTTTAATAAATTGATTAAACTTCAACCTGCAGTATTTTATTTTCTTTGAACCTTTATCAACTCAATGATATCCTTAAAAAGGGAGATAACAAATTTCCAACTCTTTCTTTTAGGCATTCGGCAAATACTGAATAGGCGTTTTTTTATTTTTTTATCCAGAATTAGATATCTTAACATTAATCGTTATTTTTACTAAGTAGCAACGGATTGCTGATTTCCTAGTTTTAACTTTTTTTTTATGAGGCTTTCGAAAGATGATAATAATTCCTATTTTATTGCAGGAAGGTACATGTGTCATACCATTTTTGAATCTGCATAACATGCTTAATAGCTTGACGTTATTTGCTCATTACTTTTCTAGTACCTATTTATTTTTCATAACAGGTGGTCAAAGTCGAAATTAATGTTTCGCCGTGAATTTAATTCAAGAATAAACCAGTACTTTTTTGCATTTTACATTGTTTATCGATAAAATACCTATTCTGTTATCTTAATTAACTATTCGTGATGCCGTACACATAAAAAAAATTAACTTCGAGACCTTTCCGCGTGCACACTGGCACTAACAATGTTAAAAACGGTCAACATTAATGAAAAACCTTAATTTGGCAATAACTTGAAAACCGTGCCACTTTTACTGGGGTCATGTTAAGTTGGTTTCGATCCTCTTGGCCTGGTCTACCTCCAGTGTCACTGTGACGTGTCACTTATGGGACACCCTTATATCAAAAACCGCCCTATAATATGTGGCATTATAAGCAATACTAATAAAACCGGCCAAGTGTGAGTCGGACTCGCGCACGGAGGGTTCCGTACCATTACGCAAAAACGAAAAAAAAATACGTTTGTTCTATGGGAGCCCCACTTAATTTTTTTATTTTGTTTTTAGTATTTGTTGTTATACTTAGCGGCAATAGAAATACATCAGCTGTGAAAATTTCAACTACCTAGATATCACAGATCACGAGATATAGCCTGGTGACAGACAGACAGACGGACGGACGGACAGACGGACAGCGGAGTGTTAGTTATAGGGTTCCGTTTTTACCCTTTGTGTACAGAATCCGAAAAACTAGATAATATTTGAGGAATAAGGACAATCCTTTCACTAAAACCTCGAACCGTCCTGTATTTGCACATTTATGTTCTTGTGGTTGAAGTACGTCCTTCACAAAGGACTCTGGCAATTATAAAAATACATGGTACATTTTAATGGCCTCCTTCTTCATAAAACGGGGACACGCTCGCTCGTGACACACAGAAAAGTAATAGAACAGAGGACTCAGTCGTTTTACAAAGTCATAATGGCGCATAAGCATCTAGCAAATCTCTCTCTCTCTCTCTCTCTGTCTCTCCCTCATTCTCTCTCTCTCTCTCTCTCTCTCTCTCTCTCTCTCTGTGTGTGTGACTGATGTATCCAAACTTCTTCTGCAGTGCTCGTCCACACCGAGGGCATGTCAGGAACTCGCAAATAATAATGAAATCAATCACCACAGTGTGTATTACAGATCAAAAATAAGTGGAGTCAAGTATTTTTGTGTCATTTCATGTCATTTTCATATATTTTGAACTACCTTCCTTACTGTAAACTTACAAGTAGAAGTTTACAGAAAGCAAGGTAGTTTAGAATCATCCCAGGGAGTGTTCTTAAATAGCTTTATAAACCGCTAGGGGGCACTGTCGCATGTTTATCCCAGACTAATGCTATTGTCCGTATTATTCACCTTACGGGTAATGGGACATTGCGGATAGAGATGGTAATGTATTATATGAAAAAAAAAAATGCTTGGAGATAAGTTACTTATGATAACTGTTGGTTTTATAGATTGATAACCAAAGTTTAATATAAGATAAAAAGAGATGAATCACTAATCATACTTTTGGATTTATTCAATGATGACCTTAAATGTCCACAATTCACCCACCTTCCGCTAAGAATTGATTAAAAAAGACTGCGTTCAGCTACAACTTGTACAATGCAGTCATTCATTGTATATAGTTCTCTTACAAGTACTACACATACCGTGTTGTTTTCCCTAAAACTAACCTAATTTAATCATGTTTAATTAATTTGGGGGAGTAAATAACGGCCTGACATAATGATTCATTATTAATGAAGGTATAAAGAGTAACAGTAATATAGTAATATACTGTACTTAGTCCATCTTCTGTAAAGCATTTTCTGTATTTAGCAAGTCGCAAGCCGTTTTCTCTTGAGATTTTTACACCGACGCAGTATTGGGTCGAGGTGATAATTAATACTTTACCGACAATATCCATTTTAGGTATTTCGGCATACATTATTGACATTTTAGTATGCGTTCAGCCCATTACTGCAATAAGTTAAGGTACTAAACGCATTAATGCAAAACAGACAACACGTGTTAAAGGATTTGTGTTAACCTTTTATTCTTTCTTTTGGAATATTTATAAATTTAAAATCACAGGTCTATCACGAGGCTGTAACTTATAAACCGTGATAGCTAGACAGTTGAAATTTTCACAGATGATGTATTTCTGTTGCTGCTATAACAACAAATAGGTACTAAAACAAAATAAAATTAAATATGTAAGTAGGGCTCCCATACAACAAACGTGTTTTTTTGTCGTTTTTTGCGTAATGGTTCCAGTTATTTATTCTAGTCTTGTGGGTTGACACATTGTTGCTTATTAAGGTAACAGTCCATTTCCAACGACAGCTGCACTACCGTTCATTTTACTATGGAAATTGACAATAACACCGACGCGTTCAGTACCAGTAGTGCAGCTGCGGTCAGAAATGGAATGTTACCATTAGCATCCATTCGTTCCCGCCCCACGTGACCGCTGCCATACATGAGGCGAGACAGATGGGAATGATTCTTATGAATGCACCTATTCCCATCTGTGCCCGGTACATTTAGACGTAATTTTTAGAAAGTCTTGTTATTGTGTAGGTATAATACTTTTTCCTTAAATAAATATATTCAATGCCAAATTGCCAATATTTCTTATTTCCTGTGGCTTCATTCCCGAATCATCTAATTTATGAAACATTTCCTTATGAATATTATTATGATTACGAACCAATATATATTCATAAGTATAAGATCGTTGTTGTTCAGTTATATCATCACCAGTATACACGTTCGTTTTCCTTGAATACCTACTTCAATGGGACAAGAGATTTTTCCAAAAGAATGGGGACAGTAATGCACCTCAATTGCGCAGTTTTCATACTGTATTGACCCTATGTTTATTAAAATATTTGCTCTAATAACTACCTTCGTATATGGATAACGAAATATATATCCATTTCAGTGCATTTACCGCAATACCATTCAGCGCTTAAAATATATTCAATAGGTTTAAAAATAACTAGTTCGGCTAGTGATATTTAAATAAATGGATTTTGCATCGAAAATCATGAAAAACCACTTTTACGATTATTCAGGTACAAAACGGCACTATGGGCTAGTTCCAAAAAAATCACATTTTTCTTCTTTGACTTTCCAGATGGTAGTTTAGTTTCGTATAAACAAGTGCTTGAACTACATAATTATTTAATAGATTAAAACATGCCAACCAATCTTAAATATATTAAAAATATGTTGAATTATTAATTCATAGGACTAAATTGCCAATCTAAACCTGTTTTATTAAAAAAGGAAAAAAGCTTCAAATAACGAGATTTTCATTTAAACATTTTATAATAATTTTACACTGTAAAATAAAATCATAAAACATGATGAAACACGACGTCTCCAGAGTTTTAGAAAGCATCTTATAGTACATCTTTATAAAATGTTGAATCCCTAATGATTATAACGAGATATAGCTGAAGAGGAGTGTTAATTGTAGCCGTCGGAAGAAACCTTAATGGTTTAATTAAAGAGCCTTTGTGAGCAACAATCCATTAGCTTTTAATCTAATACAGAAAGAAATATGAAAGCCGAAAATGTAAGACGAAATTGCAATAACATCAAGCAAAACAAAACCTTACGTTTTGCCATTAGTTGTAGTAAGCATACCTAACTAGATTAGGATGAACTGAAAGTTTGTTTTTTTGTTTCCCAATTACCTAATATGTACGTTCGCTACGGCACTGGGTCGTTACGACCCTATATCGAATTGTGAAGGTGTTAAAAGTATCAGGAATTCAGGAAGCAGCAATCGGGTTTGAAAATTATAATTTAGATCTGTTACCTATTAGTCTCCGAGCATTTTATAAGTGCGTACGAGATATAGGGGAGCTGGGGGCTTAATGTAACAGGGGTAAGTAGTAACGCTCAATTTTGACGGGAAATTAAAAACATTTTAATTTTTTTTTGCTGAATGACTTTCTTATAACACGAGGAATAACGTAAACACCGCCATTGCCCCGCCAGACATCGAAGCGAGCTCTGTTTCGACCAGGGGGCCGATTTTTGAAATTCGACTGTTCGATTTCGTGTATTTCGTTCAACAATATCTCCACTACTAGGCATTTAAATTCTACTAATGGAATTGAAAACGAGTGGTCAATACCACTAGATTCCCAATTTCTATAGCTCGTATTTCAAAAATTATCATTTTGCCGTTTTCCACCGATTTTCGAGTGACGAAATCGAGCGATCGAAATTCAAAAATCGCCCCCCAGGTAAGTATTGAAAAAAAAAATTCTTACAAAAATGTTGATTTGACAATTGAACTTCAATTCATTGTTCATGTTGTTTTCATTGCTACAATGTAAATTTAATTGGCTTTCATTTGCTTTATTTGAAATACTTCTACAGCTTATAGTTTTTGACATATTTAATTACATAGACATAATGGGCCCATAGGGCAAGTAGTGACACAAAGCAGGGGCACGTTGTAACATATTAGTGTGCGTGTATTTTTTCTTGCTGTCTAATAATTGTGCATGATTTGTATATATAATATTATTATGACTCATCGTATAGTGAATTAGTTTTTTTTTTATTCTACTTTACTCTAGCATTGTCCAGAAAAATATTCTAAGTTATTGTATTGTATTTTTTATAGAATGAGACTACAAAAAAATCTGAAAGAGGATTAAAAACTGAGGATGTATATGAGTCGCCAGCAAATGAAATTTTGGAAAAAAAAGTGAAGCAAGCGAGCGAAAAGCAGCCAAAAATTTCTACTGGTGCCATATCTCACTTTCCTGTTGATTATCATCCCGTTGTATCCTGTTGATTATTTAGTCAACGATTACAATCGTCATAAGATGGAATCACAATGTATACAAGACTGTAAACAAATAAATACTTTTTTTTCTTATAGATGTTGCCATTCTTTTAGTTGTTACTACTTGCCCCGAGCCTTTTACAACTAGCCCCAAATATGGGGTAAGTTGTAACAACTCCCATTTTTTTTAAAAGTGTCTGGTGTCCAAGAAGCGTAAACATTTCAAATTATTTTTTAATCGGAATTAGTGCTTAGATAAATACTTTACAAACCCTCTTACTCAAAATCTTAAAATTATACATATTTTAGACAATACAGGCCTTTTTCCAAAAACTGTTACAACAAGCCCCGCTCCCCTACTGTACGAATATTTAATCAGTATCAAACCGTGATCATATTTTTAAAATTCAAATGCGGTCCTCACCTTACTAGGTATTGTATCCTGAGGAACCTTAAGACAAATACCTACTACAGTTAATTAACTGCCCCATATGAGCAAGTTTAAACGACGACGTAAAAGTTAACAACTAGAAAATGAGTGTCTGCCCCACCCGTCCCCAATAGCTTTCAAATCCACTATGCTCAACGTAAAGTTACTCTACTTACCTGTACGGTTACCATCAGTTTATCACTGACATAAACGCCGTCGAGAACGTAATTTACTTTCTATACATCTCGCTCGCACTCGCATATTAGTGCAAACGGGATGTATAGAAAGTAAATTACGTTCTCGACGGCGTTTATGTCAGTGACAAACTGATGGTAACCGTACTGCCTCCTACTTGGGATCTATCACTTACACGTTCACCAAAGTCATTAAAAATGTATTATTTTCTCCTAACGGTACTGGGGGCCTAGCCAAGTTGACAACAGTTGATAGAAAACGCTAATCAATACGTAATGGAAATACTTGACTTTTCACGTGACTTGACACGTGACTTTTCGTTGTATCTGTCATCCTAATATTTTTTTTCTATTCATTCTGCGTTTGTCGATATACGATTTTCATCTTGGTCTTAGACCCCTGAGGGCCTACCGCGAACCACGTTCGACGTGTTGCCTCTCTGTCGCACTTGTAAATTCGTACGTAAGTGTGATAGGGAGGCAACACGTTGAACGTGGTTCGCGGTAGGCCCTCTGTTCTACAGCATTACTGCTGCAGAATACGGGCGACATTACTGCCGATGTCGACATTGTCGACTGCATTGCTGCCACAGATGTAAATATCGATGTGCCCGGATTTGTCACTTTTGTCGCATTACTGCAGAAAACGTCAAATGTGTAAATGTCTCTATAGGGACCGTGCGCGTTGGAGAGCCTGCCATCTTGTGGCCTGAATCGGAAACATATGTGCACATGTACATTGCCAAAGCAAATGCTACCATCTACCATTCTCGTCGGTACGTTTCCTTGTGCATAGTAGGATCTGCCATCTTGTGGGCTACATACGAAGCATAAACGAAACATTTCCGCCTCACGCCAAACTCTGACGGCTCTTATGCTGCCCCCTATAGTTCATGCACGGGGCCTATAGTTAATATGCCATCTTTGGATCTACATAGGTCGGGAGATCTACTTTTCAACCAGAAATGTCATAACTGACAGATTATCCATTACAAAGTGATAAGAAAATATTACTATTTGAACCCGGAGGGGTTTGCAAAACATATTTAGTAGTACTATATCGTTTTTATTGGGTCAATCGGTCAATTTATTTTCCTTAATTATAAACTACCCAACTAGCAAAATAGTCGTATAAGAATTGATTTACTCAGCCTGTAATCGTATAACAGCCGAGTTACGGTTGTTGAAGCACCAATATATCGTATAATAGCGGTTAACTCGACTATTTAGCAATTTTCGCTAATTAGTGCTATAATCATGTCGTATAAACGTTTATAGCACCATCTTTTAGCACTTTTATTCCACCTTTTAATAAATGCTGAGTTAGCGCTACTAAATCACTTTTATTCAGCATAATTGTTCTATTAAAATCATATAACAGCTATAGATTAGCTAATTGTCTGAATAAGGCGCTTTAATACAACTGTTACTTAAATCTCTTCTCTGTTGCTATAAAAGCCTATTAAAAGCAATCAAATAACCATTTGGCAACAATGCTGCTGTAACAGCGCGCTTATATCATAATTCGGGTAATGGGGTTCAAACCGCTGTTATAGGAGCTGAAGTGTATTTACAGGTTTTATTCAAAATGTATTCAGCTTAGAGTACTTTTAAAGAGTTTTGAACTACATTAACAGCACAAGTCAGCCATGTTGACGTTTCAATATAGTCCGGTGGCCAACTGCATGAAACCCTACCTGACAAAAAAATAGAATAATCCTACTCTGTAGGGGTAGCTGACTTTTAGTAGCATCAACTGTTCTTGGTCGGCCGCGGCTTAATTTGGAAAATTTTGCGCTAATGGCAAAATAGTGGCACAAAAATTCATAAAAAAAAACCCCATCGTATAATAGAATGAAACTTGCATGGTAGGATAGCTGCCTTTGAGGACAGCAAAACAAAACTGGTCAGCTACATCCTGTGTTGGCAGGTTCTTGTGTCCGACCGAATTTGTGGTACCACGTGACAGCTACAATTTACCTCATCGAAAAATAGAATCAAAACAACTGATTGTAATACCTACATTAAATTTGTTGACATATGTCTTGGTCGGCCTCACCTTAGCCTGACAGCGTTTTCAGTCCGTCCGCATTAAAAAAAAAGTCAATGGCAGCTATCCTACCATACAAGTGACATTCTATTTTTCGATGAGGTAAATTGTAGCTCACTTGGTACCACAAATTCGGTCGGACACAGGAACCTGCCAACACAGGATGTAGCTGACCACTTTTGTTTTTTTGATGAATATTTGTACCACTTTTTTGCCATTTGCGCAAAATTTGCCAAGTTAAGCCACGGCCGACCAAGAGCAGTTGAAGCTGCTAAAAGTCAGCTACCCCTACAGAGTAGGATTTTTCAATTTTTTTATCAGGTAGGGTTTCATGCAGTCGGCCATCGGACTATAAATCCATAAACATGGCGACATCATGTCCTATAAGTGTAGCAGTAAACGCAGTTACTCGACTTATAGTCGAATTAATGAGATATAACAGAAACTAGATCGTGTAAGCAAATTTTTACTTATTTTTATTAATATTTTTTTATTGAAATTTAAGAAAATAGGCGGCCCATGAATATATGTGAACCAGTGCCTTTGGTTTTATCAATAAAGTATTTTTCGCGCTGGGTTTTACTGTATTACGTGTACTTACAGACAATAAAAACTTATGTACACAATCACGGTAAAAATAAATGTCATGGATGACAGCAGTAAAAAATGCTTAAGTACCTTTTTGTTTTATTAGACACGTGAAGACGATTAGGCCTCAAACTTAATCAAATAATTGAAATATAATCGCTTACCTGAGATCGTTTTTAGCACATATTAGTTGAATAAAAGCATTTACTGCACTCTTACACATTTAAAATGCCGAGTAAAAGCAATCCGGCTACCTTTACGAAACATTTTTGCTGAGAAAAAGCAGTGCGGCTGCTTTTATAGAACACTTTTACTGAGTAATAGTAAATTGCTAATGTTTATAGAACAAATAGTCGAGTAAAAGCACTATCGTTGCTATTAAAACACTAGAAGTGCTTTTATCCACTTTTACTCAACTCTTACAGCATCGATTTGCTTCTTATACAGCGCTTACTCGATTTTTATAACACTTTTAGTCTGTATAAGTGCGCCTTTTCGCGTTGAGTAAACGCTTACAGGACTTTTAGTCGACTGTTTTTACACCGTTTATAGCACCAAAAAGCGAAAATAAAAACGTGCTCTCAACTTTTATAGCACATAGATTTGCTAGTTGGGTACGCGATTTTTTTTCATTTATTCAGAAACCCAACAGTCAATATAAACATATCAAAACTGCAATACGAAAGATGTACCGCAACAACAGAAAAATACAGCAAAAAAGACCTGGAGGTTGATAAATTTCAAGATAGAAGTTGAAAAAGTCTTCTAGGCGGCTACCAAATCTTTCGTTAAGTAACGCCCAAAGGCATTTAGAGGACATATAATACTTAGATTACTTTGTGGGTAACAATACACAAACTTTGAACCGATTTCCAACAGAATTCAATTCCTTCAAACTTACTAATTTTTCCACGGATTCCCAAAAACTTTTAAATTCTTTGAATGCTTGAACCCCTTAAATCTAAATTGGTTTAATATAAAGCTCCTAATACTTGATTAATAAGATGATAAATGTGCAACATGTATGATTAGACCTTGAAATTGTACATGTCTTCACTTATGGTAATTTGACTAGATAAGTACCTGACGACGGCTGGGTACGTTGATCTAGCCTACAGCATGAGGATGGTAGTGCCCCATATGCCCATATTTCCCCTTGTTCCTCTAAATTGAAAACCCTTGTTGATGTCGGCACAACTGTTTTTAGCGCCACTTGCACCATCCCACTAACCCGGGGTTAACCGGTTAAACCTGGAGTTACCATGGTTACCAGTACAATTTGACATTGGGTTAACGGTTTAATCGCTTAACCCCGGGTTAGTGGGATGGTGCATGTGGCGCTTAGTGACCTAATATTGTTTTATTGCTCACCCATTTCTTAACCACACAATCTCACCCGTAAATCGTACCGTGCGAAAACAATGACTCCTAAACTGCGCTGGTACGCAGGCGTCCATCATAAAGTATTTTAATTTAGTTTGCTCCTGCTTCATTAGTGGAAGCGTGTTTCACTCTAACGAGTAGCGGAAGCCATAAGCGGTTAGCGGATTAGAGCATCGTTGTGTACATTAAATTCCTTTGACTAAACACGCGGCACAAAATCAAGAGATCCGATCTACTACCTATCTGTTCTATCGGAAAGATGATTTTAGCTCCCTTGTAGGAGGAAGGTGTTTTACATTACTCCAAATGTAAATGCATGACAGGTGAACCGCAATGGTACCTACGTAGACACCATCATAAAGTATTTTAATTTACTTTACTCCTACTTCATTAGTGGAAGCGTGTTTCACTCTAACGAGCAGCGGAAGTCATGAGCGGTTAGCGGATTGGAATATAGTTGTGTACATAAAAATTATGTGATTAACACTCAAGGCACTCTTAAATGTTGAAATTTTCTGTTTGGAGAGAGATCTAAGCAAAGTAAAATCTGGTTAATCGGTTAGAAATATGATTTTGGCTCCCTTCTAATGTTTTATAATGCCTTTGTTGTGTAGGTACTTACTATGCGTGGATTCAGATGAATACAATGTAATTTAATTAGTACTGGCATCCAGGCTTCCATCGTAAAGCATTTTAATTTAGTTTACTCCTGTCCCTCTGGAAGTCTGATTTACTCTAATGAGTAGCTATAAGCGGTACCAATTAAAAAAAAACACTTAACTTAAACTTTACTACAAAGGATTTAGTGGTAATTTCGTAGACACGAATTCTGTTTTTCTCGAAACAAAAAACCCAACCGAAGCTTAAAATCTATAAAAATACATTTAAATTTATTTTAAGTACTAAATCTGTGTACTTATAGGTCGTGTGCAGTGACGTCAATCAAGTGGCTTTGAAACACATTCGTTAGTTGGAAGATGACATCCATCAAATAAATGAAAAGCTACCCTATGAAGAAAAGCGTTGTCATCAATTTGGGGAAATATCCCCCATCCTACCATCCATTTTGCTCATAGCCAAATAAAAATGATGGGCGTTTCATGCTTTATAGCATGTGTGATAAAATTACTTGCATTAATTTAATTATAAGAGAATCGCTTCAGCCGCCATTTTACGTGCACCCAGCCAGCCAACATGGCGTCCGCCGATCAATGCGCAAACAATTCGGAACTCGTTCGCAAAGAGTTCGACAGCGAGACCCGAACCGGACCTTATTAGATCCGGCAACTTATATTCTTGGCCTCTTCTTAATTTGAAGTAAATTTAATATAATAATTGGGTCAAATCTTTTAGATTCCATTTAGTATCTCCTGGAGCCGCATTCTGGTTTTAAACATCTGTTAGGTACCTATTCAAAATCAAAATCAAAAATATACTTTATTCATGTAGGCCTAGCAACAAGCTCTTATGAATCGTAATTAATCTTAATCTAATTATCAGAGCAATTTATTGATGTTAATATTATTCCATAATAAAATTGGATTATTATACATATCAAATTTAACACTAAGAATTTCACAAAAGGATCGTCAAACATTAAAAAGATTGTATAAAAAAATACTAGTCTAGAATTTCTAGAATAAAATCTAAATGTCAAAAAAAAGCATAAGTAACAAAAGAAGTAGATAGTATTACATCGGAATATCCATTTCCTCATCAATAATCAAATGTACCTAATAAATAAATAATCATTTCGAATAACAATTAATCCCACGTTGTAATATCATTCATGTAGTCTTGTGTGGTATAATAAGCTTTAGAAATAAGTTTACGCTTTACATAATTCTTAAACTTATTAATGGATAATTAGATATTGAATTGATTCAAATGGTCTTATATCTAAGTATATTGTCATGATACAATTTTAATTAAAACAATAAAATTTGAATTTTATTATTTATATACATACTTATACATTACATTAATATCATGAGCTTGAGATCACTGTATTAAGCTTAAATTTCATAATTTAATGTAGTTTTAATTTTTAATTTTAAGCTTATGTTCAATACAATAATTTTAATGTTATGAATAAATAAATAAATAATTAATAAAGTAAGAAGAATTGTAACTGTAATCTATACCTAAAGTAATCATACATAATTACTATTAAATAAAAATGAGAAACTTAGTATTTTTTCCCATTACCTGAAGACCTTATTAGATGCATTGCTTTTTAGGTACCTATAAGTACTATTTTTACACCATATTAAATTATAATTCTATGTAAATTATAAATTACTGGATGTAAATTAGATACTCATAGGCAATCTTTTATTATGAAAGCTACCATCGCCATTTTTAATGTTAGTTAGTTTGCACTGATGTGCAGCGAGCAGCGAGTAAGTTACTCAACACCAAGTAATAAACAATGTCGCCTGCTTTATGGAACAGGATACTCATATTATTTGCAGCAAAATACAGGGGCTGCGTCCAATATAAAGTGGGCAACTGGCGCGTTACTGATGATGGATTATAGCCACAGAGACTACCATCCACAGAAAAAAAAATATATTTAATTATTTTAATTGTTTCATAAAATGGTTTTGCAGATCGCAGGGTTATCACGCATAATCTTTTTACTAGTAAAAAAACTACTTAACCCTGAATTATGGCCTCGCTAGTCATAGAAACATTTTGATACCTTTAATTCGTAGGCCGAGCTTTAGCATATTTAAAATTATGAATTGTGTTTGTTTGGATTAAGTTTTTCCTTTCAAAAATTTCGATTAAAGAATACCTAATCAAGATATTGCGTAACAAACATGAAAAGTGCACCACTAGTTAACCCTAAAAGTCGACTATTACACACAATTGCATCCCATACTCTACCTAACAACAGCCCTTAAAAACACAAATACTGATAACATTTGTAAAATAATTATACTGCAGCCTAGTTGGTAGGGACTATACCGTTCGAATGCCGGTAATGACATTTCCGTGTGATGAGCACGGATATTTGTTACTAAAAGGAAAAACGAACGAAACGAAAAAACTACTTAACCCTGAATTATGGCCTCGCTACTCATAGAAACATTTTGATACCTTTAATTCCTAGGCCGATCTTTAGCAAATTTAAACTTCATTGTATTTATTTGGATTAAGTTTTTTCCTTTCAAAAGTTTCGATAAAAGAATACCTAATCAAGATATTGCGTAACAAACATGAAAAGTGCACCACTAGTTAACCCTAAAACTCGACTATTAAGGGGCCCACTGATTAATAGTCCGCCGGACGGTATCGGCCTGTCAGTTAGAACAAAATTTTGACAGTTCCGAACAACTGACAGGCCGATACCGTCCGGCGGACTGTAAATCAGTGGGCCCCTTTACACACAATTGCATCCCATACTCTACCTAACAACAGCCCATAAAAACACAAATACTGATAACATTAGTAAAATAATTATACTGCAGCCTAGTTTTAATGCCGGTAATGACATTTCCGTGTGATGAGCACGGATATTTGTTACTAAAAGGAAAAACGAACGAAACGTGCGGGAACGTGTGGATGTTTTGTATCAATGTAAATATTTATCAGTTATAGAACGTCCATAGAACTCGATTCCCACCAGCTTACCTATTTAGAGACATCTAAGTACCTTATTCTAGAAATCCAAAGAAATAGCAAGCCAAATAAACTTCGGCTTACCTAGTATTATTGACACCCCGCCGCTGGTATTTATCTGTCTATCTAAATATAATAATCATGGTCTAGTACCCACGACGGCTATGAGGTCATAGCAAATACCCGAACACTATATATCCCTAGTACATACATGACATTTATGATCGCATCAGCACACAAGTTAGAAAATTCGCTGGACTCAACGCATTATCCGAAGTAAAGGGTATATAATAGTACATCAGGGATCGGCACTTAGCCCATTCCTGTTTAACCTAACCATGGTATATCTCACTAAAGATATCCAGTCTTTTACAAAATTAAGTTTTTATCGGCTATTAACAATACAAAATTGAGTAGGTAATTAATATCATGTACATTGTACATTTTTTCCTATCATTTCCGTGTTACGACTGCATCTGTGACTAACTAACTGTTTTGGCTTAGCGATCCAAAGATAATCTTAAACCTCCGAAACGAGACCGTGCCACCGTGCCACCTGTCCGAATCCTGCGCAACTTCATGCCAGTTGCTGACGCGAAACTGAAGCAGATCCGCCGTCACACTGCCTTCCCAGCGATACCTGGGCCCCACTACGTGGCCCACTGGACGGCCACCAGTCGGCCACGACTGGATGGATACGAGTTAGGGAATGCTCCCGGTACTGAGGTTGTGTGGCGAGAACCGGGAATTCCCGGTTCCGGTACTGTATTTGTATAGAAAACCAGTACCGGGAGCACTCCCTAATACGAGTCGAGTTCATAGTCGAATAATATTATTTTCCTGTTCAATATAGGCGTCCATCATATATAATAGATAGGTACAATATAGGCATATTATCCTATGAAATATCTAAAGTGAGCCTGAATTAAGCAAGCGAGCGCGAGCGGACCAATACATAATTTCATTCAATTTTAATAGGAATATATTTCAGCGTAGACGCCTATTCAATAAATAACAGCCATCCAGAATAGACCTTTCACCGTGGCCAGCCGTGTGCTCTATCAATACCTATAGGCCATCATTTTGAGTACATCTCCATTTATTTGCGTTAATTTCCGCTTACTTACGCTTTAAATACAGACTGAGTGAATGGGTTCGGGTTGATCGCCGATATAGTAGGGTTTTCATTGTTTTAGTACAAGAAAATACATAAGTACAATAGATTTCGGTAAGTCGAATGAGAAATCGAATAGAGAAAATGAAGAGAAAATAAAATGTCCTTTGTTTGCACGATTTCAGCATTTTAAACAATGGGATGTTTCTGTAAAAGGGGGACCAAGTAGTCATCACCAAAAAGCATATTAATTTAGATAGGCAAATAAAAATGCATAGGTACTTACTCTCAACGCGTTTTGCTAGCATTCATGAATTTCGGCGAGAGGAATGCACTAAAATTTATTTGGCTTTAGTAATATACAGGGTGGAACAGTGAACACTATCTAAGTGGTCTACAATTAAGTTATTATAATCGTAAGCTGGATTAAAAAGTCAAACTAAATCATTAAAATGGAATATTTTATATCAGTGATAATCTGAATTTGGAATATGCCAACGTCTCAAATATAAAGTATCTGCATAAGTAGGTAAGGAAACGATAAGATGAAATAAAAATACGCCTTGATGGCAATTCAACAAGTTCATCTTCATAATCTTTACCTTGAGCAACCAATTACGTTCCGATTACCCTATGAAGTCAGTTCAGGTTTCCTTGTTAATTTAAAAATGAATTATCTCAGCGAGAGAAGACAGCGCTGCCTAGTAATTTATTGAATTTTTTCCTCTTTTTCATCGGAGCCTTGTTTTATTCGATTTCGTCGCTATGCCGGCATTAATAACATTATTTTAATGAAATTTTTGCTCGCCTTTACACGTTACACTGGACTGGATTTTTATTAAGGAGCTCTCGTTTCGATGAAACGATATCGTTAAATTTCATAATTGACTATCGCGACAGTTGTTGAGACGGTGTTAATCTGTCACAAGAATGCTCTTTTTCAATACAAACTGAATCAAATTTCAGTACCGAGCCGTAGTACCATTGCCGGTTTATAGGTACAGTGCCAGCTGAGTGACATATTAAACATTCAACAATTACAATTTTAATTAATAATTGGTTTTTTTAATTATATTGTCACTAAATACATTTTAATTTGTTTTAGACATGTCATTTATGTATGTGAATATTTAAAATGAAAATAACTACGAGTAGAAATAAGATTTTATTACAAACTGACCAGCAATAGACTTCCCCCTTATTCATAGAACTTTACGGGCCTGATTTAGTTAAATTATGTTTTATCCCTTTCTTACAAATACATAAGTCAAAATGACAGATAAGGACAAACAATTATTAGCTAAATGAGGTTTGTAGCGCATTTATGAACAAGGGGACCGGGTATGTCCTCACCTGATTTGAAGTGATAAAGACGATATTTCTAAATCAATATCGTAATCGTAACTATTTGTCGAGGACTAGGTACAAACGACGGAGTAAAAATCCACCCTCGCTGACTGCAGAAAAAAGGAGTAAATTGCTGGGTGCGAATTAATGGTATGTCGAAAACGTATGGGCATAGTCGCTCCTCGCGCAAGGACGAAAATGCAGTCGTGTAATTCGTGTGCACTCTCTAAAACGTATCCGATAGAGTATGGTCCAGCAAGCGATTGAAAGCCGCTTTATGTAGGTAATGTAGTGCTTTTGACGACACGGTTTTGCAAAATGCTAATAGGAATTGGAAAAGGCCCTCAGTTGCATTCGCCCCGCCACGTGGTAATTCGCGTTGATTGCCGATACAGTGCGAATTACTGCGATTGAACGCGACGTCGCTGCCAATACCGGGACCTTCGTTTAAGCCATTGACGTCGGGACGGTATTCGTGATTTAATGACTGCGATTTCGCCTTATGGCCAGTTTTTTATATGTATAAGAAACAATAAGCGCACGGTTGAAAACGTGACTGTAGGTAAAGAACAAGACTTCACTGTGTTGACAGATTAAGGACTAAATCCCTATTATATGTATTATACGACGACCGATTCACCGATAGATCGTAATGCCAATAAGGATTAGGTAATTTTGTTGTTTTGTGGCGTTAGATTCTGTCGGTTGATCGGACATCGGGCATAGGTAGTCAAAATATTCCGTTATTAAAAATATCTGAAAAAATATTTTGTTTACATGTTTTTAAATAGTTAAAAGGTTCAGTTGTTTCAAAATACTAAAAGATAGGTAGGTAGGTAGATACTTAAAATAAACTAGATAAACGACTTTTCCTAATTGCATGGTTTTGCAAATTAAGTGTAAATGAGCCATGTTACAAAATCGACGATAGTGGTAACTTATCTCCTATTGGCAATTTGGAACAGCACATCTCTAAATTAGACGAAAGTGCACATAATGCTGTTATGGTGATACCACAATTTAAATGCCGAATCGAGCCCCTCCGTGATTGCGGCCGCCATTTTGAATTTAAATAGTTAATTACGATGTTGATGAAGCTGATTGAAATATGTAGGATAAGTTTGAAATCGAAATCGCATATTTTGCTCGGGGAAAAAGTTGTCAAAAGATTTTTGTGATGCAGATGATCGCAGTTGTGCTTTTTTCTTGTTTGTTCTGGTTTCCCACTGCTGGGCAAAGGCCTTGACCTCCACACCTCCACGACTTCCGATTCAGTGATTCTTCCGGTCAGTTGTTAAGGAAGGTGCCCAAGTTGTCCCGCCAAGTCCGTCTGGGCCTGTCGCGTCTGCACATACATATCTTCTGGGATCCACTTGGTGTAGCTACACTAGCCCACCTATGTGGATGCTTGAGGCAGATGTGACTGGCCTAGTTCCATTTGAGTCTAGCAGTCTTCTTGGCAACGTCACCAATGGAGGTTTTTGAGCGCAGTATGGTGTTGCGGATACGATTAACCCCTTAAATGCTGCGCCCGTTGGCAAATCTTTAATAAACCTCAGACTCTGTGAGCGACCATATGACAAGCACCGTTGGTTCGGACAGGCAGAGTACACGTGTGTGTTAGTTTTCGCTTCAGTGACAATGGAAGATTACCTTTCATCAGCTCCTCCGTGGACCAGTAGGAAGAGGTTCCAGGCGGTTTAGCCACGGTGCTCGTCTTATTTGTTTTGCCTGCTACTGAATGAGATTAACTGGCCCAAGTTCCTAAATATACTCAACAACATAGATAGTGTATAATCTGCCCGCAACCCTCCGCTTCGTACTGTTGGTCCTCATTTTACATTTTATTACAAAAAAATGGCTTATGGTTAGAGCAGGCGTTCTATGACCATATATAATTATTTTCTAGTAGCTAATAGTAAGTACCTACTCGTGGTATTGGGTCGTTCTCTCATTTCGTGCAAATCGGTGATGTTCTCTCGATTTGTAAATTTTCTTTTAAATGGTAAATTTTTGGGTTTTCATGCATTGTGGATTCATTTATTGACACTTTTATGCTAAAGGCACCTTCGTAACCTTATTATTTTTCATTTAATAAGACTGGTGGTAATGAACTACGCGCTGGTAATGAAATGGGCATGGATGGTAATCTTATCAGTGGACGGTAATGAAACAAACTTATGAAATCGCAATAAAAAAACTTTATTTAACGAAAATTAACACCATTAATATAATTAACAACATTAAAATCACGTGTCTCAAGCGCTGTGCAGACGATCAAGCCGACTTAACAAATATTCCGGCTTGACATTCGCGACTTATGATTTACCACCTAGCTTGTAGCGATTGTCAAGCACAATTTACGTAATTGAAGACGTATTTCGTATTGTTTATTTATTTAATGTTTACACAGCACTACATCAGTCTTATAAACAACACACTGAGAAACTACATACTTTAATTTAAAATTAACATCCAAATACACTCGACTGCCAATCCATCCACCGCAGCTCCATAAACTCGCAAAATCTCAAGCAAGGGTTATATTTCTAATGTCCGGTACAAAAAGTCTTACAAGCCTCTCTACTAATTCAAGGCAGTCAGAGTCTCCACGAAAAGCCCAACAAGCTAAAAGTAGTAGGCTTAAGTTGTGCCTCACCTCCAAAAACATGAAGCCCAGGGTTCCTAAAATAAATATTTTTTGGTAATACATCCTAAGGAAATTCTTTTGACCTTTTCCAATAGTAGAATGTACGTTGACTCGTAAGGGATCCAGGCTATCCAGGACGCCTCCAACTTGCTTCTGACCAGAACATTGTAAAAAACTTTTATGGGGCAAGGGAAATGGAATTCTCTGACGTTGCGAGTGACAAAGCCTAATCTACTGAATCTACAGTGGTAAGTGCTTTGATGTGGTCGTGAAATGTTAGCCGCGTATCGAATATGACCGCAAGATCCTTTACTGAGACGACTCTTGTTATTACAAGAGTCTATTGACCCAAGAGTCTATTGGCTCAGGTCCAAGAAAATATTGAGCATGTGTAGGAAATAGGGCTCGATTAAAACTACACACTTGACACTTAGCCGCATTGAAAGTCAGTTTGTTATCCCGACTCCATTGGAACAGAGATGAAACATCCTCCTGCAGCAACTTACAATCCTCCTCCTTCTTAACTCAATATACCAATTTAAGATCGTCGGCGTAGAGTAGACAACGAGCGTTATGGATAACCGAGAGCAGGTCATTGACCATTATTCCAAATAGGAAAGGCCCCAAGATTGAATCTTGGCTGTCACCAGAACGAGTATGGTACGGATCTGGTACGAAGTGGCCATGCTGGTCGTTGCGTACTGCGGTTGATCACGCAGATAACTGGCAAAAATGTTAAGCAAATGTGGATTGAACCCAATAGCGTCTAGTTTGTGTAGGAATACATCGTTATCCATACGATTGAAGGCTTTTCGGAAATCATAATACAGGACGTCTACCAGGATACCCATATCCAGATGCTCTGAGATGGTCTAAACCAAGGTCAGGTTAGTTTCCACAGACCGTTTCGCTCTGAAACCATGCGGAGTGTTGCACAGGAATAATGGTTTCACTTGTTTCGACAACGTGCCATGGAGTATGGACTCAAACAGCTTTGCTAAAGCTGAACGAAAAGAATACCTTGACTTTGGGATCGGTCTTACCCGTGAAATCTTCCAATGGTGAGGATATGTACTTGTGGAGAGTATGTACCAGATTAAGCATGAACTGTATTGGACCATTCTAATGCTCTAAACACCCCTTTAAGATATATGCAGGTACCTACGTAGTCTGGACCAACAGCATAGAAGCCCGAAAAACTTACTTTTGCGTTAAGACCCCTTATGCAGGTACCTAAGTAGTCTGGACCAACAGCATAGAAGCCCGAAAAACTTACTTTGGTGTTAAGACCCCTTACATTTTGGTGAATTAGATCCAGTGAAGGTTTCGAATCAGGATTCCGAACTAAGTATTACGGGTTGGTTTTTGTCTGACTCCCATTGACGTTGGATTTACGAAATGACCACGATTATCGGGCTACATTGTTGGAAATAAACAGGATTCATACATTGTCGAGGGTACTCCTATTTTGAAAGTCTTGGAGTCCCCTTTGAGCTTAAGTTCGTCGACAGTGCACCATGAATAACAGCAGATATGCCCGTATATCCTCCGATTGTCAAGCTATATTCCACAGATGGATGAACTTGCGATGCTCCATCGCCCTGAGAGGTTTACACCGTTTTTTACTGCTGGTATCAGGTTTCTGAGATTTATCACGCACGGGTTGGGAATTGTCGCTTTTGACAGCGGAGGCACTATTATTACTTATCGGCATGTGTTTATGTTCATGTAGTTTCTGCCTTTTATTCCAAACATTTGCCCCGTTCTCTACCTTATCGTCGACATGTACCTGATGATTCCAATTCCAACTCACTTAGTCTCTTAGTAACGTGTCAAATTTCTCAGCACAGTCCTTGAGTGCGGTCTGGTATTATATGTAGAGCGGCAGGTTATGTTAATCTACTGCGCTCTAGTTAGATCCATAAATCACCAGTTGGGCTCCCCTATATATTATTACATACAGTTTTAAATGCTTATACCAACATACTATTTATAATAACTTAACCCTCTTTCCATTAAATGCATTGCCTCTAATACATTATCATTACCTTCTAAATTCGTTCATTACCTTCCCTGGCAAAATTGGAAGGAAAAGAAATGAATGAAACAGATATGAATGAAGTTTTGGAAGTTTTCGTCGCCTAGGTCGGTTGATATCAGACCTTGATTTCGCAGAATAAGTCACCCGAAAGGCAACCCTAAAACACATCAATTAGGTATAATGTTAATAATGTACAATTGGTACTTACTGTATAAATCACTAGATGGCGATGAAGATTTATCTGAACCACACTCCTACCCGACACGAGAGAACGTAGGTATTTTCGTCAAAAGTAACATACGGACGACCGCTGCGGTAGCACGCGGCCAACTGACTAACGAACAATGTGTTGTATCCGCGGGAAGTGCTATATACCCTTGCTATATAGCAAAATATAGCTAATCCATTTCTCGCGCCGGTAATGAAGAAAATGCTTGGACCATACACTTATAAGGCTGTATAGTTTTATTGTTAATTTCTTAGAGTATAATATTATACGATATAAAACATAACTAAATTACTTGTTTACTTAACCAAAAAGAAGTTTTCTATTTTTAGTATCTTAAGATTCAAATGGAGGTCAAAGTATAGCTTCACGCGATACGTGCAGAGAGGAATGAAAATAGTGGGGGTTAATTGTAAATATAAAGAAAATAACCACCTTTTTAGAATTGTTCATGGTGGGCCCATATACTTTAGGTCCTATGTTACAACCTTGTATTGACAGGTATTCGAAAACACCAACACATTTTTGGTAAATTGCAAATAATACCGATTTGCACGAAATGCGAGAATGACCCTATTAAACTAAAAATGTTACAATTGTCATGTTTTTAAATATTGTCATGTACCGAAATATTAGTTACCACTAAAATAAGAATATGAATACCTACTGAACATAAACTGTTTAAAGTTACCAAGCTAAAACTATGGGACTGAGCGTTGATTGCGTTTTCCTTATCTATTGTGATGCGCCGGCCACGCCCAAGTAGCATGGAAGTGTCGGCAACATCAATATAGCAGCCAATTAAGAACTTAGAGTGATTTAAGGGACGTATAAGAGTGTCAGAAAAGATTTAAGCTGTATAAAAGGTACTTTACAGACATTATACAGCTCAAGCTGTATAAAATCATTATAAAGGATTCTGCGGAAGCATGGGGTGCTTTATCAGAATATAAAAAAACGACTATAAAACTAAAAGTGTTGTGAGAGACTACAAGCTAATTCTATCGTAAAAGCTGTATACAGGCTGTATTGTAGTAACACTTGGCACTTTTAGCTGTACAAAAGTATCTGTCAACTCCGTTTTAAAACATTAAGTGTTGTGAAACACTACACACTAATTTTATCGTAAAAGCTGTATACAGGCTGTATTGTAGTATCACTTGGCACTTGTAGCTGTACAAATGTATCTGTCAACCCCGTTTTAAAGCTATTTCTTATGGCGTAATCTTACTCTCCTATAAGAATAGTAGTTGTATAACTTCTGTCTGTAAGGGTATTATAAAACCAAATGAATAAATGGCAGCTATAGTACAGCTTTTTTCTGTATTACTGATAGAGTCGCTTATAACAATCTTTTGGCGTAATTTTACACTCGTATAGGTATAGTAGTGTAATGATTTCTGAAAATAAGTGTATTATAAAACTAAAGGAATATATGACAGTTACAGTACAGGTTTTTTATTTGTTATACGAATCTCTAAAGAGAATTATAACTTATGTACGGAGAACCGACATACAGCCAAACGAATACAAATATTCTATTATAAAGCTGTTTTAATTACAAAAGCTGTAAAAGACACTCCATTTATTACACAGCACAGCTACTAAGATTATAATGCTCTCCAACTATCCTGTAGGCTGTTTAAAAATTGTCGCCATTTTACAATAAAAAAAAAAACGTATTTGTAAATATAATTAAAGAAATACTTGCAAATATTTAGCAGACTAACGCCGTGTTATGATTACCAGCTAAAATAAATTGTTTAGCCTTAGAATTAATATTTATAAATATTTTTGATACTCTAACCTTAAAAACAAACAGTAACTTTACCGATTTTTGATATTTTCCTTATGGTTTCTCTTTGTTATTTTGCAGGCGCGTAAATATTTTGCCAGAAAAGATACACAGGTTCACAATAAATAATAATCCGCACTTATTAATAATGTAATATTCCATTCAAGTCCTGTATAATATTTACTTTTACTTTTACCATCCACTATAACACTTTATTGTCGCCATTACTATATTACGAATTAACAAGATTAAGACATTTTAGTTTCTTAAATGATTATTATTCTCTTGTAATTCTTTCTTATAACTCATTTAAAACTTATATTCTTATATCGTACTTATAAGAGATTATCTGTAGTGTTAAGGTTTCCTGTTACACCGAAATATAGCTGTAATGCAGCTATTGTGCAGCTTATGTATTGCTTATACAGCTACTCTACAGCTCTAATAACGCCAAAGGCTGTATAATTTGGGCCCTTTTTTTACTTATAAGGGCTGTATAAGCGCTTATACAGCCTTTGTACAGCCTAACTGTACAGCTTATAGTATACAAATAAACTTTAATACAGCTTATATACAGCTTGCAATGCTACTTGGGCGCTGCTGGGAGCTTGCGCTCGCCCGCTACAGAATGCTCCAATTTTGTAGGCGATTTAATTTAGTCCCTAACTTAATTGTATTATGTTGTATAACGGCCTCCTAGCCTAGTCGGTAGTGACCCTGCCTACGAAGCAGGAGGTCCCGGGTTCGAATCCCGGTAAGGGCATTTATTTGTGTGTTCATCACAAATATTTGTTCCTAAGTTATGGATGTTTTCTATGTATATAAGTATTTGTATATATGTGTATATTATATATATCGTCGTCTAGTACCCACAACACAAGCCTTATTGAGCTTACTGTGGGACTAGGTCGATCTATGTAAAATTGTCCTATAAAAAAAAATGTTGTTAGGTGTTTATTTGATTTAAAAATGCTTTTAAATAGAAGTTCATTTAATATGTTATTTGTTACTTTTCCAGATACTTGATATGTATCTTTGTAGCAAGTATGTATATTACCTAATAGGTAAAACAGAAGTCTGCATCAGACAGAACATAAAAAAAACGGGGAAGTGCGAGTCGGACTCGCGCACGAAGGGTTCCGTACCATAATGCAAAAAACGGCAAAAAAAAAAACGGTCACCCATCCAAGTACTGACCCCGCCCGACGTTGCTTAACTTCGGTCAAAAATCACGTTTGTTGTATGGGAGCCCCACTTAAATCTTTATTTTATTCTGTTTTTAGTATTTGTTGTTATAGCGGCAACAGAAATACAATAATCTGTGAAAATTTCAACTGTCTAGCTATTACGGTTCGTAAGATACAGCCTGGTGACAGACAGACGGACGGACGGACGGACGGACAGCGGAGTCTTAGTAATAGGGTCCCGTTTTACCCTTTGGGTACGGAACCCTAAAAAGTAACTTAGACAAATACTTACATACTTATAAAATTAAGAGATTAAAAAACGGGCGCTATTAGTAAGTATCATAATAGTTGAGTGTGCTCAGAGCATAAAAAGGTCAACCACGGCGTTGCATGAACAAGAGATTTCCTTTGGCAGGATTGGTCCTTAGGACCCAAGGATGGATTTAAGAAGTGGAGCCACCCAGATTTTTGATGCAGATGGGGGGTGGGGAGGTTTTAAGCGTCGGCGACGTCTGATGATGATGATGTTAATAATTGTTTAAGTTTAGGTTCTATGTCAAGTTTAGTATTTTCAAGTAAATCAAAGATGTAGACATAGATTTCATCTAAATCGGTTCAGCCGTTATTGATTCCCCATAATCTTACACCTTCCTTTTCACTTTTAAGAGTTTTTTTTGAATAAAAACTATCCTATGTTCTTCCCCGGGACTCAAAATATCTCCATACCAAATTTTATCTAAATCGGTTCAGCGGTTATTGAATACCCATACAAATTTCCACATCCCTTTTCACACCGTTAAAGGATGATTTTTGAGATTTAAAGTAGGCTATGTTATTCCCTGGAACTCAAACTATCTCTGGAACAAATTTTAACTAAATTGGTTTAGCTGTTTAAGCGTGAAGATCAGGAATTAAAAATAAGGTATTTTTTCATATTTTATGTGTTTTTACTTCTGAATGGTGTAATTATGATATCAGAAATGAATTCGGCATCCCCGATTTATACGAAAACGATACCAAACTTGGCCTAGTAGCTTAAATGATATAGATATCAAGATCAAGTTGAGAGCCCCCCCCCCCTAAAAATTGACATCAAAAATCTCGGTGGCTCCACTTCTTAAATCCATCCTTGGGTCCTAAGGACCAATCCTGCCAAAGGAAATCTCTTGTTCACGCAACGCCCTATTTTAGGCCCAGCACCATCCGCTATAAGGGAGTACCTTTGCAGCGCTTTGTACTTACGTATTTTTACTAAGAAAAGAAGATTTTTTGCAATTACTCAAAAACGACTAGACCGATCATGTTCGCTATAGTTTTCGTTGAAAGTATTTTTTAACCTCTTGTTTCACGATTTGTTTCATATTTTTTGGATCCGTGGTTCAAAAGTTAGAGGGGGGGGACACATATTTTTTTTTTCTTTCGGAGCGCATATATCCGAAAATATTAATTATGTATATCAAATAATGGTTTTACGAAACCCAATTCGTTTTGAAGACCTATCCAACGATACCCCACACTATTGCGAAAAACAAAATAAAAATTGTATGGGAGGTACCCTAAAAAATTTTTTTTACAGTTTTTATTTACCCGTTCTGTCGCAATGCATGATTTATGTATCCATGCCAAATTGCAGCTTTCTAGCACTAATGATCACGGAGCAAAGCCTCGGACAGACAGACATGGCGAAACTATAAGGGTTTCTGGGTGAGTACGAAACCCTAAAAAAATGTTAGGTACTTGTTTTCCTTTTACGCGATTTACCAAAATCAGATCTGAATATGTCAGTACTTTTGCCTTATATTCTTACCTACTTCAAGTAATTACCGGTTTACTCCTGAAACATTTTTCGTTCTCATAGGAAATCAAATCATAATAATATGATTGATTGGCACAATGCCATGAGAATATCAGATTTCTCTTTCTATTTTACGACAGTTTAGCAACTCCATACCAAAGGAAGCTAAAACGAAAATCGGTGGAGAACATAAGAGGAAAGGGAACGATTGCTTATGCTTCTCCATAGTCTCCATACATACGTAGTCCTAATTGGAGGATGAAAAATTTATGTTGGTCACTCGTGCTGATATTGAAAGCCAAGTGAAATAGCATTAGCATTGCAATTCAGCGAGGTAATGCTGCCAGCGTCTACGGCACCTTGCCGAGGGGTGATTTTTTATTGTAGTTTAGGTTTAGGGATGTTTTTTTTATTAATTTAGGATACTTTTAGTTTATAAGTTTTTATACAATATTTATATTTATTTGCTTAATGAAAAAATGTGTTTTGAATGTAAATGCCAGAATAAAAGTAAAATATGGCTCTTGAAAACATTTAAAACTTCAAGAAGTAAAATATTCGGCGCTCCTCTGAGGGTTTCGAAGCCCGAAAGGCAAACTTTGGTGCCTGGAACATCACCGTAAATAAAATAAAATATTATAAATTTAATTTATAATAACACTTTTTATGATTTAATGAACTTAAAGAATAAAATGGTCGTTTGTGGACGGATCTAAAAGCATTAAACAGAACCTTTCCGAGCAGATTAGATGAAAACCCAAAATAAACCATTAACGTAGTGATTCTTTGTTGTTCGCCTCATTAGCGGTGGTATGGCGAAAAATCAAATTGAAATCTCTTTCGGATAACGTAATTAATGTGTAACTTTGCCAAGGACGTTGACCCTTGTCACGGTTACGGTCGTTTTCCTCTATTTCCCGTATATAACGTCCGTAATCCCTTAAAGGTCTCTGGAATTGCCTTCATTTTCGGCTTGTGATAAGTGGCTTGCGCCTTCTGTGAGGTAAATCCGTATTTTCTATTACTGGTAAGTATTCTACTTTGTTTTTTGAGGTCATGTATTATGCATTACAGTAAATAAGGTACCTAACGGCGAAATGCTGCCTCAGCCAGGCGTGGCTCCCTCCGCGATTTCGTCGCTTTGCTACAGGTACTTAGCTAAAAGTACATCCGTTCCACACCAATTTTGGGGAAAGCCATAAGCCGCGCGTGGCGCTGTCGCCACCTATCGGCCATATCTGTGCCGATCGTAACAGACGCGTTTTGTTAGAGAGTGAGTCTTCCGTACCTAGTACTATTATTTATTCTGTGCCTCAGCATGAATAACAAGCGCAAGGGCCATTGAAAAACTAGTTTAATTTGGACTTTGTTGCCCAAGAATACGGTAAGTAATTGAATGATTTCCAAAAGTCGCTACGCTTGTTACACGTAATGGGATAGAATTTGTATAATTTGCCTTTCTATGACAGCCGAGAAAAGTTTTGTCGGGTCAAATTAATTTAAGTGTTAAGTTAATTTGTCGCTCCAGTTTCAGACAGTGTATACTCAATAATCTCATTGTTGGCGTAGGCGCGGTGGAATCCGGTTGTTTTGACAAACCCAAAGTATTAATCCATGTAACGTCATTAAAGATAATCTCAAGTCCGGTCAAGGGGCCTGACTGTTTTATGAATAAGAAATGTTAAGTTAATAAATCCGCACGTCCAAAACTTTTTGTAAAAATCGCCTTAGGCAGCGCTAAGGCAATATTAACTTAATTGATTAACTGACAGTAATCGGCATTGAGAGGGCTAACGCAAAATTTTATTACAGTTGTAGTGAATTTATATACTTTTTATTTCAAGGCAAATGTCGTGAATATATATATATTTACACGAACACTAGACTATATTTGCAAGGGCATACTTCAACCATAACCTTAAAAGGTTAAAGTTGGTTCGATAGAAATTACAGACTAAGCGTGTTTGCACACGGTACATGCCTCCTGACGGTTGCCATCAGATATATATGAGCGGCCGAAGTGCTCCAAAATGTCTGAGCGCACACACTGTAGCGCCTTGGCTTAAATGCGTGTTCAGATATTTGTAAGCACCTTGGCCGCTTCGATATATAAAAAATAAATAAATATTATAGGACATTCTTTACACAGATTGACCGAGTCCCACAGTAAGCTCAAGAAGGCTTGTGTTGTGGGTACTCAGACAACGATATATATAATATATAAATACCTACTTAAATACATAGAAAACAACAATGACCCAGGAACAAATATCTGTGTCATCACACAAATAAATTCCCTTACTGGGATTCGAACCCAGGGCAATCGGCTTCACAGGCAGGGTCACTACCCACTAGGACAGACCGGTCGTCAATATATGTAGATGATTGCGACTGTACAAAATATGTACTCGTACATAGATATTGATATTTTTCCAGAATACATCTTCCATCCGTGACCCAATATTTGATTACACCAACCAAACATTTCACTTCACAAGTCACGCTTAATGACGTGCTGAATTCAAATACATGCACATGAGTAAGTAATGGACCTCCAATACCACCCCGAATATTAAAGAGCTGTCTTGGACCGTAGCCTGCACAACGGGACAAAACACCTTATTACAATGTGGCTAGGATCTATTTTCCTGGTTACGGTATGGGGATGTTTATTATGAAAACAGTGGCGCCGGTTTGTAGTTTCTTGGGTAGTTAACAGTATGTGATCGGAATAGTTTTGTTTATATTCGATGTGTAAACTGCCATCTATTGGAATAATGCAAAGTTAAAAGCTTGTATGAAGTTATGTTTGAGTTTAAACCGGTATAATAATATATTGTAGAGTTTATACTGATTTGGGTTCTTATTAAATATTTATTGAAGCGGTAACACGGTTACTTTTCTTACGTTAGATGTCACAAAACGCATACTTAGGGCGTGTAAAACAATGAAGAGATTAAGATATATTTCGCCGCAGTTGGGTAAGCTGCGGTAGCTTAGTTGGTTGAGCGGCGGGGCAGCGTCCCAGTCCCATGAAGTTCCTTTCACATTATAGGCGGTAAGTTTTCACATTTTTCTCTAACTTACTTCAAAAATTCAATAATCTGTTGTAAGAAATAATGTTGTTCTATTTCCCCCCGCACAGTTCCATTAAGGATGACTCACGCTAGACCGGGCCGGGCCCGGGCCGAGGCGTCGGACATGTCGTTTTCTATGACGGCTGATCGGTGATCACGTGGCGCTTTCCATAGAAAACGAAGCGCCTGTAGCTCCGGCCCGGCCCCGTCCCAGTCTAGCGTGAATGATTCTTCACCCTGTGAGTTAAGTACTGCACTACTGATGAGTTAGTAAAAAGGTATGTTAGTGCATTGTTCTTCGTCTGAATTTTAAAACGGAATTGTGACATTCATCCATTCATTAATTTAATTCATTCATTTTCGGGTTTTAGAACTTAACAGTCGTACCAAGCTAACTCTGCAAAATGTGGCGATGTCATCATTAATGTCGAATTTCTATGAAAATATGACGTTCATAGTGAACATTGTTCTGTTCAAATCGGTGCAAAGCTGGCTTTAACGGACTCTAAATAGGTATTACCAACGACCCCATGTTCTACTATTGCCTCGTTTATACCGGGTGTGGCCTGTAACACGAGCAAATAATTAAAACATAGATTGTACTCCTCAAACGGTAAGACTTTTGTTCAACAACTTTTAAAAATTATGAAGTACTTAGACTCCCTATTTTTCATACAAAATAAATATTATCTTCAATGGACGCCATCGCCACGCCATATCATTGTGATTGACGTTGCTTGTCACGCCTTAAACATAATAAAATTCGCAATACATTGCTTCTTAGAATAAACTTTAAAGTGTATTAAAAATCAAACCACAAGTTATTTTTAAAAGTCGCTGAACAAATGTTGGTCGGTATGAGGAGTACAGCCTACAGTTTAATTTTTTGCTCATATTACAGGCCACACCCGGTATTGAGCAAGCATTAGCACTCGAGCTCTGTCACCGATTAACGTAAACAAACGAATATGCAGTTCTGTAAACACAATAAACACCAGGACAACAAAAGCGAGATCCCAGTGAAACTCAGGATCAATTCAATTTGTAGCTTCCAGCAATCAATGCTGGAATTACTGCGACGTGCCTGTTAAAACCGTTGTTCAATACAGTGTTTGTAGGTTGATTCGAGCCGCCACGAATTTAGGGGTGAAGCAGATACCCGGCTAATTCTAGAGAAAAAAAAACGTTTGTGTTGGGACTTCACAAGTAGCTAAGCCCAGGGCAATTGGTACCTGAGAAAGTTTTCTTACCTATTTTTGTATTTTTAATATTACTACAAAATTTGTTTTGTTCTTATTTTTTATTGAACTCATTTAATAATATTATACATTAACACATTATAAAATCAGTCTAATAGTATATACGTCCCACTGCTGGGCACAGGCCTCTTCTCATGTGCGAGAGGGCTTAGGATATAGTCCCCACGCTGGCCCAATGCGGGTTGGGGACTTCTCATACACTTACAAAAATACAATTTTCACTAAATATAAATTCGATCTGCAGGTGTATGCAGTATATTATGCGGTTATTCATCTTCATCTACACATTTAATCAACAAAATGGAATCTTCCACAAAAGCTGCATTATTAAACCTGGCACACAATCAATTTTATAGTCTCGTAAGTCAGTAAAGCGGTAAAGTAAAATTTTCACAGAATTTGTCATAAAAATAACGCTATCTGCAAAAGGCTATTCTAGAGAAGATCCACTGGGAATACCTAGAATATTGCATGTAATAACATCTTTCTCTTGTGTTCGTAGTTAGTTTCTCAATGCGGGTTTTCACCTAGGGCATAGGGGCGTCAGGTGCAGACTTTAAAGGAGATTGTAATACCTACCGATGCAACCAGCAGCTTCACGTCATTATATTGCATCAACAATATACCTATGTAGGTAAATCAAATCATCCGTGAATTTGTTAACTTTGGCAAGGTGTAATTAGCAGGATTCACGGATTTCTATTTAACTGGAGCCGTGCCAGGCCATGCCTTACTTAACACATGCTCAATAGAGGGGTTACAAATGGGCCCTCAGAGCATAGAGACAGTCGAGACAGGTAGCCCGTCATTCTCGAATAACGAGGACAACACCTTGGATCTCGAGTTCTCTCCGCGAAGTCGTTGGTAAAATTATAGGTGAGGGCTTCCTGGTAGAGTTGGGTTCGCAAGAGTAGCCGACAACCCATCATACAAGTGAAATTTAAGATGATGTATTGTTTATCCATTTTTGTGTTAATATAAATGAAATATTCGTCAAATTTAGAAATTGCGGCAGTTAGAATTCTTGTAAGCAACTCTGCACAGACTTTGAATTGACAAAGCGTATGTCATACTGTCGTAGGAATTTATCGTAGGCACTTACACATTCTGATAGCTCGAAAATTGTGCAAAATAAAGCTTAGGGTGACTCCGAGGTATTGTCTTTTTAAATTTTACGTAACAGACGTTGTGAGATAGGGAACAATTTATTCAAATACATGCCCATTTTCAAAAATGGAAAGCGACCATGCTCTAGACTCTTAGTGACATCTACGCCCCTGCTCAACTCTCGCTCCTGCGGCGTGTCCCTCAAACAAACGTGAGCGGACGATAAAGTGGCTACTCCGTTAAATGTCCCCCTCCCCCTTTTACCCCTCGGATGGGGGATAACACTGGCTAATGAAACCTTTTTCCGCGATCTAGTTTAAACCGGTTTGTTGCGGATTAATCGGCAGTCAGGGAGCTGACTGTTATTCGATTGCTTTTTGTTTTTGGTTGTCGATGGCAGACATCTGGCTTTAGCGGGCTTTGCTTTATGTTTCGAATGACTGCATTGTATCATGCTATACAAATTCGTGACCATTCGGAATATTTGCACTCGTTATATTTTGTACAGATAGGGTCATTGCGTCAGTTTACCGTCCAGTGCCTGTTTCCGGCCACTTGGCGGAATTAAGTATAATTTAAATAATATATGCCTATATATTCAAGAAATGCGTATAATTTGAATATATACCCGTATATTCAAATGATACGCAATTCTTTGTAGCAACTACGCCAAGTGAAACAGGCACAGGACGGTAAACTGACGCAATGACCCTACATATTTTTTGACGACCGGTCTGGCCTAGTGGGTAGTGGCCCTGCCTGTGAAGCCGATGGTTCTGGGTTCAAATCCCGGTAAGGGCATTTATTTGTGGGATGAGCACAGATATTTGTTCCTGAGTCATGGATGTTTTTTATGTATTTAATTAAGTACATATTTGTATATTACATATACGTTGTCTGGGTACCCACAACACAAGCCTTCTTGAGCTTACCGTGGGAGTGGACTTAGTCAATTTGTGTAAGCAGTGTAAGAATGTCGCTATAAGTAATATTTATTTATATTTTAATAAAAAATATTTGTAGATCATTTGTTACGTTCCCAGATATACATAGGTATTGCTCGTAAAAACAAATTGATAAACGCTAACAGTTCAAATAAATAGTTTGCAGACATAATTTACACTAGTTTTTCTTAGTAAAACTTTTTACCTTCGAATGGCCGTCTCGACAATATCACGTTAAAACCTACACAAGCAAAGTAAAAATGAATGAAACCGCTAACTAGTCTATGGTGCAGCGTAAGATTTTAGGAATACATTTTAGATTTCCACCTCCGAAATTATATTATACCTACCTAGTTATTTTCTTAACTACATATACAATGGAGGAAAGATTAATCTTTCTTAGGGTTCCGTAGTCAACTAGGAACTCTTATACTTAGTTTCGCTATGTCCGTCTGTCTGCAGAAAGCTTCACTTTGGCTTGGATACATAATCAATCGTGGTGATGAAGTGGTAAAAGAAGAACTACAAAAAAAGCCTTCCGTTTTTAGTAAAAAGACGTACAAAACGCTGCCAAAGTATATACTCCCTTTTGCTTGTAATGTATGTACATGATACGAGTACTTACTAATAGCCCCCGTTTAGCCGTGGTTCAGCCTATTGTGACAGAAGAGTAACTACGGAACCCTTCACTGAGCATGGCTCGACATGCTCTTGAACGGTTTTCAAATATTAGAAATTCCCGCATTTATGGTACCATTAAGTTTGGTTTTACAAAGGAATGTATGGCCTCTGTTTACTTATCATATATGACCTATTTATAAATAATTTAATGACACTTATTGCCATTTAGGCATTCTCTGCCAGTCAATTGATATGGTCAAACAGAAAAATTACATGGTGGGTGCAGTGAGAAGCGTTTATAAATGTCATCATCATCATCATCTCAGCCATAAGACGTCCACTGCTGAACATAGGCCTCCCCCTTGGACCTCCATTCGTACCGGTTGGAAGCGACCTGCATCCAGCGTCCTCCGGCGACCTTAACAAGGTCGTCTGTCCATCTTGTGGGTGGACAAATGGATAAATGTATAACTTATAATTTAAGTATCATAAGGACTTACTTACTGCCTTTTATATTTAAACTAACGCTAATAACGAATGAGCTTAGTCATATTTCAATTTGCTGTAAAGTTTCAAGTGTTCACGGCGACTGTCGACGGTAATAAATGTTGCAAGCTTTCTGCCACAAGACAAATGCGGGAAGGAATTTTGCCGCTGTTTTTAGTTCCCTAGGGAGGGAAGGATAGCTCGGCTATTAGTGAAATAGAAATAGAAATCGTTTATTTGCAAACCATGGTACATAGTTGGTAAATAAAAACATAGAATCACATGGCACCCTATAAAGGCCCAAGTAGCACAGATAGCTCTATAACTACTCACTTTTAGTTCTATCTAACGCTCTGTGCGTATTAAGACACTTATAAGAGCACACTCGTGATCCTACAGCTGTATAATAGATCTCAGTGATATTTATATAGCTTAGGGCTGATTAAAAGCTGCATTACGGCTCTGAAAACTACCATTAATACGCAAAGAGTGATATAAAGGTATATTTGCTACGACCCTATACAGCTTTAAGGGTTATCAAATGCTTTAACCGTTATAAGGTCTGTTTAGTGGATAAAATTACGCCATGTGCTGTATAAGGAGGTAATTGTGGACTTTTATTACGTTGACTTATTAAGGGAGCACAATTGAACTATTATGAAGCTAATAGACGTATAATGGAACACATGTGGCACATAATACAGCTTGTCGCTTAACATGTTTACCACTAAGCAGCTTTTATTACACTGACTTTTAAGGGAGCACGAGTGAACTAATATGAAGCCAATAGACGTATAATGGAACACATGTGGCGCATAATACAGCTAATCGCTGAACGTGTTTACCGCTAAGCAGCTTTTATTACGCTGACTTTTTAAGGAAGCACGAATGAACTATTATGAAGCTAATAGACGTATAATGGAACACACGTGGCGCATAATACAGCTTATCGCTGAACATGTTTACCGCTAAGCAGCTTTTATTACGCTGACTTTTAAGGGAGCACGAGTGAACTAATATGAAGCCAATAGATGTATAAATGGAACACATGGGGCGCATAACACAGCTTATAGCTGAACATGTTTACCGCTAAGCAGCTTTTATTATTCTGACTTTTTGAGGAAGCACGAATGAACTATTATCAAGCCAATAGACGTATAATGGAACACATGGGGCGCATAATACAGCATATCGCTGAACATGTTTACCGCTAAAGCAGCTTTTATTTCGCTGACTTATTATAAGGGAGAACGAGTGAACTATTATGAAACCAATAGACGTATAATCGAACACATGTGGCGCATAATACGGCTTAGCGCTGAACATGTTTACCGCTAAGCAGCCTATTATACCACCATTGGGACTGTCTGCATAGTGGCTGTTAAAACGTTCATAAGATGCCTTATAACTGTTTAGAGGTTCACTAGTGTATCGAAATAACGACTTGGACTTTATAGTGGTTCACTTAAGTATCTTTATCAGATATATAACAGTCGTATGCTGCATATAAGAATTTTAACGGTTCACGTTGCTTTTTAACATTGACCGCCATTTTATTGTATATAACCTACAAAATTGAAATTGCTTTTCCAATTTTTAAGGGTAACAATATGGTTTTGTGCCTGAGTTCTTAACCTAAATCATTAGTTTAGTACTTCCTATAACGTATTATTAACTTTTTATCTCATAATTCTGTCCAAACCACTGAAATAGTTTTTACACATAGCTTATTTATATCATTAATTTAAATAAATACTGATTATTTTCGTGGCGCACTGAAATTTTCTTAGATAATGTATATATATAATGTCAATAAACTGGCATTCCCAAACATCTTCCTCGCATTAATATATAAAAGATCATGTACAAACATTCAACTAAACACTTTAACAAAATGACTTATGGTGTCGTTGCGCTTAACGTTTTTGCTTCAATATAAATATATTCACCTCTGCGTTCGTCGTCACTATACTAAATGATTTTTAAGGCAGAGGTGTAAAAGTATGTTATTAATTATCTTTTATTCAGCCCAACGTCAATCTTTCCCGGTATTAGGGCGCACATGTGACATATTAGCTGAATAAAGGGTGACTGGTGGTCTCTTACCCAGCCAATATACACCTCTTATAACTCCTGTTACCCCATAAAATTCCGTTAAATTGCTGCTACAACGCTCTTAAGTAGCTATGTGAACTTAAGGCTGCCTAATTTGTGCCCATTTAAGAGTTATAAAAGCTTAAAAGACGCTTATACAGCTCTTATGCAGCTTTTATATTCCAGCTTCAAGCGTATTCGTACTTCATTATGCGGCTGCTATACAGCTAATCTGTGCTACTTGGGGGGTATAGCAAGTATTCTTATAGCTAGGTAGGACTACTTTGTATAGTAGTATACTCGTAGTATAACAATGTTTTTGCTTTTACACGTTGCCTTTAGGCAGGAACATAGATTTTTTTGCCACAGTTAGGCTTCTGCGACTTGGG
This sequence comes from Cydia splendana, assembly GCF_910591565.1. Lineage (NCBI taxonomy): Eukaryota > Metazoa > Arthropoda > Insecta > Lepidoptera > Tortricidae > Cydia > Cydia splendana. The sequence continues at coordinate 28,912,229 of NC_085960.1, read as the reverse complement.
TTATACTACATTTTATAAAATTATACTTAACCTATGAGGGAGATCAAAGTTAGTATGTACTTAGCTTTATACCTACTTATAATTAATTTATTACTATTTAACTTATTTACAAATTAAGTAGAGCTATCTTCCATAAATTCTTGTATGGAATAGTATGCTTTCCTTATAAGAAGTGATTTCAGATTTGATATGAAGAGTTTAATTTCTCTATATTTCTTATTGTGTTGGGCAATTCATTATAAATATGTATTGCTCTAAAGTACGGGCCTTTATTGTACATTTCTAAGATTGGTTCCGGAGATATAAGTTTATTTTTTCGGCGTGTGCTTTTACAGTATTCAAATAGTTCGGTATTTTTTCTGACAAAAATGGATATTTCTAATATGTAGAGGGACGGTAGTGTTAAGATTTTAAGGCTTGTGAAATATGATTTGCAACTGTCTATTTGTTGTATGTTTGCTAATATACGTACACATTTTTTTTGAGCTATAAGGAGATCGTGTGTATCAGTACTATGGCCCCAAAGGATAATGCCATAGCGTAACCAGGCTTGAGCGTAAGATTGGTATGTAGATAAGGCGCACTCAGTATGGGTGTTTGACTTTAAAACATATAAAGCATAGAGGAAGGAAGAAAATTTGGATTTTATTTTGGATATATGTTTCTTGCAGTCAAGGTGAGAGTCAAGAGTTATTCCTAGTAGGGTACATTCTGATTCTTCTTCTATGTTTAAATCTCTCAGAAGTGGTGACAAATCGGTAGGTCTTTTTTGATAGGGTCTAAATTGTATTATTTTTGTTTTGGCTGTATTTATTAATAAGTTGTGTTCTTGTAACTAGTTTGAGATATTGGTGAAAGCTTCTTTAATATGCCAGTAATTGTCGGAATTGTTGTCGTGTCTAAAGAGGAGGGAGATGTCATCGGCAAAAATAATACACTTATGATTTGTTATTTTAGGTAGGTCATTTATATATATAAGAAATAATAGACATCCTATGACGCTGCCCCGAGGAATAGAGTTGTTGATGGTTTGCCAATTTGACTGTAGTTTTACTAGTTTTTTGGAGTCTTTAAAGTGGTGTTCTATTTGTACGTACTGCTGTCTATTGTGGAGATATGATTTTAGCCAGCTGTAGGCGTTGCCGCGAATTCCTATTTCATAAAGTTTGGATAGCAGTATTGGATGAGAAACTCTATCGTACGCTTTAGACATATCCAACAATAAACCAATGGCATAGTTTTTAATTTTGATGTTTTCTAGTATTGCTTGAATAAATGTGTAGACTGCTTGGGTGGTGGATCGTTTTTGGCGGAAGGCAAATTGGTTATCTTCGAGTAGGTTATATTTTTCTAAAAATGTATAAATCCGGTCGGCCATGCATCTTTCGAATATTTTTGAGAACGAGGGTAAGAGGGCAATTGGTCTATAGTCGGCAAGGTTATGTTGTGTTCCGCCCTTTTTTAAAATTGGTTTGATGGCTGCGATTTTAAGTTTGTCTGGAAAACTACATTCCTGGAAGGACTGGTTAATTAGTAGCGTGATCGGTGCTGTTAACTCGTCATTACACATCTTGATTAAGATTGGGGGAATCTCATCAAAACCACAAGTATATTTGTTGGGGAGATTCTGTATAATTTTTTGTAAGTACTTCTTGTTCAGTGGCAGGCTGAAGGAACATTGAGTTCACTGAGGGGGTGGGAGAAGGGCGCCCGCGAGGCGCTGCACCATCGTTTTGGCCCACGGAGATAAAATATTCGTTAAATTTGCTAACAATTGTTTGGGGATTTTCAATTATATTGTTTTGTATTTTATGTTCTATGTTTTTATAATGTTTATTGGTATTTTTTCCTGTTATGTTTTTTATGACTTGCCACATGGTTTTAGTTTTATTTTTTGATTTATTCATTACTTGTGTATAGCTATCTCTCTTTGATTTTTGATGCATTTTTGGAGTATATTTGCATAGGACTTATAGTGTTTTTTTTAGGACATCATTATTACTCTGATTTACTAGGGATCTTAGTATTCTTTTGTGTAGGCACGATTTTTTCAGGCCTTTTGTAAGCCAAGGCTTTTTATGGTTTGTTTTTATCTTTGAGTTTGTTTGTGGAATAAACCTATTAAGTAATGTTATTAAATTTGAATGAAATAAATTGTAGTTCATATTTACGTTGTTCTGTTTTATCAATATCTTATCCCAGTCTATATTTTTGAGAGCATCTTTAAAGCTAAGTACATTAGTGTTATTAAAATTTCTTTTGAGAGTGTATATGTTATTTAACGAAGAAATATTCTTTTTAAAGTGATAAATTAAAGATTTATGGTCAGAGAGGCCCTTATCTTCAACATTTACTTGAAAGTTATTATGGTTAGTAAAGATTAAGTCGATACAGGTTGCTGAATTATTGGTTACTCTGGTTGGTACGTCTACAACTTGGTGAAGATTAAGCTCAAGCATAGTATTAATAAGTCTTTGATACTGTGTAGAATTTTGGAATTTGTTAAGGTGTGTTAGTGTTACTAGATGTAGGTAAAAGGAATGTTTACTTATAATTTAATCTACATATATAGATACTTTTCTAAATCATTTGTTCTTGTTAACCTCGTCGCTAAAGGTCTTATTAAAATGCCTTGTCTGGGCTGGTTGTCAGATCCATCGAAATTGGTTTTTGTTTTTTAATTTAAAGGGGAACATACTATTGAGTACGTAAGTCAATTTTCGCACCAAATGTATTAATAATTTAATATATTTCTACTTTATTTTTAGATTTCTTTAACCAATTACTATAAAGTCCATAAAAATATTGAATAGGTAAAAGAATAACTTATTTTTGGGTTTCATCATATTAATTTAATTATTTGCCTGATAGTACTACGATTGTTCAAGGAGTGAAATTTATGTAGGTACCTATTGCCAAAATCAAGGTTTTCCGTTATAGTTAGGTATGCCGAAATTGAGTAAAAACGCTACATAACGGGGTTTGAATTACTGTGACCACATTATTAAAAATATTTAGGTACCTAATTATTATAAAACCGATAGTAACGATTTGAATAACGGCCATAAATATCGTCTTAGTTGCAGGTTTGAGGAATCACAAGCTGTCAGAAAACAATCTACAATAATAGGATCAGGTCCTATTGCTTGCATCGCAGTAACATTTTGCCACATTGTTGCCTTACATTTGTTAAATCGATTGCATAAAACGCCAGCATCTGCCGGGCTAGCACAATGATTGGCGCTACAGTATCTCGCGGCGAGATAGACTACCCGTCCCTAGTTATAAAAAGACCACCGCGAGATACTGTCGCGCCAATCATGTGCTAGGCCTACTGAGCAACTGTGTTTCATTTTCGATACAATAAGCTTTTATTGCTGACTGATCTTCTTATAGACCAGCTCGATATGTAGAATATTTACCTCGGTTGTTAGCTCAGTATTAACTAGAGATGCAACGGATAGTTGTTTGGCCGGATACCGGATACCGGATATTCGGACTGACCATCGGCCGAATATCCGGTATTCGGCCGCCGAATATTCAGCCAGCGGAACTATACCTACATTTCGGTTTTTCGGGTGCGCATTCTGCAGGTTTTACCTGTTTCCTAGTGAACGTTCGCGCGGACACATTTCTAGGTTCGAAATTGCGCGTTCAAGTCAGTGGAATGTTTAAATTGTTTTAAAATAATGAACAAATACGATTATGACCGTGACTGTTTCTTAAATCCAATTTGCTTACTCCGAAATCAAGCAATGTTACTATCCGGTATCCGGCCGGATAGTAGGTCCTTATCCGGTATCCGGCCGGATTAGCAATGTGCAAATTGCAGAATTCCCAAAAAGCGGAAACGTTCTCGAGAATGTGCTCAGAACATTCCTGCAACATGGAAATTATTGTTCCGCCATCTTGGATTTTCTTCCAAAAAAATTTTTTTTCATAGGAATCTAGAGGCCTCTATCTCCCGCCATGCCAAATCTCAGCGCGCTCGGACCAACTTGAAAAAATAAAAATATAAAAGCCGGCCATTTTGTTTTTTTTTTAATGCAGTTTGTTTTGTCGAACACCGGGACCTATCACGCACCGTTTAAAAGTTGCCATACAAAATAAAAGTGGCCAGGTCTCACGCAATTGTAGCATTTTTCAAAAAAAAAAATTTCATAGGTATCTAGGGGACCCCCAAGATTCCGTGACCAAAATTTCAGCGCGCTAGGACAAACTTGAAAAAATTAAAAAAAAATGGCGGCGTCAAAAACTGCGAGGGTCCCTCTATGACAATTGGTCGAGCACCCCCCACCTAGGTCTGACCGTTTGGCCGGGCCGTCATACATTTTTCTGACCGGAAGCGGTAGACCAAAAGTCGGAATTTTCTGGGGGTAAGGACTACACCTAAACTATCGTGAATATTCATGGTATAAACTACGTAAATAAATTCTCGTTCTCGAGAACATTCTCAGAAGTTACCGGATAGGCCGGATACCGGATAGTAACCGAATATCCGGTGCAACTCTAGTATTAACCTACTGTATTGTCTCCTCTAAGTTTTAGAAGTACGTAAGAAATTAGCTTAACACCGTTTTATGACCAAGCCCAGTCTACAAAATGCAAAATATATTTTACAGTAGGTAGGTACATCTGGTGCTACTTTACCGCCCTAATGCGGTAACTAGCACTATACGTGCGTATCTGCCGTATTCGAGCTTCAAGATATTCACAAGAGACGACACGTACTAGATCCATTCTAGATACGTTATAGTTTAGATATCAACTAGTTCTCTTTTGCAGCGCAATTCGGGCAACCAATGTCACTTTTACGTTAGATAGAGTAAGATATCTATTAGATATGAATTGTATCTCTAAGTCATATCCTGTGGAAATCGTTCAACAGTATCTCCAGAATCGCGCAAATGTCAAATTTGACAGGTTAGATCTTAAACATATCGTTATCGTATCTTGGTGATGTCTAAAAGATGTCTAATAGATGTCTATTTCAAAATCCGAATCGGGCCCTATGTCGAAAATTTAAAGGGTCATATGTACCTACTGTAAAACGTTGCACACGTGCGAAAAGGTAATTCGCAACTCGTATCGATTTAAAACACTCCCTTCGGCCGTGTTGTAATTTATCGCCACTCGTAGCGAAATTCCTACTTTTCGCACTTGTATCGTAATGTACTATTGGTAAAGTTTTTGTTCGTGTATGGTAGTCGGTTATAATATATAAAAGTAGAAAGTTACCAAAATATCCAACAATATTGAATACTGTTAATGCTGTACCTACTGTTATTTGGCAAGCAGTTACGAAATAGCATATATGCCTTTATAAATTCGTTAGCCAGTTTTGAATCGGGAATATTTTTAACATTTTGCAGCAGGCTATCAAACCAGCCGGCGTATCCATCTTTATCCCCGTGATAAATAACTGTCACTTTTTAACACCGTGGGATAGAAAGTGACGGACACCGTTTTATCACGCTGTCACGTAGACAAGAACGACCATCATACCCGTACATATTTCGATTCCCAATTTAACTGCCAACTGAAATAGTTATTTGTTTTACAAGGATGCAAGTAGGTAGGTACTGGTTGTATGTAATCCGCTCGTGCTAATATTGATACCTTATACCTATTACCCGAGCAAGCGAAATATTCCAAAATTGAACCACGAGCGTAGCGAAGAGTGGAATTTTGAGTGTTGCGAGTGTTTCAATATTAGCACGAGCGGTTAAACAACAATTTTGCATCCTTGTAAAAAAATAACTATTTCAGTTAGTCAATTTTGCCACCGAGTGAAACACAAAGGTTTTCACCACACAATGCAAAGAAAATACTATATAGGTAACTGTAAAATATCAAACCAATTCAAATCCTGAACGTCATTTAATATTTATTATTCAAAATAATCATTTAAATGTCAATTATACCAGCCAAGGAAACAATTCAAAATTTGCATCAAATTACTTTGCCACTCTTGTGGATAAAATGCAACGTTCTCGTCAGTGTTTGAACCAGGGGTCGGAAACCGGTATTTGTTCCATACAAAAATACCGGTATTATTACGTTCTTTTCCGTTCTTTAGTTTATTATTTCATTTTTAATGGGACAATATAATAATACAAAGTTGTTACCTTTTAAATACATGATTCAGTCCTACCTAAAGAGCGTGAAATAATGCAAAATATTGGGCTATTTCGGGGTTTTAGTAAAATACCGGTTCCGAGCCCTGGTTTGAACCAACCATTATTTCAGGTTTGAAGCTAATATAAGACAGTAGGTCACCCCGCAACACTAACTTATGCTACTCCAATAGTTACAGAATGTCGAAGAACACATTAATTCTAGTTTCGCGTTAAGATACAGAAGCTGCACTTGTACCGCACCATTAAGGATGACTCACGCTAGACTGGGCCGTGCCCGGGCCGAGGCGTCCGACATGTCATTTTCTATGACGGCTGATCGGTGACACACACTCAACACATAACACTTCACAACTCATCACGTACTCTACACTCAAATCTTTCCCGGATCACACAACTACACACCCAGAAACAACGCGTATACACTTACAGGGTGGAGGGGTTTAGCCCGTAAGCGGCTGGGAGAAAAATCTCCAACGCAGCCGAGTCGGGCATGCTGCCGGATACCGGGCCGGCAGTATCCAATGAGGATTACCTCCACCTCTGACAAAAAAAAATAAAGATCGGTGATCACGTAGTGCTTTCCATAGAAAATGAAGCTCAGGAAGCTCCGGCCCGGCCACGGCCCGGTCTAACGTGAGTCATCCATTATGTAACTTTGTCCGCTCACATTTGTTAGATCGATTGCGGCGTCCGAGCAACAAAGTTCCGTTATATAAGGACCGAGCTAACTTCCATCTCCCTAAGCTTTCGACTAACAACTTGGTTTTCACCTACTTACATTCGAGATAAACTTATGAACTTATATGTAGATCAGATCACAATGTAGGTTAAATATTGTGAGTGAAATTTGTATTGTTCAAGTTGACTATTTGAATCTACACTGTAAACTACATTGGAAACTCTCAGCCACAACCAGTACGGTTACCATCAGTTTGTCACTGACATAAACGCCGTCGAGAACGTAATTTACTTTGTATACATCTCGCTCGCACTCGCATATTAGTGCAAACGGGATGTATAGAAAGTAAATTACGTTCTCTACGGCGTTTATGTCAGTGACAAACTGATGGTAATCGTACAGTACATGTACTTAAACTACTTACAATAAAGAGTACTTAAAGTTAGTTCCTGTTAGTTCAATACATAAATGTTCTATACTTTCATAAGGTTTTTGCTTTTAGGTAGCATACAGAGCGTGTAGGTAATTTCAAATATGGGTTTATGGGTTAGTATCAAAAGTATTTTGTTTTATTTTAGTTACTCTCCAATTCTTAGCCATTCTTCCCAGTATGGCTGCGTTATCCACGTTCGTCCATTTTTTTATGTTGTCAAGCCAGTTGAGCCTCCTTCCTCCCCTTCCCCTCTTGCCATTTTCCCTTCCAATAGCCACACACGAACAGCAGAGAAATGGCAAAAGTGACGTCTGTTAGGGCATGGCAAATAAGGTAACATTCCATTTCTGACCGCAGCTGCACTACTAGCACGAATGCGTCGGTGTAACACCGCACAATAACAGTTATTGTCAATTTCCATAGTAAAATGAATGGTAGTGCTGCTGTCGTTGGAAATGGACTGTCACCTTAAAGAAGAAGATAGTCACTTAAGTTTTGTTTGTACTTGAACTAAATGATTTCGGTTCACGGCTCAAATACACGCTACACTTGTTGTATGAAGTGCCACAGTAAAATCGCTGAGCACGTCCTAATATAAAGCCGGCCTGCTTTTTACCATCTTGTAGGAAGTGGATTTGCGTAAAATGATTGCATAAACGAGCAAAGATAACCAATTCACGGAGTTGCTGAATAAAACAAAACTATCCGGATTTGAGGCCCTACCGTGAAATACGAAAATCGAATATTATTTATTCGCCTCTCGAATACGCAAGAGCGATTGAGAGGTAGATAACGCAATTTCGATTTTAGTTTTTGCGGTAGGCTCTGTGGTGAGAAGCGTATTTTGACCTGAGGGATTTAAATCTACAGATGTTTTATTTGACAATGTTACATAGTATGAAAAAAATGTAAACTGATACTTCGGATTTCTAAGAACAAAGAAAGCCTTTCTCGAGGCGAAGCGAAGGGTTGAACATACGAGTAGGTACTATTTAGGTATTATCAATTTTACTTACATTAGGTAGATATATACCAATTAGTAACGAAGTCAAATTACGTGCCTTGGTGGCTTCTACAGATCATCTCAACAACAAGATGGAGCATATACTCGTAAGACAACTTTCTATCACCGCACCTAGGCGCTACTATAATTAAATATAGGAGCGCAACCGCTTATGTCACTGGCGGTTGCTCGTGTCATTTAACTAAAACTAGTACCTCATTTTGCACCTGTGTCTGATGATGTCACGCTCTTCGTACTTCGTCGTAGTTTTGTCATATCTTAGAACTGTATTGAAAACGCGAGCGAAGCGAGCGCGAAAATTTTTCGATTTGAAAAACACAATTTGATAGACAGTTGTACATTTTTACTTTTATTATGGAAATCAGTCACATCATTTTATCACGAAAATTGACAGTGCTGCAGCAGTAACGTTGCAACAGAATAATGCTGCTGCAGTCGCCACCCGAATCTCACCTTTATCATATCTTAGAAAGTTATTGAATACGCGAACGAAGCAAGCGCGAAAATTTTTCGATATAAAAAACGCAATTTGATAGACAGTTGTACATAGATAGATAGATAGATAAATCATTTATTTGACAGCTGCAATGACACACATCATAACAGAAAAAAAAACAATAATTACAGTCAGCAGCAGATGTTGCTAAGCGGGCCAGGTGTTCAAAATGATCTTGACGCGACTTTATTGTTTAGAGAATAAGAGCGCGTCAAGCTAATTTTTGACACCTCGCCCGCTTAGCATCTTCTGCTGCTGACTGTACAGTGCTCGGCATTATTTTAATGATAGGAATCAAACGAGCAGACGAATCGCCTGATGATAAGCAATTGCCGTCACCCATAATAGATACCTGCGACACCAGAGGGGGTTGCAAGTGCGTTGCATTTAAGATGGGAGTAATACGCTCTTTCCTTGAAAGTCCGAAGGTCATTATATGTCCGTGAATACCGCGGGCGACAGTTTATTTCACAGTTTAGCTGCATGTTGTTATGTTATTACACACATTTAAGTATTTAATTAAGGGTAGGTATAGACCGACCACTTAAATGAGTCCTCGCCTGCGCGGTACGGGGGCGACGGGGTAGGACGACTAAAGGTGACAGTCCATTTCCAACGACAGCAGCACTACCATTCCTTTTACTATGGAAATTGACAATAACACCGACGCGTTTGTACTAGTAGTGCAGCTGCGGTCAGAAATGGAATGTTACCCTAAGGGTGGCGGGGAAGGTGCGGGCGGCAGGCGTACGGCGCAGGCGAGGACTCATTTAAGCGGTCGGTCTATTGTAGGCGATAAATGTGGCTTTCCATGTATAAAAAACTTATGATATATTGCTTAAAAGATATAAATATTAATTTGAATAATTGTGTAAGGTATAATGTTCAATAAGAAATGAATAATAACAATTTTTTATGTTAAACCAGATACTTATGTTTTTCATTTATCTGAAATACGACATGAAATTTCAAAAGTTTTGGAAAATGACACAACCTATAAGGTGGTGGTACTAGTGCTCGACATGCTAATGCCCAATAGATGACACCCTGCTGTCACCTCTATTGACAATGACTTTAAGCTTCAAGATGACATGTCATGTAGGTACTAGGACCGCGTCGAGCACCAGTAGGTACCTACCACCACCTTAAACTAACTTTGCCACCCAAGTTTTAAAGAAGTTAAGTACCTACATTTAGTAAATAATGTAAATAATGGAATAACGGTGTACCTACTTATTTATAAATAAAGTCAATAAAGAATAAACTACATTAGTTAGCATTTTTGCCGCAAAAATGGATTGCAGACGCGACTTTTGTAAAATGTTTAATTACTTAGGTACCAGACTGGTACCGACGGTTTTTAAACCTAGACTAAGTTTTATTACAAACTACGAACCACTGGTTAAGCTGCAATGAAGTTTAGTTCGCAATCTTGTCCGACAACATTCTATAGGTATAGGTAGATCACAGTTGGCCCATTATATCCCGTTTACTGCGAAAAACAGACAAGTACATAATAAGAACTGAATATCCAGCATTAAAAGTAGAATAAAGGTGACATTCGTATGACGACGACTGCTGCTGCATTACATCACTGCAGTACTGTGACGGCATTACTGCTGCGGCGTTGACGCGGGCGCTGTCACTGTCAACTTCCTGAATAAAACCACAGTAAATAATAGTACTACCATACAGAAAGGACACTTCCTACAAAACCGAAGTATGACAGCGATTCAGGGATGAATCATGCTATCCCTTTCTAATGAATGGCACTGTCCCTTTCGGTTCGGTTCGGTCAGTTGTCAAAATTCAAGTGATTATCTTATCTGTGGTCGTGCACGCAAACGAATAACTGATAAAACGAATGGCCGACTGAACATTGTAATCGCGGCAGTAATGCGGCAACGAACATCACTCATTTTATCAAGAAATTTGACAGTAATGCCTCAGCTGCCATCCGAATGTCACATTAACAAACTGTCAACTTTCTCCATTCACTTTATCGCAATTAACAGTGGCAGCGTCTGTGTCAACGTCGCAGTAGTAATGCCGCGACAGTATTTTCAAGAAGAAGTTTTAATTGAGAAAAATGCTGTCAGCATTTTTTTTTGTAAAAATTGCAGAGGCGGTTAAATTCCAAACATAGTTCACAAGAAATAAAGAATTTACAGATTGTTAAAGGGTTGTAGCGCGCTTGTGAATCCCCTGAAACCTAGCCAAGATGACAAACGTTTGCAAAAAACGAAACGAAACGTGAATAAAGATAAACGGAAATGATGAAGTCGCATGCGTCTATATTAAGATTTAGTAAACGTTCTCTATTATAACTTTAAAACTCTAAGTTTGTTTACCACCGACGCGGTACAAAAGAAAACTTTTCCTAAGTGGCGTCCGTGTCAACAGTGACGAAGAGACTTTGGGGATTGCAAGTCTTTATTTTGTATCTCTCTGGCTTACTGTGATGCACGGATGCTCCGGCAGCATGTTGCGGGCTAAGTGGTTGTACTTGTTACTATTACCTATGCCATAGCAGCCAGTGAATGCGTCAGTAATGCCCTAATGGCGAGAGCAATTTGACGAGCTCGCGGCGAGATACCTAATCGAAATATCATCATTCCATATCGATCTGTAGCGGCGTGTTCATATAATCATGTTCAAATCACGTCAACGATATTCTATCATCCTATAAATGCTCCACTGCTATTTAGCACAGGCCTAATGTGAAAAGAATGAAACCTCTAAAGTCTCTTGCCTACAGCGGATTGGGAGACTATTCAATTCATTTTAGAATTTCTTTACCTGCCGAAATGATATTTCTTACATGTATAGGTATGTAGGTAAATATAATGTACATAGGTACCTATCTATGTATTAGTATTATATAGTAGGTACGTTATTTTAACGGCATTGCCGTCACTGTGTTACTGTTGCAGCGTTAATATTTCTGTCAATTTCTTCAATAAATTGCTTTTCTGTCGTTATTGCTGTCTTGATTAGAACGTTCAATCCGTTATCAGTTCTTATCACGGAGATTTTGAGTACTCTCCTTACCCATATTAAGGAGCACATATGATCAAATACATACCTAAGTACCTTCAGAACACCTAAAATGCTGCTATCTTCTGTAAGGTAAAAGTGGTTGGTTAGTATCAGCTAAACCATTATATGAGAGACTCGAAAATCTCCATCCCAGGATCAATTTCTTCATAAAAAGCGTTATCTCGAACTCATTGCCATGCTAATTTTTTCTTACACGGCTTCGCAAAACGCAAGAGGCTTATTATACCTCCAGGCGGTTCCACCCAAAGGGAATTTGCAGTTAAATGTGTTTTCCGCCATCCTGTAAGAACCGCTTTATGAAGCCTGCGTTTACACAGCTATATAGAAGTATAAATGTTATACTTTTTCCTTTTATACCATTATAAGGAGCCAAACTGGGTTTCGGTCTCTAGTATGTCCTACTCCAAATCGTTTTACGAGATAAACTAGTTTAGCCGGGCAAAGTCAAGTTTTGCCTACACATGCCATTATTAACAACTTTTACCGACCATTTCTCGAAAGCAGTTCGAACACATGTTTTGATTATTTCAATAATTAAAGAAAGTTATAGGTAACATAAAATTGGGTCCTTGCAATTTCAGAGGTATTAAAAGAGCAGGCATCATGCGATCCTCGGGTCTAACTCACACTAGACCGGGCCGAGCCCGGGCCGAGGCAACCGACATGTCATTTTCTATGACGGCTGATCGGTGATCACGTGGTGCTTTCCATAGAAAACGAAGCGCCGGAAGCTCCGGCCCGGTCTAACGTGAGTCATCCTTAATGCTAGCTGCACCACTATCAAGGTCTGGACGGTTTTGAGAGCACAATAATGGACAATGGCACTTGGGCGAGATAAAACTGAGTCAAGTGCCGCCGCACGACAAACGGGACAACGCGCATATAAAGCTAGTGCTTAACCTCGTTTTAAATAGGTTTATGCTGTTATTATGCGTTTGTTTACGAGCCTGTCTGTGTTACAAGTACCGGATCCAACCACCGACTTCCTCAAGTATCTTTGTAAAAGTAAAATATAAAAAAACAGATTAAAGACACTCATCATCCTAGCGTAATTCTGGCTTTTTGCGACAGCTCATGGGGTCCTGGAGTCCGCTTCGCAACTAATCTTAAGAATTGGCGTAGGCACTATAAAACTAGTGCCTAAACTAAGTACTGAAGTTTCAATCAGATTAACCTTAACGCCACAGACGGCAATTGACGTCAACGCAAAATCGTGACAACGACGCCAAAGACGGCAATTGACGTCGATCGTTTTTTGATGAAAATCTACCTACTGAAAAACACCCCACTTTTAGGTTGGCATTATATATTCACAAAACTAAATTTTACCCTCGTGGCGTCAGTGGCACGGCAAATGGATGCGCCGTTTGGCGTTCAAAAGGTTAAAGAGACTGATTAATTAAAAAAACTAAAAATCGCAGATTTACGTGTTCACTTTTGATATCGGTGCGTCTGTCTCGCACCAATATATATTTAAGTCAACTAAATTTAACCATTTAATAATGTCATCGGAAGTAGATCCGTGTAATAAAGTTACTAGGGTCACTAGGGTGTAATGAAAGCTCGGGTGTGAGTCGTGATTCTAGATTATTTTTCAAACCTCGCAACATCGCAAATATATCGATACAGATGCCGTCTACAAACTTGGACTTTGCACATCTGTGATCATCTTGAATTAAAAAAAATGACAATTAATAAAAATGTATTGATTAAAGTGCTATTATAACAACTCGCAGTTTACAGATATGGCGGCGGTTAGCAGAAAATGTATTGGCCATCCGAATACCTATGGTAAAAATAGATGTCAATAGCATTGGCGATTTTTTTTTATTTTTTCATTCAACTGATCCTCATTAAATAGGTCACCAGCAGCTACTGTTCTCCAACTACGTTTATGATTGCAGACGGTTTAGTACATCTGGCTCCTAATGGACATTCGTCACTATATTACAAAATAATAGGCGAATTATAAAAAAAAACCGGCCAAGTGCGAGTCGGACTCGCACACGAAGGGTTCCGTACCATTATCTATTAAAACGGTCACCCATCCAAGTACTGACCTCGCCCGACGTTGCTTAACTTCGGTCAAAAATCACGTTTGCTGTATGGGAGCCCCACTTAAATCTTTATTTTATTCTGTTTTTAGTATTTGTTGAGTAAGTGAGTCGGCAACAGAAATAAATCATAAGTGCAAATTTCAGCTGTCTAGCTATCACAGATCACGAGATACAGCCTGATGACAGACGGATGGACGGACGGACGGACGGACGGACGGACAGCGGAGTCTTAGTAATACGGTCCCGTTTTACCCTTTGGGTACGGAACCCTAAAAAACATGACTAAGTCTAAGGACACCAAACATACCTACGTAGAAGTCCGTCAATCGGCTGTAGGGCGGGCTAAAGAGTTCATAAGTAACTATAATCTAACCAAATTCTCAAAATTTTCTATGAAGGCGGCAGTACCACGAGCTGCAGTAAACAGTCCCGAATGCTACCCCAAAAGGGTCGCGGCTGAAATATCATGTCGTCAGTGCGTGATGAACGCATAACACACGATTGACTCCCTACCCCTGACCGATACCCAGTACCCACATTCTCCCTTTATTTTTCTCACGAGACCCCGACTTTTACGGCCGGCCGCACCAAAAAATGTTTCTAAATTAAAATAAAGTAATTACGAGCAGCAATAGGTGCTTCGAGGACAATGGTTTGCTTTGTTTTTGACACAAATGAAACGGAATTACTCTGGTTTGTCCGGGCATTGTGAGCCAAATTAATCCCGTATTCATCTCAGCGCCATTTCAGGTTTTATTTAGAGTGGAGCTGGGACTCGTGTGTAGGGACGTGCCGATACCGGATATTCCTGGGTGGAAAGAATACTGGCACCTATTGACTTCTGTAATGTAAGCTCTCCGTAATAATAATGTTTTTAAAAATATTATTACTTTATCTCTGTATTCTTGAGATTAATAGCTTGCGCGTTGACTATTCATCAACCAACAAGATAATATTGATCACTTTAAAACAGTAAGAAGAGGATAAAATAAAAATATGTATTATGGTAACAGTATGTTGTCCTTCACGAGAAAAAACAGGGTATTTATAAGCAACATTCCATCTTTAATATAAAAAAGAATAGTTATCGTTTTCTGTATAAAGAGACAATCCTGGGGCTACAGGAATTCCCGGAATTCACGTGGTTGTCCTTTGTGACGGTCCGTCACTCCGTCAGCGTACAATAACGATGTATTGAACCGTAAAGATATTTGGGTATTTTATGGCAGTCGGGGCGAGTTTGACTGACTAGGACACACATTTTTGAATAATAAAGTTGGTCAAATGCGAGTTGTTATTGTTACGCGAGCGTTGTGCAGCCAACGACGCATTAAGTAATTTAATGTAACGGGATCAGTCGTGTCAGTAAGGACCACTTGCACCATTCACTAACCCAGTAATGTGCATGGAATCTGACTTTAACTATCACGCAATATATGTAGATTAGGAAAAACACAACTTTTGATTTTCTTTCACCGTTTTTATTTAACCAAAATCAGGAAGTTTTCATCAACAAAATGCAGAAATGCGTGCAGAATGTGGAATGACTTGCCTCCTGAGGTATTTCCTTTGCGCTACGACATGGGATTCTTCAAGAAGCGGGTATTTAGGGTTCTCAAGGGTCGGCAACGCTTAAGTGGCTCCTGTGATGTTGCTTATGTCCATGGACATCGTCCGACGATGACCGCTTCCCATCAGGCGGCTCGTCTGCTCGTTTGCTGACTATTACATTAAAAAAAATCAAGAAGTTTGAACTTTAGTTATTTTGTGCGCGTTTTCAAATGTTGTTTATAAGACATTTTGCACCCAGATGCTTCAGAATACTGTCTTGTTCTCAAACAAATCCCATGTCCCTCCTGCCCGGGTAACACAAGTCGTATTTTCTCGGTAATCCTCTTCTGCTCGTTGTACATAAGTATAACGAAAGGAACGCACTGAGCAAAAATATCAAAAATACTATTGTGCTTGCCGTGGAGTCTTATGGCACATCCTATATGTATCACGAACAAGCGATTCTACATGCGTAGAAAATGCGCCAAGAGAACAAACTTAGATCATGCTTTTAGAAAAATAGCTTAGTCTGGAACATTTAATTCGCTTTCTAGATGTACGAGTACGAGTAATGAAGGCAAAAACACCCGTTTTAACGTTAAAAAGGGATGCAAATTGGAAAACATCTCGCAAGAAAAACGCAATCAAGTCAGGCGAAATTAAACTAGATGTTTTCACTGTGATCTACAAACGGTGAACCTTGAAGCCAGCTGCAGGTCACGGAGAGACTACATAAATACTTTGTTTAATTTCAGCCGGGCAGGTAAAGGTAGTGGCATTATTTGCATAACGGTATTAAATTGTACCTTTTAGAACTGGCAACGCGTTAATGAATTCAAAGGCGTTTTAGAGCGGTGTAAAGGATGACTCACGCTATAACGGCCCGGGTCCGGGCCGAGGAAACTAACACTTTTTTTCTATGCAAGGTGACCGGTGTAAGTAGGGTAAATGTACATAGTTATTCTATAGTAAACATTTTAGACACATAATATGTTTAGTTTTTAGACACCCTTAAAAACTAAAGTGCCTTAACAAAGTCAAAAAAGCGAAAATGAAATTCCCTAGAAGTGTTTTTCTACTAGATAATACATATATCTCGGGAACTGCCATTTTGGCTTCAAAATGAAATATGCATCGCTTTACCAACACAGCAGATTGAAGACCTACAGCTTTTAGTGAGATTAAAAGAAAACAGTTTCTCATGTAAGTAAGGAACGTAGTACACAATTAATTAATGTTTTCTTAAATACCGTTACCTCTGTCGATTTGTAACTGCACGAAGAAGGAGAAAATAAAACATATATATATACAACTCATATTTCGCATTTTCATTCATCTTTATAATAATATGCTCGTTATTATGCAAAATGCAAAGTTGCAATGATACTCGTACTTTACTTGAACAAATAGCTGTGAGATATAAAAATAACCCTCACTTCGTTGAAATTTTGATTGGGTGTAATAAAATAAATATATATAGGCGATGGATAGGCATATAAGTACCTAACCAACGCCGGGCAAGGCATGTAAGTATTATATTCTTTTTTAATATCACGACTATATTATATTTAGAAAAAAATTGTATTGTACAAAAAACAAGTTAACCGTAATTTAAGTATGTACATTACGGCAAGCAAAGAAAGAAGGCATTCAATGAAGTTTCGTGGAACACATTGATATGATTTAAACCACAACCTCCAGTTTCCGAAAAACAGTTTTGTTATTAATAAAAAAATGTTAAAATGCGTGGCATCTGTTTTATAAGGATTTTTTATTCCCACGCATTTCGTACAATTCAGTACATACAAAATCTCGTTGACTGTACATTTACGTTACAAGAAGCTGTTTTAGGGATATGCTTTGGTAAAATATGAGCCTACAGCTCAGAGAGACTATTCTGGACTTACAAAGATTTTTAGGGTTCCGTACCCAAAGGGTAAACACGGGACCCTATTACTTAAGACTCTACTGTCCGTCTGTCTGTCTGTCTGTCACCAGGCTGTATCTCGTGATCTGTGATCATGAACCGTGATAGAAAGTGAAATTTTCACAGATGATGTATTTCTGTTGCCGCTAGAAAAATGTTTGATAAGGGTCATTCAGGGATTTTCAATAGTTATTAGTTATTCAATAGGGAACGCGATTTTTTTTGAGTCCGAGATGAAAATCGGAAGGTAGCATCAGATAATACGTACCATTTATATTTTTTCATAAAGAAGTCACACTTCCACACCGCGGTCAACATGAATTCACTGATTAATTTGTTAAAAGGGTACACTTAAAAATACTTAAAGCCTCAAATTACTGTAGTCCCGTGCCCTGTCCGGAATCTGTTTTTGAGTATAATAAAAATTCCTACTAAAAACTGTACATTAGTATCACTTGTTGAATATTAAATACTTAAACTAGATGATATTTACTATCACTAAGCATATAAAACATTAACTTCTTTGTGGTAAGTAACACGTGATCGATGATTAATTTTTTTCCGAGATCGAGAGTATTTTTTTGTTGAAAATTTTCAAAGCCAATCAACATCGCGCGTGAAGCCTTGACTTGTACTGCACTAGTTTCCCTTTTCTTGTTCTGTCATGTGTCTTCTAACAGATACTACAGGTACGATTTTGACAAGCCACTGAAGTTTCTAGAAATTTAAGACAGAACAATGAAAACGGGTAGGGCGACAATTTTTATCTAATTTCCATGGCCACAATAATAATTTCTGTGGCCACAATAATGTATATAATTTAAACATCTTTTCGTTAACGAGCACTAGTGTGACATAGCCCATTTCTATCTTAATATTGAGGATAACATAGAATTTCTGTAATATGCGAATTAAATTTTAGACGATTTTATTTCCTACGAAATCTAATTCCCATGCCTCGTTTTCTAGGCACGGTAATTAGAAATCATCATTTATTTTAATTATTAAACGCTATTACTATGGACGTTATATGTCTTTTAGCGTTATTTAGGTCATATATCGTGGAACATATTATATAAAATTGAAATCAACTACGACGATCTTTCTTAAAGTCAGATGATGGCTATTAATCATTAATAATAATCAAACTAAAAAAATAACATTTATTCTTATTTAATTCAGAAAGATCCTTAACTTCATTAGTTAAGTTTTTGAATATTCAGTTTTATTTGTATCATGCTTTAAAACTATGCAATAGATCTCAAATGTGAAATAGGTCATTAATAATCCTAAAAGTTTATTATTTTACTTTTGATTAATAAAAAAACATACATAGTTTAAATACGAATAATTCTTAGAAAACTAATTCCCGTGCCAGTAAAATCCAATTCCCATGGACAGAAAAATTCCCGTGCCCGGATTAAATTTTTAAACTGATATATCTTTCAAAATTTCATGAATATGTGTACCCTGAAAGTAATATTGGCTTTATTTTATTTTTCTACGAATTATCACATAATATTTTGTTTTATATTGTATCAATATTTCAAAATTCCATGGAAATTAGATAAAAATGCTCGTTTGGTGAAATTGACCCATAACCCAAAGAGTTTATACTTCACAGATCTTTTCAGTTCAGATTACATTCATGCAAACAGGATACCATTACCCGTGTACTAAACTTCTGAAACGCGCTAGCAAATATTTATTTATGAAGGTCCGAAGGCCAATTTTTTTTGCGAAATATCAACGGTGTTTTTAGGAATTATCTTGAAACATGCCTATCTATATAGTTCGCGCCAACAAATAAATTTATATTCTGACAACATGCTCAAATTTGTCATGTTGCGTTCTCATGCTTAAAATGCCACTGCTAAGTTGCTAACCTACAAGACACACCGACCTACATATTTGGTAGAATAAAATGGATGTAAATTAATATTCAATACCATTTTTTACACAAACGAGAATACAGCATGGTAAACAAAAATACCAAGATTGAGTACGAATGTGTTTCCGACATACTCGTAAAATAGAAGAAGAAAATTGTATTTAAAAACGAACTCGCCATGTTGTTATGTAGGTACGTTCGTTTGAATCATGAACTAGGTAGTATATATTACTAGTTACTACACGTTTTTTGAAAATGCGTGGTCCAGTTCTGTGTGAATATTTCTAGCCCATTCATACCAACAAAGAGGTTTATATTTTTCAAATGGATTTTTTTATTATTTGTAAACAGAGTACAGGGCTTAAAATACCAAATATGCCTACTATGATTGCTACGTCAAAGCTGGCACAATTCTTTCAAAAGACTTACATAATTTCTATCAAAAGTTTGTTTATTGTTTAATCATCCTTTATTTCTTATTATTTATCTAACTATATAAGTCATTGGTGAAATTGCTGCTATCGAAGAGAATTTTTAAAAAGCATTCACTGCAATTATTTCAGATATTATGTATTGTCATAACCCGCTACTTTATATACGAAAAATGCTACATATGCGCTGTAAAAGCACATTAAGGTTGCTGAATCTAGCTAGGCCTTAGCTGGAAACATTGCATGCGTTAGCGGCGTAGGCATTGTGGGCACTGAGCTTCGAGTATTGCCATGCTCGGTCGCTTAATACCAGCCGATAATACCAGTCTTAACGAGCCAGTAGCTCCGAGCCGTCAAACCGAGCATTAAGCCTACTAAGCTATAAATAACCAGATATTCCCGGTCCAATTTAACCGTCGAAGGTGCCGACGTCTACTGGCGACTTGCCAGAGGCATAATCAGGCTGGCCTGTTTATGTGCCATCGACTTAACTGGTGAATTGTGGGACTACTTCGTCGTACTAAACAGCCGGACATCAATCAGGGCGTAAGGTCATGTAAAGAAAAATAAATAAATATTTGGGGACAATCCAACATAGATCTAGCCCTAAACTAAGCAAAGCTTGTACTATGGGTATTGGGCACTAGGCGACGATATACATACTTACCTATATATAGATACATACGCATAACTCAGGAACAAATGTTCATGATAAACACAAAAATAAATGCCCTTACCGGGATTTGAACCCTGGACTTCCTGCTTCGTAGGCAGGGTCACTATCGACTAGGCTAGGAGGCCGTTAGTAAATAGGTACCTACCTATTGATTGTGACGACAAACCTACGCATTTGTGTGAATAAGGGTGTAACATTCCTGCATGTGACGTCACGGCACCGGCACTGAATAAAAGCTTAAGCTAACAACGTCTGACGAATTCGTTGGGCACTCTTTTAGTGTTCATATTACAGCTACTGACCTTTCGACTAGTCTAACCTGCGTCGACACGTCGAAAATAAAGGTAACAAAATAAATTATGTTTTAATATTAAAACTTAAGACACATTGTGTTCAAAATGCGAAAGGTTTAAATGATAGGAGTGAAATAAGTATTGTCGATAAAAATAAACCTATATGTACTACCTACTATCTATATTTTCGGATATAACGAAAGTCTAATATATCTATTCACACAAAAAAATTGAATGTAAGTTTAATTCAGCCAAAGAATCGTGAATACTAATATAAAACTTAATATCAGGTGGAACAAAACGAGGGACTTTTATGCAAACGGGGAATTGTTTAGACTACGTAGTCTACATATTTTTCATTTATTAATAATGAAATAATTATAAAAATATATTTATTTTCACCTCACAAAGGATACATTTAACAATATTAACTTTCAGATAGAGTAAAGGGCAACTTAGATTTATATTTTATATCCTTTGTGAGAGACTTCACATCAGAGAATACAGATCTCCAGGCCCTCACCCCGGAAGACGAGGAGTAGGATTTACTCTTAAAAAATAAGTTGCTATGTAGTAAAATTACATTAATGAGGTATCAATATAACAAAACATCCAATATAGAGAAGTAGAATTAATCATGTTAATACATATCAAGAAGCTATAAAACGGAGATTACAATGTACCTACCTTGTAAGAAAACGCAACACACAGCAGCCTGGGTACAATATATTAAGAATTTTGCGCAAGATATTATAAAATTGTACATTTTACTAGATAACATTAGAAAATTTTACAATGTTGCTCCGCTTCGAGCGCGCTAGCATTAAAATATGTAAAGCAGGTTTGCTGCGGAATAGTGTTCTCATTGCTTGAGGTGGTTAAGGAAATTCGTTATTTGCAAGAATATTTTAAACGTTGTGGATATTCTTAAGAAATTCCTCTTTACCTAATAGAGACGGATTAATAAAATATTTCTCTATTTTATGACTGCAACAGCAAGATATAAGTAGGACATATTTAAGCCCATAATAATCTTACTATTTAAAACTGAAGCCGGTAGCCGGATCGCGCGACTTCATTAAATACGAGTATATCGATTATGAGTACACGCGCATACATAATATGGGCAAAACAGACAGCCCCATGTGCAGAGCGTGCATGGAAGAATAAGAAATAGCAAAACATATTCTCCTACACTGTAAACAGATAGAAGCATACAGGAACCAATACCTAGGGACTCCGTGCACACTGAAGGAGGCAGTTAGCAACCTGAAGACACTGCTAGGTTTCATGGACGAGCTGGGGTGGCTAGAATAGTGCAACCTCGTTTTCACGCAAAATAGGCACAATGGTTGTCGATTTGCGGAAAATGCCCAGTATAACTAACTAACTAACTAATCACGCGCATACCCTGAAAAACAAAAGTTACATTGCAAAAACTCTTCACTGTACACCTCAAAAACAAAACAATACAAAGAACAAAGCAATTTATAGGGGTAGGTACACAACATGCAAGGTATGTCTCTATAGTTCCGGAAAGTATTAGGTATGCGAATATAAACTACTTAGTAGTTCGCCCCGAACCGAGAACTCGCGGTTTACCAAAAACTATATAAAGCGATTGAATTTGTTGCACCTACTTAGTCGGCAATGGACCGAAAATCGCGTGCGATTTATTGCAAGGTCTGTGGAGCCCTTAACAGATAGATTTAAGTCACCATAGAGATTAAAATAAACTGTATCTGTGGTAAGCCGAAATGTTTCCTGTCAAATACCTTTAATGTGTTTATTTTTATCTTGCTAATTATTTAAAAATGGTAAATTTAAAAACGATATTATAAAAGCGTAAGCCGAGCACTTTCATTTGATACCAAACTCGACCATACTTTCTTGCAAATAAAATGACCAGAATAGCAAGCCCCCTCACAAACAGCTTTTTGGCCTTCTAAGCTTTTCTAGCTCAATAACCTCTTGATCGAGCCTGCTCATAATTTAATGACTAAAATTATGACTTAATGAATACAATCATGTTTACCCAATTTCATTTAAATTAGAACAAATTTACTTTAGTTATTGAGTATCAAACTATCTTCTGACAGTTCAGCTTAAAAACATCGAAATGCCGGGACGTGCCGCTAGCCAGCCGCGTGTTCAAAGTTGAATGTAAGAACTTCGTTCGCTTCGCTCGCTCGTTCGATTACACAGTTATCTCAAAAACTCACTTATTGAATATAATGGGTTGTCCAGTAAAAAGTTTCTCAATCGACACTTGAATGTTGTATCGGATGTTTCCGTCCTTATTTCTTGAACTTCGGGGATCAGAAACACATTAGACCCTAAGCCTGTGTATTGTGTATGACCCTACATCCTGTACTCGCATAGTTATGTTAAACATAATTCCTGGATCACTTGCATAATCCCTCCATCGAGATCTGCATGTCGTTCCAACTTGTGGATATTAGTGGCTTGAGTTTGGTTCGTAGAAAGTTACACCATACCGTGCACAGCATGGGGCTCCTTTACTTAAAGATGTATGATTACGACTACCGTAGGCTCAAAGGGCTTAACGGACAAAACGCGATTTTTCAGGAGAGCCAAAAAACAGTTTTGTTTTGAGAAAAAAAATCATAACTTTTTTGTTTGTTTGAATAAACTGATGCCTGTATGTGGCTTATTCTTAACTTTTTGAGAGCTTTTAAACTGATTGCTTGAACATATAATACAATGCTTATTTACGAAAATAGCATGTCCGTTACGCCAAAAAACACGACTGTTTTTAAGAAGGGCGTCCCTTATGCCTCTTTTTTATAGTTTATCTTATTAGAAAAAGGGCGTAATGTACAGAAAAATTAACTGTTTTAGTACCATTTGGCGTAAATCCAACAATATTCGTTGCATTTAAACTCAATAGAACGAATTCAAAAAAAGTTCCTTAATCGTCTTAAATATAAATTCAATTCCTTCGTCTATGATAATTTAGAAAGTCTTCAGATGCGTAGAGAAAAGAGGGATATCACGTTCTTATATAAGATTCTGAATAATATTGTTGACTCCCAATATTTTGTAAACAAATTGTCACTTAGATGTCCAACCTTTCGTACCAGGTCCACTTATTTGTTTTCCTTTCCGTTTAGTCGTAAAAGATATGCAAACAATAAGTATTTAGTAAGAGCATGTAGTACTTATAATAAGAAATATTTACATATAGACATGTTTCACTTAAATCCCACTAAATTTGTATCTGCAATGAAAGTAACAAAAAAGAAAACAAATGATAATAATAATAAATAATTATCAAACAATGACCACTAACTTTTAATGCAGCAAATCTGTATAAAACGCTTCTTCTTCTTGAATGTTGTAATTAATTAACTTGTTCCATACATTTTGTCATTAATTGTAGTCTTGTCATTTGGTATTCATTGTAGTCCTTTGTCATTAATTGTATAATCTTTAGGTTTAGTTTGTAATTGCCTTGTTAATTTATATAAGTGCATGCTACTTCTCTCAGAGCAATAATTGTGTTACCCACAAGTGGAAACTGTTCTGGCAATTGTATTAACTTAATTATTTTAACTATATGTGTAATTATATGCTGTTTGTTTCCCTATGCAAATAAATAAATAAAAATAAAAATTTAAGGAACTCTATACTTCTAAGTACTATAATTTACAATATTTTTTCTTAAACTTGGAAAAGGTCTTTTTTTTGCCACAAAACCAATATTTTCTTTTTTTTATTTGTTTATATTATTTGAACAGAATCACTGCTGTCCTACCATCTATATTTTTTTATGTATATGATAACAATTTATAACAATTACTTTTAGTATAGAAAGTATGTATGCGTTATTACTGTTTCAAATCTTAATTTGATCATACATTTTACTTTTACACACTATAATACTATTAGGTACAATAGTAGTTTTGACATTTTGTATGTCTGTTCAGTAAAACTTAATGAATATGCGATTATTTATAACTTAACATCACAGTAAGTAGCAAAAAAGGCATATGGCCAGGCCTACGTACTTCTATGTATGTAAATCCAAACGTTATAGACAATAACTTTTATAAGGTTAATCCTATAAATCAAGGTTTAATTTAAACAAAAAAGTATTAATATTACGTCTAATCATAATTGCAAATGGCCCAGTCACATACTAAACTAAAAGTTATCAGTCTAACCTTAATTAATCGCCATAAATATCATTTGAATATAGTCATGTTTTATTATTTTCATAAAACTGATGAAAAAGGTATCCACTAGTTCAGTATAAATTGTCAAATTTTAGTAACCCTATAAATAAAGCACTAATGAGCACATGAGCAGGTAATGCAAGTTCCTACTAATAAAAAAAATTACAAGGAAAGAACTAGGTCATCCCACTTATACACAAAAAAGCAACAATTATAAACTCGAAATTTTACATAGTATGTTGGCGTATCTCTTACATTGAATTCTCTAACATTCGTATAAATATCCACTAGTTGTGGGCGTAACGTACATTTAGCACTCATAAATCTACTGCAAATAGGCGTAAGAGACAAAAAACTAGCACAGATTTAATAAAATTTCCGATGCAAAAGGGCGTATCGTACAAAAAGTTGGGAGTTACGCCAAAATGTCTCACAACATTTTTTTGAATAGGCAGGTACGGCAAAATGCGTTGGAAATTTGTGTTCAAGCATTGATTTTTCGTAGGGCTTATCGGACATTTTTTTCAAGTTATCGAGACGTTAAATATACCATTCGATAGAGAGAAAAAAACTGAGTATAGGCATTCATAACTCATTTTCGCCATTTTGTCCCTTACGCCCTTTGAGCCTACGGTAGTCGATTACCTAATTACAGTCACGAGCTTTAATTTGGGACCCATTTCCATTAAATGTCGATAGAACATTCTTAATGCAATAAGGTCGAAACGAAGAAAGGGCCAATTTTTAATATGTTATCGATCTAGACACGCGGCAGCGTGTCAAGCCAAGTTCAAAAGAAAAAAGAACTGACAACGCAGCGGCCGTGTGTTACCTATATTACACTGATTACACGAACCATTTGTGACTCAGAATCTATTAAACATAAACATATGAAATTTATTAAGGTTCATTTATTAAGACCCTTAAGTCTAACTAGAACCACAAATTTCATGAATATAAGCTATACCGGTTGTAAAGATACAAACATGTAAAAATCGGGATTTTTCTGACTGACTCACGTACGTACTACCTATCATCAAAAACCTAGCCCACTTCTAGATGACCTAGCAAGTTGAAATTTGGCATCCAGCTTGTTAATAGTGTGGTTACGAAACTGAGATAAAGAAAGTGTATTTTTTACGAAAGTTTACCAAAAAACAGTTTGTGTTTACATACTAAGCGCCTAACGATTTTGTAATACCAAAAATAAATTTTAGTTTCAAAATCAACTATGATGAATATTTACAAATAATTTCCGTACAAAAAGCAATGATATCCCATCAAAAACATAAATGTGAAATGAGAGCCCAGTTCAATATTAAGAATATTCGTCGTTGTTGACTTCGCCCGCCGGAAAAAGAATTTAGATCTATATGGGTGCCAAGTTCTAGTTTGCTTAGGTAATTAAAGTTCAGGATTTGTCTTGGCTAGTTTTTATACTAAAAAACTAGATTTTAGAAGAGTATCATGGGAGGTTACATTTATTTTTAATGTAATCGGCAATACGGTGTAAGATGAACCAGTACCGTCAAGTTCGAGCCAGTTATTTGCAACTTAGGATGTGGCGGGGGAAATCAGATTCGACGAAGCAGATTAAGAGATAATCGATTGCGCAGTAAGCTGCGCCAGTTAGTTAGAGTAGTTATCTACCTAGCTAGTGGCTCTGTGACCTGTAGACCTCGGGAGTCTGGCAACCCCTGTGGTTCCGCCATTTTGAAAAATTTCCATAACTGAACCGACCGAAAAAAAAACAATGTAGCCTCATGCTCAAAAAAATCAGGGAATCGATTGAGAAAAGTGACCTGTAATTTCGATAAAATTTGCATAATCGAACACTAGTGACATTTGAAGAGACACGCGACACAGTGGCGCCTCACCCCTAAAGGCGAATTCGCTCGCGGTTAGACTCTGTACGAAAAGAGACGAGTCGTGGAATGTATTGGGCCCCATACATCCCACGACTCTTCTTTTTCCGCACAGACTCTAGTCCCCATTGTAATTGTGAAAATTTCTTGTCTAAAAATAATTTAAAATGACATCAGATTGTACCCTGTAGGTACAAACAAAAACCACATTTATACAGCAACTTCCACACCTAACCTAAGCTTCGAAATTCATAAAAAACCTATAACTGACTCGCAAATCCCAATTTCAAATATATTTCCTTTAAAACATCATATTATTATATTGTTCTCAAAGTGATGAAATAAAATGAGAATTATAAGTAATTCAGTACTTACAGTTCATTTTCAAACAAAACACAAAACTGTTTGTAATATATAACCAGTAATCAACCTAAAAACGCAGAGTGTTCGAAAAAAGGCAGGGGTGAAAAACTCGGTCGGATTAACAATTAAGATTACCGGGGTTAATGAAAGAAAAACAAAGGACGAGCGGCAGTGGTGCAGATAACAGCTGAATTGAATTTTCATAGTGAAGGTTTGCAACCGCTGGGCTAAGTGGACGTAGGGTTGTGAGTAGGTATTACAAGATTATTGAAGTGAAAACTTCTTTAGCGGCGCTGGGCACTTTTTGAGGTGGGGAAAAAATGATAAACTCGAGACTGCGTAACGCGATCACGTGACCGTAACGTTTAGATAACCACTCATTTAGATGGCATTTAAATCAATAAAGAAAAACTCAATGACATTACATGAAAAAGGTTCTATTCTTGTACGGGTTGAAATACGAGGATCTCACAGTTACATTCTAACTTTATATCACTCAAATATAATTCAATAAAGCTACATCTTGATGAAATCGCTAATAAAAGTGAACTCTAGTACTGGTGAATAAAACTCAAAATATCATGACCAAATACATTTGGATGCGAGGTCTGCAAGGTAACTTTACAATTTCTATTCGAATTTTAAACAATTAACGCTACAAATTTGAATTTCGAATTTTAAACAAGCTCACTGACCAGCAATTTCCGAACTAAAGTTTTTCAATAGAAAGGAGGATGGGTCAATTATACATAGTGCTGCAGACATTTTGGACTAGTCATTGAGTTTTCACTTCTGTCGGCACTCCCGGAGTGCAACCCGTTGATTTTTTTTGTTTCACCGACGACTAAAGCAACAAATAAAAACTAAAATGCGGTAAAAGTGTACACTGTACAGTCAGCATTTGAAATGATGGTGACGTGACACCCAAAGTGGCCAAACATTTCGCTAGTGATTGTTTGTTTCCTGTTAACCATTATATTTATCGTATATTAACATAATTTAATACATGTATTAAAATATATAAGACATATTAAGTAAGTATACATAAATTTATTCAAAACACCGTCGTTATATTAACGTAATATTTGTAGTCTGCAATTAAAATGTGCGTGTTGTACAAATGAATAATTCGATATCGACATTGTAATAATGTTTTCGAATTACAAAAATATTTTACCTTTTATCTGAAAAGAATATGTATTAATTTATATTATAATATGCGTCGTTTTACGTTTTATGTTACGTGTTACGTTTTTAATATGCCACATACAAAACTGTACAGCCTCGTTTAATGTTCAAACTGATCTCACAAACCACATAACTAATTAAATGTGCAATGCAAAAGTGGAAAGGTAAATTAACCACAATGAACACATATAACTAATTATAATTTAGGAATACAGGTTTTGAGATGTTTCAGACAATCCGACTCAATATTAAAATTACCTTGTAAACCCGAATATTCGGGTCACAGGGTATACCAAACCCTTGTTTAAACTACCTACTTATTATTTATGGGCCATATTTATGTGTCTTGGGCCTAAACGTTTTTGCTGATCCGCATTAGGCTGAACTAGTCACCTCTGCAGAAGTAGTTACAAGTATGTAACTAGGTTGTTGCTAATACTTTATTTAGGCAGGATAAGTATATTTGACGCAATAGCCTCAGGTCATACAAACTGATACATAATTATGACGTAATATGCAGTTGATTTAATCTACATACATAGTTAATTTATTTTCGCTTCACTGCATATTGCATGTTTTGCCAAATTCTAAAATTATTTAATGTATGATTTGCAAATTCTGTACCTATTACAACATTATTTAATTTATCGAATTGTGAATTTCACAATTCTAATAATGTGCTAGTTCGAGTTTCAGTTATTAGAGATCAGTATCACATTGGAAACAGGTCGAATATTTAACTAAAACTCGAATTGGCGAAACGCTTGTCGGATTTCACATTATGTTGGTAGCTGCAAGCGAAATATAATATTTACGTCTGTCTGTCCGACCACATAATCGCACAAAATAATCGCCTGCTTTAAATGCCGAATAAAAAGTCGCAACACAGGATAAAATTCCGTTTGTACGGGACAGCCCGTGGAATGCTCCCACTGCACATTTATTTATTTAAACTTTATTGCACAAAATATAATAATAATGTACAAATGGCGGACTTAATGCCCAATGGCATTCTCTACCAGTCAACCATCGGGCCAAACAGAGACATGTAAAAATGGTGCAAGGAGAACAGAGGAATTTATTAGAACAATGGAAAACAACTGAACAACTAATAATTCTGATAAATTACATATAGAAAACACAAATAAAAATAATAGAATATATATAATTAATATACTACTACATATTTCATACATACTCATAATATACAATATGTATATATATATATATTAATGATGGACGCTAATCGAACTCTTGTTTCAGCAGATACTTATGTAGCAACCGCATTTCTAATATGTTCTCCTATCATCTATAGGTAAAGAACTATTTTGTGTATTTTTATTTAAATTTTAAATAAAGGGGGGGGGGAATGGTCGGATGGACAGACAGACAGACAGACGCGCGAGTGATCCTATAAGCTTAATTAGGTGAGGTTATTGCTCAAAGATAAACTACAGAGCTTTGATTCAGGGAGCGTTTCGTACCAAGAGAATCATAGAATTGTAAATTGAAACGAGTTTTTATGTGGCTCTAATTTCCATTAAAATTCCCGAAGTGTGTAAAATAAACTTTTGCAACAGACTTAATATTCGGTAAAAGCGAAGTCATATTTTAAAATAAATTTGAAACGATAGTTTCGTAATCGAAAAAGGACATAAGTTCAAAATAGTCAAACGATATATTCGTCTTTTTCACCAGCTAGCTACGCATAACGCCAGCACCGAACGAAATGTATTGAATGTGCCCGGAACTTTCATCATTTGGAAATATCAAATGTATCGAAAAGTCGGGTCGGAAACATTATTGCCAAATATATTACTTTCTGTTCGGAGTTAGATATAGGTACAGACATTTCTATTGTCCTTATTCATTGTTAGTATTGTTAGTAAGTAGGTATGACTAAAAAAAATGTTATGCAATATTTTTTTATAAATTCAAGTGTGTAGGTAGTCCTGTAAGTGGGTTAATCAACTTTTTTTGTGTACCTATAATTTTATTGTATAATATTGACAACAAAGAAAATAAATCCTGCTTTTTTTGATACTTTTATCTAGACTACTGAGAGACTACTGTTATACATGTATTTAATGTATGTATTTGTATTTACATTTTCTTTATATTTATTTCCATTGTATTTTTTCTGTGTGTTTTGTGATAGGTTTCTTTCATTGCATTTGCAACACCTGCCTATTGATAACTGACATGTGTAAATTTAATAATTTAAAAAGGTCGTCCGGAAAAAAATCCCTTTTTAGCGATAAGACAGCCTGTTATTTACCTCTGCTTGTGTTGCTGTTTTCTTTTGTATTGTTTTCTTTTATTGAGGTGTGAAATAAAGAGTATTTGTATTGTAAACCTTACCTTAATAATAATGTCGTTTCGTAAGTGCAGTCATCATTTCATCGCTAGATATAATCAATCGACAGAACCTTGCTCTTTCAAATATATCTGAACAAATTTATTGAACATGCATTCTAACGCTTGACAATAGAGGCGTGATTAGATACTTGTGAGCAGTTGGGCCGCTCCGACATCTGATATCGACAGTACCTTCAAGGAGTCTTTCGGATGTTTTATTTTTACATCCGTAACATACCACCTACCTCTTCAGTGAAACTGAAGTCCTGTCAGCCACAGAAAGCCTTTGATCCCACGATCGAGGAACAAACGCGAGCTCGCTGCGGTTGTTTTGCCTATTTTTCTTCCCTCTGTAGGTACTAGTTTCTGCCCTCGACTTCATCTGCGTGGAATGATGATGATGATTGAAAAATCTACCTTTTCTTTAACGGGTTTCAAACTGTCCTTATACCAAATGTCATCTGAATCGGTTCAGCGGTTAAAGCGTGAAGAGGTAACAGACAGACAGAGGAGTTATTTTCGCATTTATAATATTAGAAGGGCATTTATAATATTATAAGTAGGTAGTATAATACTCTTAGTACTAAAATTTTATGTATCCATGTATGCTAAAAGTACTTGAGATTTATTTATTTAAACTTTATTGCACAAACAAAGAAAAATGTACAAATGGCGGACTTAATACCAAAAGGCATTATCTGCCAGTCGACCATTGGGTCAAACAGATTATTGATGATCTATGAATTGTCAGTGATCACTGATCAGTGACATGATTAAGAAACTTTCAGGCGTATATTGGTTTTAATATCAAGCCACAAATTAGATCTGGATCAGATATAGATCTGATCTGTCAGTGTCAAAAGTGACGTTTCTTCAACCATAAAAAGTTTCTTGTTATTAAAATCTAAACACGCCTGTTTGTCTTGCAATAATTCTCAAACTACAAGTCCAAACAAAATGTAATCGAAAATATGCTTTTGTTTCATTATGTCCTCCTGGTCAAAGCTTATTGCTTAGTATAACGAAGTTAGAGGAGGTTGAAAAGAGGGTAGCCTTTTTGGTTTCTTTTCTCGACTTGGCGGGGGCATTCCGTGAACTCAGATCGTTTACCTAGAAAATACCTACGAGATTTTAAGACGTAACAGATAGGTACGGATAAAGGATATTTCGTGAACTAACTCCTATTTGTATACCTTTTTCATCATCACAAATTATAATTCCAATGGATTTTGTTGTAATTTACTTAGCCCTATTGTGTAGAGTTTAAAGTGTACTATCGGCGTTAGTAATATTAATGGATGCCGCACTAGCGTATCAATTCTCATAATTTAAGACGCCACCGAATACATTAAGGGGTGGTGGCATGACTGTGTGTACATTTAGATTCAATTAAATTTAGGGATTGTCGAGTTTCCTTCGCCTAGCGGACGCAACTCAGCATTCACCTTAATGGTTGTGCAAATGTAGCATTTTATTAATAAAACCGATGGAGACTAATAAAAAGAATGGCTACCACTATATTATTGAGTACTCTGTGAGTACAGCGCCGAAGCGCGAATTTTCTTGAACCTCTTTCAACCAATAACTATTTAACAAATCGCAATGATAATAATATGGTAGCTATAAGCGCAGTAGTAGTTAGGTAAACAATTTGATACATTAGGTACCTTACCAATCGTTTGGCGTTTCTGGCTCGGAATTTTCCCGTGCGCTATCGAGCCATCGAAGAGCGTTGACCGGAAAACGAAGACATCCGTCAACATCACACAACAACACGAAATAAGGTTATTTTAAGTAGTAGTACATATACCTATCGCGTCGACAAGTATTTAAATAGATGTCTATGAATCCACTCTATATAATTCTGTGGTCAAAAAACTTTTTCAATTGCACATTTTTGGCGAAACGCTGATTTTCAGCTCGGAGCGAACTACTAGTGTTATTTCAGCATGTCGTTTTAAAATGAGAGAGCAATTGTACATAGGTATCGTGGCGGCTAAGTTCTTGTGACCCTTAAGAGAGATCCTGTGAGCATTTCTGCGACTCATCGTTGCGTTTAAGACAATTTTTAGTGAAACTTGTAAAAAATGGCCGCCATCTTGAATTTCTTCATTTTTGCTCTAATCTAGCGTGAGTCGTCCTTTGCTCTCTAGCTCTCCTATTTATCTTGAAGTTAGCACTTTTGCCACATTTTCCTCATACTTACATAGTGTGCGCCGAAATGTGCCAATTTCTGTCTCCTTAAATAGCCGCGCCCGCCACCCCACTCTAATGAGTAGGTACTAAATATTTATAGTATCCGCGATATTCCCAAAGGAATCCTGCCAAACCCACACAGGGGCTTTCAAGAAGCTCTACGAAAATATAATTGAAAAAATAAACGACGACATCATCAATTGGAGAACGAAAATGAAAAAAAAAAAGACTTGAGATAATTGCTACTCTTTTTGTATGTCGGATTTATAGTGCCTATTAAACTAGCCACTTTATTTACAACGATGTACATAAATTAGCTGTTTTAGGCCCACTTGTATCATCCCAGTAACCCGGGGTTAAGCGGTTTAACCGTCAACCCAGTGTCAAATTGTACTGTTAACCATGGAACTCCGTAACCGGTTAACCCCGGGTTAGTGGAATGGTGCAAGTGGGCCTTAGACTTAGAACTCAAGGTGTGTTTTATCTGGTTTAAAAAAACGCCTAATTTCGAAACTCCTCCTACTTCTTATTTCACATTCCAAAAGGAATTTGTTACGGAAACTTATTATGTAATTAAGAATATAAACAGAACAAAAGTTAAACCAAGAATAGTCTGCAACGATTTTTATAGCATACGCAGTGCATGTGTTATTTATACGTCATAGATTCATAGAAATTTGACTGCGAGTGCTATAATTCGTTGCAGACTTATCTTGGTCTAACTATATACAGGATGAAATTTAATTCACTGGCCAAATTGAAACACCCGAAAGAACTCGAAAAAATATTAAACACGTGTTTTTTCTTTTAATACCGCTCAGTACATTTTTTTCGAAATAACTCATCATCAAGTTGTCCTAAAAACCTCGTACGTTATGGTGAACCGACAACTACCCACTACACCCGCTTCTCTCTTATCAGTTAAGGTCATTGACACCCCGCCCCTCCCGCTGTTTGCAATCGCGTCACCAATTATGAACCCTATTGCAGAGAGATAAGACGCCTACCTACATAAGTTGCTAATTTTTCCTTCATACTTTAACGGGCTTAGAACCGTCAAAATGCAAAGGCAACCCATTTTTAATCTAAAATGTTATTTCTGACTAATGATTATTAACAAAACGTCCGTGGCTTAAAAACAATGAGTAAAAACTAGGTCAGGAATCTTTGCATTCAGGCGTATTAAAAAAATTGAATCAACTTATGTAGATTTGATTAAAAATCGATGCAATCAACGAAAGTCCCACGAGATGGTACTTACTCTTGGATTCAATCCTGGTCTGCGAAGGCGTGGAACTGATTCCATTTCGTATAATCTTTGTGCACCACGTAAACACTCACCACTTAATAAATAACACCGTACCATTTCGTAATATTCCCGGTTCGAAATCATTTTTTTAAACCTTAGTACGCGCGCGATTATTATTTTAAGGTTGGCGAGTGATGAGTGACTAATCATTTATGCTAACCGTTATGTTTACCGCTAGCGCGGAATGGCTTAGACTATTCCTACCCTCGAAATTGATAAACCTGCCTACCATCGCCAACACTAACTGGGTGGACCCTATTGCAACGATTATAAGGTTTAGTGAAGGTCAGACAAGGGTTTTGCTGATGTTGTTGTTAAAACTTACTATTAGGTTTGTTTACATTTGTGGTAATAGGGTGACCACGACTCGTGGAAAATATTTAAAAATTGAAAAATGAAAATTAAAAAAAAATGTACTCTTTTTTTTTTGCTAAATAGATTCCTTAAGTGTAACCTAGTGCCGGGAATGAATATGGCCAGTGATTTAAATTTCACCCTGTATATATACCTGTGCAATTGCCAAATATTACTACAATTCGTAAAATTTTTATTGTGCAAGTTAGTACCACAAATGCAAATATGGAAAATGTCCTATTATTTATTTTTTAAGTAATTGAATTTATTATTTGTTCCACGATTAAACGTCAACAAAACCGAATTAATTATAATGACAAAACAGATTATACAATATGAACTCACTGAGTTAATAATTTTGATGAACATTTAATTGTTTCAACAATATACCAGGTATAATCTATGTCATAACAATATTATACTGCCATTGACACCATTTCGGAGGTATAAATTGAATCAACCATCCAAACTGGGGTTAAAATAAACAATAACATTCGATATTGCCGGACGTAAATACATACATTTTCAGACCGCAATATTCCAATATTTAGTAGCAACGATGCGAGTTTTTGTAAGTACCTATGTAACTGATTACTAATGATTTATAATAACCGCCCATGTGCGTGTCGGCTCCAGCATAATGGAGAGTTCTTTACATTAAAAAAACAAAATTAAAAACTTCGCGGCTCTAATAAATAATCGTTTACCGTTTTTTTTGTAATGCTATTTTGTGGCTAAGTCAGATCCAAACTTTTTATATAGGTCTATTCCATATATCTTTCCATTTCTTATTAAACATGGGTGTATAGTTGAATCATCGAGAGCGTGGAATTGCATATGTAGTAGTATTGTTTGTTTACAGGCATTCTATATTTGAATTTTCTATTTTCTTGTACTATCAGCATACAACCACTACAAATGCAATTCCATCTTCTCGATAATTCAACTTATAACATACATTAATAAAGTAAAAATAAATGCGACTAAGCATTCATTTATTTTTCCGTTTATAATTAGTAAATACGTACTTAAACTAAACTTAGGAGTCCTTTTCTATGTGCTCCTAAGTTTAGTACAAGCCCATGTTTTGGACATAATTTTACAATTAAAATCATGTATTGCTTGCAATTAAATATTTAGGACATAATTAGGTAGGCATGTGATATAGGTATTAATCGAACATGAACCCTGAACAAAATAAAAGAAGTTAAGACATTTACCTAAAGTAGAAGGGGGTAGATTATACTACTACGAGTTTATAGTCCTCGATAAAAGCTAGGTACCGACACAAAACTCAAGCAAGATAGAAACAGCCAAACAAATAAATTGTTAATACAAATAACTTTTCTTGGCTTGTCAGTCTCAAGTTTAGAAGAGATGAACTTACCGCACTAAAGTTTCCCCTTATTATAACCAAATTATCCCCGTTGTTTCGTTCACTAAATCGTTTATACTCAGCGTTGTGCACTTAAATATTAACTCAACTAATGTTCTCGAGGTAGTGGTAATTTATGCGTAGTTTGTACCATTTGGGATCACTTAACTTAATAAGGGTTTACAAGAAGTCATCTAGGAATGGTTTTATTATATTTTACGGTTTCATTTTGTACCTTATAACTTATGATTAATATTATTACCGAAGTGTTTAAGAATAATAAAATTATTTACCTTGGTCTAACTTTTCTACGAAAATTGCTTGCGCCTGTAGAATCGAAAGGGGTGATTAGGGTGTGCAGTTCCCATACAAATTGCAGTCGGATTGCAGTCCGTCTGTATCGGTCTTAGACTTTGTTGCTTTAAATATATGAATTAACTTCATTATATGTGTATATATATATATATATATATACCCAGACAAAAACAAAGCCAGGCGGGAAGATAACTAAATCAGACAATAAAATAAAGCTATTACATAACATAATAGTGGTACAGATTCGACGAAAACAGTTATGTACGTACAATATCAGTCTGTGCGTGGGTTTTGTTGTGTTCAAAACAAAATGGTTCTAAATAGCTCAGCGATATTCGTCGCTCCTTCGACGAAATAGGTACTGACATTATTTTTAAAATAAATCCCAAGGCTGTATGCTGTATGTCGATAAATTTATCAGCATTTGAAATAACTTAACAAGTTTTCATGTATCAAATAATCCATCAATAACTCATTAATATAATTGCCAATCAATTAAGTATACCCCATTTCATATATTATTTTTATAATATATTATACGACAACGTATTCACCAAAATATTAATGCTCTTAATATATTTATTACGTTGGTATGTAGTAGTTGCGTGCGCTTTGTAGTCATAGTCATAATATATTATAAATATTGCGACATTGATACACATCGTTATGTGAAAATTCACCATTATTTTTCAGATAATTCTCTGCCTAGTGGCTTCACTGCTCTACACTGAGGCGCGCCCCGACTGGGCGAGCAACGCCGTCCAATACGTCCAGGGACTTGTCAGCTCGCCCGCTGATGCCTTCGCGCAGTGCATAAAGAGCGGCTTGAGCGTCGAAGTCTGCAGGGAGAAGATCAAGGAAGTTTTCCATGTCTACTTACCGTATTTCGTTTCTAATCCCTAGATTTATAGTATAAATTTTATACGTAATGTTTCTTACTTCCCTTATTTTATTGTGGAAATAAAGGTTTTCTTGTTTTAGTATTCAGTATTCATTTATTTCTTGCTTCCATGGTACTTTTTTGGGTAATATTTACATATTTCATAAGGTACCTATTATATGGACCCTGAATAGGGTGTAGGTACTTAGGTAGCAAATACAAATAATTTAATTAATTTACAGTTACTACACCGAAAAAAAAAATTTTCTACAATACTACCAGAACGTATAGTAATTAAAAATATAGTTATACCTACTAAAATCCGGTAGTAATAACAAAAAATGTTGTATCGTGTAAAACTTGTTTTTTAAACATCACTGTTTAATTCTAGTTAAATGCAATTTAGTACTGCTTACAATTTCGTTGTATATGTAAAGATGCAAGTGTTGTAAATATTAAACGTTTGTCTCGTTTAATATATGCATCGTAACACTAACTATTGATATGTAAAAATAAAGATACGAGTGTACACGTTACAAGTTATTATGTTGTGGTTACTATAATGCATTGTAGTCTGAACGAATCAAACAGTTGTGCCAACACCACGGTGTATGCGCGGGTGGCGGGGGGCGGAGAAAGGAATTGCGCAATTCACAGAACGGCAGCCATTACGCCAGCGTCTTACGTTCCGGCCGGTCGATGTTTTATTTACGTAGATCCTGTCCATAATTTTATTGTAAACTAGTACAAGTGTATAGTATAAGTGCGTGTTGTTTGCGTGTTGCTGACACAGTGAAATGTGCGGGCTCCGATTAAGGAAAAGTCCTCCCGCACCGATGTGGATAAGGAGGGATTCAAACTGGTGGAAAGGAAACGCAAGGCGCGCAGGGCGCCTCGTAAAACTCTGTGTGGCACTGCGGAGCCGGTTAATTCTGGCCTACGAGTTGCGACACCGAGTAAGGCGCTCTACGTGTCTCGCCTGCATTACTCCGCCGGGGCCGACGAGGTGGTGGAGTACGTCCGCCGGAAGACTGGCTACACGCTGAGGGTGCACCAGCTACAGTCGCGTCACTATGTGCACTTCAGTTCATTTGTAGTGCGCGTGCCGCGGCCTCTGCAGGACACCATCGCAAGCGCGGACATCTGGCCGAAGGGTGTGGTGTTTCGGCGGTTCCGGGGCAACCTGCCGAATCCTACGCCGAGTCAGACGACGCTACGGAGCCACGCTGTTACGTCGTCGCCCAAATCCAATGTTTAATTTGTATGTCATTTTTGTGTCTATTGTTTTCTTTGTGGAGACAAAATGTTTTTTTCTTTTGTAGTGTCACAGTGCCTTGGTTTTACTGTAATGCTGTGTTACTTATTTGATCAATAAAATAAAAAAAAATAAGTGTGTAAAACTTGTCTGTATTTACTAGAAGAGCAGTGTACTGGTTATATATTGTTCACGTAACCAGAACCCACTGTGCTGAAGGGACTTCTAAACGGGCCATATGTTCACTGCAATATGTGGCCGACAACTATTAGTGTCCCTCTCTAACATGTGAGTAAGAGGACACCAATAGTTGCCGGCCACATATTGCAGTGAACATATGGCTCGCTTAGAAGCCCCATTAGCACAGTGCGTTCTGGTAACGTGAACAATATAAAACCAGTACACCGCACAAATCGTTCAGTTACATATACTGAATACCTTGTTATAACAACAGGACAGGAACGTATATGTTACTGTATTATTTAGTAACCATTAACAGACCGGCTAGTTGGGTTTACTAAAAGTCTTATACCCACTACTATACACTTCATAGAATTAACAAATTTAATTTAACAAGAATGGTCTGGTTATGTTTACAAAGTGTCCTGTCGTCACATATACAACAAGACAATATAGTACAGCTAACCAGATTCTGGTTACCAGTACCAGGTTTTTTTTTCAGTGTAAACATACTATACCTAGTGGCTTTTACAAACTTATACCTAACATATACAGTATGTATCAGAACGAAAGGCAAATAAAGAGACCCATTAATGTTCTTTGCTGTTAGAATGAAGGATTCCTAGTAGTGTTCAATTAGTTTATATAAATTATTTATTGTATGTATTATGTGTATTAAGTATATTATATTAATTGTATGTAGTATATTATGTAGGTATATATATGTAGGTATGTTAAATTTCAGATCAGCTTTAGTGATTAGTAGCACCGCCCACAATCTCTCTGCTTTGCCTTAAGTTTGACTGGTAGAGAATGCTTTTGGCATTAAGTCCGCCTTTTGTACGATAAGTTTTCTTTTGTGCAATAAAGTTTGAATACTTAAATAAATAAATAAATGTTTAGGTCATACTGAGCAACTTTTACTATGGGACCAACCCCGAAATCGCGAAAAAAAATTGACTCTCCCGTAGGAAATTTCAACATCAGACCAGCAAAATGTATGAAACATCCAATTTTTTTTTCCGCGTTTTCGGGGTTGGTCCCATAGTAAAATTGCTCAGTATGACCTAAAAATAAATGGGTCTCTTTCTTTGCCTTTCGTTCTGATACATACTGTATAACCTATGTATGTATATAACTATATAACACAAATTATTATTCTCTTTATTTATTTCTCATCTTAAGTTAGGTTATTTTATAATATGAATATAAAAGTAAAATATAAAAACACTTACAAAACAATAAAAATTAATATAAACACATTATAAAA
This sequence comes from Cydia splendana, assembly GCF_910591565.1. NCBI lineage: Eukaryota > Metazoa > Arthropoda > Insecta > Lepidoptera > Tortricidae > Cydia > Cydia splendana. The sequence continues at coordinate 28,872,464 of NC_085960.1, read as the reverse complement.
AACCTAACCTAGGGTGCCGCCAGCAGCGGGGCAAGGCCCAAGCTACCGGTGGTCAGGGCTGCAGAGAGAGGAACCGGCGGACTATCCGCGCCGTGTCCAAGATCACCGCCTTCTGCATCTGACCCTTGATCTAACCACCTAGCGAGAGTCTCTCAAGGTGTTGGTCGAGACTCTTCGCTATTAGACCGTTTACTGAAACGACTATCGGGACAATGATCGTCGAATCAACATCCCACATGGCGGTTATCTCGTGAGCCAAGTCTAGGTACTTACTGGACTTGTCCTTCTCGGCCTTCACGAGATTCTCATCATGGGGGATGGTGATGTCAACGAGCACGGCCCGACGTTGCGATCGATCTATTATCACAATAATCAGGCTTATTGGCTACAATAGTCCTGTCAGTTTTGCTTAGACGGGTTAGGTGCGATAAAATGCACGTGACGAACATACATAGTAATTGAAACCATATAAATTAAAGTGCTACGGTTTTAGGCGTTGGTAAGAGGCAAGAAACTCGTATTATGTAAACGGACCTTAAACGTAACGGTCTTGATAAAAACAGCAGCGGGGGCGATTTAAAAAAAAAAAAAACAATATTATGTACATTTATAGAAAGTATCTGCTATAAAATTAGCATTGCATTATTGTGTAGTCTGCACCAGAATTAGTGCATACGTGATGACTACAGAAACTAAGGATAATAATAGCGTAGATTCCATATAGAAGAAGCCGGCTGCCGAAAACTTGAGAGGTCTTGATGTGATCAGTTTCCGAAGACTTTTCAAAGAAGATACTAACTCGGCACCTGTAAGAAACACGTAAATTCTAAATGATGGAGAAAATGAGAGATTGAGACATCATCAGCCTCAAAAATCAATTCTGGCAAAATTATAAATATCAACTTTGACACTTAATGATGATGATATTGATGATTTGATATGAAATAACTCAATACTGATGGCTTAAACAGGTAAATCTAATGGACAACCATAGTTGAGTAGCATTGTTCCATTGGTAACGCTTAAAAGTACAATCAATTTTAAAATGAATGAATGAACTAATCATATTAAAGACAAAAATAATTGCCTATGGTAACTGAGTTGACACGAGTGGGTATTCTAGACCGGAGATAGTTCTTCAAACTCCATCAAAGTTATACAACAGCATGGTAACTTAACTACGAAGTATCATTTGATATATTTTTTGACCAAGGAAACATCCCAGTTAAACCTGAAGCCCAACCATCTCAAATAATACACGTAAAAGTTGGCGATATTGAAGTTACAAGACGGGACTCACTAGTTTTCTTATTGACAAGGTAGTGGTCGATGGCGTCGATGATATCTCCAGATTGTCGGCAGCACGCCTCGCAGTAGTACACCATAATAGTAAGCACTGAGACGCAGTTGATGATTCGCAAGATGTTCGGCGCCAATAACACATACGATGTCACTACTGAACTCTGAAATACGGACATTGTAAAGGTTCTCAAACAAAAAATCGCTTGATATTTAGCAGTATACTCTAGGTACCAAAGCAAGTTCATTTGGTACCTATAAGATAAATATGAAATTATAAGACAAATATTACATAAAATCGGCATACAGTACCTACGTTGCTAGTTGTGGAGTAATTTCGTTCAATATAGTTCGCATTGCTATGCGTATGAATTGTTCACTGCTGTGAACGTAACTACATGTTTGTCTGCTGGTATTATGACAAGAATGAAAATATTGTTGTGGAATGTATTGGGCCTCATAATACAATCCACGACTCTTCTCTTTCCCTACAAACTTCACATATTATATAAGTATCATGATATACACAAAATTCGGACCCGGGAGGCAGGGTCACTGCCGCTTTAAGGCTATAAGCCCCTTCAACATCAGTGCGGTGAACAGTTATGTACCTATCCACAAGACTTACCATGGAACCAGTAATCGATCTTGCAACGATATTTACGAACATTATCATTTCAATTAAAGTATACAGACAATGCAATAACACCTGAAACAAGGAATTTCGTGAATTTTAAATAAACAAAATGGACGTGCCTCAAAAATTATCATAAAATAATTAGTAATTACATGTAATATTACACATTTAAATCTGAAAGCAGTTTTATGAATATTAAATTGAAATAATTAAAAAGTAACACAAAAATTGCATACTCATTAAGTACATTACACGACAATCAAATACTTTTACCCTCAATCCGAAAAATCCGTTCAAGAATTTCGTTTGGTCGATCAAGAGCAAATAGCAACTGCTTGATTTTGCTATCGCACATCTGCATTTAGAAATAACCGGTAACACCCTTACATGTTTTACTGTTACGTTCCTAACAGTTTTCATCCGACATGCCGAATCTTCTGCGATCGATGCACACTCTTTAATGTGATCGGCAATGCCTTTAAGACGGAGTCTTACGTGCTTAGTTTGAAAGATAAAGTCTAAAGCAATAAGTAATCTAATCAGGAATATGAAATATGAAACGGAGTAGCTTACTGTAGCTGCCCATCCTCCTGATGAAGCCCAAACACTAATTTCTCCTAATGATGCAATGAACAAAGATGTTAATAAAATTGCCAGCAAAGTTATGACGCTTTGTTTAATATCTTCGTTGTATTTCATTTTGAAAACTGCATCAATTTGGTCAAAGTTATAGTAATAGGAATAAATTTGGCTGCGGTACTTATAAGTGTAGCATAAATCCACTATATATTCAATGTAAGTTAAAGCACATGCAACAGCATCTATCACTATCACAGATGGACTTAACGATATGTTCATGTAATGTGCAAAGTGTAGATATAAGTTATAGGACGTCAAATATCCGAACACAAACAGTATGAGCGCTACTTTGATATAGGATCCAAGATTACTAATAAAACCGGGTTTAGTATTGCTGATGTGGTGAAGGCAAAATATTTTTAGGAAATATTGTAATGTTGTCAAAGACTTGTAGGCCTCCATATTAGATCGTCTGAGTAACGACACGGATAACGAACTACTGACGTTAATCATGCTTCGAAGTATAAGTAATTGACGTATATGTGGGAAATGTAGGACAATTAATAGATTCACATACTTATTGCGGCTGGTTCCGTATAATTTGTCACGGGTGCCTTCTATATTCCCGTTAGGAAGTGAGATGTAACTATTTCCCCAGTTGACTCGTTGCGGATCGAAGACATAGACATAGACATCACTTATTGGTAAGGGGCTGTCCATAAATTACGTCATCGATTTTTGGCGATTTTTGACCCCCCCCCTATAATCATCCAAAAATCATGCTTCAAATGACCCCATTTCCTCCTACTTCATGCTACCGTCATCCGATGTCCAGACCCCCCCCCCCTAATTTGAAATGACGTAATTTATGAATAGCCCCTAATAAGGTATTACAGGTCACAATTTTCCAAATTATTTCTACACATCTTACACTACTTAGGTACATCATATTTTGTCATTCACTTAATGTTTTCTAACGTGATTTAAAACACACTCTGTTACCCATTTGGACCGTGCACGGCGACAGCACTATAACAGTTGCAAATATAGGCATAGTTTGTTACACTGTCAAGCGAGCAGTAAGCATAAATCTTAATAATTTCAATGAAATATCATGATAATATACCACCTTTCAAAATGCTGGACGATGGTAGTATTGGCAATTACATTAACCCTTTACTAGGCTATGGGATATATATTTCCCACATGCGGCACTTCAAACATGTGTTCTATTTTCGATGAGTAAGACTATGAATAATCCTGTAAAATCCATGAAAAATAAATTATGGACTAGTATCATGAAAATTATATTAAACTAGAATATGTCCTTAAAAGATCAAAAGCATAAGCTTTAATACCATATTTACCATAACGCAAAAATCGCATAGAACACAAATCCGACAAACGGCAGTTTAGTGCAATTCAATAAAAGTAGTTTTTTTTTACAGTTCTTCACAATAAAATGAACTCTAGGGAATTAACTATAGTCAATTATATTAATAAGTTCTAATAGGGGAAGGCCGGGTAATCACGAACGCTTGTAGGGAATTGTGATCGCTGCTGTTTCACATTCACACTGCCAAGCGACCAGATGAGCGTTAAATGCGTGCACACAGGATTCAAGCTAAAACTAATTCATCTCATTTATCAAAATATATCGTTTCGATTAGCCCTGAAAATAGCAATGATGTAATAAATTAACACTTAAAATTTTCGCCATTAAAAACATACTTTTCTTACATTACAAAACGTTACATGGTGTACAGACAGGTGTTTGTAAGACAATGTTAACTTCCAAAACATCTTTATTTTCTTTTATCTGTTAATGTGGAATCTAGTATCTTTCAGCTTACGATTCTCCAACATTTTTGGAAATTGGGGCACATTCGTGCAGTGTATTTGTAATAGGAATGGTGCCTACTGTAGTAAAAAATTGAAGATTTGTACCTGTCCATAAATCATATAGAAACACCTACAAAATATATACATTATTATCTTCGTAATCGTAGATCCTTACCATTTGAGCAATAGCTGTCATTATTTTAACATTCTACTACAGCACAAAACTTCTGAGTATATGGTCCGAGTATTTCATAATCATAATCATAATCATAATAATTTATTGATAATAAAAATTACATGTCAATACTAGATTACAGTGTGTAACTACATAAAATGAGATTTCATCCCAAGAATAAAATTTTAAACCATAGGTTTAACTTACATTATTAATTAATTAAATAGCTCCTTGTGGTCGTAAAACGTCTGCTCGAGAAGCCATTTTTCAAGTTTTGTTTTAAAAAGTGAAGCACTTTGTGCTGTTATAATTTCCCGCGGTAGATGATTGTACATCTTACGGCCCATGTCGTGGGTGAGTTTTTTGGACTTAGCTAGTCTATGCGGCTCGAGTCGCAGCAGTCCCGCGCGCGCACTACGGGTCTCGTACCTTCGCGGGGGTTCGATGATGGGGTTCATGTCCACCTCATCACGCACATTTGTTGCCATATGCAGTATTAAGAGTGAGGGCAGTGTTAATATGCCTAGCGACTTGAAGAGTGGTTTCGCAGAGCTGGTTTGCGGAATGCGCGCTATCGCACGCACAGCTCGTTTCTGGAGGCGGAAAACCCTCTCCCAGTCGGCGGCCGCTGCCCACAGCTCGATCCCATACTGTAAACGTGAGTGCACTGAAGCGAGGTAACAGGCCCGGACCATTTCAGTTGGGAGTATTCGTGCCAATCGTTTTAAGGCAAAACATGCTGTAGCCAGTTTTCCACACGTTTTATCTATATGACCTCCCCAGGTGAGGCCGCTGTCTAACTCAAAACCAAGGAATGTTGAGTTCATAACTTGATTGATAGGACTTCCATTCGCTAATACTGACAACTGCCTCATTTGACGTCCAGAGAGGTCAAAGCTGATGAAGTGTGTTTTGGTAGTGTTCAAAATAAGGCCGTTACTTGGAAACCAATTTGACACTGATGTGGCGGTCATGTTCAGCTTGCATTCAAGTTCATCATATGTAGGGGCGTGCACAACTACAGCCACATCGTCTGCATACATGAATGTCTCTCCACTGGTGACAGCTTCTGACAAATCATTTAACAGTAGGGAGAACAGTATGTTCGAGACAGAGGAGCCCTGTGCGACGCCCATACATGTAGTCACGGTGTCAGACCGAACGCGACCCCCGTCAGCATAGAACTGCGACTTGGTTACTGCGCTCACGGGCCTCCAGTATCTGCCTGACCACAGCTCGGGCTAGCGAAGTCGTCGAACGGCCTTTCCTGTAGCATCTCAGATAGACAGTTCGTTAAGCTTAAAAATTCCGTCAGCCTGGAACTTAGGCCGTATTCAAATATTTTCGCCAGCACCGGAATTATGGCGACAGGTCTATAGGCGTCGATGTCATTTCTTTTTCCCTTGCCCTTGTATAATGGCGAGATGCGACTTTCTTTGAGCGTGTCGGGAAATGCACCTTCGCGCAGGCACCTGTTGTAGACGGTTGCGAGTACAGGAGACAGTTCTGCTGCGACCGAGTGGATTAGCATCACCGAGATGTCGAATATATCTTTTGTTGGCTTTTTGGCTACTCCGGCGGTAATGATGCGATGTATTTCATCCGGCGTGAACGGCTTAAGTCTGATGCAACGATCGGCGGGCGGGCGCGCGACTCGCAGCGCAGCGAGTGCGCACGGCAAGTCGGCGGGCGCCGCGCCACAAGCGGCGGCCGCACCTGCAAACCGATTGTTTATGGCATTTGCTGCCGCTTTTTTGCTTTCAAATTTATTTCCGTCCGAATTTGTGATTATTTCTGTAAAATCTACTTCTTTTTGACTAGTTTTGCCCTTTTCCTGATTTATGACTCCCCACATCGACCTGACCATGTTGGAGCTGTTATTTATTTTTCTACTGTAGAACTCTGCTTTTTTACTATTGAGGAGACTTACGTATTTTGAGTTTAAATTAGAGATAATTTTACTTATGTTTTCGTTATCGGGACATCGCTTTTCTAGGTCAATAATTTCGAAGAGTAAAGTTTTCAGGTTATATATTTCACTCGTTACCCACGATTCTCTTTTTTTATTGTTTACGAGCCGGACCGGGAAACATATATTGAATTTATTTTTTAATATGTTTATTAAGGACATCATGAGTTTCGCGACGGAATCATGTCCGTTTTTATGAATAAATTCAGGCCAATCTACACTCTGTAGCGCGGCGCAAAATTCATTATAATTACGCATGGAGTAAATCCTCGCGCGGCGGGTTCGCGGCGCGGGCGGCGCGCGCGCCGGGCGCAGCAGCTCAGCGCGCACGGCGAGGTGGTCGCTGAGGTGCGTGACGACGGGCGCGGTGCGCAGCACTGCGCTCTCGCCGTTCCAATAGACGTGATCCAAATTTGTGGAAGTTGTGTTCGTAACCCTTGTAGGAAAATTCACTACATTCTTATAGTCATGGGCCATAAGCATGTCATACAGTTTTTTTGCGTCCGTCTTTACCTTACCCTCCGTGTCGTCAATGTTTGTGTCGCCTAAAATAATACATTCCCTATCTACACTACTTAATTTGTCGAGCAGACGTTCTAAGTACCTGAGGAAGTCATTATTACTAATTTGACAATTGGATCTGTATACACATACAATTGTTACATTAAAATCGATGAGATCAACTGCGGATATCTCACAATATCGTTCTTCAGCTAACCGACAAATCTCTATGTTTTCGACGGCCCGTATGTCGTCACTTACGTAAATACAAGACCCTCCGTGTTCGTAATTTGAGCGGCAAAATTTTGATACCAGTGTGTAGTTATTAAGACACACACATTTCAATTTATCACTGCTTAACCAATGCTCAGTCATAGCAAGTACGTCGCATTTCATTTAATTTTTCAGTAATACTTCGAGTCGCTGCGTCTTGTTATCCACTTCGAGAGTGCTGATACATATTACTTCCTCTCGTGTCGCTTGCGACGGCTGCATTGGCGGCTAACTTCGTAGACACCTGACTCTCACCAACGGCTACCTATACAATACACGCAAAGCTATAATTAAAACGCTGTTCTGATATGCTGTAAGAGTGACTGTCTGAAGCTACCCCGTATCTGAATGGTGCCAAAATACCCCTATGTACGATTTTGAAACTTAAATAGAATTTTGACTAATCTGTCGATCTTAATTGTCAAATTAGCTGTTCGTGATTGGCCGACCAGTGTCGGGTAGACACGAACACTATAAGTTTTGTTATTGTTATAAAAGTTGATTAAAAAAAGAGAATTTAATACTGTTGATTGTAGTAGTTTAAAGTAGAAGAATTTACCTTTCAGAAGACGCTAGAGTTGAACCAAGAGAAGTCTACCACGATTTAAATAGTCAACACGCAGTGCAAGTGTTATTTTAAATGTCAAACTTCTATGAAATTATGACGTAGGTATAAATGACACTAGCACTGCGTGTGCTATCAAACTCGTGCAGACTTCTCTTGGTCTAACTCTATTACAGTTACCTTACCAACAAATACTATCTTTTGTTTTATTTGAAAATTCCCTTAGGTGTTCGTAATTACCTCACCTTCCCCTAACAATAACGTCAAGGCCAAACTAATTCATACAGAAAGGTATTTTGTTATTAATCGAAGTGTACCTATAGGTATAGCACTTATTTATAAGTTATAGACATACCTATTACCCATAAGATATTTTTTTTCTCGTCAGATTATATCTTCGAAATCACCCTGTATTATGTAGGTACTCTATTTTGTGTGTCATGCGTTTGTCTTCTTTCGGGTTAAGGTGAATGAATTAGGTGTTAGGAACTAAGGATGGATTTTAAGAAGTGGAGCCACCGGGATTTTTGATCTTAAAATTAAAAACATAAAACAAAAAAAAAAATACCATTTTTATGAAATTTCCCTTCACGCTTAAGTAAACCTTGGTGAAATTTGATATAAAGATAGTTTGTGTTCCGCGAAAGGACATAGGATAGTTTCCCAAAATCATCATTTAAGGGTGTGAAAAGTGAAAAGGGGGGTGGAAGTATGTAAGGGGAATCAATAACCGCTGAACGAAAAGGAGTGATACCTAAGACTTTATTGTATTAAAAATAAATAGTTAGCTAGAATAATCTTTACTGCAAATGAAGACAGAGGCAGACAATTTAGTCATTAACTTCATTACTTATACATATGCAACAATATAATATAACATAATATATCTTATAAAAGTAATACAATACGTATTTTCTCAGAATTATTTATCTGTAACAAAATTTTATTAGCATTACCAAATTACTTTGTGTTCTGTACCAGAATTAAAGCATAAGTAATGACTACAGAAACTAAGGATAATAATAGCGTGGATTCCATATAGAAGAAGCCGGCTGCTGAGAACTTGTGAGGTCTTGATGTGATCAGTTTCCGAAGAGTTTTCAAAGAAGATATTAACTCGTCGCCTGTAAGAAATAGAAGATAAGATATTATAGAGAGATCGTCAGGCTTTTGCTGAAATTATGTCTGACAACCCATGCCTCAATACCTATGGCAGCAACAACTGTGGTACCGGTTCTTTCATTTAGGACCCGAGGACCTACCGCAAATATGTATGGAAAATTTGAAATTGAGCGACAGAGAGGCAGATATCGTATTTCGATGTTGGCGATAGGCCCCCTGTTTCCTAAGCACAGACAGCTCCATCTAATGGACAAACTTACATTGTTGAACACCGTTTCTTTGGCTAGGCTCAAAAATACAACAAATTTTAAAAGGAATTAAAAAACATACCTATTAAAAATGAAAAAAAAAAGAAAGAATAAAGGAGTGCAATGCAATAGTAGCTGAGTAGAAACAACATCGAAACTGAAGTAGGTATAAAGCACTATTTGATATTTATTTTGGTGAAGGAATATATCCCGTAGAAAGCTACAGACATCTTCAATGAAATTCCCAACCCTCTTATATGGGTATATCATATTATAATATTTCAGCCTATAAACGTCCCACTGCTGGGTGCAGGTCTCCTCTCATGCGCGAGAGGAATTGGGGAGGGGATGTTCCTCGGTTTGGTGGGTGCGATTTGGTTTGACGTTTAAAAAGTGAACTTAAAATAACAGGCCAATTAGAGCGTACACTGACATCAGAATGGTTAGTCGATATTTATTTAATCACTAGAACCACGTTTTTATAAGCTTATTCAGGATACAAAAGTGCAACTTACTAGTTTTCTTATTGACAAGGTAGTGGTCGATGGCGTCGATGATATCTCCAGATTGTCGGCAGCACGCCTCGCAGTAGTACACCGTAATAGTAAGCACTGAGACGCAGTTGATGATTCGAAAGATGTTCGGCGCCAATAACACATACGATGTTACTACTGAACTCTGAAAGACGGACACAATTTCTAGTTCAAAAGTTTTATAAATTTATCTCTTTGCTGTTGTACATTCACTAGGACCACCCTGTTTTAACTTTTTACTCCATCACAAGGACAAGAACACGAATGAAAAGATAATAAGAAGAAGAGGTAAGAGATGAGATCATCAAATATTTGTCATATATACCTATTTGGTTTGTGACTATAATAACGATACGTTGTTGTTAAGGGGGTATTATTAGCAATATCTTTTATTGAAATTATGAACTACTAGCTTTTGCCCGCGGCTTCGCACGCGCAGGAGAGTTTTTTTAATTTTGTTTTTTTTTACGGACTGAACAGTGACTGACCTTAGTCTCACCTGCTTGAAAGTGATGACAAGGCCGAAGGTGTAGCTCACTATTTCAGTAAAAGCTTATTCACAGTATTCACCTTAGAGGATATAACCAACGGATACACCATGTCTAAAATTTTCGGTACAAAATAGTCTGCCGTTTTTTGCGGGGGAGGGGCACATCAAATGTATAGGTACGTCATGTCAGATAAACGTCAGTCCATACATATGGTTGACATGTGTTTGACCATTGGCCGCCTATTTTCGACAGAGGGGAACGTCTGTTAATGGCGGCTCCATTGTTAATTACTCCGAGGTATTCACTCTTGACTTGAAGACACCTGAATTGTAATTATATCGATTAATCGAGCTCGACTTATTTAATATAATCTAATGTACGTTTTGTACCTAACACCTTTTAATTTATATTTTTTATTTATGTAGTTGTAGCCTTTTGTACCTATAGTACCTCCTTATACACTACATTAGTGGTTCTCCCTTGGATTGCTAGAGGACGATAAACATTGGGACTCAACTTTAGAGGAACCTGCGTTGTGCGATTCTCCCTTCAAGCTGCGTGAACTTTTCATAATAATGTTACTTTTTGTCAACTTACTGACCCGTTAAGTCTCTGGGAAAAATATAAGGACAGTTTTTCGGACGACATTAAACGGCAACTTGAGAGAGAATTGCAAAATGGTGCGGAGTTTTACATGGATGAAGTGTATCAGTGTGTGTGGTTTGCTGATACCTAGCGGAGGTGTCACGGTTTACCTCGGGGTGGGTTTGCTGATACCTAGCGGAGGTGTCACGGTTTACCTCGGGGTGGGCTTGCTGATACCTAGCTACTGCTTCTCTGTGTACATCAGGGTTCATTTTTTGGTAATTGCTTACGGCAGCTTTGTGATCTGATGATTTGTTTTGCATATATTTATTTGCGGCAGCTTTTAGTTGTTTGTTCCGTGTAGTATTCGTGAACCTGGCACGGCGTTTTTAGTAACTGTTTTGGTAGCGGTAAGAGATAATGATGAGTCTGATTCTAGTGGTGGGATGGTAATCTCTTCATTCCTTCTCGTGGTAATCTTTTAGGCAACCACAGAGAGGAGTGAAGAAGGGGGCTCTGATATTGTGGGTCTTACGAGTAATTCAAAATGAGAGTCAAAATGACCGCTAGACAAATCACTTGAAAATTGCCCCACCGGATTACCCACAGTACCAACTCTCATATATAGCTCATTGTTGCGGTAAACTTCGAAAACCCACGGAAACAGTTGTCCTGCCGCTACCAACTCGCAGAGACTACCGTACGTAAACGGGCGCGACATTTCAAGGCAGTATTCAACGGAGCTGGAGTAATTATCACCGTTACTGTTATGAGACATAATAACAAACTCCTCCCAGTTGGCCACCACGTGATTAACGATTTGCTCGCGCACCTCCCTGGCCATCACCTGCGTATCATACAGAAGATAGGAGATGGCGCGAAACAGACAGGCTCCATCTCCAATTATAGGTACTACGGTGTGAGCCAACATGGTCCCATCAATATCCAACAATTCAACAGCCATTGTAGGTATTAGTGAAATTTTCCCTGAGCTAATAGCTAAGAAAATTTACTTTAAGGGATTGCATTCTCAAAAGTCTGGATCACGTGTGGCTGTAAATCAGCGTGTATGTTACAACCGTCTATGCTATCTTCGTAATTAGCATTCCCCACCAGGGGCCATAGTTCACGTCGGCTACGTTATATTTTAATTTTGATCCCATTTTTGTAATTAGCGTCCCACAAAAACATGGAAATGATACCCATATTGATATTTTGAAATTTCAACCCCATTGCACCCCCACCAGGGGGATGATTGTTCACTTCGGCTACGTTAATTTTAATTTTGATGCCATTTTTGTTATTAGCGTCTCAAAATACTATGAAAACGATACCCATATTGATATTTTGAGATATCAACCCTATTGGGGACTTTTCCCCCTCTTAGGGGTTCAATTTTCAAAAAACCTGAAACACGTGTTTACTCATTTATCTTTAGGAATACTCCTGTGAAATTTGGAATAAAATAGTCTAACTAATCTTGTTTCCCCATACAAACTTTGGACCCCCATTTCACTCCTTTAGGGGATGAATTTTGAAAAATCCTTTCTTAGTGGATCCCTAGACCTTATAAGGAATCTAGTTGCCAAATTTGGACTTTCTAGTCCCAGCGGTTTGGGCTGTGCGTTGATTTAAGTCAGTCAGTCAGTCAGGTCTTTCACGTTTATATATTTAGAGAATAAAATAGTCTAACTAATCTTGTTTCCCCATACAAACTTTGGACCCCCATTTCACTCCTTTAGGGGATGAATTTTGAAAAATCCTTTCTTAGTGGATCCCTAGACCTTATAAGGAATCTAGTTGCCAAATTTGGACTTTCTAGTCCCAGCGGTTTGGGCTGTGCGTTGATTTAAGTCAGTCAGTCAGTCAGGTCTTTCACGTTTATATATTTAGATTTAAATATATTCTAAACTGGGTGATTGAGAATATTTGATAAGACTTACCATGGAACCACTAATAACATTTGCAACGAAATTAACGAACGTTATCATTTCAGTTAAAGTATAAAGACAGTGCATTAAAATCTGAAAGCAGTTCAATGAATATTAAATTGAAATAATTAAAAAGTACCTAACACAATAATTCTCATTGCTTCTCAGTAAGTACATTACACGACAGTGAAATACTTACTGTGACTCCGAAAAATCTATTCAAGAATTTTGCTTGCTCGATCAACAATAAATAGCAACTGCTGGATTTTGCTATCTCACATCGGCATTTACAAATACTCGGTAACACTTTTACGTGTTTTTCTTGTACTGTTCCTAACAGTTTTCATCCGACATACTGAATCATCTGCGAATGATGCACACTCTTTAAGGGGCTACCCGAGGTTTTCATCGATTTTTGACAAGTTTCGAATCGTATCTCCTTTTTTTGCACTATAGATAGAATTATAAGACAAACGGTTATCGGTTCTTCAATCTTTTATCTCCGGTTTTGTCTACCAGATTTTGAAAGAAATGAATACTTATTTTTTTATGATTTTTTTAAACATTGTCTAAACAAAACACTTATTTCGTATCTAGATTGCTGTGAAGGATCTTACATGTACGAAATCTATATACTTATATGGGTTCGTCTTTTAAATTTAAACGAATTAACACAAAAGTTATGGCCAGAAAACCAGTTTTTTAGCCTAAAATTGTTCAACTTTGATACCAAATATCTCGAAGCCAATGAACTTTGAAGTATATATGGGATACTATATTGCTTAAAGCCGTTGCTGTTAATGTTGCAGCTACAAAAAACATTAGAAAATTAGGCATTCAGATCGAAGGTCATTGGCGTGGGGTAGCCCCTTAATATGATCCGAAATGGCCTTAAGGCGGAGTCTTACGTGCATAGTTTGAAAGGTAAAGTCTAAAGCGGTGAGTAATCTAATCAGAAATATGAAATTTTTGAGACGGAGTAGGTTGTTGAAGATACCCAACTTCCTGATGAAGCCCAAACATAAAACTGTCCTACGGATGCAATGAACCATGATGGTAATAAAATAGCGAGCAAGGTTAACACGCATTGTTTAATATCTTCGTTGTATGTCATTTTGTAAACCGCATCCATTTGGTCGAAGTTATAGTAATAGGCGTCAATTTGACTCCTGTACTTGTAAATGAAGCATAAATCCATTGAATATATATTCAAAGTAAGATAAAATACAACCAACAGCATCTACCACTATCACTGATGGACTTAAATATGTCATCATCGTGTGATTTGTAAAGTGAAGATATAAGTTATATGCCGTCAGATATGCGAACAGAAATAGTATGAGCGTTACTTTAATATAAGACCCAACATTATTAATGAATCCCGTTTTAGTATAGCTGATGTGGTGAAGAGAAAATATTTTTAGAAAATATTGTAATGTTGTCAAAGACTTGTAGGACTCCATTTTAGATCGTCTGGCTCGCGACACGAATATATACTGACATTAATCATACATACTTCAAATCAACTACTTACCTAAGTATATAAAATATAAATATACGGAACACACACCCACACAATAATATTACGTAAATGTAGGAATTAGGATAGTTAAGACCTATACCTACTTATTGTGGCTGGTTCCGTAGTTATAATTTATATTTATGTCGCTACTCCCTTCAGGTAGCTGGATGGACAGTCAGGTAAACGATTATCTTAGCACCCTTGAATACATACCTATTTGTATGCAATTATATTAGGCTAATAGTTTTGCTGATTGTATCTATTTCGCAATGTGATTAATTGAGGGTTGATGATTTTACATTCGTATAAATTTTATTTTTCACTTAAGTGATTTACTTTTTGTACCTGAAACATTTATGACTTTCATTTAAAAGAGGCTCCATCCAAGTAAAAACATGACAATAATCCATCGATTATTGTCATGTTTTTACTTGATACTCCTTCGTCAAACTACATAAGAAATTATAGTGGAAACGGTTATCGGTTCATGAATTTTTGCCATTTGCGCGAGCCGGATTTAAAAATAAAACGTTACTTTTGAGATTTTTTTCACACTATGGCAAGAAAAAACACTATTTTCCATATTGTGCACTTAAATAAATGAAATTGGTATATGGCAGAGGCTTTTATTTATATTTTGAGATTTATTTTGAACTCACTATTTTGGTGGTGGTAGTGGTAGGTAAGCCTTAAAACATGATAAAACAGAGAGGGACCTCCTTAATTACGCAAAAAGTTTTCTGCAGAAAAATGGCATAAAGAGATTTAGGTTCTATATTTTTTTCGTAAAATAAAAAAAAGATATTATTTCAATTAATATTATTTTTTATATTTACGGTTTTTAATGACAAAAGGGACTCCAAGAAATTGATTAATCAACAATATTAATACCGCCAATACTTAACAAGGCTAAACAGGAACACATTTCGTAATTAATCGAAGTAGAATACTACTTATACAGAGTGACTTTAAAAACAATATTCTGTGGGTAGAAACATTCTCTTTTCGTGATAAATATTATGTTTTCGAGTACTTTAACATAGGTAAAGATGGGCGGACTTACGGACTACCGAGGTGTAATAATAATACAGTAGAGTTCCATCGGCACCCATCAGGTAAGGACCCAAATAAACGGTTTGTCAGTGATAAATTTCACGTTGGAGTCTATCTATTCTCTTAAATTGGAAATCCGACCCGCAAAAAGCGACAACCGTGCCGTACTAGTCTGACGGGATGGACAGAACGGGCCTAGTGCGACCGTCTACCAATAAATGGCTGAGGTTAGGACACACAGAGAGATAAATAAGTTGTTGCAAGAAGAGGCGATCCCTGATGAATGGTGCAACAGTTCTCTGGTGCCCGTTTTTAAGAATAATTGTGATGTACAGGATTGCAACAACTATCGGGGAATAAGGCTCATGTCACATAGTATGAAGATATGGGAAAAAGTGGTAGCGAGACGAATGAGAGAAGAAAGTAAGGTAACACAGAACCAATTTGGGTTTATGCCGTGCCGGGGAACTACGGTCGCCATATTTGCACTTCGCCAACTGTGCGAAAAATACAGACTTGCGCAAAAGAACTTGAACATGGTGTTCGTGGACTTGGAAAAGGCATACGATAGAGTCCCCCGTAAGGTTCTGTGGTGGTCTATGAGAGAGAAAGGAATGCCAGAGAAGTATGTACGGCTTGTTCAGGCGATGTATGACAGAGCCAGTACTCACGTCAGGTCGGAAGCAGGAGTAACCGACAAGTTCAATGCGGCGGTAGGTTTACACCAGGGGTCGGCCTTAAGCCCGTATTTGTTCCTCTTGGTTATGGATGCTCTGACATCGAACATACAGGAGGAGGCACCTTGGTGTATGGCTTGGTGTTTGCCGACGACATTGTTCTTGTCGGAGAAAATGCACTTGAGGTCTAGAGCAGGCTGGGAAAATGGCAAGAAAAGCTGGAAAGTGTAGGACTCAAAATAAGCAGAACCAAAACGGAGCACATGTTCTGCGATTTCGGTGGTCTATCCAGTTTTTCCCATATTGCCTTAGATGGTGTATCCCTACCAGTCTGCTCTGACTTCCGGTACCTTGGGTCATTGATCCAAAGTGAGGGAAACATCGACCGAGACGTGAAAAATAGAATAAACGCGGAATGGATGAAATGGCGACAGATCTCTGGAACAACTTGCGATCCACGAATGCCCCTTAAACTTAAGGGGAGAATATACAGAACGATCGTGAGACCTGTTGTAATGTATGGATCAGAATGCTGGGCGACGAAAATGAAAGAAGAGTGCACGCAGCGGAAATGAGAATGCCGAGATGGATGTGTGGAGTGACGAGAAAGGATCGTATTAAGAATGAGTATATAAGAGGAAGTTTGAAAGTAGCTCCAGTAACGGAGAAAATGAGGAGTACTAGGTTAGCGTGGTATGGGCATGTAATGAGGAGGGATGAATGCCATATAGGCAAAAGAATGTTAGGGATGAATGTTGATGGACGGAGAGCGTATGGTTGACCCAAAAAACGATGGATGGATTGCGTGAAAGAGGATATGAGAAAGAAAGGAGTGAGTGCTGAGGAGACGAAAGACAGAGGAGAATGGAAGAGAAAAACATGTTGTGCCGACCCCACATAACGTGGGATAAGGGCAGGGGAAAGAAAGAAGGACACACAGAGAGATATAAGTACCTAATTTAATAATTTTCAGTTAACGTTTGCGTTTTATGTTTATTTAAGTGTTTTTGTCATGATGACATAAGGTAAGACGTCTAATGTCAGACGAATACCTTTTCTAATAATCTCAACATTACAATGATCGTTATAGTATTGCGATTTTGACCATGTTTTTCGTTGACCTTCCTACCCACACCTGTGTTGCGTGGGTAGTGGTTGCAAATTAAGAACCATAGATAGTTCATCACTTAAGTTTAGTAATTAAGATTTTGAGCTATACGGTTTGGTTTTCACATGTTATCGGCTGCGGCCGTAGCGCGTAGCACTCGCTGGCACTACATCAGTTTTTGTTTAAGTGTGCCCACGTCCTTATCACATCACAGTTCGTTACTCTGTCTTTTTGTGTGTTTTCATTGGTTCCACAAAAAGCTCCGCAGTTGTTTCCGCACTCTAAAAAACTGTATGATTCAAATTCAGTAGAACGTAAGTCGTTTATTGAATTTTCATTGGTACAATTTTAGATTTTTGAAGTTTTATAGAATCAGTCAATAGTGGAGAGTTGTTTTTGCATGTTGATGTGCTGTGTGTGATGTGTTTACAATTTTGATAGCGTTTTAGGGTTCCGTACCCAAAGGGTAAAACGGGACCCTATTACTAAGACTCCGCTGTCCGTCCGTCCGTCTGTCACCAGGCTGTATCTCGTGATCTGTGATGGTGTATTTCTGTTTCTGTAACAACAAAAACAAATACTAATAAAAACAGAATAAAATAAAGATTTAAGTGGGGCTCCCATACAACAAACGTGATTTTTGACCGAAGTTAAGCAACGTCGGGCGGGGTCAGTACTTGGATGGGTGACCGTTTTTATAGATAATGGTACGGAACCCTTAGTGTGCGAGTCCGTCTCGCACTTGGCCGGTTTTTAACTTTTAACTCACTCAGTGCTCTAAATCTTGTTGTGTGTTTGACTGTCTGTCTCTGACATCGTAAATAAGTATTACTAAGTAGATACTGAATGATAAAGTAGGTATCATACTCCTACATAAAGAAATATAATGTAAAACAGACTAATCAAGCAGATCCGTCTACGAGCGATACTAATAAATTTTTATATTAATTAAACCACCTTTAAAACGTTTTCACCAGTCACCAATGTTTAGTTCCAATTAAATCTAATCGGCGCAGATTTTACGCGTTAGAACAGGATTGAATTGGCCCTATTAACCCAACCCTCTTTAATTGGAAAATAATTGTACTCCTTTCTCTCCGCCGCCGTAAAAGTGCCAATTGTACTCACATCCCGAGTAAAAGAACCTACAAGCTGAAGTAATCAGACGAAGGCATCGGAACCTAACCGCTAATTGCACTTTTCTAGTTTTTAAGTGTACTCAGAATCAGCAGACTCAAGTGGCGATCGGATAGCAGAAAAAATAAAGTTCCAATAGAGGGTGAACGGGGGTGAATTCGCCCGCCTGCGCGGCGCCAGACTCCCCTCCCGCCCCTCGGCGTAGCCGACTCAGTCAAAACCTACCTTCAGGGGTAGAGCACGTTGCGAAGGTTACTTCTGTTTGTAGCAAAAATGCGTTCATATCACGCTGATGTATGTGTATAGTGAACTGTGCTGCAGTGCTGTGTTGTGTGTGTGTGTTGGGATGTTTTACAGGTAAGTTTGCCGTCTGTTGGCGACTTTTTTGTGCGAAAGTGCAAGTTTTAGTTTCAATGTTTGTATTGTCATCTTAAGTTGAGAGCGTGCTTAATTAGGTTAATCAGTGAGAGTGAAGTATTCATCTTTTGATGTGTCTACGTCTTTTTATATAAGTAGTCTGGTTACTACGACTAAATCATCTGAAACTTTCAGATATACAAATGTTTCATATAATTATAAGTAGTAATCTATTTACATTTTACTCTAATAGTCCTATGTTTCCCATGTGACTTTTGTTTCAACTCGTAGCACGTTTGTCGCCGCGCCGTTTCATTTGCCCGAAACATCCTTATAATGGATCATATGCGATTACATTCATAGGTATAGGACAATGATGCACCTTGGAAAAAAATAAATCTTCCTTCTTCTAAAAGGATATGTACTTACATTAAAGATGATGCCATATTAATGGTAAAACATTATCGATATCTGTTATAAATTAAGCTCGATTCATGTGAAGCTGTGTAAGTACACACGCTGTTCCTCTAATTTAATATAAATCTACTTATTAATATAAACAGTTACCAAGTTAGATTAACAATTATCTGGTAACAGAAACCTTTGTTCATTACCCTTGGGGCAGGATAGCATTTAAGGGTCACACGAACCCGCCGACAAAAGTCTCCCATACAATTGAAATTACGTTCTCATTTAATGACATGCTAAAATGACATGATACTTGGCATGAATACTGACGTAACATTTATCTATCTCTGGTAAGTACTAGTTTTTTGTTGCTAAAATTATTATGCAAAGAAAATAAAGCAAGTAGAAGTTTTGTACGAGAAGCAAGTAGAAGTTTTGTACGAGAAACTTAAAAATTCTTGTTAAATTTCACAATGTCGTTTTATAATAACAGGGTTAAGGATGACTCACGTTAGACCGGGCCGTGTCCGGGCCAGAGCTTCCGGCTCTTCGTTTTCTATGGAAGCATCACGTGATCACGGTCATCTGTCATAAAATAGAAACGTAAGCTCCGGAAGCTCCGGCCCGGACACGGCCCGGTCTAACGTGAGTCATCCTTTACTTCGATTGTTTGGTGATGATTAAGTTCGTTTGACTCTTAATAACTGGCTACGTTTGGGTTTATTACCCCACTTGATATAACTACCTAAATCTTCTCGTATTTTATGAATAATTAAGAATCAAACCGGTATAATATAAGTTCAATAGTGAAATCAGCCGGCGTATTATGATGGATGGCTTTATCCACGTGATAAAATAACCCACTTTTTAACACCGCGGGATAGAAAGTGACGGATACCGTTTTATCACACTGTCACGTAGACAAGAACGGCCATCATATCCGTGCAGATGACAGGGGCCTATTTCTCAGACGGTATTAGACACTCGCGCGACATGTTTCGGAAGTCCTAGCTCCATTTGCAAGCACTAAGCGAAATAAACTTTCAGGCCAATTTGAACGTACACTGACATCAGTATGATATTTGAATCATGATGTTTAGTTATCGCGCGTCTCGCCCGCGCCAATATACACTGAGAGAAAAGTATAACAAAAACACACTTAGAATTACAAAAAAAAACTTAATCCGGGGACAAGGAGAGTCAACTAATAGGAACAAATTGACTTATGCAATTTCTATTAGTTCTTGCAATTTCTATTATCTGTTTCTTGAAATTAGATTTAGGATTACTGAGCTATTTGTAGAAATAAATAAACTTTACAGAAATAGTGAAACTTCCATAATTATTACTAAACTTCATTTTTTCCCCCAGTACAGAACTGTTTTTTAATTCCTGGTGATGATTTTTCTCTCAGTGTATGTACGGACAAGTACGATTGAAATTCACGATACTAAATAACATGATTCAAATATCATTCTGATGTCAGCTAGTGTACGTTCGAATTGGCTTGTTAGTCATCGTGCGTCTCGCCCGCGCCAATACATTGTA
This sequence comes from Cydia splendana, assembly GCF_910591565.1. NCBI lineage: Eukaryota > Metazoa > Arthropoda > Insecta > Lepidoptera > Tortricidae > Cydia > Cydia splendana. Next base: position 28,851,904 of record NC_085960.1, on the reverse strand, counting down.
TGGACGTGTACGAGCGAAGTGCATGATAACTGAGTGATATCAGTTTGATATCATTCTGATATCAGTGTACGTTCGAATTGGCCTGTATGACGTAGGAATAACACGACAAGTCATTACTTACGGCTGAATGTTGATGTCCGTTCCGCTCCCGCATCAAGTTTTAATTGCCAACCCATGGCCTCGTTCCATAAATCCAGAAAAGTCGAATCCGCATTAAGCGGAATACATTATCCCTAAACAAGGGTTTTAACGAAAGTGGATCGCTCGGGACTCGAACCCTGTACAGTTTCGTGGGATCCGGATTGCTCAAATCGAATTTGCGGCGAAAAACAGGAAAGTCCGGTAATTAGGTACGTACGACTAAGAAAAAATCTATGGAATTGCAGAATATACCTACACGGTTTGTAAGGTCTTTGAGGGTAATTGTAAGATTTCGGACACATAAAGTGTCGTCGGCGTTACACATACCAAAGACATATGTAACTTCGTATAAGATGAATAAAGTCTAAGGAAAAACGTGCCTCGGAAATCAAGAAAAAGTCATTCTCGGATAGATGGCGCACACACCTTTAGCCTATGCTCGGCTAGATGGCGTGACGACACCGTTTCATATTTAACAATTTTAACACATAGATATCAGTGAATGACCATGTGTCAAAATTATATAAAAATAATAAAATCATTTATCTATATATATATACATTTTTTTGATAATTTTATACGTTTTCATTTTGAGTTTTATTCGTGTGTCGATAGATGGCAGTAAATTTACTGTGACTATAAAATTTACTATGACAGGGACCCCTCTATACTATCTATTCTCTTTGCACATACTGACAACTGTAAAGTGCAATTTCGTTTTATTACGTATTTCAAAATTTCTCAAAGGCTTCTTCGTAACCAAGGTAATTTTTACACGTATAATATTTTCATGTATTCATAAAACATAATTTAAGTGCGAGTATTTAGGTATATGAACTTAGGCAAGCCTTGTTTTTCCAATATTCATAAATATGATTAAATAAATATTTCACTGTATGGCATGGTATCCCGGAGGTATTAAGTTGTTTGGCTTAGCTTTTTGCGAAAATATCAATTATGTAAATGGCGTAAATGCCAAATTGCGTGCAGCATCACGAAAATGGTTTTTAGGGATTGAGGTAAGCTGACGTAAAAGCACTCTACTTTATCGACAGAAGCGAGAAAACGAGATAGAATATCCGTCGTCATACAGTTATAACAGACGAGTAAGTAGTCGTCGCGGTGCACTAGTGCTAAGTCTACTAAGGAGAGAATTCAATGTTTGTTTTGACCCTGCTTGGTATCGGTTATGGACAACTTACTCCAAAGGACTAGTACACGTGTATTAAGATGGTTTGGTTACTTGCCATATATAGGTACTTTGAGGCAAGGTGAGTGCATATTTAGCTGTCCTTACATTTCGTTATCACCACGATAAAAACGATAATAAGTATTCAATAGCTCTTATAACACATAAACTAATAAAATAGATCGGCATCAAAGATAGCCGTTCGCAATTACTCTGCTGAAAATGCCTTGAATAACGAATCCTGGATAACGATAGCATAATAGATATTTTATTAAAAGTGCTGCAATTAATAAAATCCATCTCATATTGAACCGTAAGTACCTGCTTACTTTATTATTAACAGAGTATCGGGAGCTACTTTATGAAATCTTCTTTTGTAGGTATTATAATAAGGAAAATAAGACGGAAAAAAATATGGTTGTCTGTAAAGTCGGTTTACGGACGATACTTTTGCGTGATAACGTCATAAGAAAACATTACCATTACAATACATTACGTAACGTTACCATGGAGATCTGTCCACAACAACGTTACCATGGAGATTTGTCCACAACGTGCCACTTTTTCGTGTATGCTACCGGTGTTCATCGATTTATAAGACGTTAATCACGTCAATAAGTATCAAGCCAGAGCTTAATTACGGACACAATCTATATTTATTATAAATATAATAAATATGCTGTAGAGAGTTCACTTAAGAGATTACTAATAAGAGCTACTGTCGTGACGGTGTCGTAATATACGTATAGGCACCTAAAGTTAGTTATTCCTACTTATATATCTGATTACTAATACTAATTTAATTATACTATAACTTAATATTATAAATGAAAAAGTAACTCTATCTGTCTGTTACCTCTTAACACTTAAACCGCTGAACCCATTTAGATGATATTTGGTATGGAGGTGTGAGCCTCGGGGCAGAACAAAGGATAGTTTTTATCAATCATCATCATGCTACGCAAACGAAGTCGCAGGCAGAAACTAGTAACTATATAACACGTGAAACTTTAAAATTCATCTAAGAAGACACGACAGTTGTCAAGCTTGAAATAAGTACCTAAGTACACCTATTATATTCCTATTCTTAAAACTTCGTGAACTCGAAACTTGAAGGTTAAAGGTAGTCTTTTTATTCTAGTAAAGTAAATATGTTACGCGAGTAAAAAATAAAGTCGAATGTTATGTTAGATCTGTTTATCACAAGTGATAAAGTGTTTAGGTATATCAAGATATGAAGACGAACTTGAAATAAAGTTATATTGCCTTCTATTATTTATTATTACTGGATTCAGAGTGTTAAATACTTTATTACTCCGACTCCCTCCAACTTTTATACAATATGCAAAAAATATTACGTGAATAGAATTTACCTATTTATTTAGGTACTACATAAGTACCTACCTACCTACACTTATAGTGGTTTAACAAGATGAATTTAAACACTAACCCCCTTTATTTATAAACGCGTTACAAGTAGGGTTTCTGGTTTCTCGACCTTTTTAATTTATCGTGGCACGGGAATTCTCGACCAAGATTTCTTGAGTTTCTCGAGTATCTCGAGAAATTTTGAAAATTTCATAAAACTTGCTTTTTTATAAAGTAGACTCATAGGAATCGTAGGTGAGATCAATAATCAAACATAAGGTAAATTTTTAGTTACCATAAATAGCACTCAATAATCAATAATTCAACAACAAACAAAATAAAAACTATAGGAGCAGGCGTGCGCGCCGGCGATGTGATATGCTATAGTGTATTTCTTTAGGTATTTAACAAAACGTAATCAAACCACAATACCTATGGTATTTTATTAGGCAATAATATTCAAGATAAATTTAACTCGATGTGACAAACTTACAGAAGTTTTACTACGTAATAAGTCAACGTAGCTATGAAGCTGCTAAAATTGTGATAATTTGCTAATAGGAATATATAGAGATGATTTGATTTATCAATAGTAATTTAATAAATATATTTGTTATTACTTATTATTACATAATTCGTTTACTAGCATTAGAAAGAAGATAATCGGTTTTGTCGAGTCTAAAAAACACTTTTGAAAATTAAATCACTGCAAATATGTAACAATTACAAATTATATACGATAGTATACATTATTTTGCTACCACAAGTAATAGTTACTATTTTTTTTAAAGCGTTTTTAATCAAAAGACACGTCATGACAGTTCAAAAGTTTTAAAACCTGAAAATGGATTGAAGCCAAGAACGATAGGATAGGGGACGGATCAAGGCAGTTTTTTATTTGGTTGGTTAACTACCTAATGAATATTTTAAGTATCTGAAAATGTAAAAAAAAAACATTGTTTACCTTTATTTAATCAGGTAGTTAAAAGAATAACACTATAGACACATCACGTGTTATACGCGTGTTTTCTTTTTACTTATCACAAGAGATTTATTTCTCGAGTTCTCGAGGCATTGAGTGTTTTTTTTTTCCGTATCGTCTTAGGACAAATTTCTCGAGATTTCTCGCCTCGAGAATTCTCGAGCAGAAACCCTAATTACAAGCCTCATTATTACAAGCTAATCATCGTTTGTCTTAATCCGTCATTTTGATGTATGTATTTGTAAGAAAGGAACAAAACATAAATTAATTAATTGAGGCTCGTAGTGCGTTTATGAATAAAGAGGTAAGTATAATCCTATAGATATTCGTACCTACCGAATTAAATTAAATAATTCAAGACAAATCTACCTCGAATATCAGTGTTGGTTTTGTTACATATTTTTTGTTCCAATCCACTTAAAGTTTTACAGTGCCTGCTTAGCTGAGCAGCTGTGCCTGATGAAGAGGATTCATCAGTTAAAATAAATTTTCCACCACAGCAGCTCGGAAAGGCTTACTTTGCACTTCAAAAACGGATAGCAAAGTTGCACTTTGCTATCAGTAATTCACATGTGAGGCAAAGAAATCAAATGAAAATTTTGAGTCGTTTTCTTATGTTTGCTGGTAGAATTGACTTTTAAATGATGATTTTGGATGATAAATATTTAAAAACATTAATTTGAATTTGATTTGGTTTGATTTTGTTTGATATTTTACATTTAATATTTGCTTCGGGTTGGTGTGGTGAAAAATTTTGTGTTTCACTCGGGGGAAAATTTTGTTTAACCCTCGTGCTTTGAAACCCTCGCAACGCTCTAGATTCCATTTTTCGAACCACTCGCTACGCTCGTGGTTCAATTTTGGAATCTTTCGCTTGCTCGGGTATCAAAGCACGAGCGGTTAAACAACAACTTTGCCCCCTTGTAAAACAAATAACTATTGTATTCTAACAACGCCAACGTTAGCAACTCACAGGTAATATTCTTCTTCTTAGTCGGTACACTCTTGCCAGAGTGGTCGTGGTCATCATTGTGAATCTCGATGAGTGATGATCTTACTAATACGGCGCCATTCGTCGCGGACTGCAGCTTTCCGGGTACATTCGTACACAGGTAATATTATGCAGACGAAATTTAAAATTATATCTAATATACTTACTTACAAGTCGGTAACGAGAAAGTAAAGCAATGAATTCTTAACCAGTTTTCGCAGAAACTCAGTGTACTGCCTTTCTTCTTTGCAAATTGTATGATTACAAAAGTCAAGCCTCCCTTATGGCTCCTCTACACGATGGGCCAACGCCGGGCACTCCAAGGGACGCATTTATGCGTTAGAGGGAGCAAGTGATATTGCTATCTCGTTCTACCACATGGCTGCGTCCCTTGGAGTAGCCGGCGTTGGCCCATCGTGTAGAGGAGCCATTACATACTCTCGCATTTTAGTTCAATGATATCCACGTCGATCAATACGGACGTAAGTTAGGAAGTAAAATTTAGCAAACATTTTAACCTAGGGCAAATAGTGTACGGGATATTACGCAGCCTGAATCACTAATATTAAATCGAAATAAAATTAGTTATTACATAATATATTTTAGGTATTTATTATTGTTGTTATTGTCTTGTTTCGTACAATATAGTATTTATTAGGTAGGTACTTACTTTACTTGTTCCCCTTTCTTCATACTTTCTTTGACTTTCCAATCAAATTATTCAGCTACAAAATTTATGCTTATATACATTTTTTTTTTTTTTTTTTTTTTTTTATTTATTTGGGGCATCAACAGCAATACAAAAAGTAAAAATACATGGCACAGTGAGCAAAATACAAAGCCAATAACAGATGTCCACAATAATACAGTTAATATGCAATAACTAAGTGGAAACTATACAAAAATGTTAAGAAAAGAGAAGGGAGGAAAAATACATTTCACAAAGTAGGTGCATGGGCTTGCGTAACGTGTGTGTGTGTTTACGTGCATGTGTTAGTGTTTGTGTGTGTGTGTATTTGTCTGTGATAGAGTGTATGGTGTGAGACGACTACGATGAATGTATGCATTATAATTTACTTATCTATCTAGTTATATTTTGTCAATTGTCGCTAATTTTGGATTTCAGTAGCAGTGACCGAACACGATTCTTTAAAGTTGTTTTTGTGCAGTCGAACAAGTCGATACTACTAAATTGTTTATTATATAGTTTTAGAATACGATTGATGGGCGAATTTTGAGCATAGTTGGTATGAACTTTGGGTAGACTAAACAGACAACGCTCAGAATTCCTAGTTCTAATTGATGGCACTGAGAATTTGATCTCCGACAGCAAAGGAGAATTGTCAATTCGCCCCGAGAGTATGTCGTACAATACAGTAATATCTAGTAAAACCCTTCTATCCTGGAGACTAAGTAAGCGGTGACGAATACACCTGGACTCGTAGTCGGTATCCCATTGTCTGATACGGAAGCCCAGGTGGCGCAAGAAGGAGCGCTGGATTTTCTCTATTTTTTCCTTATGAATAATATACTGGGGAGACCAAACGCAGCTAGCGTATTCAAGGACGCTTCGGACATACGCATAGTATACTATTTTAATGCATCCGACATCCTCGAATTCACCACAGACGCGAAACACGAAACCCAGATTTTTATAAGCACGGTTCACAATATCGTCGATATGTTGAACGTATGTTAATTTTGAATCAAGGGTCACCCCAAGATCCCTCACTGAGTATACTCGTTCTACAGCTTCACCTCCGATACCATACTGAAACTTAATTGGACAAGGACTACGGGTAAAGGAGATTTGGGCGCATTTTGTTATGTTTACAGTTATACGGTTGTTAATGTAATACTGAGATAAACGGTCCAGATCACTCTGTAGCTGTTGACAGTCGCTGAAACTACTGACATCCGTGAAGATTTTTTTGTCGTCAGCATACATAAGAAACTTTGAAAATCTAAATACTGAGTAAATATCAAAGAGATATGCGTTGTAAAGCAACGGACCGAGGTGCGACCCCTGGGGGACACCAGAAGGGACATTCACAAAGTTTGACCTGCATCCACCGAGGACTACCGCTTGCCGCCTGTTCGACACGTATGACGTAACCCATCTAAAGACATCACCACGGAGACCCAACCAGTGTAGCTTGCGAAGCAGGATGACGTGATCCACTCTGTCAAATGCTTTTTCGAAATCTGTGTAGATCACGTCAACCTGCTTTCTTTTATCCATATTTTTAACCACGAAGTTCGTAAAATCTATTAGATTCGAAATTGTAGAACGATTTCTGAGAAATCCATGTTGCTGAGGGGGAATACCTTTGTTAATTACATTGTAAATATTATTTAATATAATTTTCTCAAACGTTTTAGCGAACTGATTTAAAATTGATATAGGGCGATAATTTATTATTTTAGATTTGGGTCCTTTCTTGTGAATTGGGACAATTAAGGCCTCTTTCCATTTTTCCGGAAATAAACCCTCAGATAGAGACTTTTTAAATAATATAGCAAGTGGATGACTCAGGCTCGATGCACAGTGTTTAATAAAAAAGGGGGGGATCCCATCGCTGCCAGCGCCGCCATTGGGATTTAATTTAGATAGTAAATTTTCTATTTCTACGGGTGAAATATTTACTGCCGAGACAATCTGCTCGCTGTTACAATAGGGTGGCGCAAGATGCATCTCAGGGTAAACTGTGAGAGGCAAGCTAAATACGGAGTGAAAAAAATTATTAAAACCTTCACAAATCTCAGCATTATCATCTAAAGTTTGACCTTGGTATTCAAATGACTTAGGGTATGCGGAACCGCCCCGGCGAGCTTTTACAAAAGACCAGAGCTGCTTTGGATTACTTTTTATCCCATCTTGGACCGAGAGGAGATAACGTTTCCAGCACATTTCTTGCAGCTGTTTTTGACGTTTGCGTAATATTGAAAAACTATCATAATCAAGAGGATTTCTATATTTTTTCCATTTAGAGTGCATGTTATTCTTTTCTTTAATAACCTTAATTAAGCAGGTGCTGTACCAAATGGGATACTTACGTTTATTAGAGCGGGAATCAAGTGGTACGTGCTTAGCAATTACCTCGTTAAGCACATTATAAAACTTAGACAGCCCATGATCCATTGAGTCTGAGGAAAGGTAAGAGTGCCAATCAATGTCATTAAGGCTATTATTTATGTGAGTATAATTACCTTTGCGAAATTTAAATTTTGGTACCGGAGTGTCTTTTAAAGGGCCGCAAAAGATGTCACTTATAGTTATTTCAAGAGGAGGATGGTATTTATCTGCGGTGACTAGAGGAAAATCAGAAATTAAAACCTCACATGAGAAATTGGCAAAGACTAGATCTAAAGTATTATTACTACAGTTTAGTGTGAAATTATGTTGTTCTAAGTTTGCAAAAAGAAAGCTTTCGACCAGTAAGGATGCGGCATTTTGGACTCCTACAGCTCCTCGTCTTTCAAACACTGGCAGTGCTTCGCTACTCCATTTAATATGAGGCAAATTAAAATCTCCTGCTACAAATAAATACGCGTTGGGTGCTTCAGAGAACACCTTTTCGAGCATAGAGTTTATGTTCGTAATATTATTTGCCAGTGAGGGGCCCGGTGGCGCGTAGATTGAACACAGGTGTAGATTTCGGCAATACTGTAACGAGGAGTCATTAATGTGAGAGCGCAACGAAATAGCTGGAATAGTAACCCATAAACATTCCGTGCCAGTGCGCAACCACTCGGGACGCGCACGGGCCCCCAGGGATCGAAGCACCAAAATCATTACGCCGCCACCGTCGGCTTTACCGCTCAACACTCTGTCCCTGTCCAATCTAAAAACATCGTATCGCTGATCACACAGTTCCGTGTCTAGAACGCCGTCACATAGCCAACTCTCTGTAATAATAATTACGTCGTAATTATGACATAACACATTTCGATAAAACTGAAGCGTTTTGGTACGTAACCCACGTGTATTCTGATAAAATACCTTTAAATTCTTTAGAGGAGACGTGGTAATGGCGCACTTGGAAAGTACTGATACGAAGTATACAAATTATATTTAAATTGGTTGATAACCAGTGATGTTAGCGACATGGTAAAGCGAAGTACTCTCGTGACGTCATGAAAGGGCGACTTCAGATTAACATTTATAAGTGTATTGTGTGACTTTGTGTAAAGGTGTACTATGTGTATGTGTAGTAGTGTGAGTGTTACGTTTACCCTTAATTGTAATAAGTAACAATTATTTCTTAAAACAAGACATGCAAAATTTTGAAATGAGAATAAAATTGACGTCAGTAACAGTAAGTTAAACAATTTTGCGAAAGTCCGAGGCTGAACGAATGTGAAGAAATGGAGCCTGGTCAGCCTTACGGACGTATATATTACAATTCTTGACCCAGACATATTTATAATTCTTTGAAGAACAGTAATCTTTACAGTCTTTAAATAACTTCTTATTGGCAGGAGTCAGATGGTCGTGAACGAAAATCTTTTGCGATTCTCCGCTGAAGCCAATGTCCGCCGTTGTAACACCACGAGATCTGCGTAATCCGGATAAAATATTATCTTTGAGCGCGCGCTGCCTCAGCTTGACAATAATATTTTTTGGTCGGCCTTGTAGGGGGCGCGCAGGCTGAACCCTGTGGGCAAATTCGATATCACCCGGCCCGAGAGTAACGCCGGCATGCTTTGCTATATTGATGGCGACAGTACTGGGAGAATCGTTTGTCAGCTCGGGCACTCCCGAGATTTCCAAATTACTCATGCGGAGCCACTGCTGGTGCGCCCCAAACTCGTTCTCGAGCTGAGCGACACGCTCCTGTGCAACAGTAAGCTTGTCTTCTAAGTCCTGAATTTTATTCGTCTTTTCCTCCAATAAAATTATTTTTTGGTCAAGTTCATTTTTTACGGCAGCTAATTGTGCAGATATCTCGGTTTTAATTATTTCCCTAAGTTGGACTTCTAAGTTTCGATGCGTTGTCGTAATTAAATCCGTAAGCCGTAATTCCAAGTCACCGATAGAACTACAGGTGGCCTGCGGTGGCTCTGCCGAGCCCGCGCGGGAGGGAGGGGTCGCGGTGCGCAAGAGGGGGCTGGCTGCGGCGTCGCTCAAGTCATTACCGGCCGGCGGCGCCTGCAACGAAGCAGTCGGTGTCCCTCTGGATAAGATCGCAGCACTCGTTGGTGTTGTCACTGTTGGCGCAGTTTTAGAGCTCCTTTCCCCCATTACGCAAGCCGAGCAGTTCTTCACTTTTTTGTTGTTTTTAGACAGCCTCTTAAAATCATCTTGTGTTATTTTTAAACAATAATAGTGAAAGCTACGGGTGCACGAAGTGCATACCATTATATCGCCGGCCGCGATGAATTTGCCACAATCGTCGCACTTAGCTGTCATAGCGATAAGCAACAATGTATGCAGTTAGTAATAATCACCTCCAGTTAGACACGGCGCACGATGAGAGTCGATGGTGCCCGAGCGCACTGCACCGGAGCGCGGTGCACAGCAGCGTCGATACGGGAGGGACAGAGATGAATTATTTCGACCGACTCTTTCCCTCGGGGCAGGCGGGTTAAAGAGGGTAACGCACTTTTTCTATGGGCACTCGCGGGATTTTAATAATTATTTATATGTTATTAAGTAGCAGAATGACTTGCGCTAACTATTTAAATATTTAATTTAACCGATAACACGTCCACTAGCATTGAGTTCGCAGGAGAAAGAAAGGGCACATAGTAGCATAGCCTAAGTATTCCTAACATCTTTAGACCTTCCTAAGTTTCCGGTAATTTATCTTTGGGTAGAGTAAATTTGTATAGTAATTCAAACACGCATTTCGCTCAGGCTCCCTAACATTGGTCCCTTTATAAACAGCTTTCGCCTTCTCCCATCACTCATGTGTATTATAATTTGACGAAGAGATTCGTACTACATATTGATGTAAATTTTATTTCATTTTGCCATCCTTCGCCAGCGTAACTGGCTCGTACCATCGTCCACTGTGTTAAGATAACAGGGTCGCGACTACAGTAGTACCATTAAAGTATGGCTCACGCTAGATCGGGCCGTGCCCGGGCCGAGGCGTCCGACATGCCATTTTCTATGACGGCTGATCGGTGATCTCGTGGTGCTTTCCATAGAAAACGAAGCGCCAGAAGCTCAGGCATTTGCCTTAATGCTGCTCCAGCATTTGACGTGGGTGATTTAGCTGTATCTCTTTTAACATTCGTAAACCTTCTTGCAAAAACATAAGGCCCACCGATCGTTACTTAAAAGTGATTCGGTTAAGAGGCCGATAAGCGGCTCCCATACAGTCGAAGTTATTCTTTCACTTCGAAATGGCCTGTTTAAATGCCGCCGACTCGACCCGCGCTCTATGTGAAGGGCATGCATAGACCCGCACCCGCCCTATGTGTGCGTCAAGCTTTAGTCTGTTGAAACATGAACTTTAGGTCATTGAACTCTTAACACTTTGTCTAGACTACCATACAAGATGAAACGGAAGGAAACAGTAAAGTTGTATCAGCAAACTTCCGTGGAGCCAACATTCAAATATTGATAAGGGGAATATTGAACAAGTACAATAATGAAATTGCTTAGAAATTTGTAAAACGTATTTCTTAAGTTTATATTAAGAAAAAGCGTCTCCAAACTACCATAATGTTTAGAAATAGAGGAAAAGTAATTATGAAATAGATAGGTAATAAATTTTGATGAACGTATCAAGCAAGTACGCAGGACCAAATCCTATGCAAGGAGATAATGGTACCAGCCTGAGCGCTTGAATAATTTATACGCTTAATACTCCAGCGTTATTGTTTTAATCGCACATGGAACTTACATAATCATTAATCACGTAAAATGTAATGTTCTACGTAAGTACGAGTATCTACGTTATCGAAAGCCAAGTCTTAAGTGTAACCTAGATCCGCCCGAGTGTAAGTTGGCGTGTGGCCAATAAATACGGTGAAATCGAAGACTAAAATCGGTATTCTAGTTAACAGAGGACCTAAATCTAAAACGAAAATAATCAATAGGTAATGACACGAAAACAAGAAATAAAATGGTAACTATAGTTAAGGTCAAGGATTTAACTTATAATTATTTATGTAGACCTTTATTGTCATAGAATTAAGGGATAAAACATTGAAAAATGACTAGCGTCAATTCCATACCTGACGTAGACTTTTACTTTATACTTATACGTCCATTAAAAAAAAACATAACCATCGTTAATAGAATAGTGGACGGTCATTTCTCCATACAAACTTTATCCCTTTTTTCTTAATGGAAAATGGCATTTTAGAAAAGTTTTCTTAGGTACAGTCAACAACACTTCCAGCTGTACATCGGTGGACTTTATGCCTTTTGTAATAAGGTCCACCGATGTACAGCTGGGAGTGTTGTTGACTGTACCATCACGCTCCGCGATTGTTGCGCCATTTAGGGTCCTAGCTAAATTGGTTGTAACTTAGGTACGCTATAGATTTTCCAATTTTGCAAAAACCCTAAATGGCATAACAATTCCGTGTAGTGACTGTACCTATCGTTTAATTTTTTTGTTTACCACATCTAGTTGAGTGTGCTCAGAGCATAAAAAGGTCAACCACGGTGTTGCATGAACAAGAGACTTCCGCGCCTGCTAGCTTGCCGGATATCGTGATACATAGATGCAGCCCATTCGGGTCGCTAATTCCAAACTGTAGTTGTGAGCATATCAGTCGGGCCAAAACGGTAAAATATCTTGGCGTTACATTTGACGAAAAGCTTGACTTTCAACAACACATACTACTCACTGCCAATCGTATACGTAAATTAATATATATATTTAAGAACCTGCGCAATTCCGCTGATAAAAAGCTTCTTAGCACTGTTTATGTTAGTATCTGCCAACCGATTTTGTCTTATTGCATAACTGCTTGGGGTGGGGCTGCTAAAACAGCTATGATTATGTTAGAAAGAGCTCAACGTGCGGTACTAAAAGTTATTCTTAAGAAGTCAGTCTTGTACCCAACCAAGCAAGTGTATGGGGATATGGATGTACTAAACGTTCGTAGTTTGTTTATTATGCGGGTAGTGCTGAACGAACACGCTCGAGTTCTTGGATCATCAGATCTCTCAGCTATGATGCAAAAACGAAAGTATAAAATTCCCATCCCAACAGTTAAAACAGCATTCGCTAAGAGATTTATAGTATTTCTCCAACCTTACATCTACAACAAAGTTAGTGCAACAGTTAGTTTTAAAGATTGCTCAATCGCAGAACTAAAACGCAAACTCAAAACATGGCTCAATACGCTATCTTACGAGGAAATAGAAGAAATACCGAGGATAAACACATGGACTAGTTTATTTACTTATATACAAACATAACATACATACAAACAAACTCCCCCTTCACTTGCACACTCACGTACACATACACACCTGCATTTCGCTACAAATTACTAAGCTCAAACTGTAAATATAATATTTAACCTCGCAGCATGATAGGATAAATTGATTTATGTGTAAATTATTTAAATAAGCTTAGTTTTATAGTAATTATGACCTACTATAATCTATGTCTGATTGTGTTAACTATCGCGCTACTTGTCGTTTGAATACTCGTAACTGTGTCGGCTACCTACAGGACAGGCACTGCCTAGTGTAGGAACCATGTATAATCTACTCTTGGTTTATGTTATTCGAGTACCTGCTTACGCCTTATGTCTAATACTTATGCTCAATCTCATATATGTACTGAAATAAAGATTTACTTTACTTACTTTACTTTACTTTACTTTACTTTGGCAGGATTGGTCCTTAGGACCCAAGGATGGATTTAAGAAGTGGAGCCACCCAGATTTTTGATGCAGGTGGGGGGTGGAGGGGTTTTAAGCGTCGGCGACGTCTGATGTTAATAATTGTTTAAGTTTAGGTTCTATGTCAAGTTTAGTATCATTTTCAAGTAAATCAAAGATGTAGACATAGATTTCATCTAAATCGGTTTAGCCGTTATTGAGTGCCCATACAATTTAACACCTTCCTTTTCACTTTTAAGAGATTTTTTTTTTTAATAAAAACTACCCTATGTTCTTCCCCGGGACTCAAAATATCTCTATACCAAATTGTATCTAAATCGGTTCAGCGGTTATTGAATCCCCATACAAATTTCCACCTCCCTTTTCACACCCATAAAGGATGATTTTTGAGATTTAAAGTAGGTTATGTTATTCCCTGGAACTCAAACTATCTCTGTACCAAATTTTAACTAAATTGGTTTAGCGGTTTAAGCGTGAAGAGGAATTAAAAAAAAAGTATTGTTTTCATATTTTATGTGTTTTTACTTCGGAATTGTGTCATTATGATATCAGAAATGAAATCTGCATCCCCGATTTAAACGAAAACGATACCAAATTTGGCCTAGTAGCTTAAATGATATAGATATCAAGATGAAGTTGCGAGACCCCCCCTAAAAATTTACATCAAAAATCTCGGTGGCTCCACTTCTTAAATCCATCCTTGGGTCCTAAGGACCAATCCTGCCAAAGGAAATCTCTTGTTCACGCAACGCCGTATTTTATGCCCAGCACCATCCGCTAATCCTTCGACATTTTTAAGACGTTAATTATTGACAAAATTAATGGACGACAAATAAATTTCTATACATATTTTATCAACCAATGAATACAAATTAATTCTATAAATAATTAGGAATAGAGTTGACTGATTGGTAGGCGATAATATATTTGTTGGTAATGGCTTATAGTTCAATCTAATTGAGTTGTCATGAATGACGCACTAGAACCAAATCGATTTCTGATTTCTGACCCGAGTAAATTGAAATAAAATCAATTTCCCGTACTGACAGAACTTTAAATTGCTAGTCACCAAGTAAACTATGCAATGAAAAGTATTGTAATGCATTGTTATAGGTTGATCCGAATTGAAAACGCAGTTTCGGTAGACAATCTTAATAATACTACATTCGATTATATTTTACAAAATGAACGGTGGTTTTTATATTTAAATTAAGTCAGTTTCACTTGAATTTTTATGAAAATCTTGTTGTAAAATGCATGAATGACTATATTTATCAGGAGTGAAATTTCACATTGAGATATATGTAGAAACGTGATATTTTGGTTAAAAATTATTAAATTTTAATTTACAATACTTATGATATGAGTATTTAGTTTTAGTTCAGGTATTTTATATGGTTTTTACTATTCTTATTAGGTATTTCGACAACTGAACATTGTCGCGTTCCAATGTTGGGAGAGCCTCGGAAAATGATAATGGGAGCAACGATATTTGACAGTTAGTTTACTACATGTAGGTACTATAGGATAAGAGTCAGGCTAGGACCCAGTAGGATACTAAAATAACATGTATTCGCATTCGTACAGAGAAAATGATATCCAAATTAAGGATGACCCACACTAGACCGGGCCGGGGCCGGGCCGAAGCTTCCGGCGCTTAATTTTCTATGAAAAGTACCAAGTGATCACCGATCAGCCGGCATAGAAAATGACATGTCGGACGCCTCGGCCCGGGCACGGCCCGGTCTAGCGTGAGTCATCCTTTATCTTACTTATCTAAGTAGGTATTTAACTAGCAATACAGTAATGATCATGAATGAATAACACAAGAAGCCGTTCAAGCTCTTGATAGGAGTGTTGCCTGAGCCATTTACGTAAGGTGTGTTTGTTTTAATAATTAATTAATTAACCTGCGACAAAATATACATTTTAAAATTCTGTTTCAACTTGAGTGAACTCTGGTAAAATCGGAGAGTCAATAAAAACTCATGCCGGTGCGCTGGCAATAAACGCGGCGCAAAAGTTTTTTCCTTAGAAATACTTTGACGTTTCCGTTATTTTATTGTTATTACGAGAGTGGTTTTATTTTTATAGCTTCGTTTCGCAATGAAGTTAGACTTCAGGAAACTTTTGTTTCTGTTTTGTTAGTCTTTAAATGGAAATATCGTTAAGTACTTACCTATCCATAAACAAACAGAATAAAATGAAATAGAATTTGTAATACAAAATAGAAATAAAAATGTATTTGCCAGATGGTTCAAAATTTGTTGAATATGCTCAGGCTACACGCACACATAACAATAATAACATGTACACTTACTCCTATCAATATGACCCCTATAGTAATATAGTTCGCTTACCTCCTCTACGTTATTATAATTTTATTGTCGCAATAACTGCAATTGAAGAAGAGTGTCGCGTGGAGACCAAACTAATTACAATATATGTAGTTAGAAAGTTAGAAGTTAGCCTAGATGCTCCTCCGGGATTAGAAGTTCAAGTGGCAGATTCTGCATAAAAACTAGCGCCTACACTAATTGTAAAGAAACAGTTACCAATTGAATGCCAGGCTCCTTTACAAGTGGGAAAGTACTGGAAAAGAAGGACTTTTTATGTACGAAGTAAATAATAGCAAGAATTAAATCAAAGAAGCCTCCAACAACTCCAATTCTGGCAGTCCTCATCTTATTTAATACACATTCAGAACGAGCAGGGCGTGCGTAATAAAAATATAGACAGACCATAAAGTAGTTAAATGGAGTGACGAATACATAACTCTGGGTCGCTGCCGGATTTTGGTAACGCCAATATTACGACTGCTTAATGGCTGAAAGTTATAGTACTGAAACTGAATACGATTGGGTAAAATAGTTTAGATCTCTCGAAAATTGAATACTGACCGTACATCTTTACGAAAATCTTGTGCAAAAGAAAGGAGTCATTAACAGCCTGATTTGAACTTTAAGATACCTACTTCAAAAAATTGCTAGGTTCTTCTAGATAAAATAATTAGATTTCTAGATTTTAATTTTAGGGACGTATCTTTAACTAACTTTCTTAGAACAACTCCACATTTTTTTTCAAATGGTTCCGTTTTATCAATGAGATCTCAAAATAATGCCACGGTAGGTAAGTTCCGTTTCCATTTTATAAATTTCAATGTAAGAGTTAAATTCGCGCCCAAAAACTAGCTGATACTTCCATATATCCATATATTTGTTCCATATCTTGGCTACGTCAGTCACCTGAGAGCGCACTCTCAGCGGTAGTAAGAAACCAGTCGTGGCCGAAGACGCCTAGGAGACGATGATGATGATATTTTCTCCCAAAATGTAGCGCAGCTAAAGCGACGGCTATTCAATATAAATCGAATTACTGCTTTTGAAAAATAAATAAAAGTCTGCCGGCGAAACTTGACCGGAAAAAACGGTCGGTTAAATTGACTGTTTTGTCCGTACCGAATCATTCACACGAGCGAAGCTACACGAAAAAAAAAACTGGTAATTTAGTCAACTTGATTGGCAATATTCGGCAAGAGGTCTTTATTTTTTTTTATCATTCCAGTCGCTTGTGAATGAAAAAGGGGTTTTCACGAAGGGATAAAATATGATGTAAACCACGCATTGCGTTTAAGGTTTTGGACTGCGTTTTACTCGTGTTACTTCCACTTTTGTATTAAGAGCGCTTTCACAAGAAAAGTCGAAATAATGCAAAATTGATGATATTCCTCGATGAAATTCAAGACTTTACGCTCATTATTAGAAATAATGAGTACGTGTTCCAGTAAAAGCGTCTTCTTATCTTTAGGAATATTTTTGGTTTTAATTCTGTTCTCACCACACCCGTGTCTGCTAATGAGATCACAATTCGATTCGAGTTTGTTTCTAGCCCGAGGCGGTATTTTTTTCGTTTTACCTTTATTTCGAAAGTTTTGATTTTGATTTGTTTCTTCTCTTCTTTCACAATCTATATACTCTGATATGCATTATTGGTAAAATAAAAACGAACTAGAACTAAACATTACCGTTGTAATAGGATAGAAGATTTTTTTTCCTACATTTTTTGTCGGAGATAGATAGATTAATTTATTTCTTATCGAAAATTACATGGTAATTAACAATGTCGCAATGTTTCCAAATAACATGAATTCACAAAGAGATCGCCAGATTGTAAACAATAATACATTGAAATAATTAAGAATTACGTAAAAAATATATAACAATCAAATAATCATCATAAAAATTAAAAGTAAAAGTCAAGATACGCTAGATCGGATTAAACAAAGAAGATAGTTTTCTTATCTAGTTTATTATACCAAATAGATTTTAATAGAACGTAAAGAAACAAACCTATAGAATCGTGTTATTGACTGATCACAATTACGTCACGTGTTTATTTGATTACCTACTCGACTTTATGTATGACTATATGTGAGTAAGATAATATAGACGTTAAATAGTGTTTTTGGGTTCAAATGTATTAAAATATTGATTAAGGTACTTACTTAAGTTATTGCTCAAACATCGAACATTGAATAATTTTACGGTTTATACTCACTTGTTTTAAGTCACTCGCGCGACATGTGATGTGTTCGATTATTGCTCAAACATCATTCAAAGTTGGTATTGGTTGGTAGTTGATACCTATTAACAAACTAAAGTACCAATTACAGTAGAAAACCAGAAGACACATAATTTTAATCTATAATGTAAATACCTAACTGCTACCGTATCAGCATTGCGATACAGCGAGGAAAGGCCGCCAGCATCCTTGGTACAATGCCTCAAGGGCCTATTTTAGATTTAAGCTAGTTATTAATTTCGTTTAGTAGTACCACTGTATATATATTTTTGGAAATAAATTAATTTTCTATTAACTAATTAAAAAAAAAACTGCTAAGATAAAACATCATTTTACACTATCTTTGCGCGAAAATAGGAGGGTGCCAACTGCCAAATCGGACTACATTCTTAATACGCTATGCTATTCCATTTTCCCCTAAAGTTAACCGTTTTATTGCACGTTTAAATTTGAACACGTAACGTTACGTGAACGCTCGCCTAAATTGACAAAGCAAAGAGTTTTAAAATGGTTTCCACGGCGCCCTCAAATCGCACTTGGTCGTGCTTGCTTTTAATTTTATGCAAAGACTTGTACTAGCCTAGAGGTTTATGTAAATTGGGGCCTTCGTTGTTTTATTTACTTACACATTTCGGGCGATGTAAAAATTCGTGTACCTAGTTCGTGTGAATTATTAAATTATTTTAGATTTAAAGTATCCGTAAACATAGTTTTAATAAGTATATAACGATTGTGTGTAGTTGTTCTAAATTACCTAGAAGTCCTACGTTTTAAATACATTTATACCTTATTTTATTTTCATTCAAATATTTTTTAATGTTTATTTGAAGTTTAATTACCTACTAGGTACAGTACCAAGTTTTTAAAGCGACATTAGTTTAAAAAGGTAAAACTAATCATGTAGGTAAGCCCTGCTTGTTAAATTAACATACGTATACTTAATTATATACAAATTTAATTTCAGTACACATTACCTATTTTCTTTCGTAATTTTTTTTTGTCGAATATGCTTAAGTATATTTTGGCCTCTGTTTTAAAGTTAATTTTGATACCTGTCATTTCAACAATAATAGATTGTGTTAAAAAATGTTTTCACTTAAAAAAATCTCTTTGACCGTCGAGAGTTCAATAAAATTATTATTGTACTCATTTCTTGTTATATTAAAGAATATTATGAAGAAAACCTCCGAAGAATAGAAACCAAACTGGCTGTTAAAGTCCAGAAGGATGGGCCATAAAGTGCCGACATGCTATTACGAATTTTACTACTCGTTTAGTCGACAAAAGCGGTTTTAGGATACTTTAACTTGCCTATTGTTAAGATAAATTATTTCACCGTGTTATGCAACGAAGCGTATATTGTTGGGATATATGGAATAAACAATACAATGAGGGAGAGAGAGTAGCTTTTAAGGATTGAACGTATAAATTACAAAATACATGTTTCTATTAGTCACAAAGTAAAATGTGCTACTTCGAGCATCCCGCAATAATGAAAGAAAGGTGTTTTTTATTTATTACTTTGCAGGCCGTCGTGCAAAGGAAATTGTGAAACAACCGAATTTTTAATTATGTACTACTTATATATTGCTTGTATCTTATACCGACACAAACAGTACTGGCGTTGACTGAAGTAGCGTGACAAATACGAACGTTTCCCAGCTTACGATGGAATACAATTATACTCTACAGCTGTAGGTATAAGATTTAAAAAGTCTAAGAGTAAGAAAACCTATATTTTACCATTTGTACAATAATAATAAAAGATCATCTGAAATTATATTGAATAAGTATTACTTACCTAATTTTACTTCTATGTATTATATTCACAACGTTTTTAATTTCAACTGAGCGGCACGGTTACTTTGCAAGGAGAACTCGTATCGCATAACAAGAAATACTAGGAAATGCTCGCTAATTAAACTCGTAACACGTGTAGGTACATTTCTATGCGGTAAACTGTATGAATGTGAAGCCGTGAACCAATTATCGAAGTTGAAATTCCTAGTTAGTTAAACTTCTATGCGCAAACAATGAGATCTGAAACTCCCAAAACATTTTGTCTTGTTTTGTAATTCAATACTTAAAACTACAGTTGTTTGTAATTAAATTAAATAGAGGTATAGAAGCGGTAATTTGATTATGTAAAAGTGATGAGATCACAGTTAATAATAAGGCTACCAAATCATTGCCCCGTAGGACATAAAACCCATTTCATATACACACGTGCTCACCTAAAGCCTAGGTACCTAAAACATCGATACATAACTAATCGAAATGAACTTATATTAATATTGTTTTCGCTGTTCATTAAAACACAATTACAATTGATTGATCTACGAGAATGTGCATTCATATTGAGTGCACTTAAATTGGCTCAAAATTAATTTCGAGCTGTATTTATCTGTTGAATGTAGTAATGTTTAGTTTTTATAGTTGCCCAATTTCACAGTAGATGTCGCTGTTCTGTCGGCTACTTCACGCTATTAAGATTTTTCCACAGCCACGTATATAGTCAATTTGGTTTCGGAATAAATGAGTATTAAGTTGTCAAGAAAGTGTTTCATTACAAAAGGTAGGAAGTGCAGTGCAAGTGTAGTCAGTGAACATTGGTCCTTCGGAACAGGATAATCGTGAGTACAGTGACAGTGGAAATGTGAAGTGTCAAAGACCTAGTGAATTTTCGCGGTAACATACACTTAGGGCGGGTTGCACCAAACCACCTGCTAACGTAAGCACGGTTCGCTAAATTTTAACGCTGACGTGGGGGTCTTAACGATTGCTAAATAAAATGCGTTGCACCAACTATAAAATAACAGGACGTTAAAATTATTAATCGGTAATCGTATTGCCGTATTATGAACGCATTCCTACCAAAAATTTTATGGTAGAATTTTTATTTTATATAGCAACCCAGTCATAAATGCCAAACTGAGTTGTCAAAATTCTCAAAGAGAAAAGTTTTGTAGGCGCGAACTACACTTTCTTTGCAGATTTAAAATCTAAATATTCAACAATATAAGCCATTCCTGAATATATTTATGGTTATATATTAAAAACACTCTAAAGTGAAATGTCTGACTACGATTGTTGAATGGCCTAGCTAAAGTCGGAATCAAACAAGGAGCGACATTGCCCGGTAAGTTATCTTATTAGTTTAATGCTTATAGCTGCTTCCTACTTTCAGTCCTTTCAGAGCCCTAAGCACAAGCATGCACAAGTGATTACTTGCGCTAACTACGCTATCTACAACTATGAAGCAAAGACGATAGTTAGGGAAAAAATTCCAATTATATTGTTGACAAAATAATACATAACTGTTAGTAGCAGGCATTTGAGTTACTTTTGTACTTTAATTTAAAACTGCTTGGTCTAAGCATTAGTTGCCAAGCGGACCCCAGGCTCCCATGAGCCGTGGAAAATGCCGGGACAAACGCGAGGAATATGATGACTTATAATAATATCATGTTGCTTTCTTTTCAGGTTAGATTGACACCATATGATATGGAATACAAGATAAAAGTTACACACAAGTGAATGAATTCAAGAAATCAACAAATTATACAATTAACTTAACCGGAAGAAACTTGTTACAAAAAATAAAGTACAATTAGAAATATTATCTGAATTTCAATATTGACAAGAAAATATATTGCTAGTTACCTTATCTACTTTATTTTCCATTTCATACTATTATCCTTTTTAGGTACTTAAGCAGTTTAGTGACCAATGGAGGTAAAGGGTTACCCGGAGAGTAGATAAAGAACTTATTTATTTTACAATTATATTTAAGGAGGTACCTACCTATCAGTTATTATATTTTCAGTCATACAGGTAACTTGGTTATTAACTATTTTATTTTCTTCGGGTGTAGATAAATAATTAAAAAGCCAGTATGGAGGGAAAACAAATAAAATAAAATTATTCAGACCGAGGGCCTTTTCTTGTGACAAATTCAGGGCTATTTAGGTACCTATGTTAGGTTTAAATGTTATGTATATAGGGACTTGAGGTAGGTTAATCATGCAGTAGGTACTGTACTGGAACATTATTTCCAATACATGGCTAGGGTTAAATATATTTCAATGTATGACTGGTTGAACACAAATAAAATTCCGGTGACAAGAAGACAAGCCATATTATATTTTATTTGACCCAGGTATTGGTAGTTGTATTAAAGTTTTATAAATGTAGCTTTGTATTTTTAAAGTCACTGCAAATGTTTTTTGACTATAGTGGAAGAGCCCTACTTACAGAATACCTTGAATTTTGTCAATAGATATGCTTGTCAGATGCAGATAGGGGTATTGTTCCTTTCTGCATCTGACAAGCATATTATAAGTTCCTTTAAAACAACTCAGTTGTTCTCATGTATGTTCCATATTTCCAGAATAATTACTCTAATAAGCTTGGCAGCCAGTATCGCCTTGGCACGGTAATATATATTTTAGCTTTTTTTATTACTTAGGAAAGCGGCATCCCTCAGGCATTTATTCTTATTTTATGCTAAAGCAGCGGTCGGCAACTTGCGGCCCGCGAGCCTCCATGGCTATTTTGTATGTAATATTGACAAACGTCAATGTCTGATAAAGACATAAATATTAACAAAGTGCGGCCTGCGACTACTTTGTTAACTACTATGTGGCCCTTGGCTGCTAAAAGGTTGCCTACCGCTGTGCTAAAGGATGCTTTGCCATACTATGTTGATAATGGGTGCGGGATCCTATTAGAAGCAACACAAATTGCACTTGTAGTTGTAATTGCAATTCAAATATAGATAGCTCCAAAAATAATATTATTTTAGTTTAATGCCTACTTGGAAAGTTGTTGTTTCTTAGGGTTATGAATAAGATTATGTTGTAAAAGCAAATAAAACCCAAGTAAGTAGGAGTTGAAGTATTATAATCAGATAATCACTTTTGCATTACACATTTTTGTCACTTTATTATAACCTATTAGTTATGCCAACTAGTCTGGAATTGTCCCAATACATTCCACACTTCACAAAACTTCACTTGCCATACTTCACAAAATACTTGATTTTATATTTCGCAACTTGTTTTATGTACGTTTATAGTTCTAAACATAGTTCACTTCTATAGCGGGTTACGATTTTCAGAGGCAGACTTGTAGATGGTTATAGGTGCCATCTCGCTGTTTTCGAATATCATAGTTCGTCCGTGGTGGATTTGTCCAAAGGATTTATCATTTTTATCTTGATTCCAATAATCAGAAGCCTTTAATTGGTTTTAATGACCATCCTGGCGACAAGTAGTAGTGCCGACATTATATGCCGTCGAGTTTCATCTGATGGGACGTATTTGTTAACCTGTGATAACGTCAATCTGGTCTTAACTCCAACTTTGAGTCATTTTGCACGCAATTTAAACTTAAAACACGCACATTTCTTTTAAACTATAAATAAATTTATGTATTTATGAAAGACTGATCGTCTCCCAATTATAATGACTTTTAGAGCCATTCATGTCAACTGTCACACGTTTTTGCGTTTAGAAACTCCACATTTTATTGTTATTAACATTTTTTTAATAATTTAAATAACATATTTCCTAAAATTATTGAAAAATCAAATATAAATTCATGAAATACGGACAAATTCAATAAAGTGCCGCCATTTTTATCAGGCGGTAAAATCGTTAACCAGTGGTCTACGACCGGTTAAGGGCAGCGTAACTTTTTAACAGACGTTAGGCGTGGTGCAACCCAAATATGCAGTTAGCGTTCGTTAGCGCCATCTTTAGCCATGATCAGCACATCAAATGGGCACGGTGCAACCCGCCCTTAGAATATTTCACGTGAAAAAAGACATAGTGCAATTTCGAGTAAATTTAGGACTTGAACCGCTGAAAAAACACTTAGAATAATTTGCCTAAATTTGGACATAGTCGATTTTGTGAATTCTTGGACATAGCGTAATTTCGGTTGAAAAATGACTCTGAAAAATTGTGTTCAAAAATAAACAGAATAAAAATAGACTTTGAAATCTGTCACTCACTTAGCAAATTTTAAACAAAATGGCTAACATAGCATCACAAGAAGAACTTTTTAGTCAGATTAAAAGACTTCTCACCAATCACAAGAAAACTTCGTCAACGCGTTACACAGCAAGTTACTTGAAAATACGCATAGAGTCGCTTGAAGAATACTGGAATCAATTCCTTACTGAGCACCGAGAAATTTTAAAGTCTTCAGTAAGCGTAGATGAGAAAAAGGAACTGAAAGCGCTCTACAATGATGTCGAAGATTTCTATATGGAGTTCAAGACTAGTTTGTTAGAACTGACGGAATCTGTCACAATTCAAGAAGGTGCCTCACCTCAAGTGCCTCATGCATCACAACCTCAAGTTGTCACAAAGAGTAAACTCCCGCCGATAAACCTTCCTTCGTTTTCCGGTGATTACCAAGAATGGATGCACTTCAAGGATTTGTTTATCTCTATGGTACACAATGAGCCGGGTCTGAGTGACATACACAAGCATCATTATTTGAGGTCAAGCTTGAAGGGTGAAGCAGAACAAGTCGTCCGTCATTTCGAACTCACAGCTGCCAACTATGCAAAGGCTTGGAACGCCTTAGTCTGCCGTTACAGCAATGATAGAGTGATAGCGAATACCATACTGAATCGCCTGCTCAATCAGAAGAAACTCACGTACGAATGCTCTAAAGGCCTCAAGGATCTTCTTGATACTACAAACCAGTGTCTCAGTAGTCTAGCGAATTTGAAGATTGACACAACTACTTGGGATTCGATCATCGTGCATATTGTAGTATCCAAGTTAGATAGTGAAACTCACAAAGCTTGGGAGCAATCACTTGGTTCTTCTATAGAGTTACCCACTTATAAGAAGCTCACATCATACTTAGAGGGACGATTCAGAGCGATGGAAATGGTACAAGCGACACAGAAGAAAGATAAGAAAGAGACCACATTACAACAACCAGCTACTGCACCTAAAATAAAGAATGTGAGATCTTTCACCGCTGAAGTTGATACGGAATGCACATATTGTAAGAAAAGTCACTACATCTGTCACTGCACTGAATTTACACAACTCAACATAGATGAACGTAAAGAATTTGTAAAGAACAACAACTTATGCTTCAATTGCCTTGTCAAAGGACATTCCATACGGAATTGTAGACAAGCCACAACATGTAAAACCTGTAATCGCAAACACCATACGCTTTTGCACTACCAGAGTATAGCTGCGAATACAGTCACTATGGAGACACCCACAGAACCTGAAGACACACAAATTAAGGAACTCACAAGTCTGAAGGTTTCACAAAAAGGCAAGAAAGTGATATTGGCCACGGCACAGATATATTTGAAGGATAGCAGTGGTTCTCTTGTACAACTTAGAGCCCTTATTGACCAAGGCTCAGAAGGCACCTTCATTACGGAGTCTGCAGTGCAATTGCTGCGACTGAAGAAGACTTTCCAGCCAGCTAATATCACCGGTCTTGAAAATCAAGCTTCACTGCCACGACACGTCGTTAACTTAGATATTTACTCACCGATAGACACTCACTATGTAATGCAAGTTGACGCTCACGTACTCTCGAAGATTAATAGTTGGTTACCCTCAAAGGAGTTTGACATCTCACAATGGCCTGCCCTGTCCCAATTGCAACTAGCAGACCCTCACATGCAATCGCCGGGACCTATTGATGTTCTACTGGGCGCCGAGGTCTATGCATTTATTTTGCTAGACGGACTACACAAATATAACGATGACAAGCTTATAGCACAAAACTCGAAACTCGGATGGTTCGTCTCTGGAGCGTCGAAATCACGAAGTGATCTGCCACCTCACAATATCGTAGCACAGCACGCACTTATCGAGGTAGATCAACTCTTACGCAAATTCTGGGAGACCGAAGAGTACAAGCCTCATGAGAAACCGATGACACATCTTGACACACAATGTGAAGAGCACTATAAAGAAACTCACACCAGACAAGAAGATGGTCGTTACGTCGTACGCTTACCGTTTAAAGATGACCACGAAAAGAACTTAGGCGATTCTCGACAAATCGCACAACAGAGACTAATGCACATGGAGAAGAGATTCGCGAATAAGCCTAAATTTCAGAAAGATTATGCAGACTTCATAGATCAATATCAGAAGCTGAATCACTTGGAAGATGTAGACCCACAACACAAGCCAACTCACAAAGTCTACCATCTCCCTCACCACGCTGTGATAAGAGAATCCAGCAGCACAACAAAGCTTCGTGTGGTCTTTGATGGCACTGCACAGCCGTCAAATGGCTCATCTCTGAACGACGAATTACTCATCGGACCATCACTATTGCAAGACTTACGAGATCTCATTATTCGTTGGCGTACTCACAAGATTTGTCTGCTTGCTGACGTGAAGCAAATGTATCGCCAAATACTCGTCGCTAAAGAAGATGTTGACTATCAGCGCATACTGTGGCGCTCATCTCCACAAGATGAAATCGTCGAGAAACGTTTGTTAACTGTGACATATGGTACGTCATGTGCTCCGTTCCTCGCTATTCGCACTCTGAAGCAGCTTGCACAAGATGAAAAAGAGGGATTCCCAGACTTAGTTGAAGTCATAAGTAATGACTTTTATATGGATGACTTACTCACAGGTGCGAATGACGTGGAACAAGCTACTAAGTTACAGAGTCGTATCACACAAGCTATGGCTAATGGTAAATTTGAAATGCACAAATGGGGATCCAACAGTCCTGACGTCTTGAAGAATATACCTAGCGCACAAAAAACAAATCAACCAAGTGTCGAGATCAAGCTTGATGATACCATCAAAGCTTTAGGTATCAAATGGAACTCACATCACGATGTCTTCGAACTTAAGGTAGATATTTCAGAACCCACAGAACGCTTCACCAAAACGACAGTACTGTCGGACATAGCTAAATCATATGACCTTTTAGGTTTTTTAGGGCCAGTGATTATCACTGCAAAAATGTTTTTGCAAAAACTTTGGTTGAGTGGTATTGGTTGGACTGATGAACTTCCTCTCGAACTTGCCACAGAGTGGTCAAGCTACAGAGACCAGCTCTGTCACATGCCGACCTTGTATTTAGATCGTTGGGTTCACACACAATTCGACGGCAAGGAAAGAGTGGAAATTCACGGGTTCAGTGATGCCTCTTGTTTAGCTTACGCTGCTGTTGTTTATTTGCGAGTTCTCACGCCCCACGGAATCCACGTGTCACTAGTCATTGCCAAAACAAAAGTGGCACCCGTAAAACAAGTCTCCATTCCACGATTGGAACTGTGTGGCGCGGTACTGCTCTCGAAGTTACTCAAAGATGTTCAGCACAGTCTTCGTTTGCCTGAGGAATCTGTCTTTGCGTTGACAGATTCAATGATTGTCTTAGCGTGGCTTCGAAGGAACCCTAGCACTTGGAAAACGTACGTAGCTAATAGAGTCACTGAGATTGTTAATAATGTAAGTAGTGGCCGGTGGCACCACATTAAATCGGCAGAAAACCCTGCAGACGTTGCGTCGCGTGGCATTCGTCCCGATCTGTTTAAAGACTGCGAGTTGTGGTGGCGCGGACCAACTTTACTTCACCAAACGAATGATTTTGATAGATGTCGCTCGCTCTCTCTCGACATACCAACAACACAACTAGAAGCCAAAGAAAATTCGAAAGGAAATGATAGTAAGATAGTAGCACTTAAAGCTGGTGTATCGAATGAGAGTGATGATCGACTTACCTATTTGGCTAGATACTCTACTCTGACAAAATTGATTCGCGTTACAGCGTACATATTGCGATTTGTAAAGCTGTGTAAAGCACACATTGATGCAAAACTTAATCAGACAGTTCCTGAGACTTTTCCTCAGCATCTTACAGTTACCGAATTGAGATATGCCACAAAGGTTTGCATTCGACTCTCTCAGGAGTTTTGGTTTCAGGAAGAGTTACAAATGCTGAGAAAAGGCCAAAGGCTTCCGAAATCTGATGTTTTGACCCCACTTACCCCGTTTATAGATGAAAATGGCATTATTCGAGTTACAGGACGTATACGTAATGCAAATGTACACTTTGACACAAAATCACCTGTCGTTTTAACATCGAAATGTCATTTAGCTGTTTTGATTGTGAATGATGCTCATATTCATTGTTTGCACGGAGGTCCTCAACTGACTCTGAATGGAATTCGTTGCAAATATTGGATAATCGGTGCTAAGAATTTAGTTAGGAAAGTTGTTCATAAATGCATCCCTTGTTTCAAACAGTCTGCAACACCGATCAATCAATTGATGGGTCAGTTACCTGCTTGTCGTGTAACGCCAGATAAGCCCTTCCGTAAAAGTGGAGTGGATTTCGCTGGTCCAGTCCAGTTAAAATTGTACCCTGGTAGATGTCAACGCACTTGTAAAGCCTATATTGCTTTGTTTGTGTGCACCGTGACCAAGGCCATTCATCTAGAACTTGTGAGTGACTTGTCCACGGCTGCTTTTATTGCCGCTTTTCGTCGTTTCACTTCTAGACGCGGTCATTGTAGTGATCTGTGGAGCGACTGTGGTACCAACTTCGTTGGAGCCTCTAAAGAGCTTGACACTATGTTTAGGAATAGGAACTCAGAAGTAGTTGGAGAAATATCTGAGATTTTGGCAAATGACCAAACTACATGGCACTTTATTCCTCCTGGCTCACCACATTTTGGTGGACTCTGGGAAGCCGGTGTGAAATCGATCAAGTCTCACCTTAAGCGTGTAATCGGACAGACTCTTCTCACGTTCGAAGAGTATTCCACACTTTTGACGCAAGTGGAGTCTTGTGTAAATTCTCGACCGTTAACTCCCATCAGTAACTCGGTTGATGATGCTTCTCCAATTACACCGGGACATTTTCTTATAGGCGAAGCTCCTATCACTGTTCCGGAAGAAAGTCTCACAACTGTGCCAGTATCCCGTTTGGATCGTTGGCAATTGCTCCAAAGGATGTTGCAATCGCTTTGGACTCGTTGGAGTTCTGAGTATTTAACAACATTACAAAACCGGTATAAATGGACCGCTACTAATCCTGATCCTGATATTGGAACAGTAGTTTTGGTCAAGGATGAAAGACTCCCTCCCGGAAAGTGGTTGTTAGGTCGTATAATAGATAAGCATCCTGGTAGAGATGGTTTAACACGAGTGGTTACGTTGAAATTAAAGAATGGTACTTTTCGTAGGCCCATTGCTAAAATTTGCCCTCTACCTCTGGATTCTTAACTATCTGTTAAGAAGTTTAATGTGTTTTTAGTTTTGAGGAATAGCTCTATTTGAGTTTCACTGTGTAATTTAACCTTTTACTATTGATTCGTGTAGATTTTCACTTCACTATTCTTGTTTTGTTTTGTTTACATGGATCTTTATGAAGGACTAGTCGTCCTTGGGGGCCGATAATGTTGAATGTAGTAATGTTTAGTTTTTATAGTTGCCCAATTTCACAGTAGATGTCGCTGTTCTGTCGGCTACTTCACGCTATTAAGATTTTTCCACAGCCACGTATATAGTCAATTTGGTTTCGGAATAAATGAGTATTAAGTTGTCAAGAAAGTGTTTCATTACAAAAGGTAGGAAGTGCAGTGCAAGTGTAGTCAGTGAACATATCAATGAAAATAAATATATTTTTTTTTGTTATTAGTATACTATATTTATGTTAATTTTTATTCGCGGTATTAATTGTGAATTTTTAACACAGTTACATTTCTTTTGAACTCACTTAGCGTAGAGCGTGGTACCTACTACCTACCGGTAATTTCAATTTGATTTTCTTTATGAGCCCAATGGCAAAGGAAAAAAAACTGAAACAACTAATTCGTCTGATTTCCTAAAATAAGCTCCACATCTCAAAACTCAAACCTCAAGTTCCATAAAAGATGTCCCCCGTTTTACTGTGAACGCAAAATCTTTGCGTCATTTCCATATCGCGAGGAATCCGACGATTTATCGTCCGTCGTCGCGACAAATCGCCGGATCGATCACAGCAAGCGACGACGCCGATCCATCATGAACGTTTGCACGGATATTTTCACATCGACTTGAAGATATTCATCTTTCACGATATGCATTGGGATTTGTTGTTCAATCATCCTATACTCAGTCTTCCTTAATATGAATTAGATAGGAGCTGCTTGCTATTTGGTAACCATTGGCCGATTGGGTATAATCTTATTTCGATAAGTCTAACCTAAGCAATTTATTATAGCAAATAATATGTTTCACGATTGCAATAGGCGTAAAAAAAATAGAGGAATGAAGAAATTGTCTCAAGTAATCACGTTGATATGAAGTACCTCTACATGTTTTCAATTATTGTTTGGTACTTTCTAAATTGGAAATATATCTATGGTTTTCAAATAGCCCCACTTAACTGTCAAGTCTTTATGGTAAGGTTATATTAAGTATGTTCCGTTTTGCTAGCTCTAAGTAGCTCTATTTTGGTAGCTCACAAAATTAGTTCCATAAATTTGGTCAATTGAACCAGACAAATATACACACAGACATAGACACAGAGACACACAGACAGACACAGACAGGACACAGAGACAGGTATAGAGATAGAGTTTTTGGTCAGAGAACAGATATAGAATAGTTGACCTGCTAAGTACTTAGGCTAAATAGTAAAGTAATTAATTTAACACTATTTATTGTATACAATAAATCAATATTTAGTTTTGCAGAGTTGTGTTTTCTAGCTTTACATGTAGTTAACATGGTTTAAAAGCAATTAATACGTACCCTATTACATTTACCCCCCTAAAATAATACAAGTAAAAGCGAGGCAATCAGTCTGGCCATGTTAGAGGCAGGTTTTAATTGTTTTAATGTTTATTTAGGCACAGACGCTACATAGGTTTAATAACTTGCAAAATCTGTACAAACTTCATCAACTAATATTTGTAGTTACCTCTATTTATCAACTCATTGGTAAGGTAGGTAGGTATACACGTATACCTTACTTGAATGTGATGATTTATGTAAGTAATAGGTAAACCATACATAAGATGTAAATAACAATATAATGCTTTTCATGCGTGTCAAGTACGTAGTAGTGTAGGAAAAGTTTAACTTAGGTAAGTTCCGTAGTACATGGGTACATGTTACCCAAGCTGTTGCTTAGTGACTGTTCGAGCTGATATAGTTTAGTATCCAAATTTCCTAAGAGATGGCGCTGTTACAAACGCAAACTAGGTAACAGTAGTTCATCGTAGAATATACATATATAACTGTCAAATATGAGAATAAATGATTGGTATTGGTATCTTAGCAACTTATTCAAACAAAGTGGTCCTTCGAGTTGAGAAGTGAAGTGACTTAAGTGACATAGACAGTGCATTCAAAAGTGAACTTTAATTACAGTACAATAGAACCTAATATTGAACTTAAGTGTCAGTGACTTAGAACATTTAGAAATATTTCAAGAAGCCGTCAGTCAGTCAAAATTGTCATCAAAATTACAAAATTAAAATTAAAGATTTCGCGAAGATAAGATAAATAAAATATATGTTAAGACCTACGAGTAAACTCAGAAAATTCGCCGCTATAAATCAGTGCTATTTACAAGATTAGAATTTATTGAGTTGGAAAAAATAAGATTTCACAAATAGAAGAATAGAACACGTCAAAATTTTTTCCATGACAAACAAAACAATCATGAATTCGGTGTGAATTTTCATAGTTTTAAAGAATAGTTATCTCAAAATGTCTCAAGAATTACCTGGTTTAATAGCCGAGCAAGAAAATATTTGTGGACTAATTCTCAAAGCGCAAGCAAACTTCAAGAAAACACCAAAAGCGAGATTAACAAGAGGGTACATCAAGACGCGAAAAGAATCCATAGAACAATATTTTAGTCAGTTCGTAGAAAACAATCGAGCCTTGATAAAAATATCAACATCGTCAGACAAAGCGAAGTACGAATATTTCAAAGACGATGTATATTCAGAATGCGAGGAAATGTTCCTAGATTTGAAAGCAGAGATGACAGATATGCTTGAAGGTTCGACGACGGGTTGTACGAGCAGCATTAATCCAACACCAAGCACAAGCAGGGACGACGTGAAGCTACCGAAAATAGATATAGCGAAGTTTACCGGTAACTATCAAGATTGGACTTCGTTTTACGACATGTTTACGTCACTCATACACAACAAACAGAACTTGAGCAGCGTCCAAAAGATGCATTATTTACAAAGCTACTTGTTTGGAGAACCTGCTCAACTGTTGGATCATCTAGCCGTCACTGAAACAAACTACGAATTGGCATGGCTCACGCTGCAGAACAGGTACAACAACAAGAGAGTAATAGTTAATTCCATCTTGAGCAAGTTGATGAATCAAAAGAAAATTCACACGGGCACTGCTAAAGCGATTCGAGAGATATTAGATACAACTATGGAGTGTCTTAATAAGCTGAAAGTACAAAACATTAATACAAGTTCATGGGATACACTTATTATACACATCATTGTTGAGAAGTTAGACGCCGAGACACATAAAGAGTGGGAGGAAGAAGCAAGTAACCTGAACCTCACAGAGTTACCTACAATGATCATGTTCAACAAGTTTTTAGCAAAGAGATTCCGAATTTTAGAGATGATACAACCTAGCCAAACAACGAACATGAACATGAAGAGTACCTACCGAAGCACCCAGAGAGAACCTAACGTCACTGTCGAGTCTAAGTCATTTCACGTGTCACCAGCCATCAAGTGTGGTTTTTGCAAGCTAAACCATCATTTGAACCAATGCAAAGAGTTCCAAGAGCTAACACTAGAAAAGAAAACAGAGTTCATTCAAAACCAACAACTCTGCTTTAACTGCCTAATCTATGGTCATGCTGTCCGCTTCTGTAAGAGCAAGTTTTCATGTCAAAAGTGCGGAAGAAGACATCACACACTGTTGCACAACAATACGTACCAATCCAAAGAGAAAGAGCACAAAGAAGAAACAAAACAAGAGATAGAAAGCAAAGATTTCAAGCGAGAGAGAGAAACTAAACAAGAACCCAAGCAAGACATGACAAATAAGAGAGAGATAGTTGCCCACCTAACAACAGGAAGCATGACAGGATTGTTATCTACAGCACAAATTAACGTGACGAACCATCAAGGAAGAGAATTCGTATTAAGAGCCTTGTTGGACCCATGTTCTCAAGAGTCTTTCCTGAACGAGTCTGCAGCCCAAACTATGGGGCTTAAGAGAAAACGCGTAAACGGAAACGTATCAGGTCTTGATCAGATGAGCACACCCATCCGATTTGCTGCAGATATCGAGATTTCATCACGTCATAATCCTGAAAAGAAAATGAGTATAACAACCTACATAGTAAAGCGGGTCACAAACATCATACCTTCAGAGAAACTAACCATCGACAACTGGGTTCACCTAAGAGACTTACAACTAGCTGATCCGACTTACCACCAACCAAGTTCTATAGATATTGTATTGGGAGTAGAAGTTTACAACGAGATGATACAGCCTGGTCTGATCAAAGGCGTTCCAGGCTCTCCCATAGCTTTACAAACACATTTGGGATGGATAATATCAGGAAAAGTCACAGTCGGAACAGAACAAGAGCGAGAAGAAAAAACATTCATTAGTATGCATTTAAATGTCGAGTTGAACCATATGCTAAAGAGATTCTGGGAGCTAGAGACAATAGATGAAGAGCTAACAGCAGAAGAGATCGAAGTAGAAGAGTTATACGAGAAAGGAGTCATAAAAGAAGAGATAGCGTCAAACCGCTGGAGGTCTACTGAGATTGTTATGTGCGAGAGAAAACAAAGAGTAAGACAAAGAGAGAGGAAGATTCGAAGTTCATCTAACATCCGATTCATGGTCATTAGACAATCCTCTAATAGCCTCCACCTTCCAAATTTGAGAATTTGTCTCTGGAAGCCCTGGCAGTTCGAGTTTCTAAATCGAGTAAAAGAAAGGTGGAAGTGAAGACAGTATACACACGAGCTATCGAAGAGAAGACTTTTTGTTTTTAGGAACTTTAGTGATGTTTATTTTATTTTATTTTATTAAAAAATTACATTTTGTCATTTAGGCGGGAGTATGTTCGAGCCGATATAGTTTAGTATCCAAATTTCCTAAGAGATGGCGCTGTTACAAACGCAAACTAGGTAACAGTAGTTCATCGTAGAATATACATATATAACTGTCAAATATGAGAATAAATTATTGGTATTGGTATCTTAGCAACTTATTCATACAGTGACAGACTAATTTACTTAATTCAAATGGTGTAGAGAGAGACAGTTCTGCTTAACATGTAGTGAGTTTCTTAGTCGTGTGACTCAGATTATAGGCTCAGCTCGACAGGAACTTATAATATTCGTCCCAGAAGACAGAATGAGATCAACCATTAACGAACTGTTTGCTTTAACTTGGGTATGTTTGCTTTATCATACTGTTTGGCTTCGTACTCGCGGGGATATATCGTGACTTAGTATTCTCCACGCGAGCGCCGAGAGATTGACTTCGGCAGATTGAGACGTGTTTAATATGCTTTTACGCTATTTGGGTGACACTTATATTGGTTCCCCTGAGACGAACACGTGGTAAGCAATGAGAATTGAAGCCGTGTTTTTGTTTGGAAACGTACGATTGTTGAGACGGAGTTTTGTCAAGTTAGCAACCACGTAAAACAATTGTGTGACTGTTTTTTGTAATTACTAAGATGGAATATTGACAATCGTAGGACTCTTCTACTGACAGTATGTGGAATTTTAAACCTTATGGACGCTTGAAACCGTTAACCGTTTGTACACGTACGTATCAACGTATATGATTGCTTAGTTGTCAAATGCAGACCCTCGCATTCCATCGCTTAGTTGTCAAATGCAGCCCCATTGCATCGTCAAGAGATTTGGCAACGTAAGTCACCAAAGAGAAAACAACAATACACAGAAATGTATAGCAGATGTAGGTTACACAATTAGAGTGCTCCAGATTCACGCGAGGTGACATTGCTGAGCTGTATCTCTTTCATAATCTTATAGAATTTATTAAGACGGTAGATTAGATACTCAGCCTTCGTCTTTTAGTATTCTACACATTAAACTGTAAATTTTGCTTTTGATTTCTGTTATTTAATTTTATTATATATTTGATTCTTCTTTGTAAAATATTATGTTAGTGAGCGAGAGTTATTTTAGTGAGAATGTTTGAGTGCAACTTTTTTGTCGTCTTTCAACGGTTTTGTCGTCTAACAATTGCTTTCGTTGTTGCTGATAATCATGATAAAATCATAATTCGAAATGAAATTTTCTCGTATAAGGTACCTAAGAAATTCTGCAAAACAGGTACACCTAGGTATTTGTATATTGGTACTATTTATGTATTTTTTTAATGAGTGGCTTGAACGGGCCAGATACATATTTATTTATAATTTGATCTGCACTCGCTCATGTTATCTTAACAACAAAGTTGTGTTTAAGTAATTCAGAGCACTTCTCCCGTTTAGCTAAGTTTGCCTGTGACAAAGCCTAAGTCTGACCGCAATATCCATTGTAATATGGAAAGTGCACTGCAGCGTATCCTCTTAAGGCGTCAAGCACTCTAAATAAATTAAACACAATTATGAACATTATGTAGCCGAGTATATCATTCTCACATGAGCCTGAAGTAAACATTAATCGTTGAACCCACGACCCTCTGCTGACATAAATTAACGGCCCAACGTATGTCTATAAATCATCACGGCTGGGGTACTGTTTTAATATTCGTTAAAACAATTTAACTCGACTGTGAGCTACAATCCAATGTAACCTGATCCCGACGTTAGTCATAACTACTAGTAGTTGAAGGTGAATTTATAATGGATAAGTTAATGGTTGTGAATAATAGCCGGTCATCCCTCTGGGACGAAATGGTAGGGAACAGATGGAAGGCTGGATTACTTACATATAACTTGAATTGGAATTCAAGTCGTCGCGGTTGGCTTGGGTCATTTATAATACACTAGTTACTAAGATACATAACAGTTAGGGATTTGTTAATAATAGACCGCTAGGCAATCCAGTCGAATATCGACTGAAACTGTGAAACTGTGGAATGAGCTGTCGCCTGCACGGACCGGAGAGATACCACCTTCAAACCTTGAAGAAAAGAGCGTACTGCCATTTGAAAGGCCGGCAACGCACTGACAACCCCTCTGATGTTGCAGGTGTCCGTGGGCGACGGTGATCACTTACCATCAGGCAATTCGTCTGTTTTTTTGCCTCGTATATCATAAAAAAACACAACCACACACAAATATAAAATTAACTGTGTTTAAGTTCTACAGAACAAAAAAATAACTTCCATGCTGGGTAATACAAACATACACAACACGCGAAAATCATTACCTTCTTCAATGGAACCAAAAATATTGTACAGTATAATTGAATAAAGTCAACAAAATTCAATTGTCAAATAATTCAAGAGCCATTTGCATTCGTAGCAGATGCTACGGGGCCCGTAGGGAATGAAAGCGCTTTGTCTCGTAGACGGGCTACGACGAATACTTAGGTGAATGTCTCGTCTCGTCTATAGTGCCTACGAGTAGCGCGACAATTCTTGCATACGCTAACACCTTGCACACATTCAAAGCTAATCACATGTTGACGTCACACCTTTGCAACACATTTACCGCTAAATACCTGGAAAACTATGCTACATATTACAATGTGCCGCTATTAATTTGCAATAGGCTCTCAGAACGGAGTTGGTGAAAAGTCTTAGCGCTTTTTAGGGTTCCGTACCAAAAAGAAATAACGGAACCCTTATAGGATCTCTCGTGCGTCTGTCTGTCCGTCCGTCTGTCCGTCTGTCACAGCCTATTTTCTCCAAAACTACTAGACCAATTAAGTTGAAATTTGGTACACATATGCAAGTCTGTGACCCAAAGACGGACATGTTTTCATTACAGAAGAATTTTGAACATAGGGGGCCCTTTGGGGGGGAAATGAGAAAATTGAAAAACAAAGTTTTGCAAACCATATCGTGTTATACTTATACATTAAATGAAAGGGCTTATTTTGAGGATCTCAAATATATTTTTTTTTATAATTTTATATTAAATAGTTTAGAAGTTATTTAAGAAAATAGGCAAAAAATGACTATTAAATGACGCGGTTGGGATGTTTTAGGGACACAGCCGTAATGGTTTACGTAAAACGTGGTGTGGACAGCTGTTGCGAAGGCCGAAGGCCGAGCTACGCGTATGGCCGAAGGCCCGAAGCGTACCGCAGAGGCTTTTTGAAACGCGTTTTGGGGCTTTTTGAGGCCGAGTTGCGGGAGGTTAAGTCATCATCGTTAACTTAAGAGATATTCTCTTGTCGGTGGAGTATCTTCCAGCTTTTCCTATCACTTGCACCAGCTTTTTGACTTTTTGATACGAGACGACCCCTACTTTTTCTTTCACTTGTTCTAAAAACTGCGACTAGGTTTTCCTCTATCCCGCTTGCATCCTATCCGCCCCTCCAGGATAGTTTTAAAGAAGTGATGGTGTTAAGTGTCAAATCATCTGAAACAACAGGCCTAAATTTTGAAAAAAAAAACACGAAAAATAGTTCTTTACCTGTAAATTACTGGAAAATCTATAAAAAGTCTGCAGTCAAAGGTGAGTCGGACTTAAGATTAAAAATAGCGGGTAGGCTGTATCGCCTGTATCAGGGCCACGACCACAATTGTTTACGTGAAACGTGGTGTGGACAGCTAGTGCGAAAGTCGAAGGCCAAGCTCTGCGTGGGGCCAAAAGGCCTGGAGCATCCTAGTGCTCAAATATAGAAAAAATAATTGGTTTAAGTAGCTAAATGAGAAGACCGAACTACCGTGTCAGACGTATGTTATCTGTTATCTTGAAATATCAGAGATACACTTAACCAACGCAAAAAGAATATAGGCACTATGCTTAACATAATACTTGAACAAAATTTTGGTTAAATTACAAAAATTTACTAAAGTTATTGCGTAACTAACTATCCTCTGACAGCTCAGTTAAAAAACATGGAAATGCCTGGCCGTGCCCTAGCCAGCCGTGTGTTGTAAGTAAGTTGAATGTAAGAATTTCGCTTTGCTCGCTCGTTCGAAAATGAGTGCAGTACGGAACCCTTGGGACGCGAGTTCGATACGCACTTGACCGGTTTTTTAGATCACAATACGGTTGCCAAAAATTTTATTAGCAAAAATTTTGATATTAAAAAGAAAATTTAAAAACTAAACGGTTGCCAAAAATTTTATTAGCAAAAATTTTGATATTAAAAAGAAAATTTAAAAACATAGGTAGGTACCTACCTTAATTGTGTATAAACTCTTTTAGAAAAGTTTTCTAGTATTTTATTCAGTTTTAGTCCCAGAAACCGGCCGGAGTGCGAGTCGGACTCGCGTTCCAAGGGTTCCGTACATAAGCCCGACTCACGCTTGACTGCACATTTCTAATAGTTTTCCTGTTTACTATTTTGTGTATTTTTTTCAAAATAACCCAGTAGTTTCAGAGATAAAGGGGGGGGGGGGGATGGTCGGACAGACAGACAGACGCACGAGTGATCCTATAAGGGTTCCGTTTTTTTGAGGTACGGAACCCTAAAAATCGGCTATCTTTTACTAGAAAATGACCACGCAACTTCTCTCCCAACCGTCTGAGGTAAGTACGCGCGTGCGTACAGTGGTTGTAAGTGCCCGTTTTCAATGTCGTAAAGCATCAGAATAAACGTAACGTGAATATATTTTCATTTCAAACAGCCCTTCATAATATTTGTTTTAATGTTATTCGAGATTGAAACCCTCACAGAACGTCGACTTTATTTAAAACTCTATTAAGTAAACGTAATACCTTTTACGTACCTACTTACATTGGATCAAAACATATTGTCAAATAACTGTAAGCTCCACGCTCCGAAAAACATCGGTATTTATTTCGAATGAAAATTCAAATTAAATTGTCACTAAATATAGCCGCTTAATAGTAAAATGGCCTATTCATAGGCGAAAATTAATTTGTATTTAGGAATTTGATGCATTTAAATACCTGACGTATCGGTGATGATGAACATTCTAATAGGTAAAATACTATTTTTATTAAAGTGTTCTTCAAACGTCATGAAATAATCAAAAATAAAATCTCAAAAATATTTTTCTACACATCTTTACTGCCAATAGTCAGTGATTGGTTATAGAGCTTGTTGTAATATATAGGTACATAAATTAGTTTTTACAAAGAGCTCACTGCACTCATTGTCTTAAAAAAAACGTTTAGCTATTACTGTTCTGTTCTCTTTACATTTATTTATAACATATGCCATGTAAATTTTATTGTTATTTTATAAATACGAGTAAATACCTTAACTGATTAGGAATCTGAGTCAAGACTAATAATTTTACACTCTAGGAGCTTATGTTTA
Source organism: Cydia splendana (assembly GCF_910591565.1). Classification (NCBI taxonomy): domain Eukaryota; kingdom Metazoa; phylum Arthropoda; class Insecta; order Lepidoptera; family Tortricidae; genus Cydia; species Cydia splendana. The sequence goes on along the minus strand of NC_085960.1, from coordinate 28,812,414 downwards.
TTTGCCATTACGTTGTCATATTGCAACATACCATACCATACATATAAGGCATACATGAGTTTGCCTCCACCGACGCTAGCGAAAATGAAAAATTATGCGACGTTGCGAGCTCATCGCGAGGCTGCACAAACGCTCCTAAATATGGAACGACAGTAACAGGGGAATCCTGCATACGCTAACGTTCGTTTGTGCTCGTCAGCGGGACTGAGATGCAGCTATGTTAGTGATATTTGTACCTACGTGCTTACGAACGAGTACTTAGAGCAGTTTCTTGGCTGAGATACGCGTCATACTCGTGAACGGGTGCTGTTTGTGGAGACTGGTCTGTTTAAGCTAACACAAGCTATTACACTTAGTAACTTTATTTTTATTAATTAATTACAGTGAGACGCCTCATTCTGCTCTCGTATGTTTCTTTTCTCTTAATGAATGTATTAATTATACAGGATATTGACTCTTGGACACCCTATACATCTCTAAGGATAACTTGATAAACTATATAATCTTATAGTTCTGACACCTAGAGACATTTACACCTCTAAATATTATAGATTTTTTTGTGTTTTGTATCTGTATTTTGTATGTAATTCGACATTAAGAGACCATATACATCTCTTAGTAATTGTAATACGTTAGATTGAATTGTTAGTTTTATTTTATAAAATTGTTGACGTTATTATTTTTGCTTGTATGTAAATTCAATGTTGACGTGTAAAAGTGCCCTTGTGGGCTATTTGCTGAATAAATGTTGATGTTTGATGTTTCAGAATTTTGAAGAGAAGGAGAAGAAGTAAAGTCTGTGTTCGAATGTTCCATTGATGGAACTTGGTGGATTATTATTCCCAATTATTCCAACGTTAAAAACTGCAGATATGTACATCCTTTTTACCCATTGAGATCACCACGAGACGAGATACCATTCGATGGCACAAACAATGTAAAAACAATACGAAATTTCACTAGCTTGCGAGCCGCAATGCGACTCCTTCGAGGTACATTGATCTATTTTTATTAGACTCTGTATCTTTAGGTACTTAAGTAAAAGTAAACAAATAATGTGTACATAATTTGTACATTAATCAACCAAATACAAAACCACCTGGAGCTGTCACTGAACGACCTGACTTTAACCTACATTATTTGATCACGTAATGTTTTCATCTACCCTCAACTGGCTTAAGAAGCCATTTGGTAGATTTTGTTTACTCTTTTTTAAATACCTAAAGATACAGACTATAGAGACAAAATTCCTGAGCTTTGATTAGTTTAAGAAATGTCAAAGCTCTTTGAAAAGTTAGCCAATAGGCAGTGTGGGTGTGCGTTGGTATGACCACTCGGACTCGGCAATGTGAGAATCAAATTAAACCGTCCTCTTAAACAGTCCTTTCTTTAATATAAATAAATTCAATTTTATCAAACTACACAACGGGACTTAATCGCGTATTTAAGTTTTAAGATTTACCTCCGACGTTTCGAGGACGGCGTTGCCCCCGTGGTCTCGGAGAAGACTGGCTCAAGTTGACATCAACATCTTCTAGCCGCGCGAGTTTTTCGAACTACCCGCACTTGGTCTTGTTTATCAGTTTGAACGTTTTGCGCACTAGGGATGTTACTCTGTCGACACACAACACTAACGATATTCGATTTATCGACTGTCGATATTCGTTTCCGCTTACATTTGCTAATGACTGGATTCCATGTGGATGAGATCTTAAAACCCTCGTCCCGATTAGAATTGCAATGTTTTTTGATTTCAATGGCTTCCCGCACTTTTCTACTGTAACAGAGCACATAATTTGTGTGACCCTGAATATTTAAAGAGTGAGATGTCTCATATTCAGGAGGTACTAAGGAGGAACGGGTACAAGGTAAAAAAGTGGCAACCCAGACGAAAGGCAAGAGGGAAACGTCCTAATGTCTCCAGACAGCCGGCATTTTTGCCGTATGTAAAAGGGGTAACGGATAAAGTTGGCACAGTACTTGGAAAGTACTCTATAAAGACAGTGTACACTCCTTTATCCAAAGTTGCAGGGAGCCTAAGGTCACCGAAGGACGTTATTCCATTCCAGTCACCTGGCGTTTATAAAATAGATTGCAGTTGTGGTAGTTCCTATATCGGAGCAACTAAGCGCACCATTGCAGAAAGAGTTAAGGAGCATATCGCAGCTGTCAAAAATCGTCAGGTGAACAAGTCTGTCGTGGCTGAGCATTTGCTGGAGTCAGGACCAAACCACTGGATTGAGCTGCATAACCCTAAAATCCTTTCCACGGATCGCCATTTCTACAGTAGAAAAGTGCGGGAAGCCATTGAAATCAAAAAATTCACAGATTTCGTGCCTCACACGACTATCGAGCACATTGGAAATGAATCTACGGAATTCGAAAAAATATTGTCGCTGAGCGACGAGAAAGTCTGGATAAGGAAAAAGTTACAAAATAAATCTACAACGTTGAATGATAATTATTTTATTCTTAGACTAACACAAGTATCCTGGACATAACGCATGTGAACAAACAAATTGCAAAATTTCCACACGCGTATCCAAGTTTGAATTATTGTCGCCGTGGCGCATAAGTATAGGTACATATTTCATTTTTCGATTAATAAGCAGGATATATTAATGTTCAAAGTACAAGAAAATTATTACACGGCAAATCCGTAGTCAACTCGAGAAGTGGTGATCGGCAGCGGCCCATTTGGTGCAAGATATGAAATTTTCTTGACAGCAGTTTGAGGCGACGAGAGATGACCATAACAGCGTTTGTCTATGTTGCACCAAACCTGAGTTCCAATAGGTACTACCAGGGTTCAGCATCAGCTATCTTGGGTAATGCTCATCATGACGAATCGGGTGTCCAAAACAGCGTGTGCCTATGTTGCACCAAATCTGAGTTCCGCTAGGTAGGCTCCCTCTCCCTCTCCCTCTCCCTCTAAACAGGATAGATAGAGTTTATTATTATTTATATTTATATGAGCCTAGAGTGTCCCACTGCTGGGCAAAGGCCTCCCTCCCCCCTTTCCACGTATCCCGGTTTTGACCCGTCTCCCACCAGTTCCTGTCAAAGGAGTCGAGGTCATCTCGCCAACGCCTTCGAGGTTTGCCGCGACCCCGGGTTTGATGTGGGACCCAATTGGTTGCTGTTTTAGCCCACAAGTCATCCGGCATACGGCAAACGTGTCCCGCCCAGTCCCACTTCAGCTTGGCGGCTGTTTCAGCCACATCAGCTATTTGGGTTTTGGAGCGTAGTATAGTGTTTCTGATGCGATCGGTCAACTTCACGCCGAGATAGAGTTAGACCAAGAAAAATCTGCAGCGATTTTGAAAGCCCACGCAGTGCAAGTGTTATTCTGCCGTCATAATCCCGATAATTCACAACAAACACCGATAACGAACTCTGCGAAACATGAAGTCATAAATGTCCTGTGAAAAATGTCGTTCTGACTTTTTGACTATTTTAAGGTTAGGCTACAGGGCAAACCCTTTACCCGATCGTCTTTGTTTTAGGCTCAAATTGTAGCTGACTAAATTGTCCAGAGCCGTTTTTCTCAAATTTTTGATATCATTCTTCGTTTCCAAATTATCGAGCACCAAAATCAAAAATTCGGAAAAAATTGAATTTTATTTTCACTATTTCGACCATAACTTTTTTTGTTTTTGACTATCTCGAATAATTATTTTTGCACCTTACAGCTCTCGTGATTATGCGTCTTTTGAGCCTATTTTTTAATATCATATCTTCACAACTTTCCGAGATATAAGGGGATCGCACTTTTTCGTGAAATCGGACCGTATACTGGAGCGAACGAAAAGACATTTCCAATGTCAAAACATTGCAATTTTAATCGGGACGAGGGTTTTAAGATCTCATCCACATGGAATCCAGTCATTAGCAAATGTAAGCGGAAACGAATATCGACAGTCGATAAATCGAATATCGTTAGTGTTGTGTGTCGACAGAGTAACATCCCTAGTGCGTAAAACGTTCAAACTGATAAACAAGACCAAGTGCGGGTAGTTCGAAAAACTCGCGCGGCTAGAAGATGTTGATGTCAACTTGAGCCAGTCTTCTCCGAGACCACGGGGACAACGCCGTCCTCGAAACGTCGGAGGTAAATCTTAAAACTTAAATACGCGATTAAGTCCCGTTGTGTAGTTTGATAATGTTTAATAATCGTGAAAGTTTAAATCAGTGTTCAATTCAATTTATTTCCAGTTCGTCTAATTCAATTGAATGATTTTTTTAATGGAACAACCTTGTAGGTACTTATACTCCCAAGTACCTAATACCTACTTTATCAACTGCCAACGGAAACGTGGGGACTTCATCATTACGTACAGGCTAGTGTTCTCTTTAAAAGGCGCGAGTTTAGGATAGCCGAGTGAATTAACCAGTGTAATGGGGTCTTAGGACCTATTATGAAAACACAAACGTACAATTAGCGGTAAAAATTATACCATCGGTATATTCTTCTTCTTGTTGTTAGGGGCTATATAAGGCTCCATAGCCAATGTATCACTGCGACCATCCCTGATCTATTGTGATCGCCACTCGTACAACTCTCGATCCAAACCTGCAACTTCGAACATCGGTATGTTATAGTTGTAGTTTTTTTTTAAAGAGAATTCATGTAAATCTCGTCATATAAACGGTCAGATGATGATGAATTAATGTTGGTTTACTATGGAAGCATTATACATGTGATTTATAATATACTTATATGTAGCTCGTTTGGAACCACTAGTAGGTATTACACTTTAAAATAGTACAAGATTAAATATTTTTCTTTGATTACAAATTTAATAAAACTACCTGAAATTGGACTGGGTATTTTAAATTAGATTTGCCACGTATTACGAAAACCTGGATATTTCTTTTTTCTCCTGTTACCTACTGCATTTACTTTAAATTACTTTCGCAATTTTATAATAACTTACAGTTACGAAATTTATAATGAAAATTCAATTCAAATAGAAACTTTCATGTCTACATCTGGCGTGTTGTGTGCAAGTCCTTTCCTTAAGAGTCCCCAGCAAGCTCGGTTCTCCACACAAAATTAGTTACCTGGCTTCAGATCCCATAGTTAAAAAAAATACAGAGAAATTTACATTTTCATACTAAATTTGTGTTTGCTCTATTTCGTTTGTTTTATAAACTCTGGAGCTATATAAACTAATTACAGACCTAGATATACCTCATGTCACTATATGTGCAAAGTTTAATTTCAATCCAACACGTAGTTTTAAAATGAGAACGAAACTCCGTTTGTATGCTTGCTGGAGACTCTTAAAGTGCGACAATTGTATAAACCGTTTCTTCGAAACGCCTGCGCTCGGTAAACGATTAGAATGTCGTCCCTGCACGACATAAATCCGCCATTCCCCTCAAAGCTCGCGATAACCCCCTCCCCGCATAATCGCGTAGTTAGGGGGGTTGAGATGGATTTTTTCGTCGTTGAATTTCCCCGACTACAGGGTGTTGTTTGAAAACAGTGAACCCAGAACTGAAAGGATTTGAGTTAAGGAATTTTAGAGTTAGATAGGTTCTTTCGTCTAAGTTGAGACTAGTTAGACGGGTGAGAATGGCTGGTAAATACTGGGATCTTGGCTGAGATTGCGGTTAGGTTTTCAAGGCTTTAGAGAATTACCTCATTTTGATTAAATAAAAGTTTTAGTATATTTCATATAAATAATGTAATTACTAGATTTCTTTTCAAATAATGCCGCGAATGCAGATGACGCTTGTTCGATCCCAGCTCTCGGCACTGGGCACTGCAGGCCGTAGTCATTTTTAGGGTTCCGTACCTCAAAAGGAAAAAACGGAACCCTTATAGGATCACTCGTGCGTCTGTCTGTCTGTCTGTCTGTCCGTCTGTCACAGCCGATTTTCTCCGGAACTACTAGACCAATTAAGTTGAAATTTGGTACATATATGTAAATTTGTGACCCAAAGACGGACATGTAACGTAAACAAATGAATTTTAAACATGGGGGCCACTTTTGGGGGATAAATGAGAATATTAAAAAATAAAGCTTTACAAACTTTTTTTTTTTAAGAAACTGTATTTATTATGATGTCAAAGTTTACAATACAATACAATACAAATCCAAAAATTTAAAATTTATAATGTCTTAACCTAAACTAACAACTAACAAAACTAAAACTATTCACAAAATTCGTTCCGAGTCCCTCCAGAAGCAAAGGAGCCCATCACGCTCGCCGCGTTGCCACTATATCTTTTCAAACTATATCGTGTTACATATCAAATGAAAGGGCTCATTGTGAGAATCTCAAATATATATTTTTTATAATTTTTGAATAAGCAGTTTAGAAGTAAATCAAGAAAATAGGCGAAAAATGACCATTTCCCCCCCCTTTATCTCCGAAACTACTGGGTCTAAAATTTTGAAAAAAAAATTTAAAATAGGTCTTTACCTATAGATGACAGGAAAACCTATTAGAAATGTACAGTCAAGCGTGAGTCGGACTTAATTACTTAGTTTTTGATCCGATCCCTACGGATTTTTTAAAGACTCACGTTTCACAAAAAAAAATACATTGTTAAAAATTGCGTAATGTACGGAATCCTTGGAACGCGAGTCCAACTCGCACTTGGCCGGTTTTTTTATTTGTATGTGAGGTCTGTTTCAGTAAATAATTTATATTGTTGTGTTACTAGGTACTTGAAATAACGCAAAATGTTTAAAATAATAATTTGATTGGTGCCTAATAATTTGCCCGACTACGGGAAGTGTTTTGTTTTTAGCAATCACTTTACATGCATGTGGGTATGTTTTTATTATTATGTGAATCGATTCGTTTTAATGAAGGGAGTGACATAGGCTACATTTCAACCGACTTTGAAATGAATGTTTTTTTTTATTTTAAACATTTTCCTTTTTAAATAAAAAGCTCTATTGCTATACTTATCCCGCCGCATAAAACAAATCCTGATTTCGTATGCATGGTCACGAAAACTTGGATGTTCTCGCAATGTTCGCTTTGCATTTCAGAATGCAGCTATTTCAAATTCTTTAGATACCTAGGTCACAAGAAAGTTATTTAAGTGGGTCATATGAACGCGTCGTTGTTTTGTTCCAACTAACAAGTAAATTTATAACGTTTGGCTGTGGCATTGCGGCGAGAAATTGCTGCTTCAAATGTCAAAATCTATTGGATTTAGAACTTATTTGTACTTTTGTGAATGTTTAAAACATTGCAAGGATGTTTCAAGGCCCGAAAATTTACAAACACAATTAAAAAATTACGAATTTGCGGCAAGGTAAGCTAAGCCTTTGGGCAAAATATAACTCTTCATATTTTTCCCAAAGGCTTAGCTTAGCCATACAGCGGAGAATGCGGCCAGTGTCCTGGGGACTATGGCGGCAGATGACATTAGTACGTCTACCACCAGTTTTGACATTGACATAACGCTCACGTCTACGTAATTTACTTTCTGTACATCTCGCTTGCACTAATATGCGAGTACGAGCGAGATGCATAGAAACTAAGTTACGTAGACGTGAGCGTATATGTCAATGTCAAAACTGATGGTAGACGTATAGGTTTCATCGAAAATTGATTACCTATGTAAATATTGTACCTAAATATATACATATTATAATTAATTGATGTCATAAAATTTTGTTATGATCTTATGGTATATAAAAATATAGATCTAATAGGTACACAAAGTTAGACGATATTTGAATATGAAACGAAGTTACAATATTTTTTTTAACATAACTCTACGTATAACTAATAGGTTTTTATATAAAACGATTTCCTCAGTTTATTGAAATAAGTAAATAAGTAAAAATATATCTAAGTAAGTTACATAATCACTACATAGCTAGCTAGTTAAGTACACAATTGTCCGTAGTATTTGTCTCCAACTGATTTCCCTTGCTAATGCGAAGGAATCTTCAATTTGCACTCGAACTGCGGCTGCCTCAAAGGACATCCTAGTTGAGAGCGGCCCATTGTGGGATGTTGACTTTCAAAGTAGCCATTATTAAAGTTAGGATTATGATTAGTGGTTAAGTAGACGAGTGGGAGTTCAAGTCAAGTCTCAATAATTGGATCGGATTAAACCCATCTGAAGCGTATATTCTGTACAGGCATAAACAGAACTAAATTGATACTACCAAATATTTTAGGATTAGGCAATTATTCGTTTAAATTTTCATGAATTCCGACGAATTCAAGAAAATTTATAAATAAAGTTAATTGATAATATGTACTTCTAGCAATATAGTCTTCAGCCAGTCTGGCTATTCAATGCTGTACGAAATGTCAAAATAAAAGTCGATGTACTGGGTAAATCGCATTCCTTGCAGCAACGCAGTCAGCAGTAATGCAGCAGCACCAGTGCTGCAACCATTCGGATGGCAACTGCAGCTACTTTACTGTTGCGGCATACGGATGTCCCGGTAGGTATATGCAGTTGCAGTTACCATCCGAAAGTCTGCTGCGGCGTTGCAGTAGCGTTGCTCCAACGAATATAAACAATACAAAATTTGTCAAAGTCTGACCCCGTACCAACTCGACCTTCAAAAGCTTCTTACTATATAAAAATATTATTTTTTCGTCTTTATTATAATAAATTGCTAGTTTTCTACCCATTTACCTATATTAGTATCATCCTTATTAGTTATAGAAATTTACAAAAAAAATGGCTTCGATGAAATAAACAATAAATACCTAGGGGCGTACAATTAGTTATGAAAATTGGTCTGTGTACTTGTGTAGGTAATTGACTTTCATTCTCGAAAATTAAAAGTGTTTTCCCATCTCTTTTGTAACGCGGCAAGTAGGTAATAATGTTGAGTGAATAATTTAGGCTTAGGTATCTTACTTAATTTATCTTAATACGATGTTAAATATGTACAATGAGCTGCATAAATACGTAGACAAACTATGAATGAAATCCGTTAATAAGGGGACCAATTGACCATGCATTTTTTCAGCTGGTTGTACAATTTGTAGCTACATATTTTGTACGTGTCAAATACCGTAACCCTAATAAGAGTCACGTCACGTGGTGAATATTAAACAATAAAGAGGTTCTAACCAAATTAATCGAGTAAAAGTACAGCCGAGTTTCATTAAATCATTTACAGAACTGTCAGCTAGGAGTACCTTCAAGGAAATTGGAAATAAATCAAGTTATCAAGTATCGAGACGGCCGCGCTGTCGTCGCTCGGACAAAGTCTTTAATGTAATTTTTAACTTAATTCATTTTTAACCTTGTCTTTTTGTAGATTGATGAAAAATATCGACCCTCGCCTTTTGCTAATGTAGCTTGATTAATTCTGGAAGAATAGTGCTTTTTTATTTCTAAGAAATCCTTAAATTATTACAATGAATGAGGTCTTACTTTTTTAATACACATTTTTTGAGATTTTCGTGGCGATTTAACTGCGAGCTGCGTATTATTTACTTTTGATGATAAAGGTAGATTATTAATGATCGTTCCAGATTTAATGATATACTGAGATGAATTAAAAATTACATAATTAAAGTACTGAAACCATATTAAAAATTACTTGTTTAAACTAAGACTGAAACCCAAACAAATGAATATACCAAAACGTTTCGCTTAACGCTATATAAATTCTACACGTGAACTAGACTTCAAGTTAATATCAAATGATTTACAATCAAAACATGTGCCGCAAACATTGGGACTAAACACTTGTAGCAAACATTTTGCTTAAATTTACGACGTTAAGTTTCAGTCCCTGCGCGAACGTAATTATTCCAATATAAGGGCTGATTTAGACGATGCGAGAACTCGCATGCGAGTTTCATACCATTGCGGGTTTTGATCGGTCGGTTGAATTGGACGTAACCAACAGTCCGCAATGTAACTAAAATCGCATGCGAGTTCGCGCGCCGTTCAAACACCTATTAACATACCATTAAATCAAATGCCGTTCCGAGTTGTGATATTCATAGTAAAGTTAATTGTACAGTCAGAAATAGAAGAATATATAATACTGTTTCTAAAACCCTGTACAGTCAACAACACATGAGTCTTCGCTTCAAGATATTAATAAATAATTTTATTATGTAATTGCTTTACAAAAAGTGACGTGTCTTTACAGGTAGAATGTCTTTACGTATCTTAGATCGTATACACCTCATGGCAGATCCTTTTGAACGCGAACTGTGGACATTGTATCTATGTTTAAATCTATAAGAGGGTACCTACCAAATACTTCTGGCGCGTTCCTCTATACGCTACTTTTAATACTGACTGTCTCAACGTCCTGGAATCGTAACTGTTACGAATATACCGGTGTTACCTGTAACCGTTGATATTGTCAAATTATTATGATAATACGTCGGATTAACCCTTAAATGCATGATTTTTTATTTTTGCCCGAAATTAATATATGTATCACATAATTGTTTGCCAATTCTAGGAAAAATGGTTAAAAAAAAATATAACTTCGATTTTCACTGCGAAATCAATGTTAGAAGTTGAATTGGCTAAATCATATTTATGTAAATATGTAATTTTCAGTAATAGATATATGATTTTTTTTACTACCATTAGAAAGGTACACTATTTGTGATGTACCTATGATAAAGTTTTTAAATATAAAATAATAACAAACCCCGAAAACACCGTTCAAAATCACATACTAAAAATTATCAACTTCTGGATTTTTCCAAGCTTTCCGACTATTAGTCTTAAAACGAATGTATTTTTTGTAACTTAAAAATATTGCGTAAATTCAACCCTTAAATCATCACCCTACTACTTGACGTTTGGTATGAAGGTGCGTTCAAGAACGTACGGCTTTTTTTTTTTAATCTGTGAGCTGTCTAATGTTTTGTAGACATTTGGCAGTGAACGGGATAAACCGAGTACTCTATGGAATTATCTAATTACTATATCTACAATTAGTCAACGATCAATGGAAACATGTGGGTGGGAAATCTATATAGGTTACTACCTACACAAAACCATACAGTAAAAGGACACTGATATACCTAATTGGAACGGTTACACACACGGTATTAGTTAATTAGCTTCATAACATATTATGTGATACTTGAATAGGACTTTCGCGTTCCAAATACATACTAAATACATAATATGATTAATTTGAATAGAGAACAACACAAATAGAGTTAGACCGAGAGAAGTCTGCAACGATTTTGATAGCAGTTCAAGTGTCATTTATATACGTCGTAATTTCATAGAAGTTTGACGTTTTAAATAACACTTGCGCTGCGTGTGCTATCAAAATCGTTGCAGATTTCTCTTAGTTCAACTTTAGCTGTTTTTAAGAATTGCTACTACACACACACACACACACACACACACACACACACACACACACACACACACACACACACACACACACACACACACACACACACACACACACACACACACACACACACACACACACACACACACACACACACACACACACACTACACACACAGCCACAGCCACAGTTAAGCGGAGGAAGATTGCATATTTTGGACATCTACATAGAAATGAAAAGTATAATCTGCTGAAAGTTATAATAGAAGAAAAATAGAGGGAAAACGGGGAAGGGGAAGAAGGAGGATGAACTGGCTCGACAACATCAAAAAATGGACAAACATCAAAGACGCGGCCACGCTAACAAGACTGGCCAAGAATAGAGAAGACTTTGCGGTGGCCGCCGACTTCCGCTAGGGCATGGCAGCAGAAGAAGAAGAAGAAGAATTGCTGAACGACGACCACCTGACGTATTGAACAACCGCCACATTAATCTTTTTTAACCTAATATATTATCCACTGACCACACTAAAGCGATACTAGTAATAATCGTAAAACATTAGAAATCAAATAAAAAATGAACGGAATTAAATATTTAACATTCAATATTACTTCATATTAGGTACCACTTAATAAGTCAATTCCACCATCGGACACGAGGAAACAACACAAAATTTGTAGGTACCTGGGCTATAACCGCGAAAATCGAAGTTCGCAAATTGCGGGCATTTTTCTCTGTTACTCTAATTACGCCTTCATTGGAGTAAAGAGAAAGATCCCCGGAATTTGCGAATTTCGGTTTTCGCAGTAGCCCCTCTGTACCTATCTAATGAACTTTGCAACTCTTGTGGATAAAATCCAACTTTCTTATCAGTTATTGAAGAATAAAAAGGGCTTTTATGAGTTGGTATGGTTAAAAATTATATAATTTTTTTTTTATTTAAATTAAAATTAAATATGCCCACCCCCAACATTTTCAATTTCACCGGTTACTTAAAATTCAATTAACAAAATGTACCCGCATTTCTGCGCTGTATATAATACCTTTGTTTACCTTTAATTCTGAGATATTGATACAGCTTTACAGGTTTGTGAGGTTTAGATATTATCTGCTTAGATAACTACGGAAAAACTGTATCAATACCTCACAATTAAAGGTAAACAAGGGGAGAGTCACGCCCAGTAGGAAAACCAAAAATGCGTTGTTATGACGACATCAAAAGAACAGCTGGATCACAATGGGTACAAAGAGCACAAAATAGAACAGAATGGCAAAAAATTAAGGAGGCCTACATCTCAAAGATTGAAAGGGGCTAAAAAGATATAAAGAAGAGAAAGATAAATAAACAAAGTTCTCGCTATCGACCCGTTTCGTATCGTGAGCTTAAAGGCTAAATATCCATATTACTACACTGAGAAAAATAATGGCTAAGAAAGTCACAAAATACGCTTTGTCATGTTTTCTTTAGTCACGGGCACAATAAGTATTGTAATTGTAAAAAAGCGAGTATATTTACTATCACAACTTTTTTGTTGTCAAATATTTATTGCAGTATCAACAAGTCGTATTTTGCCACAGAATAAATATTTTTTAGATTCGTTAACTTGACAACTGTATTTTGTTGTGATTTTATCACGTTTAACGTTAGTACGGTAACAAAGTCACCTACTCAACAAAGCGCATTTGTGAATTTAACAACATTAATATTAATACGGTAACAAAGTCAACTACTTAACAAAGCGCATTTGTATATTAAATGTTTTTATTGTTAGATTGACAATGTAAAAAAGAAAATGTGTTGTGAATTTAACCAAATATACTCGTCCATTTGCAAATAGCCGCCGCCAGTGATGCACGGGCCACGGGTAGTGTAAATTAAATATTGTTATGTTAATGTGCTGTGTAAGTGCGAAATGTGCATTGAGATGGATGTGTTTCTGCTAGATGCTGGGCTTGGACACCTAATCCCTAGCATGCTTGGTAAGTAACTTCTCATTGTATTTTTATTACTTAGGTAGTTATTATATTTCAATTCGGTTTTACAAGACGCTTGTGCAGGACTTCCTAGTAAAAGCTTAATCCAAAGTTGTATGCATTTCAGACTGAATTCTTCATTAGGTTGCACATATTATTTTTAATATTAGTTCATTACCTAAATACTACACTATCCAGCTAACCACGCTACGCTATGGAGTATCACGCCATTGTTTTTCGTTGCATTGCACTTTGTATTGTAACACTAGTAGCTAGCAAGATTTTATTTATAACTAGATACCAGTTTGGCAATAAAAACGTCCTGTATAAGTAATCTAATGCATCTAAATTATAGTTTTCGTACCTTGGTAAAATAACGTAACAATGTTTTACCATTAAAAGTGATGTTGTTTGTAGAATTAGGAAGAGTATGTATGATTTCTTAACATCTAACCATTCTAACCTATAGGAAGTAGGTAGGTAATCAACTTACTTAATTCATAATTTCATATGTTTGTTTCAGTTGTCGATTGACTTTCAACATATGTACCCAGCAGCAAATCAAACATACGAAGAAAGATTTCCTCTTATAAAGTTGAAGATTCTGAAACTACTCGCTGAAAGTGGAGAAGAAGGGCCTCTGGTGAGATCCTAAAAATGTACTTTATGTTTTTTATTTCTTCAAATAATTTCTGCATTTTTATAAGGTCAGAAGGATGCCTCATGACGACTTTATACACGCATGTAGCACGTTTCGTAAAACGGTCAGGGATTAGTAGGTATATTTAAGGTTTGTGTACAAGTACAGGTTCAAATCTTGCAACTGAATTTTAAACCAGCTCCCGATGTCCGACTGACCTGAAAATTTTCATACCTTCGTAACTCAGATAACATTGCAATATTTTGGTACCATTGAGCTGATCTGATGATGCACATTGAAGGTGGCTATAAGAAGAACTCTGTAATAAAACAATTCAACCTAATTGTGTTTTAGTCTGATATAATTGTCTCGATGAGTAATATGAGTAAGTTGACAAGGAATAAAAGCTTGTATCAAAAATGAAATGTTTGACAAAAAACTTATATTCATTTATTTTTCAGTGGGCGAAGAGCAAGCAAATGTGGCAGCGTTATTGGGTATTGTCAATCTCATACGCCAAATGCCTACCATATGTGTACCGAAGAAAAAGGTGTGGAAATTATCCAGAGAAGAAGCAAGAAATGGTTTCCTGGCTCGTGTTGCAACAGCTTCGGGGATAGAGACGTACTGTAACCAAAGGGAAATGCTTTGCATTACCAAAGGTATTCCAAACCAACCAAACCAGCCTTTCATTATTTTATCATTCAAAAAACTATGTTCCAAATGAGTTCGAAATATGACACCGAAGGAGTTCCTTTGAGATAGCTACTTAAATAATTACAAGTGCCTACAAAGTAAATAAAGATAAAGTAAAAATTATACCTTGTGCAAATTGCAATCAATCTTTTTTCTCTTTTAGTAAGCTGAAAAGACATAATTATGGCTTTTTATCATACAAGTGTGAAATCATTTTCTTGTGCAAGTACAAACTGTTTTCGGACGTTTCAGATTTTTAGTTCATTTAGAAGACATTACCTCAAATGCCATTCGGCAATACAGGGAAAAAATTAACAATAATGATTTTCCCTTAAAAGAAAATGTTGTACCTAGTTCAATGAACACAGATAATTTGACCATATCTTTAGATGATAGTTTGGCCCAATTAGTTTCTTGCCTTTATGCCAATCCTCAAGTTCCACAGAGCGTTGTTGGTACAGTTTTGATGGTATAATTCTCTTTTGCCTCTTTTGGATAATAATAATAATAATAACAGGCCTTTATCATCTGTGTCAGATGTTTTAAGCAGCATCCTGGTTACGACACTTGCGTTCGTGGCTGTAAAGCCCTATACGAGAGAGGATCCCTCGGCCACACACGCGGCAGGTGTATGCTCCCCCAGGTGGGCGGGGGTTGGAGGCCTGCTCGTGGTGCCTCATGCGTTTTTCTTTTAATGAGGAAAACCAGGCATCGTCGTGCTTGGATTGACCATCGTGAATAGCACGACGCCACACGGGTCGGTCTTCGGCCAGTTTCTGCCATTGGTTGCATGAGATGTTAAAGGCAACCATCCGGTAGTACCACGGAAGCGAAGAACTACAGACCCATCACATGCTTGCCTACACTCTACAAGCTCCTTACATCCATTTTGAGAGCAAAAATCAACGCGCACATTGTCGCAAACAATATTTTGGCCTCTGCTCAAAATGGATGTAGGGTTGGGTCCCGTGGTACTAAAGAGCTCCTCCTCATAGACATGACCATCTGCCAACAAATCCGGCGGAACAGGGGGGCCCTCTCAGCAGCCTGGATTGACTACAAGAAGGCCTATGATTCGGTGCCTCTCTCATGGCTGGAGAGGGTCTTAGAACTGTATAAAGTTGATACAGCTTTAAGAGCCTTTCTAAGCGCATGTATGAGGCAATGGACCACAGTCCTTCGTCAACCAGGAGGCGGGGATGGGAGCCCTGGCCCGCAGGATTTTATAAGGATTGAGCGAGGAATATTTCAGGGTGATAGTCTGAGTCCCCTGTGGTTCTGCCTAGCTCTGAATCCTCTCATTACCTTGCTGAAGGATTTAGAATTAGGTTGCCGGCTTCGGAGAGGGGGTGAAGTCATTTCTCACCTTCTGTACATGGATGACCTCAAATTATTTGCACCAAATAGCCAAGACTTGCTGGAGCTACTGAAAACCACCGAAGTCTTTAGTAATGCCATCAACATGGAGTTTGGTGTCGATAAATGTGCGGTTATGCATGTACAGCGGGGGAAAATTGTAAATTCAACAAATTTACAACTTTCTGAGACAATGTCTCTCAGATCCATCTCTGAATCAGAAACCTATAAATACCTTGGTATGTCACAGTCGTTGGGTATTGAGGAAGAAGGTATTAGACGGTCGGTGAAGGAGCGCTTTTTCAGTCGGCTCACAAAAGTACTTAACAGTCTTTTGTCAGGAGGCAACAAAGTGCGCGCCTTCAACGCCTGGGTAATGCCTCTACTCACATACTCCTTTGGCATACTAAGGTGGACTCAGACCGAGCTGGATGCCCTGGATCGGAGGGTCCGACAGCTGCTCACCACACACCGTATGCTGCACCCACGCTCGTCTGTTATGAGATTGTACATCCCACGGAAATGTGGAGGTCGCGGCTTTCTAAACGCCAAAAATCTCCACAACCGTGAGGTGTACAATCTCAGGAATTATTTCCTCAACAACGAGTGTGGGATGCATCGTGATGTGGTGGCAGCTGACACGGGCCTCACGCCGCTCTCCTTGGCGAACGAGAACTGGCGCAAACCTGTAGTACTAAGCACCGAGGACCGCAAGGCGGTATGGAAGGATAAGCAGCTACACGGGCGGTTCTACAAGGCCCTCATGGGGCCCGATGTAGACCTACCTGCGTCGGTGAACTGGCTACGATTCGGGGACCTCTTCGGAGAAACCGAGGGTTTTGCCTGTGCAATTGCGGACGAAGTTATCATGACGAATAACTACCGGAGATATATCCTGAAGGACGGTACGGTCGACATTTGTCGGGCATGCCGCCGTCCCGGAGAGTCACTCAGGCATATTATCTCCGGTTGTTCTCATCTTGCTAACGGCGAGTACTTGCACAGACATAATCTCGTAGCCAGAATTATTCACCAGCAGCTTGCTCTTCTATACGGCCTTGTGGACCGTGAAGTGCCGTACTACAAGTACTCACCTGCCCCAGTTCTCGAAAATAGTCGTGCCACGCTCTATTGGGATCGGTCTATCATCACTGACAGGACTATTGTTGCCAATAAGCCTGACATCGTGCTGATAGACCGATCGCAGCGCCGGGCCGTGCTCGCCGACGTCACCATCCCCCATGATGAGAATCTCGTGAAGGCCGAGAAGGACAAGTCCAGCAAGTACCTAGACTTAGCTCATGAGATTACCGCCATGTGGGATGTTGACTCGACGATCATTGTTCCGATAGTCGTGTCAGCGAACGGTCTCATAGCAAAGAGTCTCGACCAACACCTAGAGAGACTCTCGCTGGGTGGTTGGATCAAGGGTCAGATGCAGAAGGCGGTAATTTTGGACACGGCGCGTATAGTACGTCGGTTCCTCACTCTGCGGCCCTGACCACCGGCAGCTTGGGCCAAGCCCCGCTGCTGGCGGCACCCTAGGTTAGGTTTTTTATAATGTGTTTATATGTATTTTTTATTGTTTTGTAAGTGTTTTTATATTTTACTTTTATATTCATATTATAACAAACCTAACTTAAGACGAAAAATAAATAAAGAGAATAACAGGCCTTTATCATCTGTGTCAGATGTTTTAAGCAGCATCCTGGTTACGACACTTGCGTTCGTGGCTGTAAAGCCCTATACGAGAGAGGATCCCTCGGCCACACACGCGGCAGGTGTATGCTCCCCCAGGTGGGCGGGGGTTGGAGGCCTGCTCGTGGTGCCTCATGCGTTTTTCTTTTAATGAGGAAAACCAGGCATCGTCGTGCTTGGATTGACCATCGTGAATAGCACGACGCCACACGGGTCGGTCTTCGGCCAGTTTCTGCCATTGGTTGCATGAGATGTTAAAGGCAACCATGTCACGTTTCGCGCAATCTTTAAAGCGCAGCATTGGCCGCCCGACCGGTCTTTTTGCGTCTGCAACCTCTCCTAGCAGGATTTGACGTGGCAAACGAGTCCGTTCCATTCGATACACATGCCCAAGCCACCTCAGTCGTCTCTTCTTCAGTGTG
This sequence comes from Cydia splendana, assembly GCF_910591565.1. Taxonomy (NCBI): domain Eukaryota; kingdom Metazoa; phylum Arthropoda; class Insecta; order Lepidoptera; family Tortricidae; genus Cydia; species Cydia splendana. Next base: position 28,794,340 of record NC_085960.1, on the reverse strand, counting down.
GCTGTGATACTATGGAGCTGTGCCTCGGTTAGAACAGACTCATTTGTCACGCGATCCCTCCATGTGATGCCAAGTATGCTCCGCAGACAGCGCATATGAAAGGTGTTCAGCCGGCGTTCTTGTTTTGCGTAAGTTGTCCAGGATTCCGCTCCGTACAGAAGTGTGCTTAGGACACATGCTTGGTAAATAAGCATTTTCGTTTTTACCGTGAGATGTTTGTTGTCCCAAGCCCTTGCACGGAGCCTCCCGAACGTAGTGGCTGCTCTGCCGATGCGGGAATCGATCTCTGCGTCAAGCGAGAGATTTCTCGACACAAGCGAACCAAGGTAGCAAAACTTGCTGACCACCTCGAGAGGTGCGCCATTTAGCATGATCGTTGGCTGTTCTGAACATCCTTGCGCTAGTATGATGGTTTTCTTGGCGTTAATAGACATGGAAAAGAGGTCACAAGCTCTTGAAAATTTGTCCATGATGGTCTGCAGCTAAGACTGACTGTGAGCGACGAAAGCAGCATCGTCAGCAAAGAGAAGGCTGTCTACAAATAAGTCCTCCCTATGACGCTTGGACTTAAGCCTCGTTAGGTTGTACATCTGACCATCGGATCTTGTGTACAGATGTATGCCCTGTAGATCGTCTCCAAAAGCAACCTTCAAGAGTACAGAAAAGAATATTCCGAAGAGAGTAGGTGCCAATACACAACCTTGTCGAACGCCTCGGCGTACGTCGAAGGGAGCAGATGTTTCGCCGTTGTGAAGAATGGTGGCTTCCATACCCTCGTGGAATGATTGTACTATCTTCAGGAGCTTTGGAGGGCAACCAATACTGACGAGAACCGAGTATAGCCCCTCTCTGCTCACAGTGTCAAAAGCCTTGTTGAGGTCGACAAAAGCTACGACAAGAGGGCTGCTTTGCTCCCTACACTTTTCCTGCAACTGTCTTAGTGAAAATATCATATCGGGGTCAAACAGATCACTGTGTTATGTCTTTCCTGTAGACATACACAAGAGTTAAGGGCTATAAAGGTTAATTTTCTTATTTAACCCTTATCCACGTGAAAAGGTCCTCCTTTTATTTAAAGAACTATGATAAAATCATTACTTACATGCCCACAAGCTGTTAACTATTGCCCACAGGAGAGAAAACTAGTGTGTTCGCGCGAACTGTATATTTTTCTCTCCTGTGGGCAATAGTTAACAGCTTGTGGGCATGTAAGTAATGATTTTATCATAGTTCTCTAAATAAAAGGAGGACCTTTTCACGTGGATAAGGGTTAAATAAGAAAATTAACCTTTATAGCCCTTAACTCTTGTGTATGTCTACAGGAAAGACATAACACAGTGATCTGTTTGACCCATCGACAGTTGACCGTTGGGCCCGAAAGCCGCATTGTGCCTCTGGATATACGCGGTCAGCTAGCTTTTGTAGTTTAGCCAAAGCCTTGTAAAATTTAGCCTTTAAATTTTATTTAAGAGCCATTTAACGTGTCCATATGCACTATTAAAAAAGGGGGCCACTATGTACCTTATTTTGTATTTAAGGACCCTTTGAATACATCTAAATGGTTTTTACGTTGCTGGATTCGTCAAACTAGCGGTCCAAAGTTAAAATGGCAGTTTTATTTTTGAGCTCATCGATTGACGAGTAACGTTATATTACTTAATTGTGATATTACTTAACACAATTTTGTAGTTGCAAATGGTATAAAATTCTAAAACTTCTATTAAGAGCCCTTTAATGTGTCCACTAGCGCCCACTCTTAAATAAAATGTGATTATTTTATTTTAACGATAGATATTTAAATAAAAAAGGGGGCAACTATGTACTGTATTTTGTGTTTAATTACCCTTTGAATACATCAAAATAGTTTTAACGTTACTCGTCAATCGATGAGCTCAAAAATAAAACTGCCATTTTAACTTTGGACCGCTAGTTTGACGAATCCAGCAACGTAAAAACCATTTAGATGTATTCAAAGGGTCCTTAAATACAATTTTGTAGTTGCACAATAAAAGAATTAAGAATATTAATTTATTTCATTAATATTAATTTAATATAAAATAACACAGTTTGTAATAAATTTAAACATTCGATATTCATTATAAAATAAACGAAAATTTATTACTTTTTTGTTTTATTCTTTCACTGACACTTAGGTACCTATTCCCTAAATATTTTCAGGTCACTGTTTTGCTAACATTAAACGCTGTTGCTTGGTGCACTGATCGCAAGTATCGCAACTGAAATATGTTATATTTCTGCATCATTTTTGTCGTCTTAATGGTTCGCACTTGCTCGCTTTGTTTGGTCATGGTTGGCACTGTTTTCTTTTTTTCTGTTTCAACATAACATTAACATAATGTTATTCATACAACATTGGTTCCACCTTTCAAAATATCAACGGCCTTGAACCACGTTTTTCGACATTTTATTTGGTATCTCACGAAAAATATGCAATTTACAGCCTTTTAATTTTTGCATAATTTTCTAAGTGCGAGATATAAATTAAAATGTCGAAAATCGAAGTTGAAGGTCGTTATTAGTAAAAGATTGATCCAATGACGTATGAATAACAATAAATGGTAATAGGTAGGGTAAATCGCCAGTTACTAGTCACCCTTCAATAACTGGCCACGCTATACTAAAATGAATTCTATACTAAAATGAATTCTGTTTGTAGGTAAACAGAGTTCATTTTTAGTATGAGGTGGCCAGTTATTGGACAGTGGCCAGTAACTGGCGATTTACCCTATATTGAAACAGAAAAACCAAATGGTTAGCACAACAAAGTGATTTAGCCATTCCGACTATAAAGAATTGATGCCAAAACAAAGCTTGTTGCTATTGCGACTACGTAAGATTTGGTTAGATTAACAACGTTAGCAGAATAGTAACCAGAAAGAATTGATACCAAAACAAAGCAGATAGCTATTATAACAACGTTGATTTGGTTAGATTAACAACGTTGATTTGGTTAGGTTAACAACGTTAGCAGAATAGTAACCAGAAAGAATTGATACCATAACAAAGCACATGGCTATTATAACAACGTTGATTTGGTTAGGTTAACAACGTTAGCAGAATAATAACCAGAAAGAATTGATACCATAACAAAGCACATAGCTATTGTAACAACATTGATTTGGTTAGGTTAACAACAATTATTACAAGAACAAAATGTAAACAAATGCAATTACAAAGTTCTTTTGTCATTGGTACAAAGCAACTTTGTCTAGGTAGCAACATAGACCAGAACGTGCTAGGTTAAACGTTGTCATTAGCACAAAATTAATATTGTTTTAACGACAACATATAAAGCATTGTAAAAATTACAAAGTGAAAATGTTATTTATAAAACGTTGTTCTTACAACAATAAGAGTTTGACAACAAAAAAGATGTACTTCTAACAAAGCCCCATAGACGGCTCTATAGCTTTTAAGTTTTATTGTTACGCCCAACAACATTTTTCTCTCAGTGTACTTTAACTTGATAATATCGCGGTGTGGCATCCAAACCCCCGATCACTGTTGATTATATACTGTTGGTTGTTAACACGTTCGCGGACGCTCAGTCACACCAGTTGGACACCTAAATTTTGTATGGAAATATTGGGACTGTTATAGCATTCCTGTCACTACAAATATATCTTTTAGGTTTGTATATGACGTGTAATGCTATGCAAGGCGAATGCTATGCAATCCGCGTCAATATGAAGTATATTTTTTATACGCTATGTGACAACAAATGCTATACAATTCGGATGCATAAGCATGTCTGTCACCTGACGTAGTCAAGATGGGATCTTATATGACATCGCATGTTATAGCATTCATACATCGTGCTCGATGGACTTGATGGCTGAGACTTCTGACTTCCTAAAGGTGCGATTTAAGACTCATTTGCTGACCTCTTCAAACAATTTTCTTCTTTTGTTTTGTTCCCTCTTTGCTTATCATTGTAATATTGAGTCCATCTCATACATGCCCCATCCCAAGCACGTTCGCTGTTCATTCGACCTCAAATTATGTGATACTACCTACAAATTATGCGTTAGAGACCGGCTCTAATCTAAAGGCCCAGTCATGGGTCTCATAGCATGTTGTACAGAGCCGAGTGGCAATGTTGAGCTCTCTTAAAATGAGAGGTTTGTTCTTCTAGCTGTCCAAGGTATACGCAGCATTTTACGCCAACACTACTTCTCAAAAGTGTCAATGTGTACCGCATTACACTTTTTGAGTTCCCTGTAACGCACCGCCGCGCAGAGTTGGGCAAAAATTAACTTGAATAAGAATAAGAATATAGTATCGATATAGTATATATAGGTATATAGTATATATATACTCTCTATCGCACTAATATGTAAGAGTGATAGAGGCAGAAAGCGCTTCGTTGTCGGAGCGCAAGCGATTGGCATCTTGGCTAGGCCCCTAGACCAGCTAAATTTAACCTAATGATTTGGTTAGTAAATTAAAAATAATACGGTTACTGAAACTATGCGACAGTCAATTTGTAAGATTTTTTCCATAAAATGGGTATAAATTAGACAAGAGACTAACTAGTCTACATCTACCTAACTATACGTAATTAGTACCTATACGGTACCCAGACTACATTTTTATTCGTGGAATATTATTTCGAATAAAAATCATGATTATATTTATTTGATTAAGAATATGTAATTCTCATTCAATTTTTTCTCATACGAATTATTCCCGACCAAAATTATTTGAATATTTTTGACGGGAATAAAATCGAGATGATTTTATTCCTACAAATTCTTATTCAAATAATGATTTTATTCTTGAATGCCCAACACTGCCGCCGCGTTAAGTTCTGGACGTAAAGCGTCCACCACTTTTCCTGCCAAGCGATGATTCACCCAACTTTATATTCTTTTTCGGATGCATCTGCACCAAATATAAGGCGTGAAATATACACAGAATGATACCACAAATGCGTGTCATAAGGTGCTTACCTTGTGGGAGGTGATCATCGAGCGCCAACAGGCTATAATTCACAATTATATGACCAAAACTAATGACTAGTAACGTAATTATTTCAATAATAGGTATACACATTCATGCCTCACTTTTTCACATTAACCGTTATTAAAATTTTACTGTAGTGTAATTAACAGCAAGTAAACGCGTTTGTTTATTAAAACACAATGAAAAACTTAAAGAAATTGTAAGAAAAACATTAATTACGATTTTATAAAAATACGTCAAAATCGCTATCGCGCACGAAATTCACCTGAATTACATGAGACCACTCCCAGACGCACCTGCCGGGCTACTAAGGGAGCTGCCATACAAGACGAATGCTATAGCATCTGCGTCACAGAAAGGGGGGCCAATTTGGAGACGTCACAGGATAAATTTTAACTTCGATAAAACTATGTAATATGGCAGTACGCATTATTTGACTCTGGTGACTGGTAGAGGAAAAGTTGGTGAATAATATTATACTGTGGTTAAGCGGATTGATAAGCATTTCAACGAAGAAATTTAAAAAGAATAACGGATGCAATAGCAGGCGCGTCACCAGGAGGAGTACAAAAACGGATGCTATGCAATCCGCGAACGTGTTAAATAATATACAGGGTGGAAAGGCACGACGATCCTTCCCGGAAGTATTAGGTCGTTTAAGTGATACAGAGACTATTGGTAATGGTAAGAATCGTTAATTGAGTAAAAAATAAAAATTGCAAAAATACTACTTTTTAACTGTGGTGATAACCCTATAGCATGTGCACATGACGGCTAGATTAAGGATCTCCGTCGGGAAAGCTCGGGACTTTACACTTTTTTCCGATCGTTGACAGTATCGCAATGATGTATGAATGACGCATAAATGTCAAATAAATCAAATGCATGCAAAAATATTACAAACTATTTTATTACTTTCTTAGATAATTACTTTTTTCCAATATTTAATACTATCTTCTTTTCACATACGGTGTTCAAATGTACCTCCGTGTATTACAACGCCGCCGCAGCCCGTACCCGAGTATGTCGATGCACATGCGATATAGTGTATGCTCTTCGTCATTTATCCTCCGCAGAAAGCACCAATTAGCCTTTGTCTCATTTCGTCCGCAGTTTGACATTCCGTTTGGTTTGGTACACCATATCTTTTACACAGCCCCACAAATTTAAATAGCCACGAGCATCTAACATTTTTATTTGAAGAATATGACATTCAATAAGTATAGTTCAATGAAAATTTAATTTCAAACATCAGACGTCTTGTCTATTTCCTACCACGCAAGAAGGTTTGTTAGTTTGGTATTGAAGAAGTATTTATTCTTGATTTATTCTTAGTATTTAATTTTTGCAAGTTCATTTGGTGCAACTAACACAACGTACTTGTTATTTTTAATTATTTTAGATAGTTTCCAATTATTCGAAAATAATTTTGTGAAACGTGTTAAGAAACTAAAACCTTTTTATCAGTCAAGGAAACCAGAGATATTTATAAGACGATTGCGTACTTTTGAGTGGTTGTCAATGTCACCATTTGAACTGTCGTTGTAAACAATGTTGTGGTTAGTATTATTAATATTAAGGAATAACATAACTATTTCATTCAAGTATTGAACAAGTGGAACCACTAAGAAAGCGAAAATCCTGCAATGATTCTTACCGTGCTGTAAGCAGACCTAAAAATGGTTAGATGGCAATAAATTAGCATAATTTCCTGTCGAATACTGATTGTTTACAAGTAAGTTCATTGACCCTGTCACCTGTTAGGGTTAGAACAAAGTAGTTTTTTGCGTGGATGTTTAAAAGGTCATAATTTAGAAACGGTTGCCCATATTAACATAGTTTCTATGGAGAAAATATAGAGCTTAGGCTAAACTATCTCCCATTTCCGGAAAGGATCGTCGTGCCTTTCCACCCTGTATATTTTTTTTATAGGACATTTTTTACACAAATTGACTAATATGTTTTATATTTTAATTTAGTAAATATATGGGTACCTTTATCCATCGCATTTCAATACTTTTCATTATATTATTAAATTGCACAACGGGACTTAATCCCCCCGTTGTGCAATTGAATAATGTTTAAAAATCGTGAAATTTTAAATCAGTGCTTTTCATTATAATTATATGGTCACATAAAGTACTGGGTCCAATGGACCCCTTAGCGATTAAAAGTATTTGAAACTAAAGCGCGACTATCAAAGTATTAAGATAAAATGTTTCTGAAAAAAAATTGTCTTCAGCATTCTGTTTCATTATAAAATAACAATTATGGATCAACTTACAAAAGTTGATCTTCGTTTACATTATGAAATTTGTCCGCGTTGATATTAAAAATAATACTTATTAAAATTTGGCGAAATGATGTTGATCAAAGGATATTGGTTTTCAGGTGAATTTAAAAAGAAACATTGAGCCTGGCAATAGGAAGTAGGCTGAGGAATTATCAAAACCTGCTCTTGCGCCATCCCACTAACTCCAGGTTTAACTGGTTAACCCCGGGTTAGTGAATGGTGCAACTGGCCCTTAGTGTGATTGACATAATAAGGAAATTCCATTATGAGGTTTTTGAGTCTATTTCGTTTACCCACGAATACGATTGGTCGGAACAACCTCTACATCACCTTTATATTCATCAAGTAGCTCAGAGGGGCTACCGCGAAAACCGAAATTCGCAAATTGCGGGGATCTTACTCTTTTACTCCAATGAAGGCGTAATTAGAGTGACAGAGAAAAATGCGCAATTGACGATTTTCGGTATTGGCGGTAGCCCTACTGATTTATATCACTAGATGACCGGAGCTCTTGATACTCGTATTCACGTTATTTAAATAACTTAAATAGACGCAATGTTCCCATAGTCGCATTTATCCCGGTATTCCCAGTTGACTATATTTGAAATTTAAGTATGTATTTGGTGCCAAAATGTACTTAATCAAAGGTCGGTAATATTGTCTAATTCTCTAAGTGCCACTTGCACCATCCCACTAACCCGGGGTTAACAGGTTAAACCAGTAACCCAATGTCAAATTGTACTGGTAACCATGGTAACTCCAGGTTTAACCGGTTAACTCCGGGTGAGTGGAATGGTGCAAGTGGCCCTAAATAAACTTACTGTTGGCAAAATTGCAAACACAACAAAATACCCTACCCTTATAAATCAAGCAAATACCTACAAATCGCTAATATATTACTAATAGCGCCGTATCTCGAGTGGAACATAGCAATTCGTAAATTTACATGCGATATTAATAGGTAGCAGTATATACACGCACAATTGTGTGGAACTAATAATAGATTATTCAAATTTATTGATTTGATTAGGCCCTGTGAATTGCGATAGTACATATCAAAGAGAATAGGTAGTATAGAGGGGTCCTGTCATAGTAAATTTTATAGTCACAGTAAATTTACTGCCATCTATCAACACACGACTAAAACTCAAAAAAAAATGTATATACAGGATAAATGATTTTATTATTTTTATATCATTTTAACCCATGTTCATTTGCTGATATCTATGTTAAAATTGTTAAATATGAAACGAGCATAGGCTAAAGGTGTGTGCGCCATCTTTCCGAGAGCGACTTTTTCTTGATTTCTGAGGCACGCTTTTTCCTTAGACTTTATTCATCTTATACGAAGTTACATATGTCTTTGGTACATATATTACCGGCAAGGTTCGCTGGATAATTGCCTTCGTTCGAAATCAAAAGAGAATATATTGAGGGGTTATTATGTTTCAGGGTGTATTATAAATTAGAGATTGTCTCCCGACAATGATAATGAATGTATTAATACCACATCAAGGCAATCTTTACCAAAACCTGCTTGAATTATTTTGGATCAACAAATTAGCCGATAGGCGACACGGCAGGTTTACCATAGCAACATCTGTACAAAATTATACCTATTATGCTGAAAAACAAATGATTTTGAATTCTCAGTTATAGAAACTAAAATATAGCGGTCCGATTCGAACTTTTAAAGTTCGAAGCGGGTAATAAGTTAGCAATGAATTTTCTTTTGAGATAGCGCTATTTAGATTGGCTACAAATATAATGACCACCAAAAAATACTTTAGTACCCTAAATAAAAAAATCATGCTTACCAAAAAAACTTGAGAACATTATTATAAAAATGAGGGTTTAACGATTTATAATGTATATTTATCGAGGGACTTTACAGCCTACAAACAACGTTGCTTTTGTGTAACTATAGGTATGTCATTATATGACGTGAAAATATGATATTTAATGTAAAAAAATATATATGTTGTAAAACCCCGTTTTTAGTGAAAACGAAACCGTATCGCCTCAGTAAAAACGCGTTCTCACTATTTAAAAATAGTTTTCCCTAAGGCCTCGGTGAAAACTACCTTTAACTGGGAGTTTTTAGCTAGGCTTCACTAGCTATACGGAAAACTAGTTAAAATTAGGGAGAACGCGTTTTCACTTAAAACGGGTTTTTACGGTAGGTAGCATATACATCTACCCCAAAGTAACATAAAACATGTCGCGCGAGTGACGAACAAAATTAGCTTAACCAAATTATTATTATTTATTTATTTATTAACATAAAAGTATACAGCTTATACAAATACAATGTCCCACAAAACAGTTTACACGGTTTGACTGTGGGATCTTGCAGTCTCTACTCTCTTATATTACATTAAAGTTTACATCTGTCATTACTAATAATGCTCAACAATTACTAAACGCGATTTACGAGGTAACTACGCAGCTTTTTACCAAATTTTACTTTATTGGCTTCCTGTCTGATGTGAGAGGGCAGGCTGTTGAGTATGTAGGGAAGGCTTTTATGAAGACATCTATCGCCGTAGTAATTAGTAACCCTCGGCACAACAAACTTGCCCGCAGACACCGACCTGGTTCCACAAACATCGTTACGGTATAACTGGGTATGCTCTCCACTGCCATGATTATTGTACAAAATTAAATATTTATGCTTAAGGCTCACCGGAAGAATATTACATACTTTAAACAAATTTCTATAGTCTTTTTTATTTTTATCTCTAGTTTTATTATTAACTAACAGTTTTAGGAATCTAACTTGCATACATTCTAACTTGTTTAAATTAGTTTTAGTTGTTAATCCGTAACAGTCAAGTGCATAACCAATTATCGATTCAACTAAAGATACATATAATTAATTAACATTTTAACATTTTAATTGTGTTATTTGGCTGTGGTATAATTTACAAAAATGACCATTCAGGAAAAAACAGATTGAACAAAATTTTCGGCCCAGATATTTGTGCGATTATCACTCTTGTTCGTAAAATGATGCTATAATATTATAACATTCAGGGGTCCTTTTTCCATAGCTTCCAGAGGTGCTGACGTCCGCGCAGTAGCTAATATACCCCATCAATTCGCCACAAGCTGTCTTGCTCCCGTCAAACCGGGGCATGGTCGTCACATATCTAAGCCACGAATTTTATTACCCCTTTTTTATTCTTCAGTGAATTAAAACAGGTCTAAATTGCTAAAAACTGGAGTTACCTACGTTTTGAACGCCACACTGCGCTCAAGGGCCCGAAGAAAGCAGTATCGAAAAGAGAATTTTGGCAGATATGCAGTTTAAAGTTTGTGGAATGTAAACCGTTTGAAAACTCCATTGTGTGAGTTTTCTCAGAATTGGAATTTTTCTCTGCGTCCGGATTAGCACAGAGAGTTGAAATTGCTTTAGTTTAGTTGCAGAACTATATCCGCTCTAGTATTCTTAAATTGTCTCAAACAGATTTTGAAACTTTGACTTTTCCTTAATACGCCCCCTGAACACAAAACTTAGGTATTTACCCTACTTCCTACTAATAGGTTACCTACTACCTACCGCCGTCTATCTACAGCATATTTTTTTAATAAGTTGACTCGTAGACGGTGGCAGCGAAAGCTTAGTAAAAGATTCCGTTTGGCACACTGTGTACGGAATCTTGAACACCAAATTTTTCAAAAAGCCCGTTTCAAGGAGATGCTGAAATGGGGTATGTCATTTAGATTGCCAAACGACTCCCAAAAGCCTCCTCAGACCGCTTCAAAGTGTTGCTCCTCCAGTTACTTTTCTCATAAAATATATTAGGCAGGTCACTTTTCATACCTAATGCCTTATGTATTTTACTTAATGTACCTATTCCATTTTATCTTTGTTTCTATTTTTGTAAAATTTTGAGAAAATCTAGATTATTACGTATTCTAGAGCTATTAAATAAAGTACCTAATGCTGAAACAATCTGTTTTCGTTTCTGTATGGGTACTTTTTGACGCATTCTTTATCATGTCTTGAAATGCCTATGCCATACCCATTTCTTCAGTTTTAACTTGATTTAGCTATGACTATTTAATAAATTAAATAATATTTGTATACATGAAATAACAGATGCTAATAGGATCGCCCTAAATATAATGTTAAGCACTATTCGACTTCCAATCGATTGGGGAACCTGGCCTCACTCTCAAGTTTGGAAACCGTATTCAGGAGACGTTTTCAATTTCCGCGGCCGCATCACTTGAACGAGACTAAAACGTCGAAGTATCTTTAAGTGGAGAAGTGACGTAATGTCTTTTGGCGAGGCACGGGGTAGCAGCCAACTACCGTGTGACGGCGGTTGAAATTGCGCTCCGTTGCACTTTGATGATGCGATTTCGATCGTAATACATGATATTAATAATAAAATACCTGTTCCTGTACTATGCGGAAAATATTTAGTTTTTTAGTTTAATAATTATGTTGCAGTAAAATGGAATAGAAGTGAGCATTCAGTTTCTATCAAAACTTAAACTGCAACCGTAGCAGTGCTACTATTATAAGGTGACAATCCATTTCCAACGACAGCAGCACTACCATTCATTTTACTATGGTAATTGACAATAACACCGACGCGTTCGTACTAGTAGTGCAACTGCGGTCGGAAATGGAATGTTACCCTTAGCGTCAAAGTCACGTTTGTATGGCAACTGCAGCTGCATTGCTATTGTAACATTCGCTGTCGCATTACTGCCTCATCATCAATATCATCATCATCATCATTTGACGACCGGTCTGGCCTAGTGGGTAGTGAGTTCATAGGCAGGGGCCTATGAAGCCGATGGTCCCGGGTTCGAATCCTGGTAAGGACATTTATTTGTATGATGATTCAGATATTTGTTCCTGAATCATGGTTGTTTTCTATGTATTTAAGTATTTATATATATCGCTGTCTGAGTACCCACAACACAAGCCTTCTTGAGCTTACCGTGAGGCTTAGTCAATTTGTGTAAGAAATGTCGAATAATATTTATTTATTTATTTATTATTTATCATCTCAGCCGAAAGACGTCCACTGCTAGACAAAGGCCTCCCCCAAGGATCTCCACAGCGAACGGTCATTCGCTGCCCTCAACCAACGGTTTCCCGCGACTTTAACCAGATCGACGATCCATGTAGTCTGGGGCCTTCCCACGCTGCGTCTTCCGGTATGTGGTCGCCATTCGAGAGCCTTTCTGCTCCATCGCCATCGGCCATCTGTTCTGCGAGTAATGTAGCCAGCCCACTGCCACTTAAGTCTGACAATTCTCTGAGCTATATCGACAACTTTGGTTCTCCTGCGGATCTCCTCATTTCAATGAGTTAACATTATATAATTATATCATATTGCAGCCAATGTGTAAGCAGCTTATAGCTGAGTATAATGGATTGCCAATTATAATTATGTCAAAGGATCATGTGTCATAAGACTCATAAGGGATTTAGATGTGTGACGTACCAGCCGCATTAAAATAAGATAAAAGCCAGAAATAAAAAACAGCCGTAGGTAGAGCATTACTAAAAAAAGTATATTATTATTGCTGTTTTGGTACGGAGGTATTATGTACAGTCAGCAATAGGTACTATTCGCTAAGCATCTTTGGATACAAAGTTCTATGCAGCGAGCGGGGGTACCTTTTCTCTGCAGCTGACTGTACATTAATAAAGGTAATTTTTATTTAATTTACTTGATAAAAAAATTATAAGTAATCTAATATTTACCTTAGTACCTAGCTTTTTTTTTAAATATTATTATTGACTGTTCACCGATTTACTCCAATCTAAGCTGGTGAAAAGCGATGACAGAGCCTAAGATGCAGATCACCGATTCAGTAACAGCCATACTTTTATTCTTACTTTAAAGAGAGATCGTATCAGTCATGGACAGACGGCGGGAGCGAATTCCATTCCTTAGCAGTTCGTACTAGACATGACGAGGAAAATCATATCTTGACGGCGTAAGGATGTATTCGCCCCCCAAGCCTGGACGTATGGTGATGTAAGTGTAAGTGGAGTTAGGTGGTGCTATTTCTGTGTCCACTCTCCAAAATAGGATTAAATACACCAAAGAACACCGACCAGCAGGCTACTTGGCGACGGTGTTCAAAGCTCTGTCGTTTGGCCCTGACAGCCAGGTCGTTTCCTTCGAGGTGTACCAGAATTTTAGCGTTCAATACATACTACAGAGTATGGAGGTGATCACGATAGGTTGATAGTTCGATGGGCCTGCACGACTGCCTTTTTGGGCATAGCTTCCACGACTCTGGCACTTAACCCCTTCTTCAGGGAGACACGAAACAACCGTGCTAATATTGGAGACTAATGGTTCAAGCGCACAGGTTTACAACACGATCCCTGTATTGTCACTAGCTTTGTTCGTGTCTTATAAATAATATGTACCTCGAATAATTTTACGGTTTACTCACTTGTTTTTAGTCACTCGCGCGACATGTTTCGGAGAGCCTAGCCTTTCGCGTACGCGATACACGGCCGTCGTGAACACTGTTCGCACTGCCAGTGCTTGTGAAAGGAGACCTACGAGTAGACTCTCTGAAACATGTCGCGCGAGTGACTAAAAACAAGTGAGTCTAAACCGTAAAATTATTCAATGTTAGTATGTCTCACAACAGTTTAAATTCGAATATGTATCTCCTTTTGGTCAACGCTTACCTCTGTTATTGAAGCTTCAGAGAGAGGTAGAGGGAAAAGTATGGCAGCTTCCGTTACGTAAGGAAGGCCGGTGACCTAACCGGCTACAATAATAGTGATAACGAAGGGCGACAGAAATGTGACGATTGCATGAATGAATGTAACGAAGGCAACTTTTGTATTATAATAAAGCTTGGTTAGTTACATTTATTTCGTGAACCTAGTAAGAAATAGGTAGGTACTTAGGTCATCGTACGTAAAGACTAAAAATAGACACTGTGACTACTTCCTAGAACCCATTACATCATATTAGAGTTAATTATAATATAAATAACGAGGTGTAGCAAACATCGCTCCCTCAACGTGAAACTAAGTTAGTTTACCCTCAAAATGTGGGAACTAGTAGACAAAGCGAGCTAGTTACATGAGGAACTTGCGTTTACTAATGGAGGATAGTTTTGTACCTAACTGAAGTTTAGACTCAATTAGTGCTGAGAAAGTTTCATAATATTTGATATCCTAATATAATTTAGACATATGTACCTATTTTAAGGATGACTCGCGTTAGAACGGCCCAGACCCGGGCCGTTCTAGTGTGGGTCATCCTTTACGCAGGGATATATTTTTACGTAGTTTGTAGCATCGTTACTGTTGCAGCGTTAAGGTTAAGGGTAACATTCCATTTCTGACCGCAGCTGCACTACTAGTACAAACGCGTCGGTGTTATTGTCAATATCTAAAGTAAAAGGAATGGTAGTGTGTCGTTGGGAATGGACTATCACCTTAAGGTTTAGGTGTCATAATCGCGGCAGTAACGAGGCGAAAGTAACTCATTTTATCAAGAAAATTGACAGATAAGGCGGCGGTATTAACGCCGCAGCAGTAACGTCGAGACAGTAATGCAGTAACAGTTGACATCCGGATGTCACCTTCACTTCGTAGACGAGGGCGATGTCAGCTTCAATGTCCATACCTACTGCCCTGCTAATCCAAATGGCTGCTATTTAACTGATCACCAGATTTAATAAAATTTAATACCAAAAAAATCTACTTTACCACCCTAAAATAATAAACGATCACCAAAATTATAACACCATTTTAATGTGAAATGATTACCTATTTTATCACATTTTACTATCCTATTAAAGGAAATGACACCAAATTAATCATTATTAACCCAAAAATTGTAATTGATTACCAAATTTCAAACCCCATTTTAATGTGAAATGATAACCAAATTTTTACATCTTGCTATCCTATTAAATAAAATGACACCAAATTAATCATTGTAAACCCAAAAATAGTAAATGACCACCAAAATTAGAACTCCATTTTAATGTAAAATTCTAACCAAATTTTTAAATCTTGCTATCGTATTAAAGCAAATGACTCCAAAATAATCATTGTAAACCCAAAAATAGTAAATGACTACCAAAATTGTAACCACATTTTAATTAAAAATGTGCAAATATTTAATATATCGTTATCCTATTAAATTAATTAATCCACTTCGTCATCTTTTTCTAACCTAACCTAACCCACTTTTCTAGTAGCATTTCGTTTCTGTATGGGTTGCAGTTCAAACCTAACCTAACCCACTTTTCTAGTAGCATTTCGTTTCTGTAAGGGTCGCAGTTCAAACCTAACCTAACCCACTTTTCTAGTAGCATTTCTTTTCTGTATGGGTCGTAGTTCAAACCTAACCTAACCCACTTTTCTAGTAGAATTTCGTTTCTGTAAGGGTCGCAGTTCAAACCTAACCTAACTCACTTTTCTAGTAGCATTTGGTTTCTGTATGGGTTGCAGTTCAAACCTAACCTAACCCACTTTTCTAGTAGCATTTCGTTTCTGTATGGGTCGCAGTTCAAACCTAACCTAACCCACTTTTCTAGTAGAATTTCGTTTCTGTATGGGTCGCAGTTCAAACCTAACCTAACCCACTTTTCTAGTAGCATTTCGTTTCTGTAAGGGTCGCAGTTTAAACTAGGGCTCGCGGTCGTGTCCGGGTTTCGTGTACACGTGTTCGGTACCCGTTTCCGAACTACACGTACACGGTTTTCTGACCCGTTCTACACGTGTAGTCGGGTACACGTGTAATTAAGATCCGTGTATCCGGGTACCCGTGTACCCGTGTACACGGCGAAACGGACCTTAAATACACGCGGGCCTAACCCGTCCTTGGCGTGTAGCGGAGATTGAAGTAATGTATAAAGTTTTAAATAAAACAAAGGTTCAGGTTCAGGAGCTCCGATTGTTTAGCAGTTTTATTTTATAGGATGTTCAATGTGATTGATATGTGTTGTACCAATTTAATTGTTTTTTCACCTCAGCAGCTCGAACAAGGGTACTTTGCTACTTAAAAACAGTGAGCAAAATGCGATTTTGCTAAAGGAAAATATAACATATTCCGTTCGTGATAGTTTCAGTAAGCATAACTATGTACTTTTGTATTAGATAATCATTTAGGTTTACTTTAATTATCAAAAAACTACATCAATTAAGAAAATGAAATACCTATCAATGAAGTCAACGGTTACTAAGATATTGTTAATTTTAATATTATGATTATTGAAACAAAGTGTACTTACCTACCTATTATTGACATTACCAATCAATCCAGTGAAACTGCAAAGTAGGTAATTGAATCTTCCTAACCTCCAACATATTCAATCGTATGTCTTCATAGCACGAATCTCCGCTACACGAGAGTGAAGGGTCGAACCGGCGGGTAAATAAGATCCGTTATTTCGGGTATCCGTGTACCCGTGTACACGGGTACCCGTGTAAACGTTTCCGAATCCGGGCGGGTTCGTGTAGTTCGGGTTCTTAAGCCCGGCGGGCTTAAGAACACGGGTACCCGTGTCAGCGTGTAACACGTGTATCGGGAGCTCTAGTTTAAACCTGACCTAACCCACTTTTCTAGTAGCATTTCTTTTCAGTAAGGGTCGCAGTTCAAACCTAACCTAACCCACTTTTCTAGTAGTATTTCTTTTCTGTAAGGGTCGCAGTTCAAACCTAACCTGACTCACTTTTCTAGTAGCATTTCTTTTCTGTAAGGGTCGCAGTTCAAACCTAACCTAACCTACTATTCTAGTAGCATTTCAGTATGCTACTAGAAGAGTAGGTTAGGTTAGGTAGGTATGCGGTGCGGGGTACGGGGGGTTGAGCGGGAGGGGCTAGTAATTTTGGCATCATTTTACTTTATTTGGTAATATGTATACATTTTTTGGTAATCATAGTGGTTTATTTAGGTGAAAATATCGCATTAATTTGGTCTAGAAGATTTGGTGATCATTAATGATTTTTGGTGATCATTCAATATATTTGGTATTCGAATACAATTTGAAGTGCAGTCGTAATTAAAACGGTGGTACTTTTGTAATTTTAGGCCTTATTATTTTGGTGTTCAGTCATTTTTTTTGGTAAGCATGATTTTTTTTATTTAGGGTACTAAAGTATTTTTTGGTGGTCATTATATTTGTAGCCAATCTAAATAGCGCTATCTCAAAAGAAAATTCATTGCTAACTTATTACCCGCTTCGAACTTTAAAAGTTCGAATCGGACCGCTATATTTTAGTTTCTATAACTGAGAATTCCATTTTCAAAATCATTTGTTTTTCAGCATAATAGGTATAATTTTGTACAGATGTTGCTATGGTAAACCTGTCGTGTCGCCTATCGGCTAATTTGTTGATCCAAAATAATTCAAGCAGGTTTTGGTAAAGATTGCCTTGATGTGGTATTAATACATTCATTATCATTGTCGGGAGACAATCTCTAATTTATAATACACCCTGAAACATAATAACCCCTCAATATATTCTCTTTTGATTTCGAACGAAGGCAATTATCCAGCGAACCTTGCCGGTAATATATGTACCAAAGACATATGTAACTTCGTATAAGATGAATAAAGTCTAAGGAAAAAGCGTGCCTCAGAAATCAAGAAAAAGTCGCTCTCGGAAAGATGGCGCACACACCTTTAGCCTATGCTCGTTTCATATTTAACAATTTTAACATAGATATCAGCAAATGAACATGGGTTAAAATGATATAAAAATAATAAAATCATTTATCCTGTATATACATTTTTTTGATAATTTTATACGTTTTCATTTTGAGTTTTAGTCGTGTGTTGATAGATGGCAGTAAATTTACTGTGACTATAAAATTTACTATGACAGGACCCCTCTATACTACCTATTCTCTTTGATATGTACTATCGCAATTCACAGGGCCTAATCAAATCAATAAATTTGAATAATCTATTATTAGTTCCACACAATTGTGCGTGTATATACTGCTACCTATTAATATCGCATGTAAATTTACGAATTGCTATGTTCCACTCGAGATACGGCGCTATTAGTAATATATTAGCGATTTGTAGGTATTTGCTTGATTTATAAGGGTAGGGTATTTTGTTGTGTTTGCAATTTTGCCAACAGTAAGTTTATTTAGGGCCACTTGCACCATTCCACTCACCCGGAGTTAACCGGTTAAACCTGGAGTTACCATGGTTACCAGTACAATTTGACATTGGGTTACTGGTTTAACCTGTTAACCCCGGGTTAGTGGGATGGTGCAAGTGGCACTTAGAGAATTAGACAATATTACCGACCTTTGATTAAGTACATTTTGGCACCAAATACATACTTAAATTTCAAATATAGTCAACTGGGAATACCGGGATAAATGCGACTATGGGAACATTGCGTCTATTTAAGTTATTTAAATAACGTGAATACGAGTATCAAGAGCTCCGGTCATCTAGTGATATAAATCAGTAGGGCTACCGCCAATACCGAAAATCGTCAATTGCGCATTTTTCTCTGTCACTCTAATTACGCCTTCATTGGAGTAAAAGAGTAAGATCCCCGCAATTTGCGAATTTCGGTTTTCGCGGTAGCCCCTCTGAGCTACTTGATGAATATAAAGGTGATGTAGAGGTTGTTCCGACCAATCGTATTCGTGGGTAAACGAAATAGACTCAAAAACCTCATAATGGAATTTCCTTATTATGTCAATCACACTAAGGGCCAGTTGCACCATTCACTAACCCGGGGTTAACCAGTTAAACCTGGAGTTAGTGGGATGGCGCAAGAGCAGGTTTTGATAATTCCTCAGCCTACTTCCTATTGCCAGGCTCAATGTTTCTTTTTAAATTCACCTGAAAACCAATATCCTTTGATCAACATCATTTCGCCAAATTTTAATAAGTATTATTTTTAATATCAACGCGGACAAATTTCATAATGTAAACGAAGATCAACTTTTGTAAGTTGATCCATAATTGTTATTTTATAATGAAACAGAATGCTGAAGACAATTTTTTTTCAGAAACATTTTATCTTAATACTTTGATAGTCGCGCTTTAGTTTCAAATACTTTTAATCGCTAAGGGGTCCATTGGACCCAGTACTTTATGTGACCATATAATTATAATGAAAAGCACTGATTTAAAATTTCACGATTTTTAAACATTATTAAATTGCACAACGGGGGGATTAAGTCCCGTTGTGCAATTTAATAATATAATGAAAAGTATTGAAATGCGATGGATAAAGGTACCCATATATTTACTAAATTAAAATATAAAACATATTAGTCAATTTGTGTAAAAAATGTCCTATAAAAAAAAATATATATTATTTAACACGTTCGCGGATTGCATAGCATCCGTTTTTGTACTCCTCCTGGTGACGCGCCTGCTATTGCATCCGTTATTCTTTTTAAATTTCTTCGTTGAAATGCTTATCAATCCGCTTAACCACAGTATAATATTATTCACCAACTTTTCCTCTACCAGTCACCAGAGTCAAATAATGCGTACTGCCATATTACATAGTTTTATCGAAGTTAAAATTTATCCTGTGACGTCTCCAAATTGGCCCCCCTTTCTGTGACGCAGATGCTATAGCATTCGTCTTTGTATGGCAGCTCCCTTAGTAGCCCGGCAGGTGCGTCTGGGAGTGGTCTCATGTAATTCAGGTGAATTTCGTGCGCGATAGCGATTTTGACGTATTTTTATAAAATCGTAATTAATGTTTTTCTTACAATTTCTTTAAGTTTTTCATTGTGTTTTAATAAACAAACGCGTTTACTTGCTGTTAATTACACTACAGTAAAATTTTAATAACGGTTAATGTGAAAAAGTGAGGCATGAATGTGTATACCTATTATTGAAATAATTACGTTACTAGTCATTAGTTTTGGTCATATAATTGTGAATTATAGCCTGTTGGCGCTCGATGATCACCTCCCACAAGGTAAGCACCTTATGACACGCATTTGTGGTATCATTCTGTGTATATTTCACGCCTTATATTTGGTGCAGATGCATCCGAAAAAGAATATAAAGTTGGGTGAATCATCGCTTGGCAGGAAAAGTGGTGGACGCTTTACGTCCAGAACTTAACGCGGCGGCAGTGTTGGGCATTCAAGAATAAAATCATTATTTGAATAAGAATTTGTAGGAATAAAATCATCTCGATTTTATTCCCGTCAAAAATATTCAAATAATTTTGGTCGGGAATAATTCGTATGAGAAAAAATTGAATGAGAATTACATATTCTTAATCAAATAAATATAATCATGATTTTTATTCGAAATAATATTCCACGAATAAAAATGTAGTCTGGGTACCGTATAGGTACTAATTACGTATAGTTAGGTAGATGTAGACTAGTTAGTCTCTTGTCTAATTTATACCCATTTTATGGAAAAAATCTTACAAATTGACTGTCGCATAGTTTCAGTAACCGTATTATTTTTAATTTACTAACCAAATCATTAGGTTAAATTTAGCTGGTCTAGGGGCCTAGCCAAGATGCCAATCGCTTGCGCTCCGACAACGAAGCGCTTTCTGCCTCTATCACTCTTACATATTAGTGCGATAGAGAGTATATATATACTATATACCTATATATACTATATCGATACTATATTCTTATTCTTATTCAAGTTAATTTTTGCCCAACTCTGCGCGGCGGTGCGTTACAGGGAACTCAAAAAGTGTAATGCGGTACACATTGACACTTTTGAGAAGTAGTGTTGGCGTAAAATGCTGCGTATACCTTGGACAGCTAGAAGAACAAACCTCTCATTTTAAGAGAGCTCAACATTGCCACTCGGCTCTGTACAACATGCTATGAGACCCATGACTGGGCCTTTAGATTAGAGCCGGTCTCTAACGCATAATTTGTAGGTAGTATCACATAATTTGAGGTCGAATGAACAGCGAACGTGCTTGGGATGGGGCATGTATGAGATGGACTCAATATTACAATGATAAGCAAAGAGGGAACAAAACAAAAGAAGAAAATTGTTTGAAGAGGTCAGCAAATGAGTCTTAAATCGCACCTTTAGGAAGTCAGAAGTCTCAGCCATCAAGTCCATCGAGCACGATGTATGAATGCTATAACATGCGATGTCATATAAGATCCCATCTTGACTACGTCAGGTGACAGACATGCTTATGCATCCGAATTGTATAGCATTTGTTGTCACATAGCGTATAAAAAATATACTTCATATTGACGCGGATTGCATAGCATTCGCCTTGCATAGCATTACACGTCATATACAAACCTAAAAGATATATTTGTAGTGACAGGAATGCTATAACAGTCCCAATATTTCCATACAAAATTTAGGTGTCCAACTGGTGTGACTGAGCGTCCGCGAACGTGTTAACAACCAACAGTATATAATCAACAGTGATCGGGGGTTTGGATGCCACACCGCGATATTATCAAGTTAAAGTACACTGAGAGAAAAATGTTGTTGGGCGTAACAATAAAACTTAAAAGCTATAGAGCCGTCTATGGGGCTTTGTTAGAAGTACATCTTTTTTGTTGTCAAACTCTTATTGTTGTAAGAACAACGTTTTATAAATAACATTTTCACTTTGTAATTTTTACAATGCTTTAAAACAATATTAATTTTGTGCTAATGACAACGTTTAACCTAGCACGTTCTGGTTTATGTTGCTACCTAGACAAAGTTGCTTTGTACCAATGACAAAAGAACTTTGTAATTGCATTTGTTTACATTTTGTTCTTGTAATAATTGTTGTTAACCTAACCAAATCAATGTTGTTACAATAGCTATGTGCTTTGTTATGGTATCAATTCTTTCTGGTTATTATTCTGCTAACGTTGTTAACCTAACCAAATCAACGTTGTTATAATTGCCATGTGCTTTGTTATGGTATCAATTCTTTCTGGTTACTATTCTGCTAACGTTGTTAACCTAACCAAATCAACGTTGTTAATCTAACCAAATCAACGTTGTTATAATAGCTATCTGCTTTGTTTTGGTATCAATTCTTTCTGGTTACTATTCTGCTAACGTTGTTAATCTAACCAAATCTTACGTAGTCGCAATAGCAACAAGCTTTGTTTTGGCATCAATTCTTTATAGTCGGAATGGCTAAATCACTTTGTTGTGCTAACCATTTGGTTTTTCTGTTTCAATATAGGGTAAATCGCCAGTTACTGGCCACTGTCCAATAACTGGCCACCTCATACTAAAAATGAACTCTGTTTACCTACAAACAGAATTCATTTTAGTATAGAATTCATTTTAGTATAGCGTGGCCAGTTATTGAAGGGTGACTAGTAACTGGCGATTTACCCTACCTATTACCATTTATTGTTATTCATACGTCATTGGATCAATCTTTTACTAATAACGACCTTCAACTTCGATTTTCGACATTTTAATTTATATCTCGCACTTAGAAAATTATGCAAAAATTAAAAGGCTGTAAATTGCATATTTTTCGTGAGATACCAAATAAAATGTCGAAAAACGTGGTTCAAGGCCGTTGATATTTTGAAAGGTGATACCAATGTTGTATGAATAACATTATGTTAATGTTATGTTGAAACAGAAAAAAAGAAAACAGTGCCAACCATGACCAAACAAAGCGAGCAAGTGCGAACCATTAAGACGACAAAAATGATGCAGAAATATAACATATTTCAGTTGCGATACTTGCGATCAGTGCACCAAGCAACAGCGTTTAATGTTAGCAAAACAGTGACCTGAAAATATTTAGGGAATAGGTACCTAAGTGTCAGTGAAAGAATAAAACAAAAAAGTAATAAATTTTCGTTTATTTTATAATGAATATCGAATGTTTAAATTTATTACAAACTGTGTTATTTTATATTAAATTAATATTAATGAAATAAATTAATATTCTTAATTCTTTTATTGTGCAACTACAAAATTGTATTTAAGGACCCTTTGAATACATCTAAATGGTTTTTACGTTGCTGGATTCGTCAAACTAGCGGTCCAAAGTTAAAATGGCAGTTTTATTTTTGAGCTCATCGATTGACGAGTAACGTTATATTACTTAATTGTGATATTACTTAACACAATTTTGTAGTTGCAAATGGTATAAAATTCTAAAACTTTAATGTGTCCACTAGCGCCCACTCTTAAATAAAATGTGATTATTTTATTTTAACGATAGATATTTAAATAAAAAAGGGGGCAACTATGTACTGTATTTTGTGTTTAATTACCCTTTGAATACATCAAAATAGTTTTAACGTTACTCGTCAATCGATGAGCTCAAAAATAAAACTGCCATTTTAACTTTGGACCGCTAGTTTGACGAATCCAGCAACGTAAAAACCATTTAGATGTATTCAAAGGGTCCTTAAATACAATTTTGTAGTTGCACAATAAAAGAATTAAGAATATTAATTTATTTCATTAATATTAATTTAATATAAAATAACACAGTTTGTAATAAATTTAAAAATTCGATATTCATTATAAAATAAACGAAAATTTATTACTTTTTTGTTTTATTCTTTCACTGACACTTAGGTACCTATTCCCTAAATATTTTCAGGTCACTGTTTTGCTAACATTAAACGCTGTTGCTTGGTGCACTGATCGCAAGTATCGCAACTGAAATATGTTATATTTCTGCATCATTTTTGTCGTCTTAATGGTTCGCACTTGCTCGCTTTGTTTGGTCATGGTTGGCACTGTTTTCTTTTTTTCTGTTTCAACATAACATTAACATAATGTTATTCATACAACATTGGTTCCACCTTTCAAAATATCAACGGCCTTGAACCACGTTTTTCGACATTTTATTTGGTATCTCACGAAAAATATGCAATTTACAGCCTTTTAATTTTTGCATAATTTTCTAAGTGCGAGATATAAATTAAAATGTCGAAAATCGAAGTTGAAGGTCGTTATTAGTAAAAGATTGATCCAATGACGTATGAATAACAATAAATGGTAATAGGTAGGGTAAATCGCCAGTTACTAGTCACCCTTCAATAACTGGCCACGCTATACTAAAATGAATTCTATACTAAAATGAATTCTGTTTGTAGGTAAACAGAGTTCATTTTTAGTATGAGGTGGCCAGTTATTGGACAGTGGCCAGTAACTGGCGATTTACCCTATATTGAAACAGAAAAACCAAATGGTTAGCACAACAAAGTGATTTAGCCATTCCGACTATAAAGAATTGATGCCAAAACAAAGCTTGTTGCTATTGCGACTACGTAAGATTTGGTTAGATTAACAACGTTAGCAGAATAGTAACCAGAAAGAATTGATACCAAAACAAAGCAGATAGCTATTATAACAACGTTGATTTGGTTAGATTAACAACGTTGATTTGGTTAGGTTAACAACGTTAGCAGAATAGTAACCAGAAAGAATTGATACCATAACAAAGCACATGGCAATTATAACAACGTTGATTTGGTTAGGTTAACAACGTTAGCAGAATAATAACCAGAAAGAATTGATACCATAACAAAGCACATAGCTATTGTAACAACATTGATTTGGTTAGGTTAACAACAATTATTACAAGAACAAAATGTAAACAAATGCAATTACAAAGTTCTTTTGTCATTGGTACAAAGCAACTTTGTCTAGGTAGCAACATAAACCAGAACGTGCTAGGTTAAACGTTGTCATTAGCACAAAATTAATATTGTTTTAACGACAACATATAAAGCATTGTAAAAATTACAAAGTGAAAATGTTATTTATAAAACGTTGTTCTTACAACAATAAGAGTTTGACAACAAAAAAGATGTACTTCTAACAAAGCCCCATAGACGGCTCTATAGCTTTTAAGTTTTATTGTTACGCCCAACAACATTTTTCTCTCAGTGTACTTTAACTTGATAATATCGCGGTGTGGCATCCAAACCCCCGATCACTGTTGATTATATACTGTTGGTTGTTAACACGTTCGCGGACGCTCAGTCACACCAGTTGGACACCTAAATTTTGTATGGAAATATTGGGACTGTTATAGCATTCCTGTCACTACAAATATATCTTTTAGGTTTGTATATGACGTGTAATGCTATGCAAGGCGAATGCTATGCAATCCGCGTCAATATGAAGTATATTTTTTATACGCTATGTGACAACAAATGCTATACAATTCGGATGCATAAGCATGTCTGTCACCTGACGTAGTCAAGATGGGATCTTATATGACATCGCATGTTATAGCATTCATACATCGTGCTCGATGGACTTGATGGCTGAGACTTCTGACTTCCTAAAGGTGCGATTTAAGACTCATTTGCTGACCTCTTCAAACAATTTTCTTCTTTTGTTTTGTTCCCTCTTTGCTTATCATTGTAATATTGAGTCCATCTCATACATGCCCCATCCCAAGCACGTTCGCTGTTCATTCGACCTCAAATTATGTGATACTACCTACAAATTATGCGTTAGAGACCGGCTCTAATCTAAAGGCCCAGTCATGGGTCTCATAGCATGTTGTACAGAGCCGAGTGGCAATGTTGAGCTCTCTTAAAATGAGAGGTTTGTTCTTCTAGCTGTCCAAGGTATACGCAGCATTTTACGCCAACACTACTTCTCAAAAGTGTCAATGTGTACCGCATTACACTTTTTGAGTTCCCTGTAACGCACCGCCGCGCAGAGTTGGGCAAAAATTAACTTGAATAAGAATAAGAATATAGTATCGATATAGTATATATAGGTATATAGTATATATATACTCTCTATCGCACTAATATGTAAGAGTGATAGAGGCAGAAAGCGCTTCGTTGTCGGAGCGCAAGCGATTGGCATCTTGGCTAGGCCCCTAGACCAGCTAAATTTAACCTAATGATTTGGTTAGTAAATTAAAAATAATACGGTTACTGAAACTATGCGACAGTCAATTTGTAAGATTTTTTCCATGAAATGGGTATAAATTAGACAAGAGACTAACTAGTCTAACTACTATTACATCTACCTAACTATACGTAATTAGTACCTATACGGTACCCAGACTACATTTTTATTCGTGGAATATTATTTCGAATAAAAATCATGATTATATTTATTTGATTAAGAATATGTAATTCTCATTCAATTTTTTCTCATACGAATTATTCCCGACCAAAATTATTTGAATATTTTTGACGGGAATAAAATCGAGATGATTTTATTCCTACAAATTCTTATTCAAATAATGATTTTATTCTTGAATGCCCAACACTGCCGCCGCGTTAAGTTCTGGACGTAAAGCGTCCACCACTTTTCCTGCCAAGCGATGATTCACCCAACTTTATATTCTTTTTCGGATGCATCTGCACCAAATATAAGGCGTGAAATATACACAGAATGATACCACAAATGCGTGTCATAAGGTGCTTACCTTGTGGGAGGTGATCATCGAGCGCCAACAGGCTATAATTCACAATTATATGACCAAAACTAATGACTAGTAACGTAATTATTTCAATAATAGGTATACACATTCATGCCTCACTTTTTCACATTAACCGTTATTAAAATTTTACTGTAGTGTAATTAACAGCAAGTAAACACGTTTGTTTATTAAAACACAATGAAAAACTTAAAGAAATTGTAAGAAAAACATTAATTACGATTTTATAAAAATACGTCAAAATCGCTATCGCGCACGAAATTCACCTGAATTACATGAGACCACTCCCAGACGCACCTGCCGGGCTACTAAGGGAGCTGCCATACAAAGACGAATGCTATAGCATCTGCGTCACAGAAAGGGGGGCCAATTTGGAGACGTCACAGGATAAATTTTAACTTCGATAAAACTATGTAATATGGCAGTACGCATTATTTGACTCTGGTGACTGGTAGAGGAAAAGTTGGTGAATAATATTATACTGTGGTTAAGCGGATTGATAAGCATTTCAACGAAGAAATTTAAAAAGAATAACGGATGCAATAGCAGGCGCGTCACCAGGAGGAGTACAAAAACGGATGCTATGCAATCCGCGAACGTGTTAAATAATATATATATTTTTTTTATAGGACATTTTTTACACAAATTGACCAATATGTTTTATATTTTAATTTAGTAAATATATGGGTACCTTTATCCATCGCATTTCAATACTTTTCATTATATTATTAAATTGCACAACGGGACTTAATCCCCCCGTTGTGCAATTTAATAATGTTTAAAAATCGTATAATTATATGGTCACATAAAGTACTGGGTCCAATGGACCCCTTAGCGATTAAAAATATTTGAAACTAAAGCGCGACTATCAAAGTATTAAGATAAAATGTTTCTGAAAAAAAAATTGTCTTCAGCATTCTGTTTCATTATAAAATAACAATTATGGATCAACTTACAAAAGTTGATCTTCGTTTACATTATGAAATTTGTCCGCGTTGATATTAAAAATAATACTTATTAAAATTTGGCGAAATGATGTTGATCAAAGGATATTGGTTTTCAGGTGAATTTAAAAAGAAACATTGAGCCTGGCAACAGGAAGTAGGCTGAGGAATTATCAAAACCTGCTCTTGCGCCATCCCACTAACTCCAGGTTTAACTGGTTAACCTCGGGTTAGTGAATGGTGCAACTGGCCCTTAGTGTGATTGGCATAATAAGGAAATTCCATTATGAGGTTTTTGAGTCTATTTCGTTTACCTACGAATACGATTGGTCGGAACAACCTCTACATTATTTTTTTATTAATTAAGTAGCTCAGATTTTTATCACTAGATGACCGGAGTTCTTGTTATTCACGTTGTTTTAAATAACTTCAATAGACGCAATGTTCACATAGTCGCATTTATCCCGTTTGACTATATTTGAAATTTAAGTATTTGGTGCCAAAATGTACTTAATCAAAGGTCGATAATATTGTCTAATTCTCTTAATAAACTTACTGTTGGCAAAATTGCAAACACAACAAAATACCCTACCCTTATAAATCAAGCAAATACCTACAAATCGCTAATATATTACTAATAGCGCCGTATCTCGAGTGGAACATAGCAATTCGTAAATTTACATGCGTATTAATAGGTAGCAGTATATACACGCACAATTGTGTTGAACTAATAATAGATTATTCAAATTTATTGATTTGATTAGACCCTGTGAATTGCGATAGTACATATCAAAGAGAATATAGGTAGTATAGAGGGGTCCTGTCATAGTAAATTTTGTAGTCACAGTAAATTTACTGCCATCTATCAACACACGACTAAAACTCAAAATGAAAACGTATAAAATTATCAAAAAAATGTATATACAGGATAAATGATTTTATTATTTTTATATCATTCTAACCCATGTTCATTTGCTGATATTCATGTGTTAAAATTGTTAAATATGAAACGAGCATAGGCTAAAGGTGTGTGCGCCATCTTTCCGAGAACGACTTTTTCTTGATTTCCGAGGCACGCTTTTTCCTTAGACTTTATTCATCTTATACGAAGTTACATATGTCTTTGGTACATATATGTATTACCGGCAAGGTTCCCTGAGTAATTCCCTTCGTTCGAAATCAAAAGAGAATATACTGAGGGGTTATTATGTTTCAGGGTGTATTATAAATTAGAGATTGTCTCCCGACAATGATAATGAATGTATTAATACCACATCAAGGCAATCTTTACCAAAACCTGCTTGAATTATTTTGGATCAACAAATTAGCCGATAAGAGGGCGAGACGGCAGGTTTGCCATAGCAACATAATTATATGTACTAAATTATACCCATTATGGAGATTGAAGCATCGCCCTCGTCTACGAAGTAACCAAAAAAATCAAAAAAATCAAAATCAAAATTTATTTTTGATTTTTGATTTGACATCCGGATGTCAACTGTTACTGCATCATAACTATCTCGACGTTACTGCTGCGGCGTTAATACCACCGCCTTATCCGTCCATTTTCTTGTTAAAATGAGTTACTTTCGCCGTCGCATTACTGCCGCGATTATGACACCTAAACCTTAAGGTGATAGTCCATATCCAACGACAGCAGCACTACCATTCCTTTTACTTTGGATATTGACAATAACACCGACGTGTTCGTACTAGTAGTGCAGCTGCGGTCAGAAATGGAATGTTACCCTTAACCTTAACGCTGCAACAGTAACGATGCTACAAACTACGTAAAAATATATCCATGCGTAAAGGATGACCCACACTAGAACGGCCCGGGTCTGGGCCGTTCTAACGCGAGTCATCCTTAAAATAGGTACGTCTAAATTAGGTATATTAGGATATCAAATATTATGAAACTTTCTCAGCACTAATTGAGTCTAAACTTCAGTTAGGTACAAAACTATCCTCCATTAGTAAACGCAAGTTCCTCATGTAAGTAGCTCGCTTTGTCTACTACCTAGTTCCCACATTTTGAGAGTAAATTAACTTAGTTTCACGTTGAGGGAGCGATGTTTGCTACGCCTCGTTATTTATATTATAATTAACTCTAATATGATGTGTGGGTTCTAGGAAGCAATCAGTGTCTATTTTTAGTATTTTCGTACGATGATCTAAGTACTTAGATTGGAGTAAATCGGTGAACAGTCAATAATAATAATAAAAAAGCTAGGTACTAAGGTAAATATTAGATTACTTATAATTTATTTACCAAGTAAATTAAATAAAAATTACCTTTATTAATGCACAGTCAGGTGCAGAGAAAAGGTACTCCCCCTCTGCATAGAACTTTGTATCCAAAGGTGCTTAGCGAATAGTACCTATTGCTTAGTAATGCTCTACCTACGGCTGTTTTTTATTTCTGGTTTTTATCTTATTTTAATGCGACTGGTAAGTCACACACATCTAAATCCCTTATGACACATGATCCTTTGACATAATTATAATTGGCAATCCATTATACTCAGCTATAAGCTGCTTACACATTGGCTGAAATATGATATCATCGCATTATACATATAATGTTAATTCACTCAGCGTTTGCCTTGTTTGATTAAATGCCTAATATCATGGCCTATTTGGTCGGCATTCGGTTATCAGCCAGCTTAATTAGTCCTTGATCTAGCACTAATCGCAGATCTTCTTCTTCTTCTTCGTATTCTTCATTACTGAAGGTCGTGCCTGTCTTGAAATGCCTTCACCGAGGCCTCGACGAGCTGCTTCCATTTCACCCTGTCTTCGGCTTGTCTAAGGGCAGTAGTGACAGTAAGTCCTGTAATGTTCCTTACTTGATCGGACCAACGGGTGGGTGACCGTCCTCTCGGCCTCTTGCCATCCACTTTTCCAACTACAACCTGTTTCTCTAGGTTATCTGGACTCGTTGGTATCAAACTGTGGATAGTCGAGATTTGATCCTGAGTTGGTTGAGAATGGATTTGTTGGTTCGTTTTGCTGTCCACGGTATGCGCAACATTCTCCTCCAACACCACATCTCAAATGCCTCAATTCTTTTCCTGTCTATTGCCCGTATTGACCATGACTCCGAGCCGTAGAGAAAAATTGAAAACACTAAAGACCGCACAAATCTCATCTTGGTGTCATTGGAGACGTTTCTGTTCCGCCAAATTGTGTTCAATTTGCTCATGGCGCCTTTTGCCATCTGTGCGCGTCTTCTAATTTCTTTCTCACAGCCGCCCTCATTGCTGATGAGTGAGCCCAGGTAGACAAACTCTTTTACACATTCCAGGTGCGACAGTTCACCAGTCCGTACAAGCAACCCAGCTCGATCAATGACCATGATTTTGGTCTTCGATTTGTTAACCGAGAGCCCTACCATTTTGCTTTCACGCTCTACCCTCCTAAACAATTCGGCTAGTTCCTGTTCTGAAGAAGCAAACAATGTTGTGTCGTCTGCATAGCGAAGGTTAAGACATAGACATAGACATCATTTATTGGTAATAAGGTATTACAAGTCACAATTTTCAAACATATTTCTATACATCTTACATCTATTATTTACACCATATTGTTGTATTACACTATATGTATTACACTTGTGTATTACACTACTCTTTATAATCTAAAAATTCTTTAAAACTGTAAAAGCTTTGCTTGACTAGCCAGTTTTTAAGCCTTTTTTTAAAGGAACTAAGCGTTACCGCTTCTGTGATGGAGACTGGCAGCTTGTTGTATACTACCGGACCAGTAACATGCATAGTCTTACCGGTTTTTTTAATTAATTTAAGGGGCGAAGGATAGCGATAGCATCGCATTATACATATAAAGTTAATTCACTCAGCGTTTGCTTTGTTTGATTAAATGCCTAATATCATGGCCTATTTGACCAGCATTCGGTTATCAGCCAGCTTAATTAGTCCTTGATCTAGCACTAATCGCAGATAGGAGTCAGTTAAAATAATTCCTCGCAGGTTAATACAGTGCACAATCGTACACTAATTCTAGTTATGAAATACTACTCACACAGTATAATTATCTAAGCGCTTTCAGCAGTCCAAAGTTTAGTTGGCATTGGTTGTTACTCGATGCGGCAGCAAAGTGTATACCAGCAGCTGGCGCATAACATTTCCTTATTATTATCATTTCTTGCCTCCCAATTTGATAAACAGATACCGTAAAATGGGGTGAGTAGGGAGAAAACTGGCATTCAAACCTCGATAACATTTTATTTTTACATACGTATATGTAAACAGAATGGTATACATAATAAATGTTCCGGACGTTTGTATTTTAGTTTTTTTTATGATTTTGGGTAGTTCCATTTCATAACTTTACCGATAAACACAAAATCCCTCCTCACCCCGTAGTACCTCGTAGTTGGGGTGAGATGGGATTTCATACAAAGGTGATTTTGGAACATTGTTGGATCGATTTTTTTTTCTTATGAATATCACTATAGATAGCTCCATTTGTAATACGAATACATTATTTAGGTATCTCACCTCCCTGGCATCCCTTCTCTCCCCATTCATAACCCAACTCTCCACGCAATCCCTACTCACCCCATTTTACGGTATCTATGTAGGTCTACATACGATATTTTATGCAGGTTTTAGTAGTCATTATGTGATAAAAGGTCTGTTATGAAATGGCTGTCACGTACGCTGAACCTCAACACATAGATTTAACTCGTTAAACCTCTTTTAAATCCCACTGTGAAACAGTGTTATTATTGAAAATGTCTACATGTACCCTTTATTGTGAAAAGTGACACATCGATTAACGAGTTTCACTGGGATAAAAGTGGAAAAGCAATTTTGTAGAGCTATTCTCTGGCAGAGTGTGGTTTTACATGGAAATACAAGAACTTATTGAGCGCTTTCGCCACAGATCTTTTATACTAGATGGAACATTTAAGGTGACTCAACCTCACCACACATAGACTCCACACCTCACATACAGAGCGCGCGAGAGATCACGAAATATTTTTACAGAAATAAACATATACAAAAGGGGCTTATAAACATCACTTTTAATAAAAATACTTATTCGGGACAACGCTTAGCTCTTACACATCGATAGAATCCTTCAAAGCTCAATAAAAGCTTTCAATCAGTAACAACAATTTAAATTGAATAAATGTGACATTCTAATGACGGCTATAGCAGCGTTACTTTTTACAAGATTTTATTTGACTTGTCCTGTTAGTATATTAATTTGTTAGTGTGGGTCAAATCTTGGAAGCTAAATTTGACCCACTTCCCGATTTACGATTGAACTGATATTTTGCATCTATGTGTAAATCGTATTACAATGCAATATTATAATGGGATCTCTATTGTATCCCAAAAAGATTTAAGTCATAATGTACCTATTGTTTGTCCGCATTTTCGTTAGTCATAATCATAATTTGTTTTTCTCAGAAACGCGTGACTTTTCAGGATTGCCATAAAACAAACCTAACCTAACATATCTATAGGATAACCTTAAGACAATCCTGTATGGTTACCATCAGTTTGTCACTGACATAAACGCCGTCGAGAACGTAATTTACTTTCTATACATCTCGCTCGCACTCGCATATTAGTGCAAACGGGATGTATAGAAAGTAAATTACGTTTTCGACGGCGTTTATGTCAGTGAGAAACTGATGGTAACCGTACTGAAAAGTTTTCGCCGTTTTTAGAACTTCAAATGCGATTTTATCAGAAACAAATAATATTTAAGTTACAGATGTACATTATTTTTATAAAGTTTATAATACCTACATTGAATGAAAGTATATACATACCCAGCAGCATACCCAGTCTTTTAGTCCTATGGAGTTCGAGTTTTAGCAGAAAATGCCTATTTGCAAATTGACCCATATATAGTTGGTCAAACCAATTTGTCAGTCAGTAAGAACCAGGAAAACTATCTAGCACTCATCCTTTTCTTTTGGGTGCTAGTACTAGTGTAAGACAAAGATAGTATGATTCTCTGTCTATGATTGAAATGAGACAGTCCTTTGACAAACTATATACAGTAATTAAACCGTTACTTTGTTCATAACCATCAAAAATTATTTACCTACAAACCATGGAATACAGGCGGGTTTCTTATTATCAATAAGTACATTTTTTTATCTCGATGTCGCCAAATAATTATTTTTTAAAATCCCACGTTTTTTTTTCTAAATTGACGTCATTATATCTTTTCAGCGATACGGGGCCGAAGACGGAAAAATTATAACAAGATGAAAGAAAAAACGTACAATATTGTACAGAACTTAATTTTCCGGTCCCTTCAAATTTGTTGGAATATCTCTTGGGAATCAAACTCCATTCATTATAAGCAGAATATTGAGAACATTATTATAAAAATTTAACGATTTATAATGTATATTTATCGAGGGACTTTACAGCCTACAAACAACGTTGCTTTTGTGTAACTATAGGTATGTCATTATATGACGTGAAAATATGATATTTAATGTAAAAAAAAAAATATATGTTGTAAAACCCCGTTTTTAGTGAAAACGAAACCGTATCGCCTCAGTAAAAACGCGTTCTCACTATTTAAAAATAGTTTTCCCTAAGGCCTCGGTGAAAACTATCTTTAACTGGGAGTTTTTAGCTAGGCTTCACTAGCTATACGGAAAACTAGTTAAAATTAGGGAGAACGCGTTTTCACTTAAAACGGGTTTTTACGGTAGCATATACATCTACCCCAAAGTAACATAAAACATGTCGCGCGAGTGACGAACAAAATTAGCTTAACCAAATTAAACATATTGAACAAAATTTTCGGCCCAGATATTTGTGCGATTATCACTCTTGTTCGTAAAATGATGCTATAATATTATAACATTCAGGGGTCCTTTTTTCATAGCTTCCAGAGGTGCTGACGTCCGCGCAGTAGCTAATATACCCCATCAATTCGCCACAAGCTGCCTTGCTCCCGTCAAACCGGGGCATGGTCGTCACATATCTAAGCCACGAATTTTATTACCCCTTTTTTATTCCTCAGTGAATTTTTAAAACAGGTCTAAATTGCTAAAAACTGGAGTTACCTACGTTTTGAACGCCACACTGCGCTCAAGGGCCCAAAGAAAGCAGTATCGAAAAGAGAATTTTGGCAGGTATGCAGTTTAAAGTTTGTGGGATGTAAACCGTTTGAAAACTCAATTGTGTGAGTTCTGTCAGAATTGGAATTTTTCTCTGCGTCCGGATTAGCACAGAAAGTTGAAATTGCTTTAGTTTAGTTGCAGAACTATATCCGCTCTAGTATTCTTAAATTGTCTCAAACAGATTTTGAAACTTTGACTTTTCCTTAATACGCCCCCTGAACACAAAACTTAGGTACTTACTCTACTTCCTATTACTAATAGGTTACCTACTACCTACCGCCGTCTATCTATAGCATATTTTTTTACTAAGTTGACTCGTAGACGGTGGCAGCGAAAGCTTAGTAAAAGATTCCGTTTGGCACACTGTGTACGGAATCCTGAACACCAAATTTTTCAAAAAGCCCGTTCCAAGGAGATGCTGAAATGGGGTATGTCATTTAGATTGCCAAACGACTCCCAAAAGCCTCCTCAGACCGCTTCAAAGTGTTGCTCCTCCAGTTACTTTTCTCATAAAATATATTAGGCAGGTCACTTTTCATACCTAATGCCTTATGTATTTTACTTAATGTACCTATTCCATTTTATCTTTGTTTCTATTTTTGTAAAATCTAGATTTATTACGTATTCTAGAGCTATTAAATAAAGTACCTAATGCTGAAACAATCTGTTTTCGTTTCTGTATGGGTACTTTTAACCGTATCCTTTATCATGTCTTGAAATGCCTATGCCATACCCATTTCTTCAGTTTTAACTTGATTTAGCTATGACTATTTAATAAATTAAATAATATTTGTATTATATACATGAAATAACAGATGCTAATAGGATCGCCCCAAATATAATGTTAAGCACTATTCGACTTCCAATCGATTGGGGAACCTGGCCTCACTCTCAAGTTTGGAAACCGTATTCAGGAGACGTTTTCAATTTCCGCGGCCGCATCACTTGAACGAGACTAAAACGTCGAAGTATCTTCAAGTGGAGAAGTGACGTAATGTCTTTTGGCGAGGCACGGGGTAGCAGCCAACTACCGAGTGACGGCGGTTGAACTTGCGCTCCGTTGCACTTTGATGATGCGATTTCGATCGTAATACATGATATTAATAATAAAATACATGTGTGTGTGGAAAATATTTAGTTTTTTAGTTTAATAATTATGTTGCAGTAAAATGGAATAGAAGTGAGCATTCAGTTTCTATCAAGACTTAAACTGCAACCGTAGCAGTGCTACTATTATAAGGTGACAATCCATTTCCAACGACAGCAGCACTACCATTCATTTTACTATGGTAATTGACAATAACACCGCCGCGTTCGTACTAGTAGTGCAACTGCGGTCGGAAATGGAATGTTACCCTTAGCGTCAAAGTCACGTTTGTATGGCAACTGCAGCTGCATTGCTATTGTAACATTCGCTGTCGCATTACTGCCTCATCATCAATATCATCATCATCATCATTTGACGACCGGTCTGGCCTAGTGGGTAATGAGTTCATAGGCAGGGGCCTATGACGCCGATGGTCCCGGGTTCGAATCCTGGTAAGGACATTTATTTGTATGATGATACAGATATTTGTTCCTGAGTCATGGTTGTTTTCTATGTATTTAAGTATTTATATATTATATATATCGCTGTCTGAGTACCCACAACACAAGCCTTCTTGAGCTTACCGTGGGGCTTAGTCAATTTGTGTAAGAAATGTCGTATAATATTTATGTATTTATTTATTATTTATCATCTCAGCCGAAAGACGTCCACTGCTAGACAAAGGCCTCCCCCAAGGATCTCCACAGCGAACAGTCATTCGCTGCCCTCAACCAACGGTTTCCCGCGACTTTAACCAGATCGACGATCCATGTAGTCTGGGGCCTTCCCACGCTGCGTCTTCCGGTATGTGGTCGCCATTCGAGAGCCTTTCTGCCGCATCGCCATCGGCCATCTGTTCTGCGAGTAATGTAGCCAGCCCACTGCCACTTAAGTCTGACAATTCTCTGAGCTATATCGACAACTTTGGTTCTCCTGCGGATCTCCTCATTTCTGATTCGATCATGCAGGGAAACTCCGAGCATAGCTCGCTCTATTGCTATTTGAGTGACCTTGAGCCTTCTTATGAGGCCCATAGTGAGCGACCACACACACACTGTTTGAAGACTTTCGTCATTGGCAACACACACTGTTTGAAGACTTTCGTCTTAAGACACTGCGGTATTTTGGACGAGAAGATGTTGCGTAGCTTCCCAAACGCTGCCCAACCAAGCATCTTAGCATACTGCCTACTTTATCAATAATTTTAGTTGCAACAGTAATGCCAGCTGCACATCCGAATGTCAACTACAGCTGCAGCATTGACGCGGTCAATGTCACTGTCAAATTCCTTGATAAATTGCGATGATGTCGTTGAAGCTGTAAAGGGTGCGATCTACGATTTTAATCCGTTTAAATTGTTTTATCTCTCATTTTGATCTCGCAGTCACATCAGTTAGAACAATAATGGTAGGAGTTACCGGAACCATTAAGCGATGCACTCGCCTGCGGTCGTCGGGCAGTTGGAACGCCCGATCTCGAGCTGTGTCCCCGTCATGTTCCATTCCACGTGTCTCATACATATTATCGTCTTGACATTGATCGTGCATAAGTAATAGGCTGTGAGCCGTCTAATGCTTTCAGGGCGGCATACATTAATATCAGATACTTACATAATATAAGGGCCGCGTTTATATTTAAATGGTTACCTACGAAAATGTCTATATGCTGAACAGTTTGAACCAACCGAGCGCCTTTTTGCTCAACTTGGGATATACCTCAAAATATTGTCTCGTAGTGACGGCCAACCAAAAGCTAGTTAAGTAAGCTAGCTAAATAACAACATTTGCATCATAATTTGAACATAGGTAGGTACATATATTGTACCCTAACGTGGTGACGTTAACTTGTGTGGCATTGGATTGGACACACGTAAGCGACATTAACCCTTTTCTAGGCCGCACCAATCTACAAGGTTTTTCCAAAATATCCAAATATATTCCAATTAATCCAGCTTTGATGATTCATTTGAAGGCAAGTCACATTTCCCGAAAGTGAATCTAATTTGAACCTTAAATCGGAATGCTAAAGTTGAAATTCTTTTGGTGCGTATGTGGTCGATATATCGGACTATGCCTGGAAAAGGGTTAAAAAATCAGGTTGAACATGGAATTTATTACGCAATAATAAATAATTTAATAAGTACCTATTCGAATGAGGCTTTCCATGAATGAATTCCCATAGTTTCGCATTATTTAATACTGCAGTTTAATAGGTAATTAAAAACAGTAAAAATTCCATGCTAAAAATACCTGTTTTCATTGTTGTTACCTGTTAGTAATTACAGGTAAATATTGGTACTTTCAATATCAGTTTCTTTTCCCGGTTCCACAGCTTTTGTGCGACATCCCCACGTTCTTGTATCATCTCTAAGGCGCTTACATTGTTGCCAACATAAACATAAGAAATTCTTACAAAACATTATCGTTTAAGGAATACTCGTGAATATTCTGGTTAAGAAATTCATTCAAACATCCCATAGGATTTTGAATTCAAACGCACTTGGCACACGGTTGCTTTTTGTTTAATTTAGTTGTAAGTATTTTGGAAATATGACAGTTATGTCTGTTGTATTTTACTAAATTTTGCTTCTGCTCTGAATGGGATCTTGACAACATTGGTTATTATTGGGTATGTATAGGTACATACATAAATAGGTAAAGATAGTAGATATTATTTCAATGATAAATACAATATTTCCTCCACTAATAATAAAGGACATTAATATAGATTCAGTATAAGTATATTAACTGATTTTGAACTTGTACCACAGACAGTCCGGTTTTAGTAGGTATTTTTAAAGCATGTTTAAGTCACATACCTATATAATTTTACAGCAAGCCAATAGGTTTTGTATCTAATAATGAAATGCTTTTAACATTAGGTACTTATCAATGTGTGTCAGCTACTTGTCATTGAGGTACATTATATATCAAACAAAGCATCTTCTATTTAGTCATTGTACCAATGACAAAGTACTAGCAAAGACATATGTAACTTCGTATAAGACGAATAAAGTCTAAGGAAAAAACGTGCCTCGGAATTCAAGTAAAAGTCATTCTCGAATAGATGCCGCACACACCTTTAGCCTATCCTCGGCTAGATGGCGTGACGACACCGTTTCATATTTAACAATTTTAACACATAGATATCAGTGAATGAACATGGATCAAAATGATATAAAAATAATAAAATCATTTATCCATATATATACATTTTTTGATAACTTTATACGTTTTCATTTTGAGTTTTAGTCGTGTGTCGATAGATGGCAGTAAATTTACAGTGACTACAAAATTTACAATGACAGGACCCCTCTATACTATCTATTCTTTTTGGTACTAGCTACGCGTAAACCTAACATAACAGCACAGTCAACAAGCAGTATATGGATAGTTATGCGCCAACATATAGCCAACGTGAATTGTAAAGGCACAAAGGCGGCCTCATTCGTGTACTGGTGTAAAAATATAGTATACAGACGTTTCCTACGTTGGCACAGATTACGTTAGCGATATAAATTGAGAAATGTTCTTTGTATTTAGACTGCTATTTATGTATAACTAATGACTGTATATAGTCAACCGTACCAACGGATATAATTTAGGCTATGACCTTCTGTTGGCGCCATACAGGGTTCGTTGCGCCATGTCTCAGGATTTATTTGTACATCAGCATCAAAAGTGGCTGATGAAACAACGCTCAAAAATTAGTATCTGCCATCCTGATAATTATACCGGGTGTGGCCTGTAACACGAGCAAATAATTAAAACATAGATTGTACTCCTCAAACGATGACACTTTTGTTCAACAACATTTAATAATTATGAAGTATTTAGAGTCCCTATTTTTCATACAAAATAAATATTATCTTCAATGGACACCATCGCCACGCCATATCATTGTGATTGACGTTGCTTGTCACGCCTTAAACATAACAAAATTCGCAATACATTGCGTCTTAGAATAAATTTTAAAGTGTATTAAAAATCAAACCACAAGTTATTTTTAAAAGATGCTGAACAAATGTTGGTCAGTATGAGGAGTACAGCCTACAGTTAAATTTTTCCGGTACCTATATAGATATTCTCTCCAGTTCGTATTCTAAACAATCTGTCATATTTTAATTAGGTATTCTATAGGTGGGTATGTAGTATGGTCAGAAATAACAATAACAGTCTGTATAAACAAGTACGTATTACACTTTGATAACTTTGCTTACAATTGCCACCGCTCAACTTGAAAGCGGTAGAATACGTACACGTAGAGATTGCCGTGATCGGTTACAGTCTGGTTCACAACTAAGTTCGCCCGGCGGGCACATTCGCGCACACTTACACCGAACTGTATTCTGAATGGCGTGAGCGTGGTTTGAAGGCTTAAGGCATGTGATATAAGCGTTTTGATGGATTAAAGTCTTGCCCTGAGACCTGGATTCGTGACTAAGTTTTCCCGGATGGCACATCGTTAGAACGGCCCGGGGCGTCCGACACTTCGTTTTAAGGATGACTCACGCTAGACCGAGCCGTGCCGGGCCGAGGCGTCCGACATGTTATTTTATGACGGCTGATCGGTGATCACTTGGTGCTTTCCATAGAAAACAAAGCGCCGGAAGCTCCGGCCCGGCCCCGGCCCGGTCTAGCGTGAGTCATTCTTTATAGAAAGCATCACGTGATCACCTGTCGTAGAAAATAAAGTGTCGGACGCCCCAGCCTGGACTCGGGCCGTTCTAAGTCATCCTTTACGCACACATGACATGAAAATGGTTCAGATTAAGATATAATATATAATGGTTAAAATTACCTACCTAAGTTCTCGCCCATCCTACACAGTAAAGAAGTCGAAAGTGTTGAAACGATAACACGCGCCGCGACGGGTTCTTTTACACAAGAAAAACGTTAATAGTCTGAAGAAAGCAAAATAAGTATATTTTCCCCTGCGGTGTCTATGGGGGATGGTAATTGTTTGCCATCAGGCGAGTCGTCTGAACATTTGCCTCCTAAATCATAAAAACCAGCCAAGTGCGAGTCGGACTCGCACACGAAGGGTTCCGTACCATTATCTATAAAAACGGTCACCCATCCAAGTACTGACCCCGCCCGACGTTGCTTAACATCGGTCTAAAATCACGTTTGTTGTATGGGAGCCCCACTTAAATCTTTATTTTATTCTGTTTTTAGTATTTGTTGTTATAGCGGCAACAGAAATACATCATCTGTGAAAATTTCAGCTGTCTAGCTATCACAGATCACGAGATACAACCTGGTGACAGACGGACGGACGGACGGACGGACAGCGGAGTCTTAGTAATAGGGTCCCGTTTTACCCTTTGGGTACGGAACCCTAAAAAGTATTTTAACTCTTCCTGAATATTGCACCAAGCGCTAAATCGATCGAGTCGTCTCCGAGATGAAGAGATTATTCCGCGGCGGCCATCCACAATTAATCACGACGTCGAAATCTGCATAAGAATAGGAACCTTCTACCCTCGTCTGGCCTTTACTCGAGATCGAGAACAATTCGATGCCTTTCTAGCAATCAATGTATTAAAAGGTTGTATTTTGTGAAGAACATTACATAATCCTTTCGTTGATGAAGATTTACAAATGTATTTAAGAATATTATTAGTTCCATGAAAAATACTAAAAAATAAAACCAAAAAATAAATAGTAAAATGTTTTTTTTTAATATAACCTAATTTAAAGCCATGAATTAAAGCATAAGTACCTCCCTATCTACTTCAAAGGACTAATATTTATTTTTGAAAATGCACTGAAAATCTAAATGCAATATCAATTACAGCCGTACTCGCTTTATACCCCTGGGGCTCCTACGTATTTAGCTTTAAATCCAAACATTTTAAATTACCGTTAGGTACAAGTTTAAACATAATTTAATGTTTTGTTTGTTTTAAATAATATAAATGTATAACTTACTTAAATGTATACTTCACTTTATTAACGTGTAGGTCACGACGCTGGACTGCGCGACAGCCTGCGGTCCGCCCGCGCTCGCGCGGTGATAATTTCACTGTACTGTTACCAGTTGCCGATTCGTATACGCCATGGTATAATAATATACTCACCATGGTATACGCACTGTATAATACCCACTTTTAAAATAAATAAGTCGCTTAGTTTTGTTTTAGATTATATTTTATGTTATTCGTACACTGTAAATAATGTACATAATGTGTGTTTGTATTTCTCTATGTAAGTGAATTATAATTCTTTTGGAGAAATAAATTCTTAAACCATAAACCATAATCCTGTATAATACGATACAGTCTAGTTGTGACATAATATTAGGTAATTTCACGAGAGTCAGATCTAACAAAGCAATGTAATTTATACAGCACATTACTTGCTAGAACATGCAATTATGATCATGTCTATCCCTGGATGACGATTGTATCTAGTATTGAATAGCGTTGCTGAAGCCCACTTGTGCGTTAGATATTGTATTGAGCTGAATGAGCCTACAGTAGACTGCTTCCATTGAAAATTAAATGATTGCTTGAGTAATAAGCGCTCTTTTATATATTTGTATGATACCTACACTAATCTCTGTAAGCGATTTAGTGCCAGTTGCACCATCAAAGTCACCCGGCGCGCCACGGCGGTCTATGAAACATTCCATACAATAAAATTTAGCGAACTCTTTAACGATGACAAACAGTTTGGTGCAACCGACCCTATGTCCACGTAGAAGTTACGTTACGTTAAAATTATCCCCCTCTCGGTTCTCGTCAGTAAATTATTTCAAATTGCCTTTAGACTAAATTGTGACCCCTATTTCACCTCCTTATAAATCATTTTAAATACTCGTATGTTCTTTTTAGGTTACGACTATATACCTGTGTACCAAATATCATCTAAATCTATTCAGTAGAATAACTAAACCGCTAGTAGCATCCTGTACTGCAGTTTTCCCTAGAATTTAATGATATTTGTAGTTATGAACATGTTGTCTTAAACGTGAACTTAAGTAGGTATATGGTGGATCTAGTAGGCAATTGAAGTCCTACAGACCACTCAAGTGTGTCATTCTAGTTGACTGGCTTAACGAGGTCTCTTGCGAGCCGGTTCGAGGACATTCAGGTCACTTAGATCATGTTTAACTGGCTGGACTCGAATTGTAAGTGGTTTAGCTGGCACGGGAATACCGGTAGCGAACATATATAATATGGGCCGCATATGGCCGAAGCTGAATAACATTAGTCGCCTATTCGGGATGTTAACACGATTTCCTCGGATTAATGCTATTATGTTATGATATTGGGTGGATTGTTATTCATTACGTACAGTCAGCTGCAGAGAAAGTAATCCCCCGGCATAGATATTTGTTTGCAGGGGGGGGTCACCTCCCTGCAGCTGACTATACTTATCCCATTTGGTATTTTAATATAAGATTTGATCAGGATCTGCGTTAACAAGGAATTTCATAAATATTATATTATTTATCCTTAACGATATAAAAGGAAAACAACGTTTCACGCCATACTTATAATCCCTACTGATATAAATGCGAGAGTAACTCTGCCTGTCTGCCTGTTACCTCTTCACGCTCAAACCGCTGAACCGATTAAGATGAAATTTGGTATAGAGATAGGCCCGAGGAAGGACATATCTAGGATATTTTTTATCAATCATCAGCATCATCACACACGCAGACGAATTCGCAGACAGAACCTAATATGTCTATAACTAATACAACATAAACACAATTCCCCGTTTACACGTTGTCACAGCATGTCAAAAATTCATCCGCGCTCCATTTCATAATTTTTTTTTCTCCCAATAAACGAGTGTCCCACAAAAGAGGAAAATAATCCATTATCTTGGTCCCAAAAGGATCTAAAGGGGATTTTTAGGGATAATTAGAAAGGCTTATTTATATATAGGCCGGATTTCGTTTTGTATTTCCACATAAATAAACGTGAACCTATGTCATATAGGTATGTTTGAGTACTTTAGGCTCAGTAATATTTTAACCGCGACACGTGTTGTAGGGAGACTGTGATGCTTTTTAACCGACTTCAAATAAAAAGGATTATCAATTCGACCGTTCGTTTTGTAAGTGTACCTCAGAGCTGCCTCATTTCTGAACCGACTATAAACTATTTTTTGTTTAAAAGTATATTATTCCAGATTGGTTTCATTTAATGTCAAAATCCAGTTTTGTTCATGGGATTCATGAGGAACTGACGGAACTTCTCAAGCCTTATGGACACACATATAGAGATTTTTGCATTTTTTTAGTAAACCTAGTGTACTAGGCATCAGCAGCCCACTTCATCAAAATGGGATTTTTTTAATGCAAATATGTATATTTG
This sequence comes from Cydia splendana, assembly GCF_910591565.1. NCBI lineage: Eukaryota > Metazoa > Arthropoda > Insecta > Lepidoptera > Tortricidae > Cydia > Cydia splendana. The sequence goes on along the minus strand of NC_085960.1, from coordinate 28,750,218 downwards.
CATTAAAAAAATACCATTTTGATGAAGTGGGCTGCTGATGAAAACCTAAAACTCATAACAAAATCTCAAAACTAAAAACTGCAAAATAAAACCTTTAAAACCCGGCTTCAAAAGAGAGGGTTACTAATGGATTACCGAAATTTTATTGCCAGATTTTCATATCCCAAACAATTTATCCCAAAAAAATACAAACGTGCAGTTGGTAAAATTTGGTTGGAAGGAAATTTGGTCAAAAAAGTTTCGGTAAATTAAAAGGATCCCTTAAATAGAATATAATCCGTTTTTTTTTTTGCCCTAGCAACTGAATTGAAGTCAGTATCAAGCAAAATCTTAAAAGCGTAAGAAATGATTTTGGTGCAACTGGTTTAATTTCCGTTTTTACGCATACGTCAATTTATTACTAACCGTAATTAAATGTAACCAAATGAGAGAAAAACACAGATATTAAATTAAAAACCGGACAAGTGCGAGTCGGACTCGCCCACCGAGGGTTCCGTACTTTTTAGTATTTGTTGTACTTTGTAGTATTATAGTGGCAACAGAAATACATCATCTGTGAAAATTTCAACTGTCACGGTTCGTGAGATTCAGCCTGGTGACAGACGGGCGGACGGACGGACGGACAGCGGAGTATTAGTAATAGGGTCCCGTTTTACCCTTTGGGTACGGAATCCTAATAAAAAACACTTGTTAAACAATGTTTATTGCTCCTGTTTGATAGTTTCTAAGTTTTACTGTAGGCAAAAAGAATAGATAGTATAGAGGGGTCCTGTCATTGTAAATTTTGTAGTCACTGTAAATTTACTGCCATCTATCGACACACGACTAAAACTCAAAATGAAAACGTATAAAGTTATCAAAAAATGTATATATATGGATAAATGATTTTATTATTTTTATATCATTTTGATCCATGTTCATTCACTGATATCTGTGTTAAAATTGTTAAATATGAAACGGTGTCGTCACGCCATCTAGCCGAGGATAGGCTAAAGGTGTGTGCGGCATCTATTCGAGAATGACTTTTACTTGAATTCCGAGGCACGTTTTTTCCTTAGACTTTATTCGTCTTATACGAAGTTACATATGTCTTTGCTGTAGGTAATCCAGTTTTTTACATTGCTACAGATACAAACGGCTTGCTTGAATATAACTTTGTAATTTAATGAAGTAATCTTCCTGCCTGGCTTTCGTATTTAATGTATTTTAAGATAAGTTACGTACTTATCATAAGAGCTTTATTCTTAAAGTTCACTTTTAGTTTTTATTTACGTTGAATATCTTTATAAGATATACAGTTTATAAATGTATTAGGTACTCTAATTTAATTTAAATTTACTATAATGTCATAGAGTAATATATTTATAAACTGTATAGGATACTATGCTATGTACACACAACATTGTACTTAAGCTACTATTACGGAAGAACGGTGTTTCTTACTACAAGTAGGTATCTCTATTACTTAAAAAGAGGCATCGGCACAGATGTGAAAGTTACGAGGTAAATATTTTTCATTTTCATAAGAAGGCTTTCTTATGAAATCATATGAGATTTTTCGTAATAATTAGGTATTAAATTTTTCTTAAAATTCGTATAGTAAGTACCTATATTATTTTATTTTGTAATATGCGCCAAATAAAGTCAGCTTTATCCTGGGATTACAGTACACAGCACTTTTTAATATTGTGAACGAGCACCTATTTATTGCCATACAAATAAACGGCCGAGCGAAGTCAGGAAGTTTGACAACACGTGACTATAGCAATACTTATTTCCGCTGAGAGAGGTAAAGTACTAATTCTCAAAAATATTGGGTAGGTAATATCATCTTAAATTAATAATACAAAGTACAATATATAGCGCGATTTTTATGTACGTAGGTAGTTTAGTTGCAGGCGCATATACTGGTAACATTTTGCGCGATTTGCGCCACTAGGTATACAACACATTGATTTCAATATCAGTGCATCGTTTGCATAGTCTAATAAAACATGGTCTTCCATTCCCAGAGTGACACGGGCCTACGTCACAACAACATGGCCGCTATATATAGCGCTATCGCATATTATCATATAGCGCTGTCGCATGATGACGTAGGCTTGTGTCAGTTAGGTGACCTAGAAAAGACGGGAATGGAGTACCAGGCGGAGTATATTATTATACCATGGGGTAGGTAATATCATCTTAAATTAATAATACAAAGTACAATATATAGCGCGATTTTTATGTACGTAGGTAGTTTAGTTGCAGGCGCATATACTGGTAACATTTTGCGCGATTTGCGCCACTAGGTACTTATACAACACATTGATTTCAATATCAGTGCATCGTTTGTACTGATATTGAAAACAACAAACATATAGGTAGGTACAAACGCGCCAAATGTAAGTGAGTACTAATATTAAAATAGATACGTAATAGAAAGTATGTTTACAACATGTGCGTCGTTTTAGCCCTGAGGCTATTTATTGAAATCAAATATGAAATAGGTAGGTAAGCAGGCATTTATATTTCCGGACACGCCCCCTTGCCTCGAAAACTAGGGCTTACAGCTGAGCCGCAAAGCCATATATTTTCAAAACATTAAATCATTTCCATAACAACGGCGTTCCACATATAATTTATCGAAAAAGTAATAAATGTAACGGCCAATTTTTGCCGACGAAGCGAAATCGTGTGCACAATGTGTCCTCGCCAGCCAACGTCGACAAAGAAACTTTTCACAATGAAATCCACATTAGTTTGGTAGTTTTGCAAATGTAAATAGGTGGGCAATTTGGCGCTGAATGTAGGGCAAAAGCATTTAAACGGGACGGCAGATATTAGGAGATAAAGGCTGGAGAGGTCTTATTCCGCTTTTGAGTTCCTTGGAATTCAAGGAAGCTTCCTAAATATTAATATAACTAATCTTGTACCACGTTTATTAAAATTGGCTGCACTTAGCCAAATCTAAAATAAAAGAGGGATACATCAAGAGAATAACGATAAAACAAATTTATATTACCTACATTGTTTTTGATATTAGGCTCGCATTATTAGGGTAAGTATAGATTTTTCTCATGCGAGCCAGACTCTAACAGTAATGAAGATATACATACCTAACTTGAAAATAATGACGGCATTGAAAGCACGGCAGGTGCAAGACAACAGACAACTAATTAACAGTACCTAACAAATATTACTTTGTGTATAAGTTTGTACCTATAACAATAAAAACAAACTGGACCATAAACTTAAACAGACAAATTTCCTGTGTTAGTAACTGTTTGTGTCGGTTTTCTTTAAAACCAAACGTGACCATTACCCACCATAATTATGAAACATAATATAAATGTACTTAAATGTAGGCCTATAAATTACCGCCGATTTTTGAGTAGAATTACTTAAGTGCAATTTTGTACAGGTAAGTTATTAACTTAGCTCTAATAAACTATCTTAGTGTTAATAAAATACATTTAATAGTATTCAGATTCACTCTTTGTTCTATCCAGACTAGCTGAGAACAAGTTAATGAGAAAGTTTTAATTAATTTCGTAGCCTATTGGACAGGATTGTTCGTAGCACTATTCATACAGTGAAACTTTGATTCGCTGTGTAGAACGGAAATGCAATTGCAGCTAGATATTGTGACAATGTGCTTTAACAGACAAGGAAAAAGTTATCGCTATATAGTATTGCGCATTAGAAGCTGCGGCTATTTAAGTCATTTAATTTCTACTTACTTACCTACTTTTGTTAAAAATAACTTTAAAGCGACACAACTGTCTTTTTCATATCATATTTTCAAATCGATTACCTTTTAACCGTATGACCTATCAGTTTTTACAACAATAAGTATTAAATTGACTCATCTATTTATTACTAGATTACCTACCAATATCTAAAAATCCGTGTCACAGTTGAGCCCTACAACGCAGACTGCTGATATGTTGTTACGCTTTAATCAAATAATGTAATTAATACATATTATCAGTTGTATGGTCTAAGCGCTGGTGGCCATGGTATAATAATATACTCCGCCTGGTACTCCATTCCGAGATTCGCGTATGACCTAACTGACACGCGCCTACGTCATCATGATGTTTACAGGTTCTCAAACTTTGAAATGTGGGAGAATTTTAACCAACGGTGAAAATTATTTTAACGGCATTAATTTTAAGTTATTCATGTAGAAACATAGTAAAATAAAACAAATCTAATGTATTAAATTAAACTTTATTTATCTATACAAGACAAACGTTTAAAAAACTAATTCACAGTTACACATTAATTACCAAGCTTACGACGTGAAAAGTTTAGAAAACACTGCGACTGCTGACACTGAGCGAGAAGGAAATAACAATTAACACGCGTTCGACAAGGATGACGGTCAGGGCATGAAGTTATCTAGATCCGAATTGTCAAATGTGCACAGCGCTATCCTGTGTTGCCAATAGTATAAACAGAATTACCCGAAAGTCTGAAATTTCTTTCGTGAATCGGAAGATATTGCTAACGAGTAATTAAAAATGACGTGTTATTGTAAAATTTAAGCTAAAATACATATAAATGAAAATTATAAAATTATAAAGAAATATTTTAACTTATTAACCATAGGTATAATGTACCCATGTAACATGTTATGTTGAAATAAAGTGGCAATGTTATTGTGACGTAGGCCCGTGTCACTCTGGGAATGGAAGACCATGTTTTATTAGACCATGCTGGTGGCCTAACGATAAGAGCGTGCGACTTCCGTGCGAATCCGGAGACCGCGGGTTCAAACCCCGGCTCGTACCAATGAGATTTTCGGAACTTATATACGAATATCATTTGATATTTACCAGTTGCTTTTCGGTCAAGGAAAACATCGTGAAACCGGACTAATATGGCCCAATAAGGCCTAGTTTCCCTCTGGGCTGCAAGGTCAGATGGCAGTCACTTTCGTAAAAAATTAGTACCTATATCAATTCTTGGGATTAGTTGTGAAGCGGACCCCAGGTGGGAGCTCATGCGAATGAGCCGTAGCAAAATGTCAGGATAACGCGAGGAAGAAGGAAGGATCGTCGGTTGTATGCAGCCAAATCTAGAATTGTCATATGACCGTAAATAAATTCAAACCGTTGCCTGAGTTACGAGATAATTTTATAAAATATCATAATAAAATTAACATGATATCAAGTTTGAGGTTAATATAATTAAATGGATAATAATTGAGAGAATTGATTCAGGTAGTTTGAAGGTGGTGGTATCAGTCTACGAAGTTTTGTTAACTTCGTAAAAGACAAATATTACCGTTGAATATTGTCAAGATTTATGCGATTTCTTCTAAAACTGCCTAGTAATTTATTGAAAATAACAATTATTTTATATTTTTATTCGACTTCAAAAAACCGTTTTACACACATATTTGATTTTAGTGTAACAGGTATTAACAGTTAGCAGTCCACAATGAATAGTATTTTGAGCGAGTTCGTGATATCTTCAGAAGGGTGTTATAATGACTTAAACCCACAGTATTCACTTTGAGCTTCGTTAGCCGATAGCCGGAAACTAGCAATGGGATTGGCAACTGTCGAAGGTTCTTACACATGGTGCCAGCATATGTTTTACCTGCCTCTAGTTTCGTTCTATGATATCTGGCTTAAAAGGCCAAAATATTTCCAAAGAAACGAGAATTAAGTACTTACTTAATTCTCGTTTTTTGGAAATATTTTGGCGTTTTTCGAAGTAAATTACAGACAGTAGCATAGGTTTTACCTGTCAAGGTAGGTTTTACCTTGACAGGTAAAACCTATGCTAGCGCCTACTATTTGACATCGGTTACACGCTAATTCTGGCGTCAGTTCAGTCCATCAGTCCATTCGAGTTTTGACTGATGCCAGAATAATGGAAAATGGACACGGTTACACGATCAGTCCAGACTGACAACAGACTGATAAAATTACGACACAGTCGCCGTTTGAACACAGAACGCAACACAGTCATTTAGTCTTGTCTAATATGGTGACTGACGCGAGAATGACACGAACAGGTTACACGATCAGTCTCCTAACAGTTTTCTGTCATTCAAAATGGACTGACGAATATTATTTAAAAATTTAAATTTTCATCAGTCCAGACCATCAGTCCATCAGTCCGCGTGTTACACGATAATTCTCCCGTCAGTCTGACCAGACTGATGGACTGAACTGACGCCAGAATTAGCGTGTAACCGATGTCTATGTAATTTACTTCGACCAACCAACCGTATTGATTCTCACCATGCTCACCGGATTTAAATATAGACTGACATAATAAGTAAATGAAATATAATTGACTGTAACGTCAACGAAGCTCTCCTTTTTAACTTAGACATGCATTTTCCTTTCGTATGTCCAGATGTTCTTCTCTTCAGGTCGCAATTCTTACCCGATTCGCGTGAAATTTTGTGACCAGAGGGGCTACCGCGAAAACCGAAATTCGCATATTGCGGGGATCTTTCTCTTTTACTCCAATGAAGACGTAATAAGAGTAACAGAGAAAAATGCCCGCAATTTGCGAACTTCGATTTTTGCGGTTATAGCCCTGCTTTTATGATTAAATATTTTTTTTTGGATCCAGAGTTTGGCACTGTTTACACGACAACGGTATCACTCACTTGAATTTTTAGTCGCTATTGACATGTTTCGGGCCCGTCGTCGGGGGTCCATCCTCAGGCTCGAGTCGTCGTTGGTCGTTGTCGTCTAAACAGTTTAAAATATGTCTCACGAAAGTTTTTCGACATTTTCAAAATGCAGAATTTGGCATAAAGGACTTAAGCGCCCATAGCATCTATGGGGCTTAAGACTATTGTAAGTTCACTGTGATAACGACTCAACGATCTTAATACTTTTCACTTTTACATTTTTTAAGCTTAACACGAAGTAAGTACACAGCTTACAGAACCACTAGTAGTATGAAAGTGTAGTCCGCTCACAACTGCTTAATATGTATATATACCTACCTACTTCTACTTCTTCTTCAACCTAGCGTTTTCCCGGCCTAGCGCCAGGGTCTGCTTTCCTACTCAATCTTCTCCACTTTACTCAGTCTTCGGCATCCTCAGGTGAAAGATTGTTCTCTTCCATGTCGGCTATCACGACGTAAAGCCAGCGCTTCTTAGGCATACCGCGGCCGCGTGATCTAGGGCCTTGGACAGTGAGGTTGAGGCATCTATTTCCGACGTAATCTACCTGTCTGCGGCTTATATAGCGATACCATCGGAGGATGTATAATTGTATACCTACGCGGAAGAGAAATCGCACACGATCCATTCATTTCATATTAATTTGTTTCCAGCCCCGGTCCGCCGCATCCGATAAATCAATGTTAATTGAGATCGATCAGCGAACTTACCTTCACTAATGAATCCCCTACACCAGCCATTTTCACTGTCCGACGTTCACTAAAACTGATTGCCTATTTGGGACAACTGGGCCTATTTGTTGGACGCCATTATCGAATCAGCAAATAAGGACGAAGGAAAATTTGTTACATTAAATCTAGACACTAAATTTCACCATTATGTATGACCATTTATAAGACTACACTTTGTTTATAATGTATACTGGATTGGCCAATTTAACTAATCAACCTGTCTGTAACTAACTGTCATTTTACTACACAACTAGACAGATTAGATTGGAACAACCGAACAGTCATTTTATTTTAATATTTAGGATACCTACTAAAATAGAGTTTTCTATAAATGTTCAATAAATGTTATTCCAGCCAAAATACTTAGTTATAATTAAACTCATAGGTAGCAATAGCTTTAGGTACAGAGGAGACCGACATTTATGTTTGAAATCGCTCGTTGTAAAACAAAAGAAAAAAAAATGGCATGTCACATTAACTATACGAAAGATCAACATGAAATTTAAGTTGAGTTTTTAGTATGATTCATAAATTTCATAATTAATCATTTAAATTTGCGAGAATAACATCCTAATTTCATAGCTGTCAAACCGTATGACAGCGCTATGTACTTATTAGAAAAGTTTTGTCGTGATACGTTTCACCTGGTATAGGTACTAAATAAACAGACCTAAGTTTACTATTTGTAGGTACACCTGTGCACCAGATCAATGAGGCCACTGGTGGCCACCATTTGCCGTTTAGTTGATAAAGCAAAAAATAAGTAAAATAAAACTATATGACAAAGTCCAAAAGTTGGAAATCAGTAGGACAACAATATTAATATAAGTATACTGATTTATACAGAAATGTAAAGGTTTATTAGAAAACATAATTCCCCAAATGAGGGCGCCAATGAACGGACGATATGCAGTCTTATTAGGGCCGATACAGACTGACTGCATCCGCACGTCAACTGCAACATTCCGCAACGCAGTTCCCATACAAGTTGCAGTCCGTCTGTACCGGCCCTTAAATTTTAAATTCAACTTACCTTAAAGTGGGCTTGTAAAATTTAATAACAATGGCATTGATTTTTTAATATTCGATTTGACGTTGTTTTTTTTCACGTTGGTGGCACATAAGGGTTTGTATCATGGTCTACTTGATGGAAAGCTGCCTATTGATGCATACACAAGAATTCGCGGTTGTCAGGTTAAATTACATGATATGCACTCCATAATGCGTGTTCAAGGTATTTAGTTGTGAAAATAATATAAATTCGCAAAATTCGATTAGGCTTCTTATTTGATACGGCAGTCAGGTCACCTACGTGATTCGTACCCCTGATTACAGGGGTCGAAAACCTTTTATTTATTACGGTCGGCGCTGGTCTGACTAGAGGCAATCTTTATATTTCAGCCAATCTTATCGACGTGAAACCGTAAAACGTAGAAAGATAATCTAACTTTCCTATCTTTAACTTTACCTTTATTAAGTTTTTGCCAATAAAATCATTTTGGTACAAGCTTCTATGGCTGACTGTACTTTTTTTTCCACGGGCATTACGGGCAACTAATACTCATCGAGAAACTTCTAACAACCTCAAACACAATTAGTTAGCATTGTTTTATTACAGACTTCCTATGGCCACCTCCTGCCTCCGTCATCAGATCAGCGCCATGACATCATTGCATTGTCATCCGATTAAGATTTATGTTTGCAATATTTCAGCTCAATCAGAAATCCAGAAAGTGGGTCAAATTTAGCTTCTAATATTTGACCCACACTGACACTGGTCTACCATTCAAATTGATCCTTTCTAGCCACGTTAGTTAGTTAAGAGTAATTCCGTAGAATAACTCTTAACTGACTACGTAGTTAGCAACAAGCTTAACTCAAATTTTCATTAAAGCACAAGTTGCGCTAGCATCATCTTTAAAGGATAAAGTTATTCAGTAGAAAGTTGGAATATAGGTACCTGTTGGAAATGGTTGTTTGCAAAAGGGAGTTTTAGTTTAACCAGGTTTAACTTTCCTTCCTTCTGCGTTGTCCTAGAATTGACGGTCAATGTCAACTGCACTACATTAGCAGCGGGAAAATGACAGTCAAAAATGTCTTGATCTGGGGTCAGTGTCCCCCCGGATAAGACAAAGCTAGGGCACTGCCAACCTTTTCTCGACACGTTTCGTCGAACTTTCGAACCCGCATAGTTTCGGTTTGGATTATAGTAGAGAGCAGACATTTTCAAAGATGCAATTAAGTGGTAGATTTAGAAAATAGAAAGTACTTCCTGAATTCTTAGAAAGCTGAAATTGGACATGCAGACAACAGTATATACGTACTTTAAATGGTCAAATATTTTGTCATGATAAATAACATGCTTAGTAGAAATAAATAAGTATCCGTCAGTGTATCCTAACTACGCCACAGCTAGGGATTATTAATGTACCACCATGTAACCCCGAACTATTTTGACAAATGACTATCGATTTGTCATTTCCCTTCGAGTCAGGTGGGTCGTATGTATCTGGGTCGTAAAGGAAATTAGGTATTAATTTTGTTTGTCTTTTCTGTAACCCGCCAAGACCTTTCTAAAAGAGTGTCAATGGTGCAGCGCAATATTAAATCAGGGTCAAATTGCGATATTTTGTTTCAAAGAAGAAAAATTGCATATTTAATCATTTAATTAGTATACATTTATAACGTTGCGTTGTAATTACCTTCGTACAGTACATACATACACGCAACACAGGGGCTCATTAACACGTTGAACACCGCGCCGTAATTTTGCATACAAAAGTCGGTCACCGGTGTGCCGCGCGGCAACCAAAAACTTTGAGCTTGTTTTTGGACTAGAATTGTATAAGTAACATTATCCCGTATTTTTTTATGGAGTTAGATTTATTGGATCTTTTTGCCCGTGTACCTTTTATCTCCGCCCTCGACTAAAGATTGCACGTTAAAAGCGGCATCACGTCTGACAATATTACCTTCAAGGGAGGCTTTATCCTCCATAGACTGGTTGCACAAACAGGACCCGCAATTTACATAGTTGCGATCAAAGCCTGTGTAAACAGCCTTAGAAGGGTTTCTGTGCCTGTAATTGCTTTGTATTGGACCTAAACGCTTAAGATGGTCCATGTTTCTAATGACTTGCGATCTGATTGTTAACTTTTTCGTGTCAGTTAATGACCACATTTAGACATGACGCCGCGCCGCGTCCATCACGCAATGTGAATTTTTATGTTACTAACCTATTTTCCTATGTAGTAATGGTGCACATAGTTAACTTGTAATGTTAACAAGATGCAGTACCGATGCAACATTAGTAAAGTATTTTACGTTTTGTTGTTATTTAATAATCTTTTGAAAATAATGACATGTTGGCACCCGAGCGGCAAAGACGCTAAAATTTATGGCGACAGTAACGCCTCTTGTGTATTACGATTGTTTTTTAAAATTAATCAAGATTTGTACCAATGAAAAGTAATAGACATAAATAATGCTATTATATTATATTATAAACTAATATTAATCCTAACGCTCAGCTACCTTCTGCCAAAAAAATACAAACTAACTTCACTACCAACCGACTGAGATAAGTGGTAGATCCATAAATAGACTTAGGGCGAAAGCGAAATTAATGAAAGTTACCCTACAAATAAGTATATGTCGAGTAGGTACTTAAAACCACCCAAAAACTTCGATCAAACCACCCCACGAAAAGTTTAGTAAAACAATTCCTCGAACAGTTCTAATATAAACTCGTGTTTCGATTTCCCATAATATCCGCAAACAATTGAAAATCACGCTTCAACGAAATCAGGGAATAGGTATTATGTATATTCCTTAGCTAAACAAACACGATTCACTGGAGTTGTAAACAATTTTCAACTAAGTAGAATCTGTGTAGGTTAGTCTAAATATGTTAAGCCTTTGATACCTAAGTAGGTATCTAGTTGACAATTATCCGAGTTAAATACTCGCTTAACTCAAACCAAATGGAAGCTTGAATCGAACCTTCAGACGCTGTCTCACTCCAGCTGTTTTAAATCTAAATATTTGAACCGATTATCGCAATTATGCAAACAATTTATATCAGAATCTAACTCATTTAATTGAGTGTAATTAAAGTTCACCACCCGGAAAATCAGTTCGCGTTAAATAAATACCAGATATATCGGCGAATTTTATGACCGTACTTACGAAACAATAAATAAAGGATACTTTTCCCAAACGTAATATCACAAATAAGGTTTACAAATAAGCGAAGAAAATATAGCGCGGTCGATGCGCATAAATAATGCATCACCCTTAAATAATGCATGAGCTTGGCTACTTCCCCAAGTAAAATATGTAGGAAAAGTTAGAGGAACACCAAAATTACCAGCGTTTGATGACGAACCGTCGACCTACAATTTGATTCAAAATAAGTAAAAAACAATGTCGCCAACCTTCGTCACTGTCAGTCCCGTTACTTTTAATTTAAGCCAATTAAATTATGTTTTAATTTTAATACTGTGTTTCATTTTCAAGTTGTATTTTGCTTTACCCCTCGTCTCAATCTCGTGATACAATGTTTACAAATGAAACAATCTACCACTCGTCGAAAATCATAATCCTCGATTGAATTTTTTTACTTCAGTAATTAGCTTCGTATTTATTTTGACGTAAAACTATGTATAATACCAAAGACATATGTAACTTCGTATAAGACGAATAAAGTCTAAGGAAAAAACGTGCCTCGGAATTCAAGTAAAAGTCATTCTCGAATAGATGCCGCACACACCTTTAGCCTATCCTCGGCTAGATGGCGTGACGACACCGTTTCATATTTAACAATTTTAACACATAGATATCAGTGAATGAACATGGATCAAAATGATATAAAAATAATAAAATCATTTATCCATATATATACATTTTTTGATAACTTTATACGTTTTCATTTTGAGTTTTAGTTGTGTGTCGATAGATGGCAGTAAATTTACAGTGACTACAAAATTTACAATGACAGGACCCCTCTATACTATCTATTCTTTTTGATAATACTGAACAGACAATTCGTCTTCAGAGAATCTTGTCGAGTTAGACCTCTCTAATAACTATCCAACGGTCGTGCCTTCGACCAATTTTGTCTATTTTCCTTCGCTGATGAGACTTTCAATCAATAACAACAATTAGCTTCGTATTTATTTTGACGTAAAACTATGTATAATACTGAACAGACAATTCGTCAAGATGAAATTAATTTCCAAATGTGTTTTTTTTTTCATAATTACACATATTCTCTATACTTAACTAACGTAAATATACCTGAGTTACATTAAGCCAAGGATCGCGTCAGCACATGTGGACTCGAGGATGAAATCTATTTGTAACAACGATTCAATGATCCTTCCTTTGAATAGGGACCGATCTGATAAAACAATGGGTAGGCTCGGATGTCAACGCCCGCGGCGACGTTCTAATCGGTTTTTTGTTTGTTTCAGATAATGATCGCGGCGAGTGAGACGCGGATGGCGTGAGACACGATGAGAGTGAGCCTCGACATGCGTCTTCTGGCGCTGTGCACCACGTGTCTCCTGGTGCCCGCCATCGCCTGCCCTCAACAGTGCATTTGCAAGTGGAAGAACGGGAAGCGCTACGTCGAGTGCTCCGAAAAAGAACTCAAAACTATCCCCAGCTCGCTCGACTCCGAGACGCAGGTCCTCGATTTCTCGGGCAACGATCTTCAAGTCCTTCAGAAGGAAACGTTCCAAAAACTCGGATTACTCGACTTGCAGAAGATCTATCTGCCGCGGTGCAAGCTCCAAAAGATCGATAACCACGCGTTCAAAGGACTCGCGAATCTTGTCGAGTTAGACCTCTCTAATAACTATCTAACGGTCGTGCCTTCGACCAATTTTGTCTATTTTCCTTCGCTGATGAGACTTTCAATCAATAACAACCCTATAACGAGTATCAAAACTCATTGTTTTCAGCGTCTTTCTTACTTGAACACGCTGGAATTGAGCGATTGTAAAATCGAAACAATCGAGAACGACGCATTTTCCGGCTTAAATCATTTGGAATGGCTGCGATTGAATGGAAATAGACTGTCGAATATCAAAGGTGACAATTTATTCCCTGACACGTTGCGAGGGATCTATCTGCAGAATAATAATTGGAACTGTGACTGCCATTTGAGGGATTTGCACGGGTGGTTGTTAAATTTCAACATGCCGCACGCTGTGGAGCCAATTTGCACGCTCCCCGCGCGTTTGCAGAAACGCGCCATCACCGCAGTCGCTGAGGCCGAGCTGGCTTGTTTGCCAAAACTAACGCCTGCCTCCGTGTATTTAGAAACTAATGAGGGGCACAATGTGACGCTTGAATGCGTCGTGAAGGCCTTCCCGGAGGCTAAAGTGACCTGGTTGTACCGAGGACTAGTAATCCACAATTCCTCAAATCAACAATCGGAGATTCGAGACATGTATTATGTGGAAAGTGGTGAAACTGAGAAAAAAAGTGAACTTTTCATGTATAATGTAGGTAACGAACACAACGGGACTTATTCGTGTTTAGCCGAAAACCCAGCAGGGCGGGCGCTGGCCAACTACACTGTAAAAATAATCGTCAAAGAGGAGCCAGTAGTGATAGTAGTTACGTTTCCTCAGCGGCATTTAGTGGTAATAGTTACAATAGTTTTTCTAATTATCGTCCTACTTATTGCAATAATAGCAGTTTTTCTACTAAAATTTAAAACGGACACTAGAAGTCGTAAGAAGAAGGAAAGTGGGAAAGACGTAGCGCTGTGCAACCAGCTGTTGCCCGCGGCGCGGAATAACGGTCTGCTAACAAAAAATAACGGGTCGGTGATCGTGAACGCACACTCGCGACACTCTCTACACTATATGGTGCAGGGCCGCGACTACGAGCCGAGCGAGCTGTATCAAAGCAATAACATCAAAGGCTTCGTCGACAGGAACCCTGACCTAATTAGTGACGCTGAAACCGTCGCTAACAATGCGCAAAACGAGAACACCGCGCTCTCTGTGTACAAAGCACAGGTCGCGAGTGACGGATTCGAAGAGGAGACGACGTTCTCCGCGCCTACGCTGCCACGGCAAGTGACGTGGCAGGACCAGCAGGCGCTCAGCAACGTTAACATTCCGCCTAATCCCGTTAACAATATGTACCAACACTCGGCCGATGTACATCTCAACCCCGGCTGCTTCCTTGACAGTGAAGGCTACCCCTACGACTACGGCCTACCAAAACACCCATGCCGACCTCCCATAATGTCCAATTATTCCGTAATAGGACCTTTTTATCAAACTTTGCCTCACAATAGGCCGAAAGGTCAAAAGCTTGTATGCAAGTTTGCTAAGGACATGGAATTCAATACGCCGCCTTGTGCCAATTTAGAAATGCTTAACGGAACAAATGTAAGGCGGACATTAGAAGGGTATCCCGTGCCGCGGAACCGACAAATCGCTTACGTAGGAAACGGGACCGTGTATTACAACGAAGAGTTTGTGCCGTCACCGCCGGAGGGGTATAAGACAGAATCCGTTGGACCATGCTGCGCGCCGGTTGAGCCTTGCTCCTCTTGGGTAAATCCTAAGGGAACCTGTGCAGTGATGGTACCTGTAGGGATAGCGGAGGGTACGGGGCGGTGCGGTTATCAGGTTGAAACGAGATGCGTGGATACACAAACGACAGAGAGATTACCCGGGGAAGGCACGGAGGCCGTACTCAAGCCGCTACCTCAAGTGTCCAACGCTAAATGCGCGTCCGACATCTGTTCGGAAAGCCCGGATGAGGGCTACGTCGGTGAAGCGAACGATATGTGACGTCGGCGACACGACAATGCGTGAAGAATATCTGGAACGCTAGCGAAGTGATAAAGCGACTGAATTTATACTATTGTTTGTAAGTTCGAGTGGGTACCGTTAAGGTGACGTTTGGATGTCAGCTCCAACTGCATTACGGTTGCGGCGTCATTGTTGCCGCCGCTGTATTTGTCAATTCACTTGATAAATTGAGTGACTAAATGAACGTCATAAATGCGGCGGTGAACGTCACTCAATTTATCAAGGAATTATGTAGCTGCAGTTGATATCCGAACGTCACCTTTAGAAGCTTTTACACTGTACGGCATAATTGATACGAAAAAGTTTTGTTTAGGAATTCCTGAAAGTGTGCTCCCATTTTAGTGTAAAGAAGGGGGTTGAAACCTGACTCCCTTTTATTAAGTGTTATTTTAAAGAATTATGCAAATTCTCTGAAAGCAGAAAGACTGCGGAACCATTGTATTTAGGTAACTGCATTAAAATAAGCAGCTCTCGAAAGTAGTCCAAGTCTTAGTAAATATTTTTAAACAATCAGTAAAATTGTTCCACAAGTTAAATTGAATATCGTTCATATAATAGCTATTTTTGGGACAGCTCTCAAAAAGTTGGTTCACAAAATCAAATAAAGTGTCCTAGTTTTGTTCACAAAGCCAAACCGTAAATGTAAATGTTTTAGTAAAATTATATTTTAACAGAATTTAATTTTATTTTAAACAATAGGTAATTAACTTAGTAGTATTTGTAAAACAATTTTATAAACTAATCTCACCTTTCGAAAGATGCGAATCTGTGTGTAAAAATCGATTGTTTGACTAAATTTCCGATAACCTCTTGTCATAAATGGAAGTTCCATTAAAATGCTTTGCTTGCTTACTGGATTACCTCCTGTGGTACGCTGTAACCATTTCTTGATGACTGAAACGGCCTAAAAGCAGAAAATAAATTGCTGCAATGAATTTCTCCTGTGTAGAGATCCTAACGGACGATCTATTCTAAGCACTGTTCTTATAATGCTAAGATTCGAAGTTGAATATCAATTTGAACATTCAGCGCGGTTTGCTTGTTTCCACAAACGTGTATGTAATCTGGCGGGACTTGAATATTCTCAGTAGAAAGAGGTTGAATCATTGATTCTTTTGAGCGTGAGTAAGAAAAAGTTATTTGTGCTTTATTGTCAGTAGCCTAAGGTATAAAATTGGACATTCGCGCCGTATAAATACAATACCTACCAAAGTTTCACCCACTCATGTTTTAAGTTTAAGACCATAAGTATTAAGTAGATTTCTTAGTAAATGTAAATACAGTGTAAATACTAGATTTTACTATGGACATTTTCCGAATGGAATTATGTAGTGATCAATAAGTATAGTTAAATCGATATCAGGGTATCTCCCTTAATTGAAAAAGGTTGGCTCTTTGATATTTCAAAATAAACATTTTTGCGGGTTTCAGTTAAAAGCGGATTAATAAGTAGACACATTTGTCGTTAGTCGTGTAGTTAACATTAACTTTTTTACTTAATGTATTTCGATAAAGTACATATTTATAATAAAATTATAACTTACATAATTTATTCCGGAATGTAAAAAGAAAAACTAAATTCGTGTCATATTATTCATTTAGAGAACAATAATAAAAGATTCTTCACGAATATGAGAAAAAAGACGTGCTACTCACTAACAGGGACTAAACACAAACAGTAATATAAGACACGCTAATCAAAACCTAATACACTTATCAAAACCAACAACACAATTCCGCAATTCTATACCTACTATTGCAGCTGAGCAGCGATTTAAAGCTTGAAATATGAAAGAGTCAGTCAACTAGGGAAGTGTTACGTATGTATATTTAACGATGGACACTATCTTTTGTATTTGAACAGTATTAATTTGGGGCGTCTGTTAGTTGTACATTTCTTGTTTGTAACAAAGAAGTTTCAATATAAATGTCCAAACACTTAACTATGAATCGAAGGGGATTCTTGCAAAGGACCTGGTAATTTGGGTATTAAAATAATATTAACGAAAAACTCAATTTAACTATTTAAAATGAAAGCAATAATTAAATAAATATACTGGAAGATATTTATTCAGGTTCAATTTCACGTTCCTCCTCAAGTTACCTGAAGCCACTATAGTTAGGGAGGCGAGGTAGCTAAATGGCGTAATTCAACGGCGCCGTCGAGACCTATCAAAATCGAAAGATAAAATAATTTCGAAAAGAAAAGCTCGTATGGCAAAAACCATTTTAGCGGTGGGTTTGGCGTGTACGGTTTTACAAAAATGTTAAAAAAAACAGTTACTTGGGCATTCTCGAGCGCGTCAGATATTCATACTACGTATGCCCCGAGTGCCTCTGATAACAACGGTATACTAATCTGCCGGTTTGCGTGGTGGGGGTAGGCATATAAAGTAGTCAAAAATGCAAAAAAAAAAAATTTACTCGAGCGCGTCAGATTTTCGGAAGGGGTGTTAAGTAGGCCCCAAGGAAGCTTCCTTTAAAAAAACTGACGATTTCGGCGTGACGATAAGTTACGATGAATTTTTGAAAATGCAAAAAAAAAAAGTTTTTTTGAAATACTCGAGCGCGTCAGATTTTCATAGGGGAGGTTTATCTCGGTATCCTGAAAGCATATTTTTTTAATCTGACAAAAATGTTGGTGGGTTCTCTTAATCTGACCGAATTTTATGATGCTTCAAGTCAAAAAGTTTTAACTTTGGACAAAAATGTAAAGAGACCTTTTTTGTGTAAAATAAAATTACCTTTTTTGTTTATTTAAACTTTTTTTTTGTAAAATGTATCGTTCGCGACTTATATGCCGCAACGCGTTCTTAGGAAGACGAAATGGCTCCTCCACACTTCCGGTCATGCGGAAACCGGCAGATTTTGTATTTTTAGTAAGTTTTAGATTATATTCTTCAAAATAAAAAATAAAAAAATCGCGCTCGAGAATGCCGGATTAACGTTTTTTTTTTACAAGTTCGCGACCCTATAACTCGGCGGCGTCAAGGACTTATCGTCAGATTAGTTAAATTTAGTCTTTAAACACTAAAATCAACCCCCAATATCTTAATCTGAGGCGCTCGAGTATTTCACTCTATCCATTTTTTTTTACTAATCTGATCCTCTATCCTAGGCGCGCGTCACTACATATAGAGCTAAATACTTTACAAGGTTGTTCTATTAGGTCTAAGGTATCTCTCATATCTTAAGCTGCCACGCTCGAGTATTGCCGAAAATTCCCCTATTCGCCTCCCTAACTACTATGAATGTGTTAAGTATAACACACATGCAAGAATACTAGAGTGAAATATATTTAAATGACAATGTATTCCATACAAGAATCTATTGAAAAAATTTGTGAATTTGATAGTGACGAGATTGAATAATAAAGTTTCCCAGTATATTCTTCCATTGCGAAATTACAAACATATTTTGGATTGAACGTTCTGTATTCTTGCATGTTACCGACATGAACAAAATGATATCTTACTAGAAAATTAATTTTGCCAACTGTCTGTACCTTGGTTAAATTTGCTCTCATAAATGTAGGTGCTCTAATCATTCACCGAAATAGGTTTCTAGTTCTTACTGATTTTCGTTAGCATAATGAGACAGGCTTGTCAGTACGTAGGTATAGGTAATAATAATTTATATTACAATCGTATCTAGGATTTTACTACTAGGTAAGTAAAATCCTAGATATGGTACCTAACTAGAAAGTTACGAGCTCAATGTTATATTCGTGAATAAAAAAAAATAAGCTCGACTAGAAACATTGCTAAGGTCGCAACAGAACAATAATCATATATGAAATAACAGTCTAGATTAATGAGACTTATATTCGTCTCGACAGAATGAAAAGTTCGTGACGTGCCCATCTACTCGTACTAATACCAAAAAAATAACGTTGGCTACGTTATGATTTATTATTAAAACGTATATAATACTTAAATAAACCTCCGTGTTTCAAACCGTGTTGGGACATGGTTATGGGACACATAGCGTGGTTGCCGCAGTACGATTATGTTTGTAGATAGAACGGCAGGCCCGGGCCGGGGTCCGATACTTCAGTTTTCTATAGAAAGCATCACGTGATCAGTGATCACCGATTAAGTACCCGTCATAGAAAATGCAGTGTCGGAAGTCTCTTTGGCAATTAAGAAATGTAAAATTGTAAATTCCTTGAGCTTTAATTTTTAGCGCCATTCCTGATGTTGCCGCGGATTTTAATTTGTTGATCATAGTTAACAGTTAACTATGATCAATCAATTAAAAAGTTACTGTCATCGACTCGATACTATACGGTATTCCAAAGTACCTATTTATATACTGCTCAAGCCTGTCGCATTAGTCACCACTTTACATTACGTTTTGTAATTGTTTAGTATAGATTGGAGGTTTTTATAGGACCGACTGGATAGAGACCCAGCACGATATCACACTGTTACTCTTTAGTAAACAAACTGTAGATGTGCATGAAACTGGAATAAAATGTGTATTTTTAAGTAGTTGTTTTTTATTGACAGATTGCTCTGCAATAACTTTTACGTTCCTTGCTGTAATTAAGTCGGCAGCATTACTGCTGCAGTATTGCGGCGTGACATTGCTGCGCAAATCGCATAATTAATCAATGTCGCACCGCAATACTGCAGCAGTGACGCTGATGCAGTCTGAACTTAAATGGCGTCTTAACGGTTCTACAAACCTTCACCCTATCTGCCCTTGTAAGATGCGCTCCACAAATGGGTTACTTTTCACAAATTACAGCTAACAAAAAACGAAGGGGCAGAATAAAAGTTTTTCAACAGAAACCCAGGCACGTATCATTCTTTATCTAGATACATTAAGTTCTCGAAGACACTCAAAGAAAGAGGGGTAATAATTATTAATGTTCCGACCTACTTTCATAACACTTACCTATATATAGGTCCATAGGTTCTGGGGTCCTTACGACTCAAACAAAAAGTCCGATTAACTGGGAAGGGGCTATTTTTCTTGGCTTAGGGAAGTGGAACGGGGTCAAGTCTGCCCTTCACTAAAGAAAGGTCAAAATGGCCTGTGTGTATAAGACCTAAGTTGGCACTTATGCCCATTAGAAGTAGTGAGCTTTGTGACAACAAACGTTGAAAGTGGCGTAGTTTTTTGCTGCTTTAAGTCCTTTTGAAATAAAAGAGTCGAAGTGCGAGTCCAATTTATTATTTTACGAGGAAATGCGCTTTTCATTACTTTTCCTGACCCTTTCCAATGGTCGCGGCTATAGATCGACATTGAAATCACCCGAGATTTTTTTGGAAACAAAAGGTTTCCACGTCATCAATATAATGTATATGATAGATGTTTTAAAGCAATCGGTTTTCGGGATAGTTGTGATACCCAAAAATCCATAAGTCTAGAATGTAGTTAGTTTAGCTTTGAATTAGTAATAGGAGGACTAAAAAATGCAAGGCTCTAAAACCATTTTTCGGTGTGATACTCTCTCTTACATTTAAGGCCTCTTAAAGTGAGAAAATTAGAAGGGGCAAAAGAAATGCGCCATGCGAAACTTGCGACGCAAGAAATGGCCGTAGCGCGGGTTTTTACCTTTTACCACAATTACCCTGGAAATATACTTCCGTTTAAATTGTTGCTTGTCAAATCCATTGTTAATATCACAAGCAACTTATTTATTTATCGCATGGCAATTATTTTACACTGTAAGTACCTACATTCATTATTTTCATTAACTAGTTTGTACATTTTAAATCTACATTTGTCAAAGTAGGTAATGGCTACACTCGTTACGGTTTTAAAATCTTCCACTGGGTCATCGTACTTTGTCAGTAGTACAAGCAATTTTATACTTAAATTCAAATACAATTTTGGAGTAGTTAAAAGTACACAATTTTTCGTATGGTGGACTCAAGATCTCGATCAGGGGGGCGATTTTTGAATTTCAATCGCTCGATTTCGGCACTCGAAAATCGGTGAAAAACGGCGAAATGCGAATTTTTGAAATACGAGCGATATAAATATGGAATCGAGTGGTATTGACTACTCGTTTTCAATTATATTAGTAGAATTTAAATGCCTAGTAGTAGAGATATTATTGAACGAAATACACGAAATCGAGCGGTCGAAATTCAAAAATCCGCCCCCTGTATAGCAAACTCTTGCGTGTAGGTAATTGTGTATACCTGGACCACCCCAAGGATACAGCTTAGGTACAATCCTAATTTCCCGTTTAAAGTTACCTACGTAATTCCCGGAATACACTAACTCCTCTATACAATGTAAGTGTGGTTTAATTTCCGAGGCAGCCGCTGCCAAGTTGTAAAGGCACAAATCTTGCTACGTTTGGAACGTGTCTACGCAGTGGTAAATTACGCGCCAGGATATTCTCTGTCAATAGGTCTACAGCAGGAGGCAAATTAGTATTAATTTAATAGCTTAGCTTTTGAGCGAATTTACTTTTCAGGGTTCCGTACCTCTAAAGGAGAAAATGGAACCCTTATAATATCACTTTGTTGTCCGTCCGTCTGTCTCTCAAGACCCTTTATCTCGGGAACGCGTGCTGGTATCGCGGTCTTGTCCAAATTTTGGAGTTATGCAAAGCTGATAGTAGGTACCGTAGCTGTCATATTACATAATACCTAATTATAATCCTTTTAAATTGATGGACTATATAATCAACGTTATATACAGAGGATTCAGTCAAAAGCTAAATGCTAGTGGAAGCATAACAACCACTACCGTAACAACTAGTTTATTTTAACCCTGTAAATAGAACAGAACAAACAATTCTGTAGCAACGTAGGGCTTTCAAAGGGCTTACCTTAGGCAATGACTTAAAACATTATTTGCCTTATCTAGATAAGGCAAAGCCTGGGGTGTCATTCTGATTCCTTCCCAAGCAATGACGAGTTGTGGATTCTGAAGAACCAATTGCGAAATAGGTTTGTATACTTTCTACTAAAGTTTAGGCACGTGACTTTGACACAGGTCAATTGTTTAGTTTAGCCTGTATTGACAGTTGGCGCTCATCAATTTAAACTCATCTCAAAGTTTATGATTATTAGAGATCAAATCTTAATTGAAAATAAATATGTAACTTATTTCCTTTAAAAAATTTGGTGCTTAAGTGGTCGTATTGCGGACACCATACGACACGTAGGGGGAAGCGGGGTAGATAGGCACAAGGGGCAGTTTTGAACACCCACACTAATTCCTTAACTAAAAACTTATGTTCACCTCCTGCAACACTAAAACGTGGCTTTGTATGTGTGAGTGAGGTACGAGCTTCGGCACATCTATCCTGACAGCCGTTGCCGCTTGGTGCGTGAAAACGTGTTTCCGCGGTCGCATAGTAAATAAATTCTGATTTTTTTATCGAGTCGTGGTGCGAAATTTTAGACTTTACCGGATGAACATCATAATGAGCGCTTAGTACGTTTATTCAGTAATAGGGTTAGCTTATTATTTCAAAGTAATACTTAATAGTATATTTTTAATAAATTATTTTTAAATTATTTGACCATTGGGGTACTTTGGTACAATAAAGTTTGGGGCAGTTTTGAACATATCAAAGTGCCCCTCTAGTGTATCTAAGTGCCCTTGCCAGATTTTTTGTTGTAATTTTTTTTTCAAATCCTTATACTGAATAGTGCGAACGTACAAAGAAAAAGAAAATTGACAAAGAAAAGTTAAAATAACCAAAGTAGCTGTTTGTCAAAAACTGACACTGATTTAATTAAAAGTTGTTTTTTGTAGTGTTAGTGCACCTACTGCTTAATAACTGTAGTATGTTCTAATAGCACCGCACTTAATAGACGTTTTATAATGTTTTAAAAGTTTACTACTGGTCAGCTAACTGAGTTGATCTGTAAAGTGTGCTCTGGGGGGCAGTTTGAAACACTTACGAGGCACTTTGATTCACGTGCCAAAGTACCCCAAAATGATGTATCAAAGTGTCCCATGTAGTGTATCAAAGTGCAGATGGGGCACAATTTAACAAATCCCATTTTTTGTTAAAATCCATATATCTCTTTTACTGGCCATAAATTTAACAAAAAATTATACACTTTGTATACCTTAGTAAATTTGTCAACTACTAAGTACAAAAAAAATGTACTTGGAGTTCATTTTGGGGCCCAAAATCGATTTCAAAAAAAGGTGTACCAAGCTGCCCCGCTTCCCCCTAAATAGTAGGTTCCTAATATTAAAGTCCAGTTTATTTTCTAGTTCAAGTGTAACAACCAATTTATAAAACTAGCAAAATTATTCGATATGCGTTTTTAAAAAGAAAAAGAGAAAATATAGTCGTGACGTTGAATTGATTCTAATAGTACAGTGACAATCATAATTCGTCCCCTGCTTGCTATACGGCCACATCTCAAAATTTATGATTATTGGAAACTTAACTTTATCGAACGAGCGAGCGAAGCGAACGAAGTTCTTCGAACGAGCGAGCGAAGCGAACGAAGTTCTTACATTCGACTTGGGACACGCGGCTGGTTAGGGGCATCACGTCCCGGCATTTCGACGTTTTTAAGCTGAACTATCAGAGGATAGTTTGATACTCAAGAAATTAAGTAATTTGTTCTAATTTAAATGAAATTGGATAAACGTGTAGTTGAGGGCATTATATTTTAGTCATTAAATTATGAGCAGGCTCGATCAAGGGGTTATTGAGCTAGAAGAGCTTAGAAGGCTAAAAAGCAATTTTTGAGGGGTCTTGCTATTCTGCAAGAAAGTATGGTCGAGTTTGCTATCAAATGAAAGTGCTCGGCTTGCACTTTTATAATATCGTTTTTAAATTTACCATTTTGAAATAATTAGCAACATAAAAATAAACATAATATAGGTATTTGACATTTGACAGGAAATATTTCGGCTTACCACAGATACAGTATCAGTTAAGGGCTCCACAGACCTTGTAATATATCCACGCGATTTTTGATCCATTGCCGCCTATAGTGGGACATAAAATAGTAGAAATTAAATAAAATGGAACTCTAAAATTTCCATACTATAGTCGGTCAAACTAGTTTGTCAGTGGAAAAAGGCGCGATATTCAAATTTTCTATGGGACGATAACCCTTCGCGCCTACATTTTTAGCCGCTTTTTTCTAACACAGACAGACACGATTTATGACAGACTATAAATTGTTGCCATGTGTAAGCATTTTACGTCAAAAATGTGACAGCTACGTAGAAAGTGGCGCCCTGATTTATTAACCGACTTCCAAATCTCAAAAGGAGGAGATTCGATTGTGATATTTTTATTTTTGTTACTCCGTATCTCCGTCATTACTGGACCGATATTGAAAATTATTTTTTTTAGTTGTATGTATATGCATACAGATTGGTCCCGTTTTTGTTCCTACCAAAACCCAGTTCTGATGATGGGATCCATGAGGAATCGAGGGAACTCCTCAAATCTTAAAGGCATACATATAGTGATTTATGTGTTTTATCAACAAATCAAGCATATACATTAAAAAAAGTGACATTTGATGAAGTGGAACTGCTAATGATGATCAGAACGGAACTCTTCAACGAAGCATATTTCACGTTTGGCGATTTGTCCTCTTCGTTATGTTTGTTAAGCAAGTTAAGTTCTTAAGCCACATTTTTGTCAAGCTCGAGTTCTGATGATGGGATCCACTAGGAATCGAGGGAACTCCTCAAATCTTAAAGGCGTATAGAGATTTTTGTATTTTCATCAGAAAATCAAGCGTTTTCATTAAAAACTGTCGCACTTGATGGAGTGGAACTGCTGATGATGATCAGAACGGAACTCTTCAATGATGACGACGTCTGGCGATTTCGAATTGCGATTTTGACGGAGCTGGCCCTGGAGCCAGACCTGACCGGGATCCGGGCTCTTATCTGGACCTGAACCCGGACCTGGACCCGGACTTGTACCTGGACTTGGACCTGGACCTCGACCTGGACCTGGTCCTGAACCCGGAACTGGACCCGGACCCGGACTCGGACCCGGACTCGGACCTTGACCCGGAAAACCACTGATACCTAAGCTAAATAAACCACTATGATAAAATGTAGGTATAAAGTATAATGATGCCAAACTTACTAGCCCCTCCCGCTCAAACCCCCGTACACCGCACCGCACGCGCCGTTAAATGGGTTAGGTTAGTTTAGTAAGGTTTGACTTGAACTGCGATCCTCACAGAACCGAAAAAAGTGGGTTAGGTTAGGTTAGAACTGCGAGCCTTACAGAAACGAAATGCTACTAGAAAAGTGGTTTTGGTTAGGATCGAACTGCAATCCTCACAGAACCGAACTGCTATCAGAGAAGTGGGTCCGTGAGGCTAAAACTGCGACCCTTACAGAAACGAAATGCTACCTACTAGAAAATTGGGTGGTTTTACCTCCTTTTCTACATAGTGCACCATCTATGTACAATAATCTTTCACCGGCCCCCACTGAAGACGGTTTTTTTTTCTTGAAAATTATTTTCTACTATTTTATGTCGAACTATACGAGTAAGTAGGTGCAACAAAGTCAATCGCTCTATATAATTTATGGCAAACCGCGAGTTCTCAGTTCGGGGCGAACTACTAGTTATTTTTAATTAAGATTGGATTTCCAATGATCATACATATGTACCTATGTACGTATAGCAGGCAGGGGACGAATTATGTAGGTATACTTTGCCGTTAATTCTCGAGCACTCGACTCACCAGCGGGCAATCTGTATAAATACACGGCTTGTCTTGTAGACGAAACGTCGGCCCCAGTCGGTTATCCCCTCCGATCTGATTTCATAAGTAGATATGTAAGAATGTGAGCTTTATTCTGTACTGTAAAAGGTATCTTCTGCTACAACGTCAACTGTACAAGATAAAGGGGTTGGTAAAAATTACTAGTCATTCGGATATCTTTAGATGCTGGCGGGTAAATACACTGAAGTCTAATGAACACGGCACATTTAATGTAAAACAGAAGTTCTAATTTATATTAGTGTATCGGATTAGTTAAATTGAACTATAAAACACAGAAGAACAAAGCTATATACGTACTAGGTTGTAGTTATTGGTCTCGAAGCGATTATTTTTTAACGAATAAGTACATGGGAGGTTCTACATAATTATAATGTTCTATGATAATTCTAAGTAAATCCCGTTATCAATGCTGCAATTCATTAAACATAAGGGTTGGCAAAACTATCTACTGTAGGGAACTTATAACTTATAACTTCTTCGTTGGTGCCCAAATTCGCAAAAAAAAAATAAAAAAAAAATAATTTTACCAAGAAATATATATCCACTGAATTCACATTAAACCGAACTGCATAAAAATTGTTAAGTAAGAAATTAAAAATTCTAAAATACCCCAACTTCGCCACCCATCCCCGATTTCGCCTGATATTTTTAGGGTTCCGTACCTCAAAAGGAAAAAACGGAACCCTTATAGGATCACTCGTGCGTCTGTCTGTCTGTCTGTCTGTCTGTCTGTCTGTCTGTCTGTCTGTCCGTCTGTCACAGCCGATTTTCTCCGGAACTACTGGACCAATCAAGTTGAAATTTGGTACACATATGTAAGTTTGTGACCCGAATACGGACATGTAACGTAAACAAATGAATTTTAAACATGGGGGCCACTTTTGGGGGGTAAATGAAAAAATGAAAAAAAAAATTTTTCTAACTATATCATGTTACATATCAAATGAAAGAGCTTATTGTAAGGATTTCAAATAATTTTTTTTTATAATTTTCGGATCAACAGTTTAGAAGTTGAAATAAACTGAAATAATAATAATAGTTTATAATTTATATAGTAGTGTTTCTACTTGATAAAAACAAATTAAAATATTTTCTGAAAAATAATTTAATTTGTTCAAATACTTCATAGTATTGATTGGCAGCGCCATCTCTCTCGCTAGCTCGGTATCATCATGAGAATGATCCAGATAGAAGGTTCGAACCATACTGTTCTACCTTAGAGATGGCTAGGGGGCGCCACAAGCCTTCAGTAGGAAGTGCATATACTTGGAAAATTTGACTAATGTCGCTGTGGCCCGGTGGCCGAGTGGTTCAGGCACCTGCCGCGATAGCAGAGGACGCTGGTTCGATTCCAGCCTGGGGCACTGGAGGCCTTGGTCACTTTTTCTTAGTATATGACATTTATTTCAGTTTATAATTTATATAGTAGTGTTTCTACTTGATAAAAACAAATTAAAATATTTTCTGAAAAATAATTTAATTTGTTCAAATACTTCATAGAGTTTAGAAGTTATTCAAGAAAATAGGAAAAAAATGACCATTCCCCCCCCCTTATCTCCGAAACTACTAGGTCTAAAATTTTGAAAAAAATACATAAAATAGGTCTATACCTATAGATGACAGGAAAACCTATTAGAAATGTACAGTCAAGCGTGAGTCGGACTTAATTACAGTTTTTAATCCGACCCCTACGGATTTTTTAAAGAGATTTCACTCACGTTTCACATAAAAAATACATTGTTAACAGTGCCGGATTACTTAGAGTAGTAGTTTTTTTAGAGTAATTGGTGATAATTTTCTGATAAGATAATCATTTTAAATATTTAACGGTCTTACCTACTTACGAGTAATTGTAAGGTCAAATTAAAAATAATGTTTAAAAAAAATGTTAAATTGAGAGCTAGCTTAAAGATTTTTGTACTCGTCGACTTTAATGGTTGAATTAATAAAGACTTTGTAACCAATAAGCAAAACAAGCACGTGCTTAGGGCACCACATTCAGGAGGGGCACCAAAATGCCAGGTTGAAAAAGGTGAACAAATTTTAAAATTAGGGACAGACACATCGTTTTTACCACACGATTTTTTTTAGCTGTCCAAAAGCTAATTTGCAAAAATAATGGCGCGTAATTCTTTGGGAAACAATCGGTAGCAGTAGAAGAGTCGTGATTACATGCATAGATTCGATTTCAACCCACTCTTTTGCGGTTCGGCGTTAGGTCTTATGCGAGGCCTTCTGCCTTAATTACACTTGGGCGTGGATCCAAATCCAAGCTTTCCTCTTTCGCAGCTAGGCCTACTGCCTTTCTCACACTTCGCCAATTCAATTCCAAGCTCTGCTTTCTTGCATATTTTATGCATGAAAACAACCTCGAATATCGAAGCCTATTAAGAAATATCGAGCCCTATGCGAAGCTAAGCTGATAGAAAACTGTCCCATCCCTTCTCTGTATGAAATCCTGGATTCGCGCCTGGTTGGGACTAAAAGTAAAATTGCGTTTGTATATCGAAAAAATTTCGCGCTCGCTTCGCTCGCGTTTTCAATAACTTTATAAGGTATGATAAAGGTGACATTCGGGTGGCGACTGCAGCAACATTACTCTGTTGCAACGTTACTGCTGCAGTACTGTCAACTTCCGTGATAAAATGATGTGACTGATTTCCATACTAAAAGTAAAAATTTACAACTGTCTATCATATTGCGTTTTTATATCGAAAAATTTCCGCGCTCGCTTCGCTCGCGTTTCTATTACTTTCTAAGCTATAATAAAGGTGACATTCGGGTGGCGACTGCAACAGCATTAGGTACTCTGTTGCAACATTACTGCTGCGGCACTGTCAATTTTCGTGATAAAATGATGTGACTGATTTCCATTCTCAGCTGTAACGCGGCAATGAACTTCTCTCAATTTACCAAAAAATCAATGTAATCTTGATGACCCGAGGGAGAGGGGGCACCTAGAAATCCTTAGGGTATCAACATATCTTAATCCGGCACTGATTGTTAAAAATTGTGTAATATACGGAACCCTTGGAACGCGAGTCCGACTCGCACTTGGCCGGTTTTTTTACTAAGAATATTATACTAAAATTTATTCCAAATCCTGAATGTTGAATTAGTAGCTAAGTAAGCAACACAGTTTAAAGGTCACTCTTTTGTATTATTGCGTAGGTATTTAAATCTGTAGTTATTTGCCTTTTCGATGAGAGATATCTGTTCGTATTCGTAAGAACTATTATACCGGGTGTGGCCTGTAACACGAGCAAATAATTAAAACATAGATTGTACTCCTCAAACGGTGACACTTTTGATCAACAACTTTTAAAAATTATGAAGTATTTAGAGTCCCTATTTTTCATACAAAATAAATATTATCTTCAATGGACGCCATCGCCACGCCATATCATTGTGATTGACGTTGCTTGTCACGCCTTAAACATAGCAAAATTCGCAATACATTGCGTCTTAGAATAAACTTTAAAGTGTATTAAAAATCAAACCACAAGTTAGTTTTAAAAGTTGCTGAACAAATGTTGGTCAGTATGAGGAGTGTACAACCTACAGTTTAATTTTTTCCTCGTATTACAGGCCACAGGCTGTATAATCTGTGTCCGCACATACATTTACGAACATAGCATTCGGACGTCATCGGTCGCGGGCGGCTGCTGGCCAAGGCCCGTCATATTTTTTTTTAACTAAAATAAAAATTAATTAAAACAAGTTCAAATACATGCTAATATGTGTCAAAACAAGTATACATTTATGTACCTATGCACTAGTCACGTCCTAATGTATTTTTAACAAACAGCTTGATAGTGAGTTATTCTGCTTTCAATCACACATCGACTCGGAATGCGGATCCGCATCAGTATGATAAACGCGTAAGTCGCATATGGGATACTAGCAGGCCTATTCGGATTTCGAGATAATCACAAGATCTTGAAACGATTTAGAGATCAACTAGATCTACGTTAGATATTGACTAGATGTGACTTGGATATCTAAGTCATAACTTGTCGAAATCGTTCAAGAGGACCTCCAGAATCGCGGAAACGTCAAATTTGACATATCTATCTTACAAATATCTTTAAATATTATCCGTGTCGTAACTTGTTGAAGTCTAGTAGAAATCTAATTCATTTTCCGAATCGAGCCGTAACTATTTTAATCTATTCGCGCCAATCACGACACGATGTCATTTTGCCTTTACGAAGCATTTCCGCTACATACCAGGAAACTCATGTTATCGGCTACGACCGTAGCTCAGCGGTGAATGTGTTAATATTCGTGAGCACATTGAATAAAACACGACGAATGCTAAGGTATTTAATAAATCTTTATAATAATTTCACCTGTCAGCTGTCTTCGCCTCTATATGCTTACATAGGGAAAAGAAGACTTGTGTTCACATTGTTATATTAAAAGCTATATTCGACCTCTATAACATGACAGCTTGTGTATAAGTAAGTCGTAGTAACACAAATTAGATATTATGAAAGATTAAAGATGACTCACGCTAGACCGGGCCGCCGTTCGGGCCCGGACCGAGCCATACGACATGTCATTTTCTATGGGTGGTGCTTTCCATAGAAAACAAAGCGCCGGAAGCTCCGGCCTGGCCCCGGCCCGGTCTAGCATTGTCTCACAAATCAACAAGAACTAAAACGTGGTTGTTTTCTTACGCCTGTCAATAAGCTGAGATAAATAATTTATGGAAAAGCTTATTGATATTAATATATTTGTCTCTTCGTCTTTAATATTAATATATTCTTATCCTATTGAATAAACAAGTACAATACTAAAAGGAAATCATCTGTTCTAATGCTGTATATATCAAGTCTCCCTTCATCACTAAACTAAACTAATTTAGTAAACTAAGTTTGGAAATCAAGTCAGTAGCAGAAAAGGAACTAAATGCATTATAACAAATTTGAATAGGGTTGGCTCAACTACTTATCATGGAGAAGGGAAACTTTGAGATCACATTAACTTACGGTGCTCGCCTCAACTAAGTCGGCGACATACAGTACCGAGCTCTGATGCAAACATTTTCTCTCCAAACAAGGCTTTATTAATTTTTGTAACCGTTTTGACAATTATCGTGTGACTATTTTAAATATGTTTAATGTGCAAGCTTCTGTCCGACTTTGTCCACTTCGAATGAAAATTTCATTAACAAAAACTATTCTAGATATCCTTTCAGAGGACTCAAACTAGACAATCAGACAGAATTTCCTTCGCATTTATAATGCCTACATATTAGTAGATATAAGTTCCATAGCAGGGACATTAATTTGTGTCTCACGGAAGTTTCATAATTAAAATTGGCCAGCTTATATCTCTTTAACTTTTCAAGATTTTGTTTGACTTTTGTGTTGTTTTATATAACATTTATGTTAATTTCATAGAAGGTTTATAACAGCGACTGATATAACTTTGTTTTATATGAAATAGGGTTTAAAAATGCGTATTTCAAATAAACATAACATTAATCAAAACCATCTACAAATATCAATAACCGAAGAAGATATAATTATTAAAAAAATGGATAAAGTATAAGAATTTAGGTACCTACTTACTCGTATATCTAAATTATAACCAGCTACCTATATGGTCAATACCTACTTTTGGGTTATGAACACAAACGGCAACGGCCAAATTTCTATTCTGTATGTCCTTTTAATATCTTTTCTCAATGTCCTTTCTTAACTTTTGTCCTCTCGCCAGATACTTTCTTTCTTAATTTGTCACGTGAATACCATCTTCAACTTTTTCCCTTGATAAAACTTCGCTCGTTAAGTCGCTTTATTTGTGTGACACACTTATCACGGCAATTTAAATACTCATTTATTATCCGGGATTGTAATTTTGTTCAACTGTTTTATTTACAGATTCCAAGTTCCGGTTGTTGTTTTTGTTCTTGATTAATTATATTTTGAATATCAGATGAGACATTCGTATCTCATCTGATTATTTGTAAATCTGGATATTGTCAGTAACTATTTAAATGATTGTATCTTGATGAACCTAAAAAGAAATTCGAAATGCTTAGGTAAAGACAATTTCATTACCATGATAAAGATTCTAGAAAAAAATAATTTGAAGTATAAATTATGTAAACGAAACGAACATAAGGAATTATACCTTTTTGCAAATGAAAATGAAACCGCTAAGCGATTAGGTACTTACTTCCAAGCCATTCCAATAAAACATCCCTGTTTCAGTATTCCACGTTTCTGGCTCCTCAAGGAGCCGAAAACCACACGGGTAATCGTTTCTGGGCATTTAAACATTAAAAGTATCCTTTAAATGGAGTTTTAAAAGCGGCTCACGGATCTTCGAAATAAAAAGGATCGTTCGGATGGTTCCTTCATACTCATGGCAGCGAGCATTTTAAATATTTAAGTAATTTTTTTAAGTGACTTGCTAATTTAAACATTTCTTGAAGTAGATATTCTGAGTTTTTAACCATGTAGGGGTTAAAAGTTGTAATGACCATAAAAAAATTTAAAAGTTAATTGACAATTAATATTATATGACATCAATAGGGGCAGTGCCTAATTTTAATTAAAAACATCAGAAGTTTTGTAATACTAAAATTGTGATGAAAATCTAAAAAGTTCTTAAATTATATTAAATTAAACCGGTGGCATTATCGAGGGTTAAAGAAAGGAATAATCATTATATATATATTATACATCTATTTAATTTAATGATTTATATCTTATACTTCACATGTAACACTATGTAAAACTTTCAAGCAAGCAAGCAAGTTCCATAGAATGACACTTTACACATTAAACGCTACCGTATAAATTTAGTAGTTATGGGAGCGCCACCGCTTATTTCGGCTGTGCTCATAATGTCTGTGCCTGGCGTGTACCGTCGATTCTAGAATTCAGCCATGTCGGTCTTCTTGACTGAAGGTAAACCCTGATCGTAACGCAGAATCATGGATTTACAAGAGTGATCCTTACATGGGTGCCAAAAGGTCTTCTGCCATCCGGTCAGTTCTTCTCTCGGATCCGGAACCCGGCCATTTACCGGTTCATTCGACGCACGGCCGCGACGTGCATCCGCGTCGCCATAACTTATCCGAGGTAGCCCGGCATAAATCACGCCGCGTTTTTCACGCGCAGTCGAGATACCAATGTAAACACACGGCGGTTTAATCTTAAAAATATCGCTTAGCTACAAAGCTTGTAAACACATTTTTATGATAGTTTCAAAGATATTTTAAATATAACGTTGATTCCAAATTTGATTTTAGCTTCTAGAAATGATATAAGTTTTCATTTTCCTGTTCCGGACTAATAAATTAATATTATATTAGTATTAATAGTTTATTCTCGAAATTAAATATTGCAAGATAAATGATCTGCTTCCCAGTTTTACACGAAAATGCAATGTTTGGGTAACATCGAGATGCTCTGATGATGGGAAGGTAGTTATAACTTTGTTGTTAAATAACGCAACATCATGGAGTTTGGCTCTGGGCTTGTTGTAATAAACAAATAAAAATATAAAGTTTATTTCAAGTAATGAGTACCTAAGTAATTGAAAGAATGTACTTATAGATTGAGACTGATCAAAGAAAAGTAAACCTTGCATGTTATGAACGTTTTGACAAGAATTTGTTTAAAATAGCATACTTAACTTAATAGTTTAATTAAGTAGGTTTACTGTGGTGCGTAATTTTATTCATTGAAAAGTGTGTTTAGAAGTAAGTATTTATGAACTTATTAATATCATTACACGGGATTTTTTAAATATTTTACAGATATATCAAAAACAAAATTTAGAGACCACAAAAATTGCCCCGTCCGGATTTACGTCCATATGTCCACCCGCCGCCGCCTGCCGTCTGACGCCTGCAGCACAAAAAACAGTGACTTTATTCCCAACATTTACCCAGCGCCAACCGCAATCCAACAAATTTAAGTTTGATCTTCGATTACGAATGATTGTTAAGGACGTCAAGGTCCTAAATAGATTGGTGCCCCTGAGATGAGCTCAGCGAACGATATAGGAGCAAAAGGGCTAGAGCTGAGCTTACACTGAGTCGGCCTTTCACGTACAAGTCTACTGAAATGGTAGTTTTTTTACGATCGCTTAACAATAGCCCCCTGTTTGCCGCTGATTCCATTTTTTCATCATTTTTAGGGCTCCGTACCCAAAGGGTAAAAACGGGACCTTATTACTAACAGGCCTATTCGGATTTCGAGATAATCACAAGATCTTGGACGATTTAGAGATCAACTAGATCTACATTAGATATCGACTAGATGTGACTTGGATATCTAAGTCATAACTTGTCGAAATCGTTCAAGAGGACCTCCAGAATCGCGGAAACATCTTACAAATATCTTTAAATTATCCGTATCGTAACTTGTTGAAGTCTAGTAGAAATCTAATTCATTTTCCGAATCGAGCCGTAAGACTCCACTGTCCGTCCGTCTGTCTGTCTGTCTGTCTATCTGTCACCAAGCTGTGTCTCAGGAACGACTCGCACTTGGCCGGTTTTGAAAGGAAATTTGCACGTGGCACACACTTCTTCTAATATGCGAATATATTGCTCTTTAGTGCAATGTATTCTACCGTAACAGGATTCTAAGGTTATAAAATGACGATCAATCAGTGTTACAGACTAGTAGCTAGTCAGTACTTAATGAAAATAGTACTTAAACTATGAGTGATTTACTTGTACATTACACACATACCTTAAAGCCTATCTTTTAGGACACGAATTCAGAGAAGTGTTGTATGAACAATTGAACATGTGGCATTTTTAGAGAGTAAAATCACGATAATTTTCTATGTTTGTTTTAAACATGGAAGATAATATTTCGATTAGTTGAAATTTTCCAGCAGTCGAAATTGTCCCCCTGCACATATATATATATTCCATTTATCCATTGAAATAAGAGAAATAAAGTTACGATTTTCAGTCGAAATTACTTATACTCTGTATTTCGGTGTCTCCTCTTAAACGCAATTTGCTAATTTTAAATGAATTTTGGTACCTAAACTTTGTTTCGCATTTAAGAAACAATGTTCTTATTGTCTTTAAAATTCTAGAAGCAACGTATTGTGTCTAAAATTAGAGCACAAATATTGAATCGGAAAGATTCATTTAGTTGATTACACAGAAATGGAATTGGGCGTTCACCTCAGACGTATATTTCAATACAAAGAGCGGTAAGAGCGGCAATTTGATGATTTCGTGCAACCGTAATAAAAGGGCCGTAAATCGTGCAAACGTATTGTTATTACGTGCACTCCCGGGCAGGCACAGGGAGCACAGGACAGAGGGCCGACCAAAGAAATATTAACACTAATAATAGTACATTATTGTGGAAGCCGGGAAGGGCAATAGATAGGGGGATAGGGCCGTAAGTTTGTCTATCTGACCTGACTGGAGTTTTCCTCTCATCTAATCGAAGGTTAGCTGGAAGAGATCCCTTATAGGGATAAGTTCGCCTTTGTACTTCCATTACTGTAATTTATTTTTGTAAACCTGTGTTGTGTACAATAAAGTGATTACTACTACTACTAATAGATGGCAGATCAGGCATATTATGTATATATGGCGAATCCGGCTACACTCCTAAAAGTAGGCTGCTTCCAAATATTCTAGATTTAGCTCAGGTAACCTCCTAAGTACCTACTAATAGATAAAAAAAAATGTTACATGCCGAATCTAGCTACCGGATTTGGTACCTAGGGTTGCCAACGAACTCCTCTGAGACTAATAACCAGTGATCGTAATACATTTTCCAGCATTTTTGGTGCAGTAGAGTGGTGTTAACGGAATTGGTATAGATAATTTCAACTGAAATGGTAAATTAAGGTTAATATTAACGTAATTAACGCTAATTAATCATTAGGGTTGAAATAATTTATACCAATTCCGTTAACACCACTCCGCTGCACCAAATCGATTCGCGTGGTGTTAACGGAATTGATATAGATCATTTCAACTGAAATGGTAAATTAAGGTTAATATCAACGTAATAAACGCTAATTAATCATTAGGGTTGAAATTATTTAAACCAATTCCGTTAACAACACTTCGTGCACCAAAAATGCTGGAAAATGTTCGATCCCTGCTAATAACACAGGAAATTATGTTTTACGAGTAGGTTTGACAAATTCAATTTTCGGTCGTCTTCCGCTATGTTGGAACCCTGGCATATTAGAAGTAGGTAGACGACCTAGTATTAGATACCTACTTGTTATGTACTATCACAAACAGTAAAATCTAATAATATTTAATGTATAAGGATAGGAAGGATGGCGGGAAACAACAAAAAAGGCCGTACGACGACCTCAATGACCACGACTGCTGCTCTGACAAGAGTATCCGACTAAGAAGAAGATAAGGAAGTAGTTCTGCTGTATGTTTCTCTCAACTGTGTCCAACGTCTCAAAGGGCGAGCGAACACTCGCTGCGTAATTTTAATTTATTATTATCGTACTAAATAATTTCCACTTAATTATTTAAAGCGAAAAGCGAAGGGACGCAATGTACTGCGCTAATGAAAAAACTTGGCACTTTCTTTGCCCATGATTTAGTGTTTATCGAAAACCGTGGTAACCCCGTAACCTATAAACGCAGTACTTCTTCTTCTTTATATTTAAGAGCTGTGCTCTTTTCGGTGGAGCAATCTCCAACTTGTCCGGTCCTCTGCCAACTCCTTAACCTTCTGGTATGACACGACCTGAATCTTTTCTATTATTACGCAGTACACGCATTTCTAACGCAGTACACCAGTGCCTATTTGCAAGCTTTTGCTTTTGCTTGCAAATAGGCTATTTGTTTACGGATGCTGGTAAATATAATACTGAATTAACTTCAGGACAAGTCAATTGTTTTTTAGTAAGGCAATACCATTTTGACAAAGCTTCGGCCAACAATATCGGAGTTTTTAAAGGGTTGGAAGTGAACTACGGTAAACAAAATAATTTCTATGTAATTCCGTCAGAATTGCTAAGAGCAAATCACTTTTTTGATCTATGTCAAACACAAAAGTATAAGAAATTAACGTAAAGGATAAATATCTTTACACACTGTACTTACATATTATATTACCTAACTAATGATAAAATACAAAACTGGATATAGTACCAACAGTACCCGAAATAGCGTAGGTAAATATAAAATAGCATTTCTTATGCTTAATTAACTTTAGAAAACTTTAGACACTCTGCTTGCCAGATTGGCTGAAAGAGATCGCTTACTGGCATTAAATATTAAATTCACCCTTTGTACAGTCAGCTGCAAAGAAAGGTACCCTGCATAGAAGTTTGTATGCGAAGTGCTAAGCGAATAGTATTGCTGACCTTCGTTGAAGTTCCTAATCCATACTAATGTATTATTATAAAGGTGAAAGTGTGTCTGTCTGTCTGTCTGTCTGTATGTTACCTCTTCACGCTTAAGCCGCTGAACCAATTTAGTTGGGTATAGAGATAGTTTGAGTCCCAGGGAAGGACATAGGATAGTTTTGATGTCGGAAATCAACCCTGAAGAGAGTGCAAAGGTGGGTGGAATTGAAAGAGTTGCACTGCCTAATAATTGAAGTAAGAAATGCGCGAATTGAATGATTGCTATTAGCATTATCCAGGCGCTATACCTACTTTAG
Organism: Cydia splendana; assembly: GCF_910591565.1. Taxonomy (NCBI): domain Eukaryota; kingdom Metazoa; phylum Arthropoda; class Insecta; order Lepidoptera; family Tortricidae; genus Cydia; species Cydia splendana. The sequence continues at coordinate 28,712,646 of NC_085960.1, read as the reverse complement.
CTGCTATCACTAATTCCACGCAGACGAAGTCGCGGGCAAAAGCTAGTCACTAAATAATTATTACCTTACCTATACTTATTACCTTATGACATTAAGTACGACTATTGAACAATAATATGTATTTTTCTTCGCGCAATAAAGTAAAGAGGGACTGAACCAATGAATCTAATTGAATCATGAATTTAACTCATAAAATCCTGAATAAATAAGAGTTCATCAGCAATGTTCGTTAATTTACGGTTATGGCGGCCCATTGGTAAAGGTTAGACGTTCAGTAAATACTGTTGCCAGTCAGTGTGATATTTATTGATGAATTTCGTTCTTACGTTGAGATAATTAGTAGGCGTACCATGAGCTGACACTTGACGTTTACATTAACGAATGCATAAAACCCAGTCGCAAGATTACTACGGGGTGACTTTATCATATCTAAAAACCTGATTTCAAGTAAGAAAAAGTGATTTATTGTGCATTAAACTTCATAAATGATGTGTCTATATAATATATTTCAATAAAAAACATCATTTGCCCTGTTAAAAAATTCGTCATAAGAGTAAATCGCAAAAAATGTAAGGGGACATGCGAAAAACTCGAGGGTACAACTTTAAATGGAAATGCCCAATCCATCTCGACGCGCTTATAATATTATGTGTGTGTTATGCTCGAAAGGATGGGTGAAGATCGGGCAGTCAAAAGGGCCTACTTGGGTCGACGGTCAACTGGACGCCGTCCTGTTGGTCATCCTAAATATCGTTGGGCAGATAGTGTGGAGACAGATCTCCGTGAGCTCGGCGTCGGCAAAAGCTGGCGGGATACAGCTCTGGACCGAGCAAAGTGGCGTGCTCTTGTATTGGAGGTAGGGCTTGCATTATCCGTCCATTTTTTGTATCCGGATATTTCGAATATTTATAATTTTACTATCCGGATATCCGGATAAAACGAATAATTCGAATACTTGCTTTTTATTTAACAAAACTCACACGAACTTTATAAAAAATGTACTTAATAGAATCAAATTTTACGTATAAAAGGTTGCGTAACAGCAAATGCTAGGGTATTTTTAGGAGGTCTACCTTTTCGTCGAAATTTTATTGTCCTAATTTCACTTGGTAATTTTTTTCTCTGAAGCTTTAGATACTGTGACATCAACCTTCGGCAAATTTTATTTTTTAACAATATAATAATATAGTTTATGGAGATACTTCAACCCTCCGCTTAATCCGGCACCGGCACCCTGCACTGCGAAATTAATTTCTTAAGTGACTTCAGATGATCACAAGATATGTGACGTTTAATTCATTAAAATTTAACAACCATGAATTATTTCATTATGGTGAAACACTTCTTCAGTTAAGAAATTGGCGTCTTATTGACATATGGTACTGGCCGTGGTTTTGATGATATTTAGATAATCGATTACGTCTTCTAACTGCTGAGATATTACATTGCATTTAAGGTCAGTCAAGGCTTTCATTAACTTTCTTATCATATCTGCTAAACAGCTACTGCATCTCGTTCAGCAGTTGAATATCAACCGAAGTTCTCCTCCGTTGGACCCATTTTACTTCTTTCGCACGTTATTAATAACATATTCAGACACTAACAATAATGCAGCGCAGCGCGTTTGATAGGAACACGGCACAAGTACATTCAATTGTACGTTTTACGGACCTAGGTCGATCTGCATAAGATTGTACCCAAATATTTAAAAAAATAAGGGAGTAGACGACAATCAAGGAGAAATATTTAAATAATCAGTGTTTATACCGTAAAAATGTATCGAAATAAATAAATAAATCAACCGACATCGTTTACGTTATAATTTTCAACGTTTTTTAAATAGTTTTCTTAAAAATTTGAATGATATTTTTGTCATAAATGGTATTCGAATTATTCGTTTTATCCGGATATCAACCTCATCTAAATCCGGATGATAAATTGGACGTATATCCGGATAAAGCGGTTATCCGGATATCCGGATTGTAAGCCCTAATTGGAGGCCAAGACTTATCGCGCCAACCAAGTAGGTTAGTAAATATTATGTTAATCATACCAAATGTAATATTTCAGTGTCTAAGTTCAGTATTTATAGCAAACTGTGTTTTTAGATATTTATATACTTATTTAAGATTCTGTGATACCTCAAAACATGCCTGCCTTAGATCACGCGTTCAGTAAATATCGCGATATATAATCAATATAAAAAAAAACACACGGTATTAACTGAACGTCTAACCTTCGCTGTTGGCTTAACACCCGCCATCTTTGCATATAAATGAGGGAAATCAATTCTTGAAACGAATGATGGGGGACAAAATATGACCGACATTCACGAGCCCCTGCATAATAAGGCATTAGCATAAATTTACGTTGTCATATTCTGGAGACAGTCTCTAACATAAAAATACAAGTATCTTTAATAAAAACCTATCTACCTTATAAATAATAATACATCCTTTATTCAACAAATCAATTCGTTCAATTAGGGGCATCATGGCACACTGCGTCCGATTTGCACACCGTCCGACTATCAGGCCAATACGAATGTACACTGACAGCAGAACGATTATATCATTCTGTCTGTACGTTGGCCTGTATTTCTAATTTGGTTTACTATAATTATTAAGTATTTTAATATCCACATACTCGTATTGTGACAAATTGCTCATTTGCTAGAGTTAGACCAAGAACAGTCTGCAGAGATTTTGACAGCACACGCAGTGTAGGTGTTATTTTAAACGTCAAACTTCTATGAAATTATGACGTATAAATAACACTGGCACTGCGTGTGCTGCAGACTTTTCTTGGTCTAACTCCATCAAATGACACATGTTGAATTTTATAACTAATTCTATGGATAAATAGATGGATGTCCGGGATGGATGAATTAAGGGACCTTATCCAATGAACAGGGGTGAGGTAGCAATGATTGGAGTGGGAAGCCCTTGTCTCACTTGCCTAATAACGTAGGCTTGCGATTCCAGATTTTAAATAAAATTACGTTCATCAAATTTAGGTTTTGCACTTTGCCGAAGTCTTTCCAGTGCCAGGCGGGAAATACCTATGTCCTGCATAAGTTCCATGAAAGTCATTATTACGAGCCGGGGTTCGAACCCACAAGCTCTGATTTGATAGTCACACGTTTTACCGCTAGAAAACAAACGCTATCTGTTGAATAATTTATCTGAAATTTCTGAATCAGGAATTATCCCGAACTCCCAAGCAGGTGTCGGTTCGACGCATGTGAACTAAATTATTATAATTTATACGGTTGGCTTTGCTCTGGTTGCATTCGCTTACAGAGCTGCATAATGAAGGGAAAATGCAGGTATAAAAGTAAGTTATATATTTTTTAAGTGAGGTTTGGTGGTTTATGTAAAAATTGGTATACACATTACACAACTTAGGTAATACACACTCACATTTATAAATAAATAAGGATATAAGTACATATTTTACACACTTTGTACACAGTCATAACTAATATAAACACAGTCAGTCAAAACAAAACGTAGTTTCAAGAGGTGCGTTTAATAAAGACATGGCACCTTGAATACTACCCACATTTACAAGTCCTATGTCAATCTTCTATAGATCCAGTCAAACGTATCCGTAAGCCAATCTGTAACTGTAAAAAAAAAGGATTTCAATAAGGAATTTAGCGTTAACGCGTACGAAGTCACTGTAAACCCTTAAGGCCAGAGCACACTGGCTGCGTGTACGTAGAAGTTTCACGTGTGCGTGTGCTAATGATTGGATGTGCAAGCGGTGTGCCGTCCATCATCATAAAATAAGGATCTGTATATTCAACGCATATGGGTACGTGCACTTATACGCACACACGTCCGGTGTGCACAGACCTTTATGAAATAAATAAATACATATTATAGGACATTATTACACAAATTGCGTAACACCCACAGTACTTTTAATTTTTAATGACATGACAGGCGATCACGTGTTGCTTTCTATAGAAAACGATGCGCCGAAAGCTCCGGTTCGGACGCGGCCTGGTCCAACGTGAGTCATGCTTAAAAATTCAAGTGAGTGAAATGGTTTCGTCTAAACAGTTTAATATAAATGCCCTTACCAAAATTTGAACCCGGGACTACCGGCTTCATAGACAGGGTCACTAACCAGTGTTAGCCGAAACGTTAATGCAATTGAATATTCTTGACCATTAACAAGTACAAGTTGTACCGTCAACTGTAACCGTCCGTTACCGTTTACGGTTCAATTTGTAATGGTTAACGTTCGGCCAATACTGTCACTAACCCACTAGGCCAGTCCAATCGCTGCCAGCAGTTTAGGCAGCGACACCAACGCAATTTATACAAACAGTTATGCTGCTCTTTTATTTTTTTATTTCTAATAGAGATTTTGACTTCTTAGTTAAGAAACCGGCCAAGTGCGAGTCGCACCCTCGCACCAATGTTTCCGTATAACTATATATAGCACTACTAGGGGCCTAGTCAAGATGACAACTATTGATAAAAAACGCCAATTGAAACTTAAATATCTAATGTACGGAAATAGTCACGTAAATTTTCGTAACATCTGTCATCTCGATACATTTTTTTCTTTGTACAGTTTTCATATTGTCTAGGCTCCTGAAGATCATCAACTATGACAGTATCGGACAAGGTGAATTGAATTGAGGTAAGTACAAACATTTTGTCGTTGGCAAAAAGAACTGTTGCTCCATATACGGGAAGTGATGTTTTGAGCGTTTCTTTTATTTTTTACAATTTTTATTAATTGTGACCTTTTTTGTGTTATTTCTACTCAGAATCACGAGCTCTTTCGATCCTAATGGGATAAAAAAATGTCCCAGACTTTTTTCCTATTGTGGTAGCATTTCTCCATACAAAGTGTATGGAGAAATGGTACCACAAAGGTAACAAAAAGGAAAGTTTGAAAAATGTATGGAAATTTTAGGACACTTTTTTTCTCCTATATGGATGAAAAGGGCTCGCGATCCTGACTAGAAATAACACAAAAGTGGCAAAAAAAGGTCACAATATATAAAATGGCATAAAATAAAACAAACGCTCTTTTAAGGCCCACTTGCACCATTCCACTAACCCGGGGTTAACCGCTTAAACCTGGAGTCACCATGGTTACCAGTACAATTTGACACTGGGTTGACGATTAAACCGCTAAACCCCGGGTTAGAGGATGGTGCAAGTGGGCCTAAGTGATACAAATACACAATCACAGTAGGTATATGCGACTGTACTCAGACAAGTTTTTATTTTTATGATTTAATATGAGTTACTAATTACTGCTATATTAAAAGTTGATCATATCGCCTAAAAAGTTACACCCAGTATACACTATATTTGATTGGCTTACTTTTTTGACTCGTCCTGAGTGCTGCTCGATACTTCGTCTTTAATTTTTTTAACCCGTCCGTCGATTCAGTCGTCGTCTCTACAAAATCGAAAAGTAAAAAAAAAATAAGCCGTGTAAGTATAGGATTTATTCTTGGCGAGAAAATGTTTCTTTTTTATTAATGTATTTATTCCAATAACTATCCCACAAATGCTTATGGGTGTTAAGAAAATTATAAAATTAAAAACGGGGGGGCACAAGTGCCCTCGCCAAGACTAGCCGAGCGAAGGGCACTACCTATGTACTTACCTTTTTTGAACCCTCATAACTTGGGTTTGGATTATACATATAAAATAAAGAAAATCCACGGTATATGATGTCAATAGTGGACTTAAGTATTAAACATATACAATTATACATACATCTATTCCCAGACCACTATAACTTGGATATTTTTGAAATCAAGAGTAAATAGACATCTTTTAGGTAAGCATGTTCCATCCTAGACTACATAGGCACTTACCTTTAGGTGAGATTGTGATCAAATGCTTACCACTTTCCTTTATTTTTTATTACATTTTAAAAGTAGTAACGAAACGGCCAAAACATATTTTGACTAAGGTGTAGACTGTAGAGTTTGTGAAATTAGGGGTTGTAGAGTTAGGGCGTGTAGAGTTTAGAAGCTTGGCTCAACATGAGATCTGGTAACTTTTGACAGTGTGAGCTATAATAATTATATATTACTATATAGTACATGGTCTCGTCTTGGCAAGATTTTGCATGAAAATATTTTTGGTGGAATCATAAAAAATAAAGTAAGTGTTTAATTTCGACTGTGACCTATATACCGTCGGCTGAGAATACGTTTGTGTCATATCCATTATTGAGCAAAATAGTTTTTAATGATTCCTAAAATAACAAACAGTATGCTACATAACACATACATTAATCGGTTTTTGAATAGAAATATTTTACAAAAATATTGTGCCATTTCCGCATTTTGCTATAGGATAATTAAACTCTTTTAACAGAAAATTATCACGAAAGTGTGACATATCCAACACTTAATTGTGTCATGTGATACATTGTACGTTTAACATTTACTCATCAAAACGGATATGGCAATAGTAAAAATGCTTTTATTTCATGATTACCACTATATTCACAATATTTGTATGGTGCTATAAATAATAAACATATGTGCCTGTGGTAACTAAACGCTGTCCCCCCCCCGCTCTCGCTCTCTTGGGATAGACAGTTTACAACTAAGGTGTACTCTTACCATATAATTAAATAAATAATAGTTAACAGATCCTGTATTTGGTATTAATTAATTACCAGTTACCAATACACCCCCATCGAGCATCCTGATACTACAGTGCCTAAATGATAAGTAAGTTCAATATTTCCTAAATGTACAACTTTTCGAAAAATATATGTTTTTGCTTCTTTTCGCTCTCCTGCAAGCCAATGTAAGTGGCGTAGGGCACAAACATATTCTCACCGGACGATACATAGATAGGTAGGTATATACATTCACACCCTGTTTGGGACCATATTAAAACAAAATTTTATCCGGTCTAGCGTAAAATGATTTTGTTACGAGTAGGTACACTACCTAGTTCCCGGCAATAGACCTGACAACATTATAGCAAGAAACCTTTTATTAAGAAAATAATTATTAATATCTATTTAGATAGCTTAGAATTTCCTAACGCTTACCATTTGTGATGTTGGCCGTAGATAAATCTATAGGTATTCCCGTAGTAGACCATCTGTTGTAGTCTGGAACCCACATCCTCTCGTCTAACGGCTCGAAGCCGTACTGCGTCATGTACGAATACCCGCTGTACTCCACCGGAGTCAGTCTGAATTTATTGTTAACATTAGGCTAACAGGCCTATTCGGATTTCGAGATAATCACAAGATCTTGAGACGATTTAGAGATCAACTAGATCTACATTAGATATCGACTAGATGTGACTTGGATATCTAAGTCATAACTTGTCGAAATCGTTCAAGAGGACCTCCAGAATCGCGGAAACGTCAAATTTGACATATCTATCTTACAAATATCTTTAAATTATCCGTATCGTAACTTGTTGAAGTCTAGTAGAAATCTAATTCATTTTCCGAATCGAGCCGTAATGCCCTCTTAAATACTAACTGAAATAGATGTCATTATATGTACTAAATATAAAGTGACGAAGCCTTCCAGTGTTTATTTTAGTGTTCCGTACCCAAAGGGTAAAAACGGGACCCTATTACTAAGACTCCGCTGTCCGTCCATCCGTCCGTCCGTCCGTCTGTCACCAGGCTGTATCTCATGAACCATGATAGCTAGGCAGTTGAAATTTTCACAGATGATGTATTTCTGTTGCTGCTATAACAACAAATAATAAAAAGTACGGAACCCTCGGTGGGCGAGTCAGACTCGCACTTGTCCGGTTTTTTTTTCAGTATATGACATCTATTTCAGTTTATAATTTATGTACTCTAGATAAATCAAAATTTTGGCAACAATAATTTGATTTGTTCCCAACAGGTTGCCTTCTTATTTAATTATGTTCTTGTAATACATTTTAAATTCTACATTCGACAACATTTCAACATTTGTTTCACAAGGGGGGAAAGTTGTTGTTTTACCCCTCGTGCAGGCGTTATTAAACAAGCAAGCGAAAGATTATAAAATTGAACCACGAGCGTAGCGAGTGCTTCATGAGAGGGTTGCAAGAGTCGAGGTTTAAATAAACTGTGGTATCAAATGAAACATACACTTTTTACCACACCATCGCGAGGAAATGACTATAACTGTAAAATATTAATAATCAAATTAAAATGAACGTTATTAAATATTTATCATTCAAAATCATCATATAAAAGTCAATTCTATCAGCCAATATGAGCAAACAACACAAAATTAGTATCCGATGTGTAAAAAGAAAGCTTTTACGAGCTGGTGTTGTGAAAAAGTTTTACCCCATAGGTACATTTACCCAACTCACCCCATTGCCACAGTGTAAAAAGTAAAACTGTTCCGACGGCCTTTGACGTGTACCGAGCTACTAACAACGGCGATGTATGCAGCTCGGGTGCGCGTCATTAATAAATATTATTAATAATAATAGTGATGGCGTGACTTCTAAAATGGCGATGAGTGAAATCATAATTATCTCTTTCTAACATAGTGAAACAGCTGCGTTCGCGATTACCCATCGACCTAGCGTTAGTGATTACCCGCCCTTCCCCTACTCAGTGCAGCCTCAACAAAAATAAGTATGTCTATAGCAAGAAATAGTAGTTTGTGTTACAAGGGATCAAAATTATATATTTCCGTCAAGGGCGTACATTGAATCCTGAATGAAGCGATGGATTCTACAATAGAATCCCGAACGTAATGAGGGATTCTTAAGTAGAATCCTGAGCGTAATGAGGGATTCAAGTGTTAACGCCCAAGACGAAATAATTTTGATACCGTGTGACACATACTGCTTTTCACATCAACTATGAGGAAAATAAAAAAATCTTAGTGTTGACACAATCGGATGCTTAAACAGATTATTTAAGCTAAAAAAAATAATGTGCAAAAAAATGCAAAAATAGTGTGCTAGAACAGAAAAGTGTTACTTTTGTTAGATGTCTAGCTTTTTCGAACGTCATTGAGTTTTTTTTTTAATGTTTGACAAGTGACTCTGAGAGTTTCCCGCGTTTTGGAACAAAGATGACACTGACAGGACAGAAAATGAAGGCTGTGGATTTGGCTGTGTAATTTGTGGAAAGAGATAGAATTTGTGTTATTCTGCTATATTAATTACATAACAAATAAACTTTATGTAAAACTTATTCGGTGTTTACTTGAAACCGCTTATATCAGAAGTGACAAGTCGAAAAATGGGCCGTAGTCGTAAGAAATCGAAAAAGCGAAACCGGGACAGGTCAAGTTCTGAGGCGACTACGACGTCGGCTTCTTCGGATGATAGACGACACGCTCACAAGAAAAGTCGGAAAAACAGTACACGCAATCGCCATCGTCATAGGTCGTCGAGTCGTGTGACACGAGGACGAACGCCGTCAGTTCAGAGATCGCTGATGTCGATGGAGCAGCGACCACCAATGTTGGGGTCGACGTCAGCGTTGCCGCTGTCGCAGACGTCCCTTACACCTTTGCTGCCGCCACCGTCGTCGACGGAAGTCTTGGCGCAGAACACGATGCTTAGTGAAATTAGTGGTGGTGATATACCAGTGGTGATCGGTGGTAATAGTGGTGATACGTGTGACAACCGAGGTGATTATACTGGAACACTACACGCACAGCCGGAACTACATACACAAGGTCAGACAAGCACTACTAATCCTAATGTGTTGTTAAATTTGAAAGACATTTCTCAGTTGTTGGAAGCAATTGTCAAACCCAAATCACCATCAACTTTTAATAGCCACATATATGACTATGATACCAGAATTTAATCCAGCATTAAAGAACAACCGTATAGACCAGTGGTTATTGAAGGTGGATGAGTGTGTAAAAATTTATAAATGGGATGAAGCGCAAACTATGCACTATGCCCTTCCAAAGCTGGCTGGAAGTGCAAAAGATTGGTATCAAGGCCAATCTACAATATTACATACCTGGTCGGAATGGCAAATACTTTTAAAGAAAGCTTTCCCCACAGAGATCAATTATGGAGTGTTATTAACTGAAATGTTACAAAGGCGGTTAAGATATGGTGAAAATTTGGATGATTATTTCATAGACAAAATTATGCTGCTTAATGCTTGTGATATTTCTGGTAAAAAAGCTGTAGACTGTGTAATACTAGGAATAGATGATCGCACTATTCGAGCAGGTGCTTCATCTGCCCGATTTACTGAACCCGAAGACCTGTTAAAATATCTAAAGGATGTATGTACAGAAAATTCTGATATTTATAGGACTAGGAGTACACGTACATACACAAACAAAAATAATGAACAGGGACACAGACCAATACAGGGAACTACCAATTCGGTAAATAATATTTTCTGCTTCAATTGTAACGATAAAGGACACATAGTAAGGCATTGTCCCAAACCTATTGTTAAATGTACCAATTGTAAACGATTTGGGCATGTCAATGAGAAGTGTACTTTTAGGAAAACTGACAACAATGAAAAGCGTGTACTTTTTATTGACAGCGCAGTCCCTGCTAATGCAAAATATTACAAACCTGTACTAATTAATAAAGAACATACAGTGGAATGTTTTGTGGATATGGGAAGTGATTGTTCTCTTATCAGAAAGGACCTGGTTGAAAAATTAAAACTGCCCATATCATATGACAATTTACCAGTAGTACAGGGTTCTGGGTCGAGCATTCCACTATTGGGAACAACCACTTTTACTGTAAAAATTGATTCTGTAGAAGCAAAAATTGATGCCCATGTTGTTGAAGATAGGTATGTACATAGACCAGTATTGATAGGGCAGAATTATACTGAATTGCCCCAGGTAGTGATTACGAAAACAGGCAATTCTTTGAACATCATGAGTCGTATAGATGACTCAGTACTGCCACAAGTAGACCCTGAACTGTTTGAAAACCAAAAATCTGAGTTGTATGTGACGTTGGATTCTGAGATAAGTGATATAGGTTTGCTGAAATGTTATAGCAAAAATGTAATTAGCAATGATATATATGTAAAGGGCAGCTATCGGAACATAAATGGTATGGAATACTGTGTTCAAGAAGGAGTTTACAAATTGATAGACGGTAAATGTAATATTGTTATTTTGAATATGAGTGAGTCAAAAAGCCCTTTATATTTTATTAAAGACACCGTTGTAGCTAGGGCATACACAATACATCTTGATGACACTCCAACTCAAATTCAAAATGTAAGGGTATTGCAGTCTGACTCATCCCCGCAACCATTGACTTTAGAAGAAATTCAAATAAATCCTGAATTAAGTAGCGAACAGAATCAGTCTGTCCTTGAATTGATAAATAAGTACCGAGATTGTTTCGCACAAAATCTATCTGAGCTAGGGTGTACCAATCTGACAGAGTTAGACATTAAACTTACTGATGATATACCGGTGGTGTACAGGCCGTATAGGTTAAGTCACTCGGAAAAGGGGATAGTTCGCGATATGGTACAAGAACTTTTAGAAAATGATATCATAGAGGAATCAGAATCGCCTTATGCAAGCCCTATAATTTTAGTATCAAAAAAAAACTGGGGGTCATCGTTTATGCGTGGATTATAGAGCCCTAAATAGGAAGACTATAAAGGATTTATACCCACTGCCACGCATAGATGATCAGATTGATCAATTAAGTGGGAATAAGTACTTTATAAGTCTTGATATGGCAAGCGGCTACTATCAAATACCAGTGAAGGAAGAGTGTAAGCATCTAACTTCCTTCATAACACCTGATGGATTATATCAATTCTGTAGAGCCCCGTTTGGTTTAGCAAATTGTCCGGCAGTGTTTCAACGCACCGTAAATAAGATGCTTAGTAAATCAAAAGACAAATGTGCTGTAGCATACATGGACGATTTGTTGATTTCAGGTAAAAATTTCGATGAATGTATTATCAAACTTGAACAAACATTTATGCTGTTAAGACAAGCCGGTTTGAAATTAAATATAAAGAAATGTAAGTTTTTTTAAACAGTTATAGGGTATTTAGGACTTGAAATATCTGAAAATGGAGTGCGCCCAGGCAAAGAGAAGATGGATGCAGTAAAATCGTTCCCAGTACCGAAAAATGTTCATCAAGTGCGGCAATTTGTAGGGTTGGCTAGCTATTTTCGGAAATTTATTGAAAAGTTTTCTATTATAGCTAGACCTTTAACTGATCTAACTAGAAAGAATGTACCGTGGAACTGGGACGAACAACAACATACTGCATTTGTCGCGCTCAAACAGAAACTAACAGAACGTCCTATTTTATCCATTTACAATCCAGACCATATAACAGAATTGCATTGTGATGCTTCGAAATCAGGACTGGCTGGAATTTTATTCCAAAAAGAAACTGCTACATCAACTCTGAAACCAGTAGCGTATTTTAGTCGCAAAACTACAATTGATGAAGAGAAATTACATGCTTATGAACTGGAAACGCTTGCAGTGATTGCATCACTGCATCGTTTCAGAGTATATTTATTAGGACAACATTTCAAGATTATAACTGACTGCAGCGCTCTCCGGTCAACATTTATTAAAAGAGATATTATACCAAGGGTAGCAAGATGGTGGATAGCGCTGCAGGAGTATAATTGCGACATTGAATACAAACCCGGACATACCATGCATCACGTTGATGCACTTAGCCGAAACCCGGTACCTAACGGGGATGACAGGGATGTGAACGATCACATAACTCGAGTGCTTCAAATATCACAAGAGGATTGGTTACTCAGTTTACAAATGACAGACCCAAAAATAACCCATATTCGAGCTGCATTAGAGGATCCCCAATATAAAGAGCTTGTGGATATAAAACAAAATTTTGTAATTAAAAATAATCGTGTGTATCGTAAGGTTGGGGACAATCTTAAATGGGTAGTGCCTAAAGGGGCTAGATGGCAAATTTGCCAACGCAACCACGATGAAATAGGTCATTTTTCAATAGAAAAAACTTTGGAGAAAATTAAAAAAGACTTCTGGTTCCCAAAGATGAAAAATTCATTACTAAATACGTAAAGTCGTGCTTGCATTGTGCATTTGCCAAAGAGCCTGCCGGGCCGAAAGAGGGCTATTTACACAGTATACCTAAAGTGGATATTCCGTTCCACACTATACACGTGGATCATTTGGGTCCATTTGTAAAGAGCGGGTTTGGTAACCAGTACATTCTTCTTATCATCGATGGGTATACTAAGTTCTGTGTTATAAAACCTGTACGGAATACCAAGTCAGGGCCGGCAATTAAAGCACTCAAGGATGTAATTTACAACTTCGGGTATCCGACTAGAATTATATCGGATAGGGGAACATGTTTCACGTCCGCAGAGTTTAGTAAATTCTGTCAAGAATTTGAAATAGCGCATGTTCTCAATGCAGTTTCGTCTCCAAGAGCAAACGGTCAAGTAGAGCGATATAATCGCACCGTTTTAGATAGTCTTAGAGCTTATACTGACCATATGGGAGAGAATAAATGGGATTTAGATATAGGTAAAATACAATGGGGACTTAATAAGGGTATTGGGAAAACACCAGCCGAAGCTCTTTTCTGCAGAAGGCCTTTGAGTAAAGGTGAAGGGCTCTTAGGTGACACGACATTAGAAATACGACGAAACGACAAAGATGTGGAGTTAATTCGTAAAGAAGTTGGTGAACACATAGAGAAAAATCAATCAGAACAAAGATTGCATTTTGATAAGACGCGTAAAATGCCGAAAATTTATGCAGTTGGAGACTTGATTAAAATATTGAAAAACACGCCTTCTAATGACGGCAAAAGTCGGAAGTTATTACCCAAATTTGCGGGGCCTTTCAAAGTTAGTCGAGTATTAGGCAATGATCGTTATGAGGTAACTAATATACCGGGTTCTAATATTACCAGAGGCAAATACAAAAACGTTTGGGCAGCGGATCGTATTCAGCCCTGGATATCAATAGCACAAAAAGATAGTGATTGCAGTGATGATGAGTCAGGTTCAGCAGACGAATAATTAAAATATTAATGTTATTAAGTGAAAACAATGGATAGTGAGAATAATATAAGTAAAGAGAATAGAAGTAATATTTAGTTTGAAACGGAAAAGCTACGTTACATATAATTAAAACATCAAAGAAGATGATTGTTACTAATGAGACTGCTATGTGTATTAAGTACTATTAAGTACTATTAAGTACTATTAAGTGTAAGAAAAAGAGTATTAATGAAAATGATTACAACTAATGAAAATGTCTTATTTAGTTGGTAAGATAGAGAGAGATTAAATTTGATGTTACCAGTTATTTTAAATGTTTGTTATTGCCAGTGTACCATGGAAAACTGTTACTTGTTGAAAAAAAATTGTTAATGTTATAGACTGAATTGTTAAGTTCAGAATGCCGCAAGTAGAGACTACTGTGGTTCGGAGTGGAATGTCACATCAGGTGAATATTATTAATATTCTAGACCGAGTTGGAAGGTTCGCACGGCCGCATTAGAGACTAATGTGGTACGGAGTGGAATAACACGTCGGGTGAATATTCTTAATGTTCTAGACTGAGTGGATAGGTCCGCACGATTGCAAGTAGAGACTAATGTGGTAGGAAGTGAAATGTTATTAATGTTATAGACTGAATGGTTAAGTTCAGAAGACCGCAAGTAGAGACTAATGTGGTTCGGAGTGGAATGTCACATCAGGTGAATATTATTAATATTCTAGACCGAGTGGGAAGGTTCGCACGGCCGCATTAGAGACTAATGTGGTACGGAGTGGAATGTCATGTCGGGTGAATATTCTTAATGTTCTAGACTGAGTGGATAGGTCCGCACGATTGCAAGTAGAGACTAATGTGGTAGGAAGTGAAATGTTGTTAATGTTATAGACTGAATGGTTAAGTTCAGAAGGCCGCAAGTAGAGACTACTGTGGTTCGGAGTGGAATGTCACATCAGGTGAATATTATTAATGTTCTAGACTGAGTGGGTAGGTCCGCACGACCACAAGTAGAGACTAATGTGGTACGGAGTGAAATGGCACATCAGGTGAAAATTTGCTGCATTAGAGACACATTAGTGTGATAAGTAAAAAGTTAACTTAGAAAATAATATGGCGCATGTGGTACATTGGCAAATAAAGTTGTACAGATAATAGATTGAGTTTGAGGACAAACTCCTAGATTTGTCAGGTTGGCCGAATGTTAGATGTCTAGGTTTTTCGAACATCATTGAGTTTTTTTTTAATGTTTGACAAGTGACTCTGAGAGTTTCCCGCGTTTTGGAACAAAGATGACACTGACAGGACAGAAAATGAAGGCTGTGGATTTGGCTGTGTAATTTGTGGAAAGAGATAGAATTTGTGTTATTCTGCTATATTAACTACATAACAAATAAACTTTATGTAAAACTTATTCGGTGTTTACTTGAAACCGCTTATACTTTGATCCCTCCTAGCAGGGAAGAAAAGTGCCACTTTGATCCCTCCTAGCAGGGAAGAAAAAGCCTTTTTCCGAATAGGTGATGTGAAAAATAAATATAGCTAAAAGTATAAGAAAATTACCCTTAGTAACCTGAGCCAGAAAATCAAAGTACTAACAGAAAACATTGGCGTCTCTTCTGCCCTCTCAATCCCTTTTCACCTCATTTTACGGTATATCAGCTGTATTCGAACAATGAGATACGTCAAATACCAGATATTGAAACGATATGGATCGGATATGTCAGTGTTAAACAAGTGTCAAAAGTGACGTTTCTTCAAACAAAAACTTCGTATCTCATTGTTCGAATACGGCTGTCTATTTGCGAATAAAAACAATTAGTTTCGGCTGGGCGTTAATTTAAGTCAGTCAGTCAGGCCTTTTCTGACGCATAATATAAATAAAAGCAACAAACAAATACCTCAAATCCTCGTAATATGTGCCCTCCTCAATTTTCCACTGCTCGATGTCGACTAACGATATGTTGATGCGGAGGCCATACGCGCGCAATTCCAGAGCACACGCCTCCACAAAGATCACGTCCACCGTTATGTCGAACCGGGTACCTGGTAGAATGACGGTGTTTAAAGTTGCCTTCAGAATGGGGTTGGCAACTTTCTAACGTGTGCATAGATTGCGCCATCATAGCTTGCCCCTTTGTCTATGAGATTTGGTTTAGAGGGCTGGCATGCAGGGCAATAAATTCAATAAAAAAAAATGCACATTTCTAGGGATTGACAGGGCAAGCTATGCTGGCGCCATCTACTAAATACTTCGACTGGCCAACCCCATTAGGTGAACTACATTTACAATAAATGATACCATAGATTTACCAGTGCTGTTCATTACGATATTTTCAAAAAAGTTTGAATTAGAGACTATCGCGAGAAAGGGGCGCTGTTGCACGGACAGTTCAAATGTAAATTTAAGTACCGTAAAATGGGGTGAGTAGGGTCAAAACTGATATTCAAACCTCGATAACATTTTATTTTAACATATGAAAACTGAATGGTGTATATAATAAGTGTTCCGGACGTTTGTATTTTAGTTTTTATTTTATTTTGGGTAGTTCCATTTCATAACTTTGACGATAAAGAGGAAAACCCACCTCACCCCGTAGTGCCTCGTATTTGGGGTGAGAGGGGTTTTACGAAGGTGATTTTAGATGATTGTTGGATCGATTTTTTTTTATTATGTGTATTACTATAGCTCCATTTTAAATTGGAATACATTATTTTTGTAGCAGTAGCCTTAAAATCCCTTCTCACTCCCCTTTCAAACCTTCTCTCCCCATTCATAACCCACCTAGTCCTGTCCCCGCGAAACCTACTCACCCCGTTTTACGGTATTTTAATATGTTATTTTACAAAATGTTCGTTGATATTTAGAAAATTGTGCAATTTTATAGTAATAAAGACAAGGATATTGGATGAATATACGTATTGTAATATTTGTAATTAAATAAATGTTTTGGCTCAAAATAAAAATAATAGGCCAGCCCAGACGGGGCAATTTTTTGCACAATCTGATTAATTTGTGGTGTGGACGCAAACATTAAATCTTCTCGGTGATCCCAGGTGATCCCTATTGCTTCAATTGTGAAGACCAGTCCTCTAACTAGACAATCAAGTAGACAATTTGGTCAGAATTTAAATATGCGTCAATATTATCTACCGGCCACAAGTGCAAAATTAAATCACCAATTTTAGATTTATGGCGACAGCCCAGCTCTCGAAATAAACAACTTGCCCTTAAACTAACATATTAACATTGAAATTTGGTATTTTCGCGTCCGCACCACCTAATTTGATCGGTAAAAGTTAGTAAAATAATAAGATTTTCAAAGTGGGGTGCTGAGATTTTTCTCTCCTCCTTACCTATTTACTTAACTTTTTGGTGCAACTACAAATAAAATAGTTTTGACTACAAACAACTACAAACAAAACACTATCAGAAAAATAATAGCCAAGGTCTGGTGCCAAGTTCACAAAGGCACAGAATAAATAATAGTACAGTCACCTGCAATATTATGTTACTCTTCGAAGGCCGCAAAAATATGTGACACGCTCTTATGGCTCTACAAATAAGATCGTGTCAGATATTTTTGCGGCCTTCGAATAGTAACATATTATTGCAGGTGACTGTACTAGGTACAGAAGACTCACTTTCTAACAAAACGCGTCTGTTGCGATCAGGACAGATATGGCCGCTAGGTGGCGACAGCGCACGCGCGGCTTATAGCTAGCCACAAAAATTGGTGTAGAACGGATGTACTTGTAGCTGCCTGAAGCAAAGCGACGAAATCGCGGAGCGGAGCTGACAAAGCTTAAAATTGTAGTACCAACCCTTGTAAGCGTAGCAGGCGGGCCCGCCGCGCCGGTGCGGACAAAAATGGCGCACGTTCAAAAACGCGGACGCCGACGCCTGTTTCAGCTCGAACACCACGCATGTGTATTGTACCGTCTCAAATACAGTCATCTGTTGGCAGGAATTTAATTTTCATTCGGTTTCCGTACGGAATGACGTGCGGAAACGGGACGTCACTCTACAAATGCACAGCGCTGTCCCGCTTGCACATGTCATACGGAAAATTCTGTGCGTCTGCGGTCAGGCTTAAAAGTAACATTATTTAATCCTTAACGACCTTTACGTTATAAAATTCGCAGCAGCATAACTCACACTCATCTATGTAGTTACTCTTTATCCCTGATACACATAATAGTCTCTCAGTTAATTAGTAAGTCCATGCACTGTACCTAGTACATGTTCTTAAGGCGAGAGAACAGGACTCTGTACCAACTGAGGTTTAACAACAAAAACTATAAACCTTTAAAAGTTTGACTGTAAGTAAGTACTACTTTAGTATCTAATTTGATGATTAAATAGCTAACCTACAAAACCTAAAAACTAAACAACTTCTATGATATTTAAGGATTTATCCAAAAGGATAGCAGACGCCACTGGTGATCGTAGAGCTGGCTGCTTCCTCGCACAAAAAGTATTGCGATACAGCGAGGAAATGCTGCCAGCATCTACGGCACCATTCCGCAGGGAGATAGTAAAGTTTGTAATTATTTATTTTAAGATTAGTTTTATTTATTTTTTGGTTTAGTTTTTAAGATTTGATTATTATGGATAAGTATAATCAATTTTTACGTTGTATGTTGCACTTTTAACATTTATGTTGTCTGTGCTCATCCTCACGTAGTCATAATAGATAAGGTTCTGCATCTCGTAATTATCACAATCTCCAAAACGCATCAGCGTTCCGTATGCAACGCCACCTGTAGAATAAAATTTTATCACTCGCACATTTAGGGCCACTTGCACCATCCCACTAAACCGGGGTTAACCGGTTAAACCTGGAGTTACCATGGTTACCAGTACAATTTGACACTGGGTTAACGGTTTAACCGGTTAACCCCAGGTTTGTGGGATGATGCAAGTAGCGCTTACCTACTCAAACATCATCGGACCATCACATATGTATCTATTTATATTCATATTTAGATCTTCTTTCTTTCATGTCTTTGTCACAAACCTTACCCTTTAAGTCATTAGTCATTACTCACATTACTCACATAATTCCTAAACTAAGTGACTCGCTTCATCACTATTCTTCTAGCCGCCCAGAGGCCTATTAAAAGTCTCCCGTTCCATTCCAATTTGAATCTTTATTTTGACAAATGAAAATTGCATTTGACTTGGCACGTTTTGACGTCTGGGCGGCTAGACTACATTGAAAGTGTAAAAACATGAATGGCACGCACTGCGCAATACGTATTTGTGCTGGTTGATCTCCGAAATGGTGATACGCTGGAACTTGTTCAAGGAGTCCTCGATCCAGGGGTAGTAGCGCAGCATGTCGAGGAAGCGCGCCGGCGCGCCACAGCCTGGTCCATATACGCTTAGCCCTAGCTGCAGAAACCAAAGAACATACAGTGTAACACCACTACTTAATAAAAGGTGCTCATGTATCGAGGTTTGAGCGTAGATCGTACGCACGCAAAGGACGAGACGACCTAGCTATTTGTATAGAAATTTGTATGCATGGTACTCGACCGAGCATTTTATGATAATTATATCTTGGGATATAATACTACTTGCTATTTTTATCTGACCTGCAACTATCACCAAATTCTTTGTGGGATATTGTCCTCTTTGTGGGATATCAATTTACTCTGCTGCAATTTGTTTGCCGTCCCTACTGAACCATAGGTTTCGATTTAGTTATTCGGTTTCAATAAAATCTAAATTCTCCCTTTGATTGCCATCATCATAGAGTTCACTTACTAAACCTTTGTAGGAAGGGTTGGGCTGACTTGGACGACCTGCCCGTGCCCCATAGAAAAAAATTCACATCATAAGAAATTCAACCATATTTCCTTCACTGTTAAATTCAAATTAAGCTAGCAAATTTTTTAGTATGGTGGGCCTTAAGAGGTTGTGAGAGTTGTGAGTTCAGCCGTCTGTACCAATTGCCAGCGGCCCCACACGTCGCGCGTGACTAACGCCGCACCCGCACCCCACACGCAGGGCGCACGCTCCGCCAGTGACACCGTACATTTCACGAAAGATGGCCGTCTATTCACCTCGTACAGCTAAAAACGAAAATAAATTTTTACTAGTAATAAATAAAATTATTAGTCGCCCCAAACTAAGTACTCGTGACTCGCCAGAAACGTGTTATTTAAAAAAAGAACGGGTTGCACTCCGGGAGTGCCGGCAGAAGTGAAAACTCAACGACATTGTAACTCAAAATATTAATAACATATAGTGCAAAATGTCTACAGCACTATGTGTAATTGATGTTAACGCCATCTAGCGTTGTATCGTCGCATTACTTAAAACCCCTAAGCACATCACTGTAAGTACTACTGGTACTACAGTTAGGTATATTAATACCAGTTGGAGGGAATCTCACTAGATGGCATTTAAATAAAAAAACAATGAAATTGTCCGTCACCAGCCGTCACCAGCCGTCACACATCACGCAAGCGTACTGCGCCGCCTAAATTAAACAGCAGGCTCAGGCATACATTTTCGCCACGCGGTAGAAAGAGAGGAGAGACGCCTTACGCGTTACGCCTTACGCTGTCTCGAGTTTATCATTTTTCCCCACCTCAAAAAATGCACAGCGCCGCTAAAGAAGTTTTCACTTCAAAAAGTTTTGGACCACAGAATTAAATAGAGTGGATAGAAATATATGTAGTTGCAATTTTAAAACCTGCCAAGTAGTATCAGTTACTTATATCGAATATTTGTGTGTTCAAAATTTCCATTAATTTAAGCGATAGCCAAAATTTTAAAAAGTATTCAATGTTTTTGATTCTGCGGCAAATAATTCAATTTCCTTAAACACGAACTGATACAGTTTAGATACTGAGGAAGTCACGGGCAAACTAAAGGTCGTGTTAACAGATGATATATAATAGTAACTTACGCTTTTTTCGATGTAGAACTCACGGCACTCAGCAGCGGATACTTCAGTAACCGGTAACACACGCTTTTGCAGTGTTGATTCTACATCTGAAAACAAATATTATGTAGGTATATGTTTGTATGTACCGTTCCTATGTCACTTTGTTGTACATAAATAAGTTTACACAAAAACTTACACTACTACTACCGTAAACGTATAAAACTTTACCCACCGCGTCACAGTTCAGTAAAAGCGATATAACTTAAAAGTGCTTAGTTACAGATAACTTTCTGAAGAAACACTCACACCACGTCTCACGTCACGTCTTTTTGTGACGCGGTGGGCGAAGTTAGGTATGTTAAAGGGCAAAGTTTTATACTTTCACGGTACTGCATTTGCGGCAGCAATGCAGTCGCAATAATGTGGAGCTGCAATACTGCAGCAGTAAATGCTGATGCAGTCTGAATCCGAACGGTATCTTTAGTATTAAGGTTACAGTCCATTTCCAACCGCAGCTGCACTACTGTCAATTTTACTATGGAAATTGACAGTAAAAGCGACGCGTTCAGTACCAGTAGTGCAGCTGCGGTCAGAAATGGAATGTTACCCTTATGGCAAACCTTTTCGGTTGGTATACAGATCGTATACATTATCCTCTGCCATCGTATTTTCTCGGAAACGTTCGTATTTCGGCGCGATTCAGGAAATGGATTAGAGAGTCACTAGATATGAAATAGTAAAGATATGTGACGTTCCACGGCAAAAGGTACCATTGCCCCAATGCCCCGGCTCAATATTGGAGTGGCGTTAATAATAGCGTAAGCGCCAGCCGCCATAAGGTACCTTATGCTGTGGAACGACACACATCTTTACTATTTCATATCTAGTGAATCTCTAATACTAAAAAATAGTATAAGTGTAAGGCCTGAGTGGACGCTCGAGTTGAGCGTGCAGCGGGGCGGGGCGTGCGGCGTGCATATTGCATAAACAAATGCAAACATATATATATTAGGAGCGGCCTTAGTGCACGCTGCTCAAAATAAATCACTTGTGAGCCCGATGCCACGCTCCGCTTCGAGCGTCCACTTAGGCCTTACACTAACACGTTCGTGCGTTTCCGTGAAATTGTGATGGCAAAAGATTATGCACTACATTAAATGTAGTGCATAATCTTTTGCATAAGCGGCGGTTCTGTTCGCGGGCGGTAGTACAAATTTTGTACTACCGCCCGCGAACAGAACCGCCGCTAACGACTATCATGCTGACTTACGTGCGCTAATCTTGTAATTTATAAAACACCCTGAACTATCAAATAAGACAGCGGATTTGCCACATATACATTGTAGCATATTATTACGATTACAATATCAATAACTACATTTTAAAAAATCTTATTAGGTACTTACTGTCATCGAACTTAACTACCCAAAATGTCGGGTGACGAATGTGATAGGGAGGCGGGCATACCGGTTTAAATATTTTAACTGAAATATAGAAACATAAATCAGAACGTACCTAATCCTTTATTTACCTACTCATTCCTAAAGTATGAAAATATAATTAATAAATAAATACCGTGGCATGGGGTTACTTTGATTCCTGGGGAACTTTGATTTTACTTCATGATTCAACTTAATTAATACGTTTTTTCAAGGCATCGTTTTGATTCTTTTTAAGGGTTCCGTACATCAAAAGAAAAAAAAAAAACAACGGGTTGCACTCCGGGAATGCTGGCAGAAGTGAAAACTCAATGTCATTGTAACAGCTTTTCGATCAGGTCACGGGTCCGTCTTACGAATTTTCAATCTGTCGAATCTGTCGCGAGTTAAACATTTTTTCCCCATCACAAAAAGTGCACAGCGCCGCTAAAGAAGTTTTCACTTCAAAAACAACGGGTTGCACTCCGGGAGTGCCGGCAGAGGTGAAAATTTAATGACATTGTAACAATTTTTCGATCAGGTCACGTCTCCGTCTACGAATTTTCAATCTGTCGAATCTGTCGGTCACGTGACCCGTCGCGAGTTTAACATTTTTTCCCCATCACAAAAAGTGCACAGCGCCGCTAAAGAAGTTTTCACTTCAACAACAGCTCAATAAGGCTTGTGTCGTGTATATACTTAGACATGTATCGTATAATCACTTTAATACACAGGAAACTCCCACGACTAAGTAACAAATATTCGTGCTCATTACCGTTATCAAGATTTGAACCCAAGACCATCGACTTCATAGGCCGAGTCACTACCGAAGTACCGACTAGGCCAGATAGCTAGGTCGTCAAATATGAGGGTAAATATTTGTCTGTCTAGCATTTGAATAGGCAATGCAAGCACGTGGTCCTTTATTTATTCAATCGTAGTATGGCGTATGTGTATATGTACATATAGTTAAGTACAAATGTTACATACGAATGTTACTTTAAGTCGGCAACCAACCGTGATCATTAATTGTCTCAAAAACCCTACACTCTTATACATATTATGTACAGCGATGTTGAATCGTGACTGTAT
Organism: Cydia splendana; assembly: GCF_910591565.1. Lineage (NCBI taxonomy): Eukaryota > Metazoa > Arthropoda > Insecta > Lepidoptera > Tortricidae > Cydia > Cydia splendana. Next base: position 28,689,258 of record NC_085960.1, on the reverse strand, counting down.
TGACTTATCATAAATAAAAAAAAAAAAAAAACATTGGACAAACGACGACGGGATCGCAGGTTTTAGGAAGATAGATACTAAGCCACCCCACACTAGCGTCTTTTGAGCGTCGGCGTCAAGCCAGCGCTATGCAAAATGGCGTCGCTGCACAGCTGCGCCAACGTTGCATCGAGCAGCAGCCATAGAGTTGACTAGACGCCGACGCTCGGGAGACGCTACTGTGGGGTGGCCCTGAAAGGTAATCTCACGGTTCCGCACGGGTTGTCGTAGATGCACTATAGCGATACTGTTGATGGTCTCGCCGTACTCGGGGTGCACGACGTAATTGCGCACGCGCCGCCCCTCGCGCTCCCAACCCTCGCCCAGCAGCACGCGCGCCTGGTTTCTGTCATTACATTGCAATGTAAAGATAACATTCCATTTCCAATTTTGGACCTTAAGTCATTGTCTATAGAGGTGAGTAAGGTGTCATCTATTGGACATTGCCATGTCGAGCACTAGTACGTTTATCTTAGAACTTATGGTGATTTTTAACGTATAAATTACGATGAAAATTGAGATAAGGACGGCCTAAGGAAGCATCTTCATTATACAGATGGCCGCAGCTAAATATGTACTCATTGTGTTGTGGGTCGAGTCGTACGTAAATAAGAGCACTCCAGCGCCTTCCTTCGTCATCATACATATTTAATACGTTAGTAATGACTTGCATTTAATTTTGTCTCTTAAAGGGATCAGATGCAGAATTTGTTACGCTATCATAAACAAGGAAATTTCATCAATTGTCACCTAGACGACTTCTCTACAAGATAATGCCTTTTTAGTTTCAACTTCTAAAATATAATTCGTTTTATCGGTTCTCTGCTCATCTTCGAGTATGAACTTATGTTGAATGGCAGTGTAGTTACCGGAAGGATCGCTTGGGCATGGGGCCGATGTCGGCTGAGTTACCGATAACGAATTCCGTGTGTACGAGCACCACCGTCGTCACCGAGCGCGTATCTCCTTGCTCGCCGTCTGCAACAAAAACAACTCATCACTTCAAGATATAAGCAGCAATTCCTGACTAAGGTGACATTTGGGTGGCAGCGGTGGGAAATGGGCTGTCACTTAGGATTTCCTTGATTAGATACCAACTACGCTTGGGTCGCGTTAGAAGTTTAAAGTAAACATGTAGTTAATGTAAAGCTTTGCCATCTTCTGGGCGCTCCAAACCCAATGGTTGAAACTAGAGAGGTTGTTGGCAAAAGGAACTCTCCATAACTCGCTTAAGTTCTTACGTTAATCATATTCAAATTGGAATTGACACAATGCTGTCGCGATAAGAATTTCACCTCTGTCACTTAATTTAATAAGGAAAGTGACAGTGACATCCATGACTCGCATCTACAATGCCTTCGAGCAACACCGGCTTACGACACATCGGAAGGGAGGGGCCCAAGCGATATCTTACCGTACAAATCTTTCTGCCATTTTTTGCGGGGGGAAAGGTGCACACAGTCGCACTTCCCACACACTTTCATACAAAATCCAATCTGTAATGACGACACAAATACATAGAAAATGACACACGTCAAAGACAAATCTTGCAAACCTCGATCTCTTTTTGTGTACGGACGAGTCACAAGTGTCACAACACGCACACTAACATATTTTCGTCGAAGTATTTAATTGTATTCTGACAGATGAGAAGTCGGATTTGTCGCTCGACCGATCCGCAATTTGTACTGGGCGAGCAAAATCGATAAATCCAACAATTACATGAGACTAAAATATAATAGTTGTGTTTAAATGTAATTAAACGTATGATATGTAAAAAAAAATATTACATGTGAAATGTAACACCTTCTTTTTGTAAATTTCATGTCTCTGACCTTTTTTTACGACAAAAAACCGAGCAGTTAGGCATTTTTTCTGCTGCTGTGTTCACGCGCGCGTCTGGACTCGCCGGTCTAGTGAAAAATCCGAGCGCAACTAGTTTTATTACCCGCGCTAGATCAGTTGATCTTGTACCTAGGCAGAGGGGAAATAGTGCGAATGCCGTCTCCCTTTACAATGCTGTACAATAGTACAACAATACTGTCACAGCTGGAATGTAACCTTTACTCACGCAGCATGTAGAATAACACGCCTAGCCAGGGGTACTGATGGTTTGGCACCGCGCCTTCTACCGTATCTTCAATGTCCACGCCGCACTTCACCGTGTCCAGTCTCACTGCCTCCCCTCTCCACACTAAATATTTACATTGACACGTCACATTTAATACAAAATTCAGTGTCCGCGATAGTCACAAAAAAGTATATGGAAATAGGTAACTGAATGGGAAAATATAGTTTTTAGTGTTCCGTACAGAATTTGTTCACGGAACACTTATGGGATCACTTCGGTCTTGTTTCTAGTTGATTTGGGATGGTGTTATTGGTAGTCGCTGGTGTTAGTGGTGGTGGTTTCAGCCTTAGGTACCATATAATACTTCCACAACAGCCCCAAGCTAGCAGCAACAGCCTTCTAAATAGCCACAGGCGAAAGCAGAATAATAATATACACGGGGGGGGGAACTTTTCTTAGATTCGTAAAACAGCGCTGTGAGTTTGGCACCATTGTCCTATTCATCGGCAATGCTGCCAAACTCATAGCAATGTAAAGCAAGTCCTTTAACAATATTAAGGACTTAAGCCAGATGATAAAAGTAGTTGTGTATGAATTTTTAGGTACCTACTTGAGATTAGTAATATGAGTAATTATCAATGAAATATTGCTTTGCTATTTGGAGCAATTGGAGCCAAGTATGCTCTTTTTAGATGCCAAAACGGCTTTCTTTTTTAAAGAGGTTTAGAACTGGACAAAATTGAATGATGTAAATTTTACACACTTTGAGTTTGTAAGATCGGCCTAAATAAATAACAAATGTTACGTATTATATTCGCTTACTGTTATAATATAACGCCAGCGTAAACAGTCCCTTCCATACCATGACTTTGTTACTAGAGTCTGATCGGAAAGAGAAGACTCGTGGAATGTACGGGGCCCAATTCCAAGACTCTTCTCTTTCCGCACACTCTTTTATGCACTTTTTGTAACATTAAATATTACTGGTGACCAGTGGCGGATTTGCCCTAAGGCCAAGTAGGCCAGGGCCAAGGGTGGCAAGATATTAGTGGCGGCAAATTGTGACAAAAAATTCAATGATGATAACAATAAGAAATAACTCAAAATGTAGTCAATATTGGGTGCTGAGAAGGGCCTGGGGCCTAGAGCGGCAAAGACTGCCAATCCGCCACCACTGGTGACACCGACACAAACAGTGTTCTAAATGAAACTGGAAATAAAGGTAATTTACAGTTGTTAAATAGTGCAATTTTAGGATACTGAAATACAAATATTATGTAAACTAGAGACATCGGAATGTTTGAAATAAAACATGTCATATTTGCGATATTACCCGACTTGCAATGAATAAAGGTTAATGTTTACAAATATTTGTTGTTGGTTTCCATAATTGTTTGTTTTTTAGTCACGTCCCATTTTACTTGAAATCCTAGCTTACCCCTAACACTGGATGGACTTATTACATCAAGTGCCGTCTAGTAGTAAAAAAAGTTAATAAAAAATGTTTTAATACTTTGAAAATTGTTAACACTGTAATACATCAATGTTTACAATGAATGCACATTGCACATACAGGTGGCAGAAGCAAGAAAGAGAAGGATAAGAAACATGCGTCCAAAATTGTTACCACCACTCAGCAACAATGCTCTTGGCGCGGCTCACGCTGCCCTCGGCGTTTTGTGAATTACAAAGTTCCATTATGATGTGAATATTTAACTCTAATCTGTGTTGAAATGAGATACATAACGTGCATACTTCAATTAGTGCCACACTATCAACAATCATGGCTAATCTGGAAAATACATTAGGTAGGTACATTCACGCCGGCGCCATATTTGCCACACTCTGTGTAATTGGCGTGAAATAGAATATTTATGACTTCCGAATATGATTGGAATTAGCTCAACCACATATGATTGCGGTCGCTTTAACATGGAGCGATATGCCGATTGATGCATAAATGGAACGAGTGGTTTTGTCGCGGCATTTGCAGCGGTGTCGCGAAACAAATATTTATTTTTAAATTTTTACATAAATACTTCAATGTCTAACAAGGAGGCCATTTTGTACGAACAAATGCGAGCGAAATGTACTCATGAATGATAGCAAAATTAAGTACCTACATATCGAAATGTTAGTTCGAATTGGCCTCCAAAACTTGCTTAATAAACTATCTTACCTCCTTAGATAATGATAATGAAATGATAACGAAATGATAAAGAAAAGATAACGAAATGATAACAAAATGATAACGAAATGATAACGAAATGATAACGAAATGATAACGAAATGATAATGAAATGATAATGAAATGATAATGAAATGATAATGAAATGATAATGATAGGGGATTTTTGAAGTAAATCTAGCGCATCAGATTAACAAAAGGGGATACCTTGCTTCCTGTTGAGTACCTCCACCATGTATGAGTCCTTAAAACAGAGCCGCGCGTCCAGGCAGCGTAGCACGGTCGCGCTTTTATCGCTTGTCACCATGCCTGTCACCTTCTAACAAGTATGTAAGTGCGAAAGGGACGCGCATAGTGATAGGCGATAAGAATGGAACCGTGCTGCGCCCGCAGGACAGGACAGCCCGTCAGAATATTAAAAAAAATCGATCGTCAGTAATGCTCGAGCGCGTCAGAATATGGTATAGTTAGGGGTCACAAAACCGTGCGTATTTTAGAAAACCGGTTTTTCGGTTTTTGTGAAACTGCAAAACCGGGTTTCCGGTTTTTTCGGTGATTTCGATTTTACGTATAATTTGTAAAATAAGCAAGTATTTTGAGGATCAATGCTTTGATATAAAGTCTTCCACAACATTCCTATTTACTTTATCTTTACCAAGATATCAATAAATCAATCCAAATCCATCAATAAAATTTTTAACTAAGTCAGCAATCCTAAAACGGAATGCCTACATAGTTCTTCCTTCTGGAAATACACCGCTGATGATGCCCAACTCGCTAAACGAGGTAAATTACCGGGATTTGATTTAGTAGCGGCATTATACCATAAACAATATAGATCTTCGACATACGGTCGGTCTTCTCTTACTGCCCTGGTCAACGTGATTTCAAATAACATCAATGGCAACAACATTGTCACCACGATTATTCAAATCGGCGAAACGCAGATATGCAACATATAGGTATAAGCCTCTACGTAGCTGCTGGCCTACTCCATCCCTTCCTTACTTGGAACATCCATCCCTTTACATTTGAGACTTGAATGGCCACCATACCAGCTGGGTATATAAGAAATCTGACGCCAACGAGAAGGCGATCATGGACTGGGCAGATATAAACAACACTGTTTTAGTCATTTCTAACAAAGGCAAAGGCCGCAAAGGAACGTTCAAATCAACTCGATGGAGAAGTGACCACAACCCGGACCTAGTCTTCACAACAAGAGCAATAGACGATACCCCAGTGGCCACCGAGCTGTACGTGCTAGCGGATTTTCCACACTCTCTACAATGCCTAGTATATGATTGGAATTAGCTCAACCACATATGATTGCGGTCGCTTTAACATGGAGCGATATGCCGATTGATGCATAAATGGAACGAGTGGTTTTGTCGCGGCATTTGCAGCGGTGTCGCGAAACAAATATTTATTTTTAAATTTTTACATAACTCACTCTCTACAATGCCTAGTATTAGTTGTCATAGGTCTGAAAATACCGATGGTTCAGTCGTATCCTGGCCCTTGTGACACAAAAAGACAGCTTGGAAATGGGACAAAATACCCTGGAAAAGGACCTGGATCTATTAGATGACGATTTCTCTCGGTGGCGTTAGTGCCCCAGCACTTCCAAGACGGAGGTGTTCTGCTTTCGCCTGTGCAACAAACTGGCCAACAGCTGAGAGTAAAATTCAGGGGCATACTTATCCGACACAACTTCCTAAATATCTCCGAAGCATTCTGGATTGAAGCCTTAACTTCAAGGAGCACCTAAGCAGCTTATCTGCAAAACTGGGCAAACAGATATAACGCTGAAGACTAAAAAGCTGTTTTATTTATACAATTAGTGCGTATGTTTTTTTTTTTAGTTTGCCCTTCAAAATAATTAAACTATGTATAGTATAAAACTGTAAAATCGAAAAACTCGAAAAAGCCGGTTTTATCAAATTTAAAACCCGGTTTTGGCAATTGGCTGTAAACCCGGTTTTTCCGGTTTTTTCGATTTCGGTGAAACCGGGTTTGTGACGCCTAGGTATAGTGAATTTATTATTTGTTAAAAAATAATAGAATGGCAGGGTCACAAACTTGCAAAAAAAAACCGTTAGGTACCTTGACTTCTTCTCTTCTTATATGATTTGTTATTAAAATAGTAAACAGAAATACCTACACTTTCAGAGTTATCGCTAAAACCCGCGCAATAGCCATATTCTAATCTTTTCTAATTTTCTGGCTTTACGCGCTCTTCTCAATACATATTAACAACCTAAATACTACCATTTTCTCTATTCTAATTCTTCTTAGTCGTGCACTCTTGACAGAGTGGTCGTGGTCATGTGACGGTCGATTTCTGCGCCACCGCAGCTCTTGCGGTCCGTCGCCATGTGGCTCTGTTTTTGGTGGAGTGGGAGCAATCGTTGACTGAAACTCTATTCTAATAACTTTCACTGTATCCCTCGTACCTATATGCACATGTCATATAATAGATTAGACCGCATTCTGCTGATTAGACCTCACATTATGTCGGTTACTTCTGTGCTCTACACACGTGTGTTCAGTGAAGACAAATAAATGTTTTGCTCGACTTGGCGGGGGCACTGCCGTGCCCCCAGATATACAGCAGGGCATCATTTATACAAATTGTTGCATCTAGCCACTTGACTGAAACTTTATAATTAAAACTATTTATCAAATCGGGCAAGTGCGAGTCGGACTCGCGCACGAAGGGTTCCGTACCATATAAAAAAAAAACAAAAAAAAAAGCAAAAAAAAAAACGGTCACCCATCCAAGTACTGACCACTCCCGACGTTGCTTAACTTTGGTCAAAACTCACGTTTGTTGTATGGGAGCCCCATTTAAATCTTTATTTTATTCTGTTTTTAGTATTTGTTGTTATAGCGGCAACAGAAATACATCATCTGTGAAAATTTCAACTGTCTAGCTATCACGGTTCGTGAGATACAGCCTGGTGACAGACGGACGGACGGACGGACGGACGGACGGACGGACGGACGGACGGACGGACGGACAGCGAAGTCTTAGTAATAGGGTCCCGTTTTACCCTTTGGGTACGGAACCCTAACTAGTGTGTCGAAATTTATAATTATACTAGTGTACTAAACGAAATATACGAGTAAATTTAATTGATTTATCGAGACAGCTATATTTATCTATAGCGGTATACATAAGTAGTGCTAGAAACGTCAAGAAAAATAAATAAAAGTACCGTCAAATGGGGTGAATAGGGACGATTTTGAACTTTGAGAGAGATATAATAGGATTTTTTCCTCGATGGCCCCCGATGTTAAGGTTTATAAATAAGTTTACAGGTAAGTACCTGGTCTAGATAGTTTATTGTACTTAGGTACTTTAAAATGATTAGGTAAATATTATATATTAAACCAGAATAAAGCTATGATTAAAAAATAAAATTTTAATTATTTGTTGTAGGTAAACATAAAGTATACACACAGAATGTTTTATCTAAGTATATTGTTATTTTATTATCAAGCGGGGCGTAATATACGGAGTAGAGTTACAAAAGTCAGAATAATTAAAAACAGTTACTAAATAAATATATTTATATACACGGTGTAACATGAGGAAACCGAATAATTTTCACAGCGTATTCCTGATCATATTTAGAGACAAACATGTCCTATAAACTTTTTTGAAATTTGCCTAGTTTTAGAGATAATATTAATTTAAAAAAATACAAGTTTTTATTGTTACATAGTGTAAAAGGCCTTTTTGGTGGTGATGTTGCTGCTATGGGACGTGGTCTAAATAAATATCCTTTTGATAGATGTCAAAAAGTGACAAGTAACACTTTGCAAAAAGTAGGTTTTACGAAAAAAACATGTAAAAATAAATTTTAAGTGACAAGTTTACCAATAACATTTTTTTTTATGTACAAATACATTCAAAAATTAAAAAAAAAACAAAAGAAAAAAAAATATTTTTTTCGACGAATTTGACCTAAAGTCATATTATTTTTTTTTCCTTCTTTTGACCTCAGAAATGCGTGGTTAAAATTATTCGGTTTCCTCATGTTACACCGTGTATGTACCTACCTACCTATATCCCATTCAGAAACGCCGCCTGTTTTAAGTTGGTGCAAGTAAGTGCAGTACTAATCTACCAAAAAAACACTAAACAAAGAATAACTAATTTTAAAAACAATTTTGCCAGCCCTGTGCCTATTGATCCTTTAGCGTCCTTATTCCCACTTATTGCGTCCCTATCAACTACCAGAGGCGTTCCGCTCCACCCCTCAGTCGTCCCTATTCACCCCCGTTGCGTCCATATACACCTCATATTTTTATGACATTTTCATGGATCTCTATTTTCACACTTTTTGCTAACAAATCAAAGATTATTTATAATTACCATGTAATTAATAGGTTCTCAAATTAAATGCCTAAACATTTTTTCACTACCTATTAGAAGTGTCACAAACCAGTATAACCTTTACTTTTAAACGAAGTTTTGGAGCTCATATCAATCATTCGTTGACAGACTCAATTTTAAACTGTTAGTTTGACAATATATCACGACTTTCACGCTTTTCCATAGTTTCTATTACTAAAACAATATAAACCACTATTATTTTCAATCGCAAGATATAATCTGTGATACATATTTTCTTTTAAATTATCAGGTAAATATCATTCCCGGTTCTTGGCCCTATTCCCCCCGCCGTCCCTATTCATCACATTTGACCCTACAAAAACTCGCATTAAGTTTAAATCCATATTAAATAAATAAGGCCTACTGTATAAGGTATATGTGCTATGTAAAGCATTAGTAATTAGCGACCATGTTGGATTTGGACCACGGACTAGCAAGCGCAGCGTAGGACGTCCACCCACAAGATGGACAGACGATCTTGTTAAGGTCGCCGGAAGACGCTGGATGCGGGTCGCTTCCAACCGGCACGTATGGAGGTCCAAGGGGGAGGCCTATGATCAGCAGTGGACGTCTTATGGCTGAGATGATGATGATGATGATGATGTTGGATTTGAACCAAGCATTAAACACCGCGAAACTAATATCTGCAATTTGTCAATCATTTAACCAATACCGGCGGTCTGAATCGTTTCGCAATCAAGTTAGAAATATTAAATCGAGGTTAGTTATAATCTCAGTGTAATGAAGCTTACTGAATATAAAACTCGCTCGTTAAAAACGAAATTGCCCTGAGATATTTTGATCCTTTAAATTAGAACGGGTATTATTCAGCTTTCCTGTTCAGTTGTGTTAAAAGCATTTATTTTCCTCGAAGCGAGAAACCTTAAATAATTAAAAGCGCTTTAAAAGCTTCTCAACTGGACACCTCGAGCTTGAGGTGATACCTGGGATTTAATGGTCGATTTCATAATCATAATCATAATAGCCTTTATTGCCGAAACTAAAACAGTATTACATTACATTTATAAACAAATTTACTTAAAAACTAACACATCGTATTGTCCGGATTAGTGTTCAGCGTGTCTTCTGACACATAGGCCTCTCCCAGCTGTTTCCATTCGTTTCTATCCTTGGCTTTCCTGGTCCAGATGGCGCCCCCTATAGACTTGATGTCATCCATCTATCTTTTATTGGTCTACCTCTTTTTCTGTTACCGTCTCGTGTTTGCCAGTCTGTAATTATTTTGGCATCCATCCATTGCCATTTTAACTTTCTTAATTACGTCTTCTACTTTTGTTTTTGCTCTTATTTCTTCTGCTCTTTTACGATCTTTTAATGTGATGTTCATCATACTTCTTTCTATTCCTCTTTGGCAGGTTCTAAGCTTTTGGAAATGTTTCTGAGTCAGTGCCCAAATTTGGCAACCATAGGTTATACATGGGATACACATGTGTTTTTAACTTGTACGTTAAAAACTTTTTTCTTAGCTGACATTGGAAAGTGCTTACTCTTAAGTATCTCCTTAAGCGACCAGAATCTTTTCCAAGCACTTGATAGTCTTCTCTCTACTTCTAAAGTCTTCTGGTCTCTGAATGATATAATTTGTCCTAGGTAGTAGTTCTGTACATATTCAATATTTTCATTATCTCTACTACTAAGGTTCTTTCTTCTCTGTTTGTCATTATGTTCGTTTTTGATATATTTATTGTAAGTCCGACTCTTCTGCTTGCCTCTGTCAGCTGTTGTAGCATGTTTTGAACCGTCTGAGCGTTGTCAGTTACCAGATTCGATAATTGGTCGATATATTGTCATTTAAATAATAATGCCTTTTAGTAGGCTGTTCCATTCACGGTTGGAACTTTCGTAGTACGGAAATTCCTTTGAAAGAAAGTGCAACTATCGTTGGTTCAGATGCGTGAGCCACCATAACAGCCTACGCGTAATTTTTTTTTAAAGAAAATTCCCAGTTTATAAAGTGGAGGCGTAAAGTCAGGAAATTAGTTGGGGACAAAATCATCGCAAGTTTCGCCCAAGAAATGGACATAGCATGGGTTTTAGCGGGGCTTTCATCTTTTATCTCAATTACTCTGATAATAATTATACTTCTGTTTAAAGACTTAAATTTTACTCGACTCGGCAATATCACTAGCTAGTTTAACTACAAAAAATATACTGCTTTGCGAACAATGATATACAAATTAAAATACATGAAAATTCAACCTTTAAAGATTTTGGTTGGAGTATGGTTGGAGTCTACCCTGAAGAGGTATCGAGCTGAAAGGCCCTCAAGTGTTCCGAGGTGCCTTCAGCGGAGTAAGCTGCTAGAGCAGCCCCAAATGATGGGCTCGCAAGAGGAACGCCGATGGGGTATCGGAGGTCTACAATCGAGTTCCCGAAACCCCGCCAACAAAGCGCGCAGCGGAACACCCCAGAGGGTTTAATCCGTGGAAGTCGGACATAACCACTGAGCTTCTCCCGGGCCAGTGGGATCTATAAAGGATTCCCCCGAGGTCATCAAAAAAAAAATGGTTGGAATCTACCCTTGCAAAATAAATATAGTCTTGTGAATTTTTGATAACACTTGCCCTTGATTAAAATATGTAAGATTTCATTATGAAACCTATAATTTTGCGTTTAAACTAAGCTAGTCTAGTAAACTACTAAGTTATGAGACGCATTGTCTCCATGTACCTCAAAAGGAAAAAACGGAACCCTTATAGGATCACTCGTGCTGTCTGTCCGACCATTCCCCCCCCCCCCCCCCTTATTCTCCGAAACTACTGGGTCTAGAATTTTGAAAGAAATAAGTCCGACCCGCACTTGACCGGTTTTTTAATAAAACAATGCTCTAATATATCACTTATGTTATTGCCCATAAAGCCCATTAATTGGCTTGAGGAAATAAACAGCAATAATTAGAATTATTGTTATAAGTTAAAACAAATATTATTCAGAAAAGCACAAATAGACAAACAACCTGTAGACATACGAGTATCATGTAATATTTACAGTTAAAATTTTAAATTATTGTAAGGAAATGAAATGAAATATTTTATTATGTATAGTTAATATAATTATAATACAAGTTATGTACATTGATGGTATCACTAAAACTACCTTACAGGGATGTAAGTAATTAAATAGTTGCTAAGTGACCACAAGTTTTACACTTAGCTATTAGTATAGCATTTTATTCTAAACAAGCTGGTCATACTTTGTTGTTCGTCACTCGGTTCGTACTTTAAGTTAAGAGGAGTCGACTTATAATTTATTAAAGGAATGTTTTAGGTACGATCCACGGTACCTTTTTTAATGTATTAAATTACAAATATGCATAGGTGGCCAGTTAGTAATTTAATACATTAGAAAAGGTACCGTGGATCGTACCTAAAAACATTCCTTTAATAAATTATAAGTCGACTCCTCTAACTTAAAGTACGAACCGAGTGACGAACAACAAAGCGATTAAATTAAGCTTTCATTAAGTATATTTTACAAGCTTCAACGGTTCAAGGATCAATTTACGGTAATTCGTTAACGAAAGTTCCACGCGATTGCGATCCGGACTAGAAATCAAGCAAGAATCTGCAAACAAATTTAATAAGCTACCTACTCAGAACTGACAGGAAAAACTTTTTTAGTTCCGTAACGGACTCTATGATATCACTTAAGTAATTCTAAACTTAAAACTTTTATCAAATAAAAATATAAAAAGCTACTTGAAAGCTTTTTGACAGAAGGACTATACTTCGTAATACCAAGAATTTCGTCATTTCGACGAAATTTTGATAACAAATCCTTTTAATAGGAAGCTTGTTCAACATCTGATGCTTTCACATGAAAAAAATTCTCTTACTCCATGAATCAAACATGTGATAATCAGATTGAAAAAATAAATAACTGGGTCCCGTTGCGGTATGTTTCCATTTCCACTGCCGTATTCTAAATACAAAATACAAATTCATTTATTTCATTACTTTTTTACATCTGTTCTTAGGTATAATATAAGGGTTAGGTAGGTAGGTAATTAGTCAGTATTTTATATAAAAATTTCACTTATAATTATTGCGAATACATTATTTTTACAAATAAAATAGCTTTGCTATACTTAAGTAACGTGGGATTGCTGTACTCTGTGACCCTTCGCAAAACGATGCCAGAATATCCGTTACCGCTCAAGTCACGCGTTAAGTCACAATTCATCGCGTATTTGTAAGCTTTAGCCGTTTAAAAAAGACTTGATCATGAACAGAGCACCCCTTAAGAGTATCACTTCGTTTGTTATAATATAACAGTCAACGGTACGCAAATCATACGTATATATACATAGTTTGTCTGAAAATTCAACTAACCGCTGCCCTCGGTAAGCAATTTCAATTTCAACCCAGGTTATGTTGATCATTTCGGAAACCCGAATACCGCCCCTGGCTTACAAATCTGCCAGCAGGCACGCTATGCGGTAGCATGGAAAACCAGCTAACTACGCAACGCACTCAAATTTATTAAATATACCGTGGCTGAAGGTTTTACCGCCTTTTTCAGTGAGTGAACATCGCCCTGCGAAGATGACAAATGAAATAGCTCCATAAAAAACATGTCGATCGCAATTTCTCTGGAAACACTAGTTTTATGCGTTATGGATAGAAATTTTCTTAGAGATTAGTTCAATATTCACTTGCTCTCCCCAGTTTCCCTGAGGAGACGTTCTTGAAGTTACAGATTTTCTTGAGGGACTTATGTATTCTAAAAGAAAGAATAGTAGAGGTATTTTTCATAAATTATTTTTATTATTTCTGATTATGTGCGGCCAGTGTAGGTCTAGTTTTTCTTAAAGAATAGTAAAGTATGTATGTATGTATGTATGTCACTTTATTGCACATAAACAGGTTAACAGGTTAACAGGTAAAGTAGTAGTACCACAATTTCAACAAACGAAACAGCTGCGTAAATTTGAGCGACTAATTATTTCCTGATAGCCCAAGGCGTTGCAAATTTGAGCTCGATTAACTCGATTCGATTAATGAAACAAAATACCTCAATCCATCTGGAAGCCCGATGTCCTCCGGCCGTTGCTCTGATCACCTAAAATACGGATGATAGGAGTAATAAATAAAGCATTGAACAATCCTTTATACGTAAATCACTATTTGGCATCCAACCCAATTGAATAATTTCAGTCAAGTGAGGTACCACAATTCTGAACTACTATTGAGTATGATTTTAAGTTTGGAAAATGTTTAAATATATAAATATAGTAAATATTCTTTACATTTCTAATACTCTGAATATGACTCATTGTTTGTCTGTGAAGCTATTGAAGCTACATATCTCTTTCAACCGAAAGAGATAAGTACGATTCGGCCCAAAGACGACTTACTAAATATATTTATTTATCCCTGGGCCCAGTTATGCTGACATAGGTACATGACATTTGCTAAAATAGTAAGGCGTTACGTGAGCAGCAAATTTAAATAGGTATCCTGCCAACCTTCACGCCAACAAGACTTGAATTTTAGATAGTAGTCCAAGTAAATAATGCAATGAAAATTACAATTTCGACCCCTCATATTACTAGTAGTTCGCCCCGAACTGAGAACTCGCGGTTTGGCAAAAATTATATAAGGCGATTTTGTTGCACCTACTGCCCAAGTAGCATGGAAGTGTCGGCAACATCAATATAGCAGCCAATTAAGAACTTAGAGTGATTTAAGGGACGTATAAGAGTGTCAGAAAAGATTTAAGCTGTATAAAAGGTACTTTACAGACATTATACAGCTCAAGCTGTATAATATCATTATAAAGGATTCTGCGGAAGCATGGGGTGCTTTATCAGAATACCTATAAAAAATCTACTATAAAACTAAAAGTGTTGTGAGAGACTACAAGCTAATTCTATCGTAAAAGCTGTATACATGCTGTATTGTAGTAACACTTGGCACTTTTAGCTGTACAAAAGTATCTGTCAACTCCATTTTAAAACATTAAGTGTTGTGAAACACTACAAGCTAATTTTATCGTAAAAGCTGTATACAGGCTGTATTGTAGTATCACTTGGCACTTGTAGCTGCACAAATGTATCTGTCAACCCCGTTTTAAAGCTATTTCTTATGGCGTAATCTTACTCTCCTATAAGAATAGTAGTTGTATAACTTCTGTCTGTAAGGGTATTATAAAACCAAATGAATAAATGGCAGCTATAGTACAGCTTTTTTCTGTATTACTGATAGAGTCGCTTATAACAATCTTTTGGCGTAATTTTACACTCGTATAAGTATAGTAGTGTAATGATTTCTGAAAATAAGTGTATTATAAAACTAAAGGAATATATGACAGTTACAGTACAGGTTTTTTATTTGTTATACGGATCTCTAAAGAGAATTATAACTTATGTACGGAGAACCGACATCCAGCCAAACGAATACAAATATTCTATTATAAAGCTGTTTTAATTACAAAAGCTGTAAAAGACACTCCATTTATTACACAGCACAGCTACTAAGATTATAATGCTCTCCAACTATCCTGTAGGCTGTTTAAAAATTGTCGCCATTTTACATTTAAAAAAAAACGTATTTGTAAATATAATTAAAGAAATACTTGCAAAGATTTAGCAGACTAACGCCGTGTTATGATTACCAGCTAAAATAAATTGTTTAGCCTTAGAATTAATATTTATAAATATTTTTGATACTCTAACCTTAAAAACAAACAGTAACTTTACCGATTTTTGATATTTTCCTTATGGTTTCTCTTTGTTATTTTGCAGGCGCGTAAATATTTTGCCAGAAAAGATACACAGGTTCACAATAAATAATAATCCGCACTTACCAATAATGTAATATTCCATTCAAGTCCTGTATAATATTTACTTTTACTTTTAATTTACCATCCACTATAACACTTTATTGTCGCCATTACTATATTACGAATGAACAAGATTAAGACATTTTAGTTTCTTAAATGATTATTATTCTCTTGTAATTCTTTCTTATAACTCATTTAAAACTTATATTCTTATATCGTACTTATAAGAGATTATCTGTAGTGTTAAGGTTTCCTGTTACACCGAAATATAGCTGTAATGCAGCTATTATGAAGCTTATGTATTGCTTATACAGCTACTCTACAGCTCTAATAACGCCAAAGGCTGTATAGTTTGGGCCCTTTTTTTACTTATAAGGGCTGTATAAGCGCTTATACAGCCTTTGTACAGCCTAACTGTACAGCTTATAGTATACAAATAAACTTTAATACAGCTTATATACAGCTTGCAATGCTACTTGGGTGACTCGTATAGTAAACATATCAAATTGCATCAAAAATCAATGCATTGTATGTATTGCTGCATTGGATCAAAAATCGCTTGAATTTATTGCAAGGTCTGTGGAGCCCTTAACTGATAGATTTAAGTCACCATTTAGATTAAAATAAACTGTATCTGTGGTAAGCCGAAATATTTCCTGTCAAATGTCAAATACCTATATTATGTTTATTTTTATCTTGCTTATTATTTCAAAATAGTAAATTTAAAAACGATATTATAAAAGTGTAAGCCGAGCACTTTCATTTGATACCAAACTCGACCATACTTTCTTGCAAATAAAATGACCAGAATAGCAAGCCCCCTCACAAATAGCTTTTTGGCCTTCTAAGCTTTTCTAGCTCAATAACCTCTTGATCGATCCTGCTCATAATTTAATGACTAAAATATAATGCCCTCGACTACATGTTTACCCAATTTCATTTAAATTAGAACAAATTTACGTTAGTTATTGAGTATCAAACTATCTTCTGACAGTTCAGCTTAAAAACATCGAAATGCCGGGACGTGCCGCTAGCCAGCCGCGTGTTCAAAGTTGAATGTAAGAACTTCGTTCACTTCGCTCGCTCGTTCGAATAGGTAAATAACACACTAAGTACAAGAGATTTTACCCTTGGCCCAGTTTAGCCAACTAATCTGGAACCGTGTTTAACCAGAGGTACCTAAATAAAAATAACGAAATAAGTTTAATCCGAAGTCTACCCAAAAAGGTTGCAAGGAAACCTTAAAAAGAAAAAGGCAATAAATGATGTAACTCTTTAGAGCTTTGCACCTGTTTTGCATAATCTATGCTCTGGCTGGCTCTAATTGCGCTTTCTTCCACCTCTCCAGGCAACAACAGCAATTTCTTTCCAGGATTACCTAAATAATCCAATTCTTTAATAAGCACAGTTTTTCTAATCACGATTTATTAATTCATTCTATACATATTCATTGCTTTTAGGGTACCGTACCCAAAGGGTAAAAACGGGACCCTATTACTAAGACTTCGCTGTCCGTCTGTCTGCCCGTCTGTCTGTCTATTTGTCTAGCTGTCCGTCTGTCTGGCCTGTCACCAGGCTGTGGGTCGTTCTCTCATTTCGTGCAAATCGGTGATGTTCTCTCGATTTGTAAATTTTCTTTTTAAATGGTAATTTTTTGGGTTTTCATGCATTGTGGATTCATTTATTGACACTTTTATGCTAAAGGCACCTTCAAAACCTAATTCCTTTTCATTTAATAAGACTGGTGGTAATGAACTACGCGCTGGTAATGAAATGGGCATGGATGGTAATTTTATCAGTGGAGGGTAATGAAACAAACTTATGAAATCGCAATAAAAAAACTTTAGTTAACGAAAATTAACACCATTAATATAATGAACAATATTAAAATCACGTGTCTTAAGCGCTGTGCAGACGATCAAGCCGACTTAACAAATACTCCGGCTTGACAATCGCGACTTATGATTTACCACCTAGCTTGTAGCGATTGTCAAGCACAATTTACGTGATTGAAGACGTATTTCGTATTGTTTATTTATTTAATGATTACACAGCACTACATTAGTCTTGTCACCAACACACTGAGAAACTACATACTTTAATTTAAAATTAACATCCAAATACACTCGACTGCCAATCCATCCACCGTAGCTCCATAAACTCGCAAAATCTCAAGCACTCATGAGTCAACAGGAGATGCACCAGGAGAAGCCTAAGGGATTTCTAATGTCCGGTACAAAAAGTCTTACAAGCCTCTCTACTAGTTCAAGGCAGCCAGAGTCTCCACGAAAAGTCCAACAAGCTAAAAGTAGTAGGCTTAAGTTCTGCCTCACGTCCAAAGACATGAAGCTCTGGGTTCCTAAAATAAATATTTTTTGGTAATACATCCTAAGGAAATTCTTTTGGACCTTTTCCAATAGTAGAATGTACGTTGACTCGTAAGGGATCCAGGCTAATGCTGACGCCTCCGACTTGCTTCTGACCAGAACATTGTAAAAAACTTTTATGGGGCAAGGGTCATGGAATTCTCTGACGTTGCGAGTGACAAAGCCTAATCTACTGAAGCTACAGTACCAAGTGCTTTGATATGGTCGTGAAATGTTAGCCGCGTATCGAATATGACCGCAAGATCCTTTACTGAGACGACTCTTGTTATTACAAGAGTCTATTGATCTAAGAGTCTATTGGCTCAGGTCCAAGAAAAAATTAAGCATGTGTAGGAAATAGGGCTTGATTAAAACTACACACTTGATACTTAGCCGCATTGAAAGTCAGTTTGTTATCCCGACTCCATTGGAACAGAGATGAAACATCCTCCTGCAGCAACTTACAATCCTCCTCCTTCTCAACTCAATATACCAATTTAAGATCGTCGGCGTAGAGTAGACAACGAGCGTTATGGATAACCGAGGGCAGGTTATTGACCATTATTCCAAATAGGAAAGGCCCCAAGATTGAATCTTGGCTGTCACCTGAACGAGTATGGTACGGATCTGTTACGAAGTGGCCATGCTGGTCGTTGCATACTGCGGTTGATTACGCAGATAACTGGCAAAAATGTTAAGCAAATGTGGATTAAACCCAATAGCGTCTAGTTTGTGTAGGAATACATTGTTACCCACACGATTGAAGGCTTTTCGGAAATCATAATACAGGACGTCTATCAGGATACCCATATCCAGATGCTCTGAGATGGTGTCAACCAAGGTCAGGTTCGTTTTCACAGACCGTTTCGCTCTGAAACCATGCTGAGTGTTGCACAGGAATAATGGTTTCACTTGTTTCGCATACGTGCCATGGAGTATGGACTCAAACAGCTTTGCTAAAGCTGAAAGAAAAGAATACCTTGACTTTGGGATCGGTCTTACCCGTGAAATCTTCCAATGGTGAGGATATGTACTTATGGAGAGTAGGTACCAGATTAAGCATGGAGTGTATTGGACCATTCAAAAGCTCTAAACACCCCTTTAAGATATATGCAGGTACCTAAGTAGTCTGGACCAACAGCATAGAAGCCCGAAAAACTTACTTTGGTGTTAAGACCCCTTACACTTTGGTAAATTAGATCCAGTGAAGGTTTCAAATCAGGATTCCGAAACTAAGTATTATTGGTTGGTTTTTGTCTGACTCCCATTGACGTTGGATTTACGAAATGACCACGATTATCAGGCTACATAGTTGGAAATAAACAGGATTCATACATTGTCGAGGGTACTCCTATTTTGAAAGTCTTGGAGTCCCCTTTGAGCTTAAGTTCATCGACAGTGCACCATGAATAATAGCAGATATGCCCGTAGGTCCTCCAATCCTCAAGCTATATTCCACAGATGGATGAACTTGCGATGGTCCACCGCCCTGAGAGGGATTTTACACCGCTTTTTACTGCTGGTATCAGTTTTCTGAGATTTATCACGCACGGATTGGGAATTGTCGCTTTTGACGGCGGAGGCACTATTATTGCTTATCGGCCTGTGTTTATGTTTCTGTAGTTTCTGCCCTTTATTTCAAACATTTGCCCCGTTCTCCTCGACACCTTATCGTCGACAGGTATCAAATGATTCCAACTCACTTAGTCTCTTAGTAACGTGTCAAATTTCTCAGCATAGTCCTTGAGTGCGGTCTGGTATTATATGTAGAGCGGCAGATTATGTTAATCTACTGGGCTCTAGTTAAATCCAAAAAATCACCAGTTGGGCTCCCCTATATATTATTACATACAGTTTTAAATGTATAAGCATTCTATTTATAATAACTTAACCCTCTTTCCATTAAATGCACTGCCTCAAATACATTATCATTACCTTCTAAATTCGTTCATTACCTTCCCTGGCAAAATTGGAAGGAAAAGAAATGAATGAAACAGATATGAATGAAGTTTTGGAAGTTTTCGTCGCCTAGGTCGGTTGATATCAGACCTTGATTTCGCGGAATAAGCCACACGAAAGGCAACCCTAAAACACATCAATTAGGTATAATTTTAATGATGTACAATTGGTACTTACTGTATAAATCACTAGATGGCGATGAAGATTTATCTGAACCACACTCCTTCCCGACACGAGAGAACGTAGGTATTTTCGTCAAAAGCAACATACGGACGACCGCTGTGGTAGCACGCGGCCAACTGACTGACGAACAATGTGTTGTATCCGCGGGAAGTGCTATATACCCTTGCTATATAGCAAAATATAGCTAATCCATTTCTCGCGTCGGTAATGAAGAAATTGCTTGGACCATCACTTATAAGGCTGTATAGTTTTATTGTTAATTTCTTAGCGTATAATATTATAGGATATAAAACATAACTAAATTACTTGTTTACTGAACCAACAACAAGTTTTCTATTTTTAGTATCTTAAGGTTCAAATCGAGGTCAAAGTTTAACTTCACGCATTATATGCAGAGAGGAATGAAAATAGTGGGGGTTAATTGTAAATATAAAGAAAATAACCACCTTTTTAGAATTGTTCATGGCGGGCCAATATACTTTAGGTCCTATGCTACAACCTTGCATTAACAGATATTCGAAAACACCATCACATTTTTGGTAAATTGCAAATAATACCGATTTGCACGAAATGCGAGAATGACCCCTGTATCTTATGAACCGTGATAGCTAGGCAGTTTATTACAGATGATATGTATTTCTGTTACCGCTATAACAACAAATACTAAAAACAGAATAAAATAAATATTTAAGTGGGGCTCCCATACAACAAACGTGATTTTTATTGCCGTTCTTTGCGTAATGGTACGGAACCCTTCGTGCGCGAGTCCGAGTCGCACATGGCCGGTATTATACATTTTGACTCGTATCGATTGTCATCTTGGATACGACTTTCAGTATTTTTCACAGTAAACTGCAACTCTTAACCGCTTAGCTTACAAATAACAGTTGAAGATTATTTACAACCGCATAAAATAGAAAACGGAGTACAACAACAAAGTGTCTCGAAGCAATAAAATGGTAATAAAGTTCGTATTTCTCTCAGGGACTGTAGCTGAAGAAAGAGAAACAATAAAAAAACACGGGTCACTGGGTCGGGTCACCTGTTTGGAGAAAATCTGCAAACCGTCTTCTTATTACTGCCTTTAAAACTAAAGTATAGACGAGCGCTTTGGATTAGTAAATAATAGGTATTGGGCCGCAAGGAGAGGTCACACACAATATAATTAGATTAGATTGATTAGTTTAAATTTAGATTTATCTTCGTACTTGTTCGTGTAATTGTAGGTACCTTCACATATATTATATTCTTAACATAATACATTCAAAATAGCTCTTTTTAAGAAGAGAGATAAGAATTTATTTTTGTTGGCAAAATCATCGACAGTATCGATATTACTCAAATATTGATTGATTGATACGAGTATAATCCTGTCTTATCTTTCCTTCCTCGCACAGCTAAACTGTGGAACGAATTGTCGCATGCGGCATTTCCGGACCGATACGACCTTGAAACCTTCAAGAAAAGAGCGTACCTACTCCCATCTTGGTGTATGCTCGTGTAGTGCGTGGCCGGGACCAGGCCTCCGTCACACGCTCAAGGCCACGCGCTATATGCCTACCGCTCGGCGTATCGTCGACGATACAACCGACAGAGGGCCGCCGAACGCCCGCCTCAGCGCTCGCACCGCATTGCACCGCGCGTTTCCCGCGCTTATGCTTCGAAATGCCGAAACCACGTAATTATTGTGCAGTAGATGGGTGAAAAAGTCAAAAAAACAAAGGAAAAGGCCTATAATAAAAATTCATCTTTTTAAAGGTCCCACCTGAAACGTTTCATAATTATATTGAAGGGTTAGAAAAAGTATTTTTAAATAATTTTGACGACGTAATAATGAATCGGCCTGGTAGCACCGTATTACAACTTTTAAAAACCGTTGATTGTCCGTTGCTTTGCTCCTGGATTTTTATTAAAATTATTTACGCGATTTAGGATACATATTTTCAACTATAAAATTTTAATAACAGAGAATTCCGAGAAGTGAAAAAATTATAAATCATTATATTAAAACTAAAACATATTTGATTCGCAACATTCGTTTTATTACAATAATCATCATAGGTAGGGTAGCTACAACCCTAGCGCATTCACACGAAGACGCGTTGGCACGTGACTCGAACGGCGGGCAACACAGTCTCGACTCTTTGTGCGCGTACTTATGGTACATTTCTTCTTGTCCTGAGCAGCAGGTATTATTATTAAGGTTTTGTAGGCTATTATAGCGTAGGTATTTTTGCTTTTGTTTGGGAATGAAGTATCTGTTACGTAGTAACTATTTATTAATCTGTGCCGGGACGCACTTACGGGCATTTTCATTTAACTTGTACTTTAAAGCGCGACTTAAGTCGTGTTTCAGTAACGTCTAACTGTTACATTCCTGACAAAATGTATGGGATTTGACATTGACCGTCAGTTTTGTAGCGATTGCTAACCGGCCGTTATAGCCTAAGCAAATTAGAAAAACCGGGCAAGTGCGAGTTGGACTCGCGCACGAAGGGTTCCGTACCATAATGCAAAAAAAAAAAAAAACGAAAAAAAAGCAAAAAAAAAACGGTCACCCATCCAAGTACTGACCACTCCCGACGTTGCTTAACTTTGGTCAAAAATCACGTTTGTTGTATGGGAGCCCCATTTAAATCTTTATTTTATTCTGTTTTTAGTATTTGTTGTTATAGCGGCAACAGAAATACATCATCTGTGAAAATTTCAACTGTCTAGCTATCACGGTTCGTGAGATACAGCCTGGTGACAGACGGACGGACGGACGGACGGACGGACGGACGGACGGACGGACGGACGGACGGACGGACAGCGAAGTCTTAGTAATAGGGTCCCGTTTTACCCTTTGGGTACGGAACCCTAAAAAGCACTTACATTCTACGTTCTACGGGGTTGCGGGTGTCTATGGGCGACAGTTATCGCTTACCATCAGGCAATTCGTCTGCTCGTTTGCCTCCTATATCATAAAAATATTATGTTCATGATAAGATCAGGTGGAGGTCGCGAAGCAAAACCACATTTTATAGGTACTTCGATGTTATACCTCTTCCTACCGAGCGTCTACAAGTAAGTTTATTGTAGGTAGCTACAGACGTCGTAAATAATTATTTTCCATCGTATTTTTACGGAAACGTACGAACGTGTCTTGTTACGTGAACGTGTATTTCAGTTAATCTCGGTACAGAAAGTACTGACGTTGTTTGAAGTAGCATGACAAATACGAACGTTTCCGAGAGAATATCTGTATGTAAGTACCTATGACTACCCTTACCTACCTACCCTGTACCAGCGTTTCAAGACTAGGTACGTGATTAGGCCCAACTTACTCTAATAATTGACAGAGATACATAGGTTGCAATTTGGCAGTAAAACCTTGATAAAACTAAGAAATCTAATCTCTACATAAGTAAATCAAGTCTCTAAGAGTCTCTAGACTATCTTGTGTGACCGCTTGTCCTTGAGAAGACACGACGTGCTTGACCTTTTACTTCAAACAGAATGGCTGACCTGTTTGGATTCGCTAATTTCGAATTAGGCTAACAATCGGAGCGTGTAATGGCGTCGTAATTTAAATAAAATCGGATGTGTATAAAGTTTACGAAGACTAACAATAAGAAGTGCCTTAGATTTCAAAAGCTTTTTGTATTTTACGTAACAGATTTTACTGATGTTCAAAAAGATTGATATGATTCGTACATGTGTTAGGTACTTTAAGTACTACTCTTTGATAAAAATAACTAAACATAATAACTTAGAATACATTGAACGTGGTAGCGCCATTTATTATTATGGGATGTATATGTGTAGGTATTATACCTACCTTCCTTTCGTGTCTTCAATGGTATATTTACAAGAGATTCAGAAGTAAGATTATTCTCAGTGAACAACCTATTTTAACGGGATCAAAACAATGCCCAACATCTAGGTTAAACAAATTTATTGTTATTAAAAAAGAAATCCCATTAAATTTAAACGTAAACACGAATTCCCGTATCCAAATAAATCACCAAAAGCACATTCTTCTTGCAATTGTACAATTCTATAAATTTGAATTAAAAGCCGCGATAAAATCGGTATGTAACGCAGACGACAATTCGGAGTTCGGACTATCGCACGGAAGAATTTATTGTAATGGCGAGGCCAGGCTTGGAACAAGGAATTAGCGCATATAGATAACGCAGGCGTGGTTATGTTACATAAATTATAATAAAATACAACCGGTCAAGTGCGAGTTCGTTAAACTAGCGCGCCGAGGGTTCCGTGCAAACTTTAAATTTTCTCATGTAACTATAATGACGAAAGACTTTTGACCAGAAGTATACTAAGCGTAATAGTAATTGTGTACAGCGCCATCTATTGACAAATTGGCTAACTGATTGGCGCGATTTGTATGTGCGTATATTGATGTTTCAGGGATATTTTTTATCATGTGAACCGATTAATACAAGCAAAGACATATGTAACTTCGTATAAGACGAATAAAGTCTAAGGAAAAAACGTGCCTCGGAATTCAAGTAAAAGTCATTCTCGAATAGGTGGCGCACACACCTTTAGCCTATCCTCGGCTAGATGGCGTGACGACACCGTTTCATATTTAACAATTTTAACACATAGATGTCAGTGAATGAACATGGATCAAAATTATATAAAAATTATAAAATTATTTATCCATATATATATATTTTTTGATAACTTTATACGTTTTCATTTTGAGTTTTAGTCGTGTGTCGATAGATGGCAGTAAATTTACAGTGACTACAAAATTTACAATGACAGGACCCCTCTATACTATCTATTCTTTTTGATACAAGTTTTGTTGTATTTGAAAGGTGTTTTAAGTGTAATCTCATAGTAATTTCAAGTACTTATAATAAAAAACGCAAAGGGGCTTAAATTGCAAATTAAATTAGAAAATATTTTTTGATAATTAAAAAAAAGTTTTCAAGATAGAGGTGTGATTATATTCTTCCTGAAATATTTATGATAATGTTTTTATTATGTAAGAAATTCATAAGGTATTTATTTTCACATTTTCTTCCTAAGTAAATTATTTTTTACTATGATAAAAAAAAATGTTTTGTAATGTTCAATTTGAGTTCTTTCATATGATGTCCCTTAGTAACCAGACTTTCATACCAGGTAACTAGGCTTTGAATTTTGTCCCCTCTTTATATTGGGCAATTTCCATAATTAATAAAAAATAATTCATATGTGTTTGGGTTAGCGTTTTTCATAATTATTCCAAATTTTAAATCGATAGCTTCAGTAGTACCTACTCGAGATATTTAGCGATGTGATAGACGGACAGACGGTCAAAGTCGCACCATAAGGGTTCCTTTTGTACCTTTTTGGTATGGAACCCTACAAAACAACTCTCAACTAAATTTCATAGCAACTTTTTTGGTATATCATTGTGACATGGATGATTTTCAGAAGCGGTGGTGGCCTAGCGGTAAGAGCGTGCGACTTTCAATCCGGAGGTCGCGGGTTCGAACCCCGGCTCGTACCAATGTGTTTTTCGGAACTTATGTACGAAATGTCATTTGATATTTGCCAGTCGCTTTTCGGTGAAGGAAAACATCGTGAGGAAACCGGACTAATCCCAATAAGGCCTAGTTTCCCCTCTGGGTTGGAAGGTCAGATGGCAGTCGCTTTCGTAAAAACTAGTGCCTACGTCAAATCATGGGATTAGTTGTCAAGCGGACCCCAGGCTCCCATGAGCCGTGGCAAAATGCCGGGATAACGCGAGGAAGAAGAGGATGGATGATTTTCAGAACCTCGTCAGAGATGACTGGACGAGCATGACGCCTTTGAGAGAGACTCGTGACAGACGTCAGGGTACGTGGAAAAATAGGAGGGAGGGATGTGCCCATCGATGGGACATTATGGATTCACAATAAATATTATTATCAGAAAGCGTTTTTGTTTTAAAATTTCAAGTCTAAACATAAATCAACAATCAATGTCTCAGTAAGAATAAGGCGCAGGTAAGTTATTTATTGTATATCGCCTTGGAAATGCATGCCTATGACCTTCCTATAACAGTCAGGGTTTTGATATAAAACTGACTAAGTTTATCATTAATCGTATACCTACAACATTATTTTATCTAATTCCGCGTTCTAAACGTTACAGAGGCGCCGCACCGAATTATGTCTGGGTTCACCCTAACATCAGTTATGGCAGGATTTTCACCCTCGAAAGCATTGTTTTATTATCTTCGTATTACAATTTTATTGCCTATTAAAATATTGTCTGCATACTGCCATTCAGTTCAGACCTCAAGCGAACGAGAATTATTAAGGTTCATAAATAAGTCGTTAAATAGAATATATGTCTGTTAAGCAAAGTATCTCAGTAGCAATGTACAGCAAAGTGAAGTAGGGCAACACTCAAAGAGCAGTTGCGCTAAGTAAGATTGTACATTGTAGGCACCTTGACTTTCCTTAAGTTCGTGCACAATATTATTTAATATATTGGTATTTAATGGTGACAGCAGAAATTTCTCTTGAAATAGCAACGATTCAGAATGTAAACAAACAAGATGGCTGTCTTTCACGATCCACATTCCACAGATAAAACACAGATGACACGCGATTTTGGAATTATTCGAAATAAGTGTTGCTAATCCGCGATTTTTCAAATTTGCCGCCTTTTGCTACTGACAAGATTTGCTTGACCAAGTAATAGGTACTAGTAGGGGAGCCCACGATGCTAAATCGGGATTTACTCGAGCGTCATACAGACCTATTGGAATCGAAATATTAGATGATAAGAAGAAAAAAAAGTTATATAAGGTTTATATTTCCAGCGAGCCGGAAAGCATCTACATTTTTTTTTTAATTACGGGAGGTTGGTGGAGGGTTAAAAAATCGTAAAGCAGTTTGTGGGTTTGGTCGTTTTTGTCCACTTTAATGCTATAATTTAATATAATACTTATTTGTAGGCATTTTCTTAATCTGACGAACACAAGTTTGAGGCCTAATTTTTACATTGTAACCGTCAGATTAACCCCAATGGGAAATGCGTGCAAATAATTATCAGATTTAGTAATAGCACAATTATAGCGTTAATTTGGACTAATATGACCAAATCCACAATCTGCTTAACAATTTGTTGAACCCCCCACCAACCAAGGGCTCAACATAAGGGCTAAAAGGGGTAAAGGTAGACTACACGGGGTAGCAAGATATCATTCATATCTTAATCTGACGCGCTCGAGTAAACACAAAAATCCCCTCTTGGGCTCCCCTACCATACCTACACGTTTGTATTATAGACATGGCCTAAAATAATGTTAATGTGTCATCGTAAAACCCCGTTTTTAGTGAAAACGCGTATTCCCTAGATAAAACTGAATACTAGTTTTCCATTTCGCCTCAGAAAAAAACGCGTTGTTTGATTCCAAGCACCATAGGTAGCAGTGGCGGCGCGTCAAACATATCCATAGGCAAGCCGAGGCTAATTTGGCTTACATATTTCCTTTACAACTCTGCTCAAACGTCCGAAAACAGGCAAGCCGGTGGGAATCGGCTTTTATGGACGCGCCGCCACTGATAGGTAGGGACCACAGCGAAAATAAGAGCATCATGATGTAGGTAATAATTAATAAAAGAACTCCGTTTTTTTGATGTCCCCGGACTTGTCCCATACATGTATCTATGTATGTGTACATGTATCTACCGCTGTCCCGATTTATATTGTTTAGATTATTTACACGTAAAAAACAATCACTTAGCACATTTGGTGCATAAATCATAAGCAGA
Source organism: Cydia splendana (assembly GCF_910591565.1). Classification (NCBI taxonomy): domain Eukaryota; kingdom Metazoa; phylum Arthropoda; class Insecta; order Lepidoptera; family Tortricidae; genus Cydia; species Cydia splendana. Next base: position 28,661,478 of record NC_085960.1, on the reverse strand, counting down.
TTACTGCCAAGTTAAAATATTATATTGCACTTAGGTAGGTAATAGGTACGCATTTCCTTCGAGTATTCTTGTTTCCTCGAAATGATATTTCCCGCTTGAGCGAAACAGGTTTGACCCTTGGTTGTTGTTTCAAACGCATCTGGATCCTAGCGACGCACATACTCGTAGTTAGTAGTAACACCATATTTTTTTTAATAATTCGTCTAAACTATTTACATAATATGATTACTTAAGATAAAAAAAACCGGCCAAGTGCGAGTCAGACTCGCGTTTCTAGGGTTCCGTACATAAGTCCGACTCACGCTTGACTGGACATTTCTAATAGGTTTTCCTGTCATCTATAGGTAAAGAACTATTTTATGTATTTTTTTCAACAATTTTGAACCAGTAAGTAATTGAAAATTTAACCTAGCTACCTACTTTCTTTTGTTAACAAAGCGTTTGTGCCGCTATAATATTATAAGAATTCTTCCTGTTATGTACGTGTTATGAAATGTCACTATTAGTACTATGTTAGATTATCGCAAGATAGATTTAGGATACATACATATAGGTAAATTTATATGTTCTTAATGATAACTTAACTTGTCACTTAATAATTAGTGTACCTATTTAGCTTAAGATTAGTTTAGGGCGCACCGCCAACAAACTGTCTCACAGTTTGGCGAAACATTAGATTAAGGTACTAAATATTGTATTTTTTCTGTTAAATTTTCAATAATAAAAAAAAAGTAGTTTCGGAGATGATAAAGGGAGTGGAATGTTTTTTTTTTGCCATTTTCTTAAATAACTCCGAACCTATTTTAAAATTATGGAAAAAGCATGTCCATCTTCGGGTCACTAATTTACATAATTATGTGTACCAAATTTTAACTTAATTGCTCCAGTAGTTTCCGAGAAAATAGGCTGCGACAGACGGACAGACAGACGCACGAGTGATCCTATAAGGGTTCCGTTTATTCCTTTTGAGGTACGGAACCCTAAAAAAGATTTAGTTGATACAATTTTCTTTATTTTTAATTTGTTTGAAAACTCGTAGCATTTTAGGGTTAATATTTGGAGAAATATTAAGATTATTTAGCATCTTATATCTGGGCGAATAAATCGGCAAAACGGCAATCAATTGACTTCTGGGGCCGATTCCCCATGCTTACACGGCTATACCCTGTAGGTTCAAATGCAAGTCCCTCGCCCGCATCACAGTATATTCTTGATCGGATACCTAGCAACCTTCCTCTTCACCATCAGTGGCCTATTTTATAAAGCTACAAGTTACAATTTACAAGCGGAAGTCTCTTTCTAACCCTATGTGTTAGAACGAGACTTCCGCTTGTAAATTGTAACTTGTAGCTTTATAAAATAGGCCACAGGAGTAATTTGCGGTCAAACTTATACTGGATTGATAGAGGCGTATTATTTCGTAACAAATGGAAGTAAAAACTTCTATCGCTACAAATACTTGGAGAGTCACGCGCGACAGCTTCAGCGTTTCAGAAACAAATTATATCAAATTCGAATTGGGAAATTGTAACAAATATGGAACGAAACGGCAACTTACAAGATTTGATTTTAATTGCATGACCTAATTGTTAAAATGATTGTGTTTATAATGACAGATAAATTTTAAGACGCTGTTGACTGTAACAATACAAATATTTAAAATATAATTATGACGGAATGAGACGTGAGTAGGTGTTCGGTGACTTTTCACTTAAAATGTAAAAGTACTAAGTGTTAGTTACTCTACTTCCAGTAGTTCCAGTGTCAGGTATGTAAAATTTGCCAGTTCGGCAGTTATGTCACAGTTTTAAGACAAGGGGGCTAGAACTGTGCTGCATGTTACTCTGCTATGTCAAAAGTGTGTATCGATCTCTATGACATTCTCTGCCAGTCAACCACAGAGCTAATAAATAGAAAAACTAAGTAGGTACAGAGTATGAAACAAACATGTATAGTGAAAGAAAGAGAGCGAACGTTGTAAGAGAACAAATGTAAAGTACAGCATAGTTAATGTTGTTACTTTAATTATTAAACGTTTGTTCCTTCTTATTGACATCGCTACTTTTCATAAACAGTGTCTTAGGTACCATTCAGCCAAGTTTTGTAATTTTTTTCTTGAAAAAAGAACCAACTGCAATTATTAACCATATACAAGAATATTTTTTCCCATAATTCCATTCAACACAGCAAACTTTTCATACGCGCCCAATGTGTAACTACATATCATTCACTTATTCGTTCTTTGTCAGATACAGTGGTTCAGAAACTTTCTGAAGTGTTCACACGATCACACGTCGTTCTCACGTAATACGAGCGACAGGCGTATTCGAATTTTAGTTATTCGATCTGTTTTCGACATGATACTTATCTGTCAGTGTCAAAAGTGTCATTTAAACTTGCCTAAAGTGTATACCTACAGTCAGCAGCAGAAGTTCCTAAGCAGGCTAGGTGTTCAAAATGATCTTGACGCGACTTTATTGATAAAAAAATAAGAGCGTGTCAAGGTAATTTTGAACACCTCGCCCGCTTAGCAACTTCTGCTGCTGACTGTACTAGAATAATTTGTTTTCCTATAGCTACGTACTTATTCTTTATTTAATTAAAATTCGGTCTGCTAACTTGTACTATTAAGGTCTTACTAATATACGTAGGAAATATATAATTTTTACAATTAACACTTATTAACATGTACCCTGTCATTGTCACATTAGCTGTGGATACTGTCGCACTAGCAGCAATCGACTGACTGGTGTAATATATACCTAGGCGAGATATGCGCAGGCCGCTTTCTTATATTTTTTGCCTCTCTACATAGTTTAGTTTTTTTCTGTACGGTTATAATAACAAATTGAAAATACTAAAAACTATAATGGGTATTTAAACCTTGTTTAAGAGCCAAGAATAATTTGCTAGAATTAATAATTAACAATAAAAGTATCAGACTGACTTATGTGCTCCTGCTCTTCGAATTTGATATTACAGAAATACAATCCAAGATAGCCAGCACAGTTCCTTTGAATCAGAAGCATAATTATACTTTATTTTATTCTAGATTTTTTACAGACGGATTGTACCTAATAGAAGCAAGAACAGTGCCAGGAAAGTAAGAAGTGCTAAGATAAGATAAGATTGTTATTTATTCGAGCCATACGAAGCCGTCTGCCTCTTTATTACGATTTACTTCTGACCCTTAAGCGGCCTTTGTTTATGATGATAACGCCTTGCTGAAGTTTTTTTGGCAAGTTATTCACTGGAAGTTACAAATCCACTCGGAGGATAAAACGTCGCAAAATGAAAATAGACTGTGAGGAACGTGGGAAATAGGGTACCTAATTATAATAAGCTATGCACTTGCATGATTTTCTCGGAAAATGTCAATCGATTCTACTTCCCGAGAAATACAAGTGTTTCTAATAAACCTGCTTCCTTTTACCCCAGACACTTCCAAATTTCTAAAATAAATGTAGCTCGTATAAGTCTTATGGCTGAGATGATGATGATGATTCGAGGCATATGGACATTCCAGGAATTGAACATTCGAGGCATATGGACATTCCAGGAATTGGACATTCGAGTCATATGGACATTCCAGGAATTGGACATTCGAGGCATATGGACATTCCAGGAATTGGACGTTCGAGGCATATGGACATTCCAGGAATTAGACATTCGATGCATATGGACATTCCAGGAATTGGACATTCGAGGCCAGAATGGTGAAAACTTGCATACAGAGCATGCGGCCGCACAGTGGTCACAGCGCACACGGCTGCACCAAAATGTTACGGAAAGAGACAAGGTTTATACCTAGGTTATGCATATATTCTTCTATGTTTTTAGAGGGCTACCCCCTAGGTAAAAATGTAAAATTTACGGTGCAGTTTACGGCTAGAGTGCTATCGGCATTTGAAATAGTTCCGAAAAAAGGAAAAGATTACAAATTTTAACTACTCTATGATGTTTTTAAATAGTAAGTATACCTATATTATGTACCTACTTACAAAAAACAGTCCATTGTCTTTCGAACTGTAAAAAAAAACAAATCGGTTGACAACTCGTTAATCAAAATCGACTCGGTAGTTTCGAGCTCCGATGCAACGGTCGAATATACGAATATTACGTACACAATCTAGTTGCTACCAAAATCGTAACCCTTCTTGAAGTTAAAAGATAACCAGCGTCAAAGAACGAACGACACGCGACCTCGCAGTTTTGTCGTGTCAAAATATCTCCTTATCCCGATATTCGGAAATGGTTTGCAGAGACTGAATCGATTTTGCGCGGCATCGGCATGCACCTAAATTGCAGAAAACTTGTCGTTCGAACGAACGTATAATATTCCCATTGGTCAAGTTTTCAGATGAGCCAGAGTATTATGAGAGATCCGTACCGTACCAAAAATGTGTACCTTATCCGTAAAGTTGATTAAAAGTCGAAATTAGAAGAACTTGTGCATTTTTCAAAAAGGCACAAGTTCTATAGCACCGGTTTCTCAGGCAGATCGTAATGTTCCTGTGTAATGTTTTGACGGTAGTCAGATTCAACCAATAGGTAGGTCTGTACATCTTAGGCAGGATAGGTTCGTTAGGTTGCTTTAGATGACCAAGGGCAAACTGTCTACAAATAAGCCCGCGTATCGGGTCTCCGTCGACTGAGGAAACGAGACAAAAAATCACGTTTCATGATATGCGTAGGAATTTCACGATCTGCCTGATCGGCCTGACATAGATAATACCTATTACCTACCAATACCTATGTTAATACATCAAGGTTCTACTGTTTCGGTTAAGCCTTTTATTGCCCGTGCTTGGGAAGCTATTTGAATCATAGGTACCATATAAGCGTGCCGCGATGAAAGGTCCCTCTTTCTGCATATTGAAGAGTGAAGTTGAAAACATTACCCTAGTTTACTTTTGATAAGTTTTCAGAATCAGAATAAAATGTTTGTGGTTTTTTAGTACATAGGTACAATCGTAGTAACGCGAATACAACAAATTACGACTAAATGGAATCATAACTTGGATAAAAATTATCAAGATCTTGGATTATCAAGATTAACGAAGTTAACATGTAATTTCAAGTTAGGGAACGACAGACGACCGTCGTAATTACAAACGGAAGCTATCGTCTTAAATTTAATTGAAATTAAATTTAAATCCGGGCTCGATTCGACATTGCGTAAAGTGCCATACCACCACACCTTTATGTCACGTCACGTTATTTAATATTCTGTATTATTTGGTGATATCTCGATAGTAAAACTAAAAGGATCGAAACTTAACTAACGATACCTAATAAGTAAATTATGCATTAGTTACATTATGCTTAGCAATAGAATATATAAGAAATCATAAATACATAATTATTATGTATGTATGTAAGAACTTCGATGTTGAATGAATGATACTTAAGTACTTTAAGTTTTCTCGGTGAATACCTAAATAGCATGAATACCCGAATATTATTAGGTAAATGGTACATATGTAATATAAAATTTCGTACTTATAATATTACTTTATATCAGAATTAAAAATTAAATATGGGTTCTGAAAACTTCTGGCCAAGCCATTCTGTACCTATTTGCCACTATATCAGAAACTGGTATATAATCGCGATGTCACGAAACAACTCGAATACTGCTTTAGCCTAAATAAATGGATTAGAACGTGGAAACCCTCGTCAGGGCCTAATATCCTTCGCTCCGGGTGTCCACAATTCGACAAGACAGTTCTAAAAACAGGCCTTATCTTTGTGACTGAGATATCCCGCTTACCACGTAAACAAAGTTAACCACAGATTAAGATAAGGCCTTACCCAATGCGACAGGTGCCTAAAGTAGGTATTAAAAAAATAAAAGCTCCCTTTATTTACTTGGGTATTTCACCAGAAATCCGCTTGCAAATCGCCAGTGTAATGGAAAGCCCTTAAATAATTGTTAGTTAGTAAGTAGCGAATGTTCTTTTAAAAGGATTCAGTTTAAGCTTAAGTTGGCCAGATTTGTAAAAAGAGCTTGGGTTTTTTGTTATAAACAGAGTATCCAACGAATTCACTGAGTTTACAATTTTGCAATTGCAGTAAAATATAATTAAACAAGAGTGTTTTAAGCATGAGCGATTGTAATAAACTGTAAGGTGCAGGGTACAATTTTGACTGCGGGGTAATTTCAACTAATCGATATAACTTCCATGTTTTACATTATTCACTAGAGTCACACACAACACATCTTTTTCTCTATCTGGCACTCTAGTTAATAATGTAAAACATTGAAGATATTCCGATTAATTGAAATTAACCCTCTGTCGAAATTCCCCCCTGCACCTTAATCAGAAATCGTTTTACCAAAATCACTACCTAGATAAATAAGTATCAGGATCGATAATTGCATTTTGTGAAATTCTTTGTTTTAAATTTGATCTGTATAATAATCCAATATTACTATGGAATAATATTAACATCAATAAATTGCTCTGATAATTAGCTTAAGATAATAAGTGCTTGTTACTAGGCCTACATGAATAAAGTATATTTGACTTTGACTTGACTTTGACTTTGAATTGATGTAACGAGAAAAAAACACGCACAAAACGTAGCTAAAAAAAGAAATATTTGTATTCAAACAATAAAAATTGAAATCAATATATCTACAATAACCTATTGAAGATATACTCTACCCTACCACAGAGATACATTATGCTATTTTTCATTTCTCATGCTCTGAAAGAGGGTCATTGTTGTTCTAAAAGATATGCAGAAAATGATACGTTTCCGCACTAGAGCATTTTACGTTCCAAGTACGACTAACTTTTCTTACGATAAGCAATTGAAATTTGGGTTTGAATATTTACACAACGGATGAAAGGCACTCATTTCTGCCGAGGTAGTTTGGCGCTTGAACGCAATGAGAGCGCCAATAGTCCGAGGCTGTCGCAGGGATGACGACCGATGGGGCCAGCTAGTACTGTTCTGGAGACCTCGACTGGGAAGACGGAGGGATGGAAAACCACGAGCCAGATGGTCGGACGACATTAGAAAGACGGCAGAGCCGACCTGGCATAGAACCGCCGCATACAGAACAACATGGAAATCCATGAAAGAGGCATACGTTCAAATATGCTGAGAAGAAGAAGAGAAGAAGAAGAAGAAAATGCATGTGTTTTTTTTAAAACATGAGTAAGTAGACATTTTTATAGTAAATCTGAGGGTACTTTCAATTAACAATTTAGGCAAAAGTATCGTTATTTATGGAATGGGGATAGGGTTTGCAATCCGGATCCGAAATGTATGAAATTATCCGGATCTGGATCCGGATCCGCGGATCTTCCCATACATTTCGGATCCGTCGTGCAAACCCTAAATGGGGAGATAAATATCAGAATGGATAATGACATGGAAAATATTTTTTACATAATTTGATGTGTGTTGGCTAATGGTCATGCCTTACTATTTGACTTTGTTTACTATACTATACTATACTATTTGATTTTATGATTATTGTAAAAGTTAGGAGTGAAAAACAGGCCTCATACAAACTTTTCATGCTCCTAACTCTTATAATAATAAAAAATTCAAAAAAAATCAAACGTAGGGGCATAGCTGTGGTTGATATACAATTATTTGTGTCAAAATATTTTCAATAATATCAATATCCAGAGAGGAAAATGGACTTCGTTTGTATGGAAAGGCATTTCGCGCGGGTCCTCCACTTTCGTCTTTTAATAAACGCGTCCATCACGCTCTATCTTCTAGACCGACTACTGTCTGAGTATAATTTACGAGTCTCGAGTTGTTTTTTATTAATATTTAAAACCAACTATAAACTTATGATAATAAAGTCTATGGACTGCGCTGCGGTAGCGTTTCAGAAAGTGCATCATGAAGTCCACTAGCGAACTTCCTTACTTTTAACTAGTCTTATCGTTAGCAATAATGACTTGTTTTAAATTAAGCAGCGGCATCGGAACTCGTTCCCAACTTGGGTACTATTGAAAATGGTTCGCTGCAGTTTTACAGAGAGTTACGGTATAGCACGTAATTAGGTACTTACTCGACTTGAACACGCTCAGCCATTTTCGTCTTAAATTTTATGTGTAAGATCAAAAAACGTTCTCAAGTTTTTTTTAAGTACCCATGCTGTAATTGCTGCAGTCACAGAATATAATTTTTAAATGAGGCATTGAGGGCAGGTACGAGATCCCGTTCTGCTAACGATTATTAAGATTGACGATTTTGTCGCTGACTGTGTATTTTTGCCTTGAATCTGTAAATGGCAATAAATGTTAATTAAACAAGATCTGGTAGCTGCCCTCGGTGCCCAATTTAAAAAATCCTATACCTGTATATATCAATTGGAGGGTATACGGAAAGAACATGCCTGCGTAGTCACTTTTGTAACATTTTGAATTATTGTTTTTTTTACATACCTGAGAGGCTGTCCATAGCCATCCAGCGGGGTAATGCCGTGAGTATTATGGGCACTTTTGCACCAGAATCGATAAAGAACAGGTTTGACTAATATTTACTTTTTTTTACATAAAAATTTTGTATTGAAGATATTTTTATGTAGGTAATAAATAGTAGATTGTACAACAAGGGCATAAAGTGACCCATTTTTACCCGAGGCAATTTTTTAAATTTGTAAAAATGGACATTTATGCCCTTGTTGTACACTCTGCTTTTCACTTCGATTGCGAGGAAAATAATTATATTTTTCACGGCAATTTACACCACGAAATTGTCGTAAAGCGAAAGAACATTTTTTTTTTTTTTAATTTTCAACATGTGATCAGAGTTTCAGACGCTTGGTTTTCGGCCAAGTCAAACATTTCGGAGCATTTTTGAACGACAATCGACTCCTATTTTATGTGATTTACTAAATTTAATGACAGAAAATACGGATTTCTAATAAATTATAGCAAAAATAAAATAATATAACAAGTTTTGTCATCTACACAATTTTATTGCTCAGTAAAATTGTGCAATATGTTTTAATTGTTTGGCTGTTGAGACCTTAGTCTTAGAAGGAAATTTTACTTTTATGCTCTAGAGCATAAAATGCGATTTTATGTCGTCTACGCACGACATAAAGGTGCACTTTTTGAGCATGAGAAGTGAAAAGTAATATTTTAATAACTCAATATATATTGCATTTTTATTCTCGGAAACGAATGAAATAATGTTTATTATTTCCATGAAGAGGTTTTTATGGTTCAAATATTATTTTCCGAAAAATATAAATGTCATTTTCTTTGCTTTGATATACATTCGAGTAATGGTAATGTCAAAATGAAGTAATTTTGTAATTTCGAAGTAGCCTAAATGTCAAAGAAGGAAATTAAATAACCGATGTTCCGATCCCTTAGTTAATGAATAAGATATCCCAATTAGTTTCACAGAGAACAAATCACAAAAAGTAGAACAAGTCTGGCAATCTCGGTCTTAGGTAAATCAGTAGGGAGAAAAACCGCTCATTAACGGCCGGCCGGTTTAATAAGCCCGTAGTGATGTCCCGGGTTTCAATATTGGATACCAGTTAATTACTTTAATTATTTAATAATACACTGTTATGTTATGCGACAATTACATGAAAGCGGTTGAAGTGATTTTAGTGACATTTGAGTCGCTTAACTTTAGACTCGGGTAAGTCCATCTGTCATATTATGCGATTTTGGTATTAACAATTGGATTATTTGACATCTATGTAGGTAAGTACTGTACATAAGCACATGTAAACAAAATTCACATCATTTTACAAGCTTTTAATTACCTAACTTACCCTGTTAGTATGTATGTACATATATGTTTTAGTGTGGTTAGGTCCACTTCCCGATTTCCGATTCAGCTTAAATTTTGCATACATACGTAAATCGTATGACAATACAATATTATGATGACAAATAGCTGATCTGATGATGGAGACAGGAGGTGGCCATGAGAACTTTGTGATAAAAGAACGCAAACTTATTGTGTTTGGGATTGTTAGGATTGTCTCGATGAGTATTACCTTAGTTGCCTGTGGAAAGAAAAGTATCTTAGTCAGCGATAAAAGCTTGTACCAAAAATATTTTTTTAATACAGTTGCTCAAAAAGTGCTACTTTACGTAGCTGTTTAGCGTGCGGAAAGTTGGTTATCTCGAACTAGTGCTTTTTACTTTTCCAATTTTTTTAAATTTATACTTGTTCCAATTCACGACTACTTATTGATGAGTGTTAATATTAGTTTCCTTTAAACGTCGTAATCAGCAGAAAAACCTACTGTTAATGTAAGAATGTGAAAAATATACATATTTCATATTTGAATACTTAATTACCTCTTCATCATTATAACACGTTTATTTTTTAATATTGAATATTGAAAATTCCGTTCTTAATAAGTTGTCTGAATGGAACGGAATAGCTGCCAAACGCCCATAGATATAATATACTTAAAGACGACGTCTAAGCGAGCTGTCACTGTTACCACTTTGGTTTAGTGTACGATTAACAATATTTTACTTATTTTTTCGCAACTGTATTAAAAAATGTCGTTCGATACACGTGCGGAAATGTCATTCTTCACTCGTCCCGAGTCTTGCCACTCGCCTGCGGCTCGTGCCAAGATATCTCGGTACTCGTGAAGTAATGACATACCTTCCGCACTAGCATCGAAATGTACTATTTTTTGCCAACAACTTATTTACTGCATAAGGTCCAGTTAACAAGTATTTAAACGGATAAAAGTGTGACTTACTAATTACTAAAAATAAGATTATAAGTTTGTTATTGAGTACAAGCTTTAGGAGTAGGAACATTACTATTTGCTGCTAAACGTAGGTAGGTCTTGTTCAAAATCGGTTCAGATATTTCTATTGCTTGTTATTTTGCTGAAGCTTTACTATTTATATTGAGGATAAAAGAAGCATATATATTTTACTTAACCATCCACTTAACTTAAAACCCTATTTAACGAACATAACGAGTGGAAAAGTTGTACATATTTATATTATTTATTTACAATTTACATTGCTTAATGAACACACAGCAAAAATTCGTTAAACATACAGAAATTCCGGGTAATTAATATTCAAGCGATGAAATAACGTTATTATCGCGATCGAGGCTAAAAATACAGTGTGCCGTGTTAACACTATCGTATATTACTTAATTATTTCATATACAGTATACACGCGTTGTAACGTAAAATATTGATATCCTCGAATTCCTTGAAATACCTTTTTTTTATTAAGAGACTACCATGTGAGTACCTAGTTAATGTTAGGTAGAGACCGAGGTGTTATAAAGCTGGAAGAAATGAATGACATAAATGTGTAATTAATGCATTCTACATTTTAATATATCATCAGGCCTTTAACATCTTAACAGATGATTTATGCAGCGTCTCTAAGCGAGGAACAACGTCGCTCGTGGCTGTATAAGCCAATGCGGGACCGGCATTTGCGACCGCATTTATGACAGCTGAAGCAGGGAGCCATGTCGGCATCATCAGGTGGATTGTGCCTCTTTGCGCGTTTTCGGGCAAGGTCTTGGAACCATGTGTTGTCGTGAATTCCGTGACCTTTCGCGGTCGCGAGCAAATATAGAGTACTACTGAAACTACTAGGAAATCTGAGGGTCACCAATACTATTTTACACCTCCTTTTTTAGGCGGCCAAGAGTTGGGCCCGATAGATATAATATATCGGTATACATTATGGTATTCATCCAATCGTAAATCAGGTACCAAGCCATCAATCACATTTCTCGTAGATACAGTACGTAACAATAACAAAATACAGAATGGTTGAGATTTTACAAAAAATCAACCATTTCTACATTCACATTCCTCTTCAATAAACATAGTGCAGTCAACCCGGTATCGGTTCCGGTATCGTAATCACAACAGGATGATTGATCAAAGGGCCGGAGACAAAAACTGACGGTATCTCTGTGTTTTTGCACAAACTGCTACTTAGCTCTTTTGTTGGCGCGAGATAAAACCTGGTAAGAAAAATTGCCGCATTTTTGGGGTTGCGTAATGCGTAAATCTTTGCGCATCACTGCTTATTGGTACGAAGCATCGTAATAATAATATAGTTTACAGTAGGTACATAGGTACATTTATGGTAACACTTAGCCGCACTAGTGCGGGAATGAGCACTTTCCGTGCTTATAACGAAAATTTAAAGGCCCATATGTACTGTAAAAAGTTGTACAATACACGTACGATTAACTACTTTCCGCACTTATATCGTAAATAACTATTAGGACATTGAAAAATCATTGCCATGTTTATAAGCACACGGAAGTTTATTTACATAATCGTATGAGTTCTTCAGGAGAATAGAAAACTTTCATCTGATATTTTATGTTATGATTTTATAAGCAACATTTTATTGTTACTTTTAAGTAAGTAATAAGTGTGACATTAGTATTAACTGGTACTTTCCATGAAGTATTCTAGGAATGTCGCTTTCTTACAAAAACATTTGTGTTGTTGTATAAACTTACATACGAAAAATACTGTCAAAACTCACATCAAATCCTGTTGAAACAAAGACAAACTAAATTGACTAAATATTTCACGAAAATCAAAGTAGGAAACTCGCCGGTAACACAAGCGTTTCCAACGCCAGACGATTTTACAGTCCTGCCATTTTATCTACGACAAGTTTCACGAATAAAACCGAACCCAATTATTTATTCAGCACGTCCAGGGGAGGGGGATGCGGCAAGAGTCACGAACGTCAGCTGAGATTCCGTCGCAGGTTCCCTTGAATCTTTTATGGTGCTCTATTGTATTAGCATGACGAGCGGAGACAATGCAGTAATGTGACGTTTTACTTCCGGACGGTTTTTGACTGAATATTAAATGAAAATTTTGCAATACCACTATAAAAATCGATTTAAAGTTTACAGTGAAAGTATTCTAAGATTAATTAAATAGTTAGACAAGTACCTGTTATATTAGTATATATGCCAGCGGCCGATCCTAAAGTTTCTGTGTAAAATGTACCTATTGACGATAGTCACATTAAACCAATAGATAGGTAGGATAGGTTCGTTAGGTAGGTACCTGGTGTTAGACAACCCTGGTCCAGCGTTTCTGTTTTACTCATCAGTACGTAATATATCTCTTAACTTTCCGATTCCACACACCAACCCGGCACAGTCAAATAAACGTTCCCATGAATGTAGATAGTAATATTATCGTTACCGCCCGCCCCGTCGATGTCGATGGTTTAATGTCGTCATTACCGTAACGTGCCTCACACGCTTATTGTTTACTTCGACATGAAAATGATATGTGACGTCATTATTTTATGTCATTTTGTGACGACGCTGCATGATATGGCGTCATATCGTGTCGCTGACTGTATAAATGTTTACCGTGAGTAAACTTGATATAATCTGACTCGGGAAATGATTTATCATCTTATTTAATGACAAGATTGAGTCGAAGTTTCTATTGACAGTGTATATGTCGCAGTCGGATCGTATAATCCGCCGTATTACATTACGGCTAGCCGTTTTTAAAAACAGGGGCGTTTTGAAATGCGGCGGTATAACGATTAGCCGGATTGAATGCGGCTGAATGAGAATCCGCCGGAATGTATTCGGCGCCATACGTTCTTCAACACGGCTAGCCGTAATGTAATACAGCGAGTCATTAGCCGCCGCTTTGACAGTTTTTAGTTCCCATTTTTAACACCCGTGGCGCTGCCTGACAAACGCTGGGGTGTCCATCAAATCTGGAGTTCGTCGGACTGTTTCTTTTCAAAAAACATTTCTTTCGCAACTTAACTAGACGCAAGCGGGGCTCCTATTTCTGAGCGGTTTGCCCTTCGGGCATCTGAAGCTACCTAACGAACCTAACCTACCTACCTATTGATTTAGTGAGACGTCCGTGAAAACATTACACTTTGGGGAAAAAAGCGTAGGTAGGTAAGTAGGTTAGGTTCGTTAGGTAGCTTCAGATGCCCGAAGGGCAAACCGCCCAGAAATAGGAGCCCCGCTTGCGGGGCTCCGTCTATTTAAGTTGTGAAGGAAATGTTTTGGAAAAGAAACACATGTAGTGCGGTGGGACCATGGTAAAAATAAATTAAATTGCTAACATTGTCAAACTCCGGTTACGTAGGCGACCGAAAGAACTGGTCACTCTACAATCTAAAATAGTAGTACGATGCGGCTAAACGTTGGCCGCCTTATTGAAGAACGTATCGCAATGACAATCCGGCTAATCGTCGAACCGCCGCATTTCAAAACGCCCCTGTTTTTGATAACGGCTAGCCGTAATGTAATACGGCGGATTATACGATCTGACTACGACATATATAATCTCTACATAAATTGTTCTTGATGAAATATAACGTGAAATTAGAAAAATAGTGCTGACTGTGTTGGCCTACAAATGCCTTGATCTTCGAGCAACACGGAAGGGACGCGGCATTCGCACTAATTTCCCCTCTGCCGAGGTACAAGATTAGCGCGTCAATCTAATCTAGCGCGGGTAATAGAGTCTGGCTACTGAAATATTACACAAATGTTTGGCGGGAAATAAATAAAATCTTGGGCTGGTCACACTTTGTGTAGTAGGAATTATAGTTTTGATACTAGAAAATATTTTGATTTTCTGTGCACACGTAAGGTACCTAAGGATTTAAGTTAAATATACGTTGACGTGCACTCAAAGTCAGCTCATATAATTTCTACCACTATGTAAAGTACAGTCAACGATAAACACACATGTTAACACTTTCTCACCATATACCATTGTAACAAGGCGAAAAATGAAATTTAGTGTAAATAAGACCTAGCTCGATAATACCGTAATATTAATCCTTCACTAAAAAAATACATAAGTACCACGGAAGAAAGAATGAGCGCGCCGCGCTCTGACGGGAAACGGCATGTGCCTGGATTAGTATGGAAACCTATGTCGCCAAAACGCTGTCACAAAAATTGGCCATATTTTTCTTATTTCGAAAAGGATTATGAGCCCTCGCCCATCTCAATAATTTGAACTTTACAGCAAAGAAAATTATGTCGAAAATGCACTGCGATTTTTATTTTTGTAAATTGACATTTATGCTCTATTGCTTTTACACTTGCATGGCTTTTCCAAGAGTGAATGCGATAGGATAAAATATTCGACTATGAGGTTGACACATGCGATAGGGATGTGCATGATTCGGTGTGATATCGATAAACGCTTATTAAAGATTAGTGTACACGTAAACTACTCAGCCGGCCTAGCCAAGGTTACAATCGCTATCGCTTCGACAACGAAAAGCATTATGTCTCTCTATCACTCTTCCATATTAGTGTGACAGTGACAGTTGCGTTTCGATCGCTACGGAGCGTAAGCGATCGGCATCTTGGCTACGCGGCCAGGTTTTTTATACATATGTATTACTGTATTTTCTGGCGACGATTAGGTACCTACTTACTTTTTAATAAAAAAATGCTCGTATTGAAAGTAATCAAGCCACCAACCACGCATATAACTGTAAGCGAGTATATAATAAAAACTGTTACTCCTTAGCACACCCCGCGTGATGTCCGCGTCCTCAGTTACGTGCTACATGTCGCGCAACCATCATCTTCCTTCTTCCGGCTATTTGCCACGGCCCGTGAGCCGGCCCGCGTCAGGCACAGAGCCTGGGGTCTGCTTGGAAACTTATCACAAGAATTGGCTTATGCACTCTTTTCTACAAAAGAGACTGTCATCTGACCGTCCAACTCCGAGAGGAGGCTTTACAGCCGTATTCGAACAATGAGATACGTCAAATACTAAATATTGAAACGATATGGGTCAAACAAGTGTCAAAAGTCTAGTCAAAGGTCGAATGTGAAGACCGCTTTAAGATTTGTCCAAGAGTGTGGAGCGAGCTTTAGACTGGCCAGCAAATACCCGGCAGTAAAATTATGTGACAGCTTAAAACTGACACCTTACCTACTCGTATTTAATATACAAAATTGACAAATATGTATCCATGGATGCAATACTATAAGAAAAACTTTAAATCAAATAATCCATTGAATAGCAATAAATATGTACGAGTAAGAACATATTTCGTACATAATATAAAATGTGCATAAGCGACGACTTTTTCGATATGATCATCCAGAGGCAAAACAAAAATAAATTATTAAGAACATGTATGAACATAAAAAAAATCGAACTGTGTATTTATACGAACATCGACATCGATAACATTTTTGATATGGTCCTCGCACTGTGGCTGAATAGCGCACCCGTACATGACTTTGACGCTAAGTAGATATCAACCTTATCTCATTTACATAAATTTGATTTTTGCACTAAACAATCCAGAAATCCTTGCGGAAACCGAAAATGTAAAAAATATTGAAATATTGCTTGAAATAATACTTACCGATGATATGAAATGCCTCCATATCTAACATTTATTGTTCGGCTAGCGTTTTTACACTCCAAAATGGAGCAGCGCGGCATATTTGTAATTATTTCTAATTTTTCCTGGAATCGTTTTCACATCTGACATCTCAAAAGCGCCATACTGAATTGACACACGACTGACAATAGTCTGTGGTGAAACTAAGTACAATAAGGCTTAATCATGCCACACGCTATAGATGTACGTTTCACTTCTATTACTTCTTTGTTTTGTGATAAGTACTATGCCAAATATGCTAACTATCAAAATATTTATAGAGCACCAACCTCCTAATTTGTTTACATTTGTTTAGGAGTTGTAAACATTGCAGTTTTTCGTTATACAACGCTACACGTCGACTTCGCACATTGTCGTAATTATTTACGAGCTTAAATAATAGTTTGCGAACCCCACTCAGTATAGACATTATTCATATTATTTAAAATAAACCCCTTATAAACCGCAAACAATTTGAATGAATGACATAAATTGACAACTGACTTTTAGCTTTTTTTTAATCATAGACAATTGGTGATACAACAACGAAATATCTGTCAACAATTTTTGGCTAGCCAGACTCTAAAACTAGTTGCACTTGGATTTTTCCCTAGACCGAGTCTAGACACGCGCGTGAACACTGCTGCACAAAAATGCCTGTATGCTCGGTTTTTCGTTATAAAAAGAGGTCGGGGATATCAAATTTACAAAAAGAAAGTGTTACATTTCACATGTAATATTTTTTTTTACATATCATACGTTTAATTACATTCAAACATAATTATACCCACCACGCCAGACGCCACGGCAGACGATGTGGTGGAATATCTTCGCAAGAAGACCCGTTACGAGTTGAAAGTGTTCCAGCTGCTCGCGACATTACGTGCACTTCAGCTCGTTTGTGGTGCGCGTGCCGCGGCCGCTGCTGGAAACCATCGCGAGCACGGACTTCTGGCCGAAGGGTGTGATATTTCGGCGGTTCCGTGGGAATCTGCCGAATCCTACACCAGAGCAAGTGACGCCGCAACAGAAAACTGCGTCACGGAAATGATTTTTTAGTATTTAAGTTTTTTATTATTGTATATATATGTTAGTTTGTAAGGTATGTATCTATGGGCCTTAGTAGCCTGAAAATAAATGCTTTGATTGATTGATTGATTGATTATTATATTTTAGTCTCATGTAATTGTTGGATTTATCGATTTTGCTTGCTCACAGTACAAATTGCGGATCGGTCGAGCGACTAATCCGACTTCTCATCTTGTGACACTTGTCACTCGTCCGTACACAAAAAGAGATCGAGGTTTGCAAGATTTGTCTTTGACGTGTGTCATTTTCTATGTATTTGTGTCGTCATTACAGATTGGATTTTGTATGTAAGTGTGTGAGAAGTGCGACTGTGTGCACCTTTCCCCCCGCGAAAAATGGCAGAAAGATTTGTACGGTGAGATATCGCTTGGGCCCCTCCCTTCCGATGTGTCGGAAGCCGGTGTTGCTCGAAGGCCTTGATACATGGACTCCTAAAATTGATTAAGTGATACATACTCGTAGTGTATTTTAAAATAGTGTGTAAGTAATTTAGTTGATAGACATATAGATTGATAGACAAACAGGACCATTCAAACGTACACTGACGTCAGAATGATATCTAAATGATGTCATTTAGTTATTGTGCGTATCGCGTGCGTACAATATATAGACATGTACTAGCGAAATTGGCCTAAAAGAGACTGAGCCTAAAAATGTCTAATACTATAAAATTTAAGAAAAAAATAACACATCAAGTTTTTTTTTCATATTGTTTTAAATGAAAACAAAAACTACCATTCAATTTACATTGCAATAAAAATAATGTGAAGTAGTCTGAAGTTGAACATTGGAACAACATAAGCGCGTGGCTTACAGAACCTCAAGCCTTCAATTGCCTCACCCTTTGCGGCCGGCAACTTTTTGCTGGCCCACCTGAACTCTGGAATGGGCACCTAAATCAAACTTCTTGCCGCTTTAAAGAGGAAAAAATAAATTATGCCGCGTATTCTGGAAAGTTTCAATTGGCGGGTTTTAGGACATAATTAACTGGTTTCATTTATACGAGTACTTTGTTAGAAATGTATACCTATTTATACCTACTTATTAAATTATTATCAATAATATCTGGATGACCAAAAAATAATAATTAAATCTAGCTAGGAAAACAGGTATCGATGGGAAGACAGTGTGACGGCGAATCTGCTTCAGCTTCGCGTCAGTAACTGGCAGGAAGTGGCGCAGGATCGGGACAGGTGGCATGCTCTCGTTTCGGAGGCCAAGATTCTCTTTGGATCGCTGAGCCAAAATAGTTAGTTAGTTAGCTAGATTGATTTGCCGAGGGCAAATAGTGGGGGTTGAATTATTTACCATTTGTACATGTAACATAAACGTACCGTGCCATGGAAGCCATTGGAAGCACTACGAGTATTTTAACATTTTAATTAGCTCGAGCAATCAACTCAACCGTGCTTGGAAACTTATTAAAATCACATAGAGACAAAGGCAACTAGACTAAAGATTGTGAGCAACTCGCTTGCACCGTGCCACTCCTGCCGTATACGTGTAATTATTTGGCTGCAGGTCGCAAATTATTAACGAGACAGCAGCACTTTTAATGATATCTAACGCATGCTTTCATGCACTTGGCGCGGGTGAGACACACGATAGCTAAAAGCATGATTCATATATCGTTCTTATGTCAGTGTACAAGTGTCGCTGCTTGTATACTGACATCATCTTAACTGTCCATCGGTAGACCTCATGCCTTTTGTAATAACAGGTTTACCGATGCACAGTTAACAGTGTGGGCCATGGTATATTCGAATTGGCCTGTGTGTTACGAGTTGCGAGATTATTCCTGGCAGTTTTGGGGTGTTAGTAACATGACTCAACCACAATAATACAGTAATTTTATACATTTCGCGTTTGCGTGAAATCCGGTAGTTCTGATTTTTTGCAGACGTGTTTATGATGTTGGCCCAATGTATTCATTGTATTCAATGTATTCATTATTATACAAGTTTGTGACTTCGAGAGCCAAACGTAACTTTGTCAAATATCGAAAAACCCTCGAAAATTTCGGGTTTCTTTTAGATTTGGGCGATTATAACCCTAAAGGACTAGTTTTTGATAGTGCCTTCTCAAAACGTTTTGTTTGACCTTTGAAATCAGCTTTGTTTGACCTTAGAAACAATTGTGCCAAGCGGCATCGCCTGAGACAAAAGTGCATACTCACTGCACTTACTTAGCCTACAAATACAATTTCAAAAAATTATAAATTTTGAAAGGTTTTATTTCGGAAACTACTAGATGTACAGAGACAATTCTAGACTTGTATTGTAGCAAATTTAGTCCACTTTAAAAACGTTCTGAGAAGGCACTATCAAAAACTAGTCCTTTAGGGTTATAATCGCCCAAATCTAAAAGAAAACCGAAATTTTCGCGGGTTTTTCGATATTTGACAAAGTTGCGTTCGGCGCTCGAAGTCACAAACTTGTATTATTCATTGGGCCAACATCATAAATAAGTCTGCAAAAAATTAGAACTACCGGATTTGACGCAAAAGAGCCAGGTTACAAAATTCGACAAAGTTACTGGATTACAAAGGTAGTTACTATAAATAAAATAACGACATAGTCTGAACTGTTTTTTGACAATTGCGGCTAAACAATAATGTAATAACCCAACAAACAATTAGGCGACACTTAGCACTTATTTTATCACCTAAAGACATATAACGGCTGGAGAATAGCTATATACTCTAAGCTTACAGGCTCTGGTGACATCAAGGTCTATAAGAAGTCCGTGTATAGCTTTAAGATCCACAGTAGCCGTTTTGGCCGCTATAATGGATCTTAAGCAGCTAGTGTTATAGCTCAAAGTGAATTCTACCACCTTAACATCTATATGAGTAATAAGCCGCTGCAATTTTCACTTAAGGTTCTAAACAGGCGATAAAAACTCTTTTATAGCTCCGTTACTCGCAATCGCTTCTTAACTCTCTTGTCTCACTTACAGTCGAAAAGAGAAGTTATGAGTCACTTTTATAGATCATGTAGTCGCAGACGGGTGTTATTCAATACCTTAGTACATCTTATAGTGTTATTAGAGTCTTACTTACAACCTAAGCCTATAGCGCCATGTTAATATGACCGATGAATCAATAAGCAAAACAAAAACTGTTAATTAGAACGTAAATACTTAATAAAAATCGATAATTTTACTCAATATAGACATAATGTTAGTACTGTTGTATTTAAAACCGGACTTCACGTATATTGTGTAATTTTGCGAAAATTAAATACGGTGGACCACAATTTAAAAAATATTATATTCAGATAAATATGCAAAGGATCAGAGGCCCTTTAAAATTTTGTTAGTAATACATATAGTTATTGACAGTGTAATTAATTTCGCCATCATAAATCCGCAGATAACACCGGCATCGGTGAACTAAAATAATTATTTGCTTTTATTTATCCGCCATTACATTTCACTTCAAGCTGTCACAGTGCAAGCTTACAAATAATAATACAAAATGGAAACATCTGCAACCAAAGCAGTCAGGGCTAAGGAAAAATGTACAATTACCTTCTTGAGTGTTACAAATATTGACTTTAAATGCTAATATACCATCTAAAGCTGAAAGTATCATCTATATAGCTCTACACTACTACTCAAACAGTTAGTAGTCGCTTATTTGGCACCCTTTTAAATCCTAAGTTGTTAATCAACGCTATTACAGCACTACTTTAGCGCTCTTCTACTACAACAGTTTGTAGTCACCTATATGCAACCCATATAGCTCCTAAAGAATTAATTAACACTATTGTAGCTCCACTATACCGCTCTTATGTCTCTTTTTTTATCCCCTAACCCTACTGTAGCACTGTTATAAATCTTACGGTGATAAAATTTGTGCCCAATCCGGGGTTAAAACGGGGTTATAGCCGGCTATAACTCCTATTTTTAGAGTACTAACAACACCTAAAGAGTAAATAGGCGCTTATATAAATCTCTTGTAACCCTTAAATTTAGCGCCTAATGTTAGTTGGGAAGTAGTATAGGTATCTAAGTTTAGTATAAAACGTTCCATCAATGCTGCAATGTCAAAAACTTAATAAACATCAGAACTCCCATATTACCTCGATAACGTACTTATACATATTGTTAAATTATTAACGCTGATAGATAATTGATGGATGATAATGGCGTCCCCCCGCGGGAACGGTATCTAGGCCTGGAATTATTCATGATACAGTTTACGATTTTACACCAGCTGTGACCATCCTATCCTATATAATATACCACTAATAGAGCAACATTCATGTAAGTATACTATGTAATAGGGTTTTATTACGTAGTATAAGGTAAACGTACTAGTGCTCGACATGCTAATGCCCAATAGATGACACCTTACTGTCACCTCTATTGACAATGACTTAAGTTTCAAGATGACAAATGTACTGGGACCGCGTCGAGCACCAGTACGTTTACCTTACTGATGTATTTGTATTTACTTACCTGAATTCCTGAATTTTCACGGCCACCTATATACTAATAAAATAAGTAATACAACCTATGTAAAATTACTATTTATTACTTACAAATTGAATAGATGTCATCCCTGAAAATTAAGTGAAACAAAATTTTGTATAAATAAGACTGTAGGTATAAAATAATGTGTACCGTAAAACGGGGTGAGCAGGTTTCGCGGAGAGAGGTGGGTTATGAATGGGGAGAGAAGGTTTGAGAGGGGGGTGAGAAGGGATTTTAAGGCTACTGCTACAAAAATAATGTACTTATTCCAATTTAAAATTGAGCTATAGTAATACACATAATAAAAAAAACTCGATCCAACAATCTTCCAAAATCACCTTCGTATGAAAATCCCTCTCACCCCAAATACGAGGCACTTAAGGGGTGAGGTGGGTTTTCCTCTTTATCGTCAAAGTTATGAAATGGAACCACCCAAAATAAAATAAAAACTAAAATACAAACGTCCGGAACACTTATTATACACACCATTCAGTTTTCATATGTAAAAAAAATAAAATGTTATTGAGGTTTGAATTTCAGTTTTGACCGTACTCACCCCATTTTACGGTACCTAATTTATATTCATTTTTAATTAAGTTTCATTACATACAGCTAATTTGTACACGAATTCCTCATTTCAATTTCTAAACTACGTTTTTAACCAGACAAATAAAGTGATTCGTACCGAAAATCCACGTAAATAAACCTGCATGCATAATCCGCATGGTCCCCGAAAAGCCAGTGGCTCCATTCCACTCCCTTTAATTACAGTTCGTGATATGGCAACCATAAGCAAACCTCTTCTCCGCTGATCTTAGCTTTTCCGGTTAAAAGGAGCTATTTTAGAACTCATTAAGGTAGAAAAGGTATGAGCATGCCTAATGCGACAAAAAGTAAAAAAAAAACTCGAATAGATAAAGACAAGAGGTTAGAAAATTTGCGAATCCTCGCAGTGTAAAAAAACCGGACAAGTGCGAGGCGGACTCGCCCACCGGTACTTTTTAGTATTTGTTGTTATTGCGGTAACAGAAACACATCATCTGTGCAAATTTCAACTGTCACTGTTCATGAGATACTGCCTGGTGACAGACAGACGGACAGGAAAGTGGAGTCTTAGTAATAGGGTCCCGTTTTTACCTTTTGAGTACGGAACCCTAACAAACGCGGACCCCATCCCAGCTTAACCTGAAATTGTAATTTAAATTCCATAAAACAACCTTATTCTATTCCGGGTGGTCTGAAATATCACGTTAAAGGAATTATCAGTGATTTATGTAAATTAACTCGTTACGTCGCCGTACCTGATAAAAAATTTAAATTACAAATGGTGTTCAATTAATCAAACCCTTTTATTTTCACCGGTTTTATATATCAGCGGGCACAGAATGGCGGAAAACACTCATCATTGATCAGTTTGTTGCAACACCTTGAATTTCGCAAAATAAAATGGGCGGATCAACTTTTTTGTGCACGTTGCCATGTTACTAGGTCTATTGGCATACAAAACAGAAGCATACAAAAACAAGTTGATTGGCTCAAATAAAACACAAACCAGTATTTACTTTTGCAAACCAGAGGCGTCAATCTTTTCTTTTCAGGATTAATATCTAGATTAAAATAAAATAAAAAATAAAAAAGCCTTTAATTTCTCAACATCGTTACACAAATAATATGATAATTTACAAAATAAATAAAGATAAAAAATAATGTATGAGAACCCCTTTTTTATAGGGTATAGGCCTCCTCCAAGGTTTTCCAGAGCTCTCTGTCTGAAGCTGTCGCTATCCAGTTTGGGCCAGCGACCGCCGTAAGGTCGTCTGACCAGCGCGTGCGCGGCTTGCCTCTGCCGCGCTTTCCTGTGGGTCCGAGCCACACCGTAGCTGCTTTCGTCCAACGACCATCCTGCAGTCTTGCCAGATGGCCTGCCCATCTCCATTTTAGCTTTAGTGCCTGTACTAAAAAGTCTATAAATTTGGTTTTTTCCTTAATTATCACGTTGCGTACTTTGTCTATTCTTCTGATTTTTAGTACTGACCTTTCCATGGCTGATTGACATGAACGTATGCCCTGCTTGCTATTATTAGTCAGTGGCCATGTTTGCGAGCTATAAGTGAGAAATATCTAGATTAAAGGTATGTTAATGGTTTTGTTGTAGTTTTCCGCACTACGGTAGTTAGGTATGATATCGTCGGCAAGTCTAATAAATGAATGGTCTGTTTCAATTTATATTCCCGAATATTAAATCAAAAGTAAAAATTGTAAAATGTATTGAAAATAATTTGGCTGTATTTTCCAATATTTTCCGTAGCTCAAACAAAGCCAATTTTTCGCCGCAGCAGATGAAGCCGGATAATCGACTTTTTTGACTTTATAGAAAAATGATTAGTAAGTATAACACTTGATGTATTTGTTCCATTGTTGGCTGTGGCTCGGGAAAGCTGACTGAACGAACAAATGCTATTAACAACTTTTTTACGTTTTGGCATAGGAACACCGGCTACCTGATTTACAAAACAATTTATTTTGACTGCAAGCTCACCCCTTGTACAGTCTGTGCCCAATAAATATAGACTTTTCTACACAGTAGTAGTATGTACTTAAGTTGGGGCACTTACCTACTGTTCCTCAGGAACCATAGGAAATAACTAAGTGAAGTGCCTAATAAACGCACAGTCCACGTGATAAACAGGCACCGTAGGTAGATTATGGACGCTTGTAAAGGTGACAGTCTATTTCCAACGACAGCAGTACTACCATTCATTTTACTATGGAAATTGACAATAACACCGACGTGTTCGTACTAGTAGTGCAGCTGCGGTCAGTAATTGAATGTTAAGGTGACAGTCCATTTCCAACGACAGCAGCACTACCATTCATTTTACTATGGAAATTGACAATAACACCGACGTGTTCGTACTAGTAGTGCAGCTGCGGTCAGTAATTGAATGTTAAGGTGACAGTCCATTTCCAACGACAGCAGCACTACCATTCATTTTACTATGGAAATTGACAATAACACCGACGCGTTCGTACTAGTAGTGCAGCTGTAGTCAGAAATGGAATGTTACCCTTACCCTAACTCTATTCGGTCTGAGCATGAGATTTCTTATCTGACTTGAGAACGGTCAAATAATGGCAAGACATCGATCGTCCCATGAAAGTTCACTTTTCTCCTTCACTGTGTGTTTCGCTTGTATTTAATTTCCCACATTAAGTCACATGAGATGGCTCTCTATACGCTGCAGAAAACTACCGTTTAGCTCCCTTCGTTTACACTAATGAGCCACAAATATTTGCGTTCTCGGGAGAAACGCCGCGCAGTATTGACGCAGTAAATACGCTGAGTGCAGGAAGAAAGCTGCACGGGTTCCTCCCCACTATTGTTACCCGGGATTGATTGATCTAGTATTCAAGCTCAACAATATTCAATTTATTTGGATAATTTACTTGTTTCTATCTTATCTATCTGCAGAATGTAGTAAATAGATCTATTTATATATATATATATTATTTGAGCAATACTATAGGTAAACAGTCTAGGTACACAGTAAGTACATGATTTGTAATCCATAATAATAACGTTAAAGCCAATAAGCCTTACTTATTTGAGTATTGGATAAACCTAATTTGTTAGCCGTTGACTTGACCAAAAGAAGCGCCGTGGAGTCTAACATAGTTCGTGAATGTAGGCTAATCCTGTTCAAGGGATACTAGTAGGGATGTAGTAGGGACTAATATTATAAATGGGAATGTAAATTTGTGTGACTGTCTTCACGTTTAAAACTACTCAAACGATTTAGATGAAATTTGGCATAGGACATAGGATAGTTTTATCAATTATCATATTCATCTACGTGAATATAGTTAAAGCGCTGGTGGCCTAGCCTGGTGGTAAGAGCGTGCGACTTTCAATCCGGAGGTCGCGGGTTCAAACCGGGCGGCTCGTACCAATGAGTTTTTTGGAACTTACGTACGAAATATCATTTGATATTTACCAGTCGCTTTTTGGTGAAGGAAAACATCGTGAGGAAACCGGACTAATCCTAATAAGGCCTAGTTTCCCCTCTGGATTGGAAGGTCGGATGGCAGTCGCTTTCGTAAAAACTAGTGCCTATGTCAATTCTTGGGATTAGTTGTCAAGCGGACCCCAGGCTCCCATGAGCCGTTTCAATATGCCGGGATAACGCGAGGAAGATGATCTACGCAAATATAATTGGCCGAAGCTGGTAATAGTACAAATACACAACAAAACCCTTATCCCGGCGGTTCATCTATAATTTCAAGAATTCAATAACTTTCCAGAAAGCAATTTTGCTCATCAAACCGTTAGGATTGATCCGGCTTCCTCCGTTTCTTTGTCTTTGAAAACAGGAAAATAATAAATAATATTATTCTAAATTCTAAGAGATAGTTAAGTAACTACATTGGTTTGGGGTCAGAGTTCGAATTCACGTCTTTTGAAAGTCGCATTAAATTTCGGCTGCCGATGTTCTTAAATAACACAGATGTATTTTCAACAAAATTGACATTAAATTATGTATTCGCTCTTATATTTAAGTTAGATAAAACTCACCAGGAAACATTATTCTTTCTTCCAGCCCCTTGGAGATGAAATGAAATGTTGAATTTCGAAACTCGAATCACAAACAAACCCAAACTTGGAAGTTGCTAACAATGACAAGAATTCTCCGTATACGTAAGCAGTCGTCTAGAAAACACTAAGTAAACACGCTCTGATTTTATGTGTATGAAAGAATATCAAATATATTACAATAATAATAATGTTCTTCCTGGAGTCAAGAAAAGAAAAACACCTACTTTGGAGTTAGGAGTTTAAGTTTTTGTGATTTTACGAGATTCAACAATAACGATTTTCTTATAATATTTAGTCTGAAATATTTGATTTGCCGCGCTTTTGTGATTTTAACGTGACAAGGTTTTGGTCGGAGTCTGCCCTTGCAAATAGGTACCTAATCATTTCATGTCATTTGCCCTTGATTAAAACTTATAAAAATTCAATATAAAAACTACAATTTTGCATACCCCCCCCCCCCCCCCCCATACCCCCCCTCTTAAGGCCAGGCGCATTCTTATCTAACGCACTTCATAATTTTAAATTCAAAAATATATTCTGCAAGTAGGCTTCAAGGGCTCTTCGACAAGTTAATGTAAATTTTGTATTCACAGTGACATGAAAAATACATAAGTAGCAACATTTATAAATACTAAAGCCAATTTCTGTGTAAACATTTACATTAAAGTATAACAATCTTAAAATAAATAAGTTACGTAAATAACTACTGTAATATAACAAAGATATACAATCTCTATGATTTATAATACATTGAATTTGGAGACGTAAAAGATCCCCGTCTTCGTGTAGGTAAACAGGTTACAGTTTAGTAAGTAATGTCACTAGTCAATATTAATTACTAATCGGTAGTAGCGGAGCCAGACACTGTGTTAGATAATAAATAAATAAATAATAATAAATAATAAATATTATAGGACATTTTTTTACACAAATTGACTAAGCCCCACGGTAAGCTCAAGAAGGCTTGTGTTGTGGGTACTCATACAACGATATATATAATATATAAATACTTAAATACATAGAAAACAACCATGACTCAGGAACAAATATCTGTATCATCATACAAATAAATGCCCTTACCAGGATTCAAACCCGGGACCATCGGCTTCATAGGCAGGGTCACTACCCACTAGGCCAGTCCCGTCGTCGTCGTCGTCAGATACAATATTAAATGTTTTATAATATAACTTGGCTCACAAATAAAATGAAATATTCATTTAGGTACGGCAATCGTATCATGTCTCCACTTAACTGTAATCGAGTAAACAAGAAAATATTGTTCTTTTTACTTTGCAATACAAAAATTGTGTCTACCAAATGGATAAAGGAATAAGCCTTAAATATTTAGGCGTGTGTGTTATGTTTGGGTTATTGTCATAACTCTTACCTACATGTTTTTTTCGTGGTTATTTTAAAGGCAAACGTTTATACTAGGGTTTTTACTTTGAAACACTAGGCTAAAGAAAAATATAATAAATATTCATATTTCAAATAATGCCATTTATAATAGCAAAGCCAAATATGAAAATTTATTAGACCAAGATGTAGTTATTTTAGTAATATCGTAAGTGGAACTTCCAAGCAAGATATATTTCTAAATAATAAAGTTCTCACAATATAAAGTTGAATTTGTACCTACAACATCACAAATCAGCCTGGTCATACTTCGCGTACTAAGTAAGTACTTTGATGCGCATTAAATACTAAGTACTTATAATATATATACAGTAGTGGTACTACTAAACGAAATTAATTACTAGCTTAAATCTAAAATAGGCCCTTGAGGCATTGTACCAAGTGTTCGGCCTCTTTCAGAATATGAAGTTTACTTTACTCGTTGATTTGTAAGAAGAAATATTTATGTGTCAGTCAATAAAGTCATGTAGTATTATAAACACGTTTTTGCTTTAATTCAATATAATTTACAATAATATCGTGGTCCAAAACGAACCGGATACCTAATTAAATAAAAAGAACAGTTTTTTACAATTGTGGAAATTAATTTGTTATAAGAAATTTTGGAAACTCGTATCAAATATGAATGCCGCAGAAAAACTAATAGCGCTTCAAATAGACAGCTTGGAAATAATAGAGAAGACTCGAGTTAATTATACAAACGGTTTCCAAAAGAAAACATAACATACGGGTATATACAATGTCGATTAAAAACTTTGGAAAATTATTACAATAAATTTAAAGGTATTCATCAAAGATTACTTACAAGCGTTTCCAAAGAAGATAAAATATAGATAGAATCCAAAATGTTATATTTTTCTGAAGATTTATACAATACTTTTGATGAGCGTTATCATATATACAAAGGTGAATTGAAGACGAGTTTGGAAGAATTCTACATCGAAACAAAAGATAGACATGTTACACAAAATACTTCAGGTTATCATGCGTCAGATAGTAAAGTAAAATTGCCTCGAATAACGATCCCAACTTTCAGCGGCGATTACACGGAATGGCAATCCTTTCATGACTTATTCACAACTTTAATACACAAGAATAGCTCACTCGATGACGTTCAAGCATGGACCCTTTTAAACAAGCGGTATGACAACAAAAGGTTCATTGCTAACTGCATTTTTAAGAAATTCTTTGGTTTAAAGACGATTGTTCAAGAATGTGCCTCGGCCTTGAGACAGCTGTTAGACATATCTGTCGAATGTTTAAATACCCTTAAAAATCTTGGCCTACCAACAACTGAATGGGACGCAATCGTCATATTTATCGTCGTGTCAAAACTAGATCCCATAACTCATAAACATTGGGAGGAGTTTGTAAATGAAGATAAGACAAACGCGTTTCCAACTTTTGAGAAGTTGAAGTTATTTCTAGAGACTAGATACAGGACGATAGAGATGGTAGAACTAGTTAACGAGAATTACAGGCCCGTGAATCCTAAGACTTTCCATGTCACATTCAGCGAAGACAAAGAAAACATAAAATGTGCATACTGTAACAACAAGCATTACATTTACAACTGTAAACAGTTCACAAAGCTACCAGTTGAGGAAAGGTACGATTTCGTTCGAAGCAATAATCTCTGTTTCAACTGCTTTATACCGAACTATGCTGTAAGGTATTGTAAACAGAATACGTCATGCCAAGTATGTAAAGGGCGTCATCATTCGTTGTTACATCGAAGGATAAAACTAATACAGGCGAAGCAGTGCTACAGTGAAAGAGGTATGACTTTGGAAGAATCAAAAGCAGAATATGTCACACCAAATGCAGAGTCGTCGAAGTTTGAACAGCCAGTAGTTCGTAGAGGATTAACTGATAAGAAACCTGAAGCTGCAGCTGTCGTAGCACTAGATGTTGAGTTGTCAAATTTGAAAGAAAACATTAATAGAAGATTTACTTGTAGCGACAGCAAGGATGACAAAGTGTATATCAAAAATAAAGTAGAATTACAAACCTTGGCGAATCCACGGAGATTACGGAGAATCACATGTTTTCATGTCACACGTCAAGTTATGGAAGACAACAATTCTAAGATTGAAAATGAAAAATATACAAACACTAATAGTTCAAGAAAAGAAGATTTATGCAAGCCAGTTTATAAAGATACACCAACGACTATAGATAATACTAGCGGATATATATTCAACCATTTACACCCACTGATGAGAAAGGGCACTGATAATACCAGGAAATCGAGCGTACAAACAACACGGCAAGCGATTTTGAAGACAGATAATACAAGATTTCAGGAACAATTAGTGAGACAAGTACTGACTTCGAGTGTTAATCCTCGCCCTAGAGTCAAACTCAAACAGGGTTTTCACAGCCCCGCCAGCTCAGATTTGAGTAGGTACATTCGTTCACGGTGGGCAGTGAATATTGCAATGTAAGTAGATTGTAATACAGATTAGTCGTATGATTTATATTTTAGTTTTATTAATTGTTAGCTTTCTAATGAAGATTTAATTTTCTTTCATTCACTAAATATAAAATAATATTGAACAATTTATAAGTGTGTGGTAGTATAGTTATGTTATGGAGTAAACTTATGTTTGTTTTTGTATGATGAATAAGAAGAGTTATATTCTGAAATCAAGTTATAACAAACGGAGTATAAAATAGATTATTTTGGTGGGCAGTATGTTCGGCCTCTTTCAGAATATGAAGTTTACTTTACTCGTTTATTTGTAAGAAGAAATATTTATGTGTCAGTCAATAAAGTCATGTAGTATTATAAACACGTTTTTGCTTTAATTCAATATAATTTACAATAATATCGTGAACACCAAGGATGCTGGCGGCATTTCCTCGCTGTATCGCAATGCTGATACGTTGTGCGAGGCAGCCGCCAGCTCTTCGGTCACCAGTTACGTCAACCAGACGCTTCGCGATTTCTGCGAAAAACTTATGCGCGCTGGGACCCCATGGACCTAGAGTTTCAACACCAAATGGTACAAAATGGTACTCTCTACCGAGGCTCTTATATTTGTTACGTTTTAGAATTTCGGCGCTTTCCGCCGCTCCGCCCGCTTTTACAGTAGTCCGTTGGAGGTGGGACGGTGCCAGTGTGTCTACGCAGGTAGCATCCCACACCAACATCCGTCCCAAGCTCCAAGGAACTAAGGACACTACGTGAGTAGTGTCCACAAAACGTAAGTACTTATAAGTACTTACGTTTTATTCTCTGCATTTCAACGCAACCTACGCTCTCCACTTAAAACAATGTGAGAGCGACTCAACACAGCAATGCACTTTCCACGGACGTAAAATAAAGTGAAGTACTTAGTGTATGCAGCTTTACTTCTATTATCTTAAGAGTTTTCACAAATTTCAATCTCATGTAGGTAACGTATCACAAGCGCAAATATGGTACCTATATATACTTACCTCTTAGAGGATATAATTAAATGGAGACGCCTTTTGTCTGTAATTTTCAGTAAGTACAAAACAATCTGCTGATTTTTGCGGGGGAGGGGCACGTCAAATGTATACGTAACGTAAAATAGCCATGTCAGATAAAGAGGGGAACGCCTGTTAATGGCTACTCCATTTGGTTATATCCTCTAAGACTTACCTATTCAAAAATAACCGTGCTAACTTTACTAAACTTGTGTTCCATCTGTATTTATTAATACATGAAAGGTAATTTCCTAACTCTCGTTCTTGATTAGTACCTACTTACACTCATGCTAACTAATTGAGCCATTTTAAAGTCGACTTGTGGAACCAGTTGAAGTTTTACTACTCGACTACTAGCAGTGTAATTAGAATAAAAAGAGGATAAGGAACTAATAAAACCATTGACAAAATAACATGAGACTTTGAAAGAGGTAACAAGAAAAGTTACATTAGTCCGGATCAACTTACTTAAGTACCTCAAAGTTCGGAAAGTAAATATGTATGAAACTCCAATCAGTATCATTTTCCTTGACTACCAACGTTTTTCCATTCCAAATTAAATTTATTTATTTTTGCTAAAATATTTATTTGTTATTTGTTTAACAGGGGCACAAAGTAGTTGCTTAACCCCTCAAAGGAGCTTATCTTCAAAGGACCTGAACTATTTCTAGTGCAAGTAAAATAACGAGCAAGTAAAGTGCCCTTAATAAGGATATAAGTACCTAATAATCATGTTATTAAATGAAGATGTGACATCTGGAGGAGCAAGGGTCCTCCTAAGTCTCTGTGTTCCCATCACAAAAGGCAGGCGGTCCCTGCGCTTCTTTGTAGAGCTATAAAAATTATTTTTTCAAAACTTAATATCTGGGAGACCGAGCTTTGCTCGGAAAACTTATAAAAAATCAAAAATGCGCGTTTTCCCGGAGATAAGACCTAACTAGATCGATTTATCGCCCTCGAAACCCCCCATATAGCAAATTTCATCGAAATCGTTAGAGCCGTTTCCGAGATCCCCGAAATATATACCTATATAAATAAATATACATAATATATAAATAAATAAACAAGAATTGCTCGTTTAAAGGTATTAGATGGATAGATAGATATTTTAGCTTATTATTTTAAAAGTTGGTCGCCGGGCCTTACCAATCTTAAAAAGAACTTGGTTAGGAAAAAATATATTCAGTAATTTAGTAATTTAAAGGATGGATCGTGTCCGTCTACTGACTTGCCCAGTGACAAGGCTTATCCGAAATTAGACCAACAAGAATGTAAAGTGTCCTTGAACCTCTCCCAGCGAGCGCAAGTAACCCGGAATCCAAGTAATCCAACAAAGGGTCTTTCTAAATTAAATCAAGTCCAATCTGGATCTATTTTATTAAACCCCAATCTTATTAACGGCCATAATAAGGATTTCTTATTAAAATGTCATTAAATTTTGATAGAGTTATTGTTCGCGCGCAAAGGTTCCGGTCGTTTTTGTTAATCCTCAAAAACAATTTCAACTGAACATTAACATTTTAACGGTGTTTAGTGAAAATGTTTTGTCAAGTTTTAAGAGTATTTTCTAAAGGTATAGTATTTCCCCTAATATATGTTTTGCTAAATTTAGCGCCTTTTTAATTATTCTTTGTCAATGTAGGTACTGTTAGGAGCTAAACTACCTGACCCATACCATAGAGAAATATAGTAAGAATAGAGTGCTCACTCCATACATCGGTTTTGATACCAAAACGGCTATTATTTTTTGCAGTCGACAAGCATCGAGTAGCGGAATTATCAGTACCGCTACTTGATACTAGAATTCTCTAGTGTCGCGACTCACGAAAATTGTATTGAACAACAATTTACAACTAATATTAAAATCAGAAGGAGTTGAAAATAGAGTTCCGGTTACTCAGGTTATAATATTAGCCGAAAATTGGTGAGCATTAGAGTTTTCGGTCGTCGGAACATCTATTGTCAAGTAGCAGTACTGATAATTCAGCTACTCTATGCTAGATGTCGACTACGATAATATAGTCGTTTTGGTACTAGGAGTGAGCACTCTATGTATATTTTGCTCTATGCCCATAAATACTCTGTATCTTAATGTCTCGATACGTTGTAGTATAGATGATAGAAATTATATACAGTACTGTACGTCGTTAGCGTATACTAAAATAAAATATAGTCGAGTGTATTTCAATATACAAGGACCTGTTTTTCATGTTTAGTCAGTCCAACTTATGGCCTTCCTACCTCTCATATGTCAATAATACCCCAGCCAAACTTTTTAAATGTAGGTATAACTGATGTGTATGATACATATCGGATTCGCCAGAATTTTTATATTTAATACGAGCGAATGACCTACATATATCGACAAATCCAACATTCGCAGAAACGCTAGCACCATTTGCTTTTCGAATTTTAAACGTGAATCTGTTATAAAAATATTCGTTCGTTATTTATATTATATTACCTAGTGTGACTACTTTAAAAACCACAAATCAAAAATATTCTGTTTAAACTCTTTGAAACGGCTAGTGTCTAAGTAATTTAGGATACCTAGGTAACAAATAAATTCATTACCAATATTTTGTGGTATTTTAAAGTTCTAATCAGCCGTTAAAGCCGTTTAAGGTATTAAAATGTGGTTCAAGAGTCTTAGACTTATGCCCTTCCAAAATAATATACCACAAACATTCATCGTAAACCTTGAATTATACCTGCATGAGTAATGTGTATGGAAAAGTCGTTAATTTGTTGTAAACCTAATATTTAAAGACTGGAGTCCACGTCCGCGGGTCTTTACAATATAAGCCTCTATCAATTAGGTTTATAATGGCTTGCACAATCACAAGGGTTTTGGATCAAATTTTACATATTCATGCAATTATAACACGATACTCTAATCTAAGTAATTAATAGCCAAATGACATGAACCAACGAGAACATTTACTCTCACCTATTTATAACATGCCTTGGTGTGTGAAATATTATTTACAATCGATTTTTCACGCATTCAGTTTATTTCTTTATTTAACCTTGCATAAAAAATCTTACAGTACAAAATTCGGACTAGTTGTTACCCTCAAATGGCTTAAGGAGCCATTTGAGGGTAGATTTGATTTACTTTTATTTAAATACCTAAAGATACAGACTAGCGTTTACAGCCGGCTGAATTTTCATTGATATTCTAGTTTTGGGTAGAAAAATGGGTTAAGGCGCGGTGTGTAGTAAAATGCGCTTTTTTGTCACCATATTTACAGACTTTTACAAGGATTTCATGCATTATTTTCTAGTATGTATAACTTCAGTCCTTGAACTATGTTATTGCTTGTCAGAAACACGACGGCACATTATTTTCTCGATAGAATCTTAAGTTGAAAACATGCCTAACACTGTCTTTATTTCCTTATATTAGAAGTACTACAACGAAAATGTATATGAAACTTACTTCAGTCGATAGCTTTTAAGTAAATCTTCATTATTGCTTGTCCTTTTATCGATACGTTAATTTTTTCATTCATCATTTGATGAATTCAACATTTTGCCTACTAAATTACACCCTACGCGGCAATACCTTGCGCCCATTCCTCACGCCAGTACGCTCGTGACCACTGTCAGCGTCGGACCTATGCTAGTTTAGCGGACGTTTCATAAAATGGGTAATCACAGTATAAATACGCAAATATGTTATACACACAATGTTTTTCAACATACTTACGAAGAAAAGCAAAATAATTCTTAAATACAGTGACATTTCAGACATTCGTCCGTCATATTGCCATTTAATAACAAGTTGGGCAGCAAAGGCACACACCCATCTAACCAATCCGGAATTCAGTCACGATTGATAAATTGTGTAAACATATTTTAAAAGGCTATAAAATTAATCAGATTGAATAATTTTTAAACATATACAGGATTCAAATATGTGGGAGTGTTTAGTGTATGGTGGTAACCATTTCAACACTTTTAGTTTCCGAGATACCTACATGCGTTTTTGTGGAAGTGGTCGAAAAATGGCTATAATGGTTTTGTGTTTAATTGGATTAGGTATTTACATTCTAAGGAAAATAAGTGTAAGTACAATTCTGCCGCCTTAAGGAAAAAAACCATAAGTGTCAATTTTTGCGAAATTGAGTTATTGACACCCTCGAAATCAGGAAGAAAAATGTGATTTTTATATCTAGCAGTTATTTCTTTAGGAGCTACAGGTTGAAGTTAAAAGAGACAATAAAATACGAATTAAGAAAACGTCGTTTTTTCGTAATTGTTCATCATAAATCATTTTTTGTGTTTAGAATAAGCAAACTTAGCGACCTGCTCATGAAATATAAAAAACGGTCAAGAGCATGGTATAATAATATACTCCGCCTGGTACTCCATTCCCGTCTTTTCTAGGTCACCTAACTGACACGGGCTTACGTCATCATGCGACAGCACTATATGATAATATGCGATAGCGCTATATATAGCGGCCATGTTGTTGTGACGTAGCCCCGTGTCACTCTGGGAATGGAAGACCATGTTTTATTAGACTATGGTCAAGAGCATGTCGGGCCATGATCAGTATGGGTTCCGCATTTACCCGTACGTCAAAATAGTCTGATTGAGTGATTGCAAAACCAGGGGTGTGAAACTCCTGACTTCGGTCAAGCTCGGCTCCGCTCGGCTCAGCATTGCTCCGAGCAATTATTAGGGTTGGCACCACTTGACTTCCTTTTGCGTGCACGACCACAGATAAGATAATCACTTGATTTTTGACAACCCTAAATAGCCGAAAGGGATAGTGCCATATATTACAAAGGGACAGCATGATTCGACCCTGAACCGCTGTCAAACTTCGTTTTTGTAGGAAGTTTCCTTTCTGTACGGTAGTACTATAAATTATTCTGTGGCAAAACCCAAAAACGGCTGGAGCGTTCAGGTTTGCTATATTTTTCCTTGAAAGTATACTAAGCACTTTCACGATTTTTTCATATTTTTTGGACATATGGTTAAAAAGTTAGGGGAACTAGAGGGGAAAACACTTTTTTTCTTTCAGATCGATTATTTCTGTACCTTCACCCCCCTCCCCCCTACACCCTCAGCACACCCGCTAAGCATGGTTATCTGGACACCACAAGGTATAACTGTGCCAATTTTCAAAATTATACGAATTATTTCCGCAGATTTTTTTTATTTTCTTGAGCCCGAATGCTACTAACTCGAATGTCGAAGTAGAAGTGTTTTTTGTCATTATAATCTCTAAATGCTTAACTTTTACTCGTCAATTCAAAATTGAGAAAAATAGTAGGTAAGGAATTACAGTTAGAGTTATAATTCTTTTTTGTGAAGATAGCTAATTTTATCTACTTATTGGAGCTATGCATAACTCAATAGTCCCACAAATTATCTTAACTTTGCTAGTATTCTTCCTTATTTTAACTACCTACTTGCCCGAAATTGACTGCTAGAGTTAGACCAAGTCTGCAACGATTTTGGTAGCATAGGCAGTGCAAGTGTTATTCATAATTTCATAGCCAGACATAAAACACAGCATAGAAGTTTGACGTTTAAAATAACACTTGCATTGCGTGTGCAGTCAAAATCGTTGCAGACTTTTCTTGGTCTAGCTCTATTAAATTTTTAATGTCTAAGTACTATTTTTTGTCTCATATTAATTTGGTATCATTTGATTAGATTCTCAGTTTGTCGCGGTATACACTCATATTGTATATAATTAATAATTATTTACACTCACCGTCTTACCTACCATTTTTAACTAATTTCATTAAGTACTCATCAAAATTCGAATTTGCTAATAAATCTTGTTCAATATTAAATGCCGGAAAAAATCCCGGAACTGACAATTCAGAATACCGATGTCGTCAGAATAAGGACGTAGACGTGTTGCGCGGGAATGGTGCGGTGCGCCGCGCGGGGCGCCCGCCTGCCCGTTCTACCACGCGTCTGCTTCACCCCCTTGAAAACGTAAAACTCTAGTATAAGAGCGCCTTAAATGGGTCGTTAAGTTGACCAATTCGACATTTGACGTTCGATAACAAATCCAGTCCATTAGTGTTAAGGTTTAAAAATGAATGATGTCACCTATCCCGATCACAGGACTTTAGATTTCCACCGGATTACTTAACTAAAGACTAAAAAGGTCCGTTTTCATTTTTTGTTGGGGTTGATCATGACAACGTCGTTGTTTTTTGTTTCAACAGCCGTTCGGATATCGGAGCTCAAAAATTAGCTGGCAGTTCTATTCGAAAAACA
The DNA here is from genome assembly GCF_910591565.1 of Cydia splendana. NCBI lineage: Eukaryota > Metazoa > Arthropoda > Insecta > Lepidoptera > Tortricidae > Cydia > Cydia splendana. The sequence goes on along the minus strand of NC_085960.1, from coordinate 28,623,804 downwards.
GCCATACCTAAACAATAACAAATTAATAAGTATTCGATTAATGATCAGTTTCTATAGGTATAGTAACAGCACCAGTCATGGGACATTTAAGAGAAAATTTGGAGTATTTATGATATTTCCCTTGTACATGTAAATGGTCTTCCGCTTAGCGTGTTAAAAGATGAAAGTCCTATCCGCCTTTCATGTTTTAGGCGTGTTGTATCAAAGATACTGCAATGAGTTTCCACATAATTAACAAATTAAAACTATGCTTTTTTTCTCCAGTCATGGACACCAAAGCTCCAGTAATGGGCCCCCGGTAATGGACGTGGATCCAGTAATGGGCACCCTATAATGGACATTGCTCTATCAGTATAAAATATTGAAATGGGGAATAAGTTATGGCAAAAAAATCAATTTTTGGTATAAGCTTTTATCGCTGAATGTATTTTTCTTTCCACAGCCAATTATTATTGTATTAGATTCATTGAGACAATTCTAATATACCCAAACACAATTAGTTAGGGTTTATTGCGATAAAGTGCCCATGGCCACCTCCTGTCTCCATCATCAGATCAAGTCCATGTTATCATAATATTGCATTATCATCCGATTTGCATACTTAATTACGTACTTACATAAAATTTCAACTGAATCGGAAATCGAAAAGTGGGTCAAATTCAGCTACCAAGATTTGACCCACACTAACTAACAAGGCAAGTTAAATAAAAGTTTGGAATAACGATATTAATTTATCCTAAGTCCGAGAATACCTCCTGGTTGACATACTTCGTAACTACATTTTACTTCTGTATTGTTTAAAACATGAAATTATGGCATGACAAGCATCATTATGTCAATTGTCCCATCATAGGAGGTATGCAGTTTTACAGCTCCTATAATGGGATTGGGCCAAATACCACTATTTTTTTACATCTGTGGAGTCACAACATAGTGTGTTGTATACCTTATCTCATGGTAAATGCAATTAACAAAACACATTCTAGTTTTCATCAAGTATTCATTAATTAAAATTTAATAAATTAACTCACCTCTCTTAGCGAAGTTGTTAAGAATTTTTAGTGATATTTTTTTTCAGTGGCACGACAACTTTTGGGTTGACGCACATTTCTTAAAAAATAACCGAATTTAATAAAAATTCAAACATAATCAGCTCTAGGACTCTTATTTATGATAAAAATATATCCAGTGTTTATAAACTACTTTTATATACTTATTTTAGAGGAATTGTGTTTTTTTGTCCCATTACTGGTTCCGTGTCCATTATAGGGTATACTACTATAATTCGAATGCGGCACGATTTACATGATCGGACAAACTGTTCTTAAAATATTATTTTGGAGAAGAGCCACGAAAGTGAAGGGTCGCGATCCATAACGGGGTATGGTTTTCCCTTATAACATAACGCAGCATAAAACACGAAAAAACATTCAGAGTGAACTGTGAACAAAAATGAGATAAGTAATAAATTATAATTTAAACTGAAAATGGAACTTACTCGTGCGGTTTTTCGATTTTGTTTAAATCATGAGTGGTAATTGTGTTAATTTAATACAATACGAGTATTAAGTAATACTTACCTCATTATGTTGTATAATAGGTACCAACACACCAAAAACATTTATCACGCTTTCTTAAAGTAAATAAAATATACGAATGTTACGAAATATTGAATTCTTGAGACCAATTCGAATGTACCTTTTTAACATTATGATATCATTTTGATTTTGATAATTTCATCCTGTTATCGCTTTACGCGTTTATTTAGCTCGTACATATAAGTACATGTACAAACAAATATGAATCATAACATAATGACATAGGTACATTAGGTACTTTAGATATCAAAATGTACGTTTCAATTGGCCTCCTTGTTTAATCCCCGGTGTTATTTTTTACCCAGTGATGTGAAGCCAGGCGAGTCAAAATAAACGTCCAGACAAACTAGTACCAGCACGAATACTCCCATCGTTTGCCTACCATTCCTACAAACGCATGACTCATCTCAGCAGTATGGGTACCAGTGACAGTAGTGACCCAGCGGACCTTACAATTACGTTTAATTAGAGATCACTTTATGCTGGCTAAACCTAGGTGCTCGCTAGATAATAACTGGCCTGGCCACGACACTAACATTTTATCACCATTTACTATGCAAATTCCCAGTTCAAAGAAAAGGTCGTAACTTATCGCATCTTTCATGTGACTTACGACGTTTTTTAACGGAAATAACACCGTTAACGTCTTAGGGAAACGGTTGGAATGTTTTACAACGGCTTTGGGAAGATCGCTCCGAAGTGCGATTTCAGAAGGCGCTAAAATCAAAGTACATAGGTACTATTAGACCACCGTTCTCGCTTCCTCTCGTGCAGATTCAAATATGCTAAAACGAGCATTGATAATTAAATAATTTTGCACTTGTAGGATAGCAGTAAGTTTTTGAATTTTAAATTTCTTCACCGTATCTTTGTAACTGGATGTAGGTAACTGTAGTGTTTAGCATTTAAAATGTTGTAGCCTATCACTTTTGGGCCTTAAAAATAATAATTGACACCTCATTTTACTCATTTATCAAACTTGGCTCAATATTTAGTTCCGATAGTGTATTGGGAACCGGCGAAAAAATTAAAATTATAGTGCGTCAAGCAAATCTTGTCAGTAGCAATGTAAAGCAAACTAAAGTAGGGCAACACTCAAAGAGCAGTATTGCGCTAAGAAAAGCAGCAATGTACGTCGAACCAAAACGAATATGATTTTTTTTCCGCTGAGCGCGCCCTACGTACGTCAATTCAAATTGTCACTTGCGGCTTATTGAATATTTTAGAAATTGTTATTTAATATGGACGGACAATTTAAAAGCCATGTTAGTCAAAATGATTAACAAATTTGAAGATATCAAATTACAATTAGAAACGGACTATGCCATTAAACCATTCTGAGAGAACTCAAAATCACCAAACGACTCTCAACAATCTGCCAGGAGAGGGCTCTTAGATTCTTTGGGCACATACTGCGGTCGCCACACCACAGCCTCGAACGTGACATCATACTGGGGCAAGTTGAAGGCAAGCGCGCAAGCATGTGGTTCCATGCAGAGGGCAGCCCAAATAGCCCTTGTTCGCGATAAATGGAGGGACATAGTTATTGGTCACGATCCTCAGTCATGAGGGAACGACAAAGAAGAAGAGATGCCATTAAACTAGAATGTATGAATAAAATCATTGCTTCCGCAGGTACATGTCCTACTGAATTTTAATATTTTATTAGATTTCTCTGTTGGAATTCAATTTTAATCATAGCAAAATGGAAATTGTGGAATATTTGATACTTACAATATAATATGCTACTTGTTAATGTAAATTAGTGTACTTTTCTGGATCAATATCACATACCAATATCACTTCAACCAAGCATCATAATACTCTGTAGTCATCTATTGAATCTTAAGCATAAAACAGATTTGTTACTAAATGTGTAATTTAAGTTTCCAAACATAAGGAGTTAACTCCTTTTATCTTCCCTATATAACTTTAATTATCTTACAATAAACATTTCTTGCGTAAACTAAATATTTTTAGTTTAGTTTAACAATAATTTGTCTAATTTAACCCTTGGTACCTATTTTATTTCATGGTCTAAGAAATACTATTCTTCTATTCAATTTATAATTTGTAGGGTTCTGTGGCAGGCATAAAAAAGATTCTTTATGTAGTTTGGCCCAGGACTGACTGTCTAAAGACAGAGGGAATCATACTCTTTTTCTTATGCTAAAGCTATGAGTATAATTTTCTTGGATCTGACTAACTGGCTAGTTGTGTTTGCCCGGCTAAAGTTTAGGAAATATGTTTGAGAAATATAACACAATTATAATATTGTATAATAAAAATAAAAAATACTGTTAGGAAATTTTATTAACTTGTACATTAGGCTATTCAAGACTTGTCATTTTGGAAATGTGAAAATACTTTTCTAAAATGATACCTACACTGCGTCTAGTGCTCCATATGAATGCTGACTACATTATTTTCTTTTATTGAACAAAGCATGTAAAGCGACTTAAAACTTCTTTTAAAAAGATACATAGGTACAGTCAGCAGCAAAAGTTACTAAGCGGGCCAGCCCAAGTAACATTTTAGTCCTATAATTTTAGTTTTTATCGCTAAAAGCTTGTATAGACGTCGTATTAAGGTTTCAGAGATGACCACCTGTCGTATAAAAGCGCTTGGCAACACCTTTTTGCTCTATAGGCTTATACAGCTAATATATTCTATAAGCAATTGATGTAAAGGTTTACATCATCATTTTATAGAGCCGTTACAGGCGTGTACTATAACAGGTTCAAATATAATCACTATAGAGCAATATTACTGTATAATAGTATTTGGAATCACTTTTATGCAACTAATTTGCGCTATTAAGGTTCCCTGCCAAGCCGCTATAGTTTTGTGTTTTAATAGTGACAAAAACCCAACTATACAACGATTTTAGGATATAGTGGCTTTAGAGATGACTGCTATAGTACATAATACTTTAGTAGTTTGCGCTATTAAGGTTCCCTGCAAGCCGCTATAGTTTTGTGTTTTAACAGTGAGAAAAACCCAACTATACAACGATTTTAGGATATAGTGGCTTTAGAGATCACTGCTATAGTACATAATACTTTAGTAGTTTGCGCTATTAAGGTTCCCTGCAAGCCGCTATAGTTTTGTGTTTAAACAGTGACAAAAACCCAACTATACAACGATTATAGGATATAGTGGCTTTAGAGATCACTGCTATAGTACATAATACTTTAGTAGTCATATGAATACTATTATAGAACTGTTTTGCTCTATAGTAGCGTTTTTGGGACATATTTATAGCGTTAAAAAGCACTTTAGTAGTTTTAAAATCCCTATTATATCTCATCGCTGTAAACGTCACAATGACTCTTTTATATCACAAAACTGTTGTATAGTGGTTTTGTTTTTTCTTTTAAAAGACAACAGCGTTATAGCTGAGTTTTTATGTCTTTTATAAACCGAGTTAGATACATAAAGGTAGAAAACGACTACTTGTAAATGATCAATTTGATCTGTAATGGCTACTTATATCTTGCTTATATAAGTTCAGGCCTAAGCCACATAATGTGGTTCCGTACAAAATATTTTTATATTTTAATGAATTGATAAAAAAGACCCCAGTGATATTAGTGATTGTAGGTGAGATTTATCATCAATGATTTAATACAAGCATAAAATCGTGACGGTTTAGATATTTATCGACATCCATTATTAGCACATTTTTTTTACCAATCTCATTGAAAAAGGAAACAACAGTAATGACTACATCTAAATTAAAAAAAAATCCTATATCTTTCTAAAGAGTTTGTAGGTGCAACTGGGTCACAGCAAAATTCTTTTGGAACCCTAATTTTAATCATGATGGCGGTGAATATTTCCTCCTAAGTTCTATAGTTAGCCTATAAAAGCGTCGGATTTACTTCTTGGCTGTATAGTAGTAACTATGGTGAATATCATAATATTTTATTAAATTATTTTATTAAAAACATAAATAAATCGAGGGGGCATTTAAAATTCCTCATTAACCTAATACTATTCTAACGGTAAAACTTCCGTCCCATATACTTTTTGCACTAAAGACCGAATTATTCGACACCTAAATGGCGCATATTAATATAACGTCTTTATTTATCACCATTTTACTTAGTACCGTTTTTGTGAAGTAAACACACAACAAGTAGTAAAGGAACTATGAATTCTACAATAGTATAAAAAAGCACTATAATAGAATTTCAAATACTACTATAGTATAAAACAAGCACTATAATGGAATCTCAAATGCTACTATAGTATAAATTAACACTATAATGGCGTTTCTGACAACAAATTAGCACAAGAGTCATGCATTACATCACTTTTATAGACCTAAAACGTCACGGCTGACACTGCTACAGGTCTACTATATCACTGAATGGCACTAAAGATACGCCATTTCGGCTTTATACAACCTTCTTAGGTCTTTTATAGGACCTTAGGTGGTATTTAGGAAACGTTCTATTGACCACTATAGTACCACAAATTGTTACTTGGGAGGTATTCAAAATTACCTTGACACACTCTTATTCTCTTAATAATAAAGTCGCGTCAAGATCATTTTGCACACCTGGCCCGCTTAGTAACTTTTGCTGCTGACTGTACCTGTTTCAGCAAGTATAAACTAGGATTTCCCATAGGTATATATGTGCAGTAGCCGAGAGCATGAAACAAATTAGCCTAAATAATATACTTTCTTAATATCAGAAAATATCACATGTCACAGCAGAAATATCTCTTGAAATAAAAACGATTCAGAATGTCAACAAACAAGTTGGCCACAGATAAAACACAGACGACACGCGATTTTGGAATTATTCGAACACAGTGTTGCTAGCCCGCGATTTTTCAAATTTGCCGCCTTTTTCTACTGACAAGATTTGCTTGACGCAGTATATATAAACACATACATGTTTCCATACATTAGCTATTTGTTTTTATTTCCTTACCTTCATTAAATGACTAACTTTAAACTTGTCTACAACTTTATGTTTTAAAAAGATAAAAATAAGGGGCTTAGCTAACTGCAAAAAAGCTTGACCTTGACATTGTTCTGTTTAGCTCTATGGTTGACTGGTAGAGAATGCCATGAGGCATGAAGTCCCCCTTTTGTACCTTTTATGATGTGCAATAAAGTTTAAATTAAATTAATAAAAACTTAAGTACCTAGGTACGTTTTTGCCCTACACGAATGAAAACTAAGTAAAGATGTAATTTACGCCTCTGATTTACGAAATTTTAAAGACTTCACTAACTTCAGTTAATGCCCGGATTTCACAAAGCAATTTTCACTGTCATTAAATCATTCCAATTTTATTTTCGTAAAATAATTAAAAAGTAAAAATGCATGTTTTCACAAAAGCCTTTGAAGATGCGAGGTCGATCATTAAAAAGTTGAAGTTCTTTATAAAAACAAGGTTAAGAAACGAATACATCAAAGAGTTGCTAACAAGCAGCAATAATTATTCTTATAGCGCATGAAGACAAAAACCGAAAGGATTTTTTGTTCTACATTTGTAAAAATTTAAAGAAGCACTAAGCTACGATGCGATACACTGCATAACGTCTATAAAATCTTTATAAGTACACACGCTATACCTTACTTACGCATTACGTTACGGGCACGCAACGCCAGCGGTGTACCACTTCACATATAATTTCAAACATTACAACCGACGTGGGCAGGTTCGTGTCTAAGTCAGTAAGTAAATAGTCGAATTCGCGGCAACCTTAGCCATGCTTCATTGCCGCAGCTCAAATCATTCAATTTTACACAACATAAACATCAACATTTTACAAACATCATGCATGGAAATCTCATAAATACTTAAATGATGAAACATCAACACTTAATAACATTTATAAACATTTGTACAATTGCTTCTCTTGTATGCCAATTGAGTCAGTAAATAAATATATTTAAGCTTCGATGAAATTCCGGTAAGAAATCAAACTATTTCCTCCGTCAGTTCAAGGAAATTGCAAATCAACGGCTACAGCACCTGCAAGGTTCTGCTAGTCAGGTACCACAGACCATACAGAGAATTTGATATTGCAAAGCACCATTACACCGCACCATACTTATTATGACAACCAATCTTATCCTTTTTGAATATCTAATATAACGTCATGACTGTAATTTAGTGTTAATAAATTATGCCAGCATGTCACAAAACGTACTCGGCACGGGGTCTTCGGCACATTTCCGCCTATTAAATGTCATAATGAGGCATAACTAATTGTGAAAATAAACTCTTTACAGTCAAAACCCTTGAACGCGATCGCGCTGAGCGGTGTACGGCGCATTAGCAACTACATACAAGAAAGCAATACGCGATGTACAATTCAAGTTAGGTATTCGAGTTTTGCATGTTGTAAATTCTATTAATGTTAAATTAGGTTTAAGTTTAAATTGTATTAATTTTGATTTCTGAGCAACATAACTGTTATTATTCATTAGTGGAAACTGTGTGGCTTGTGAATGTGTATCTGATTTACTATGTGTCTTGTTTTTGCCTGTTTGTTTCCCAAAGGTATAAATAAATAAATTTGCTGAGTCTAGTTCAATATAATATAGTCTGTGGTACCTAAGTACGAGGACGTCGAGGAATTCAATTTGTAGGTTTAAATGCTCTGAAAGTACAAAGACGTGATTATCAACGGTACCTATATGTATAATAGGGTAGACCGAAGCAATCGGTATTTCCGGGCGATCGGATCAAGATGAAAAATCTGTAGATATTTGGAATATTGCCATTGGGCATTAAGTCCGCCATTTGTACGTTATTTTTTTATTTGTGCAATAAAGGTTAAATAAATAAATAAACATTAAAATGGCCCCTGGAATACCTGTCAAAAATACGTAGGTGGTATGTACCCCTAGCCTAGTGTAAATTTCATTCATTAGCGTGACGTCACGTACGCGTGTGCGTTAAAGGCCTGTGCCCACCGGCTGCGTGTGCGTGACGTGCAAGTGCGCGTGCAGCGTTGTAGTATATAGATCTTTATGAGAGACGGCACACCTCTTGCGTGACGTGTGCGTGTGCGGCTCCAACATTTTAACGCACGCGCACGTGCACGTCACTCACACGCAAGCCGGTGTGCACAGGCCTTAAGTGTCATTTTGTATGGAATTTTGAATTTCCAAAACGTCCCACTTGGCGCGCTGTTCAAAATCCCATACAAAAATAGATATAACGCAAACGCGAACGCACGTCACGCTATCGAAAGAAATTAACACTAGGGGCTTAGTATTCTGCAGTCAGTTCAGTCATTATTTTCCATTTGTAATTGCCAACCTTAATATATTTTAAAGGAAAAACTTAATATTGTTCGCAGTTCATAGAGTAAAGTTCACAAATTTACGTGTATACTTCTAATTTGCCCATCCTGTACTTTTACAGTTGGCGTTCAAAAGTAGGTATAGTCTAATGCTTTTACATTTGTTTAGAGACATTTTTCTTTTTTATGTTATTAGATAATTAAACGCATAGTCTGATCCGCTACTTTTGATGCTGACTATGCGATATTAATAACTCATCCAATTTATCAAAATCATTCGATTTCAATGTTACGGGAATGAGGACTCGTTATCGAATACGCAACGGATCATCCAATCGTATAACAAGCCCCGAGACACTTCAAGATTGAGCAATTCACGAGATACGGCTGCATAAGGCCTACCGCGAACCACATTCGACGTGTTGCCTCTCTGTCGCACTTGTAAATATGTACTTAAGTGTGACAGGGAGGCAATACGTCGAACGTGGTTCGCGGTAGGCCCTCAGATTCCAACGTATCTTTTTCACCGTTTTCTCAGAAAGGTTTTGAATAAATATCCATTGCACACTGGCATTTCTGGCCGGCAATAGGTACTTATGGATTTTTTAGAGCGATATCATAACGTGCGCTGAATGCTAAAACAAATCTTATGCAGACAAGAAAAGCAGGTATGCTGTACAGTAGAACGTAGACACAACCCTCATATCCAACAATGTAGTTACTAGGTTTATTACCTTTAAGTTAAAATTTTGGAACGCAATTTTTGCAACATGCTATAGCGGATATTATAAAAAAAAACAGCTCTTCTGTTTTAATGATCGATATATCACGAGGAGTAACAAACAAAAGTTAAATTAGCCTCTAGTTCAGTTAGGTACCTCTGGCAGCTATTCGCAACTACTAAAGAAGGCGTAGATACTCGTAAATCACAATGTCGTTTTACCCACAGCAATTTTGAATGGTACTTAATACATATTGTCAAATTTATTATTGGCTGGAATTGTTAAAATGAAGCTGTGTATATTTGTTTGGCCTCGTGGAAATGTCAATTTGAGGATTCGTATTTATTGAACCATACAAATATTACTTACTCATCCACGAACTGCTTTTTCCCCGGAATGTTTCATGAAACATACATTCTCTGAATTTGGTTAAAATCATAGCATAAACTCTAAATACAGCATAAACTGTGTCATAACTAGTAAAGTGTTCATTGTGAAATTAATATCAGTAATTTTGGTAAAAGACGAAGAAGTTTTATAGTCCATGTATGCTATATTTATTTGCACCGATGTAGCATTCAAAGTGTATAACTGCGCCATACTTGATGTAGCACCTGGCTTTCAGACTTAGGGCCCGATTCTGATTTTGAAATAGACATCAACTAGATATCTTTTAGACGTCACCAAGATACGATAACGATATGTTTAAGATCTAACCTGTCAAATTTGTCATTTAAGCGATTCTGGAGATACTCTTGAACGATTTCCACAAGATATGGCTTAGAGATCCAATTCACATCTAATAGATATCTAACACTATCTGACGTAAAAGTGACACTGGTTGCCCGAATTGAGCTGCAAAAGAGAACTAGTTGAAATCTAAACTATAACGTATCTAGAATGGATCTAGTACGTGTCGTCTCTTGTGAATATCTTGAAGTTCGAATACGGCAGTTAGCTTAGAATAGATAAATTATAGTTTTCATTTGTGTTTTCTGTATTAGATATCTCACGAGCAACGAGCATGACGCCCACAAGGCAGGCGGGCCTTTTTTAAAGTGTTTGAAGTTACCAATTTTTAATATTAAACAAAAATATGAAATATTATTCTAATTTTCAAATCTAACCAACTGAAAGCTATTACTGCCTATCTCTTAGAAAAGTAATAAGTAAATCAACTGTATACCTACTGGTAATATTTTTGTAAAAATCGATTTCGACTGGCAAATCATATTACTTTTTGGCAACCGGGGTTTTTAACCTAATTAGACCCCGCTGAATCCGAATTTGCCTACAAGAAATATTCTATATAATTTTTCGCTAGGATCAATATTCAAAGAGATATTAACGCGGGAAAGTTAATTTAAAAAGATAATAAAGAGGGAAAGTTATCTTGTTAAATATTAATCCCTGCAAAAAGTGTACTGATTCTTTTTTGTACAAAATTTTATGTAGATTATTACCGTTTAACAACATTTTTTATATTGGCCACCCTTTACAAGTTATTTACGAAAAACTAAAAAAGGGACCTTATAAGTGTTTAGTGTTCTTTTCTAGAGCACTACTTCCATGAAATAATACGCGGAGATAGAGAGGATGAATATTTACATATAATGAGAGAATATTTACAATGATTAATTACAATTGCATTTACAAATTAGATTTTAGCTTCCGTATCGTACGAAGGAAAATTTAGTTGTGAATGACATTGACTCGTTGTCTCGTTGACGTAGACGGTTTGTGGGCAGCCAGCATTGCGGTGCGCCACAGGACCCCCCTGGGAGAATCAGAGTCCTGCCTGTAAATGAGAAGGAAAGGTTACTTTCCGGCCAGACCGAGTGGTTCTCACCGGGACAACAGCTTGAGTAGGCTTAGCACTTGTGCCTGTAGGTGAAGCTGTGTCGTTCTGCATGTAATCACGTCGGGGTCACCAATTTAGTGTTCTTGTCTAGAGCACTACTTCCATGAAATAATACGCGGAGATAGAGAGGATGAATATTTACATATAATGAGAGAATATTTACAATGATTAATTACAATTGCATTTACAAATTAGATTTTAGCTTCCGTATCGTACGAAGGAAAATTTAGTTGTAAATGACATTGACTCGTTGTCTCGTTGACGTAGACGGTTTGTGGGCAGCCAGCATTGCGGTGCGCCACAAGTGATTGTAAATTAACTTTCCCGCGTTAATATCTCTATGAATATTAATCCTAACGAAAATTTGTACCGAATCTTTCTTGTAGGAAATTTTATGCAGATTACTTATGTATTAGAACATTTTTTTGCTATGCGCCACCGTTTAAGAGTTATTTACGAAAAACTAAAAAAAGGGACTTTTAATATCAAATATCTCACTTCCGGTCAAGATTTCGATCGGGCAACCAGCAAATTCGTATTCAGCCGGGTTTAATTAGGTTAAAAAACCCGGTTGCGAAGAAGTAATATGATTTGCCAGTCGCATCAAGAAGGAGAGCGAATTTGACTTTTTTTGTCTAGACTAGTATTTTTATGTTACAAAGCCCACCTCGTATTCATAAACGGATCATTCAAAGCCCACTGGATTCCCTTTGAAGTGTATTGAGTTTCCGAATTCGAACGACGGGCGCTATAAAGGTGACGTGCGGATGGCAACTGCATTAGTGTTACGGCGTCGTAGTCGCCGCGGCTGTATCTCAATTTCCTTCACAAAATGAGTGATGGAATGAACACCATAATCCGGCGTCGAACGTCACTAATTATATTAAGTATCTTAAAGGCTTGACGACGAGTGACGTTTGCTGCCGCATTACTGTCACGATTCGAACGTTCAGTCCGTCACTCTTTTTTTCCAGGCAACTGACAGTTAAGGCTGCAGCAGTAATGTCGCAACAGTAATGCTGCAGTTGCCATTCGAACGTCACGTCACGGGTAACATTCCATTTCTGACCGCAGAGCTGCACTACTAGTACGATTGCGTCGGTGTTATTGTCAATTTCCATAGTAAAATGAATGGTAGTGCTGCTGTCGTTGGAAATGGACTGTCACCTTTAAATTCGTCGGTAGTGCCGTCACGTCAGCAAACAATGTAATGAACTTACGATATCGAGATAGACACGTAGAATCGTAGAACTTGTTGTAACCAAGTTAGCCAACTCCGACGCCCGTGCCACATTTGAGATATAGCTTAAGGCAGTTGTTCAACGAGACACAAACAGGCCAATTCGAACGTACCTACACTGACATTAAAATATTTGAATCGTATTATTATTTAGCTATCGTGCATCTCGCCCACGCTAATACATGTACGGACAAGTACGAGCGAAATACACGATATTTGAATAACATCAGTTAGATGTCAATCTGATATCAGTGTACTTACCTTCGAAACGGTCTGAAACTCTTATAATGTATATTTGACAATTATTGGTTTTATGGTGGTGGGATCTTTTCTCTTGCTTCTTGTTTACTTCCTTCTTTCTTACTTTACGCCTTAAGAAAATGTGTAATGCTTTTGTGTGGGTTTTTTATTGAAAGTATTTCACTTTTGTGAATTGATTTAGCATTGCAGTAGACCTATTACAATTTCTCTACTATTGAATATTTTGTACTAAGGGCTAGTCTGACCGAACAGTGGCCTCATTCATATATTTTTGGTCGAAATTGTAGTCCCGTATATATTTTCTACTTATAAATTCAAAGACAACCTATAATGTTTTAACCCATTCGTTGGTAGGCACCCATCAGTATAGGTATTTAATACATAATATGCTTCAACCCTTCATAATAGCAATCTGTGATCATACATAAAATAAGTAAGGTTATTTTGGTCCTTATTCTTCTAGATTTACAGAAGATTTTGCTCATTTCTTTTTGATATCGAGTACAAGGTACTATTTCCAGTGGCGTAGCTTTTATTTTGGCCGTAATAGGCTGTCTCTGTAGATTGTTATCTTGGAAGCGACATCAAGGCCACTTTGGTAAGTTTAGTTAGTACAATACTAAGAATTCACCCGCTTCGAGTCTGTCCATAAAGTTTCAGTCCAATTTCAGCCTTATGCTACGAAATTTTAAAGTACCTACCTATATTTTTTCTCGGGTAACCAGCGACTTGTTAAGCTGTTGTTATGATGATGATGATGCTTTTCCTGACCGATTTCGGCCCCAGCGACTGTGTGCTCTGGACTAGGCAATTTTTAGCTCGTATTATTAGAGTGTAGCTGATCCACTCTCTGATGCGCTCTTAGGTGGCTCACGTACCCTATCTTCTTGCTAAATACTCGAGCGCATTTTGGGCACGTCAGCACACCACCTACATAGTTGTAGGAAATTGAGGTTGGCGGCCGAGCCTTAAGCTCATCACGTTTTTTGTCGAGCTCACTGCGGCGTTCCGTCTCAAAAATGTTAACTCTATCATTAATGAGGCGCCGCCATTCGGGCCGCTGCGCTGCCTTCCGCTCCCAGTCAGAGGGCTCTAGTTGGCATCTCTTCATATGTCTTTTCAGAACATCCTTATATCGTAAGTACTGGCCACCGCTTTTACGCTTACCATTCTGGAGTTCTGAAAAGAAGATACGCTTCGCCACTCTGTCTTCTGACATCCGAGACACGTGCCCACACCACCGCAGCTGCCGCCTCATCAGATACACCTCAATGCCTCCGACATTTGCGCGCCTCAGGACGTTTGTGTTTCTGACCCGGTCCGTCCATTTGATATTCATAATATCTCGGAGGCATTTAAGGTGGAATCTGTCAAGTGTACGTATATGCTTACGGTAAAGGACCCATGTCTCAGATGCGTACAGCAGGTTCGGCAGCACCGCTGCCATGTATACACTAATTTTAGTGGAGAGCTTCAGGTCATGGGAGCGAAATACCTTTGGCCGGAGTTTCCCGAACGCCACAGCTGCAGCACCAATTCTAGCATTTATTTCAGCATCTAGGTCGTACTTTGCTGTTATCGTGCTACCAAGATACCTGAACCTCTCCACCCGCTTCAACATCTCGTCACCGATACATACACTCGCATTTGGTTCGTTGTCAGGGACGTTGACCATGACTTCCGTCTTTTTGACATTTATTTTAAGACCAAATGTAGTGCAAGCATCATGAAGACTCGACATTAATCTTTGTTTGCTGTTGTTATACCAAGTGATGGGGGTGTTATTTATATTTTAACCACATCCTTTTCACACAGCGCTCGTTACAACATTTCATAAATATATTTTTATGTAGGTACCTACTGTATAACATATTTAGGTAAATTATTGTAGTGTAGTAGGTAAGTACCTATATACTTTTGTACTTCAGAACAATTTGACCCCTTCGAGTAACAACACTCATTTTTTTTATATACTTGCTACAATTTAATGTTTTTGTTTGAAAGGCCACCGCATTCACTGCCAAGTGCCAACTCACGCTACGCCTTACGCTTGTAGCCGATAGTGTATTTTTCCACTTTGTAGCGAAAAGCGTCTACGAACAGAGAACCCGCCGGGGGCTCGCTCGGACTGCTGTTTCAAAACATTTTCAAAAACAATGGCTTCAACCAGATTTTATACGAAAGTGTGCCAATAATACATATATGCTATGAAATCGCTGGAATGTATCAAGAGCATCAACTTTGTACGGCAGTTAAAAGTCAATATTTAATCACATTCGAATTAAATTGCCCATAGTCAACAAAAAGACAGCAAAAAAAGTGAATTTCAATTTCCGAATTGAAATACAGCAAATTGAACGAATTCATTCATATCATATCGCAGATTAATTGTCACGAAAACGTATTGGTTCAGCTGTTACAGGGCAATGAATAAAAAACAAACCTCGTAATTGGTTGGTCAATCTGAATCCAATGGCACATGTTCGAACTTTACTTAACCCAAGGTGCCATAGACTCGCGTAGCTTATGAATGCGTAGTATTTCTTTTGAACTTAAAGTTAATTGGCGTTCTAGGGATTCAATATCCTATTTTATGAAAGTAAGTAGTATTAATTTGTTTTGACCAAATGTCGCATAATTTTTATTAGTAATTTAGCTCCAAGTATGTTTTAGGACAGAGCTCAAATAACCCAAAAACATACGTCTTAAATTCTTAGCCCACCGAAAGCATTAGGTATACAAGATGCGCCAGAATATTTATTGACTCACAAAACAACTTACAGGAATTACAGAGGTATAGGATACTTTATCAACATTTGTATTTGAGTTGCAGTGAGAATAAGGGTTTTATCCTAGATTTTTCCATTCTTAATTTAGTTAGTCTGAGTTTACTACTACGTAAGATAAATATAAGGCCCTAGTTAAGTTTTGCGCAGTCCTCATATCACGATAATGTACTCGTATTTTAAATAAAATGCGTTGCCTACTTACTACCCACAGCTAAGCTAGTAAAATACGCTCAGTCATTTGGCTCGGAGCATACTGATTAAATTCACAAAGCGCTCATGTTCGTCCTTAAACCTAAGACACATATGTACCACCAACATATAAAACGGAGATCAGGCCCCTATTTCACCAACGTGACAGGTGCGACAATTCGACAAGTCTCATTGTTGCTGACGTCACAGGCATCCATGGGCTACGGTTATCGCTTGACTACGGGCGGGCCGTATTCCTGTTTGTCACCATCATTGTATTATTTAAAAACACTTTATTATATCGGCAAAAAACAGGTATTTCTCTTGCGATGTTTATGATGATAATAATGACAATTGTCACAAGATTTCAAAGAACTTTCTGTAATTCTTGACAGCAAATGAGTTCTGTGTCGGAATTTCGTCACAATTGTCGTATTTCTTGTGACAATTGTCATTAGCTTCGAAAAATAAGTACTTATTAACTGGCGATATAGTAGAGTTTTTTTAAATTAACATGTTGGTGGCAAACAACCACACCGCCCGTCTGATGGTAAGCGGTTACCGTAGCCTATGGAGGCCTGTGACGTCAGTAACAGTGATGTCGACAATTGTCGGACCTGTAACGTTGGTGAAATAGGGGCCAGGTGTACTGGCCAATATAGAGCGCGGTCAGTGAGGCTCGCGGGTTGCTCGGACGTCGCTATCGATTAATCTTCCATGCGTGAAATATGAGATTTTCGAGTTGGTAACTTATTTAACCGACCTACCCGCCAAATTGAGTTATGCGTCCGACATAAATAGGTTCATACCGTATCAACGTATCTGGCATACAGAGTGAGTTCGTTTTCCTGTACTGAAACCACTATGAGTACGCCCTCGGGCATCGTAGTCGACAAGCGCTACGTTGTCACTAGCGATATTTTAAGCTGCGTACCGGTTACTCTATGTCAGCGGTCGGCAACCTGCGGCCCGCGGGTTGCATGCGGCTCGCGAAACTGTCACTTGCGGCCCGAGAGGCGCCTTGGCTATTTTGTATGTAATAGTGACAAACGACAATGTCTCATAAAGTCATAAATATTAACAAAGTACGGCCCGCGTCACCTCCGTTAACTACTATTGGCCCTTGGCTGCTAAAAGGTTGCCGACCGCTGCTCTATGTAAAAGATAATATAAATGTGGTGGTAAAAAAGGTGGATATTCACCAAATCGCTAACTATCCCAGGGCGTCTGATAGGGTGAAAATAAAAGTCTTCTTGGTAAAAACTGTTTATTCATACGGATAGAGGAACCGCATGTGAATGCGATGCTATCTATATAGGTACAATATTATTGGTTAGACGAATCATATGCAAGGCTGTCTGGTAAGGAATGTTAAAATCTAAGTTAAGTTAAGTTAGTGTGTTAAGTTAAAACTTAGGTAATTCTCTCCGATATTCGAGTATTAGAATTACGTACGATAAAAACAACTTACGATTAATAAGAAAGATTTCACCCTGTATTTTGTCATGACCGCATATTTTGCAAGCGAAGTTATTTATTCTATGCCAAGCCAAATTGAGAATTTTCATGAAAAGGGAAAGTTGCTTTAGGTATCTATTTGATTAAATTGAATTTTATTTCAGGCAAGATTTCAAGACTTAAGTACCTACATGCTGAACATTTGAAATTAACCTTTTTTATATTTGAGAGAAAGGAGAAAAATCTGCCTGATGGCAGACAGAATATGACACTGAGCTTGGTATGTATGTGCTAGATTAGCCAAGGGTAGACGTCATTACGCATCACCTCAAGGCATAAACAGAGAAGGAAGTGATGAAAAATTTCAGCGAAGTCAATAAAGATTTGATAGCTTAGTTGCAGTAGAGGAATTTTTGGCTTGTTGTTACATTGACAAAAGGTCGTTCGGGGTGGTTTCTCTCATATTTCCTTTAAACATTTATCATAGTTTTTGATTGACCGGTAGCATTTCTCGCGTAGGATGCGAGACGTATGGCGCCCTATTCAGGCTAAACTGCCACGTATGGAGTTGATTTATTCGTTCCCGAGCTGCTCCTATTCCGCGAGGAAGCCCGTACGATTTGTTAAAAGTGGCCAATGTTGCAGGCTTGAGCGGTAACGCTCATTTTACAAACTTAATACCTATACTTTTAAGATTTCATCAATATTTGTTCACACGAGGTATGATGGTAATTTACGCAGTTTAATTTATTTTTGTTTATTGAGCCCGGTAGAAGGGCAATGCCTAGCTGGACGTTGTGAGAGATGACATGTGTGGCATGGTCTCACAAATGAGGATGCTTAAACTGCCAGAAATGCAGGAGGAAAAAGATCATGGGTTTCGAAACAGTAGCCGAAGATGTAACCAGGATAGAAGCTATGACGAGAGAGATGAGAGAGATTGTCCATTTTGTTTATTAGGTTTTAAATTACCTTAAACCAACATAATAATTGTGTACCTATACATACAGGTACACTAATATAGTGTACACTTTATTGAAGGCACTAAGCATGTAAGTAGGTAAATCCTGTCCAAATTAAGCTCAATGGATGTCAGTCAAAGCTAATAGTAACGGCCTCCCCGCCTAGGTACTCGGTAGTAACCATGCCTACTCGTACGAAGCAGGAGGTCCCGAGTTCGAATCCAGGTAAGAGCATTTTATTTGTGTGTTTATCACAAAAAAAATGTTCCTGAGTTATGGATGTTTTCTGTATTTATATATAAATATATGTTTTATATATCGTTATATAGAACTGTACACAATATCGCTTATTTTGAATACTTCTAAAATAGGAAGTCGATCGGTCTGATGATTTTTCATGCATACCCGCCCCCGCCGCTCGCCCACGCTCGCTCGATCCATGACCCTTTTTATTGTTGTTGATAGCCTATCGCATCGTCGGCATACATCAGCAGATCGTAGGGCTACAGTCAGTACTTACTATAAAAAAACAACTAGCTAATTGATAAAGTTATTTTCACAAAATTATGATATACTTGTGTAAGGTGGTGAGGTGGTGCAAGGGAGAGTCGAGGTTAAAAGATCTCGTGGCCGCTCCCCAATACAATGGACAGACCTCATTAAGTCCATCACAGGAAATACAGTCAACTATTGCTCCTACTCCATCAAAAACAGAGCCACATGGCGACGGATCGCAAGAGCTGCGGTAGCGCAGAAATCGACCGTGACATGACCATGAACACTCTGTCAAGAGTGCACGACTAAGAAGGAGATGATATACTTAACCTTACCTACTTATCTACTCAGTGCAGAAGTGTCTGTAATAATGCAATCGGTATTTTGATAGCTGTACTAACAACAACATTCTTTTGTCTGCTGACCATCGGCGCGCCTAGTATCTTTAGCGCCACTTGCACCATCCCACTAACCCGGGGTCAAAAATATATTTTTTGTATGGAAAGGTATAATAATTATTTCAAAAATGAATTCCTTGTCCCTAAATTATACGAAAATGATATATAACTTGCGCTAGTTGCTAAGAACAATAGATTGGACCTGGGGAACCGACCCTTTTAACCCCCCCCCCCCTTTTTTTTTGGGGGGTATGCACGGTACGATCTCGTGGCTACCGGGCCAAATCAGCTTTCTTTGACCTCAGGAACAATCGTGCCAAGCGGCATCGCCTATGAGACTAAAGTGCATACTGCTCCATACATTTCATCTCATTACTTACTAGTCCCCAGGACACTAGCCGCATTTCCCCGCTGCATAGCTAAGCTAAGCCTTTGGGCATTATATGACCCTGTTCGTAGGTCGCCTGACACCCCAACAAGTTTCCGGAAAATTACCTTTATAGAGTTGGATATTTTGATAGATGGAGTTTGCTTGTCTTCATATTGGATATGTCCCTGGCAGTACGCAGAATAACCTATATTGCCCCGAAAACGGCCTAGAGCGCTGACCCGTTATGCTCTGACATGCATTATTTATTAATCGAACTACGCGTAATAGATGGTTCATTGTCCAATTTGAGGATAATTCACGCAATTTGCTAGACCAGCGGTCGGCAACCTTTTAGCAGCCAAGGGTCACATAGCAGTTAACGAAGTGATCGCGGGCCGCACTTCGTTAATATTTATGACTTTATCAGACATTGTCATTTGTCAATATTACATAAACAGTCGTGTAAAAATAGCATCATCATATTGAGAATGCTCAACATTGCGAGATTCTTAGAAATATACTTAGTGTAACGCATGTTGAGCATTCTTAACACTGCGACGCTATGAATAAAGTACATTCTTGTTAGGCTGTTAAGTAATTTTAACAGTGCGAAGATAAGGTTAATATAAGGGAAGATGCAACATCCACGACTTGATGAATTCAAAGGTGGTGGACCGCCAAGATGACCGTTTTGCAGCGAGCTCTTCCCATCCCAACGTGCAGGATCGATGTCACACACGTTTAGGTGACGCTTGAGCATGTCCGCCGTGCTTCCGCTTGCCCTCTGCTAATTCTGAGTAGAAGCTTTAGGTAGGCGGCGATCGTCCATCCGAAGAACAACATGCCCACACCACCTGAGCTGACGCTGCATCAATAGTGCCACCATGCCGTACATCCCGGAACGATGCAGAACCTCAGAGTTTGGAATACGGTCCTGCCATTTAATTCTGAGTACCTAAACATTAGACATCTTAGGTGGTGGGTGTCTAATCTTTTGATATCTGGCTTGTACAGGTATCGTGTCTCTGCACCATACAGGACTGGGATTATTACGGCCTTATAGATGCTTATCTTAGTCTCAAACTTGATATCATGGGAGCGGCTTTGGCGATGCGAGATGGTATTTCTGAAGCCAGGGTGTTGTCATGTCGTATAGGGATCCCAAGATATTTAAAATAAGACTTCATCTAGTGGTTTCCCATCTAGATTCAGTGGTTTTGAATCAGATTCAACTCCACAGGGTGGTTGTTGAGGATTTGTGTCTTGGAAATACTTATTACCAGCCCGAATTGTTGGCAAGAGCGGTTTAATGCATCAACGTAGCTTTGGAGATGCGCCATACTGCCAGACATAAGGCATACGTCGTCAGCGTAGAGTATCTCTAATATCTCGCACTTTAGACTTCACCCTGAACCTTTAAGACACCTTTCTCAGGCCCCTCACATTTAGTTGTCACTGTAAACTGAGAAGCATGTATATGGCAAATAGTGTGGGTGCCATGACACATCCCTGCTTCACTCCGCTTGTAACCTGGATCTCCTCAAAGAGTTCGTTTTCCTGTTGAACCTGCGCTTTCATACCATCGTGGAATTGGCGAATGAGGTTTACGAACTTCTTTGGATATCCAGATTTTATAGATAAAAGTAAATAATGTCTGGTTGTTGTATCGGCGACAAGCAGGAGCTACTGAAAAGACTATGCTACTGAATAAATTAAGACTACAACACAACTAGCAATGGAGCTGCTAAAAAGAAACTAGAAAAGTGCGAGGCGGACTCGCCCACCGAGGGTTCCGTACTTTTTAGTATTTGTTGTTACAGCGGCAACAGAAATACATCATCTGCGAAATTTTCAACTGTGTAGCTGTAGCTACCACGGTTCATGACTTTCATGAGATGCAGCCTGGTGACAGACTGTGGTGGAGTCTTAGTAATAGGGTTCTGTTTTTACCCTTTGGGTATGGAAACCTAAAAACAGGGCTGGGCCGTTTTTTTAGAAGCTTCAAGTTCCAAGACCTCCACATCTTGTAGTTCAGTATATAAAATCAGTGTACACCTTGAACGTATTGCAAAATAGGATACACGAACATATTCAAAATTGATATTATGTCTGCCTAGTAGCAAAAACAAATTGTTTCTACTCTTTTCATGACGCTCAATAGAAACTTTTTATTAAAAACTATATATATATATTTTATTTCTTCATTATCTCTAAATCATGCGCAATGTTGAGAGTACTCAACATTGGTTGCCAATGGTGATATTGTGAAAGTTGGGCAATGTTGAGTATTCTTAACATATGTTTTCTAGAAGATCATATACAAAAAAATATATATATATTTTACCCGTTTTGATATTGTGACCGGTTTAATATATTTAAATTGAGTAATGGGTTAAAGGTTGTAATCGCAACAGTAATGCCACAAGTGGCCTACTCCCAAGTTCAAATAATAATATTCAGCATCTCAAAGGTTTCCACACCGGTCGTGTGTAACCGTTACCGTAGTACCTACTGCGGTTGCGTAAACTCATGGCGAATATAGTCGCAAATGTTTGACTGTGATATTTCTAACAACGACTTTACAGTCCGACTGTACTTAGAAAAGCGCAGTTTGCTCGCACTCACCGGCTGCGTTCCATTTTACGGTTATTCCCTTGGACATTAATTTTATTTCGCAAACTACGCCGCACCGACTGTTTTAGTATAATTGGAATGCAGTGTTGTTTTATGTATGGAAGTGTTCCAGGAATATTTAACGGTTAGTCTAGTGTAATTTAACAATACGAAGTTATGAATATCTGGAGTTTAACTATTGGATTATATTATAAATTAGAGTCTGGCTAGCCAAAAATTGTTGACAGATATTTTATTATTGTATCACCAATTGTCTATGATTTAAAAAAAAGCTAAAAGTCAGTTGTCAATTTATGTCATTCATTCAAATTGTTTGCGGTTTATAAGGGGTTTGTTTTAAATAATATTAATAATGTCTATCTATACTGAGTGAGGTTCGCAAACTATTATTTAAGCTCGTAAATAATTACGACAATGTGCGAAGTCGACGTGTAGCGTCGTGTAACGAAAAACTGCAATGTTTACAACTCCTAAACAAATGTAAACAAATTAGGAGGTTGGTGCTCTATAAATATTTTGATACTTAGCATTAAGAGCGCTATTACATTTCGGCGTTGAGCGAGTTTAGGTATTTTACGCGCTGCGGCAGGCCGTGCGAGCTCAGTATGCCGATCCCTTCTACCACACTCGCACTACAATGATGGATTAAACATTCTTGATCCTTCGCGAAGCATATTGAAATCAACCATAACAACACTAACTGTACTTAACTTTTAAAGTTCTAAAACTGTTATTTGGTAAGTACGAAAATACTAAATGCAGTGCAAATGTACATAGGGGCTGTTCATAAATTACGTCATCTATTTTTGACGATTTTTGACCTTCCCCACCCCTCAAATCATCCAAAAATCAAGCTTCGGATGAATCTGTTTCCTCCTACGTCATGTTACCATCATCCGATGTCCAGACCCCCCCCCCCCCCACTCCTCCCATTTGAAACGACGTAATTTATGAATAGCCCCATACTCGTACTTATGAAGGTATATTACTCGAAAGAAATTATAGGTACCTACTCGCTTATTTACATGTTTCGTCATTGCATTTGGTACCTATAGGTTGTAAAGTTTGTATCAACGAGGGTTTAAAAACGAACTGGTACTGAGGATCTGATGATGATTAAGGTGGTCACGGATACCAATCAACCATGTAGTAACATGATTAGGCTCGTTTGATTCGTCTCAACAAGATCTTTGACACTGAAGATACACAGGGTCTGATGATGGAGCTGGAAGGTGGCCACGGGTACCAGTCTATCATGTAACTAAACAACTTCGTGTTTGGGCTCGTTTGATTCGTCTCAACAAGATCTTTGACACTAGGTGATACTCAGAGTCTGATGATGGAGCTGGAAGGTGGTCACCGGTACCAATCAACCATGCAACTAAACCACTTCGTGTTTAGGCTCGTTTTATTCGTTTCAACAAGATCTTTGACACAAGATAGTACTCAGGGTCTGATGTTGGAGCCGGAAGGTGGTCACCGGTACCAATCAACCATGCAACTAAACCACTTCGTGTTTGGCTTCGTTCGATTCGTCGCAACAAGATCTTTGACACAAGGTAGTACTCAGGGTCTGATGATGGAGCGCGAAGGTGGCGACGGGTACCTGTCTATCATCATCAGCTCCATCATCAGACCCTGAGTAGTATCTTGTGTCAAACATCTTATTGCGACGAATCAAACGAGCCCAAACACGAAGTAGTTCAGTTACATGGTAGACTGGTACCCGTGGCCACAGTCCAGCTCCATCATCAGACTCTGAGTACTAACTTGTGTCAAAGATCTTGTTGCGACGAATCGAACGAAGCCAAACACGAAGTGGTTTAGTTGCATGGTTGATTGGTACCTGTGACCACCTTCCGGATCCATCATCAGACCCTCAGTACTACCTTGTGTCAAACATCTTGTTGCGACAAATCGAACGAAGCCAAACACGAAGTGGTTTAGTTGCATGGTTGATTGGTACCGGTCACCACCTTCCGGATCCATCATCAGACCCTCAGTACTACCTTGTGTCAAAGATCTTGTTGCGACAAATCAAACGAGCCCAAACACGAAGTGGTTCAGTTGGGTCTCTATTGGTTCCCATAATTTTTTTGTTCCGATTTATTCAGTCCATAACGTTTTCCATCATAATTTTTATTAGTCATATTGTCAATAGTCATAAATTTTAACAATATAAATTGCAGTTCCGATTTTTGCAGGTCACTATTATTGTTAGTCATAAAATTTGTTACTCATAATCTTCAAAGTCCAGAAGGTATACCACTACATAATATTGAAGGCAATAAACTTGCTTACAATAATCGTTGTAAGGTCTTTTATTGCAGGTTATAATGATAAGTAGGGGATCTATTGAATTCTCTAAATTTTAAGTTCCGATTTTTTTTAGACCATATCGTTTTCCATCACAATTTTTATTAGTCATATTGTCAATAGTTATAAAATTAAACAAAACAAATTGCATGCTTGTCTACCTACCTGGGGATTTTTTTTATTTGGCTTACTGATTTCCCCTCTATTTCTTATTTTTCATGTAGTTTATTAAGCCATTTCATCCCGCCAACGAGTCGACGGAGCCCCGCTTCGCGGGGCTCCTATTTCCGCTCTGAGGGACACAAGGTAACTAACGAACCTACCTGAGGAATCAGATGTTTTATTGTTTGGTTTACTGATTTCCCGCCATTTCTTATTTTTCATGTAGTTTATTAAGCCATTTCATCCCGCCAACGAGTCGACGGAGCCCCGCTTCGCGGGGCTCCTATTTCCGCTCTGAGGGACACAAGGTAACTAACGAACCTACCTGAGGAATCAGATGTTTTATTGTTTGGTTTACTGATTTCCCGCCATTTCTTATTTTTCATGTAGTTTATTAAGCCATTTCATCCCGCCAACGAGTCGACGGAGCCCCGCTTAGCGGGGCTCCTATTTCCGCTCTAAGGGACACAAGGTAACTAACGAACCTACCTGAGGAAACAGATTTCATTTTTCTTTATATGAAGGATGTCATTAAAATGGCCCTTTGTTTGACATAATTATTGAAAGTCATAATGTTTAATATTATATCCTCTAATATCCTAAATATTAGAATATTAGAGGATATCATTTTATGACTATCGAAATTCGAAACAGTAAGTTTATGGGAAACAAAGAGACGACATTAAAACGATATGATTAACGACCATTAGTCCGATAAAATATATGCCTTAAAATATTTCTTAATAATTATTGATATACCTTTGAATGTTATACTCAACAATTTTATAACTTTTGTGATTATAGCGTTTACTATTATAGATGTTTAACATTAGAACTATGAAACGTTATACTTAACAAAAATTATGACTATTGATGTTTATGTCCATAAATTATATGGATATCAATTTCTGACTATCGAAATTCGAAACAATAAGTTTATGGGAAACAAAGGGATCCCGGTTCAGTTACATGGTAGACTGGTACCCGTGGCCACCTTCCAGCTCCATCATCAGATCCTGAGTACTATCTTGTGTCCAAGGTCTTGTTGAGACGAATCAAACGAGCCTAAACACGAAGTGGTTTAGTTGCATGGTTGATTGGTACCGGTGACCACCTTCCGGCTCCAACATCAGACCCTGAGTACTATCTTGTGTCAAAGATCTTATAGAAACAAATAAAACGAGCCTAAACACGAAGTGGTTTAGTGGCATGGTTGATTGGTACCGGTGACCACCTGCCGGCTCCATCATCAGACCCTGAGTACTATCTTGTGTCAAAGATCTTGTTGAGACGAATCAAACGAGCCTAAACACGAAGTGGTTTAGTTGCATGGTTGATTGGTACCGGTGACCACCTTCCGGCTCCATCATCAGACCCTGAGTATTATCTTGTGCCAAAGATCTTGTTGAGACGAATCAAACGAGCCCAAACACGAAGTGGTTTAGTTGCATGGTTGATTGGTACCGGTGACCACCTTCCGGCTCCATCATCAGACCCTGAGTACTATCTTAAGTCAAAGATCTTGTTGAGACGAATAAAACGAGCCTAAACACGAAGTGGTTTAGTTGCATTGTTGATTGGTACTGGTGACCACCTTCCGGCTCCATCATCAGACCCTGAGTACTATCTTAAGTCAAAGATCTTGTTGAGCCGAATCAAACGAGCCCAAACACGAAGTGGTTTAGTTGCATGGTTGATTGGTACCGGTGACCACCTTCCGGCTCCATCATCAGACCCTGAGTACTATCTTGTGTCAAAGATCTTGTTGAGATGAATAAAACGAGCCTAAACACGGAAGTGGTTTAGTTGCATGGTTGATTGGTACCGGTGACCACCTTCCGGCTCCATCATCAGACCCTGAGTACTATCTTGAGTCAAATAAATACATATAGAATGTCAGGTCGTTTCAAATATTTTTAATCCTGTCCGGTAGTTTATTAAACTGTACCATTATAAATTATAATACTATAAAAACAGTGCTAGGATCAAAGTCTCTCGTTGCGGTTTACACGCACACAGTATAGCGTTTTACACGGCGCCCGCCGCACACAATGATAAAAAACCTCGTCGTCGCCGTTGAAAATGTGCGGAGCCGACCGACACACGTCCTGCCTCTACAAGCTCTGCCGCGGCACTGAGCTGGCGCAGCGCGCGTCATCGGTAATATAGAGTAGTTTTCAAAAAATTGCCAAAAAATTATAGTAGAATTTCATAAACACTAATGTATACCAACAGTATAAGCAAACGTTGCAGATTGCTTGAGTATGAAAATGACTTCGATATTAAGTAGATTTTCGTAGGAATTGACACTTGTTTCGGAGAGTAAATCGAGTTCGTTTTACTTTGATTTTCTCTTTCTCAAAGGTATGTAGGAAAAATATAGTTTGATATGCCTAAAGTACAGGGTATTAGTAATACAAAATAGCCAGGTTTAGCAGAGTAAAATTCTCAACATTTCCAAATAAGAGCTCGCCATTCAGTGCTTCACGGGGTTTTTCGGAAACGACCATCAGAAAAAAAATCATTACTAATTTAATAAGTCCTTTTTCTAATATTTACAACGATATTTATAAAGATAAGAAGACGCTTTTACTGGAACAAGTACTCATTGTTTCTAATAATGAGCGCAAAGTCCTGAATTTCGTCGACTAGTATCATCAATTTTGCATTATTTCGACTTTTCTTGTAAGAGCGCTCTTAAGCATATTTGGCATAGTACCTACTTATGTTTTTTTTTGGTGATTGATTAATATTACGGTATTATCGAGCTAGGTCTTATTTACACTACATTTCATTTTTCGCCTTGATACAATGGTATATGGTGAGAAAGTGTTAACATATGTGTTTATCGTTAACTGTACTTTACATAGTGGTAGAAATTATGTGAGCTGACTTTGAGAGCACGTCAACGTATATTTAACTTATATCCTTTGGTACCTTACGTGTCCACAGAAAAGAAAATCAATCAAAATATTTTCTAGTATCAAAACTATAATTCTTACTACACAAAGTGTGACCAGCCCAAGATTTTTTGAATTTCCCGCCAAACATATTTGTGTAATATTTCAGTAGCCAGACTATCTCTCGCATCGTTTAAGTAATAAAAATACAGTAAATACTTATTTTTTCTATTTTTTAAAGCCCAACAAAAGAGTTTTGAAGGAACTGTCATAGGGACCTTCATTCGACGCGAGAGGTATTAGTCAAATTTGGAGTTTGAATAAAGTACTTTCATTCACCATTAAAATTTTACCATGCATAACTCTTCATATAATTTTCACCAAAGTGTAGAAATCTCCAAGCGTTCGAAATAACACCACAGATCAGCAAATCTGCTTAAAAGGCAGCAATGCTCATGGCACATTTCCAACGCTGTATTGATGACGTCATGCATTCAGCACCGCCATTATTTCTACCGTTACTACCGTTTACTACCATCGCGCGCAAATATAACCGTTCAGTGGAACTCTTGAATAAAACATATTGTTTGTGTGTTCTGCGTGGCTTAAAACTGATGTACAGATTGCGGCATACTTTCATCGATGTTTATAGGAGAAGCCGAACGATATTAATATTAAATAAAGTAAATATATCATTCATTTTCAGGTAACTGAGGTCTGACCTTACAAACGAATAGAATTACATACAATAATAAAAATCTTAAGAGCTAAAATAGTCATTTGTTTTACAAGGGGGCAAAGTTGTTGTTTAACCGCTTGTGCTAATATTGATACCCGAGCAAGCGAAATATTCCAAAATTGAACCAAGAGCGTAGCAAGTGGTTCGAAAAATGGAATCTTGAGCATTGCGAGGGTTTCAAAGCACGAGGGTTAAACAAAATTTGCCCCCGAGTGAAACAGAAAATTTTTCACCACACCAGCCCGAAGCAAATATTAAATGTAAAATATCAAACCAAATCAAATCCAAATGAATATTATTAAATATTTATCATCCAAAATCATCATTTAAAAATCTATTCTACCAGCAAACATAAAAAACAACTCAAAATTTGGATTTGATTACTTTGCCTCACATGTGAATAAAATGCAACTTTGCTATCAGTTTTTGAAGTGCAAAGTAAGCCTTTCCGAGCTGGTGTGGTAAAAATCATTTTGGCGACTTAGTTTTCTGTCGCGTCACTTGTTCCAGTGTATCATAGAACACGCAATAATAATTATATACTCGGCGTCGTCGTTCGCGTGATTAAAGGTGACGTTCGGATAGCAACTGCAGTTGCATCACTGTAGTCGCATTACTGCTGCGACATTGAAGCGGGGGCTGTCACTATCAATTTCCTTGATGAAATGAGTGACGTTCGTAGCCAGGGCTAATAGGGTTATACTTCAGGTCTTCGAGAAAACCTAGACATGAGCTGATTCCACAGGCGAATCGTTCACTTTCCCTCTGAAAACGCAAAGTGCACGACTATTTGCGCGGTTATCGCACTGATGCGAATTCGCAAGTCACTCCCGTGTATGAGCGTGACAGCGATGTCCTGCAGCTCGCTCACACACCGGAGCGGCGTGCGGATCTGCATCCAATGTGTAGACCGCCTTAGGGTCGGTTGCACCAAACTGTTCGTATCGTTAAAGAGTTCGCTAAATTTTTATGTATGGAAAGTTTCATAGTAAGGCGCCGGGGCGCGCCGGCAGACGTTGATCAGTCTGTCAAATGTGGTTGGTGCAACTGGCCCTTAGTTTCCAGAGTGTGAATGAACGCCCTTGCGGCACAAATGACTTTATATTATTACTAGCCTGTAGACCGAACCACGAACCCTTTCAAACGCTTCGTTGCGTCGGGTCCGTAATCGCGTTATGTATTGATTCGTCGCGTACGAGGCAAGGACCGAGCGCATAAATGGGTTTCATCATCCATATCTCAACTTGTACCTAAATAAAATAAGTCTGCCCGAAGTATTCCTAAATTTAGTGTTTTGATAGTCAAAGCACCAGACTACGGACATTTATCCGTATTTCTAGGTTTCTAACCGAAGTTTTGCTTCTTTACGGAAGTCCGTTAAACATAATAGCCTAGTAACAAGTGCAATATGAGACGTGCATTTAATTGATATTCCAGATGATGTCAGGCACCTAGCCTTTTAATACATTGGTACCTACGTGCTACTACTTATATCATAATAATAGGCACTCATCCGTTGTAAAATAATCGATGTTTCTATAATATGTATTTAAACAAAAACGAGTTATAAATATTTTCTTTCAATAATATACATAATAAAGGTGTTAAAGCGTACGTAATTAATTACGTACTTACTTAATGAAATTTGTTTTTTTTAAATAAAAGTTTAATTTAATTAATTACTTGATAATCATTCCATACATGTACCTATCTGATGTGATATCGATATAAATTACATATCGACGCTTTCACAACATTATTGAAAGCCATTTCTGTCACATCAGCGCCATACGCTTAAATATTCTATCTATTAAAAATAACAATATGGATGTAGTATTACGACTCCCAAGTTCCAATTATTTATGTCATGACACTCATGCATGACTGTTATGAGTACTTAGTCTGTCTTTTATTTTAACACTTATCTCTCAATGAAATCTCCTCTAATAAGAAGAAAACAAAAAGAGACTTCTTTAATTTAAAATATAAATGCCTAAAGTAATGGAATAAAGAAGATAAGATTGAATTCCGACACCTTAAACAAAAGTAAGCAATCAAACTTGCGATAAAGTCGTAATAATAATTTGCCTCAATTTAAAGTAAAATTAGTGTATAATAATTCAAATCTTACATGTAAAGTGTAGGTATTCACTTTGTGCCTTTTGGCTTTGTTCACTATTGTGAACCTTTA
Source organism: Cydia splendana (assembly GCF_910591565.1). Lineage (NCBI taxonomy): Eukaryota > Metazoa > Arthropoda > Insecta > Lepidoptera > Tortricidae > Cydia > Cydia splendana. The sequence goes on along the minus strand of NC_085960.1, from coordinate 28,593,241 downwards.
TTAAATGAAGTAGGTTTTATCTCAGAACATAAGAATATTAAGCCACTATAGGTAAGTAGGTAAGGGACGGCGGTCAGTAGAATAGAAGGCAAAACGGAGTTACCCATTTTTATTAAAAAAAGTATTAGGTAACGAAGCGGCATTATTTTACCGCCTATGTAGAATTTAACAATATGGACCTATATTACTTTTATTTAATCGTATGGCGTATTTATATAAATACTTTAAATAAACAATAAATAGCGCAATTATATTAAATGCCATTAATACCAGAATTTTAAAAGTACCTAAACCAGGTTACCGAATGACAAAAAGAAAATGATTCACCCAGATAATAAATAAATACCGGTTTACATTTTTTACAAAAAGATTGATTTTGTCTGTTACTGGCGGTAAATATAATACAATAGAGCGACAAACTAAATAAAAAAATAAAAATTAGGACTTCCTTACCTTATATGCTTATATCCAAATCACATTTCCAACATTTAAAAAACGTATTCACTACACTAAAATTATAATAAAACGACTTAAACTAATACTTTTAATATTTTACAAACGTGATTTTTTTGCCGTTTTTTGCGTAATAGTACGGAACCCTTCGTGCGCGAGTCCGACTCGCGATTGGCCGGTTTTTAATATATTGGTACAAACCTGATAATAATAAATCACAATAAATATTAATTTTTTTTTCAAGAAACTGCTTCCTTGTCATAAGGAACGGGTGTCGGGTGTTTCCGTACAAAAACACAGGTCTTCAGAAACTCAAGTTCATTGCACTCCAGCTTCATTCAAGCTTACTCTTCGCGCAGGCCGTCCTGCAGGATTACTCCTTTGTCCTCTGAAAGGGCCCACTCTGACACATAAAAGAAGATGGCTCCAAGCTGCAACACAAAAACGCCTCTTCATGTGTGGAATATTCAACGCGAGCCGAGATTGGAAAAACGTCTTAGGCGTTTGAGCTGGCACGGTGAAATGGGTATTTTATAGAGTAATAAATACGCGGATTTAGGATTGGGTAAGTATCTACGTTTGCGGAATTTTGTCAGACTGTGAACACGAATGACGTTTTCCTTTTGACGACCTGTCTAGCGGAAAAATATATAGAGTTAGACCAAGAAAAGTTTGCAACGATTTTGATAGCATTCGCAGTTAAAGTGTTATTTATACGTCATAATTTCAATTAATTTCATAGAAGTTTGACGTTTAAACATAACACTTGCACTGCGTGTGGTATCAAAATCGTTGCAGACTTTTTTATAACTTTATTCCAAAACATAATCAATTTTTTTTCTAATAATGAAAGAGATTTTAATACTCCGACGCCCGACCATCGTCCGACGATTTAAATTTAATACGCATTTATTACTCAAGCGTTGCGTCGTGAAATTACATAGTGAAATTTGGAAAAATCGGTCCGGTCTTAGTCACAGTTGATGGCTTATAGTTTACAGGATAACCATGATAAATGAAATACATTCAGACAAATAAAATTTTAATTATAATACTAATTTTAGCATAGTGTGGCGCGTACCGCGTATGTAGGGTACCACAGGGTCTACAGGAGGTAATCCTATCCTATTAACAATATTACCTTACTTTTTGCTTACTATTTCACAATCACAATATAAATTCAGATAAAATTTTAACTCCAGGTACGGTTCAAAAATACGTGGCATTTTAAAATGAAATTTTATTGGTTGATTGGTTTGACCGGCGTGCAATATGCGTTCTCGCTTGGTCTTATTTAACAACGGGAATCGAACCTTTGTGTGTTAAAAGCCATTTAACGGTCCGGTTCAATGAAGAAAGGCATAAGAGATGAGCGAGATTTTTAAATATGTCCTTGTTTTAACACTATAAGAGATGGATGAGTCCTTTTGTACACGCATCGCGTCCTAACATCGGAAGTGACCCGCGAGCCGATTGGACTGAACACGCTAAACGTTGCTGCATTTCTTGGATACTTATTAAAGGCAACAACAACAACGCGGATGGAAAACAGACATAATGACTCTGATGGTATGAATGTGATCGGAAACGTTCACTAATTTAAAACGCTCTTTAAGGGGCCCACTGATTAACAGTCCGCCGGACGGTATCAGCCTGTCAGTTGTTCGGAACTGTCAAAATTTTGTTCTAACTGACAGGCTCATACCGTCCGGCGGACTGTTAATCAGTGGGCCCCTTTAGTGTATAATACCCAGGAAAAAATTTACGTGAGCTTATTATGTAGATATTTATCGTTTATTTATCGGCAGAACAGAAAGAGTGGTACCGAGATACCCCTACAAAAATCTGCAGCAATTTTTACTCCTCTAGGCACTTTCGTATTACATACGCTGCTGTTATTTTTAAAGTTATGAAATATCCGTACCAACCAACTAACGGTATATGCAGAATTTGCGTCGTCATCGCTGCGCATCTTGAGAGCTCCGCTAAATCGTTGTCAGGTTGATTTCAAACAATTATCTCTAAAACGCTAGCATCAGGTGACTTGCGCCGTGTATCTGTCCGTGAGAGCCTTCAGCGATGGAGGTAATTAATGTCATTCGTTATTGTGCTGACCCTCATTAAACTCCCAATTACTGGACCCTCCGTGGAGGATCCGTTGAAATAATCACAAGCTAGCTTCTGCAAACTCCACTACCTACTACATACAGTTAGTCCTGGGGGACTTCTTAGCGATCAGTCACTGTACATATTGGGTCTACGAAAGTGCCTCGCGTGAGAATGAATTGGGAATACGTACGTAATACGTTTGTGAGCGCGACGCATTGATAATTAGGTTGATTTAAAAGGGGATTGATACGACTATTTCTGACGCAACCACAGAATAAATAATAGTACTAGGTACAGAAGACTCACTATCTAACAAAACGCGTCTGTTACGATCAGCACAGATATGGCCGCTAGGTGGCGACAGCGCCACGCGCGGCTTATGGCTTTCCCCAAAATTGTTGCCGAACGGATGGATACTTTTAGCTACCTGCAGCAAAGCGACGAAATCGCGGAGTGATGAGACACGTCTGACGCAACGCAGGAGTGTTGAGCGTAACGGGATTCCTGTTGGATAACTGGGATCAGTCATTGACGTATATCTCAGGACGGGCCTTACGGGCACTAAAAATGGCTAGTTTAGCGGTGTCACTCACGAATTCGAGCCAATCGTGCAGTCTAACGCAACTAGTTGCGACTAATCGCGCGCGTGATGCGATCTCATCAACCAATCGCGTTGTAGCGGTGTCACACCGCTGTACTGCCCCATTCTTATTGCCCGTAAGTCCTAAGATATACGTCAATGGGATCAGTCAGATTTTCCAACTCAGATAGGGTTAAAAATCAATGCTGACCATACTTTTCAATCCGAAGATCATGAGATTTCATGAGTTTGCCAATTTTTTTGTTTATCGGAATATACTCGTATTATATGGAAATACCGTTTTATTTCTACTACAATTCCCAGTTTTCTATGAATACATTGTTATAAAATGGACCAGATTAAAAGACTGTGTACCATTATTGATCGCCGTGACTTGTGTCTCATCCCCTCTCCCTGACGCAACTCCCCCTTTTATCATTAAATATGTCCTGGTTGACGGTTTTATTTATATTTTGAGAAAAGTATTAGAGTTAGGAAAAATGTATTATATGTACTTACTACCATTCGCAAAGGTATTATACCACTGTCATTTTATGCTGGCTATAATTTGTTTGTCTTCCCCATACATTAGAACATAACTTGACCGAATCATAGTATTGAATCGCCGCTAATAATGGCGTAAGCGCCGACCGCCATTAGGTACCTTTCGTCGTAGAATGTCACATATGTATACTGACGGGCCAATTCGAACGTACATCGACATCGGAATGATATCTAAATAATGTCAGTCAGTTCCCGTGCATTTCGTTCGTAGTTGTCCGTACATGCATTAATAGTAAGCGAGACGCACGAGCTGACATCATTTAGATATAAGTCTAATGTCAGTGTATGTTCAAATTGACCTATTAATCTTTGATGTCGAAATGAAGATCACATATTTAATATGTAGGTACATTTCTGCTCCACAGTCCATACAAGTGATGGAGTGTAGTTATGGGTCATTCTCGCATTTCGTGCAAATCGGTATTATTTGCAATTTACCAAAAATGTGATGGTGTTTTCGAATATCTGTTAATGCAAGGTTGTAACATAGCACCTAAAGTATATTGGCCCGCCATGAACAATTCTAAAAAGGTGACTATTTTCTTTATATTTACAATTAACCCCCACTATTTTCATTCCTCTCTGCATGTAACGCGTGAAGTTAAACTTTGACCTCCATTTTAACCTTAAGATACTAAAAATAGAAAACTTGTTGTTGGTTCAGTAAACAAGTAATTTAGTTATGTTTTATATCCTATAATATTATACGCTACGAAATTAACAATAAAAATATACAGCTTTATAAGTGATGGTCCAAGCAATTTCTTCATTACCGACGCGAGAAATGAATTAGCTATATTTTGCTATATAGCAAGGGTATATAGCAATTCCCGCGGATACAACACATTGTTCATCAGTCAGTTGGCGGCGTGCTACCACAGCGGTCGTCCGTATGTTGCTTTTGACGAAAATACCTACGTTCTCTCGTGCCGGGAAGGAGTGTGGTTCAGATAAATCGTCATCGCCATCTAGTGATATATACAGTAAGTACCAATTGTACATTATTAAAATTATACCTAATTGATGTGTTTTAGGGTTGCCTTTCGTGTGGCTTATTCTGCGAAATCAAGGTCTGATATCAACCGACCTAGGCGACGAAAACTTCCAAAACTTCATTCATATCTGTTTCATTCATTTCTTTTCCTTCCAATTTTGCCAGGGAAGGTAATGAACGAATTTAGAAGGTAATGATAATGTATTTGAGGCAGTGCATTTAATGGAAAGATGGTTAAGTTATTATAAATAGAATGTTGGTATAAGCATTTAAAACTGTAAACTGTAATAATATATAGGGGAGCCCAACTGGTGATTTTTTGGATTTAACTAGAGCGCAGTAGATTAACATAATCTGCCGCTCTACATATAATACCAGACCGCACTCAAGGACTGTGCTGAGAAATTTGACACGTTACTAAGAGACTAAGTGAGTTGGAATCATCTGATACCTGTCGACGATAAGGTAGAGAACGGAGCAAATGTTTGGAATAAAGGGCAGAAACTACAGAAATATAAACACAGGCCGATAAGCAATAATAGTGCCTCCGCCGTCAAAAGCGACAATTCCCAATCCGTGCGTGATAAATCTCAGAAAACTGATACCAGTAGTAAAAAGCGGTGTAAAATCACTCTCAGGGCGGTGGACCATCGCAAGTTCATCCATCTGTGGAATATAGCTTGAGGATCGGAGGACATACGGGCATATCTGCTGTTATTCATGGTGCACTGTCGATGAACTTAAGCTCAAAGGGGACTCTAAGACTTTCAAAATAGGAGTACCCTCGACAATGTATGAATCCTGTTTATTTCCAACTATGTAGCCCGATAATCGTGGTCATTTCGTAAATCCAACGTCAATGGGAGTCAGACAAAAGCCAACCATTAATACTTAGTTCGGAATCCTGATTTGAAACCTTCACTGGATCTAATTTACCAAAATGTAAGGGGTCTTAACACCAAAGTAAGTTTTTCGGGCTTCTATGCTGTTGGTCCAGACTACTTAGGTACTTACCTGCATATATCTTAAAGGGGTGTTTAGAGCATTTGAATGGTCCAATACACTCCATGCTTAATCTGGTACCTACTCTCCACAAGTACATATCCTCACCATTGGAAGATTTCACGGATAAGACCGATCCCAAAGTCAAGGTATTCTTTTCTTTCAGTTTCAGCAAAGCTGTTTGAGTCCATACTCCATGGCACGTTGTCGAAACAAGTGAAACCATTATTCCTGTGCAACACTCAGCATGGTTTCAGAGCGAAACGGTCTGTGAAAACTAACCTGACCTTGGTTGACACCATCTCAGAGCATCTGGATATGGGTATCCTGATAGACGTCCTGTATTATGATTTCCGAAAAGCCTTCAATCGTGTGGGTAACGATGTATTCCTACACAAACTAGACGCTATTGGGTTCAATCCACATTTGCTTAACATTTTTGCCAGTTATCTGCGTGATCAACCGCAGTAGGTACGCAACGACGAGCATGGCCACTTCGTACCAGATCTGTACCATACTCGTTCTGGTGACAGCCAAGGTTCAATCTTGGGGCCTTTCCTATTTGGAATAATGGTCAATGACCTGCCCTCGGTTATCCATAACGCTCGTTGTCTACTCTACGCCGACGATCTTAAATTGGTATATTGAGTTGAGAAGGAGGAGGATTGTAAGTTGCTGCAGGAGGATGTTTCATCTCTGTTCCAATGGAGTCGGGATAACAAACTGACTTTCAATGCGGCTAAGTGTCAAGTGTGTAGTTTTAATCAAGCCCTATTTCCTACACATGCTCAATTTTTTCTTGGACCTGAGCCAATAGACTCTTAGATCAATAGACTCTTGTAATAACAAGAGTCGTCTCAGTAAAGGATCTTGCGGTCATATTCGATACGCGGCTAACATTTCACGACCATATCAAAGCACTTGGTACTGTAGCTTCAGTAGATTAGGCTTTGTCACTCGCAACGTCAGAGAATTCCGTGACCCTTGCCCCATAAAAGTTTTTTACAATGTTCTGGTCAGAAGCAAGCCGGAGGCGTCAGCATTAGCCTGGATCCCTCGCTAGCATCATCATAGTCAGCATTAGCCTCGAGTCAACGTACATTCTACTATTGGAAAAGGTCCAAAAGAATTTCCTTAGGATGTATTACCAAAAAATATTTATTTTAGGAACCCTGGGCTTCATTTCTTTGGAGGTGAGGCACAACTTAAGCCTACTACTTTTAGCTTGTTGGGCTTTTCGTGGAGACTCTGGCTGCCTTGAACTAGTAGAGAGGCTTGTAAGCCTTTTTGTACCGGACATTAGAAATATAACCCTTAGGCTTCTCCTGGTGCATCTCCTGTTGACTCATGAGTGCTTGAGATTTTGCGAGTTTATGGAGCTACGGTGGATGGATTGGCAGTCGAGTGTATTTGGATGTTAATTTTAAATTAAAGTATGTAGTTTCTCAGTGTGTTGGTGACAAGACTGATGTAGTGCTGTGTGATCATTAAATAAATAAACAATACGAAATACGTCTTCAATCACGTAAATTGTGCTTGACAATCGCTACAAGCTAGGTGGTAAATCATAAGTCGCGATTGTCAAGCCGGAGTATTTGTTAAGTCGGCTTGATCGTCTGCACAGCGGTTAAGACACGTGATTTTAATGTTGTTCATTATATTAATGGTGTTAATTTTCGTTAACTAAAGTTTTTTTATTGCTATTTCATAAGTTTGTTTCATTACCCTCCACTGATAAAATTACCATCCATGCCCATTTCATTACCAGCGCGTAGTTCATTACCGCCAGTCTTATTAAATGAAAAGGAATAAGGTTACGAAGGTGCCTTTAGCATAAAAGTGTCAATAAATGAATCCACAATGCATGAAAACCCAAAAATTTACCATTTAAAAGAAAATTTACAAATCGAGAGAACATCACCGATTTGCACGAAATGAGAGAACGACCCTTATACTTATTAATATTGCCTTGCCTGTGTATGTACTGTGAGTGTACACACATTTGAAGGGTTAATAACGAAACCTACATAAGACCGAAACTGTAAAGTTCAAAGTTGAAATATAGGTACTTTATTCACGTAGGCCTAGTAACAAGCACAAATAGTAGGTACGGTATGTCTATATATTATTTTAAGCTAGAGCAATTTATTGATGTTAATATTATTCCATATTATAAAGATCAAGTTTAATATTAAAAATTTCACAAAAAGACGTCATATATTAAATAATTGTGACAAAAAATTGTATTTCATTTTGGCAAGTTGCGTGACTCCTTTTGTTTCTTGACGAAATGGGCATAGCCTAGTTACGCAAATAGGTCAGGCGAGACTAGGATTTTATTTATTAAAATTACAAAAACGAGTTTTTTTTGTGTTAGGCAACATCGTCTTCACTATTAAGTGCCAATTCGTAAGATATTTTTTTTTATCCCGTGCTGAATTCCACTTCACATACCTATTTCAATGAGATCCTGTTTTCTGAAATATTTATCTAAAGTGAGCATTGGAACGGTTACCATACATTAGGCAGCTAAAACTTTAATCTAGGTTTCCAGGTTAAACGGCTAGCTAGTCTAATGAAAACAGTTTGTTTTCGCAACTTCGCTACATGCATTAAACCTCCAACTGCCCGATTCTAACTTTAAGATACTAATTGACGTATCTTAAAGTTCGAATCGGGCCGCCAGTTTGCATTAGCTTATTACTAAGCAGTTAAATAATTTTCCATCCAACTCTGCTTAGTCCAGTGTTCCGAGGCTCCTTAATCCGGATGGATTAAGGAGCTAATTGCGACTTTGGGTCTTAATCCGATAGACAAGGACATAAATTGGAATAACAAACCTAGACACGAGTAATTCCACCTTAGTAGCGCATTAATTATGAAGAAAATTACAGTACCCTATCTAGGAGTAGACATGGCCCTTGAAAGGATAAGGATTGGCGATTACCTACTCCACTGACTAGAACAGAACTCTTAAGTTGAAATAGAATACATATAATATAATATTCGAGAATATGTACATATGTGTCCTTATAAGTAGTTAGTAAATATATTTAGCCATTTGGCACGCAAATGTTAGGAACAATAACATAACATAACTTAAATATTTCATATGAACTAGGTATGACTAGATATCCTAGTTATCATGATGATCTTGGAATACAAGTTACGACGTTCAAAGGCCATAGTCGGTTTTCCATAGTAAGTTGATTCGGGTTTTTTTTATGAGTACCTCGTATGGTGAAGGACATTTTTGCTGAGTATCAACATCCTACTAGTGACAATTTTTGACTTATGATTTCATCATTTTTTTTCTTTAATGTATTGTTTTTCGGGATGTATTCAACCGATTTGCTTATTTTTTTTAAATAGTGTTCTTTATTTAGGTATGCAGCGATACTCAAAAAACGAATACCAGTTGTCATATAAAAAAAAAAAAAAATGAAGTAAAAAAAAAATGTTTTTTTTAGTGTCGTTGTGAAGTAGTGACACCTCTAATTTTTTTTCTAGTTGTAGGCCAGACATTGGCCTACTACTTGCCTAAATATCAAAATTTTCCAAACGGTACTTCCTGTCAAAAATTAGCAATGTGTGTGGTCAAGTCCTGTAGGTACTCAATCGGTGTTTTTCAATGTAGTATACAAACTCTTCGATTATGTTTGCGTTTTCTTATCAAGTTGTCGTATTTAATAGTAAAATACCAATGACAACTTAATGGTGGTATACTACATTGAAAAACACCGATTGAGTACAGAACTTGACCACACACATTGCAAATTTTTGACAGGAAGTACCGTTTGGAAAATTTTGATATTTAGGCAAGTAGTAGGCCAATGTCTGGCCTACAACTAGAAAAAAAAATAGAGGTGTCACTACTTCACAACGACATAAAAACATTTTTTTTTTACTTAATTTTTCTTTTTTTTTATATTACAACTGGTATTAGTTTTTTGAGTATCGATGCATACCTAAATAAAGAACACTATTTAAAAAAAATTAAGCAAATCGCTTGAATACATCCCGAAAAACAATACATTAAAAAAATATTAATAAAATCATAAGTCAAAAACTGTCACTAGTAGGATGTTGATACTCAGCAAAAATATCCTTCACCATAAGAGGTACTCACAAAAAAACCCGAATCAAATTGATTTAAGGGCCAACTTACTATGGAAAACCGACTATGGCCTTTCTGTTGTAATAATAATAACTAATTGTTCGTATAAAAAAAATCCGGTCAAATTTATCTACAGCTGTTTGACCTTTGACCTCTTTTTAAGATATACTACTTGATACAAACCTACTATGTTAGTAGTTCTGTGTTTCAAACACAGCCGGTCTTATGTTTCATATTAATAGAATCTATTTTCCATCTAAGCAGGTCTGTTTTGTTTTTCAGTTGTCTGTTTGGAGCGACGTGCAATTACAGGGAATAACGCTATATACAGGGTGACCTCAGCCATTGGACAAACCCTGAAATCCCACGTAGGGTTACTTCTTAGAAATGCTCTAACGGTATTTTTTTATTTATTAGAACATTTAGAACAAAAGATAAAAAAAAAATTTTTCAAACAAAAGTTATTTCCAATAATCGACAACAAAAAGAAACATACTGTATTAATAATTGCCAGTGCTTTTGACAATTTGTTTGAAAATGTGCGGCAATGATGACATTTGTTAAAAGTCAGAATCTTATTAATGTCATAAATAAAAAAGATAATCAAAACGGTTGAAGTAGGTTTCATACTATTTATTACCTCAGGAGCTACTTTACAGATACAGGTAAAAAAATCGTAATTTGTTAATTTCTTCGTAACCGCTACACCGATTGTAATGATACTTTGTATACTGGTTCTAAATACCCTAATGCATATGTACATTTCGGCTTTGTCCAATGGCTAGGGACACCCTGTATTTTAGCTATCAAAACGTTGCAGAGTGGCAATTAAGATAAATATATTATAAAGGATGAGATGGATTGAGATAGATGTTCATTATATCAGAGTAGATTCAGTGTATAATACTTGTATAAGTTATAGAGTTGTCTTTCTTCCAACCAGGGGCGTATTTATCCTAGGGCCATCCGGGCCATGGCCCGAACGCCGCCCCTGGCTGATTGCATTTTTTATTTCTTCCTTGATTTCCGGGCAGGGACCGAATACCGGTATATTTTTCATACATATTAACCGGTATTCAATTTCGGTACTTTAGTTATTTATGTATATTTTTGCACTTAATTTAGCTAATCTGATCATGTTGGAGGTTTCATTCATTTGTAAAATAGTATGTACTCCTTGCTGTAATCCTGGCCGACATGACATGCATTTAATATGTGATTGACGTAGTTATTGATTTCTGATTCTTGTTTTTTTCCCTTGTGCTGAATAAACTCTGCTTATATATATTTGATAAAATATGTGTTTAAATTAACATTTACAATAGGTTATGGTCAGCGAAAATAGTTTACCGTTGTTGTGAATATGTCGGAAAGTAACAATAATAATTTCTCGCACGAAAAATTACGTGGACGTGAAAATTTCGACGAATGGAAATTTGTTTTAAAAAATGCTTTGATACACGACAATTTATGGACCTGTGTAAGCGGCTACGCTGAGGGCGACACAACAACGCCCGAGGTAAGAAATAGACGTGACGAAAAAGCAAAATCAAAGATTTGCTTGAGCGTAGAGAGGTCTTGTTTCGTACATTTGATGTTGGCAAACACGGCGAAAGACGACGCCTGGGATGCACTGGAACGTGCGTATGATGACAAAGGTCTCGGTTCTAGAGTAAGAACTCTCCAGAATTTGTGCGCTGTCAAACTTGAGAATTTCAATAGGATGGAAGCTTACGTCAAAGAGATTTTATCGCTAGCGCAGCAATGGGGTTGGCCGGTGGAAGTTTTTAGCAGATGGCGCCATCATAGCTTGCCCCGTCAATCCCTAGAATTGTGTCAAATTTTGTTTTTTTAATACCCTGGATGCAAGCTCTTTAAGCCAAATCTCATAGAAAAAGGGGCAAGCTATGATGGCGCCATCTAGGCAAACCTTTGACAGTTGCCAACCCCATTAGCGAATATGAACAAACCAGTTGATGATGAGTTTCTTGGTGCGCTGATGCTCAAAGGTTTACCGACGGACTACGAGCCCATGATCATGGCACTTGAGCATTCGGGAGTTGTCATTACGGCCGATCTTGTCAAATCCAAGCTGCTGCAGGATCAACGGTGGACTGCTCGTGGAGATTCGAGTGAGTGCTTGTCTTCGATGAGAAAAGGCGCTACTACGAGTGACTTCAGGACGAGAAAAGCGCAACAGCACAAGACCGAGTCTAAAACGAAGGATATTATTGGTCGTAAGAGAGAGCCGTGGTGCTGGAAATGCAAACAAAAAGGTCATCTGAAGAAAAACTGTCGTAACGACTTTGCTTGTTTAGGATACTGTGACTTGTCGGCATATAGCACTGAAGCGCGCTCTGAATCTTCGTGGTATGTGGACTCGGGAGCAACGAATAACATGACTAGCAGGCGCGATTTGATGACAGACTTTAGATCGCAGAGTGGATACATCACTGTAGCTAGTGGAGATAAACTAGACTGCACAGGTATAGGTAATGTTAAGTTGTCGGATAATACGATGTTAACTAACGTGCTGTTTGTACCTAAACTGTCTGTTAATCTCATATCTGTTTCTCAAATGATTAAGAATGGTTGTATTATACATTTTGATACTACTGGTTGTACAATTTCTAAGTTGAGCGATGTTTTGATTAAGGCGTAGGAGGTGTGTACAAACTTCAGACCTATAGTCTAAGGGCGAACGTGACTATTAGCTCTGCAACTTGGCATAAGCGTCTTGGCCACTTGAGTGGCAACAATATGAAGCTTTTGAGGCAGGGACTTAGTGATATTAGTATGATATTAGTTTTCAGGACGACCCTTGTAAAGATGGTGCATGTGAGGTATGTTTGAAAGGAAAGCAAGCGCGATTTCCTTTTGTCAGCAATCCTGAGAAGTCTGTGGCTGCAAATCGGTTGGATATAATTCACACGGATTTTTGCGGCCCGTTGCCGGTGAATTCGCTTGGAGAGAAGAGGTACATCCTGACATTCTTGGATGATCATACGAGGAAGGTGTTCGTGTATTTCCTGAAGCATAAAAGCGAGGTGAGTCAATACACGAAAGACTTTATTGCTCTAGTTGAAACTCAAACTGGGGATAAAGTGAAAGCCCTGAGATCTGACAACGGGACTGAGTATGTGAACAAAGAGCTTGACAATTTTTTGAAAGGTAAGGGGATAGTCCACCAGGTGACAGTGCCGTATAGTCCCCAAATGAATGGAGCCAACGAGAGGCTCAACCGTACCCTTCTGGAAAAAGTAAGATGTCTGTTATACTCGTCAAACCTAGATCACAAATTTTGGGCTGAAGCTGCTCGCACGGCAGCGTATTTAACAAACGTGTCTCCTTCAAAAAGGCTCTCGGGGAAGACTCCTGAGGAGGCCTGGACAGGGAGGAAGGTGAGCTTGAAACACTTACGTGTCTTCGGCTGCGAAGCTTACGCTCATGTTGATAAAATAAAGCGGAATAAGCTTGAGCCAAAGAGCAAACGTTGCATTTTTCTCGGTTATGAGAACATAGGATATAGGCTATACGATTTAACAAAAAAATGAAGTTATTTGTAGTCGTTATCTTTAATGAAACAATATTTCCAGGTGCCACCAGTAAACGGTCTCTGGAGATATTCTTCCCTATAAGTGACGGCGGAGCTACCATCGAGGAGAGTAGTACGGAAGATCAGCCTGTGGTTGAGCTTGAGGCGGAGATGCCATTGCTACCAAATGTAGAGGTTCAGGTTGAGACGGAGAGGCCAGCAGCACCTGAAGTTTGGTTTGAGGCGGACGCGCAGATACCGAGTTCATCTACTGATGCAGGCGGTGCTTCAAGGGAGCCGCATGGTGACGGACCAGCGTATAATTTACGGCCAAGATTACCGAGATGCAATGATGCGTCGGCACTCGAGGTAGAGGCATATGAGCCAACAACTGTTAAAGAGGCTTTGCAGTCGAGTGATAGCAAGCTGTGGCGATAAGCTATGCAGGATGAGATCGATTCATTTAATAAGCATGAGGCTTGGGAGCTTGTTGATAGACCGGCGGGCAAAAATATTGTGAAGAACCGGTGGCTATTCAAGATAAAACGCGACGCTAATGGGAAAATAGCGTGTTATAGAGCACGATTGGTTGCGAAAGGGTTTACCTAGAAGTTCGGAATCGACTATATGGATACGTACTCTCCTGTTGTTCGACATAGTTCCTTGAGAATGTTGCTGTCTCTTGCGGTCGAGTTAGATCTGAAGATTGATCACCTCGACGTTGAAACTGCCTTCCTGAATGGCAATTTGAGCGAAGAAATTTACATGTCACAGCCGGGAGGATTCAACAAACAAGGCAATGAGCATAAAGTCTATAGATTCAAGAAAGCTGTGTATGGGTTAAAGCAGGCGTCCCGCGCCTGGTACGATTTGTAAAGCAAGTTTTACTCGCCGAGAAGTTCACGCAGAGTAAGCACGAGTGCTGTATTTTCAGTCGCCGTGTGGGTAAGCGAACCATTATTATCGCACTTTATGTAGATGATTTTTTCGTTTTTTACGCTGAAAACGTCACTGAAGTCTCACTTCACATTAAAAGATTTAGGTGAAGTTAAACATATGCTAGGCATTAAAGTAGATCGCACTAGTAGTGAGTTGAAGCTGAGTCAGAAAAACTATATCGAAAAGATGCTCGAACGTTTCGGTATGAAAGACTGTAAAGTCGCAAAGACGCCCTTAGACTTAGGTCTGAAGTTTTCTGACAGTGTTACCCACGATAGTAATCTACCATATCAGGAGTTAATAGGTTGCCTGATGTACTTGTCTGTGACTACCAGACCTGACATTTCATTTGCTGCAAGTTTTCTTAGCCAGTTTAATAGCCGTTTCACAGCTGAACATTTTGCTGCGGCCAAACGTGTATTACGTTACTTGAAAGGCACAATGAATTTAGGTCTTGTCTACAGGAAAAGTGATGTTAATGATAAATTTCGTAATTTTGGATTTACTGACGCTGACTGGGCTAACGGGGTGTTGGAAGTGTAACGCTGGCCATCAATTATTTTAATTTGAAAATATGTCAAGGCCTGTGGCGTTCTGTTTTCTTCCTGTCACTCGACAATAATTTTCCTTGTGATATGTTATAGTGTAATTTTATAATAATATACCTATTAAATGTTTTCACTTCTCACTGCGTGTATCACTCTAGCTACATACAAAAATAGCACGGGGCGGATCGTAAATTATACACGGGGTATATATTTAAGTTAGGTAGGAATGTCATTTCCTGGGGTTGTTACAAGCAATCTTGTATCGCACAGTCGTCTACCGAGGCGGAGTATATAGCTTTGTCTGAAGCTGCCAAAGAGGCGGTATACGTCCGTGCGGTTCTTGCTGAGTTGACAGATTGTAGTAATACTGTTAGTTTGTATAGTGTTAACCAGTCTGCTGCTAAACTGGCCACCAATCCAGTATTCCACAAACGATCTAAACATGTGGACGTTAGATATCACTATATTCGTGAGACTATTGAGAATAACGTCATTGAGTTGACTTATATGCCTACTGAGCAGATGACTGCTGATGTACTTACCAAAGCCTTGCCATATTGTAAGCACGAGTCTTTAGTGTTCAGGACTTGATGGAAGTCGTCCAAGATTAAGAGGGCGTGTTGGAGGTTTCATTCATTTGTAAAATAGTATGTACTCCTTGCTGTAATCCTGGCCGACATGACATGCATTTAATATTTGATTGACATAGTTATTGATTTCTGATTCTTGTTTTTTCCCTTGTGCTGAATAAACTCTGCTTATATATATTTGATAAAATATGTGTTTAAATTAACATTAACAATAGATCAATCATCATCCTTACCTAAATACTATTCTATAATATCAAAGAAATAATGTGAAAGCTATGAGTTATTTTAATTTTTAGTTGTACCGGCAACGGTCCCTGCTTCTGGGGCGGCAAAACTTGTTGGCCCGGGGTGCCTAATTTCAAAATACGCCCCCGCTTCCAACACATTTTCACTTAGCAAGGGCCGCGTAGGCGGCGTACGATTCTGATTTAAATTTCTTGTTCTGAAACTGTTATGGATTTGGTCCATCGGTTGTCAAAAGTGACATTTCTGGACCAGTATTACCACTACAGCGTCACAACAGCGGGAAATGGGCGATGTTTCAATTTCGTTCAATCCGTTACTAATTCAATCAAATTAATCAATCAAGCAGAATAAATGGGGCTGCAGGATTTTAAAATTAATTATTAATTAAAGTGTGTGTACTTTTCAACGCTTCTGCAAATCTGAACTTCTCTCGGGATTTGGTTAAACCTTAAAATTATTATGGGTAGATAAATAATACTCCGCTGATAGTCATGAAAGGATTGTCAACCCTTTCACCAGATTAAATATAGCTGTGGCACTTAATAATTAATTACCAATACTATCCCGGACAACTTTTAGGTCCCAGCACAGAACCCGCGATCACTATTGACGAATTAGCGGCTTCCGAACTTTGCTGTTAATTAATGCGAAAGGACAGTAAGTTTAAGGCAATCAATTGTAGTGTTTACGTAGTACTTAATTGACATCGTGAGTAGGGTAAAAAACTATACATGTGCAGGCTTGCCAAAGTGTATGCGTGTGTCTAGTGTAGTAAGGCTAGTAGTAGGTAACACAAGAATTTGAATATGTCGCAGATGTTTTGCACGAGATTCTGAACTGTCAAAGTTTGGTACTGAAGTTAAGTTAATGAATTTATTCAATGCAACCATGTTCCCTGTTTATTCGCTTTATTTTTTTTGTAATTTTATGCTTAAGTTCAGGCCTAGCACGCACGCACGGCTTAGCTCTACACATTTTTTTTTATATTCGCTCTTGTCAACAACTCAGCCTCACTGTGCAGAGGGGAAACGCGGCCAGCGTCCTGCTGGGAACAATGCCTCAGGCTAATTTAGGGCTAGATTTATGATTTATTTTGATTTTTAATCTCTGTTTTATAGTACATTAACTTTGATATCATAGTCAAAGAAAATGCAAGTTTCCAATTCAGAAATCCGGCTGCAAAATATTAACTTGATATTTGAAGTGCGAATTGTAGTTACAAGTAGGTACCCCTATTTTTCTTTCCAACTATGTAGTGGTTATAACGAAGTTCAAACAAATACTATGGGCCCGATTCGAATTTTGAAATAGACATCTATTAGACATACGATATACGATAACGATATGTTTAAGATCTAACCTGTCAAATTTGACATTTACGCGATTCTGGAGATACTGTTGAACGATTTCCACAAGATATGACTTAGAGATTCAATTCACATCTAATATATATCTTACTCTATCTAATGTAAAAGTGACATTGGTTGCCCGAATTGCGCTGCAAAAGAGAACTAGTTGATATCTAAACTATAACGTATCTAGAATGGATCTAGTACGTGTCGTCTCTTGTGAATATCTTGAAGTTCGAATACGGCAGTATCACTGCATGTAGTAAGAAAACTCCAATTGTTCTTATGTTACAGACAGTTCTATTATTACCTGCTGAAATAGTAGCGACTACCCCTATTTAGGTCAATGGAACACGTCGGGACTATATTTGGGTAATATTTTATTTTCCCTTTACTACATATATCTTTTCTTTAATCTGTTATCTGAACCTTTCCTTAAATTTAATAATTCAAGGATAGAATAGAAGCAAGGGTAAGCCTCTTCTTCTACTCCCCTTCTTATGTTTGTAAGCACAACAGAATAAGTAGTAGTATTTCATAGAGAATGGACACGTTCCATCCCGCACCGAATGCAATTACCTCACCTCGCGACGGTAGATTAATTGTGAACATTCCTGACCAAAAACCAGGCAGTACTTAAATTATAGTCGCGTTCAACGTTGCCCACCAAGCATCTCTTTCGGTCATCTCCCCCTTCCTGCCGTTCCCGCCTCTATAGTATTGTTGCTCTGAGGCCCTTACGGACTAACCCTACATGCACAATTTGCCCATTAATGCGTATACAGACATCTCGTGTCGTGCACACATACAAACTCAAACGATACTATGTAGGTGTTATAGCGTGTACGCCCTCTGGCTTAAACATAAAACTTTCTCTTTCAATATTCCTTACCGTATTTGTAAACAGTTTGGAAGACCACTGCCTCGGTCATCTCATATATAAATTTCACGGAGCCTTAGCAGCAGTGTACATAAGTTATGAATGTAACTGTATCACGGCTCGATTCGGAAAATGAATTAGATTTCTACTAGACTTCAACAAGTTACGATACGGATAATTTAAAAATATTTGTAAGATGGATATGTCAAATTTGACGTTTCCGCGATTCTGGAGGTCCTCTTGAACGATTTCGACATGTTATGACTTAGATATCCAAGTCACATCTAGTCGATATCTAATGTAGATCTAGTTGATCTCTAAATCGTCTCAAGATCTTGTGATTATCTCGAAATCCGAATAGGCCTGTCAGTTAAGTACGGAAGTCATGTACAAGTCTGAGGGCTAGCACGAATGAATTTAACTAGAAACGATATAACGGAAGATATTTTGGCAGGATTTCGGATCATATAATTATAAGATAATGGTATAGTCTTTCATGCATGTCTTAATTACTTAACCTATTAATGTATACCGTAAAACGGGGAGAGTAGGTTTCGCGGAGAGAGGTGGGTTATGAATGGGGAGAGGTTTGAGAGGGGGGTGAGAAGGGATTTTAAGGCTACTGCTACAAAAGTAATGTATTCCAATTTAAAATGGAGCTATAGTAACACGCATAATAAAAAAAAATCGATCCAACAATCTTCCAAATTCACCTTTGTATGAAAACCCCTCTCACCCCAAATACGAGGCACTACGGGGTGAGGTGAGCCTCTTTATCGTCAAAGTTATGAAATGGAACTACCCAAAATAAAATAAAAACTAGAATACAAACTCCCGGAACACTTATTATATACACCATTCAGTTTTCATATGTAAAAATAAAATGTTATCGAGGTTTGCATTTCAGTTTTGACCCTACTCACCCCATTTTACGGTAGTTATAGTTTGTAAAGTAGTGTAAAAGCCTCGAACTGTTTGAATGTTGTTGCACACCTGTTATTGGTGCATAAATATTATACGTGTCTGCTGTACTTATGTAACTTTACTTGCTTTGTTTATGTACTGTTGGTGTGTCTTATAAAAAAATATTTAAAAAAAAATTTTTACAATGAAAAATATCCAAAATTATGCCAAAGTTGAAAGTAGTACCAGTAGAGCGGGTAGTAAAAGAAGTAGATAGTTATCAACACGCGTGACCCGAGCTGAAATGAGGAAAAATCATACTGTGTAGTCGCTGTGTGACTGTAGTCAGCTTAGCAGATAGTGACTCCACTGCATTAATTGACCGAGCGTTAGCGTGACACGGAGACCTTTCAGCTTGGCCAAAATGCTTTCGTATGTCCGGACGTTCTCATCTATAGGTCGCAATTCTCAACAGATGCTCGTGAAATTTTGAGAACAGGTTCGATCATTTAATAGAATTATTTTTTCGATTCAGAATTTGGAAAATTTTCAAAATGACGGAGCTTTACAATTTATTTAGTTTTATGTTGTGCTCGCGAGCAGCTCACCGGTAGCTCACAGAACCTCTAGAATAATCTTACTGAAAATGAAAATTTTCTACAACTGTACAACGTTGCCATTACAGCGTTGCTGTGTTTGGGAAACAGTAACGCTGGTGCAATCGTCATCCGAATGTAACCTTTTATCGTTGCAACCGAATGTAACAAAAGATTCACAAGTAACAATAGAGAAATTCTCTAAAATATAAATAAATTACATTACGTTTTAGGTACCTATGCTACATAGGTATAGGTACGAAATAATCCATAATACCAAATAATACTGAAACAGTTTTTACTATGTGCAAAATGTTACCCATATTTTACATATTTATGAAACAAATCGGCAGTACAAACTGTAGGATATTTACGTGCCTATTTTATCTCGACGAGGAAATATATTCGGAGCTTCGAGCCCAGCTGTCGCCAACGGATTTGCATAAGCAAAATTTTGACAAATCACTTTTCAAATCCCACTCGAGAAAGAGGGAATTCCTTTAGCAGTTTTTCAGCGTCTGAACTGAGGGGATATGAAATGAAATGAAAATGATATGTGTATTGTGCGTGTTTTTCCCACAACGAAACGGATACTGGTAGTATTACGCTATGTGAGAGGTGATGACGCTATCTTTGGCAAAAAAAATAACTTTAATGGGACCCCTGCTTTTACGTTAAAAATTAATATCTGTCCCTTAATATCGTGCAGGTGTATGAAATTTGATTATTGGCTTAATAATGGCAGAATAAAGTGCCCAGTACCTACGGACGCTGGGTGAAACCACTATGATTCCTGCACATAGGTAACTAATTTTATCTTCAAGCCCGATTCAGATATAGTTTCATCATCATTATTTGTCTTGTATTTAAACAGAGGCCACCATAGTTTTAATTTGCGCTCTCGAAATAATTTGTTTCATACAATCAACGTGCGTTCAAATACATAATATATATTGTAGTTACTGTGGAAAAGAGGTTAATTTTGCTCGGTCAAATCAAAGCGTAGCATTTGGTCTTAAGCTATGTAGATCAAATGGCACTGAGCTAAAGCAAATCGGTACATAGCTACTTTGAGGTCGTTCCAAAATGGAAATAGCAACCCAAGTAAAATTACCTTACCAGGCAAAGAAGCCATTGCACTCAGACATTCTAATTTCGTCGAAACTCAAATAAAACTTGGCGACAACTGAGAAGCACAAAGACGACTTAAATTTAATAAAAACTGAAGAAAAAGTCAACGGCGGCGGAGCTGTTTGTGCAATGTTGCGTTATGCAAATGCAGATTACAAGAGTTTCCTCTGTACGGACTTTTGTTTGGGGAATTTTAGGTATTTTCTAGAATATTATTGTCTTGCCATCATCCGACTCGACTATTATTTAAGTAGGTATGTTTGCATCGTGTGTTTCACCGACAGATCTTTAGATCCACTACCACTTAGGCCACAAATACGCTTTTTATTTTAATAAAAAGCGTATTTGTGGCCTAAGTGGCATAGGCTACATTATTAAGCAGACTTCCAAAAAAGAGCAGGCTTTATACGATTACAGCCGAGCCGAGTTATTTTTTATCCACAGTGTACATAGCATAGGTATGTGAAATAAAGGTTAATTATTGTTTATATATTAAATTCGTCGTAGGCGCATTAAAGTGCCATCTTTTTCAGCTGCCGAATTTGGGGGTACGATTTTTTTCTTTGATTTTACACAATTTTAATACAATCTTTGGTGATAAGTACTTAGCAGAAATATCTGCCTACCTACTTAAAATTTTACCTACATTATGTGTCTGCTTATACTTAGTCCATTAATGTGACTCAGACATAGAATAATGAAGCACTAATAAAAATATACGAGTTCAGCCTTAAAAGTGAAAAGGGTTCCATGTATCAACGCAGGGCCCGTATCCATCCCGCGACGGTAAACCAATAGGAGGACGCAGCTGAGCGGCCCAATAATAAATTCTTATTTCACACTTGGTTACATGGTGGAAGGTGCAAGTTTTAGCGGTTTTATTACAGCTTATCAAGCCGTTATTTTATAACACTGGCATGAAAGGAAAATGCTAGTCGTCAGATTTTTCAATTGCCAGCTATAGCTATACTCGTCTGAATGCATGAGAACAAACGTAAAATTTTTAACTTTCATTTGTAGTCATTTATGCTGACGGGAACGTATAAATAGATTTATGGAATAGCCTATGTGCTTCAAACATACCTAGAAAACAAGTTCTCTCGCTCTCCGTCATCTTAGCGTTTATCGCGATTCCGACCTCAGCTACTGCTTCTAACTTTCCTATTTTTCCTCCAAAGCATTTAAACTTTAAACGCTGCACGCTTAGAGTGTTCGCTAGCTGGCGCGGATGCACGGAGCAGGCGCACGCACGCGGGTGCCATTGCAGGTATAGTTGAATCATCGAGAGCGTGGAATTGCATATGTAGTAGTATTGTTTGTTTACAGGCTATATTTGAATTTTCTATTTTCTTGTACTATCAGCATACAACCACTACAAATACAATTCCATCTTCTCGATAATTCAACTATAAAATCCGTCGCACGCGACTGCGCCAGTTAGCGTTGCTCATGCTATTTTTCGTAAACCGGCTCGCCCGCTCCGTGTAACCATGCTAGCTAGCGGACGCCATTACGATCCCTCTTATAGTATGCATGTATGGTACAGTATTGCACTCTTACAAGCCCTCGTGGTACCGTTAAAAAAGTACACTGAATCATAACATTTGTTTACTCGACTTGTACCACGTAGGGTTGGCAAGGAGAAAATAAAGTGCCCGTGTGAGGAGCGCGGGTCAGCTGAAATTGAAATAGGGTTGCCCCTTCAGCCATATTTGAGTTCCTACTGGTATATTATTTGTTTTGTGTCAGCAGTTTACGATATAATGTAAATCCAATGGACCTAATACCTTTTTCAAAGGCCGAATAACCTTTGATACTTGCATAACGTAACGAATGTTACCTTATACTTGGTAATTTAGAGATTTTTTATTGTTTTTTCCGTGTTTTTATTATCTCTGCAAAGGCACTAAAGTTTACTTTGCTATCCCGTTTTCAAAGACTTTGAGTCTATCCAGAGCTTTTTACTCGTAGCTTTTTGTTGGAAGTACATTAGGAAATGCATTCCGTAAATGTGTGTGCATAGTGCAGAATTAGCTTGCTCATGTGGGCTTTTGATTTGGAAAGAAGGATTAATTTATATTGCAAGCGGATATTTTACAAGCTAATGGACAGTCAAACAAACAAATTAAGTTTAGTTTCAATTAACATGGAGTACAGTAGTATTTTTGTAGAGTTCATATGTTTTTTTTTCTTTAATTGAATATTTAAACCATGAACTTAATATTACAATCCTTGGGTTGGTGCACCGAAACTCGGAAAATGTGGTAAAACCAAACAAAGTTGTTAGACGTTTCAATTGCCTGTGAGGCGAACCTGTCTGACTCTCCCGTATGTGATGTCTGAAGATGATAATGTTGGGGTTTTCAGAAAAAATGGTACCATTTACTGTTTTCGAAAACTCATCAACTTAGATTTATTTAGGGTTATTTAAAGGCTACAAATATAATGACCACCAAAAAATACTTTGGTACCCTAAATAAAGAAATCTGTCGTACCAAAAAAAATTACTGATCACCAAAAAAATAAGGCCTAAAATTACAAAAGTACCACCATTTTAATAACGACTGCACTTCAAATTGAATTCAAATACCAAATATATTGAACGATCACCAAAAATCATTAATGATCACCAAATCTTGAAGACCAAATTAATGCGATATTTTCACCTAAATAACCCTATGATTACCAAAAATTGTATACATATTACTAAATAAAGTAAAATGATACCAAAATGACTAGCCCCTCCCGCTCAATCCCCCGTACATACTTACTTACCTAACCTAACCTACTTTCTAACTAGATAAGTGGGATAGGTTAGGTTAGAACTGCGACCCTTGAAAGGAAATGCTAATAAAAAGTGGGTTAGGTTCGGTTTGAACTGCGACCCTTACAGAAACGAAATGCTACTAGAAAAGTGGGTTAGGTTAGGTTGGAACTGCGACCCTTACAGAAACTAAACGCTACTAGAAAAGTGGGTTAAATTAGGTTTGAACTGCGACCCTTACAAAAACGAAATGCTACTAGTAAAGTGGGTTAGGTTAGGTTAGAACTCCGACACTTACAGAAACGAAACGCTACTAGAAAAGTGGGTTAGGTTAGAACTCCAACCCATACTGAACCGAAATGCTACTAGAAAATTGGGTTAGGTTAGGTTTGAACTGCGACCCTTACAGAAACAAAATGCTACTAGAAAAGTGGGTTAGGTTAGGTTTGAACTGCGACCCTTACAGAAAAGAAATGCTACTAGAAAAGTGGGTTAGGTTAGGTTTGAACTGCAACCCTTACAGAAACGAAATGCTACTAGAAAAGTGGGTTAGGTTAGGTTTGAACTGCGACCCTTACAGAAAAGAAATGCTACTAGAAAAGTGGGTTAGGTTAGGTTTGAACTGCGACCCTTACAGACAAGAAATGCTACTAGAAAAGTGGGTTAGGTTGGGTTTGAACTGCGCCCCTTACAGAAACGAAATCGTACTAGAAAAGTGTGTTAGGTTAAAACTGCGACTGTTACAGAAATGAAATGCTACTAGAAAAAGGTGACGAAGTGGATTAATTAATGTAAGTGGGTTAGGTTAGGTTGGAACTGCGACCCTTACAGAAACTAAACGCTACTAGAAAAGTGGGTTAAATTAGGTTTGAACTGCGACCCTTACAAAAACGAAATGCTACTAGTAAAGTGGGTTAGGTTAGGTTAGAACTCCGACACTTACAGAAACGAAACGCTACTAGAAAAGTGGGTTAGGTTAGAACTCCAACCCTTACTGAAACGAAATGCTACTAGAAAATTGGGTTAGGTTAGGTTTGAACTGCGACCCTTACAGAAACAAAATGCTACTAGAAAAGTGGGTTAGGTTAGGTTTGAACTGCGACCCTTACAGAAACAAAATGCTACTAGAAAAGTGGGTTAGGTTAGGTTTGAACTGCGACCCTTACAGAAAAGAAATGCTACTAGAAAAGTGGGTTAGGTTAGGTTTGAACTGCAACCCTTACAGAAACGAAATGCTACTAGAAAAGTGGGTTAGGTTAGGTTTGAACTGCGACCCTTACAGAAAAGAAATGCTACTAGAAAAGTGGGTTAGGTTAGGTTTGAACTGCGACCCTTACAGAAAAGAAATGCTACTAGAAAAGTGGGTTAGGTTGGGTTTGAACTGCGCCCCTTACAGAAACGAAATCGTACTAGAAAAGTGTGTTAGGTTAGAACTGCGACTGTTACAGAAATGAAATGCTACTAGAAAAAGGTGACGAAGTGGATTAATTAATGTAATAGATTAAATATTTGCACATTTTTAATTTAAATGTGGTTACAATTTTGGTGGTCGTTTACTATTTTTGGGTTTACAATGATTATTTTGGAGTCATTTGCTTTAATAGGATAGCAAGATTTAAAAATTTGGTTATCATTTCACATTAAAATGGTGTTATAATTTTGGTGGTCATTTATTATTTTAGGGTGGTAAAGTAGATTTTTTTGGTATTAAATTTTACTAAATCTGGTGATCAGTTAAATAGCAGCCTTATTTAAACTCAGAATCGCGAGTTTGAATGTGACAAACGGCTATGGGGGATGATATGTGTACATATCTTTATATCTAGTGAATCTCTAATTCATTTCCCGAATCGCGCCGAAAGAATAAGCAGTGTCCCCAGTTTTTCATACAAATTTTCAGTGTCAGTTTTGTGACGGCCCATACAAAATGTATGTGAAAATGCGTCACAAAACTGTTTTTTTTCGGAGTCGTCGACAGTCCTCGTGATTCTGAGGAGAAATAACCCAAAAATTAATGGATTTTCGAATAAAAGTAAATGGTACACTTTTAAGTGAAAATGCCCATGTACGTGAACCTAATTAATTAGCTGTATGTTTGTCCCAAAACGAATGTTCGAACTATTGTTATCCAGAGTCGAACGCTTCTTATGATTGGTACACAAGGGGAATATTATGGCAGGCTTCTATTGATTTACGCCTAAACTCCTAAGGGGTTGAAACGTAAATATTATATAATATATTACGAAGGCGGCTGTTATGTTAATAATTCACATGTGTCACGTTCAAACGTTCTCAAACTTAGCAAATTCTTGTTTAGAGTTTGTTTGCAATTTGACACCGAGCTTGTTCTTTAGAGTTACATGTGGCGTTAAATTAATCTTGGTATTTGAGCGATTTGAGTTTAAACTTTACTTTACTTTATCCTGTAAATGGGAAAGTAGCTTTAACTCTCGTAAAAAGAAAGACATGCCTAGGCAATAAATTATTGAATTACAAACTTTGAAAGCATCAAGGAATAATAACTGTTCTGTGATGATACTTATAACTTAACACTAAACCTACGTGATCTTCCTGTGACGTGTGTCTTCCTCATCCTTTCACTGTTAGGTACAAATAGCGACTAGATAGCGACGTTTAATTAAAATAAAAAAAAAATCCAGCATATCATACCAACATTTATTTATTTACAGTGACTTGAAGTAATTGTTAATATGTAATAAAAACTAGTGAAGTATAGCCAGTCTTGGAAAAAAATGGAATCATAATAAACAAAAAAACAGGACGAAGTAAAAAGTGTAAAATCCGTCAACGGTAGGTACACCTCTAAACCTGCCGTATTCGAACTTCAAGTTATTCACAAGAGACGACACGTACTAGATCCATTCTAGATACGTTATAGTTTAGATATCAACTAGTTCTCTTTTGCAGCGCAATTCGGGCAACCAATGTCACTTTTACGTTAGATAGAGTAAGATATCTATCAGATGTGAATTGGATCTCTAAGTCATATCCTGTGGAAATCGTTCAACAGTATCTCCAGAATCGCGCAAATGTCAAATTTGACAGGTTAAATCTTAAACATATCGTTATCGTATCTTGGTGATGTCTAAAAGATATCTAATAGATGTCTATTTCAAAATCCGAATCGGGCCCAACGTCGTGTTGCGAGCGCTTAAAGCGCAGCGCGCCGGCAATGATTATTCGTACAAGTTTGCCTTGAGCGCGCTTCTCTCTCTTCGTTTACAAATATCACACTATATCCCGGGGCTTTCATAGAACTCTATTCCCACCGGCTTACCAAATTCCCAGACAGCTATACAATTTCCCTATAGCTCATGAAATAAAAGAAAATCAAATTATGTCCGGCTTGCATGAATTATAAAATATACTTGAAGCCAGGTATAACTTTGTTGTTGACTAAGAGCACATTAAAGTTTGTAAAAGTAATACTAACACAAAATTGTCATAGGTTAAAATTATAAATACTTGTACGGGAAGTAATCTATACTACAATGGATTCACAAAGCAAGCATTATTTTCTGTTTTTACTCCCAAGCTCCGCACGTCCCGTATCGGTTAGTTTACATCTGCCAATCTATCTCTGCAGTTTAAAAGATCCCTATCCCCTTGCTAAAGAGTCTATTTTTACAAATTTCGAAAACAAATGTACACTGGCGAGTGTAAAGATCAACCAACTTATTCTTGCTGTCACGAAGTCCTTACTTCCTTATATTAATGACTATAGTTTCTTGTTTTAAAGTACAGGATATGTTTGTTATGCCCAAAGAGATTTGAGTTGCTAATTCGTGCAAGTGTCGCCGCGCGGTTTCAAACACGTTTGAAATCGCGGCATCTAGATTTGTTTGAACTGAGACAAATTGGAATAGGAGGTTTTCAATCAATATGATGACACGTTTGTGACCTTTGTCAGACTCTGTGCACATAAAGGACGTAATTTGTGAGAAGTCCGATATTGCGAATGAGTGCGACAAAAATAGGCTATAATCCCCACACTGGCCCAACGCGGGTTGGGGCCTTCAGATACGCCTTTGATATTCTTCGGGGATGAAAGGAGAAAAGCCGCTCCCATACAATCGTTCGAAATCGTTTTATCAGAATTTTGTTTTAAAATGATCTCATCTGCACTTTAATATTTCGATAATCCATCTCTTAATATCCTGGAACCTATTTACTTCCCCTGCCTACATCGTTTTCCTGAATTTCCATTTTACTCTTCCGAGAACCCGCGCGAACGTCAGTAATTGCACGTTTACGTGCCGCCCTCACTATAATGTTACCGCAATCCGTTTGCTTTCTGATTGACTCCAGGAATTAGGTTACGGCGCCGTTACCGCGCCTAATTCGGTTAACGAGAATGCAGGTTAAACGTAAATTGCGCAATCAGGAGGTTTTTCAGTCTAAGACGTGAAGGTAGAGGTAGCGTACTGTTTAACATAATTTATTTACGAGTATGTACTTTTTTCGTCAGTCAACAAGACCTTTACTATTACAAAGACCTTATTTACTTAAATGTCATATATCTTAAAAGTCCGGATCCGGCCCAGGTCGCAGATTCAAGCCCCGGCTCGCACCAATGAGTTTTTCGGAACTTAATTATGTACGAAATATCATAAATCATCAGAAAAATCTGAAATCAGTCGCTTTTCGGTGAAGGAAAACATCGTGAGGAAACCGGACTAATCCTGATAAGGGCCTAGTTTACCGTCTGGGTTCAAAGGTTAGATGGCAATCGCTTTCGTAAAAACTAGTGCCTACGCCAATTCTTGGGATTAGTTGTCAAACGGACCCCATGCTCCAATGAGCCATGGCAAAAAGCCAGGATAACGCAAGAAGTTAACTAAAGTAAACACTATTCAAACGACAGAACGGTGTGACTTCGTGTGCTCTTGTATCGGATTCGGCATTTTGCCACGTAACCTCCGAAACACTACACCCTTCGGTCAGAAGTCAGCGCACTACAATAGAGTGAAGATAAAGAGTGAATGCGTATTATGCACATTGCTCAACAGTGAAACATTAGGCAGCTCATATACCTCTATACCTAGCATTAAGGCCCGTGTCATTAGTAACCACATTTACCTACCTACGCCTGATTAACAATTTTGATTTCCTCGAAATTTGAATGTAACTGGTGGTGATTCTCTAGATAATTCGAGGAGCAGGGGACTCATCCCTCACGGAACAGGCATTGCCTCGTGTGGAGGTCAGTAAAAACTGTATCCAAGTGAATATTTTTCGGAAATAAACAATTTTATTGTTTTTTATTTCCTTTATTCATCATTCTTCTTAGGCTAGGGTTTTTATAATATGAATATAAAAGTAAAATATAAAAACACTTACAAAACAATAAAAAATACATATAAACACATTATAAAAAACCTAACCTAGGGTGCCGCCGGCAGCGGGTCAGGGTCCAAGCTGCCGGTGGTCAGGGCCGCGGAGTGAGGAATCGACGTACTATACGCTCCGTGTCCAAAATTACCGCATTCTGCATCTGACCCTTGATCCAACCACCCAGCGAGAGTCTCTCTAGGTGTTGGTCGAGATTCTTCGCTATGAGACCGTTCGCTGACACGACTAATGAACAATGATCGTCGAGTCAACAATGTCAACATCCCACATGGCGGTTATCTCGTGGGCTAAGTCTAGGTACTTGCTGGACTTGTCCTTCTCGGCCTTCACGAGATTCTCATCATGGGGGATGGTGTGATGTCAACGAGTAATTTTTTATTCTCTTTATTTATTTTTCGTCTTAAGTTAGGTTATTTATAATATGAATATAAAAGTAAAATATAAAAACACTTACAAAGCGATAAAAAATACATATAAACACATTATAAAAAACCTTACCTAGGGTGCCGCCAGCAGCGGGGCAAGGCCCAAGCTACCGCGTGGTCAGGGCTGCAGAGAGAGGAACCGGCGGACTATCCGCGCCGTGTCCGGGATCACCGCCTTCTGCATCTGACCCTTGATCCAACCACCTAGCGAGAGTCTCTCAAGATCTTTCTCTCAATTTTTTATTATTATTATTAATTGGTACTTATTGGTATTATTGGTGGTTGGTGTTATTGGTATTAGATGAGGGTTGGTACACTTGGTACCTAATTGGAGGTCTTGATATTCGAGGGTTTGGTAGGTTGGTATTTCATCAATCAATATTATAAAATTAAATCTAAAATAATCCGCCCTGGATCGTACCTGGCTCAAAGGTCTCCCCGCTGAACTGCAATGGATACCTCAAAAGCCATACGTCGTGTTGGCATAATGATGTGATAATTGAAATTATAATTCGAATAGAGTGTAGGAGTTAATTGATTTGTATCATTAATAAGAGACTTATTCGTTTTACACAAACGTTTCATGGAAGATGAAAATCACATTATTATAATATAGTGTAGGTACAGATAAACTACCTTGCCCCTGCGGCCCTGTTCTGTGCCTCTGTCACTGGAGTTGCCCGTGTCCATAGGCTACAGGAGCAGCTTACGGGCGCTCAGTAAGCTTGTTTGCCAGCGAAGAAAGAAAACTGTATAGGCATATCGTTACTCAGTACCTGGGTATTAAGTACTATCATGAAAAAGCCGAACGGACTGCGAGAGCTAGCTGCGCCAAACGACTTTTTTTTTACTTTTTTGATCATCTTACTATCCTAGTACCCTTGGTTTTTAAGCATAACATTTTAATTTATACCTAACTCAAAACAATCTCACTGGCGACCCTTGGGTACTGATAGAGAGGGATTTTGTGATGTTCAGTTTAGATTCTATAACACGATATCTGGCCGTCCGAGGTAGCATTTCTAGTCATTTCTTTCCCACATCACTTATCTGTGTCGGATGTTTTTATCCACGACTATAAAAGCCATAAATCCAACCATCATAGTCCCCCAAGGGGCAAATTGTACCTACAATTTATTGTACGAGTAACTCGGAGCCGTACAGCACCGTACCATTTATTCTGCGAGAGTAAGTCGGGCTCTAAAACAGTTGTGCGGCGCGTTTATTTGCCTGTCTCATTGGAGCGGTTGCGAAATTGCTTGTGAAAACAGCTCCTTAATATTGTTAACATTGTTTTCAGTAACCAGAAATCACAATATTGCTCTAATTTAATCTCTTAACCCACGTGATAAGGTTGCATTTCGTACAAAATTTCAAAGGCCTCTAAAAGTCCACTTTAACATTTTTAAGGAATGCTAAGATGTCTTAAGAGGATAGAGGACGACCGCTTCTCTATACAAATGTAGTTCTCCTTTTCCTTTCCGGATCTTGACATTACGGGAAGTATTTTTACACAATTTGATGTAGGTAATAGCCAAAATTATTTTACTTATTACGATTTTTTGATTATTAGGTACTCGTAAAAGATAGGAGCGAAAAAGAAATTCCATACACATTTTTGAATTCAATATAAAAATCGAAATTTATTTTTAAAATCGAAAAAGTCAAAGAAAGGGGTATATTTTTGAAGTGAAAACTTCTTTAGCGGCGCTGTGCACTTTTTGTGATGGGGAAAAATGTTAAACTCGCGAGAGCGTAAGACGTAAGACGTGACGTCACGTGTGACGGACACGTAACGAACGTTACGTGATTTAAATGCCATCTAGTGAGTTTCCCTCTAACTGGTACTAATTATAACTTGAGTACTAACAGTGATGTGCTTAGGGGTTCCAAGTAATGCGACGAAATAACGCTAGATGGCGTTAACCTCAATTATACATAGTGCTGCAGACATTTTGCACTAGATGGCGCTGTTATTAATATTTTGACGTAAGACGTAAGACGCAACTAACTGTACAATGTAACTGTTACAATGTCATTGAGTTTTCACTTCTGCCAGCACTCCCGGAGTGCAACCCGTTGTTTTTTGAAGTGATAACTTCTTTAGCGGCGCTGTGCACTTTTTGTGATGGGGTAAAAATTTTAAACTCGCAAGAGCGTAAGACGTAAGACGTGACGTCACGTGTGACGGACAGTTACAATGTCATTGAGTTTTTCTTTTTTGATTTAAATGCCATCTAGTGAGTTTCCCTCAAACTGGTACTAATATAACTCTAGTACTCACAGTGATGTGCTTAGGGGTTTCAAGTAATGCGACGAAATAACGCTAGATGGTGTTAACATCAATTATACATAGTGCTGCAGACATTCTGCACTAGATGGCGCTGTTATTAATATTTTGAGTTACAATGTCATTGAGTTTTCACTTCTGCCGGCACTCCCGGAGTGCAACCCGTTGTTTTTTTTTTAATATATACCTATCTAAGAGCGGTTTCGCACTACGTCCGATCCGAATCCGATCCGAACCCGTGAAAATATGGGTCTAGAAAACTCGGACCGAATTCGGATATTCGCTTACGCACTAGTCCTATCCGAATCCGTGAAAATATGGGTCTAACTCGGACCGAATTCGGATCCGCACTAGTCCTATACACTGGATGCCTGCCGCTTCTCTGCTCGTACGCAGCTCGGCTTTAACTCGGACGCAGTGCGGTGAGCGTTCATACAAATAATAGTAAGGCTACTTCGGTCCGTCAAAAATCTTCTCCGGAATGGAGATTCTAGAATGACGGAAAGAAATCGGATGACGGAGATCGGATCTAGTGCGTAACTTACCATAGAAATAGTTCTACGGCTACAACGGACCATATTTTCACGGGTTCGGATCGGATTCGGATCGAACGTAGTGCGAAACCGCTCTAATTGTGTCAAAATATATATATCGTTATAATGGTAATATCCGGAGAGGAAAATGGGGACTACGTTTGTACTGAGGAAAGCGGTCACGTGCCGTAGTCACTTTCACTTAACTGACGCAACCTGGGAAATCTAGAAGATCGGCTTTGTTTCGCTCTAGAAGTCACATAGTTCTGGCGTATATTTAGACCTTGACTGTTCCTTTCCTAGTACACGAAATATCAATCAATTCTACTAGCGAAATCGAATTCAGCTATAGCAATTTAAATAAGTACTTTGACATAATATATCTTTTGATATATTATACTTTTACGTACATGAGTTAATATTATTATGAGGAAAGATTTATATTTTTCTTATCTACAAAGTTCCAGTCAATGAATCTCACGAATATTCCTCTCGAACGTTTGATCTTTTAAGAAATTGATACACAAAGGTAAGGTAATACGCTCGCATAGGAAATGTACCACATGTTGATATTATTTATCTCATCGTAATGTTACGATGAGATAAATAAAATCAACGGGCAACCTTATATTTTCGTGGAGGTCATAATATCAAATAAATAATTTTAGTTTCTGTTAGGTAAGTAAGTATTAGAACACCAAAAATACTGATATCAGAATGACATCTAACTGACGTCATTCAACGGGCAACCTAATATTTTCGTGGAGATCATAATATCAAATAAATAATTTTAGTTTCTGTTAGGTAAGTATTAGAACACCAAAAATACTGATATCAGAATGACATCTAACTGTTCAACGGGCAAGCTAATATTTTCGTGGAAATCATAATATCAAATAAATAATTTTAGTTTCTGTTAGGTAAGTATTAGACCACCAAAAATACTGAATATCAGAATGACACCTAACTGACGTCATTCAGTTATTTCGCTCGTACTTGTCCGTACATTTATTGGCGCTAAATGTACGATAACTAAATAACATGACTCAAATATGATTCTCATGTTAGTGTATGTTCGAATTGGCCTGTCTGTTTACAGGCTATTAAGCAAAGAAAAAATTTTGAACAAGAAGAAACAACGTCATAACTTTTACAAGATATTCATTACCTACTTAAGTGGATAAAAGTAAATCGATTTGAGGTCAGCCACCGTGAGGTATGTAGCGAAGTGGAAAAGCCCATTCTCAAGGTCAACCATAATAGTACATTACGATACAAGTGCGAAAAATAGGAAATTCTAAACGAGCGGCGATAAATTGAAACACGATCGAAGGGAGTGTTTTAAATCGACACGAGTTGCGAATTTCCTATTCGCTCATTTATCGTACAACGTTTTACAGTACATATCGCCCTTTAAATTTTCGACATAGTTGCGTAATGTGCTAATTATTGCACTAGTGCGGTAAAATAGCCCGATATGTACTGTAAAAAGTACATTTTCCAGTTTATTTAAACATGAATGTAAATAATGACTTAATGAGCAGACATAGAAGTTTTTGTGGCATAAACGAGTGTTTGAGAAAATGAAACATCGATAAATCCGTTATCGATGAGTCTGTAACAGATTTAATTAAAAGATGTAACTTCTACTTGCTGTAAATTACCGACAAATTTTAAGAAGGCAAGATACTAGGGAATGCAAATCGGTTATTTTCGGTTATTTTTTGTATGGAAATTATCGGTTATTAACCGAAACCGCGGTTATTTCCATACAAAAAATAACCGATTTGCATTCCCTACAAGATACCGAACGTGTTGTGTACTTAGCTATGTTATTATACAGTGTTATAAATATCTATGATGAAGTTAAGGTAATATTAGATAACAGACATGGCGATATTTTATTTTGTCAATCACTTTATTTTGCCACAATGACTTCTATGTCTGGTAGTGAGACAAGCACTCCAGCACATTTAAGTACAGGGTATTTTTGTACCTAAAAGTTTCTTGAAACAAAAACGTCACTTTTGACACTGACATATCTAATCCATATCGCATCTAGACGTAATATTTGATTTATGGTTCGAATCGGGCCGTATGATGTGATTTTAGTTTCTATATTACTTACCTGATGTTGTTTTTCGTTTCTATATTACTTTTCGAGTAGGTAGATTAAATTTAGGTTTAGTTTATTTACCGCCGGATATAGTTGTTAGGTATTATTTTTCATTGATTTATTTATTTGAACTTACTACATTACACAAAATGGCGAGGTAAGTGTGTAATGTAATTTTTTTAACCTTGTTTGCCTCCATGCTACACTTTTCAATCCCCGTGCATGGTTTTAAGCCCGCAGTACCTATATACACACACAGAAGTACAAACACACCTAATACATCCATCCTCGGCACCGGTAAAAAGAGAGAAAAGGACGAACACTACGGCAATGCGTTTTTAAAACCTCTCAATAGCACTCTTAAGGCTCGGCAAAGCCTAACATAGTGTTTAAAAAACAGTAGGTAAAGTAGGGAACTAACTTATTCTACCTACCTATGATGATGTTTTGTTACTAAGTAGACTTCAATAAATTAGTTATATTTTAGAAACAGCAGGGCTTCCAATTTTCAAAACTCGCGATTTTTTGTGAATTTTTTTATAATATCATTGGCGAGGGCCTATTGACATCATATCCCGAGAATTTTGTTTATCCGGTATAATCCAAACCGAAATTATGAGGGTTCAAAAAAACGACTACGCGCTTCGAGATAAGGTAGGTAGTGCCCTTGCGCTTCGCTTTGATCGTCTTGGCGTCAGATTATCTTTTATCAGCAAAAGCCCTATGGCGCGCTACTCACTTGTAAGGAAGTCAAGAGATTCGTTAGTTTTAAAAGTTACCGCATCACCAAAGTTTGGTTATCACTTCTAATTTATCGATTATGAAACTTAAAATTAATTTTACGTTTTTAATTTAATATTTAATTTGGATTAAATCCGTCGAAGTCCCAGCCAATTTATCTACTAATCGTAAACCTTATAAGTATGTAAGCAACAACATAATAAGGTATTGTATTGGGCACTTTAGCGTGTCTTCGTTTGGACCTTATCCCTAGATTAAGGTCGATGGCAGACACCATCTGGGCACAATGCGTCCGCCATCTTTCGGATGATGCATCACGCCATTCGTCACGTTCTTGGCGTGGCTTGGCTAGCGTCCGCTCAAATTGTTTCCAAGTTCCCAAGCTGCAACATCGATGGTGATGCATCATTTTGCAAGATACATTGCAGAAGATATGCCGCGTTAATAGAGAATGACGCAAGTGTTTGCCGCAATAGTTACGTAATTGCACGTTTGAGGAAGACTCACGGTCGCCGCTTGTGAAATATGACCTGACTAAAATAAGGGGCTTGGTAAATTTGTAAACTTTATCGTTGAAATTATGAAATGATGTATGATACGCACTTTTGAGGGGTATTGCCGTCTTATATCTAATAATCGGAAGCTATAAGCTTACAATCACCTATTAAGGATGACTCAAGTTGGACCGGGCCGTGTCCGGGCCGGAGCTTCCGGCGCTTACTTTTCTATGACATGACAGGCGGTCACGTGATGCTTTCCATAGAAAACGATGCGCCGGAAGCTCCGGCCCGGACACGGCCCGGTCTGACGTGAGTCATCCTTTACCCTTTAAATTATCTGTAAATCAAGAAATTCCATACAAAACCGTTGGCGTGGAAATGGATAAATGTCTTTGTTCTCGCAGAACGCAGCTGGGCAAAATGAGTGCGCCAAATGCATCATATGTCATGTTTTTAGTGCAGCGCTTTGTATTTGCTTGGTAAATTGTTTCCAGAAGTGGATATTAAATCGATTGCGATTTATAATTTTAGTATATAATTTCAAGTTAAAAACAGAGCATTTTTGTGATGTTTCTTCTTGTGATGTTCATGCAGATCTTTGCTCGACAGAATTTAAGCTAAGGTGCAGAGTAGCGGCAGGGTGAGTAAAGCTACCGTTGGCAGGTAAACTTAGATATTAATACTTATACCGGGTGTGTCCTGTAACACGAGCAAAATATTAAAACATAGATTGTACTCCTCAAACGGTGACACTTTTGTTCTACAACTTTTAAAAATTATGAAGTATTTAGACTCCCTATTTTTCATACAAAATAAATATTATCTTCAATGGACGCCATCGCCACGCCATACCATTGTTAAGTTATTGTTAAAAGTCGCTGAACAAATGTTGGTCAGTATGAGGAATACAATTTACATTTTTTGCTCATATTACAGGCCACACCCGGTATACAGTGGTCCTATCTTGTTTACGACAATACAACATTATCTTAACTGGATCAGCGCGTGCGCCAACTCCTGACAGTACTTATCGTCACGCGTTGATATAATATGAGGATGATGATGACTTAGTTATTCCCTACAAAAGATGCTTCGTTCTTCTCCAGAAAGACCTAAGAAAACTTCTTCTAGTTATAAGTAAGTTTAATAACGAGTTTGCCAGGTTCCATTGATAAAATTTCGCTGTGCATCGACAAAGCCATTAAAGTTTTGCAGGAAATTGTGATAGGTATCTGAAAGTTAAAACTCGTTAAAATGTTTTAAATTAGGTAAATATTTGTTCTTTTTGTTAGGAAATCAATTTATTACATGATAATATATTATTGAGTAAATTCTAAAATTGCTTTTTCATTTAAGTTTCTATGTTGGTATTTATTTTAGTTCGTCGAAGTTAAACGTTTTGCAAATTAAAAAGAGTAGCAGTAATTATTTTATAACTAGTTCAAAATTGCAGAAAAAAGTGATGATAAATAAAGATATTGAGTTATAATTTGGTTAGAGCGATTGAACTGGTATCTCAGAGATGTTGGGATTGAAATCCACTCAGCTCGATTTTTTTTCACTTGTGCTTCGTTTCCTATCAGCTCTGCTTGGGGCATACCTATTATCTATTATACTTATACAATTTTAGCCACCGTATTTTACCTTACTGTTCGCTTATATTCTTTACGACTCCGCATTACCCATTTGCGAATTGTCGGCCCAGGGACTGTTTCAATGGCCTCATACGTTACTTTTTAGAGGGGCCAATGATGAACATTTTCGGGTTAATACCGCCGACAGAGCCGTGTTTGTACTGCGTCCATAATTTATCGGTATCCGCACCGGTACGTGCGGCGGATACGTTTGAAGGGTTAATGTCGTAATGATTGATGTGGCAATACGGTAGAATTAAATTTATTAATACGGGATCTGGCAGGAGGGTTTGAAGGATGCTAAATTTCTTACAAATGTAACGCTAACTTTCAGGCTTATTCTTACGGCCCGATTCGAACTTTAAGATACGTCAGTTAATAGATCTAGAAACGATATGGATTAGATATGTCAGTGTCAAATGTGACGTTTCTTCAAACAAAAACGTCACTTTTGACACTGACACATCTAATCCATATCGTTTCTAGATCTATTAAATTGACGTATTTTAAAGTTCGAATCGGGCAGTTATTGTACTTAACACATTCAGTGCCACTAAGTGCTACGGGTTACGCTCGTAGCGCGTAGCCACGTATGTAGCGCGTAGTCGCTACGACTGCCGTATTCGAACTTCAAGGTATTCACAAGAGACGACACGTACTAGATCCATTCTAGATACGTACGTTATAGTTTAGATATCAACTAGTTCTCTTTTGCAGCGCAATTCGGGCAACCAATGTCACTTTTACGTTAGATAGAGTAAGATATCTATTAGATGTGATTTGGATCTCTAAGTCATATCCTGTGGAAATCGTTCAAGATTATCTCCACAATCGCGCAAATGTCCTTGGTGATGTCTAAAAGATATCTAATAGATGTCTATTTCAAAATCCGAATCGGGCCCCGAACAGTGTACTCGACAGTCGGGTTCTTGTCCCTGAATGTGTTGTCCCTGAATGTGTTAATAACAGGTTATCAATTTGACCTGCATCTGTTTGATATGGACAGATCAAATCCATAACCTGTAATTACAATCAGAATAGGTACGCCTCCTAGCCTTTCCATATTCGAAGCCCGTAAGTGATTAACATAAAAAACATATAATTTATTACAGACGTCGGCGAGAACACTGTTAGGCTCAAATGGGACTGAGCCGGTCACGTCTGCCGCATGCATCCAGACAGATTGGCTAGTGTAGCTACCAAGCGAATGCCAGAAGAAGGGCGCGGACGCGGCAGGCCCAGACGGTGACGGCGGGATGACCTAGGCACCATTCTCAACAACTGGCCGGAGGAGGCACTATGTCTGGAGTCGTGGAAGACAACAGACAGAGAAGGCGGGACGACGTAGACACCTTTTTCAACAACTGGCCGGAGGAGGCACTATGTCTGGAGTCGTGGAAGACAACAGACGGAGAAGGCGGGACGACGTAGACACCTTTCTCAACAACTGGCCGGAGGAGGCACTATGTCTGGAGTCGTGGAAGACAACAGACGGAGAAGGCGGGACGACGTAGACACCTTTCTCAACAACTGGCCGGAGGAGGCACTATGTCTGGAGTCGTCAAAGACAAGGTGGATTTACTGTATTCTCTCTGTGCTATGTATGTACTTGTTTTGTGCAATAAAGTGTTTACTACTGCTACTACTCCTACAAGGGGAGAGGACTTTGCCCAGCAGTGGGGCATCATAATAGGCCAGTAAAAAAATACAATTTCGTACATTAACGTTTTTTAGCTTTCAAAGTTAGAAAAAAGTAATTTGATAATTATCTTGATTGCATTGAAGTGAATAACGAAAATCAGTTAAAAATAATGTCTCAATTGTCAAAAAATGTTTTTAAATCATTGAAAAGTAATAATTGTCTTAATAAGCTAGGTACTTAACCATCTATTTTTGCTCGTGTTACAGAGCCTACACTTCATCTAGCGTAGGTATTACACTCAAAGTCATTAGGTATTGGTTGCGACATCTGATTGATAACTCGTAATGATCGGACAAAGTATTAATCTTTGTCGTATCTCCTTTGTCGTCTGCGAGGATCATTTCTTGTATGGGATGAGCAAAATCATATCAACAGAAATCAGTCAAGTTCATTATTTGCAATGAGACGATTTATTCAGGTAAATTTGAGGAATTTCTCTAAGTACCTACGTTCAAATTTTTATCAACAAAACGAAATCCGAATTAAAAAAAACTCAATCGATCAGTATTAAAAAAAAATATTTAACGAATTACACAAACAAAAAAACACAAAACACTTAACAAAAATTTTCCGACTATGCTAAAATTGTTAACGCACAGAAGAGAAAGGTTTCAAAGTTTCACAGTTTTCCTGTATCTTTTTAGTTTTGGTTTTGTTTTTTTTTTTGGATTAGCTTTGGAAAACTACTCCGTATTAATGATGCAAACTTGCACTTGTCAGATGCAAATGAGATCAAATTGAGATCTGATTAGTATTTAAATTTGGACTGCAGCACAGAGTTGAACTGAAATTCCATTTCGATTTTGACTAGGTAATCGTAGAAACTAGAACGCATGTGGTACGTGTCACACAATACATTATCAAATACGTAATCATGACATTTTAATTTTTAATGGGTAGATTAGGTAGTACTGACTGTATAGCGGGTTATTTTTGTACTTCTGTCTTAAGTAATCGATATATCTATCGATTTTAAAATGGAATCAATTATATGGGACGTGGTATTTTTATAGGGCTTTAAAATTGT
Organism: Cydia splendana; assembly: GCF_910591565.1. Lineage (NCBI taxonomy): Eukaryota > Metazoa > Arthropoda > Insecta > Lepidoptera > Tortricidae > Cydia > Cydia splendana. Next base: position 28,553,600 of record NC_085960.1, on the reverse strand, counting down.
ATGTAATTCGCATGTTTTTTTGTCATCAGTTTGATTTTTTTTTTCATGGTAAAATATAAACGTAAAGCTTTTTATTACTTATTTTTAATTTGACCTTGAAATAAGAAACACGAATATATTTATATTTTAGCGTATCTTTGATACTTTCTCCATACAAGCCGAACTACCGTGTGCGTGTACTAGAAAATCGTTACAGACTTTTCTTGCTCTAACTCTAGAACCCAATTTTCGCTCTGATGATATTTCATAGTCTGGATAGAAACAATAACAGTGACAACACAAAAAACAGTCCCAGAAGTGTTAATAGAAAAGGTAGTGTTAATTAGAATAGCAACACTGTAATTGAGCACGCGATACTGCTTTTAACTTGGTCCTAGTAGAAAAGCGAAACAAAATAATATCAGGCAAAAGTTTGAAAATAAAATAAAGTGGGTGGAAGCAATTATGTGTCCAACAAATTGTGTGTCGCGCAGCCCTGGCTCGCGGGTCGGATGAGCTGAAAACCCTGATGTTGAAGCACTAGATGAGGCTTATGATTCATTTTTGAGTTCTAGGGCACGTAGCCCGCAAAACTGGCGAAAACCTCTAGAAATTTAGTATTAAATACCTATATCAAGTAGATAGGAAAAGAGCAAAAGACGGCTCTCGTGTGCGGCCCAATCGATGTGATGGGCTGACTAGGTCCACACCCACACTTAAGTTGCCGAAACGGTCCATGCTGCCAAGAACTGCAATAAGTAGATGACGGAATATCGTTCGAGAAACTGTTCCCATAGGTCACTCACGACTACCAGTATTGAGGTTGAAGCTAGGGGGAAGAGGGAGATCCAGAAATGAAATAGTACATTATTATACAAGTGTGCTACGTTGGTCGTTAGGTACTCTCAAGCCAATATGTGTAATAACCAAAGCACACGTGTTTCATACGACGTTTTTCAACACATTTCCGAGAGGAAAAAAAAATTATATAAATATTTACACAAATGTTATATTTTTAAACAGTAAGTAAAAGTACCTACAATTTAGAAATAAGTGTCAACATACATTACTGCACTAGTTCGATATTATAACATTACCGCACGAGTTTGAAAATTATAATGAAAAAAAAAAACGCGCGGTATGAGGACAAGGACGTCCCATAGATAGATAGATAGATTTATTTATTTCATAATACAGATTACATTATAAATTGCAGGCAAACACACACTTACAAAACACACACCACATACATACTTTACAAAATCTATTTATTTTTCACTGGACGATCTCCACAGCATCGGGGCTAGTAGTCCCAAACTTCTTTAATCCCTAGATCCGTGTATTGCTGTGGAAAGCGGAAGTCATTGTTGGATATCGACTCTGGTCTCGACTCTAACGACCTACTTTAGAAAGGTTGCGACGGGCTTCAAATGCACTTCTCGAATGACATGTCCTCGTCTTATTATAGTTATTATAAAGAGTTTGAAATATTCTTTGGATTTCAAAAGTTTTTTTATCGGGTCCTGTATACGGTTGTCTAAAATTTAAACAAATAAACGAATAAATACCTACGTTTCTTTCACATAAAAGACGGGCACTTTTCTTTCAGCCATATTTCACTATAAACAGCAATTTACTATCTCAAAGAGCACATTATTTACGAAATTAAAAACCTCGTTTAATTCCAGTAAGTAATATCTAGCCCACTAAGGCCATGCTGAATCTCATCATCATTATAGATGTTGCCGGCAATCTACGAAATTCGGTATTCTAAAGGATGCTAATTAAGTCCAGACAAAGTAAAAGTCTAACTACACTATTATTACGACGCGGAAACACGAGTACAGGAGCGAAATATAAAAATAAAAAGAATGTCGGTCCGTACCAAGTGGCCAATTTGAATTGCTTCTGATTGTATTATATAATATAATATGTAAAATTTTGTACGTTTATACTCACTAGGTACCTATCTCTGAAATCATATTAGTAAGGGGAAGATCGGGAATGAATGGAGAAGATCGGCAATGAATCGGGGATGAAAGGTTGCCAAGTTATTAACATGGGAGTCGATAACGAAGTCGTAGGTAGAGAAATATAATAATAATTGATTACATGTAGGTTTCTATACCGTATAAACATAATTTTGCTGAGTAAAAGATCTTTTGATGGTGGCAAACAATTGTATAGGCCGCCTGCTGGTAATTAGCAACCTGTATACTTAAAACAATAAAAACCTGTATACTTTTCTATGCCTAATTTGTATTTATTCCTTTGGGTACCTTGACTTTACTTTTTGGTACCTAAGTAGTAAAAACATACTTTATTATCGATCATCTGGTCTGAAATAAATGAAGATTACATGATTTTATAAAATATTTACTTATAGGTATTTTAAACAACAGCTAAATTATATGTTTTCCGGTGACATAAATAAAATAAAAATACTTTTAATCTCGCAAAGAACAAGCGTTGGGGAGGGTATGCACGAAATGGTGGTTATATACTGCCGAGCAAGGCTGAAATACAGGGCCATGAATCACGGAGGGCGTTTCAAACTACTCATAAGGCTTGAATTATTTGTTAATCCTTGGAAAATGTTGTAAATAGCGAATTAAGGCAGATTAGTAATGTCGCTCGTTCAGGAGTTGAGAAGATTTTTTTACTTTAAGCCGTATAATTATACTTAATCTTGCTGTAGGTAATTCTCTTGTCTTGTCGTGGTTACTTGACTAGTAGCTTAATTAGTAATGCGATAGCCGATTATTCAGCAAGTCTTGACTTAATGGATTATTGAATATAATATAAAAATATTATTTAACAATAATACAGTGCATATTTTTAGTATTTTAGACTAAACTTTGTTCAAGGAACCGGAAATCATTCGACTCCAATGAACTCAAGATCAGTTACAACGTTTTTCAATATGATGGACAGATGAAATCGTGATAGGCACCCATATTTATATCGTAAGATATCTGACTTTCCTGCATCTATATCCTCAACTCCCTCCGGAAATCAAATACTGGCAGCTGTCATGGATATAAATGGAATTTGGAATGGATGCCTCTCGCTTTAACGCTATAAGCGATCACAGAATGCTTATTGCGGAATCGGAAATTATGATACTGTCGGTTTTGTATGAAACTCTTCTTCTTCTTCCTAGCCTTATCCCATTTACTTGGGGGTGGTCGGTTTTGTATGAAACCACCACAGACAAAACATCCTCCAGACTTAGCATAGTCGCGCTACCCCCTCTGCCACGCATACGGTAATTTTACTCCATGTTCGAGTCGAAAGTGTCTTTGTGTGACGTCCGTGTATTTGAACGGACCAATCACGGGACGGGATTTCGCTCACATCGTCCCGCGCACCCCCGCATTTTTGGCATCATCGGTTGCATGAAATAATTGCTCTAAACTCGGTCTAGAGGATTCCTAGTCTATGGAAACCACAGATTCTTCAATGACGCTCTTTATTAAGCTTTCTTTTTATTGAAGTGTGCAAAAAGGAAGCCATCATGTAGGTACATATATGATCATTTTACGAGTGCGAAAGAGGCAGACTACAAATAAAAAAGTGAATTTTGAACTTCATAGCGATCGCTAGCGGCCGGCTTGGCATAACTAAGGTTAGCAGACTAGAAAAACCCGCGACTGAGCGCAGTGGTGTTACTAAATGCGATTTTAACACCCATGAACTGGCCCCATTCGTAGTACTCGTAACTTCCCCTTTACGATGTAATATAAAATGGATTTAAGCCGATATTAATTTAATAATTTTACAAAAAGCAAAGCAAACTTAATGAAAACGAAATAGAGATTCATTAGTACTTACCTACCTACCTAAAATTAAATAACCAAATTAATTGGTTTTAATAAAATTACCAGGGTATATAGTTGATGTTTTACAAGAAAAGTGTCTGTAATGTTTAGCAATATTTTAATTAAAGATTTTACTAATGAACTAAGCTAAAGACTTTAAATTTAGAGGTTTCTCTTTTGTTAATTGCAAAAGTGTTGATTAGAAAATGTGTTGTTTCTTAGAACAAAACATTTTGTTGTGTAGAACTTGTTTCTAACTATTTACCTGTGGAGAGAGGTTTAATTATGTATGTTTACAGGATTAACAATAAACCTATTAGGGTAACGCTAAGAGAATAAATTAATAATGTTGTAAATTTAACACAATTCTGTAGGTACCTACAGTCACCACACGGGATTTTTATGCCATTTAGAATTCTTGCTAAATTGGAAATGTTATAGGTAGCTTAAGTATCGAACAACCAACTTAGCTAGGACCCTAAAGCTCAGTACGGTTACCATCAGTTTGTCACTGACATAAACGCCGTCGAGAACGTAATTTACTTTCTATAGGTACATCCCGTTTGCATTAATATGCGAGTGCGAGCGAGATGTATAGAAAGTAAATTACGTTCTCGACGGCGTTTATGTCAGTGACAAACTGATGGTAACCGTACTGGAGGCACGTCGATATAATTGTATAGAACTGTTTGTCCTATAAGCGGACTTTTCCGCTAGCAAAATTGAGCATCTAAATAGAATTATAAACTTGAAACATAACTAATTTTGATACCTACTAGTTTACAATTTGACCATTATTACTAAGTATTCAATAAATCCTCCTTTCTATTGAAAAACTTTAGTTCCGAAATTGCTGGTCAAATTTGTAGCGTTAATTGTTTAAAATTCGAATAGAAAAGTTACCTTGCAGACCTCGTATCTAAATATATTTGGTCATGATATTCTGAGTTTTATTCACCAGTACTAGAGTTCACTTTTATTAGCGATTTCATCTAGATGTAGCTTTATTGAATTATATTTGAGTGATATAAAGTTAGAATGTAACTGTGAGATCCTCGTATTTCAACCCGTACAAGATTAGAACCTTTTTCATGTAATGTCATTGAGTTTTTCTTTATTGATTTAAATGCCATCTAAATGAGTGGCCATCGAAACGTTCACGGTCACGTGATCGCGTTACGCTGTCTCGAGTTTATCATTTTTTCCCCACCTCAAAAAGTGCCCAGCGCCGCTAAAGAAGTTTTCACTTCCTAAATATTGCTAGCTACGTTTTGATTTACTAGGTTAAGTATTATGATCGCACACCCAACGGACCGGACCGTTCTTTTAATGAGCGAATGGAGTCGACGAAATAGCCAGCCGGGCCGCTCACGGTGATAATATTCCTTAGTGGCACGGGGACCGCATTCTGTACGTGACTATTCCAGACCGCAGGTCACACCGAACTGTTAAACGAGTTGTGAGAAGTTTTGACACTTTTATAGAAAATAACCTTAATATTCTGTGGTTCTGACCTTGCCTACATTCGTATTATAAATGAGCGATAAATTTGTCTAATTCCTGTAAACTACTTAATAATTAGAATATTGAGCATATCAAAATATCTTCCAAAATAAATTGCATATTATGCGCGTGTGTGAGCGGTGCCGGCGTAGACTGTTGAAAATAAAGGTCAATTATGGCTAATACCGTCATAGGGACTATTCCATCCACGAACGTATATTTCAATCGTAGGAAAAAAACATGTGTTGATTGCTGAAACTAAAAGCAATCCCTGCTTTGTCGATGAAATTATCAATTTTGTTCGTTGTTCGAGAAAAACACTAGGTAGTGGACGGAATAGTCCTTATGACGGAATTAGCCACATTGACCTTACCTAACGTTAGTAGTGGTATATTTACATATTCAAATTCTGGAGACTGCTTATAAATAGTTATTCAATAGTTTTACAATCGAATTCCTAGAAGCGTGAACAATCAGAAGTAGCCTGTAAAACACTAGGAAGTTTACCTTATTGATTTTTATTATCTAATTATATTTCGGTGCGGTGTAAAACCACGTAGGCATGCCGCCAGCCCGCCACGTCCGCGAAGTTTGACCGAGCGCAAGCATATTTTAGACTTTGCGGAGTGCTTTTTACGGTTTTACCAACTTTATTATTCAGAGGGAATATGAAACCGCAATTTGCGTTTTTCTTTGACACGTTACGTGACAAGTTTCTGCGGGTTAATTGCGAAAGTTCGATCATGCTGGTCTGTTTAAACTCATTTTGAAACTGCAGTAGTACAACTTTTAACGGGCGCAGATAACGTTAATAAAATTTATAACTGTAGTTTACCTTCAGTTTAAGTAATACCTAAATATATTACACGTATACATAGATTTTAATGTATCATTACAGTTATTAGCTATTTGGCATATTTATTAATATAGAGCCTTAAAAATGTTTGTAATTAGAATTTTGTATGTTAGTAGTTCCTAACGATACAACGTTGAGAAACATTTGTTCTCTCAGTATATCTTCGTCCTCATTACCGTTCCGCTGGGTCAGGTAAAGCTGCCAAAACGTCAGGACATATTTAAATTTAAAATCATTAAGTAAACGTGAAATAGTCCGTTCAAGTAGGTACTTGTATTTATTTATTAATAACTACCGTGGTTTTAAGTGTTAACAAATGTAACAACACACAAATAAGTGTTAAAAAATTTAAGCGATTTGTGAAAGTTAACTTTGCGCGGAGTATAAACTAACAATTAATATTGTCCTGGGCATTCGCAACGGTGTAAAACACCCTCAGAATCCCTTGCGACCTTAATAACTGCCAGGTCGTAGTAACCTTTGTTGTATGGTGCAATTAAATTTACATAAACACATATATTAATGATCCTTGCCTTCGCTAGGCAACTTAGTAGCCGTATTACAGATAACATTTTCGTAGCAGATACACCACTGTCAAAATTATATCTCTTCGGTCCTGCAGCGGACCCATGACGTTGTTATGGAAGCAATATTAGAATTAATCTAATTTCGGCTGTGGTGTTTTAAGTTTTCATATAAGTACAGTAATAGTAAAATAATATTTACTCTTCGGACTCCGAAGATAACGGATATGAAACCAAACGAGAAAATAAAAACTTTTACAAAAAAAAAAGAAAACCGACTTCAAAAAGGATAAAATAAAATATAGTCCGACTTCAAACATATCAGTTAGTAACGCATATACTTAAAAACGGATTATATTTTATTTTATCCTTTTTGAAGTCGGTTTTCTTTTTTTTTTGTAAAAGTTTTTATTTCTCCATTTTTAATTGTAAGGCATTGTTAACAGCTTATGAGTGACGCGTGACGCATGAATGAAAATAATAATGATGCGTATCACTAAATTCGTAATCATTCCTGTCACTACAGTGCACAAACACAAAATCCATCCAGTTAGGGTGTTTCATTTTTCCGAATTTTCGATTTTCATCTGACTTTGCTCGAATTCTTGTTCTAACTGATAAAAAAATATTATACGTTAAAAGAAATTAAAATCGGTCAACGTTTAGAGGTTGCACAACATCAACAAAGATTTTTCAAATAACCAACGACTCTACATCGGAGGGTAGAAAATGGTTTAAGCGGCTACCATCAAAGCGGAGAGTAGTGTGATACTGAACCTTCTACATATAAATAAATTTTAAAATTAGTAATAAACTTGGATTTCGGTAACTCGATAAATGTTCTAATTAAGATTTTTCAGTTTTTCCACCTGTTTCCAAAGGAAAAGTGCTTTTATCGTGTTTTATACGCAAAATTCAGTTTTCTCATTCGATTTTAGTATCAGTTCATTATATTTTGTCATTTTAGAACATAGTTCATTTTCACGCAATGTATGGGGTTCTCACTCTGCCTTTTCAACTTGTGCAACCTCTACTAAACGTTATTTGATTCTTTTGAAAATTTAAATAGATAGTTTTTTGTGTGGGGAGACTCCATTGGTGAGCAAAGTCAGGAAAAATATTACAACTTTTTTTTCTCCATACAAAAGTGAATCACCCTCCTCCGCCCCGCCACTGACCCAATCCCTCAACCCCCAGATCACTCAACCTCACAGCACATCAACCCCTGATCACGGAACCCCTCGACCCTGAAGCTTGAACCACCAACCCTTCAACCGCCATTTCCCGACTCCTCAGTAGCCTTACCATAAGTCTAACACTGACATATTAGCTTAGCGAGTGCGTAACTTACTTTCTATGCGTCTCGCTCGTACTGGCGTCCTATTAGTGCGAGCGAGATGTATAGAAAGTAAGTTACGAAGACGATAGCGAAGATGTAGTGTCAAACTCGTGGTAAGGCTACAGTTGTACTTCATCAAATGGGTTATTAACGGGAGGAAATGTTTGAGTTACTATAAAAAACAACGATGTCGCCATACTCCCGCGTGGCGCTCTAAGTGGATCTGCCCGGCGTGTGAAGTGGCGCGCCCCAAAGGTGGAGACAACACGAATAGTCCCGTGGGAAAGCATCAAAAGCCACCGTCTGAGCAAACAAGTGCTCCCGTTCCTGCAGAGCCCGCATCTCTTCCGAAGCCGAGCAACGCCAGCGAGCCCACTCCTAGCAGCAACCTTTTTACGCTGGATGATGTTAAGAAACTTCTTCAAACGGAACTGGAGAAAATGAGAGTAAACATAGTGTCCACAATTCAGACGGAATTAGCTCCGCTGAAGGCTGAAATTGACAAGCTAAAGGATTCTGTGAACTTTGTAGATGCCAAATGTGATAGTTTAAATAAAAGAATAGATGATATCGAAAAAAAGGTAGGCGCAATTGGATCTTCAAAAATGGACCTGAAAGAAGTTAAATCTACAATTTCAAAAATGGACCGGGAACTAAATTCGAAGGAACAATGGTCCAGGCGCTCCAATATTGAAATTCAGGGTATCCCTGAAACTAAAAATGAAAACCTTCTTCGGATCTTTACAAATCTTACAAAGCTTGCAGATTTCCCCGTCGATGTAGACACGGACATTGACTTCATTACCCGCGTCGCCCCTATGCCTTCCGATACGAAAAAACCTAAGGCCATCATTGTACGTTTTCTAGCCCGTTATAAAAAAGATGACTGCTTGAGCCGATTCAGAAAGCTCAAAGACCTTAAGGCATGCGACGCCGGTTTCGCAGGAAGTAACTCGCCTATCTACTTTAATGACCACCTGACAAGAGCCAACAAGATCCTTCTCAAAGACGCCAAGAAAACTGCTAAAGAAAATGGTTACAAGTGGGTTTGGGTTAGAAACTGTTGTATTATGGTGCGACGAGATGACACAAGTCCAGTGTTGAACATTATCAGCAGTGAAGATTTAAAAAAGATCAAATAAGAGCAGCGTATTTGATATATCTTATCCTTATTTGCTTTTCTCTTGCTTGTTTTGTATATTTAAATTTTTTGAAAGTCAGGGATACTACAAATATTATAATTAATCACATCGCGTTTGTCTATTCGTGTGATCAACTTAAACGTTGTTTACAGTTTTAATATAATATCGGGAGTTTTCCTCAAAAAAGTAGTAATTATATTAACTATAGATATATGGACACGTTCCATAACTTAACAGTGTTGTATCAAAATGTGCGTGGCCTTCGTACAAAAACTAGCGTTCTCTATAATAATCTTTTGTATACTAATGCTGATATAATTTGTCTTACAGAGACTTGGCTACTTCCGGGTATTTTGGACTCGGAGCTTTTTGACTCTCGTTATGTTGTTTACCGAAACGATAGAGATTATCATACGAGAGGTGATACCCTTGGAGGAGGTGTCCTGATCGCAGTTCGTAATGGTCTAGTAATTGAAAGTACCGCCTGTGTGCCCTCGCGTAACTGTTCCGCTGATCTTCTCAGATTGTCATTATGTACTTCAGAAGGGTCTCGAAAAGTGCGCTGCCACCTCTTTTGTTGTTACTTTCCACCTTGCTCTAATTTGTTAGACGTCGAAGCTGAATTTTTTGAATCCACATCTGACTTTATAATCCAAAATGATGGAGACTCTTTCCTTATTGTTGGGGATTTTAATATTAGCCAGGCCCAGTGGTCAACTGACTGTTCGAATTTGGATTCATCTGTTCAACTATTGACTGGCACAAGCAATAATAATTGTACAATTGTGGAAACTCTCAGAGCCTTCCTTTCCTTCAATAGTTTAAACCAATTTAATTGCATATTTAACCATAATTTAAGACTGTTAGACCTGGTAATAGCCAACATGAGATGCGAAGTCACGCGTTCTGGTATGACCTTAGTTCCGGAAGACAAACATCATCCAGCTCTTGAAATTAAATTGTAACGTATAAGCTTTTTGGAACTGCGCCCTCCGCCCCGTAAAGTTAGTCTATTCTCTGCTGCCGATTATGACGTTATAAATTCTGCACTCGCACAGGTAAATTGGGATAACTGTTTAAATATAAATGACATAGATTTGTGTGTGCGAAGTTTTTATGAAATTCTAAATAAAATAATATGTAATCATGTGCCGACAAAAACTGTTTACACAAATAACAGGTACCCAGTCTGGTATACAAAGGCTCTAATCAAAATCGTGTCCGAAAAACTTAAATACCACAAAAAATGGAAAACATACGGTCGGTTACAGGATTATGACACTTTCACATTGTTACGGAATCGACAAAAACAAGTACAAGAAAAATGTTACCAAAAATACTTGGCGTTAGCAGAAACGAAAATAAAAATCAATAGTAAATATTTCTGGCGCTTCGTCAAATCTAAAAGAGATTGCAATAGTTTACCCAATTCAATGAATTATAATAATGAAAAAGTAACCCGTGGAGATAGTATATGCAACATTTTCAATACCTATTTCCAATCTGTTTTTGAACCTGCGGTCCTACCTTTAGCTAGTACCTTATCAGAATATCCCGCAGCCATTAACCCAGTAGTTTTGAGTAATGTAAATTTAACTTCAGATTTAGTGTGTAATTACTTAAGGAAACTTGATACCAAGAAAGGAGCAGGCCCCGATGGAATTCCACCAATTTTTTGGCGCTTATGTCGTAGTCAACTGTCGGAACCTATCGCCGCACTTTTTAATAAGTCGTTACGATCGGGTGTTATGCCAATACTCTGGAAACAGTCGTTTGTTACTCCGGTGTTTAAAAGTGGAGATAAGCATGATGTCCATAATTATAGACCTATCTCGAAACTCAATATAATACCCAAATTGCTCGAAAAGATTATATATGACCAGATTTTTCCAGTTTTAAGAACCCATTTAGTCCAGGAACAGCATGGTTTCGTCAATAAAAAATGCACTGAATCAAATTTGTGCGAATTCATAGACAGAGTCCTTTGTGGCATGGACGAGGGTTATCAGGTGGACGTCGTATACACCGATTATTCCAAAGCGTTTGACAAGATATCCCATTTTCTACTATTACAAAAACTAGAGTCCGTTGGAGTGCATGGAAATCTCTTGCGCTGGGTTACATCTTATCTTCGCGATCGTAGTCAGGCAGTGGCAGTCAAAGGCTTTTGTTCCAGTTTTATCCCTGTATCTTCTGGCGTCCCCCAAGGTTCGCATTTGGGACCCTTGTTCTTCAATATTTTTATAAACGACGTTACTTCAGTTTTTAAATCGTCTACCTGCTTACTTTATGCAGATGATAAAAAAATATTGAAAGTATTTAAAAATAAAGATGACTGTCTTGCATTACAGGCTGATTTAACACGATTGTATAATTATTGTCAAAAAAATTACCTACATTTAAACACAAAAAAATGTAATATTATAACTTTTACAAGAAAACGACAGGTTATAGAATTCAATTACCATTTAAATAATGAAATAATACGTAGAGTCTCTAATGTTAAGGATTTAGGCATACATTTAGACAGCAAATTATTATTCAGCAACCATATAGAGAACATAACAAATCGGGCATACAGGCTACTCGGCTTTGTTTTAAGAACCACTAAAGAGTTCAAAGAGGCTGATACTTTACGGATGTTGTTTAACTCTTTAGTCAGGCCAGTTCTCGAATACGGATCCACCGTTTGGAATCCTAGCTATAAATGTTACATCAACTGCATTGAGGCAATCCAGAAAAAACTAAGTAAACATTTAAAATATAAAGCCTAAATCTAATCAACCGCCAAACGTCGGAAATTTGGTTTCGCTCGAAGGTCGGCGCACATTAAAGGATCAAACTTTTTTATATACAATTTTGACAAATCATATTGACTCCCCTTATTTAATAAATAAAATTAATTTTAGAACTCCTCGTTTGAACACACGACATCACAAACTCTTTCACATCCCCTTTACGCGAAAAAAATACAAAGCGAATTCCTTCATTGATAATAATAATCTTTTCTCACTCATTGATATGTTTAACATTCCGTTAGTTAAGTTTAAGCATGAGGTTCTTAGTACTTTGAATACTTAATGTTTAGAATATTTTAACTTTTAACTGATTTTTTTTCTCATTATTCTCCTTTATTTTTAAATTCATTAACAATGCCGACAAATGTTTGTTTGCTCTGTGGATATTCTAGTTGTTATTCCGTTGTTTATTTTTTGTATACGTGTTAGTAGTTAGTGGCAACTTCACTGGTTCATGTATTGAATAATATTAATATCTGTAAGTATTATTGTACCGTTTGTGCCCAAATAAACATTAAAACATTAAAACATACTCGTATCTTTAAAAATTGAGGAGTTCCCTCATTTCCTTATGAATAACGTCACCAGATTATAACCAACAATATTATGGGAACACCTTGGAGGTAACTTCGTTCAAACAAAAAAATTATTACTCAAATCGGACCACGGGTTCCGGAGTAATCTACACTTATAAAATCATCATCATTTATCATCAACAATCATCATCATCAGGTCCACTCCAGCAAATTAGTGGTTTTTAAGAGGAAATGCTTGATTTGCTTAAGACAATACCCAAATCACCATACATGTGCCTTTAAAAATTGAGGAGTTCCCTCAATTCTTCAAGGATCCCATCATCAGAACAGCGCCAGATTAATGTGGGACGCTCTTGGAGGCAGGTCCCTTCAAACAAAAAAAGAATTGCTCAAATCGGACCAAGGGTCTCGGAATAATCGCTGAACGTCGTACATTTTAAGAAATCGTCATGATTATCATCAAAACAATCATCTTTATCAGGTCCACTTCATCAAATTGGTGGTTTTCGAGAGAAAATGCTCGAGTTGCTTAAGAAAACACCCAAATCACCCTACATGTGCATTTAAAAATTGAGGAGTTCCCTCAATTCCTCATGGATCCCATCATCAGAACAGCACTAGATTAATGTGGGACTACCTTGAAAGTACCTCCTTTCGAATAAAAAAAGAATTACTCAAATCGGCCCACGGGTCTCGGAGTAATCGATGAACATACATAAAAAAAAAAACATAGCCACAACCGAATACAGAACCTCCTCCTTCTATGAAATGGAAGTCGGTTAAAAAAAGAACGACGAAAGGTAAAAAGATAATACCTAATGGAATTTTAACTATAGTTCATAACAAAACTAAGAACTCTTTTAGAACAATTCAATTTTGATTGTGGCGTACCTGTTTAATTGTGTAATTATTTAATCTGATCTGGAATGTTTAGTTCAAAATAAGATTAAAACTAGTCTAAGTTTAAAACTCTCGTTTAGTCCAGACTTAGTCTTTATTTTAGTACTACATTAACCGAAGTTAAATGGGGATTATGTTGAAAATATGTTATTGTCTCTGGGTAACAGGTATTTTGGTAGTTGGGTTTTACTTTCTATCTAAATAAGCGAAAGATTTGAGTTTTTGTTTATGTTCAGATTTTATATGTAAGTTCAATTGAAATGTAAACTTGATGTATTTCTGAATGTAGGTATTATATATTTGTCACCAGAGGTCAAAAATAAGTCCTCACCTACACAAACAATTAATAGCCTTAAGGTTTTGAGTCTACTTACTAATAACCTAACTGACGAAGCAACCCCCTGACTTTGGGAATAACTAAATAGATCGTGTAAAGATTAGACATGTTTCCTGGCATTAGCTGGATATTAACGTACTCTTTCTCTAAAAAAGTTTAGGATGATGATAAAGACTAAATTGTACTCCATATAAACAATAATTTCTATAAACTAAAGTCCGACCTACCTATATGTAAATAGGTCTTTCGGAACAATTTGAAAGTAGCATGAATGAATCACTCGAACACAATTTAGTTTTAAGTGTTAGAGATAGAAACAGAGGACCTACCGCGTAACCCGAAATTCGCAAATTGCGGGGATCTTTCTCTTTTACTCCGATGAAGGCGTAATTAGAGTGACAGAGAAAGATGCCCGTAATTTGCGAACTTCGATTTTAGCCCAGGTCACGTTGTGGGAATTCCGCAGTTCTAACAATAAGTATACGAACGACGTTGGCCCACTAATCCGTCACGGCTTATTCCCGCCGGAAACTTGTTCACCCCTTCAGTTCTACGTAGTCATAGAGTAGTCAAATGTGCAGTTATAGCTTATACTATACTTCGTTTTTTTATCATTAGAAAAGGAAAAAACACCTTTGAAAGATAAGTCACGGCAAATATGTAACAATTATAAATCACTAGCGACCCGCCCCGACTTCGCACGGGTACACGGGTAATTCGAGGAATTTACACAAAACCTTTACAAATTATACAGCTAAATCTTCCTCAAGAATCACTCTACTGATAGGTGAAAACTACAGAAACACGCATCAATCAACACCTCTGACTGTGGGAGCGGAAAATATTCAGGCATGCTACCGTCAATAATTCAGAATACCTAAAACGAGGAATGCGTGAGAGCGCCAACAGTCCGAGACTGAAATGGGACCTTGCTAACATTTTAGTACCTATTTCAATAATCAATATTCATAAAAATCAGGAAAACCTACGACAAGCTGTCAAAGTGGGCCTTATCCAGAGGCACTTCGATTGTGCCTGCTCTGTGGCTTTGGGCACGACAGGCACGTCCGCGCGGCACGTATTATTCGCAGTTTGCCAACTCTGGCACGTGGCGTCTGCATCGAGATTAAGACACGTTTTAACGTGCAGCATTGTCCTAAGGTAGCTTTACCGAATTTAAAACATAATCTGATACGAATTATTAGGGTTCCGTACTTCCGTAGCCAAAATGGCAAATACGGAAACCTTATAGTGTATGTATGTCCGTCCGTCCGTCTGTCTGTCCGTCCATCCGAACGTCCGTCTGTCTATCCGTATATCACAGATATTTTGCAAGAAAACATTTATATACCACACATTTGAGTAAAGGTAAAAAAAACTGTTAAAATCAATGTGTGACACATCATTCAATGCTTTGAAAATCCATGAGCTGTAATCATTTTAATCGAGAACTGTACAGATTTATCAGTTATCACTATTTGGAAAAGTATCGTTCTCGTAGAGGCGTTGTGTCATCCGCTACTATTGATGCTGACTGATTTTCTCCTAGTGTAATCCCACCTTAAGGTAGTGCGTGCTAATAATTACAAACCCAAGTAGGTGGAAATCGTACATAAGGCGACGTATGTCGTGCAAACTTGATATGCCCGTTCAAGCATTTAATTAATTAATATTGCTAGCTCAAGTTTCAAACTAACAACTACCTACCTAATCCGTCAGATTGAGGAAGTCATTTCAATATTTTATACGTAAGGTTAATAAATAAAAAAATACATTTTTGAAAGTAATACTGTTTTGTAGTAATACTTGCCTTTGATTCAATTTTTTTTTATAACAATGACGTGTCCCCCAAATTTCATCCCCTTTAATTTCTAAAGTTTAGGTAGTAAATAATTGCAGGTTATTGTCAAATAATCAGTCGTTCATTATCTCTTGAAAAAAAAAATACTTAATTTAGATTCCTAATGGACTGGCTTAAATCACTGTAAATGAGCTAAATTTTTTTTTTTTTATGGAATAGGACTCGCACACGAAGGGTTGCGTACCATTATCTATAAAAACGGTCACCCATCCAAGTACTGACCCCGTCCGACGTTGCTTAACTTCGGTCAAAAATCACGTTTGTTGTATGGGAGCCCCACTTAAATCTTTATTTTATTCTTTTAGTATTTGTTTTTAGTATTTGTTTTTAGTATTTGTTGTTATAGCGGTAACAGAAATACATCATCTGTGAAAATTTCAACTGTCTAGCTATCACGGTTCGTAAGATACAGCCTGGTGACAGACGGACGGACAGCGGAGTCTTAGTAATAGGGTCCCGTTTTACCCTTTGGGTACGGAACCCTAAAAATAAATATGTACAAGTTACGATTTAATGTATTATTACTTACCTTTGGACGTAATTCATCCCAATTACTGACAAATATACGAAATACGAATATTTCATCCATTTATATAATAGTAATCGAAATAATCGCGACCGTCGACGTAACGCTATGAAGTTTCATTTTAAGCTCGATTGATAAGAACAAAATAACTCAGCTGAACAGAACGTTTGCGTCCCTTGATTTAATAATTTTAATTTATTAACGGAGATAAACTTGGCATTTCTATGACAGATGCTTTGTCTTGCCATTGGAAATTTAAAGATGGCAGTCTGTTCACTTCTTAAAAACATGCTTAGGAAACGAAAGTAGGTATATTAATTTATTATACATATAAACCCGTGGAGAGAAATCCAAAATTCTTGAATATAGCAATGGAACCCCTCTAAAAGGATGTCTATGTTTATTATTTAAGGGAAAAATAATAAAAAAAACTATTCGTTTATATATAGCAATAATAGTATATTTTTAATAAATTTAAATTATGCTTTTTTTTTATAATAGGTTTATTCATGAAATAACATCTTTTTGTTACAGATATACTTGATTCCTATACTTATTTTTGTTTATAACGTAATTTTTATGACACGCTAAAACCACGTAAATAGGGGTTTTATGGAAAAGGCCCTTTAACCCGGATATTGTGCACAAATTGGAGTTTACAACTTATTACAGAACCGTGAAAACTATTTTGAACGTGATAAGATAATAAAATACTACTAGTAAAAGTAAATATATGCCTAACATACGTGTGAACATGACCCAAAAAGGGCGTAAGCGACGCCGAAGGGCAAAATTTGACGCTTATTTAAACATATACGAGTAAGTAACCCATTTTTTGCAGTAAAATGATACTTGTCGTAATCAATAACATCGTTACTTTGGCACAAGAACGTCTAAAAAAACCGGACAAGTGCGGGTCGGACTCGCCCACCGAGGGTTCCGTACTTTTTAGTATTTGTTGTTATAGCGGCAACAGAAATACATCATCTGTGAAAATTTCAACAGCCTAGCTATCACGGTTCATGAAATACAGCCTGGTGATAGACGGACGGACAGCGGAGTCTTAGTAATAGGGTCCCGTTTTTACCCTTTGAGTACGGAACCCTAAAAATAACTCATATAATTTTTTTACACTGAAGCATTTTCCTTGTTTTGCATGAAATTGCGGTTTAATATGAAAGTTTAAAATTTTATTATTTCATAAATATTGAACAAGGCACAAAAATTTTGGTAATAACTTATTATTTATGCTTATTAAGTATTATATAATTTCAATAAAATGTACACATATTAGTGAAATAGTAGTATATTTAAATAATTTATGAAAATTTACCGTTATTAATTTATTTAGCAGCTGGGTAGAGGGCTAAAAGTAGTGTTTATTTTGAAACTTGATACAATCACTATAATCTACATGACAAACTGCAACTTTTTGTACCGGTTCCACATTGATAATCAAATTTTTATTTTTTCCCATACAACGACGCTCCACCCTAATATATTGATAAAATATTACCTTCCCCTATTAGTTTTCTTTCAACATACTTACCTTACTCATATTATGTTAGTCCTTCCCGCTATCTCGCCGCGCCCAAAATACAAAATATATTTATTTCATATCTCATGCTCTGAAAGGGGGTCGTTGTTGTTCTAAAAGGTGCGCAGAAAGTGATACGTTTATGCTCTAGCGCAGAAAAGTGGTGTACTCCTCTGCGTCCCCGTCCCACGAACAACTGGGTGGAAACAAAATGGAAAAATAGTGTCTTTATTTCCTCGCCTGGAACAATTGGTAATTGTTTAATTTTACTAATCCCACGTCACAAGTGTTTGCGGCGAATCGTAGGAGTCTACTGGCCACGGACCATCTCCAATGTTAAACTATGGGAACTGACTGGCCAAAACCCTTTAGCTAAGGAGATACTTCTGCGGAAATGGCGCTGGATAGGACATGTTTTACGAAGGCCGAACAATCACCTATCCAAGCAAGGGCTGACCTGGAAAATTCCCGGAAAAAGAGGACAAGGTCGCCCACGTACCACCTGGAGGCGCACAGTGGAAAAAGAGGCGGCATCAGTTGGCCTCGGCTGGGCGGAGCTGGAAGAGGCCGCGCTGGACCGCGAAGAATGGAAATCCCTTCTGAGAGCCCTATGTCCCTGATGAGGGATAACAGGATATCATCATCAATCCCACGTCGATCCTTTGTTTATAAAAAAAAATGTAAGTAAATTGTTAAAAACAAATTATTCTTGATTTCTTTCGTTGAATTCTATTTACTCGATTTCATATAGCGGGAACCGAAAGGAATACACCAAAAATATTTTTTTTAACCTTACACTTGCGTAAATGAGCAAAGGCAAAATCTTATGCAGCCACATTTAAACGTTTGTACGATATTAAATTGGTTTTTAAAGTTACTTAGCACTATATTCACGAAAATAAAATAAAATACAAGATAAAATTTTCTTATATTTTTAATTAAATTGTTATTTAATATTTAAAATACTTTTATTGTATTATTACGTAGTGCGGCGCACTAAGGTCGCGGAGCGGTCCGGTAGTCTGTTGTGGCTTTTAGAACGAAAAAGTATAAAATTAAAAAGTAAGAGGCAATCCCGCTGATTTTCAATATTTCATACTTTAATGAACACATACTTTTAAAATTACTGCAGTTTGTTAAAAACTTTGTGTTTTCGTGAATATTGCAATCTAAATGATTTTCGCTAGGGGTTATTAATCTTCACACATGTAAAGTCTCCGATTGCAAGTAAGTCCTAAGGAAAAAAACCATGGCCGTAGGTCTATTAGGTCTAGTTACCGATTTTGCGAAATTGCCTTGTCTTGTTTGGTTTCCTCGCATTCGATATGAAAAGTAGAGTGTTTAACTCGGGTGAAAGGCACCATTTCCGTCTCGGACTATTGGCGCTCTCACTGCGTTCGAGCGCCAAACTACCTCGACAGACATGGGTGCCTTTCAACCCTTGGTTAACAATCTACTATTCCCGCTTCTTCTTCTAGCTTCTTCCCGCGACTTACTTTGCGTGGAATAAGTATATTTAAGTGTTTTTTAGGGTTCCGTACCCAAAGGGTAAAAACGGGACCCTATTACTAAGACTCCGCTGTCCGTCCGTCTGTCACCAGGCTGTATCTCGTGATCTGTGATAGCTAGACAGCTGAAATTGTCATAGATGATGTATTTCTGTTGCCGCTATAACAACAAATAAGTACCTACTAAAAACAGAATAAAATAAAGATTTAAGTGGGGCTCCCATACAACAAACGTGATTTTTGACCGAAGTTAAGTAACGTCGGGCGGGGTCAGTACTTTATGGGTGACCGTTTTTATAGATAATGGTACGGAACCCTTCGTATGCGAGTCCGACTCGCACTTGGCCGGTTTGTTTAACTCCATTAACTTCGGGGTATAGCTAAGCACATTCAAGTAAACTGAATGGCATAGTTAATTTTCAATTCTTTTTTGTTTTGTAATAAAATATTAATAGCGTTGTTGTAACACGGTCGACTTCACACATTGTCTTGCTTAACACAGTAGCGCAGCATCGGTCTTCCAACGTTCCTTATTCCTTTTAGCATACGCAACTGCACCAAGCAAGACTCGTCGAGGATTTTTAAAGGGCTGGCCAACATGGACGACTCATAGAAAAAGTATCTACTATTTCATAATAAGAACACGATACCAAATATGCCCAACGGATCCCCACTATTTTCGTTATTTCCATCCTGTATATTTGTCCAGTTCCTATTTTATTTTAACATTAGTTTAACAAACGTAAAAAAGTTAATTATGACATTTCAATCGAGGAAAAACTATTTTTCTGAAAAACCCCGAACGTTTTTGTTGAACGTTAACTACTGGCTTTGAATGGGCCAACCTGGCTTTCGACGCGGTGTCCCAGTTGGCAAATAAAATAACGGCACAATTTAATTTCACAACTAGAGGATGACTGAACGAAACAAATGAATGCGGGCATAAATAACTTCAGTTATAGGTACGATATTGTATCCATGACGTTTTTGTTGCGTTGTTGGAAAATATGGAGGTTGAATATTTTTTCCTACTGTTAGATAGAATGTTATAACAGTCAGTGTGTAAATTACAATAGAAAAGGATCTGTGAATTCATTCATTCCTCAATTTTTTATTTTATGTCACAACATAAAACATACACATTTTTTATTTTATGACAACATAAAACATACACATTTTTTATTTTATGTCACAACATAATACATTGAGGGCGCATGTAATATTTCATTATATGTATTGCCTTACCTGCACCGATAATATTATATATAATAGAAAGAACGGTTCTTAGGATCCCACTAGGGTTTTTCTTCGCAGTTTTCTATTGACTTTGAAAATAAAGCCGCAGAAATGAGTGAACGCAATCTTTACTATTCAGCCGTAAAATACATTGCGTAAGTCTGATCACATCTCAACTTGATACCGTATAAACTTGATCCGTGCGATCGAGCGGTTTCATTCCAAAAGCTAACTGAAAGCAACGAGTTGATTGATCAGACCAATCAGTATCCGAGCGCTCTAATTTTAAAGGAATATTAATGACATTTGCAGCAGTTTTGTCACGCCGCCATACTGCAGCAGTAATGCTGCCGGCTGCATTACTAAAAACACTACTGGGTGCAGAGAGGTTTACTACAAGAAACGTCATATTTAATATGGCAAGATAAAACGATTTTTTGACGTTTCCTGCAGTATCATCCATTTCCATCAGCATAAAACAGATGGCAACTGGTAAATACTTAACTTTTTTTATATAAAGTTCTCACACCATTTATTTTTTGTATAAAATTCTAAAACCCAACTCGCTCAACCTATGAGAATGACGGCGTCAGATAAATATTACATTTGGACCCACCGGCGGCGCCCCAGAGCAAACTGTTTTATTACTTGTTTTTACATAAACCTACCATAAATATAATTTATGGCAGTAATGAATGAAAACGATGCTATCTCTTTCGTGTGTGAACACTTTACGGCGGTATTTTACAGTGGGTTAAGCGGCCGGAATCGTCGTCGAGATAATGCTTACAATTTTACGGGTATTGTTTCCATATGTTTGCAGTTGTGATATAGAAATAACTGTGTGGTACTTGTGTTGTTCTATTTTCAAATGTATTATATGTGGGTACATATAATACATATTATTATACAGCTGTTTAGATGGGTTGCTAATGTTGATATGCTCTAGTCGTTTGGGAGATCCACATGTCTGTTGCGTATAATTTTCAGCATTGAAGAAAGTGGCTTTATTAGTAGGATCTTTGATAATATTAACTAAGTTTTCTTTTTAGATTGCTGCAAAAGAAAATTTTGCTATCAGAGGCTATTTTTTGCTATACTTATATCCACATAATAGCCGTCCCGACGTAGATTCGGCCTGTGCCAAATTGAGGTACCTACCTAATGATCCGTTGTTTGTGTAGGTAACTAAAAGCTAACTGCAAGCAACGAGTTGATTGCTCAGACCAATCAGTATCCGAGCGCTCTAATTTTAAAGTAATATTAATGACATTTGCAGCAGTTTTGTTACGCCGCTATACTGCAGCAGTAAATTACTAAAAAAATACTAGGTACTGCGTGCAGGCAAAAAACGTCATACGTATTTAATGTCTTGATAAAACGATTTTTTCGACGAAACGAGTATTGTAAACGAGCAATGTCACCATCAAAGAAATGAATGAGGAAATATACCTTGGCGTATAAAGTTGTGCTAGCACAAGATAAAGCCACCTTAGCCACCTGATTTTATACATATTTAGATATATTGGGTCCTTTTCTGTGCGTGAGTCTAAAGTTTAATTAACCCACTTGTTACTGTCAGCCTTATCGCATCGTTAATGCCTGATAGGAATAATTTTAACAAAGTTTTTATTTCCTTCTGATAGGCAGTCTTTTCGGTTTTTGGAGTTCCGCAAGACTTTTTATTCATTTAACTTTCTGTAGCCTAATGGTAAGGCGTGCGACTTTCAAACCGTAGGAAACCCTGGTACGAGTACCCCGTACGAAATCATATTTAAGTACATGTGATTTGCCAGTTGAGATCTAAATAAGTTCCTCGCTCCCTCGTCGCTGAGCAGGTGGCATGTTCCTTGACTGGGCCGTGTTAAAATGCCGGGACAATGCTAGGAAAACGATGACCTAAATAATGTTTCCAACATGAGAGCAGAATGTTTTAAAAATGTACTTTTTAGTTCCAGTATTATATAGTTCCAACAAATATTAACTTCGTTAAGTTTCCCATGCTAATAAAGTTATGCAGTCCCATCTGGAAACATCCCCATCTTATCGAGCCTTTAGATTCCGTACTCAAAACTACTCTCTCATCAATCCTTAACACCTCGATCGCGCCTGAACTCAGGCCTCCCTGCCAATCCGCCATGGCGGCCTGGGCATACGCCAAGTTGTCAGTGTGGCCCTCCCTGCAATTTTGGCCTCTTTCCATAGTACACAGAACCTTGCGGTTAAGATTTTTTGCCCAGCTGCTGGAAACGAGTGCACCACCACTCTGAATGAGGCCCAAGACGTCTGGTTGCAGTCCTGCCCAGGCAGCCCGCTTCCAGTTTCCCTTAAATCACAAAAACAATGGGACGAGCCGCTCTGCAGATCAACCTTAAAAGAACTCACTGACTCTGCTCAGAGTTCAGCAGAGCGCGCTCGTCTGCTGGCAGCGGCTGAACCGGCTTCACGCATTACCATCAACCAATATTGGCACCCTGCTTGCTAACGAGCCCCACCGCTGCCGCTGTGGCACCATGGTAGACGAACTGGGTCACCGCGGCTTGTCTTGCCAGAGGAGCGCCGGCCGTATCTCCCGCCACGCATCCTTGAATGATGTCATCCGTAGGGCCATCAGCGTGCCGGCCATACTTGAGCCGAACGGTATCGCACGCGACGACGGCAAGCGGCCCGACGGGATGTCACTCATTCCGTGGAAGCTGGGGAGGACGCTTGTGTGGGACGCCACCTGCGTTGACACGCTCGCGCCTTTCCACCTACAGGCGACCTCCATCAAGGCGGGGGCTGCGGCCACAACAGCGGAACTAAACAAGCGGCTCAAATATGCTGTCCTCGGCGAGGGCTACTTATTTGCGCCGTTCGGAGTCGAAACTCTGGGTCTGTGGGGACCCGTGCGAAATCTTTATATAAAGACATTTCTGAGCGTCTTATAGATGCGTCTGGTGACCAGAGGGCTGGCAGCTACTTCGTCCAGAGACTAAGTTTGGCCATCCAAAGAGGTAACGCTGCCAGTCGTCTGGGCACCATAACACATGACAGCGACATTTCCGGAAGCCAGGAAATGATTTTACACGAGTTTCATAATTGGACTGATATGTTAAAACCGAACTTCACCTCATATCAATCTTTTCGTAATTAGTTAGAACATACATTTTATGTAACATTATAAAAAAATACTTAAATTAATCTTATTTATACTCACATACCATAAAACACATCAAATTTAGAAGAAAAACGAAAATACCCGCGTATTTACCCGCGGGTAGGTAAATATCGGGTATATACCGAGTAAATACCCGCTCTCGGGTACTTACGTCCCATTGCCATGTTCAACGTTATATATGTTTTATTGTAATTATTTCATGTTTTACAGACCTTTATTAAGTAAAGTTATTCATAGTTCATACAATTAAAAAATAATAATAAAAGATGCAGGGCAGCTTGTGGCGAGCTGTTGGGGAGTAACGACCCCACGGACCCGATTGCTCCCGAGAGTCGGTCAGGGTCTCCGTCTCCGGCGTGTCTTCGTCGGTCGGAGTGGACCCCAAGGGGACCCGCAGGACTCTCAGCTCTGGCTTGCCTTCATTGGCCGTCCAGAGAGGAGTCGCTAGAGCTATATGCTCCAGGGGTGGAAGTGAAAGATGCATAAGACGCGAGTTGGCACAGTGGCTGGTAACAGCCACTGGGTAGAAAGCGGCGCACACCTCTCGACACCCCTGAGCCGCTTACACCGATGTTGCTCCTGGTCGTCTTTACGACGGCAGTTTCAGGGGCCCATCTAGTCAGCGGCGAGTCACCGCCTGCCTCGATGACGGTGTTAACATTGTTATGGCAGGTGTCCGAACCTCTTTACAATAGCCCAGTCTCATTGTCCACCCAAACTTCAATCCATAGACCGGTATACTGTTCACTTTTTCTACAATAGTCCCAATGCCTGCTGCGACCGGTTCATGGGTGTCTATTGTTGCGCCTGTGAACGGGTTCCAGCAGGCGTTCTACATGACATTAAAGCTCTCCAAGGGGCCTCTACGTGTTGGATCTATATCCCCACGCAAGCCTATCAAAAGACCGGGATTTATAGGCCCGTGAAACCCGAAAAAGATTATTTATAAATACGTATTTTTTTGTAAAAACCTAAAACTTTCACCTCGGGTAGCGACCCCTAAATCATTTAGAAAAAATCCAAAAAATATACTGTGTAAGTTTCTTAACAATCAAAACCATATAAGAGGGTGCCCCTAAAGAATAATAAAAAAAAATTTTTTTTCATACTTTTTGAAGCACCCTAGTATTTACCCGGGTAGTTACTCATCTCTAGTTACAACCGTTGGGTACAAAGGAAGAAAAATTTCGGCATTCAAGTTTAATATTGTTTTTAGGGGGGTTTTCAGAAAAAAGGTACCTACCATTTACTTTTATTCGAAAACCATCAACTTTTGGGTTATATGGCCTCAAAATCACGAGTACTATTGAATTAGACAAAGAAAAAAGTGGGCCCAGTTTTTCATACAAATTTTTGGTGTCAGTTTTGTAACGGTCCATACAAAATGTATGTGAAAATGTGTTACAAAACTGACATTTTTGGGACACATTTTTTTTCGTATTCTGAAATAAGTAAATGGTAGAATTTTAAGTGAAAACGCCCTTATATAGCCAGATAGTTTGCTTTCGTTTAAAACCAACCTCATACTAAACAAATTGGATCAAAGATGAGAGCGGAGTAACAAAATATAACAAAACGTTCCAATTGGCCCTATTCTCCCAAAGCAGTCCCACTACTTGTTATATGAATTTGATGACAATATTATGCTGCCTTTACTAAAGACGCCATCAAATACCTACATACATCGTGAGGGGAGCTTGCTCAAAAGTTTTTGAACATGCTCAGACGAGCAAACGAGTTAATAATGGCCCTGTTCAGTGTTCACACCGAGCGAGCACTTGCGTTTTCGAATTCCCGGGTATTTTTTGGCTACCGCGAATTATTTCACACGGTCCCGGGAATCAATAATGTACTGTAACATTCAATTATGTTTACTCAATAGTTCCCTTAAAAACATAGTGTTGCCAAATGTCTACAAAGCATTAGACAGCTCACAGATTTATAAAAAAGGCTTACGTTCTTGAACGCACCTTTATACCAAACGTCAAGTAGTAGGGGTGATGATTTAAGGGTTAAATTTACGCAATATTTTTAATTTATATAAAATTACATTCGTTTTAAGACGTTGATAATTTTTAGTATGTCATTTTGAACGGTGTTTTCGGTGTTTGTATATATTTTATATTTAAAAACTTTATCATAGGTAAGCCTGGCTGGTTTCATATCACAAATAGTGTACCTTTCTAATGGTAGTAAAAAATGTCATATATCTACTCGTATTACTGAAAATTACATATTTACATAAATATGATTTAGCCAATTCAATAAAATTTCTAACACTGATTTCGCAGTGAAAATCGAAGTTATATTTTTTTTACATTTTTTTCTAGAATCGGCAAACAATTATGTGATACATATATAAATTTCAGGCAAAAAGAAAAAATCATGCATTTAAGGGTTAAAAATTAAGCGGGAAAAATCAACATTGGTCTAAAAGGTAATGACGTGTACGACTGTAGTCTATGTGTTTTGTTTTTTTTACGGTTAAAAGTTTAAAATTCGAACAACTGTATATACCTACCTATATAAACTTTTGAACTTTCAGGAATGGATTTTATTTATGGGCAGTAAAAAGCTCTGTTTCCCTGGAATCCTCTTCCAGGAACTCGAGAAAAAACTGGAGCTACATAAACAAAGTGTCATTGCAATCCAACACTTATTTTGAAAATGAGAACAACAGGCCTATTCGGATTTCGAGATAATCACAAGATCTTGAGACGATTTAGAGATCAACTAGATCTACATTAGATATCGACTAGATGTGACTTGGATATCTAAGTCATAACTTGTCGAAATCGTTCAAGAGGACCTCCAGAATCGCGGAAACGTCAAATTTTACATATCTATCTTACAAATATCTTTAAATTATCCGTATCGTAACTTGTTGAAGTCTAGTAGAAATCTAATTCATTTTCCGAATCGAGCCGCAAGTCTCCGTTTGTATGGGAAGGTGAAATTCGGCTGAGCTTGGGACAGTTGGGACTCTTGAAGCAAATCAAAATAAAGTCTGTTTTTTTTTTTGCGTAGTACCAAAAATTTTGTATGAAAAGAAAACTATGCCTGCAGAACCTGACTTTCACCTTCAGAGCTTTATTCGGTACCTAGATACTTTTACTGAGCTACTAGTAGAAGTAGTAGAGTACTACGTTTAGTAAAGTAAGAATAGATTTTCTCTAAAATATGCCTTATTCCAAAAACATATAGTTACACCACATTTATCGTTCTTTAAGGCGTTTTCCATCAAAAACATTTTTTCAAATAGGTTTCCGCAAACAATCTCTGTATGTCCGCTTTTCGGCCGTTTCAGCCCACAGTGCGTTGGTCCATGAGCCTCACTCAGCTTCTTTAATCTATATGCAACGTTACCTACTTAAAGGTTTTGCACGAATTCAAGGAAAACTTACTTAATAGTCCGATCACGCCTCGGTTCGGAACGATGAATAAGAAGGAACCTTTTTGCGGCTCAGTTTGAGAAAGAGTTAAAACACTTAGAATTATATATAGGTATGTATTTATTATAATAAGCCAGAAAAAGATAGAGCTTAAGTAAGAGCTTTTGTTTTATGCTTTATAGTAAAGAGGAGATTTTGTTTCTACGAATCATAATTATAAATTTAAAAAAACATACATTACCATAAGTTTACAACCTAATATTCGTGTGTTACTTATTTCCTTAAGACGAAACAGGAGCTGAGTTTTAAATATTTTAGGTAAATATACCCGTCTCGCTAACGGAAGCGGCACCTAAAAGTAGTGCGATAAGGACAAGGCGAAAAATCCTGCGTAAAAATCTCAAAAATCGAGGTTTCGTACTCCTCTGTTTCCTCCTCCAAAACTTAACCAATCGTAACCAAATTTGAAAATCTAAATGATTATGAAATTATCTGTGTCGGACCGTTTTGCTTTTTTGGCTAATTGATATCAGTTTTGAATGCCACGCCTCTCATTGCGGCATAGTCAATTAGGCCATTTTGGCCATTTTTGAAGGGCTCTAGCGCCTTAAAAAACAAAAATATCAAAAAAAGCAAAACGGTTCGACACAGATATTGACAATATTAATCTGTGTTGAAAAAATCATTGCTCTAGCTTCAAAAACCACGGAGGAAAACGAGGAGTACGTTTGTATGGAGAAATGACCACTCCCGTTGGCTCTTAAGATGGCAAACAAATGTGACGAATCATGACCATAAATTCCTCTGGCGGTACACGATAAATAATTCGTGAAAAACATATTTTTGTGACGTATCTGCTTGCATGTAGTATTTCGTAATCCGTTCTAATACACTTTCTTATACAACCCGCACGGTATAAGATAAGACTCATATAAAATCTTCAGACGCCGCCGGCTGTCCCATAGCAAAACCCAGTAAATGCTTTAGACCAAATTTTACAGGAGAGCGTAAAAACATAAAATGTGTCAGCCTCAAAAATGTTTTAATTTTTAATAAAAAAATGTACATGAATGGGTTGATTAGTAACTATTGCATGTATCAACATCAATATTATATAATAATATTGCATTTATACTCGTTTATGCCCCTTACTAACTTTGAAAATGTGAGCACCGATGTTTTGTGTTACATATTCCCACTCCAATACCTAGTAAGTGCTCGTTTTAGGTGTGAACCTGGTGTATCACTTATCACACGACACACACACGTTCAAGACATTTCGGGATTGTTCCCACTAGTTACTACCAAATTATTACCAGTGGTAACAACTGAGATTTTTTTCTCACTTTTTACCACTGTAACAACTGAAATAAAAATCCCATTAGGTATTTACCACCAAACTTTGGTGATAAATACCTAGTGGGTGAGATGCTGGTAACTACTGGGAATTATTTTTATCTGTATCAGTAGCATACTTAAAATTATAGCATATTACGCTCTTGTAATTGGGTGTTAAAATTGTTTCTGAACCCTTACTAGGTTTTAATATGGGGCAGGCGCAGTGCCCCGCGCGTCTGCCATGCATGGATACCCAGTTCAAAAACCTAGTAAGTCTGCTGGATAACCACGAGTATGTATCAGTCCCTTACTAGGTTTTGATATGGGATTTGTGACTTGCTGAGTTTTATAATGGTAAACCGTCACTAGACATGCTACTTACTAGGTTTGGAGGTGTCGAAATCTCCGTTATTTATGCCGATTTTTGAGCAGGAGTCTTTGTAATCGGGTGAGGACTTACTAGGTGGGTCCAAATAACATAAAAAACAAATTTTGGGAAATTTGTCACTTACTAGGTTTTGATATGGGACAGCCTGAATCCCTAACGCACTCGATAGTTTGATGAGGGTCCACTTTAACCATCCATACGAAACCTCCGTTTTTGCAAGGTCCTAAAAGACGGAGACTTACATGAGTTTTCAGATCTTAGTTTTCCGAAGGATCTTGTTTTCACACTTGCTTTACTCGTTACAAAAAGATCGTAAACGCAATTCCAGAGCGTCATGGCATGCAAGTTTTGAAACTCTAATCTTGATTTGATATATGAATAAGACAAAACTCTTAGATATTATTATTGATATAAAAATTAACACTCTTTTCAGGTGGTGTTATGTGTATTTTTCGGAATTTAGGTTCCACAGTCAATGTTATTTTGTACGACAGCCTACATAATCGCAAAAGCAGCCTTCGCCAGTTCTGCTCTCGGAAAATTCGGTCTTCGTTAAAAAATAAACGAAGTATTATAAATATGTTGTATACCTACATTAAAGCACCATGTCAAGGGAAAAAGGTATTCATATACGTTTAATACAAATTTATAGTAAGTGCACAAATACCGCATTTTTCTGTCTGAGAACAGTAAATAAGGTTAACGTAACGTAGCAGACTTACGACATTTGGTTTCTGTACATTTTTACCTGAGGGAGCTTGGATTTATTTGCGTTTCTATTTGAGAGGGAAAACTAACGAACGTAACGGTCTTCTTATGTTAATACATCGAAGGCCGTGAAAATGTCAATTTGTTACACGTTTACAAGTTTACATACTTCAGGTATGGCCTTTCGTGAAGCTTGCCAGCTTGACACCTAGAGAGAGAGACACCTAGAGATATTTAAGTACATTTACACCTCTAAATATTATAGATTTTATATGTGTTTTTAGTATCAGTATTTTTTCATAAGTTAGGTTCTTTATGACATAGCTAGTTTTTAGTGCACGACACCTTGCACTTTGTGACTATGCGCTGAAACTTGGCACAGTTGATTCTTAGCTGGTCATGAGCAGATACAGACCGGGAGACGTCGAGAGCCACGTCTCATTTTTGGGGTGGAGGGGGGGAAGTTCGACGCCGCCGCGCTTCACTTGGAGCAACATTTCTCTAAAACTGTACCTATTAGGGCATGTGATATATCATTTTCGGTTAAACATGAAGTAGAAAAGACAAAAAAACGTATCTTGGATTTTTTCATAATTACCATTTTTTTTTAAGTGTAGTAGGAATCTGAAAACAAAAAATATAGTTGTAAAGCTACACTTATTACGTTTAAGAAAATATATAGTTCTTTATACAAAACTGTTGATAAATGGGAGATAAAAAATAATATTAAGCGTGGGCCAGAGTGATCTCAATACAAAATATTATGAATGTGGGAAAGTTACTTATAATTTGTTCTACAATCGTTTATTTTTTAGTTTTTCGTAAATAACTCGTAAACGGTAGCCCACAGCAAAAAAATATCTTTTACGTAAATAATCCGTTTCAGATTTCTTATAAAATAAGTGCTCCTTTTTTTCGCTAAGGTCAATATGAAAAAAAATATTGAAGGGAGAAAATAAATACTAAGGTCCTCTTTTTTAGTCATTCGTAAATAACTCGTAAAGGATGTCCAATAGCAAAAAATATTTTAACACAAGAATAATTAGCATAAAATTTCCTACAAAAAAGGTTATTCAAACTTTTTCGCTAGGATCAATATTTAAAAAGGACACCTTAGAATTTATTTTCTCTCTTTAATATCGTTTTTAATATTGATCCTAGCGAAAAAGTTCGAATGACCTGTTTTGTAGGAAATTTTATGTAAATTATTCATGTACTAAAAATTTTTTGCTATTGGCCTTCGTTTACGAGTTATTTACGAATGACTAAAAAAGGGGACCTAAGTATTTATTTTCTCCCTTCAATATTTTTTTTAATATTGATGGTACCGAAAAACAGTAGTACTTATTTTATAAGAAATCTGAAACAGATTATTTACGTAAAAGATATTTTTTTGCTGTGGGCTACTTACCGTTTACGAGTTATTTACGAAAAACAAGAAAAATAAACGATTGTAGAACAAATTATAAGTAACTTTCCCACATTCATAATATTTTGTATTGAGATCACTCTGACCCACGCTTAATATTATTTTTTATCTCCCATTTATCAACAGTTTTGTATATTAAACTATATATTTTCTTAAACGTAATAAGTGTAGCTTTACGACTGTATTTTTTGTTTTCAGATTCCTGCTACACTTTAAAAAAAAATTGGTAATTATGAAAAAATCAAAAATACGTTTTTTAGTCTTTTCTACTTTATGTTTTTTTTTTTGTTAGAAAGTGCATTGTTTTTGTTCCAAAACTAGATTCCTCATCCTTAATTTATCCGAAAATGATATATTACATTCCCTAATAGGTATAGTTTTAGAGAAATGTTGCTCCAAGTTAAGCGCGGCAGCGTCGAAGTTTCCCCCTCCCCCCTCACTAAATGAGAGGTGGCTCTCGACGGCTCCCGGTCTGTATCTGCTCAAGACCAGCTAAGAATCAACTGTGCCAAGTTTCAGCGCATAGTCTCAAAGTGCAAGGTCCCCATACAACGGTGTGCAGTAACAAAGCAGCTAACATGAATATAAAAGTAAAATACAAAAACACATAAAAAATAATAAAAAATACATATAAACACATTCTAAAAAACCTAACCTAGGGTGCCGCCAGCAGCGGGGCAGGGCCCAAGCTACCGGTGGTCAGGGCTGCAGAGAGAGGAACCGGCGGACTATCCGCGCCGTGTCCAGGATCATCGCCTTCTGCATCTGACCCTTGATCCAACCACCTAGCGAGAGTCTTTTTTAATATAATTATTTTAGTTTTTTTATGTAATTCGACATTAAGAGACCATATATATCTCCATGGTATAATAATATACTCCGCCTGGTACTCTATTCCGAGATTCGCGTATGACCTAACTGACACGGGCCTACGTCATCATGCTGTTTACAGGTTCTCAAACTTTAAAATGTGGGAGAATTTTAACCAACGGTGAAAATTATTTTAACGGCATTCATTTTAAGTTATTCATGTAGAAACATAATAAAATAAAACAAATCTAATGTATTAAATTAAACTTTATTTATCTATACAAGACAAACGTTTGAAAAACTAATTCACAGTTACACATTAATTACCAAGCTTACGACGTGAAAAGTTTGGAAAACACTGCGACTGCTGACACTGAGCGAGAAGGAAATAACAATTAACACGCGTTCGACAAGGATGACGGTCAGGGCATGAAGTTATCTAGATCCGAATTGTCAAATGTGACAGCGCTATCCTGTGTTGCCAGTAATGTAAACAGAATTACCCGAACGTCTGAAATTTCATTCGTGAATCGGAAGATATTGCTAACGAATAATTAAAAATGACGTGTTATTCTAAAATTTAAGATAAAATACATATAAATGAAAATTATAATATTATAAAGAAATATTTTAACTCATTAACCATAGGTATAATGTACCCATGTAACATGTTATGTTGAAATAAAGTGGCAATGTTATTGTGACGTAGGCCCGTGTCATTCTGGGAATAGAAGACCATGTTTTATTAGACCATGATACATCTCTAACTAATTGTAATACGTTAGTTTGAATTGGTAGTTGCAGTTAGTTGTATTTTATAAAATTATTGATGTATTTTTATTATTTTTGCTTGTATGTAAATTCAATGTTGACGTGTAAAAGTGCCCAATTATATTTGGCTTATAATATTTGCTGAATAAATGCTAAAGTTTTTTTTTCTTGTAATGAAGTTTATTTTATTCTCGAATAGGTATAGAATAGGTTGCAATATATATTATGACATATGACAGCCGCCGCTGTCATCTCATCCCACTGTCAAACTTTGCAGATAAGAAAATGTTAACAAACCACTATGACCTCAGACAGTTTCATAAAACAAGCCAATAAAAAACTTAAAATTTTTAATCTATCACCGTATGATGAGTATTATGTTTCTCCTTGGAATCCTTGGATATTTTAATGTGCCCTCACATTATATTATGTTAATATGTTAAGTACAGTTCACAATTGAAAAACAACCTCAATAAGTTAAAGTATTGTACTGTAGAAGCGCTGACGGTATATTTTCCTCCTAATAATATCCGGTTAGTTCGTGGATTCGTCTTCCACCCTTCCTCAGTTTTTCGCATCTCTCGTTTTAAGCGGGTTACTCTTGTTTCAACCGCTGTGGCAACAGTTATTTTCACATTAAATAAATTCTCTGTATTGAATATCTCATATTTGGCGTAATTTAAGATTTGGCCAATTTTAATGAAAACGCACTACAACAAATCTCATTAAAATTATTGTGGTATGATCTGACTTCTCATCGAAATTCCCTGACTATTAAACTTCAACAAATTTAATCAGGGTAGGTAATTTTGTGATAAAAAAATTCTTAAATGATAACCCAGGCTAATAATAAACCATGTATTTGTTGAAATTTAATGCTCCCAATTCCTTGCAGCAATTTTAGCGTTATTGAATTTCAAAAATCTTAGGTCTCTACATACTACTACTACATAAAATCTCTACAAACTTTCAGATTTTACACATAATGGTGACATTCCATTTCTAACCGCAGCTGCACTACCGGTACTGAACGCGTCGCTGTCATTGTCAATTTCCATAGTAAATTGACAGTAATGCAGCTGCGGTTAGAAATGGAATGTTACCCTAACAAAGGCCGTTAAAAAACCGTGGTTAAAATACGGAAGAGACCGCAACTCAAACTGAGTAATACCACGTAATACTGACAATCGTTCGTTTGAGCGACGTCGCTAGAATCCTAAGAGCGGATTGAGCGCCTCGCATAGACAAATGTTGCCTGGATTTATTTAAGACGTGGAACGGAGAAATGCCATGTTATTATATTATTGTATTCTGTAATAAAGACAATAGGTTTTAAAAAAGGGGCAGTTAAAATAAAGTAAGGAAAGGTCAAAAGATAAGTGAATAAAATATGGAACAATAAACATGCTGCTCAGACATGGCTCTGAGCTGAGCAAGTTAATGGCATTTGATAAATGAGTCATATATAGGTACATTTATTTTTATCAATTCATCGAATGACTTGAATAACACGGCCACGTAATTTACCGAGATGATTATCTGTGAAAACCGTCTTAAATATCCATATTATCCATATAAAATCCCTGGGAAAAGAAACCACCACCCAGATGACACTATCCAACGAGATATAAAAATGCAGAACCTTACCTCTATGACAACCAAATGACAACACAGATAAAGCTTCCTAGCGCCGCTTTGCAAGGAGGCCCGACGACAGGTAGAACTGGTACTATTTTAGGGAGGAAAAGGAAGAAAGAGATAATATTATGTGAGTGAATATATTTTTAAATATGGAAAAATAGAATTTCGATTGTTTCTACCTTTGAAGAAGAAAGAATGAATATCTTTTCACATAGAACTCATAATATTAGTGTCCGACCGAAGGTTCGGTTTCGGTTTCGGTTTCGGCCAGTTTCGGCCAAAAAATCGTGTTTCGGCCGTAGTTTCGGTTTCGGCCAATAAACGGCCGAACCTTTCGGCCGGGCCGAAACTTACGAAATCGTACTTCGTACTATGTAACTAAACATGTGACAAAGATCTAAAGTTGGGGAACAAGTAGGATAACAATATTAATATACTGATTTATGTATACAAAAATTAATTGGTTTATTAGAAAACACAATTCAAGGCCCTAATCAAGGCGCCCGCCACTGGACGGTCGACGCAGTCTTAATGTGTATAAATAGTGGAGTGGCCAAGTTGAAGAAAAGCAACTTTCGTAAGACTAAAAAGGTTTATACCGACCATTGGTATTGTTGGAATCAGCATGGTCTACTGATTATCAAAATGCATGAGGCTTTGTGAGTAGATTACAAATATATAAGTTATATAATATAACATAGTCTAACAGGTTCACCACCTGATCTAACAAATTATTAGAAAACTTAAAAAAAATTGTCAATCCAGAGTTGAATTTGAACTGCTCTAAATTGAAAATAGCTGAATGGATTAGTCCAAATTTTATACAAAATGACTGTGAATATTTTCTATAGGTACTATTTCTAAAAATAATTAACCAAATATATCCAAAAATAAGAAAAGTACTTCAAATTGAATAACAATATAAATGTCTGTTACAGTACTACTAAATACTATTTTTTTTAACTGAAAACATACCATGTGGGGTCTGAAAAGAAAGGGCTTTGTCAGTAGATTACAAATATATTTAAACGCCCAAATAGTGAAAATAATATAGTATGTTATATATTTTGTAATTTACTCATAAATCGATTTCATTTAATACATCACATGGTATATTTTCAGTGAAAGAAATAGTATTTTAGAAGTTTCCCATAACAGAAAATTATACTGTTATTCAAATTGATGTACCTACTTCTCTTATTTTTTAATATTTCTGGCTAATTATTTTTGAACATTATATAGAGGATATTCACAAACACTTGGTATGTATTTTAGAATAATCCATTCAGTAGTTTTCAATGTAGAGCAGTTCAAAATCAACTCTTCATTGTGATAATCAGTAGACCATGCTGATTCCAACAAAACCGCTTGGCGGTATAAACCTTTTCGGTCCTACAAAAATCGTATTACTTATGGTAGTTTCTACGAATTGGCCTCACCTCTAAAAAGCGGTTTTATGACATATTTTCAACGATTTTAACAAGTCTACAAAAGGTTCGGTTTCGGTTTCGGTTTCGGCCGAAACTGGGGCCAATGCCGAACCTTCGGTTTCGGTTTCGGCAAAAAAACATGTTTCGGTAATATATAATATATAATATTAACGCAGATCAAAGCCATACTTATATTAAAATTAATCTTTAACGTAAAAATTGTACTGGGACGTCTGTTAGCCTTGTCAATCAGTAGTTTCTTGATTAATGGGTACTGATATGCGTTTAATATACCTATATATTTAGAGAAAATATATGTAGGTACCTATACTTAGGTACCAAACTTTAAAAATCTTTTCTAGCAAGTCTCTGCAATCAGGGTTACATTTTATTCTAAGGACTTGTACAAGGTGGCAGATTCCGGAAAATTCGCGAATGTACGAGAATTTTCACGTGGAGCCTCATTTTCGAATATGGATGTGACAAGATAGTATAAGATTGAAAACGAATTGGTTCTGTGCTCTTTTTCGCTCTATTATAGAATACATCGACATGTGTTAGCACGATGCGCATCAAATTGGTTCGATTTGATGTAGAATATTTGTTTCTGAATATTCTGAATATGGAGCTAGGACATATGGATTTAGATTTAAGGAAGCATTTGGCTCAGATATCGATGTCCATGTCAAATGCTAGAAAGAGCTTTTAGTACCTCAGGGAAAACTTTACAACTTCGAAAAGCATTCTGGTACGGTAAATATTCGCTTGGTAGTTATTTTACTGTCTGTGTCAATAATCAATATTAAGCAAAAGTATCTTATTACATTGTTTTTTTTTTCATTACGCTCAACAGCAAAATATAGTTGTCAAATGATGCTTAGAATTAGCTTTTTATGGTTCCTACTTAAATGAAATACAGTACGATTTATTATTATTTCATAAAAAGGCAGTTATTCTAACTACTGTTGCTTGTATCCAGTGATTACCAAGGCATTATATTCAATTGCTTATTAGTAGCAATGTGTAGGTGCTTGTCTGATCAAAGTGATTGCCCTTTGTCTTTCTAATGTATTAAGTGGTGGGAGTAGAGATGATAAAATACTATTATTTTTACGCTCGAACATCCACCCACATATTCACAAAACGTTTTGTAAAGCGACAGTAGTAATGGCACCGGTCACATTATCGTACGCCACCGCTTATTAATGCTGAAAGTGATTCCGCGATATCGTGTGATTGGGTCGTGCCAAACGGCCTTCGTTATCCGTTTGTATAGCTTCCATCGCGCTTTGTTAGGCCTTTGCCAATTGGACTGATGATGCCAAATTCTCTAATGTTTATTAACGTCTGTAACCTGATAGTCAGTTAATAGCGGATGAGACTATACGTTAAAAGGGTCTACCATTGTCTAATATACTACATCTGTTATAGTGCATTATCTATACTTTTGAATGCGAAGTTCACATTGCGAACTGTAAAGCTAAATCTTTATTGTGTAAAATTGTAAATCTATTAGAGGGCGGCATAAATTAAGTACTTTTAGCTCGTTGTTAAAATGGATTATTTTGCAAAAGTAATAAAGGTGATTTGGTCGACACTTTGATTTTGATTTTAATGTCATTCTAAAGACTAACCAAATATTTTCATTCATATTTTTGCCTATTGTAAATATGTAATTACCTACTATATTAAAATTAATTACTGTGGAACAATTCAATGTTGACTACAAAATACTCAGTTTTATTATAATAGTTCATTGTGTGGTACTAAAGATAACATTATGTACGATCTATATTATTTAGATGTATTTTATACGCCGGAAGTGAGCACTTCTGTCTCTAGATTCTAGAGTTACACTTTAGCAACTTTAGCTTCTAGAGGTACTTCAGAATATTTAAAGGGAAGCTAAAAAAAAACGAAATGCTTGGGCATATCCTATGGTCTGAAAAGTGGCTCAGTTTTTCTGGCCACGCGACTATGACCGTATTTTACCGTTCGCGTGCCGCCCCGTGCCCATGCCTCGCCGCCGTCTGTTATGTTATCAGCAACCACGTCTCAATTAGTTTGCGCAAAGAAAATTGCTGGCTTGTGTGTTCACGATATATTTATGAAGGTCGGGCTTGTAAAGTAAACTTGTTATATGAAAATAATGCAGAAATTGTTCTTGTATACGACCATATTTTATTACATATTAATATAATACCAGACCATTTTAGACACTTGGTAAAATAAAAGGTAAAACAAAATTAAAATATATTTTATGTGGGGATGGGGACAGGACTCTTTATAAAACCGGCTAAATTTTCATAATTTTATGTTTTTTTTTTTCGATACAATATACATATGTTCTTTATTTCAAACAGCAAATAAATATTAATGTTGTATAAAAACTCAACTAAAAGTATCCTAAATTAATAAAAATAAACCATCCCTAAACCTAAACTACAATAAAAAATCACCCATGTTATGACACATTTTATGTTTAATATTTGCTTGATTTTATGTTTGCTTGATAACAATAGACGATAAAGAATTGTTTAACACCCAACTTACTTTATTAGACTAAGTTCATACACAAACAAAAACTTTTGTATACAACAAATAAACACGGGAGATAAAATCTTTTCGACTGATTATTTCAAACTTTTGCGAACAAAATTCATAATAATATGAATCTTATTATAGCTATCCACCGTTAAGCGGAAACTTCAATAGCTCATGAAAGAGTCTCGGAAGGTCGAGTGTTGCGCGGCGCCGCAATGTTTTTTGTTTCCAAGAATGTCAGTACCGTAAAATGGGGTGAGTAGGGACAAAACTAACATTCAAACTTCGATAAAACTTTATTTTTACATGTGGCAAACTGATGTTTATACATAATAAATGTTCCAATCGTTGAAATTTAGTTGTTTTATGATTTTGTGTACCTAGTTCTGTTTCATAACTTTAAAGATAAATACGAAATAGTAGGAAATCCCAGCTCACCCCGTAGTAGGGGTGAGGAGGGATTTCCTACTAAGGTAAGTTTTGAAAATTGTTGGATCGACACTTTGGGATTATGAACATTCTAATAGCTTGATTTGTTATTAGAATATATAATTTACGTAGCAGTAGCCTTTAAAAACCAACTCACCCCTCTGTCATTCCTCCTCACCCCATTCATAACCAAACTGCCCTCGTAATCCCTACTCACCCCATTTTACGGTATTTACGATATTTAAAACTTTCGCGTTAGACCCGTCTATAAATGTGAGTTAATGTGCCAGTACGATTTTTATCGAGAAAGTTCAACCCTGATTATTTCACGGATCATTGGACCCCGTCTGACCAGTGGAGTGACAGAAAACCAGGAAAATTGTACCCGTCCCTAGCCTTTGATGTGGCCTCTTAAAATTTCGTAATGGGATCGAGACAAAAGGTGCTACAGAGATTAAAATCTCTTACGGGACACGGTACCTACTCCTTAAGGGCCGTACCCTAATTGTCAACTAGAACCTGGGTACGTAGACAAGATGCCTATCGTCAACGTTGGGTAGCGAACAAAACGTATCTGTCTCTGTCGCACTAATATGGAAGAGTGATAGAGAGAGATAGCTACGCTACGGAGCGTGAACGATTGGCATCTTGTCTACGCACCCTGTTAATTAAGTATTAAATATCATCTACAATAAAAATCTACAACATGCGAACATGATACAACTAACCATATTACGACATCTGATACAACTAACCATATTAGTTGTAGGTATCAGAAGTCGATCTTACTTATTACTTATTATTGAGCACCGAGTGTACAAGAAAACTACTTTTGTGAACAATATCTAGTGCAATATTTAAATCGTAGCGCAAAAAGCCGAAGATTGCCTGACGAGGTCGTTGTCAAGTTAGCTGCTAAGAACCGAGTCGAGCAAGTCTTATTGTTTCCGACGAGGCGTAATTAATATTACTTTTCAACCATTAAATAAATACATTTGCGAGAAACATTTTAGATTAAATTAACTATGTATATAAATTTCTTTCCAACCGAAAAGTCGTGACTTGCTAACTTAAAATGAAGTCTAGTAATTGTGTTATAATTGACATTTAAGGCCTGCGCAAACCGGCGGAGCGCAGCGCAGATCACTTTAAAATTATCAATGTATATTCTTCCCTATTTAAATTACATTCAGACCGTATAAATTTAAATGCTTTGAGACCGACCTCGGAGCGTCACGGAGGATTGTTACTCCTCGGCATCGAGGAGCACGTTAGAGGATACCGCCGTATGCGCCGAGGCCTCCCGAGTGCGCCGGAGCAGCACCGGGAACGACGGAGGAGAACTCGTGCACACTAGTCACTAATCCCTTTTGATAGAGTACACGCGGCGGCATGCCGCGGCTTCCCCCGGTCTGCGCCGAAGTGCTCCCTGGTGCGCCGGCCGCCAGCGCTGTGCGGGCGCCCGCCCGGGCGCTCGCGGTATGTCGGGGGATTTTACCTCGCCGGTGTGCGCTGCGCGGCGTAAATGCTCCTCGGTGATCTGCCCTGCACGCCGCCGGTTTGCGCAGGCGTTAATTGTAATAAATTATATGGATGGCTCTGAAAACGGATATATATAATGTTTTCTTCAAATTCATGACCATTAATCTATAATTTTAAGTTTCTTATTTTAATTTTAAGCTTAGTTGTTGTCTCCCTGAAATATTTATAATTAGAATTGAGCTTGAAACTTTCCAGCATAACTTTATATTCAAATACCTATTTTCCATCTAAAATCTCACTTAAGAAATCTCTCAACCGTTGGAAATGAAATGTGCCCCCGATGTCCCGCTGTGACAGTTTGATTAACGGCTTTTTAAACTGCACCCTTCCAGATAGTTCGCTGATAACTTCCCGCCTCTCTCATACTAGATTCATCTCGGGTCCATAGAATAGGAAGGAAATGACGGCAAGGAAGATGGGTAGGTAGTACCTACAGGGCGCCAGACAGAAGTACATAAAAAGAATTCTTTGCAACCAAAAACGTCACTTTTGACACTGACAGATAATATATCGTCGGGTGACAAGCAAAAGTCACTAACTGACACCATTGAAATTATTGGACAATAAACTGTGTTACAAGTGTAATAAAATGCATCGGTACTTTAATTTTTTGATAGTACTTAGTGACTTTTGTTCGTCACCCGACGAATTATATATGTTACTGTAAAAGCCCGATGTACCGATGCCGATCGGTAAAAGCCCGAAATGTTAAACAATAGGGTATTTGAGAATTTGTTATATAGTTTGTATACAATATTTTTTTTAAATAACATGTAACGAATCGAATGGTTTCATATTTTTTTTCCTATTAGGAAGTTGTCAAAAAAGTAACTTTTTTGAAAGTAGGTCTTGTATTTTTTTATTATTCCCATATATTTTTAAGCTTCCAATTTATTGTGATAAATTGCTCATTTTCTATCTATTTAACTAGATTTAGTTATACAATTCAACACATGTCAACAACCCTATAATTGTTCATTTCGGGCTTTTACCGATATTGATTCGGTAAATCCTAGGTTTTACCACGGCGACCTCGGGGTTTTACAGTAACATATTGCATTCTTACTGCCATTTTGTATGCAAGGATGTTAAGCTAATAGTTTTTCTGGCTGTACATATTCGATTACAAAACAAGTCAAGCAAAGTGCAGGTTTATATAATGTTAAAAACTTACAACACCAAGTGTTTTAATGCAATCTCCATACATCATTAGCTCAAATGAAAATAGACTTTTCACGAGTCTCCTAGCAACCCCCTCACGTAGTTTATGAGCTCCTCTCGAGAATGTATTATTTTGCCCGGATCTTTTTACGACGCTACAAACACTCTGTTTGCGAAATATAATCTTCACTTACAAAGTTTCGGGGAAACTTTGCGGTGGCGTTTTTGTTGTTTTGTAACATGTTTGTACAATGTGACCTTGGCCTCTGCATAAATAATGAAACCTAATATTTTATACACCCTATTTCGGACCAGACACAATCCGTATGTGATTGACATTAAATCCTTCGGTCGAAAGAAATATCATTTCTATGTTTAACAATCGCTTTTCGGTAATAGAAGGAAAAGATCAACATTTACAACTAGTGGTGTATTTTAGATTAGGGTACAAATGCTTAACCATCTGTAGTTACTTACCGCATTCAATAAAACAGAGCATTTCTTTTTATAACCGATTAAATTCCGAGAAGGAGGAGATTCTGTAGGTATTCGGAAAAGGCTATATTTAATATTGTGCTGTCAACTCTTGAAATTAATTTAAAATAAACTTTGCTTGGTGTCATTCACCATCGTTTCCCTTAGAGGATATAGCCAACGGAGACGCCATGTCTAAAATTTTCGGTACAAAATAGTCTGCCGTTTTTTGCGGGGTAGGGGCACATCAAATGTATAGGTACGTCATGTCAGAAAAACGTCAGTCATACATATGGTTGACATGTGGTTGACCATTGGCCGCCTTTTTTCGACAGAGGGGAACGCCTGTTAATGGCGGCTCCATTGTTAATTACTCCGAGTCGTTTCCATTCAACCTTTAATTATGGTAAAATAAGTTAAACCTATTTTTGGAATTAACTTCACTGATCAATTTAAAAAAAAACTTAACTGATTGAATAGTCTAATCTCAAGTTGACGTGGCGTTTCAAATAACCCCTTTTAAAGTGAGGAAAGAAAGAAAGCACTTTCAGAGTCGTATCGTTAATATTCAGGACGGGGCGAGTGTGCACGTTAATTAACGAGGGGATGACGAGACGCCCGCATTAATCTTCAAACGAGTTTGGAATTGTTCCGCTGCCCGGCCGGCCGGTTAGGGCAGCGGCACGCTAGCGATTGCACGACTGAGGCCGATTCTAGGTTTACTTGATTTGTTAATGTTTTGACCTGTCCCTTTGTTTCCCATAAAGTTTTAAGTCATAATGTATTGTTTGTCATATTATCGTTAGTCATAAAACTGAAACCGTTAACTTTTCAGGATTTTCGTAAGGTTATTCTATAGATAGGTTAGGTTGGGTTTGGTTTGTTTTATGGCAATCCTGAAAAGTTACGCGTTTCGGAGAAAAACCAATTATGACTAACGAAAATTCGGACAAACAATACATTATGACTTAAAACTATTTGGGAAACAATAGAGACCCGTTTTGACAAGGCCTTGACACGACTCGCAGTGCATTCTACAGGGCGTTGCGATAAGCATGGATCAAACGAAGGCCAACGATAGAGGATCTTAAGAGCTATCGATTTGACCCCCATGTATGTTCTGCGAAAATTAATGGTTTCGGAGAAATCATTGAATTCTGTCTTGTACCTTCCTTTGATCCATACTGAACACGACGCTGTGTATGAGATTACTTTAGATATAATGATTAATCACATAGACGCAACGCTCTTAAACAAATTAAAAGTTGGTAACTTTGCCGTGTTTGTGTGCATTTCGGATATCATTCAATGTGAGCGTAGATTATATAGGTCGGAAAAAACGGTATTTTAAAAATGGGTTTGTTTCAACTAGGGTTTTATAATGCCTTTAAAAAATATTTAATAACGAGATTCACTTTTTAAGATGTAAAGTTTAATATAATTTTTGCCTACGCGCACGACCACCCTTAAGTTAAGGAAGTGTCATTTTCCGGGCAGTAATAGTGACCTCTCTGACCCTTGAAAATACATACACATATGCACATATACTTACTTACGCATTTACACAGATACATATATGCATGAACCCACCACAAAGCCGGATCCACAATGCTTTTGAGCTTTTGTTCATTTTAAGGGCTCGTAAAAATTCTATAGGAATTTTATACACAATGTCTAACGTTCTCGTAATCGTTACGCGTTTGATGTGGTCCTTTGCTCTTAATGAATCTTACATTTTGAATGTGTGTGTGTTGTTGCCAAGGTTAACAGATTTAAGAGACGCTAATATGAATAAATGCGATTTCACCCAAAGTTTCACGTGAGTAGGGTTACCAGATGACAGGAATTTTCCTGACATGTCAGGAATTTTGGCCTTTTGTCAGGAATGGGAACGGAACATGAAAATGTCAGGATTTTTTTGAATTGATAGACTTTTTTTATAATTTTATTTACTTTAATTAATCCAAAAACATTGTAAGAAAATAATAAATGAGATCCACTCAACTTATCAATAACTTCGTAATTATTAATTAACAAATCTTTACTCAAGCATACATAATACATAGATGTTTTAGAAATCGAAATCATGTCTAATATTCGCAATTAGTGTAGTAAATAAAGATAGTGGACCCCGCAGTAATTCCTCAGCCAGCAAAAACTTTACAGTATGATAAAGTATCAATAAATAAAAAGTATTGTATAAATTTCCAACGAATAATAATAATAGAATTAAAGTAAATACCTAAAGTCTTAAATCGTTAATATCTTTTTACGGAAAAATGCTCCGTTCAAACTTTCTTCACCGGACATATTCATGTAACGTATCGCA
This sequence comes from Cydia splendana, assembly GCF_910591565.1. Taxonomy (NCBI): domain Eukaryota; kingdom Metazoa; phylum Arthropoda; class Insecta; order Lepidoptera; family Tortricidae; genus Cydia; species Cydia splendana. The sequence continues at coordinate 28,509,651 of NC_085960.1, read as the reverse complement.
ACAATATATGAAATATCAGAAAAAAATAACCCAGCAGAAATCCCAGTATTAATAAAATATAATTTTTTGGCGTGTCTTGGACCGGAAAATTGCTCAGTCTAATTTTTTCACTGGAATGCCATTTTACTGCCGTGTTATACCTACAAATTGAAAATCTAAAAAATTTCCACTCTCAGTTTTTAATAGTTCTGTAATACATACATTTGGGTACGCATTTTTTTTTGATTTTCTTACCCACTGCGCCAAATTATATTCTAAGATCATATAAGAAGAAAAAAATGGCAGAGCAATTTTCTGATGAAAATGAGCGGCAAAAAAATGAATTATCATAAAAAAAAATTGTCATATTTGACAAAACTTTTAGATTTTTTTCTAGTATCACATACTGACACAAATAACTTATTTTGTAAAATAATTTTGGACTGAGCAATTACTCGGTTCAATATATAATCAGATATGTGTTTTTACCTAACTTAGAAGTGTTTTTTTTTTGGTATTTATATGTTAGCCTCGGCTCATGCTATACAATAACATAGCAAAATTTCATCGACTGAGAAATTAATGCATGGGTCTCCATACAACAACTTGCTTCATTTACTACACTAAATTGCAAAGATAACAATATAATAAGAAGTAGGTATCGCGGCTATCGGCTCAATCGGGTGGCCATAGCTAACGGCTAGCCCCCCCCCCCCCCTCCCGTCACCATCAAAAATATGAATGTCAGGAAAAATATTCGGAAATCAGGAATTTTGTCAGGAAATTCTAAATTTGTATCTGGTAACCCTACACGTGAGGTCAAATTTTATTTTATTTTTATTTTAAATATCCTAAGTACGAAATTTTTAAAGATGCATGTCCTATGGCTTAAATCTAGCACGAGATCTAAAACAAGTGTACAGTCACCTGCAAAAGTATGTTACTATTCGAAGGCCGCAAAAATATGTGACAAGCTCTTATGGCTCTACAAATAAGATATAAATAAAATATATAAATAAGATATATCAGATATTTTTGCGGCTTTTGTTGTGTAACATAATATTGCAGGTGACTGTACACAGCGTGTTTTCCAATTAAGTGGGAATGTTACATACTAATTAACACCATTATTATAGCTACAGTGAAAAATATCAGAGAAGGAAGAGATCGCTCTTTAGCTATAAGACCACTTGTTATCTGCCTTTATGGTGATAGGTTTTTATTAAATATTGTGTTTTTGGAGTTATTCATTTATGTTGTAAACATTATTCATTTAAATATTCATACCTATTTGAAGAAATAACCACGTAAACATTAAAATATAAGCAAGTAATGAGCTTTACATTATAAAGATTAAACATCACAAATGAAACAAACTTAGAGGGTAAATGCAAATGTCAATGTGGCTAATTCCGTCATAGGCGTATTCCGTCTACGAGCGTTTTTCTCGAACAACGAACAACATTGATAATTTCTGCGGCAAAGCAGCGATTGCTTTTAGTTTCAGCAAATGGTTTTTTTTTCTACGAATGAAAATCAAAGAAATATACGCTCGTAGACGGAATTAGCCACATTGACCTTACCTACTCTAGTATAACCAACCGTGTTCACATGAATATTATTTGGTAACATAGGTGGGTACCTAAATACTTTTTTATTGCAAATCTCACATAATATGATAATGATTCAATGAAGTAATGTATGTATTTTTAATTTGTATATTTTTTACGCTCGTCGTAAGGTCTGCAGCTCACAGAGCCACTAGTCCTATTTCTATTGGCTTCCTCAAGTGAGTGGCCAGCTTGTCTGCAATCTGTATAAGCCGTCAAAAGGCCTCTCTTGGTCTAACCTCTAACCACTAGGATCTAAGGCGTGACGTGCGTTTGCACGGACACGTTCCAGTGTTAACCACCTGTTAGGATTGGGAATGTATTCAACATATGGTTATTAAGCAACAATTAATTACCTAATAAGGGCCAAGTACCTACTAACTTTTAAGGTTTTTTGGTACTATTTAGGGTTCTGGGAAACAATTGCACCTAAATTTTCAATTTTTCTGCTGTAGTTTAGCAGTGAAAAGACAGAGGAGACAGAAGAGTAGATGGACAGACGAGTAATTTTCGCATTTGTATCTAATATTGATGATTGAAAAGTCAGCTTGTATAGTTTTAAAAAGAAACTTACTTCGATTCCCGATTGAAGTGCCTCTTGACATTCCCCTTTGTAGATTTTAGGTTTATTTATTGTTTAGTTTTTATCTAGTTATTAGGCTTATTAGGCATAATGGTAATTCTTCTTATCTTATTAAAATGTTTAGAGTAAAATGCATGCTGTGTTCGCCTGTAATTGGTGGCGCAAACATAATTTAATAGTACGCAAGTGTCCCAACTAGCAAAATCACGCTAACAACAGTCTCTAGACTACAATTTTGTCGCTCTTATATTGATTTTATATCATCGTATAAGCCCGGGTTTGGGCACAAAGCATAAGCGTATTTATTTTAATATCGTTCTAATATCAGTCTAATTGAATGTTGTTTGCATTCACAGTAATCTTTTTCAAAACTATATTAAGCTGCTTTAGGCTAATATCGCTTTTACGTAAGTATCTTGTAAGCCTACATAGGCTTATATTGGTCGAACGTAAGTATCTTGTAAGCCTACATAGGCTTATATTGGTCGAACGTTAGAATCTTGTAAGCCTAAATAAGCTTATTTTGGTTTGAAACATTCTATTTGTGAAGTATAAATATACGGGTGAAATTAACTGCAACGTGACAAAAACATATTAGTGTAAGTGTTTATCTAACTTTTTATGAATTATGTTTAAATATAATAACGTGCTGTTTATCATCGTCTGTTTATGTTTCAGGGTAAGTATTCACATGGGAAAATATTATTTATTGTAAAGTAGACCCTGTTTTACACTTCAAACTTCATGCGCCTACTCAAATATGGTATTAGAATATTTTTATAATTATTTTATTTCTTTATTTTGTATTGATAGTCAGCCATTGATGTAGGTGTATTTTTCAAGCGCACTATTAGAGTATTTTAAGCATTCTGAATACAAATGATGTGGCCATGTTGAATAAATTACGGTTCCATGCTTTACTTACACTAACAATAGTGTTCCCAAAAACGATTTAAGATCAAACCATCTTATATTGATCTTCTCTTTTGTGATATAAGTGTCTTGATCTTATATCACTCTAATATCTTACTAAAGTGCTGCTGTTGATCTTATTATAGCTTTAGTAAGATCAGAAAAGTACGTACTTACAGTGTTCTTATGCTATGTTGATATTAGTCTTACATTCTTACAATAGCATTTAGAAATCTAATATAAAATCAAATGAACTAAGAGAATGAGGATATAAGACCAGGTACTCTCAAGTTCAATGAGACTTCGTAAATGTTGTTGTAAGAGCAAGAGGCTTATAATAGTATTATGCTATGTTGATATTAGTCTTACATTCTTATAATAGCATTTAGAAAGTCTAATATAAGATCAAATGAACTAAGAGAATGTGGATATAAGACCAGGTACTCTCAAGTTCAATGAGACTTCGTAAATGTTGTTGTAAGAGCAAGAGGCTTATAATAGTATTATGCTATGTTGATATTAGTCTTACATTCTTATAATAGCATTTATAAAGTCTAATATAAGATCAAATGAACTTAGAGAATGTGGATATAAGACCACGTACTCTCAAGTTCAATGAGACTTTGTAAATGTTGTTGTAAGAGCAAGAGGCTTATAATAGTATTATGCTATGTTGATATTAGCCTTACATTCTTATAATAGCATTTAGAAAGTCTAATATAAGATCAAATGAACTTAGAGAATGTGGATATAAGACCAAGTACTCTCAAGTTCAATGAGACTTAGTAAATGTTATTGTAAGAGCGAGAGGCTTATAATAGTATTATGCCATGTTGATATTAGTCTTACATTCTTATAATAGCATTTAGAAAGTCTATTATAAGATCAAATGAACTTAGAGAATGTGGATATAAGACCAGGTACTCTCAAGTTCAATGAGACTTAGTAAATGTTATTGTAAGAGCGAGAGGCTTATAATGGTATTATAAAATGCTCTTATATACATATATAAGACTAGGTAATAAAACTAAACTTACTAAAGTGCATATTAGCTTGTCTAAGACTAATATAAGAGCGATGATAAGTTCAAAACAAAAATAAGAGCGCTATAAGCTCACTACTCTTATAAAGTGCGCAATCTGAGACTTTTTTGCTAGTTGGAGTGTTAGTCCATAAGTTGTTGTTGCCACTGTTGGTGAACCTTAATAAAAAATATTAAAGTAAAAATGTACACTGAGAGAAAAATCACCACCAGGAATTAATAAACAGTTCTGTACTGGGGGAAAAAATGAAGATTTAGTAGTAATCATGGAAGTTTCACTATTTCTGTAAAATTTATTTATTTCTACAAACAGCTCAGTAATACTAAATCTAATTTCAGCAAACAGACTTTAGTAAATGGAGCATTAAACAAAGTTCAGTATTTGTTACAATCCATTTTTATTACTACTAAAATTCTCCGATTTTTACTAGTAAAGTTTGTGATTTTTGGAAAAAAGCATCTGTGATTTCAAGTTATGATTTTAGTAAATGTCTCACTTACATAGTTTTGTAATATCTAAAAAACGAGTTCGCGGGAATAACATTACCCCATTTAAAATAACAATTCAGTTGTTACTATAGCGACATTACAAAGTTTACTGGTATTTAGTAGATAGACTTGTTGTGTTTATGTTCATTGTTGTACCAATCACTAAACGAGTTTTGTAATACCAACACAGCTACTTGCTACGTTCATTTGGTTAGAGTTAGTATTGTGTCGGATGTCGGGCGGGCGTGTCTCGTGTCTTCTTTGTTTAAAACATACTTAAGTTAAATAATAAATTTAGGATATATTGTGTACCTACTGTGTAGTTGGGGTCTACAGGAATATATTGTTCTGCAACTTCGAGCTAGCTGTTGTTATTCTAGTGATAATGACATCAAAGGTAAATCTAAACTGTTTGCAATTCCAACCTCCCTAGCACAGGTGCGCCGCGAGAGCATGTTGCGCGCGTAATAACTACTAGTCTCTTTCTGACTGTATGAATAAGAAAGGAATGGGTAGAATATCTCGACAGGCTTTTATAGTGCCTCTTTAGTACAGAGATATACTACCAAATGCTTTTTTATTCATACAGACAGAAATAGAGACGGGTAGCTACCACGCGCGCGACATGCTCTCGCGGCGCCCGTTTGCTAGGGGCGGAGGAATTGCAAACAGTTTAGTTTTTGCCTGTGACGTCATTATCTCTAGAATAACAACAGCTAGCTTGGAATTGCAGTACAGTTTAGTAAAACCTATGACGTCATCGTCTCCGATATTGCTAAAGCACGCTTAGAATTACAAAACGGTTAGTTTTCACCCATGACGTCATCACCTCCGATATTGCTAAAGCACCTCTCGAAATAACAAAACCAAATTTCTGAAATTACTCTAGCATACTTCAAATTACAAATATAGAAGTTGTATTTCCTACTAAATGGAAATTGCAAAAGTCAATTTGTTCCTATTAGTTGACTCTCCTTGTCCCCGGATTAAGTTTTATTTTTGTAATTCTAAGTGTGTTTTTGTTAGTTTTTTCTCTCAGTGTAGCGGAATGCTACAATAAGTCACGTGACTATTTCCATACATTATTTAAATTTCCCTTGGCATTTGCTTGATTTGCTATAGATAAACGATTGTCAAGTGACACTGTGTGTGCCGCCTCCTCCTCTCTCCTGAACTTTCCGTTTCAATATCCGCCGGCGGCTAACGCCTGCACACAAAATTTAAACCGAGAAGTGTCACTTAAAGCTGTGTACGGATTGCGCGTACATTGGCACGCGTAGTCTGTTACGCGTATCCTGGAACACCATGTCCGTACTTGCAGCTACGCGTACATGCCAATGTAAGCGCAATCCGTACACAGCTTTTACTTTGCGGTTTCAGGTACCTATGATATTTTGAAAGCATATGGGTGTTTAATTTAACCGTACTCATTCTACAGAACTATTCTTCAAAATTTAATAACTTTTCTAAAGTGTCTTAGGTAAACAAATACGGTTTTTGTAATAAGAACAGACTTACGGCCTTTTTACACTAGAATACTAGAAATGGGAGCTCGTTTTGATTTATTGTTCGTCGCTGGAACTTTATCCGCTGTCCGCCAATAGCTATCCTCATTTATAAGGGGATTGTAAAAAAGAGCCCAAGCTATTTATTATTATGTTACGTATCTATAGTTTTAGGTAGGTACTTATTAAAACTCTAAAATAAAATCATTGAAATGTAGCGGATCAGACTACGCATCAAAAGTAGGTACTACCATTCTGTAATAACTTAACAAAAAGAGATATGCGGGTCAAACAGATCACTGTGTTATGTCTTTCCTGTAGACATACACAAGAGTTAAGGGCTATAAAGGTTAATTTTCTTATTTAACCCTTATCCTTTTATTCAGAGAACTATGATAAAATCATTGCTTACATGCCCACAAGCTGTTAACTATTGCCCACAGGAGAGAAAAATGTGCTGTTCGCGATAACACGCTAGTTTTCTCTCCTGTGGGCAATAGTTAACAGCTTGTGGGCATGTAAGTAATGATTTTATCATAGTTCTTTAAATAAAAGGAGGACCTTTTCACGTGGATAAGGGTTAAATAAGAAAATTAACCTTTATAGCCCTTAACTCTTGTGTATGTCTACAGGAAAGACATAACACAGTGATCTGTTTGACCCATGCCTCTCTATGTAGAACATTTAGATTGTGACAGATACTTTTGAACGCAAACTATAGGAATAGGTAGATGGATTTATATTTGAAAAAGTAGTCCAAAGTGGCAGCTAGTTTTGGCGCATTGTTTCATCCCTGCTATTGATAATGACTGTATCTAGATAATGAAACGAACAAAAATCTAATGCCTAGGCCTATGTAAACTTTGTTTCCAGACTTGGCTGAACACTTCCCAGTCCCTAGAATATTATTGAGGGTTCCGAAGGGCGAGGGGGTGAACGACGCGGACAAATTCACAGTCAGCTTTATTACTATAGATCTGATTCATCGCATCGCATTGGTTGGTCGCGGGCGTTAAATGATGCGCCGGGCTGGTTTAGAAGCACGCACGCTTCCAAAATGTGATAAATATTGAATCGTACGTACGGATTTGATTTTGTAATGTTTCTGTTAGTATTTTCTTTACTCGTTAGTAAAGATGTGCGGAATGAAGAGGCTCCAAGTTGCACAAAGAGCGATGGAACGCAGTATGCTCGGTATATCTCACTGCGATAGAATCCAAAACGAGGAGATCCGGCGACAGACCAAAGTAGTAGACATCGACCGACGGATTGCTACTCTTAAATGGGCCTGGGCCGGGCACATATGTCGCAGAGATGATATCAGAGCATGTCCTAGCGTGGAGGCCTCGTTCAAAAAGACCAGATCACAGACCTCCAACAAGATGGGAGGATGATATTAAAAAGATTGCAGGCCCACTCTAGAAGAGAGAAGCAGCAAATCGGGCTGCTTGGAGGAGATTTGGAGAGGCGTATGCCCAACAGTGGGCGCATACTCGCTGAGGAAGAAGAAGATTTTCTTTAACCCTCGTGCCTTGAAACCCTCGCAACGCTCATGATTCCACTTTTCGTACCACTCGCTACTCTCGTGGTTCTATTTTGGAACCTTTTGCTGGCTCGGGTATCAATATTATGTAACGATGAAAGGACTTTTTTAAACAACAACTTTGCCCAGCTTGTAAAACAATAGTTATTTACGATACAAGTGCGGAAAAGAGGAAATTTGAAACGAGTGGCGATAAATTAAAACACGACCGAAGGGAGTGTTTTAAATCGACACTAGTTGCGAATTACCTTTTCGCACGTGTATCGTACAACGTTTTACAGTACATAGGGCAGTATAGACGCACGAAAAGTGCTATTTTACGCACTAGTGCGGGAAAATAGGACCATATGTACTATAAATAACTCTTTACATACATTCATGCTAAATTTTCAAAACACAAAAACGGAACAAGGGGCTCGTCTACCCCAGCCTGTGCTCCGTCTAATTAAATAATGATTTGGTGTCACCCATTCATTATTTATAATTAGTCTCGTCTCCTCGCCGCAGAAGAAACATTAATCATACCAATTAGTGTTCAAGTCTGAACAAAGTGAAAAAATAGCATTTCTTTCATGTTTTGAAGGCGGTGTAGAGTAATGGTTTCAAATTTAAATTGTTTTGTTATCAAAGGAAACGCGAGAAGTTGCGTTAGATTACATTTTCAAAGTTCATTGATTTTTGACATAACATTCGAACCTCTAGCGTTTCATTTAATAAAAACCGTTACAAAAAAAAAGAAAACCGACTTCAAAAAGGATAAAATAAAATATAATCCGTTTTTAAGTATATGCGTTACTAACTGATATGTTTGAAGTCGGTGCCAAGCCAAATTTGAAACATACCATGATTTTAGGGCGATCCGGTAACAATGTTTGCCATAACAAGGATTGCCTTACACGACAGCAATTATCATACTTTCTGTAGATACCTAAGAACCCACTGTCAATCCACCTTGGCGCAGTCCGTACCATGTTTGTCGGTACTAGTATAAAACCAATGCGATTGCCGATATGTTTTTTAAACAGCAATTTTTACTAATTTTCGAACTGTCCATAGTACTCAGTTGTGGGATTGGGACTGAGTTATTTCCCGCCTCTTATCCAGAGAACTTGATTTCAAAATATAAAACAATTCAAGAACCATCTACAGGGCTTTAGCTTTTTACCTGCATGGCAAATTTCACCAGTTTACATGGCAGTTGTTTAGCTGAAAAGGTGAGGGCATTTCTCAGGAGGGCCATTTTTACGTGTCCGGGGCAATAAATGATTGAATTTACAGTTCAATAAATCTGAATTCATTTAGGCATGATCTTCAGCCTATGTTCCGTCTGGGACACTATCAAATTATTTATTTATTATTTATATAATACAAGAAAAAAAAATTCAAATGCCAAAAATGATGTTCGGTGGGAGTGTCCCGCACCCAGATTTTATGAAACAAAAAATTATTACTCAAGATGGGGCATTAGATCGCAGTTATTATGGGTATTCACGCATAAGGTATTAGTTAACTTATCATATTCTTTATATCACAATAATGTGTTTGCTCAACTCATTGAATAAAACCAAATTTACGATGTGTCCCGGGCTAGTGCCTGATTTCGGTGTAATTTGCAAAACATGTCGGTACTCCTTCAAAGTTGTAAACCAGGAACTCAGTGTCTCAAACATAGTATGCGTTAGTTGTGCCTTAACCGTTGAATAGAGTAGAGGTACGGTCACAGTATATTAAAGTGATTTTCTGGTTTCACCGTCCTTCGGTGGGTTTGGTTCTTTTCTAACCGCAGCTGCACTACCGGTACTGAACGCGTCGCTGTCATTGTCAATTTCCATAGTAAATTGACAGTAATGCAGCTGCGGTTAGAAATGGAATGTTACCCTAACAAAGGCCGTTAAAAAACCGTGGTTAAAATACGGAAGAGACCGCAACTCAAACTGAGTAATACCACGTAATACTGACAATCGTTCGTTTGAGCGACGTCGCTAGAATCCTAAGAGCGGATTGAGCGCCTCGCATAGACAAATGTTGCCTGGATTTATTTAAGACGTGGAACGGAGAAATGCCATGTTATTATATTATTGTATTCTGTAATAAAGACAATAGGTTTTAAAAAAGGGGCAGTTAAAATAAAGTAAGGAAAGGTCAAAAGATAAGTGAATAAAATATGGAACAATAAACATGCTGCTCAGACATGGCTCTGAGCTGAGCAAGTTAATGGCATTGGATAAATGAATCATATATAGGTACATTTATTTTTATCAATTCATCGAATGACTTGAATAACACGGCCACGTAATTTACCGAGATGATTATCTGTGAAAACCGTCTTAAATATCCATATTATCCATATAAAATCCCTGGGAAAAGAAACCACCACCCAGATGACACTATCCAACGAGATATAAAAATGCAGAACCTTACCTCTATGACAACCAAATGACAACACAGATAAAGCTTCCTAGCGCCGCTTTGCAAGGAGGCCCGACGACAGGTAGAACTGGTACTATTTTAGGGAGGAAAAGGAAGAAAGAGATAATATTATGTGAGTGAATATATTTTTAAATATGGAAAAATAGAATTTCGATTGTTTCTACCTTTGAAGAAGAAAGAATGAATATCTTTTCACATAGAACTCATAATATTAGTGTCCGACCGAAGGTTCGGTTTCGGTTTCGGTTTCGGCCAGTTTCGGCCAAAAAATCGTGTTTCGGCCGTAGTTTCGGTTTCGGCCAATAAACGGCCGAACCTTTCGGCCGGGCCGAAACTTACGAAATCGTACTTCGTACTATGTAACTAAACATGTGACAAAGATCTAAAGTTGGGGAACAAGTAGGATAACAATATTAATATACTGATTTATGTATACAAAAATTAATTGGTTTATTAGAAAACACAATTCAAGGCCCTAATCAAGGCGCCCGCCACTGGACGGTCGACGCAGTCTTAATGTGTATAAATAGTGGAGTGGCCAAGTTGAAGAAAAGCAACTTTCGTAAGACTAAAAAGGTTTATACCGACCATTGGTATTGTTGGAATCAGCATGGTCTACTGATTATCAAAATGCATGAGGCTTTGTGAGTAGATTACAAATATATAAGTTATATAATATAACATAGTCTAACAGGTTCACCACCTGATCTAACAAATTATTAGAAAACTTAAAAAAAATTGTCAATCCAGAGTTGAATTTGAACTGCTCTAAATTGAAAATAGCTGAATGGATTAGTCCAAATTTTATACAAAATGACTGTGAATATTTTCTATAGGTACTATTTCTAAAAATAATTAACCAAATATATCCAAAAATAAGAAAAGTACTTCAAATTGAATAACAATATAAATGTCTGTTACAGTACTACTAAATACTATTTTTTTTAACTGAAAACATACCATGTGGGGTCTGAAAAGAAAGGGCTTTGTCAGTAGATTACAAATATATTTAAACGCCCAAATAGTGAAAATAATATAGTATGTTATATATTTTGTAATTTACTCATAAATCGATTTCATTTAATACATCACATGGTATATTTTCAGTGAAAGAAATAGTATTTTAGAAGTTTCCCATAACAGAAAATTATACTGTTATTCAAATTGATGTACCTACTTCTCTTATTTTTTAATATTTCTGGCTAATTATTTTTGAACATTATATAGAGGATATTCACAAACACTTGGTATGTATTTTAGAATAATCCATTCAGTAGTTTTCAATGTAGAGCAGTTCAAAATCAACTCTTCATTGTGATAATCAGTAGACCATGCTGATTCCAACAAAACCGCTTGGCGGTATAAACCTTTTCGGTCCTACAAAAATCGTATTACTTATGGTAGTTTCTACGAATTGGCCTCACCTCTAAAAAGCGGTTTTATGACATATTTTCAACGATTTTAACAAGTCTACAAAAGGTTCGGTTTCGGTTTCGGTTTCGGCCGAAACTGGGGCCAATGCCGAACCTTCGGTTTCGGTTTCGGCAAAAAAACATGTTTCGGTAATATATAATATATAATATTAACGCAGATCAAAGCCATACTTATATTAAAATTAATCTTTAACGTAAAAATTGTACTGGGACGTCTGTTAGCCTTGTCAATCAGTAGTTTCTTGATTAATGGGTACTGATATGCGTTTAATATACCTATATATTTAGAGAAAATATATGTAGGTACCTATACTTAGGTACCAAACTTTAAAAATCTTTTCTAGCAAGTCTCTGCAATCAGGGTTACATTTTATTCTAAGGACTTGTACAAGGTGGCAGATTCCGGAAAATTCGCGAATGTACGAGAATTTTCACGTGGAGCCTCATTTTCGAATATGGATGTGACAAGATAGTATAAGATTGAAAACGAATTGGTTCTGTGCTCTTTTTCGCTCTATTATAGAATACATCGACATGTGTTAGCACGATGCGCATCAAATTGGTTCGATTTGATGTAGAATATTTGTTTCTGAATATTCTGAATATGGAGCTAGGACATATGGATTTAGATTTAAGGAAGCATTTGGCTCAGATATCGATGTCCATGTCAAATGCTAGAAAGAGCTTTTAGTACCTCAGGGAAAACTTTACAACTTCGAAAAGCATTCTGGTACGGTAAATATTCGCTTGGTAGTTATTTTACTGTCTGTGTCAATAATCAATATTAAGCAAAAGTATCTTATTACATTGTTTTTTTTTTCATTACGCTCAACAGCAAAATATAGTTGTCAAATGATGCTTAGAATTAGCTTTTTATGGTTCCTACTTAAATGAAATACAGTACGATTTATTATTATTTCATAAAAAGGCAGTTATTCTAACTACTGTTGCTTGTATCCAGTGATTACCAAGGCATTATATTCAATTGCTTATTAGTAGCAATGTGTAGGTGCTTGTCTGATCAAAGTGATTGCCCTTTGTCTTTCTAATGTATTAAGTGGTGGGAGTAGAGATGATAAAATACTATTATTTTTACGCTCGAACATCCACCCACATATTCACAAAACGTTTTGTAAAGCGACAGTAGTAATGGCACCGGTCACATTATCGTACGCCACCGCTTATTAATGCTGAAAGTGATTCCGCGATATCGTGTGATTGGGTCGTGCCAAACGGCCTTCGTTATCCGTTTGTATAGCTTCCATCGCGCTTTGTTAGGCCTTTGCCAATTGGACTGATGATGCCAAATTCTCTAATGTTTATTAACGTCTGTAACCTGATAGTCAGTTAATAGCGGATGAGACTATACGTTAAAAGGGTCTACCATTGTCTAATATACTACATCTGTTATAGTGCATTATCTATACTTTTGAATGCGAAGTTCACATTGCGAACTGTAAAGCTAAATCTTTATTGTGTAAAATTGTAAATCTATTAGAGGGCGGCATAAATTAAGTACTTTTAGCTCGTTGTTAAAATGGATTATTTTGCAAAAGTAATAAAGGTGATTTGGTCGACACTTTGATTTTGATTTTAATGTCATTCTAAAGACTAACCAAATATTTTCATTCATATTTTTGCCTATTGTAAATATGTAATTACCTACTATATTAAAATTAATTACTGTGGAACAATTCAATGTTGACTACAAAATACTCAGTTTTATTATAATAGTTCATTGTGTGGTACTAAAGATAACATTATGTACGATCTATATTATTTAGATGTATTTTATACGCCGGAAGTGAGCACTTCTGTCTCTAGATTCTAGAGTTACACTTTAGCAACTTTAGCTTCTAGAGGTACTTCAGAATATTTAAAGGGAAGCTAAAAAAAAACGAAATGCTTGGGCATATCCTATGGTCTGAAAAGTGGCTCAGTTTTTCTGGCCACGCGACTATGACCGTATTTTACCGTTCGCGTGCCGCCCCGTGCCCATGCCTCGCCGCCGTCTGTTATGTTATCAGCAACCACGTCTCAATTAGTTTGCGCAAAGAAAATTGCTGGCTTGTGTGTTCACGATATATTTATGAAGGTCGGGCTTGTAAAGTAAACTTGTTATATGAAAATAATGCAGAAATTGTTCTTGTACACGACCATATTTTATTACATATTAATATAATACCAGACCATTTTAGACACTTGGTAAAATAAAAGGTAAAACAAAATTAAAATATATTTTATGTGGGGATGGGGACAGGACTCTTTATAAAACCGGCTAAATTTTCATAATTTTATGTTTTTTTTTTTCGATACAATATACATATGTTCTTTATTTCAAACAGCAAATAAATATTAATGTTGTATAAAAACTCAACTAAAAGTATCCTAAATTAATAAAAATAAACCATCCCTAAACCTAAACTACAATAAAAAATCACCCATGTTATGACACATTTTATGTTTAATATTTGCTTGATTTTATGTTTGCTTGATAACAATAGACGATAAAGAATTGTTTAACACCCAACTTACTTTATTAGACTAAGTTCATACACAAACAAAAACTTTTGTATACAACAAATAAACACGGGAGATAAAATCTTTTCGACTGATTATTTCAAACTTTTGCGAACAAAATTCATAATAATATGAATCTTATTATAGCTATCCACCGTTAAGCGGAAACTTCAATAGCTCATGAAAGAGTCTCGGAAGGTCGAGTGTTGCGCGGCGCCGCAATGTTTTTTGTTTCCAAGAATGTCAGTACCGTAAAATGGGGTGAGTAGGGACAAAACTAACATTCAAACTTCGATAAAACTTTATTTTTACATGTGGCAAACTGATGTTTATACATAATAAATGTTCCAATCGTTGAAATTTAGTTGTTTTATGATTTTGTGTACCTAGTTCTGTTTCATAACTTTAAAGATAAATACGAAATAGTAGGAAATCCCAGCTCACCCCGTAGTAGGGGTGAGGAGGGATTTCCTACTAAGGTAAGTTTTGAAAATTGTTGGATCGACACTTTGGGATTATGAACATTCTAATAGCTTGATTTGTTATTAGAATATATAATTTACGTAGCAGTAGCCTTTAAAAACCAACTCACCCCTCTGTCATTCCTCCTCACCCCATTCATAACCAAACTGCCCTCGTAATCCCTACTCACCCCATTTTACGGTATTTACGATATTTAAAACTTTCGCGTTAGACCCGTCTATAAATGTGAGTTAATGTGCCAGTACGATTTTTATCGAGAAAGTTCAACCCTGATTATTTCACGGATCATTGGACCCCGTCTGACCAGTGGAGTGACAGAAAACCAGGAAAATTGTACCCGTCCCTAGCCTTTGATGTGGCCTCTTCAAATTTCGTAATGGGATCGAGACAAAAGGTGCTACAGAGATTAAAATCTCTTACGGGACACGGTACCTACTCCTTAAGGGCCGTACCCTAATTGTCAACTAGAACCTGGGTACGTAGACAAGATGCCTATCGTCAACGTTGGGTAGCGAACAAAACGTATCTGTCTCTGTCGCACTAATATGGAAGAGTGATAGAGAGAGATAGCTACGCTACGGAGCGTGAACGATTGGCATCTTGTCTACGCACCCTGTTAATTAAGTATTAAATATCATCTACAATAAAAATCTACAACATGCGAACATGATACAACTAACCATATTACGACATCTGATACAACTAACCATATTAGTTGTAGGTATCAGAAGTCGATCTTACTTATTACTTATTATTGAGCACCGAGTGTACAAGAAAACTACTTTTGTGAACAATATCTAGTGCAATATTTAAATCGTAGCGCAAAAAGCCGAAGATTGCCTGACGAGGTCGTTGTCAAGTTAGCTGCTAAGAACCGAGTCGAGCAAGTCTTATTGTTTCCGACGAGGCGTAATTAATATTACTTTTCAACCATGAAATAAATACATTTGCGAGAAACATTTTAGATTAAATTAACTATGTATATAAATTTCTTTCCAACCGAAAAGTCGTGACTTGCTAACTTAAAATGAAGTCTAGTAATTGTGTTATAATTGACATTTAAGGCCTGCGCAAACCGGCGGAGCGCAGCGCAGATCACTTTAAAATTATCAATGTATATTCTTCCCTATTTAAATTACATTCAGACCGTATAAATTTAAATGCTTTGAGACCGACCTCGGAGCGTCACGGAGGATTGTTACTCCTCGGCATCGAGGAGCACGTTAGAGGATACCGCCGTATGCGCCGAGGCCTCCCGAGTGCGCCGGAGCAGCACCGGGAACGACGGAGGAGAACTCGTGCACACTAGTCACTAATCCCTTTTGATAGAGTACACGCGGCGGCATGCCGCGGCTTCCCCCGGTCTGCGCCGAAGTGCTCCCTGGTGCGCCGGCCGCCAGCGCTGTGCGGGCGCCCGCCCGGGCGCTCGCGGTATGTCGGGGGATTTTACCTCGCCGGTGTGCGCTGCGCGGCGTAAATGCTCCTCGGTGATCTGCCCTGCACGCCGCCGGTTTGCGCAGGCGTTAATTGTAATAAATTATATGGATGGCTCTGAAAACGGATATATATAATGTTTTCTTCAAATTCATGACCATTAATCTATAATTTTAAGTTTCTTATTTTAATTTTAAGCTTAGTTGTTGTCTCCCTGAAATATTTATAATTAGAATTGAGCTTGAAACTTTCCAGCATAACTTTATATTCAAATACCTATTTTCCATCTAAAATCTCACTTAAGAAATCTCTCAACCGTTGGAAATGAAATGTGCCCCCGATGTCCCGCTGTGACAGTTTGATTAACGGCTTTTTAAACTGCACCCTTCCAGATAGTTCGCTGATAACTTCCCGCCTCTCTCATACTAGATTCATCTCGGGTCCATAGAATAGGAAGGAAATGACGGCAAGGAAGATGGGTAGGTAGTACCTACAGGGCGCCAGACAGAAGTACATAAAAAGAATTCTTTGCAACCAAAAACGTCACTTTTGACACTGACAGATAATATATCGTCGGGTGACAAGCAAAAGTCACTAACTGACACCATTGAAATTATTGGACAATAAACTGTGTTACAAGTGTAATAAAATGCATCGGTACTTTAATTTTTTGATAGTACTTAGTGACTTTTGTTCGTCACCCGACGAATTATATATGTTACTGTAAAAGCCCGATGTACCGATGCCGATCGGTAAAAGCCCGAAATGTTAAACAATAGGGTATTTGAGAATTTGTTATATAGTTTGTATACAATATTTTTTTTAAATAACATGTAACGAATCGAATGGTTTCATATTTTTTTTCCTATTAGGAAGTTGTCAAAAAAGTAACTTTTTTGAAAGTAGGTCTTGTATTTTTTTATTATTCCCATATATTTTTAAGCTTCCAATTTATTGTGATAAATTGCTCATTTTCTATCTATTTAACTAGATTTAGTTATACAATTCAACACATGTCAACAACCCTATAATTGTTCATTTCGGGCTTTTACCGATATTGATTCGGTAAATCCTAGGTTTTACCACGGCGACCTCGGGGTTTTACAGTAACATATTGCATTCTTACTGCCATTTTGTATGCAAGGATGTTAAGCTAATAGTTTTTCTGGCTGTACATATTCGATTACAAAACAAGTCAAGCAAAGTGCAGGTTTATATAATGTTAAAAACTTACAACACCAAGTGTTTTAATGCAATCTCCATACATCATTAGCTCAAATGAAAATAGACTTTTCACGAGTCTCCTAGCAACCCCCTCACGTAGTTTATGAGCTCCTCTCGAGAATGTATTATTTTGCCCGGATCTTTTTACGACGCTACAAACACTCTGTTTGCGAAATATAATCTTCACTTACAAAGTTTCGGGGAAACTTTGCGGTGGCGTTTTTGTTGTTTTGTAACATGTTTGTACAATGTGACCTTGGCCTCTGCATAAATAATGAAACCTAATATTTTATACACCCTATTTCGGACCAGACACAATCCGTATGTGATTGACATTAAATCCTTCGGTCGAAAGAAATATCATTTCTATGTTTAACAATCGCTTTTCGGTAATAGAAGGAAAAGATCAACATTTACAACTAGTGGTGTATTTTAGATTAGGGTACAAATGCTTAACCATCTGTAGTTACTTACCGCATTCAATAAAACAGAGCATTTCTTTTTATAACCGATTAAATTCCGAGAAGGAGGAGATTCTGTAGGTATTCGGAAAAGGCTATATTTAATATTGTGCTGTCAACTCTTGAAATTAATTTAAAATAAACTTTGCTTGGTGTCATTCACCATCGTTTCCCTTAGAGGATATAGCCAACGGAGACGCCATGTCTAAAATTTTCGGTACAAAATAGTCTGCCGTTTTTTGCGGGGTAGGGGCACATCAAATGTATAGGTACGTCATGTCAGAAAAACGTCAGTCATACATATGGTTGACATGTGGTTGACCATTGGCCGCCTTTTTTCGACAGAGGGGAACGCCTGTTAATGGCGGCTCCATTGTTAATTACTCCGAGTCGTTTCCATTCAACCTTTAATTATGGTAAAATAAGTTAAACCTATTTTTGGAATTAACTTCACTGATCAATTTAAAAAAAAACTTAACTGATTGAATAGTCTAATCTCAAGTTGACGTGGCGTTTCAAATAACCCCTTTTAAAGTGAGGAAAGAAAGAAAGCACTTTCAGAGTCGTATCGTTAATATTCAGGACGGGGCGAGTGTGCACGTTAATTAACGAGGGGATGACGAGACGCCCGCATTAATCTTCAAACGAGTTTGGAATTGTTCCGCTGCCCGGCCGGCCGGTTAGGGCAGCGGCACGCTAGCGATTGCACGACTGAGGCCGATTCTAGGTTTACTTGATTTGTTAATGTTTTGACCTGTCCCTTTGTTTCCCATAAAGTTTTAAGTCATAATGTATTGTTTGTCATATTATCGTTAGTCATAAAACTGAAACCGTTAACTTTTCAGGATTTTCGTAAGGTTATTCTATAGATAGGTTAGGTTGGGTTTGGTTTGTTTTATGGCAATCCTGAAAAGTTACGCGTTTCGGAGAAAAACCAATTATGACTAACGAAAATTCGGACAAACAATACATTATGACTTAAAACTATTTGGGAAACAATAGAGACCCGTTTTGACAAGGCCTTGACACGACTCGCAGTGCATTCTACAGGGCGTTGCGATAAGCATGGATCAAACGAAGGCCAACGATAGAGGATCTTAAGAGCTATCGATTTGACCCCCATGTATGTTCTGCGAAAATTAATGGTTTCGGAGAAATCATTGAATTCTGTCTTGTACCTTCCTTTGATCCATACTGAACACGACGCTGTGTATGAGATTACTTTAGATATAATGATTAATCACATAGACGCAACGCTCTTAAACAAATTAAAAGTTGGTAACTTTGCCGTGTTTGTGTGCATTTCGGATATCATTCAATGTGAGCGTAGATTATATAGGTCGGAAAAAACGGTATTTTAAAAATGGGTTTGTTTCAACTAGGGTTTTATAATGCCTTTAAAAAATATTTAATAACGAGATTCACTTTTTAAGATGTAAAGTTTAATATAATTTTTGCCTACGCGCACGACCACCCTTAAGTTAAGGAAGTGTCATTTTCCGGGCAGTAATAGTGACCTCTCTGACCCTTGAAAATACATACACATATGCACATATACTTACTTACGCATTTACACAGATACATATATGCATGAACCCACCACAAAGCCGGATCCACAATGCTTTTGAGCTTTTGTTCATTTTAAGGGCTCGTAAAAATTCTATAGGAATTTTATACACAATGTCTAACGTTCTCGTAATCGTTACGCGTTTGATGTGGTCCTTTGCTCTTAATGAATCTTACATTTTGAATGTGTGTGTGTTGTTGCCAAGGTTAACAGATTTAAGAGACGCTAATATGAATAAATGCGATTTCACCCAAAGTTTCACGTGAGTAGGGTTACCAGATGACAGGAATTTTCCTGACATGTCAGGAATTTTGGCCTTTTGTCAGGAATGGGAACGGAACATGAAAATGTCAGGATTTTTTTGAATTGATAGACTTTTTTTATAATTTTATTTACTTTAATTAATCCAAAAACATTGTAAGAAAATAATAAATGAGATCCACTCAACTTATCAATAACTTCGTAATTATTAATTAACAAATCTTTACTCAAGCATACATAATACATAGATGTTTTAGAAATCGAAATCATGTCTAATATTCGCAATTAGTGTAGTAAATAAAGATAGTGGACCCCGCAGTAATTCCTCAGCCAGCAAAAACTTTACAGTATGATAAAGTATCAATAAATAAAAAGTATTGTATAAATTTCCAACGAATAATAATAATAGAATTAAAGTAAATACCTAAAGTCTTAAATCGTTAATATCTTTTTACGGAAAAATGCTCCGTTCAAACTTTCTTCACCGGACATATTCATGTAACGTATCGCAACAATATATGAAATATCAGAAAAAAATAACCCAGCAGAAATCCCAGTATTAATAAAATATAATTTTTTGGCGTGTCTTGGACCGGAAAATTGCTCAGTCTAATTTTTTCACTGGAATGCCATTTTACTGCCGTGTTATACCTACAAATTGAAAATCTAAAAAATTTCCACTCTCAGTTTTTAATAGTTCTGTAATACATACATTTGGGTACGCATTTTTTTTTGATTTTCTTACCCACTGCGCCAAATTATATTCTAAGATCATATAAGAAGAAAAAAATGGCAGAGCAATTTTCTGATGAAAATGAGCGGCAAAAAAATGAATTATCATAAAAAAAAATTGTCATATTTGACAAAACTTTTAGATTTTTTTCTAGTATCACATACTGACACAAATAACTTATTTTGTAAAATAATTTTGGACTGAGCAATTACTCGGTTCAATATATAATCAGATATGTGTTTTTACCTAACTTAGAAGTGTTTTTTTTTTGGTATTTATATGTTAGCCTCGGCTCATGCTATACAATAACATAGCAAAATTTCATCGACTGAGAAATTAATGCATGGGTCTCCATACAACAACTTGCTTCATTTACTACACTAAATTGCAAAGATAACAATATAATAAGAAGTAGGTATCGCGGCTATCGGCTCAATCGGGTGGCCATAGCTAACGGCTAGCCCCCCCCCCCCCCTCCCGTCACCATCAAAAATATGAATGTCAGGAAAAATATTCGGAAATCAGGAATTTTGTCAGGAAATTCTAAATTTGTATCTGGTAACCCTACACGTGAGGTCAAATTTTATTTTATTTTTATTTTAAATATCCTAAGTACGAAATTTTTAAAGATGCATGTCCTATGGCTTAAATCTAGCACGAGATCTAAAACAAGTGTACAGTCACCTGCAAAAGTATGTTACTATTCGAAGGCCGCAAAAATATGTGACAAGCTCTTATGGCTCTACAAATAAGATATAAATAAAATATATAAATAAGATATATCAGATATTTTTGCGGCTTTTGTTGTGTAACATAATATTGCAGGTGACTGTACACAGCGTGTTTTCCAATTAAGTGGGAATGTTACATACTAATTAACACCATTATTATAGCTACAGTGAAAAATATCAGAGAAGGAAGAGATCGCTCTTTAGCTATAAGACCACTTGTTATCTGCCTTTATGGTGATAGGTTTTTATTAAATATTGTGTTTTTGGAGTTATTCATTTATGTTGTAAACATTATTCATTTAAATATTCATACCTATTTGAAGAAATAACCACGTAAACATTAAAATATAAGCAAGTAATGAGCTTTACATTATAAAGATTAAACATCACAAATGAAACAAACTTAGAGGGTAAATGCAAATGTCAATGTGGCTAATTCCGTCATAGGCGTATTCCGTCTACGAGCGTTTTTCTCGAACAACGAACAACATTGATAATTTCTGCGGCAAAGCAGCGATTGCTTTTAGTTTCAGCAAATGGTTTTTTTTTCTACGAATGAAAATCAAAGAAATATACGCTCGTAGACGGAATTAGCCACATTGACCTTACCTACTCTAGTATAACCAACCGTGTTCACATGAATATTATTTGGTAACATAGGTGGGTACCTAAATACTTTTTTATTGCAAATCTCACATAATATGATAATGATTCAATGAAGTAATGTATGTATTTTTAATTTGTATATTTTTTACGCTCGTCGTAAGGTCTGCAGCTCACAGAGCCACTAGTCCTATTTCTATTGGCTTCCTCAAGTGAGTGGCCAGCTTGTCTGCAATCTGTATAAGCCGTCAAAAGGCCTCTCTTGGTCTAACCTCTAACCACTAGGATCTAAGGCGTGACGTGCGTTTGCACGGACACGTTCCAGTGTTAACCACCTGTTAGGATTGGGAATGTATTCAACATATGGTTATTAAGCAACAATTAATTACCTAATAAGGGCCAAGTACCTACTAACTTTTAAGGTTTTTTGGTACTATTTAGGGTTCTGGGAAACAATTGCACCTAAATTTTCAATTTTTCTGCTGTAGTTTAGCAGTGAAAAGACAGAGGAGACAGAAGAGTAGATGGACAGACGAGTAATTTTCGCATTTGTATCTAATATTGATGATTGAAAAGTCAGCTTGTATAGTTTTAAAAAGAAACTTACTTCGATTCCCGATTGAAGTGCCTCTTGACATTCCCCTTTGTAGATTTTAGGTTTATTTATTGTTTAGTTTTTATCTAGTTATTAGGCTTATTAGGCATAATGGTAATTCTTCTTATCTTATTAAAATGTTTAGAGTAAAATGCATGCTGTGTTCGCCTGTAATTGGTGGCGCAAACATAATTTAATAGTACGCAAGTGTCCCAACTAGCAAAATCACGCTAACAACAGTCTCTAGACTACAATTTTGTCGCTCTTATATTGATTTTATATCATCGTATAAGCCCGGGTTTGGGCACAAAGCATAAGCGTATTTATTTTAATATCGTTCTAATATCAGTCTAATTGAATGTTGTTTGCATTCACAGTAATCTTTTTCAAAACTATATTAAGCTGCTTTAGGCTAATATCGCTTTTACGTAAGTATCTTGTAAGCCTACATAGGCTTATATTGGTCGAACGTAAGTATCTTGTAAGCCTACATAGGCTTATATTGGTCGAACGTTAGAATCTTGTAAGCCTAAATAAGCTTATTTTGGTTTGAAACATTCTATTTGTGAAGTATAAATATACGGGTGAAATTAACTGCAACGTGACAAAAACATATTAGTGTAAGTGTTTATCTAACTTTTTATGAATTATGTTTAAATATAATAACGTGCTGTTTATCATCGTCTGTTTATGTTTCAGGGTAAGTATTCACATGGGAAAATATTATTTATTGTAAAGTAGACCCTGTTTTACACTTCAAACTTCATGCGCCTACTCAAATATGGTATTAGAATATTTTTATAATTATTTTATTTCTTTATTTTGTATTGATAGTCAGCCATTGATGTAGGTGTATTTTTCAAGCGCACTATTAGAGTATTTTAAGCATTCTGAATACAAATGATGTGGCCATGTTGAATAAATTACGGTTCCATGCTTTACTTACACTAACAATAGTGTTCCCAAAAACGATTTAAGATCAAACCATCTTATATTGATCTTCTCTTTTGTGATATAAGTGTCTTGATCTTATATCACTCTAATATCTTACTAAAGTGCTGCTGTTGATCTTATTATAGCTTTAGTAAGATCAGAAAAGTACGTACTTACAGTGTTCTTATGCTATGTTGATATTAGTCTTACATTCTTACAATAGCATTTAGAAATCTAATATAAAATCAAATGAACTAAGAGAATGAGGATATAAGACCAGGTACTCTCAAGTTCAATGAGACTTCGTAAATGTTGTTGTAAGAGCAAGAGGCTTATAATAGTATTATGCTATGTTGATATTAGTCTTACATTCTTATAATAGCATTTAGAAAGTCTAATATAAGATCAAATGAACTAAGAGAATGTGGATATAAGACCAGGTACTCTCAAGTTCAATGAGACTTCGTAAATGTTGTTGTAAGAGCAAGAGGCTTATAATAGTATTATGCTATGTTGATATTAGTCTTACATTCTTATAATAGCATTTATAAAGTCTAATATAAGATCAAATGAACTTAGAGAATGTGGATATAAGACCACGTACTCTCAAGTTCAATGAGACTTTGTAAATGTTGTTGTAAGAGCAAGAGGCTTATAATAGTATTATGCTATGTTGATATTAGCCTTACATTCTTATAATAGCATTTAGAAAGTCTAATATAAGATCAAATGAACTTAGAGAATGTGGATATAAGACCAAGTACTCTCAAGTTCAATGAGACTTAGTAAATGTTATTGTAAGAGCGAGAGGCTTATAATAGTATTATGCCATGTTGATATTAGTCTTACATTCTTATAATAGCATTTAGAAAGTCTATTATAAGATCAAATGAACTTAGAGAATGTGGATATAAGACCAGGTACTCTCAAGTTCAATGAGACTTAGTAAATGTTATTGTAAGAGCGAGAGGCTTATAATGGTATTATAAAATGCTCTTATATACATATATAAGACTAGGTAATAAAACTAAACTTACTAAAGTGCATATTAGCTTGTCTAAGACTAATATAAGAGCGATGATAAGTTCAAAACAAAAATAAGAGCGCTATAAGCTCACTACTCTTATAAAGTGCGCAATCTGAGACTTTTTTGCTAGTTGGAGTGTTAGTCCATAAGTTGTTGTTGCCACTGTTGGTGAACCTTAATAAAAAATATTAAAGTAAAAATGTACACTGAGAGAAAAATCACCACCAGGAATTAATAAACAGTTCTGTACTGGGGGAAAAAATGAAGATTTAGTAGTAATCATGGAAGTTTCACTATTTCTGTAAAATTTATTTATTTCTACAAACAGCTCAGTAATACTAAATCTAATTTCAGCAAACAGACTTTAGTAAATGGAGCATTAAACAAAGTTCAGTATTTGTTACAATCCATTTTTATTACTACTAAAATTCTCCGATTTTTACTAGTAAAGTTTGTGATTTTTGGAAAAAAGCATCTGTGATTTCAAGTTATGATTTTAGTAAATGTCTCACTTACATAGTTTTGTAATATCTAAAAAACGAGTTCGCGGGAATAACATTACCCCATTTAAAATAACAATTCAGTTGTTACTATAGCGACATTACAAAGTTTACTGGTATTTAGTAGATAGACTTGTTGTGTTTATGTTCATTGTTGTACCAATCACTAAACGAGTTTTGTAATACCAACACAGCTACTTGCTACGTTCATTTGGTTAGAGTTAGTATTGTGTCGGATGTCGGGCGGGCGTGTCTCGTGTCTTCTTTGTTTAAAACATACTTAAGTTAAATAATAAATTTAGGATATATTGTGTACCTACTGTGTAGTTGGGGTCTACAGGAATATATTGTTCTGCAACTTCGAGCTAGCTGTTGTTATTCTAGTGATAATGACATCAAAGGTAAATCTAAACTGTTTGCAATTCCAACCTCCCTAGCACAGGTGCGCCGCGAGAGCATGTTGCGCGCGTAATAACTACTAGTCTCTTTCTGACTGTATGAATAAGAAAGGAATGGGTAGAATATCTCGACAGGCTTTTATAGTGCCTCTTTAGTACAGAGATATACTACCAAATGCTTTTTTATTCATACAGACAGAAATAGAGACGGGTAGCTACCACGCGCGCGACATGCTCTCGCGGCGCCCGTTTGCTAGGGGCGGAGGAATTGCAAACAGTTTAGTTTTTGCCTGTGACGTCATTATCTCTAGAATAACAACAGCTAGCTTGGAATTGCAGTACAGTTTAGTAAAACCTATGACGTCATCGTCTCCGATATTGCTAAAGCACGCTTAGAATTACAAAACGGTTAGTTTTCACCCATGACGTCATCACCTCCGATATTGCTAAAGCACCTCTCGAAATAACAAAACCAAATTTCTGAAATTACTCTAGCATACTTCAAATTACAAATATAGAAGTTGTATTTCCTACTAAATGGAAATTGCAAAAGTCAATTTGTTCCTATTAGTTGACTCTCCTTGTCCCCGGATTAAGTTTTATTTTTGTAATTCTAAGTGTGTTTTTGTTAGTTTTTTCTCTCAGTGTAGCGGAATGCTACAATAAGTCACGTGACTATTTCCATACATTATTTAAATTTCCCTTGGCATTTGCTTGATTTGCTATAGATAAACGATTGTCAAGTGACACTGTGTGTGCCGCCTCCTCCTCTCTCCTGAACTTTCCGTTTCAATATCCGCCGGCGGCTAACGCCTGCACACAAAATTTAAACCGAGAAGTGTCACTTAAAGCTGTGTACGGATTGCGCGTACATTGGCACGCGTAGTCTGTTACGCGTATCCTGGAACACCATGTCCGTACTTGCAGCTACGCGTACATGCCAATGTAAGCGCAATCCGTACACAGCTTTTACTTTGCGGTTTCAGGTACCTATGATATTTTGAAAGCATATGGGTGTTTAATTTAACCGTACTCATTCTACAGAACTATTCTTCAAAATTTAATAACTTTTCTAAAGTGTCTTAGGTAAACAAATACGGTTTTTGTAATAAGAACAGACTTACGGCCTTTTTACACTAGAATACTAGAAATGGGAGCTCGTTTTGATTTATTGTTCGTCGCTGGAACTTTATCCGCTGTCCGCCAATAGCTATCCTCATTTATAAGGGGATTGTAAAAAAGAGCCCAAGCTATTTATTATTATGTTACGTATCTATAGTTTTAGGTAGGTACTTATTAAAACTCTAAAATAAAATCATTGAAATGTAGCGGATCAGACTACGCATCAAAAGTAGGTACTACCATTCTGTAATAACTTAACAAAAAGAGATATGCGGGTCAAACAGATCACTGTGTTATGTCTTTCCTGTAGACATACACAAGAGTTAAGGGCTATAAAGGTTAATTTTCTTATTTAACCCTTATCCTTTTATTCAGAGAACTATGATAAAATCATTGCTTACATGCCCACAAGCTGTTAACTATTGCCCACAGGAGAGAAAAATGTGCTGTTCGCGATAACACGCTAGTTTTCTCTCCTGTGGGCAATAGTTAACAGCTTGTGGGCATGTAAGTAATGATTTTATCATAGTTCTTTAAATAAAAGGAGGACCTTTTCACGTGGATAAGGGTTAAATAAGAAAATTAACCTTTATAGCCCTTAACTCTTGTGTATGTCTACAGGAAAGACATAACACAGTGATCTGTTTGACCCATGCCTCTCTATGTAGAACATTTAGATTGTGACAGATACTTTTGAACGCAAACTATAGGAATAGGTAGATGGATTTATATTTGAAAAAGTAGTCCAAAGTGGCAGCTAGTTTTGGCGCATTGTTTCATCCCTGCTATTGATAATGACTGTATCTAGATAATGAAACGAACAAAAATCTAATGCCTAGGCCTATGTAAACTTTGTTTCCAGACTTGGCTGAACACTTCCCAGTCCCTAGAATATTATTGAGGGTTCCGAAGGGCGAGGGGGTGAACGACGCGGACAAATTCACAGTCAGCTTTATTACTATAGATCTGATTCATCGCATCGCATTGGTTGGTCGCGGGCGTTAAATGATGCGCCGGGCTGGTTTAGAAGCACGCACGCTTCCAAAATGTGATAAATATTGAATCGTACGTACGGATTTGATTTTGTAATGTTTCTGTTAGTATTTTCTTTACTCGTTAGTAAAGATGTGCGGAATGAAGAGGCTCCAAGTTGCACAAAGAGCGATGGAACGCAGTATGCTCGGTATATCTCACTGCGATAGAATCCAAAACGAGGAGATCCGGCGACAGACCAAAGTAGTAGACATCGACCGACGGATTGCTACTCTTAAATGGGCCTGGGCCGGGCACATATGTCGCAGAGATGATATCAGAGCATGTCCTAGCGTGGAGGCCTCGTTCAAAAAGACCAGATCACAGACCTCCAACAAGATGGGAGGATGATATTAAAAAGATTGCAGGCCCACTCTAGAAGAGAGAAGCAGCAAATCGGGCTGCTTGGAGGAGATTTGGAGAGGCGTATGCCCAACAGTGGGCGCATACTCGCTGAGGAAGAAGAAGATTTTCTTTAACCCTCGTGCCTTGAAACCCTCGCAACGCTCATGATTCCACTTTTCGTACCACTCGCTACTCTCGTGGTTCTATTTTGGAACCTTTTGCTGGCTCGGGTATCAATATTATGTAACGATGAAAGGACTTTTTTAAACAACAACTTTGCCCAGCTTGTAAAACAATAGTTATTTACGATACAAGTGCGGAAAAGAGGAAATTTGAAACGAGTGGCGATAAATTAAAACACGACCGAAGGGAGTGTTTTAAATCGACACTAGTTGCGAATTACCTTTTCGCACGTGTATCGTACAACGTTTTACAGTACATAGGGCAGTATAGACGCACGAAAAGTGCTATTTTACGCACTAGTGCGGGAAAATAGGACCATATGTACTATAAATAACTCTTTACATACATTCATGCTAAATTTTCAAAACACAAAAACGGAACAAGGGGCTCGTCTACCCCAGCCTGTGCTCCGTCTAATTAAATAATGATTTGGTGTCACCCATTCATTATTTATAATTAGTCTCGTCTCCTCGCCGCAGAAGAAACATTAATCATACCAATTAGTGTTCAAGTCTGAACAAAGTGAAAAAATAGCATTTCTTTCATGTTTTGAAGGCGGTGTAGAGTAATGGTTTCAAATTTAAATTGTTTTGTTATCAAAGGAAACGCGAGAAGTTGCGTTAGATTACATTTTCAAAGTTCATTGATTTTTGACATAACATTCGAACCTCTAGCGTTTCATTTAATGAAAACCGTTACAAAAAAAAAGAAAACCGACTTCAAAAAGGATAAAATAAAATATAATCCGTTTTTAAGTATATGCGTTACTAACTGATATGTTTGAAGTCGGTGCCAAGCCAAATTTGAAACATACCATGATTTTAGGGCGATCCGGTAACAATGTTTGCCATAACAAGGATTGCCTTACACGACAGCAATTATCATACTTTCTGTAGATACCTAAGAACCCACTGTCAATCCACCTTGGCGCAGTCCGTACCATGTTTGTCGGTACTAGTATAAAACCAATGCGATTGCCGATATGTTTTTTAAACAGCAATTTTTACTAATTTTCGAACTGTCCATAGTACTCAGTTGTGGGATTGGGACTGAGTTATTTCCCGCCTCTTATCCAGAGAACTTGATTTCAAAATATAAAACAATTCAAGAACCATCTACAGGGCTTTAGCTTTTTACCTGCATGGCAAATTTCACCAGTTTACATGGCAGTTGTTTAGCTGAAAAGGTGAGGGCATTTCTCAGGAGGGCCATTTTTACGTGTCCGGGGCAATAAATGATTGAATTTACAGTTCAATAAATCTGAATTCATTTAGGCATGATCTTCAGCCTATGTTCCGTCTGGGACACTATCAAATTATTTATTTATTATTTATATAATACAAGAAAAAAAAATTCAAATGCCAAAAATGATGTTCGGTGGGAGTGTCCCGCACCCAGATTTTATGAAACAAAAAATTATTACTCAAGATGGGGCATTAGATCGCAGTTATTATGGGTATTCACGCATAAGGTATTAGTTAACTTATCATATTCTTTATATCACAATAATGTGTTTGCTCAACTCATTGAATAAAACCAAATTTACGATGTGTCCCGGGCTAGTGCCTGATTTCGGTGTAATTTGCAAAACATGTCGGTACTCCTTCAAAGTTGTAAACCAGGAACTCAGTGTCTCAAACATAGTATGCGTTAGTTGTGCCTTAACCGTTGAATAGAGTAGAGGTACGGTCACAGTATATTAAAGTGATTTTCTGGTTTCACCGTCCTTCGGTGGGTTTGGTTCTATGTTTTTTTGAGATCGGTGGTGCAATTTACTCCGAAAGTTTCAGTGCATTTATCGTTATGCAAGTGCTTAAGAAATCCTCGAAAGTACGTAAATCCATCATTATTACATCTCCTCTGTATCACTCATGCTATTTCTGCAATTGCTAAAAAGCGATTAATTTTGACATCACTGGTGTTGATTTCCTTGGATTCGGTGGATTTTTTGACCACCGATATCAAAAAAGTGATCACTGAATTCAAATCCTGCTTTGTAAACTAGCTTGTTGTACTAATTTATCACACCTTAAAAGTGCAAGATACGTTGTATAAACGTAAAATTATGTTTGTAAGTAAATTAAGTCATAATAGGTACAAAAAATCACTAGTTTACTATGAGTAGTTTTTTAAACCAGACGTGTGTTGAAACTTGTAGACCCAATGTTTCTTTCTCTGTCTTGATGTTCTCTTCAAACCAATGAAGTAAATTATGTTAATTGTCCTCTGTATCACCTGAGGCCCTACACCTCGATAACTTTAAACGTGTCAGCCATGTTAAATGAATGCAGATCCCACTTCGTTTACAATAACTTGTGTATGTAAGTACTATGCAAGGTGCACCCAAGGGACGGGATGTTCAGAACAAGGGATTAAAAATAAAGTGGCCTTCTAATGTCGAGATCGCTTCAAAGGCACTGAGCCTACCTTACTGATCGATATTTCTAAAGGATAGCCATAGACACAAATTGAACATAGCAAATGTTTTAACAATCCTCAATGTCTTACGTCTTTATGTCTAAATATAGGAGTTACAAATTAGCTCAAGTGTTTCAGAATGCTGGAGATCTCCAGCACCCTCAAATAATTAACAGGTTATTAGATCTTCAAGCATTAGTCGACCACTTCAAATAGTTTTAAATTGATGGAGTTCACGCTTTAAAACTCTGTTATTCAAAAATACTTGTTTTTCGTATTGCATCACATTGCTTTATAAGTGCATTAAATATTTTTTGAGCATTGAACACCACTCAAAAGTTTCTTGTTTATCGAGTGTAGGTAACATAAGTTTCTTTTTGATGCGTGTGCGGTCGGATTGTGTGAAACAAACATCTTCTCCTTTATGGCACTAATGTGCGAATTTGTGGTCGACATGTCTGAAACTCGTTCCAGGACCATACATCGCCCACCACCCTATTATATGAGAGGACAGTCAAATAGTGTGGGATATCTTCTAGAGATGTTTTTTTACAAGCCGTAATTAGGTTATTTTAAAATCTTGGGTCTATATCTATTAAATTTATGTAAGCTTTCGAGATCATTAGCCTTATTACATCGCTTATAATCAAATAAGAATGAAAAATATGATTAAAATGTAATATGATTGAGATATAAAATTGAAATGTGATTTTTGTGTATGCATTATTGAATTCGGTGACGCCAATTGATTTCAGTGCCTGCACATGATTTCGGTGTTTTTTCAATCTCAAATATCTTAAAAACTATAAGGTTCTAATGGAGGCCTCCACTACCAATATTTTTTATTCTAAGGCTAGATTTTAGGAAATAAAGTCGCATGTCAAATAAGTTAAAAAAAAAATTTGGCACCGAAGTCAGGCACCGAAGGTCATCTCTGAGAAACGCCCGTGACAAAGAGACAGACAGAATTACTTTCACTATTATAATACCTATTAGTACAGTTGTACTGTGATTTATAGACATAAAGCTGATTATTTTTGACCGGTATTGTCACTATTTGTCTTGGCACCGGCTTCAAACATATCAGTTAGTAACACATATACTTAAAAACGGATTATATTTTATTTTATCCTTTTTGAAGTCGGTTTTCTTTTTTTTTGGAAAAGTTTTTATTTCTCCATTTTTAATTGTAAGGCATTGTTAACAGCTTATGAGTGACGCGTGACGCATGAATGAAAATAATAATGATGCGTATCACTAAATTCGTAATCATTCCTGTCACTACAGTGCACAAACACAAAATCCATCCTCCGCCCCGCCACTGACCCAATCCCTCAACCCCCAGATCACTCAACCTCACAGCACATCAACCCCTGATCACGGAACCCCTCGACCCTGAAGCCTGAACCACCAACCCTTCAACCGCCATTTCCCGACTCCTCAGTAGCCTTACCATAAGTCTAACACTGACATATTAGCTTAGCGAGTGCGTAACTTACTTTCTATGCGTCTCGCTCGTACTGGCATCCTATTAGTGCGAGCGAGATGTATAGAAAGTAAGTTACGAAGACGATAGCGAAGATGTAGTGTCAAACTCGTGGTAAGGCTACAGTTGTACTTCATCAAATGGGTTATTAACGGGAGGAAATGTTTGAGTTACTATAAAAAATCGGGCAAGTGCGAGTCGGACTCGCGCACGAAGGGTTCCGTACCATATAAAAAAAAAAACAAAAAAAAAAAGCAAAAAAAAAACGGTCACCCATCCAAGTACTGACCACTCCCGACGTTGCTTAACTTTGGTCAAAAATCACGTTTGTTGTATGGGAGCCCCATTTAAATTTTTATTTTATTCTGTTTTTAGTATTTGTTGTTATAGCGGCAACAGAAATACATCATCTGTGAAAATTTCAACTGTCTAGCTATCACGGTTCGTGAGATACAGCCTGGTGACAGACGGACGGACGGACGGACGGACGGACGGACGCACGGACGGACAGCGAAGTCTTAGTAATAGGGTCCCGTTTTTCCCTTTGGGTACGGAACCCTAAAAACAACGATGTCGCCATACTCGTACCTTTAAAAATTGAGGAGTTCCCTCATTTCCTTATGAATTCCGTCACCAGATTATAACCAACAATATTATGGGAACACCTTGGAGGCAACTTCGTTCAAACAAAAAAATATATACATATTCAAATCGGACCACGGGTTCCGGAGTAATCTACACTTATAAAATCATCATCATTTATCATCAACAATCATCATCATCAGGTCCACTCCATCAAATTAGTGGTTTTTAAGAGGAAATGCTTGAGTTGCTTAAGACAATACCCAAACCACCATACATGTGCCTTTAAAAATTGAGGAGTTCCCTCAATTCTTCACGGATCCCATCATCAGAACAGCACCAGATTAATGTGGGACGCTCTTGGAGGCAGTTCCCTTCAAACAAAAAAAGAATTGCTCAAATCGGACCACGGGTCTCGGAATAATCGCTGAACGTCGTACATTTTAAGAAATCGTCATGATTATCATCAAAACAATCATCATCATCAGGTCCACTTCATCAAATTGGTGGTTTTCGAGAGAAAATGCTCGAGTTGCTTAAGAAAACACCCAAATCACCCTACATGTGCATTTAAAAATTGAGGGGTTCCCTCAATTCCTCATGGATCCCATCATCAGAACAGCACCAGATTAATGTGGGACCACCTTGGAAGTACCTCCTTTCGAACAAAAAAAGAATTACTCAAATCGGCCCACGGATCTCGGAGTAATCGATGAACATACATAAAAAAAAAAAACATAGCCACAACCGAATACAGAACCTCCTCCTTCTATGAAATGGAAGTCGGTTAAAAATAATATCAAATAAGTACATAAACTAAGTACAAGTAACGACCTACCCACTCACTATATATATTTACCCTCGATAAAATACAGTGAAAGTTGTGTAATCACCAATAGGTGACGATGTTTAACGTCATAATAATTTGTTAAATTGCATTGCAAATTAAATATTTTTTATGCATGCCAGTAAGGATAACATAATTTACCGCGTTTTTTCTGAGACCCGTTTGATTCGACGGTTAGGTAGGTACTAAGTATAAATCTTTATCGGAAATAAAATATTCCCAAAATAAATATTCACGGAAATATTTAATTCCAAACCAAGACACGTCATTTCTCCCAGCCTACAGTACAATCAAGTCAATATTTTGTAATCTACCTAGTCATTAATTCTTTGTATTAAAGCATGTAGGTTCGTTAGTGTCATTTTAATTATTAATTCAACAAGCGGACGTCCATTTTAAATCGGAATGTACAGACATATTTAGGTAGGTACGAAACTGTATACCTACCTACTCGCAGTAATAAATCTATAGCTACGTTATCATGATGCCTAAGTATTAAAATAAATTTTAGGCGATCTATTCAATTCACACACACTAGCGTCTTTTGAGCGACGGCGTCCCCTCAGCGCTATGTAAAATGGTGTTGCTGCGCAGTTGCGCCAACCTTTGCGTCGAACAGCAGCCATAGAGTTAATTAGACGCCGACGCTCGGGAGAAGCCTAGTGTGGGGTGCGTAAACGAAAGGTTTGTGGACTGGAATATACTGGTACTAAAGAAATTTACGCAATCACATACTTTCTGAATTCAATACTTCCAATGACACTTATGTTCGTTCCGATTTTGGTCGCACTTTTGATTTCTTGACAGGCAATGTTATACATTTCAGACCTGTGCATACCCATCACGGCGATGCCGCAGCCATGCACTAAGAAAAACACTTTGTACATATGTACCTAGATAGGTATTTACCTAAATTTTCATCAAGTATTTATCAGGAATAATAAAATAAATCTTATTGTTAGTCACAATACAAAATAAAACATGATAACAATACCTTCCTAGGTAGGTACTAGCCCTAACGAAACATTATTCATGAACTCAATTGAGTATACATATATCCGAAAAAGTTAAACATATCAACTAACTCAGTTTATATTAGCCAAATATTTCCTCGGCTCAATCGTCATGCGTATAGTTACTAAAGGTTCTATCTCATCCCTCAACTAATATCACATAAAACCTTTTCGTACTATTCTTGAGCTCATCTAACCTAATCACGTAGGAGTTATAGTTTCTGCAGGGTTAGCGGTTCTCGACCAATGCGGAGCTCGGGCTGAGCCAGTTATAACTGGACAAAACTGGATTTGCGCCGGTTTATACACGGTGAAGTTTGGCAGCTTATTATAGTGAACCAACTCGGAAGGTAAACTGTGATGTTTATATTTCAAATGAAAGTAGGTACTGTATACTATACCTTTAACACTCCATATCTGGGTGAATAAAAAAATTCTACTTTTCTTTTCGATTCTTTGTTCGGTCGTGTAAAGAAACGGTGATGATAAAATGCAATGCGGCAACGATATAAAAATGTTGGAATTAAGTAAATTGACAATGACATTACTCCCGTTACCCCTCTGCCAAAAACCATGCACAATTGTGCAAACTTTTGTATGGACTGACATGGTTATTTGTACATCATGTACACATAGCCATACATTTGACGTGCCCCTCCCCCGCAAATATCGGCAGACTGTTTTGTACAGAAAATGACAGCCACAGCGTTTCCAGTTACTAAATGCTCTAAGTGCTGCAGTAACGCTGGTGTCCTCTTAATCCGAACGATATCGTAAAGGTGACTTTCCACTGCACTACTGTTGCGATATTACTGCTGCAGCCACTGATACCGCCGCCGCCGCATGAGTGACAGATTGGACGTCATAATCGCTGCAGTAAAGCGGCGGCGAACGTCACATTCTATGGGCCCGATTCGGATTTTGAAATAGACATCTTATAGACATCACCAAGATACGATAAGTCAAATTTGACATTTGACAGGTTAGATTTTAAACATACTATTGAACGATTTCCACAGGATATGACTTAGAGATCCAATTCACATCTAATAGATATCTTACTCTATCTAACGTAAAACTGACATTGGTTGCCCGAATTGCGCTGCAAAAGAGACATAGTTGATATCTAAACTATATAACGTATCTAGAATGGATCTAGTACGTGTCGTCTCTTGTGAATATCTTGAAGTTCGAATACGGCAGTATTAAGGAAATTGGCAGATACAGCGCCCGCTTCAAGGTTGCAGCAGTAATGCCGCAACAGTAATGCAGCTGCCAAATGCCAAAAAATGCCAAAAAATTCACCATCCAAAAGTAACCTTTAAAACATTGTGCGTTACCTATAGTCAATTCCGTTAGGTACTCTAGTCCTTGCGATTGATGTAAGATCATTAGTCCATACAAAATTAATTAACGAAGTCAAATAAACTTCTTTTGGACACTTCCAAGACTTAATTATCGTAGAAATTGAAAAAAAAAAAATTCCCTTATTTTCCCGTCGACCCAATTTCCGATTCTTGCGAAGGAAGGCGGTATGATTAGTGATGTGTCATTGCTAATATTTCTATTCCGGAGAAAATTACGCTAGCAATAATGTCGTACAAATTTTTACGGAATTTACGACTTCGAGATTTTCGTCATGGAAGGCAACTTGAATTGAGTTAGAATAGAAAAGAAATATCTTGTTTTTTCCACCTTTTTTTGTCTATAAATTAAGATTTTTTTTTGTATGCTAATAAACGCTTCTAATTTCGAATACTTTATTCCATACATTATTCCGAATCCAATAAGGTATCACACGTATTTTTATAAGTAGTATCTCTATTTTTCACCGTTTTCAGTTTGTCGAATATACTATATACTCGTATATCTTAGATCTTAGTTATTTCAAGCAAAAACAGTAAAAGTCCGACATCCCAATAATCTTAGCAATTGCACATCACTACGTAAGATTTTGTGTGTGTACCTACAAGTTGAGAGAGCCTTTTTCTCTTAGCCCTCCTTTTTGCTGATAGGGGGTATTTGGCAGAAGAAATGGAACGCTAATGCATCTATTGTTCGTTTGGGAACAGTTTCGGGTGCCGTCGTATTCGTACGAACAGGGTTCGTTGGCACAAAAATTCGGTTGAGAATATCTTTTTTTTTTTTCAAACATGCAAGGAATATGTCTGCTCTGCGTTATGTAAGTGATAAAGCAACGAAAAATCATGTTACAGGCGCTTAGCTTAAGTGAGACGCGCCGATAATTTTTGACTGCTTGACCAACATTCCCTATTTTAATCCTTATTCCCTGGACTCTCTAGTACTATTTTTTACAAGTTTTATACATTACTTTGATAATTATTGTAAAAGGAAGTAAAATATTTTTTTTAGTAAAATTAATAGGTATCTGATAGTCTGTACCCTAAAGTTACTAGGTATGCCCTTGTATGCCCTGTAGGTTGGAAACTCTTTGGTTTTGATCTACTTATATGATTGAACTCGGTAAATGGCGTTAAAATCATGTTAGAATTGTTTTGTCATGAATTAAAAAAATATTTATCATGTTGATTAGAAGTGTTAGAACCCTACAGAATTCAAGGGACTCGATATTATGACAAAACATACTACTTCACGTGCGGGTGTCCGACTTGCACTAGGCTGTTTTAATAGCTTTAATTATATATACATGAAAGAAGACGGCTATGAATATTCGCTATTGTGACTTTTTTCACAAAAGTATTTGTAGAGAAAACCAGATTTATTATAAGTTCTATAAGCACTAACTCAACCGTACATGCCCCTGCAAAACCTAACACTATATATATCCATATTTAGGGATTTATCTGACGGCTTCAAAGCCCGGAATCCGTTTTATTTCGCACTATCTTCGGCATCCTCTATATTAAGTCGGCACGTAACCTACTGGTATGAGTATTTGTATTGGGGCAATAAGCGTTAGTAGGCTAGATTAGGGCATATTATTATCTTCGTAGACTTAAAGTATCTTCCCATACCCGGCAGGCAGTATCGCTACCAAAAACGCTCAGAACCACCCCGCGGCAAGAACCCCCTAATTGTAAAGTTACCAAGAAATATCGCAATTCTGACAACCTTTTATGTTATTTATATACCGTGAACTTCTGCTGTATTATTATGAAATGAGTGCTCTTGTTTTGGGAATTGGATAGTTAGAGTTCGTATTTTATTTGCAACGCTGTTCTCCTAATGAATTAGGTAATGGAATTGTATTGAGAATTAAATAGACTAAATAATTAAATTCGTGTGAATTGTTGCCAAGAAGACTAAAAAGCGTATTAAAACTCATAAAATAAACTAATATGAAACGAAACGGCAAATGATCGAAATAAATACTACTAAGTACCTACCTAATTGTATGGGCCACATCGTATAGGTTATATCAAAGACATATGTAACTCCGTATAAGATGAATAAAGTCTAAGAAAAAAACGTGCCTCGGAAATCAAGAAAAAGTCATTCTCGGATAGATGGCGTACACACCTTTGGCCTATGTTCGGCTAGATGGCGTTGACGACACCGTTTTATATTTAACAATTTTAACACATAGGTATCAGTGAATGAACATGGGTCAAAATGATATAAAAATAATAAAATCATTTATCCATATATATAAATTTTTTCGATAGTTTTATACGTTTTCATTTTGAGTTTTAGTCGTGTGTCGATAGATGGCAGTAAATTAACTGTGACTACAAAATTTACTCTGACTGGACCCCTCTATACTATCTATTCTCTTTGGTTATATATTACCCCATTACTCGTCAAATTCTACGAGCCTTAATTAGTTCATTTATATTTTATCCTTTTCTTATAAGTATATTTTGTCAAAATGACGGATTAAGACTAATAGCTAATTAAAGCTTACAGATGTATTGCATAATTATTATCCATCTTTTTTTCACGGAAACGTACAAACGTGTCTTGCTATTTCAGTCAGTCTCGGTACAAAAAGTATTGAGGTTGACTGAAGCAGCATGACAAATACGAACGCTTACGAGAAAATACGATGGAAAACAATTATGAACTACATCTAGCGTGTATATGAATAACGATATAAGTTAGGGTTCTTTATTATTGCGGAACTGTCGTCTTACCTCTGATGTCAGTGTCACACATGACAACCGTAAACTTAGAATCCGACAACTTTAACAAAGTAAATATAGAAAGTTGTGAAGTTAGAGTTTTAATCAAACAGCAAAAGGTTCAGTAGGAAACATTATCTGACCGCCAAAAGTTGTACCGAAAGTAAAAAGTTGTAATGTTACCTTATTTATTTAGAAATTTAGAAATTCAAATCAGGCAACAAGGCCCATATCACGAATACCTTACAGACTAACATAAGTACATAATATATGTATTTTATAAACTTAAAACTAGACACTGTTTATCAAATTGATCCATCACGCGCACCATACTTTTCGACATATGTAGGTATATATTAAAAGAATCAAGCAGAATTACCTTACAACGTTATTGGTAATAAACTTTACAAATGACCATTAAGGAAAAGGATTAATGGGTTCCTTTATGAAAAACCACAACTCGCTAGAAAAAAACAATCATTCAAAAATAAATAATAATAATTCCGGCTATATTAGTTTTAGCTGGGCACACGTCTTCGTTCATGCATGAGAGAGTTTTGGCTATAGTCCCCACGCTGTTCCAA
Organism: Cydia splendana; assembly: GCF_910591565.1. Taxonomy (NCBI): domain Eukaryota; kingdom Metazoa; phylum Arthropoda; class Insecta; order Lepidoptera; family Tortricidae; genus Cydia; species Cydia splendana. The sequence continues at coordinate 28,470,940 of NC_085960.1, read as the reverse complement.
TGCGGGTTAGAAACTTCACATACACCTTTGAATTACTTCGCGGTTGTAGGTGCATGCAGGTTTCCTCACGATGTTTTCTTTCCTCAAAAAGCTATGAAAGACAAGACAATATATGAATACATGTATAATTGTGCACAAACATTCCGTGAGTACAAATACAATTCCGTGTTTTTTATAAAGAATTGATCCCTAAAAGTTACACAACAGTCAGTATAACAAGCACCCAAAGCACCCAAAGGAGCTTCTAACTTTGAGGAGAGAAAGTTTAACAAACTTCTTATGCCGCAAATATTGTTCTTGTATTACAGCCTCAAGCCTCACATTTCACCGTGTCGAAACTGAGCCTTGCCCGAGTGTTTTAGCAGATTATAATCTGACGTTGTTAAGATATTTAATATAATAAAGTGGTAGTAACTTAAGAAAACTTATCATAGCTTACTTATTGCTTTTATTAAGTACATATTTTTATTTTCTTTTTCTTTTTCTCTTTATTTTGGCACAAACAGTCATTACAGAAAAGTGACATTGAAAAATATTACATATAATATTGACAATACAGTGCCGAAAACGTTATAGATTATAGTTATTAATTTTGTTGCAACGGACCAGAATTAACTTAACCATAAGAAGCTATAAATTGAAAGAAGGAAGACGTACAGCAGGGTGTAATTTATTGGGCATTAGCATGTGTAAGCATCACAATAGTTAATACCCTGTATGTAGCTTTATACCAACTTTATACTGATAATCCTCGGAGTAATTAACAATGGAGCCGCCATTAACAGGCGTTCCCCTCTGTCGAAAATAGGCGGCCAATGGTCAACCACATGTCAACCATATTTATGGACTGACGTTTATCTGACATGACGTACCTATACATTTGATGTGCCCCTCCCCCGCAAAAAACGGCAGACTATTTTGTACCGAAAATTTTAGACATGGCGTCTTCGTTGGTTATATCCTCTAAGTGATAATCACATGTAGTATGCACCTGTAGTATACTTTTTGGTTATTGTATCTATGGTCATTTTGGTTGACAGAGAGAACTGTCAGCTTTGGCGGCAGGTTTTTGCACCGAGGTTATGTTCGATTCGATCTTTTGTAATCTTATAATTAGAGTCTGGCTACCAAGGCCTATTGACTTCCTTGAAACGATGTGACCCTTCAAAATTGTATATGTGTTGTCCGTTCCCAGACGAGATTGCCAGTAATTAACATCAAAATATTTTACTACAGCAACATTGCTAGAACTGGCTTTGTCTATACGATTTCTAGGAACAAATCAAATTATTTTATCAAATATATTTTGATTTGTATTTTATGAAGTAGTCATATGTAAATTATTATTTATTTTTTGATATATGTATATTATTATCTATTATATTTTAGTTTGTCTTTGTCTATGTTCATAAAATCTACGAAGGGTAGACGTGCCTCTACCCTCCTTGATAAAATAAAAAAAAATCTTTGTCAATTGGCCTCTTTGATAGGCCTTGATTTGGGTCTGGCCGGTAAGAACATAGACAAGATAAAAGTCTGTAATGTCAATGCTGTCATTTAAGTCATTTAATGCAAAAATATCAATTTTCATATAAAACGATTTATTCACTTGAAATATATTTATTTACCTATTAATTTTAAAAATAAAAACTATTCATATGTACGAGCAACATATCTAAATGCGTCTTCGCACAGACTTAGTTAAATTTAAACCGTTGTCTCTCTTCCTTCCTTGCTGTATGTATCCGGCAATGGCGACTTTATCAACAATTCTTATCCGGATTATGGAAAGCCCTAATGTGTGTGTGGAAACCGTTGTAGTAAATCAGAAACAGCGATAATTTCAAGGTAAGATATATATTAATCTTTAAATAAAAATGAGCGTGCTAATTACCAAATTCAAATATAATAATTTAATCTTACTATCCCCGTAAGTCCCGCGGACGCTATATCGCGTCCGAAATTATAATCAAAATTCAACATAGATGTAAAACCCCACATTGTTTAAGCTGGTAACCCTAGGAATTAGCGACGTTAGTAATTAGGAAGATAGATTATATTGTTTAATTTTTTGACTATTTTGTTTTAGAAAGTGAATCAGCAGATGGCTTGAGCGTGAGATAATAATATAATCCTGGGCCGTCATATGATTTCTTGGAAAAAGCTCAGAAGGGCACGTATCTGCCGCATATCCAAACTAGTTTCCCGGTGACCAAGAACGCTGCGCGGATCTGTGAAGCAGAAAATGACCGATAACCGGATAGATGTAATAACAACTTGTAACCATTTGCCATATCAGTGTATGTATTCATATGTATTATGAAAATATTTATATCTTAATAATACGTAACTTTTTGTTACCTTTTATATTTCACGAATTTCTGAATATAGTACCTAATCATTATCTTTTAACGTATTTTTTTACTTATTTGTGAAATGCTAATTTAAGAGCCCAACAACGTGCACACTAGCGCCAATGCTAAATAATCGTGATTATTTAAATTTAACGACATGTATTTAAAAAAGGGGCCGCTACGGACTGTATTGTGTATTTAGGTACCTTTTGAATACATCAAACTAGATTTTATGTTGCTGGATTCGTCGATCTATGAGCTCAAAACAAAAACGGCCGTTTTAACTTTGGACGGGTAGATTGACGAATCCAATAACATAAAAACTAGTTTAATGTATTCAGCAGTGGCGCTAGTGTGCACGTTGATGGGCTCTTAAAAACCTGACCCCAACAAAAAAGAAAAAAATACAAAAAGAAGTTCCCTCTCTGGGATTCGAACCCAGGACCATTAGCTTCCTGAACTGGATTACTGCCAATACCCGCTAGGCTAAACGGGTTGTCAATTCTAATTACAATGGTATCCTACCAGAGCGCTAGTAGTATAAACGAACTTTTGAAAGGGACATTTTTTTGTATGGAGTTATCGTTCTTCTCCTAGTGAGTATTATATTCTTTGCTGGCTACTGAAATATTACCCAAAGTTTTGGCGGGAAATTAAAAAAATCTTGGGCTGGTCACACTGTGTGTAGTAGGAATTATAGTTTTGATACTAGAAAATATTTTTTATTTTCTGTGCACACGTAAGGTACCTAAGGAAATAAGTTAAATATACGTTGACTACACTCAAAGTCAGCTCACATAATTTCTACCACTATGTAAAGTATAGTCAACGACAAACACATATGATTACGTTCCAATGTTTTGATTTTATTGATATTTTCTAGAACTTCTAGTTTATCCGTTTCTTTTACACACTTGTCCTGTTTATGAGATTCAGGTATTAGTAATTCACATACTTAATCAAAGTTATAGGGAAATGTTAGAAGTTTAGAACTAGTACTTAAAGTATCAAAATATTAATAGAGCACCAACCTACGAAATTGTTTCCGACTTGTAAACATTGCAGTTTTTCGTTATAAAACGCTTCACGTCGACTTTGCACATTGTCGTAATTATTTACGAGCTTAAATAATAGGTTGCGGACGTCACTCGGTATAGTCATTATTAACATTATTTAAGTATTATTTAAAATAAACGCCTTATAAACCGCGAACAATTTGAATGAATGACATAAATTGACAACAGACTTTTAACTTTTTTTAAAAGCATAGACAATTGGTGATGCAACAAGGAAATATCTGTCAACAAAATTTGGCTAGCCAGACTCTAATCCTGTATATCGATATAATAAAAGAAATGTTACTGGAAGCAGTGGTTTGAGTGCTAAACCCCTTTTACTGAGCATTAAATCTATGAATGATTACACATGCCAAGGACCAGGACGTTCACCTTCGTAATTGTTTACTACCTACTTAATATCTAAGCGTGTTTATAATAATTATTACTCACTTATGATTTTATTAATCGTAACTATTTCATTTACTATTAATTTAGTTTTTCAACCCTCTAAGAGTGGTATTGAAAAGGTCTATTTAATTGAATTCTCTGTTGTAAATAAAGATCACGCAAAAAACGTTATTTTGGTATTTCATTGATAAAAAAAATAAAACGTTGTTTTGCGTGATTTCTGTATAAAACAAAGTTTTACTATCAATTTAGCGCAAATAAACATTCGAAAGTAGATAGATGCGCACATATTTATGTAGTAATAGTGTGTAATTACTTAATATAACGCAATTGTTTTTTGTATGGAAAGCGAACCACCTTAATACGGGAAATAAAACTGTTTCTAGTGTAGTTTTTTCGACGGATGGGTGGTACGAACATATGATGGTTACGGTTGGGGCAAGAGTTTAGTGATGAAGTTTAATTTTGAGAGTAATAAAGGGCAATCAACTTCGTTATTGACAATTTTATAGAGAAAGGATATATCGAACAGGTTGCGGCGGTTTACAAGACTTGTGAATTCGCAATGTAGACATCCCTGTGGGGCTTTTGGTTGCCAGAGATTGTAAAGCGTCACGGTAGACATAGTTGGAAATGGCGGAACAAGCTTAGCACTATTGCATGAATTGTTGTCACATATTAAGTAATATACTTTTACACAAACGCAGTTGTGTGAGTTGAGTAGGTACACACTTAAAAGGGCTTTAACATAGGGCTAATCAAAGAGTTTTAGTACCTACCTATTTTAATTAAATAAAAATAAATTTAATCTCACTAACATCAAACAAAACTGTAGCTTGTAACCGTAGAGTTGATCTTGTTCACGTCTCCTGAATCAAAGTGTATAACCTGATAGTGATAGTCTATCATAATGTGACAGTGCAACCGTAACATCGCAATCTATCAAGCAGCCATATATCATTGATTACAATATGAGTGCCTAATCACCTTCTGTCTCAAGTCGAATTGGGCTCCAGTATTCACGGATCTAGTTACGTAATCCGCCTAAAGATATTCAAACCCAGTGGAGCTCCGCTATTCAGGTCGCCTTACTATAATAACCTTCATGGACACAGTATTCCTTCACACGTATGTATCAGCAAACAATCTTACTCTCAAATCGATTTAGTCCCCAACTAAGCTAGGCTTTAGAATTTACAACGTTCCAAACGTTCGTTGGGGACTAAATTCATTCATGCAGCAAAGACTAAAACGATTTCCTTTAATATGAACGGCCTCCTACCTAACCTGTGAAGCTGGAGTCCTTAGTTTGAATTTCGAATCCCGTTAAGAGCATCGACTTACACTTTAATTGACCATATTTAGTTTTCAGGGCCCGTCCTTAATATTGAACTGGAAGGTGAGAACTAGAATTCTGCACTAGTTTTTTAAGTGAGTAATATTAACGGTAGCTACCTACAATTACATTTACAATACTATTAAATTAATAATTTGACACTTTGACAGCGATCGGACTCCACATAAGGGGGAGACGGACGTTGTGCAAATAATTAATTCTTCTCGGACAAAGAAGTTTAAGAGCAAAGCTGGCAAAATTTAAATAAATTGGAAAGGCTTAATCAGAAACTGCTCTTTCAAATTGAGTGAAATTGCATACGAGTAAATATCCGTACACGGCGGGAAGAAGTTGATATCTGGCGGGAAAAAAAAATGAAATTTGATCCTTACGTAGTTTTATTTTAAGTTCAAATTCCTTCGGTAGAATATCTCGAGTTATCAACTTCTTCCCGCCGTGTACGGATATTATTAATTAAAGCTGTTGCTCATTACTTGGTTTCAATAATAATATAGGTAAAATCGACAGCCGATGTTGAATAAATAGGTAGCTACCGATAATTAAATTTCGCTTGCGGACTTGTAATTAGCTCTGTATTTTTAATTCAGTATTAAATACGAAACAATATTAACGGTTCTAAAGAGTGCTATTTGTTCCCAATAATTGCTTTGTGCAGGTGAAACCATAACGCGAAATTATATTTTGGGGCAATTGCGTCAATTCCATTTTTTTTATTACAACTGCTCTGACTTTTTACGCACTTTTATTTAGCTTCACTGCGTAAATTTTTGTATGTAGGTAGTTCAAATCTTGTGAACATTTTCATTAACCAGACAATCTCAAGTATTTTTTTTTTTAACAAACAGAGCCTTAAGAAAAAGTAGAAAATTGGTAAAAAAAAAAACAAATTTGGTTTCATTATAGTATATGGTGGAAATATTCACTGCAGTAGGTACGTTGGGTTGGTATGTCTGTAAGTCTCGGTAGCCCAGCTGGTAGAGCAGCAGGCTGGTATCGTAGAGACTCGAGTTTGATTCTCGACCGAAGCAGTGAATAATTACTTTCTTGTAAAGTATCTTCTAGCCTAGTTGGTAGTGACCCTGCCTACGAACAGGAGATCCCGGTCTCGGAGGTTCGAGTCCAGGTATGGGCATTTGTTTGTGTGTTTATCACAGATATCTACCTATCTGTTCCTGAGTTAAATATGTTTTATATGTATTTAAGTATATATCTACTCAAAGCACAATCCTTATTGAGCTTACAGTGGGACTTGAACGATTTGAGTAAAATTGTTCACTAATATTTATTTATTTTATTTATAAAAAGTCTCGCAAAAACTAGGGAAATTATATTAATCCCCTTGAATACTGAGGAACCAGACTGTTTGCTTAGCTGTTATCAAACTTGTAGGAACTTTACAAAAGGTTATCCTCGAGCGTTAACCCCGTAATTCGACAACATTCAAAATACTCCACATAACCTTTGACCCTCTTTTTGTATATTTTTCCTAAGTGCCAAGAAGGTTTTCACTCACGACTTTCCGTGAAATGCTCCGATTAAGTGAGTACTCGTAAATCCAGCTCGAAGTGTGTATCGCCGCGGCGACGCGTGTATTCCTGCGCAATCCCTGTGACATTGACAAACTGACTTATGTATATTGTACACCGTGTTTTTATTGAATTCCGTTAACTTCGGGGTATGGTTAAATACGTTTAAGAGAACTAAATGGCATAGTTAGTTTTCAAAAAAGATTTTTTTTTTTTTCAAAAAAATAATTAAGTTTAAAAAGTAATTAAATGTAGCATATAGCGTTGTTGTAACACGGGCATTACATTTAATTCAACTAAACAATTGAAATCTGTGACATATGTCAATGTCATTTCGAACATCGATCGACCGAGATTGTACTTAAGTTTAGTAGCAAATGTATGAACTCATTCTAAACACTAATCAATATGTAAACCGGCCCTAAGGCAAGTGTACACGCTTGTAGAGGCCTTATAGGAAAAAAAAATGATTATCTCGGAAATGGAGTTAATTTGAATATCGGTGTCTTTGGGAAAGTTACTTGATTTAAGCTCAGGAATGCACCCTTGAAATTAACGGAAATCAAAAAAACACGGTGTATAGTGACAGCGACGGAAACGTGCATTACAACTATATTGACTCAAGAGGAAAGGGGAAGGCCGCTTCTCCATACAAACGTAGTCCCCATTTTCCTCTCGGGATTTTGATTTTATGGAAATTATTTTGACATAATGATTTCATCAAATGATTTTTTCGATTTTTTTATGATTGTGAAAATTAGGAGCGAAAAACAGATTTCATACAAATTTTTCAATGCTCCTACCTCTTACTTAATAATTAAAAACTGGAAATAATCAAACGTAGGGTTACCTATACCTGTGGTTGAAATACCTACTTACAAAAAATTGTGTCAAAATATTTTCAATAATGTTATATAATATCCAGAGAGGAAAATGAGGTCTACGTTTGTATGAAAAGGCGGTTTCGCACGGGTCCTCCAAGCCACTTTCGTCTTAAACGTAAAGGCGGGCCCTACGGTGAAACGATGTGGCCAGTATATTTACATGTAGGCCAGTCAAATTAGATCCTCAGATATCAATCAAATCATGCTTACTGCAAATTTTCCGTCAGCGTACCATTTTTGAACTACAAGCAAAAAAAATTCACAGATTTCGTGCCTCACACGACTATCGAGCACATTGGAAATGAATCTACGGAATTCGAAAAAATATTGTCGCTGAGCGACGAGAAAGTCTGGATAAGGAAAAAGTTACAAAATAAAACTACAACGTTGAATGATAATTATTTTATTCTTAGATTAACATAAGTATCCTGGACATAACGCATGTGAACAAATAAATTGCAAAATTTCCACACGCGTATCGAAGTTTGAATAATTGTCGCAGTGGCGCATAAGTATAGGTACATATTTAATTTTTCGATTAATAAGCGGGATATATTAATGTTCAAAGTACAAGAAAATTATTACACGGCAAATCCGTAGTCAACTCGAGAAGTGGTAGCCACATCGCCGTTATCGCCACTCGAGTCTTGATCGGCAGCGGCCCATTTGCTGCAAGATATTAAATTTTCTTGACAGCAGTTTGACGCGACGAGAGATGACCATAACAGCGTTTGTCTAAGTTGCACCAAACCTGAGTTCCAATAGGTACTACCAGGGTTCAGCATTAGCTATCTTGGGTAATGCTCTAACATGTGATCATCATGACGAATCGGATGTCCAAAACAGCGCGTGCCTATGTTGCACCAAACCTGAGTTCCGCTAGGTACAACCAGGGTTCAGCATCAGCTCTATCTTGGGTACTACTCTCCTAAGTGCTCATCAAGACGAGTCGGATGACCAAACCAGCGTGTGCCTATGTTGCAACAAACCTGAGTTCCTTTAGGTACAGCCAGGGTTCAGCATCAGCTCTATCTTGGGTACTACTCTCCTAAGTGCTCATCGAGACGAGTCTGATGACCAAAACAGCGTGTGCTTATGTTGTATTAAAACCGACCTCCACTAGGTACTGCCAGGGTTCAGCATCAGCTATCTGCTAGCAGCCGCCAGCGACATGCTGAGGTGAGACCATTCGTGGCACTTTTTCTTTTTTATGCTCCTCTGTATAACTCTCTCTCTACCTCTACCTCTACCTCTACCTCTACCTCTACCTCTACCTCTACCTCTACCTCTACCTCTACCTCTACCTCTACCTCTACCTCTACCTCTACCTCTACCTCTACCTCTACCTCTACCTCTACCTCTATTTCTATTTCTATTTCCACCACCACAAGAATGCATAGATTGTCGAATAGTGAACACGTTATCTACGCCCGTCTCAAACAGGATAGATAGAGTTAGACCAAGAAAAATCTGCAGCGATTTTGATAGCCCACGGAGTGCAAGTGTTATTCTGCCGTCATAATCCCGATAATTCACAACAAACACCGATAACGAACTCTGCGAAACATGAAGTCATAAATGTCATGTGAAAAATGTCGTTATGACTTTTTGACTATTTTAAGGTTAGGCTACAGGGCAAACCCTTAACCCGATCGTCTTTGTTTAAGGCTCAAATTCTAGCTGACTAAATTGTCCAGAGCCGTTTTTCTCAAATTTTTGATATCACTCTTCGTTTCCAAATTATCGAGCACCAAAATCAAAAATTCGGAAAAAATTGAATTTTATTTTCACTATTTCGACCATAACTTTTTTCGGTTTTGACTTTCTCGAATAATTATTTTTGCATCTTACAGCTCTCGTGATTATGCGTCTTTTGAGCCTTTTTTTAATATCATATCTTCACAACTTTCTGAGATATAAGGGGATCGCACTTTTTCGTGAAATCGGACCCTATACTGGAGCGAACGAAAAGACATTTCCAATGTCAAAACTGAAAAAAGAGCTAATTTTTTTCCACACCGCCTGGAATGGAGCTAACTCGGATTACACTAATTACTTAAGAACCAAATGAAGGTAAATATTAAAACGGTTTCCAGCTTGCTGGGAATTAATTCATGGAAAAAATCTAATTTGATTGGCCTATTGGTGTCATTTCGCGCAACCAACACGAGCCAGTCGTACAGTAAGTATATACCTACCATTTTTTTTTATTTTTTTTTTAAGAGGGGAAATGCTTTACGCATACCACCCGGCGCGGGGACGGGCCGGGATGGTTATGTGGGACTCCCTGTTGTGGGCTAATGAGACCCCAGGTTTACCCACTAAAACCCCTCTGTTGCCGCCTCGCTGCTATATGGCGAGGTCCCAGGAACGCCGAAGTACTCTTCCGCAACCTCGCCAGAAGTATATACCTACCTAATGCAACTAGGAATATAAAAACTTTTACACCTTGTCAAATAAGTTATCAAGTAAAAAACCAATCATTACCTACAAAGTATCGACACAACGCATTTTTTTATTTGTTTTAACTTGTTACAGATTTTCAATACCTACTATCTCATTATACTATTATAATTATACTTCCTAAACGACTACCGGACTTCCAAGTCATATTGGAAATTCTCGTTTCCAAACATTTCTACAAAACACGACAAAACTAATTCAGATATCAAGTTCCTACGTATTTATTATTTCTTTCGTAAAATATGTTTCAATAGCTACTGGTTGCCTACCCACGTAATTGGTCGTCACAAGCCAGGGGTCGGGATCACGCCTCCTGATAACACCATTGGCGCTTAAGACTTAAGACCTTTATATACGCGACTTCAATATAAATTTCACGCATTTGGACTTAAACGCCATCTCACTTGGTGTAGATATGATAAAAACAATTTCTCGGTATTTTTTACTGCTTGCTTTGCATGTTTTCAATGCCTGTTAAGGAAAAAACAATTTTATTCATTGATCCATATAAATTCTAGGTCTAAGTTGTTTGATATTTTTTTAGTAGTAAAAATTAATAAATAGGTAATTAAATAAACAAAACATGTTTAATCTTGCTTTTTTTTTTCAGAGTACAGATGTATAATTCCGAATTCACAGAAAAGTAATTCAAAATTATGATCCCTACTCCCAAGGATTTAATGGGGCCAAAGTTGAAGTTTAATAAAAACAACCTTCTGGATGTAAGAATTTAATTGTTAATTAATAAATAATTAAATGCCTTGCGTATTTTAGCGCAACAAATTACGAATTCAAACGATAACAATGATCATCATTCGACGCGACAGGCAGGTATAATTCCGCCACTTGTACATTTTTCTTTGTTCGTGCAATAAAGATTAAATAAATAAATAAAAACAATACATCGCATATATTTTGTATTAATTATTTTTAGGCGTCAACTCAAGTCCTACAGAGCAACAGTTGAAGTTGCATTCGTCACTGTATATTTTTATATTGAAAGAAATGTTTCCATAGAAAAAGCTGTTCCCGAAATAACTGTTGACATACTCTGCCATATCTACTTCGTGCTGATAGCGCCCCTGAAAAATAAAGTTTTAGGAAGATAACGGCAGTTATTTTATTCAAACTTTAAATCACCATTACATCAGATAATTGTATAATTAAGTCATTGACAATCCGCCTCTATTTCAAATTCTCTTTGGTCATGTCAAGGTAAGCTCAAATCGAAAAATAAATAATGTAACAGAACGACAGTTAGGTAGAAAATATAATTGCAGAAGAATTTCTATAAAAATTTTACCTTCATGATCTCGCATTTTTTTGTAAGATTATACAAAGACTCGTATATAGGCCTTATAAAGAAATGCTCGCATGGTTTTGATATTTGTAGTCTGGTCTCCTTGCCGTTTGCCATCATTACAATTTTTCCCTGGAACAAATCTGTTTTTACAAACATTGTTATAACAAATCGTTGACCCATGTTGTATTAGATCGTTTTGACTGGGGTCTGTTAGACCTTCAAAATAATTCTTCTATTACTAACATAATATATATTATACCTATATATTATGTTAGTATGTTTAAACTGATTTTTTATTGTTTTATTTATTTTTTAATAAGTTCTTTATTTAACATAATTTATTACAAGGTAATTCTAATTACTTAACCTAGTGTAGCTTTCCATCCTAGACAGTAATAACAATAAATTAATACAGTTTAGTGAGCTATATAGGTGCTCATTATAAACTTTTTAAAAACTCAGTGTTTGTCTTATTATTTTTTTGTTAATTAATTTGTAGTAACCTTGGTGGGTGAGCAGGTTTTCGTAACCGTCAGGTTCACAGCAAGACGTCCAGGCCCGGATATACGATAATCCAATATAGCGCAATCTTTGGATTTTGGTGAATGGCATACCGAAAATGAAGTAATCCGTAAGACAAAAGGACCCTTAAAACAAAACACAGAAAAAGTAAATAAAACTAAAACTTTCAAAAATCAAACCAAATAATACTAGTGTAAGAGTAGGAGAAATATATATAATAAGTAGCAAACCTTCTGACCAAATTTCACGCGAGTCAATTGAACATCCAGACATAGGTACGAAAGAAATGAGAAATACAAATATTCATTTTACACCGTGAGGTATTGAAAATTCTAAAGCATTACATTACAATACATCAAATCTAATTTAAAATTATTAGATACGTTAGTATTGGGTTAAAATATAACATTTGCATTACAGGAAGTGGAGAAAGATTTGTAGATGGCCATAATACCGCCAGTGAATATGCTCGTAGCACACGACTTCAGAGGGCCTACCCCGAACACCGAAGATCGCAAAATGCGGCATCCCTCTCTATCACTCCAATTACGCCCTAAGGACTAAAAGAGAAAAATTCCCGCAATTTACGAACTTCGGTGTTCGCGGTAGACGAGGGCCTACTAGTTGTAGTACGACGAGGCACATCTAAATAGCAGTTGGAACAATGTTGCTAGCCCTAAAAATATTAAACGTGATTATAGTTCGTTTTTTAGCATTAGATAAAAGGTACAATCTTGATGTGTCTTTTAATTGAAAAACACGTTTTAAAAATAACGGCCCTATTCGAACTTTAGGATACTTACGTCAAATATTATGACTAGATAGATACGATATGGATTACTGGATTAGATATATTATGTCAGTGTCAAAAGTGACTTTTCTTGACCTTGACCTTCTTTCTAATGCTAAAAAAACGAACTAATGAGATAGGAATTACAGAGGACTTTTTGTCTTATAGAGTCTGTGCGGAAAGAGAAGAGTCGTGAAATATATGTGTTCCAATACATTCTATGGCTCTTCTCTTTCCGCACAGACTGTGTTTTCAACTTATCCCAATGCAGCATACTTAGATGATGATGTACATAAAAATAATATAAAACACATATACGAGATGTTTCAAGCACAAATATTTCTTATTTCTTTCATCTTCTTATCCTTTGTATGTGTCATTCCATAGAATAAATGTATTTTTCATCACTCTTGCTCGAAAAATACCTTATTTCATGCAGGTGTACCTACTGAAGGACAAAGGCCTATATTGTTCCCGCGGGAGTTAAATTAAGTTGTCACTAATTCATACGAACCATGTAGGTTATAAGTAAAATACTTTGTTTAAGTTATGGTACCTCGATTATAGGAGTTTTACTTTTAAAATACCGACGACTACTTTAATTTTTTTATTTTGCTTTTAAATTTTTTGTTTATGCTTAAAACTATTTAATTTGGTTAATTTAGTAGCCGTTTAAAATATTTTTACACAATTTTCAATTGTAGCTGAATGTCGATGGGTCTGTGCCTTCGATGCTTACACTGCCTAAAAAATTAAATATGGCGGTCGAATGTTTGAAATGTCACCGTATTTAAGAATGATTTGGCTTACAAATTTAGTTTTTTCTTTCTTCTGTCATGAAAAACATTGTGTGTAACTCCGGGGGTAAAAATATTGTTACTCGAGTCTTTAATTCTCTCTTCTCTCCAGCCTACGCTGTCGTGAAAATAATAGACTCTCGGACAGTATTCCACTTACCCCCCCCCCCCCCCCCCCCCGACGTTGCACAATGTAGTATTATTTTTTCCTTCTTCATTCAAATATTTACATCACACAAATATTAGAACCAGGGCCCATCAAATTCATGGACATCAGGGTTTCCACCGAATAGTTCACTTCATAAAAGATAATTCTATTAGTAGCTTAAACTTACGTACGACTCTTTACTTGCCAAACTTATCATCAACATTAGTGCTGAAACTGCGAGCACAACTATTACGATTTTCAACATGTTAAATGTACGTTCGTATTGCCGAAAACCGAAAGAGACACTCATACAAACTGATATTTCTCCCCTGCCCTTATCCCACGTTATGTGGGGTCGGCACAACATGTTTTTCTCTTCCATTCTCCACTGTCTTTCGTCTCCTCAGCACTCACTCCTTTCTTTCTCATATCCTCTTTTACACAATCCATCCATCGTATTTTGGGTCTACCATCCGCTCTCCGTCTATCAACATTCATCCCTAACATCATCATACAAACTGATATATTTATATTTAATACTTAAATTAAACGTTTGCCTTATCTGATGGTAAGCTTCGTTGAACACACATTATAGAATTGTGATTGCCGCCACTTTTCAAGCGCATTTTGATCGCTAACCAATACGAGTAACTGTCTAGACATCGCTCAGAGTAGAGTAGAGCACACCACTGATAGGTGTTTGAATTGCCATTAGGTTTTTAAATGTTTTATTTTTGACTGTATTTTTCTTTCAACTGTTTGAAGACAAGACTAGAACATTCGAACATTGCAGGCTAAAAAAAAGTTTTAATCGGCCATATTTATGCAAAAATATTAATTAGAAAATAACATACATACACGTCATAAGATCAGCTCAATGTTACCATAATATTGCATTGTCACCCGACTCACATATGCATGCAAATTTTTATCTTCATAGGAAACCAGGAAGTGGTTCAAATTTAACTTGCAAGATTTGACCATTACAAACATACATAGGTACATTGCAAGTTAATAAAAAGCCTAACAACATATGCAGTAATCGCAGTTGAAAAGTCAAGCAATTGTTTATCTTGTTCTCTTTGAATAAGTTATTTATTTATTACACGCTGATTTTCATGCAAGTAACTACTGCACATACAATAAGCAGGGCAGCGTTAGGGCGATTGTGCACTACAATGAATTTTACTGTCCGGCAGGCCGAGCCGAAAGACGGACAAGTGCACAAGCCAATCATCCGTTTTTTTCATGCCATATCGCCATAAGTATATGAAAACTCGGACTGCCGGACAGTAAAATTCATTCTAGTGCACAATCGCCCTTAGAACGGGCTGTGTCCGGACCGGAGCTTCCAGAGCATCGTTTTCTATAGAAAACATCACGTGATCGCCTGTCATGTCATAGAAGAGTAAGCTCCGGAAGCTCCGGCCCGGACACGGCCCGGTCTAACGTGAGTCATCCTTAAGAGTTAAACTTGTCGTCAAAGATAATAAAATTGGTAGCTAAAACTTACATACGCTTCACTTGCCACACATAGAAATATTGGTGCTGAAACCGTAAGGAAAACTACTCCGATTTTCAACATTTTATAGAAGCTGCTGTTAGCATTGCCGAATACAAAAAGACTCAATTAAACTGATCTGAACAGGCTTAAATTAAACGTTTACCATATCTGATGGTTGCAAGCTTCGTTGAGCACATATTATAAAATTGTACCTATTTGTTTGTTGTTGCGTTTGTGCATCTTGTGCATCATCGAGTGTATCATGATCGCTAACAAAAAGGTCTATTCGGATTTCGAGATAATCACAAGATCTTGAGACGATTTAGAGATCAACTAGATCTGCATTAGATATCGACTAGATGTGACTTGGATATCTAAGTCATAACTTGTCGAAATCGTTCAAAAGGACCTCCAGAATCGCAGAAACGTCAAATTTGACGTATCTATCTTACAAATATCTTTAAATTATCCGTATCGTAACTTGTTGAAGTCTAGTAGAAATCTTATTCATTTTCCGAATCGAGCCGTAAGTTAAGACTGACTCTCGTTATACCGGACCGGGCCCGAGCCGGAGCTTCCGGCGCTTACTTTTTCTATGACAGATGACCAGTGATCACGTGATGCTTTCCATAAACGAAGCGCCGGAAGCTCCGGCTCGGACCCGGCCCGATCTAACGTGAGTCTGCCTTTATATGAGTCACAAGAAACCGTCACAGTATCATTATTAAAATATATTAATTCAGACATGTAACAATATGAAACAGGAGACATAAAAGTAACATAAATAGGATTTATACCGGGATGGGTATATTCTTTGTATGTTATTTTACACACCATCAGTTTATTTAATTTTCCATTAAACTATAGTATAGAGTGAAAGGGCAATGCGTAGTGTATATATACGTAGTGTACTACCTCTCTTTTATGTACTAATAAATGTAAATATTTAATTTTCCGTTGAGTAACGAAAATATCATACGTTTTCGTAACTTAGAGGTGAAATTGCACTTATTATGTACAGAATAGGGAATTCTATCAAAATTTGATGAAATAAAAATCTACCACAAAATACAAATCGGCCCTCAATACTGGTTTCCTCAAAGTGAAGCTCTTAGTAAGCGGCTGGAATAGGTAACGCGACATCCTGCCCTAACCAACCGACGCATTCATCATAGGCTGTTTAAAAACATAAATACCTATACAGGGCTTTTGACCGGGTACCAAGGTCACTCATAATGGCATATGATGCGCGCAAATATACAAATATATGACTTGTTATTATGACTCTACAAATGAGATTGTGTCGTTTTGGAATACCTATGTTATTGCAGTACCAGGTTATATCAACAAGATAGCAGATACGTATGTACCACGCAAATGTAGCCGCAAAACTGCGCTGCCCCACAGGAACATTAAGGAAATAAAGAATCGAGGTGAAAGTCGGGGTCCACCAGGGCTCTGCATGTTCTCAGTGCGCTACTATAATACTGTTCCGATCAATATAAAAGCCGCGAAGCGCGAGTCTTGCGCGTTTTTAGGGTTCCGTACTTAAAATCTTAATTAAGGCCATTGGTAGATTTAAAATTTTGTTAATGCTGTAAACAAATTAAATTGTTCATACAATTTATTATCCCACATTCCACAGCTTTTAACATGTGCGAAATGAAAACACTCCATTACGAATATTGGTGAGAACTGCCGATGGCGATGGCATTTATTATTACAGGGCGTTAATCAATTAACACTCCAAGCGTTCAAAGCGATAATGATAGCGATTGGGGAAGCGTTTAACTGCGATAGCGGCTTTCATACGCTTATACTTAGTGAATGTATTTATTTTTCTGTACATTGCTACTGTCATACTTTGCTTGACAGACTATAATTATGTAGCTCCGCCATGTTGAAACTTTCATATACAGTGAAACCTGGTTAATTGGCACCTGGATAAATGGAAAACCTCAATAATTGCAACCAAAAGTCCGGTCCCGGTCCCTTGAGACCAAAAGGCCTCTATAATTGAAATTTTGGAACCTCTATAATTGCAATTTAGATTTTAGTGCGTTTCGTAATTTTGCCTCTGTAATTGACCACATCGCAACTAAGACCTCTATAATTGACACTGTGCTAAAAAAATCCGTTATTTTTGCTCTTCTTTTTACCTCTATTATTGAAACGAGTCTTACTTATTACCTCTGTAATTGAAGTAATGTAGTTGTAGACAGCAGAAACAATATTTTAATAGCAATAATCATTTTATTTATATCTTCGTCCAGAATTCAATTTATTTATTGGGTATCTATCACAGCCTGTATTAGGTGAAATAGTTTTGATTAAATCAAAAACAAAGTATGCTTTTTACATTCAATAAAACTTTCTTCTACAATTCAAGGGAATTTTTTAAACCCAAACGATTAATAAGAAAATAAAGTAGGAATTAATGTAGTGTAAAAGTGCAAGTATAGACAGAAGCTATATATACCAGAAACCCAGAACGTAAGCGTGTAAATTTATATACTTTCAATGGTTATTTGCACCTCCATAAAAGAAATTTGTCAGAACGCAACCTCTATTAATGAAAACCTCTATAATTGACACAACGATTTTTTGAACCTCGTTAATTGACACGACCTGCTTAAATGAAAAACCTGGTTAATTGACAAAAAATGGCCGGTCCCTTGAGATTGCAATTATCCAGGTTCCACTGTATGTAGGTAGGTACTTTGATCAAATCTGCTCACATAACTTCAGAATGTGCACTTAAAGTCCTTTGAATGATAATTGATGTTCTAGCTGATCTTATTAACTAGACTTAAAAAAATATCGTCCCCTCATTACAGACGTTCTTACTTATTTACCTAATAACAAATAACCACTCAAATAACGTTAAAAAAATACATGCAAGTGGGTTACCTAGATTTTATAACTATTTATTCCAAGTTTCAAATCGAAAGCAGTTCCCGAGATATTCAGCAACGTGACAGACATGCAGACAGACAAAGTCGAGCCATAAAGTTTCCTTTTTAGGGTTCCGTAGTCAACTAGGAACCCTTATAGTTTCGCCATGTCCCTCTGTCTGTCCGAGGCTGTGTTCCGTGATCGTTAGTGCTAGAAAGCTGCAATTTGGTATGGATAAATGAAATTAATCCGACAAAGTGGTAAAATAAACAGAACAAAAAATTTTTAGGGTACCTCCCCTACACGTAATGTGGGGATGAAATATTTTTTTCGCTTTAACCCTATGGTTGGGGATGTCTTTGGATAGATCTTTCCAAAGGAATAGCGGTCTTCAACAAACATTTTTTGATAAAGTATTGTAAGAAAAAACCGGCCAAGTGCAAGTCGGATACGTGTTCCAAGGGTTCCGTACATTAAGTCCGACTCACGCTTGACTGCACATTTCTAATAGGTTTTCCTGTCATGTATAGGTAAAGAACTATTTTGTGAGTTTTTTTTTTTCAAAATTTTAGACCTAGTAGTTTCGGAGATAAAGGATTTTTGGCTATTTTCTTAAATAACTTATATCCTATTTATTTTAAATTATAAAAAAATAATATTTGATATTCTCAAAATGAGCTCTTTCATTTCCCTCCAAAAGTGGCTCCCACGTTTAAAATTAATTTCTTTACATGTCCGTCTTTCGGTCACTAATTAACATATGTGTACCAAATTTCAACTTTAATTGGTCCAGTAGTTTCCGAGAAAATAGGCTATGACAGACGGACAAACAGACAGACGCACGAGTGATCCTATAAGGGTTCCGTTTTTTCCTTTTGAGGTACGGAACCCTAAATATTGTGTCTCGGCGTCTAACTTTTCAACCATAAGTCAAAAAATATCAAAAAATCGTGAAAAATAGCTTAATAAAAGAAAACTATAGCGAACTTGATCAGTTAAGCTGTTTTTGAGTTATCGCAAAATGTCTTCCCTTCATAGTAAAAACACGTAGATACAAAGCGCTGGGAATTAGACGTGTGCGCCGCGCCGGCGCGCCGCCGCCGCCGGGCTTTTTGACCACGCCGCCGCCGCCGATAAATGATCGGCGTGAAATCGGCGTGACCTTGAGTGTTGTTAATTAGCTATTCCAAGTTGGTTTTTGGATTACAACATGGATTTTTTGTATTATTTATGTTACAGTTGTCAAATATACATCAATTATTAATTAAATGAAACTGAATTAAAGTAACTGAGTAATCCTAAGTATTCACCGTCAACTGTTAACGAACGAACGAAGACTACTGCTAGTGCTGCTTATACCTTGGACAGGTGTTCTGTATTTTCGCAGAACTATTTTTGCCAACCAACATTTCGCCGACGTTTCACTTTGACAACTAACGATTAGCAAATTTTTGTATGACAACGTTTCAATTGGTAAAATTATTGTAAAGCAGATTATTATAACGCCTCTAAACTTTTGGGAGACTTATCATTTGTCAAATCTTTCACTTGGTCGAACAACTCTTGGACGAATAACGTTTCGTTGAAGCTACAGTTCGCTTTTCATACATTAGGCAAGTTACAAAATTATAAGAAAAAGATACATACCAAAAAATAAAAAATGATTGAGTTGTTGGACTTTTTATAATGTATATTTTAATATTTGAAGCCAGTGGCAGCGAGCGAGCGAAGCGAGCGAGCAAGACCTTCCTGGGCAGAGCCGACTTGAATATGGTTAGGTTAGAAGACTAAGTGCCAGTTGCACCAACCACATTTGACAGACTGATCAACGTCAGCCGGCGCGCCCTGGCGCTTTATTATGAAACTTTCCATACATAAAAATTCAGCGAACTCTTTAACAATACGAACAGTTTGGTGCAACCGACCCTAAAGGAGCAAAGCTCCCGCCTTAGTCTTCGAGGTTTTTTTTTTCAACAACCCAATAAACGTAATTACACAGCAACTTTCGGGTCAAATATCCTAACTTTCGTGTCAAATATCTCGGCCATTTTTGATTTTGGAGAAAAGTTATTCCTACAAAACATGCTTATTTTAGCATATTGTCTACGATTACTTAAAAAATAGATGTTATAATGACACAACATCCATCGTAAATTTTACCAAGTCCTAGATTTTTGACAACTTGCGGGTCAAATATCTCGGCCATTTTTAATTTTAGAGTAAAGTTATTAAGAAAAAAGTGATTACTTCATCGAAATCTTGTAAATTATTCTAAGTGTTTTGAAACCCCTGTTTTTATCATTTTCTCAAAAAAAATTCTAAGTCCCAGAAACGGCCCCCCTTTGGTACAGTCTGACCAAATGAAACAATTGGTAAACAATAAATAACTAAGTGTATATTATGCCAACTAAAACATTCTACGACATGAAAGTTGGCAATTTGAAAATTGACATTATAAAACACAGACCAATCGTTTAGTTGGTAACTGTGCGGTTGGCAAATAAAAAAAAACATTCGATAAGTTGGGAAATGAAAATTCGGCGAAATAAGATTCCGCCAAACGTGAGTTGGGAAGTGATAATCGGCCATACCCTTTTCGGCGATAAATAAGAGAACCCCTTGGACAGCTAGAAGAACGAACCCCTCCATTCTCAAAGAGCTCTATATCGCCACACATCTCTTCCCAACATGCCATGGGTGAGCCCTTAGATTCTTCGGACATATTATCCAACGCATGATGTGGAGAAACACATGAATTTAAGCCGAATGAATGGCAAACGTGTTCGAGTTGGAGCATGTGTGAGATGGTCGAACGCTATGAAGAGGTCGGCTTGCAGCAGTCTGCACCGTGCAGTCCATACGGCTTATTACCGCACGAAATGGAGACAAATTACATGTCGCGAGCCTCAGCAAAGAGAAAACGAGAAAGAAAATAGTGTGTGTGAGAAGATAGTGAGCCTGGTGCTTGTACGACAAGAAAACCATTAAAAAGAAGCCATAGCAGTCCAGTATAGTCTAGCAAATGTCAAGGATATGTGGAGTTCTGTTTTGTTAAAGTACGTAATTTTTAATAGGATTAGCCATGGAAAGTTTGAGAAAATGGAGAGTTACAGATCGGATCGAAGGTCATTGGGACCAGGTAACCTCTTAATGCAAGCCAGTTACTAGGGAAAATAAGTTATTATACCCATCCTATATTCATTTACAAACCCTATTATACTCACAGCATATTTCTAACTATACGTAGTTAACTGACCAGTAACCTGCATTGATAAAATTTTCAGGAAAAACAAAAAAATTATGATTTTTCTTAAGAAACCTGAAAGTCAAGGTCACGCCGATTTCACGCCGAAAACACGCCGCCGCCGCCGATTTTTTGGCAAACGCCGCCGCCGATCATTTTTCAATCGGCGCACACGTCTACTGGGAATGTACTCCCTTTTGCTTGTAATGTACCTACATGACACTTACTAATAGCACCCGTTCAAGGTCTATTGTGACGGATGAGTAACTGCGGAACCCTACACTAAGCATGCCCCCGACATGCTCTTGGCCGGTATTTACCTTTGGCACAGAACCAGTGGCGGATTTGCCCTAAGGCCCAGTAGGCCCGGGCCTAGGGCGGCAAAAAATTAGGGGCGGCAAATGGTGACAAAAAATTCGCCGATGATAACAAGAAATAACTTAAAATGTAGTCAATATGATAGGTGCTGCAAAAGGGGCGGCTATGCCTGGGGCCTGGGGCCTATGGGCGGCTATGCCGGCTATAGGGCCTGGGGCCTAGGGCGTCAAAGACTACAAATCCGCCACTGCACGGAACCCCAAAAATTACCTACCTATTAGAGTATGAGAAATAAAAATATACCTACCTATTAGAGTATGAGAAATAAAAATATACCTACCTATTAGAGTATGAGAAATAAAAATATACCTACCTATTAACAGTAGATACCTAGTAGTTAGAAGAAAGGTAAAAAGGTAAGAAATAAAAACAAAACACACACAAAACCATATATTTGCAATTTGCATACCTACTTATTTTTTAGGCATCATCTCAACGCCTATAGAGGAACAAGTGAAATTGCATTCGTCACTGTAGAAAAATGTCTTGAAAGTAACGTTTCCATAGAAAAAACTGCCACCGAAGTAACTGGTGATATACCCAAATATATCTATATCATGCTGATAGAGCCCCTAAAAATAAAGTTTAAGTTAATTATTACATAGATAAGAAGAAAAGGACAGCAGTTTTTATTCAAGAACTAGCGACCCGGCCCGGCTTCGCACGGGTTACACAAAACCTTAACAAATTATACACCTAAATGTTCCTCAAGCAACACTCTATAGATAAGTGAAAACCGCATGAAAATCCGTCCAATAGTTTTTGAGTTTACCGCGACAGAGACAGATGCGACGAGAACTTTGTTTTAAATAAGAAACCACAAAATGACACTTCAGTTTAGATCGAATATATCTAGTAAGCAGGTACCAACGAATTAAAAGTAACCACGCGTTCGAAATAAAAACCGGATTTTACACAAATTAGTTGCTAAATTAAAAAAAGTTACCTTCCCAATTTGACATTTTTTTGTAAGATTGAACAACGACTCGAATATAGGTTTGACAAATATATGCGTGCAAGGGTTTCCTATTTGTAGTCTAGTTTCTTTTCCGTTTACAAACATTATAATTTTTCCCTGAAAAAGTAAGTACTCTTTTATTACATATTAATACAATAATAATTAAAAACAAAATTGTAACAAATCGTTGACATAGGTCGTCTAGACTAGATAAATAAGTGAGCATAATAAATTATTGATAGTGTCAAATGTTGTACTTTGTTAACTGTATGCTGTGCTACTTAAGCCGTTTTATTTATTTTTATTTATTGATAAAAATGTTTACATGACATTAAATACAGTATAATAACCATTGCGTCGCGAAACTTATCTGTTTAAATAATTAGTAGGGTTTTCACAAATTAATCCGTAGTTAGATGTTTTCAGTAAAAAGTGTATCATTTATTTTTTCCAAAAACTAATAAGTTTTGGATGGTTTCAACTCAAAATCACGAGGACTATTGATTAAAAAATAAAACAAAAAAGTGCCTCCAGTTTTTCAAACATAGCTGTCAGTTTTGTGCCGATCCATAAAAATGTACGTGGAAATGCGTCACATATCCGAAGTATTTTCTTTTTTTTTAATCGATCCCTCTTATGATTCTGCATGGAAATACCCCAAAAGTTAATAGTTTTTCGAAAAAGGTAAATTGTAAAGTTTTTCTGGTAATGGCGCTTTACCTTGTTGGGTGCGCAGGCTTTCGTAACAGTAAAGTTCATAGCAATGCGGCCCATCCTGGACATACGATAATTTACTATAACGCAATCTTTGGGTTTCGGTGAATGGCATATCGAAAACGAAGTAATACGTAAGGAAAAAGGACCCTTAAAACAAAAGAAAACAAGAGTGAATAAAACTTCAATAATCAAAGCAAATAATACAATCATCCACTTGAGTGCAATTATTGATTATTAAATATAATAATACAATAATATAATATACATATTGGGCTAGGTTATTAGTTTATTAGTTTTAGTTTTGTAGGTAGTTTTAATTTTAGGTTACCTTTTATTGTAATAAGTTAGGTACTTAATTGTAATATCGTCCGCCAAAAGGGATGTCAAAGTTTCTACTATTTGTAACTTAACTGCAAGTACTTAGTTTACTTATTATATATTAATTACTAAAGTATTTATCCCAAAATACCCGTAAATGACCATTTCAACTTTATCGGCTGTTCAATAGCATAATACTATTGCTTGTATAACTTGTGTTGTGGGACTGTGGGTACGTTGATGATTGTATACCTCTACATGTGCTCTACATATAGATTTTGGCAAAAATTAAATTTTTGGTACAAGCTTTTATCGCTGACTGTACTTTTCTTTCCACAGGCAACTAATACTCATCGAGACAATTCTAAAAACCCCAAACACAGTTAGGTTACGTTGTGTTATCACAGAGTTCCTATGGCCACCTCTTGTCTGCGTCATACGATCAGCTCGATGGTACCATAATATTGCATTGTCACCCGACTTACATATGTACCGATGCAAATTTAAGTTGCAAGAATTGAACATTACAAACATATACATAGACCGTGTACATTTCAAGTTATTAAAAAGCTTGTAAAATAATGTAAACAAAAGACATTTAGAGCTCTTTCGGAAACAGTTATTTGTGCTCAGAAACAAATGTTAGCCTAAAAAATTTGTCGTCAAAGATTAAAGGATGACTCACGTTAGACCGGGCCGTGTCCGGACCGGAGCTTTCGGAGTCATCCTTAAAAGTTAAACTTGTCCTCAAAGATAATAAAATTGGTAGCTAAAACTTACATACGCTTCACTTGCCACACATAGAAACATTGATACTGAAACCGTAAGGAAAACTACTCCGATTTTCAACATATTATAGGAGCTGCTGTTAGTATTGCCGAATACAAAAAGACTCAATTAAACTGATCTGAACAGGCTTAAATGAAACGTTTACCATATCTGATGGCTGCAAGCTTCGTTGAGCATTGATTATAAAATTGTATTTGTTTGTAGTTGCGTTTGTGCATCTTGTGCATCATCGAGTGTATCATGATCGCTAACAAAAACTAAAGCCCTTGCTACACGGTCCCCGACAAGCCTTCAGACCGCGTCGCGTTGGTCCGTCCCGGACCGTGTAGACAGTTGTTTCCAACAAAATTTGACCAAAACTGACCAAGGACAGACCAAGGTCAGACGGTTAGAAGGCTTGTCGGCGACCGTGTAGCAAGGGCTTTAGTTAAGACTGACTCTCGTTAGACCGGACCGGGCCCGGGCCGGAGCTTCCGGCGCTTACTTTTTAGCTTATTGATCACGTGATGCTTTCCATAAACGAAGCGCCGGAAGCTCCGACTCGGACCCGGCCCGGTCTAACGTGAGTCTGCTTTATATATATATGAGTCACAAGAAACCGTCACAGTATCATCATTAAAATATATATTGATTCAGACATGTAACAATATGAAACAGGAGACATTAAAGTAACATAAATAGAATTTATACCTGGATGGGTATTTTCTTTGTATGTGTATTATTTTACACACCATCAGTTTATTTAATTTTCCATTAAACTATAGAGTGAAAGGGCAATACGTACCTAGTGTATATATGTATACTAGTTACTCGTACCTGTCTTTAATGTACCTACTAATAAATGTATATATTTAATTTTCCGTTGAGTAACGAAAATATCATACGTTTTCTGAACTTAGAGATGAATTTGCACTTATTATGCACAGAATAGGGAATTCTATCAAAATTTGACGAAATAAAAATGTACCACAAAATACAAATCGGCCCTCATACTGGCTTCCTCGAAGTGAAGCTCTTAGTAAGCGAAGCGGCTGAAATAAGTAACGCAACATCCTGCCCTAACTACCGACTGCCGACGCATTCATCGAAGTTAGGCTGTTTGTTTACAAATACTAAATACCTATACAGGGCTTATGACCGGGTACCATCAAGGTCACTCATAATGGCACATGAAGCGCGCAAATACGAGTAGGTATATATGACTTGTTATTATGGCTCTACCAATGAAATTCTGTCTTTTTGGAAGATATTATTACAGGTGACTGTACCAGGATTGTATATCAACAAGATAGCAGGATACGTATGTACCACGCAAATGTAGCCGCAAAACTGCGCTGCCCCACAGGAACATTAAGTAAATAAAGAATCGAGGTGAAGGTCGGGGTCCACCAGGGCTCTGCATGTTCTGAGTCCACTACTATAATACTGTTCTGATCAATATAAAAGCCGCGAAACGTGAGTCTTGCGCGTTTTTAGGGTTCCGTACTTAAAATCTTAATTAAGGCCATTGGTAGATTTAAAATGTTGTTAATGCTGTAAACAAATTAAATTGTTCATACAATTTATTATCCCACATTCCACTGCTTTTAACATGTGCGAAATGAAAACACTCCATTACGAATATTGGTGAGAACTGCCGATGGCGATGGCATTTATTATTACAGGGCGTTAATCAATTAACACTCCAAGCGTTCAAAGCGATAATGATAGCGATTGGGGAAGCGTTTAACTGCGATAGCGGCTTTCACACGCTTTTATACTTAGTGAATGTATTTATTTGTACAAAATATTAGCCAAATTTTAGTCCTTATCTGATTGACCTGTAATTTGGTATACTTCTGTAATTTCCGTGACAAAATATGTAATAATAAAAATAAAACCACAGTGATCTAAACTATGATTATGATTAACTCTAGCTTTTGCCCGCGGCTTCGCACGCGCAGGAGAGTTTTTTTAATTTTGTTTTTTTTTACGGACTGAACAGTGACTGACCTTAGTCTCACCTGCTGGAAAGTGATGACAAGGCCAAAGGTGTAGCTCACTTTTGACGACCGGTCTGGTCTAGTGGATAGTGACCCTGTCTGCTAAGCCGATGGTCCTGGGTTCGAATCCCAGTAAGGGCATTTATTTTTGTGTGATGAACACTAATATTTGTTCCTGAGTCATGGTTGTTTTCTATGTATATAAGTATGTATTTATCTATACAAGTATGTATATCGTCGCCTAGTACCCATAGTACAAGCTTTGCTTAGTTTGGGGCTAGGTTTGATCTGTGTAAGATGTCCCCAATATTTACTATTTCAGTAAAAGATTATTCACAGTATTCACTCTTGACTTGAAGACACCTGTGGGCGCAGCACGGTTCCATTTTTATCGTCTATCACTATGCGCGTCCCTTTCGCACTTACGTACTTGTTAGAACGTGACAGGCATGGTGACAAGGGATAAAAACACGACCGTGCTAAGCCGCCTGAATTGTAATTATATCGATTAATCGAGCTCGACTTATTTAATATAATCTAATGTACGTTTAGTACCTAACACCTTTTAATTTATATTTTTTATTTATGTAGTTGTAGCCTTTTGTACCTATAGCACCTCCTTATACACTACATTAGTGGTTAGAGCCCTTGGATTGCTAGAGGACGATAAACATTGGGACTCAACTTTAGAGGAAGCTGCGTTGTGCGATTCTCCCTTCAAGCTGCGTGAACTTTTCATAATAATGTTAGTTTTTTGTCAACTTACTGACCCGTTAAGTCTCTGGGAAAAATATAAGGACAGTTTTTCGGACGACATTAAACGGCAACTTGAGAGAGAATTGCAAAATGGTGCGGAGTTTTACATGGATGGAGTGTATCAGTGTGTGTGGTTTGCTGATACCTAGCGGAGGTGTCACGGTTTACCTCGGGGTGGGTTTGCTGATACCTAGCGGAGGTGTCACGGTTTACCTCGGGGTGGGCTTGCTGATACCTAGCTACTACTGCTTCTCTGTGTACATCAGGGTTCATTTTTTGGTAATTGCTTACGGCAGCTTTGTGATCTGATGATTTGTTTTGCATATATTTATTTGCGGCAGCTTTTAGTTGTTTGTTCCGTGTAGTATTCGTGAACCTGGCACGGCGTTTTTTAGTAACTGTTTTGGTAGCGGTAAGAGATAATGATGAGTCTGATTCTAAATGGGGTGGTGGGGTGGTAATCTCTTCATTCCTTCTCGTGGTAATCTTCTTGGCAACCACAGAGAGGAGTGAAGAAGGGGGCTCTGATATTGTGGGTCTTACGAGTAATTCACTGCGAATATATACGTCAAAATGACCGCTAGACAAATCACTTGAAAATCTTAGTCGGCCCACCGGATTACCCACAGTACCAACTCTCATATATAGCTCATTGTTGCGGTAAACTTCGAAAACCCACGGAAACAGTTGTCCTGCCGCTACCAACTCGCAGAGACTACCGTAAGTAAACGGGCGCGACATTTCAAGGCAGTATTCAACGGAGCTGGAGTAATTATCACCGTTACTGTTATGAGACATAATAACAAACTCCTCCCAGTTGGCCACCACGTGACTAACGATTTGCTCGCGCACCTCCCTGGCCATCACCTGCGTATCATACAGAAGATAGGAGATGGCGCGACAGGCTCCATCTCCAATTAAAGGTACTACGGTGTGAGCCAACATGGTCCCATCAATATCCAACAATTCAACAGCCATTGTAGGTATTAGTGAAATTTTCCCTGAGCTAATAGCTAAAAAAATTTACTTTAAGGGATTGCATTCTCAAAAGTCAGAATCACGTGTGGCTGTAAATCAGCGTGTATGTTACAACCGTCTATGCTATCTTTTTAATTAGCATTCCCCACCAGGGGCCATAGTTCACGTCGGCTACGTTATATTTTAATTTTGATCCCATTTTTGTAATTAGCGTCCCACAAAACCATGGAAATGATACCCATATTGATATTTTGAAATTTCAACCCCATTGCACCCCCACCAGGGGGATGATTGTTCACTTCGGCTACGTTAATTTTAATTTTGATGCCATTTTTGTTATTCGCGTCTCAAAATACTATGAAAACGATACCCATATTGATATTTTGAGATATCAACACTATTGGGGACTTTTCCCCCTCTTAGGGGTTCAATTTTCAAAAAACCTGAAACACGTGTTTACTCATTTATCTTTAGGAATACTCTTGTGAAATTTGGAATAAAATAGTCTAACTAATCTTGTTTCCCCATACAAACTTTGGACCCCCATTTCACTCCTTTAGGGGATGAATTTTGAAAAATCCTTTCTTAGTGGACCCCTAGACCTTATAAGGAATCTAGTTGCCAAATTTAGACTTTCTAGTCCCAGCGGTTTGGGCTGTGCGTTGATTTAAGTCAGTCAGTCAGTCAGTCAGTCAGTCAGGTCTTTCACGTTTATATATTTAGATTTAGATTTAGTTTAAAAAGCGGTGGTGGCCGAGTGGATATGACGCCCGACTTTCAATCCGGAGGTCGCGGGTTCAAATCCTGGCTCGTACCAATGAGTTTTTCGGAACTTATGTACGAAATATCATTTGATATTTACCGCTAGCTTTTCGGTGAAGGAAAACATCGTGAGGAAACCTGCATACATCTGCGAAGAAATTCAAAGGTGTATGTGAAGTCCCCAATCCGCATTGGGCTAGCGTGGGGACTATAGCCCAAGCCCTCTCGCGCATGAGAGGAGGCCTGTGCCCAGCAGTGGGACGTATATAGGCTGAATTATTATTATTATTATTATTATATTTAGATAGATAAAGCTAAAAAGCTGGACAGCTATGCAACGAAACTAATGATACATTCAACTAACCCAATGGGTTTTCTTTCTTACAACTTAAGGATAAAAATCCATAAGGGTTCCGTTTTTTGCCATTTGGCTACGGAACCCTAAAAAACCAGGAGAAGTACTTACGGGATAATTAAGTACCTTCTTGCACTTACACTCTAGCTAGAGGGTTATATTATTTTGAAATGTATATTACAAAATTACTCCATTTTTGTTCTTGAGCTATTTTATTTAGTTATTTACTATGCGAGTTACAGTTGTCATTTCAAAACAAATTAGTCGCTAAAATATTAGGTACAGTCGCCATCAGATATATCGGAGCGGCCAAGGTGTTCACAATATCTGAACACGCGCTCTAACGCCCTGACAATAGAGGCGTGTTCCGATATTTGTGAGCACCTTGGCCGCTCCGATATATCTGATGGCGACTGTACATTGTTGCTGTCTGTAATTAACCTCCAAGTTACAACAACTGCATAGATTAATGCTTAATCGACTTCAGTAAGGATGAGGTTCTCAATTCTCAATTTCAACTAAGCGCTAAAACGCATCGCGCCCGCTTGTGACGTCAATATCAGTGGTGGAGTGTCCGTAGAACTCTATTCCCACTGGCTTCCCGACAGTTCTAGAGTACTTACGTTTACTATGGCTTATGAAGCTAAAAGAAAGCCAAATTAGCTCCGGCTTCCCTACGAACATTTTAGACACTTACTGCCCGATTCGAACTTTAAGATACGTCAATTAATAGATCTAGAAACTTTATGGATTAGATGTGTCAGTGTCAAGAGTGACGTTTTTGTTTGAAGAAACGTCACATTTGACACTAACATATCTAATCCATATCGTTTCTAGATCTATTAACTGACGTATCTCAAAGTTCGAACCGGGCTGTTATTCACTGCTATATTCGTTAAGGATGCGAATCGAAAGAGAAACAATTAATTATTAATATAATCGCACCTCTATTTTCAATATTACTTACCTCGTGGGGTCCATACGAGTAACTCTACACCAATTATCGTTGTTATTATTATATTAGCGGCGGATATTTGAGCTTTGCGCACTAGGCCGCAATAAATTGGTTTACCTTATGGAATTTGATGATTTTAATGAACCTCTATTAAGCAGAATTGTCTGTAATGAAATGAATTTGATGATTTCATGTTATATAGAAAAAATATTTTCGGTTTTATTACATTTATAAAATAGGTAAGTAATAAATATTTTAATTTTGTTTCTATTGTATTACCGGTATTATATTTTTAATATTTTTAAATTTTAAAAGGGTAAAGGATGACTCACGTTAGACCGGGCCGTGTCCGGGCCGGAGCTTCCGGCGTATCGTTTTCTATGGAAAGCATCACGTGATCACCTGTCATGTCATAGAAAAGTAAGCGCCGGAAGCTCCGGTCCGGACACGGCCCTGTCTAACGTGAGTCATCCTTAATGCACAAAACTAAACGTACGTCTGTTCCTTTCCAACTTCAGTAACAGAAGTAGGACAAATCTTTCTAAATAATGAAATAAATTTATCAAGTGACCTAGATCTACGCCTTCATAATTTACTATTTTATCTAAGAAAGAAACGGTCATACCTATCTCAGGAACTTCTTATTAACTTTCAAGTTGAACATTTTCTCAAGAACAGTTTAAATAACACGTAACGTGCACAAAGAAAGTTCCTAATATCCAGCTAATTATCCAATTCTCAGGGGTACTAAACCTTTAATTTTATTCTCTCCATTTATCTTACAAAAGGCGCCGGCAAACACTACTAACAAAATTATAGTCACGACTTTAATTCTCGGTGGAAGCACTATTCCTTGCTATAATTTATAAAACAGGAATTTCCTAGACATTACGGTACTAGTGATGTGCATTAAACTTAGCTACTATGCGCATTAGATAAGTACGTAATTTTAAGGAGAAACATCTAAGACTCATTTTTTTGGCGCGTTAATAGTTTCACAGTTGATGATTGGCTCAAATCAATTTTGATTGGCTAATCAAAGCAATCGTGATTAAAATCCGGTCAAGCGAGGAATTTAAGTCAAAATGTGAAATCTTGAGCAGAAGTTAAAAAATGCTGCCATATTGTGTTATAATGTTATTTTAGAGATATTCCAAATTGTCACGCGTAGTTTTTATCATTTTTTGCGAATATATCTCTTTTCAAATCATATACTTATTCATCCGATTTTGAACGATATCAAAAGCTTTTTCAAGTTGGTGAGCTGAAAAATATGTCGGCGCAATGTCAAACAACTGAATTTCTTTGCACACAAATATTTATATCGAGAATGTTTTCAGACTATCCAATAATTTCGATAGACGGAATCCTCCGACAGCGAAAGTCAAACATAAGTACCTATAGAGCTTTACTTCCCGACCTTGTACCGAGAGGAATACTTCAGAATAAACTTGCTTTAGGGTCAATTTTTGAAGAGGGTGTTTTTTCGACATTTGTATGGCAATTTTTTATTTTTGAAAAATCTGATTTATAATCATCGTTTTACGAAGGGTTCTTAACAACAAAAAATATACTGTACGAGGCACCTCTGTACTTTTTATAGTTAGCTAGATATGGACGTTTAAAGATCGACATTTGTATGGCACTATTTAGCCATTTGTAAGGCGCTTTTGACATGTATAAGGCATTTTTCGACATTGTATGGCAGTATCAACATGTATATGCCACTATTTATTATTTTTGTTGCATTAATAAGACCCTGACGACATTTGTATAGCACCTTCTCGACATCTGTATGACACTATGTCGACATTTGTATGCCACAATCGACATTTTTACGGTCAAAATAGCCGTATAAATGTCGCCATACAAATGTCGCGACATGTCGCCAATAATATTTTTTTTGCGATATTTCCTACACAATACAACCGATTCACTTATTTATTTTACTATATATTTTAACACTATATTTGCAACTATTATTATAAATAAACATTTTTATTTCAACTATGTACCAACGTATTAAGCGTCCATACAAATGTCATTGTAGTCGTACCAAAATATATCGAAAGAGATTCTTACCTGTTTTTAAATAAATTAAACTGTTTCCGCGTCCACACTCGATGTCAATCGATGCCCAACTAACCGCACTATTGCGTCGTAAAATTAATCTAACCGTTATTCAATAGACAAAGAAGATTATACGGGGTATATTTAAGTCATAACAAAACAGGTTATGATTAAATCAATTCTCTAGAAAATGCTCTTTATAAAAATACAAAGTTGTTTATATTTAATACGTTGCCTACATCCAAAGTTATGATTTTTTTATTGCGCTATGCCGCCACTGGGACACGCGAAAAAGCGGCAAATTTCGCCGTTTTTGGCACTTCAAATGAGATTTTGTCAGAAACAAATAATAGTTTAGGTACAGTTGTGCAAGATTTTTAAAGCTTATAATACATTGAATGAAAATATATACATACCCAGTCTTTTAGTCGTATGGACTTCGAGTTTTAGCCGTGGGACAGCAAAAAATGCCTATTTGAAAATTGACCCTTTAAAATGTTTTTAGTACTCGCTTGTTTTACTTGGCTCAGCATGAGTACTTACAAGTGCCTATAATTGAAGGTATTTGCTTAGTCGAACATTGAAAATATAGATTTAATAGTCGTAGATGTTCACGGTTGGCCCTCAGGTGTGGGAACTATTGTTTTTGTTATCAGCGGATTTTTAAATATACTGACTTTTAATTGATTTCAGCGCTATCTGTGTTAAGCTTTGCGAGTTTATCCTCATAAAATCTGGTATGGGAGCATTTGGACTACATCACTAGTAGATGCGACTCTCCTTGAGAGAGCCACCGTGATTTGAATAGCATGCAAAATCTCCGGCGTTCGTTGGCTAACCGCGATGTCCCCTTGACTTATTCACGAGTCTCCTTATCACTCTTTGTCTTTGTTCGGAATTCTTGGGATCTGTCAAAGCTGTGTTTATGCTGAGTTATGGATGGTAATATTTGTAATCATATTCTGGTAAGCCTCTTGTAAATAACGAATTCCCTACATATATGTACTATACCTACGTAATACTTTTGTTTTAGCGTGTAACTGGGGTGAAAGGCACCATTTCAGTTACAGGATATTAGCGCTCTCCTGCGTTTCAGCTACTTCAACTACAATACCTATTGTGTTTTTCATGCTTTACCAATCTACCATATCTGGTCCATATGATATCGCGATACCTAAACCAACAAAACCAATAAGAGTGAAATCGAATGAATATCAGCAGTTATTATGATTATTACGGGTGATCTCGGAATAGATAGCAGCTATGTGTGGCAGTTGTAAGTTCTTGTATAGTTTTGTAGATACATAGAGTTAGACCAAGAAAAGTCTACAGCGATTTTGATAGCCCACGTAGTGCAAGTGTTATTTATACGTCATAATTTCATAGAAGTTTGACGTTTAAAATGACACTTGCACTACGTGGGCTATCAAAATCGCTGCAGACTTTTCTTGGTCTAACTCTACTTATGTTGGCATCTACGACTTCTGTCACATTTTCCGGTAACAAGCGAAGCGCCTGTCATCAGGCTGTCAGGGATTTATTGCCATTAGATTGCGAACAAAAGCGAATTTAGATTCAGATGGTACGTACGCAAAAAGTCAATTAGTCGAATGCAAAGAACACGAGTATCTACTTCCCTAAAATAACAGAGAATTGTCTGATTTTTCGTTTGAAAGCTTTTGTAGTTTACATCTTTTGTTCTCAGGAGGCATTGTACCTAGCTAGCTATAGATGATCCGCTGCCAGACTTCACCGTGAACTATTGCACAAACGATGCTATACGATCCAAATGGATAGAACGGTTCTCAAATAATATCTTCTGCATTGCTGCATGGAAGTTTTCTGTTACAATATACAATCTGCACTTGGGGAAAGCTGCCAAATTCAAGTTCAAAACACATCATTTAACATGAAATTTTATTTATCTATTTAATTGCACACTCTAGGTTCAGTACACTTTAAAATAAATACATAGGAACACATACTTATACATACCATATACAATCATAACAATTCTTAAATTAGGGCACGTTAAGGCAGCAAGGAATGTGATTTCATAAGATTTTTATAAACGGGAAGGAATTTAGCACATCTTTAGGACGGAAGAAAGATAGTTGAAACGCTCTATAAGATATAGAGGGGTAAATAAAATTATTATAAATGATCATAATTAAATGAATATAAATTTATTTTGTGATAGTAACACGAATTTAAAATTGATCCTGATTTATGAATCTTATGATATTCAAAATTCATCCATATTATCCCCTTCTGACATATCTTGTTATATCCGCAGCCGTATAGTGACCGGCCGCGGCCATATAAGCTATTGGCTTTACGAGATACGCGCCCAGTTGAAAAGCTAGAGGGCAGCACGTAGCTTTGTTTGGACTTAGTGCGTTACTCCATCCGATGGTATTCAGCTTTACGAGTTAACCATCCGTTTTAAAAAGCAGCAAGTGCATAAAGCTTCGTATGGAGAAAATTCGTTTCTGCATTGGAGTGTATTCGCACCGTCCAGTTTTATAGAGGTATTATTCAGACGAACGCTGGCTGGTTGTAAAATTGGCTGCGCTATCAAGGATACTCGACTGCTATTCGCCACGCTTGCTGGCCCCTACGACCATTATAAAAATATGTGTACTCTAATCACGGATAGTTGTTACCAATCTTGAGGTTAAGGTATACCTTAACCTATCTATTACCCATAGGAACCGTAAAATGGGGTGAGTAGGGTTCGCGGGGAGAGTTGGGTTATGAATGGGGAGAGAAGGGATGAAAGGGGGGTGAGATGGGATTTTAAGGCAAATTTTAAATTGGAATGCATTATTTTTGTAGCAGTACTACAAAAATAATGTATTGTACTGTACATCTCGCTTCCACTATTGCTCGCATATGAGCAATAGTGGAAGCGAGATGTACAGAAAGTAAATTACGTAGACGTGAGTGTTATGTCAATGTTAAAACTGATGGTAGAGGCTCTGGTGATTTTAGACATAAGTTTAAATACAGTTAAGTCACGAACAATTGCAATTGTAAAAGGCGCCTACGCACTTCGGTAATAACAATTGACGGCTATAAAACTCTGAGGCTATAAATGTTGACTGAAACTGGAGTTTAAATTCGATTTATTAGAATTCGTTTATATAAAGATTTTGGACTTGGATTATTATTTTTATTTTATTTTATATTATCCAAAACAACCAACATACAAAAAAGCCACGACACTCGATGACACCACACTAGAGTCGAACCAAACTAACTCTGCATGCCATTTTCAATGACAGTGTGGCAATGTCATCATTAATGTCAAATTTCTATGAAAATATGACTTTTATAATGACACTCCCTCACTTTGTGCTATCCAAATCGGTGCAATGCTAGCTTAGACGAACTCTAGTGTTCTTCATGACTCATTTCATAACTGAGTTCCATTGTCCATTTATGGTGTACATCAGGAGTTCCCGAACTATGTGCCGCGACGCCCGGGTGAGCCATAGACTGCAAAGAGGGGCACCGTGAGGCAATCCTAAGTAATATTTTTTTTTCAGCTGTACCTATCTAGTTATTTCAAATACCTACCTACCTAGGTAGTAGGGTTTTAAGGTTAAAATCACTCAATTATAGTCCAAAATCTCCCGACTGTGGTCCAAAACTAACTCTTAGGTAGGTACCAACACTCCACTGAGAAAAACTAAAACAACAAATCTATGAATAATTAATTCCGTATTAAACTTGGTGACCATAGTTGTAGTATTCGACTATTTTGGTGGTTTTACGGTACTCGTATAACCCAAATGGAAGTTCCATGTTGTCCCTCCCACTCGGAAACTCGCAACTTTTTGTAACGTCCGACAACTTTGATCAGTGTATTGATTACCTGCCACTTTATATTAGGTACCGCAAGTCTTCGGTGGGGATGTTCGCTTTTGCGGTTGTTTGGCCTAAATAAAAAACTCTTTAACTTTAGCTCACGACGAGTATCAAACATCTAATAAATAAATATCCAAACATACAATTTTTAACATAGGGTGCTGCTAGTTATTGGCCACTCTTAACAATAAGGCTTCAATTGGCTTGTTTCTTTCTCATTTGTTAGGAGTGGCCAATTACTATTGGTAGAAGAGCCGGCCGCAAAATTTCTAACCGACTTGATACCACGATGAAATGCACAATGGTTTCCCAGAAAAGTTATGCTAAGTCCGAATTCGATAGTCTGCCACGGCGGAACTTGCCGAAAGTACGAAAAAGAAGGCCACTTCCGGTGCGAAAAAAGGGGCTGATTTAACCCATCTGATACCGAGATAGTAGTTATGGCAGCAGTTAGAAATTTACATGTAGACACAGAAAAGCGAAGTCTGCCACTATTTTTTTTGCCGGAAGTGCTTGGCAGACGCTCTCAAAGGTGACCATCGGGACCCCTAAATTAACCCATCTGATACCACCATGAAACCAATGCCAGTCGGTAGGTATGAACTCTCATGTCAGGAATATATAAGTCTGCCAAGGCTTTTCCTGCCGAAACACCATGGCAGACGAGATTATGTAAGCAAGGTCGCCATCGGTTACC
Source organism: Cydia splendana (assembly GCF_910591565.1). Lineage (NCBI taxonomy): Eukaryota > Metazoa > Arthropoda > Insecta > Lepidoptera > Tortricidae > Cydia > Cydia splendana. The sequence goes on along the minus strand of NC_085960.1, from coordinate 28,434,099 downwards.
CTACACTAACCCATCTGATACCACCATGAAACCAATTCCATTCGGTAGGTATGAACCCCCATTTTAGGAATATATAAGTCTGCCAAGGTTTTTCCTGCCGAAACACCTTGGCAGACGAGATTATAAGCAAGATGACCATCGGTTACCGTACACTAACCCATCTGATACCGCCATGAAACCAATTCCAGTCGGTAGGTATGAACCCTCATTTCATGAATATATAAGTCTGCCAAGGCTTTTCCTGCCGAAACACCTTGGCAGACGAGATTATGTTAGCAAGGTGTACATCAGTTACCCTACATTAACCCATCTGATACCTCCATGAAACCAATTCCAGTCGGTAGGTATGAACCCTCATTTCGGAAATTTTTAAGTCTGCCAAGGCCTTTCCTGCCGAAACTCCTTGACAGACGAGATTATGTAAGCAACATCCGCATCCGTGGGACCGGTATACGTGATTACTGTAGGCTTATTTATTACTTTATGCTTTTACATATTTGTATATTATTATGTTATTAATGAAATATATTTATAATTTATTAAACCTATACCTAATACATTGGGAATTCATTACCTGCTTACGGCAGTAGTAGGGAGTAGTGGGTGAGTTCTGGCTCACTTAGCCAGGCCAACAGTCCCTCCCCCTTTTTTTCCCTTGTTGAGGCCCTGCAACCTTACCTTGAACCCAACCTAATGTCATTGTAGCTCGAATCTAACCTAATCTATTTTTATTGCTTTTAGAAAATATTCTAATAACAATTATCTACTTTTGCAAAGTTAAATGTTGAATTCTTTATTTCGCAAAATGGAATTTTAATGTGACTATAATGTATGTGCAATCTACTTAGAAACTGGGTTTCGAAATATAAAAACACACATTTTATATAGGATAATAAGTTTATTCAAGTAATATTCTGAACATATGAGATATAGTAACATCATTACTTATTCTGTGTACAGTGGAGAAAACATGCAAGTTGACATTTTTCGTTTTAAAATAAAGATAAACTAAACAGTATTTGCCACAAACCGATGTTAAAAAACTTTGCAGTTGTTGGTTGGCATAATACCATCTCTTACAATTTCTCTTCATTAACATTTTATGATACCTTCCTGTTTTTATTTACTTAATTTAATTTTTTACTTTTTATGTGATCGGTACTTCATTTATTTTAGATTTTGGGCTAATATTAGTTTGTTAACCGACTTCCAAATCTCAAAGAAGGAGGTTATCAATTCGGTTGTATGTTTTTTTTATTTTTTATTTTTTTTATGTTTGTTACTCTATATCTCCGTCATTCCTGGACCGATTTTGAAAATTAGTTTTTTGATTGTATGTATATGCATACAGATTGGTTCCGTTTTTGTCAAAACCCAGTTCTGATGATGGGATCCATGAGGAATCGAGGGAACTCCTCAAATTTTAAACGCATACATATAGTGATTTTTGGGTTTTTATCATCAAATTAAGCATACACATTCAAAAAAGTGACATTTGATGAAGTGCAACTGCTGATGATGATCAGAACGGAACTCTTCAACGACGCATAGTTCACGTTTGGCGATTTGTCGTCTTCGTTATGTTTGTTAAGCAAGTCAAGTTTTTAAGCCACATTTTTGTCAAGCTCGAGTTCTGATGATGGGATCCATGAGGAATCGAGGGAACTCCTCAAATCTTAAAGGCATGCGTATAGACATTTTTGTATTTTCATCAGAAAATCAAGGATTTTCATTAAAAACTGGCGCATTTGATGAAGTGGAACTGCTGATGATGACCAGAACAGAACTCTTCAACCACGCATAGTTCACGTTTGGCGATTTTTCCTCTTCGTTATGTTTGTTAAGCAAGTCAAGTTTTAAAGCCACATTTTTGTCAAGCTCGAGTTCTAATGATGGGATCCGTAAGGAATCGAGGGAACTCCTCAAATATTAAAGGCATAAGTATAGATTTTTTTTGTATTTTCATCATAAAATCAAGCATTTACATTAAAAACTGTCGCATTTGATGAAGTGGAACTGCTGATGATGACCAGAACAAAACTCTTCAACGACGCATAGTACACGTTTGGTGATTTCTAATTTCGATTTTGACTTGGACTGCGACCCGGACTCGGACCCAGAACCGGACTCATACCCGGATCCGGTTCGGACTCGGACTCGGACCCGGACTTGGAATCGAACTCGGACCCGGACTCGGACTCGGACACGGACTCGGACTAGGACCCGGACTCGGACTCGGACCCGGACTCGGAACCGGACTCGGAACCGGACTCGGACTCGGACCCGGACACGGACTCGGACACGGATTCGGACCCGGACTCGGACTCAGACTCGGACCCGGACTCGGACCCGGACCTTGACCCGGAAAACCACTATAATATATATTATATTATAATTATTATTATTACACGTAAATTTGTTCACGAAGAAACCGTGTACCGACTCTTCATGCCATTATATTTTTAATTTGCTGTTATTCTCTACAAATCGACACTAAAAGTATCAAAATATCAAAATATGGAGTTCCGTTTGAGAAAGAAGCAAAACAATTTTGTCTTTGACAGTAATTGAATTATTGTGTGATTTTGAAAGCTAGACAATTCAAGATTTATATTTTTACTCACAAAGACAACACAGAAATTCAATCTCAAATGTAAACCTTCGAACAATTTCCATACATTGACGACATCACTCAAAATTCTTCTTCAAGTCAGATGCTTATATATTCCTAAAATGGGGGTTCATACCTACCGAATGGAATTGGTTTCATGGTGGTATCAGATGGGTTAGTGTAGGGTAACCGATGGCGACCTTGCTTACATAATCTCGTCTGCCATGGTGTTTCGGCAGGAAAAGCCTTGGCAGACTTATATATTCCTGACATGAGAGTTCATACCTACCGACTGGCATTGGTTTCATGGTGGTATCAGATGGGTTAATTTAGGGGTCCCGATGGTCACCTTTGAGAGCGTCTGCCAAGCACTTCCGGCAAAAAAAATAGTGGCAGACTTCGCTTTTCTGTGTCTACATGTAAATTTCTAACTGCTGCCATAACTACTATCTCGGTATCAGATGGGTTAAATCAGCCCCTTTTTTCGCACCGGAAGTGGCCTTCTTTTTCGTACTTTCGGCAAGTTCCGCCGTGGCAGACTATCGAATTCGGACTTAGCATAACTTTTCTGGGAAACCATTGTGCATTTCATCGTGGTATCAAGTCGGTTAGAAATTTTGCGGCCGGCTCTTCTACTATATGTAGTGAACAACTATAGCAGTCACCCTATACCTACATAATTAGTAGACTACCATACATACAGACATACAATACCAGCACCCGTACAGGCGTACATGTATATTCCTCGGGTTAATGTGACTCTTAATTTAGTTATTTTCGACGCCGGTCAGATATGTGACGATATATTTTGCCTACAACCCGATGATGCCATATTTTTTGGCTAGGAGGGTCCCAAAAGGAAACAAGGCGTTACCGTGTGCCTTCGAGAGGTCACGGGACATCCCCTGAGGGCAAAGTTTGTGTTAGGGCCCTCGACTCGAGATATACATGTGATAATATTATGGGGTATAAAAAAATTACTAAATTTCATAGGTGGAAATCGCAATTGCAAATGGTCAGTACTTAATATGTGGAATAGCATAAAACAAATTGATGATAAATTCCCCCTTAATTTGGCAGTGTCCAAAATACTGTATCAAATCTGTGACCCTCTTTTTGTATTTTTTTCTTAACCAGAATCATTGATACTATATTGAGCGGCGGGGAGATTTGGACTCACGACCTTCCGGGTTTTCTACCAAATTATGGGTAAACATGGCTTTATTCCTACAGAAGTTCTAAGAAAAAAAAATCCTTTTATTAAGTAGCGATCTAGCGATCAACAGAGTCAATCAAAATTCACTTTGCGACTAAGACCCAAAATTCTCGGCTTTGCCGTGTAGAAGAAGTATCAAGCTAGCGAAATATAATATCACGTATTACTTGCCCCGTCATACAAAGATTGTTTGGAATAGATCGCTCTTTACTCATAAGACCGAATGGTTCCGTTATTGACGTGTGTAAGTAATTATATCTATCTACGTATAAGCTTACATAAGCAAACGGACTTATTTTATTATTTAACCTTAAATTTAACCTTTGAATATATTCTGCTGTCCAATTACTGTCATCACACAACAAAGAATAATTATACCCAAAAAACCCACTAAAATTGCAGGCAATTTAAATTATAGTGTTGGCAACCAACCGCTTTATTAATACATGGGAAAATCCCGTGTATCCAGAGCGGGCGTTCCCATTCCACGGAGCATAGGCGAGTAGACTGCTCAGGCTGGTGGCGCATTTACATGGGGCCAATAACCATGACAATTAGAGTATGCCTCCTATATTATTAGTATCGATTCAAAATCAAAGAATTTAAGTAGACTAGCTTTAGAAATTGGAATGTTTTTATTCAGATGATAATAAAGTTGATGATCATTTACACGAAACGATGAGCTTAGACGAAATTACGATTGAAATCGTTCTATTTAAACACGCCGGCTTATCTTATTTATGCTTGCAACTCCGAGTGATGATCTATATGACATTTCCTTCAAGTCGCTTTTTGTTGGGCTTCATTTAAAAATAATTTAAAAAATATGCTTTAACTGAATTCTTAGAGTCTGGCTACTGAAATATTACACAAATGTTTGGCGGGAAATTCAAAAAATCTTGGGCTGGTCACACTTTGTGTAGTAGGAATTATAGTTTTGATACTAGACAATATTTTTGATTTTCTATGCACACGTAAGGTACCTAAGGATATAAGTTAAATTTACGTTGACGTGCTCTCAAAGTCAGCTCACATAATTTCTACCACTATGTAAAGTACAGTCAACGATAAACACATATGTTAACACTTTCTCACCATATACCATTGTAACAAGGCGAAAAATGAAATGGAGTGTAATAAGACCTATCTCGATAATATCGTAATATTAATCTATCACCAAAAAAAAATGCCAAATATGCTAAATGCTAAGTATCAAAATATTTATAGAGCACGAACCTCCTAATTTGTTTACATTTGTTTAGGACTTGTAAACATTGCAGTTTTTCGTTATACAACGCTACACTTCGACTTCGCACATTGTCGTAATTATTTACGAGCTTAAATAATAGTTTGCGAACCTCACTCAGTATAGACATTATTAATATTAATTAAAATAAACCCCTTATAAACCGCAAACAATTTGAATGAATGACAAACATTGACAACTGACTTTTAGCTGTTTTTTTAAATCATAGACAATTGGTGATACAACAACGAAATATCTGTCAACAATTTTTGGCTAGCCAGACTCTATTACTTAGATGTTACATTTCTTAATAAATAAATATACTAAATTTCCAAAAGTTGTCTACAAAAAAACGTGACAGCTACTCCATATAGAAATGAACTGTCATGATCCCTAGACGATGACAACGTTGGATTGGCTTTGAGGTGACTATCGGTAATTGACCTCGTGCAAACTCTTACCTGCCCGTTGGAAACTCCACCTCTGTAAGAAGGTAGAATAATTGTGACTACGTCCCCAGTTCAACTTGGACTTAACATTCATAAGAGCACTGCCTAACCGAGTGCCAGAACTATACTGGTACTGCTATACCGATGAAATACTGTGAAGTTAAGGTGACCGATTCTGTATTAAACTTCTGTATTTTGTGGAGCAATTGTGGAGAGTGTGGAGCAATACTGTGCAACAGTAACTATGTAAGTTACCTTATGTTACCGTGTTCTTGTGTACTCGTGTATCTCGCTCGCACTTATTTTGTTAATACTTAGCTTAAGAAAATGCTTGTCACAGCCACACCCTTCTGAGGACCATGAGACACCTACATATTAACTTATAATACCATGGTGCAAAAAAATATATTGTGATTATGAGGACTTATTGGTGCGCATGAGATGCCATGCATGGTCAATGCAAGGTCGTATCAAAATACGAAACATTATCAAATTCTTAAAATAAAATCGGCTTCCGGGATTGAACTCAACATGCCCTCGCGAGGGTTTTACCAGACGGTTTGTGAAACGGACGCGATGTTTTCCTTGTAATAATAATGCGACTATCATAAATGATCCCGAGAATCCGCAAGTTTACGGAATTCCAACTTTTTTGTAACCGACGATGCGTTTTGACAGATCATTTACGTACTAAACGGAGCATGTAAAGACTCACTCTTACCTTGCATACTACTCGTATTGCTACTGCTGACACTACCATTCTAATTTAGTATGAAAACGTAACCACTAATTAAAAAAATTGCTTTACGGATAAATATATACCTACCTACTGTTTTAACCTAAACTGAATGCAATATAGCAGTGCGGCTCGCGCTGTAGTTCTTTACAAATTAAGGTTGTTCGTATCGTATGTTATAACCGCGATATTTTAAGACGCTTCATAATGCGGAGTCTACATGAGATAGTCTATGGTAATGAGTAATGACATTAGTTATTTGTTAGGTATGCGGAAATGACTTACCTATTGACCTATGGTTACGTAGTGGTAAAATAAACACACATATCAACACGCGTATAATTGCATAAAATTATTTATTTTCTCCGTCATGAATTATACCTAATCGTAATTATATCGCATCCATATCAAATCCATATTCATACGTATCGCCTCCTTAAGCTCTTAATAATGGCCACGAAGGTGGGTACTTTGAAAAAAAAAACATTGACCTCTGTCATTTGCAGTGCCGGATTAACCCTTTTAAGCAAAATAAGCACTTGCCACCATGTCTAGGGGGCACCAAAAATTATCGAAAAATTTTCGCGCTCGCTTCGCTCGCGTTTTCAATTAAATTCTAAGATGTTTATGATAAAGGTGACATTCGGGTGGCGCCTGCAGCAGCATTAGGTACTCTGTTGCAACGTTACTGCTGCAGCACTGTCAATTTTCGTGATAAAATGATGTGACTGATTTCCACACTAAAAGTAAAAATGTACAACTGTCTATCAAACTGCGTTTTTTTATATCGAATAATTGTCGCGCTCGCTTCGCTCGCGTTTTCAATAACTTTCTAAGATATGATAAAGGTGACATTCGGGTGGCGACTGCAGCAGCATTAGGTACCCTGTTGCAACGTTACTGCTGCGGCACTGTCAATTTTCGTGATGAAATGATGCGATTGATTTCCATACTAAAAGTAAAAATGTACAACTGTCTATCAAAATGCGTTTTTTATATCGAAAAATTTTCGCGCTCGCTTCGCTCGCGTTTTCAATAACTTTCTAACATATGATAAAGGTGATATTCAATTTTCGTGATATAATGATGTGACTGATTTCCATTCTAAAAGTAAAAATGTACAACTGTCTATCGAATTGCGTTTTTTTTATATCGAAAAACTGTCGCGCTAGCTTCGCTCGCGTTTTCAATAACTTTCTAAGATATGATAAAGGTGACATTCGGTTGGCGACTGCAGCAGCATTAGGTATTCTGTTGCAACGTTACTGCTGCGGCACTGTCAATTTTCGTGATAAAATAATGTGACTGATTTCCGTACTAAAACTAAAAATGTACAACTGTCTATCAAATTGCGTTTTTTTATATCGAAAAATTTTCGCGCTCGCTTCGCTCGCGTTTTCAATAAATTTCTAAAATATGATATAGGTGACATTCGGGTGGGGACTGCAGCAGCATTACTCTTTTGCAACGTTACTGCTGCAGCACTGTAAATTTTCGTGATAAAATGATGTGACTGATTTCCATACTAAAAGTAAAAATGTATAACTGTCTATCAAATTGCGTTTTTATATCGAAAAATTTTCGCGCTCGCTTCGCTCGCGTTTTCAATAACATTCCAAGCTCTTTATGATAAAGGTGACATTTGGGTGGCGCCTGCAGCAGCATTAGGTAGTCTGTTGCAACGTTACTGCTGCGGCACTGTCAATTTTCGTGATAAAATGATGTGACTGATTTTCATTCTCAGCTGAAATGCAATAATGAACGTCACTCAATTTATCAAAAAAATTCAATGTAATCTTGATGACCCTAGGGAGAGGGGGCACCATGGTCTAGAAATACTTAGGGCATCAAAATATCTTAATCCGGCCGACTGGTCGTTTACGGAGTCAAACGATTTGGGACTCGCATTTTATACGCATTACCATATATGCCTTCCCGAAAAAAATCGAATCATTCGCGAAAGTTTCGCAACGCATTGAGGTTACAAGGGGCACGTGGTCTTCCTCAGGAGTCTGAAGAAGACCACGGTAAGTGGCGCTCTAGCCAGGCAGGCCGCTTCGCTTTCGCTCGCGCGCGTATACCTTACTGTATCGTCCGATGTTCACCCACTACTCTGTCGTTTAAATCCTTAGAGAATATAACCAATGGAGACGCCGTCTATAATTTTCGGTACAAAATAGTCTGGCGTTTTTTGCGGGGGAGGGGCACATCAAATGTGTACCTACGTAACGTAAACATAGCCATGTCAGATAAACTTCGGTTGACCATTGGCCGCCTATTTTCGACAGAGGGGAACGCCTGTTAATGACCACTCCGTTTGGTTATATTCACTAAGTTTAAATCACGTGTAAAATTTGAATAAGGGCGAATAAAACTACTGATTTTGGAGTGTAGTTTTATTTAGTGGTACCTAATTGTAAAATATTTTATCTGGACTTCAGTCCTCTAGCATATCCATATGTCAACTTTACTTGAAGTTCCGCCTCCAGGGGAGAGGGAGAGAAATTAGGATTAGAAATTAGCCGCTTACTGACACAGACAGAATTACACGCGGGCGGAGCCGCGGGCACAGCTAGTAAATGAAATAATTAACAAAGAACGAAAAAATACCGTTTTCGTTCCAATACAAAAAATACCGGTATCCGATCCCTGATATTTTGAAAAAGATTTAAAATAGAAATTTGTGAATAGTTACATACCTATATGATTATCGCCCTTTTTAATTGCCTTATAAAATATTGAACTGACAATAAAGTTATCCTAACCAGAGTTATTTACTTTTAAAATGTCAGTTGTCATTTTTACTATATTGTTTTCTAATTGTCAATGAGTAGTAAGTACGAGTCTAAAAATCGATGGCATGAAAATCATACGTTTTGTTATCATACTCGTAATAAATAAACTTGTTAGCCTGGGGTGTATACGACGACAATTATTCGAACCTATTACAGCCCCTGCTTTAAAAATAAACAATATACCGGTGTTACACTGTATCACACAAAACGAAAACAATCGCGAATCGCATTAGCTTTGCCCCGGAATTCTGTGGGCCTACCGCGAACCACGTTCGATGTGTTGCCTCCCTGTCACACTTACGTACGAACTTACAAGTGCGACAGAGAGGCAACACGTCGAACGTAGTTCGCGGTAGACCCTCTGGCCCCGAGTGCCGATGCCGGTAGAAAGTTGCAATCTCCGACAAAATAACAGGACCGATTTGTTTACATTTTCCCTGAATACGCTTTACAAATATCCGCTGCCGTACGCGCAATATTGTTAAATAAAAATAGGCACTTTTTGTTCTACAAACGGGGCGGCTATTAAGGTTTAAGCACAGAATAAAATAATAGAACCTATTTCATATATTTTATATAGAATCTACACTAGGGCGGTCCACGTTTGTATAGGAAATATTTAATCTTTAGCCAGAAGAAACGGCACCTCCTTCTTTTGTTACACTTATTATCTTAATAAAATACCTACGCCAAGATTTTCAACATGTACAAATACTGTTAAAAAAAAATTTTTTTGGGCCCCAACACTAATAACTTCAAATTTGCTGAACACCCCTTTGTAGTTGGGATAAAATTACAAAACTTGGCGTATTTTATCAACTAAGTGTAACCAAATAAGAGGGTGCCTCGCCGAAAAATTTAAAAAAAGGTTTTAGTACCACTACACCCTAATGATCACGCTCCACCCCGCCGTCCCCGCCCCGCCTCGACACGCACGATTCACCCCGCGGCGGCAGATTGTCTAAGATACTACCTAGATTGACAGAATTTTCAGTTCGATTATATACCAACAGTACCAACACTATACGAAATGTATTCTACCAAGTATGGGTGCTTATGAAAAAGTTGTTATTCAGGTAAATAACAACTTTTTCTTGTACTACGTTGCCATGGTTACACCAAAATATTTTCAACTGATTGCCCTTAGTAACTTGCCTATACATATTTACACATTGATGCATATGCACACACATTCCGCCCGCCCTCTGCTTAAGTTAGATTTCATTGTCTATTTGTGGGCATAACGGGAAATATGAATGTAAATGTAAATGATGGGCGACAGTCCGGTCGGGATCGCAACTGTTACTCAATCCATCAAAAACTAACAAAATTTCCAGTGATGATGCGGTGCCCAGTACCCCAAATGTCGTTAGATCGTGAATGTAACCTTCCGAGCGTTTTCACACTGTCCGATTCGAAATCAGATGTCATATACAATACAACCATAAAGAAGTAAAAAGTGCCTTTTTTATATTTGTATATTGTATAATAATTTAATAAAAGTTTGCTGTTCAAAAGAAAACTTTAATGCAAACATAAAAGGACTTGACACGTGACTCAGGAACAAATATCTGTGTTTCTAACATACAAATAAATGCCCTTACCGCGATCGGAACCCAGGAACATCGGCTTTAGAGGCAGAGTCCCTACCAACTAGGCCAGACCGGTCGTCACGGGCGTAGCCAGGTTTTAGTATCGGAGGGGTCCAAGAAAATAAAACGACTAAAAGTACATAAAATAACCCTTATACAAGAAAAATATTAGAGACTAGCTGTGCCCGCGGCTCCGCCCGCGTGGAATTCGGTCTGTGTCAGTAAGCGGCTAATTTCTAATCCTAATTTCTCTCCCTCTCCCCTGGAGGCGGAACTTGAAGTAAAGTTGACAGATGGATATGCTAGAGGACTGTAGTCCAGATAAAATATTTTACAGTTAGGTACCACTAAATAAAACTACACTCCAAAATCAATAGTTTTTTTCGCCCTTATTAAAATTTTACACGTGATTTTAACGACAGAGTAGGTGTATATCGGACGATACAGTAAGGTATACGCACGCGAGCGAAAGCGAAGCGGCCTGCCTGGCTAGAGCGCCACTCACCGTGGTCTTCTTCAGACTCCTGAGGAAGACCGCGTGCCGTTTGTAACCTCAATGCGTTGCGAGACTTTCGCGAATGATTCGATTTTATTCGGGAAGGCATGGAAATGTGTATAAAATGCGAGTCCCAAATCGTTTGACTCCGCAAACGACCAGTGCCGGATTAAGATATTTTGATGCCCTAAGCATTTCTAGACCATGGTGCCCCCTCTCCCTAGGGTCATCAAGATTACATTGATTTTTTTTTTGGTAAATTGAGTGACGTTCATTGCCGCATTACAGCTGAGAATGGAAATCAGTCACATCATTTTATCACGAAAATTGACAGTGCCGCAGCAGTAACTTTGCAATAGAGTACCTAATGCTGCTGCAGTCGCCATATCTTAGAATGTAATTGAAAACGCGAAAATTTTTCGATATAAAAACGCAATTTGATAGACAGTTGTACATTTTTACTTTTTAGTATGGAAATCAATCACATAATTTTATCACGAAAATTGACAGTGCTGCAGCAGTAACGTAGCAACAGAGTAATGCTGCTGCAGTCGTCACCCGAATGTCACCTTTGTCATATCTTAGAAAGTAATTGAAAACGCGGGCGAAGTGAGCGAAAAAAAACGCAATTTGATAGACAGTTGTACATTATTACTTTTAGTATGGAAATCAGTCACATCATTTTATCACGAAAATTGACAGTGCTGCAGCAGTAACGTAGCAACAGAGTAATGCTGCTGCAGTCGCCACCCGAATGTCACCTTTATCATATCCTAGAAAGTAATTGAAAACGCGAGCGAAGCGAGCGCGAAAATTTATCGATATAAAAAACGCAATTCTAATTCTAATTCTGTCTATCAGACAGTTTTACATTTTTACTTTTAGTATGGAAATCAGACACATCATTTTATTACGAAAATTGACAGTGCTGCAGTAGTAACGTTGCAACAGAATAAAGCTGCTGCAGTCGCCACCCGAATGTCACCTTTATCATATCTTAGAAAGTAATTGATGCGATCCGATAATCGACGATGGCGGAGAAATCCATCCATTTTAATTCTATGAATGTTAATATTCTGAACTTTTCGGGGGGGGGTTTGAACCCCCAAAACCCTCCCCCTGGCTACGCCCGTGCCGGTCGTCGTTAATAATAACACACTTCAACAAATTTTACTCACTCGGGTTTCTAATATAGATATAATTATCTGTTCTAAGAAATGGCTATTCCACATCTATTCTGTATTTACTTATAGGGCCGTGAACTATTGCGATATTCATGGCACTGAGTTATCATAAATTATCGTTATAGGTAGGTACCTAATTCACTACTACATACATATTTACAATGAAATACTGTTCTATTAAATTTAAAGCACAACTTCTTTTAAATTAAGGTTTGGTGACGCTTTTGAGGAATGCTAGCTAAAATATGACGTGTCATAAAAATGCAGACGTCATATTCATATCGCATGCATATGTACAATCTAATGGCATCAGCGCGCATCGTGAACGGGGACCGGTAATTACTTATAATACCTAACTATATTTTTTATTACTTATTTCCATTTTAACGTCACGTAGAGGACTTTGCTGTTTTGCGTCATTTAGATATTTTAGATAAATACAGCGATTGATTTCCAGATTGTAGATGAAAAGGGGATATTACCTTTTAATGTAGGTAGATTTTCATGGCATTGATTATTATTTAAATTACATATTATTACATACCTAACCATATTCTGAGAGGTGAATAACGTTTCGATATGGGGACAGTCCCGAAAAAGTCGAAAAACATTAAATTCATACATTTCAGCGATATTCGGCGCGATTCGGGAAATGAATTAGAGATTCACTAGATATGAAATAGTAAAGATATGTGACGTCCCACGGGTAAAGGTACCTTATGGCGGTTGGCGTTTATTAACGCCGCTCCAATATTATATTATGCGCTATGCGACGTAAGCGCCAGCCGCTATAAGTTACCTTTTGCCGTGGAACGTTGTGACGTTCTACTACCTATTTCATATCTAGTGAATCTCTAATTCATTTCCCGAATCGCGGCGATTGATGTTTTCTTTGGAATAGCGATTTTTGGGGGTTGGCCTATTATACAGTATGACCTACATATTCACCGGTCAGAGTATAGTCAGACATATCACATAATAAAACCACCATAATAATATATAGGATAATTTCTAATTTATTTATTTTTATTATTTATTTGTGTGTTCAACATCATCATCACACAAATAAATGCCCTTACCAGGGCTTGTATATATGTGTATATGGGCATTTATTTGTGTGATGATGATGATGATGAACACACAAATAAATGCCCTTACCAGGATTCGAACCTGGGACCTCCTGTTTCATAGGCAGGGTCACTATCGACTAGGCTAAGAGGCCGTTTCATTGATAGATTGATAGATCACAATTTGTAATAATAAAAAATAAAAATAAATACTTTAACTAAATATTATCGAAATTAATTTCTTGGAGTTAGATATGAGGATATTGGGTATTACTTGAGGTATATTTTACAAAAAATAATTCAACGGTGTCGTATCTGGAGGAGCCCAAGCTTGGTATGTTTAGAAAATTATTTTTATTTTTATTGTATGCAAGTGACGGAAATATAATAATGTGATATATTTTTAGAACCGGCTCATAATGCCCTTTCATTTAATACTAAATACGATAGGTTTCTGAACAATATTTTTTTATTTTCCATACAAAAAAAAGATGACGACATAACTCCTTTCCGTTTGTTTTTTTTTGGTGCTACGGGTCAAATTGATTCAAATGGCCTAAAGATTAATCGTGCCGATTTTCATACCTTTAACACCATTTGCAGCTAATTTTGGGCAACCGCTAGTACTATTAGTTATTTTTCTCAAAAATGGACGGCAAATTCGACTTTGCCGTCTAAAAAATAGGTCGCGAAGCGCTTAGTTTATGGTCAGTCAAAAATTAAAAAGTTAAAAACATTGCAGTCTCGATTTTGGGACTGCAATGTCGCATACAAATTCCATTATTTGTCGAGTTCCAAACTTTTAAAAAGTTGAAATGGCCATATCAATTGAAGGCACAGGCCCTTTGAACAGCCAAACAGATGATTAGTGCCGCGACTATTTAGTTGTCTCAAATAGGTTGGCGTATTTTCGGCAGAAAAATACACTTCTATTTTTTTATTAAAAAAATAAAAAGGCGGCAAGGGCTTTCTTCTGTGAAAATATATACGTAACAACGTTGCTTTTGTAAAATATTTCTATGATATTTATATTTCTTCCACCATTTTTGAGAAAAGCACTATATATGACTCGGCTGGAAGGCTACTTGCTGGCTTCGGATTCAATTAAACGGACTCCCAAGGTCGTCCGTTTAAAACGAATCCTCAGCCTGCAAGTAGCTACTTCCGAGCCTCGACAATAATGTACTATTATTCCATGTTGGTAATGTTTGATTTTTTATTACTTTAAACCACTTAAAACTATTTTAATACTCTTAGCCATTTTTTACAAGGTGAATACGTTGGTAATATCGAAAACTTTTAGCCTTCCCTTCTTCATAATTTGACAAGTCATACAAGCATACAGAGTATGAACTCGATCGAGAGATCAATCACAGTTACGGGCCAGTTTATTGACATAAAATAGTTATGTACATTCACTTAATTGAAAGTGCGCAACAACATTACGGTTATTCAGTTGTACACGATAGTTCATCTTATCAGCTGGTAAAAAAGATCAACCTTTACCTACAACCATACCAAAATTCCCTTATACATAGTTATTTCCCCTATTTTTCCTTCCTTAGGTAGCCTAACAATGCGTTATAGATTTTGTGGTTTACACTGAGAATTGGGTAGGTATTCACTTAAAACTCCTATACAAAGCTCGTTTTAAACCGCAGCCTTGTACCAAAACTATACGAGGAGGTACCTAACAACAGAAGTTAAACACTACATACATAGTTGTAGTTTAGTTTAGAACCCCCTATTTTCTAAAGTGACGCATTCCCCGCAGTGGAATGAGGAAAAAGCGGTCCAACGGTGTCTCGTAACTCATACGGTCGGTTGGGTTTTTTATGCGGTGATGTTTTGATACTGGCCGCACGACCCGGAAAATCGCGGGACAATAAACTTCACTCACATTTCAATTAAAGTACTTAGTTACAACACTATATTTAGGTAGATACACCTACTGTGTCTTAAATCAAAACGTGCATTTCACACAAAATGATTAGGAGCAAGGAAACACGATACTTACCTAGAAGAAAATTATAAATTTAAGATGACGATGACAAGCAACAATTAATGTATGGACGAGAGTGCCCTCGATGTTACCTATTTATTCAGTTAAAATTTTCGTTCTTTCTGATTGAAATAATTCGAAAAAAATTAACTGCCTAACAGGAAAAAAATATTAAGGGTATAGCTCGTAACTTTTATGAGATCCCGGTACTTAAAGAACAACAAATCCAGTAGCGATACTATCTCTCCGATAGAAAACATAAAAAAACAAATGGCGTCGCTCTATTCGGCCAAAAACGATAAAAATAAAGGAGGAAAAAGTACACTCCGTACACTTATGAATCAACGGCAGACAGTCGTATCTCGGTTCTATTAGATTAGGCTACCGTGTTAGCTTTAATTAGATTTACCTTCTATGTAGTATGATTCGCGTAGCTCTCCTCCTCTCGGACTTTCCCCCTACATCGTTTTTTTCACGCTTTCCTTCCTTGGGAATTCTCTATTTTGTTGTGTGAAATTTTACGTAAAAACGCGGTCAAATGCCAGTAGCAGTCCTGTGAGTAATGGTTACGTTTCCGCTCTTGGACACATGGGTCACGCTCGCGAGTTATGATGGCTGTAGTGTCAAAGCTTAGATTTCGTCTGAGGAAAGTCAAGCTTGCGCCTAAACTGCTATTAAAGGAAATGTACAGTAAAATGTATATAATGCGGTTTATGACGGTACGTGTGCTCCACTTTTGGGTAAACCACGGCTCGTCTATATAAGAAGTCCCCTCTGGGTTGAAAAGGCAGCTTTCGTGAAAAAAAATGCCTGCGTAAGCTAAGCCATGTTTTCACTTAGTGTTCTGAACAGGCGGGGCAGCCTAGCTAAGGTGACTATCGCTTGTGCTTCGCCATCGTATCGCTTTGTATCTCTCGATCACTCTTCCATATTAGTGTGACAGTGACCGTTGCGTTTAGATTTAGATTTAGATTTATTTATTTCATAATATGAAATTACAATATAAATTATTTTACACTAATCTATACGAATTTATATTATGATCGTCAAGTAGGAAAATAAGAATTGATTATAATTATACAAATGTCAAGCAATAAGTACACAATTTAAAAACCATTAAATAAATTTTTAACAATGTCAAATAATATAAAATGTAAAAACAATGTCAATACAGTAAGCATGGATATGTCATAATGATCGTCAAATTAAAATAAAAATGAAATATAGGTCAAAGAAAAATTAATTACATTCAGTTTATTGTGTTACATGTCATTTCCATATATTCATTTACAGAATATAATGGATTATCCAATAAAAAGAGTCTCAATTGGCGTTCAAATGTTTCGTCAGATGGTTCAGTTCGCAATTTTGCAGGTAGACGTTCATAGTATGTTGGTCCAATCACCCTCGGATTTTTGACTGAAAGTGCCATGCGACGCGGCACTGTGCGTAGTCTACCCGTGGATCGGAGCTGTTTGTTCGCTACGTAGCGTTAGCGATTGGCATGTTGTCTACGGGGCCATCCGGCCTAGCCAAGGTTACAATCGCTATCGCTTCGACAACGAAAAGCATTCTGTCTCTCTATCACTCTTCCATATTTTAGTGAGAGTGACAGTTGCGTTTCGATCGCTATCGCTACGTAGCGTAAGCGATTGGCATCTTGGCTACGCGGCCAGTTCTGAACAAATAATCCGTCATTCTCGCTGTAGGGTAGCGCGTATGAACAGCAAGCGAACGTATTCGTTCTTTAATGATTTACCTAATTATTGACTGGACGCGGCGAAAGATTGCTCGCTCTTTCATTCATTCAGTGAAAACAACGTCACAGCGAGCGAGCTATTGTGCTGAACTTTCGCTCGGCGTTGTACGTGCTCGGTGGGTCTTCAATCCTTTTCCGGAATTTTATGCGATGGAGTGGAATCAGCAAAAAGGATTGCAGCTCATTGAAAATATAGAATCTATCGCTGCTTATGGGATCAAATATGCAAAAGTTATGGAAATGTTGCGATGAAAAACGATGCTTTCATTTCTATTTCTTTGTTGTTGGCTGTTTATTATGTAGGTAGGTAATACAGATATTCTGAAATGGTTGTCCATTATAGGGGCGTTTCTCAGAGATGACCTTCGGTGCCTGACTTCGGTGCCAAATTTTTTTTTTAACTTATTTGATATGCGACTTTATTTCCTAAAATCTAGCCTTAAAATAAAAAATATTGGTAGTGGAGGCCTCCATTAGAACCTTATAGTTTTTAAGATATTTGAGATTGAAAAAACACCGAAATCATGTGCAGGCACTGAAATCAATTGGCGTCACCGAATTCAACAATGCATACACAAAAATCACATTTCAATTTTATATCTCAATCATATTACATTTTAATCATATTTTTCATTCTTATTTGATTATAAGCGATGTAATAAGGCTAATGATCTCGAAAGCTTACATAAATTTAATAGATATAGACCCAAGATTTTAAAATAACCTAATTACGGCTTGTAAAACAACATCTCTAGAAGATATCCCACACTATTTGACTGTCCTCTCATATAATAGGGTGGTGGGCGATGTATGGTCCTGGAACGAGTTTCAGACATGTCGACCACAAATTCGCACATTAGTGCCATAAAGGAGAAGATGTTTGTTTCACACAATCCGACCGCACACGCATTAAAAAGAAACTTATGTTACCTACACTCGATAAACAAGAAACTTTTGAGTGGTGTTCAATGCTCAAAAAATATTTAATGCACTTATAAAGCAATGTGATGCAATACGGAAAACAAGTATTTTTGAATAACAGAGTTTTAAAGTGTGAACTCCATCAATTTAAAACTATTTGAAGTGGTCGACTAATGCTTGAAGATCTAATAACCTGTTAATTATTTGAGGGTGCTGGAGATCTCCAGCATTCTGAAACACTTGAGCTAATTTGTAACTCCTATATTTAGACATAAAGACGTAAGACATTGAGGATTGTTAAAACATTTGCTATGTCCAATTTGTGTCTATGGCTATCCTTTAGAAATATCGATCAGTAAGGTACGCTCAGTGCCTTTGAGGCGATCGAAGACTCTACATTAGAAGGCCACTTTATTTTTAATCCCTTGTTCTGAACATCCCGTCCCTTGGGTGCATAATACTTACATACACAAGTTATTGTAAAAGAAGTGGGATCTGCATTCATTTAACATGGCTGACACGTTTAAAGTTATCGAGGTGTAGGGCCTCAGGTGATACAGAGGACAATTAACATAATTTACTTCATTGGTTTGAAGAGAACATCAAGACAGAGAAAGAAACATTGGGTCTACAAGTTTCAACACACGTCTGGTTTAAAAAACTACTCATAGTAAACTAGTGATTTTTTGTACCTATTATGACTTAATTTACTTACAAACATAATTTTACGTTTATACAACGTATCTTGCACTTTTTAGGTGTGATAAATTAGTATAACAAGCTAGTTTACAAAGCAGGATTTGAATTCAGTGATCACTTTTTTGATATCGGTGGTCAAAAAATCCACCGAATCCAAGGAAATCAACACCAGTGATGTCAAAATTAATCGCTTTTTAGCAATTACAGAAATAGCATGAGTGATACAGAGGAGATGTAATAATGATGGATTTACGTACTTTCGAGGATTTCTTAAGCACTTGCATAACGATAAATGCACTGAAACTTTCGGAGTAAATTGCACCACCGATCTCAAAAAAACATAGAACCAAACCCACCGAAGGACGGTGAAACCTTTAAAAAATCACTTTAATATACTGTGACTGTACCTCTACTCTATTCAACGGTTAAGGCACAACTAAAGCATACTATGTTTGAGACACTGAGTTCCTGGTTTACAACTTTGTAGGAGTACCGACATGTTTTGCAAATTACACCGAAATCAGGCACTAGCCCGGGACACATCGTAAATTTGGTTTTATTCAATGAGTTGAGCAAACACATTATTGTGATATAAAGAATATGATAAGTTAACTAATACCTTATGCGTGAATACCCATAATAACTGCGATCTAATGCCCCATCTTGAGTAATAATTTTTTGTTTCATAAAATCTGGGTGCGGGACACTCCCACCGAACATCATTTTTGGCATTTGAATTTTTTTTTCTTGTATTATATAAATAATAAATAAATAATTTGATAGTGTCCCAGACAGAACATAGGCTGAAGATCATGCCTAAATTAATTCAGATTTATTGAACAGTAAATTCAATCATTTATTGCCCCGGACACGTAAAAATGGCCCTCCTGAGAAATGCCCATAGCCTGCCTATTCTTAAATTAGTTTAGCTACAATAGATGTTATGTTGCAACAGCAACATAACATCATTATATAGGTACTTATACTGAAGTGCCGTCTGGAAGTTTCCGAAAAATCTCGTTAACTTCTCATATTTTTGTGTGGAGATCGAAATTCTCCGTTTCCAAAATAAAACTTAATTACCTAGAACTTTTCCCATTTTTCGTAACTTTCCGAAACTTGCACATATGTAATCTTATGCTTATAAATATCGTAATGAATGGAGCCCATTAGTATTTCTTCTTTCTCTGTTTTAAAAACTTTTACCCCCCATACCACGAGCAAACTCTGTTCGATACGATTATCTTCTAAACAACTCTTCGTTTATATTTTCTATTTTGAGCGAATGTCAGCTGAAGCGAGCATTCGCTCTACTAAACAAATGTTTGTTCAGAACACTAAGTAAAAACACAGCTTTAGGCTGCCAAACGCAACACGAATTCCTTTATGATGCAAAGAGTAAACCCTAAGACGAATATAAGGCACAATAAAGTTTATTTAGTCCTAAGAAAGCCGACCCTGTTTACGAGCAACAAAGAATTTAATCAGAACAATAAAAGATGA
The DNA here is from genome assembly GCF_910591565.1 of Cydia splendana. Classification (NCBI taxonomy): domain Eukaryota; kingdom Metazoa; phylum Arthropoda; class Insecta; order Lepidoptera; family Tortricidae; genus Cydia; species Cydia splendana. Next base: position 28,413,823 of record NC_085960.1, on the reverse strand, counting down.
ATGGGGACCCAGGGAGCAGATAAGCTCTGCAGTGGCCAACTTGTAACAGCGTCCGTACAGTTTTATTCCAGACAATCAAATTGAAAGTTTTCCTTGCTCTTAGTGAGCAAAGAGATGAAGACCAAGTTTCTTCTAAGCTAAGTTTATTCTACTGAAGTTATAAGACAAATTTGAAAATTGAGTACTTACCTAAATGAGATTTTGTATTAATGGCTGACATGTTTATTGAAGTTATAGGTAGGTACCTACATAAATAAACCATATAAACTAAACATAATAATTAACTATATGTATGGATTATCATTTTAGAGGGTATAGAGAACACCTCGTGTTGGTGTGGTACCGTAAAATCCGGTAACTTTAGTCCACACTATGGTCCAAATTCAAGTTCCAGTAAAATAATTAATTTAAGTATTTTTCAAATTATTTTGAGTACATAATATAGATAGAGCATTAGTGTATCTATGCTGCAAAATAAATGTAACGAGTACAAATCAAAGAATCAACGTTAAAAACTGGACCATTAGTTGCACTTAGTTCAAGTTCAAATATATACTTTTCACTTCTCATGCTCAAAAAGTGCACCTTTATGTCGTGCGTGGACGACATAAAATCGCATTTTATGCTCTAGAGCATAAAGTAAAATCATCTAATACGACCCTTATTGACTTAGCAATAAAGTCCAAATTCTGCCATACAAACTGCCAGCCCTGCCGGCGCGCCCCCGACCGGCGCTCTCCCGATCGGCGTGCCCCGCGCCCCCGACCGGCCCAAGAACAATTTTCTTTAGTCTTGAATAAATACGTTAATAGTAGTTTATGTGACTGCTACATAATGAAAGGCATTAAAATACGAGTGTGGGTTTATGAAACGAATGAAATGAGTTTCATAATAGTATCACACGAGTGTTTTAATGCCTAATTATGTACAGTTACATACACTGCTTTATCTACACACATATTATAAACTTTCTATGATATATTTACTAACCTCATATTACAGCCGACATTGGGGCACTTTCCTCTCTGGCGGAACTCGCGGATATGAGATGGCGTCTCCGAAATATCTTTATCGCACATTTTACACGAAACTTTTGTTATAGTTACTTTAAAAACAACAAAACAAATTATTTTTTACTTACAAACTAATTAAAAGATAAACTGTACGTCAAATGGCGGCAAATGAAAACTTTTTTCACGCATGTCACGCATCCATTGTTTTTTTTTTAATTCAAAGACAAACTAGAGTCGGGGTCGATTACCATATCGTCCGATACCAACTTACAAGCGAGATTTGTCAATATTGTATGCAATTGTCATTTGATTTCGAATAAAACGTCATCTCGACTGATATTAGAATAGGGGTCAAATCAAATTGCCTTTTTTTCCAGAGATGTTCGAAATTTGAATGTCATTACCAAATCGATTTTGATATAGTAATGAAGCTATTACCACATTTTCACAGATAAGAAATTTGCTGTAACAAAACAGTTTATCGTAATGTGGGCCATTATTTACGGATTTTGAAGGTATCATAGAGAGTTTATGATATGTGTGTAGATAAAATAACCTAAAATATTTGATTTTTTGTATATTTTCCTCGCAATCGAAGTGAAAAGCAGAGTGTACAACATAAATGTCATAAAGGGCATAAATGTCCATTTTTACCCTCGTCTACTATTTTAAAATTGCCTCGGGTGAAAATGGGTCACTTTATGCCCTTGTTGTACAATCTACTATTATTCATGTAGGCCCAGCAACAAGCACTTATGAATGGTTAGTTGTTTAAAAGCTAATTACCTATCTTATCTTAAGGACTATATATAGTTACATAATTTTACGGTACCTAACTAGTTTTAAGTACTTAACTTATTGTTTAACAGTTAAAAATATGAAAATTACTTTTCAAAAAGCGCTATTTAATTGTTGATCGAACTCAATTACTTTTAGTTTTGTTAAAACTTACAAAAAATTAAAATTAAAAAACAGTACGATATCCGCGACACGCACAGTAAGAGCAAAGACATATGTAACTTCGTATAAGACGAATAAAGTCTAAGGAAAAAACGTGCCTCGGAATTCAAGCAAAAGTCATTCTCGAATAGATGGCGCACACGCCTTTAGCCTATCCTCGGCTAGATGGCGTGACGACACCGTTTCATATTTAACAATTTTAACACATAGATATCAGTGAATGAACAGGGATCAAAATGATATAAAAATAATAAAATCATTTATCCATATATATACATTTTTTGATAACTTTATACGATTTCATTTTGAGTTTTAGTAGTGTGTCGATAGATGGCAGTAGATTTACAGTGACTACAAAATTTACAATGACAGGACCCCTCTATACTATCTATTCTTTTTGGTAAGAGTAAGAAAAAAACCTGACCCACGGGGCTTTAAAAAAATGAGGTGAATATAAAATAAAAAACCGGTCAAGTGCGAGTTCGTTTTACTCGTGCACCGAGGGTTAGAGGGTTCCGTACAAATTTTAAATTATTTTATGTATATTCACGAAAGACTTGGCCAGAAGTATACTAAGCGTAATTGTGTACAGCGCCATCTATTGACAAATTGGCTAACTAATTTGCGCGACATTGTATGTATGTTGGTTTCTCAGGGATAATTCTTTATCATGTGAACCGATTTCAAAAAAAAAATTTTTAATTGAAAGAAGGTGTTTTTAGTGTAAATGGGCTTAAATTTCAAATTAAGTTAGAAAAATATTACACTTCCAATGTGTTTGGGTTAGCGTTGTTCATAACTACGAGTAGGTATTCCAAATTTCAAATTGATAGCTGTAGTAGTTCTCGAGATTTTTAGCGATGTGACAGGCTGACAGACGGACAGAGTCGCACCATAAGGGATCCTTTTGTACCTTTTTGGCACGGAACACTAAAAACGACATGAATGCGGCTCGTGCACGTCACGTCACTCGTCCTCCGCCAATTTGCGTCATACCTATCTCTCCAAGTCCAGGCAGTCCGGGCTCTTCACTACCACTTTCTGTTTTGCCGCTCGACACTTTGTCAATGTCACCGAATGTGTCGAATGTGTGCGATTTGTCGGGATTGTTAGTGCTGCGGAAACGCGCACTAAATGTCATACGACAATGAAATGGAAACACAATTGCGAAGGAATTATTTATGGCACCTATCGTCAGCACATATCTCGAACGGAATTCCGCATTGGTTTAAGGCAATTATGGCTTCGCGTTACATCGACATCGTAAAGTGACCAAGAAAATATGTCGTAGTTTATTTATTATACCGAATTTATTACAAATATTTTATGTGAAAAATATTTTTTTTATTAAAAAAACTAAGAAATATTTTATTAAATAGTAGGTAGGTAATTATTGGCTTTATTTTTGCTGTTTACGTCATTTCCGTAGCGCGAACTAAATTAATATACTCATCATAACAGTGCATATCCGTTTATCGGACATGCAGGTAACTAAGTGTCGTTAATTAAGTAGTGTTTGTAGTGTTTGTTAATTAACGTAACGCCGTACGGAATCACTAATTAGGCAAATTGCTACAGTACATCCAGGGTTCAATCAATTCCCTAACATTTAAACTAACTATGAAGATTTAGCGCTATTGGCGCTATGCAAAGCTTTGCTTAGTTTAGGAATCTATGTACCTAAGTACATTAGCTGCAAAAGTGCAATTGGAATACATTTGTAAAGTGGTAAATTTATGAAATGACATTATGATTTGCACAACACTGCCCTCACTCTTAATACTGCATATGGCAACAAATGTGCGTGATGAGGTGGACATGAACCCCATCATCGAACCCCCGCGAAGGTACGAGACCCGTAGTGCGCGCGCGGGACTGCTGCGACTCGAGCCGCATAGACTAGCTAAGTCCAAAAAACTCACCCACGTCATGGGCCGTAGGGTGTACAATCATCTACCGCGGGAAATTATAACAGCACAAAGTGCTTCACTTTTTAAATCAAAACTTAAAAAACCGGACAAGTGCGAGTCGGACTCGCCCACCGAGGGTTCCGTACTTTTTAGTATTTGTTGTTATAGCGGCAACAGAAATACATCATCTGTGAAAATTTCAACTGTCTAGCTATCACGGTTCGTGAGATACAGCCTGGTGACAGACGGATGGACGGACGGACGGACAGCGGAGTCTTAGTAATAGGGTCCCGTTTTACCCTTTGGGTACGGAACCCTAAAAATGGCTTCTCGAGCAGACGTTTTACGACCACAAGGAGCTATTTAATTAATTAATAATGTAAGTTAAACCTATGGTTTAAAATTTTATTTTGGGATAAAATCTCATTTTATGTGGTTACACACTGTAATCTATTATTGACATGTAATTTTTATTATCAATAAATTATTATGATTATGATTATGATTTCGCATGATATGAAAATCTTCCATCCATAATATCCTGGCTCAGAAATACTCTACATTTTGGGACAATTGGAAGTCTAAATACGCTGAGTGTTAGTATTACCTCCGCATTATAATTTGAGCCAATTATGCAGCCACACGGAGCGCGTATTCAAACCACACTTGTGTTTTGTTTGTTGTATCAAATTAACTACAATTTAAGTTCAAACCCCACAGTTTCGTGTAAACCGTAATTATTAATAATAATATTATCACGTGCGTATTTGCAAAAACACGATGATAAATTTCAAAATTTAGATATTTTCAATGAAAAGTTATGTAGTTTCAAACGACTGACCTTGAAGTGTATTAATAGGCTTTAATTAGATAGTTATTAACTCTAAAGGGGCCCAGTGATTACCAGTCCGCCGGACGGTATCGGCCTGTCAGTTGTTCGGAGCTGTCAAATTTTTGTTCTAACTGACAGGCCGATATCGTCCGGCGGGGTTATTCGTCGACCGCCATATTGGTAACATCGCCTCGTGATTAATTTCTTTGTTTTTGCTCATTAATGTTGTTTAAAGAGTAATATTGATAGCGTATAAATTATGCAGTAAATTAATGTGGAAGTGTGCAGATAATGAAAAATTCATCATGAAACGCGTTTAACCACCATTCTGGCGTCAACGCCGGGTAGCCCACGCGGGTCCTTGTAAAGTCCAGCTATCACATAAGAGCACATACTTAACCCAACTACCGAACAACGTCGTGCTCTACGAGCATTTGGTATTTCTACCTCTAACCGTGGCTAGCTAGAGCCCTAGAGGCCATAATTTGATAGTTTTATACCGTACACTGGCTGAAGTTTATTTAGTACAAATAATATTAATTCGATCCCACGTGGGATCGAATTAATATTATTTGTACTGTCGTAGTTTATTTATTATACCGAATTTATTACAAATATTTTATGTGAAAAATATTTTTTTTATTAAAAAAACTAAGAAATATTTTATTAAATAGTAGGTAGGTAATTATTGGCTTTATTTTTGCTGTTTACGTCATTTCCGTAGCGCGAACTAAATTAATATACTCATCATAACAGTGCATATCCGTTTATCGGACATGCAGGTAACTAAGTGTCGTTAATTAAGTAGTGTTTGTAGTGTTTGTTAATTAACGTAACGCCGTACGGAATCACTAATTAGGCAAATTGCTACAGTACATCCAGGGTTCAATCAATTCCCTAACATTTAAACTAACTATGAAGATTTAGCGCTATTGGCGCTATGCAAAGCTTTGCTTAGTTTAGGAATCTATGTACCTAAGTACATTAGCTGCAAAAGTGCAATTGGAATACATTTGTAAAGTGGTAAATTTATGAAATGACATTATGATTTGCACAACACTGCCCTCACTCTTAATACTGCATATGGCAACAAATGTGCGTGATGAGGTGGACATGAACCCCATCATCGAACCCCCGCGAAGGTACGAGACCCGTAGTGCGCGCGCGGGACTGCTGCGACTCGAGCCGCATAGACTAGCTAAGTCCAAAAAACTCACCCACGTCATGGGCCGTAGGGTGTACAATCATCTACCGCGGGAAATTATAACAGCACAAAGTGCTTCACTTTTTAAATCAAAACTTAAAAAACCGGACAAGTGCGAGTCGGACTCGCCCACCGAGGGTTCCGTACTTTTTAGTATTTGTTGTTATAGCGGCAACAGAAATACATCATCTGTGAAAATTTCAACTGTCTAGCTATCACGGTTCGTGAGATACAGCCTGGTGACAGACGGATGGACGGACGGACGGACAGCGGAGTCTTAGTAATAGGGTCCCGTTTTACCCTTTGGGTACGGAACCCTAAAAATGGCTTCTCGAGCAGACGTTTTACGACCACAAGGAGCTATTTAATTAATTAATAATGTAAGTTAAACCTATGGTTTAAAATTTTATTTTGGGATAAAATCTCATTTTATGTGGTTACACACTGTAATCTATTATTGACATGTAATTTTTATTATCAATAAATTATTATGATTATGATTATGATTTCGCATGATATGAAAATCTTCCATCCATAATATCCTGGCTCAGAAATACTCTACATTTTGGGACAATTGGAAGTCTAAATACGCTGAGTGTTAGTATTACCTCCGCATTATAATTTGAGCCAATTATGCAGCCACACGGAGCGCGTATTCAAACCACACTTGTGTTTTGTTTGTTGTATCAAATTAACTACAATTTAAGTTCAAACCCCACAGTTTCGTGTAAACCGTAATTATTAATAATAATATTATCACGTGCGTATTTGCAAAAACACGATGATAAATTTCAAAATTTAGATATTTTCAATGAAAAGTTATGTAGTTTCAAACGACTGACCTTGAAGTGTATTAATAGGCTTTAATTAGATAGTTATTAACTCTAAAGGGGCCCAGTGATTACCAGTCCGCCGGACGGTATCGGCCTGTCAGTTGTTCGGAGCTGTCAAATTTTTGTTCTAACTGACAGGCCGATATCGTCCGGCGGGGTTATTCGTCGACCGCCATATTGGTAACATCGCCTCGTGATTAATTTCTTTGTTTTTGCTCATTAATGTTGTTTAAAGAGTAATATTGATAGCGTATAAATTATGCAGTAAATTAATGTGGAAGTGTGCAGATAATGAAAAATTCATCATGAAACGCGTTTAACCACCATTCTGGCGTCAACGCCGGGTAGCCCACGCGGGTCCTTGTAAAGTCCAGCTATCACATAAGAGCACATACTTAACCCAACTACCGAACAACGTCGTGCTCTACGAGCATTTGGTATTTCTACCTCTAACCGTGGCTAGCTAGAGCCCTAGAGGCCATAATTTGATAGTTTTATACCGTACACTGGCTGAAGTTTATTTAGTACAAATAATATTAATTCGATCCCACGTGGGATCCACTTTGACGTTGGCGAAATCATGGACAGTATCGATGGAGCCGTATTACCCAAAGATTGATTAATTGATTGATCGTCCGGCGGCCTGTTAGTCAGTGGTCGGCTTAAGTGCACTCTTTGTTTTTGTTTGTTATTAAAATTTATCCATTTTTGTTATTTATACGACTAGGATATATGACTAGGATATACGACTATTTTTGTAACTTCAATTTCATTTCAACTTTGAAATGCATCGAGTATTTTTGTAACTTTAATTTCATTTCAACTTTGAAATGCATCGAGTATTTTTGTAACTTTAATTTCATTTCAACTTTGAAATGCATCGAGTATTTTTGTAACTTTAATTTCATCTCAACTTTGAAATTCCATTTAGTTTTAGTACTACTTATATAAGTTATATGGTTTATATATTCTTATATTTCCTTCTTATATTCTTATAACCCTTTATTTTAATAATTTATTACTATAAGAGACTGTTTGTTTCTAAATAAAGAAAAAAAAGACTTATAGGGAAGGCAGACTTAAACCGGTAAGCTGACGGAGATGGCCTAAAAGTTTTAGTTTTTTGTTTGATTTTACAATCAGATCATTCCATTCGACAGAAGAATTACTTAACTTCAATAAAAGTGTATTAAATTTGGCTATTTTAGTAAGATTTTTTAGACTGACGAAACTCCCAAATTTCATAAATGTCGCCCTAATTTCTATAGAACGTATAAAAAAAGTGATTTTTATGACTCACTATCAACCTATTTAAGTCAAGTTTAGTCTTGCGCTGAACTTCAAGCTCAATAAATACCTATTAGGTAGGTATTCTTAAAAAGTTTTAAGTAGGTAGGTACTCGTAGAACTTGGCTCATAATTTCACATTTAGGTATGTTTCGTTGTGATGTGACCAGTGTGATACAAAATTCAGTATAGGCACCTCCTTCCCAGATTTGATCTTTTTACATAATTAAATTTATGGTGAATAGGTATTAAATTCCCACCAAACCACAAACATTTATTCATTATTCATATGGATATGGTGCATATCTAATAAAGGATTACCCGCGGGTTCTTTGTAGGCCGGTTAATCCGTTTTTGCGATTTAACATTATGATTCCCTATGTAAGGTCCTTATATTAAAATACCAAAAGTAAGGTGGGGTAAGACGAACATAGTTTATTTTGCTCGGGGCAAGATAAACAATATGAGGATCCCATACAAGTGTTTGTCTTGCCCCGGTAATAGTCTTACCCCATCTTACCTTATCAAAAATACGTAACGTAATACGTAAGCGATCTCACTCTGTGTCGCATGGCGACAGGATAATTTGTATACATATAGGATTTGATATAGGTAGTAGGTATCTAGGTATTCAAATCAAATGCTATTTATATTCAGTCACAAAAATGTTGTATAACCAAATATTCCCCGCAGGAATACCGCAACCGCCTGTCATGTGGAAATTCCCATATAAAGTAATAAGGAATTTATACATAGCTTCTGCCCGCGAGTACGTACCGTAACCTATGCGTGGAATGACGTTTGATAAAACTATCATACATGTCCTTCCGTGGGCCTCAAACTATCTCCATATGTACCTAATTTCAGCTCAAGGGTTTAGAGAGCCACAAAGCTTATTATCGTAGGTATCTATGTAGAAAAACCGGGCAAGTGCGAGTCGGACTCGCGCACGAAGGGTTCCGTACCATAATGCAAAAAAAAAAACGAAAAAAAAGCAAAAAAAAAAACGGTCACCCATCCAAGTACTGACCCGACGTTGCTTAACTTTGGTCAAAAATCACGTTTGTTGTATGGGAGCCCCATTTAAATCTTTATTTTATTCTGTTTTTAGTATTTATTGTTATAGCGGCAACAGAAATACATCATCTGTGAAAATTTCAACTGTCTTAGTAGCTATCACGGTTCGTGAGATACAGCCTGGTGACAGAAGTCTTAGTAATAGGGTCCCGTTTTACCCTTTGGGTACGGAACCCTAAAAAAAGAGAAAATTAACAGTGACGTATCAGGAACTCAAAGCAGGCAATTACTCCACCGACAAGAGCTAGGCTCTTAAGAATAATGATGATGATGTAGAAATAGAGCCAGTGTGAAGTGTAATAGGGTGCAACGCCTGCTTAGAATTGTTTTCGTCAAGAGGTGCCAGACCACACACGCACGGTCTCTTTAGATACCTATTATCATTAACTCATTCGATCCATTTGTGCCATCTCCCCTGAAATCACCTTGGTATACTTCGCACATAGCCGATAAGGTGACGTACAATGAATACAGCTGCATTGCTGTTACGGCATTACTGCTGCTTCGTTGGCGCCAATGTTCGTTGCTGCATTGCACTGCCGCGATTAGAACGTTCAATCCCTCACTCATTTTGTCAAGGAAATTGACAATGACAAGCCTACAAGAAATGCAGCTTCCATAATGTTTAGATCGAGAGAGGAAAATTGGGACTACGTTTGCATGGAGAACCAGTCGTTTCCTCTCCAGCATTTCTATTCTAAAGACTACGTAAACTAGTGGCTCTGTGAGCTGTAGACCTCGCGAGCAGAGCTTGAAATAACATGGTGCTAAGAGCTTTAAATACACCGTGTTTTTTTTGATTTCCGTTAATTTCAAGGGTGCATTCCTGAGCTTAAATCAAGTAACTTTCTCAAAGACACCGATGTTCTAATTAAGTCCATTTCGGAGATAATCCATAATTTATTTTTTTACTATAAGGCCTCTACAAGCGTGTACACTTGCCTTAGGGCCGGCTTACATATTGATTAGTGTTTAGAATGAGTTCATACATTTGCTACTAAACTTAAGTACAATCTCGGTCGATTGATGTACGAAATGACATTGATATGTCACAGATTTCAATTGTTTGGTTGAGTTAAATGTAATGCCCGTGTTACAACAACGCTATATGCTACATTTAATTACTTTTTAAACAAAAAAAAAACAAAAAAGAAAACAAAAAAAAATTTTTTTTTTGAAAATTAACTATGCCATTTAGTTCTTATAAACGTACTTAACTATACCCCGAAGTTAACGGAATTCAATAAAAACACGGTGTATAGTAAATTAAAGAAAAACAATACGAAATTTATGTGTAAAAAAATACAAAAAGTTATAATATCCCAGCATACAATTACTGGGGATCGAACCCAGACCCTCTGTGCAAACAGAAAAAGCGAACGTTTACAAACTGAGCCAAATAGTTCTTAGATGGGTTGACGAAATTTAGCTACTCCTTCTCAAATTAAAATTAGTTAAAATTAAATATCTAAATACCGCCTAAACCAGCGATAATTTTTTTCTGCATTTTTTGCTATTAACTCTGTAAACATGTCTCAAAAAGAAAAAAGTCTTATGATATCGATACGACTATTTGTTTAGGCGCCCGGTATCACGACTCCGCCATTTTTAAAAATTTCCAAAAACCGGATTGACAAAAAAGTTTTATTTAGTCATAAAATTCGGTCACAAAATTTCACGAGAATCGGTTAAGAATTGCGACCTGTAGAGGAGAACATCCGGACATACGAAAGCAAAATGCCCGAGTCAAAACGTAGACCTTCGCTTCGCTTCGGTCAATAAATACATAATAAAGTACTACCTATACTATGTACCTATGTTATACAAGTAAATTCTGATTCTGAACGTTTTATATACGTGATGTAGCTGTACAAAGTACAAACATGTATACCCACGAGGGCAGGGCTATGATTATAAATAGAGGGGAATATAAATTTCCTTGACCTTGAGCTGGTTATTTTTAGTAAAAGATAGAAGGTTGAGTCCGGGGAATGTTTGCGTACTCATCTGCGTCTTTGGATTTTCCTGCACGCCCGAATTAAGTAAACAACCACCAGAACTACGAGGCAGGTACAAATCTATTATTATACCCGCCTATTGTGATTCACGTTTACAGAATATGTATGCATAATGCATATATATGTACCTATACATTAATTAATGCAAGTATTCTGTAGAGTGTAGGACATCCGTTAATATAATTATACTCATTGTGGTAATTAACAATTTATAAATATTGACATTGTTATTAAATAATAATTAATCTGTGAAATGTAAATATAGAGTAAATGCATGTTAGTAATTAAGTATGTACCTATAGTAAAATTTTCACGCCGGTCGGCAGAATTGTGCTGGACTTATATTTCTATGTAACATCTGTGTTAACCATGATTCTAACAAATAAATAAATTACAATTACAATATAAGATATTTACGCTGGTGTATTTATTGATCTCAATGTTCAGTCAGCATCATTAGCGTATGAAACAACGCACAACTTAGGGAATGCAAATCGGTTATTTTTTGTATGGAAATAACCGCGTTTTCGGTTAATAACCGATTATTTCCATACATAAAATAACCGAAAATAACCGATTTGCATTCCCTACGCACAACGCGCCAAAAGTATCTTTAACCCTCGAATACTTTTCCAAATCTGGACAAGTCTCGTTTAGAAGTATCTGCTATAGAATAATTGTTTTATCAATTGGTACATATATAGAGACATACCTATCCCTTTTTTTAAGATATCAGAGAATGATAGATACTCTTGACGCATAGTCTGAGACTCTAATTTATATTGATGCTGAAGGGCAGTGAAGGGGGCCACGTCAATAAACAATTTTGAATTTACTGGGCGGAGATAATTAAGGTTACATTAAGTTTGTCAAACAGGCCAATTCGAAACTAAACTGACATCAGAGTAATATTGGAATCATGTTATTTAGCTATCGTGCATCTCGAGCACTCTCGAGCAAGTACGAGCAAAGTTCTCATAATAATAGTGAACGTTCAAATAGAGCGTATTACTGCAACGTTCTGCCGCCAGAGTGCAGCACTAAGCTAGCTAGTAAGCTATAGAGTAATTTATACATACTGTGCCTTAAACTGTTTTTTGACAAGTTTTCCCTATTGGCCTGAAAGCACTGCTGTACAAAATTACAGATTCGGTAAACGGGCGACGAATTTTTTAAACGACTGCCCAAAAAAAATTGTATTGTTTTAGGGTTTCTACGTGAGTTTCATTATTGATAAAATGAGTGGCAAAGTTTAACGGTTTCACGGGAACTACTAGTTGATATACCAAAGTCCGAATGGTTCTTGCAGTACGTCTTACAACTCCAAGTAGCCGGCCAAGTGAGCAAGTGGTGCATGCGAGTAGCTCGCCTCGCCTGACTGCCTACAGGCAGTAGGTACTCGCTCAGAAACCATGGTTCAGTACCTAATTGGGCGATTACTATATGGAGTTGAAAACTCTGGGCCGGTTAACTGCTTCTCCCAATTTAGGTACTTACTATTTTAATATTAGGGAACCTGGGGCAATATATCTATTAGGTATACCTTAAGGACATGTCGTGATAACTTGCGAATGAACTGAAATAAAATAAATATATTTAGATATGCTTAGCCCTCAAATGCAGTATGCAGTATAGGATGCAGTCCATAATAACAAAAACGTCTAAGAAAAAAAGTTAGACTTATTTATTTCAATAGAAAAACAAACAGATTTTTAGTATGAAAATAGTTACATTTGTTTTCAGACGGAACGGCAAAATTTTGAAATTTTTGTCCAAAAAATCTTATTTACTTTAGTGTTTATTAACTTTTTAACTTATCGTTATTTTAGAATATGTTTCAATTATCTTAATGGTTAAAAATAAAATTTTGTTACATTTGTTAGTTGAACTTATTTTGGAATTAGTCGAATTAAACATTGAGGAAACATACATCAAAATAATGCACAGGCAAAATTTGGGTTATCAATGTTATCATTCAACCTTGATTAGAGAAAATAATATTGATAGATGACTGCTAATGACTAATGAGCTCAATAAGCAACCAATTTATCTATCGTTACCTACCGGGTAATCACTTATAGTAGGTACAATCATCACCAATGGAAACTGGTTACTTTGTGTAACATTTCCATACAGTATTCCCCTATTAACACACACATTGGCCAACTTTGTTCATCGTTTATCTTTGGAAAACCCACGTTCGTACCTACTTCAGCTTTCAGCCACAAGTGTTGCGACGCAAGTGTTAATAATAAACAAATGGGTTTATCCAGAGTATATATATATCGTGATGTTTATCAATATTACGATGCCTTCACGTGTTCAATTGCATCATAAACAAGGCAAGTTTAAACAGATGATAATTACTTTCGTAAAAAATATTTGATAAACGTTTTGATTTTTAGTTTAAAGTTTATTCTAAGACGCAATGAAGGTACTTATTGCGAATTTTGTTATGTCTATCCGTGACAAAAGCAACGTCAATTACACTGATGACAGCGTACGTTGAAGATAATATTTAATTTGTTTGAAAAATAGGAAGAACATATTTTTTTTATGTTATTGATCAAAAGTGTCATCGTTTGATGAGTACAATCTATATTTATGTTTAAGCTATTTGCTCGTGTTACAGGCCCACCCGTACCCGGTAACATAAGTCTAGGTATTTATCAGAAACGATAAAAGCACTCGAACCAAAGTTATAAGAATTTTCAAGCAATTTGTAACAATAACTTGAATAAGACGGAAAGTGAAACTTTGAAGAAAACTGCAAGCGAACAAGCTGAAAAATAAAGCAAAACTCTTATAAATCAAGCCAGTTCGCGCTGAGCCGTTTGCAGGTGCAAGAGGTGCAGCAAGCCATTCATAATATGCAGAACACCCTATAAATCGGGACGACAAAGTTGATCCAATGGAATTTAACAGTTTTCGTGTGTTCCCATTGGTGACGCGAGCGGGGCCTAGCCGATTGCGGTACCAGTTTTATATGATCTTGGAACTTCTACCGACCTATAGTCTGACAAAACTATTATCTTATCTTATCTTATTGTTTTCGGGGGCCCTTGCGGATACACTTCGACCCATAGGGATCTTTTGTGCAATTACCCCCTAGAGAAGATCCGTCAACTACTCAAGAGCTTTTCCCACCATATCCATGTGTCGGATGATGGAGCTCATGGGTAGCGTTTTAAAGTCCTTTGGTTCCAGATATCCTGAGAGCCTACCGCGAACCACGTTCGATGTGTTGCCTCCCTGTCACACTTACGTGCGAATTTACAAGTGCGACAGAGAGGCAACACCTCGAACGTGGTTCGCGGTGGGCCCTCTTCTCCAAAGTCCTTCATTCTTTGTCTGGCAAGGGCGTGACATTCACACATTAAGTGTTTCACTGTCTCTTCCTCTTCGCCACACATACGACAATCGGTGTTGTCAGAATGTCCCATCTTGGCCAGAATTCCTTTGACCCCGTGATGGCCAGTAAACACCCCCGTTATGATTTGGAGTTGTCTTTTGCTAAGTTTCCAAAGCTTTTTGCTCCAGCCGGAGTCTACTCCTTGCATATAGAACTTTGCATGCTTTAGACCCATCAGACTGTCCCATTCTTCCTGATGTTTGGTCTTGATATGGTCTTTAATAGCCGTTGTGATGGTTCCCTGTGAGAGCCCCACGAATGGTTCCGGACCTATAAGGTTACTTACAGGTCCGGCTCTGACAAGTTCATCTGCATTTTCATTGCCTATGAATCCCTCGTGCCCTGGGATCCATACCAGTTGCACTCTGTTTTGCCTTCCAAGTTGGTTCAGAGCTTGGACGCCATTATATACCAGTCTAGAGTCCACTCTGGGCGCTTCAAGCGCTTTGAGTGTAGCCTGACAGTCGCTGAGTATATAGATATTCTTCCCTTGGGTTTGCCTAACTATATTCTCATGCACACAGGCAATTATAGCGACATGACAAACCTATTGGTTTTATAATATCCCTAATTTTGAATAAGGTGGCTGGATATGGTGGACAATAAGGCGCAGGTACCTTACGTAACTGAAAAACCCTGTGCAGTGCAAGTGTTATTTTAAACGTCAAACTCTTATGAAATTATGACACTTGCACTGCGTGTGGGCTATCAAAATCGCTGCTGACATTTCTTGGTCTAACTCTAAGTACACATTTGCTTCTCAGTGTCTATTTGGATTTTTTCGAGTCGTTCGAAAGTTACTGCGAACATCGAAAATCAAAATCCTTTAATCTCCATCTCTCTCATTCCAAAATGACAAGAGCGAAACGGTCTTAGAATTCCAATGTTTGCGGTAGACCCGAGTTCCTCAAGCTCAACATTTCGCGTCGCCCGTGCTAGGTATTAGAACGAGTCCCCAGCTAAGCATGAAACGGCGGCGAACTCTGTCGATTTATCAGCAAAACACGTTAATGTCACATAAAATTAAGTTATAGCGCAAGTTGCAGTATCTTATTAGGTAAAACGCTGACCGGGGACGAGTCTGGATAACTTTCGAGCTACCTACTAATAATAAAGTAGCACCGTCTGGTTATTTGTTATTCAAATGGGTTTGTTGAATTCAAAGTTTGCGTTGAATGTTATTGCAATAAAATGACTACTACTTTTGAATTTGTCTATGTGTAAGGCACGAATTAAGGGCGAAAGAGACATCATAAATACTATTTAAGACTAGTAGACGTAATTAAAAAATTCACAGATTTCGTGCCTCACACGACTATCGAGCACATTGGAAATGAATCTACGGAATTCGAAAAAATATTGTCGCTGACGAGAAAGTCTGGATAAGGAAAAAGTTACAAAATAAAACTACAACGTTGAATGATAATTATTTTATTCTTAGACTAACACAAGATATAAGGGGATCGCACTTTTTCGTGAAATCGGACCGTATACTGGAGCGAACGAAAAGACATTTCCAATGTCAAAAATACTAGCTACTAGTAAAGGAGCAAATTGACGAAGCAGTCTACGTAAAGTATTCATACAAGCTACAGCTATACTTTTCTTGTTTCATAATTTTAAGTGCATTGTTAACAGTCCATCGTTGTCCATGGCCTTTTGTAATCTAATAAGGTCCACCAATGTACAGTTAAGATTGTTGCTGTTAGTACCTACCTACTCAAATTCTCATTCAGTTTTTAGGTACCACACAGGAAATATTCTCAAAAATATTTTCTTTTGTCTGACTTTCTTTATAAATAGGTAACTAATACCTACTCATGAAAATAATATTGGGGTCAAACAGATCACTGTGTTATGTCTTTCCTGTAGACATACACAAGAGTTAAGGGCTATAAAGGTTAATTTTCTTATTTAACCCTTATCCACGTGAAAAGGTCCTCCTTTTATTTAGAGAACGATGATAAAATCATTGCTTACATGCCCACAAGCTGTTAACTATTGCCCACAGGAGAGAAAAATGTACTGTTCGCGATAACACACTAGTTTTCTCTCCTGTGGGCAATAGTTAACAGCTTGTGGGCATGTAAGTAATGATTTTATCATAGTTCTTTAAATAAAAGGAGGACCTTTTCACGTGGATAAGGGTTAAATAAGAAAATTAACCTTTATAGCCCTTAACTCTTGTGTATGTCTACAGGAAAGACATAACACAGTGATCTGTTTGACCCATTGAGGATGAGCAACGTCATGTGAAATTTTACTTTCAAACCTAACCAGTTATTTCTGATACCGAAGTGGCAAAACCCAATGAGATCACTGAAATTAAATAGGTTTGTATTTATAACCAATTAAATATAATGTTTGACTTTAAAACCCGCCGAAGATAAGACACGTTACGGTTAATAACTGCCTTTGAAATCAAATCTAAGAGCTTAATTAGCGGACACTGAAGACATAGTAGACGTTTATTATTTTTTCAGTACATTTTGGATAATATTATGATTATGTTAGTAATTTTATAGGTACCTACCGATATACATAGGCAACACGGAAAGTTCTTAGAAAAGGCCACCTAGAGATGATATAGCAAAAGAATCATATAAGTAGGTACTTCAAGAAAACATTATAGTTGGTTGCTTGGTATATCTTTACATTTTTTTAGGAATATAAGTCAGTCGGTTGTCTTATTTATTTGAGGAATTTTGGCAATTTGAACATTGTATGTCGAACGTTATTTAAAACCCGAAATATTTTTCGTGTTATATTATACGATTATCATTGTGGGCATAGCCAAGCCAAAACAAAGTAACAATAGGCTTTAGTTATATTTTTATAATGAAGCCTAGTCCTTGTACGACTTTTTACACTTTGAATTTCAAATATTATCTCTTTTGTAATTATTTCACGGATAACAAAACTTATAAACTATTTAAAAATTAAGTATAAACTAAATAAATTAAAACTAATAAAATATATAAAACTTACCCACCTATCTTAGGTCCCCCAGATCTGTTCCCTGCGGATGGTCATAGTAACTAGGTATGTCATTCAACAGCGATGTTAAAAGTTTACATCGCAGTTGTGCGGTTAGTAAAAAAGACTAACAAAAAGTTGCATATCTGCAGTTTCTGGCATCTCAATATCCCTATAACACCAGTCAAAAAACTCTTGCATGAATATTTATGCGCAAAAAAACTTCAATCTCGATCGGTAGGAACCTCATGAATTTCATACAAAGCCTCAAGGACCCAAAATTGCCGTACAAAAAGGGCATTGGGAAGGCTTTGGGAGAATGACCCGGGTGCGTTTTAGGGTGATCATATTGTAAGGAAAATTCGTACACGTCATCAGAAAAACTTAACACAGGCATTAAAATTAAAATTGAGGGCCTGTATAATCTAGTCTGCCCCTGTCGTGGTCGTGGCTTAGCTCAGCGGCCATTAGAACGTTTTCAAATTCTCCGTTCTGATATCGGATCACGGATATACCATATACCTACATAAATAAGTAGGTACCTAGATACTATATAATCACTTACTATAGGTACCTACATGTGCACCTATTTTAAAGTGTATTTCGTTAATTTGTTTTTGTTGGCGAGTTATTATATTTCTCGCCGTATAGTCATCAAAATTCCCAATACCTACAAACGAAATACGTCCCTTAGATAACCTGATAACCGGCGTGTTCTCCCATTCTGATAAAACGTCGTAATTTATCTAAGCTCAGTGTCCATTAAATAAATTAAATTATCCATATTAATAAAGTATGATGACTATTTATATATGTGATTATCATACTTGCATAGCACAGATCACCAATATGCGTTTGCTTTACCAATAGGCATAGGCATTGTGGTGTAATACACAAATAGTACAGGACAGAAGATGGGCAGCTATAAATGTACTAACCGTAAAAAGTGCCTAATTTGCTCCACAATTCGAAATTTTAAAATTATTTTATTAAGGTACGGGCTTTTCAAAAAAAGTGTTCTTTTCTAATGCTAAACACCGATCAAGTTCGAAACCCTCCATTAGGCCTGTCGGGCCACGCCTAATGGTGGGTTCCGTAATATTAAACAAGCCATATAAGCAAAAGGCTGTAAGTACCTACTTTCGTGGCACTTACGTTCCTTTAACGTACCTACCGTAGGTTCAGAGAGCGGAGTTTTTGAAAAATCGTAGGTTTATACCGCTTGTTTAGATCACAATACTTACGGTTGCCAACAATTTAATTAGGAATATTGAGGATTTTCTCTAGAGACTTCATCGATTCGAATCCTGATGTATTTACTTTCGTTCGTTAGAAAAAAATCACGACCACTTTAAAAATTTGTATCAATTTATGCACAATAAGCTAAAAAATATGAAATTTTGCTTCTAAAAAAATGAAAGAAGAACACGAACCTACGCGGTCTTAATAAAATGAGAAGTTTTTTTAAAACAAAAACTATTAATGACTCAACCAATCATGAACAACTTTCGTGGAAAGAAAAAGGGTTCCATTATCCCCAATCATTTGTTATTGAGCTGTTCAACATAATTATAAATTTCCTAAGCTCAAGTATTCAGTTACTTACTTAATTATAAAGTTTTATTGGCTGCGTCCCGACCAGGGATGTTGCGGATGCAGATTTTTTGACATATGCGGACGCGGATGCGGATGCGGATATTTAATGGCTCACATCCGCGGATGCGGATGTCAAGATTAGGTACTTAAAAAACGTCAAATATTACATTTCTAGTAACTTTTATTAAAAAAACGAAACGTTTAATATTTGAGTAAGAATATAGGTGCGTTATATTTAATAAACAGTAACTTGGCCGACTTTTCTGGATCTAGACGATTTCGTTATAGGTAATGATGAAATTACCTAGCACTTACGCCACCGCTAAGACGTTCCTGTACCGACTTGTTCGATATCCGCATCCGCATAAGCTCCGCTTCGATTTTATGCGGATGCGGATGTTGAAAATAATGCGGAAGTTTCGCGGATGCGCATATTCGCAACATCCCTGGTCCCGACCAATGAGGCTGCCAATGCTGCCGTCCGTCACGGTTTTATTTCCCCGGATTTAACGTATTCTGGAGCTCGTCCGGGTCAGATTTCAAGAAACATCCTGGAAACATTTTTGTGTCAAGGATGAAAGAAATTTTATGATAAAATAAAAATATTTTTTCTACTTTTTTGAACTTTCTGTCCGGCGCGACGTCGGCATTCGGCAATGTGACGTACCTACATCATAGGTAGGTAGGCATATACATTAAGTTGACTCATCACGCTAGACCGGGCCGGGGCCGGGCCGGAGCTTCCGGCGCGTCGTTTTCTATGGAAACCACCACCGATCAGAAGTCATAGAAAATGACATGTGGGATGCCCCGGCCCGGGCACGGCCCGGTCTAGCGTGAGTCATCCCATACAACCATTTCCAGTCGCCGTTACGACGCGGTGTTGACACATCTTGTGTCAACACCGTCTGTTTCGGTCACAATTCCAGTCGCAGAGTCGTCGCCGTGTCGACACAGTTACCAGAAATGGGGAAGGGTCGACACATGACACAAAGTGACATAAAGTGTGGTCGCCGTGTGCACACATTGTTTCGGGTTTGCGACTACTTTATGCCAAAATCATTCGTTCATTCGTTCATTTTGTTCCTGTCAAATGGAAACTGTCAGATGGAAAAATACTTAAATAAAAATAAGTGACATTAATACGCCATCTCTAAAACGGATTACAAGACGTAATTATATATTGTTTGCATTTATATTACAATAGGACTTAAATTATTACGGGGAATTAAACTGCTCGAGTGATTTGATAAACTAAGTGTAATATAATCAACGCGCCACCACATTGTTTTAGTTTAGCCGGAAATGAAATTGTTTACTTCTCAGTGCCTGTGTTCATAACTATATTATTTGAAGCATTTTTAGTACTTCGATGCGTATACTATACTTAAATAACAGAAATAACGCTTTACATACTACGAAACTTGTTAATTATGATGTATAAATATGGTTTAAGGCTGAGAAATATTGCAGTCACAAAGTAGTTGCAATGTTTCGACTTTGTGTCGACTCTGTGTTGACACATGACACGCGCTGTGAAAAGTAATAACAAAGTTACTGGTATGTTACTCGATTTGCAAAATGGCTCCTTGTGTTGATTTGTTTTCAGATATTCTCAAAGTGTAAAAATGCCGTGGTCAGAGATGGGCATTAATCGATTAACTGTTTATTCGACTAATTAATGGAATAAAAAAAGTTAATTCTCAAATTTTAATCGCGATTAGTTTAGTCGACCTAACATAGATTGAAATTGAATTAATCTGAATATTAATCGAATAAATTATCGATTAAATCTCGATTGAAAGTTGACAGGGGGCCATTTTTGTACGTAAAAATAATAGAAATGTCTTGCATGCAGATGGTAGCAAAACACTTTGTCATAAAAGTCGAGATGGGTGTCGATATATAGGTTTTAGGGAGTGCCGATTTCGAAAATAATGACCATTTTGGCGGCCATGCACTGTGTCATAAAAGTCGTCATGGATGTCGTTTTATAGGTTTTAGGGGGCCCCGATTTAGAAAATGATGACCATTTTGAAATCCAAAATGGCGGCCATGCACTATGTCATAAAAGTCGTCATGGGTGTCGTTTTATAGGTTTTGGGGGGCGCAGATTTAGAAAATGATAACCATTTTGGATTCCAAAATGGCGGCCATGCACTATGTCATAAAAGTCGTCATGGGTGTCGTTTTATAGGTTTTAGGGGGCGCAGATTTCGAAAATGATGACCATTTTGGATTCCAAGATGGCGGCCATGCACTATGTCATATAAGTCGTCATGTATGTCGTTTTATAGGTTTTAGGGGGCCCCGCTTTCGAAAATGATGACTATTTTGGAATCCAAAATGGAGGCCATGCACTATGTCATAAAAGTCGTCATGGGTGTCGTTTTATAGGTTTTGGGGGGCGCAGATTTCGAAAATGATAACATTTTCAATTTAAAAATGGCGGCAATGCACTATGTCATAAAAGTCGTCATGGATATCGTTTTATAGGTTTTAGGGGGCGCAGATTACGAAAATGATGACTATTTTGGATTCCAAGATGGCGGCCATGCACTATGTCATAAAAGTCGTCATGGATGTCGTTTTATAGGTTTTAGGGGGCGCAGATTTCGAAAATGATAACATTTTCAATTTCAAAATGGCGGCAATGCACTATGTCATAAAAGTCGTCATGGATATCGTTTTATAGGTTTTAGGGGGCGCAGATTTCGAAAATGATGACTATTTTGGATTCCACTTTTATGACAAAATACGTAGCCGCCATCTTGGATTATAAAATGATCATCGTTTTCGAATTCTGCACCCCCTAAAACCTATAAATCGACATCCGTGACGACGCAAGTTATCTTTATTTTCAGATCTAACAAATTGCTACAGAATACAAAGGACAAAAAAGAAGCGAGGAAGTAATGAAACAAGCAAAAATACAGATGATTCCTCGACGCAATTGGGTGATTCTTAAATTGTGTCCAGATTTTTTTTGTCATAATAGTTTTAGATTTTTTTTTGTGTTTTGTATCTGTATTTTTTATGTAATTCGACATTAAGAGACCATATACATCTCTTAGTAATTGTAATAAGTTAGATTGAATTGTTAGTTTTATTTTATAAAATTGTTGATGTTATTATTTTTGCTTGTAGGCGAACAACGCGCGAACGCGGCGCGGCGCGGCGCGGCGCGGCTAAATCAATCCTTTGATGCCCATAGAAGTGTCCTACGTAAGCGATCTCGTTGCGAACGCGGCGCGGCGCGATTTGCACGCGAATGTCGGGCGGCGAGGCGCGGCGCGGCGCGGCGCGGCGCGGCGGCGGCGCGGCGAGACGCGGCACGGAAAAAACAAACCGTTGTTGCATATGGAAGTGTCCTAGGTGAGCGATTTTGACGCGATGGCGAAGCGGCGCGGCGGCGGCGCGGCGCGGCGCGGAACGGGCGCGATCAATCCATTTGATTTTTAGACGCGAATATGACGCGGCTAGAGGCGTTGCGTATATAGAATTACCGGCTATGATTTGATTAGTCGACTCCCGTTTGATTTCTTTATAGGTTTTCCTGTAATCTATAGGCACAAAACTAAAAAATATTCAAATTCGCGGAAATTGGCATAAAAGACTTAACTCCAGTAGCGTCTATGGCACTTACGACTATTCTGAGTTCGCTGTAATAAAGATTCGGCAAAGTAATTTATGTCATTATTTTAATTTTTTTAAGCTAATTGCGAAGTTACAGCTCACAGAAAAGAGCAACTACTTTGGTTTTTAACCGCCTTAAAAAAAAGGAGGTTCTCAGTTTGACCGGTATGTATTTATGTATGTATGTTTGTCCGTGATTTTGATGCGGTTTTCAGTGGGATTGAGAGTGCGAGTGCGAGTGCGAGTGGGAGAGGGAGTGGGTCCCTGTATTACGTGCGCGCAGCAAGATCAATCGATCGTCATAATGAGACAAAAATAAATAAAACGAAATAAAAAAGTAAAAATATAAATAAATCAATTAAAAAAAACAAACATAAAAGCAAAATAACTTAATATAATTTCTTTAAAAAAACCGGCCAATTGCGAGTCAGACTCGCGTTTCTAGGGTTCCGTACATAATTCCGACTCCCGCTTGACTTCACATTTCTAATAGGTTTTCCTGTCATCTATAGGTAAAGAACTATTTTGTATATTTTTTTTCAAAATTTTAGACCCAGTAGTTTTGGAGATAAATGGTCATTTTTTGGCTATTTTCTTAAATAACTTCGAACCTATGTATTTTAAAATTATAAAAAAAACATGTCCATCTTTAAGTTACTAATGTACATATGTGTACCAAATTTCAACTTAATTTGTCCAGTAGTTTCCGAGAAAATAGGCTGTGACAGACGGACAGACAGACAGACGCACGAGTGATCCTATAAGGAGTATGAGGGTTCCGTTGTTTCCTTTTGAGGTCCTTCCAACCCACTGAAAAGCACAAAATATTTTTTTATATACCAGACCCCACCCCTATCCTTGTCCAGTCCCTATCCCGTCGTAAAGCCAATTTCTGCCAAAACGTAATTAATCCATACTATCCATACTATATTAATACTAATATTATAAATATATATAATATTATAAAGGCGAAAGTGTGTCTGTCTGTCTGTTACCTCTTCACGCTTAAGCCGCTGAACCGATTTAGTTGAAATTTGGTATAGGGATAGTTTGAGTCCCGGGGAAGGACATAGGATAGTTTTTATGTCGGTAATCATCCCTGAAGAGAGTGCAAGGGGGGGTGGAATAGGCCTGATGACAAATTTTGAAAACCCTTTTAATATCGTCGGTACACTTGTATTAGTTCCGAAAAACACTATATTTCAGTTATACTCATAAGATTTAACATAGATAATTGCATTTTATTATAGCTAGTTTAAACTTCGCGCGAAAACGCCTCGCATGCCATTTGTGACGTCATTATTTAGTTGGTGGTAGGGTGGTAGATATTGTTTACATACTTACAGTTACGAATTTCCCTTGAATCCGAATGATATTGTTAATTCAGCACCATATATTACGATTAGGGATGATAAATACATTACAAAAATTTATCACAATAACTCATTTTACACAAAAACTCTCACACGGTTGCAGTTTAAGATGAATTATTTAGATACATGTACATTTTGAGTGAAAATCACCGAACGCCGGTTTTACTTTTTAATTTTTCATTTTTTCTAGTTACGACAGCCAACATGGCAATGATAGTTCCATTCAGCCAAATAATTAAAAATGTTTGTTGTTCAAATATCGTATTATTTAGCATTTTATTTAAGTAATAACAAATAGATATCTACTTTATATCGTGTAATAATATTTTTTGGACGTAATAAATGTTTAGTGGCGAAATAACATTTTTTTTGCACCTTTCGAACTCTTTGGTGCCCACGTATAGATTTCGGTCAATGAGGTTGTCTATGTTGCTCTAAGAAATATGTTATGGATTGATGACGTCACTGTTTGGAACGTTTCTGATTGGCGTTTCAGTAAAAATGGCCGATTGGAGAATTTTGCACTTTTATTTTATTGAATATATTAATAATCCTTCAGTTTATACTGAGATTGGGCCATTTTTTAGAATCATATTAACATATATGTTTCGTTGAAACCATTATTTCCATGATTCTTTGTTACTTGCAACAGGCCTATTGAAAGAGTTAATGAATTGCCTAATAATTGAAGCAAGCAATGCGCGAATTGAATCATTGCTATTAGAATTATCCAGGCGCCATACCTACTTTAGCTGCTGTCACTAATTCCACGCAGACGAAGTCGCGGGCAAGAGCTAGTAATATTATAAATGCGAAAGTGTGTCCGTCTGTCTGTCTGTCTGTCTGTCTGTCTGTTACCTCTTCACGCTTAAACCGCTGAACCGATTTTCATGAAATTTGGTATAGAGATAGTTTGAGTCCCGGGGAAGGACATAGGGTAGTTTTTATCCCAGAAATCCCTCTTTAAGGGGGTGAAAAAGGGGGTGGAAGTTTGTATGGGGAATCAACAACCTTTTCTTCAACAATTCTTCAACTTCTACTTCTCTAACTTCAACTTCTCCAACTCGAACTTTTCCAACCTTTTCAACGTCGTCAACTTCAACTTCTTCAACTTCTTCAACCTTTTCAACTTCAACTTTAACTTCTCCTACTTTAACTTCTCTAACTTCAACTTCTCCTACTTCTTTAACTTCTTCAACTTCATCAACTTCTCTAACTTCAACTTCTCCTACTTCTTCAACTATTTCAACCTTTTCAACGTCTTCAACTTTAACTTCTCCTACTTATTCAACTACTTCAACCTTTTCAACTTCAACTTCAACTTCTCCTACTTCTTCAACTATTTCAACCTTTTCAACTTCTTCAACTTCAACTTCTCCTACTTCAACTTCAACTTCTCCAACCTTTTCAACTTCTACTTCTCTAACTTCAACTTCTTCAACTTCAACTCCTACTTCTTCAACTCGTCCTTCAACTTCTCTAACTTCATCTTCTCCAACTCGAACTTCTTCAACTTCTCCAACTTCTTCATTTTCTACTTCTATAACTTCAACATCTCCTACTTCTTGAACTTCAAGTTCTCCAACCTTTTCAACTTCTTCAACTTCTTCAACTTCAACTTCTTCAAATTCGACTACTCCAACCTTTTCAACTTCAACTTCTCCAACTTCCTCAAATTTAACTTCAACTTCTCCAACTCTAACTCTTCCACTTTTGCACCTTCTTCAACTTCTCCAACTTTTTTTAACTTCTCCAACTTTTTCAACTTCCTCAATTTCTCCAACTTATTTATCTTCCTACTTCTTCAATTCATCCAACTTCTTCAAATTCTCCAACTTTTTCAACTTCTTCAACTTCGACTTCTCCAACTTCTTTAACTTCAACTTCACCAACTTCTTCAACTTCAACTTCTCCCACTTCTTCAACTTCAACATCTCCTACTTCTTCAACTTCAACTTCTCCAACCTTTTCAACTTCTTCAACTTCTTCAAATTCAACTTTAACTTTTCTAACTCAAACTTAGTCAACTTTTTCAACTTCTCAAACTTCTTCAACTTCTCCAACTTTAAATTGTCCAACTTCAACTTCTCAAACTTCAACTTCAACTTCTCCAACCTTTTCAATTTCTTCAACTTCTCTAACTTCAACATCTATTTCTTCAACTTCAACTTCTTCAACTTCGACTTCTCCAACTTCTTTAACTTCAACTTCTTCAACTGCTTCCACTTCTTCAACTTCAACATCTCCTACTTCAACTTCAACTTCTCCAACCTTTCAACTTCTTCAAATTCTCCAACCTTTTCAACTTCTTCAACTTCAACTTCTTCAAATTCAACTTCAACTTCTCCAACTTCTTCAACTTCTCACACTTCAACTTCTCCAACCTTTTTAATTTCTTCAACTTCTCTAACTTCAACTTCTCCTACTTCAACTTCAACTTCGACTTCTCCAACTTCTTCTACTTCAACTTCTCCAACCTTTTCAATTTCTTCAACTTCTCTAACTTCAACTTCTACTTCTTCAACATCAACTTCTTCAACTTCGACTTCTCCAACTTCTTTAACTTCAACTTCTTCAACTTCAACTTCTCCCACTTCTTCAACTTCAACATCTACTTCTTCAAGTTATCCAACCTTTTCAACTTCTTCAACTTCAAATTCAACTTCAACTTCTCCGACTTCTTCAACTTCTCCAACTCCAACTTCAACTTCTCCAACCTTTTCAATTTCTTCAACTTCTCTAACTTCAACTTTTTTTACTTCTTCAACTTCAACTTCGACTTCTCCAACTTCTTCTACTTCAACTTCTCCAACCCTTTCAATTTCTTTCAACTTCTACTTCTTCAACATCAACTTCTTCAACTTCGACTTCGCCAACTTCCTTAACTTCAACTTCTTCAACTTCAACTTCTCCCACTTCTTCAACTTCAACATCTACTTCTTCTAGTTATCCAATCTTTTCAACTTCAACTTCTCCAAAATCTTCAAATTCAACTTCAACTTCTCCAACTCGAACTGTTTCAACTTTTTCAACTCCTCCAACTTATCCTACTTCTTCATCTTCAACTTCTTCAACTTCGACTTCTCCAACTTCTTTAACTTCAACTTCTTCAACTTTAACTTCTCCCACTTCTTCAACTTCAACATCTTCTACTTCTTCAACTTCAACTTCTCCAACCTTTTCAATTTCTTCAACTTCTCTAACTTCAACTTCTCCTACTTCTTCAACTTCAACTTCTTCAACTTCGACTTCTCCCACTTCTTCAACTTCAACATCTTCTACTTCTTCAACTTCAACTTCTCCAACCTTTTCAATTTCTTCAACTTCTCTAACTTCAACTTCTCCTACTTCTTCAACTTCAACTTCTTCAACTTCGACTTCTCCAATTTCTTTAACTTCAACTTCTTCAACTTCTCCAACTTCTTCAAATTCAACTTCAACTTCTCCAACTCTAACTGCTTCAACTTTTTCAACTTCTCCAACTTCTTCAACTTCTCCAACTTCAACTTCAACTTCTCCAACCTTTTCAATTTCTTCAACTTCTCTAACTTCAACTTCTCCTACTTCTTCAACTTCAACTTCGACTTCTCCAATTTCTTCTACTTCAACTTCTCCAACCTTTTCAATTTCTTCAACTTCTCTAACTTCAACTTCTCCTACTTCTTCAACTTCAACTTCTTCAACTTCGACTTCTCCAATTTCTTTAACTTCAACTTCTTCAACTTCAACTTCTCCCACTTCTTCAACATTTACTTCTTAGACTTCAACTTCTCCAACCTTTCAACTTCGTCAAGTTCTCCAACCTTTTCAATTTCTTCAACTTCAACTTCTCCAGCTCGAAATTCTTCAACTTCTTCAACTTCGACATCTCCAACTTCTTTAACTTCAACTTCTCGTACTTCTTGAACTTATACTACTCCAACCTTTTCAACTTCTTCAACTTCAACTTTTCCAACTTCTTCAAATTCGACTACTCCAACCTTTTCAACTTCTTCAACTACAACTTCAACTTCTCCAACTTCTTCAAATTCATCTTCAACTTTTCCAACTCGAACTTCTTCAACTTTTTCAAATTGTCCAACTTCTCCAACTTTAAATTGTCCAACTTCAACTTCTCCAACTTATTCAACTTTATCAACTTCTTCAACTTCTACAGCTTCTCCAACTTCTTCAACTTCTCGAACCTCCAAGTTGGAGTGGAGGTGGAAGTGATGTTAAGATAGAAAAATATGGTTGTCTGTAAAGTCGGTTTACGGACGATAATTTTGCGTGATAACGTCATAAGAAAACATTACCATTACATTACGTAACGTTACCATGGAGATCTGTCCACAACGTTACCATGGAGATTTGTCCACAACGTGACACTTTTTCGTGCATGCTACCGGTGTTCATCGATTTATAAGACGTTATTACGTCAAAATTAATAAATAAATAAAAGAAAATAATATCTTAATTTCGTTACAAATAAAGAAAGTTCGCATTTTTGACTAATTGTAATTAGTCATCCATTTTGGGGGCGAAAAGAAGGATGTAATAAAAAGCAGATTTGTTTAAAAATTATGGTACCCAAATTACTAATTCCACGCAGACGAAGTCGCGGGCAAAAGCTAGTACCTAATAAGCAAATTAATAACCACCCGGGTAATTGTGTACTTAGTTTTTGATGGCGGTGCCAATTCAAAATCCCAGTAAACCAAAATTTTAGACAACGAAGAACGCTGCACTTACTTGCATAACCACATAAAGACATAGTTTACTCATAATTTAAATACGAATTTACTAAAAACCGTTTCTGCGTGCGGCCATGGCGATCGTGGAGTGTCTCCCTAGTCGGACAAGGCCGCCGCGCCGCGCCGCGCCTTCGCCGCGTTCATGTGTGAGTAGGACACACCTATACGTATCGACGTTTTGTTTCACCTCGCCGCGCCGCGCCGCGCCGCGCCGCGCCGCGTGTTCGCCGCGCGTTCGCCGCGCCGCGCCGCGCCGCGCCGCTTCGCGTTAAATCGCTCATGTGTGAGTAGGACACACCTATACGTATCAACGTTTTGTTTCTTCCTCGCCGCGCCGCGCCGCGCCGCGCCGCCGTCGCGAGTTGTTCGCTTACGTAAGACGTAGCGTAAAAGTGCCCTTGTGGCCTATTTGCTGAATAAATGTTGATGTTTGATGTTTGATGTCTTATTTTTCACATATTACTCTCACAAGTTCCGTGACATTTCGACCTTGTAATTTTTTAAGTAAATGTTTTTGTTTATCTATGAGGATCTCACTATAGAATAGTATAATCAAGGTATGTTTATATTTGATGAATGAAATAGTAACGCAAAAAAAAAATATATTTGTGTCTTATATTCCTGCCGAAGACTTTTATTTTACCTTTTCCTTCTACACAAGTTTGGCCAAGTAATAAGAATTTAGGGCTCTCAATTTTATTTTGACTTCTACAACAGTAAAGCTACGAGGCCATGTTTGGTATCGTTTTCGTATAAATTCGCAGTACCAAATTTAGTTAAGGTATCACATTGACACCATTCCGAAGTAAAAACATATAAACTTATTAAAATACTTTCTTTTAAACTCCTCTTCACGCTTAAACTGCTGAACAGTTTTAATTTAAATTTGGTACACATATATTTTGAGTCCCGAGACAGGATATAATAAGTTATCTCAAAAATCATCCTTTAAAGGTGTGAAATGAGGTGTAGGGGGGAATTCAGAATTGACTTCTTGAAGTTAATACTGTTTAAGTTTAGGTTTGAAGTCATGTTTTTTCATCATTTTTAACTAAATCAAAGATGTTGGCCATACCAAATTTCATATAAATCGGTTCAGCGGTTATTGATTTCCCGTACAAATTTCCACGCCACTTTTCACACCTTCAAAAGATGATTTTGGTTATAAGATCTATCCTATGTCCGGGACGCAAACTATTTCTATACCAAATTTCAACGAAATCGGTTCAGCGGTTAAGCGTCAAGAAGAGTTTCAAAAAAACCGGCCAAGTGCGAGTCGGACTCGCGTATTAAGGGTTCCGTACATTAAGTCCGACTCGCGCTTGACTGCACATTTCTAATAGGTTTTCCTGTCATCTATAGGTAAAGAACTATTTTGTGTATTCAGACGGACATACATACAGACGCACGAGTGATCCTATAAGGGTTCCGTTTTTTCCTTTTGAGGTACGGAACCCTAAAAAGATTTATTTTTATTTTGTGGAATGGTGTCAATGTGATATGTTAAATGGATTCAGCACCCCAGATTTATACGAAAACGATACCAAACACGGCCTAGCACCTTCACTGATATAGATATATCAAGATAAAATTGAGAGCCCTAAATAAACTTTCAAGAGCGGATATCTCAAAAACTATTCAACATATCGAAAAAATTGACTTAATAAACTTGTAACAAATTAAATTAACTTTCATTTTGTATAAGTAGCCATGTCGCTGAGATGCATAGTTTCCGAGATATAATCGAAAAACGGGAAAATGGGACCTTCAAAGCCCCCTCTCTCCCCCCCCGCTCAAGGGCTACGACCGGGGACTTTTGATATGTTCACCTCCTAACTTGTCAAACCGAGTTACGGAGTCAAAAATTGTGTTCCGAGCATTTCCCTCTACAACTTTTGGAGCATTCGTTGCCTGACCTAAGTAGCTTATTGAATTTCTTTAAAAACTTTTCTGTAAAAGGTTGACGGGTGTTGGGTGTTTATATGGTTTCGGTCGATTATTATCATTTGCATTGCCCATGATGACTTACTAGAATTACGATCACACGAGACACTAATAGTAGTTTGACAAACCTTGGTTTTCAAGAGGTATTTTATATTGACATTTGCTGTCACAAATTTGCTGTCAGATTTAGTCGCAAACCGCACGCAAAGTGCACACAAATGTGTCGACACCTTGTTACGGAAAAGTGTAGACACGGCGACGACACTTTGTTTCGAAACAATTCTAGACACATTGTGTGGACTCTGTTACGACACATCTGACATTTAGTTACCACTTTGTGATTCTGCGACTGGAATGGTTATATGGGATCCTTTATGTACCTATGTAATAAAATAACATCGGTATCGAAGGCATTCTATCGTTTGTTTTGTTTTGTGGATGATTTTCCTTAACCGTCAATCAAAAACAAATGCAATAATTAATGTAGATGTTATTTATTAAGGCATTCGCTGTCAGCGACCTGCTAGGCGGATTCTCGGTTCGTATAGGCGATTTCCGCTGCAAAGTGGAAAACACGTGTTGTCGGCTGCGCTCGTAGTGCGTAACACGCGCTACTAGTGAATGTGTTAACAGATGAAAAGCGAAGCTATAATTGTGACGTTCTCAATCAAAAGGTACCACTTTGTCGCTTACGCGAGACGAAATTTGCTTGTATCTTTATACAAATATTCTGTCAGAGCGTCCTAATGACATGCGACAATGTTTAAGTATTTGTTGATTTCGCGCCTTTTGGTAACGGAAAATGTGCCTAGGCGTGCGTGTGTGTTGGTGTGTGTGCGTAGGTACCTACCTATGCAGCAAGGATTACACGAATAATAAGTAGGGTGTTCGTACGCCCCACTTTTTGAAGTGAAAACTTCTTTAGCGGCGCTGTGCACTTTTTGTGATGGGGAAAAAATGTTAAACTCGCGACAGCGTAAGACGTAAGACGCTTCGTAAGACGGACACGTGACCTGATCGAAAAACTGTTACAATGTCATTGAGTTTTCACTTTTGCCGGCACTCCCGGAGTGCAACCCGTTTTTTTTTAAAGCGGGAATTTTAGGGCAAATAAAACAGGGCGTAGTTCACGCAGCCTTGCAGTTGCAGCGGGCAGCAATGAATCGCCCATTGAACTCCAGTTATAATTCAATGAAAGCGTTCTGCATATATTTGTATACTACAAACGTATTTTGTTTATTAAGGAACTTTATGAGTTCCTCTTTGGTTGCAAAATTCCTCGTTGGCCAACAGATAGTACCTAGATAACCCGAAACCTATTGATCCAAACGCGTAAACAACCACTTTACTGACCCTTTCAACATTTTTTTCTTTTCTCATGCTTTGTAATTTAACCCATTCAGGGCCAGCGACTCAGCGTATGGGTCATGCTCAAACAGTTCCGCAGGGCCAGTGACTCACATGTGAGTCCTGAATAAATTCTGATTTAAACTTAAACGAAACGTAATTTGATGTAATAACGTAAGTATCATATAAGCTAACAACCATTTCTATAAGGCATATTAGGATAAAAAATTATAAACACGTTTTTTTTAATGAAAACAGGGTCTCGAATATTCAAGTTTGATTTACTATCAGTGCAATATAGTAAATATACTGAAATTCTAGATACATAATGCGATGCACCCTCCAAAGGATACAACAAAATTATCAACAAAAATATCTACAACAGCTACCGCCACTACCACTACATCCGGAAAACTCTACATTTTAACTTACAACGTCAGAACACTCGCAACTTACGAACGCTTAATAGAATTAAATGAATCCCTGTCAAATATTAAATACGACATAATCGGACTGGCTGAAACGAGGCGTATGGGAAATAAAATAGAAGAGTACGACAACTTTATATTATGCCACACGGGACAAACGGCTGGCTTGTATGGTATAGGCTTCTTAGTTAAAAAATGCTACAAACATAACATAGAAAGCTACATTGGCCTTACAGAAAGAGTCGGAATCTTAAACCTGACGTTTGAACAAACTCGTCTATCAATCATCCAAGTCTATGCCCCTACGGAAAAAGCAAATCAAGGCGAAATCGACAATTTCTATCGAACACTCAATAAAGCGATTGAAATATCATATAAAGATTTCATACTGATGGGAGACTGGAATGCCAAAATAGGAAAACCAAAAAACGAAGAATATCTAGTCATGAAATCAAACGGCTACGGCGATAGAAATGAGAGGGGACAGAGATTGATAGATTTTGCTTCAGAAAATAAATTATCAATTTTAAATACATTTTATAAGAAAAAATTAAAAAATAGATGGACATGGATATCCCCTAATAAAAAATATAAAAACGAAATCGATCTCTTTCTATCAAACCGCCCCCACATGTTTCAAAACATAGAAGTACTAACTATAAACTACCCTTCGGACCACAGGCCAGTCAGAGCAACGCTCACACTTACACAATCAAAGAAAAGTAGAACAAAATATACTAACCATCAGAAAAAAATACTAACAAGCGAAGATGATATTTCGAAATTCAATGATTGTTTAAGTAAGATAATGAACACGGAGTTCAACAAATCAGTCCAATATTACTACGACAATATCATCAAAGCCATAACCAGAAGCCTGCACACGATTCAAAACGAAAACAAAGATCAAAAACCTCACAAAATTCTGTCAGAGCGCACACTACAGCTAATGGAGAGACGAAAGGAACTCCAGAGAATAAAAAACAAATCCAGAGCAATGAAAAATGAGATCTCTGCCCTTTACAAGCTTATAAGTAAGTACATACAGAAGGATTACACAAATCACAGGTACAACACTATTGAAAAACACATAAACGAAACGGGAGGCACAAGGAAAGCCTACAAAGAGCTGAGAACGAACAAAACATGGATAGAAGGACTGAAACAGGGCGAAAATATACTCAACAACCGTAACGACGTCATCACCGTAGCAACGCACTTCTATAAGAAACTATACTGCACTAGAGAATCGATCTCAGATGAAAGCGGAGACCCATGTCCAACCCAAGACGACAACAATTCACCTGTACCTCAGATTACAAAAACGGAAGTATCAAATGCAATAAAAGCTCTAAAGGCGGATAAAAGCCCAGGCTCAGACGGCATCACAAACGAAATACTGAAAACTGGATCAACAACTCTTACGGCCCACCTAACTGAACTGTTCAACCTCATTATTAAAACTGGAGAAACACCCACCCAATGGTCTCAATCTGACATTATTCTCATTTACAAAAAAGGCGACCCAAATGACATAGGGAATTACAGACCAATAAGCCTGCTACCTACAATCTACAAGCTCTTCTCTTCAATAATATACAAGAGATTAAACTCTACACTAGAGACGCATCAACCTATCGAACAAGCCGGATTTAGAAGAGGTTACTCAACTGTTGACCATATACATACAATCGATCTTGTCATAGAAAAATACCGAGAGAGAAATAGACCACTCTACATCGCATTTATTGATTACCAAAAAGCTTTCGATTGCGTATCACATGAAAGCATATGGAGAACTCTAAAAGCTCAAGAGGTAGAAAATCAATACATTTGTGTAATCAAGAGTATATACAAAAACAGCAGGAGTAGAGTAAAACTAGAGACACCTGGGCCTTGGTTTCCGGTCAGTAGAGGAGTAAGACAGGGCGACCCTCTATCACCACTGCTGTTTATAGCAACACTGGAATCGATTATCAGTCAGCTCAATTGGAAGGGTCGGGGTATTAAGATCAAAGAAGCCTATCTAAACCACCTAAGATTTGCAGATGACTTGGTACTCCTATCGGATACAGGACTAGATATTCAGTATATGATAGAGTCACTTAATGAAGCTAGTAAAAGAGTAGGCTTAGAAATGAACCTGTCAAAAACAATGTTGATGACTAACAGCACAAAGAGGACAATATACGCTGATAGTGAGTGTAGTGAGCCGCTCGAGTATACAGACAGATACATATACCTGGGTAGACAAATTAGCTTTGACCAAAATAGTAACTACCAAGAAGTGGAACGTAGAACACAGTTAACGTGGAACAAATACTGGGCACTAAAGGAGATATTCAAAAGCAGCTTGCCAACTAATATTAAAACTAAGGTACTAAACTCATGCCTTATACCGTGCTTAACGTATGCTTGCCAAACGTGGAAGTTCAACAAAAAAATAAAGGACAAAATTATTTCTTGCCAAAGGGGTATAGAGCGCAGTATGATGAATATTAAAAAAATACAAAAAATAAGACACACAAAAATAAGACATATCACGAAGGCAAAGGATGGATTGATACACGCTCAATCATTGAAATGGAAGTGGGCCGGACATGTGGCACGCATACAAGACCAAAGATGGACTAAAAGGGTGACTACATGGGCAGGTCCTCAAGGCAAAAGAAGGGAAGGAAGACCGGTAGATAGATGGGAAGACGAGCTGAAAAAAACAGCCGGCCCCAACTGGATTCAAGTAGCCCAATCTAGAGAGGACTGGCTATCTTTGGAGGAGGCCTTCACCTGCAGAGGGGTTCTTGCAGATTAAAATTGTATTAAAATTGTATCAAATAATACCAACATTTAAATAAAAAATAAATTTTAAATCACTAATAACTCTATTACTAACAAAATGAATTACTAACTTATTAGATTTAACTTTTTTTGTTTTTAAATTTTTGTAATCTGCAACGAAATAAAAGGCTTTTTATTTATTTTATTTATAATGCGATGCAAGAAAACAGAAAGATCTATATTTAAAAAATACAAAAAATATATATATTTCAGAAGTTATTGACATGGCTCAAGGTATGGGTCACCGTGGCCTGGCGCTACTTGTAAAAACTACTAATGTTTCCGTAGCAGGCTAAAATAAACTTTATTGGCTGGTTTTAAAGCTTATTTCATGTTGAAGCTGTTTGATATTGTACCATTTTACAACTGATTACTGTTTGGATGATGGTAAGCAACAATTTGTAGGAACCAAGCCGTAGTATAATAATATTTTGTTTTGTATGAGGGGTAAGGCAACGAGGATTTTCTCCCACTGTACTTTTATGTCATAATATTTGGTGATCGTTGTATTGTATCTTAGGCAATTACCTACTAACAATGATGTTAAGGTTAATTTTTTTCGTTTCAATATAGAACAAGGCGGTTGAAACAGTCACCACTAACTAATATGTATTGTATTACAAATAGTTTGTGACAAATATTTACAAGTTTTTTCAAACATCGTGGTTTCTACGGCAGATTAGAAAGTAAGTACTATAATACATTTTAAGTTGTCTATTGTTACTAATATAATGGCGTTTACCAAAACAAAGATACATGACCGACAAGGTGTAAGCTTATCGGACACACTTGGACAATAAACAAGGAATGCATCCGAGCGGCGGCGGCGGTATTATCTTTCATGTGGTATTTGTCACAAGAGTTCAAGATGTGATTCATCCCATCCCCCATTAGAGATGTATTTTGGAGTAACATGGAAAATATTATTTAGTCACGATTTATTCGTTGGCGACTTTATACTCCTCCTGTGCTGTTTAGTGATTTCGTATTTTGTGACCATGGCTATGGATTTCCGGAATTTGAACCCGCCTAACCTGACCGACTGTGCTATGAACTGGATCGGGATATCGGGAAACGGGTCTAATTTAACTTCCAAGATTTGCCCCAAAAAACAACAACAAAAAACACGGCAAGTTAAATAGAATCAGACCAAGCTAAGTTGGCAGCGATTTTGATAGCACAGGCTGAGTACCTAAGTGTAATTTAAATGTCAAACTTATATGAAATTATGACGTTTAACTTAACACTTGCACAGGCTGAGCTATAAAAATTGCTGCCAACTTAGCTTGGTCAGACATTAAAAGCTTGTAGAAAGTAAAAATTTTCACTCCTACAAACTGCAATAATTAGTTTCTTTTTTGATAGGCACAGAAAATCGGTGGTTAGTAAAAATGTTGCATAATGCTGTCCAACTGGCCGGCTTCATAAGCGGCGATTTATTTACCGTTCGCGCCAGGCTCGAGATCCATAAGCTGAGTCATACGTTTTAGCTAAAAACGGTTTGTATGGTGGCCTGGCGTATTGTGTACGCTCGGCGATTCGTGGCCATGAATGGGTTAAGCGCTTCATTGTTTAACTAACCAAGCGGGTTGAGATTGAGAGTGATACCTACGTTTCGACATTTTCGACCCTGTGTATATTTTTTTAAGATTATCAATAGAAATTCGGAATCGTCCACTCCAGTGACACTTGTATAAGGTGGGGTAAGACTAACATAGTTTATTTTGCTCGG
Source organism: Cydia splendana (assembly GCF_910591565.1). NCBI lineage: Eukaryota > Metazoa > Arthropoda > Insecta > Lepidoptera > Tortricidae > Cydia > Cydia splendana. The sequence continues at coordinate 28,376,674 of NC_085960.1, read as the reverse complement.
GGAAAGACAAACAACCAACAAACAACATGAGGATTCCATACATGTCATAGTCAACCGGTGATACTTAGGCCCACTTGCGCCATCCCACTAACCCGGGGTGAAGCGGTTATAACCCAGTGTCAAATCGTACTGGTAACCATGGTTACTCCAGGTTTAAGCGATTAACCCGGGGTTAGTGGAATGGTGCCAGTGGGCCTTAGTCTTACCCACCTTACCTTAGGTAGGTAAAACTAACAAGTACTTATCTAAGGTAAGGTGGGTAAGACTAAGGCCCACTGGCACCATTCCACTAACCCCGGGTTAATCGCTTAAACCTTACCTTAGGTAGGTAAAACTAACAAGTACTTATCGCCCAGTCGTGCGCCATCAGTGGAGCCGAGCGGTCGCGTCCACTGGTAGCTCCCGAAAAGCTGCGCCTTTTTGCGACAGGGCGACATGCGCTCCGAGACGCGCCGTTGCGCTCAGTCGCGACAGTGCGCCGCTTCGCTCCGGAGTGTGCCATCGCGCTCCGAGTTGCGCCCTTGCGCTTCGAGACGCGCCGTTGCGCCCAGTCGCGACAGTGCGCCGTCGCGCTCCGATCTGCGCCTTTGCGCTCCGAGTTGCGCCTTGGCGCTCCGAGACGCGCCGTTGCGCCCAATCGCGACAGTGCGCCGTCGCGCTCCGATTAGCGCCTTTGTGCTCCGAGTTGCGCCTTGGTGCTCCGAGACGCGCCGTTGCGCCCAGTCGCGACAGTGCGCCGTCGCGCTCCGGAGTGTGACATCGCGCCCCGAGTTGCACCTTTGCGCTCCAAGACGCGCCATCGCGCCCAGTCGCGACAGTGCGCCGCTTCGCTCCGGAGTGTGCCATCGCGCTCCGAGTTGCGCCCTTGTGCTCCGAGACGCGCCGTTGCGCCCAGTCGCGACAGTGCGCCGTCGCGCTCCGATTAGCGCCTTTGTGCTCCGAGTTGCGCCTTGGCGCTCCGAGACGCGCCGTTGCGCCCAGTCGCGACAGTGCGCCGTCGCGCTCCGGAGTGTGCCATCGCGCCCCGAGTTGCGCCTTTGCGCTCCAAGACGCGCCATCGCGCCCAGTCGCGACAGTGCGCCGCCGCGCTCCTGAGTGTGCCATCGAGCTCCGACTAGAGCCACTGCGCTCCATCTTGCGCCGGTGCGCGCTCCTATACGCGCCGTTGTGCCTATAGTGACAGTGCGCCATCGCTCTGCGCTAAAGACTTTGAGTTCCGGATTGAGCCATCGTGCGCCGCTTCGCTCCGGTGTGGGCCATATCGTCCCACGGCGCCTCAAGCCGCTACGAAGAAAAGGGAAAACAGCAAAACCCAGAATCCAGAACACACGGGACACATCGGAGGCGATACGTACACCGAGTAAGGCGCTGTACGTATCGCGCCTGCATTACACCGCCACGGCTGCTGAAGTGGTGGAGTATGTACACCAGAAGACCGGCTTCACGCTGAGGGTGTTCCAGCTTCGATCGCGCCACTACGTGCACTTCAACTCTTTTGTGGTGCGCGTGCCCCGACCGCTGCAGGGAACCATCGAGTGCGTCGACTTCTGGCCGAAAGGTGTCGTGTTTCGGAGGTTCCGGGGCAGCCGATGCTTCGGAGCCACGCCGTTTTGTCGACTAAATAGTGTTTAGTTTTAAGTTTATAAAATACATATGCATGTTAGTCTGTAAGGTATTTGTAATATGGGCCTTGTTGCCTGAATTAAATTTCTAAATAAATAAATAAATAAAAGATCCAGAAAGAAGCACTATTATAGGTTAGTCATAGTATTTAATAACTAGACATTATTAACTTATTACACTAAGATTTGCATGATATATATAGATACTGTTTTAGGTTAAGGTTACCAAATTCAATTCAATTTCACTTTTAATTCGTAAAAAACTGACACCAAGAAAAGTTCCTACCAATATACAGTGCCAACAAAACCTAAAATGGCAACAAGGAACACTAACATCAAAGACAGAAAGGGCCCGATAAAAGCCGGGGCAAGCTACGCGCCCGCGGAAAGGACAAGCAGGGGTACTATGGGCACGCAGCCTAAAGCCAGACTACAGGGAACTGGAGCGGGACGCCCGGTGGAACCTAGGCAGCACCAGGTGGGGGCGGGGCAGCGTACACACCTATTACACCTACACAAGAGAGGGAAAAAACAAAAACAACTTATAAAATCCCCTCCAAAAGCAACACCCCTCGGGATGGGGACCCCTCAGCGAATGGAGACCATACACCTCAAACCAATTTGGAAACTGAGAGCCGTCACTCCACATCAAATGACCTAGAGCCCAAGGAAGGACTAGAGAGTGAGAAACGGCTCGAGCCGGAAGTAGTTTTCAGCGGGGACCACTCATTCATAGATTTTGAAGCGGAGGACTTCATACAGGAAAACGCCCCACATAACACGGAAGAAGAGCCCGACAAAAGTAAGGAGTCAGAAGAGATAAATATAGGCACACATGACTCCAGACAACAAATTAATAGCGTTAGGATAGGCTCAGCAGAGGTTAATTACGGAGAAAATACAATTGCGGTAAGATCAAGGTCACCGCTACAAGAAGGGGAGGGAATTATGTCTGTGGAAGCAAGCGGATTCATGAAGAAGAGAGTGTCAGTAGCCGCAGACATAGTTACCAAAAAACCCTTACCAACAACACAGGATGAAAGGACTAAGCCCGCAACTACACCAGCATCACCACCCTACGAAGGAAACAGCAGCCCGGCAATGGGCAGACTATCCTTTGGCCTGGGTAGCATCGGCGATGCACCACGAGAAGCTATGATAGCACTAGAGGAGGCTAAGGAAGCACTGGAGAGCCGGGCTGCTGGAAACCTAAAGAAAGAGGTAAGGCAGATGGTCGTGGACCGTCTCTACAAGCTACAGAGCCTGGTACTCAGAGTCTCGGAATCAAGATAGAGGCTGGCAGGTGATTTGGAGAGAGAAAAGGCCCTTAGAGCAAGGGAAGTGGCCAGACTTCAACGAATACACTCTGAGGAGCTGAAAAAGATCACCGAACAGTACCACACCCTGAAGGAAAAGATTATAAACATCCAGGAGGAGTCGGAATCGACGAGGAAAGTACTGGAACACGACATAGTTCGTCCGCTAGACTTACTGGCAAAAGAACAGGCGACAGCGAACAAGGAGCTATTGATAGCCTCTAGGAGAGAAACCGGCACTCCACTGGAAACAGCATCAACTCCCACGAACGAAGAGTTGAGAGAATTAAACAGAGAGATAAAGGAACTAAGGAGGTCAATAACCAATAGTGCACCCATGGCAGTTGAGAGGCTCCCTAGGGAAGTTACGTCTCTAAGGGAAACATTACAAGAACAATCCAATGTGCAACCAAAAATCTCCCAGATACTAGATGAGATCAAGGAGATCAAATCTATAGGTGTGATCAGCAAAGAGATTCTAGCCCCTGAGATAAAGAGTCTCAAGGAAATGATTACACATACAAAAAGCGAAGCCCCAAGAAATGTTGAACCAAACTCCCAGGTAACACCAAGCCTAGATCTGATACTCCGCACGGAGGTCAGGGAACCCATACGTGAGCTCAGGGAGGAGGTAGGCACTTTACGCAGCTCTGGCCCCTTTGTGGAAATCCGGGAACAACTTCGGAGCCTGAAGGAGGCAACAGAAGAAGCCCAAATCCTGGGGGGAGCTAATAATACCCCTCCCCAGGACCAGGAACGCACAAAAACAAAACTCCTGGAAGAAATGGAAGGTCTACGACATGAGATAGCGTCGTACGCCGAGACAATAAAAACGGATCAAAAACTGCCGATGGACGAGGAAGACGACGATAAAAATCCCTGGATGAAGGCAGGATCGAGGAAGAAAGCCAGGAAGGAGATAAGAAGGAAAACGGAGAAGGAAAGCTCACACAGCCCTCCACCCAAGCCAAAGTTTCCGCTGACTGTTGAATCGAAAGATCCCAAAGACACCAGCACCACTGTCATAGACAGAGTAAAAGACAACGTAGATGTCTCCGCGCTGGGAATAGGGGTAGAATACATCAGAGGTATAAAAAAGCAGAAAGCGGCCATTGGGTTAACAAGCGAGGAGGACCGCGAGGCGCTGAGGGCAGCCATCACTGAAAAGTGTCCAGGTCTCAAGACCACCACTACTGCTCTTAGGAAACCCCTCCTACGCCTAGTGGGAGTAGTCAGAGGTCTCACGGATGACCAAATACCAGGGGCCATTGTGAGACAAAACTCGGCGCTCCTGGGCGACATGGAGAGGGCAGAAGCGCGAATGCGGGTGCTGAGGAGGACGCGATCAAGGAAACCGGAGGTCTCGAACATCATCATTGAGGCCGACACCGATATTTGGACAGGTCTTAAGGACAGGAAGTTGAGGCTGGGATACCAGGTCGTGCCAGCGTATGACCAGTCGCCAGTTATACAATGCTACGCTTGCCTCCGTTTTGGGCACTTTGCGAGGGATTGTACGCACCCACAGGCCTGTGGCCACTGTGCGGGACAGCACGACACAAAGGAGTGCCAAAGAAGGGAGGATCCCCCTAAATGCGTTAACTGTGAAAGGCAGGGTAGGAAACTGGAGAAACTGGAACACCCGGCCTACAGCTCTGAATGCCCTGAGTGGAGGAAGTGGGACCGGTTAGCGAGATCCCAAGTTAGATATTGCTGAGGGCGACATGGCAGGACAAAACACGGCACAGCAGGCTACACGAAGTAAGCCGATCATAGTCATGCAGGTGAACCTAGGCAGAGGCTACGCCGCCACAAAAGAATGCCTGAGGGAAGCAGAAGCCACGGGAGTGGGTGTGCTGCTGCTGCAAGAGCCATACGTGGGGTCGAAGGGTTACGTGACAACCACACATAGAGTTGTGCAACGAGCCCAGGGGGAAGGACCGGTTAAGGCAGCGGTGGTAATCCTGGACCCGACGCTTGACGTAGTGATCAACCAAGAACATGTCACAAAAAATATAGCAACAGTAAAGATCACATATGGCTCACTATCAGTAGCAATGATAAGTGCATACTTTGAGGGAGATCGCCCGATACAGCCATACCTGAGCCAGATTAAGGATATAGTGGATGCCTCAAGGGGAACAGGAGTGATACTCGGTGGGGACGTCAACGCATCAAGCCACTGGTGGGGATGTGGAACCCAGGATGGCAGAGGGGCAGACATCGTCGACCTGTGCTCTGAGTGCAGCTTGAATGTTCTAAACCAAGGGTCAACACCCACCTTCTACACCCACAGAGGGAACAGGCTGTACTCGAGCATCGTGGACGTCACGGTGTGTTCTGACCGGTGGCTGGATAAGGTAAGGGAGTGGAGAGTGATAGAAGAGGACACGGGCCTCACCGATCACAGACGAATAAGGTTCAGCCTGTCAAGGGGAGATGGAAGAACGCAAAGGTCTGCAAAAACAACAAGGAGATACGACACGAGCAAGGCAGAATGGAAAGAGTTCTCAGAGTCTCTGAGGCGGCAGTTAGAACAAAGGGACATAACCGTCGAAAAGATAGAGAGCATAGTAATACCCGAAAACCTTGAAACCGCAACCGTGGAACTGATGGAGGCCATCCAAGACGCTTGCATTAACACAGTACCTATGAAAGGCGAAAACACTAAGCCAAAGAGTACACCGTGGTGGACTGAGGAGCTGGGAACCATGAAAATCAGGGTCAAGACCCTGAGGAGAAGAATAGCGAAAGCTAATCCGGCACGGAGAGGAGCTGTCCACGCGGAGTACGCCGAGGCCAGAGAAGAATACAGAAAAAGGATTGAGGAGAGCATAACGTCAAACTGGAAGAACTTCTGTTCCCAACAGAAGCGCGAAGCGCTCTGGAAAACATCCTACCGGGTCATTAAAAAGTGCATGACAGAGGATACCAGCATGGAGTGCCTCCTCAAATCCCCGGAGGACGGAAGCATCCTCAGCGAGCTCCAGTCAGCGCAGCTCCTCACCAACAGTTTTTTCCCCCGGGACGACCATACCGCGGACCAGGCATGGCATAAGGAAATCAGAGAGGAGGCAAACGAGATCCGGAGGGCCGCAAAAACCCCCCCGCTGGGAGTCGAATTTGTGCCATTTACCGGAGGTTCATTCCCTTTAGAACCTGAGCCACCTCTGGCTCAGGTTCTAAAGGGAATGAACCCCCGCAAGGCGCCCGGAACAGATGGACTGACATCAGACATATGCCACAGGGCATTCCTCACCAGCCCCACGGTCCTCGCTGTATTCAACCAGTGCCTTAGGCTGCTATACTTCCCAAAATGCTGGAAGGAGGCCTATATTAGGGTCATTCCGAAACCCTCAAAGGAAGATTACGGGGTACCAAAATCCTATCGCCCCATAGGCCTACTCCCAGTAATGGGAAAAGTACTCGAGAAATTGATATTTAATAGACTGACGTGGGAGCTGGCACAGGGGACAGGCTTAAACCCCAGACAATACGGCTTCACGGCACAAAAGAGTACGGAGGATGCATTGTATGATGTTGTCACCTATGCGAAGGAGGGAATCAAAAAGAAAAAGATAACAGCCTTAGTCTCCCTGGATATTGAGGGCGCGTTCGACGGAGCTTGGTGGCCCATAATATTGAAAGAACTAAACACTCATTGCAGGGACCGGTGGATAGTAGGCATCATCTCCAGCTACCTAGAGGACAGGAACGTGACCCTCAATTACCTTGGAGAGACGGTCAGGCGGAAAACTGAAAGAGGCTGCATCCAGGGATCGATAGGAGGACCGCTGCTGTGGAACCTGCAGCTGGACCCCCTACTGCGGGAGGCCGAGGGGGGGACCGCCCAGCTGCAGGCTTTTGCAGATGACATCGTGATAATGGCTATGGAAGACACGACCGAAGAACTAAACAAAACGGTCAATGACGCGCTAGAAATGGTCGCAAGATGGGGCATGAAACATAAGCTTCGGTATGCCCCACATAAGACACAAGCGACCATAATAACTCGCAAACTCAAATACGCCACGCCATCGTTCCGAATGATGTCGACACAAATTGCCCTGGACAACAAGCTGAAGCTTCTGGGCCTAATAATCGACGAAAATCTGGGGTTCGGACTCCACCTGGAAAAGGCTTCCATCAAGGCGCTCAACCTGTATAAGGTGGTGAGCAGAATGGCTAAAACTCGGTGGGGACTAAATTCAGAGATCCTAAAGACTATATACTACACGGTGATTGAGCCTACGATGCTCTATGCTGCCGGAGCCTGGGGGAGTGTTGCGTGCAGGGTATATGCCAGGAAAAAACTAGATAGGATCACCAGAGTATTCGGCATTAAAATTGCCAAAGCCCACCGCACAGTATCCACAGTATCGGCAGCAATCCTGGCAGGGATAATCCCACTGGACCTCAGGCTGCAGGAGCAACTGGAGCTCTATGAGGTGAAGAGAGGGAAGCCTCTCCCGGAGATACAAGAAGGGAAACTGCAGTCTAGGGTCCATCCGTCGACCCTCCCGCATCCGGCTACGAGGAGCCGACCTACCTTTGGCTTCATAAACACAGAGGAGGACATAAATGTAGGGCCGTCCCAAATAGACACTTGGAGGTGCTACACGGATGGTAGCAAAATCCAAGGGAGGGTTGGGGGAGCACTCACTTGGTGGTCCGGGGGTGAGGAACGGGACTGCAAGAGTTTTAGGCTGGCGGACCACTGCTCGGTGTACCAGGCGGAGATGATGGCGCTGTACCAAGCCACAAAAATGGCGAAGGATATGGGCTACCGAACGGCTACAGCGACTCCAGATCCTCCCTCCAGGCGGTTAGCGACCCAAGCTCCCAAAACCCCATTGCCGTTGAAATCAGGGCTAATCTAGAGGAGGCCTCATCTTGGGGAAACCCGATAAGCCTATTTTGGATAAAGGCACACGCCGGCCTAGCGGGTAACGAGAGGGCGGACGAGCTGGCCAAGGCGGCGGCCCTTGACCTGGGGAACGCTCCGGTCTACAGCAGGTTCCCTCTCTCCTTCGCAAAAAGATCAATACGAGCCAGAACCATCGAAAGATGGCAAAGCCGATACGAGGAAACCGACAGAGCCTCGGGCACGAAGTTATTTTTCAAGGACGTCCGAGCAGCGAAGAAAATAATAGAAAGACTGGGAAACAGGAATACAGTAGCTCAGCTACTGACAGGACATGGGGGCTTCAAGCAATATCTCCATAAGTACAAGCTGAGAGACGACCCTCATTGCTCCTGTGACGGGCAGACTGTGGAAACTATAACCCACATAATCACAGAATGCCCAAGGTTTGGCCTGGAGCGATATAACTGTGAATGCGAGATAGGGACCAACATCATGGAAGACAACTTTGTGAGGCTGCTGGAGGATGACAGGGCCCGAAAACAGTTCGTTGCCTTCGCAGAAAATGTGATAAGGAGAGCGGCGAGACAAAACGGCGCCACGGCAGTTTAAGCTGACCGTAGGGTAGGGCGGAATTGGGGGGCCCACTCGGCACATGGCGGCATCCCTGCTGGTGGTGGGCCAGGGGAAAGCGAAATACGTCGCTCTCCAATGACCAGCCACCGGCACGGAAAAGGCGGCCATGGGCGGAGTGGGTGACAAAGATTTCTGCCCACCATACGGATAGCAAACTAATAAATGCGCCAGCCAGCCCGCCAGCGGAATGGGAACCACAAATTATGCACCATTATGATCCATTATGCTCCTTTGGTCTGGGGGGCTCCAAAGGGCTCCTAAGCGTTCCAAGGTGCTCCCTTGGTCAAAGGGGCTCCAAAGGGCTCCTAAGTGCTCCAATGCGCTCCATTGCACAATTACGCTCCGAGGTGCTCCCGGGTGCTCCAAAAGGTTCAGCTGCGCCTAAATGCTCCGCTGCTCCTAATTGTGGATCTAAAGTGCGTCATCACGCACTAAAGCGCCCATAGTACCCTTAACTTAACGAAATAAATATAAACTAATTAATAAACAAATAGAAATAGTACGGAACTATATGTTGAAAGAAAGGAACAAATGATAAATTATGTAATTAAAAGTGACATTGCAAATCTGAACTATAATTAAATTGGACATGTATTAACAGTGCAAGAAAACTGTCATTTTGTAAAATAGACGCAATCCAAAGTGACATCACAAATTAGATCTATAATTAATCTGGACATGGACATGTACTTATAGTGTAAGAAAACTATCGTTTAATAAATAAATTTTGTGTTGTATTGTGTTAGTAATAAGTATTGTTTTGACATAATCAAATAAAAGGTAAAAATGTAAAAGTATTATATGACCATGAAAGTAGTAAATAACAAGATAATTTAGTGACAAGGTAAAGTATTGTATTGTATTAGTAATAAGTATTGTTTTGACATAATGAAATAAAATGTAAAAGGTGATAAGATAAAATAATCTAGCGAGAATGTAATAAATAAATAAATACTGTATTAAATTGTATTAATAATAAGTGGTCTGCTGTTTGATATAATTAAATAAAATGTAAAAATGTTATTATAAGATAAATTAGCGAGAATGTAATTAATAAATAAATATTGTATTAAATTGTATTAATAATAAATATTGTTTGACATAATTATATAAAAAGTAAAATGTAATAATAGAATAATTTAGCGAGAATGTAATAAATAAATAAATATTGTATTAAATTGTATTAGTAATAAGTATTGGCATGAAAAGATGGAAATAGAAAAATTGATAAAATAGAAATAAGTGCTGGAAAAGAAATACCAGCAATAAAACAGAGGAGGGAGGAGGGTCAAAAAAAAAAAAAACAAGTACTTATCTAAACTGGGTTCATTGGTAGGCATATATGTCATGTCATGTAGCAATCACGTTTATCAGTAGGTTAGGTTACCTACGGGGAAGTGTGACGGCCTCCTGACGGCTCACTCTGCCCATACGGCCTTAACTGATTTAGGTATGTTTGCACCATCTGTACACTAATGTTGGAAAGTCCACTGACCACATGTCAATGTCGGGCCGCTGGCTCCGCGCCAAGCGCCTTCCGGGTTATGACACATGCGCACACCACGGGATTTCGGAGATGATATGGGGAACGGGTATAGGTATATTAGACATTGCAAGAAAGGTGTCACTTAAGAGGGGCTGGAAATTTAGGAAACAAACATACGGCGAGCCGCGTAGGTATTAGACATTGCAAGAAAGGTGATGTCACTTAAGAGGGACCAGAAAATTAGAAGGAAACAAAAGATATGGCGAGCCGCGCGAAACTAGCGACAGAAGATTTGGTCATCGCGCGGTTTTAACTTATATTAATTACTCTGAAAAATGGATACTTCTGGTAGACTGGTAACGATACAACTGAAAACAAAATAAGAGATGTGTTTTCCCGATGTTTTTCTGTCGAGCCGAGAAGTTTAACCTTTAAAGGTTTCAGTTGGAGTCTGCCCATGCAAAAATAGTCTAGTTTCCGTGAAAATTTGTAGTGTTCGTGTAAAGTTAAACATTCAATATTAACCTTTTGGACGCCAATGACCGATATATATCCGCACCGCAGGTTCAACGCCAAAGACCGATTAATCGGTCACAGACCACAGAGCAACATAGACCTACGTGCATATGCATAAAGTTAAATTTCAGTTTTGACACTTCGGTGACGTGGCGGCCGCGTAACAGCTTTTGTGTTTGACACGGCGTTTACAATTTTGCTTTAGCCCCTTCTGGAACGATCAACCACAACCACACGGTCAGGCTTTTTGGTGCTCGCTCAATTAGCTTCCCATGTGCATGACCTGCTTCGTTATCTAAGAAAATAGGTAAAATCAGGTAACTATATATAGTCCTATAATCTATAATAGGTACAAGTATGGTCCAGTTTTTAACGTTGATTATCAACGTGCCTTTTTGATTTGTGCGTTACCTACATTTATTTTGTTATTAATAATAAAATAAAAAATTGTAATCAACAAGAAACTCTACATAATAATGTAGTCATGTTAGTCCATCGCTATATGGTCTGCCTCTTTCGTGGATTATATAGTAGCAGAAAACTAATTTTACAGTACATATGGTCCTATTTTCCCACACTAGTGCGTAAAATAGCACTTTTTCATATGTAGTGTAAAACGTTGTACGATACACGTGCGAATAGGTAATTCGCAACTCGTGTCGATTTAAAACACTCCCTTCGGTCGTGTTTTAATTTATCGACACTCGTTTCCTCTTTTCCGCACTTGTATCGTAAATAACTATTGCACGTCACGCAATACCTATTATACCTAATATAAAATATACTATACTTACTAAGTAACTACCCACATGTGTACATCCGCGATCTCGAGCACGCTCGGCTGGTTCGGTTAGGTACCTAAAAAATTGTGAAAAACGGGCTACCAAGAAACCGTACTTTAGTCGAAATATATAATAAACGTTGGAGTCACGTCCAACGGTTGGACACGCGTTTGACCAATGGCGAGGGACTAAAGTTGTACCTAACTTGTAGCAGAGTCTAGTAATTACCTAAAGCTTGCAGCTTTATAAAAGCTCCCCCGGTCGCCGCTCGGCGAGTTAGCCGATCTCGCTTTGAGGATACCTACTGATACTCAAAGCCAAATGGCAACAAATTGCACAGGATCGGGTCATTTGCATCCCTGAACCCTTGAACCACTATAATTAGTAGGTACCTATGACAGCCTGAGCTTGCAATCCAGAGGCGAAAGTAGGTCATTCGGATCTACTCAGTGTTTCCTAACTATTTTCCTTAACCGAGGCGTTCCAAGAAACTCATTATTGGTATGATTGATAACTACCTAACACTGGCCGTGAATTTACCCATAACAATTAATTATCTTATAGTTATAGTATGGACTAAAAAACCAAAAAGTTTGTCATCGTAATTTCTAAAAAACGGCTAAGTGCGAGTCGGATCCGCGCACGAAGGGTTCCGTACCATTACGCATAAAACGGCAAAGAATCACGTTTGTTGTATGGGACCACCACTTAAATATTTATTTTATTTTGTTTTTAGTATTTAGTTATAGCGGCAACAGAAATACATCATCTGTTAAAATTTCAACTGTCTGTCATAGCTATCTCGGTTCATGAGTTACAGCCTGGTGACAGACAGACGGACAGCGGAGTCTTAGTAATAGGGTCCCGTTTTTACCCTTTGGGTACGGAACCCTAAAAAAAGATGGAATCTAACGGCCGTGAAAACCGATAGTTATTCCAGAAACTACTTTGTTTTTAGTACTATTCACAATAATATTATCACATTTTATGACACTATCAGGACTTAGCCGAGCTGAGTACGTCATCAGAGTCATACCTACCTACGTGCTCGTAGTAAAGATTTGTAAACCCATGTGATGTTTTTTTGAAAGATGACGCCGCAGATAATACTGTGTAAATTTAAATAACAACTTTATGCTTATAGCTCAGAGTTACTTTTTCCATGTCATAACGCAATGTTTCAATGAATTGAGTCGATTTTCGTCATTTTGATGTTGTTGGTTGACGAATTTCTATCAACGTATTTTGTAAGACGGCGATATATCTACATTCTACATACTTACCTACCTAAAAGGGGGGTCAACCTCGGAATGAGATAATAAGCTGTAAACTCGTATACACCTTAGTTATGACATTTTAAAGGTTCTCTTAAAAGTCGATGCATATATCGTGTGCGCGTCACAAGTTATTCAAGGGCAAAGTTCATGAAAATCGGTTTTTCGCGAATATCAAGATTTCTATAGCTCCAACGCTGTTTACATGTAGGGAAGAGTTGTAGAGCATAAAATTTGTGACACGTTAGGCATGAACATTTTTTCATGAGATTAGCCGTTTTCAAGATATAGGGCACAGAAAGCGCAGTGATCAGACATACGTACTATTAGTTGGTTTGATAGTGAACGACACCTTGCATTTTGTGACTATGCGCAGAAACTTGGCACAGTTGATTCATAGCTGGTCTTGAGTAGATTCTGACCGGGAGCCATCGAGAGCCACGGCACATTTAGTGGGGGGGGGGGAGGGGGAAAGTTCGACGCTACCGCGCTTCAATTGAAGCATCATTTCTCTAAAGCTATACATATTAGGGCATGTGATATATCATTTCCGGATAAATTAAGGATGGGGAATCTATTTTTGGAACAAAAACAATGTACTCTCTAACAAAGAAAATGAATAAGAATGAACTGAAAACTACTTCAACTTGCTATTTTAACTACAGATAATGATTTCGGGAATTAAATAAAAGCATGTGAAAACATTTTCTTGTATTATTAGTACCTAAAATCTACCTCTTTCCTGTAGAAATACCTTAAGTTATAGGCTATAAAGCTTAATTTCCTGATTAAACCTCAATAAAGGGGTACCCTTTTTGTATTTTATGACATATATACACTCAAGCTGTTAACTATTGTCCACAGGAGGGGCCACTTTTGTTTTAAAATCCATAAGTGTCATTTTAACGATTAAAAAACTTTATAGAACGTATTATACACACAGATTACCAGCTCGCCTTACGTCATAGTGCGTTTTCCGTGCCGCTGCGCCTTCTTTGCCGTATATCTTGAAAACGGCTAACGGCATGAAAAAATGTTTCATACCTAACTCGTCGCAAATTTTATGCCCTACAATTCTTACCTACATGTAAACAACATTGGAGCTATAGAAAATTTTATATCCGCGAAAAACCGATTTTTATGACCGTTGACCTGGAATAAGTTCCGACGCGCACACGATATATGCGTCGACTTTTAAGAGAACCTTTAATACGTCATAACGAAGGTGTATACGAGTTTCCAGCTTATTATCTCTCATTCCGAGGTGAAACCCTTAATTTAACTGGGCCATAATTTGTCACTGACCATATGATATATAGGTAGGTAGGTACTTTGTTTTTACAGGATTACAAAAACTTTATTACAAAATCAGGCACTTAATGTGGTATTTTTTTTAGAACTAAATAATTATTAATTAAGTACCTACTCAATGAAAATATGAATTCACACTTAATTCTGTGGAGCTCTATTAATGCAAAAAAAAGCAAAGTATATTTCAGGCAAAGATTGTGACATCCACATATTAAATATGTACTTTTTCCAAAAACATGAAGCACCATAGGTACATAAAGCATTATACTGTGACCTGTACACAGAACATTAAGGGCCACTTGCATCATTCACTATTAACCTGTGGTTAACCGGTTAAACCTGGAGTTACCATGGTTACCAGTACAATTTGACACTGGGTTAACGGGTTAGTGGTATGGTGCAAGTGGCGCTAAGAGGATCCTCATTTTCTCTGGATATTGACAGTTATAAAAAATATTTTTACACAATTTGATGTAGGTATGTTAACCACAGTTAACATGTACATAAAACTGTGTAAAAATCAGTAAATAAATTGTGAATTGCATATAAATCAACCTAGATGCCTTTGATTTTTTATTTTATTGACTTAGGGGGTTTTAAAGATTTGTATGTTTAAAGATTTGTAATTTATCGACACTCGTTTAATTTCCTCTTTTCCGCACTTGTATCGTAAATAACTATTGCACGTCACGCAATACCTATTTTACCTAATATAAAATATACTATACTTACTAAGTAACTACCCAAATGTGTACATCCGCGATCTCGAGCACGCACGGCTGGTCCGGTTAGGTACCTAAAAAATTGTGAAAAACGGGCTACCAAGAAACCGTACTTTAGTCGAAATATATAATAAACGTTGGAGTCACGTCCAACGGTTGGACACTCGTTTGACCAATGGCAGAGTCTAGTAATTACCTAAAGCTTGCAGCTTTATAAAGCTCCCCCGGTCGCCGCTCGGCGAGTTAGCCGATCTCGCTTTGAGGATACCTACTGATACTCAAAGCCAAATGGCAACAAATTGCACAGGATCGGGTCATTTGCATCCCTGAACCCTTGAACCACTATAATTAGTAGGTACCTATGACAGCCTGAGCTTGCAATCCAGAGGCGAAAGTAGGTCATTCGGGTCTACTCAGTGTTTCCTAACTATTTTCCTTAACCGAGGCGTTCCAAGAAACTCATTATTGGTATGATTGATAACTACGTAACACTGGCCGTGAATTTACCCATAACAATTAATTATCTTATAGTTATAGTATGGACTAAAAAACCAAAAAGTTTGTCATCGTAATTTCTAAAAAACGGCTAAGTGCGAGTCGGATCCGCGCACGAAGGGTTCCGTACCATTACGCATAAAACGGCAAAGAATCACGTTTGTTGTATGGGACCACCACTTAAATATTTATTTTATTTTGTTTTTAGTATTTAGTTATAGCGGCAACAGAAATACATCATCTGTTAAAATTTCAACTGTCTGTCATAGCTATCTCGGTTCATGAGTTACAGCCTGGTGACAGACAGACGGACAGCGGAGTCTTAGTAATAGGGTCCCGTTTTTACCCTTTGGGTCGGA
This sequence comes from Cydia splendana, assembly GCF_910591565.1. NCBI lineage: Eukaryota > Metazoa > Arthropoda > Insecta > Lepidoptera > Tortricidae > Cydia > Cydia splendana. Next base: position 28,361,291 of record NC_085960.1, on the reverse strand, counting down.
ACCCTAAAAAAAGATGGAATCTAACGGCCGTGAAAACCGATAGTTATTCCAGAAACTACTTTGTTTTTAGTACTATTCACAATAATATTATCACATTTTATGACACTATCAGGACTTAGCCGAGCTGAGTACGTCATCAGAGTCATACCTACCTACGTGCTCTAGTAAAGATTTGTAAACCCATGTGATGTTTTTTTGAAAGATGACGCCGCAGATAATACTGTGTAAATTTAAATAACAACTTTATGCTTATAGCTCAGAGTTACTTTTTCCATGTCATAACGCAATGTTTCAATGAATTGAGTCGATTTTCGTCATTTTGATGTTGTTGGTTGACGAATTTCTATCAACGTATTTTGTAAGACGGCGATATATCTACATTCTACATACTTACCTACCTAAAAGGGGGGTCAACCTCGGAATGAGAGATAATAAGCTGTAAACTCGTATACACCTTAGTTATGACATTTTAAAGGTTCTCTTAAAAGTCGACGCATATATCGTGTGCGCGTCACAAGTTATTCAAGGGCAAAGTTCATGAAAATCGGTTTTTCGCGAATATCAAGATTTCTATAGCTCCAACGCTGTTTACATGTAGGGAAGAGTTGTAGAGCATAAAATTTGTGACACGTTAGGCATGAACATTTTTTCATGAGATTAGCCGTTTTCAAGATATAGGGCACAGAAAGCGCAGTGATCAGACATACGTACTATTAGTTGGTTTGATAGTGAACGACACCTTGCATTTTGTGACTATGCGCAGAAACTTGGCACAGTTGATTCATAGCTGGTCTTGAGTAGATTCTGACCGGGAGCCATCGAGAGCCACGGCACATTTAGTGGGGGGGGGGGGAGGGGGAAAGTTCGACGCTACCGCGCTTCAATTGAAGCATCATTTCTCTAAAGCTATACATATTAGGGCATGTGATATATCATTTCCGGATAAATTAAGGATGGGGAATCTATTTTTGGAACAAAAACAATGTACTCTCTAACAAAGAAAATGAATAAGAATTAACTGAAAACTACTTCAACTTGCTATTTTAACTACAGATAATGATTTCGGGAATTAAATAAAAGCATGTGAAAACATTTTCTTGTATTATTTGTACTTAAAATCTACCTCTTTCCTGTAGAAATACCTTAAGTTATAGGCTATAAAGCTTAATTTCCTGATTAAACCTCAATAAAGGGGTACCCTTTTTGTATTTTATGACATATATACACTCAAGCTGTTAACTATTGTCCACAGGAGGGGCCACTTTTGTTTTAAAATCCATAAGTGTCATTTTAACGATTAAAAAACTTTATTGAACGTATTATACACACAGATTACCAGCTCGCCTTGCGTCATAGTGCGTTTTCCGTGCCGCTGCGCCTTCTTTGCCGTATATCTTGAAAACGGCTAACGGCATGAAAAAATGTTTCATACCTAACTCGTCGCAAATTTTATGCCCTACAATTCTTACCTACATGTAAACAACATTGGAGCTATAGAAAATTTTATATCCGCGAAAAACCGATTTTTATGACCGTTGACCTGGAATAACTTCCGACGCGCACACGATATATGCGTCGACTTTTAAGAGAACCTTTAATACGTCATAACGAAGGTGTATACGAGTTTCCAGCTTATTATCTTTCATTCCGAGGTGAAACCCTTAATTTAACTGGGCCATAATTTGTCACTGACCATATGATATATAGGTAGGTAGGTACTTTGTTTTTACAGGATTACAAAAACTTTATTACAAAATCAGGCACTTAATGTGGTATTTTTTTTAGAACTAAATAACTAGTGGCTCTGTGAGCTGTAGACCTCGCGAGCAGAGCTTGAAATAACATGGTGCTAAGAGCTTTAAATACACCGTGTTTTTTTTGATTTCCGTTAATTTCAAGGGTGCATTCCTGAGCTTAAATCAAGTAACTTTCTCAAAGACACCGATGTTCTAATTAAGTCCATTTCGGAGATAATCCATAATTTATTTTTTTACTATAAGGCCTCTACAAGCGTGTACACTTGCCTTAGGGCCGGCTTACATATTGATTAGTGTTTAGAATGAGTTCATACATTTGCTACTAAACTTAAGTACAATCTCGGTCGATTGATGTACGAAATGACATTGATATGTCACAGATTTCAATTGTTTGGTTGAGTTAAATGTAATGCCCGTGTTACAACAACGCTATATGCTACATTTAATTACTTTTTAAACAAAAAAAAAAACATAAAAGAAAACAAAAAAAATTTTTTTTTTTTGAAAATTAACTATGCCATTTAGTTCTTATAAACGTACTTAACTATACCCCGAAGTTAACGGAATTCAATAAAAACACGGTGTATAGTAAATTAAAGAAAAACAATACGAAATTTATGTGTAAAAAAATACAAAAAGTTATAATATCCCAGCATACAATTACTGGGGATCGAACCCAGACCCTCTGTGCAAACAGAAAAAGCGAACGTTTACAAACTGAGCCAAATAGTTCTTAGATGGGTTGACGAAATTTAGCTACTCCTTCTCAAATTAAAATTAGTTAAAATTAAATATCTAAATACCGCCTAAACCAGCGATAATTTTTTTCTGCATTTTTTGCTATTAACTCTGTAAACATGTTTCAAAAAGAATAAAGTCTTATGATATCGATACGACTATTTGTTTAGGCGCCAGGTATCACGACTCCGCCATTTTTAAAAATTTCCAAAAACCGGATTGACAAAAAAATTTTATTTAGTCATAAAATTCGGTCACAAAATTTCACGAGAATCGGTTAAGAATTGCGACCTGTAGAGGAGAACATCCGGACATACGAAAGAAAAATGCCCGAGTCAAAACGTAGACCTTCGCTTCGCTTCGGTCAATTATTAATTAAGTACCTACTCAATGAAAATATGAATTCACACTTAATTCTGTGGAGCTCTATTAATGCAAAAAAAGCAAAGTATATTTCAGGCAAAGATTGTGACATCCAGATATTAAATATGTACTTTTTCCAAAAACATGAAGCACCATAGGTTACATAAAGCATTATACTGTGACCTGTACACAGAACATTAAGGGCCACTTGCATCATTCACTAACCTGTGGTTAACCGGTTAAACCTGGAGTTACCATGGTTACCAGTACAATTTGACACTGGGTTAACGGGTTAGTGGTATGGTGCAAGTGGCGCTAAGAGGATCCTCATTTTCTCTGGATATTGACAGTTATAAAAAATATTTTTACACAATTTGATGTAGGTATGTTAACCACAGTTAACATGTACATAAAACTGTGTAAAAATCAGTAAATAAATTGTGAATTGCATATAAATCAACCTAGATACCTTTGATTTTTTATTTTATTGACTTAGGGGGTTTTAAAGATTTGTATGAAAACGTTTTTTGCTTCTACCTCTTATAATAATAAAAAATCGAATGATCGAATGGAATTTAATGTTTATTACATTAAATTGTGTAAAAATATTTTCCAAAATATCAAAATCCAAAGATGAAAATGAGAACTATGTTCATATGGAGAAGCGGTCCTCTACTATCCTCTTAAAACAAATTAATAGATAATACCTGATTCAGTTCAATTGTTTATTAATTTAATATGGACAGCCACAGTGTTTGTATCACTTAAACCACATGTTTTTAAAATACCTAACAATATTAGTTATAATATTTGTTTCAAAATGCCCTGTCTTATTAATGTTTGGCACTCAGATGTTGGTAAAAAATGTCTGCTATTTTTCTTCAGAGTAATCACATCACCATCTTCAAGCTCTAACTTGCCATAGTCAGCCAAACACAACACTTCAATATACAGTGACTTTGGAGGCTTAAGATTTTCTGTCAAATCTATTCCACTGTAGCCAATGTCCTCTCCTAAAGATCTCATGTATGTTGCTAGATTGGTTGAGTATTTTGAGAACCAGTCATATTCATCATCAGAGAGTAATTCTCTTACGTCCGGAGGCAAGGCAGAGCCAAACTCCCAGCGTAGAGTCTTGATCTTATTCATTCTACTGAACAAATACGCAAGCAAGCAGCGCTTATTACGTTCTAAAGCTGAGTGCCTTACTTGCACTGTTGTCCAAAGAGATTTGTTTTCTGATGTAGCATTTCTGAAATTAAATTTAACGTGTAATAATATACATTTTTAACAGGTTTAAGTAGAGTAAAAGGGAAAGAGGGTAACACTCACGCATCATTCATATTCATTTGAAATAGGGACTGCGTTTCTTCCAAGATTTGCCGTATCTTTTCATCCTGAAAACGTAATTAGAATAGGAGACTTAAGATTTAGCTTTTGTCTACTTTTCGCTTCATAATTTGTTTAAATATTTGAGTAACTTACATTGAATTGATCAATAGTCTCAGGATTTCTTTCTGCTTCTTTTATAAGTTCTATAACTTTTTCACCAAACATTTTGACAAGCAATATTTATGTTCACATTCAATTGCTCAAACGATTAATGGTATCTTTATTTCAATATCAAGCCACACATTCGATATGCGAAAATTTAATTATAATATAACAAATCAACCCTAACTATTTATTGTTTATAACCCCAAAACGTTGTTTTGTTTAAGTTAAAAATAAAAATGCACATCACAATTTTATTGTTGCACATTAACGTCCATAGATGTCACTAACTTTAATTTTTAGACAGGTAACATTACGGGGTACGTTCTAAATTTTATGGGCTCTACAGACCGTTGCGACTTTTAAAGGCGACAATTTGAGCTAGAACGGGATTAAAGTATAGTTAGAATTAGACAAAATTGACAAACAGACAGGCCACAGACATAGAATCCGCGCTCGCGCTTGACAGACAGCTTAAGTGTGCGAAAGGGAAGCCATCACGTATATGAACATCCCATGAGTGCGAAAGAGTCAGACTACCAATGAAAAAACGTAACCACAGTTTGACGACGGCCGCGGACGGCCAAGAGCGTATCACGGTAAATTTCAAATTGAAAAATATACACGGAATAGGTCGAAAAGTATTGAATAAAGTAATTCAGTGAAGATGGTGTCTTGTAGTGTGCCGGATTGCAGTGTCACAGGGCCAAATAATCCAAGCAAATACTCATTTCAGAGGATTTATGATATTCCGAGCGAAATTTTCATAACGATATTTCGTCAAATTAACAGCGTAAAAAGTGTAAGAAGCCGATTTATACAGTTCATTATAAGTTTTTCTTCCTTTATGTGCTAATATTTTATCATATTAGTCTATAATTTAAAATATTTCGTGTAAAAACATAACCTGTTACTTTACGCTAGGGCTTGACAAAATGTTCATATGACAGTATCGATAACTTGTCGGTATATTAATAGCTTTGTAATTATTTCTTCACAAGACATCATTAAGATATTAGCTTTTATAACTGACTTCAAATAATAACGATTGTTATACCTTTTTGAAGGTGCTCATATTTAGCGGTAAATTTAAACTTGACTTTCCAACACAGTAAGAGTTACATTAAGATAAGTCTGCAACGATTTTGATAGCACACGCAGTGCGAGTGTTATTTATACGTCATAATGTCGTAGAATTTTAACGTTTAAAATAACACATTTGAAAAAGTAGTCGATAAAGCAATCAAACATCGACAGATTATTAATATGTTGTAACATGACATCACTATTTTGCATCTGACATAGACAATTTACGCACACACTTGCATTTTATTTTTGGTCACGCTTTTGAAGATTGACAGTTGTTCTTAGAATTAGAATAGACAAGAACAGCCTGTCAGCCTGTCTTATCAGCCTGTCTCATAAGACAGGCTGATAAAGCGGAGCGAAATCACAAATCACGTGAGATATATTCGAGGTCCTAATTAAGCGGTATTTTGCGGTAGGTTGGCTTATAGAGCTTGTTTATCTAACTAACGTCAGGGACGCAGTTATACGTTAGACGCGGTGGAGATATAGTTGGTCAAGCAAATCTTGTCAGTTGAAAAGGGCGCGAATTTTAAATTTTCTATGGGACGATAATGCTTCGCACCGACATTGTTTGAATTTGCCTGTCTATTCTACTGACGGAAATGGCTTGCTTGACAGACTATAGCTTGCTAAAGTCTGTGGGGAAAGTTAAGAGTCGTGGAATATTTTGGCCGTAACACACTATCGCACCGCACCAAGGTCATTGTGCGACGCACCGATAAGTAAGAGCGAGAAAGAGATATCGCTTTCTCGCTCTTACTTATGGGTACGTCGCACAATGACCTTGGTGCGGTGCGATAGTGTGTTACCACTTTTATGGGGCCCAATATATTCCACGACTCTTCTCTTTCCGAACATACTCTTACTCTATTTATTTATATTTTTTTTTATAAAAAATGTAGATTTTGCTTATCTTAAAGGCGTATCCTAGTAAATTTTTCGCCAATCTGATTAAATTGCCCGATCGAATCTGGACGTGCGGATGCAAACGCCAATTTGGCTCGCCGAATTCAACCGGCGATAATGACCGATATTGTCCGATATTACCGATAAAATGAGGCGCGGACGCAAGAATACCAATTTGTGAGGCTAGCTATTTTCGTTCTGGGTCATTTTTTTCAATTTAGAGGGCTCTAATGTCACCATAAATCTAAAATTGGAGATTGACGCCAATTTCATTTCTGATCAAATCGACCGATTTGATCAGTCCCGTCTGAATACCGCTTCATGAGTTACAAATATAAATCCGCCATTGATACATAAGTTGATGTGTTTTTGAACGTACCCGCGATGGTAGAATGCATCAGGCTGACGCAACTAGGAAGAAAAAAAGGTTTTGTATGGACTATAGTGACCTAGCCATAGCCAAAAAAACAAAATAAAACGTCAGTGCTATTCATCTGTCATGTCAACTGTCAGCCACATTGCTTTGTTGCTTGTCATGGCGGTTCGTAGGTTTTACTTACGTATTTCTTGCAATTTCTTTTTTAAAAGCCTTCGTTATTTTCCAAAACAGTCAAACGTGATAAGAACATACAGTGAGTCTATAGATTTTGTTTAAATGCCACCGAAAACTAAGTTGTTTCAGTGCGAAATATGTGGAAATTGATACACTCGCGAAAATCGCAAAAAAGGAAGTTTATGGCGAAATTTCCATTAGATGAAGACCGGTAAGTATTGCTTTAGATACTTTTAGCCTTATTTTGGTGTAGCAGGCTATAAACACATCGAAAATTAGATATTTCATATCCACTTTCATTGTGAACTAGGGATGTACTACAAGTATCGATACGAAGTATCGATATCGACTGCAGCCTAATTTTTTATCAATGTAAATAGTAAATAAAATAAAATGAGTGAATTTCCTGGTAACTTGCATAGAACATGACTATAATTATTTCTCCGAATATTTTTAGTGGTAAATTGTGACGTTCCACGGGAAAAGGTACCTTATGAGGGTTTCTAGTTTCGGAGATATTAAATGTTTTGTAAAGAGGTGAAAAAATGCTCAATTTTTTTTTATTCTGTGATCTGAAACCTTAATGCGTAACGTTTGTTTACCTGTTTTTATTTTTGTTATAAGTTAGTTATAAGCCTAGTAATGTCGTCTCAGAGTTTAGTAGAAAAGGTACCTTATGGAAAAAAGATTGAAAATTCCCAAAATAACTAGTCAATACGGGAAAAGAAGTTTGGTAGAGAACTGTATTAGCATTCTGCAAAACTAATTTGATAATTTCAGTTCTGGTTGGGGCGCCTCGCAAATATTATAACCGTACATAGACCGACATCACAAATCCAAGTAGACTGCTATTATACCAAAGTTACTCTCGTCAAGACTTTCTTAACTAGAATAATCTTCATTTGGTTTGGTCGCATGCAGTAAATCAGCCATTGGTTTGCTGAAAAATGCCAATACCCGACGCATTACCTTATGGAATATCTGAGGTCATTGAACCTCAATGCCGCTTATCTTCAATAGCAACCGAAATATATTATTGATAAGAAATAGACGATTTATACCATCTTAACCCCAAAATATGATTAGTTTATCCTAACTGTTCCATCATCATCATGCCTCATCATGTAACTTGACCACAAGGTACCTTTTCATTACATACAAATTATTGGTCTTTTTTAAGATTATTATGACGAAGAATTAATTAAATTGGGGGCAGTTTAATGTAAATTAATATTTTCTATTCATAAAAGATAAACTATAATATGATTGATATTTTGTAGTGATGTATTATTAGATTTATTTCCATAAGGTACCTTTTCGTAAATGTATGGAGCAAATACTGTTATTGTTATGTAAGTTTAAAGTGGCATAAGGGGTTAAATATAGTATTTAGTTGGGGTTTTAGGATTTATTTCATTTGAATGACAGAATTTCTTTCATATGTGCTCAGAAAAATTGATTGTGTGTCACATTAAAAGTAAAAATATTCAATTTTGTGATTTTATATGAAAAAGTCAGAAAATACATTTTCACCTCTAAATCGGTATTGTTTTTTGCTTAAACTGTCTGTCAGTGTCGTTTTCTAATAGATAAAATTTAAATCTTGAGAGCTCATTGCAATCAATCGTGAAAATGAAATAAAACTTTATTTTCAAGAGATTGGTTAGTATACACATAAATCAGTCGATATCAAAAGTTTCTATTTGCATTACAGAACAAGTCGCAATATTTTTTTAATCTCAGATATATAAGGCATTATTATTTGTAGTCAACTATGTAACTTACTTCAGGAACATAGTTTTTTAGGCGGCTAAACTTAATACTTCTCTATCGTAAAGTTGCTCATTTCACAACATTATTTTCAAAAAATCATATCTCTGTAACTACGCAACCTAGAAGGTTGATCTTTTGTGTTATCGATAGCTTATTTATTGTAGATTACTGGGGTATGCATAACTCCATACCCGCCATAAGGTACCTTTGACCGTGGGACGTCACAATTATCTATCATCTGTGTATTAATGGAATGGACATTATAATATATATTTTTGGAATCTAGTAATAATTACTGCAATGTTCTGCCGCCAGAGTGCAGCATTACCAACTCTAGAAAATTAATAGACTAACTTAAGCCCCCCATTCACACTCCTACCGTGTAGGCCGCCTCGTAGTCCGCCTCGTTGGGTAGGATTGTGTATGGGGGTTGCGGACTACGAGCCGTCCTACCGTTTAGCCGTTTGTAGGACGGCTCGTAGTCTGCAACCCCCATACACAATCCTACCCAACGAGGCGGACTACGAGGCGGCCTACACGGTAGGAGTGTGAATGGGGGGCTTTATACAGACTCTGCCTTAAACTGTTTTTTGACAAGTTTTCACAGACTATAAATTATGACATTGATGCATCAAGGCGGTTTGTTAACAAGGGCCTACCGGTAAACGCGAAAATCGAGGTTTAGTTATCTGCCTCTATATCGCCGGAATATGCAAGAGTGATAGAGAGGTTAGATAACGAAATTTCGATTTTCTTGTTTCGGGGTAGACCCCCAGATTGTGACAGATAGTGGTAGTGGCGCTACCTACGCAGAGTTTTGCGTAATATTCCCTATTATTTAAGATTTTAACCTAAAATATAAGAAAATGTATGTGTGTCTGTTTAAATTATTAAATGTTTTCAGATGCAGGCAGTGGGTCAAATAAGTTACATTGGAAGACTTAATTTTATTATTCAAGAATATAATACATATAAAAAAATCATTTAATCAGGTGAACACACATTTTCCTCTGTTACCTGTGGACCGTCGAACCGTCGGGATATATGTTAAATTAATTATATTAAATTATTTAAAAAATCATTTTACATATTTTTATTTTTACAAATAAAAGTCGTGTTCACATTTAAGTCCAACCATGTATTAGTCCACTCAAAGAACAACAATATAACAATATAACATACGACTTAAACGTGGACTTGATTCTAACCTGATTTCGAGTACGAAATTTGTTGACCGGGGCCCATGTTTCAACCCTCCCCAATTTATCGATATCGATAAAATTCGCAAGCGTGTAGGATACTACTATTTAAGTATGTTATGTTGGTACTATTGTTCTTTGACAGTTCTTTGTCGTACATGTTGATAATGATTGGATAACCAAACATATACACAGACCAATCAAGTCGCTAGTATGGAAGTCCCGTCTCTTAAAACGTAGTGATTATATTCTCTTTGGAATGCATGACGTTTGGTTGGGAATGCCCAGTTACGTTGTATAATCTGTGGTAACTATAAAAAGACAACACCCACTGCGAAATAAATAAATTGACAACGCGATCGCTGTTAAGTGGACCTGCTGCAAAACGGGAGCGGTATATTACAATACAACACGCGATTACAATTTAAGTGCATTGTGAAAATATGTTTTAGTGCGTTTCTACACTTTAAATTGGATTGAAATTCTCGTGTTATACACATTGTACTTGGTGAAAGTGCAAAATTAACCTAAACAAAATGAGTGCCAAAAGAGTGATTGATTCTACGAAGGTTCCCGTGCAGGAGACCGCAGATTCTGGTTATTTGTCTGGTCCAATTAGCGAAGGATTGGATTCAGGGGCCTTGTCAGGTCCTATTTCTGAAGAACTTAGACATCCCGAAGATGTGTCTAGTCCTCAGTCGTCGAGACTGTTGAGTTCAGACAAAACGGATATGGATTCTGGTGTGTTGACGGAGGGGCCTTGTGAAGAGTTAGATGATAAAGTTGTGGAACTTCAGGCGGAACTGAAAAAATGCGATATTGATAGTCCACCTGAAGTCAATGTTAGCCCTGCCTCCATACCAGAACACTTGCAGATACCCCTTGCTAATATTTTTCAGCAGGATGCTGATGGTGACAAGTAAGTATCTATTAACTTTTAAAACGTAGCAAAGGAAGGTCAAAATGATGCTTTGATCTTCTTGCAAAGCATAATAGCTCATCTCTTAACATTGAAGGACTATCATTCTAAAGAAAGGGAGGGTTATATATGCAATGACCTCTATTGATATATTTAGGTAGTTATAATTCCTTGGTAAAAGCTGTTTAATTATGACAATTATTTACTTCACCTGACTTATATAGTTAAATGATATCACCATGTGCAGTAATTCTTATTAGAATGGAAAATAATAATCTAAACAAATATAACCTCAAATACTATGCACCAAAAATTTACATTTGAATCAAGCCATATCTAACCTTCTGCCCACTGAAGGCCTACAACATGTTACATGATACAATTGTGGTTTTGTTATCACTTACTTTTAATTAAATATATTAACAATGGGTCACTCACATATTTTAAGTCGAAAAACGCTGTTGTGTGTCTCATGGAAGTTTTGTTATTAAAATTACTTTTAATTAGTCATAAATATAATAATATTTTAAATTATGTATTTAATCTCTTGCAACAAAAGTAGACTTCGACCAAGGTAACTCTGCAACGATTTTGACCGCACAGACTGTGCAAGTGTTATTTATACATAATAATTTCATAGAAGTTTGACAGTTCTAGACACGCAGTAGTGTGTCCAGCCAAGTTCAAAGAATAAGGAACTGGCGACGCAGCAACCGTGTGTAATATTACACGAACCATTTCGAGCTACTTTTGACCCCTTCACAACTTGAAACCCATTTGACCTACACACATGAAATTAGGCACATATATCTAGCCCCTTAGCTTGTCTAGAATCCATAATTTCATAAACATAGCTCAAACAGTTATTGATAAATTAACATTTAAAAACTGGCATTTTTGGGACTGACTGACTTATAGATCAAAAACCTAACCCACTTCTAGATACAAAGGAAAAATCTGAAAAATTAAAATTATTGATAATTCGATGGAAAAAAGCATACATTGATAATTATTAGATTAATTTAGACTTATAGATGAAAAACCTAACCCACTTCCAGATGATCTAGAAACTTGATATTTGACACAAAGGTAGACAGTCGTATACAAAGGAAAAAATCTGAAAACTGTAAATTCTTGACAGCTGCCCGCGTGTAGCAAGGGTCTCCTTTTCAGCTTGGGCATAACTGCTTTCATGATGAATACTAGTAATTTCTGTACAAAAAGTAATGATATCCCAACAAAAACATAAATGTGAAATGAGAGCCAAGTTCAATATTAAGAATATGTGTCATTGTTGACTTGCCGACAAAAGAATTGAGTAAAACGAAAATATTACTTTGCTAATCCGCGAAAAGATAACGTGCTAGTCAATCAGTGCTAACCCGTTATACTTACTTGCGTATTTTTACATGCAATTAATATTCCCACCCTCCCACCGCAAAAATAAATACGAGGCATCCTCAGGAGTTTAGAGAGGCGAAACACGTGTCGAGGATTATTCTTTTGGTGGTGGTTTGTTATATTTATTTGCGTATTTATTTTTGCGGTGGGAGGGTGGGAATATTAATTGCATGTAAAAATACGCAAGTAAGTATAACGGGTTAGCACTGATTGACTAGCACGTTATCTTTTCGCGGATTAGCAAAGTAATATTTTCGTTTTAATTAATATGGATTTCCGCAAAGTAACTCCTGATTCTATTCACTAAAAGAATTGAGATCTATATGGGTGCCAAGTTCTGTGCTGTGTAGAAAATCCTGAAATTATAAAGGATTTGTCTTGGCTAGTTAATATTGAACTTGGCTCTCATTTCACATATATTTTTTTGTTGGGATAAAATAACACTTGCACAGTCTGGGCTATCATAATCGCTGCAGACTTATCTTGGTCTAACTCTAACTTAAAACAACTTTCAATGTTGTTTGCTTAACTATATCATAACACCAAGGTTCTTCACCATCCAAACTTATGTGTCTTCTTCTTCGACCTAGTGTTTTCCCAGCCTGGTGCCAGGGTCAGCTTTCCTACTCAATCTTCTCCAATCCAGGTTCAAATTGTTAGTTGCTTTCTTTGTGGAGGAGGATAATATTTATGTGGTTGAAGTATATGGCAAATTCACTGATAAGATTTTGCACTATAACCTATCTAATATATCATAACATAGTAAGTAAAGGCATTAAGTCCGCCTGTTGTACTTTTGCTATGTGGATTAAAGTTTATTTGAGGCAAAAGTAAATATGTCGAACCATTTAAAAAATTAAGATGTTCATAACTTATTTATGCTAACTAATAAGAGAACATTCTCAAAAAGTTGGAAATTTTCCAGAAATTTCTTTGTAAAGGAATTCTCAGAAACGAGAATGTTCTCATCGGCACATCACTAGACTATGGTCATGATATGATAATGAAACTTTTTCTTAAGTTAAACAAGATATTTAAATTGTAATAATAATGTTCAAACTTAACTTGAATCAAAATGTCTTTGTTCAATTTGCATTTGGAAACACTATTTTAATTTCTATTAAGTTCAAAATTTAATCATTTGATGTGTCAACATGAGTGGTTTTATATTACACAAGCTGTAGACGAGTTTAATTATAAGATGACACACCATACCATGAGTAATCTTTATTAATAGTATTATTTTCTTCCCAGTGTCTTGCACATCACAGCTGTTCATGGCTGCAAAGTGCGAACAGCACTGCTCATCAGGCTGTGCCCTCACCCATCGTGGCTCGACATCACAAATGACTATGGCCACACAGCGCTACACCTGGCCGTCATGAGTGGACATGCCATCATCGCCAGAATGCTTGTCAAAGCGGGTGCTGCCTTCACCATCAGAGATCACATGGGGGAGACTCCATTGCACACGGCAGTGAAAGCTGGCAAGCGAGACTGCTTACTAGCTCTCTTAGACCCTGTGCCCAACCGCAAAGATCAGAAGGCTGTATTGAACCAAACAAATTATCATGGTGAGTGGTTAGTTATGTACCTTTTGTATGAAGTAGCGTAGTATGTAGTTACTATTTGATGCATATGTCAGGTTTATCAGGTATGATCTACTATAACAGTGACAAGATTTTATTTTAATTCAAAGCAATGTCTAGAAATCCTTACACCACAATCAAGAATCACTCATTAAAATATTTATTTTTGACCTTAAATAGATTATATGAATATTTCGTTTCCGTTCCATCATCGATAAAGTTATTAATTATTATAATAGAGAGTAAACAGCAGATCTGGATATCGTTTTCTACACCATTAAACCCGTACACGGCGGGAAGAAGTTAAGAGATAACTCGAGATATTCTACCGAAGAAATTTGAACTTAAAATAAAATTACATAAGGTTCAAATTTCTTCAATTTTTTCCCGCGAGTTATCAACTTCTTCCCGCCGTGTACGGAAACACGACGTACGTAATACGACTAATTCGTCATATAAAAGCTCCTTACATGGTCGTTGCACCGTTTGATTCACTAAGTAAAAACCCGAGATGGTTTTCCCGATAACGCAAGACGCAGATTCGAAACACCGCATGTTTTTCTCGGTTTTTACGTTTCTGGAGCTTGTAAGTAAAATGTAATTAATATATATTTTTATAAATATAAATAAGCTCGCACGATGTAACGCAGTCACTATAGTTCGTTTTTTAGCATTAGAAAGAAGGTAAGCGGTCTTGACATGTCTTTTAATTGAAAAAAGCTTTTTAAAAATCAGTAATTATTACCAGTGATCGTACATTTTCCAGCATTTTTGGTGCAGCAGAGTAGTGTTAACGGAATAGATAATTCCAACTGAAATGGTAAATTAAGGTTAATATTAACGTAATTAACGCTAATTAATCATTAGAGTTGAAATTATTTATACCAATTCCGTTAACACCACTCCGCTGCACCAAATCGATTCGCGTGGTGTTAACGGAATTGGTATAGATAATTTCAACTGAAATGGTAAATTAAGGTTAATATCAACGTAATAAACGCTAATGAATAATTAGGGTTGAAATTATTTATACCAATTCCGTTAACAACACTTTCTGCACCAAAAATGCTGGAAAATGTACGATTACTGACTATTACTTATGAAAGTAGAATAATATAAATGATCGTATTAGATTCATAATTGTTACATATTTGACGTGACTTATTTTTGAAACGTGTTTTTCAATTAAAAGACACATCAAGATTGTTTACCTTATTTCTAATGCTAAAACTACGAACTATATACCTAACCTAGTCTAAAAACCAACAAAAGCTTTTTTTTTAGTTTCGAAATACTTTCAAGTAGGTATATAGGTAGCTATTTAATTATTGCTCTCTGGAAATATGTAGGTACTTAATATAATGTTACAATCGTTCGTTATCACGTGTAGCGCCATCAGAGGTCACGCACTCGCGACAATGGTCACGACCGAAGTAAATAAAGTGGGAGCTGTCTGTGTGTCTGTCCTTATCACGCCAATGCACAATGCTTCTAGAACTAGATAGAGACGCAGTTAAACAGGCATTCGGGAATACAAGAATCTTCTCATAAAACAGTTTTATTAGACTGCAAGCTTCCCACTAGTATAGTTTTGTTATCGATCCATAAATAACATACCTAGATACCTACATAGTCGGAAGTCAAACGCATAAATATGCTGCTCTGTGAATGTTTAAATAAGCTTTGGATATTTTTATGAATGTTATGAGTAACGGAAGATGATATTTGACAGTGATGAATTGATATAATTACATTGAATTGATATCCATAGCTTCATATGGTATAAGGGTCAATTCATAACTGCCAAATATCAATTCTTACGATAACTATAGTTAAAGTGCCTGGTCCGAATAGCTACATTATAAAACTGCGTCCAAATCTATTACACACCCATCACAAACCTATTTCCTGCGATGATCTCACCTATACATATTTATATTATTTATATAGGTATAACCAGAATGTATACTCGATTGGTGTTTATCGAGGCATCGCCCTCAGGCTAATTTACACAAGCGTACATATTTATGATTTTTGGTTTCGTTTGGTACCTATCATTTGGTGTAAAGGCAAGAGACCGAAATAGGCTCTTGAAAAGGCGATAATATGATCGATAAAAATGGTAAAATCTTTTATTAGTAGCGCATTCAGTCATGGATAGATATATGGTTGATTTCGTGATATCGGTTCGGTGATGTTATGAACGATTAGAACATGTTGAATGACGCCCTAGGACGTCCATCCGGACCTTGAGCGTTCACACGAAGATCGCCTCAGAAAAAATACGGAAGCACACTAGGATCTGTTATGAATTGAATTGTCTGAATGCATGAAACCTGTTTACTAAGGATACTACGACACGATTAGATTGTTTACGTGTGAACGTACTTGGTGACGTGGCCCAAGGTCTATTACGTCAACAGCGAGCCTTGCAGACGTTATAGGGTGACCGCCATGAACATGAATCAAGGCTCGTTGCAAGATCACGCAGAACTTTGGGATCAAATCATACTAGATCAAGAAGACAATTGTCTTCTTTTTGTAAAAATCTTTTTACAAATTGAGCCTACCTAACGACCTATTCGGAATTCCCAAAGCAAATAGTATTAAAAAGAGATTAGTTTCTGTCAAATATATTTTAAATCGTCGGAAAACCCAAAGTGTTCTTCAATGTCCTCGCAATAACCGAAATATAAAAAGCCATTTGCATAAATGGGTTTACCCAAAGATCGAGATAGTTCCTAAGATGATGGCGGAATTTTAATTAGTAAGGCAAAGGTGCGAATGTGTGGGCTCCTTTGGACCGGTCCAAGCCAGTGTGAGACGCGCAATTTGGGTATTTCCAGCATCGTTTGACCGCTCGCGTAACCATTTGGCGAGTGAAAGCCTTCCGTTCTCGCAGCCAAAAGCCAAAAAGCCTTTCACCGTAAAACTCTAACGGAGATACGACCGTTTCAGCCCGAGCGCACCCACGTTGGGATACCCGGGCTATTGTTCCATTGAGAGCGTTACGTGTGCTGATACGTGTACGAGCTATCTAGGTTGCATTGCGAGAGGGTTTTCCCAGGTAAGAGTTGCATCCACAGCATTGTCCAAAGCGCGTGTACTGTTTTTTATTATAAGATTTATAAGAGGGTCAACGATCTGTAAAAATAAACTACTTTATAAAATGAGTCGGCATTATGTAACGATCAGGGAAAACGCGGTTTCAAAAAATCAGTCATACTGCTCAGTAGGAAACCCCAGTCAACCGCAAAATACCTCGTGGATAGAAAACTTAATAAGGCAAATATAGCGGTTGTGCCAAAGGTGTAAGTGGGCTATGGCAAAGCTGCTGGAAATCCCAGCATTCCCAGCGAAGCCGATTGCCCGCTACTCGCACCGATCTCTTCGCAGAGGATTTCTAACATTAAACATATTGTTTTATTACAATCGACGTCAGTACATCTCTGATATTTTTTGTCGTTGTTACTTTCCATAGTTTCCATTGTTTTATTAACCGACTTCAATTTCATAGAAGGAGGAGGTTCTGTATTCGGTTGTGGCTATTTTTTTTTTTTTTTTTTTTCTATGTACGTTCACCGATTACTCCGACATCCGTAGTCCGATTTGAGTAATTCTTTTTTTGTTTGAAAGGAGCTACCTCCGAGTTGGTACCATTTTAATTTGGTTCTGTTCTGATGATGGGATCCATGAGGAATTGAGGGAACTCCTCAATTTTTAAAGGCACATGCATGGTGTTTTGGGCGTTTTCTTAAGCAACTCGAGCATTTTCTCCCGAAAACCACCAATTTGATGAAGTAGACCTGATGATGATGATTATTTTGATGATAATGATGATGATTTCTTTAAATGTAAGTATGTTCAGCGATTACTCCGGCACCTGTGATCCGATTTGAGTAATTCTTTTTTTGTTTGGAAGAAGTTACCTCCAAGGTGTTTCCGTATTATTTTTGGTTCTGGTCTGATGATGGAATCCATGAGGAATTGAGGGAACTCCTCAATTTTTAAAGGCACGTGTTAAGTGATTTCGGGGTTTTCTAAAGTAACTCGAGCATTTGCTTCCGAAAACCACCAATTTGATGTACTGCAACTGTAGCCTTACCACGAGTTTGACATTGACACATTCGCTAACGTCTTATGCATCTAAATGTAACTTTTTATGCATCTCGCTCACACTAAGGTTAGTACGAGCGAGATGCATAGGAAGCAAGTTACAAACATGCTAGCGAATATATCAATGTCAAACTCGTGGTAAGCTGGTAAGGCTACTGATCGGGGATTAGGGTTAGGAGTTAAGGGGTCAGGGATTAAGGGGTCGGGGAATGGCGGTTGAAGGGTTGCTGGTTCAGGACCGAGGGGTTCCTGGATCAGGGGTTGATGTGCTGTGAGGTTGAGTGATCGGGGGGCTGAGGGATTGGGTCAGTGGCGGGGCGGGCGGATGGATTTAGTTGACAGGAATTATAATTTCCTAGACGGACTCGAGAAAATTTCTGGTTCAGGGTCGAGGGGTTCCTGGATCAGGGGTTGATGCGCTGTGAGGTTGAGTGATCGGGGCGTTGAGGGATTGGGTCAGTGGCGGGGCGGAGGATGGATTTAGTGTAGTAGTGACAGGAATTATAATTTCCCAGACGGACTCGAGAAAATTCCTGATTACATATTTATTAAAGAAATAGGTACACGAATTTAGTGTTAAACATGATCTTGTTTTTCATTCATGCGTCGCGCTCTTAACAATGCGTTAAATCTAAAAATGGAAAAATAAAAACTTTTTACAAAAAAAAGCAAACCGACTTCAAAAAGGATGAAATAAAATATTATCCTTTTTGAAGTCTATGCGTTACCAACTGATATGTTTGAAGTCGGTGCCAAACCAAGTAGTAACAATACCAGTCAAAAATAATCAGCTTTATGGCTATAAATCCCATTAGAACTGTACTAATAACTATTACAAATGTGTAAGTAATTCTGTCTGCCTCTTTGTCGCCTTTTCATGGCTAAACAACTGAACCGCATTAGGTGAAATTTGGCAAGAAGGTAAATTTCTTGAATTGTTTTATATTTTGAAATGTAGTCCTCTGGATAAGGGACGGGAAATTACTCAGTCCCAATCTCACACTTGCGTGCTATAGACTGTTCGAGCATTAGTAAGAAATGCTCTTTAAAAAATACGACGGAAAAAAAATGCATTGGATTTCCACTAATGTGCCGACAAACATGGTACAGACTGCGCCAAGAAGGTTTGATCGTGTGTTCTGAGGTGTGTTCTTAGATAGAATCGACGTCAAAGATATGTTTACACTTTTGCACCTTACACCTTTGTTATAAGGCGAAAAGTGTAAACATATTTTTAACGTCGACTGTACCCACAGAAAGTATGTTCATTGTCGTCGTGTAAGGCAATCCAACGTAGGTACATCCTTATCGAATCGCACCAAAATCATGGTATGCTTCAAAATTTGGCTTGGCACCGACTTCAAACATATCAGTTGGTAACGCATAGACTTCAAAAAGGATAATATTTTATTTCATCCTTTTTGAAGTCGGTTTGCTTTTTTTTGTAAAAAGTTTTTATTATAGATATCATCATGTTACCGTAAGACAATGAATTAACTTCTTATCAATAATCTGTCAATTTCTAAAACAACCCGGAAGGAGAATAGAATAGAATATAATTAAGAAACACGATTGTTATGGATGATTTACTTAGTATTGTTGTTTACGACATCACAAGTACCTATATACTGTCCAAGTACTTTTTGTTTGTTTTGTTACCGTCCAGTTAGCACCAGTTAATCGCCGTGACAAAAACAACAAATTTCGAGGTTTAAATTAGTGTTATTTTTCACACAATTAATTATGTTCAAAATATTATTGCCTCTTCCACATTCCAACCCGTCTTAAATCGGGAAGGGACAGGAAAATCCACATCTACATTCTACAATGATCCTTTTATTACCCATCGTCACGGCAACAGACTCATTTCATAATACCGTTGAGGTAAACAATAGTTTTCGAAATGCCACTTCTCGCTGGCGCGTATCTGTCTGTTTGTAGGACGCTGGGTTTCCCAGCCTCGGGTTTTCCAATGTCATACACCCCGTATGTGTCTTTTAAAAGAAGAATTCTTTCACGTACAACTTTACTGGCGTTATTGAATATTGAGATGGGATTGAAGATACGGATCGGTAAATCAGTAGTAACTACATCTCTCTTTGTTTACACCTAACGTACTTGTGACTTGTTTATCTTTAGCCGTGGCACAAATTAATACCGACTGTAGGTTGTTTGTGTATGTATCTACTTGGATAGTGGATCAACACAGCTTTGACCCAAATTAAATGGAAACATTACAGGTAGAGGTAGGGAACGGAAATTCCAAGGTGTTTTGCAACGCATCCAAATTCTTGGCAGCATGGCATTCTGCGGCTGGGGTTCCCGGTGTCATAATCCCAGATTTCCCTATAATGCTTCGGGTTTACCCAAATATGTACCTGTCTTAACGATTATGAGCATCGTTCCACTTAATTACCTAAGAGTGCGCTATGCTATGCGCGTCACAGATCAATAGCTAGCCTACTTGTAATTATTATTGCTGACAGTTTCCATGAACTTACTACGCGTTTCCTTGTAAACAAACAACTCAATACTATGAAATTTTCCATTAAACGAGACTCATCGCATCTGCATACGGAAACAGTGAAAATAATGATTGCCATATTTGGCGCGGTGCGTCGCGCGCGCACCTCGCCTCGCCTGGCCACAGTCCACATAGCTTGGAAAACCCCAGCTTGCGTCGTGCCTGCCCCCTCGCCTCGCCTCACAACGTATCTATAGATAGCACCGCAACCGCAGCGATCATGTCTACGTTGCGTTACTCAATGAGGAGTACCACGTGTAACACATGTACTTTTCTAACGAGATCGTAACTATATAGCATAACATGACATTCATGTCCAAAAGTGTAGAATATTCATAAGTCACATGTACAGACCTCTCCAAGCGACATGTCACATGACTAGATTATAAATAACACTTTGTGTTAAGGGTACCTTCAATGCGATATTTCTAATGTTTTTAGTGTGGTAGGTAGTTAGGTACCTGTGTCACTTCAAGTTGCTTGGGAAATGCGCATAAAACAAAACAGTAAATGCCGACATACTGCGATCAGCTAGGGTTTTCCTCAAGGTTGAATGCACTTATCAGCATTTACGTACTAAACAAAAACTTATTATAGAAGGTGTATTAAACAGTAGCTATTTTCCATTCGTCCGGCTGTATATTCTAGTCGTCTTAAATAAAGTTGGATTTCAGCCAACATTATGGGACGACGTAGAAAAGCTGGTAGATACATAACTTGGTATAGCTGGCATTATTTAAACTCCGACAACTTACCAGAATTTGGATCTTGTTGTATAGGCATTAGAATTGTTATTTGAACAAAATGTTTTGTTACAATTTGGACAACTTGGTTTCAAGTAGGTACCTACGTTTAACTTATGTAGAGATTTCTATTAAAGCGAAATGTAGGTCATATGTTGTCCCCAGTTATTACAATGCATGTAATGTAAAGCTTCATGCTATAATAGATCATGACCTCAAATGAGGTTGTGGTATTAGTGTATTCGAGAAAAACTGTCCTTAAAAGAGATTCGCGCGATGCAGTGTGAAAAGCCAAAACGCTATGTTTTTTTCCTCGACTGTTTGCGGATTTTACTTTTCTCAGTATTATCGAAGCCAGTCATCCGTGACTACGTGGGGTTACGAGGTTAAGAAATAGATGGCGAATCAAAGGCTTGACTAAATACCGGTGTACTAGTGACATCACCAGATGATCGTGTAGATCAGTGGTTCCTAACCCGGGGGTAATTACCCCCGTAGGGGTAAAACTGGTATTTTACGGGGGTAATAAGCTAACCCAATATAACAATACAACAAACGTACACGTTTATTTTTTATTACCATTGGGAGGAGGGGTAAAATCAGGTTCCCTAGTTAGTCATAGGGGTGACCGGACTGTAAAGGTTAGGAACCACTGGTGTAGATACTGAAACATTATCAAACATATGCGATAGTGTCCGACCGAAACATGTTTTTTGGCCGAAACTGAAACCGAATGTTCGGCTTTGGCTCTAATTTCGCCCGAAACCGAAACCGAAACTTTTGTAGACTTGTTAAAATCGTTGAAAAAATGATATGAAACCGCTTTTACACACATATTATGGGGCTGTCAATACCCAAATGTCCTTGCTGAGATTGATGTTACTTAAGCAGTTTTGTAAGAAAATTACTTGAGTTAGACCAAGATAAATCTGCAACGATTTTGATAACACACGCAGTGCAAGTGTTATTTTAAACGTCAAAACTTCAATGAAATTATGACGTATAAATAACATTTGCACTAGTTGCACTGCGTATGCTATCAAAATCATTGCCGAATTTTCCCAGTCAAGCTAACATGTAGATACAGGGTCAACCAAAAACGCGAGCGCAGCGAGCGCGAAATTTTTTGTTAACAATATCGTAAGGCCGGGTACCGATCTTCACCTGGGCCTAAAAGTCCGAAGTGCCCCAGTGAGGCGAACTTTCATGCGAAGTCAAAGCCGTGCTTCAGGTTTCAGGATAAGTAGTTGAGCACAGACTCCAACCAATGTCCATTGTATTAAAAAGCGAGACCGCAGGCCGAGCAAGACGCAGCGAGGCCAAAGGCTAAGCTGAAGTAGAGGACATGTGGAACACAAACCAATGGTAAATTGAGGTAAAAAGTGAGGCTAAGGTCGAGTATTCGTATGAAAAACTGTACTGGGAACACTTTTAAGGGGTTTTTCTTCGTTTTAATCAATAGTCAGCTGTTCAGCCTCGCAAAATATTAACTATTGAGAAAATCAACTTTGCGGCACTAGTTGAGCCGTAGCCTTTAGCCTCGCTTAAAATTTGCCATTAGAGGTAGATAGGAAAATGACTGAATAAGTGAGTGAATAAGAGCGAAAAAGACATCGTTCGACTCGGGCCGAGCTGATACTCGGTCAACGCCTGAAGATTGAAATTAAAACGCAAACTTATTTCCCTGTACTGAACAACAGAACATGCTGTATGTAGAATTTGATATTTGGTTACTATGTGCTTTTCGGTGAAAGAAAAACATCGTGAGCAAGCCGGACTAGTCCCGATAAGGCCTAGTTTACTCTCTGGGTTAGAAGGTCAGTCTGATGGCAGTCGCGTTCGTAACAACTAGTGCCTACACCAATTCTTGGGATTAGTTGTCTATTGGACCCCAGGCTCCCATTCCCATTGCCACGGCTAGGCAAAAATTCCGGTATTATGCGAAGAAGATGATGAGTTTTCTTATTATTCTCTTGCCCAGGGCCCAGTAACATGCGACAGTGCTATCTCATTCACTCCGATACAATTAGACCGGGTGCGCGTTATAGGTATTGACAGCCTCCTAAGACTGCGTCGACCGTCCAGTGGCGCCCTCATTAGTGGAATTGTGTTTTATAATAAACCAATTAATTTCTGTACATATACATGAATCAGTATATGTAGGTATTAATATTGTTGTCCTACTTATTCCCCAATTTTTGGTCTTTGTCCGAAGTACCATTTCGTAAGTTTCGGCCCGGCCGTAAGGTTCGGCCGTTTTTTGGCCGAAACCGAAACTACAGCCGAAACATGATTTTTTGTCGAAACTGGCCGAAACCGAAACCGAACCTTCGGTCGGACACTAATATGGGAGTATTTCACCGGTTATTTGATAGAAATAAATAACTGTTTATATGTCGTGTCAGTCGTGTGATATATATTATCGTATCGCTAGATCCTGTAGGGACTGATATAATTAGGAAGCTTTTGTTTACATTGCTTTTAAGCAATTATTTTATATATCTTTCTGTTTGTTTCAGGCCAAGCTTGTGTGCACATTGCAGCCAAAAGGGGAGATATAGAAATGCTGCACACCCTCATCCTCTACGGTGCCGACATCAACGCCAAGGTTAGCGCCGTGACGCACATGCCTTACACATTCCTACCACACCATTACCGTGATTAACCTTTATTGATTACTAATTACAACAGCTGCAAGTAATTATCGATAGTACGTTTTTGCGATGCATGCGTATTGTTTATTAAAAGTTCGATTAGGTATATCATATCAATTAAATAGTGAATTTTTAACTGCATGTGTGCAGTTAAGTATCAGAAAAACAAAGGGAAAATTAGAACACTGATATTAACATGATAGATATTTTGATTGATCTCTGTTTTTACGCACGATTAACGAGACGTAAGCTGACGAGAATATACATACATATTTACAAGAATAGAATAATATTGACGGCTGCGTTAGCCTGCTATGTCCGGAGCGGGCATCGAACATCTTTAGCAATGGCGGCTGACGTCATTCAATTATTTACCTAATATTGTATTATCTAAAGACAACAATCGCTAGTTAGCTGACTAGGAAACGTGCTATGTGACAGATTGCTGAACAAAACACCACGATTGTTTGGCATTGAGGTTTGTCCGTCGGGAAACCCGCTCTAATCTGATACTGATAACGATACTGGGTTTTTTCACCACTCCACCTTTAGATGTCTTTTGCTTTAGGGATGTTAGCATCATCTTGACTTGCACAATTTACTATACTTTACTACAGTAAGTACAAGTGCCTATCAAGGTACTTGTGTAAATTATGATTTTGAAGCGTTTTACTATACTTGACTGTAATGAATACATGCTTATCTACACAATTTGCAAATTCTTTAAATTTTCTCGATAGTTTAGGTATATTCAAGTCCGTGAGAATTTAATAATTCTTATAATTTAATATGTTTATAAGCTTATTTAATAATAAGGTGATTGATACGAACATTGAATTTATCCTTGTTTGCGACTGTACATGCAAAGTTAGGCAGAAACGCAAGGCAATGACAATATAAAATTATATTAGGAAAATCCAGCGCGGTCAAAAGCTCCCAGCAATAATAATGGGAATATCATTAATTAACATTAAAATGGCGACTCATAAACAATTGCTAGTGTTTCCCAAATTGCTTCTTGGTTCTCGGTATTATAATGTTTGACTTAACGAGCGAATTTATGGCGTTTACTTTAAGTACGGCCGAGTTTTACTTTAAGTACATCTTTACAAGCCAACGATCCAAAAATATACTTACGCGACCTAATTGTCACTGTCTTAGAGGCGTGTATCGGTACTTTAAACTGGAAGTAATATTGAATTTTTCTGCCGAAGACCGTCATTTCGTTTGTAAATATTCTCAATCAGATATTTTTAGTCAGTATTTTTTCGAGGACCACTCTAAACTCCTTTTAGCGTCCTAAACAATGTATAGTCTTTAGATTTTTTTATTAATAAAATATTTTCTCTTGTTCAGGACGGCAGCTCAGGTTGGACGCCCCTGCACTACGCGGCGCGCGCCGGTAACCAAGCAGTCTCGCAGTACCTGCTCGAACGCTGTCCCAAAGTGTGGAAGTACGCCTCCGACTACGCCGGACGCACGCCCATGCGTCTGTCGCGTCGCACCGGCGTACATGACTACTTCATTAAGGCGTACAAGCATGACGATGACGAGGACTACACGAGTGATGAGGTGAGTCGGTGGTATAACATGTCGATCAAATGGTCCAAATTTTAGCCGTACATATATTTTTTTCAAAATATTTAGTCAGAATTTTGGGTGGACAAACGACAGGTTAGGTTAGTCATGCCATCAGTATTTGCAAAAAAAGACTAAGAGCAAGCTTTGGTCTTTATAAAACGAGATACATACTTATGTTGTTTAACATTATGATAAGCAACTTAATTATGATTAAATACAACGTACTCTTCCCGTTGGTTTTCATTAGGTACGTCATATAAATAAGCCAACTACAGCGTCACTAATGTACATTTTGTTTGCCTACAGGACGACGGTGACGACTTCTTCGAGACGCATAAGTCGCAGGCCGTCGCGGTGTGACGACATTAAGTAAACGACATTGAACGCGACCGAGCACTTACGTTATTGTTACGTTAGACTGAAGGGGTGGCCCGTTCACGACAACGCCCAAGCGTGCAATCTAAACGTTCGTTAATTGTGTTTCCACTTGAAGGATAATCTTATCGAAGCCCGGAGTCTTTTTCTTATCAATCTAAGCCGAGTATTGAGGCTCTAGATTTAATGCTCAACTATCCTGAGGATTTTTAAATTGTACATAACTAGGATTAAAGTATAAAACTTTACTGCTGCATACAGTTAATCAGGTTACGGTTTCAAGTGGAAACATAATTATGACTGTATGTGTAGGTATTTATTTAAATTTACGTTTGCCAAGTGCAAACTGTGATATTAGAGTTCCGTATAACGTACCCTTATTGGAGCCCGTCCGTCTGTCTAGTCTATATAGTTAGTTAATCTGATAATGGATGGTGTGAGTAAGACCGCGTTTTTTTGAAAAGCGTACGTTTATTTAATTAACCCACCAAAATCGTTGGCTACGTGTCAACGATTCTTCCTGTTTGTCATAGGTCGAATTTATATTATAAATAGTATAATTTTATGGATATAACTAGCCTGGCGATTGGCTAGCACAGGTCTTCCGTAATATTTTGTGAACACACTATTATGTAGTTTAGACTTGTTGTTACTAATGAGCCTGCTTTTTTATAATGATAATTTTGTTTCAACGGGTGTGATGAGGTTCGTTGCTGACGCTGACTTATTGTCGAACGGAACTGTCTACCAACTATCATACTGTCAGTTGTGATAGACTTTGTCCGAGCGGAATTCGTTTTAACTGCCATGCGGCAATTTAAGATGATAAAGATTCTATAGAGATGTATAAAATGTGAGAATCGAACCCCAATTACTTGTTTTTATCTGTTGCAAGAGATCAGGTCAGCGCTGGTACCGGCATTTGAGATAGTCAATTGTTTCTATGTTAATATTTATGTTATGTGAGTGTAAATTATTGTAAATAGTATAATAAACGTGACAACTGTTTCTGAAACATGTTTTTGTCTTGCTCTAACTTTCGTTCGAAAGGAGAAGTGAAGGCTACTCGACCCTAATGACCCTACACTACAGCTACACATATATAAAGTATTTAATGTTTGGATGTTGGCTCGTGAGCGGGCATGCAGGTGCACCCACAGTCATTGCGATAATAACATAAGTTTAAACACCTTGTATAGTTTCAGAAGTGAACGTCCCTATTAAGAATCATAACTCGAAACAAGCATATTTTTAACTACAAACATTTCAAATGTTAAAGTTCTTCAATTTACACTACACATAGTGTGTTGCGATTTTGATTGCAAAAGTATTTATAGATGAAATAAGATACTGTCATTAAAAATATTTTTCGAGCTATGATGTTAAAATTCTCGGTCGGTTAATCTACATAATTTACAGATAGCAGTCATCAAGGACATGCCATAGACTTGGTCCCATGCAGCAACCGTACTAATCGGCATTAGCGAAAGTCTATTCAATGTTTTCGAACGACAACACAAAGCAATTTTCACTTCTGAAACTCCCGCTCTCAATCAATGTTGTAGCTTCATACTTAGCACATCAAACATTAAACTTGTGGCACAATTGTATTGATAAGTTCACTGCCGCGGTGAACTCGCAATAAGCGCGACGACGTCAGTTGATCGCATGAATTTTAATTTAGTTTTTGATAACACTATCAACCGCATAAAGTGTCTGGATCAATAATACTGCCATAAGAAAAATTTTAACCTAGTACCTTGATCTAATCACACAGTACTCTATGGGTGTTGGCTTCACAGCTAATTATTAATTGTTGTTCTTAATTAAACGGTTATATTTATTCTGTCGGTTGTTGGAAAACTTGGAAAGGAGGAAAGAAAGAGGTCGAATAGAGAGTTAACATGAAGGTC
This sequence comes from Cydia splendana, assembly GCF_910591565.1. Lineage (NCBI taxonomy): Eukaryota > Metazoa > Arthropoda > Insecta > Lepidoptera > Tortricidae > Cydia > Cydia splendana. The sequence continues at coordinate 28,333,604 of NC_085960.1, read as the reverse complement.
GACCGATATTCTAATTTAGTACATACTTGTAGAAATCACATAAAAACATCGTTGCATTTTGTCTAAATAATGTAATTGTATGCGAAATATGTGATACACGAAAACAACAAGATATTTTCGTTTATCACATAATTTAAACTGAAAGTAGTTATATAGGTACTTACTCTCTATGATGCACAAATTAAATTGAGAGACTTGCCAACTGATGAGATAAAAGCCCTGCTAACTATGTTGTATATTTATTGGAAGTTACATAGTTTGTCGCGTCTGAGCTACGAACTTTGAAATGAATAAATAACTTATTAGTAGGTACCTACCAAAACAAAGATATGGAGTAGTACGCTGTACTTTGGAATTATGCTCGCGCGGCCGCGGCCCACAAATATACCCAGCGTGTGTCGCAACAGGGTTCCCCTAGACTCCCTAGAGTATAGATATATGATAGCCATATGATAGCGATCGTTTTACATAAAAATATATCAATTTGTAATGCACTCATTGTAGCAGAAGGGGTTGTTGGCAAAACATTAAGCTATAAAAGCGTAATCTAAGGCATAGTATGAACATTCTGGGCTCAAAGTTTTCTTACTACCTGTTTGATATTTGTTTACTGGTTATATTGAAGGGGATAAATAACAACTTTTAAGTGCCGCTATGTGCCATGGTACCTTACGAAGGTCCTAAAAACAATCAAAAATATTTAGCTCCACAGCCAGTCATGCAGGCATAGGTCAGCAAGACTATCAGCTTAGCGCCACTGCATACAAATATGTATGTTGACAATAGCCCAGTTTAATAAGATGTAAGACTCCAAGAGGACTTCGAGGTACAGCCAACAATTAATAAATACGAACAATTACTTAGTGCTCAAAAATACTACAACGCCTTGCCAGAGTTGCGAGCACCTTGTTCGAAAAGTCGTTGATGACCGTTTGCCTTCCAATGTAATTGATGTCCTATAGGTACCTGTAGATTTGTTGGTTTATAAATGTGTATATTTTTGTATTATAAATGTAAGTATATTATATATTCAAAAATAGATTGTATGTATTTAACTAATAAAACAAATAAATATATAGTATTTATGAAAATTTGTTGTTTGATTTTTAGACAAAATAAAATAAGCTGTTTTGGACGGTCTATTAACTGAAGTACTCAATCAGGCCGTAATCCCTAATAAGTCTACAACTTAACCATCAGTTCACTGCTAGGTATACTATTATTACAACGGCTCAATAATCGGAATTTACGTTTAGAAGTCATAAAAGCAGTAAGTTACAAGATTTTAAACGTGCGTAAAATTGAAAAGTATATATGCATACGTGGAACGTGGAGTGGTATGGAGGATGTTTGTCTTGAATATTTACTAGTCTCTGGTAAAATTAAATAGGTACTTAAACTAAAGTGAGCCCCAAAACATAAAATCCACCCAGGAACTACTATTTGACGAAACCGCCTTGTCTTAAGTGCCTATAGAAATTAGCACCTTAATCGCGTGTCAAACACTAAGTAATTCTTAATAAATGTTAATTGAGTTGAGTCTATGTGAACATGACTTCAATTATTATCAATGGAAAACAATTCATTAAACTAGTAAATAAACTAGGCTAAACAATAGAATCCTTTGTGAGAGCACCGACGTGACAATGAAACCTACTTATATATAGGTACAGTCAAGACAAGTATAATAATATGCATATATATAAAGTTACTCAAAAATATGTCCCATAGTTCTTAATTAGCTGACATAAGAGCTATGGGACATATTTTTGAGTATGATGTGTGCAGCCATACTTTTACACTTGACTGTAGGACAGGATGTTGCCAACTCTGGCCTACGATGTTGCCTCAATGCCGGATGACCTATTAAGTAGCGGACGAAGCCACCCTAGAATACGTATAGTCTGACAATCTAATTGCTCTACACATAGAGTCATCTCATTTTTAACCGACTTCCATTTCATAGAAGGAGGAGGTTGTGGCTATGTTTTTTTTTTATGTATGTTCATCGATTACTCCGAGACCCGTGGGCCGATTTGAGTAATTCTTTTTTTGTTCGAAAGGAGGTACTTCCAAGGTGGTCCCACATTAATCTGATGCTGTTCTGATGATGGGATCCATGAGGAATTGAGGGAACTCCTCAATTTTTAAATGCACATGTAGGGTGATTTGGGTGTTTTCTTAAGCAACTCGAGCATTTTCTCTCGAAAACCACCAATTTGATGAAGTGGACCTGATGATGATGATTGTTTTGATGATAATCATGACGATTTCTTAAAATGTACGACGTTCAGCGATTATTCCGAGACCCGTGGTCCGATTTGTGCAATTCTTTTTTTGTTTGAAGGGAACTGCCTCCAAGAGCGTCCCACATTAATCTGGTGCTGTTCTGATGATGGGATCCGTGAAGAATTGAGGGAACTCCTTAATTTTTAAAGGCACATGTATGGTGATTTGGGTATTGTCTTAAGCAAATCAAGCATTTCCTCTTAAAAACCACTAATTTGATGGAGTGGACCTGATGATGATGATTGTTGATGATTTTATAAGTGTAGATTACTCCGGAACCCGTGGTCCGATTTGAGTAAGTAATTATTTTTTTGTTTGAACGAAGTTACCTCCAAGGTGTTCCCATAATATTGTTGGTTATAATCTGGTGACGGAATTCATAAGGAAATGAGGGAACTCCTCAATTTTTAAAGGTACGAGTATGGCGACATCGTTGTTTTTTATAGTAACTCTAACAGTTCCTCCCGTTAATAACCCATTTGATGAAGTACAACTGTAGCCTTACCACGAGTTTGACACTACATCTTCGCTATCGTCTTCGTAACTTACTTTCTATACATCTCGCTCGCACTAATAGGAAGCCAGTACGAGCGAGACGCATACAAAGTAAGTTACGCACTCGCTAAGCTAATATGTCAGTGTTAGACTTATGGTAAGGCTACTGAGGAGTCGGGAAATGGCGGTTGAAGGGTTGGTGGTTCAGGCTTCAGGGTCGAGGGGTTCCGTGATCAGGGGTTGATGTGCTGTGAGGTTGAGTGATCTGGGGGTTTGAGGGATTGGGTCAGTGGCGGGGCGGAGGATGGATTTTGTGTTTGTGCACTGTAGTGACAGGAATGATTACGAATTTAGTGATACGCATCATATTATTTTCATTCATGCGTCACGCGTCACTCATGCCTTACAATTAAAAATGGAGAAATAAAAACTTTTACAAAAAAAAAGAAAACCCGACTTCAAAAAGGATAAAATAAAATATAATCCGTTTTTAAGTATATGCGTTACTAACTGATATGTTTGAAGTCGGTGCCAAGACAAATAGTAACAATACCGGTCAAAAATAATCAGCTTTATGTCTATAAATCACATTACAACTGTACTAATAGGTATTATAATAGTGAAAGTAATTCTGTCTGTCTCTTTGTCACCTTTTCACCTAAACAACTGCCATGTAAACTGGTGAAATTTGCCATGCAGGTAAAAAGTTAAAGCCCTGTAGATGGTTCTTGAATTGTTTCATATTTTGAAATCAAGGTCTCTGGATAAAAGGCGGGAAATAACTCAGTCCCAATCCCACACCTGAGTACTATGGACAGTTCGAAAATTAGTAAAAATTGCTGTTTAAAAAACATATCGGCAATCGCATTGGTTTTATACTAGTACCGACAAACATGGTACGGACTGCGCCAAGGTGGATTGACAGTGGGTTCTTAGGTATCTACAGAAAGTATGATAATTGCTGTCGTGTAAGGCAATCCTTGTTATGGCAAACATTGTTACCGGATCGCCCTAAAATCATGGTATGTTTCAAATTTGGCTTGGCACCGACTTCAAACATATCAGTTAGTAACGCATATACTTAAAAACGGATTATATTTTATTTTATCCTTTTTGAAGTCGGTTTTCTTTTTTTTTTTGTAAAAGTTTTTATGTTAAGTTAATTTTAATGACTGTACCGAGTTAGTAGAACGGCTATTTTGTTCAGACAAATATTACAATACAGTAATCTATACTGTGCATCTCTAAAATAAAAGCACAATAAGAGATTAAAAACATAGCTTAAAGCGCAACCATCATGTCCGTGAAGATGGGACTAGCATCGTAAAACTCACTTATTTATAGCAACGCCTTATAATGATGACCACGACGATCATCATCCTCCTAGCGTTTGTCCCGTACTGTGACGGGGTCTGCTTTCCTACTTTTCTCCTTCCACTTCGCTCTATCCTGGACATCGGTTTCCGCTAACCCACAGGCGTTATTTTGATTGTTATAGCGATGCTCTTACTAAACTTAAGAGGTAGTAGGAATGAAACCACAAAATACTTAGAACAATTCAGTTTATTTTCGGAATCTCGAACTATTGACACTCATAGTCTTGTTCATTGTAGGTACACATTTGAATTGCGAGTGCAATCGAACATTAAACCTTATCAGGTACATAATAGGCATAACAATGCATTGTGCGGTGCGGTTACGCTTCGACGCAAACACGTCAAATCAATGCGTAAATATAATAGTCAAATCAAACGCAAAGCTGATGCAAAAACGCTAAAGGTAGTCAATGTATATAATATACGTAACTCAAATAGGGTAAACTATACAAATCTTGGCGCCCTTCAATCTTATTGAAGTACAACAGTGGTGATTTTCCTACATAATATGGGGCAATGACGGTATTTCTAAAGGCCAATCATTGAATAGTTTATCCTATAATTTTGATGGCGACCGGTCGGTTGCTTATTTATTCAAATTATTTGTGATGATTTTTATAATATCTTAATAAAATCTAGACTAATCAATGTAAGGCATTCAAAACAGTACTTTTTAGGGTATTATAACCGCATAATAAAAATGTTCAGATTATACACAAAGGCAAGTTTGCTTAATTAATTATTGTTTACAACATTTGGAAATTTACGAGCGTCATTTAGGTAAACAAAACATGAGAGGCGGATTCAAGATCAAGAAGATGGAGCACTGTTTTTACAAGCCAGGTAACAAAAATCAATGTTTACGCAAGTATATACATATGTTTACTTTTTGTCGATACCTACTACAAGAAATATACGGTATACCACCTCTTCCACCCCTTGACCGAAAAAACGGAAATAACCGTTTTGCGTGGACATGTAGTCATTCAGCCCTACTGGTTATATGTATATAAAAATACAACCCAAATCATACATACAGCTAGCAAATAATGTATAAAGGCACCGACGACTTAGTTTAGGCGATAAAAAAATAACAATTCACTATAACAATCAAAATTACTACTAATTATTACTAACTAACTAGTTACATAATTATAATTTGTGTAATACTACTAAGGTAGGTATCATAAAACTATAGACCAATTTCGTTTTAGTGTTCAAATATTAAATTATACATACACACAATATTTGTGTACTTAAATAAATAAGATGCAGTGTAGGAATGTGACGTAGGTACCTAGTAGATAGATATAGGGAATATTAGAGTGATAGAATAGACGAGTAACATGTTAACTCACAGGAGGTATCATTAAAGTTATGAATATATTTATGTATGGTGTTGAAATACATAACGGGAGTGCTACCGCTTATTCTCTACAATCGACTTCAAATAAAAGACACAGCTTATCATTAAGATCTGATACGTACCACCCTCCATTGGAGATTTCGGTGCCCGGAAGCTGTGTGCATCGACCAGCTGCGGAACGTCTAGATCCTAGCAATGTGGATATGCGTCGGGACTGGAACTTTACGAAGAGTAATTTTGAGCTAATGTATAAATTAGTGTCCGAAATAAGTTGGCAGAAAGTTCTCAGTGCTGGCGAGGTCGACATCGCTGTGGACACGTTTTACAATATGCTATACGATATCTTTGACCTCTGTGTACCTAAACGAAAACGACCGCCCGGTCCAAGTAGACGATATCCTGTGTGGTTCACGGCTGACCTGATTAGCGAAATAAAACAAAAAAATAAACTGCACCGGGAATGGAAGGCTACACGGGATAAAGACGTCTACAAAAAGTTTGCAACATTAAGGTCAAAGGTAAAAGAGCTGCTAGCGGTTGCTTATGATAGCTACATAGGGCGTATCCAAAGTACTCTTAAAGTCAATCCTCGCGCTTTCTGGCAGCACGTAGGCAGTCTCAAGACAAATGGTGGTTTTGTTTCCCGAGTTAAGTCTAAAGACGAAGAATTTGTTGGTAAGGAGGTAGCGAGCGCGTTCGCTAACTATTTCTCAGACGTTTTTCTACCTGACATTCCGCTTCTCGATCCAAACTTGTTAGAAAATGCCGATCGGAAACCTAACGCCAACTGCATTGATATCAAATCAATAACGTTGCAGGAAGTTGAAGCGGGGATAAAACGCCTAAAGGCCAATAGCTCCGTTGGACCTGATAACCTACCAGCGTATATTGTAAAGGGTTGTGCGGAGTTTCTAAAAATTCCGATACAATATATTTTTAACCTGGCGCTCTCTTCTGGGTCATATCCTCGATGTTGGAAGGTGTCTAGAGTGAGGCCGATCCCGAAGGCGAGTGACACTTCCGTCGTTGAGAATTACAGACCCATAGCCGTTCTTCCCACCCTGGGCAAGCTGTTTGAGTCCATACTTCACCGGACTCTATCTTCACAGGTTCGGCCCTTTTTGTGTGACGCGCAGCATGGCTTTCGGCCTAGTCGTTCGGTCAACACGAATCTGTTGATACTAACTGACAACCTTTCTCAACATCTTGACAGAGGTACTCAGGTGGATGTCATCTATTTCGATTTTTCGAAGGCTTTCGATCGCGTGGATAACGATGTTCTGCTTAGGAAACTTGATGAAATTGGTTTCTCTCCCAAGTTACTAACCTTTTTTTCCAACTATCTGCGCGATCGGCAGCAATTCGTCCGACATGGTTGTTTTGTCTCGACTCCTTACCATACCCGGTCTGGCGTCAGTCAAGGCTCCATCTTGGGGCCCTTGTTTTTCGGTATCATGATTAACGATCTCAAATCGGTTCTTCGGGCGGCTCAATGTCTCTTGTATGCTGATGATTTAAAGCTAGTATACAGGATAGAGCAAAGAACTGATTGTGAGACGTTACAAGAGGACATCGACTTGGTGTTTCGGTGGAGTATGCAGAATAAACTTCATTTTAACCCAGTCAAGTGTTCTGTGTGTACATTTAGCCGATCTCGTTCCGCTATACATGAGCATTATACACTAGGTTCGGAGCCGATAAATCGTGTCTTTGCCGTCAAGGATCTGGGCGTAGTGTTCGACGCACGGCTGACGTTTCACGAACATATTTTTTCTCTTGCCAAGAGTTCCTTTCAAAGGCTGGGTTTCGTAATCCGAAACCTCCGTGATTTTCATGACCCGGTGGCCATAAAAATGGTTTACAATGGTCTAGTAAGGAGTAAGCTAGAGACTTCGTCGATCATATGGAACCCCTACGAATCGACGTATGCTTTGCTGCTTGAGAAAGTTCAGAAAGCGTTTCTAAGGTTCCTTTATAAAAAAATATTCGGATTATATCCGTACCTGTACCCGACAAAGTATCTTCTCGGCTCCCTCGGGTACAACTCCTTGGAGGTCAGACGGAATCACCAACTTTTAGTCACGGCATGTCGAGCCTTGCGTGGTGAGTCGGACTGTCCCGAAGTTGTCTCTGGTCTCGTGCGTCTGTTTGTTCCGGACGTCCCGAGGATGGCCCTCAGACCACGACAACGCGACCTATTGGCCGTGCCGCCGGCGCGCACCGTATCGCGCAGGAACTCGCCGCTGCCCCGCGCCCTCTCACTACTCAATGCGCTCCTGGCATCGACACCTGAGTGCGACCTATTTGCTTGGCGATGGACGGCAGTGTATAGAGAATGCTTGAGATTCTGTGAGGCGATGGATGCTAGGTGCTCTACTGTTCCAATATAATTTGTCAAATGTAATGTGCTATTATTGTTGTTGTTAAAATAATTGTTGCTTTTATAAGTACTTATTGTTATTGTTTTTAGTCTAAATTTCGTGACGCATTGGTTTAACTGTAATGTCATGTAAACATTTTTATCAATAAAATAAAAAAAATAATAAAAAATAAATTAAACCGGCCGTACGATTGTTTGCCATCTCGGGGTAACAAAAATGTGCAATTATATGGTTGAGGCCAATTTCTCCAAAAATATATACTCTTTTTGATGTCAGAATAGTATGGTGAGCCCACTAAAGTTCACATTTAGGCCACGTCTAGCGCGATCTTTGTTTTTAACCCCCGCATTTAAGCCAGTGGGGAGACACTCCTGACTTCGGGCAAACTCGGCTCCGTTCGGCTCAGCATTGCTCCGAGCAATTATTAGGGTTGACACCACTTGACGTCCCGTTGCGTGCACGACCACAGATAAGATAATGACTTGAATTTTGACAACCCTAAATAGACGAAAGGGATAGTGCCATAAGTTAGAAAGGGATATCATGATTCGACCCTGAATCGCTGTCAAACTTCGGTTTAATAGGAAGTGTCCTTTCTGTACGGTAGTACCTACTATTATGTATTCTGCGCTTAACTTAGCTAATACATATTATTTTTGGTAAGATAATTGGCCGTATTCATATCTTTGCCCTTGACTGTAAGTAAGTGCATTTTATTTATTTAATCTCGACCGTACCAATGTTTGACCTTTGAAATATGTAGTGTATAATCAACAACCAAAACAAATCAGAGAACTACCAGAAAAATCAAAGTAATGTCGCTTATATATTTTAATGACTGTAGGTATTTCTTATCTCTTCACTTGAAATCATCTATCATTAAAATATTACGATTTATCTAAATAGCTTCGTTATTTCCTCATAAGGAAATCCAAAGTTTTTCACGGTGTAAAAACCTGGTGACCGCAATACTACCAGCTTACCAGTGCGCCCCGCCGTTTCTAACTAACCGAGGTTTTCCTAAACAATCATTCATTAATAAATAATTCTTGGAGAACGTACATCGGGGCATAATTGACTGCAGAAACCTACAGCATTTCTAATAAAATTGACTTAAAGGTTTTATTTGAGGTTTTGGCCAGAAAACATTGTTAAACTGAAGAAACAACAACATCAAGTAAACATTAGGTAACTAATGATTTCATCTAATATTTGTTTTCCTGTTCAAGACCAACATTAGAAAACAAAAACAATTTAAATATAGAACTGACCCACATTACAAATATTTTAAACGACATTCAAAGTATACATAAATTAAATTGATGATATCTAAAGTAAACAACTAAAACAACACTATTAGTCAGGCCAATCAACCATGTTACCAGAAAGTTGCAGAAAGATAAAAACTCCTTCTATCTCTTTCACGAGAAAAATTCTAACACTATTTTACCTACATCAAAAAAGGGTTGTTTTGAGGTACTTTGCTCCTCACACAAATGACTACTTCCAAATTATTAAAAACATTATAATTAAAACACTCGGGAAACCCCGATTTAAGGCCTCAAATGGAATGTCGAACATAAAAGAGACTAGTATCAAATCTCAGTATAATACGTAGGCCTATTAATTCTAAGCAAATAGAACACATTAGGGAAAACGAAAACCGTGTTAAAACCTATCATGCCGTACGTGAAGTACTTGTAGCATAATTCTACGATTATTTTATTTTTATTATCTAGACTGTTCTCCGAGTTTCTTAATTCGTTTTTATCCTTTCCTAGTAAAGCACAGATGAAGGCGTAAGAGACTGATTTACCTATAGCCCTGGTGGCTACAACGCCGCAGAAGCCGAGGATGGTTCGAAGGATGGTGTTGCCGAGCATGTCGATGGAGGGCCAGATGATGGTGTAGGGGGGAGGGGTGGAGGCGGGCGCCATGTTGCCGAGCTGGTAGTTGGTCCAGGAGCCCGTTAGGATGCCCGCGCACACGCTCACGATCATGGTCGTGTCGCCTCTGGAAAACGTGGAAATTTGGTTAGGAGTTTTAAGTAACTTAATCCCCTTTTATAAATAAAAGCACAGTCGGCGATAAAAGTAAAAAATACAGACATAACGTCGACTATCACGGCATACGCAAAGTGATTTTCCCCGCAGTGAATATTGTATATACAGCCCCATACGTATATAGTCAGGGGAAAATCACGTTGCGGGTACGGCAGAGTATTGTATTCTAAGGGCGTAAAAGGGGAGCATAAACAAGTTTCTACATGAGATCATAGTGTGATTAAGACCCATACCTAAATAAACGAATAAGACAAAAACGCTGTTAATTATAATTATACAATAAAACGATGACCAACACAACAAAATCCTTTGAAAATAATGACACACGGTACGTACTAAATCAGAGGAAAATGCATTCTAATAATCGATCTTTGAAATGGTAAAGTGACATCATTCAATACATATATATATATATATATATCACAATATCAATACAATCCATCTTTAGTTACTTCTTTTATGAACATTGATTAACAAAACTGGCACGACTTAGTAAGCCCAGGGGCTAGGGGCGTGTATTGTAGAAATTACAATTTGGCTTTACTAACAGAATAGGGCCTACCCTAAGAAGTATTTTTCTTCTAACCATTACGAGAACCTTGCCGATACCCGTCAAAGGGTAATAAGCATGGCACAATAACATGACAGGTTAAGGGCACGCCTTGGCCTCGGAAAAACCCTAACTTTACTATGGTTGAAGTAATTTCTGATAAATGAAATGAGACAACGCTCGTCTTGTCGACAAGAAGACCAAAGTTATATTCATTATGTCACTAAAATGACTTTTAGACGCAGGCACATAAAACTCAATTTGGCAAAACAGACATTGACCCTAAAGCCCTATTTAGACGAAGCGAGAGTTTCATTATCATTACATTGCGGTTTTTGATCGGTCGGTTGAATTGGACGTAACCAACAGTCCGCAATGTAACTAAAATCGCATGCGAGTTCGCGCGCCGTCTAAATCAGCTTTTAATGTGTATTGTGTACATTTTAAACGTGAGGGGAAACCCAGTTTTCACGTCCTTGTACTCATGAAAACCGACATTTTTTCATTTCCATTGTTTCAGTTGTTGTCATGACCCGGGGTCAGCTTCAGCTGATTTGACATTTTAACCGCATTCTAGAATATCGACACTGTTGCAAAAACATAACATGTTTGAAATCTTGTACTGATGGTATGACATAAGTATTAGAGAAACTAGTACCTACCTAGTCGTCCTAGTGGACGACTTGTGTCAAGACTGTCCCATACATGTTTCTATATAAGTGCCAATCCTTACTCCCGTCTAAGTCCGCCTCATCAATATGTATGGTAATACCGTTAATACCAGCCGTTAGCCCGTGCGTCAACAACGTCCACTTGTCCGCGTTGGGGTGGTAGTGGTGCACTATGACCAGCACGGACACGACGAGCGCGACCACAGGACCAGCCAGTCGTCCGGCGGCACCGGGACCAGTACGGTTGCTCACCGGGTGGGCGTCCACTTGTCCGCGTTGGGGTGGTACACGATGACCAGCACGGACACGGCCAACACGACCGCAGGGGATAGCCAGTGGGTGAGCAACCAGTCGTCCAGCGCGTCCACCATAGGTATCAGGAGCACTAGCAGTCCTGAAGCCATGAGCAGGCCCGCTGCTATGTCCTGCGAGAGAAGCGGGGCTCGTTAGCATTTAAACTATCGACAACACAATCGTCGACATCGTACACAAACACTTTATCATTACTATAACTCATTTATGTATAGTTATCTAACGTAACACTCTAAATCTTTGACGACCGGTCTGGTCTAGCGGGTAGTGACCCTGCCTATGAAGCCAATGGTCCTGGGTTCGAATCCCGGTAAGAGTATTTATTTGTGATGAGCACAGATATTTGTTCCCGAGTCATGGATGTTTCCTATGTATTTAAGTATTTTGTACATAAGTATTAGGTATATTATATCGTTGTCTGAGACCCACAACATAAGCCTTCTTGAGCTTACCGTGGGACTTAGTCAATTTATGTAAGAAAGTTATAATAAAAAAAATACAAAATGTTTATAAAAATGTTTTATAGTCTAAAATTCTTTTTTCGATTGATGGTTAGCCCGTAGTGTTTTCCGTTGCAATAACTTTCCCGTGTGAATAACAATAATTAAATCCTAACAAAACCCAAGGAAAAAACAGTTACCAGCCTAACACTCATAGGTATTATTTGTAAAATTTCCCGACTTCTAGACACTAGAGTTAGACAGTCCCTCTAAAACTTAGGTATTACCTACATTTGCTTAGTGACACACGTTCAGGCTTGGCTAGGATTAAGTACTATAAGTACATCACAGATCACACCCATTTCGGGGAATGGATAGGACAAGAACCTTTGTAATCTTTGTATTGAAGTCTTGTCATGCCCTCGGTGTTTAACTGTCGGCACCTATCTACCTACACACCTATCTACCTACACATACTTAGGGCCGTTTGTATTATAGCTTTCATTTTGGCTAATCCAATCTAGTGAGGTAAGTAGTGTCACCCAATGTATGGGACGTGCAAATTTTGGTATCGGATGAATTCACTTGGCACAGATGTAGTATACGTAAAAGCTAAACCAATCCAACCCGGTAGCCATCCGCCACCCCCTGGTGGGTAGGCAGGGGGGCATCCAAAGTTACACGCCGCATATCGGCTTCTATTTACCTACCACCTCGAGTTTGGTATCATTTCCAGATAAATCGGGCATGAGGAATTCATTTTTGAGACCTTTGATGTACAGTTTAATAGAAAAAAATAAAAATATTGACGAACAAATCAAAATCGGTGTGCTGTTTTTTTATTCATTTATTACTATTATCAGCAGAAACTAGAAATGCTAGAAAGTTGAAATTTGCACACCAGGTTACATTTATAATATGTACAAGAGATAAGAAGCGATTTTGAAAAATTCAACCCCTAAGGGGGTTAAAAAGGGGATGAAAGTTTGTATGGGGTTCATGTTTTTTTTAAGCTAGGAATTTCAAACTTCGTTAAAAGATATATTATTGAAATACAAGAAAACTAATTTGAGCGTTTTTGAAAATTCATCCCCTAAGGTGGCGAAATAGGGGTTGAAAATTTGTATGGAGATCCAAATTTTCTTCGAGTGTGGGGCTTGAAACTTTTTATATGCGTATATTATTAGAATACAAGAAAAGTAATTTCAGGGTTTTTAAAAATTCATCCTTTAACACGGTTAAAAAGGAGTTGAAAGCTTGAATCCATTACAAATTACTTTGACTGCCCCCCCCCCCCCCTGCCTACCTGCCAGGGGGTGGCGGATGTCTACCGGGCTAAAATAGCTTAGCTTTACGTATATTACTTCTGTGCTAAGTAAATTCATCCGATACCAAAATTTGCACCTTATGACACTACTTCCCGTACTAATCTGAAGTGCCAAAGAGATATATATCATCATTTATAATTATGAAGATTGTATGAATATGAAGGAGTCATATTATTAAATTTAAATGCGTGACCACTTTTGGACTTCTATATTAAAATAAAATTGACTAGATTAAATATTACTATTATGAGCCCCATTACTGAGTTGATTGATCTAAAAATTATTAAAATAAATAAAATATTTCTTCACTACACAAACTCCAGTGCATCGGGGCTAGTAGGTACCTAGGTATACATATTAATATTACCAGTTTTTTATATTAATTTTTCCCGGTAATATCCCTGAATAGTACCTACTATAAAATTATCTCGTAGGTTAATTTAGTCACAACAATACTGTTATAAAATATATATTTAATATAACAATGAACACGTGGAGGAACACGTTTACTTCCAAAATGATGTATGTCACTAGTCAACTAGTATTGAAAAATTGTATTTCAAACACTGAATCAGCACTAGGAAAATCCTTTGCGGTGATTCAACTGATAAACTAGGGAAACCCAGGACTATACTAAACTAGAGAGGTATAGCCTATTATTTATGCGATTATAGTTCTTATTGTTAGAACTTTACGTCCTAAAACGTTATGAATACGATGTCTGCTTTGGCTGCTTAGAAACTGACATGGCTGTTTACATAAGTGTAGATAAATTAACGAGTACATATACGAGTACCTACCTACGTCTGTTTGTAGAAATAATTAGTACTAGTCATTTAATACGCATGTATATTAAGAGCAAGAGTGGCTTAAATCCATTATATCTTACATGGGATAAGGTCCACCGATGAGCCGCGTATCCATTAGAGGCAGCCTCGGGTCGAGCAGCCTCAACTTGAAGCAAACAGCCTCAGTTTGAGGCTGCTCGCTCTGAGGCAAAGGCTCGAGGCACGTTGTGATCAGCTCGAGGCGAATCGCCTCAGCTTGATCCGCAACGCAAGTTTAAAGCCAAAACGCGTCGATCGTCTCCATCAAATGCACGGCTCGGACTGAGGCTCCTTTGAGCACGGTGAAAAAACCGACAAAATATGGCTCGGCTCGCGGCCACGAATTTGCTTCGTGTCGCGGCGAGCCTCAGGTTGAGCAAGCGTCTCCACTTGCGCGGCCTCGGGGCGAGGCAGCCGCTCGACCCGAGGCTGCCTCTAATGGATACGCGGCTATGGACAGTAATCAGTGTGGGCGATGGTAGTGTCAAATAATATTGATGTTCACAATTTATAAAAAATACTTTAATTGCTGGCTGTTTAAACTAAATTCTGCTAAGCACCTTTATTAATAAAGCGAATACTTTGTTCTATTAGATAATTATTCAAAGTATACTAACATGGTAAGAATAATTTCTTTGAGCTCAGAGTCCAGTCGTAATTGAGCTGTATTGGCCGTGTCAATAATAAATTGGAACGTGTTCCCAGTTTAGTTCGGGTCTTGAAACCATATTACTTAATGACGCCACAGATAACCATTAGGTAGGACGTAGGTGCAATCTAATATATATAAGACGCTGGTGTAATGAGGTTGTCTGGGTTGTCTTCTTCAGGTATCTAGTAAAACAGGTACATTACCTCTAGATTGCATCAATGTTTGAAGATTTTTAATTATTTGTTTAAGCAGTTATCATTAAAATTAATGTGCTTAATTGCAATGACAACTTTAATTACATCATATCAGCCCTTTGTCGCCCACTGCTGAGCATAAGCCTCTCTTCTAGTACGCCACTTGTCCCGGTCCTGAATTAATCTCATCCAGAAGTGACCCGCAATTTTCCGGATGTAGGTATCGTCCACCCAACGAGCCAACGGACGCCAGGCGCTTCTTTCACCCGAAAGCGGCCACCATCATTCTGTTAACATTTTAGTCCACCAGTTATCACTCTGCCTAGCAACATGTCCAGCCCAATTCCATTTTAGTTTGTTAATGATGAAACCCACGTCACGCACCTTGGTGCGGCGACGGATCTCGACATTCCTTACTCGATCTTGAAGCTTGATACCGAGCACGGTGCGCTCCATGGCTCTCTGTGCTACGCGGATTTTAACTTTAATTACACTGACCGAAAAGCTAAAAAAATAAGGTCTTCCTTTCATTAGGACATCTTAAAATAATCTAACTTTATGGCTTCGCTGGTTTTCACATGATCTTATCATTATTACGAACATATCATTAATATCAAAACATGTGCATCCTTGACACATGTGTATGTATGTGCTTAGGTCATACTGATTCCGAAAAAGTTGTATTTTGTATTAAGTATGCCCTAATATTGGGGATATTACAGTATTGCTTTTTGTTAATTTTAGGGCGACTACCTACAACATCATACATATAGGTATGCTGTACCGTGACAGTAAAATACGAATAAAAAACTATTCTATTTTATTATATTCTAAAACGTGACGTTGTCGTACACGCCCACAATAATAGTACATTATTGTCGAGGCTCGGAAGTAGCTACTTGCAGGCTGAGGATTCGTATTAAACGGACGACCTTGGGAGTCCGTTTAATTGAATCCGAAGCCAGCAAGTAGCCTTCCAGTCGAGTCATATATAGTGCTTTTCTCAAAAATGGTGCAAGAAATATAAATATAATAGAAATATTTTACAGAATCAACGTTCTTACGTATATATTTTCACAGAAAAAAGTAGAAACAATTGAAAAAATTAGCTTTGCCGCCTTTTTATTTTTTTAATTAATAAATAGAAGTGTATTTTTCTGCCGAAAATACGCCAACCTATTTGAGACAGCTAAATAGTCGCGGTACCAACATTATAATTATAAGTACTAATCATCTCTTTGGCTGTTTAATGGGCCTGTGTCTTTATTTGATATGGCCATTTCAACTTTTAAAAAGTTTGGAACACGACAAATAATGGAATTTGTATGCAACATTGCAGTCCCAAAATCGAGACTGCAATGTTTTTAACTTTTTAATTTTTGACTGACCATAAACTACGCGCTTCGCGACCAATTTTTTAAACGTCAAAGTCGACTTTGCCGTCCATTTTTGAGAAAAGTACCTTAGTATCATCCATACATACGTTTTAATACGCAGCGTAAAAGTGATGACAGCGTGTGATGCGTCAACATATTCTAAACTTCAGTGGGGTGATTCCCTAATTTGTGCGCCCAAGTGACTAACGCCTGAGCTTATCAAAGTTCACGGTAAAATTCTAACATCACGAGGAAAAAACATGGAAAAGTAAACGTAAGCAATCAAAACAAGGAAAATGTTTTACTACGAAGTTACAAGCAACTTATTATGTAGGAATGTTCGTAGTAAATTCCATAAGCAATCATTTCGGAGAACTAAGTTCATTGTTGTTTATCAAAGCAAACAGGGCCGTAATGATAAGAAATCAAGCCTGTTGGAATGTTTCTTTGATACGGCTCTTCGGTAGCCTTTCTTCTTCTTCTTCTTTATTAGGGGCTGTATAAGGCTCCAAAGCCTATGTATCACTGCGACCATTCCTGATCTATTGTGATCGCCACCTATTACAACTCTCGATCCAACCCTGCAACTTCGAATAGCTGCAGGATCCTTTTGGTCTCGAGAGACTTTACCTGCTCCGGGCGTAATATGTGTCCGCCCAAGATTAGGTCACGAGTACGCATTAGGCAAGGGCACTCTGTGAGGATGTGCAAGGGCGTCTCCTCCGCCTCCATGCTGAGTCTGCACCGCCCTATGTCACGTTTCCCCATGGTGTGCATGTGCTTATTTAGGCCGCAATGCCCGGTAAGCACCCTTACCAAGTTGCGCAGTTGGTTCCTAGACAGCGCTAAGGCGTTCGAGGACGCCTTTTTGCTGAAGGCCTTGATAAGCGCTTTGGAATGGTTCAAACCTGTTGTTTCTCTCCAGAGTTGAATGGTTTTGTAGTGACAGTAGGTCTTTAGGGTGAGCCGCGTTAGGCTTTTGGGGATACCACAAAAGGGCTCAGGACTGTAGTTCTTCCCCTTAGCCCCTGCTCGCGCGCGTTCGTCGGCCTTCTCGTTTCCTACGATACCCGCATGCCCCGGGACCCAACGTAGAACAACCTTGTTCCTGGCTCCAAGGTTGTTCAATAGTTGCCTGCAGTTCTCAACCAGCCTCGATGTGGTGACATCGGAGGTTAGAGCTAAGAGTGCCGCCTGGCTATCCGAATGGATATAGATAGCAGGGTTGGGCAAAATACTGGCTTCCACGTATTTCAAATACAAATTACAAAATACATTTTTAAAAATATTTGAAATACCAAATACAAACTACTTTGGTGACTGGTATTTGAAATACAAAATACAAATTACAGTGTTTAAAATAATGTATTTCAAATACAAAATACAAAATACTTTTCATTTTTTTTTGTTTAATCATTTAGTATTTTTAACGAATATCCTTTCCTAAAAACTTATAGGGTCATTGCGCTTGTTTTCGTACAGCTCTAGTTTTCATCCACTTGACGAAATTTGAATATAAACCTACATTGCTGCAAATAGTAAATTAAAAATGAAATATATTATTTGCTAATCTGTCAAGTGGTCGAAAATTAGAGCATGGACGGAAACTACTGCAATGACTCTATCCCCTGGCTGTTGACGAAAAGTTCCGCGCAGAATAGCTCGCGCACAGACATAGAATACGCGCTCGCGCTTGACAGACAGCTTAAGTGTGCGAAAGGGAAGCCATCACGTATATGAACATCCCATGAGTGCGAAAGAGTCAAGACTACCAATGAGAAAACGTAACCACTTTTGAGTTTGACGACGGCCGCGGACGGCCAAGAGCGTATCACGGTAATTTTCAAATTGAAAAATATACACGGATTAGGTTAGGACGAAAAGTATTAAATAAATAAAGTAATTCAGTGAAGATGGTGTCTTGTAGTGTTCCGGATTGCAGTGTCACAGGCAGGGCCGGATTAAGCATGTCGGGGCCCCTAGGCAGTGCGAGGCTCGGGCCCCCTACAGTCAATTCTGCACACAGCATATTCAGTACAGGGAAATAAGTTTGCGTTTTTAATTTCAATCTTCAGGCGTCGGACGAGCCGATCCAAATAGAACGATGTCTTTTTCGCTCTTATTGCGTGGACGTAAAGCTTTATTATATAGGTTTTTGCCGATTCCGCGTCGCGTCAAGTGTGGGGAGAGCCTCTAGGCTTAAGGCCAATTCCCAGTGGAATACCAAAGATGTGAGCTTCAGCGTCACTTTCCTATCTACCTCTAATGGCAAATTTTAAGCGAGGCTAAAAGCTAAGCTCAACTGGTGCCGTAAAATTGATTTTTTCAATAAGTTAATATTTTGCGAGCCTGAACAGCGATTGTCCGACCATACGACCAAACGCCGAGCCACATGATTAGAATCAACCTAATAATAAAGAATTTTCATATGTTTAAATTACTAGAGTTAGACCAAGATAAGCCTGCAACAATTTTGATAGCACTCGCAGTGCAAGTGTTATTTTAAACGTTAAAACTTCTATGAAATGATGACGTATAAATAACACTTGCACTGTGTATGCTATCAAAATCATTGCAGACTTTTCTTGGTCTAATTCTACTCATTCACCAGTCAAGCTAACATGTAGATACAGGGTCAACTAAAGAACCAAAATATAAACGCGAGCGCAGCGAGCGCGAAATTTTTTGTTAACCCTTCAGTTAGCGAGTTAGAGAAGGATAGCATACCATAAGAAACACAAAAACACTTGGTATAAAATTTGTTGGTGAGGACCATTGATTCGGGAGCGACCGCCTAGTCCGAGGTCAGTCTCGTTTATTAAGAGGTTGTTTTGTAAAAGAAATTGTATCTTAGGTCCCTTTTATTGATTTAATCTTAAAGATAAAAGTCTTAACTAACTGGGGTAACTGTTGGGACAATGTTCTTGTATAAATGTCATCTTCTGTACACAGTTTGTCAATAAAGTGTTTCTATTCTATTCTATTCTATTCCTTTGATAATTAAATAGCAATTACCTCCAATAATCAATTAGTTTTATGGTGGCAGTCATTTTTAACAAGGAAGCTGGAAAACTGTCATTCTTCCGGAGTATGATTAGGTCTGGCCAAATGTATAAACATTAGAATAATTTAATTGCTATATTCAAATAGCCTATATAACTCTGATTCTAACAATATGTGATTTAATATACTTTCAAACATAGAAAAGCTTAAATCGACGATTTTGTAAAATTTTCTTAATCTGCGCTGACCACCCACCGGGGCCCCGCCACTTGACTACTTTTCGCGTTTTCGCTGGCGCCACTTGAAGGGTTAACAATATCGGAAATTGTGAAAGCGTGTTAAAAGGCCGGGTATCGATCTTCATTTGGGCCTGAAGTGCCCCAGTGAGGCGAGCTTTCATGCGAAGTCAAAGCCGTGCTTCATCAGGCTTCAGGATAAATAGTTGAGCACAGACACGAACCAGCAATGTCCATTGTATTAAAAAACGAGACCGCAGGCCGAGCTTGGCGCTACGAGGCCAAAGGCTAAGCTGAAGTAGAGGAGATGTGGAACACAAATCAATGGTAAATTGAGGTAAAAAGTGAGGCTGAAGGTCGAGCATTCCTATGAAAAACTGGGGACAGTTTTGTCTACTTTCTTTTTCTTTGTTTTAATCAATAGTCCTCGTGATTCAGAGTCGAAATAACCCAAAAGTTGTTGGTTGTTCGAAAAAAAGTGAACCTTTTTTCCCGAAAACCCCTATTATTACAACTTTACAACAGGTACGCACAATACGCCCCGTAAACTGTAACGTATTGCTTCAATTTGATTACAGTAGGTATTTCATTAATTTAAATGGGTCGATAAAAACAATAACAAAGCATATAAATTTTTATAATAATAAAAAAATTACGCATGAATTTTGACCCTATGGAACAAAATATTATTTGGTGCGCGCTGAGCCGCCGGGGCCCTCTGGCCGAGGCGGGGCCCCTAGGCAGTTGCCTACTTTGACTTAGGGTTAATCCGGCCCTGGTCACAGGGCCAAATAATCCAAGCAAATACTCATTTCAGAGGATTTATGATATTCCGAGCGAAATTTTCTTAACGATATTTTGTCAAATTAACAGCGTACAAAGTGTAAGAAGCCGGTTTATACAGTTCATTATAAGTTTTTCTTCCTTTGTGTGCTAATATTTTATCATATTAGTCTATAATTTAAAATATTTTGTGTAAAAACATAACCTTGACAAAATGTTCATATGACATTATCGATAACTTGTCGGTATATTAATAGCTATGTAATTATTTCTTCACAAGACATCATAAAGATATTAGCTTTTATAACCGACTTCAAATAATAACGATTGTTATACCTTTTTGAAGGTGCTCATGTTTAGCGGTAAATTTAAACTTCACTTTCCAACACAGTAAGAAATACATTAAGATAAGTCTGCAACGATTTTGATAGCACACGCAGTGCAAGTGTTATTTATACGTCATAATGTCGTAGAATATTAACGTTTAGAATAACACATTTGAAAAAGTAGTCGATAAAGCAATCAAACATCGACAGATTATTAATATGTTGTAACATGACATCACTATTTTTGATCTCACATAGACAATTTACGCACACACTTGCATTTCATTTTTGGTCACACTTTTGAAGATTGACAGTTGTTCTTTATCATAGCTCACGCATTGTACCTATTTGCCCTCGTACAAGTCGTACATTATATAAAAAAAAGCGTTCCATTTTAGGATCATAGAATTTAATAAAATGTATTTTGTAGAAATGTATTTTGAAGCTTGAAGTATTTGAAATACAAAATACAAAATACATGTGAGTGCAGTATTTGAAATACCAAATACAAAATACTTTTCCAGGTAGTATTTGAAATACAAATACAAAATACTAAAATGTATTTCAAATACATGTAATTGAAATACTGCCCAACCCTGATAGATAGTATGGTTGCCGTAGTTGCTTTGCAGATTGATTGACGCACATTCTAGAATGGCGTATACCTCTGCCTGGAATATAGAGCAAAAACGTCCTAGGTTTAAGCTGATGCTTTTCCTAGGCGCTTCACCGTATACTCCGCAACCTACTTCAGATCCGGATTTGGAGCCATCAGTGTACCACCTCAGGCTTCCTTCTTTCCACTTAATTTGACTGTTTGACCAGTCCTCCCGTTTGGGGATTTCCACTGAGTAAAGTTTGAGTGGACAAAATTTGGGTGACATAGTGTCGGTTGGCATCCCAAGAACAGGAATATCGTACACTGATTCATTAAACAGTCTCAGAGTTTGCGATAACCAATTACCTCTCCTCGCGCCCGCTATTCTAAGCATACTAGATCTCGCCTCCAATTCTAGATGCAAGTGGAGGGGTGGTAGATTTAGTATGGCTTCTAGGGCTGCCGTCGGGGAGGATGACATGGCCCCAGTGACGATGACACAGGCAGTTCTTTGAAGGCTGCCAAGCTTCATCACTGTTACCTTCTGCGTCGTTTTCCTGTACCATGCTACAGAGGCGTAAGACACTATCGGCCTCACTATGGATGTGTACAGCCATAAGGCAATTTTGGGTTTTAGACCCCATCTGTTGCCTGCCAAACGACAGCATATTGCCAAGGCTGATTTAGCCTTTTGTATGGTTCCGTCCACATGCTTGTTCCAGGTCAGTTTCTGGTCCAGTGTTACCCCCAGATATTTGACCTCTGTTGAGAACGGAATAGTTCGGTAGCCTTTACTTTGTCTCTAAAAAAAATTTAAGGTTGTGTAAGGTTACTTTAAATTGGTTGCATCTATATCTTAAGAGTTTGTCTGTAAGTACCTCTCAAGGTAACAAATGTGTTGCAATCAATTCGACCACTTTGGCTATAGGTAACCATTTATTTGATGCTGGCTACATCCGACCCGAGTCACAGAATAAATAATGGTACTACCGTACAGAAAGGAAACTCCATACAAAACCGAAGTTTGACAGCGGTTCAGGGTCGAATTATGCTTTCCCTTTCTTATATATGGCACTGTCACTTTCGGCTATTAACGGTTGTCAAAATTCAAGTGATTATCTTATCTGTGGTCGTGCACGCAAAAGGAAGTCAAGTGGTGCCAACCCTAATAATTGCTCTGCGAGTTTGGCCGAAGTCAGGAGTTTCGCACCCCTGCCCGAGTACAGTCGACGTCAAAGATATGTTTACATTTTTCGACTTATTACAAAGTAGTAAGGTGCAAAAGTTTAAACATATCTTTGACGTCGACTGTACACGTAGATACGCGTACTCCTGTACTTTAGTAAAACGACTTACCAGAACGCTGTGCATGCCAAGATACACGCGGCTGACGCAGATAAGTGTACACCACGAGACAGCAATCAAGGCACCCCAGTGAACCGGGTACTCGTATCTAGGACAAAAATAGCACATTTAAAAGTAAATAAAAAGTTAGTACCTACTTAGTTAAAAATAGTTAGCACTGCTGACTGAATACAAGGGTCTACTATTTAAGTAGGTATATGTGCCCTATCATGCCTCGCATTCGCATACTATGCAAGTCATGATTATCCCGAGTTTCATCATATTCCATTGGAAATATCCAAAGTAACCTAAAGATTATATCTTATTCATAACATATATCTTTACATGTTTGTATGAATGTATGACATGTATGAATCTGCAGCATGTAGCAGCAGTCGCTTACGCTTTTCTGAAAATTGTTTCGATGTAAATTTATATGAAATAAATATTTATCTTAAGCGCCAGTTCCTATAAAACACTATTCTAATAGGTAAAGTCCTTTGCAATAAATAACATATTGCCGGGTCCAGAAAAAAAAGATAGACGTAACAACTAAGATATCCATTTTGTTTTTATAGGATTAATTGAGGTTATCATATTATCCCATCAAACACAAATGTGAAATGAAGGCCCATTTACACGATACAAGATTCTTGAACAAGAATTGGCAATAATTGAATGCAAGTTTTGCCGTGCAATAATTGAATTCAAGAATTGAATCAAAGTGTTTATACATGAGCAATAACCAAAATCTTGAATACAATTATTGCATTCAATTCTTGATAGGCAATATTCTTGACCGTATTTCGTTTACACCAAAGACATTTATTGAACGGCAATAATTGCATGCAAGTCTTGACAGGTCTAAACTTCAAGTTGAATCAAGTATGATGTATTGAAGCCATATTGAAGCAAGAATTGAAGCGATTTGCATTGGCAGATTTTCATTCAATATTGAACGTTTTTTGTGGGTAGTAAAACTGATAAAATGAGCAAAAATTATTTGAAATTAGTTAGTTCGGAGATAATAAAATTCATAGAAATTTATAGAAGTCATCAATGTGTGTGGGACACAGAGGATAAAAATTATAAAAACCGTGAGGCTCGCGAGGCTGCCCTTGCAGCTTTTTCTATAGAACTTGGGGTAGAAGGTTTTGGCACAGATTAATAAATAGTTACTACGTAACAGATACTTCATTCCCAAACAAAAGCAAAAATACCTACGCTATAATAGCCTACAGAACCTTAATAATAATACCTGCTGCTCAGGACAAGAAGAAATGTACCATAATTACGCGCACAAAGAGTCGAGACTGTGTTGCCCGCCGTTCGAGTCACGTGCCAACGCGTCATCGTAAGAATGCGCTAGGGTTGTAGCTACCCTACCTATGATGATTATTGTAATAAAACCAATGTTGCGAATCAAATATGTTTTAGTTTTAATATAATGATTTATAATTTTTTCACTTCTCGGAATTCTCTGTTATTACAATTTTATAAGTAGTTGAAAATATCCGAAATCGCGTAAATAATTTTAATAAATATTCAGGAGCAAAGCAACGGACAATCAACGGTTTTTAAAAGTTGTAATACGGTGCTACCAGGCCGATTAATTATTACGTCGTCAAAGTTATTTAATAATACTTTTTCTAACCCTTCAATATAATTATTAAACTTTCAGGTGGGACCTTTAGCCCGCCATAAAAAGATGAATTTTTATTATAGGCTTTTTCCTTTGTTTTTTTGACTTTTTCACCCATCTACTGCACAATAATTACGTGGTTTCGGCATTTCGAAGCATAAGCGCGGGAAACGCGCGGTGCAATGCGGTGCGAGCGCTGAGGCGGGCGTTCGGCGGCCCTCTGTCGGTTGTATCGTCGACGATACGCCGAGCGGTAGGCATATAGCGCGTGGCCTTGAGCGTGTGACGGAGGCCTGGTTTTGGTCCCAAAGAAATAATGAAGAAACTTAAGAGCATAAGAACGCAATATAAAGCTGAAAAGAAGAAAGTGAAGGATTCAATGGGAACTGGATCTAGCAGTGCTGATGTTTATAAGCCAAAACTCGATTGTTTTTAATGAACCTTACCTGTATAAAATCATTTAATGCCAAATAAATCGCGTTAAGTACTTCAACCAAAAACGTACTTATGATGCACTTAGGTACTCTAAATAACTGAGACAAAGTGCCGAATGAATCTCCAGTTGCCAAGTATGTATGTTACTTCTAGCTTAACGTGAGCCGGAATTGCATTACGCATCACTGTGTTCTGTCTTTGAATTGTAGAACTTATTTTATCGAGCAAGAAAACTGAGCTTTGTTTACACGAAACATGTTCTTGAACTCGGCTTCATCCTCAGCTCGTAGCTCCCGGCACAAAGTGTTCGAAGCTCCGAGCAAACTTCTTCTGTCTATCCATTTTTTGTCCAACATCTTTTTCTTCTACTTTTGTGACGTTTTTCTAACAGTTTTTCTCGTAACACAGTTGCTACTATAGCAGCGACAAGGAACACACCTTCGCGTACGGAATCCATGTCGACAATAAAATATGGATTGGCAATTCTTGAATTGAATTAATTGCACTAGGTTTCGTTTACACGTATGCCAGTATTGAATTCAAGTTGCTACTTGAATACAAAAATGTCATGTATGTTTAGATAGTGCAAGTTTTTTGTTGCCTCAATTTTATTGTATTGAATGTTCAAGAATCTTGTATCGTGTAAATGGGCCTTGAGAGCCAAGTTCATAATTAAGAATATGCGTCGTTGTTAACATCGCCGGAAAAAGAATTGAGATCTATATGGGTGCCAAGTTCTAGTTCGCTTGGGATGTAATTAAAGTGCAGGATTTGACCTGGCTAGTTTATACGTAGGTACACGCTGTATTATATTTGTCTATGTTACTTTTCGAAAATTTAGTTTAGCCGATGGAATATTCCCGACGCTAAAGATTTTCCTTTATAAGGAATGAAAATAATTCATTGGGTTACAAATTTGAAAATAAAAGATAATAACATAACACAATGCTGCCCTTTTGTTGAAGAAAAAACTTGGTGGATGAAAGGTCACCTAGTAGTGCGGTGGTATATTAATAGAAGGCGCCTGGGGTTTTCATACAGCAAATGTGCACATCGGAAGATCGTAAGAAAAAGTACCGGAGTGTACATTGAATCGAAATCCAAAGAATAGGAAACTAAGGGGTCATCCATTAATTACGTCACACGAATTTCTAGGTTTTTTGACCCCTCCCCCCCCCTTGTCACATTTGGTCACATTTGGCAAACCCCTCCCCCCTAGTGTGACGTCACATTTTTTCTACGAAATCGCCAAATCGAATTAAGAAAGTACCTAAGTATTATTAATATTTTATCAAAATATTTTTGACGATATAAATATTAGTAATTTTATAACCCAAAACTGCTTAGGAAAGAAAATTAAAAGAATAAAAACGATTATCGTTTTAAAAACTTGTTATTTAAATGTACAGCGAATGAAATAATTAAAAAAAAAATTCGGTTACTGATGAAGTTAAAGTGACGTCACAAAGTTTGTGTCTCCCCCCTCCCCCATGTCACAATATGTCACATTTTCTTGACCCCCTCCCACCCCCTAAACGTGTGACGTAATTAATGGATGACCCCTAACCTAAGTGGTAAATTTTATTCCTGAGTGATTTCTAATGGCATGGGTAATTTTAAAGAATTCATAAATGTCTGTCAACTCTAAAAAGCCGTGGATAATCGATTGTTCCTATCTCTCATTTTGATATTAGTGTTTGTTAGAAAGAGACAAAATTTAACAAAGGTCTGTTAAGTTTTTTTAAATAAGGGGGCTCATATCTGTATAACACTGATTTAAACTTTCACAATTTTTACTCGTCACTCGCAACGACGGGACGGCGCGCGAACTCGCATGCGATTTTAGTTACATTGCGGACTGTTGGTTACGTCCAATTCAACCGACCGATCAAAACCCGCAATGGTATGACACTCGCATGCGATTTCTCGCATCGTCTAAATCAGCCCTAAAATCGCAGGTTGAAAAATCGAACATTAATGAGTGTTTTGTGTCGATCTGGTGACATCCCTAGTGCCATAGATTTATAAGGCATAGATTCCTAGTTCGTACACCCCAAGTGAAGCCATTTCAAGTGCGACGTCACGTCACACTCGCATCATCGTATTCGAACGGCCCTCGCAGTACTCAAAGTCAAATCGGTCTGTGTACACCTCCCGTTTAAAAATCAAAAACTACAGGAAAGATGGTTGTTTGTACAGCGAATGGGTGTCACAACACATCATATAATAAAAACAAACCGCTTGATATTACATTTCACGCGTAAGTATCGAGTTTAATGTGATATTTTTACATAATCGTAAATACAAAAATCCAAATTTTCGTCAGCCGCCATTTCTTCTAAATGTTGCCAGTGTAGTGAATATTTTTTCCTCCAAATGGGACATGACGTCTACATTTTAGAATAAATACGCTCCATTAAATTTCATTGTATAATTATAGAAAGTTAATTATTTAGGTAAGTATTTACTTTTTTCTTATTTTTATCTTGTGTCATGTTCGTTTCAGTTTTCTGACTGATCTACTTCTGTCTGCGAGATAGAAGGAAAAAAATAGACTAAATCGGAATGACGCAATATGGAAACATTGGAAACGGACTAAACACAGTCGAATATGCTCTGTCCTATTTAAATTTATTCTTATTATTTTATGCACATTTGTTAAATAAATAAAAATAGTAAAAACTTATCAGCTATTTATTTAATCCTTATTTCACAAAGTACAGAAATGCAACAAATCCCAAAATAAACAAAAAGCTTTTGCTACAAAATCGAATCTATACACTTCCAAATTATTAATAACCAAGTGTGATGTTGTTAAAATTCCCCTACTTTGAGAGAAGTAAATGAATACTGGCAACATATTTTGTATATATGTGTGTGTTTGCTGAGCGTAAAACACGAGCGTTCCACGCACACATCGATCGTGTTTCGGCTTCACTTTTGGCAGGTTAGCCGTATGGAGACTATCCGTCTATGCGTTATTAGTTTAAGCCTAGTGCGCAAAACGTTCAAGTTAATAACCAAGATGACGTGCGGGTAGGTCGAATAACTCGCGCGCCTAGACGTTGATGTCAACTTTAGCCAGCCTTCTCCAAGATCACGGGGGCAACGCCGTCCACGAAACGTCGGTAGCAAATTTAAAACTTAATTTTGCGCGATTAAGTCATATATGTGTCTGTTCGTATTTTCTACAAATGTCTCATGTACCTATATCACACCACACACATTATTTATGGAATGGTAATAAGTTTGCAAATTCACTTATGGCGCAGAAGACAATGTATTATCGTCCACTTACAAAATAACTTAGCAAGTAATCCAGAGAATAGTGTGAAATATTCGTATTGATCGTTTATTTGAAACTTTAATGAGATGTAGGGGGTACATGATGCTGCTCTTGCCGTGTCATGGGACACATGCAGAATTGCAGATTGCCTATATTATTACTAAACAAATCACCTGTCCATAGTGTACAACAGCACAGAGAATGGTATTGAAACTCCGACCATTGCATGTGTAGACGGCATGCCATACTCAATGGCCCATTTGGTCTGTAGTTTCTTGACCGGATACCCCGGACGGGGCCATCGGATTATGTCTTTCACACCTTGTCCTGGAATTGAAGAGAAAATTGTTTGAGCATTATTTGTATAAGAATTGTGTTTGATGTTTATATTGGTGTTCTGCCTTTTGCAGAACTATTTTTGGCGGAATTTCATTTGCCAACTAACATTTCGCCGACGTTTCACTTTGACAACTGACGATTAGCAAATTTTTGTATGGCAACGTTTCAATTGGTAGAATTATTGTAAAGCAGATTATTATAACGCCTCTAAACTTTTGGGAAACTCAGCCTCCTTGCGGATCATACGTGGTCCAAAAGGAGCCGGTCACAAGCCCGGGTAAATGAGGAGTGCACTGGTCGTGTTGTCGTCTTGGGGGAAACCCCATCATGGCAACACGCCCCAAAACCCCCAGGGTCAAGGTGGGAGGACGTGCCGAGGGCCCTCACAGCCGGCTGTGGGCAGCGGGGGGTTGGTGCTGATTGGGCTCGCAAGCGGAAGAGGGGAGGGGGAGCAGGGCCTGTGATGTGTCTAGTGGAAGGGGAGGGGCAGTTGTCGAGGAACCCCGGGGTGTCGCGGAGAGATGCCCTTGGGGTGAACCGCCTCTGCTCTGAACCGGAAGCTGGAGTGATGGGAAACATGTGCACAAGTGTTCGCCCCGGGAGGTCATGAGCGACTTCCTTGGGGTAAACCAACGTGCACATTCCCATCACAATGAAACAACACAGGAGCTGCTCTTTCATGCTTGCGAGCTCACTCAGCATAATCGCTGTCGCTAACGACTATGCGTAGGGGAGTGGCGTCACTGCGTAGGAGCAAATGTTGCTGGGTATAGGCAAGGGAGCACTGCCGACCACCCTAATTTTAGTTCTTCCCACAAATTTAAATAGTTTATGGATTCTAGAGACTTAAAAAAACAAAAACCCAAAACCAACACCGCGCAAGCGGAGAAGAGACCCGTAAGGGTAGAAGTGCGTGAGGGCGGGAAACCAGCTGAGGGACCCCCGACCGTCTCGAAAGAGCGGAAGGGCGGGAAGCCAGCTGATAGACCCCCGATCGTTGAAGAAGGTGGGACTCTGAGCTCCGACGAGGAGAGTGGAGGAACACAGAGAGAAGCAAGGCAGGGCACTCCAGATGTCTTACAACTGGGTGGCCTGACTTTGAACGAAGAGGATGCACTGCTCAAATCACCATCGAGGGGGGAAACCACTAGGGAGGCCACACCGATGGAGCATGAGCAGTTCCACAAGTACGAGTCGAAGGCTCAGAAAAAGAAAGCCAAGCTGCTTAGGAGGAGGGCTGCGACTGCTGGGGAAGGGAGTGGCATTCCCGAGGTATTTACCAAAGGGGAGGCCAAGCCCGGCCCGAGCAGACGCGGCTTAAAGATAAAACGACAGAGTACTGATGAGGGTCGCTCAGAGCGTCCTCCAGCGAAGCGTCCGAACCAAGGCAAGGCGGCCGCGGAGGGACCACGGAACGTCGCTAAGGCGAATCGGGGTCTCGCTGTGGCTGTGTGCCGAGAGGACGGAGTTTCGGTGGATGAGGCTCTGGCGAGACTCATCAGAAAGAGGCTTACGCAGCTGATTGAGGTGGTCGTCCTGAAGGTAGTCAGGGGGGAGCCTGGCTTAGTAGCGCCAAGATTCGCTACGTCGGGGTTGGTGTCAGAAGGATTCTTCCTTGTGACACCAAAAACGACGGAGTCGAGGGAATGGCTGCTAAGTCAGGACTTCGGAGAGTTGGATGGCCACAAAATCATCGTGCGTAAGCTGGAGCAGACCAGGGTGCAGGTTTGGGTTCCGGGCGACACGGACACTGAGTACGTAAAGGAGTTCCTTTACGCTCAGAATCCCGATCGACCGGAACTCAAAATTCTGCACTGGAAGGCAGTAGGTAGGGAGGCTCTAGAGCTAGGAACCCGACTGACCTATATGGTTCCAGACGGAGTCGAGGAGAGCTGGGGGCAAGAGAAGACCAAGATTCTGGACTTCTCGGCCACCAGCGTACGAGTCCGGATTCTGAGGGCGAATCCAAATCCACAACCCTCAGAATCCAAACAAGAGGGACCAGCAGAAGCACCCGAGCTGAAGCAGGAGAGTGCTGAACCCGTCGATGTCCATACGGGAGGAGAGGGGAGTATGGATGTCGCCGGCAGTGAACTCTCCGAGTAGCAGCTCGGGGACAACAACACTACACACAAGAGATGAAAAGAAAGGGAGACACACAGGGAACACTACACAAACACACACACACCAACACATACACGAACATATGCCAAGTAAACCTCCAACATTGCAAGGATGCGATGTCCGAGCTGGGACAATATGTTAGGAGGGCCGAAGTTGACATAGCACTGCTGCAAGAACCTTATGCATGGAAAAATCGGGTGGCAGGCCTGGGACATCTGGGGGGAGCTCTCTACTACGAAGGGAATGGTGAGCTGCCTCCTAGAGCATGCATTTATGTGAGCAACAAAATAAGAAACATGGGTTGTGTCATGACCTTATGTTACAGACACCTTGTTGTGGTGGAGACCTACTTCATGAAAGAAGATGGCAAGAGATACAAGGTGGCGCTAGCGTCCTGCTATTTGCCGGGCGATGGAGTGGCACCCACGAAGGAACTAGAAGAAACGGTACTGTGGTACAGAGGTAAGGGGATTCCACTGATTGTTGGTTGCGATGCTAACGCACACCACGAGGTGTGGGGTAGCACCGACACCAACGAAAGGGGCGAATCATTGATAGAATTCATAATTAGCAATGACCTAGAAATTATGAACATAGGTAATACACCAACGTTTGTAACGAGGGCCAGGAAAGAAGTGCTTGACATTACCATGGCAACGAAAGAGGTGAGCGACAAGGTAAAGGGCTGGAGGGTGGATGTGGAGGACAGCATGTCTGACCACCGCAGATTACTCTACAGCATCGATAGTCGCGTAGAGAAGATGAAGGTAAGAAATCCACGTAAAACCGACTGGACGAAGTACGAAGAGGAGCTAAGGGAATTGGCTGTCTCGGGAGTCAGGTATGAGAATGTGAATGACCTAGAAAATGGGGCTCGCAGACTGAAAGAGATCATATTAGGAGCATACCACAAGGCCTGCCCGGAGAAGCTGCTACAAACAGGCAAAGGGCAGCCATGGTGGAACAGAGAACTACAAAAGGTAAGGAAGAAAGTGCGAAGGGCAATGAGAGTGGCGACAAAGAGGGACGACTCTCAGAGCTGGGACACGTACAGAGAGGTCAGGAATAAGTACACCAGACTAAGAGAGAAAGCTAGACTAGAGGGCTGGAGGAGGTTCACGGGAGATTTAAACAGCTATTCAGAGGGGGCACGAGTAGTGAAACTACTGGCAGGGGATCGATCGTGCCAACTGGGTAGTCTGAGAGTAAATGGAGACTTAGTTACGGAACCAGGGGAGATATTAAGCGTCATGCTGAAATCACACTTTCCGGACTGCAAAGAGATGACAGAAATGGAGGAGCAGGAAGGTCAGGAGGAGTCAGACTGGGCAGCGGCATTGGAGGTGGTGGAGGAGGAGAGGGTAGAATAGGCGATCTGCTCCTTTGCGCCCTTCAAGGCTGCGGGCCCTGACGGAGTCCTGCCGGCACTACTGCAGAAAGGATATAGATACATAAAAGAGGACTTAGTGGAATTATACAGGGCAAGTATTGCACTAAAATACATTCCAAGGGTGTGGAGAGAGGTGAGGGCGGTTTTCCTGCCGAAACCGGGTAAGAAATCATACCAAGAAGCGAAGTCATTCAGAAGCATAAGTCTGTCGTCGTTCGTACTAAAGACTTTAGAGAAAGTGATAGACAAACATATAAGAGAAAATGTGGAAAGCAGTGGAGACCCGCTACATGGGAATCAACATGCTTACATGGCAGGAAAGTCAACGGAGACAGCCCTACACAACCTAACTTTAAGGGTGGAAAGGGCACTAGAACCGAAACAGTACGCACTAGGCTGCTTCTTCGACGTTGAGGGGGCTTTTGACAAAGCAACCTTCGAGGCCGTAGAAGAAAGTCTGAAGAGAGAGGGCATCCGACCGACAATAGCGCAATGGATAGGGAGAATGCTAAAAGGTAGATCCATTACGGCGGAGCTGGGAGGAGTAACAAAGACGATTAGTCCAAGAAGAGGGTTCCCACAAGGGGGATGCCTGTCCCCCCTGATGTGGTGCCTACTTCTGGACTCAATGGTAAAAGAGCTCAATAGAGGAGGCATGTACATGCAGGCTTACTCTGATGATGGAGTGCTGCTAGTGAGAGGAATGGTTCTCACCGTGATAAGAGATATAATGATAAGAGGTCTCAGACAGGTACTGAGGTGGTGTAGAGAGAGAGGGTTGGATCTCAATCCATCGAAAACGAAACTAGTGATATTCACTAATAGAAGAATAAAGGAGATGAAACCCATAAAGATACAAGGAATAGAACTAGACATGGTGGAGGAGTTGAAATATCTGGGCGTTACTTTAGACAGTAAACTCAGGTACAAAACTCACATCAAGGAGCAGACGGCTAAAGCTATAAGAACACTGTTCCAATGCAAAAGGGCAGTAGGAAAGAACTGGGGACTGAAGCCAGGAATGATCCACTGGATCTACAAGGCGATAATACTACCCAGGGTGCTATATGGAGCAGTGACATGGTGGCATAGAGCACATATTAAAGAAAACCAAAGAGAACTAACCAAAGTCCAGAGATTAGCGTGCCTCATGATGACGGGGGCTATGAGAACGACCCCGACACACGCAATGGAGGTAATGCTAGGCTTGAAGCCACTCTGGATTGAGGTGGAGAAAAGAGCCACGGAACAGTGGTATAGAATGAAAGCATGCAAGGAATGGAGAGGAAGCTGCGTGGACAAGAGACACGCGCTGATACAAAGAGAGGCACTATCAAAACTTGAAATGTTGATGGCTAATAATGACCTTATAAAGAGGCAGGAGATTTTTGACAAGAAATATAGAATACACATAGGAGAAAGAGACAACTGGAAGGTGGAAGTCGGACACCCGACGACCATCTGCTTTACGGATGGCTCAAGAAGAAGCTCGACGAAACTAGCAGGAGCGGGCATAGTGATCCCCAAACTGGGAGAGAAAGTATCAGTACCACTGGGTAGATATGCTAGCGTGTTCCAAGCCGAGGTATGTGCTATAACACGCTGCGCAAGCATAATCAAAAAGAGCGCAAAACAAGAGGGAGCTGTTGTAATATATACAGACAGCCAGGCAGCACTAAAGGCACTAAAGAAAATATCAGTTACCTCCTCGCTCGTGAGAGAATGCCGAGAGGAGCTCAACTTGATAGGCAAGCAAAGAAGTGTCACGGTGGCATGGGTACCAGGACACCAGGGAGTAACGGGAAACGAGAAAGCAGACGAGCTGGCGAGGATAGGGGCGGAGACGGAATACATAGATCCGGAACCGGCTCTGCCTATGTCAGCTGATGTCACGAAGGGAGTCATAGAGGAGGTAAAAGAGATGGAAGCACAGAGAGAATGGGAAGAAGAGACTGGATGCAGACAGTCGAAGATGATGATCAAAGGTATAGACCACAGGAGAACCAGGTATCTTTTGAAACTAGGTAAGAGCAGTCTGAGACTACTGACAGGTATCATTACAGGTCACAATACTCTCAACAGACACCTTAAGATAATGGAAATTAGTAGAGACGCCGCCTGTCCACATTGTGGTAAGGAGGAGACCAGCTTACACTTACTAGCAGAATGTACTATGTACGCGGCACCGCGATATAATACATTCGGTAGAGACACACTAGAAGAAAACGAACTAAAGGACGTCAAACTCAAAGATGTCCTTCTGTTCTGCAGGAAAACAAGAAGATTAGAGGAGAATAGTGTGGGAATGCCGCCGGGACAGTAACCTGCAGCTCCAACTCCAGGGAACCGGGCTGAATGAACGCGACAAGCGATCGACAGCCCGCCTGCTTCCGGCCGGGCGTCCCTACACTACATCTACATCTACAAACTTTTGGGAGACTTATCATTTGTCAAATCTTTCACTTGGTCGAATAACTCTTGGACGAATAACGTTTCGTTGGAGCTACAGTTCGCTTTTCATACATTAGGCAAGTTACAAATAAGAAAAAGATACATACCAAACAATCAAAAATGGCCGAGTTGTTGTACTTTTTATAATGTATATTTTAATATTTGAAGCCAGTGGCAGCGAGCGAGCGAAGCGAGCGAGCAAGACCTTCCTGGGCAGAGCCGACTTGGATATGGTTAGGTTAGAAGACTAAGGCGGGAGCTTTGCTCCCTCCTTAGTCTTCGAGGTTATTTTTATTTCAACAACCCAAAAACCTAATTACACAGCAACTTTCGGGTCAAATATCTCGGCCATTTTTGATTTTAGAGGAAAGTTTATTAAGAAAAAAGTGATTATTTGAACAAAATCATGTAAATTATTCTAAGTGTTTTAAAACCCCTATGTTTTTCTCATTTTCTCAAAAAAAAAAATTAAAGTCCCAGAAACGGCCCCCCTTTGGTACAGTACAGTCTGACCAAATGAAACAATTGGTAAACAATAAACAACTAAGTGTATATTATGCCAACTAAAACATTCTACGACATGAAAGTTGGCATTTTGAAAATTGGCATTATAAAACACAGACCAAATGTTTAGTTGGTAAGTGTGCGGTTGGCAAATGAAAAAAAAAGATTTGAACAGTTGGGAAATGAAAATTCGGCGAAATAAAAATCCACCAAAATGATAATCGGCCATACCATTTTCGGCGATAAATAAGAGAACCGTTTATATTACTTAATATATAGGATAAGGATATGAATTTCTAAGAATCATTTATACAAGTGAAAGATGATAGAATAACAAGTACCTATAAAAATTATATAAGTAATACACAAAATTTATACTTCTTAACTAAATAGATCAAAAGTTAACAATGTGTATTACGTAAATAAAATTTCATTTTATTGAATGTAAATAAAATGAAATGTTTGGGATTTACGTTAGCTGTAATGTAATATTTTTATGATCCTAAATGATAAAAAAATATTATGGTTAATTGTGAAGAATCTATTGAGATTATAGAATAAAGTTTAGTGTAAAGACACTCAAACATTACACCAAACCAATATAACCTTTATTGTGTTGACATAACTGACATAAGGATAAGGATTTCATTTTATATGTAAATAGTAACCTTGTGATTAATTTGTATCTAAGTCTAACATGTGATAATGATAAGATTTGAAGTTTAGTATGACTCATAACACCAAGGATAATATTTGTCACTCATCAATTTAAATATTTAAAGACAGCCAATAAAAAAGATATAAATACTTTTTTTTAATATGTATAATAGCATTTTTTTTAAGTTAAATTTCGATTAAAAATAAATAAGTTATATTTACCTAGGTACATACAAACAGTCCAGACAAGTATGACTCTCCTACCGACCGCACCATCAATATTCCAGAACCAAAAGGGTATAAATGTGGCATAGAATATCTCATCCCCAAGTGCAGTACCAAGTACAAATAGCCAGTACCAGAACTTGTTATTGATATGGCACTCGACCTCCTCCACGCTCTCGCCTGAAGTATCCGTATCGTATGAGGTTTGAGAACTGCTAGAGATGTTGCTAGGCGCCCGCTTGTGCTGCCTTATATCACTGTCATTATCCTTCTCACGTTCCAACCTCTCTGAATGTATGACTTCACCATCGCCTTCGTTATCCCGAACACTGTTCTTGTATATAACTCCAAAAAAGTTCTGCACTTTGACGACCAACAAAGGGTCTTTTAAATAGTCTATAAAGTTATCCCACATTGTTTGAAAGTTTAAATTAACTATTACTTAGAATTTATATTCTAGAATCTATCACGACCGATCCCTCGATAGTCTCGATACCCTTGGTGGGCTGTCAAAAATGTCAATATTGTCAGTTTGACGTTATAACCTCAGTATTGCCAGATACAAACTAAAAAAACTAAAAGGGCTTTCCAGATATATTTGAATCCAGTGTGTCTATCGCGAACACCGAAGTTCGCAAATTGCGGCCATCCTTCCCTTTTACTTCAATGAGGCATAATTAGAGTGACAGAGAAATAGACGCAGCTATGAGTGAAAGCGAAAATGAAATATGGGGACCGGACCAAAGCCGGTACGCCTGTCTGTTACAGCTTAGAACATGTCTGAGGTAGCCCTTGTAAAGGACCTCGACTCTATACTCTTTGCCTTGACTCGAAAACGTCAAAAATGTCAAAATAAGTTCAGCTGTTGAGAGGGTTTTTTGTTTACCAGTTTACCTCTTTTTCTAAAACATAACCAAATAAATACTTGTAAATACATTTATTACTTACTTTTATTGTATTAAAGCCATGGGTGATAAGTGCTAGTTATTAAAACTTAGTTGTAGGTTTAAACCTAAGTTAAGACTATGACTTCGTCAATAAGTATATTATCTTAGTCTCCTGGATTGCAGTACTCTGCGTAAAAGTAGGTAAGTTACTTGTGTTACTTCACATACATAATATGAATATAAAGTTCGTAAACTTCGGGTGCTGTTAAGTACTGGCACTAATTTATGGCCATTACTTTGTTAAAACTACCTACCACTTTAAAAGCAATACCTTTTAAAAAGAATTACATGATATTAGAAACTATAGAAAGATGAAAGAAATAATAGAAGGGTAGAAAATCAAATCAACAATTTGATATTTTTTTGTCATTACATTTATAACAAAAATATATACCATGCATAACTGAAATATTTTAAAATATGTACTTATTTTTATTGTCACTTCTGGTGGGAAGTGAAGATGATTCTTTGATATTTTGATAAAAGAGTCATTTTAATCTGTTAAAAGTCAACATACACACAAATTTTCTGCTTCAACTATACAAATGAAAAAAAAAACGCAGAAATGACTGTGAGAGAGAACTTTATTCATCTTTTATTTTAAATGTACAATAAGTTGGTTAACCAGTTCATCTTTAGTACCTATGAAAAAAATAACTTTTCCATGAGTACATTCCAATTATAACAAATTTATCATTCTATTTCTCTTCTTCCGATATTCAAATTCAAATTCAATTTCTTTAATGTCAAAATAACACATGTCAACAAAATCACAATAGAACTACGAAATATACAACTAACACTAAACACTCAACTACAAAACACTAACACTAAATTAAAAACACATAACCAGATCAAGGAAAGAAGAAGAAAATAGCTTAAACATCACAAATACATCACAAATGTCATTATTTACGAAATTATTTAATGTTAAATTTACTGTAGAATTCCTTAACCGTAAAAAATGCCTTATCAATTAAATATGCTTTCAACTTCTCAACAAACAGGTCATAAGAAGCCGCCTCTTTAATCTCACGGCTCAGGCTGTTAAAGATTTTAATTCCAACTACCCCCAACGAGTTGGATGTTTTCGCAAGCCTGACAAAGACAGACTTAATGTCCCTATCAGTTCTCCTTTGTTCAGGTCGACGCATCACATATTCACTTTAATAATCAATCAATACTATGCAATACTTGATGTGGTTAAATTCATTATACCTCAGGTAACTACAATGTGACTGCAGTTCTCGCACTGTCTGAAGGGGACTTTACTCTATACTGTACAAGCAGTGAAATAAATTAATGAAACCACTAACAACAACTGGCTATTAGGGGACTTAATGTCTGTGCAATAAAGTTTAGAATTCGTTAACAGCATTGACAATAGTCTGATAGAAAAGATGCTTTGGAATAAAAATAAATCTTAAGCATAGATATTGTAAGGAAACAAAACAAAGGAACAATTTATGTTATTTATTCCATAATATTGATATTTACCAAATGACCATGACCTGAAAGCAATGAGATACAAAGCCTCTAAAGTTTATAGCTTCTGACTGTTTTTAGGGTTCCGTACCCAAAGGGTAAAAATGTTACCCTATTACTAAGACCCCGCTACCCTACTGTCTGTTTGTCTGTCCGTCTGTCTGTCACCAGGCTGTATCTCATAATCCGTGATAGCTAGGCAGTTGAAATTGTCACAGATGATATATTTCTGTTGCCGCTGTATCAACAAAAACTAAAAACAGAATATAATAAATATCTCCCATACAATAAAAGTGATTTTTTTGCCGTATTTGTTTTCAAATAACATAAGTACTACACAGGAACTAGCAAAAAAAATGAACCACATATACAGGATGATTCATGAGACGTGAGCAGGACTAATCCTGCACACTCAGTAACTGATAATCGATCGGTCACCGTCGTATTTAGGAGAAACAACCACACTTTTTCCTATTTTTTAACTTTTTGGTGAGGGCGAATTTAATTCTCAACAATCATGGTCACCCTACAGGACCTAATTAATAAACATAAAACCTCTTTAACCGTAATGGCATTTTGATTATGAAGAAAATAAACAATCAAACTTGAGTGAGATACGAGTTTTCAAAAGTATCCAGACCGTGATGACAGTAATGACATTCAATTTGACACAGAATATCGGTAGTTTAGTATTCTAATTTAAGGGTGACCATGCATGTCGTAAAAAAATTAATAACTTTTTTTTTGCAACATGACTAGAAAATTAACGTTAACCTCAATAATACTGATACGAAACAGTTGCTTATAATTAACGATATGCGCAGTGTTAGTCCTGCTCACGTCTCCTGAATCACCCTGTATTTAGGACCTGATA
Source organism: Cydia splendana (assembly GCF_910591565.1). Taxonomy (NCBI): domain Eukaryota; kingdom Metazoa; phylum Arthropoda; class Insecta; order Lepidoptera; family Tortricidae; genus Cydia; species Cydia splendana. The sequence goes on along the minus strand of NC_085960.1, from coordinate 28,294,635 downwards.
CCTCAGTAACTATGACAAAATCTATGATAAATAAAAATAAATGATATCAGGTACAACATATGAAAGACGGGACAAGACAGTCTGATAAGCCAAGACAGTGAATTTTTCCATTTTTAATTTGTTTCTAAGCTTAACTATGAAAGCTAAAATCTGCAAAGTATGTCATGCACTACAATACATTACTTAAAAAATAAGTCTAAAAGTAATAATATCCTGTACTAACATTTAAAAATCAGGCAATATATGAAAAACAAAGAAACTCCTCCTTTTTTTCATGTTGGTTAAAAATGCACTTTTTGGTAATAGAGATTACAAATAGATAAAAAAAAATTAGTTTGTCCTATAATTATCTGTTTAGGTAGCATACGTCATTTTAGAGTTGTTGGAATTACCTATCATCATATATATAAAATTGAAAAACCAGAACGGGATAAAAAACGAGGGAAGAAGCGAGATGGCGCCTTACAAATATCTAAAAAAGTTTTTGACACGTTTCTCGAATACGACGCACGTATGATAACAAAAACCTGTTCAAATCAATTATCTACATAATATAATAATAATAATAATATGCCCGCAGGGCAGCTTGTGGCGAGCTGTTGGGAAGTAACGACCCCACGGACCCGAGTGCTCCCGAGAGTCGGTCAGGGTCTCCGTCTCCGGCGTGTCTTCGTCGGTCGGAGTGGATCCCAAGGGGACCCGCAGGACTCTCAGCTCTGGCTTGCCTTAATTGGCCGTCCAGAGAGGAGTCGTTAGAGCTATATGCTCCAGGGGTGGAAGTGAAAGATGCATAAGACGCGAGTTGGCACAGTGGCTGCTAACAGCCACTGGGTAGAAAGCGGCGCACACCTCTCGACACCCCTGAGCCGCTCACACCGATGTTGCTCCTGGTCGTCTTCGCGACGGCAGTTTCAGGGGCCCATCTAGTGCGCGGCAAGTCACCACCTGCCTCGATAACTTGTGTGAACATTGTTATGGCAGGTGTCCGTACGTCTTTGTAATAACCCAGTCTCATAGTCCACCCAAACTTCAATCCATAGACCGGTATACTGTTCTCTTTTTCTACAATAGTCCCAATGCCTGCTGAGACCGGTTCATGGGTGTCTATTGTAGCACCTGTGAACGGGTTCCAGCAGGCGTTCTACATGACATAAAAGCTCTCCAAGGGGCCTCTACGTGTTGGATCTGTGTCCCCACGCAAGCCTATCAAAAAGCCGGGATTATAGGCCCGTGATATCCAAGGAGATACAAATAATAATAATATAGCCTTTATTTCTCTTTTTAAATACATATTTACATTAAAAAGATATTTAATTTTACTTGTTTTATTTTTATTGAGGTGCCCAGTGTCGGGCAAAGGCCTCCTCCAGCTCCTTCCAGACTGTCCTGTCCTTAGCTTTGCGGGTCCAAGCATGTTCAGCCACTTTGACAATATCATCGACCCACCTTTGCTTCGGGCGGTGAGCTGCTCGCTTGTTTTCAAGTGGGTGCCAATGTAAAATCTTCTCACTCCATCTATTGTCGGTTGTTCTTACTATATGGCCCGCCCATCTCCATTTTAGCCTACATGCAAGTTCGGCAGCATCTGTTACTTTTGTTATTTTTCTAATATCACAGTTTCTTTTTCTGTCACGTTTTTTAATATTAAGCATACTTCTCTCTGTTGCTGTCTGGAAAACATTTATCTTTTGTATGATGTCTTTGGTAAGTGTCCAAGTTTGGCATCCATATAGTAATGTTGGGAGTACTATTGAGTCCATGGCTTTCCTTTTAAGGTGTATGGGGAGTTTTGACTTAAATATTGTTTTTAAGGACCAGTACTTGCTCCATGCTAGTTTTATCCTTCGGTCAACTTCATTTGATGTTAGCTGAGTAAATGATATTTTTTTTCCTAAATATATATATTGGTCCACATACTCTATTTGGCTCGATTCTGTTATAATAGGTATTTTTGCGCTGTTTGTCATGGCAAAGGTTTTTTGTCTATTTATCTGCAATCCACACAATTTGCTTTCTTTTTCCAATGTATTAAGCATGTAAACCAAATCCTCATGACTATTTGCAGTCAGAACTATATCATCAGCAAATCGGAGATTGCTTAGGTACTCGCCGTTGATTATCACCCCTTTGGTGTCCCAGTCTAACTTGCGAAATATTGATTCCAGAAGGGCTGTAAATAAATTTGGTGATATAGGGTCTCCCTGTTTCACTCCTCTGTGGATATGAAATGGTTCTCCTTTTTTATCCAGTTTGACAGCCGCCTTGCTATTTCTGTAGATTTCTTTTAATATATTTATGTATGTTGTTTGTACTCCCTGCTCTTCTAGCGCTTCCCATAAAGGCTTGTGGTGTATAGAGTTGTGGGAACACTCGATTGACATCATGTGTTTTAACAGAAACACAGAATTGTTCTGATAAGAACAGTTGCGATCGACTGACACTCTGCGATTAAACAGAGAAACAGGACGTGCCCTGACAAGGGCAGTTTTATGTTGCTCTGAGAAGAACATTTTACGTCGCCCTGATAAGGGCAGTTTGCGTGCTCTGAGAAGAGCAGTTTTATATTGTCCTGAGAAGGACAGTTTAATATCCGGAGCCTGCAGCATCCTCGTCGATCTCGTCGTGTCTTCCAATCAGCGAGCGCGTAGCAGCGAAGTGAGGCACGGCGATCCGACGACGCGATGTTTACTCCACGGCGGCCGGCGAGCGAAAGGGCTGGCGCCGGCGGCCAACTCAGTTTTATTCCAGCGCGGCACGCGCCGCGCCTGCGCAGTGGCACGCGCGCGCTCTCGCTCTCGCACGCGCCCGCGCACCGTATATCTCCATCTCACTCTATTGTAAATACGTCTCTTTCTTGCTTTTCTCAAATTGTGTATAAATACCGTGAGTTTTGTAAATAAATTATCATTCTTGTACATACTACAAAGCGTTTCACTTCTACTACAAACCTTCTGATACACCAGTAGCCATAGCTTGCTATAGTGGTGACCACCGACTCTGGACAAGAAGGATCACAATCAAGAAGATGCATCCCGACGATAAAAAAAAAGCGATGCCCCGGAAGAAGTCACCGTCAGCGAAGCATTCAAAATTAAAACGACGTTAGAGGACCTCGCGCTGCTCGCCGACAAAATGTTGGAGCACACGCCAACATCAGCGTCGCACCAAATCGCCGCAGTTTCTACTCCCGCAGTCTTACCACCTTCGCTACCAACACCTCCACCGTCTACATCAGCTCTCGACGCACAGTACCTCATCGGCGAGATTAGACGGCTATCGCTCGAAGTCGCCGAGCTCCGTTCGAGACCGCGCGAAAACTATAATCAACGCTACAGCCGCTCGCACCGCCGTTTCCCATCGCGCCCACGAAACCAATCGCAAGACCGAAGACGCAGCCGCAGAAGCTCGCCGATGCCGTATTGCCATTACCACCGCCGTTTCGGGATGGACGCTCAGAAATGCGCACAGCCGTGCAGCTTCAAACCGATACCGGCAACACCATCAACAGCGGAAAACTAGACGTAACGCTGGATGCGGCGGAAACCGGCGTTACAACAAGATCTCACCGCCTCTTCGTACGTGACCGAACCAGCAAGCTCGTTTTCTTGGTTGACACGGGAGCCAACATCTCCGTCCTGCCAAGAACACCCGGCACGAAGGCGCAACCCCTACCCTTTCAACTGTACGCCGCCAATAATACAGTTATTCCCACCTACGGCGAGAAGACGCTGGAGCTCGATCTCAACCTACGCAGACCATTCCGGTGGAAGTTCATCATCGCTGCAGTATCGAAGCCAATCATCGGTGCAGACTTCCTGGACTACCACCACATCATAGTCGACATCACCAGGAGACGACTAATCGACGGCAAAACCCTACTATATACGAACGCACAACTCTGTACCGCAAACATACCTACCGTGCGCAGTATAGACGTGCAACAGTCGTACCACAACATACTTGCCGACTACCCTGGTACAACTCGTCTCACCTCCATGAAGCTCAGCCCGAAACACAACGTCGAGCATTTTATCGAAACAACCGGACCACCACTTCACTGCAGACCACGTCCGATTGCACCGCACCGCTACGAACTCGTGAAGAAAGAATTTGCCAACATGATGGAACAGGGCCTATGCAGACCAAGCAAAAGCCCTTGGGCATCACCTCTTCACGTCGTACCGAAGAAGAATGGCGAATTACGTGTGTGTGGCGATTACCGACGGCTTAACGCAATCACTAAGCCCGACCGCTACCCAATCCCACGCATACGTGATTTTACCTACCAACTCGCCGGCAAACAAACATTCTCCACCTTGGATCTCAACCGCGCCTACCAACAACTACCAATAGCAGAGCAAGACGTCGAGAAGAGCGCCATCATAACTCCATTCGGCTTATTCGAGTTTCCAAGAATGTGCCCCGGCCTAAAAAACTGCGGACAGACATTCCAACGCTTCATACATGAAGTACTGCGCGACCTCGACTTCGTGTTCCCGTTCGTTGACGACCTACTTATCGCGTCAGCCGACAAAGCTACGCACGAGAAGCACCTACGCGCCGTACTAAGCAGACTCGAAGACTACGGTATAACTATCAACCCGTCGAAATGCGTATTCGGACAGCCATCGGTCAAGTTCCTGGGCTACGAAGTCAGCAAAGACGGCATACGACCACCTACCGAGAAAGTGCAAGCAATCATCGACTACCCTAAGCCGAAAAACATCGATGAGCTGCGAAGATTCCTCGGCATGCTGAATTTTTACCGCGAAAACATTAAAAACGCCGCGCAAATTCAAGCACCACTCTGCAAATACCTACACAATGCGAAGAAGCGCGACAAGACCGAAATCAGCTGGGACGGCGAAGCTGACGAAGCTTTCGACGCGTGCAAAGCGAGCATCCAAAACGCCGCTTTGCTCGCGCACCCCTCCCACCACGCCCCGCTAGCAATATTTAGCGATGCGAGCGACAGAGCCGCGGGAGCATCGCTAAACCAATTCGTGAACGAAGCTTGGCAACCACTTGGCTACTTTTCTAAAAAGTTCTCCGATGCCCAGACCCGCTACAGTACATTCGACCGTGAACTGCTAGCAATATACCTGGCTACGAAGCACTTCCGGAAGATGTTCGAAGGACGTGAACTTATAATATTCACCGACCACAAGCCGCTCACCTACGCATTCACCAAAACAAGCAATAACAACGAATCACCGCGCCGCACCCGTCAGCTGTTGTATATCAGTGAATTCACTACTGATATACGACACATACCCGGAACGCAAAACGCCGCTGCAGACGCCCTATCTCGCATCGAAGCCATCGCATGTCCATCTCCTATCGACTACGAACAACTAGCAAGAGCGCAAGAGCGAGATAGCGACACCATCCGATCACTCGCACAGCAAGACAACCTATCGATGAAACAAGTCACAATTCCCGGAACTACAGTCAAACTCTACTGCGAAACATCGACGCCGCACTTACGACCTTACGTACCCGAAGAGCATCGCCGTGCCGCTTTCAACGCAGTACACAACATAAGTCATCCTGGAATTAGAACGTCACGAAAACTCGTCGCTCAACGCTACTTTTGGCCCGGACTAAATGCCGATGTAGGCAAATGGGCAAAAGTCTGCGTTCACTGCCAACGTGTGAAAATCCAGCGACACACTGCAAGCCCTATTTCAAGTTTCCCGCCAACTACAAGGTTCGAGCATATACACGTCGACCTTGTAGGACCGCTACCTACTGCCGCCAGCGGACACAGATACCTACTCACTATGATTGACCGCGCAACCAGATGGCCCGAAGTGACACCATTATGCGAGATCACCGCCGAAGACGTCGCTAAAGCTCTATACGAAGGCTGGATCTCCCGCTTCGGCTGCCCCGCTACCATCACGACCGACCAAGGACGGCAATTCGAGAGTCGAGTATTTGCGTCACTCACCCGCTTACTCGGCATCGAAAGAACCCGAACTACGCCGTACCATGCCCAAGCGAACGGTATGATTGAAAGGTTCCACAGAAGTCTCAAGGCCGCACTCAAGGCCAGGCTACAGAACGACAAGTCATGGATCGACACAATACCTAGCGTTCTACTTGGACTACGAGCCGCACTACGCACAGACACCGGTGTAAGCCCAGCCCTACTCACTTACGGCTGCAGTGTACGACTACCCGGCGAACTGTTACTACCTACGAGCGATGACGTCACCATGGACTCCGACTTCGTGGAAAAACTACGAGCGACCATACACAGCCTAACACCGACAGCAATGATCCCGCATGGCAACAAGAAACCTATCTTCGTGCATCGTGACCTTCAAACCTGCGAACAAGTATTCGTACGAGTTGACGCCGTAAAGAAGCCGCTACAAGCACCTTACGACGGACCCTACCGAGTACTAAAACGCAACGACAAAATATTCACTCTGCAGCTACCTAATCGCCAGATGAATATTTCGATCGACCGCTTAAAACCCGCATTCATCATCGCAGACACCGAGCAAGAAACACCTACGAGTACAACGGACATACCTACAACCTTAACGACCGCAACAAATATACCTACAGCTACGAGTTCAACGAAAACGCCTAACATACCTACAACGACGAGTACAACGATCGCAACGAAAATGCCTACAGCTACAACATCGAACAAAACTTCGCAACCGACTGTACCACCGAGTTTACCGACATCACAACAAAACAACAACAACCAACAACAGAAAAAAGGCATCCTGAAACGAAGAGATGAACCAGACACAACCACGACCACGCAAGTACCTACAAGCACGAGCACAACACGCCGAGGCCGCACTATTCGCCTGCCGGTACGCTTCGCTTGAGGGGGAACCCTGTGGGAACACTCGATTGACATCATGTGTTTTAACAGAAACACAGAATTGTTCTGATAAGAACAGTTGCGATCGACTGACACTCTGCGATTAAACAGAGAAACAGGACGTGCCCTGACAAGGGCAGTTTTATGTTGCTCTGAGAAGAACATTTTACGTCGCCCTGATAAGGGCAGTTTGCGTGCTCTGAGAAGAGCAGTTTTATATTGTCCTGAGAAGGACAGTTTAATATCCGGAGCCTGCAGCATCCTCGTCGATCTCGTCGTGTCTTCCAATCAGCGAGCGCGTAGCAGCGAAGTGAGGCACGGCGATCCGACGACGCGATGTTTACTCCACGGCGGCCGGCGAGCGAAAGGGCTGGCTCGTGTGCTTCTTTCATGCCTCCCGAAGGGAGGCATGAGATGCCTTTCCATCCCTTTTGGGGATTTTTGGCGGTCTCTAATCGCCACCCGTAACTACGGGTGGGTCTATTTTGTGCCCTTTTTCTAAGGGCGGGGGCTTCGTGGCCGTAACTAGCCATTTGGCCTGTCATGGCTTTTTTTCTTTTTTTTTTCATTTTCTCTGTCTGTCTGTGGCTACTTGGACTGCGGGATCCTTAGCCACTGTCTGGCGTGTCTACTTCTCTCGCCAGTGCTCTAGGGAGCTGGCGAGATCGGCGGCGGTTATCCGGCGGGCGTGTGTGCAGCGGCGCGATGCCCTGTAGGTGTTGGTGTCTGGAGTGGTCGGCGCGCTCGAACATTCTCGACGATAGGTGGCTCACGAAGGCGTCCAGGCTCTGCCATTTCAGGCCTCGCTGAATATCTACGTTTCGCACGTAGCGGGGGGCATTGACTATGGTGCGCAGCGCCGCATTCTCCTGCGCACGCAGTCTTTTCTTGTGTGTTTCAGCCACCAGGGCGTACCATGCGGGAGCTGCGTACGTCAGGCGGGACCGTATATAGGTCTTGTATACCCCCAGCTTCGTGCGACGGGGGAGGCTGCTGCAGAGCACTGGACGGAGCTGGACTCGAGCGCATTTCACGCGCCGGATCACGTCGTCCACGTGGGGCTTCATGGTTAGCCGCCGGTCGAGTGTTACGCCCAGGTACTTGACCTGCGGTAACCATTCGATTTGTTCGCCGTGCAGGCGAAGCGGCGGTGGCAGCTGTTTGGTGAGGCTGGAGATCAGCGCCTGCGTTTTGCCAACGTTCACTGACAACCTCCACCTGAAGAGCCAGTCGGGGAGTGCGTCAAGGGACCTCTGGAGTTTCATGGCAGCGTGCTTGAGATTGATGGACGCGGCGAAGAGTGCCGCGTCGTCCGCATAGAGGCCCAGCTTGACGTCTCCAACGACCGGGAGGTCGTCGGTGTAGAGGGCGTAACAGGCCGGCGAGAGGACGCTGCCCTGGGGGACGCCCGCGTGGATCGGGTGTTCTTCCGAGACGGCGTTCTCTACTGCTACTCTGAAGCGGCGGTCAGTCAAGAAGGAGGCCACCACCTTGACTATCCGCCTGGGTGCTTCGGTCTTCGACAGTTTGTAGATGAGTCCCTCGTGCCACACTCTGTCGAAGGCCTTCTCCATGTCGAGGCAGACGGTTGCTGTGTACTCCTTCCTGTTCATGGCCGCCGTCATGAAGTGAAGTACTCTTGTGAGCTGCAGGGTCGTTGAGTGGCCTTCTCGAAAGCCGAACTGCTCTGGCCTTGGCTCGATGAAGGGCTGGAGCTTGCCCAGCAGGAGCCGCTCGAACACCTTGGAGAGGGTGCTGAGCAGGGTTATTGGTCGGTAGCTCTCCGGTCTTCCTCTGTCCTTTCCGGGTTTCGGCAGCATTATCACCCGACCAAGTTTCCACGGGGTCGGGTAGTGCCCCGAGCGCATGATCCCATTGAACAGGCGCGTCACCGCCACGACGGAACGCAGTGGCAGGTGACTTAGTGCCGCGTTCGGGATCTGGTCGGGGCCCGGGGCTTTCTTGTGTTTGCAGCGACGGAGAGTTCGCTGCACTTGGCCGGGCGTGAAGAAGACCGGGTCGTCTTCTTGTCCCAGTGGCTGCTCGTAGAACCTCTCCAAGTGTTCAGAGACTTCGCGGTGGTGTGCGTGGTCCTGGACTGGGTTGGGCTGGAACTGTCTGCTCAGACACTCGGCGAAGATCTCCGCCCTGTCCTCCGCCTTGTATCTGGGCAGTCCGTTGGCGTCCTTGAGTGGGCGAATCGAGTCTCGCGTCGTGCCGAGTTGACGGCATAGACGGTGGATGGAGGGAACATCACCGTCTATGGACGCGATGTGACTCTCCCAACTCATGGCTGCGTGGTTGCTGAGCTCCTTTTGCACCTTCTTCACGAGCGCGTTGAGCTCCGCTCGAAGGGTAGGGCATCTTGTTGTTTGCCATCTTCTCCTCAGGACGTGCTTGCGCTTAATGAGTTCCAGGATCCTTTGTGGCAGGAGAGGGCGTCTCCCGTCACTCCGGATGGTGTGCGCTGCTGTGTTCAGCGCGTCCTGGATGTCGGAGGTGATGGCGGCGGCTGCACTCTCCACTTCCTCTGCTGAAGAGACCGCCAGGGTCTGGGGTTTCCCCTCCATGGCTTCGACGTAAGTCTCCCAGCAGATACGGCGTCTGGGTCTGGTTGTGATGGCTCTCACGGGTAGGTCGTCTAAGGTCAGGAGTACTGGGCGGTGATCCGATGGTAAGTCGGGTAGGGTCTCCTGGCCGATGGCTGCGTTGATGTTTTTATGTACCGCGAAGTCGATCGTGTCTGGCCCGTGCACGACGTCGTAGTGCGTCGGCTCTTCGGGTCCGGACACCCCGAAGTCGTGGTCCACGGCGGCTTGATATATCACGCGGCCCGCTGCGCTCTGCCTCGACGCGTGCCACGCTTGGTGCTTCGCGTTCCAGTCCCCGGCCATGATGATCGGCAAGGGGGGACTGAGAAGCTTCAGCAGGTCTCTCTGCAGTGTGCCGGGTGCTCCTCCCGGCCTGTAGATTGCGTAGAGCCGAAGGTCGTGGCCCGAGACTCTGATGTCGACTCCCAGAGCATAGAGGGAGTCGAGGGGCTGGTATTCCACCGGCTGGTGGACGATGGACCTCCGGACTAGGACTGCGAGGCCCCGGTAAGCTGAGCCATCCTGCCGAAGCTCCTCCTTCCTGTATATGACGTAGCCGGGGATCTTTAGTGCGGTTTCGGCGCGCAGGAACGTTTCGGACACCAGCATCACGTCCACGTTCTGCACTGCGACGAAGTTGCGCAGGAGTCCGATCTTCGACCGTAGCCCCTGCGCGTTCCAGTATACAACACGCAGACTATTGAATTTTAGTCCGCGTGTTGAGGGCAGCTGTGAGCGCCTGGGCCACTGTCGCGAGCTGCGCCACGAGGGCGGCGAGGTCGTGAGTGGCGGTGGGCGTGATGTCGGTGTCTGGTGCTGGATCTCTTTGCGGTGGTGGGGCAGTGGAGTTGGAGGATTGGGCTGGCACTGCTGGCGTGGGGGCAGCCTTCTTCTTCTTCTTTTTTGGCTTCTTCTTCTGGGGTCCGGGCTCCTTCGCCTGCTGCGGTCTGTTTATCCCCCTTTGGGTGGGGGGGTTCGCCGACGCCATCAGTGTAGCTGGCGCCGACTCTTCCACCGTGGGCTTGGGGACCGTAGCGTTGGTTGTGGGGCCCGGGCGTGCCGGAGCCGAGAGGGCAGATCTCCCGGCCTTCCACAGGCGGTAGGCTGTTTTGTAGGAGGGGCAGTTCCTGTGATTGCCTGGATGGGGCCCCCTGCAGTTTTTGCAGGTGGCCTGCTGGTCGCGGGGTCTCGTACACTGGCTGGCCCAGTGCGGTTCAGCGCAGCGTACGCAGGCAAGCTCCCGATGACAGCCGTGTGAAGAGTGGCCGAAGCCCTGGCAACGGTGGCATTGTGGGGGCCCCTTCTTCCCTCGCCACGCCTCCACTCTTATTTTCTTCATGTGGAGAAGCTCCGACACCCCATAGATGCCCGCGTGGTCCCGAGCAGGCCCCGCGAGCTGCACGAAGTATATGCAGCCCGGGCGTCCCGCTCTCGCGTTGATTTGCTTCGCATATTCTACGGGGTGTCCTTGCTTCTCCAGGGCGTTCATTAAATCCAGAATTGGAGTCTTCTCGGGGAGGCCCCTGACGGCCACTTTCATCCGCTTCTCGTCATCCAGCCCGTAAATGTTGAAAAGTGGCTTGATGACGTCTGTGGCCTCCCCTTTTTTCTTGGCTTCTTCAATGGCTGCTGCTGCCGTGTCCTCCAGCTTGGTCAGGTGACGTATCACGAGGCGGTATTCCTCCTCGGTACGGGGCTCGAAGAGCACGCCCTCTCCCTTCGGCGTGGTGAAAGGCGACTCTCCGAGCTCCTCGGCGATATCCTCCAAAACCTTCGGCCAATTTGGTAGAATGTCTGCGACGATGGCGGGGTATTTGGGTTTTTTATTTTTTTTTCTACCCTCGTCATCGTCGCTGCAAGGCTGCGTACTACTATCGCTCTTTTTAATAGTGTTGTTATTATTTTTTTGGTTGCTGTTTTTTTTTGAGAGTTTCATTTTTTTTTGCAGCCTTGCTGCCGTTGGTTTTGGAGCTCGCTGTTGCTGCGCCCGAGGGGAGGGCGGTGGCGGTTGCGTAGCTGGTACCGGGGGCCGCGGGTCGTTGCGCGGGGGCTCGGGGGGCTGCTGTTGAGGGTCCCGGTGTGGGGGCCATGAAGGGGGCTGAGTCGCTGGTGGCTGGGGCCTCGGTTGGGGGTCGCTCAGGTTGCGGTGGGGCTTCGGGTCTGGGCCGAAGTCTCGGGTCCGTGGGCGGCGAGATATTATGGCAGATCCTCTTCGTGTCCTGCCTGGTGGGGGGGCTGCACTCCGGCTTCCTCTTGACCGCCGATAGTTGGAGTAAAGCCGGGTGCTCCCCGAGGAAGCGTAGGAGGGCGACGTCATCTGGGGACAGCTCTACCTCCTCTCCCAGGGCGTGCTCCCGCAGCCTGATGCAGGCCGCGGTCCATGTCTCCATCACGGGAGACATGTAACCGACTTGCCCCAGGCGGGCTACCAGGATACGGTCATGATCCAGTAGCTCGCGAGGAGAAAGTCGGTCTCTCTCTTCCTGCGGGATCGGTGAGAAGGTGCGTCCAGGGGCTGCATCTTCTGACCGCCACGGCTGTGGTGAGCCGTCACGGTCCGTTGTGAGGGCATCCGTGAATTCGGCGAGTTCTTCGTCGGATTCGGCGGCTGGTGTGGGCTCTGGCATCGGTGGTGTTGGTGCGGGTAGTTGTGGAAACCCGCTTTCCTGACTACCCACATGCCCCGCGGTGGCGGGGGGGTTGGTGTCTGACGGCGGGTTTCGTGTGGGTACTTCGTGAAACTCACGTTTGGAACTACCCACCCTAACCGAGGGGTCGGGGGGGGCCGTGAGTTTCAGCGGTGGGGCTGCGGGTGGTTTTAGAAAACCGTGTTGACGACTACCCACCCGCCCCGGAGGGTCGGGGGGGTGCTTCGGCTTCTCGTTCATGACGCTCGGGCTCAGTCGGTCTTAGTGGGCGGTGCCTGCGCGACGCATTACTGCCGGCCGTAGTCCCAGACAGGGGTCCCTTTTCCAGGTTAGGCCGTTTTAGCGGCGCCTGGAGTAGTTTCCACTGTCTAGGGCGACCAGTAGTGGGTGCAGTGGGCAGCTGGCGATCCCCTCCGGCGAGGCCGGGTGCGATCCGGCGAAGATTTCTTCGAAGTCCTTGCAGGATGAGCTGGTGCTGGCTTTGGGGGTGCGTCCGAGTGAGGTACCAGTGGCTCTCCAAAAGGGCTGGCGCCGGCGGCCAACTCAGTTTTATTCCAGCGCGGCACGCGCCGCGCCTGCGCAGTGGCACGCGCGCGCTCTCGCTCTCGCACGCGCCCGCGCACCGTATATCTCCATCTCACTCTATTGTAAATACGTCTCTTTCTTGCTTTTCTCAAATTGTGTATAAATACCGTGAGTTTTGTAAATAAATTATCATTCTTGTACATACTACAAAGCGTTTCACTTCTACTACAAACCTTCTGATACACCAGTAGCCATAGCTTGCTATAGAGTCAAATGCCTTGGAATAATCAATGAATGCTATATATAATCTTTTTCTATATTCGATATGCTTTTCAATGAGTTGGGTAAGGGTAAAGATGTGGTCAATAGTGGAGTAGTTTCGCCGAAATCCTGCTTGTTCTCTTGGTTGGTGGCTATCAAGCACTTGTGATATTCTTTTCAGTAATACTGTAGCAAATACCTTGTAAACAGTCTGTTGCAAGCTTATGGGTCTGTAATTTTCTATAGCAGTAGGGTCACCTTTTTTGTAGAGTAGAGTTATAATTGATGTTTCCCATTCTTTAGGAATTCTTTTCTGTGTCATAATTTGATTAAAGAGTTTGGTCAAGACTGGTGTGAGTGGATCTATAATTGCTTTTAGGATATCGTTTGTGATCCCATCGTCTCCGGGGCTTTTGGTGCTTTTAAGTAGCTGTATGACATGTTTTATTTCAGTCTCAAGGAAGAGTGGTATGTTTTCATCGCTATGATGGTCCAAATTTTGATGGCTTAATTCATTATTCTGGTACAGTTTTCTAAAAAACTCTGTTGCCGTATTGATAAGCTCTTCACGGTTTGATATATGTTTGTTATTATGATGTAAAGTCATGAGCCAAGGTTTGGAAGTATTTAATTTGCGTTGTGCTCTTTTTGTTGATGCTCTCTTTTCCAATTCCTCTTCTATTATTTTATAGCGGTGATTTTTCTGATTGCAATAAATTTGTTTTTTGATAAGTTTATAAAGGGCTTTCAGTTGATTCCTTTCGGAGCGTGTTCTGTTTTCTTTGTTTTTTAGTCTATTTCTCTCATTAATAAGTTTTTCAATATATGGTGTGATTATAGATTCCTCTGATTTTTTGCGCATGGGTAATTTTGTCATTGCCTTTTTTATGTTCTCTGTCAATTTCTGATAATTTAAATCAATATCATCAAACTCCACATCGTTTATGTATTCCTCAATGATGTTTTTTAAAGATTCTTTCTCTAGTGGATTTAAATTTTTGATTGTGTTTCGGTATCCAATTCGCGATTTTCTTTCCACTAGATCCTGATTGATACATGCTCGAACAAGTCGATGGTCTGTGGGAAATGTAGTATTAATTATTTGCACATCATAAATATCTTTAGTATTTTTAGCGAGGAGAAAGTCAATTTCGTTTTTAACATTTCCTGCTGGTGAGACCCAAGTCCATTTGTATTTAGGCTTCTTTTTATTTTTATTATCATATATATAAAATTGATAAACCAGAACGGGATAAAAAACGAGGGAAGAAGCGAGATGGCGCCTTACAAATATCTAAAAAAGTTTTTGACACGTTTCTCGAATACGACGCACGTATGATAACAAAAACCTGTTCAAATCAATTATCTACATATGGGAATAGAACTAGAGCATAAAAACTATCGCTTCCGATGCGTATTTAATTTACAATAAGGAAAAGAAATTTTCATAACAATCTTCATTTTACGACATCGGCCATTTCTCGGCAACTCTCGGTTGCTTTCGTTTGGCGGTGCTACAGATTAGACCAAATAATCCGTAAGTTAAAGTAAACTAAATTATGTTTGTCATGTTGGTATACAGGTATTTCTGAGTGTTGTTACACGAAGCAAAATAAAAAGTGCTGTCAACCTCAACCTTAGTCTATAGAGCCCATACGAGTGATTTATGTCATATATGACTTATCATTCTTATCAATCAAAGTAATTACTATATTATTATTATCAATTTGTATTTTGTTGTTTTAAATTTATTTTTGAGTTATATTATTCAGATTGACTTTCACGGCTTCGGCAAACATTGCCATTCGTCCGGGGAACGGGCTAAGAATGCTGAGATGGGCCAAAAATACAAAGTTGATAGTAAGTTATGTAGGTAGATTAAAGTGCATGTTCAGATATTATTGAGCGACCTGATAAAAATAAGCAAATGTACAGTCAGCAGTCAGCCAAATATCGTAATATAATTTTGTTGCCATAGAAATAAGGATGTGGTCCGATATAGTGGCGAAATATTGAGAGACAAACGCGGCTAAATTCAGTGGTGGCTCGGACACTTAGAGAGAATGGGAGAGGATCGTGCCGTGAAGAGAGCGGGACAAGAAAATGGGAGACGCCCGAGTGGACGTCCTAGGTACCGCTGAAACGACGTAGTTGCTCAAGACCTGCTCAACCTCGGCCATGGCGACTGGCGAGAGCTATCGCAAGACCGAGAGGACTAGACTACCTATGTTTGTATGAAAAGGCGATTTAAGGGCGGTGGTCGTCCATATTCGTCTTAAGGCGAAAATTAATCTAATGAACGTTTTTGCAACTAGGCTTATAAGAACAAATAATAATTTTATCTTGAAACAAGTTTTAAATAAATACGTGTAGATGAAAAAATACAATCTTGCCTTTTATCAAATCACATAATTTTTTGACAAATTTGCGAATTGAGTTATCCAAATAACGGCTACAAATAAGAAATCCCTATCACAGTTTTAAACCATGGCAGGGTTGAATACATAATGATGTCGGTATTTAACTAAACATAAGACGAACTGTTTATTTCATTTACGCGAGCGGAGCTGCGGGCCCGTCTAGTCTGTTAATAAATTTTCAATAGACATTCCCGCTGTGAGAGTTCACCATGTAAAGGGTAAATCCAAAATTTTTATAGTTGAATCAACATCCTAGATAGATGTGGTTTGTGGATTGTCAATTCATGTTTAATTCAAGCTTATCTAAAAGACAATTTAAACTTTCCCTCATTAATAAAGTATACATATAAGCAGAAACATTATAAAACATCAACATAAAATGATACTAGGTAGTAGGTACTAGTACTTAACATTCGCAGAATAAATATTGTATATGCCTATTATCTGTGATTTACCTACTCATTTAACCAGTCAATGCTAGACCTTACTTTGTTACAATAAGGTTTACGAGCGGTCTATTAACTGTCTCAAAGATGCTACTGAACATACTGATAACCACCAAGACGTCCGGTACGATCGACCTAAGCTAACTGCAGTTTCGCCTCCAAATAAAAATACATCTTAATTTATCAATTTAAAGTCTAAACTCGTTTAACGCTACCAATTATAATAAATAATGAATGACCGACCGCATAGATAAGGTTTCCCGAGGGTTGATTCTGATGTTGTCCTACTATCCGTCCCGCTTTTCGCGGATCAAATGTCAGAGACGACACTACACGTTTTAATGTAAATTGATTTGAATAGAATTTGTTCGCCGGTTCGTTTAGTTTACGCTCGGCCGTCGTACGTAGAGAAACTAAAACTAGTTTCCGTGTTTTGGTAGTTTTGGTGCTGCGTCGTTTACGAGAGAGTTTTGTGACTGAACGAATTAGTGCTAGTGCGTAGTGAAGTGTGTTTAAATGACGTTTTAACATTTGTTTAACCTATATCGGTTAGTCCTAATTACATTGTGTGGTTCGTCGCAAAGCTTAAGCCGACTG
Source organism: Cydia splendana (assembly GCF_910591565.1). Classification (NCBI taxonomy): domain Eukaryota; kingdom Metazoa; phylum Arthropoda; class Insecta; order Lepidoptera; family Tortricidae; genus Cydia; species Cydia splendana. The sequence goes on along the minus strand of NC_085960.1, from coordinate 28,278,297 downwards.
CTGCAAGGTGGGTAGTGTTTGTGTATTGTGTATAGGCATATATGTATATGTAACAGATTTGATTTATTTACATACCATTCAATGCATGGGTTACGTTACGATACTACATATTTCATTTACGCCAGGCAAAATATTTAACCCTTAAACTTTGACATAAAACAGTGCATATAGCAAATGTTTATAAACTTAAAGAATCGGCAATGCGCATGTGACTCCTCTGGAGTTGGAATCGCCAGATTCGCTAGCGTCCGATATGATGCCGTGATCACAAATGTAGGATCAGATGGGCCATGCGCTAATTTGCCATTATTTTTTATCACATTAATAATCATTTTATCACTTTTTACGAATAATCACTTGTGCGTTCCACGTTTATTTAGTGCTAAATAATGGTTAATGAGAACTCTTCATTTTAAATCGAAGAGTGCTGTGCACCTATAAATGCCTTTTGTATATGGCTGTTATGAGAGTTATGTGAGATTAGAAATGAGCAATAAAAGTAAAAGGTTAAAAGCCACGATGATTTACCACCACACACGTAACATATAATATGAAAGGTTAACGCACAGAAATTCGATTCATCCTAAAAAGTAGGTAGGATTCAAGGAGAAGAGGTCAAATCTGTGGGGGGTAAACCTATCACTATTTAGCAGAGATTTATAACGCAGTAAAACCAAGAAAGTGTATACTAGAAATTTATTCAGTGTTTACATGAGGACTGTTATTAACCGACTCACGTACATAAAAGCATAAAAGTGAACAAATATTTCATAGAACCGTTGCTATACAAATTATGAATTTGACAGGGTTCCATCTACTGCCAGTACTAAGGACCCTTAAAATAGGCGCAACTACATTCTATAAATATCACATTAACATAATCAATATATATAATAAAAGAAAGTGTACAATGTGCGTGCCGCTAAAACTCAGAAATGAGTCCCGATACGATCATGGAAGCTATATGGGGTGGTAGCCCTCTATCTCCCGTCCATGAAGAAGTTTTCCGTTTTTACCTTAAGGGTGTGCTTTTGAAGATATAAGGGCTGAAAGTTTCGCCCTCTGAGACCCAGAAGCAGTAGTTTTTGTTTTTGAATTTTGAACCTTAACTTAATAAAGGAGAGTTTAGAATAGATCGTGAAATATATACCTACAAAAATGTGTACCTGGTGAGGTGTCTCGGGTCTCGGAGGCTAGATATTTCTAGAACAGTCCAGAACATTCGACAGTATTCGAGAGCACTCCACAGCATATCAGAACATTCTGGAATGTTGGCGAATATTCGAGAACATTCTAGATCATTGTGAACATTCCAGAACACTTTCGAATGTTGTTGAATATTCTGGAACATTCGATGCCGTCTCGGAGGCTAGACATTTCTGGAACAGTCCAGACAATTTGAGAGTATTCGAGAACATTCCACAGCATATCAGAACATTCTGGAATGTTGGCGAATATTCGAGAACATTCTAGATCATTGTGAACATTCCCGAATACTTTCGAATGTTGTGGAATATTCTGGAACATTCGATGCCGTCTCGGAGGCTAGACATTTCTAGTTAGTCCAGACCATTTGAGAGTATTGGAGAGCATTCCACAGCATATCAGAACATTCTGGAATGTTGGCGAATATTCGAGAACATTCTAGATCAACGTGAACATTCCAGGACACTTTCGAATGTTGTGGAATATTCTGGAACATTCGAAGCCGTCTCGAGTATCGTAGGCTAGACATTTCTCGAACAGTCATGACCATTCGAGAATATTCGAGAGCAATCCACAGCATTTTAGAACATTCTGGAATGTTGTCGAATATTCGAGAACATTCTAGATCATTGTGGAACATTCCAGAACACTTTCGAAAGTTGTGGAATATTCTGGAACATTCGAAGCCGTCTCGGGTATCGGAGGCTAGACATTTCTAGAACATTCCAGACCATTCGAGAGTATTCGAGAGCATTCCACAGCATTTCAGAACATTCTAGAATGTTGTCGAATATTCGAGAACATTCTAGATCATTGTGGAATATTCTGGACCATTCGAAGGTTTTTTGTAGGATCATAGCTACCTATTGCGGTAACGTCGTGAGTTTCGAATGTTCAAGAACATTCCGGAATATTCTGGAATGATGACGAATATTCGGAAATAGCCTAGAATCCAGGATGCTAGATCATTGTGGAACGTTCCAGAACACACTCAAATGTTGTGGAATGTTCTAGAACATTGTGGACTATTTGAAGCCTTTTTTTTCTTTCCATTAAGAAGATTTCCGTTTTTACCTGAAGGGCGTGCTTTTGAAGATAATTTTACTCCTAGACATTTCTAGAACAGTCCAGATCATTCAAGAGTATTCGAGATCATGCTACAACATTTCAGAACTTTCTGGAATGTTATCGAACATCCAATAAAATCATGGGATCAGTTGTCAAGCGGACCCCAGGCTCCCATATGCCGTGGCAAAATGCCGGGATAACACAAGGAAGATGAAGAAGAAGTAGGTAGGATTCATTCTTGAGGAAATTCGTGTTCCCCAGTTTTCTCGTTCATCAAGATATTCAAGATATTTGAAAATAATGTAAGATAAAAAAAATATTGTCGGTATTAATCTATTTCGACATTGTCACAGTTGAAAGGCGATGGCCGAAGAACCACTGAAGCTTTACTGGGACCACTTCTTCAAAGCGGAGACTGGCACTTATGAGGTGAGCAGGGGAGATTTTTACATTTAGTTATTATTGTTTTAGTTTTATCTAGTTGTAGCTTGTTTAGGTTTAATTAGTAATTATTTATTTTTAAATTTGATTTGTTTTTTAGGACATACGGTCCCTTGAAGCTGTGAATAAAGTAAACAAAAGATACGGTCGTTTATGCCGCAAAAAACGCATATTTCAACACTCTCAAGGGAACCCCGTATTCACAACTGTTCTTTTTCCGCACAGACTACTGGTATCCGTATTTACCTATGCCCAAGGCGCATCATATTGTACTCGCATCCGGAACCACTTTAGCTCGTTAGTGGGACCTTGTACTTATATAGTTGGAGATGTCATTTAGGTAGTATTGATTGAAGTATGTATTGAGCTTTGTTGTTCCATGCTGCCTTAATCCACTTACTTTTCATGAATAATTCTTCAAGATACTGTTGCCACCCGTTGCCAAATCTTCTCGTCAATCTCACGGTTTTCTTTCAAGGAAGTCTTGAAGAAGGGCCTGTTTGAAGAAGTACTCCAAAGTGCATTTCATCAGACGTGTTGTTGTTGCAGAAATCAACATGGTTGGACCTGTTCTTAGCCGAGTTCCTTGTCAGACTTAATGGTGGCGCTAATCCGAAGGAACTCATAAATTTTTGGTAAGTATTACTTATTAAGCTTGAATAATTAACACGTTTGTCATTTGTTCTACGATAAATGTGGTCTACAGGGTTTAGACCCAAATATACGGAAAAAGTACCCTAGCCTTTAGATCTGAGTGACCTGAGCGCTATTTCGTAGGTAAAACACCAAATAAGTAACAAAAATGAAAAGAGGTCGCTGTAAAACCTTGTAATACAGGCGGATAGCGTCGGAAATTGTTCACTTTTTTCTTGTATTTTAATTGACTATGTTTATGTTTTCGTTCGTTTGTAGTCCCGTGAGCGGAGTGGTGACACTAGTGGGTTGTGAGTTGCTTTGCGGGATCCACCGCGTGACGTCTTCGTTGAGCGCTCACAGTTCACCCAAAGAAAATGATGTTACAGCACCAGGTAAATCATAAATCATGTATTCGTTGTGACCGTGGTTACAGATGTTCTTAGAATTACCTAAGGTACCTTCTTACCTCAGAACTAAAAGGAAAAGTACCTATATACAGCCAGATCAGTCCCATCATCATAACTTAAGAGCTCTGCTCTTGTCGGTGGAGTAATCACCAATCCTTCCTTTCCTGCCCATTCGTTTGATTTCCTCATACGATACTTTCTTTTCCACCTGGCTGAGATATGTAATTCTAGGCTTTCCTCTGCTTCTCGTCTTTTCAATCCTGCCTTCCAGAATCAGAATTTCCCATTTCCCCTCTTGGTTTAATTTTTGTCAAAATCCAGTTCTGACCATGGGATCCATGAGTAATGGAGGGAACTCCTCATATTTTATTCTTATACCATTACAATAAATTATTTTGAGAAGTTCTATATATTTTCCACTCCATCAAACGGCACTTTTTTAAGTGCTTTATATTTATGTAAAAATCTTGTAACCTCTTAATCGTAATGGCCTGATCTTAAACACAAAGAAAACGCACCATATACATTTCGATTGGGCGGCAGATTAGGAACCTGTCAGTGTCGACCTCATTAATCAAGTCTCAAACGTAGCATTTTTAGGGTTTGAGGTTGATAGGGGCCTGACTTGGAGTCACCAAATCGACAAAGTATGCAACAAAGTCGCAACGGCATGCTTCCTATTAAAACGGCTGGCGCGATTTCTCCCAAGGGAAATCGTTCGATCTTGCTACTTCGCGACCGTGCATGCGCACCTCCAATATGGAGTCGAGCTGTGGGCAACGACTGCCGGTTGGGACAGGGTTTTTCGACTCCAAAAACGTGCAATAAGAGCCATAACGCGCGTACCCCAAACGGGCTCAGCGAAACCCCATTTTAAATCGTTAGACATTTTAACATCGCCTTCACTTTTAATCCTGCAAATTGCAGTAACTACGCGAGAAGAGGTAGATGTGACACCCGCAATGTGGCTACGCGCAGGTACGCGACCCGCAGCACTCACTCTGGAAAGTTGCCTCTTGTGTCTCATAGACTCGCAAAATCTAAAAAACTTACGAACGTCATGGGTCGTAAGGTTCTCAACCACCTACCGGCTGACATTACTGCTGCACCAAGTGCACCTATAAAAAGAAACTCAAAAAATGGCTTCTCGAGCAGGCGTTCTACGACCATAGGGAGTTATTCTCTAGTACATAATTGTAAGACGCTCTTATAATAACTATGTAATTTTTTATATCTTAATGTTGACATGTAATTTAATACTACCAATAAAATGAATATGAATATGTAATCGTTATTTCCTCGTAATTATTATTTGTTACATTCCAAAGATAATAATCGTTTTTTTTAATAGTTGAGGAAAAAGAAGACCGTCCGACAAGTTTGTTCACAAAGACCAACTCACAGTCGACCGGAGAAGTGCTGCGCAAGTACTTGTTGGGAGGCGTGGCATGGCGCTGTCTGGCGCTGCTCAGAGCATTAGGAGTCGAGGTATGATTCTACATAAGGCTATAGCGAATGAAGTCGGACAGATATATCTTGCCATCTGACTAACGTTCACGAAGACGGATGGACGGTGGGAGTTTGCTAGCGTCTCTCGAGCGTCTAGTCAACTCTATGGCTCCTGCTCGACGCAACGTTGGCGCCACTGCGCAACGACGCTATTTCTTGACGGTGGGTTGGCCCAAAATTGAGATAAAAGGTGGAAACCCGCGCGGTCTGTCTTCCGTCGTATGTTTTGTTTCCTTATAATTTCCTGGCTTTACGCATGTCTTAAGTAAATTAATCTATAACTAGATTAAAAAAAACCGGCCAAGCGCGAGTCGGACTCGCGTTTCTAGGGTTCCGTACATAAGTCCGACTCAATACTCAATACTCAATATCTTTATTGCGAATAAGGAATAGTCCATGCAGTAGTGGATACACAGTGTCAAATCAATTAAAACAGAAAAAAAGTAATTTTAAAACATGTCAAAAATATAGAAAATAAATAGCACATAATACAATTGATAATGTCATTTCGATTAGAATAATAATGAATAATTATACAGATTAATACAACACATCAGAAGATTCTACAAACAACAATAACAGTCCAAAACAATAAAAATCAAGATAAAATTAGTGCAATTCCAAGGTCTATGTTAATCAAATATCTTACCAAAGTATTCGTCCAGGTTATAGAATGGTCTACTTATTAAATATGTCTTAAGATTCGTACTAAACTCTTTAACATTACTGGAATCCTTATTTTTTATGTCAAGACTATTATATATTTTAATTGCGATATGGTTGATGCTTTTCTTATAGTATGCAAAGTGTAATTCAGGTAGCACAAGATCTAAATTGCGGCGAAGCGGTTATCTCTCACATTCTTTTTTAGATTCAAATGAGCTTAAATTTTTATGAACAAATAGACAGATTTGGTATAAGTATATACAATGGAGTTACTGTAAGTATATTGTTGTTTATAAAAAGATGCCTATGCGTTTCAGGGAAGTAACCTTCAATGAAGCGTATGTATTTTTTTTGCATCAGTAGAATTTTATTTACACTTGGACTATTGCCCCATACTTCAATGCCATACCTGATTATACTCTCTACGTATGAATAGTAAATAGTTCTCAGGGTTTGCTTATCGCTAAGTTAGCTAGCTAGCTAGCTAGCTAGCCATCGATTTTAGTGAATAACATGCACTTCCTAGACGTTTCACAATATAGTTTATGTGGTCATGCCACCTTGGGTATGGATCTAGTTCGATACCAAGAAAATGAATTGAATCCGATTTGGCGATTTAGCAAAAGGGAGATTTAGAGAACAGTCCATTGAGTTGAATGCACGTTTAAAAATCATGTAGCACTTGTCATTATTGAGCGACAGACCATTTGCGGAGAACCATTCTGAGAGATTTTCCCAGCCACGTGTGGTTATATTCTGCAATTCTTCTTGATTCTCTGCACCCAGAATTAAACTAGTGTCGTCGGCATACAAATAAGGAGTTCCATGTAAAATATTTTCTGGAAGATCATTAATAAACTCACGCTTGACTGGACATTTGTAATAGGTTTTCCTGTCATCTATAGGTAAAGAACTATTTTGTGTATTTTTTTCAAAATTATAGACCCAGTAGTTTCGGAGATAAAGGGGAGGGGGGGAATGGTAATTTTTTGGCTATTTTCTTAAATAACTTCCAACCTATGTATTTTAAAATTAAAAAAAAAACATATCCATCTTTGGGTTACTAATTTAAGTACATATGTGTACCAAATTTCAACTTAATTGGTCCAGTAGTTTCCGAGAAAATAGGCTGTGACAGACGGACAGACAGACAGACGCACGAGTGATCCTATAAGGGTTCCGTTTTTTCCTGTTGAGGTACGGAACCCTAATTAATCATACATCATTAATTAGGTATAATTATAAAGAAGCAAAAAGTACTTACCGGCATAGATATGTATGAACCGTTTGGCGTGTAACAAGCATTAGTTATTGCACAACCTACTACCGGCGTAGAAGCATGCTTTCACAACCGTAGCTAAACAACCGAATTAAACGATGTAATGAATACCTACTTAACACTTATGACGAAACAATTATTGTGAACAGCTTAATGAATCGGAAAAAAACATATTAGAGCGATAACTTGTATATGAAAAGAATCGATGGTTGAGTTATTGATATAGGAACTCCCTACGTCATTTTTCGGTCCCTATAGTTATCCGATCGGATTATCCGGTGTCTGATTAAGTATAAATTTTACTAATTAAAATAGTAAGAGGGCCCAAGAAACGTGATCTTGTCATCGGTTATTGAAAGATGTGATGTCTTAAACCTTTGTAAATTCAAGCACTTCCTACCAAAAACGTTTTTCTCTGCGTTTTTTACGAATTAATTGAAGCCAAATCTTGACAATTAAATATGTAAAATAGTAATGTTAAAATCTTACTCGTACCGTGCGTGTGTGATTCAGACACACACTGGGCCGGTTTTGAACCCCCGACGCAAAAAGATGGGTGTTACGAGTATAAGTGTGACCGCTATCTGTGTGTATGTCTGTCTGTGTGTGGCACCGATGTACCGATGGATGTACCGATTTTTTTCGAGGTTTTCTAGCGGTGGTTCTAACTTTCTAAGTCATGTTTTATCAACATCTGTTCATCCGTTTCATTGCGTGGGGGGTTTTTAATTGTTTTGATTTAATCAATTATGGCTACCTTTATTTCGTTTACACCGTTAACATGATTCAGTACTTAAATAATAATTAGAAACCAAATAGATCGCTGTGTAAATCTTACTATTATATTATGTAATCGTTCTAATCTTATCATAACGTAAATAGTTCATATCTCGATGCATAACGCACTTCTCAATACAATGTGTGTTATGTGTAGGTACCTAACATAATAAACAAGTTATTATCGTTAGATAAGCACAGCTACTGGGTCGTCTGGATATTTGTAGGATACTAGGATTTATTTACTAGTGGCTCTGTGAGCTGTAGACCTCGCGAGCAGAGCTTTAAATTACATGGTGCTAAGAGCTTTAAATATAGTAAATAAAAAAAAACAATACGAAATTAAAGTGTAAAAAAATTAAAAAAGTTATATCCCAGCATACAAATACTGGGGATCGAACCCAGACTCTCTGTGCAAACAAAAAAAGCGAACGTTTACAAACTGAGCCAAATAGTTCTTAGATAAGCTGACGAAATTTAGCTACTCATTCTCAAGTTAAAATTAAATATCTCAATACCTCCGAAACCAGCGAAATAAATTTCTGAATTTTTGGCCATTTAATCTATAAACATATCTCAAAAAGAAAAAACTCTTATGATATCGATACGACTATTTGTTTAGGCGCGAGGTATCACGACTCCGCCATTTTTAAAAATTTCAAAAAACTGGATTGACATAAAAAAAATATTTAATCATAGATTCTGGTCACAAAATTTCACGAGAATGGGTTGAGAATTGTGACCTGTAGAGGAAAACATCCGGACGGACATACGAAAGCAAAATGCCCGAGTCAAAACGTAGACCTTCGCTACGCTTCGGTCAACTACATATAATTTTTCATAGAAGCTTGATATGTATTGTGGTTGTCGTTTGAGTAAAAGTTGAAATATAGCATTTTTATGGAAATAGTATCTCTGACTAGCCCCAACCAAGGGCCTCGCCAGGGGGGAGCTGCCATCCCCTTGAGAATAAAATTTGTAAATAAATGTATGTCCCTTCCCCTCCCCTCCACCATTGGCCATAGCAACTACGAGCTCTTTCCGGTGCACGAGTACTTGATGCATCAGAAACCTATAGACTAGTTCAACGCACTATAACTACATTATATTACTTCATAATGGGTGCTTCATATGTCTGGGTAAGTGTAATAACAAGTCACGTGACTCTATTGATTATGACCCTTGTTTATTAGGAGAGCTTGTTAACATTATCTTAAATTGTGTCTGTTTGAATTATATCTAGGTATGACTAATAAATACGGCTCCACCCATTTATATTTGAAATCTAGGTTATATCTAAATGGATTAGGATTGTTATTATATTACAGAATTATACGATAAAACACATGAATGAGCTAATACATTCTAGGTATAAAAATTGTGTTGGAATTCTGAGAATAGTAACTGTGATTTGTCAAGTTATGAGTATGAGTAATTTAAAAAATAAAGAAATCTAAATGCCCCATTAAATAAATTTAGTAAGTGTAACCTAATTGTGGTAATATGTATATATTTTGTATACCGTCACGTCTAGTTTATAATACTTATCTTTATCTAGCTCTCATATTGTTTATGAGTACTATTTTAATACATAAAATTTTAAATAGAGTAGGTACCTAATAAAAGTGCCGTATTTAATTTTCCGATATGGAGGCAAGCCAACGAATTATGAAAGTTCGCGGGCAAATAAAAAAAATCTCATTACTTACTTACTCAATTACATCTTTAGTAGTTATTAAAATAAACCTAATGTCCAAAAAGCAAACGGTATCAAATATACCCGTCGCGATGTAAAGCAAGTTGTCGCATTACTTGATCGTGAATAGTATTTTGTCTAAACAGGTTTTTCTTGAACACTTCCTAATGATAATGTATTCGTCGAAAAAGTTATTTTAGGAATGTGGATCATTATATTAATTATAACCAGATAACTAAGCGCCACTTGCACCATCCCACTACTCCGGGGTTAAGCGGTTAAACCGGTAACCCAGTGTCAAATGGTACTGGTAACCATGGTAACTCCAGGTTTAACCGCAAAGCCCCGGGTTAGTGAAATAGTGCAAGTGGGTCTAAGAATATGAAATCTCGTTTGGGTGATTATTTCACGGCTTGCACTTGATGTCGGTAAATATTGCTCTTATGGCCACTTGCATCGTCTCTCTAACCCGGGGTTAGCCGGTTAAACCTGGAGTTACCATGGTTACCAGTACAATTTGACACCGGGTTAACGGTTTAACCGCTTAACCCCGGGTTAGTGGGATGGTGCAAGTGACGCTTAGTGCTACAAATAATTAATGTTAATACAGGGCCTCTCATGCTGTCGCCAACTGAGCTCCGTCCTTATCTGGCTGTTCGGCGAGCTGAGCGCGGGCGCGTCCACTCCGGCGCAGCCGCGCCCGCGCGCCCGAAGAGCGCCCATACACCAACTATTTTCCAATAGGTGAGCCATCTAACCACGGGGCCTAGCCAAGCTGACAATCGTTCATCGACGAACGCCAAAGGAAAACAAAAAAAATGTACTCTCATATTTAGTATACAATACAATAGTATACATATCGTGTAGGTGAGCAATTCTCAAAAAGTTTGTACATTTCGATCACATCTTAGATTTCTATAAAAATTGGTATGCTGGTAAAGTACATGAAGCTGAACAACTTCCACCATATTTCCCAAAATGTCCCAGAAGGTTTCTAAGAAACATTCCTTTTTTGTTACCAAATGTGTAATCTGGTAACAAAACAGGAAAGTTTTATAATAACTTTCTGGGATTAACACTTTCGCAACCGGGCAAAAAACGGCGCACTACCCCAGAAACCGGTCGCCTGTATCTGCGTACAAAACAACCCGCTGGGCGGGTTGTCCGGCATCTGAGTAAAGTTTACGAGTGCCCGAGAGTCGGGTACGCGGTGTCGAATGTGTTAATTCTTTAACATAACGGGACATGGGACATTTTGGGAAATATGGTGGAAGTTGTTCAGCTTCATGTACTTTACCAGCATACCAATTTTTATAGAAATCTAAGATGTGATTGAAATGTACAAACTTTTTGAGAATTGCTCAGGTATGCATATCGTGTAGGTACTAAATGAATACCGTGGGCTTGAAGTCTCTCGAGTGCCATGTCTTCTCTTGGGAAATGTTTAACGATGAATGGCGCTTCTAATAATATTCGGTAATAAATAATATATTATTAAATTGTAGAACGGGACTAAAGTTTTAAGATTTACCTCCGACGTTTCGAGGACGGCGTTGTCCCCGTGGTCTCGGAGAAGACTGGCTAAAGTTGACATCAACAAATAACATCAATAGATAATATAGCATTTTGTTACAGGATATGGTCCAAACAAAAGCCTGCTGGCAGTCCGGCATCAAAAATCAACAACACTACAGTATCCGAACGGAGTACGACGGGACGGTAATTGCATTACAATTTCAGATTGATGGTATTTTTGATGGTCCGCAATGTAGGAAAATCCAAAATGTCTTTGTTTCTTTATACATTCTATTTAAAATGCGATTCTTTTCAGTCTTCTAAATTATTTACTTGTAGGATCAATCATGTAATAACAATACAATAACTTAAAACCGTCTTTTATGTTATCATAGATCGAGACACGTAAGCCAAAGTAAAGACGCCGATGTCAAAACGAAAAGGAAGACGCTTAAGCAAGAACTTTCTTCCGAGTCTGCTGACTCCAACGACGACTTGCAAGTTCTAAACCGATCGCTCGCCATCAAAGTTTCATCCCCCGACGATTTCGAGTACTTCAACTCGCCCCTAAAGTCTTCCAATGAGTACGCCAATGAACTTTACAGTGACCCTTTTCATTCGCCAAAGAAAACAAAACCAAAACCGGATGATTATATGAGCGAAAAGCATAGAGAGGTTATCAATTCTGAGATATCCGCGTTTGAATTCATCCTCATGATCACGGATTTACTACAGGAACTGTGTAAAGCCGAAAGCAGCTTGTCGGGTTCAGAAGGTTCACAAATATCAATGCAGTGTATAAATTTCTCATTAAAAAACCTATGCTCTCTACAGTTTGGTTCGCTGCCCGCTTGTTCTAAGAGTGCGGACGAAGTCTCCCACATAAAAGTCGCCCTAACAGAACTACTAATAGTCTCTTTAGACAAAGTTCTCATCCGGTCCGACCTGTGTGCCAAACTAATAAACAATGGCATACTACCGATGCTGCTAAGAATATTAGAGGACGTAATCTGCAAATCTAGCTCTAAGTACCAGAAGAAGTCTGATCAGAATCTCGCCTATGATACTTTAACAGAGGCTCAGTCTGACGATATGCTCAGATTCGTTTTCGGCATAGCGTATTCTATCACAGCTTTCTTCCACTGTCTTCTTATGCAGTGTCGCACCCTGGACAATTTAAGGGAATTCACCGACCAGTTCAAGTTGTACGGGGAGTGTCTAAAAGGCGGTCTACTCAGAGAATGCGTCGAGTTGATGATCAGGATACGAGGCGTCGATTACGATGAGGCCGTCACGCTTATAAAGAAACTGTTAGAGTCCGTCGGGAAGCTAATAAACGGAATGAAGAGGGTGCGGAGTGAGGTTGTGCATTCTGCAGCTTGCCCCCGTACTAGACATAAGGTCTGCCGTGCGCGGGTCGCGGCGGGCATGCATCACCACCATGACATTCTAGGCGAGGCCAGCACAGATCTTCCCTTATCGTCCACTTGTTGCGTATCAATTCTATACGGTACACTGGCTTGCTTGTTAACGGACGAGGAAGTATCAGCTCAGGCCCCGCTCAGACATAAATTACTGCGTGTTATGTTAAACTCTGGCGTCTGCTGTTGCTTTTCCCCTGGCCTGCTAATGGAAAATATTGTCCGATTGATGTTAACGCACGACTCCGTCGCTTCGAAATGTCTCCAAGTTTTAGAACATACTGTGTACGGGGATTTGGGAGCGAGCGTGCTGATACCGAAGGTCACAGATCAGCTCCCTTGTTCTATTTGCGAGCCGAGCGATGACAAAAGGCTCGCCAAGAAACACTGCCTCTACTCCGTTAGCCCGGTCGATCGAAAGAGTATATGGTCATTCTTGATCCACTATAACTCATTACTACAACTGGATAATCATAATAATGTGTTGCATGCGACTGTGTCCCATTTGCTTCGAGTGACACCAAAGTGTCGGTTAGAAATGAAGCACGAGTTACTCTTCAGCGTGATATACCCGACTTTCATAGTCGCCAAACATAGATACATTATTAGAATGGAGGACTCGGCCTATTTCCTGACCGTATCATGTCTAAATATATTTTCCAGTTTACTAAACACGGTGTCTTTTGCCGATCAGTTCATTCAAAAAGGTGGCCTTAGCTACGTACTGGAACTCGTCTCCCTACCAGAATTCTCAAACCAGTGTTGTTCCATACTCGAAATAGCTATTACCGTTGAAATATTCAAATTGATCAAAGAGAATACAAACACGACTTATTATAGAGACATGAGCTCTCTAGCATCTATCCAAATGCTATTCAAGTCTCTGTCAGAAACTACCCAGAGATGCTTCAAAATCTACCGGCTTAAACTTCCGGAAGAAAAATTCAACGAGCTTTCTGACGTCGCGGAGGAAAAGAAACAGCTATCATTCAAAGAGAAACGCCGTGACTCGTCGCAAACAAGAAAAGTGTCGATCTCTATGCCGAAAGCGATAAAAACGAACTTTGCTGCGGGTGAGAACGTGATAGAAGAATCTATAGACGACTACTTAGAGGCTTTGAAAAGTGCATGGACTTTCTGGAAATCATGCGCGGCACTGTGTCTTTATAGTCCCGTGTTCAGACAATACGTGGTTGACGAGGACGTGTTCTTGGACAGTTTTGCGCTGCTGCGAGTGTTATTGTATTTCGTGAGTAACTGCGAGATCGCGCCGGCGGAGATGAGACTGCTCATTAAGATCGTGGAGGCCTTGCTGACGGTACAATTTGCCGTTTCAGGTGAGTTATCAACTGAAATTTGAACCTTTAGTGTAGGAAATAGAGTTGATTTTGTTTTGTTTTTAAATTGAACGAAACAAAACAAATGCAACGCTGTTCTAATTCAACAAGATTTAAATTTAGTCGAACTGAATAAGAATTACATACTAGGACCCTAAGCTAAGCCTAAAAACGGAAATAAGAAACGTCATCCTGGTAATAAGAGTACAACGTGGGATAGGTCACAATTGTGACCTTTATTGATAAAATCAGTGTGATACTTCTAAGAAGAAACTAAAAATTATCCTAAAAAGGACTTGTCTGAAAATGCTACATATATGTTAGTTAGTTGCTCTTCGCGGTTTTATTGTAGGTAATATATGTCTATTAGACAATGTGTATATTTGACACCTTATCGGCCACACTTTTATTAATTTCTTTGATTGACTGAGTGAAGTAATTACATTTGTCATTAATAACTTATAGACACGATAGCAGCGTTCGAAAACAGTCGTGGTTTCCGTATTTTATCTGTTTATTTCTATTCTCGAAATTGGTCGCGCCTCCAATATTTGTAAGTTTTATTTATTTATTACAAACGAGAGAAAACCTCAGGGTACTACATACACTACACCTAGTCTAAATTCTACTGTTAAGGCCCAAATTTCTGATGTTCTTTATTAAAAAGCCTATCATTATTATGATAAGTCTCATATGTTGTATTTCTAAATTATACTCATATGCATATCGAACATTATTAAAAATACGAACCTTAATTAACTGGAACATAACATATTGAAAGCCACAAAGAAGCACACAATACAATACACCTATCATTTGCGCATCTGTGCCTAGGCCCCGTTAAAAGCCGTTATTAAATGATTGGTCAATTTGTATCAAATGTTTCGTTGCGGGCCGAAACCACAGACGGAACATTCCACACGACACGTGGTTAGATAATACGGCACGGTAACTTTATATTGGCAAAACCTACCTATACTATTGCTAATGTACCTACAACGGAAAACTAAAGTGGACTCTTATGTTAAAGGAAAGGTTCGTTTGGTAGCGGCATTTTTTTTTTAACTTATTGAATTCAAAGTAGACAACGTTTTAGATACAGGGTTTAAGAAGACTTTTAAATGGTCTGTTTTAGGGCTTTACAAATTACGTTGCTCAAGTAATTAACAAGCAGTACAGCGTAGCGGTGGTAAAGTATACAGTCTATAAGTATCTCTAGTGCAGCTAAGGTCGCGCGTCGCGTTCGATTCTTCTGTGTCACTGCGCACGGTACATTAGAGGCTGCAGGATTCTATTACCGAGGGTCACCTGAATAATACCTCAACAATTGCGTATGTTGTTTAGCTAGGAGGACACGCAACTGTACCAGTTTCTTGCGAGTTCAACTGAACGATTCCAATCGACCGGACCGGGCAACTAAGAGCCGGAGCGAGTCTTACATAGACATCTGTCTAAGATATTTGAAAATTACATACGGTTGTTAAAGGTAATAGTATTTAAATGAGACACAGCTTATAGCATCTGGTTGACTCCTAGGGAAATCTCTCGCTGATTCACCCCATCCCGGTCGATGTAAATCGTATGTGTAATACCAGGTGTGTAATAACTGTAATACCAGGACATATTCAATATCCACAGTGAACATTTCAGACGTAACATCCGACCGTTCAAAAGACGTCAGCTGCGCTGTGGTCCGAGCGGCGCTGCACAACGCGGGTACTGACGGTAGCGCGGCGTTGCGAGCGCTGTGTGAGGCGCTAGTGCGCGTCGCTATTGCTGAACCAAGCGCTGCGCACGCCATGCCGCCACCTCCACCGCAAGCAAAGGTATGTAGTGACATTTGCGAGACTATCCCGTAAGCTACGCGGTATTCAAGCGGTAGTGAACAACGCGAGTGCCGACGGAAGCGCGGAGCTACGACCGCTATGCGCGGTGGCTGAGCCTAGCGCTGCGCACGCCATGCCGCCGCCTCCACCGCAATCAAAGGTATGTAGTGACATTTGCGAGACTATCCCGTAAGCTACCGGCACTCGCAACGCGACGCGACGATGGCTGAGCCTAGCTGCTCAGCTGCGCTGCTTGCACGACTATGCCATAGATGCTGCGCGGTAGGTCGAGCGTCCCTGAATAACGCGGGCACTAACAGAAGAGTGGCACTGCGAGCGCTGAAAACCTCACTTACCTACTGGCTATTATTATCATATCATTACCGTAATTCTGCTCTGTCCTGATAACTTATATTAATTTATTTAAACTGTATTTTACGTTATATTTCGTATTGGTTGATCAGGTGCCGCCCCTCCTTTGCCCCTCCGGCAGTAGCTCAGTGGAAGGCTCCTCTAGCGAGGAGAGCGTTGCAGTGCCCTACGCGTCCGACCACAGCGAGCCTTACAACCGCGCCGACGAGGGGTACGAGGTAACTTAACACCTTATTACATCACAACCAAGGCTCAAATTAGAACTGAATAGATCAAGAAGGCTGTCGTTTACTATTAAAATATACATCATTTGAAATTAGTCTATTTCACTCCTAATCAGAATATGCACTTTTCTTGAAGTTTTAACTTCTGCGTCCATTTATTGACACAAGCGTGATTCTAGGCCAGTCAAGTATTTGTAGCGGACATTCTGCCCTAAATGTAGGAGACAAAATTAATGCATTGAGTGATAAAGTCAAGCGGAATCGAACTTACGGAAAATAAATGTTAGAAATATGTATATGTGATATACGAAACCCTCAGGGCGCGAGTCCGAATCGCACTTGGTCAGTTTTTAAGAGTAACGTAGGAAACATTGACATGGAAACTAACAGTTATTGAGAGTTGATTGACCCTTCTATATAGATGATAATGCATGTCGATGTAGCAATGTTCGACGAGGGTTTCTTACGTAGTAAGCACGTACGAGTGAGAGTATATTTTAAAGCATATTGGTTTCCAGGCGGACGTGGAAATAGGCAAATATGACCCGCTATCAACGTACAAATCACGCAAGGTGTCCGAATCGTTGTCTTCTTTGAGCAGCCCTACTGGTGAGTATTCTATTCTGCATTTTCTAATGTAAACATTTGATTATGTTTAATTTTAAAAGATATGCCTAGTTCATATATATGTTCCATTTACCCGAGTTGGTACAGCCAAAAGGGGAAAGGAAACGATTTTAACAGTCTATGTATACCGGGTGTGGCCTGTAATATGAGCAAAAAATTAAACTGTAGGCTGTACTCCTCATACTGACCAACATTTGTTCAGCGACTTTTAAAAAGAACTTGTGGTTTGATTTTTAATACACTTTAAAGTTTATTCTAAGACGCAATGTATTGCGAATTTTGTTAAATTTAAGGCGTGACAAGCAACGTCAATCACAGTGATAATGGCGTGGCGATGGCGTCCATTGAAGATAATATTTATTTTGTATGAAAAATAGGGAGTCTAAATACTTCATAATTTTTAAAAGTTGTTGAATAAAAGTGACACCGTTTGAGGAGTACAATCTATGTTTTAATTATTTGCTCGTGTTACAGGCCACACCCGGTATAAATGTGTGAGGGGTACCGAAGCATCAAAACTGAGCCGATTTTTATGAATATTTTATTTATTCGTCTTACTTCTACAGTTGCTCAAAAAGGGCTACTTTACGTGGCTGTTTAGCGTTCGTTTTTGCAAACTTATCCCGCTTTTATGTACCTACATGTTCCGTGTCTTTTATGCGCTTACGGCTCATAAAAGACATCTCGGGGATAGCACTTAACACACTTGCAATAAAATGTACAATAATAGTTTAAATGTTTACATTTGCGTTCCTTAGGTACAGAGCCTGCTTTGGGACCAGCATGCTTTCAGTACGCGGAAAGCGGGCGGCTAGCGCACCCCGAGCTATGCGTTATCGTGCTAGACATACTCACAGACCTAATACACAAGTAAGTATTCATTTTTTAACATCCATGTATTGTAATTTGCGTAAATCACTGTTCAGCACCAGTTGATGGAGAAATGAAAATTACCGTCCAGTCAGAATTTTTAGGGTGATGTCCGAACGTCATGAACGATGACAAAAGTCAGGATATTTCCTTTTTTCATATGACAACCCTACATAAGTACACACATAGAAGCTTCCGTACGATTACCAGTTCGCCGGACGATATCAGCCTGTCAGTTAAACGCCAAATTAGACAGCTCCGAACAACTGACAGACTGATATCGTCCGGCGAACTGGTAATCTGTGGGCCCCTTTAGTATGGGAGCGCGACCGCTTATTACAGTTGCGTCACATTTACGCACTATACTTTTCTAAATTATACCATATTTACAGAAATTGGGTTCTAGGTGCGAACATGTCCTTTTATACTGTAAGTAGAGAAAGGATGTAACAGAAGGTCCTGCCTGCGCCGTAGTATTTTACAAGTAAAGTTGCATCTATTTGTACTTGCACTCTCTGGCGTCAAATAGAGGATTAAGGGCTTTGATTTTGAATGGGTTACATTATGTCTTATTGATTTTAATTGCAGTTGCACTCAAAACCCAATTCCGTTATTGGTTTGTTTACAGACAACTTATATGTACTTAATTCACTCGCGTACTGTTGTTTTGCAATAACGATATAATATACTTATAGGATTATCTTAAAACCTAACGAGTTATCTCTACATAAGTTACAATGTAGTAATGAGATTATCTTAGTTGTTCGAGTTCACCTTGCGACTGTACCGTTTTTTCTTCGAAGCCGTATTACTGCTTCACCTAATTATTATTAAACACTAGTAGTAAAAGTCAATTTGGTTTGCCCAAATAGTTTAACATTTTAGTAATAAGGTGTGTGCTGTTTGGTGTTGTAAACTATGTTGTCGCGTGATTTTAATGACGGAATGTTACTATTTTGTGGTGATACATTTTTTCATTGTAATCCTAACACGGTATATGTAGTAGGTAAATGTGAAGTAAATGGGAGTAAACTTCAATGTTAAGAATTATGTGTCTTGTCGACATCACTGATGAAATAATTAAATCGATTAAACTAAATGGATGCCAAGTTTTGTAGATCATGAAATCACTAAGAATAAATTGCCTACTTGGCTAGGGCGTTCAGGCCAAGAATAAGAGAACATTGGCATGTTAACAATTACATTACGGGTTTTGATCGGTCGGTTGAATTGGACGTAATCAACAGTCCGCAATGTCACTAAAATCGCATGTGACTTCGCGCGCCGTCTAAATCAGCCCTTATTCAGAGAAAAATTGTGTGTTATAGACTAGTATCGGAACCCGACGGGCAAGATGGCGCGCGATTGTCGGGCGCGTCGTTAGCGCGCGCGTGTTGCACTCGCCTCGCCGCCGCGCTGGGCCGCGCGCGGGCGCCGCCGCCGCCGCTGCTGGGCCGGCTGCTGGGGCCCAAGACCGCCGCCTTATTGGAGTTGAGGGATCCTGATCTTGCAGGTTAGCAACAGCTATATTAGACATTATCCACGCCCGGTGGGCAGCTAGTTGCACGCACCACGCCGAGCTGGGTCGAACTCACCGCCGTTATTAAGTTGGCTGCTGGTTAACATATTATGACATGGAACAAAACGACCCCAACCTCACATAACATTTTATGATAATCCTCTTAGAATTTAATTTCAAGAATCTGACTTGGGATGGTTGTTACCGATTTTTGCCATATACCTAGAGGCGTAGGCTCTTTTCGAGCGATGGCGCCATACCTTTGGCCTAGTCTCGAGTCGATGGCGATACTTTTTGATATTTAACAAATTTAACACATTATATCAGTGAAAGAATAAGGATCAAAGTCAAATGGCGTTCTAAAAATTTTAATCATTTGTGTCGAAAGATGGCAGTAAATGTACCGACTACATAATTTACTTTGACAATCCGCCTCTATTTCAAATTTTCATTGCTACCTAAACTTATACACAAAATTTATTTGCCCACAGATCTTCAACGCAGCATCTTAGAGCTAATCCACGTGGTGGCCATGCGGTCGATAAGCGCCTCTGAGCTGGCGCTGCTGCTGCGGCTGTGCGCACGGCGGGCGGCGCTGCCGGCGCTATTACCAGCGCTGCTTCGGCTGGCCGGGGACGCGGAGCCCGCGCCGCTTGCCGTGCTCGCCTTCCCTGTCACACAGTTTACAGGTGAGAGCTAAGGGCCACCCCACATTTAGCGTCTTTCGAGCGTCGGCGTCTGGTCAGCGCTATGGAAAATGACGTCGCTGCGCAGTTGCGTCGACGTTGCGTCGAGCAGCGGCCATAGAGTTGTAGACGCCGACGCACGAAAGACGCTAAATGTGGGGTGGCCCTAAGTCGAACGAATCGTCCTTTAGATGTCGCTGTACTGACCGAGGCGTCTTATACAACGCGCTATGCGTCGACGTAGAAAACATTTGTTTCGGGACGTCATAGCGACTCCGATCTGTATATGTGTAAATGATATACTTGGTCAAGCAAATCTTGTCAGTAGCAAAAGGCGGCAAATTTGAAAAATCGAAGGTTAGCAACACTGTGTTAGAATAATTCCAAAATCGCGTGTCATCTGTGTTTTATCTGTGGAATGTGGATCGTGAATGACGGCTATCATGCTTGTTTACATTCTGAATCGTTGCTATTTCAAGAGTTATTGCTGCTGTCACCATTAAATACCAATATATTAAAAAAAATTGTGCATGAACTTAAGCAAAGTCAAGGTGCCTCCAATGTACAACCATGCTCGTTGATCGTAAATATTTGTGAAATTTGAGGTTTTGATAATTACATGTTTTGGTTCGATGTACATCGCTGCTTTACTTGACGCAATACTGCTCTTTGAGTGTTATCCTACTTTACTTTGTTGTATTATGTCAATAATGATGCTGACAAATTGCTACTGACATAATTTGCTTGACAGACTATAACTAGCCAGCGGAATTCCAGTGTAAGTCATTTCTGAGTCGCACTTTTTTCTGACTTTGTGTGCCTAAGGCATCAAGTGAAATTCTGAACACCGTATTGGTAATGGTTAGACAGATATATTACAAGTTTTTGTTAAACAGATGCCGGGCCCCTGGGGCGGAAGGACGGCTTCGAGGACGTGAGCGCGCCGGCACACTGTGCACACGCAGAGGCGGCGGCGCGGGGGCTCCGAGAGGCCCATCTGAAGGCCGGTTAGTACAAATGTATGCAGTATCCCGAGAACGTCGTGTCGGGTTTGAGGATGTAATCACCGTTTGAGGAAAGAAGCAGGGTAAACGCCGGTCAATACAAACAGACGCAGTTACAATATTATAATTATGCACGTAGAAATAACTAGTGATCGGCAATGTAATTGTAGTAAAAGACAATAATTTTTATCTTATGAAATGTTTTTAGTAGGTAATTGTATTTCAAAACTACTTAAATACCTTTTTTGTAAAAAAAAAACAATCCGGATTGCGGGCTTGCCGCCGTATCCATACAAAACATTGACCAAATGTGACGTTCCATGGAAAAAGGTACCTTATGGCGGCCGGCGCTTACGTCGCATGGCGCCGCAATAATATTGGAGCGGCGCTAATAATAGCGTAAGCGCCAACCCCCATAAGGTACCTTTACCCGTGGGACGTCACAAATCGTGTATACCAGGTTTGAACTCGGCTTGGGCGCTGCACGCTATGCGCTGCGGCGCGGAGGGCGCGGGCTGGGCGCCGTGGCTGCAGGGCTTCGCTCTCACTACCTGGCTACGTCGCACGACGCCCAACGGTACTGTATCCATTCAATAAATCTCTTAAATGTTTATTCTGCCATCTGCCAAACACAAATTAATTTGAAAATGGAAGCATCTCAAAAAAAATAGGTACATATTTGCATTACATCTTCATTTGAAATACCGCTAATTGGCTTAGCTAAAATACGCTGAAAAAAGGAGCATCAGTTTTGGCGGTATCATTTATATGAAAACAGAACGAGTGACGTCACAGTCAAATCACTTACTTTTTTTTATTTCCGATTTTTTACATAGTAGAAATTGTGTCAATGAATAATTGCGGTCTATGTTTTTCTAATAATTTTCTAGTGCTTTATTTCGTGCATGGTGTGAAATAAGGCAATATCCCTCTTCTGAAAGGCCAACCTACATGTATCTACCTGCCATAATGGTAACCGGTTAAAATTCTTAATTAAACATTATAATAGGTATTATTTTTTACAGAACCAGCGAATGAATGGAAGGGCTCGGAGCGTTCACTCGACGCGATGGATGAGGACATAAACTCGGAACTACACGTGCTGACTATTGGACACGACTCGCTCCTGCTCGAGCTTTGGCTGCACACAGACTCCGGTGAGTACCCGCTTTCATTGTATCATAAAAAATAAGTAAATAAATAATTATTGGACATGTATTCTTACACAAATTGACTGTTTGTTTGTTTTATAGTAACTTTAATTTTTAACAAGCAGAAACGTCTGCTAACGGTGCTACTAAGCTTAGAATAAATTTAAAAGTGGAAAAATTACTGTCTTGGGTGAGACTTGAACTCACGGCCTCTGGATCGATACTCCAGCGCTCTGCCATCTGAGCCACCAAGACCACCATATTACGGGTCAAGGGGACCCTAGCGACATCTACCTTAAGAGTGTTACACTTCTTAAACGGCTACCGGAGTTCCAAGTTACATTGGAAATTCACCAGTTACGATGTGCTACCCATACTAATTTTAATTATGGTGGAAAGATTTGCTGGCTATGAAAATTAATGAGGTCTTGGTGGCTCAGATGGCGCTGGAGTATCGATCCAGAGGCCGTGAGTTCAAGTCTCACCCAAGACAGTAATTTTTCCACTTTTAAATTTATAGTAACTTGTTATATATTCAGGTGCGTTCACACTACGCCTTTCGCGCCCCGAAATATCATGCTACAAAGTGCTAAGTGAAACCCGCGTGGACGCAGCACTACCACCCGCGCAGTGGTGCTGCGTAGCCCTTAACGTTAAGGAGGTCGTGCATAAGCGAAAAATACACATACAGGTTAGTCAAGGAATGATTTAATTAGCAGCTTTGTCGAACATCAAGTTTTAAAGGTGGTTGGCCGCTGGAAGTTTTTAACAGATGGCGCCATCATAGCTTGCCCTGTCAATCCCTAGAATTGTGTATTTTTTTTTGTTTTTTTAATACCCGTTTAAGCTAAATCTCAGTAAAAGGGGCAAGCTATGATGGCGCCATCTATGCAAACCTTTGACAGATTGCCAACCCCATTGTTCGAAGTCGATTCTTAAAATGATATGATATGATAAAATTCCGATATTTTTGTTTTTACTTTTTTTGTTATCAGGTGACACTTTACATAGATGGATGCGAGTGTGAAACTGTGTCACTGCCTTTACAAGGTAAGAGCGTTACAGTATTCGGTTTTACGTACCTAGTTACATTTTTGTACATTTGATCTTAACCTCGTAAGGCCCAATGTGCATTACAATGTACACTTCGTGTCAATCTAATTAGAACCTTTCATTGACTAAATGAAGTAGCATTTCTTTTGTTTCATCGCTTTTTAAAACAATCGAAATTGGTTCCAATTTACTTATAAGGTTCAAATTAAAAAGGACCAATACTTTGTTGTAATAGGTCATAAATGCGTTAATTTAAGCCCCTCATAGGAGCATTCCATGAAATTGTCTACCGTTTGTCCCGTACAAACGCGAATTATCTGAAGATTTGCAGATATAAGAGGTTCCTTTTCTATGACAAATGGTCAAAAATATGCACAGAAAAATAATCGCCTGCTATAAATGACGAAAAAAAAGTCGCAACACAGGAAATAAAATGCGTTTGTACGGGACAGCCCGTGGAATGCTCCATAGCTGATTATAAATGAAATCCCTTAATACATATAAACGCTTATTTCACAAGTTTTTGAGTATAGTGTAACCTAACCTAACTTGGTGTAATACCTAAGCTACACATACGTTCTCACGCAGGCATCCTGGTCCGCAAAGTGACCCCCACGCACCTGCTGGTCGGTCACTCGGTGGCGGCGCTCGGCGGCTACCACATGTCGGGCTGCTGCGTGTACCGCGCGCCCGTGCTGGGCGCCGCCGCCGCGCTGCACGCCGCCGCGCACAAGCCTGAGCCGCACCCGCACCTCAAGTGCAAGGTGAGAGTTGTACATTCTACAGTTCGCCTACAATAACCGTGGATTGATGTCGAAGTGGCGAAGACTGGAATCGAAAGCGGGAGGGTATGCGCTGCAGTGGGGGCTAATTTCGCTATTCGTGGTATTCGTGAGAACTATAGGCTTCCAGACATAAGTGTCTCTTGGGCGTTTAAGAGTGCTTCAAGTTTAATTTTAAATGTATATAAAGAATGTGAGGACATAAAGAATCCCTTGTAGATAAAGGATCCCTTCTAAATGTAGAATTCTTATTGCGTTATTCAAAAAAGTCTGTAAAATTAAACGAGTAAGTGATCTTCGTTTGTCCCTATCCGTACTTTTGACATTTGTCCTTGTCAGAAAAATACAACATCTAGAAAAGGTTTGCTCAGTTCAAGGGAGTTATTCTGAAAAGAAATTTTCACGAAAACTTGAAAGAGGCTATAAAACCGTAAGTTTTCTTTTTACAGGTCGATAATGAAATTCCAAACTACTCAAGACTCTTGACTCCGAACGTGCTCGACTCAAACATCGATTGGGATCAGGTAAGCTTGGATCGCCTGTTAGATCTTTCTTCTCATATTATCATCATTGTTTAAGCACCCTTTGTGACGAGGCCATCACGTGGCTGATTGGACTTGATCAGTATTTATAACTGTTGGTTCTATACCATACGATTAAATAAATAAACCAGTGTCTAATATGTATAATATGTACTACAGTAAACAATACTAATGTATGTTTTATGTTTAGGTGTACGATATGTCCGGAGCGGCACTTCGTGAGCTGAACGAGAATCTGTTGCTATCCTTCAGCGCGCACGCACCTAATATCGTCAATCTCTACCACCAGACGACGCCATTACCCACAGGTAATTTGGTGTGCACGTTTAAGTCAATACTCTCTCTCTCTGTGGTCGCTCCCTCAGGACTGAGGATCGTGGTCATCGCTGGATGTCAATACATATCGTTTCAAAACCAAAGCTAGTGTTTTTTTTATTTATTTAAAAGATATTACGAGTATTTAATGATTTTGAGTTTATCACATGACTATACTTTAGTTCAGAGTGAGTTGAAAATCGACACACCTTACGCGCCACAATTTTTTGACAATTTATTGTAATGAACATTCGTACATTTTGATTTATAAAGAAAATATATCAGTATTCTTTTTTTCTCCAGTATTTTCCACTCGCAACCCGGGTCCGAAGCCAGTGGCGGGCGCCTGCGTCCCCGAGCCGCTAGCATGCACCTGGACCGTGCGCTGGAAAGCGTCCGGGCACTGCGGCATCGCGCCCGCAGTCTACATGCTGGGCGGGCCGTCTGTGCTGCTGTATCTGTTCGCCAGGGTAATGTACCTTAAGTTAGTGTTTATAAGATTCATTTTGTAATGTCTGAGCCACTAGCGCATGCGCCACTAAGGTTACCGGTCACTTTAGTAAGCATATGTGCATAGCAGTATTCTCAATCATGATTACTCAACAACCTGGGTCCGAACAGGTCGAAAACTTTTAGGAGACTTTTAACAATACTTAAAACCAATTTATTTCCTACAGGTAGTGGAAATGGGGGCGAGCGCAGAAGAACAAGCCATGGCATTGGGAATAGTCCTTCGCGTATGCCGAGCTGACAACAGGCTACGGTCGGCATTGCACGGCGCTGACGGCTTGGAGCTGCTGCTGCGAGTGTTCGGGGCGCCAAAGTGTCGCCTAACTCGTCTAATGCTGCAGGTAAAGACAGAATAACAAGTCATGGCATTGGGAATAGTCCTTCGCGTATGCCGAGCTGACAACAGGCTACGGTCAGCATTGCACGGCGCTGACGGGCTGAAGTTACTGCTGCGAGTGTTCGGGACACCAAAGTACATCTAACATGCCGAATGCTGCAGGCCAATTCCTTCAGAAACTACCAGGACGTTCTGTTGAACTCAAAAGCGATAACTAAGTCGTCGACAACTATTCTTTGGAGCACTAAACGCAGACCCAATACGGAAAGCCGATCCTCTCGGAGATTATTCGGGAGACTTTCGGCCAGTTGCGCTGAAAATGATGATTCTACGTCTTTTACGAGTGAGTATACCTCGATAGCAGAGACGATGCTTTGCTCGGCATTCGAGTATATTTCCTCGCGTGGGGCTGTGGGGCTAGCCTAAGCCAGTTTTCAACAGTCACTGAAATAGCTCAGCAAGCCAAACTATCGATTCTTTTAACCCGACAAAAGTTTGCTCTTCCACCCTTTTCTTTTTCTACTAGAGGGATTATATAATCATATGCTGTATGTGGCGTTACTAATATTGCTTACTTGCGTATTTCTGCAGGTGATCTTAGAGGAAGCCTGCACTAGCCCCGTCTTAACTTCCACCGGAGCTGGATTGGTGGTCAGCGGTGCCGACGCTGTTGTACGCGAGCCTGCGTTACTGGCGCTACTAGTGCAGGCCAGCCGCCATCTCGACACGGAGGAGGTATGAAGAACTGAATCCGAGTGTCTAGATGTTTATGATCCTAGAGGACGCCTGTATTAGCCCCACGTGTTAGCACCGGAGCCGGGTTGGTGGTTAGCGGTTCTCCTGTTGCATACCAGCCGCTATACAGAAGAGGCGAGTGTGCGCTATACGTAATTTGTGACCTTAGAAAAAGCCTGCAGACTTCCTGTGCTGACTTGTAGGAGATGTAAGCGGAACGGTCAGTTTTAGCAAACTGTAGCCCTTACATAAAAAAAGAAATTTGACAACTTAGGGCCATCCCACACTAGCGTCTTGAGCGTCGGCGTCTAGTTAGCACTATGGAAAATGGCGTCGCTGCGCAGTTTCGTCAACGTTGCGTCGAACAGCCATTGAGTTGACTAGACGCCGACGCTCGGCAGACGCTAGTGTGGTCCTTATCGGTACTTGTATTATTTACCGTTCTGTTGTTATCCAGGAACTGGAATGGGAAGTGGAGGGCGAGCGCATGCGCGGCTCTCTCTGGGCACTGACGTTGTGCTGCATACGTGCGCTGCTGGAAGACGCGGGCGCACGGCGGTGGCGCGCCTTCAACCAGCAGCAGCTGCACCGGCACCATCTACTACGGTTGTTGCTAGCTGCTTGCAAGGTAGAACGAGCTACAAAAATTATATGGACACATTTTGAATTTAGTTTATTCATAAAGTGGCCACGCACTTTTGCACTGTATGTACAGTCACGGCATTTTAATGTTTTCCACTTTTGAACCTGAATGCTATTACGAGTACATAGAATCGAAAAGTGACAAATCTTCAAATTCCGTGACTGTACATACAAGCTTGTACAGAGGAGACTTTAATCATCGACCCTAGCTAATACACATTAGATTTACAAACTTCCTGCAAGCGCAAAAGCGAAGAGCCTCCTCACCGCGCTAATATTCACGTACCAGGAGTTTTTTTTTCAGGAACGTTTCCTAAACTCGGAGGACAATCCAAGCCGCAGCCCGGACACGGCAGGCGCCTGCCTCGTTGGGGTGGTGGGGGGCTTGCTTGGCTCACCGCCCCTCCCCTGCCATCTGGCGGAGCTGTGCGACTTCCTACTGCTGATGCACCAGGTATGTCCTCTATCTTATGTCAGAGGGCCTACCGCGAACCACGTTCGACGTGTTGCCTCCCTGTCACACTTACGTACGAATTTACAAGTGCGACAGAGAGGCAACACGCCGAACGTGGTTCGCGGTAGGCCATCAGGACCGTGTAGCTTGCCCTCTGAAGATCGGTGTTGGGTCGAATTTCTTTTTTTAACTTTAAAACTCATTTAGCTCTTATAGAATTAACCTTGATTTAAAGAGATGACTGGTAAATATCTGTCTCTTTCTATAATAGGTACAAAAACTCCCTAAACAATGAGCTGAAAATATGTTCTCGAAATCTGATCTTTATTCCCACCAGGCAAGCGACACGTTTGTGACGCATTCGCGGGCGAACTTCTACTTCCTCCTAACGGCAGACACCCAGGACACCAGCGAGTTCATGATGAAGGCGCGGCGGCGGGAGCAGCCCGAGCCCACTGACAGCGGGAGTCTGCGGGAGGAGGACAGCAAGCTGATGAAGGGCATCATCAACATGCAGATAAAAGAGGGCAGGTTAGTGTCCACCAGCGGGCTCAGCACGGTTCCATTTTTATCGACTATCACTATGCGCGTCCCTTTCGCACTTACATACTTGTTAGAACGTGACAGGCATGGTGACAAGGGATAAAAACGCGACCGTGCTAAGCCGCCAGGTCTATTAGTCCTTAGACAAGGGACGCATTCGCCAGAAAATGACTTCCTCCTATGAACCAAGAAACAGGTTAGTGTTAACAGTGAGCTTAACTAACCTAACCAAACCGGGAACAACTTCCATTGTTTATTTGTCTATTTGTTTTTGCATGTTTCTCCAGTTACATACTTTTAACTGTTCAACGCAGCTACTTGCTTGTTTCTACATGACTTGTCAAAATTTTTAACTTGCTTACAGGAAACACAATATCTCATCCACGTCAGAGAATTCGGATTTAATTATTGGTAAGTTGATCATTTACATATATTACGATTAAAGTAAAGTGACTGTTCGCTTAATCACTACACCTTATAAAACAAACTCCCCCGCCGCGTCTGTCTGTTTGTGTGGTTGTCCACGATAAACTCAAAAACTACTGAACGGATTTTCATGCGGTTTTCACCTATCAATAGGGTGATTCTTGAGGAAGGTTTAGGTATATAATTTGTTAACCCGTACGAAGTCGGGGCGGGTCGCTAGTAAATATAAGAACTGAAGCAATTAATTAGACATTTGACTTCCCTTCAAAATCAAAATTCAACTAAATGATTTTAATGTATTTGATTTCCGGTTTGGTTTTAGAAACTAGCGGCGACATGTTGGACCTCGTAGAAAACGAGGTCGCGCCCGACGACGCACTCAGCGGGTACATAGTGGTCGACGTGGACGATGTAGCACACACAACCGTCGAGATGTACTCTAGCGGTATCTACCATGAGGTAATCTTAATCCTCGTATCAACTTTACAAGTCGAAATGCATCCTAGCCCAGTTGATGTCAATTTACCGTTGGTCTAATTGTAGTTGGCCAAATTCCTGTGGTCTTCGTGTCCTACGCAACAGGACTTTTATTTTTTTTGTTCTATTCATAAAACATTACGGGCCTGATTTAGTTAAATTATGTTTTAACTCTTTCTTACAAATACATAAGTCAAAATGACAGATAAAGACAAACGATTCATAGCTAATTCAGGCCAGTAACGCGTTTATGAATAACGCCATTACTCGCGGATTTAATAGCCGGATTGTTCGCGGGTTTCTTGTATAGCAACAACAAACCAACCTTAGACGAAAGTTACAGTACCATGACCACGATGGTTCTTTATAATTCTAATGTAAATAAGATTTCATATCTAAGCCGCGTCTATTTGTGTGTTTGTAAACTGAAAAACTCCGGAACGGATTTTCATGCGGCTGTCACCTGTCAATAGAGTGATTCTTGAGGAAGGTTTAGGTGTATAATTTGTTAATCCGTGCGAAGCCGGGGCGGGACGCTAGTTATTTCATATATCGTAAATATTAAATCTAGCATTATTACAGAAGCGAGTTCGCGCCGGCGCCGCGCCGGGGTGGACGGCTTGCGAGGGTCTACTGCTTCTCCTGAGAGACGCCATCTTACTGCTCTCCGAACACGACTTGGCGCAGGTACTCTTGAACTTTTGAATAACTTCCACTGGTCCTTTTTAGGGTTCCGTACCCAAAGGGTAAAAACGGGACCCTATTACTAAGACTCCACTGTCCGACTGTCCGTTTGCCTGTCTGTCTGTCACCAGGCTGTTTCCTATGAACCGTGATAGCTAGACAGTTGAAATTTTCAACGATGATGTATTTCTGTTGAAACGGAACCCTCGGTGGGAAAGTCCGACTCGCACTTGTCCGGTTTTTTACTACTTAATATACCTTAATTACTTTGAACACTATTTGTTGTGTGCTGCGGCCGTTATTTCTTGCAATTTCATCCTAAAACCTGTCCACCAACTTCACACTGTTTTCTCTACACATATACAGATGTTGTGCATAATTATTT
Organism: Cydia splendana; assembly: GCF_910591565.1. Classification (NCBI taxonomy): domain Eukaryota; kingdom Metazoa; phylum Arthropoda; class Insecta; order Lepidoptera; family Tortricidae; genus Cydia; species Cydia splendana. The sequence goes on along the minus strand of NC_085960.1, from coordinate 28,248,175 downwards.
TCCATCGTATTTTCACGGAAACGTTCGAACGTGTCTTGCTATTTCAGTCAGTCTCGGTACAAAAAGTACTGAGGTTGACTGAAGTAGCATGATAAATACGAACGTTTCGGGAAAATACGATGGAAAACAATTATGCACTACATCTATAACTGATTATTCGCAATAAGATTTGAAAGTCCTTAAATCCCGCCTAGGCGATGCAAGGCGCCATCCAGCCTGAGGCGCTGGTCGTGCTCGCGAACCACCGCGACGCGGGCGTGCGCGCCGCCGTGCTGCGCGTGGTGGGCGCGCTGCAGCGCCGCGGCGTGCCCGCGCTGCAGCCGCGCGTGCCGCACAAAACTTACCTCTACAGACATCTAGCCAACCAGGTACACAGTTTACAACCTTTTGCAAAGCCCTATCCAGCCTGAAACTCTCAACCGCAGGCAACGATACACGACTGTACCTGTCGTCTAGTTACTTACATTTGATGAATATTTCACCACTAAAACATTCCCTCATAATATAGTATCTCGATTTTACCGGCTTTTGTGATAATTTATTAAAACAGTTTTACATGATTCACGATTAGTTTCACTATCTAGACTTATATCGACCGGGCCTTATATAGACTGAGCGCGGTCTACACAACTTTGACACCCACCTATCTTTTTTTTTATTGAGAAACAAACAGTCTTATAATAAACATATGAGCAACAAATCTATCAATAATCTATCTTCATTTACCCGTGAACAAGATGCATGTAACTGCGTCGAAATATCGGAAGCTCGAATACAATAGGTAATCACGGTTCATATCCCGGTCGATATAAGTCTGAATTTATTAAAAACCGGAAAAAAATCAACAAGCCTTCTATTGATCAATCCATATCGTGGTAGACCGGCTCGAACTCTAATCCTTATGAACCTATGCAAACCCTTTGTTAATTTTGCAGATAGCATTGTATCCGAGCTCCGTGGAGCTGGCGGCAGCATGCGCCGCCCTTGTCACCAAATGCGATGTACCGTTGGAAGACCAGCTTGAGGTAAGCTTAATTACCTAATTATTTTTCATTTCAGTTCTTATTGTACAGCGAGTTGCAAACCCACTTAATGGATGAATTCCATTCATATGGTTACTTATGAAACGAATATTCAATTATAATTTCGTGTTTTTATTGGTATGAAATATAATTTTCAAATAAAACATTTTAAGATAAAAATAAAAATATTGATTGCCCCATAGCAAAAATCCAATTTTCATTAAACTTAATTATCCAGGATGATATCTGGGTGGATGTTTCACCTGAAATGCTACACTGTGCGGCTCCGCTCTTAGCAATGCTGCCAGCCTGCTTACACGATCCGCCGCTTGCGCACAACGTGTCTCTACTCGTTCGCCGCATTATTGACAAGGTAAGCCATGCCGCGGTAAGAAAACCCATTTTAATTCATAGCTAGTAGATGTAGATGTAGATGTAGTGTAGCGCCTGGCCGGAAGCAGGCGGGCTGTCGATCGCGTGTCGCGTTCATTCAGCCCGGTTCCCTGGAGTCGGAGCTGCAGGTTACTGTCCCGGCGGCATTCCCTCACCATTCTCCTCAAATCTTCTTGTTTTCCTGCAGAACAGAAGGACATCTTTGAGTTCGACGTCCTTTAGTTCGTTCTCTTTTAGTCTGTCTTTGCCGAATGTATTATATCGCGGTGCCGCATACATAATACATTCCGCTAGTAGGTATAAGCTAGTCTCCTCCTTACCACAGTGTGGACAGGAGGCATCTCTGCTAATCTCCATTATCTTAAGGTGTCTATTGAGAGTGTTATGACCTGTAATGATACCTGTCAGAAGTCTCAGACTGCTCTTACCTAGTTTCAGAAGATACCTGGTTCTCCTGTGATCTATGCCTTTGATCATCATCTTCGACTGTCTACATCCAGTTTCTTCTTCCCATTCTCTTTGTGCTTCCATCTCTTTTACCTTCTCTATGATTCCCTTCGTGACGTCCGCTGACATAGGTAGAGCCGGTTCCGGACCAATGTGATCCGTTTCCGCCCCCATCCTTGCCATCTCGTCCGCTTTCTCATTACCCGTCACTCCTTGGTGTCCTGGTACCCATGCCACCGTGACGCTTCTTCGTTTGCCTATCGAGTTAAGCTCCTCCTGACATTCTCTCACAAGGGAGGAGGTAACCGATGTTTTCTTTAGTGCCTACCGTGCTGCTTGGCTATCGGTATATATTACAACAGCGCCTTCTTGCTGCACACTCTCTTTAATTATATGTGCACAGCGCGCTATTGCACATACCTCTGCTTGAAATACGCTAGCATACCTACTCAACGGTATTGATACCTTCTCTCCCAGTTTAGGGATTACTATGCCTGCTCCTGCTAGTTTCGTCGAGCTTCTTCTTGAGCCATCCGTAAAACAGATAGTCGTCGGGTGACTGACTTCTACCTTCCAGTTGTCTCTCTCTCCTATATGTATCCTATACTTCGTGTCAAATATCTCCTGCCTTTTTATAAGGTCGTTATTGGCCATCAACATCTCAAATTTTGATAGCGCCTCTTTTTGTATCAGCGCGTGTCTCTTGTCCACACAGCTTCCTCTCCATTCCTTGCATGCTTTCATTCTATACCACTGTTCAGGGGCTCTGTTCTCTACCTCTATCCAGAGTGGCTTCAGGCCTAGCATTACCTCCAATGCATGTGTCGGGGTCGTTCTCATGGCCCCTGTCATCATGAGGCACGCTAATCTCTGTACTTTGGTTAGGTCTTTTTGGTATTCTTTAATACGGGCCCTATGCCACCATATCACTGCCCCGTATAGCACCCTGGGAAGTAGCTAGTAGCAATACCACCAGACTCTGTCTATTATTGACGAAAACTTACACCGACTGGTCATAAAACTTTATCTTTACGAATACAAAAGGACAAGACTCACTTTTCAATAACTTTTCTCAAACCGGATAATTAACTCCTTACTTTTTGACTCATTCGTTATGTACATTAATTCTGTTGCACACAGGGTTCCCTAAAACTGCTTTCCGAAATGTGCGTGGCCGAGGTGGCCGTGCGCTGTATACGCGACCTGGGCGCGACCGGGGAGTTCAACGGACGGGCGCTACTGCTGTCCGACATGGGGGCGCTACTTGCCAAGCTCGCGGTTAAGGCGCTCGAGTCACACCACCACATGCAGGTACTGTGACGGCTCCTTCACACAAGGCTCCCTAAACTTGCTCTCCGAAATGAGCGTGGCCGAGGTGGCCGTGCGCTGTATACGCGACCTGGGCGCGACCGGGGAGTTCAACGGACGGGCGCTACTGCTGTCCGACATGGGGGCGCTACTTGCCAAGCTCGCGGTTAAGGCGCTCGAGTCACACCACCACATGCAGGTACTGTGACGGCTCCTTCACACAAGGCTCCCTAAACTTGCTCTCCGAAATGAGCGTGGCCGAGGTGGCCGTGCGCTGTATACGCGACCTGGGCGCGACCGGGGAGTTCAACGGACGGGCGCTACTACTGTCCGACATGGGGACGCTGCTCGCGAAACTCGCGGTCAAGGCGCTAGAGTCGCACCACCACATGCAGGTACTGTGACGGCTCCTACACACAAGGTTCCCTAAACTTGCTCTCCGAAATGAGCGTGGCCGAGGTGGCCGTGCGCTGTATACGCGACCTGGGCGCGACCGGGGAGGTCAACGGACGGGCGCTACTACTGTCCGACATGGGGGCGCTGATCGCGAAACTCGCGGTCAAGGCGCTAGAGTCGCACCACTACATGTAGGTACTGTGACGGCTCCTACACACACAACTTGCTCTCCGAAATGAGCGTCGCCGAGGTGGCCGTGCGCTGTATACGCGACCTGGGCGCGACCGGGGAGTTCAGCGGACGGGCGCTACTACTGTCCGACATGGGGGCGCTACTCGCCAAGCTCGCGGTCAAGGCGCTAGAGTCACACCACCACATGCAGGTACTGTGTGTAGAATGTGTATGATTTTTGACCTACCAGATGTAAAAGTAAACGCATATGGCCTAGCCCTTAAAGCTGGTCCTTTAGATTCAGAGGTCTTTAAACTTTTTGACGCAAAGACCACAGCCAGGCCTTCGGTTCTCCCGATTTCTTAAAGACTAGTTACAGCGGAAATTAGATGAGATGTGTATTGTCCACAGATAATCACCGATATGCATCATATGCTGACATATGTGGAATTGACGGCCGAAAGCGAGAACATAGCGCGAGCCGCACGCGGTGCCCAGGTATACACAATTTGCACTTTTTAATATCATCATCACAACTGAGCTATTTGTACTATGGTGTGGCTGAAGTTTTGGCTGAGCGAAACTGATTTGTGGTTCGCTCGGCTGGTAAAAATATGCTACTTTATTACATGAAAACCATATGCAAAATAACAGCTGTAGTATATAAGTACAAGCTAAGTTAAAATCGTGGCCGCATAGTGACAACTTTGTTATTTGACTAAAAGTTAATTTATGGGAGATAGCTGTCCCAAGAAATATGAAAGGTGGGATATGGATGTGCTTTTTGCGTTTGTATCAAAACAGCGTTAAACTTGCAGGTGGCATTGTTCGTGGCACAACTCGACCACTTGGACATAGCCAGCCGCGCGCGTCAGAAAAATAACAACTACTTTACTAATGGTATGTTCTCTAGTTGCTAGAAAATTCCATTGTGAAAAATACTCTCAAGTATTGTAATGACTATATATCAAAAACTAAAAAAAAAATATTATGATTCCGCAGTGCTTTCATCAGCAGTATCGCTGGGTACAGAGGGAATATCCCAAACGGAACTGGAAGCTCGACACTTAGCCACCGTCACTGCGGCGGTGAACTTCTTGCAGTCGCGGTCACCCGCGCTGCCGGTCCACTCCGAGGGCGAGCTAGTGGAACAACTACTAGTCATGCTTATAGCCGGTAAGTCACCTAGTGAATAAACTCACTGACAAAAATAAAACGAAACCGCACACAACATGTTCATCTTGCCTAATGGCTAATAACTTATCACGAGACGCATAGGTAATGACAGTTGGCCTAAGAGCATCTCTTAGGTTCAGTTCTGTATTAAGTTGGCGTATTAACTGCCGAGGATCGTAATAGCATCAATGAACACTTGCTGGCTTTCCAACTGCTACGCTTCTAGTCCAAGACAGGAGCATTGAGGGTCGACTGTAGTCGAACGTTTGATTGCCCAAACTCCAGTAATATTTTTGTTTCCAGCCGTGAGCGGGGGTCTCCCAACGCGGCGGGCGTGGTGGGCAGGCTCCGGTGGGGATGGATGGCTGCGTGCTCTACGAGAGCTAGGTTCATTTTTCCACTTACTACCCTACATTGTTTATTTTTTAATTGAGTACATTTGCCCAGTGAGTTAATGCTTATTAAATTTTTGTTTAACTTTCTTGTCTTGATACATAGGGACTTGTTTTTTTATTAAAACTCGCGCATTTGCTCTCAAAAGGCACAATTCAGAACTGCTGGTGAAGATTTCGAAATTATGGCTAATGGGTTTTTTTAATCTAGTGTGGTGGGTGGGCGCACCAGCTCCGGGCGCACGCACGCTACAACCGCACCTACTGCGTGCACTGCACGCCGCCCCACACGTGGCCACCATGCTCAAGCCTCCACCACCTTGCAGAAAGGTAATCATCATAGACTACTCTTATTTAAGCGGTCATCACACTATTGCAGATGCGTACGCCGCCCCGGTGTGTGAGCGAGACAGCGTTTTGCACGTGTCGCTATATATGTGCCACTCATCAACAACACCAACACATCTGAATGTAAAGACCATCTTACAGTCAGTTCGAGTATCCCACTGACTGCGCCAGTTAGCCTTTAAACACTGAGATAGAAAATAAAATTGATAGAGTATGAGGAAAACCTTTTTTGTTGTGAGAAAACAACTGATTACCTACCAAAGTATATAACAAACGAAGATATTTACGGTGGCGTATGTTCCGGCAAGGTCGGTGGAGCGGTAGTTTAGACGGACTTTGCCAAAAGTTTAAACTTGACTATTCATGGCCCTACTAGTCTGGCCCTACCCTACTTGTAAAACCTTTTTGAAAGAAATACGATGAGAGCACTTTCAATAACCTTGTTTCGAGGGTTTTCAATATGTACCTACCAGTTATCATTTTATAGGTAACAAAAAGCATTTTCCCCATATGTATCAATTTCATTACTATACTACAGTTACTTGTATGTCAGTTGGCAGTGTACCTGCTCCTGATGTTGCGTCACATGCACACGCTAGCCGAGAACGGCGGCGAGGGCGTTGAACTCGCCATCACAGACTGGGCGCGCGGCTGGTGCATGGCGCTCCAAGATGGGCTTGAGAACAGGCTCGGAGCTGCGCTACAAGACGAGGCTGCTGCCCTACTGAGAGTTGACGAGGAGCGCTGGGCCAAGACTACCCACCACTACAACGCCAATATTGGCAAGTAAGTACGAGAGCTGGGAACTCGAAATCACTAATTGGGCGCGCGGCTGGTGCGTGGCGCTACAAGACAGGCTTTAGAACAGATTCGGAGCTGCTTTGCCTGACGAGGCTGAGGCTTGAGAGCTGACGAGGAGCGCTGGGCCAAGACTGCCCACAACCACAAGGCCAACATCGGAAAGTAAGTACCAGGGCGTTGAACTCCTCATAGATCACGGGTTAGGCGCACTACTGGTGCGTGGCGCTACAAGATGGGCTCGAGACTGTGCTCGGAGCGGCGTTGCAAGACGAGGCCGCGCCGCTACTGAGAGCAGATGAAGAACTATGGGCCGTGACTAGCCACAACCACAACGCCAATATTGGGAAGTGAGTATACTGCGCACAGGAGGGACTGATGAGCCGGCTCTAAGCAGTTTGACAAGAAGCATGAGGGTATTGACAATTCGAGGTAGCATCATAGGAATCACAGCGTTATATAAATATAACATAAGATATGGTACTTATCAACACAAAATACTGTACTTTTTTTCCATTTAGTCTTAACAAAAGATCTTTGCTTCAGAATAATCTTCAGCAAGGAGTCTCTAGCGACGCGTCTAACCGAGTCAGCAATGGCAGCAACGCGAACCGTAGTGGACGCACAAAACGGAGAACGCAAGGCGTTTATGGAAGTGCTGCGGCGCTCGCAGTCTTCTGCTGCCGTCGCAACGAGGCGCTGGCAGCGACTGGCCGACCATCTCACTCATGAGCAAGGTATGACCGGTATGCGAGGACAAATTGAACGCAAATGTAAGATACTGTTCCTACTGAATCTCCGTGAAATAGACGGTTAATTATCACGTTACTTTTTGTTTGCAGCATTATGGCACGATCCGGAATCGTACCCCGTGTCATGGGAGCTGGACGGCGCGGAGGCGCCGGGCCGCGTGCGCGTGCGTCTGCGTCGCGCCCATCTCGCGCTCAAACCGCGCTTCCTTAAGCCCAGCCACCAGCACAAGCCTGGTGAGTAGACAAACTCACTCACTGAATATTAAAGACACCCGCGCGAAGGGTGGCAAATCTCAGTGTTCGGGGCCCCACTGATTAACAGTCCGCCGGATGGTATCTGCCTGTCAGTTTTTCGGAACTGTCAACTTTTTGTTCTAACTGACAGGCCGATTCCGTCCGGCGCACTGTTAATCAGTGGGCCCCTTTAGGAGCATGACAAGAGCGGCTTGCCTGCCTTCAACGGCAGACTGTAGGACCACAGAGTACCTACTAAACTATCCAAAGTGTATGCCCGATGATAGATCGTCTGGTCGCTCATAGGACTGTCAAAGTGATAATAGTCAAGCGACCAGCGGAAACACTATACTGGCACCATCATAGCACAAGCCTAGCTTAGTTAATTTGATCAGATTATTGTCGAATGTAACTCTAATAATGTTTTTTTCTCAAAAATAGACGGCAAAGTCGACATTGCCGTATAAAAAATTGGTCGCGAAGTGCGGAGTTTATGGTCAGTCAAAAATTAAAAAGTTAAAAACATTGCAGTCTCGATTTTGGGACTGCAATGTTGCATACAAATTCCATTATTTGTCGAGTTCCAAACTTTTTAAATAAATGGCCATATCAAATGAAGGCACAGGCCCATTAAACAGCCAAACAGATGATTAGTAATAATTATTATAGTGTTGGTATCGCGACTATTTAGCTGCCTCAAATAGCTTGGCGGATTTTCTGCAGAAAAATACACTTCTATTTTAAAATTTAAAAAATAATAAGGCGGCAAAGCAAACTTTTTCAATTGTTTCTACTTTTTTCTGTAAAAAATATATGTAAGAACGTTGCTTCTGTAAAATATTCCTATTATATTTATATTTGTTGCACCATTTTTGAGAAAAGCACTATATATGACTCGGCTGGAAGGCTACTTGCTGGCTTCGGATTCAATTAAACGGACTCCCAAGGACATCCGTTTAAAACGAATCCTCAGCCTGCAAGTAGCTACTTCCGAGCCTCGACAATAATGTACTATTTCTCAAAAATGGACGGCAAAGTCGACTTTGCCGTTTAAAAAATAGGTTGCGAAGCGCGTAGTTTATGGTCAGTCAAAAATTAAAAAGTTAAAAACATTGCAGTCTCGATTTTGGGACTGCAATGTTGCATACAAATTCCATTATTTGTCGAGTTCCAAACTTTTTAAAAGTTGAAATGGCCATATCAAATGAAGGCACAGGCCCATTAAACAGCCAAACAGATGATTAGTACCGCGACTATTTAGCTATCTCAAATAGGTTGGCGTATTTTCGGCAGAAAAATACACTTTTATTTTTTTATTACAAAAATAAAAAGGCGGCAAAGCTAATTTTTTCAATTGTTTCTACTTTTTTCTGTGAAAATATATACGTAAGAAAGTTGCTTTTGTAAAATATTTCTATGATATTTATATTTCTTGCACCATTTTTGAGAAAAGCACTATATATGACTCGGCTGGAAGGCTACTTGCTGGCTTCGGATTCAATTAAACGGACTCCCAAGGTCGTCCGTTTAAAACGAATCCTCAGCCTGCAAGTAGCTACTTCCGAGCCTCGACAATAATGTACTATTATTAATTGTGTGTCGCAGTACTGGCAGAAGCAGCTGCGCGCAGCACAGTCATGCTTCGCAGCATCACGGGCGACGCGGGGGGGTTCCGCGGGGGGCTAGTAGCGCGACTACAGCTACACGAGACCGTGGCGCACATGGCACGCGTCACGCTCGTCACCGTGGCGCGAGAGCGAGACGGGGAATTGCTGCTCACCGACAGGTAACATCAACGGCCTTGGAGTCGGTTTTAGATCCCGGGAAAACAAATACGCGTGCTCTTCGCACCAGTAGGACAAACTCTATGGAACGTTCAGTGTTTCTTGAATCTTGAAACATCGGGCAGTTCTGTTTAAAAACTTCTTAAGGAATAGAACGAACTCATATTTAATTACACAAACGGGTCTACCGCGATATAATTTCATTGTTTTTACCTTTAATTCCGACGTTTCAGCTGAGTTGCACCAGCTGTGGTCACGGAAAGACTGACGTCCCAACAAATGTCAACGGAGATATTAATAAAACACCACTAAACTACCCGAAATTAGTTTATAAAAATGTATAAAAATAATGTAATGTATTAGTGTATAAAAATGTTAAATGGAATTAAAGGTAAAAACAATGAAATTATATCGCGGTAGACCCGTTTGTGTAATTAAATATGTGTACAAAACGCGAGAGTTTAAAGTGTTATATAGAACGAACTGATTAAACAGTCGAAAATCTAGGGAGAGTAACAGGGTAGGTGTTTCAGTTGAGAGCATGTGTCGAAAGACGACTACTATTGAAATAATAGGTATTATGCTGAGTAAAAAACCGCAGTTGTAAGAAGGAAGTATAGTTTGGATTTTATCTAAGCGTATTGTTGTCATTCTGTTCTCCCCGTCTACTTCTTGGATTGCAGAAAAAAGTGTTTTACATTTGTATTTTATTATATGTATTTTTTTTCTTATCATAGGTGCATCCACTTCGTTCCGGACTCGTTAGGAGACGCAGAAGGCGAGGAGGCGCTGAGTTGGGCCCTAGAAGACGTTCGACACGTGGCCACCCGACGGTGGTGCCTGCAAGAACGGGCCGCGGAGCTGTTCCTAGCTGAAGGCAGGGCGTGGCTGCTGGCGTTCGCGGGGAACGCCGAGCGGACTGCGTTCCTGCAGCACACCGCCAAGCACTTACCCACTAGGTAAGGTCCCTGAGCATCGGAATACCGCAATATCATGGAAGACCTGTTGCACACTGACGGCTCGGCCACGACATTCCGCGACAGGCGACGGCGGCAGCGACAACCATAGGTGGGAACGAAAGGTCCGATCGCAGTGTCTCGCTCCAACCTATGTTTATCGCTGCCGCCGTCGCAAGTCTCGCATTGTCGTGGCCGAGCCGTGTCCCCGCTGCGATCGCGCCACAACTCTTTTGTGTTGCGTGTGCGTTGCGCACCATCGATTGAAAAAAGTACACCATTTTGTCGCATAAATACCTAGTGTTTAGTTTTAATTTTATAAAATTTATATATATGTAGTAGTAGTAGTAAACTCTTTATTGTACAAAAAGACAAATAAAAAAAACATATAATTAGTAAGAAATACAAAGGCGAACTTATCGCTTTGAGGGAACGAGGGGTGTATGTTAATCTAAAAGGTCTCATATGTCATCTTTATTAATAAATAAGATATTCTCAACTAGGCGCTGGAAGACGTCCGACGCGTTGCCACTCGACGTCGTCTGCTTACTACATAAAACGGCTTCAAAAATTACTCTCCTACCCTCTGTTTCTAATTGAAGATTTTCCCCAGAATGGAGCCCGAAACCTTATCCGAGGCTATGAACCAATGGCGCAACGGCACCATCACCAACTGGGAGTACCTCATGAAGCTCAACGGCCTCGCGGGCCGCACCTACAACGACCTTATGCAGTACCCCGTCCTGCCTTTCGTGATAGCTGACTATAGCAGCAGGATACTGGACCTTAACGACCCTGCCACGTTTAGAGATCTAAGCAAGCCCATGGCCATACAGAATAAGAGCAGGGAGCAGCATTATATCAATACATACAATGTAAGTACAATAAGAGTCAGGGTTTAATTAAATAAGTCATTAAGGTTATGTTTCGAGTATTTTTCTAACCATTCCAGTTATCTTTTGGTGGACATCCGTAATTAACTTTGGCCATATATTCAGCCCGTCTTTTGTTTGTAATATTGGTTCGCGTATTATTGTCAAGCTCAGCGTAAATAATGCAATACTTTCCTTCCCGTCCTTTTTCTATGCAATGTAATGTATTTATCTATGTAATGTATGTATGTATTTGTGTATGCAATATTCTTCCCACCAGGCGGCTCGTCTGCTCGTTGACCGACTATTACCTATCATATAAAACAAAGTAACACTGTACTTCATTCAAATGTCTAATCCACTATCTATGATTCATTTTAACCCTGCCTAATTCTATCTGTTGTGACAATGTGTTACTTTCCCCTCAGGATCTAAAAGCAGCCCGCCGAGAAGGTTGCGGCGCGCTAGCGTCACGCGAGCCACATCACTATGCATCGTTATACTCGAACCCTGGTTGTGTGTTACACTACCTCGTACGGCTACCCCCATTTACACAACTGCTGCTGCACTACCAAGGTAAGTGTGTACAGCGAGCTGCATATATGGACACATTTTGAATTCATTCATTCATTACAGGGTGACAAAGTATGGCCCTCGAGCTGACTCTGGTCCGTGAGGAGTTCAATCCGGCCTGCTTAGGTCTCGTGTAAAGTAGAAAACACAAAAAATATCGTAAAATTTCGAAAAATATCCCATCCCATAGTTAATCTAAGTTTTTCTAATAGACAAGACTAATACACCCTTTAAGGTTATAAACACTCTACGCCGGCTACGGCTCAATATTATGTTTCTTGAGCTAAGGTTGCACTAGTCAAAATTTACCTACATAGTCTACATACACTAAGTAACTAGAGAAGTATGCATTTATAATGTACCATTGTTTGACGTCGCAGTTCCTTTCTTTTCCCTCATTGACGACAATTTCTCAAACCTTTTTGCCCCATAGATAACAACTTCGACATGCCGGACCGCACGTTCCACTCGTTGGCGACAACGTGGCGACTTATCACCAACGACTCGCCCACCGACGTGAAGGAGCTCATTCCCGAACTGTACTACCTGCCCGAGCTGTTCCACAACGACGAAGGTAGTACCCGTGTACCCGTACTTGTATGTATATGATCTGACGTATGCGACGTCTAATAAGGTGATACAACATCAACATGCCTGACCGCACGTTCCACTCGTTGGCGACCACGTGGCGACTCATCACCAACGACTCGCCCACCGACGTGAAGGAGCTCATTCCTTAACTGTACTACTAGCCCGAACTGTTTCACAACGATGAAGGTTGTATCCGTACTTGTTGTTATTAGACTGTATGGTGACTCTTAAAATATACGAGCAGAAGATTTTAGATTTATATTTTTACTTCGTTATATTACCGCATTTAAAGTTCTGCTTTGTGGAGACGGCACAATATAGCGCAGTGTCGATCGTATTTAGTACCTAACGCTGGGATAAGGGCAGGAAGAAGAAGAGCTGTTACTAAGTATGGCCGCGCGAGTGTTCTGGAGGATGCCAACCTTAATAAACCGTGTGTCTCACAGGCTTGAATCTCGGCATGCGTCAATGCGGCGCGTGCGTGGACGACGTGGAACTCCCAGCGTGGGCGGCGGATGCGCGCCTGTTCACACTTGTCCACCGCCAGGCGCTCGAGGCGCCGCTGGTCACCGAGAGCCTGCCGCACTGGATCGACCTAGTGTTCGGCTACAAGCAGACCGGCCAGGCCGCCATCGACGCCGTCAACGTGTTCCCGCACTGCGTAAGTATCTATCTCTACATAAACACAAAAAAAAAACGTTATATTGAGACGGTCGCGTAACAAAAAGAAAGACGCGTGTTCCGCAGGAAAAATATGCCGATGAACTCTCTTAGCTAGTTTTGTACGAGTATTACTTTTCTCAACTCAATCGTTTTGGGATCTAGCGAGCAATTTAACCATTAAATAAATTTATTATTTTATTCGCAGACCTATTACGGGTTCGACCCGGAGATGTTGTCCGACGAGGTGGACCGCACGGCGGCGGCCGCCATGGTCCGCACGTACGGCCAGGCGCCGCGCCAGCTGCTGCGCGCGCCTCATCCGCACCGCGCGTCCGACCTGGCGCCAACTACTGACAGACAGGTACAGGAACACCAGGGAGGATGAATGTTATCGGGACAAAATACTGCAATTTCTATTCCGAGATGTCGGACAACCTGCTACGACTTTCATCCTGTTATGTTGTCTGACGTTAGACTTACTCGTAGAAGACCGAAAACCGTTCCCTAGAAGTTGAAAATTACTTCAATATTCCAAGATTTCCAAGGCGTTCATGAAAATGCTACGTACCAACATATATTAATTTGAAATATATTATGCGTGGAAAGTTAGGTCACCCACCTATTACATGGTGACCCTGTTATGGGGCCTCACTTAAAATCATAATTTAATTTAATTCCAGCCACAAGTATGGGCGGGAGTGGAAGGCGCGCGCTGGGGCCGGTACTGCGGCTCGCCCGCGCTCGGCGCCCCGCGCGTGGCGCTGCGGCGCGCGCTGGGCGGCGCCCGCCTGGCGCCGCTGCCGGAGCGCGCGCACGCCGCCGCCGCCGCGCCGCCGCACAACGCGCTGCTGGCGTTGCCCGCTGATCACGGTGTGTATAATACAAACACTACTAATATACCACTAGTTACCCTAGGCCTACGTGTCAGCCTGGGTCGGCGTCAGCGTGAACCGTGCACGCTCTTAGTTTTAGTTTTGCCGAGGCGTTATAAATATAAATAATATTAATCCTGCTTTAAGGCCTTATACACAATTTTGTTCTACATTTAACCTCTAGTGATTTTATAATCTACTTGTAATTTATTCATGATAACTGTTGTAGGCGACGTCTCGACCAACTCGTCGGGCGATACCTGTCTAGCTCTGTTATCGTGGGGCCACTCGGACGGCGTTGTGCGTCTCAAGCGCCGCCGCGACGCGCCGCTCGAGCCCGTGCTGCGAGTAACCCCTCTTGACCAGGTAAGTAATTTGCCAGTAGCATGCCAGCTATTTATTCCTGATGATGATCTACTTTAGAAAACTGAGAGTCTAACTTAGGGTGGTATTCCACCTGTCCAATTTATTTGTCCAATGTCAGTGCGTCTCACTCTCTCATTAAAGCAAAATGTGAGACATTGGACAAAGAAATTGGATAGGTGAAATGCCCTGAAAGTCCCCGTGTACTTGTTCAAGTACAAATTAAATTAGTGTTTTGTACTCTTATAAAATTAAAAGAAAGTTCCAAATTCAAAAGCGCAAAAATTGACTTTGGTCTTACGAGGATACATATGAACGGACTAATTTCAGATCACAGCAGTGGCGACATCGTGCACGTCAGCCTCATGTCCGGTCGTGATCGGGCACGCGTCCGGCCGCGTGCTAGTGCTGCGGCCGCGGCGCGGCGGCGGCGCCGCTCTACGTGCGCGGTCGCTCGCGCTGCACGCGCACGACGCGCACGTCTCCGACGTCGCCGTGTGCGTACCCGCCGGGCTGCTGGTCACCGCTAGTGTTGATGGCAAGATCGTGCTGTGGGACTTGAACAAGTTAGTTTTTTTTTTCTTTATTTAGAAACAAACGGTCTCTTATAGTAATAAATTATTACAATGAAGGGTAATCAGACTTACAGACCTACAGTTTCCTTAATTAGAATATATATACCATATAACTTATATAAGTTGGTACTCAATTAGAAATACAAAGTTGTAAAATTGATGTTACAACAATACTCATACATCCTAACACAAATAAAAAAGGATAAATTGTAATAAATAACAACAAAAAGTGCAGTTAGATTTAACTATCTAATTAAAGAAAACTTTTTATCTAGGTTTTTGGCTGCTTAGTTCATGTACACTTACGTCCAGTGTATTCTTGTGTCAGTTACAACTATGAGTTTAAAATTTTACCCTTCAAGTAATCATGTAAAGTTTTAAATAAAAAAATATCCCTTACAGGCTGACCTACATCCGCACGCTCCCCAACCGCGACATGCTGCCCGTCACGCACGTGGCGATCAGCGAGACGCTCTGCGATGTTGCCAGCGTGCACGACGTCACGGCGCCGACGACGAGCACGCCCACCGCCGACGACGACTCGTACGAGAAGGACGCGGAGAACTACAAGTCGCTGATACGCGTGCATACGGTCAACGGGAGGTTTGTTGGTGAGTCGAACTTTGTTTAGAACACTTCTCTCACTGGCGCTGTGCCGTGACGCGCGTGTACGATGTCTCGGCGCCGACGAGCCGCCACTGATGGTGATGACTTGTATGAGGAGGACGCGACAATAACTACTGACTTTTTAACCGACTTCCAAAAAGGAGGAGGTTATTTATTAAAACATGATTTGCAATAAATGTTAAAATGTTGATACTATTATGATCATGTGCATTGCAGGTAGCGTGAAAGTAGCAGAACGAGTAACATGCATTTGCTACTCGAACGCGCCGGAAGGCGTCAGCGTGAACGCAATAGCGTGCGGGGACCGCAGCGGCGCCGTGCGGTTCTACAGCGCGTGGGACCTGCGCCCGCTCGGCGTGCTGCCGGCCGCGCACACCGCACCCGCTGCACTCGGCGTAGTCAGGTATGAATGTGGCGAGTCACCTACACATCGAACACGTCCCCGGATGATGGGTGTCAGACGAGAGCTAGAGCTTAACCCCGGCTTGTTTAAGCCCTTATATGAGTATCTAAATTATTTTAAAGAAAATATTATTTTTTAATTAGGATTCCTTTTGTCTCTGAATTTCTGTTATACTTACCTCTGTCTTAAGTACGTATTATTTTTTCTTAACCATGTTTGTTTTTGTGTCCCAGCTTAACATACAGCCTGGACAGCGAGATCCTGTTCGGGTGCTACGCGGACGGCACGTGCGTGGCGTGGCACGGCGGCGGCGCGCGGCCCACCGTGCAGCTGCTGCCCGCGCACGCGCTGTTCTGACGCTCGCTGCGCGCGCGCTGCTGCCTCGCGCCCGGCTAGCGGGGTCACTCACCCCGGCTACTGTCGCAGCCTACATAACTTGAACACGATCTCGATTGATCAATCACCGACTTGGACGATTTTAAGTGCGCGTAGACAAAACGTGAGTTTATGTACTTGTGATTTATCGTTTTTCTGGTGCTCAATGCGCTCAGTAAACACGCGTTGATAAAACGGTAGCCCAGTATTCGAGATAAGACGGAATTGTAACCGCTAGTGCATGGCTACGGATTGGTATTGTTGTCTATAAAGTATTAAAACCCGCGCTTTCGAAAATGTAAAATGCAATGACAGGCAAATAGCGCGCATTTAGGTTTTCATGGAGCAGATTAACCTGATTAACGTAAACAGCCTTACCTTCTTTTTACTTGATCTTATCAAAGTATTGGTCATAGGCTCAGGCCAATTGTGCGAACGATGTGTATCACGCATTATTTCTTGTGGCTGGCTAAGGCTACAAGAAATGCATCTGAATTTAAATATGATCAAACTTTTATTCGAAAAATTTGAAGTCACGAATCTCAACGTCTGATAAATGTTGTTTCGTGAAAATACGCTAAAATATAGACTTACCCAATGTAAAATAAATATGATATAGCAATAATAATTATCATTCTTATAATGTGTACTGGTTTTGTGTTTGGAATATAGATAGTTTTAAGATGAATGTTTGTCTTCCGTCAGAGCCTAGCGAAGTATGTAGGTATACGTATATTATGTTATAAATCTATGATATTGCCATGTATTCGAAAACATTGCAGCTTTCTTTATTTATACTGTTAAGAGACTTGTTATGTGTACTCTATGGAGTAAAATTGTATCATAATATTCATAACATATTCCAATCACTAATCATATTTTAGCAATCAGAATGGAAATCCATTTCCTTTTTACAAATACTTAATGATATGAAGTAAGAGGCGTCAACGAACGAAATAATTGGTGCTCAGCGGGCGGTTTTAATAGGGTAAACTACTCAATTTTCGGTACCCCCAACGACTGGTATTTTTCCTTGGGCAGTTTACCCTACCAGCCTCACATATTAGACAGTGGTTTATTTGCTCAAAGCTAAGTAATTATGTAACGGTATTTATGCCTCATTGGCCAAGCCAAATTTTTATCTTAGCAATAACTTATTTGTAAAAAAATAATATATTATATTAGGTATGATAAAAGTTTTATATTAGAAACAAATTAAAGGCAACTGAAATCAAATATTTAACTTAAATCCACTTGTATTTAAGAGGGTTTTTATTGAACTTGGATATTATTATTTTTTACAGAGGATGAGAGGATTGACTGTGATGATGTGATGATGAAACGAAAACGCAAATGTACCAATATAAACAATCTTCAGGCACTGCGTTAATTAATTACCTATATTGTGCCTATAATGCAGTTGGTGGTATCGTAACTTAGAAAATGCGTAACCTAGACAGTATAGAAATATTAAATGCCATAGAAATGTTTTATA
Source organism: Cydia splendana (assembly GCF_910591565.1). Taxonomy (NCBI): domain Eukaryota; kingdom Metazoa; phylum Arthropoda; class Insecta; order Lepidoptera; family Tortricidae; genus Cydia; species Cydia splendana. Next base: position 28,230,589 of record NC_085960.1, on the reverse strand, counting down.
CTAAATTGAACATTGAAATTTTACATTGAACTTTATCTCTCACCATAGCATAACCTAGAAACATAAATATAATACACTATTTATATATATATATATATATATATATATATATATATATATATATATATATTGCTTAATGTATATATTTTAGCCGCGTACCTGAAGCGTCCACAGTATAAATTGTCAACATAGATATATTCATTAAGAAAACAATTGTTTTATTTTATTACTCTGTCAAAGAATCAGTGTAGAATGATTTTCTTATGCAAGCTATGAATAAACTTTCTAATAAACATTTTTTTTTTTGTTTTTTAACTCCTACCTTGATATCTATTATTATTCTAAACATGTACTTAAAGTTATAACAAAAGGATTAATGCGACAGAGGAAAGGGCCTACCGCAAAGAGATAGTAAGCATCGAAATCGTTATTTGCCGCTATATCGCTCTCGTCTCTAGAAGACACTTTACAAAGACTTTTATTCAAACATGATTTGCAATATATGTTAAAATATATATATATATATATATATTGCTTAATGTATATATTTTAGCCGCGTACCTGAAGCGTCCACAGTATAAATTGTCAACATAGATATATATTGATTAAGAAAACAATTGTTTTATTGACCGAAGCGAAGCGAAGGTCTACGTTTTGACTCGGGCATTTTGCTTTCGTATGTCCGGATGTTCTCCTCTACAGGTCGCAATTCTTAACCGATTCTCGTGAAATTTTGTGACCGAATTTTATGACTAAATAAAATTTTTTTGTCAATCCGGTTTTTGGAAATTTTTAAAAATGGCGGAGTTGTGATACCTGGCGCCTAAACAAATAGTCGTATCGATATCATAAGACTTTTTTCTTTTTGAAACATGTTTACAGAGTTAATAGCAAAAAATGCAGAAAAAAAATATCGCTGGTTTAGGCGGTATTTAGATATTTAATTTTAACTAATTTTAATTTGAGAAGGAGTAGCTAAATTTCGTCAACCCATCTAAGAACTATTTGGCTCAGTTTGTAAACGTTCGCTTTTTCTGTTTGCACAGAGGGTCTGGGTTCGATCCCCAGTAATTGTATGCTGGGATATTATAACTTTTTGTATTTTTTTACACATAAATCTCGTATTGTTTTTCTTTAATTTACTATACACCGTGTTTTTATTGAATTCCGTTAACTTCGGGGTATAGTTAAGTACGTTTATAAGAACTAAATGGCATAGTTAATTTTCAAAAAAAAAATTTTTTTTTGTTTTCTTTTTTGTTTTTTTTTTTGTTTTTAAAAGTAATTAAATTTAGCATATAGCGTTGTTGTAACACGGGCATTACATTTAACTCAACCAAACAATTGAAATCTGTGACATATCAATGTCATTTCGTACATCAATCGACCGAGATTGTACTTAAGTTTAGTAGCAAATGTATGAACTCATTCTAAACACTAATCAATATGTAAGCCGGCCCTAAGGCAAGTGTACACGCTTGTAGAGGCCTTATAGTAAAAAAATAAATTATGGATTATCTCCGAAATGGACTTAATTAGAACATCGGTGTCTTTGAGAAAGTTACTTGATTTAAGCTCAGGAATGCACCCTTGAAATTAACGGAAATCAAAAAAAACACGGTGTATTTAAAGCTCTTAGCACCATGTTATTTCAAGCTCTGCTCGCGAGGTCTACAGCTCACAGAGCCACTAGTTTTATTACTCTGTCAAAGAATCAGTGTAGAATGATTTTCTTATGCAAGCTATGAATAAACTTTCTAATAAACATTTTTTTTTAACTCCTACCTTGATATCTATTATTATTTTAAACATGTACTTAAAGTCAGTGGCGGATTTCCCATAAGGCACAGTAGGCCCGGGCCTAGGGCGGCGAGATATTGGGGGCGGCAAATTCTGACCAAAAATTCGCTGATGATAACTAACTCAAAATTAGGCCAGGCAACGAATTCTCAAAAAAAGGCATAGAGGGAAATGCATGGAACACAATTTTTGACTTCGTAACTTTGTTTGAACTAGTTAGGAGGTGAACATATCAAAAGTCCCCGGCAGTAGCCCTAAGGCCGGGGGAAGAGGGGAGTTTGAAGGTCCCATTTTTCGATTTTTCACTTATATCTCGGAAACTATGCGTTCTAACGGTATGATCATTATACAAAATCAAAGCTGATTAAATTTTCTCCAAGTTTTACTCAGTCAGGTTTTTCGATATCTTGGTGATTTCGCAGTTTAGTTCGCGCCAAGATGGCTAAAAGCATCAGCTGATCGAGTTTAACTGTCATTTATCTACAGGGCTCTCCACACTTTTGCGCGAATCGCGGCGCGAAGGTTGTTCACGCCTTCGCGCCTTGTTCCCCGTTTTTAGTCGGTTTTTCGGCCCGCGTCAGCGGAGCAAGCCAGAATAGTGTGTAATGTGGAGTCTTGCTAGTTCGTAGAAGAAGGCGTGAACAATCTCGTAATCGACGCAACACTCGCGTTCGCGGCTTCGCGCCGCGATTCGCGCACGAGTGTAGAGGGCCCTGTAGATAAATGACAGTTAAACTCGATCAGCTGATGATTTTCAGCCATCTTGGCGCGAACTAAACTGCGAAATCACCGTGAAGTTTGCGAGTGTGGAGTCATACGTCAAAGTTGAAAGGACATTTTAGTCTTTAAATATGATTAGTAATAAATAAAACTACCCAATAAACTGTTAAAATCTTTCGGGTTCCTTTCCTCGTGAGCGCCGTGAATATTATTGTAGGAAATGTACTGCAAAATTACAGACGTTCAAGAACGGATATCTCAAAAAACCGGGAAAGTGCGAGTCGGACTCGCGCACGAAGGGTTCCGTACCATAATGAAAAAAAAAAACAGGAAAATAAGCAAAAAAAAAACGGTTACCCATCCAAGTACTGACCACGCCCGACGTTGCTTAACTTTGGTCAAAAATCGCGTTTGTTGTATGGGAGCCCCATTTAAATCTTTATTTTATTCTGTTTTTAGTATTTTTTGTTATAGCGGCAACAGAAATACATCATCTGTGAAAATTTCAACTGTCTAGCTATCACGGTTCGTGAGATACAGCGTGGTGACAGACAGACGGACGGACGGACGGCGAAGTCTTAGTAATAGGGTCCCGTTTTACCTTTTGGGTACGGAACCCTAAAAACTAAACATGCTACTTACCGGTCGAAAAACTCTACTGTATCAAACTTGTAGCAAATTTAATCAGCTTTCATTTTGTATAATGATCATGTCACAAGGACGCATAGTTTCTGAGATATTATAAGCGAAAAACCGAAAAATGGGACCTTCAAACCCCTTACCCCCCGCCCGCTCAAGGGCCTACGAGTCCAAACAAAGTTACTAAGTTAAAAATGTGTCCCAAGCATTTCCCTCTATACCTTTTTGTTGCCTGACCTAAATGTAGTCCATATGATGGGTGCTGATGCTGAGAAAGGGGGGCGGCTACAGGGCCTGGGGCCTAGGGCGGCAAAGACTGCAAATCCGCCACTGCTTAAAGTTATAACAAAAGGATTAATGCGACAGAGGAAAGGGCCTACCGCAAAGAGATAGTAAGCATCGAAATCGTTATTTGCCGCTATATCGCTCTTGCGTATTCGCGCGACAGAGGCAGATAACATTATTCGATGTTAGCGGTAGGCGGTTCTAATCAAAGATAATATAACCACTACGTTTAATTCTAATCACTAAACTTGATCTCATCCACAAGATGAGATCAAAATTATTTGCACATGGCGCTTAGCACTGGCTTAAATTTATTGTAGCCAGTACCATAGTACTCTTTATTATATTTTTTTTTTTTTTTTATTCGTCCTTTCTGGACAGGCTATCTTTATTAAACAACTGTACCGATATTCGAAACCTAAGAATAATATTGAGAATGGCAACATTGTGTTGTCGGTCGTATTGTCCTTTTCTAGCATATACGTCCCTCTCTCTCTCTCTCACATTCCCACCACAGAGCAGTTGGTTTTGACAGGTGTTTGACAGTTACCGCCAAAACAAATTTCCAAGACATTGGCTTGCTGTTTTTCCATCTGGAAGGTCGTGAAGCTAAGCTGCTGGTGAGTTTTTGAATTTGTACCCCAGTTTAGCTGACTATATTGAAAAACAGTTTCTAACGGCTTTTGCCGTTCGAAATAAATATTTAAATTTAGTTGTCCGTTAAACTATCTAGCAAATAAAAACGATCCGCAATAGTGATGGGCAAGTGTTTTCAAAGGCTGCCTGCGCGCACCGTGGCTATGCCAATGAAAATACTAAAACACATGTTAGAAAACACATCGAGCTGGTAAAGCGTGCACGTGTCACCATTATAATTTAATTTTATACCTACATTAAGTCTCTTCAGAGTCTTGTTAGTTTAAATCTTTGTGTGTGTGTATAATAACGGTTGAAATTATAATACTTAAAAGGTGATCTGTGGAGGCATACCCTTCAGTTTACAAGTGATTTGTGTTTTCGAATACGAAACGATCGGATAGTTAATACGTGTTACGTAGAACCTACGTATGAAGGTAGAAGCTTATAGACGTGTAGGTTTTTCAGGCTATCTTTATTATACTGTGCCGAGACTGTGCCAGTACAAAAAATGAATAAATAAATTTGACACATCGAGCTGTCACTCAAGTCAACTGTCAAAACCTCAAAAAGGAAGGAAGAACACTGGCTGGCTTGGACTGGCTCAAACGTATAAATATAGGTTGAACGCTGACTGTATGAAGAATAATTAGATAAATTCAATTTAACTAAAACAAATGACTACTAAATGTTGAATAATTACAATTTTTTTTGAGTTCGTTGGGTGTTAGTTAAATCAAGAAATGAACAAAATTTGCAGAATTTGTTTGGAGGAAGGGGTACTTTCTTCGGTGTTTACAAAGAATTTCAATATATCCTTATGTGATATGATAGAATATTGCTGTAATGTGAAGGTAAAGTATCTTAGAAATACTCCAACTTCCACTGTTTTGCGACTTTACTCTAGGTCCCTTGTTCTCAGTTGTTTGTTTTCTAACATACACTATGTTTTCTTTTTAAATAATGCCTCCTGGCGGAAGTAGTCTTGTAGTTATAATGAGTATACTTATTTAATAAGTATAAATATACTCATTATGTATTAGTTATAATGAGTATATTTATACTTATTAAATAACTTACTGCTATTTTGCCAAAATCATAACCATTAACAGTTACAAAATATTACAGATTGGGAAAAATGATGGGCTGCCAGAACAATTGTGCAGCAACTGCATATACAAGCTGGGAGTGGCTTACCATTTTAAACAGACATGTGAGAGTGCTGATATTCGACTCAGGCAGTACTTGGGACTGCAGTTAACATCTAAGTAAGTATGCACTAGTTCAGCGGTGTCACTTACGAATTTGAACTCATCAGGCAGTCTAGCGCAACTGACCAAATGCGCGCGTGGTGCGAACTAATCAACAAATCGCGTTGTAGCTGTGTAACACTGCTGTACTGGCCCCATTCTTATTACCCGTAAGGCCAGTCCTGAGATATACATCAATGAAGTAAGGCCCATTTTGGTAATGTAGCATGTGTAAACTTGCAATTCATACACTGTTTTCTTAAAATAGCGAAAGGTTTTGACTTCCAATTGGGTTTACATTGGAGTGATTTTTATGTATTTTTTGTTCTAGGTATAATGATGCAGCTATTATGACTGACCCTGTAAGCCTGTTATATTCAGTTTTAGAGCTCCATACAAAACTTTGTTCACAGAGTTCTTATTTTATTATTATTTAAGAATGGGCTGTTTATTGCATTAATGTTTACTAATTTTTTTATATTACAGCTGCCCATACCACAAGCTATAATAAAGAAATGGTAAGATTAAATACTACCTACTAAGATTATTTTGTTGTAACGTAATTCTAGTAAGTAATTCCAATTAAACTTTAATTTTCCTTGTATGGTGGGCTGCTAGAGGTCAAACTATTAAGAGACTAAAGGGGCTCACAAATTACCAGTTTGCTGGACGATATCAGCCTGTCAGATAAACGGAAAAGGTAATGTCTCCGAACAACTAACAGGCTGATATCGTCCAGTGAACTGGTAATCTGTGGGCCCCTTAAGAGAGGTTGATTGTTGAGAGAATTCATTTTCAGCAAATGTAGACTGTCCCAAAAAAAAAGTAGCACCAACTACAAGAAGAAACCTGAGGAGGAAAAGCTAAAGCGTGGGCCGAAGCCTAAACCCAAACAAGTGCATGCATGTTATGAGTGTGACAAGGAGTTCCGCTGCCAGGCACAGTTGGAGACGCATGTCAGGTACATACACTAGTTTGTATAAGATGTCCCTTTTTAGGGTTCCGTACCCAAAGGGTAAATTCGGGACCCTCTTACTAAGACCACAGATTAATAAATAGTTACTACGTAACAGATACTTCATTCCCAAACAAAAGCAAAAATACCTACGCTATAATAGCCTACAAAACCTTAATAATAATACCTGCTGCTCAGGACAAGAAGAAATGTACCATAAGTACGCGCACAATGAGTCGAGACTGTGTTGCCCGCCGTGCGAGTCACGTGCCAACGCGTCCTCGTAAGAATGCGCTAGGGTTGTAGCTACCCTACCTATGATGACTATTGTAATAAAACGAATGTTGCGGGGTGGATTTCAAAATCCAGCGAAAACTTATGGTTCGGTCTTTATAAAAAAAAACTAGTAGGTTGTGCGAGTTGCAACTTTTTTATATGTTTTTAAGAACTATTATCTTCATGTTCCTTCAATTACCATCTCCAATAACTTAATAGTTTTTTTTATATAAAATGTTTTATGTGTCTAAAATCATCACCGTCGACCGGAAAAATCTGAACCTTTTTGTTTGCAGTGAAAATTAAAGCATAACCTATCGTACGATTGCGATTTTTCTTTTACTTATATCTTTTCCATGTTGTTGTTTAACACATGAAAAAATATGCAATAAATTCCTTCACCGAGAAAGTACATTTAAAAATATTTAAAATTTTGTCACGAATATTCGTCAACACCGTCATGGTAATGTCAATGTGAGCTTATCTCGGTGTATGAACAACGAAATACCGCTAAAGGTCCTTGCCCTATTTTTCACTTTAGTGTAGAATGCCAAAAATGATTTCACTATAAAGTCACATCACTGAATCGTGAGAAATATTACGAACAAATTTGTAAAACGTAGTTTGTCACAACAGAGCATCATCACCGTTATGCTTTGGTTTAAAAAAGTTACAAATGATATATTAGAAATAATGACTGAAATGAATGGCAAACTACATGAAGTTTATTGTGTAGCATAGACATTAACTACTATTATTCGTATTCTAGAAATAAAAACAAGAAACTCTCAAATCGTCAACACCATACCCGTCATCACCGGGAAAAAATGACGACCGGTGATGATTTCATGTGTATGGTGATGACGGTTCTCAGAAACTTTTCTAGTTATTTTGCTATAATTCATTATGAAATTAAGCTGTATGTTTGAAAAACGTTCTCTATGTCTTCTAACACTATATAATGTCTACCTTATAAATGTAGAATAAATGTAGAAGAAGATATAACTATTTTTTTCACACTAGAGGATGCTTAGTTTTTATTTAACATTTTGACTGAAGTAGGCAAAATTTAGGTCATTTAGAACTTAGAACATACAAATGTGTTTTTTTTATAATCTAATAATGTAAATCGTGCAACTTAGAGTCTGTAATTGCATGTTAGTCGTGTTAAAACAAAGTATTTAAACAAGCAACATATATTAAGTTTTAAGCGACCATAGGCTACGGTACTGGCTCACTATCGTGAAGGCTTTATGTTTTTTGATAATATTATATTAATTGATGTATATAATTACACCAATTAATAATTATACCATTGGGTAGTCACCGGACCCAATACCTAACATTTTGTAACTTATGACATGCATTACAAGTAGGGGTCTTGCAACTTATAAAACACTGATTATATATTAATGTTTAGCTATTAAACAACATATATATGGATTTAAATCATTATAGCTATTTTTAAAGTTAATTAATAAAACAACAAAAATACAAACTTGTGCAATGAATCAAACTATCAAAAAAAAGTAATATATCATAAAAATTAAGCTCATTGGTAAGCCAGTAATTTTATAATATGACATAAATACCAAGTTATGCAGTAGATAAAAGAAGATGCGGGTTTAAACTGATAATAAGAGTACAATATTGTTAATATGATTTAACATTGAAAATACCCAAAAAAATAAATGAATACATAAATTGCCTATTTCGGAACATAAATTATTTAAAATTATACAATAAAAATACTTGTTATATATTTATTTATATGAATAAAATGTATTTTTTATAATTTTCTAAAAATAATTTATGTAGCTAGTCTTATGTTCAAAAACATGTTATTTGTAATGTTTATTAAAGTTCTAAAGTCTTACAATTAAAAAAAGTTTTTGTTTTTTTAATACGTTTTTAATACATATGTAAATTAGTTCCCAAATCGTCATTACCGTACATGCAGTGTCATTACCGTCTATAAAAGAGTCATTACCATACCATGGTTGTCATCACCATCTTGCGTTTTTATTTTCCGAAAGCGATAACTTCAAATATAAGCCACAAATGATTGTATAAATACCATACATATCCTCAATATACAACCCCCCATTACTTTACCCAGCTAGAATCGTGTTAAATTAAACATTGAAAAAAAATATTTTTTTGTATGGTGAAATTTTTTGTGCTGAAATCCACCCTGCGAATCAAATATGTTTTAGTTTTAATATAATGATTTATAATGTTTTCCCTTCTCGGAATTCTCTGTTATTAAAATTTTATAGTTGAAAATATCCTAAATCGCGTAAATAATTTTAATAAATATTCAGGAGCAAAGCAACGGTTTTTAAAAGTTGTAATACGGTGCTACCAGGCCGATTAATTATTACGTCGTCAAAATTATTTAAATACACTTTTTCTAACCCTTCAATATAATTATTAAACATTTCAGGTGGGACCTTTAGCCCGCCATAAAAAGATGAATCTTTATTATAGGCTTTTTCCTTTGTTTTTTTGACTTTTTCACCCATCTACTGCACAATAATTACGTGGTTTCGGCATTTCGAAGCATAAGCGCGGGAAACGCGCGGCGCAATGCGGTGCGAGCGCTGAGGCGGGTGTTCGGCGGCCCTCTGTCGGTTGTATCGTCGACGATACGCCGAGCGGTAGGCATATAGCACCTGGCCTTGAGCGTGTGACGGAGGCCTGCTAAGACTCCGCTGTCCGTCCGTCCGTCCGTCTGTCACCAGGCTGTATCTCATGAACCGTGATAGCTAGGCAGTTGAAATTTTCAGATGATGTATTTCTGTTGCCGCTATAACAACAAATACTAAAAAGTACGGAACCCTCGATGGGCGAGTCCGACTCACACTTGTCCGGTTTTTATTTTTACACAACCCGGCAGGGACCTGATGGATGGCATGATCCTGTAAAAAGATTGCATTATTGAAACAGCCCAACACTGTCTTTATCACTCTTTCATATAGACAAATCCGGATCGTCATAACTATACTGGAACTATCAAAATAATATTACTGTCATTACCTCATTAGGAGTCATTTACTGTTTCACAATGGTTGCATGGTAGCCAGTATAATCTATTTTGAAGAATAATGTGTATTGTTTTTCAGAACTCACACGGGAGACAAGCCCTTCAGTTGCATGTACTGTTCCCGCCGCTTCGCGCAAAAACATAACCTGACCATACACCTCCGGGTACACACAGGCGAGAAGCCATTTCAATGCGAGGTCTGCAGGTACCGTAAAATAATCCTTACTACCTGGCAAGTGCTGCCTCTGCGTGCGTCCTACGAGTATGACACGGGCAAGGGCAGTATCCTTTTGGTGTACGGTGTGTACCACTTATTTACATTTCTTTAAAGTGTCAATAGAGCGTCTATGTGTTGGCTTCGGCTCCATACACGCCTCCCAAAGGTACCAAACACCATTATTCCATGATAGGTAAAAACAAACAAATTATGCACATACGAGGGGCGTTCAATATATAATGAGAATGAGATGCAAACTCTTTAAATATTAGGAAAATAAATACTGGCCGGTAAAGCTAATCTACCTAGCTGATTGCCATGAAAAAAAAAACTAACTGTTTTTGTTTAAAAAAAAAATACGGCGATTTCTTTGCGATGCTATTGAGTACGTTAGCGAAAATGGAGAAAATTGAACTGCGCGCCTGTAGTCGCTGCAGTACAAGATTTTTTAAGTACTCAAGATAAAACCTTTTTTAGAAATGGAATTTTAAGTTTAGAAAAAAAATATACTAAGTGTATTATGCTAAAAGGTGACTACGAGTATGTCGAAAAATAAAATAACATTTAATATAAGTTGTATATAACATACTCATTCTCACTTTTTATTGAACGCCCCTCGTAGTTATGACGCAGCTTATTACTCCGTACCGTAATCACCTATATGGCGTTTCCGCCGGGTGCTGAACAGAATTACGCGATCTTACGCTGTGAGAGTAAACAGTCGGTAATGCGAGTTGCGGTTCATACAAAGTGGCGTTTTTTCTCTGAACATTTGTGGTAAAAAATATTTTTCTTTAAAGCAATCTAGGTAAATGTAGATGGTTTTCAGTAAGTACATGCTACCTACATGCATTCAAGTGTTCAAATTTTTGTTCCAGTAAAACATTTTCCGCGCAGGGAAATCTTCAGGCCCATCTCAAAATTCACACAGGACAAAAAGATCATGTAAGTTCATAAATATACCTACGCCTATGTAATAAGTTGTTAAATTTTTTTATCGATTTAGTTTTTGGCACATTTCAAATAATTTTTGTCCAAGAATGCCGTGTGAAACAAAGGAAGGAATGAAAAAATTGACACGGGTCTGCTATGTGTCGGTAGCCCAGTTGGTTAGAGCGATCGGAGCCCGAAGCGTAGTAAAAGTCTGTTACCGCGCCGAGTGTCTTCCACCCTCGCAGACGGTTCTTCGATGCGATGGTAGTGCTTGTCTTATTTTTGTAGGTATATCTTACCTTATTAAAAAGTATATTATATAAATTACAGGTTTGTTCCCTGTGTAACAAGTCGTTTATCACATCCAGCGAGTTGTCGCGACACATCAACAAACACAGAGGGGTAAAGAACTACAAATGCGACATCTGCGGGGCTGCTTACGCGCAAAGCAGGGATCTGGTAACTTATTTACACTGTTCACTGAATGTTGCTGTAAATTTGTGAATACCCATGTAGCACTATTAGCAGTAACAAATTTGAAACTTTGCACGTGTGTAGTAGGTATACAGGTTGGCTAAAAATAATTGCATTCCCGTTGCCAGGGAGGTTTTGGGATTATACTGAGCAATTCGGAGTTGGTTCCATATTAAAGTTGCTCAGTATAATCCCAAAACCTCCCTGGCAACGGGCATGCAGTTATCTTTTAGCCACCGTGTATACAATAGAAAAACATTGTATCTGGTAGGTATATCTTGTTAAAGTTCGGTATTGAACATATCACCTAGGTGATATTACCTACTACAATCTAGATTGCGACCTACTAGAATCTAGATTCTAGTAGGTAATATCTGAAAATCGCAATACAACTAGCAGGAGATCTAAGGTCCACCACCTTGCATTTTGGAGACAAAGCAAACTGCTTGGAACAGGTGTTCCTGGGGGTGATCTGAGCTGATTAAGCCCGGTCGCCAAGAGGTTCCCCCCAGCAGGTGGGCAGGGGAGGGGGGGTAAAAGTGCCTCCGGCGCGCCTCACTCTAAGCTTTATATCTGCATACATCTCGCAACTATATCAAGTTTGGTGTCTTTTTCGTGTAATTCGAGGATGAAGAATTCATTTCTGTGACTAAATTTTCACTCACCCATACAAAAAATTCGAGAAATTAAAAAAAAATCTATTGTTTTTTTTTTTTCGAAAATCCTCAACAAAATGTATACTGTGAGGATTTGCTCTAGAAAAAAAATACCTGTGAATAGCCCAGTTCTCCTACTATAGCGAATAGTAAACTTGTCAAACATTTTTTTCATAACTCTGTTAAAAAAAATGTTTTGTGTCGCGCGGCGTACCTGCATTGTAAGAGCGGTATGCAGCATTTAGGATTTTTAAGTGTTTAGATGATTTCTGATAAGTTGTTATTCTTCTGGTTGTAGATTACATTAATAAATTACTTCTGGACGTGATATATATACAAATATAAATTAAATATATAAATAAGGATGTTGGGAAAACTTTCGCCAACAGAGTTAAGTATTATAAAATTTATAAATGTGATAAAATTAACATTATTATTTGTATGTCTTTTCCATATCTCGGGACCATGGGGTCCCGGACCTTTGGGAGGCGTACGTGGGGACGAAGCCAACAGCGCAGAGGCCCTTTAAGGCACGTTAATCTAAAAGCAAGGGATACATGTGGTGGATACTATCCCCGAACGCACAATATGATACATCCGGAGATGGTCCCCGCCAGGTGCAAAGACTATTGCAGTGCAGCACTTTTGTGCTGCGATGGGAACTACGGTCATGGGCTATAGATTTGAAAGTTGGATGGACTGGATAATGGGCTATGGGAGAGACTAGCGGACACCTGCCGTGACAATCAGTCTCAAAATTGTAAATGACAGGTGGTGACTCGCCAACGCCACAGTGCGACAACAGGCCAACACTTTGGAGTGGCTGTGAGGTTGTCGAGAGGTGAGTCTGCGGTAGCCAGATCCCGGTAATCCGTTCAGCAGGCCGCCGGCGTTATGACATTTTACACTTCGAACCTGGAGCATAGGTCCCGCTCTTGCGACTCCATTCTGGCCGGCCAATCAAGGCAAGCACAGAGGCGAGGGCCAGATGACAGGGCCCTCTGGAATAGGGGTCCGCGGTGTCGTCACTCACCGTCAGCTCGCCACAAGCTGCCCCCGCGGGACATTATTATTATTATTGTGGTGTTGTGGGCCTTTGAGTGTCGCATTGACCAGCATTGATCTATTGTGACGGCCCTTTAAGTTCATTACTAATGCCCGTTGCATCCAGAAAGTTCCAGATTCTTTGGGCCGTAATGTTTTGTACCTCATAGGGTTGCACTACGTGTCGCCGTACCTACCTAGGGTACTGCTTTTTGACATTAGTAGTCCACAAGAACAGAGAATGTGCATTGCAGTCTCCTCTGACTCCTGACAGAACCTGCATGTCGCATCTTGTTTCTTGCCAATTTGAAACATATGTTTGTTCAACTTGCAGTGTCCAGTCAGTATTCTGGTCACCGCGCAGGTTTTGTGCCTTTTGAGTCTTAAAAGCTCCTTAGCAGTTTTGCTGTTGAACCCTTTGATCAAAGCTTTCGAGTGTTCTTGTCCTTTAACGAACTTCCACCAATCGATTGCCAAGTTGCTGAGCAGAGAATATGCATCTCGTTTTGTGCTTCCACAGAAGGGTTCTGGGCCGACCAGGGGTGTGTCTGCGCCCTTTCTAGCAAGTTCGTCCGCTTCTTCGTTTCCGTTAATGTCGGAGTGCCCTGGTACCCATCTAAGTGTAACTTTGTTGGAGTAAGCCAGTGCATTTAGGTTTGTTTTACAGTTCTGGACTAGTTTTGAGTTTGACTCAAGGGATTCTAGTGCCAGCGGAGCAGCCTGGCTGTCTGAGTTGATGTAGATAAGCTGGTGTCTTAGGTTTCTATCCAGGTTGATCTCCGCACATTTGTTGATGGCGAAGACTTTTCTGCCTGGAAGATTGAGGCCAGTGTGCCCATGCTGACGCTAGCTCTGAGCTTAGATCTCTCACCATAGATCCCACATCATACATCATTGCCTTTCTTGGAACCATCTGTATACCAGATGTGGCTTCCCTCTTCGACGTACATTTGGTTGTTGATCCATTTGTCTCTAGGAGGTATTTCTACTGTTTACAGTTTGGTGAGATGACATTCGGTGTGCGTGTCATCAGTGGGCATGCTAAGGGTTCTATTCGCAAAAACCCAGGCCTTTAGATTGGTTAATGCCTGAGAGCGCCATTTTGGCCTGTTTAGTGTGCATATTCTGTAGACGCACTGCTTGGCCTCCTTTTGCACCTGCAAGTGGAGTGGTATGATGTCCAGCAGTGCATCTAGGGCCGCTCCCGGTGTCGAGGAGTAGGCGCCTGTTACTGTTAAACAAGCCGTGCGTTGCAGGCTGTTTAGAGTGTCTATTGCTGTCTTTTGGCTGGTTTTGTTACACCAGACGGCGGAGGCGTAGGTGACAATTGGCCTCACTACCGCTGTGTTTACCACATAGCTATCTTGCTCCTGCCATTCGACAGCGTGACCACATGGCCATTTTCGCTTTATGTATAATGTTTCTCAGGTGAGGGTTCCGAGTTAACTTTTGGTCGAAGGTGACCCCTAGATACTTGACCTCTGCCGAGAACGGTATTATTTGTCCATTAAGTCTTGGTTTTGTGAGTTTATCGAGCTTCCGTTTCCTCGTGAATGGTTAAATGACTATTACAGTCTTGCTCGGATTAATGGACAAGTCATTTTCTCTACTCCATTTGAATATTGTGTTTAGAGCTCCATGCATTAGGTTGGATATTGTGTTGAGGCAAGGGCCTTTGACGATGACTACAAGGTCGTCGGCATATCCTTGTGTATCAAAGTCTTACAAAGACAGTAGTAAGTAGTAACAAAGATAAAACGCCTCCTTGTAGGCACCCTTTAGTGGTATAAAATTCATGCTCTATATATAGTATTGATGGTCAGAGTGGCTACTCTGTTCGAGAGCATGCTATGTACCCATCTGGTGGTTTCGTCTACTCCCTTTGATTTCATACCATTGAGTATGGTCTCTGCGGGCGTATTGTCGAAAGCACCTTCAACATCAAGGAACGCACATAGAGCGGTTTGCTTTTCCTCTAGGGTTTTCTGCACCTTGTCAACCTGGTTGAAAATTATTTCGGCGACACCGCGGTTTTCAGTTGTGTCGCATGTTCCGGTGTAGGATTTGGTCTATGTTTGGGGACAGATTATAGCCCCTCAGCAACAGCCACCATGCCCTGCTGACTGGGGCTGGTCCAAACAACATGGAGCCCATATGGACAAGCCTACCTGCGGCGGCTGCTGCTTGTTTAGAGCTTATTCGTTGCCGCTGCAAAACAAAATGCGCAGGGAGGTGCAACTGCATTAAAAAAAAACCTAAAATGCACAGTCTCATGGGCATGTAATGGCAATTACGAACAATATATATCTTATTTTAACCCGCATTTTTTGTCAAACATCTCCTATGTTAATTTTATCACATTTATAATACTTAACTCTATTAGCGAAAGTTTTCCCAACATCTTTATTCATATATGTATATATATCACGTCCAGAAGTAATTTATTAATGTAATCTACCACCAGAAGAGTAACAACTTATCAGAAATCATCTAAACATACTTAAAAATCCTAAACGTTGCATACCACTCTTACAATGCAGGTACGCCGCGCGACACAAATCATTTTTTTTAACAGAGTTATGAAAAAAAATGTTTGACAAGTTTACTATTCTGTATAGTAGGAGAACTGGGCTATTCACAGGTATTTTTTTTCTAGAGCAAATCCTCATAGTATACATTTTGTTGAGGATTTTCGAAAAAAAAAACAAAAGATTTTTTTTGAATTTTGAATTTTTCGAATTTTTTGTATGGGTGAGTGAAAATTTAGTCACAGAAATGAATTCTTCATCCTCGAATTATACGAAAATGACACCAAACTTGATATAGTTGCGAGATGTATGCAGATATAAAGCTTAGAGTGAGGCGCGCCGGAGGCACTTTTACCCCCCCTCCCCTGCCCACCTACTGGGGGGAACCTCTTGGCAACCGGGCTTAATCAGCTCAGGTCACCCCCAGGAACACCTGTTCCAAGCGGTTTGCTTTGTCTCCAAAATGCAAGGTCCCCTTAGAAAACGGGACCTTAGATCCCCTGCTAAACAATAACATTCTGTACCTAAGATTAATTGAATTATTTTTGTTTCAGAAAATACACAAGATGAAGAAGCACCAGATTAGCGCTCAAAATACCACAACTCAAAATGATGCTTATAACAATAGCAGCAACATTGACATCATTGGCATTGATGTGGGTAAAGAGAGCTCTTTGCCAACCAAGGTACACAGTGGGCATAGACCAGCAGACATCGAAAGTATAGGCTTGGTCAGCTCTAAAGAGCTGCATTCAGTTGCCGGGAAGCATCCGCCCCAGCCCAGCCAGTTGTGTCAGAGTAAAGGGTTCCAGCAGTACGGCAACAAGCTGGAACCCCACACCTGCACGGTTTGCGGTGAAGTGTTTGATTACATTACTGCTCTAGCACAACATTATTTGCATCGACATAAAGACTGTGAACCATTACCCATATTAAGTTAATTGGTAATTTTTATTCCAAGCAAGGTTCTGTGATAGTGACATTGTTGAAATATTTACAGAGTATCTCTGTTGGCTATGTGCGCGATTGTGGCAGCCAGGGCTCGGAACCGGTATTTTTTTAAAACCCCGAAATAGCCCAATATTTTGAATTATTATATGATTTGTATGTACTGAATCATGTATTTAGGTAACAACTTCGTATTATTAAGATTGTCTCACTAAAAATGAAACCAAATAAACCAAAGACCGAAAACGAACGGTCTAATACCGGTATTTTTGTATGGAGTAAATATCGGTTTCCGACCCCTGGTCGCAGCGCAAGGCAGTTATATTGATCATTTGAAAGATGTGTAAAATATGAAAATTGGGCTCACAAACTAACAGTTTGATGTCAGGGCAAAACACGAGGAAGGAAGAAACAGAGGGAGGTTTTCCCCAGCACTGAGGCATACACTTTGGACTTTAAAAAATACGAAATACGAAACCTAAGTAGGCATATGATGGATGGCATTACAGGATGGCCCAGAAATATGTTGACTATTTTTTTAACTGCAGCATAGCATATTGTATGATAATTTAACACAGCGGTCGGCAACCTTTTAGCAGCCAAGGGCCACATAGCAGTTAACAAAGTGGACGCGGGCCGCACTTTGTTAATATTTATGACTTTATCAGACATTGTCATTTGTCAATATTGCATACAAAATAGCCAGGGAGGCTCGCGGGCCGCAAGTGAGAGGTTTGCGGGCCGCTGATTTAACACATTAATTGCCACTAAGTACTATGGGTTACGCTTGTAACGCGTAGCCACGTCTTTGCCGTATGTAGCGAGTAGTCACTACGAACAGTGTACACGAGAGTCTGGTTCTTGGCCTTGAATGTGTTAAACAAACATTTGCAGTGTATCAAAGTTTTGTTTTAATTTTTAACAACATTTTGTAAAAGTAGTGTCAGTAAGATAAATATCCCTAAAATTGTTTTGCAACAAATTTTAGGGCCACCCCTGTATACAGATAAAATAAGTGTCACTTTTTAATACCGCACAATTGTAAGAGACTGGCACTCACACTGTTACGTACATAGACAATAGTGACCAGCATAAGAATATAGATTATGAATCTAGTCAAAACCAGTTTCCAGATTAAGGCACAGCTTTACCGTTTTAGGGTATTAAATGTCAAGCTTGTGTGTTTTGTAGAACCTTACATTAATTTATTAAACCATCTTTAAATTAACAGTAGTTTTATTTGCACTAGTTTTCAGTTACTATAAATAAATTGATTGTTCTAATAGGTTTAGCGAATTGGGATCCATGGCTCCAAAATGTCTCCAATCCTCTTCCTCTCTGTAACAAAAAGCTTATATTAGATGGCAGAAAAATAAAACACAATAGATTAATGATATAATATACCTTCAAACTTTTAAGAATATTCTCATAATGAATACTTGGGAAATAAAAAGTTGCCATCAGTTTCCGTGCATTTCTGTTTTTTTCTTTTTTTCTTATCTTAGTTCAGTGGGATTGGTGAGAGCTTGACATGAGTGAAACAAAAATAGACTGAATGAAATGGTTCACAATGACGCTAGCACGAGTGTGAACGAGATAAAAGAGTGACAAACAGTCCTAAACCTGAAAAGTATAAAGGAAAATCAAATAATTGTTTTTATTGTGTCAAGCTTTTTAATGTTTAACCGTCATATAGTATTGTACAACTTGAATCGTAATTCAGTTGTTAAAGATTTAAAAAAACTACTGTAAAATCGATTCATATTCATTCCAGCTCTCAACGACCGAACTGAACTAAAGGAACTAAAAGACCAAACTAGTTTGTTTGACCGATTGACCGAGTGTGGAATGCTCTCTGTAGTGACCGAGCAGGCACAAGCCTAATAGACTGCATCTTATCATATCCTTATCTTTTATTGATAGGTAGCTATCAAAACATTGTATTCAGTAAAATAACATTTTATATCTCATGGTACCCAAAAAATATTAATTATTTTACTGAATAAAATATATGAGTTAATTCATGAATATTGTGCTTGACTAGGATTAATCCCCATTCGAACGTATACCTGGGATTGGGAAGTCTTCAGGATGAAGCTCAACATAATGCCTGTACACCGCGTCTCTTTCGGCAAAATAAGCATCACGCCTCTTCTGAGCAAAACTCAGCACAGCAACCCAACCCGCCACGCCGAGGATGTGCTTTTGTATCCCTGAAAAATAAACCGTGGAACAACATGTACAACTATTGCTTAGGTTGAACCTGTTTTCTATAATCAAGTTGTTATTAATATTATGTAATTACCGCTAAAGACTGGACGTCTCGTGCCGAAGTTTATGAAAACTCCTGTTGCAATTCCAAAGCCAACACCTAATATTTCTGGCCAGTACTTATTCAGAAATGGTTTTTCTCTGCAGTCATCACCTAATTTAAGTAAATCAATCGCAGACATTTGCGAGGACATTTTTAATTGTGATTATTTTCACTTCCTCGGCACGACGGAATATTATTCGTTCTAGAGTGCTGTCAGTGCTGTCAAGTGAATGTCAAATCAAAATGTCAGTGTCAGTCATAGATGGTAGGATCCTATAGACGCGCTATAATAGGAGTGCGTCCGTGAGGGACAAAACAAAAACATACGCAATGCGACACTGTAATTGGCCGAGTTTTTTTGTTGCCCGCCATATTTCCCACTAAATTTACGGTTGGGAATAAAAAAAATGTGAGACTAACAAGGACAAACAGTAATAGCGCTTTCTCTGCTACTCCTACTAAGAGATACATAAGCCTATCCCGTTCGGTCATTTCCTCCCACCCCTTATGCCATCCAGTTATACTATATTTATGTCAGTGAAAAAATGTTGCCATATTCATTTTAAAGGGCTCTATAGATAAATTGCAAGTGTCTGCGATCCGGTACGCCCGCCTGTTACTGCCTTTATGTTTTACTATCGAACCAATTCCCAATCTAGTTGAATCTTGTACATAAAATTGCATCGTGTGAAACCATGAAGTTATAAGATGGAGTGAACTGTCACTTTTTTTGCCATCTTATCTTATCTTATCTTATTGTTTTCGGGGGCCCTTGCGGATACACTTCGACCCATAGGGATCTTTTGTGCAGTTACCCCCTAGAAGAGATCCGTCAACTACTCAAGAGCTTTTCCCACCGTATCCATGTGTCGGATGATGGAGCTCATGGGTAGCGTTTTAAAGTCCTTTGGTTCCAGGTATCCTGCTCCAAAGTCCTTCATTCTTTGTCTGGCGAGGGCGTGACATTCACACATTAAGTGTCTTACTGTCTCTTCCTCTTCGCCACACATACGACAATCGGTGTTGTCAGAGTGTCCCATCTTGGCCAGAAATCCTTTGACCCCGTAATGGCCAGTAAACACCCCCGTTATGATTTGGAGTTGTCTTTTGCTAAGTTTCCAAAGCTTTTTGCTCCAGCCGGAGTCTATTCCTTGCATAAAGAGCTTTGCATGCTTTAGACCCGTCAGACTATCCCATTCTTCCTGGTGTTTGGTCTTGGTATGGTCTTTAATAGCCGTTGTGATGGTTCCCTGTGAGAGCCCCACGAATGGTTCCGGACCTATAAGGTTACTTACAGATCCGGCTCTGGCGAGTTCATCTGCATTTTCATTGCCTATGAATCCCTCGTGCCCTGGGATCCATACCAGTTGCACTCTGTTTTGCCTTCCAAGCTGGTTCAGGGCTTGGACGCCATTATATACCAGTCTAGAGTCCACTCTGGGAGCTTCGAGCGCTTTGAGAGCGGCCTGACTGTCGCTGAGTATATAGATATTCTTCCGTTGGGTTCGCCTAACTATATTCTCATGCACACAGGCAATTATAGCGAATGTCTCGGCTTGGAAGACAGTGGCGTAATTGCCCATGCTTATACTACTACTAAAGTCATTTGCATAAATGCCTGCCCCCGTACCAGATTCTGTCTTAGACCCATCTGTGTACCATATGATGTCGTTTTCATCAGAGATTGGTGCTTCAAGACCTTCGGTCCACTCAGCCCTTGTTGGAATTTTAACGTTAAAATTCTTATGGAACACAAACTTGGGTTGCATCTTATCGCAGCCCATGTTCGTAATCCTTTTCATGAAATTGTCACATTCCATGTTTGTGTGTTTGGTCTTTGGCTTGCTATCGCTCCAGAGGCCTGTTAGGGTCAACCTGTGTAGCGATTTCCGCGCCTCAGATTGTATCACTAGGTGAAGCGGCGAGAGGTCTAGCAGTACCTCCATCGCCGCTGTTGGCGTCGTTCTAAACGCGCCAGTAATAGCCATGCATGCCGTTCTTTGTATTTTCATAAGGGCATCCCTGCATGTGCTCTTTAGTGTCCTTGGCCACCATGCCAGGCATCCGTACAAGATGATTGGTCTTACCATCATGGTATAGATCCATCTTAGTACCTTTGGGTTTAGACCCCACGTTTTGCCATAAGCCGATCTACACATTCCAAACACTCTAAGTGCCTTGGTGGTTGTTAGTTCGACATGCTTTCTCCAGTTCAGCTCTTTATCTAGTGTAACGCCTAGATATTTCACTTCATTGGACATATCCAGTACCCTTCCATAAAGCTTCAGCTGCTTCATGCCATTAAGGGTCTTTTTCCTGGTAAACGGTATTACCACTGTTTTGCCTGGGTTTATGGAGAGTTGATGACAGTTGCACCATCTCTCCACTTGCTTCAGTGCTTTATTCATGATTTCCGATACTGTTCCCGGGAATTTCCCGTTTACATGAATCACTAAATCATCTGCGTACCCTACCGTATGTATTGGGCCTTTGTTTAGTTCTTCCAACAGTGAGTTAACTACCAGACTCCAGAGAGTTGGTGAGAGAACCCCACCCTGTGGACAACCCTTCGTGGCCGTAGCTAATATTTCATCTCCCATAAGGGAGGATTTTATTAGTCGGCTATTTAGCATAGTACCAATCCATCTACAGATTGTTGGTTCTATGCCGTGTTTAGATGCTGCAATATTGATTGCCTGATACGTGGTGCGGTCAAATGCCCCCTCCACGTCTATAAAAGTGGCCAGACATAGTTCTTTGTTCTCTATCGCCAGTAGGGCTACCGCCAATACCGAAAATCGTCAATTGCGGGCATTTTTCTCTGTCACTCTAATTACGCCTTCATTGGAGTAAAAGAGTAAGATCCCCGCAATTTGCGAATTTCGGTTTTCGCGGTAGCCCCTCTGTTCCGCTCTGGTTGTCACCAGGTGTAGTGCCGTTTCAGTCGATAAGATGGAGTGAACTGTCACTTTTTTTGCCATACTAAATTTAACCTTATCACCGAGCTAGAAAGACGTTCTTACCAGACTAGAGAAAACGGTCCACTTGAGATAGCAAAGGTGGGTCGCGGTGTCTCACTCGCACATGTTGCCAATGTTAAAAATATACCATTGTGGTAGTATTTATATCAATATACTACTAAAGTTAAATACCTTCTTATATTATTTAAGTGCTATATTTAGAGTAAGGTTCTGATATCTTTTAAGAAATTTGTAAATAATTATGATGTCAATATTATTAACTGATTTAACCAAGCATGTGCACAGCAAAAAAAACATTCATTTTGATATGGTAGACATTGTAGTAACTTTGAATATTAATTGGTATCCCTAACGTTCTGCTAACGTGTGATGACATGTTATCAAAACATGTGAATGAAAAATTTCCTAAAAATGGTGAATAAATGTTGCGTTAAAGGTTGTAGGAGTGAAAGAATTTCTAATTGTGAAATATTGTTTCACAAGGAAGCCACAATTATTACATTTTGCGATAAAAATACAAGTCAACATTGTCAAACTCATTAGGGTGACCATGATGTCGGCACGATGAGAATCAGTGTTACACAATTCTTATTACGTACTTAAAAGTAAGTTTATATGAATAGGTATGTATTTATTTCGGCATGTTTAAATTGGTGAAATGAGAGCCAATACAGAATAAATAATTGCCAAAATTGAAATCCAAAGTCCTTAAACATTACAGACACATTTATACATTGTTATAATAATAAAAAAATACATTGATAATAAAAGCAAAATAGAACTTTATGGTAATTTACTGACTTTTGGGACGATACCAGAAACGTTACTGGGAATTTACCCTATTTGGAAAATTTACTGGGAACGGCACATCACTAGTTTCTTTACATTTCACGACGCTTCTCTTTTCGCACAGATGGCCTACCACCGTGAACACCGAGGTTCACAAATTGCGGGCATCTTTCTCTTTTACTCCTATAAAGGAGTAATTACAGAGACAGAGAAAGATGCTCGTCAAACGATGCAAACTTCGGTGTCTATGCTCCAGTGACAAGCGTCCTAGTTAAAAACTATAGCAAACGGGCGTAGCGGTCCCACGCGACCCTGTGGCAGTGGCGGATTTGCCCTAAGGCCGAGTAAGCCCGGGCCTAGGGCGGCCAGATATTTTAAGCGGCAGTCTATATGATGGGTGCTGAGAAAGAACGGCTAGTGCTTGCTGCCTGGGCCTGGGACCTAACGCGGCAAAGACTGTAAACAGCTCTCAGGACAGTGGGGGTGTCCTGAGAGCCTACCCCGACCCGCTTTCGACGTGTTGCCTCTTTGTAGCACTTTCGTACGTAAGTGTGACAGAGGGGCGACACGTCGAACGCGGTTTGCGGTAGACCCTCTGGTTCTGTCAGCATATCTATCTCTCTATCTCTCTCACTCATACCTGTATTCTTGACAGATGTTACGGCGGACCACCTTCCTGAGGATCGACCATGTTCGTGGTCCAGCATCTACGCCTATTAATAACAGTTTTTAGAACAACTAAATTAAGTACCTAAGGTTGTGTGAAGCGTTGTACAGAAGAGAAAAAAAACTATATCCATCCCTTTTTAGGCCATAATACTAATACAGCGAAAAGACAGTATGATTCTTTATAACTGATATAACTATGCATGAATAAGAAAAGATCCTGGCCAAACTATATATTCAATGTTATCCTAATATCCCACATATATATATGACTTATGGTCACCCTAATTAGAAAGAGATGCAACGGCCCACCTTGACTTCTCATGCCCGACTTGACAAAACTGTTTCTATGTATTATCAAAATGTGCGAGGGTTGCGAACCAAAACAGAAGAATTTTTAAGTAATATCTTAGTTTGTACTTGTGATCTTGTTGCGTTGACTGAAACATTTTTGACCAGTTCTGTTAGCGATTCGGAACTCTTTCCCCCTGGCTTTGTAGTGCTACGTAAAGATCGAGCACGCGACGTTGGGTGGGGAGGGGTTCTACTCGCAGCATCAAATCCTTTCATTTTGCGCCCAATTTATGACATAGATGGAATTACAGAGGAAATGGAGTTAGTAATTGCCACAGTTCAATGGAAAAATGTTAAGTTCCTGTGTTGTGTAGTTTATCTTCCGCCGAGCTACAATGATAATCAGTACTTATCCGTTCTATCATGCCTGGAAAATGCTGCCTGCAAATATTCTGACCTTGATATGTTAATTATAGGCGACTTCAATTTGAACTCATGTAGTGTTAAGGTTCGAAACCATTTTGAGACTTTTTTAGCTTTTTGCCAATTCTACCAACACAACACAATACATAATCACCATGGTGGACTGTTGGACCTGGTATTGAGTGGGCTGGATTCTGATCGCTTAACAGTGTCTGATGATATAGAGCCACTGGTGCCGCCGGACGCCTACCACCCGCCCCTCGAAGTAGCGCTAGTATTGCCGCGAGGTGTATCGTTGACACCCTCGCCTACGCTGAGTGGCCCCCCCGTGCCGCCGGTGTGGGATTTTCGTAAAGCCGATTTTGAGTCGTTGTACGCATCACTAGCTTGTATCGATTGGGGCGAGGTCTTACAGACACGTAATGTTGAATTGGCGACCGAAGCTTTCTATACAAAATTAAAAGAATGTATATCTAGCTGTGTTCCTAATAAAAGGCCAAGTAAAAGGTCCGGGCGGTATATCTATCCTCCGTGGTATACACCGGAAATTATCAGGTATATTCAGAGCAAATACTTTCACCTAAAAAAATACAAACAAACGGGAAAATTGTTTAACAGAGAGCTCTATAGATACTACAGGGGGCATGTCAAAATGTTAATCAAAGTTGCATATGGACGATACCTCGATAACATTGAGCGAGATATTATTAATGAGCCAAATAAATTCTGGAGTTATATTAGGAACAAAAGGAGGGATAGACGCGAAAGTACCTATTCGTATAAAGGTAAAATCGTGGTCGGGCAGGAGGCAGCAGAAGCGTTTGCAGAATATTTTAGCTCTGTGTTCCACAGTGAGGCACCGCGCTTAGACGCCGAGGAGGCGGCGCGCTGTGGCGCGACGGAGGCTGATGCGACGCGTGTGGCTGTCGACAGCGTGGACGCGCGGGAGCTGCGCCGCGCGGTCAGGGCTCTTAGGGCACGGTCTGCCTCGGGTCCGGACGGGGTGCCGACCTTCTTAGTCCGCGATTGTATTAGTGTTTTGGAGCAACCGCTTTTCTATATATTTAATCTGGCACTACAGCACTCTACCTACCCTTCTTGCTGGAAAATCACCAGAGTAACACCTGTACCCAAGAACAGTGTCGGTTCCGATGTGAGTAACTATCGGCCCATTGCGGTGCTGTCAGTTTTTGGCAAGGTCTTCGAAACCGTTGTCAACAATAGAATCAAAAATCAAACGGCCGCTCAACTTGATGACGCTCAACATGGCTTTAGGACTGGTAGATCAACCACAACAAATCACATCTGCTTTATAGATTATGTGAATACAGCCATGGATCACTGGTCCCAGGTAGACGCGGCCTATTTTGATTTCAAAAAAGCGTTCGATTTGGTTGACAATGACGTTTTGCTACAGAAGTTAGCTGGGTTCGGATTCACGCCTAAGCTGATAAATTTTTTTGCAGATTACCTACGTGGTCGTAGTCAGTACGTAGCATTGTCCGGATATCAGTCCCAGCCATATTACACCCGATCAGGTGTTAGTCAGGGCAGCACGTTGGGACCGACTCTGTTTCTACTGATGATCAACGATCTACCGAAGGTCGTCAGAAACTCTAGGTGCCTATTATTTGCAGATGATCTCAAGCTCTTCCTGCAGATTGGTGAACGGGATGACTGTGCCAAACTGCAGAAAGATATTGAGGCTGTGGTAGATTGGAGTGATGCTAACAAACTGCAATTTAACGCATCTAAGTGTAAAACCGTCACTTTTACTAGGGCTCGTTCACCAGTGTACGCTGCATACCATCTTCGAGACGTTCCGCTTGAAAGAGTCAGTGAAATATCTGATTTGGGACTCAAACTGGATGTGGAGCTGGACTTCCGTACACATATAACACAGACGTGTAAAGCCGCTACGAAAACGCTCGGGTTCATAATGAGGGTATCCGCGCAGTTTAAAAACATCAGGGTAGCGATATTGTTGTACAATGCTTACGTCCGGAGCAAGTTAGAGTTTGGAGCCATAGCGTGGGACCCCAGGGAGGAAAAATACCAGTTAATGGTGGAGAGAGTCCAAAGACGATTCGCCCGATACCTGTACAAGAGGCAGTATGGATACTACCCTCTCCTGTATCCTTCGCTTTTCGTCTCGGGTATGGTGGGGCTTCATACGCTGGAGCTCAGGCGGAAACTGTTGTTGTTGTTACACTACTATGGAGTAATAAACAACACAGTAAATAATCCGAGTGTACTGGCTCGACTCGGCCTGTTCGTCCCGGTGTGGCGTCCCTGTCCCCCGGGCCTGAGCGCGCTGCCCGCGCGGCGCCCGGCGCGCCTATTCGCGGGGTGCCCCGCGCGCACCCGCCGCGCCGCTAACTCGCCCACGGCTCGGGCTTTAGAGCTTCTTAATGTCTTGTCCAAGTTTGCCCCGCAGATCGACATATTCGCGGATAGTGTTGGTAGTTTTGGCAAAGAGCTCTCAGTATTCCTGAGTCGTTATCTGACCAAAAAATGTGTGACATGAAAAATTTTATAATAATTTTAAAATTTTATAATAATTTTAATTTAATTTTTAATTTAATGAAAAAATGGATGAAGAAGAAGTGTATAGCTAGTTTGTAAGCGATTTAGTGCATCTGTTATGCTTATGAATGTCTAATAAATAAACAATTAAACAATGTGGACACACTTTTTGGCTAATGTACACTATCCGGTTTACTCTATAGGTCCGTGTGTGAAACTGAAAGTCAGCTGTCCAGTTCATGTCATGTCAATTGTCATCGACATTCGCAACTAGATCTAACCTATTTGAAATAATCGACCATTTACTGTGTATTTAACATTTATTTAAACAAAAGCATTAAATAAAATGGTAAATATTTGTGGAACTTGTTTAATTATTAAGCTTCGAGTTCATTTCCATCAAAATGAGTACGGTTTATTCATAGTTTAAATAATATCACGTGTTGTTTATTTTCACAGGGAAAACAACGAAAAACTCGTAAAATTGTGGAAAAGCGGTTCGCACAAATGAAGAAGATGATAAGTCCTAGTGATAGTCGGATAAAGAAAAGTGACAGAGCGGCTCCAAAGAAAAAGAAACCAGAAGACCCTCACAAACTGAAGATTCGCGAAGCGCCGCAAGCAAGCTCAGCGCTGTTCTTCCAATACAACACTCAGTTAGGGCCTCCGTATCACATACTAATCGATACCAACTTCATCAATTTCTCCATCAAGAACAAATTGGACATAATGCAGAATATGATGGACTGTTTGTATGCAAAATGCATTCCATACATAACTGATTGTGTTTTGGCCGAGTTGGAAAAACTTGGTCGTAAATATCGGGTAGCACTTAGGATAATAAAGGACCCTCGATTTGAAAGGATTACTTGTCTCCACAAGGGCACTTATGCTGATGATTGCATAGTGCAGAGAGTGACCCAGCACAAGTGCTTTATAGTTGCCACCAATGACAAGGACTTGAAGAGGAGAATACGGAAGATACCAGGCGTGCCTATTATGTATGTTGCAGACCATAAATACACAATAGAGCGAATGCCAGATGCCTATGGGGCACCAAAGGGAGCTATTTAGCATTAAACTTAGTTTTAATTGTCATTGTGTTTTCTCTTCGCAATATTTACTCCCCATACCTAATGTATAAATATTCCCGCTGGTTTGCTTTCTTTGAGGGGAATTAAGTATTCTTTCGAGAGTATTCATTTCAAATATTTGAAACTACTTTAACCTTTCTAAAGCCCATGGTCCGACCTATTACCTCTTCTGTTCAATGAAATTTAATCCTATTCAATTAGAACAGTCGCTTTTGCTTTGTTTCGTTCCAACTTCCTACACCATAGGTTCAAATTTCAATGGCAAATTTTGGATATTTCATTTGTATGGCTGGGCCTTAGGAGGTTAATATAGGCAAAGAGAATTTAGACTAGAGGAATATTATCAAAGTTAATTATGTAGTCAGTACATTTACTGCCATCTTTCTGATATTTAACAAATTTAACACATTATCAGTGAAAGAATAAGGATCAAAGTCAAATGATGTGGTGTTATAAAAGTTTTAATCATTTGTGTCGAAAGATGGCAGTAAAGGTACTAACTAAATAATTTACTTTGACAATATTCCTCTCGTTCATATTCTCTTTGATATAGGTATAGAACATACCAAAATTAACTATTAAAGTTTTTAATATTTTTACTAAGATTTTTTTTTACAGCATTAACTTAATAAAACAACATTCAATTTTGCCTTAATACACAATATCTTTAATATAATGAATAGAAATACTGCTTGTTATAATTAAACAGAGGTGTTTGGAGTGCCAGGAGAGCCCACAACATCAATAATTTCCCCTGCTGTTGGCTTGGTCTCACTGTCAGTATTTGAATTGCAAATAGATGCTGGAATTGTTAGAGTCTGAAACAAGAAAACAAAACCATGTTATAGTTTGAAAATAGTTGATTTATGTTTAAGACCTTCAATATAGAGTTAATGATTTTTTAATAAATAAAAAGTTATTTACCTTTCCTGGATTCAGGGCTTCATACTGATGTCTCAGGGCTTGCAAATCAAATTCACATGATGCCAAGGCATTCTTCAAATCCAAAGCGAGTGCTATATCTGACCGGAGCTCATTGAAGTGTTTGCATATTGCCTCAGTAGGAGTAGGTGCAATATCTGAAAGAAAGAAAAAATAGTAAATAGATATAACCTGGATACTATTTGAATCTCATCATTGAAGAGTGAAAACGTCTGCATAAATCATAATGGGAAATCCAATCAAAAGCAGACACGTAATTTATCACACACACGAGACATGAATATAATCACGGCATTTGTTTACGATGACATAAAAAGCATAATGTTCCACACATATTGGACATAACTTCAAATCTTCTTCTTCCTCGCGTTATCCCGGCATTTTGCCACGGCTCATGGGAGCCTGGGGTCCGCTTGACAACTAATCCCATGATTTGACGTAGGCACTAGTTTTTACGAAAGCGACTGCCATCTGACCTTCCAACCCAGAGGGGAAACTAGGCCTTATTGGGAATTAGTCCGGTTTCCTCACGATGTTTTCCTTCACCGAAAAGCGACTGGCAAATATCAAATGATATTTCGTACATAAGTTCCGAAAAACTCATTGGTACGAGCCGGGGTTTGAACCCGCGACCTCCGGATTGAAAGTCGCACGCTCTTACCGCTAGGCCACCAGCGCTTCTTAGTTATTGGACATAACTTCAAATCAAATATTAGTAAACAAGTATTTATTAAGTAGTAGTAATCATTATTCTTCTTATTCTTTAAACTTGCTTAATTTGCAATTTTCGTCTCTTCTTTCTGTTATCTAATAATCTAAGAACTTACTCTCAATGTGTAAATAAATATAACTTACCAATGCCCATAAGCCTGAGTTCCTGCTCAATGGCTTTGGTTTTCCGCTGGCCGACACCCGGGGGCAACTTCATGCGCTGCGAGCGGAGCCACACGCCGGTGCCGCGCGCTTCTGGGAACTTGATTCCAGACCACTCTACAGTCTGCCAAACGAAATTGTGTTTAGTAGATTTCATAACATCAGGGATGCATAAGGGTTGATTAATCTTAGTACAGCCTGTAAGGGTTCTACAACTTGAAAAAGGACCCTTATGATTGAGAACATTGCTCCTCTTAACCTCCATATCAAGCTATCAAGTAAAGCTTTAACACATTTACTAGTATGCAAGATTCAGATTACATGCCTCTATTTGAAAGCCAGTATTATACTATGATAGTACTAGCTAGGCTAGGTTATACTAGCCTACAGAGTAGAACATTAGTTTCATAGATTTTCTTGTATTATTGCTGTTTTGGAAAAATTGTAAATAATAACAGGAATGATGGGCAGCATTTGGAGCCTATAAATTCTGTTTACAGCTCCAATTGTTAAAAATATATTTACTCTGCTACTCGTAAATATTTAAGATTAGTTAATAAATGCTTACAACTGCTTCTACAGTTCGCATGGGTCTTGTCTGTGATGAAAGCTTCTTCTTGTGCAATTTCCTGTCATGGCGTCTGGCAATATTTGAAGGAGTGTTTGCAGGAGCATTAGATTCAGCACTCAAAGTCTGGTTAGCCCCAACCACAGTTCCGCTGTCAGCTCTGGATATAAGTTTTTGGAGATCTTGAGTTTTGCGTTCTCTCTCGCGCTTCCTGGCTTCTATCTTTTTCAGCTCCACAATCAACATTTGTTCTTCATCAATCTATAAAAAGCAAATAGTTGAGGTAGGGAGAAAACACCTTCATATTGATGGTCTTCTCTATTACATGACATATCTTTTG
Source organism: Cydia splendana (assembly GCF_910591565.1). NCBI lineage: Eukaryota > Metazoa > Arthropoda > Insecta > Lepidoptera > Tortricidae > Cydia > Cydia splendana. The sequence continues at coordinate 28,200,372 of NC_085960.1, read as the reverse complement.
TGCAATATACATTAGGTAATTAAATTTACAGAGTATATGTTAGATAAATTACTGTAAGCACTTTAAGCATAGAATAAAATAATAAGATTAATAAACATGGAATAAAATAATTTTTGTGATTAATCAAAAAGTCAGCCTGCCTGTCACAGCTGGATTTTTCCCGATTTCTTGTTTAGTTGCAAACACAACTTGATAAAACTGTAAAAGACTTTAAGCCCATAACCATGAATATGCTATAGCTAAACAATAGAAATACAACTAGAGTTACGCACCTGCTCCTGTGTCCTGTCAAACAATCTGCGCAATTGTTCCTTTCTCTTCCTCTCATGTTCAGCGTCGTAATGGTAAGTGCGCTTTTCACCATTTACAGTTGTTACAGCATTTGACCAGGGATTTGTCTTTAGCTAAAAATATGAAATAATTATGTTAATTTGAAGTAAAAATAATGACTACAAAAAACTTTAAACATATACAACCAAATAGAGTGACTTTACTGATTTTTACATTGCTATAATGCTTCTTATAATCATATAGACACAGAGCTAATTCAGAATGCTGAAGCTTTGAGTCTATCTGGAAGCCAAAGCATTGTCTCTAAGGAAAGTGGTTATCTGTAAATGGTTATATATACTTTTCCCAAAGTAGCAGAGATGTGATAATAGCGCTCCTTCAAATCTTCAACACTTCGATCCCTGAAGGCTGCTCTGTCCCATCGGTCATGTATCACAATGAATCTGAGATCAAATCTCTGGCACAGGTCCATCAAATGGTCTGTCTCCGCTTGACTCCAGTCTTCCGATTTCAAATATTGATTGTATTCTGATTCTGAATATGAAGGGATTGATACTTGCTGCAATTATAGATTAATATTGTTTACAAATTTATAAATTTTCACCAATACCAATATTGATATATACATATATACAGACCAATATTGATACTTTTACAGATAAGTAAAGTAAATCTTTAAAAATGGTCCAGACTCATGAACAAATACTCTCTTTATGTCCATGTAAATATGTTGTGATTTTTATAAGGATTTAAAAAGCACTGGCTTCATAAGCAGGGTTGCATTTGCTGAAATATGTTGTAAACGTATGAACACATTTACAGTATTACACTAGTTACCTACCTTATTAAATTGTGCAAAAGGATAATCTTTAGCCTCATCAGAAGCCCTCTTCCAGTGATGGAACACTGCATTATCCTTACGAGCAGGATTAGTGAATGGTGCCCATGTCCATTTCCTCACTTTTCGCATGCCCAGCTTAGCTTTAGTTTGCTTGTAAGCTTTACCTGTAAATATTACATTGTAGATGTAATAACAATAGAATAACTAGAGTAGACTGAAAATTAAATACTTCAAGAATATCCACAGCCTAATTCAAAAAATTACGTTACCAGGACAAGCTAAGCAGTGACTCTTGAATGTTTATAGAATCAATACAAAAAAAATTACCAGTATCAGTGGGCAGTAGCGGCGGCAGCTCCTTATTGTCATTGTAGAGCAACGCAAACACTTCCCTGTGCATTCCCTCAGGCCTCTTCACAGCCTTAGCGGTCACATACTTCTTCTTTATCTTATCCCCATGAATGATGCTCTCGCGAGTGATCTCGGAGGCTGGTTGTTCAATATCCAGAATATCGCGAATGTCGGCCATTGTGTTGTTATTAACTGGTGTTTAAGTCGCAACACTGCACATCACTTTATTATCAAACTTGACTTCTATTATGGTTTATACAATTTTATTCATTTAAAGAAATCACGATAACCTTTTGGTTTGGCTGTATGTCATTTATGTCAAAAATCAAACAAAAACTAGCGTCAACATGTTCATAGACTAGACAGTTTTTTTTATAGCCACAGATACATTACGAGTTATGGGCTCGACATACATTATGATATATGCACTTTTAAATCTGGTACAGACGGGCGTACCGGACCGCGACCTTGGTCTGGTCAGTATAAATAACTCTTTCTCGCTCTCGTTTATAGCTGCGTCCTTAACGGACGTACTGCGAACTATAGTTGGTCAAGCAAATCTTGTCAGTAGAAAAAGGCGGCAAATTTAAAAAATGTAGGCGCGAAGGGTTATCGTCCCATAGAAAATTCAAATTTCGCGCCTTTTTCTTACTTCTATACCTTCCACTCGATCGAAGCCAAATTGTAGAAAGAGATGTACCTACAGACTTTTCAATAAATCGCATGTAATGCAAATCGAATGCAATTGGTGACGTCTGTGGAGGTTTTAATAGACGGAAAGGGAACCCCTGAAAATGGTGAACGATTACGAGAGAGCGATGGCGAACAATCGAGACAGGTTCCGTTGCTCTTCAAATCGGTGAACGTTTTCCGGGGCTAGCTCTTAGTCTATAAGGTATAAAGCTCCTAATATTTTTGAGCTATGTCGACATGCTTATTGGTCTTCAGATTTTCATTAGGTCCGAGTAAGAGGGAATAAAGTTGGGAATAAACCAGACAAGCAATATTCAAATTTCAGAGGATTTTTATATTTTGACGAAATCAACTCCCGGTTATTCTGTCTAAGATACGTCGCATGGCGTCAGGACTGTCAAGGGGTACCTGGAATTGGAATAGAAATATGCATGAAAGGAATTTTAATATAACTTGCAACAGTATAACTTAAAACAGTTTACAGTAGGTAGGTAGGTATATTAAGACCTACTGTAAAAACTGTCCAGACCATACTGAAACCGTATGAAGTCCGGACTGAAATAAAATAGGTAGAATAGGTACCATTCTCATACATACTTCTGATGTTAACATTTAGGGGAAGTACGGACAAAATGACAGGGTGTTTTGATTTTGAATCATATATATATCTTTATTTATTGTAATTATGATCAGTCTCATACATTGAAAATCATCTTAGGTTCATTGACTACTAGTAATACAGTCTTTTAATTGAATAGGAACTATATAAAATTTAATATTAATAAATAAGTGGACGAATGAAAAAAACCATTTTGTCCATATAGTATGGACAAAATGACACACTAAATATGGGTATAATGACATACCAAAATTTTAAGAACAAAGCTCGCAAATAAATGTTTTAGTCTTCTTTGAGACATCAGCACAAGAAGCGTGAGCCCAACGAAAACAACTCATGCATCTTAACCAGCTTTCTCCCGGCTTAGACCGCGAATAAAGATCATTGCAATAAATGCAGGGGCAGTCTTCTTCATCCTCGTTTTTGGCGGCAAATTCTTCATTATTGGAGCTGAAATCGATAGTTTGAGCAAATTGACGCTCCCGCGGCATCTCTCCTAGAGAGTAACAATCAAAAGTAAATAATCAAAACACTACGGACAAAACGACACACGTTACGGACAAATGACAAACACTATGTCGTTTTGTCCATCGTATAGGCATGTCATTTTGCCCAAATGTACACAACAAACATTAAAAATCATATTTAATTAAATCGATTGAAAATTGTATTAATACTAACTCAAATCACAAGTTTATATCATAAGTCTTCCATTTTAGTAAATATAATATACAAATATAACACAAAACTCACCAAAAATCCGAAGAAATCAATAAATAAAATAAATTTTTGTGGACACGAAACACGTTCTCAATCGTAACTTCAAAGAGACTGACCCAATGGCGCTGGGTTTCTCGCAGGATTGTAAAAATGGCCGCCGTCATGTGTTTTTATGTTCGTGACCTCGCTATAACCCGCCAAATTCGAAATAAACCCGCTATGTCGTTTTGTCCGTATATGCCATTTTGTCCGTATTTCCCCTACGGGTTTGATTAAGAAAATGGTACTGATAAGAAAAATGCATTTTATCCACAAGAGTTCCAAAGTGATGCTTTTGAGTTGATTTGTAATGTTTTACAGTTAGTAATGTCATGTTGGTGTGGTGAAAAATGTAGAATTTCCCTCAGTAGCAAAGTTCGTTACGAGACCTCGTGCCTTAGCACGCGTAGCTCTAAACAGCAGGTAATAGATAAATACAAACCGATTGCCCTGCCGCGTTAACCCAGTAGAAGCTCAGTCGCTCAGTCTCTCGGAAGTAGCCCTGCACCAGGCCGTTGACGATGAAAGTCGAGCGGGGACTGGCGAGGAAGTTCTGCTGTCCTGACCATCGCAGCGCATTCACCCATTCGAGTTGACCTGAAAAACATTGACCTCCTGAAAATGCTTAACGATTCATTATATATAAATTAAATTTCTCGGCCCGGTTTTTGGTAGCTGCGTAACTTCTGCGTAAAGTAACAAACGAACAATTTTATATGACTACGATACGCTACGGAGCGTTAACAATTGGCATGTTGGCTACGCGCACTTAGTCTACATGGTCTACATATAGAGACATTATCTTTATTAAATTTGTTAAGTTATTAAAAACGATAGATCCCATATAACCATTCCAGTCGCAGAATCACAAAGTGGTAACTAAATGTCAGATGTGTCGTAACAGAGTCCACACAATGTGTCTAGAATTGTTTCGAAACAAAGTGTCGTCGCCGTGTCTACACTTTTCCGTAACAAGGTGTCGACACATTTGTGTGCACTTTGCGTGCGGTTTGCGACTAAATCTGACAGCAAATTTGTGACAGCAAATGTCAATATAAAATACCTCTTGAAAACCAAGGTTTGTCAAACTACTATTAGTGTCTCGTGTGCTCGTAATTCTAGTAAGTCATCATGGGCAATGCAAATGATAATAATCGACCGAAACCATATAAACACCCAACACCCGTCAACCTTTTACAGAAAAGTTTTTAAAGAAATTCAATAAGCTACTTAGGTCAGGCAACGAATGCTCCAAAAGTTGTAGAGGGAAATGCTCGGAACACAATTTTTGACTCCGTAACTCGGTTTGACAAGTTAGGAGGTGAACATATCAAAAGTCCCCGGCCGTAGCCCTTGAGCGGGGGGGAGAGAGGGGGCTTTGAAGGTCCCATTTTCCCGTTTTTCGATTATATCTCGGAAACTATGCATCTCAGCGACATGGCCACTTATACAAAATGAAAGTTAATTTAATTTGTTACAAGTTTATTCAGTCAATTTTTTCGATATGTTGAATAGTTTTTGAGATATCCGCTCTTGAAAGTTTATTTAGGGCTCTCAATTTTATCTTGATATATCTATATCAGTGAAGGTGCTAGGCCGTGTTTGGTATCGTTTTCGTATAAATCTGGGGTGCTGAATCCATTTAAGATATCACATTGACACCATTCCACAAAATAAAAATAAATTTGTTTTAGGGTTCCGTACCTCAAAAGGAAAAAACGGAACCCTTATAGGATCACTCGTGCGTCTGTATGTATGTCTGTCTGAATACACAAAATAGTTCTTTACCTATAGATGACAGGAAAACCTATTAGAAATGTGCAGTCAAGCGCGAGTCGGACTTAATGTACGGAACCCTTAATACGCGAGTCCGACTCGCACTTGGCCGGTTTTTTTGAAACTCTTCTTGACGCTTAACCGCTGAACCGATTTCGTTGAAATTTGGTATAGAAATAGTTTGCGTCCCGGAACAGGACATAGGATAGATCTTATAACCAAAATCATCTTTTGAAGGTGTGAAAAGTGGCGTGGAAATTTGTACGGGAGTCAATAACCGCTGAACCGATTTATATGAAATTTGGGATGGTCTACATCTTTGATTTAGTTAAAAATTATGAAAAAACATTACTTCAAACCTAAACTTAAACAGTATTAACTTCAAGAAGTCAATTCTGAATTCCCCCCTACACCTCATTTCACACCTTTAAAGGATGATTTTTGAGATAACTTATTATATCCTGTCTCGGGACTCAAAATATATGTGTACCAAATTTAAATTAAAACTGTTCAGCAGTTTAAGCGTGAAGAGGAGTTTAAAAGAAAGTATTTTAATAAGTTTATATGTTTTTACTTCGGAATGGTGTCAATGTGATACCTTAACTAAATTTGGTACTGCGAATTTATACGAAAACGATACCAAACATGGCCTCGTAGCTTTACTGTTGTAGAAGTCAAAATAAAATTGAGAGCCCTAAATTCTTATTACTTGGCCAAACTTGTGTAGAAGGAAAAGGTAAAATAAAAGTCTTCGGCAGGAATATAAGACACAAATATTTTTTTTTTTGCGTTACTATTTCATTCATCAAATATAAACATACCTTGATTATACTATTCTAGTGAGATCCTCATAGATAAACAAAAACATTTACTTAAAAAATTACAAGGTCGAAATGTCACGGAACTTGTGAGAGTAATATGTGAAAAATAAAAACTTTTATGACAAAAAAATCTGGACACAATTTAAGAATCACCCAATTGCGTCGAGGAATCATCTGTATTTTTGCTTGTTTCATTACCTCCTCGCTTCTTTTTTGTTCTTTGTATTCTGTAGCAATTTGTTAGATCTGAAAATAAAGATAACTTGCGTCGTCACGGATGTCGATTTATAGGTTTTAGGGAGTGCAGAATTCGAAAACGATGATCATTTTATAATCCAAGATGGCGGCTACGTATTTTGTCATAAAAGTGGAATCCAAAATAGTCATCATTTTCGAAATCTGCGCCCCCTAAAACCTATAAAACGATATCCATGACGTATTTTATGACATAGTGCATTGCCGCCATTTTGAAATTGAAAATGTTATCATTTTCGAAATTTGCGCCCCCTAAAACCTATAAAACGACATCCATGACGACTTTTATGACATAGTGCATGGCCGCCATCTTGGAATCCAAAATAGTCATCATTTTCGAAATCTGCGCCCCCTAAAACCTATAAAACGATATCCATGACGACTTTTATGACATAGTGCATTGCCGCCATTTTTAAATTGAAAATGTTATGTTTTTCGAAATCTGCGCCCCCCAAAACCTATAAAACGACACCCATGACGACTTTTATGACATAGTGCATGGCCGCCATTTTGGATTCCAAAATGGTCATCATTTTCGAAAGCGGGGCCCCCTAAAACCTATAAAACGACATACATGACTACTTTTATGACATAGTGCATGGCCGCCATCTTGGAATCCAAAATGGTCATCATTTCCGAAATCTGCGCCCCCTAAAACCTATAAAACGACACCCATGACGACTTTTATGACATAGTGCATGGCCGCCATTTTGGAATCCAAAATGGTTATCATTTTCTAAATCTGCGCCCCCCAAAACCTATAAAACGACACCCATGACGACTTTTATGACATAGTGCATGGCCGCCATTTTGGATTTCAAAATGGTCATCATTTTCTAAATCGGGGCCCCCTAAAACCTATAAAACGACATCCATGACGACTTTTATGACACAGTGCATGGCCGCCATTTCGGATTCCAAAATGGTCATTATTTTCGAAATCGGCACTCCCTAAAACCTATATATCGAGACCCATCTCGACTTTTATGACAAAGTGTTTTGCTACCATCTGCATGCAAGACATTTCTATTATTTTTACGTACAAAAATGGCCCCCTGTCAACTTTCAATCGAGATTTAATCGATAATTTATTCGATTAATATTCAGATTAATTCAATTTCAATCTATGTTAGGTCGACTAAACTAATCGCGATTAAAATTTGAGAATTAACTTTTTTTATTCCATTAATTAGTCGAATAAACAGTTAATCGATTAATGCCCATCTCTGACCACGGCATTTTTACACTTTGAGAATATCTGAAAACAAATCAACACAAGGAGCCATTTTGCAAATCCAGTAACATACCAGTAACTTTGTTATTACTTTTGACAGCGCGTGTCATGTGTCAACACAGAGTCGACACAAAGTCGAAACATTGCAACTACTTTGTGACTGCAATATTTCTCAGCCTTAAACCATATTTATACATCATAATTAACAAGTTTCGTAGTATGTAAAGCGTTATTTCTGTTATTTAAGTATAGTATACGCATCGAAGTACTAAAAATGCTTCAAATAATATAGTTATGAACACAGGCACTGAGAAGTAAACAATTTCATTTCCGGCTAAACTAAAACAATGTGGTGGCGCGTTGATTATATTACACTTAGTTTATCAAATCACTCGAGCAGTTTAATTCCCCATAATAATTTAAGTCCTATTGTAATATAAATGCAAACAATATATAATTACGTCTTGTAATCCGTTTTAGAGATGGCGTATTAATGTCACTTATTTTTATTTAAGTATTTTTCCATCTGACAGTTTCCATTTGACAGGAACAAAATGAACGAATGAACGAATGATTTTGGCATAAAGTAGTCGCAAACCCGAAACAATGTGTGCACACGGCGACCACACTTTATGTCACTTTGTGTCATGTGTCGACCCTTCCCCATTTCTGGTAACTGTGTCGACACGGCGACGACTCTGCGACTGGAATTGTGACCGAAACAGACGGTGTCGACACAAGATGTGTCAACACCGCGTCGTAACGGCGACTGGAAATGGTTGTATGGGATCCTTTTGACGTGTAATCTGATCCGCTACTGTACAAGTTGATGCTGACTGTACAAGTTATAAATAAAACAATATTGTTATAATATAAAGAATACCTTCTGGAATTGCAAATGTAGCTGAATATATGTATTTTTGAATTTTAAAACTGGTTGTTACCGTTGATACCTACTGTATGTATCAGCAATTCGCTTCACCCGCCATATTTATTATATATATTATATCCGAGTAATCCGTGATAATAAAGTCATTTTAGTATAAATCCAGACAGATTGGAAACTACAGTTTTAAGCCATGTTAGAACTTCAGATCGGGTTATATTAGGAACTAGTACATATCTGGGATATTAAACCATAGTTTAAAAACAGCGCCCGTTTTACACCCGGGTGGGCCTTACAAAAACTTTTTCAGTTTTTAGTTTGTAGGTAGGTACCCCCCCTACTCCCCCCCACCCTTCTTGCACCTGTTGGTGCTTAAAACTTCGTTTTTACCTGGAGTGTTGGATACCGCGTCCAAGTTGCCGTTGTAAATAGTCACTTTGAGGCTCGTGTTTTCGAGAATGTATTCAACTGTGAACAATTAAAATTACAACTCTAAGTAGGTATAAGTATTTTTATGGATTACTCATACGTTTATTTATATTATACCTCACTGATATTGGTAGGTACATTTAAGATTTAAGGTACATTTAAGACTTTTGTTTTAAGTAACCCACCTAGTAATAAAATAGGTAATTGCATCCGAAAAGTACCAATATCTCAATAATTCTTAAAGAACCTCGTATTTTATGGCATGACTTTGATGACTTAGAAGTCTTAGAACACTATTTCATTTTTACATAATAATGGGAAAGTACCTACCTGATGTGTTACGTAACCGTACATCATCAGGTGATATTTTTATATTATGTACTCATGGTCACGTGAGTTAATTAAAACATTAGGTATTCTAGTCAGGTTGTAGTAAGAAAAAAGCCAATTTGCCTGTTTGATAACTCTGTACAGCGACGAGATAAGATATGGTCATACTGGTTCTGGTTCAGATTACGATCAGCTCATTTTTTATTTTTCGGGGTTCGCTCAGCTACTAAAGTTCAAAATGATGTAGGTATACCTAAGTCCATATCAGCAAGTTGAACGAAGCAGCGGGTTGAAAGTATATAGTACGCGATAGGTACGCCTCACCGCATCTAATACTCCACATTTTAACCTCAAACGACTGTGAAAAGTAGGCAGAGTGACTGCTGTAGTTATTGGCCAGTATATAGTAATTGGCCACTCCTTACAAATCAGAAAGAAACAAGCCAATTGAAACCTTGTTATTATATAAGAGTGGTCAATAACTACATAGCCAATAACTATAGCAGGCACCCTATAGATGAATTTTATCTACATATTACTTATGCCTACTTTTTTCGATATCAGATTCCATAAAGGAGGTTCTGAAAGCGCGGACTGCGGCGTCCTGCTGGGCCGCGTAGGAGCCGCTGATCCCCAGCGCCGGCGCCACAGTCTCATCCATAAACCGGTACGAGTCCAGCCCGAACACATTGTCTAGGTAATTAGGTTGTCCAAAGTATCCTGAAAATGGTCATAGGGTAAGGTAATATCCACATCGGGATAGATAGACAAAAGTGCCCAAATCCAATTATTACCTACTCTCGTCCACGAGACCCTGAATAGTCTAACAATTCAATTTGTCTAAATATATTATGCAAACAAAACAGATTAACGTAAATTAAGGTAAACGACACAGTGCTCGACATGCTAATGCCCAATAGTTGACACCCTGTTGTCACTTTTTTGCTAATGACCCGAATGTGGGGAGTGACGAGCACTCAGACGTCTACCTTAAAATGCGTTTAAAAGTTTAAATATGTTGTTCTTTTTTTCTGAAATTTAAAAGATAATAATTTAGACAATTTGAAATCCGTTAAGATAAAAATAGTAAAGATTCGAAACATCATTCGGTGCGTAGCCAACGTGCAATCGCTCCTTAGCAAACGAAACCACAGAAGAATTAATAGTACCTACTACCGTACAGAAAGGACACTTCCTACAAACCCGAAGTTTGACAGCGATTCAGGATCGAATCATGCTATCCCTTTCTAATATATAGCACTATCCCTTTCGGCTATTTAGGGTTGTCAAAATTCAAGTGATTATCTTATCTGTGGTCGTGCACGCACAAGGAAGTCAAGTGGTGCCAACCCTAATAATTGCTCGGAGCAATGCTGAGCCGAACGGAACCGAGTTCGACCGAAGTCAGGAGTGTCTCCCCACTGACGAAACGCAACTGTCACAGTCGCACTAGTAGGGAAGAGTGATAGAGAGAGATGACTACAATACGCTACGGAGCGTTAACGATTGGCACGTTGGCTACGCGCCCAGATTATAATATATCATATCATATCCGTCAGGACCCTCGGAAGTACTGAGAGGTAATTGGGGAGATATTCCAAGCTGGCTTGTATATATAAAGCGCCGTGTTAGCGCAATAAGTTATCTAACTTTGTTTAAGTGGGGTCAACCTTGCCGAGCGTCACGTGTTATTTTTTCAACAATATGTCCCAAGTTGACTGCCACTGATCCAGCGTTCTCGTTTGTGTATTCTCCCAGTGACAAAAAGTGATCAAAGGCAGCTCCTAGTTGTCCGTTGTCGACTAAATCGTCCGTTTCCTTTGAGAAGTTGTCAATAGCGGTGCGTCCGTCTTCGTCGACGTAGCCGAGCTCATATAGATAGAAACTGAGTTTAGTTAGTGCGAGGGCCGGGGAAACAATTCCGTTGCCGAGTGCAATGCCTGCTAAATTATGTGAAAGCTCCTGAAATATTAAAGTAAACAAACATTAGACTTCTTCGAGCACATAGGTACCTATATTATTACCAATAGCGAATTAGAAGTCAGCCCCTATGAACATTAGTCTACAGAACTGATAATTTTGTAATTAAATGATCCACGGGCCAAGAGCAAATGTCGTGAGCACAATCAGCAAGCCATCTAATAAACTTTCCATGGAGAAGAAATCCCAAAACTTTTTGTTCTATTGTGCTCTCTCTGAAGCACTTTTACTTGTTATCGCCTGATATGAACTTGGTTTTGAAAATCGTACTTGTGGAAGAGTACCCATTGGCTCCATAAGCTGTGTAATATAGGTTTGTGTGAGTATCTGACCTAGCTGGAGTTTTCCTCTCATCTAATCGAAGGTTAGCTGGAAGAGATCCCTTATAGGGATAAGTTCGCCTTTGTACTTCCATTACTGTAATTTATTTTTGTAAACCTGTGTTGTGTACAATAAAGTGATTACTACTACTACTACTCCTACTTTTCTACGTGTTTATGAGTATACATGTCCTTGTCAGATTGCTACAGGTTCTTGTGGCACCGACCGAGGCCGTCCCTTAACATTTAGTTTCACTAATTCTTCAGAAAACTTACATTGTCTTCCAGCAACCGCGTGGTGAGAGCCAAAGCTAGCTTCGATCCATGTCCTTGCCCAAAAATGTAAAGAGGCGCATTGTTGAAACTTTCATGCAGTTCATAAAATGAATGCAAAGTAAACACCAAATGATCAACTGGAAATCAAAATGAATTAGGTTTTAATCGTTCAGATACTGTACGTAAAAGTATCTTAGGATGATATTCCACCTGTCCAATTTTTTGGTACAATCTCACTCTCTCATTAAGCAAAATGTGAGACGCAAATACACATTGGATCAAGAAATTGGTCACGTGGAATACCGCCTTTAAAGGTGTCCAGAGGAAGGCCGCGGTAGGCCGGCCGCGACCATCGAAATTCGAAATACTGTGCCTCTCTATCTTGCATAATTGAGCGATAGGGGCACATAACGAAATTGCGATTTCGGATGTTTGCCCTCCGGCCTCCAGTTGGCATTTGATACCCAAGATTAATTAGAAGGGCATTAGTTGGCTGTTTTCACTTGCTTCCAAAAAACAAATATTTTACTGTTTTCATCGAGACTATCCGGAATTGTGCTGTCTGATTGTGCTGCGCTGAAGCCGGTGCCTATGGGTGCGTCCACGAATAATAGGTTGTATTGGTCAACCTGCAAATTGAAATGTTATTATATAATATTAATAGCGTTCATAATAATTGGGATAACAAAGGATGTCATGATATTGATGTTAGGGGACAGTGTCATACTACTGTATAAATAAACATTGAATTTACGAAATAATTATGTATCTATTTATTTATTTATTTGACATTTTAAATTAGGCAACAAAGCTCATATTACAAATATATCTATATATATATGCAATATGCAATTTTACAAACTTAAAAAACTAAACACTATTTCGGCGATAAAGGATGGCTCACGTTAGACCGGGCCGTGTCCGAGCCGGAGCTACCGGGGCTTACTTTTCTATGACATGACAGGTAATCACGTGATGCTTTCCATAGAAAACGATGCGCCGGAAGCTCCGGGTCGGACACGGCCCGGTCTAACGTGAGTCATCCTTAAAACGGCGTGGCTCCGTTGAATCGTCTAACCCACCACCTACCTACCTACCTATCCACGCCAATTAATTTTCGAGTACTTCAACAAGTTCAATAAAAATTAAAAACGTACCGACCTGGGGGCCGATTTTTGAATTTCGACCGCGCTAAAATTTCGTGTATTTCGTTCAATAATATCTCCACTACTAGGCATTTAAATTCTACTAATAGAATTGAAAACGAGTGGTCAATACCACTCGATTCCAAATTTCTATCGCTCGTATTTCAAAAATTAGCATTTCGCCGTTTCCACCGATTTTAGAGTGACGAAATCGAGCGATCGAAATTCAAAAATCGCCCCCCTGGCAGAGTTTGGTATACGGATTTTCGACAAATAATTTAATGCAAGTAAACGTGCTTAATAGTTGCTTACCCAAGAATCATTCCGCTCATTCAAATTAAAATCGTATGGGCCAAACATTCCAAAGTTGGCTAATAGACTGGGCGAGACCCCCGTTACTCCGTCCAGCCACAGGATGATGGGTCTCGAGGTTGGCGTCTCGTCGTGGGCGGGGAAGAACCACCAGAACATGTCGCCGGAGCCCCGGATCCTGGTCAGGGCGGCTGTGCCTTCTACATTTCCTATAGCTTGGTTGTTAAGCTCTGGAAATAGTCAAATGAAGATAATATGACGCTTTACAAGCCATATAATATTGTGCTTAAGAGAACCTGTTGGAGGGTACGCCTATTATAGGGGGCAATGCACCTATCAGCAAGTGGCAGTTCCGTGGTGCATTTCAAAGTGTTTCTAATAAATTAGGTACCTAAGATTAGGTAATTTTCAATATAGATTTTATGGACTTGAATTGTCACGTCAATATAAAGTCGTGTCAACTCGGAAACGTGACCTTTCGGTGCTAAACGGGGCGACGAGGTATGGCCAAATAGTACCCGTATCGGCCGTATCGCACCAAACAAAAATTAGGTACCTTTCAGTGGCGTGTGATTAACGCCATATTGTTTATTTCTTACTTTCATGTATTTAGTATCATCTAAATCGATTGACGTAGACGCGTTTGGTCTCTAGAATGCAAACCTGGAGCAAACATAATACATAGTATTGACTGATAAACACATTATTTTACGTGTCGCTGTCGGGTAAAAAACACGTACGATCTGAGGGACTTCACCGTGATTTGGCGTCAATTGTATATGCCGATGTTAAACCAAAGCACGGGTCACTTGTACCTATAATGTTACAAATGATGTACTTACGTACGGTTCTGAAGGGATCGCGGCCTGCTACAAGCCACCAAATAAGTACAGCGAGTCCTCCGGCAATCACTACACCTGCCGTCACTGAAATAACAACTGCTCTTTTCACCATTTTACTGTCCGGTATACCAAACCGAACCGGCTCGTATAAGGTGCAGTCTGAAGATTGGACCTAATACTAAGTAGGTATTATGTATTCGTATTCGGTGTTATCGCTTTGATAAGTAAACTGATTAAAAATTAAGGCGATTTAGTGAGATATTAAATACTTCAGTGAATTATTGGCATACCTAATTATGATTTCGTGATTTGTACAAAATATTCGTAGTTTTCTTTAATTAATTGGTAAGTATTATCGTACTAAATTTCGTCTATCTGGGTCATACATAAAAGAAAAAAAGATAAAAGATAAAAAATAGTTTATTCAAGTAGGCATATTACAATGCGCTTATGAACGTCAAATAAACCTTTACCGGCTCCAACCGTACACCTCTGCCCCGAGAAGATTTAAATCCCCCCTCAATTGGAGGAGGGTATCCCAATATGGGACCGGCAACAAACTCGGCGGGACACATCTTTTCAAAACATTATTACATCTTACAATTAACATGCATTACGAGTAATTAAGAAAAATACAATTTAAATTACTATAGAATTCATGCAATTATACTCAGTGAGTACATAACTTTATACAAATACGTAGCTCTTTCAGAAAACACATCAAATTCTTACAAAAGGAAAAGAAAATAAAATCAATAAAAGAAATGAGAATACATATTATATCAATCTGACTGATTGTTATGAGATGCTTTCATACAATTTGATGTGCTTTCTTACCTGAGCTGAGTGACCTTTAACTCTACACATAATACAATTCTTTTAATTGCTACTTGTCGTTATTATTACAGTTATATTTTATTGTATGCTTATCTCATTGGCGTCCTGTCTTTCCTGTAGATTAAGAGAATCAAATGCTAATTCTTGGACTGTACCTTTATAGGCGGGATACATTTATTCAGTAGGTACTTGAGACTCGGGTCGTTAATTTCATGTTAGGTGCACAGAAATGACCTTTTTCTGAAATGTGTGAAAAGTATGAACATTTCTATGCGCTTCTGTAAACACTATTAGTTTACCCACAGACCTACCTTTCGCTAGTTCTATGAGTTTACCTTTTCAATAGAAGGTATTTTAAAATTATCTAACTACTTATAAAAGGTGTGAATTTAGGTGTGGCGAGTTATAGGTGTGGACACGGCGATAATAGTACATTGTTAACCAAGGGATGAAATGTACCCATTCTGACGAGATATTTTCAGTCACTCTGTTCGAACGCCAACAATGTTTCAATCAGTCAGAAATGAGTGCTTTAATTTCATCCAAATCAAACTCTCTACTTAATTCGAGAAAAGTAAAATGACCAACAGTGTATTTTACAAAACATGACTAAGTATAAAGTTATAAACTAGTAGGAGTAGTAGGTACCTATGTATACCTACAAACTCTACCTACAGTAATCAAGGTGAGAAAAACTTAGGAAATAAAATCAAAATATCTATAAATGTTATAAGCATTTTTTATTACAAGTTTTTAAGTGTGACATTATTTGTTCGTACTCGTAGTGACTTTACCTTCCTTCACCCAAATGAAGTCATATCTCGGAGAAAGGCATTTGATCCGGCAGGGTTATCCCTGGGAACCTAGAGAACGATAAAAAAATAATGTGCATTCATGTATTTGTATGTTTAGTTCTGATAGGTTTCGTAAGTCTATATACCCACATATCTATTTACGACTCTACTTAAGTATGTACCTATACAGGGTGATTCCGGGGTCGTGGAGCAAGACAACAAGACATCATACAGAATTCAAAGATATGAGAGCCTTATGATGTTGTTCATTATTGGTTATCACCAATATTGATGGTTAGTTTTCACATGATAAGTAGAAAAAAACATTTTTGCATACTATGTGGTCACCCTACTCAATGTGACGTCTTGTCGCTTTTCATACAGAGTATGTCAAAAGTCATGGGGTCACCCTATAATTAATTAATTACTTAGTATAAGATTAATTCTACTTGATAAATAAGAAAAATTTCACTAATTATATTTTAATTAAATACTACCATCACACAATGTGGATCATTTACAGAGTCAGAAAAAGTGGTTCTGGATCACGACCCAGATATCAACCTGTATGTTAAAAATATATGGCATCCGACTTCCTTCGATTGAACCAGATTTAGACGAGTGAAGGATGACCCTAGATAGATCGTTCAGTCTCCGGTTGGCGGAGTTCCGACTATTCCTCTTGGATTCTGCAGTGAAATCTTAATTCAGATTGAAAATTAGATAACATCGGGGCTAAGCGAATAATGTTGGGTCAAATTGGGCCCTATTCAACTAGTTATGTTACGACACGACTACGACGATCCTGGAGAAACGGATGTTTCTACATATATCATATTATGGAAATATGGACTACCACGAACAAGAAATTTATCATCATCATCGTCATCACTTGTATTGTAATGCACCTCAATCGTGCATACGTATTGTATTCCACTTCGCGAATTGTATTATCCCGTAGCGGCCCACCATACAAGGAAAATCGGTAGTCAAATTTGAATCCATTGGTATTTGGAAATAGAGTTGAATTTGATTTGTTTTAACATTGAACGAAACAAAACAAAAGCAACTCTTCCATTTCATTACGTTTCAAATTTCATTGGAGGTAATTTGTACTAAATAGTAGGTATTAGGACATTGAACCCCAAGGGGGTATCAAATCAAGTTGAAAGTTTAAAGTTCGAATTCGGCTTCGGTTCAGCTTACAGTGTGTTCAGCCAAGTTTATTTAAGAGACGCCAATTCCCGTAGGGCTTTTAATAGGCCTCCAGCTGTTTGTTTTCCCGGCGGGGAGAGTTGCGATAGCCGGCTCAATTTTAACTGGTATCCATCCGATGTTTAACTTACGCTGTGGCCCGCAACATTTCCCAACAAGATTCCGTAGGCCTTCAGCCGGTTATTTCACCAGGTAGTCTCCTAAAGCTGCGGCATGCATTGGCATTGAAATTTTAAACGATCTTGTCATAGAAGTTTCTTAACATATAGGAATATAGGTCGGTTGTTATTTAGTTGTCGGATTTTTTTTTTGCGTCAGATTTCTATAAAATTTGGTGGTAGAGTTCCCTATTCATTTACTTACTTACATCATATGAGATAAAGAGCTTCGCAAGCGAAGTTCGATCAATATTACATATATGACTCGCTTCATTTTTTTTCGGCCCAGTATTTCGTATTCATTCTGCCCTGAATTAGGAGCTCTTTAAACTATATTATATTCAAATCTGACGAAAAAAAATTGACACAGAAATAAAAATCGACCCATATATCGAACAACACTTACTTATATAATTTGACTTACACTGTGGCCCGCCACGTTTATCCAGAAGAGCCGCAGGTTCCCGTAAGACTTGTAGTAGCCCTCCAGCCGGTTGTCCTCCCAGATAGGCTGCCTCTGAGCGCTGCGGTAGGCCTCGGCGCCGGCCCATTGCAAGCGATCCATCCACAGCAGTTGACCTTCGAGATTAAGAGGGGGGTTAAGGCAGAGAATAAGAAGGAAACAAAATGGCACATCGTACGAATAAATTGAGACGGAAGACATGGTTTAATAAAGAATTAAAAAAACACTTCTAAATAATAAGTATCTAATCGTTTACGTTTAATAAAAAGCTGCATACAACACAATTAAAGCACCTAAGTAAGTATTTAAGTTAACAGTAATTACGTTTTACGATTTTGCGTATACTCATTCAACTCTTCAACCTCCGAGATAATTACGATTAATAGGAATGAAATTAGGTAGGTAGGTATTTACAGGTTTTCTGTTAAATATGTTTTATTTCAAGGTTTCTACTTTTAGGAGAATCAGAGTGTGTTTTCCTACTTCCTAACCATAAAACTAAAGGACATGTACTCGTATGTTTTAAAGGGTCCATACCCGAAGGGGGCAGCTGGAACTCTAGGTATATAATATTAATGCAATCAGAAGCCTCTACTGTCGCCTCTGCCGTCACTCCTTAAAACATAGCGGGCTTATCACTAGAACGACAATGACTAGTTATTTGACGTTATTTGGGTTGGTACGGTATTTTGGTTATGTCAGTTGTAAAAATTGAACTAACGAATACACCGCAAACTTGGTATAATTAATAAAAATTAAGTATTTAATCTACTTATACAGCATAGCAACACTAAAAATTGGTAAATCATGAGTCGGCCTTAAGGAAAGAATGTATGATGGTTTTCTACCATATCCACCAGCATTGCAGGCTTTGCAGCCCTGCACCGCGATAATGTATCCTACCTACTGTATTCTAACAACAACTTACCAGGAGTATCGCAGATCAAATCGAGGTTCCCGTTATACTTTTGAACAATTATGTCAGTCTCGTTTAACAGTTTTTCAACTAAAAACAAAAGAAATCAGATTAAGTTTCTTGGTTCTGAAAAGTTCTGAAAAATAAAAAATGCGATCTAGCAAAGGTTACTCGTAAATCAAGCGATAGATAGATAGTGATAGAGATATAAGTAGGTATTAAAAAAAATTCAGTCCTCCTGGGAGCGGTATTCTAATTTATATATCTGGTCGCTCTCGTTGATTGGTACGTGTGAGATGCTCTGGAGCCGTGTCAAGGTAACAATATCAAAACTAAAACATTTTGAAACCAGAATTTTTGATATTAAATAATCAAGCTGCATGGGAGCTGCAAACCCTTTACAAATTTGGTTAAAAAAATTATATGAAAACTAACTGCCTTCGGTGACTGGTTTCATGAAGTCTTCCCGCAGCCGGTCAAACACCGCGTTGGACTGCGAGCCCCAGCTCACGTCGGCCGGTATGCCGAGTGCCTCCTTCACGGGCCCGTTCATCAGGTCGTTCAGGTCGTACTCCTCCTGGCGGCTCATTGTGGAGTAGGACATGTCGCGGATCATGACTTCTCGGGCGATTTCTGGTTGACCGCAAATATAATAAGCCTCAAAATTAAAGTACATAATTAAGATGTTCAAACATCTTGAGTGAAATATTTAATTCTTAGCAATTACAATTTTTTTTCTGAAACTACCGCTCTCGAGCGCCAAAGAGAATTTTCAAAAATTGCAAATTTTCCATGAAATGATGTCGGTATTTTTTTCTGCACGTTTATTGCCTTAACCTTTTGTTAGTTTGGTCTATGACTATGATATATGAATGTTAAATGAAACATCCGTCAACAGTTAAGATCACTGAGTAATAATTATATCTGAACGGTAAGTTTCTAACTGGAAGTTTTGCATGAGAATTTTATGATGAAAGTTTCAAAAAAATGCTGATATTTTGAGAATGTTGAATGAGCAACTTGCACATTGCTGCTCTCCCTACCTAATTGTGAGGGTATTCATTACAAAAGTGTCGAGGAACGTGGACTTCTATTATTTTGCATTTATTACGGATTTGGCAAAACAATTCATGTAGTTCACGCAACAAAAGAAACTGAACAAGAACAACTAGGGTATGTAATTTAACTACAGGGAAGATGTTACCTGGGTTGCTATTTCAAATTACTAGTAAATAATTAATTCGCGGTTAGCCGTAACATAATAAGTATTATAATTAATCATGCATAATGTAGCCAGAAGTTCTTCAGAGAACTAAGTTACTTATTGCAAATAATTATTTTAACAAGAGTCCGACCGTGAAACAGGCATTTGTTGAGGTTTCCATATTTACGTGTATTTATTTTAGGAGACGAACAACAACCTTAGGACTGATAATCATAGTCACATTACGGTTTTTAATATGCATTAATTATGTGTGTTAAATAGGGTACGTTTTAATTAAAATGTTGACGTTATTCATAAACGCATTTAGCATGAATAATATACATTTTGAATTACGTAATTACAAATACCTACATAAAAAGGGATAAAAGATAAATCAGAAATTTTGTTAATTTGAGGCTTGTAAAGTTTTATAAATGAGAAGATGTGACTCTTGACCAAGATTAACCGGCTAAAAGCATGTTTAGCTAGGATGAAAATCCACTATTCTTCAAATAAAACACCGAGCGCAGCTTGAAAGCGCAAATCCTTCTGTCATACAATATTTTTATGCTGTATGAACTTTAGTCACGCTTAAAACTCGAAAATATGTTTAAGATATTAATAGTACCATAATCGGTCCTGGTGTCTGGTCCGTAGCCTTGAGTTTTGGTCAGTATATTGTAGAAGTCGACATTGTGAGTCGCAAGAAACACCTGTCTTTGTGTGGCAGCCCATGCGGCCGTGGACTCCACGTAGAGGCCTTCGTCGAACAGCCTCTCGGCCTCCCTTGCCGCCACCTGTATGTTTTGGTAACCGGCCTCGTCGGCCAACCCCGCGGCCAGGAGCAAAGGACCCCATGTGAGCGTCAAGTCTACCGGGTGAATCCATGCGTTGCCCATCGCAATGCCTCTCAAATTGGACCTAATTGTTCCTGCCTGCTCTGCCTGAAACAATTATATTGTAAGATAATGTACACGCAAGTGCGGCATTTAGGTAGCTGTTATCATCACTTAAAATACGTGCAAAGATTTTCACAACATTCGCGCTCATCCGCTGCCTGCATCTCAGTTTCCTGCGATCTTGACCAGATCATTGGTCCGCCTCATTAGGAGCCATCAGTCTTCAACGTCCCTCTGTCACTGCCACTTAAGTCTGTGGTAACTATCCAAGCTTGGCTCTCCTCATTTCTACTCGTAGTACGATCTCGTAAAGAAACTGTAGTTCACTCCACGGTCCTAATATTTACACTGAACTACTTATACTCAGTTAAAATTACTATTTTTATACATACTTCATGCATACGAATGCCCATATCAACTGCCATTTTCCCACCATACGACTGTCCATAAATGTACAACGGTATTCCTTCGAATTCAGAATGCACCTCATAAAAACCTCTCATCAGGTTTACAAAGTCCACAGCTGAAAAAACAAGATTGAAATTAGAACGGCTTCAACTTTTTTTATTTAACCAGTATCGATTCGAATGTCCGTTACCAATTTCATCATTAGTTGTCGTGAGGTAACTCCAATCGTCAACATAGCTGTAACCGGTGCCTACAGGATTGTCAACGAAGAGAACATTAAAATTCTGGACCTGCAATTAACAGCTCAATTAGAACACAGCTTATAAATAGTAGGTATCATTGAATACACTTTATGCCGAAGTAAAATATGGTAAAACCTGAAAATTACCTACTCACCCATAACTTAATGGGAGTCAATTAAAAATCGATAATTTTTATCCGTACCTACCTAAGTGAGTTAAAACAATATAATTGTGTACTTACCCAAGTGTAATTCCTCTCCTGCAGTGATAAATCAAGAGGTCCTAATATTTCGAAGTTCCCGATGCCGGTGGACGAGCCTCCAGGGCCTCCTTGCAGCCAAACTACCAGCGGTCGTTCAGTGTAACTGGACACGTCGGCCGTCGTGTAGAACAGCCAATAGAACATATGAGCACCCTGTCTCACAGTCACATAGCCCGAGTCTTGCCTGAATGGCCCGAACTGACCTGAAATTAATGTACCTACGTATATTACCCATTCATATATCCGCACGGCACGCACAATAGGTTAATTAATTGATCACGTTTTAATACCATTTACTAGACAACATAACAAAGCTGAAATAATTAACCAATGTGACAACATGTCCATTAGGTACTTTAGCGAGACTAATAAAGTAGGTAGCTATATCAAATAATATTCGATTATACTATTAATCAAACTTGAAAATGGCTAATCGCTGATAAATTATATCAAGCTCAGAGATTACAAAATCCAATTATTTCGACCTAAATTAATACCTAGGTAAAGTAGGTATTTATTTACATAATGCATAATAAAATAAGACTTAGTTTAGTTATGTTATAGTTTTGAAGATAACTGTTGCACCTATTCAACTGTATAAAATATAACACTTTGTTCATCATCATCATCCTAGCATTGTCCCGGCATTTTGCCACTGCTCATAAAGGAATCTTGGATCCGCTCGGCAACCTAATCCTAAGAATTAATTGGCACAGGCAGGCCGTAGAATTGTTTTTATCGTCTGATTTTCCAACCCAGAGCGAAAACTGATGGGCTTCTTTGGGATTTACCCGGTTTCCATTCCACCACCTTTAACACCTGAAGCGACTGATGTAGTTGTAATTTATAAGTGTCTTTAGGATACTTAAGAGCTCTTCCTACAATTCGGATACATACAAACAATCTAACTACATTGCGACAAATGAATTCCGGTACCGAAACCCGATCTTCGTTTTGAAATTCGCTCGCCTTATTAAAATACCAAAAGGCGGCCGATGGATGCAATATGGTGACGAAAGCATAAGATGGATGGATTGGATGGACGGATGGAATATATATGCTACCTATTTTCGTTATACAATCAGTAGGTAAGTTCCAAATGGCTGCAACTGATCACCAGATTTAGTAAAATTTAATACCAAAAAAATATATTTTACCACCCTAAAATAATAAATGATCACCAAAATTATAACACCATTTTAATGTGAAATGATAACCATTTTTTTACATCTTGCTATCCTATTAAAGAAAATGACACCAAAATAATCATTGTAAACCCAAACATAGTAAATGACCACCAAAATTAGAACTCCATTTTAATGTAAAATTATAACCAAATGTTTAAATCTTGCTATCCTATTAAAGCAAATGACTCCAAAATAATCATTGTAAACCCAATAATAGTAAATGACCACCAAAATTGTAACCACATTTTAATTAAAAATGTGCAAATATTTCATATATCGTTATCCTATTAAATTAATTAATCCACTTCGTCACCTTTTTCTAGTAGCATTTTATTTCTGTAACAGTCGCAGTTCTAACCTAACCTAACCCACTTTTCTAGTAGCATTTCGTTTCTGTAAGGGTCGCAGTTCAAACATAGCCAAACCCACTTTTCTAGTAGCATTACTTTTCTGCAAGGATCGCAGTTAAAACGTAACCTAACCCACTTTTCTAGTAGCATTTCGTTTCTGTATGGGTCGCAGTTCAAACCTAACCTAACCCACTTTTCTAGTAGCATTTCTTTTCTGTAAGGGTCGCAGTTCAAACCTAACCTAACCCACTTTTCTAGTAGCATTTCTTTTCTGTAAGGATCGCAGTTGAAACCTAACCTAACCCACTTTTCTAGTAGCATTTCTTTTCTGTATGGGTCGCAGTTCAAACCTTACCTAATCCACTTTTCTAGTAGCATTTCTTTTCTGTAAGGGTCGCACTTCAAACCAAACCTAACCCACTTTACTAGAAGCATTTCGATTCCGTAAGGGCTACAGTTCAAACCTAACCTAACCCACTTTTCTAGTAGCATTTCTTTTCTGTAAGGGTCGCAGTTCAAACCTAACCTAACCCACTTTTCTTGAAGCATTTCGTTTCCATAAGGGTCGTAGTTCAAACCTAGCCTAACCCACTTTTCTAGTAGCATTTCTTTTTTGTAAGGATCGCAGTTCAAACCTAGCCTAACCCACTTTTCTAGTAGCATTTCTTTTCTGTAAGGGTCGCAGTTCAAACCTAACCTAGCCCACTTTTCTAGTAACATTTCTTTTCTGGAAGAGTCGCAGTTCAAACCTGACCTAACCCACTTTTCTAGTAGTATTTTTTTTCTGTATGGGTCGCAGTTCAAACCTAACCTAACCGACTTTTCTAGTAGCATTTCATTTCTGTAAGGGTCGCAGTTCAAACCTAACCTAACCCACTTTTCTAGTAGCTTTTCGTTTCTGTAAGGATTGCAGTTCTAACCTAACCTAACCCACTTTTCTAGTAGCATTTCGTTTCTGTAAGGGTCGGAGTTCTAACCTAACCTAACCCACTTTTCTAGTAGCATTTCGTTTCTGTAAGGGTCGCAGTTCAAACCTAACCTAACCTACTTTTTAGTAGCATTTCCTTTCTGTAAGGGTCGCAGTTCTAAGCTAACCTAACCTACTTTTCTAGTAACATTTCGTTTCTGTAGGAGTCGCAGTGCTAACCTAACCCATTTAACTGATAGCAGTTCAAACCTAACCTAACCTACTTTTCTAGTAGCATTTCAATATGCTATTAGAAAAGTAGGTTAGGTTAGGTAGGTATGCGGTGCGCGGTACGGGGGTTGAGCGGGAGGGGCTAGTAATTTTGGCATCATTTTACTTTATTTGGTAATATGTATACATTTTTTGGTAATCATAGAGGTTTATTTAGGTGAAAATATCGCATTAATTTGCTCTTCAAGATTTGGTGATCATTAATGATTTTTGGTGATCATTCAATATATTTGGTATTTGAATAAAATTTGAAGTGCCGTCGTAATTAAAACGATGGTCCTTTTGTAATTTTAGGCCTTATTTTTTTTGTGTTCAGTAAGTTTTTTTGGTAAGCATGATTTTTTTATTTAGGGTACCAAAGTATTTTTTGGGGTTCATTATATTTGTAGCCGTTCCAAATAATGGTGAAGTATCACTTTCCATATAGCAAAAAAATTACCTATATGATTAGGTATTTACTTCACTAATAAAATTATATAAGTACTTTTTATGCAATTTATGTTCTGTTTAAAATAATAATTGTACTTGTCGGACCCTGACACCAGAAAGACGTATTGCAGCGTTATAGTTCATTATTTTAGACGCCTGTATAAAATCGATTAGCAATGTTGAGCTACGTATTATTTGGTTGTAACAAAATAAATAAAGTTGTGTAGAGAGTAACTCCGTCTATTGGCGCATTGTTGAAATAAATAAATAAATAAATAAATAAATATTAGGGGACATCTTACACAGATCAAACCTAGCCCCAAACTAAGCAAAGCTTGTACTATGGGTACTAGGCGACGATATACATACTTGTATAGATAAATACATACTTATATACATAGAAAACAACCATGACTCAGGAACAAATATTAGTGTTCATCACACAAATAAATGCCCTTACTGGGATTCGAACCCAGGACCATCGGCTTAGCAGACAGGGTCACTATCCACTAGACCAGACCGGTCGTCAAAGTATGGTCATAAAGTTGCGTAGAGAGTAACGCCATCTATTGGCGTGTTGTTGAACTGAGATGACAGGTAGAAGGCTTTGGAACGTCGAGAGGTTTCTCTCGAGTGAGCGTAGGCACGAGTTGGCGTTTTTGTCGGTATGTTGGTAGACTGGTCGAGCAGGTTTACCAACTTGACTGAGGCGGTAGCGGAGAGGCTCCGCCGCTGGTATTTCTTCTGGATCGGACCGCGCTAGAGATCGGACATACTCGTTAGCCAACCTCGTGCCTAACTCGCTACGTTCCTGAAGGCTTATACCTAAAGGATTATTCTGATAGCTTATAGAATCCCGCGTTGTTTAACCATTTAGCTAAGTGTTTTATTTCAAGTGTTATTTTGATTTCTTATGTTTCATTAGAAGCTTACTTTTGTGAAATAAAGAAAGGATGTGTTATGTGTTGTTGCCGGTCCCATATAGGGCTAAATCTTCTCATGTTAGAGGCGTAGGGTTGGAGCCGGCCTAGCTTGATTTGAATAAAGATTTGAACGGTTTCATGTGATCTTTTCATTCTCAATTTAACCAGTCAATATTCTAATAGCAATTAGTTCTTTTCATCATTTAGTTCTGAAATATAGTAGGCACTAGTATGGTTAACGAGTCCTAAGGTTTATTTCATGCACTGGTAGCATGGTAGCATACTGGTTTAGCTGTGAAGTAATACATTATCGTACTACCCCACGCGCCCACCGCCTTTGAGACCATCGTTATTCGACATACTTATATTATATGCGAGTGCGGGTTTCTAAACTCTAAATCATAATTAGATTCCAAAAAATGTTGCCACTGCAATAATTTGTTTGTGAAATAGTAAATTCCTTTTTATAAATAAATACGCTAAGATAATTTATTTATTGGTAATTTTACGCCTACGATTTAAAAAAGTACTTTTATTTACTCATTTTTACATAAATACAAGACGCGCTAGTAAAAAATGGCAACATTGTCTTACTTTTTTTGGAATCTAATTATGATTTAGAGTTTAGCTGAAGTGTGTGGTATTTCTGCGGTTCCGTGGTAATCTGCCGGATCCTACACCAGAACAGGTGACGCAACAAAAAACTGATGTATACTATGATTTTGCTATATTAGATATTTTCAGTCCTTTCCTTTTATAGTTCATCTACTTAGTTCTATTATATCCATATTACGTATACCGTTCAACATTATTTTGACGTAATTTGCATCCGTCAGCTGCCCATTACTCATGTACTTAACACACTTAACACTATGTTCAATAAATAAATTAATTAAGAAATATAATAATTAATCTCAAAGTTCATTGTGTCTTCAAAAGTAGAATGCCTCCAGTTATTTAAAAATAGTTATTTTTTCCTTTACCTATATACGTTAGCCATAATTACAACAATTATAATTTAAGTGAATACATTTGTTTCCTTGTTTGCAGTAGAATAGCGTTAAATACATTCTTATTTGGCAAGTACTCAGTTATAATGTCCTTGTTCTTCTTTGTATTAGTTTAATGTGTTAATTTTGCACATATGCAGGTAAGTATGTATGTATCTCAACGAAGCTGTCACATGCTAAAAGTCCTTAAAACACGCCTAGTGATTGATCATTTCCGAAGTCTTTTGTGTGTTAGTTTGTAGTACGCTCATGTATGTTACATTGTCGTTGTAATCATTATCTCTTTATACCTCAGTTATTTCCTAAGTATTGTTCATTTTCCGCAATAAGCTATAATTAATTTGGCTTTACGTCCACGCTAGATTTGTAATAAAAATGAAGCAATAGAACGATCTTGCATTTCCTGAGAACTTGTACTTACCTTGCTGTTGCGTTCTAAATATTTAAAATTAAAAAAACCGGCTAAGTGCGAGTCGGACTCGCGTTCCAAGGGTTCCGTACATTACCCAATTTTTAACAATGTATTTTTTATATGTGAAACGCGAGTGAATTGCCTTTAAAAAACCCGTAGGGGTCGGATCAAAAACTAAGAAGGTAATTAGTTCGACTCACGCTTGACTGCATATTTCTAATAGGTTTTCCTGTCATCTATACTAATAAACTATTTTTTATAAAGAACTATTTTGTATATTATTTTCAAAATTTTAGACCAGTAGTTCCGGAGGTAAAGGGGGAATGGTCCTTTATTGGTTATTTTCTTAAATAACTTCTAAACTATTAATTTTAAAATTACCACAAATATATACTTATTTCAGATTTTCAAAATGAGCTCTTTTATTTGATATGTAATACGATATAGTTTAAAAAACATTATTTTTTCATTTTCTCATTTACCCCCCAAAAATGGCCTCCATGTTTAAAATTCATTTGTTTACGTAAGATGTCCGTCTTTGGGTCACGAATTTACATATGTGTACCAAATTTCAACTTAATTGGTCCAGTACTTTTGGACAAAATGATCTTTTACTTTTTAGGGTTCCATACCTCAAAAGGAAAAATGGTTCCGTTTTTTCCTTTTGAGGTACGGAACCCTAAAAAGGAATAATTTATTATCAGGCGACAAAGGCCCATACATACCTTACAGACTAATAACCATTTAAAAACTAGTACTTAATTATTTTGGCGATACAACAGTTTTTTGCTGCGTCACCTGTTGTTCTGGTGTAGGATTCGGCAGAAATACCACTCCCTTCGGCTAGAAGTTCACACTCGCCATGGAATACTTCTCCGAACAGAGGTAAGTAGGTATATCTCTACAGTCCACGTTTAAAATTATTTGCCACAATCTAATTGCCCTAAGTACATACAGAGACATGTCTCTATATGTCAAACCGATCTTGTTGAACTATTGATGTATTGCATGTTAACAAATTTAGATTAAACTTAACCTAAGGATAGGTAGAGTTTCGTATCTTTGCCTGCGCTACCTATTTTCGCCTAGTTTGACATAAGTTGCCATTAACTAAATGTTTCTAATGTAGGCCTTACATAAAACTGCTAAATACAAAGTATTTTTTACGGGTGTCAACATTCTTCGAACAATCTGCGGCTAACTTCACACAGTTGACCTTAAGTGAGGTTTTTTTGTGACACCGACCACACGTTTTTTTGAACCAGTGTTTTAACTTCAGTTTTGAACGGTGATTTGAACCCGGTAATGATAAACTTTTTACATGATTATATCCTATAACTATTTCTTTTTCATATGAAACTATTATTTAATGGCTAGCTTACGTTTAGAAGTCACAATTGGATAAAACATTGGTGAGGGTACTTCGCGTCCATCTTGTTGCCAAATTTCGCCTACCCCTAGGGTTGACAAATTTTTTGTACCACATTCGTTGGTGGATGACATTATTTGTTTCCAAATTTAAATATTATCTTATGTTTGGTTATTTTAGTTCACGCTATACGCAAATATTTATTTCTACTGTTACCGATGTTGAGTAGGTACCAAATAGGTATTTTTATGTCTCACTTTGTGTAAATAAGGTTGATTTGCTGTCAATTACAATAATAACAACAACTTTGCAACAATTATACAATTTTGTTAAAAATAATTATTTTATTTACTTATAAACCATTACTCCCCTTTATTTGGCATGTTGGTTAATTTTTGGCAGCCCTAGCTTCATTATAGAAAATGTATGAAAACAACTTCAGACTGTTACCAAACTTCGCCTACTACGTCGTTTTTAAAAAATATGCCTGGTCTGGTGTAGTTAAGGTTCATAGTATATTAGCACATTCCAAGGAGATACGACTTAACATGTGTAAGTCACAGAAAAGTAAGTATTAGCGGCAAGGCATGCCATAGGCGAAGATTGGGAAAAATACCCAAACATCGCCTATTGCCTTTGGGGCCATTTATTACCAACTTAACCAATGAAATTCTAAGTTTTAGTGGTGTATACTGATAGTTGGGAGTACTAAAAAACATTTTATCGTCTTAACGGATTAAAATGCTTTCAAATTAGAGAGATTTTTTGGGAAAAGTGTCAAAATCCAGGCGAAGATACGAAACTCTACGGTAGTAGTATACATAAACAGGCCGCGTAGCCAAAATGCCAATCGCTTACGCTCCGTAGCGATCGAAACGCAACTGTCACTGTCGCACTAATATGGAAGAGTGATAGAGAGACACAAAGCGTTTCGTTGTCGAAGCGATAGCGATTGTAACCTTGGCTAGGCCGGCAGTTTGTTCTGTACTCTGTAGGTATAACGCATAAAGTACTTGCTTATAATAATAATTGAGAGCGCACTATTCGCCAACAAACTGTCTACACTACAGTTTGGCGAAACGTTTGTATACCTAGTAAATACATAAGTATTTTTTTGGAATGAATAAATTCAAAAAAAGTTATTATTAGAGAATGGTAAATAATTTTGACGCGTAGTCTGAATTGCTACTTTTGTAGCTGACTGTACTAAGCACAATTGGCAAATTATTCTTGTTTACTTATGTATATAAGCACATGAAACATAATGATGATAATGTAAAACATGTGATGGAAGCGTCATGGCCGATCACCCGGTTAATGAGCAACCCGTGTTCACAATTTTCTCAATCCATATTTGTACATAAAATTTTCGTATAATTTCGTATAAGCATGTGATTTTTGTCCACTCTCGTCACTGTCTGTTTAAATAACTTAACGCTTGAAAGAACTGTAAAGCGGTCTGGTTTTTTAAAGAAGTATTAAATTAAAATTAAAAACGTCATTCTTGATTACGTCCTTGACACTTTTAAATAAAATAATAAGGAACCCAAATAAAACAATTATTTTACATGATTTTCAAAAGAATCGTTTTCGAAGAAGGTTTTTGCCCCATTGGAAAAAACGTTTATTTGTGAATACCTACCTATTATTTCGGGGTCGATGATCCAATTGACAAAGTTTACAGAATGCATATTATAGATAATTGGTAGGTTAAAAAAAAATGATAATGAGTGAATGATTTTAAACTGTCGTGAGACATACTAACATTGAATAACATATAATAAAGAAGAAGGGAATTTAGTTATTACTTTGTTTAATTTAGTGATTAGATTGTTGTGTTTTGTTTGTTTCCTGATGCAAATGTTGTCCATCGCCGTTCAACGTGGCAACGCGGCTAGCGTGATGGGCTTTGCGTCTGGAGTAGGGTTGCCAACTTTTTTTGGTGGAATATATTATTTTCCAGAATAAGGCATCAAAAATATAGTACATTAAAAAAAAAATAGTACTTTTAGATAAAATACTAAACGTGAGTGTATACGTTTAATCGGAAATATAATATTTTAGCGTACTATATATTTTTCCAAAAGTATATAGTACAGAAAGCCAAAATATAGTATAACAATACTATATAATATATGTAGTACGGTTGGCAGCCCTAGTCTGGAGTGGCGCAGGCGCAGGCGCAGCAATTCTGTGAATAGTTATTGTGCGTGTTAGTTAGATTAGGACTTGTTTAATTGTGGTTAAGATTTAATTTAGGTTAAGAATATTTAATTAATAACATTCAATGATCTCAGTACTCTCACTAGTATTGAGTCAATTAGTGATGACGATGACTCAATAAATACTGTTAAACATGATAATTTTAATTACAGGTTTTCTTCTATAAATAGTTTTAATAACTGCTTATGTATACTCCACGTCAATATTCGCTATTTAAAGAAAAACTTTGCAGAATTATTGCTAACTATAAATAACAACATTGACCACATCGATATTCTTGTAATTACTGAACCTAATATTAGTTTCTCTTTGTTAAGTTTTTACAGCATAAAAGGATTTAATCTACATAGTTATACTCGCACAGGCCGCAGCGGGGGTGGGGTTCTTGTTTACACGCGGGAGGGTATCGTAGCGATCGAAACGCATTACGCAACTGTCACTGTCACATTAATATGGAAGAGTGATAGAGAGACATAATGCTTTTCGTTGTCGTAGCGATAGCGATTGTAACCTTGGCTAGGCCGGCAGACCCCCGCCACTAGCTTGCGATCAGCAGAGTGCGTTTCCATTACCATAAATACTAATAATAATGAAACAGTGTATTTGTTTTGTGTTTACAGACCACCTAAAATAAGTAAGCAAGATAAAATTATTGAATTCCTTGAAGAGCTTCGGCCATTATTAGAATCTGTACCCTCTAACGCGAATCTTATTATTTGTGGTGATATAAATATAAACTTATTAAATAAACAGAATAAATATGTTCTAGAGTAGGAAACTATTATGACAGAATTTGGCTTAAATAAATGTATTGCATAATATAGTAACGCGTAAGGAAATAGTAATTGATAAGGTTGTAGAATCCTGCTTAGGCCATATTTACATAAGAACTTTGGTTGACACGTCACTAATAAGCTCAGCTGTTATAGAGCACAAAATATCGGACCATTATTTCGTGTCAGCTGTGGTGCAGTGGAACCGCGCCCGGCGAGCGATTTCGGCCGCGCCGGCGTCCATAGCAACGGCGCAACGCCGGTGTCGCGCGGCAGTGGCGCCCTCGGTGGCACAGGTGGCACGAAACGAAACCATTTTGGGCGATTGTGCACTACAGTGAATTTTCCCGTCCGGCAGTCCGAGTTATTACGGTCCGATATGGCACGCCATTAAATGTATATATAGCCACGTCAAATTAAGCCGAATTTGGGCAAGCTGCGGAAATAATTCGTGTAGTTTTGAAAATTGGTACAGGCATACCTTGTGGTATCCAGATAAACATATTAAAAGTCCTCGAGGGTATGGGGTGTGCTGGGGGTGTAGAGGGGGGTTGAAGGTACCTTTTTTCATATTTTTGCTCATATCTCAAATATCTGTACGAATAGCATTATAATTACTTCGGACAAAAGTTTTAAAAGTTTTAATCAGTTAGGATGTTTAAATTTAAAATGAAAATGTTTCTATTAAACAAAATTAAAAACAAAATTAAGATAAAGTTACCAGCATAAGCAATATGATGTATATATATAAGTTAACAATTAATTAGGCAATTAGCTAAGTCTACCCATCTATGTTTTAAGGGAGTTCCCTCTGCCAACAAACTGCCCTGCAGTTTGGCAGAAGAAAAAAATCTGTATAATAGGGTTTATTTCATCTGAATAAATGATTTTTTTTTTTTTTTTTTTTAACATAAAATTTACTACAAATTTGGTTATGTTTCTTTTTAGTCTGCGATCAATAGTTTAGCAGCTACAGGGGGTTAAAGTTAAATAAGTGATAAAAAATTGAGGGATTAAAAAAATTGTCGTTTTTTTGTAATTTTTAATAATAAATAAAAAAATTAGCTTAGAGTAAGCAAGTTAAGCGACCTGCTGATAAAATATAAAAAAAACCGGCCAAGAGCATGTCGGGCCATGCTCAGTGTAGGGTTCCGTAGTTTCCCGTCCGTCAAAATAGACTAAGTATTTGCAAAAACTCAAAAACTGCTAGACCGATAAGGTTCTCTATATTTTACCCTGAAAGTCTTTGCTAAGCTTTACTTTCACGATTTTTTCATATTTTTTGGACCCATGGTTCAAATGTTAGGGGAACTAAAGTGGAAAACACAACTTTTTTTCTTTCAGATGGATTATTTCCGAAAATATTAAGTTCATCAAAAAATTGTTCTGGAAGACCCTTATTAGTTTTAAAAGACCTATCCAACGACACCCCACACTATAGGGTGGAAGTGAAAAAAAATTCCATCCCCTCTTTAATGTAGGGTAGCCACCCTAAAAAAATATTTTTACTAATTTATATTTTACGACTTTGTCAGCTTAACTGATTTATATATTCGTGTCAAATTTAAACATGAAAACTAGAAAAAATATTTTTTCATGGTGGCTGCCCTACATTAAAGTGGGGATGATTTTTTTTTTCACTTCCACCCTATAGTGTGGGGTGTCATTGGATAGGTCTTTTAAAACTAATAAGGGTCTTCGAGAACAATTTTTTGATCAACTTAATATTTTCGGAAATAATCCATCTGAAAGAAAAAAAGTTGTGTTTTCCACTTTAGTTCCCCTAACATTTGAACCATGGGTCCAAAACATATGAAAAAAATCGTGAAAGTAAAGCTTAGCAAAGACTTTCAGGGTAAAATATAGGGAACCTTATCGGTCTAGCAGTTTTTGAGTTGATGTCATTAAATTGCCCAGTAGAATTGTATAATGCATTAAAACAATTATTTTTCGACATATACAACGATTGCTATGCATATAAAACGGTCAAGTGTAAGTAGTGCACCACAAGTACAAATCATAAACCCTGGATTAACGATAATTTAAAGAAAATGGTAATAGAGAGGGATAGATTATTTCACATAAGGTGTCATGAGCCAAAGAATATGCTAAAGCGAATTAGTTATACTAGGTAAGTATAGGAATAAATGTACCAAAGCCATAAATAAAAGTATAAATTCTTATGATATAAAGTGTATTATAGAATGTAACAATAATATTAAGGATACCTACATATATTATTAGGAAAAGATAGTAAAAATTTAGATTATATAATACACTCAAACATGCAAGGTATGGGCGATGACAAATACATATGTACTTATGTAACAAGTTTGCCTCTACTTTTACCGACGAGATCATAGAGATTAAACATAAGTCTAATGACACCTTGATAGGGGTAATTATCTAATTATGTTATAAAGTCTGACGTGTGTACTTATGAGATGGCAGCCCGTAAAAAGTCATCAAATTAGAAAAGTTGCCATAAACATGAACGCAAACAAATTGCGGGCAGCGATCTCATACGCATGTCTGACATAAAGGCCGTAACACACTATCGCACGCGATAGTCTGTTACCACTATATAACTCGTCGCAGACAAAATAAGTCCTGTTCTTGCTATATTGATTAATTTATCTGTAAAACATCATAAATTCCCTAGTAAGTAAACTAAAAGAAGCTATACTTCGTCCGATTTACAAAAAAGGAGATCGTAAATCCTTTTCTAACAATAGACCTATCACCTATTGCAATATTATCCAGTATCGATAAAATTATGGAAAAATGTATACGAGTAACTGACCAGCTTAGTTCCTATCTTAGTAAAAATAATGTCCTAACTCCCAGTCAACACGGTTTCCAAAGAGGAAAAAGTACCTCAACTTTATTGTCTAAATTTACAGATGAAATTAATAATTACCTGAATGATAAAAAAGTAGTATTAGCCGTATTCTTTGATTTCAAAAAGGCGTTCGATACTTTAGAATCGAACACCTTATTGAAGTCCACACATGGTTCCGCGAGTATCTCACCTCGCGCTCCTACAAAGTCAGGGCCGGGAACTCCTATAGTCGTCAGTGTGCCGTGGAGTGTGGGGTACCCCAAGGCTCGGGCTGTGGTCCTGTCTGCTACTTGATGCACGTTAACTTGTGCGGTGTGCTGCAGCATTGCTCAGCGCACATGTTCGCAGACGACCTATGCGCCCTGCGCGCCGGCACTGACCTAGAGGACACTTTTCGTCTAGTTCAGGAAGACATAAACTCAGTCGTTAAGTGGTCTCACGACAATGGAATAGTTCTCAACTCTAATAAAACCAAGATCTTATTAATTCACTCACCATACTTACCAATTGTGTCGCTTAACTTCAAACTCGGGTAAATCCATTCGACCCTCTCAGCAAATCTCTACTCTATTACCTTTTCTTAATACCAAAATCGCATAATCTGACAGATGGATTTACCCGAGTTTAAATTTAAAAAGCGACTCAATTAAGAATATCACTAGCAAATTATATGCCCATACTTTCCATTGCTTTCACCTAAACAACTATAACTGTAACTATGAAGCTATACAACAAGTAGAATGTATTACTTACCTCGGACTCAAAGTAGACGAGCACCTCTCCTGGTCATATCATGTTAATTTTATTTATGAAAACGAGTATTATTAGGTAAGTTCTTATTATTATTATTAGGTAACACACTTAAATGTTTAGGTATACATGTCACTTGTAGATTCAATAGGTACTGAGTTATGCTCTTGACAGCTATGGGCTCACAACTAAGACCAATATCGATAAATTAGAGAATATGCAGATTAGATTTTAAAAATTACTTGTAAACCATAAAACTAAACTCAAATGTAAAGGTAACTACAGACTTCTTTTCAAAATTTGCAATATTTTACCGGTTAGTTTAAAACATAAATACTTACTTGCATAGTTACCAAGAGCTTAACTCAGCTGATTCCTTAACACCAGTTAATCGTACATAATTACATACCTACATCACAAAGGCTGTGACTTCAGGCAAACTATCCGTTCCTAGAATTAATAACTACTACGGGGATAGAACCCTTAGGAAAAGAATTATATACTTACTTAAAGGTGGCCACTGACGAGCCTTCCAACAGTCCAAATAGCGTGGCTGCAATCCAAAATCGGTCCGTGAATGTCAAAAACGTACAATGTTTAATATTAGGATGCCGTCCATTTGGATAAATCCATTGTAACGGCATCCATTTAAAGGAAAATGCTAACTAATTACCTAGGTAGGTATAGCTATTTAATAACTCTATGTTAGCATTTAATGTAGAAAATGGCAATGGTAATTTTTCTAAATACTAATAAATATTAATTGTTCACAATTTGTTGCGAGAAACGTGATGTGACAATGTCACGTTATTCTACTTCTTACCTTTTTGTAGTCAACTAGGAACGCTTTTATAGTTTCGCCAAGTCCGTCCGAGGAAATTTGGCATGGATTTATAAATTAAGCAATCTGACAAAGTGGTAGGTAAAATAAAAAGACCCGTTCAAGGCAGTCTATTGTGACGGACGGGTAACTACGGAACTCTATATGGAACATGGCCCGACATGCTCTTGGCCGGTTTTATTTATGTTGTCTTGGCTTGGCGAAACAATAAAAATTTTTTTTTAAGTTAATTATTATCAAATATTAAAAAAAAAACTGCTACTATTGCCGGAATCGGTGAATTAATAAAGTAGATTAATTTATGTTTTGAAGATCTACGGAATCTTTGACGAATAAAATGGCTTAAAATACTCATCTCTACTTTACTAGTAATGTAATATTTTTATTACCTAATGGTGCTAGTTGACATTTTTTCAACTAGCACGACTCATTCATCTATCTATCTCTATATATAAAAATGTACAGCTGTTGTTGGTCTGGCTAAAACTCGAAAACGGCTGGACCCATTTGGTTAATTTTGGTATTGAATTATTTGTAGAAGTCCAGGGAAGGTTTAAACGGTGAGAAAATAGTGAAAATTTCAGAGAAAGATAGTAAAAACCAACAATTTTGTTTTCCCATACAAACTGCTACTACCAACCTACCTGTCAAACATGATATCGGTCCTGTCGGTACGGTACACTCGAGTTCCTCAAATTGAAGATTATATTAAATCAAAGGTTTTGAATCGATAACTTAACTCCTTAGCATTCGAATTATCGCGTATTTAGATTTTAAGCTTGCAAATGTTGCAAACAATAATAACAAATTTAATAGTGTCACTGTCACAAAAGATTGTCATTGTTGGTTGTCGAACTTTATGGGTGCGTTCAGAAACAGAATAAAACTGCCCTACCTGCCATAAAGCCGTAACAGACTACCGCACAGAACCGCGAATCGCGAATAGGAGTAAAAGTTGCGAACTACGTTGTTCGCGGTAAGCCCTCTGACACACGATCTAAAGTGCGCCGGAACGCACTAAGTTCGCAGTCAGGTGCGGTCGTCTGTTAAAGCCAACAATATCTTCAATAGGTTAAACAGTTTTGAACTTGTTTTGAACCCATAAATAAAATGACAATTGACAAACAACAAATTCAAACTCTGAGGCACAGAATAAATAATAGTACTACCGTACAGAAAGGACACTTCCTACAAAACCGAAGTTTGACAGCTATTCAGGGACGAATCATGCTATCCCTTTCTAATGTATAGCACTATCCCTTTCGGCTATTTAGGTTTGTCAAAATTCAAGTCATTATCTTATCTGTGGTCATGCATGCAAAAGGACGTCAAGTGGTGCCAATGCCAACCGTAATAATTGCTCGGAGCAATGCTGAGCCGGGTTTGCTCGAAGTCAGGAGTGTCTCCCCACTGTCTGAGGTGCCAACAGGATTAAAAAAAACCGGCCAAGTGCGAGTCGGACTCGCGCAAGAAGGTTTCCGTACCATTACGCAAAAAGTAGCAATAAATCACGTTTGCTGTATGGGACCCCCCTTAAATATTTATTTTATTCTGTTTGATGTTATAGCGGCAAAAGACATTATCTGTGAACACGAAGGGTGTTCAAGCGGCAATGGCTAGGCGCGATAAAGCTTTTCGTTGTTACAAGCGGGATAGGTGTGATGCGAACTGGGATTTGTTCAAAGCTGCGAGAAACCGATGCAACCAAATGGTAAGAGCTGCGAAGCGCCGATACATCCATGAAAATGTTATATCTTCCTCTCTTGCTGACACATGGAAATTCCTAGGGTCACTCGGTATAGGTAAATCTAATGGTGATGTGGACTCTACCTCTTTCACTCTAGATCAATTAAATTGTCATTTCGCTAAAACTACTCCCCTTACCTCACTAGTAAAATTTAAAACTGTATGCCTTATTGCCTCTCTCTCTTCTCCTGATATCGACCCATTTACCTTTAGTCCTGTCTCTCTTGAAGAGATCCGCAAAATTATTCTTTCAATTAAATCTAAGGGCATGACAAAGTGAGTCGAGTCATGGTCATCCACATTCTTGATGAAATACTGCCGGTACTTTCGCACATCATTAATACATCCTTATGTACTGGGGTTTTTCCTTCTTGTTGGCGTAAGGCCTTTGTTATTCCTCTTCCTAAAGTTAACAACCCCAGTTCTCTGAATCATTTTTGGCCGATCTCTATTCTTCCATTTCTATCCAAAATTCTCGAGGCTGCGGCCCATAAACAGGTTTCACAATTCATACACCGGAACAATCTTCTGTCACCACTTCAGTCTGGTTTCCGATCTGGTCATAGCACCACCACTGCTCTTCTTAAAGTTACCGAGGACATTCGGCTTGGGATGGAAGCATCCAAGGTCACGGTGCTGGTGCTTGACTTCTCGAACGCCTTCAATGTGGTTGACCATGACCTACTCCTCGCTACTCTGACTCACTTGCGGGTATCTGTAGAGGCAACAAAGTGGTTCTCTTCTTATTTATCAGATCGTGTCCAGGCAGTCCGTGCTAGCCGCTCACTGTCTGATTGGTGTGCACTGAACACCGGTGTTCCTCAAGGTGGTATTCTTTCGCCCTTTTTGTTTTCCGTATTTATTAATTTGATTACCACCAATATTCGTAGCTCTTACCATTTGTATGCGGACGACCTAGAGCTGTATGCTCAAGCTGATGTGAACGATATCAATTCTGCCATTTCTTTACTAAACGCTGATCTAGAACACATCGCTGAATGGTCTGGCAGTTTTGGTGTTAGTGTTAATCCAGCCAAGTGTCAAGCCGTAATTCTGGGCAGCCAGCGCCAAATCTCAAAGCTTAGTACAGTCGCTATCGCACCAATCCTGTTTGATGAGTCTGTCATTCCCGTGTGCACTAAGACTAAGAATTTAGGATTAATTTTTGATTCTACCCTTTCCTGGAGCAGCCAGGTAGCTGATGTGAGTCGTAAGGTCTCATTCACACTAAGGACTTTGTATAAATTTAAGAATTTTCTCCCAGTAAGTACAAAGAAGATGTTGGTACAGGCGTTAATTTTGCCAATTATTGATTATGGCGACGTGTGTACAACGAATGCCACTCAAGAGTCCCTTAATAAACTTGAACGTCTCCTCAACAACGGCATACGATTTATCTTTGACTTGCGTAAATACGATAGTAGATAGTATTTCCTATTACCGTCGCCAGCTCAATTGGCTCTCCATCCGTCGCCGTAGATCGCTTCGAGTACTTTGCACTCTATTTTCAATCTTGTTAGAGCCTTATGCTCCTGGATATCTAAAGAATAAGTTCCTGTTTGATACTCCTCGTCCCGGCTGTGAGCTGCGTACATCTCGTGTTCTCAAACTCTCAATTCCTGCTCACCGCACTGGGTTTACGACTAACTCCTTTGCTGTCCAGGCGAGTCGTCTCTGGAATTCACTCCCTCTCATATATTAGACAAGCCCCGAGCAAGTTAGCTTTCAAGCGGTTGCTACATAAGTATCTGCTGAAACAAGAGTTCGAGTAGTGTCCATCATTATATATTATATATTATGAGTATGTATGAAATATGTAGTAGTATATTAATTATATATATTCTAGTATTTTTATTTGTGTATTCTATATGTAGTCTATCAGAATTATTAGTTGTTCAGTTGTTTTCCAATGTTCTAATAAATGCCTCTGTTCTCCTTGCACCATTTTTACATGTCTCTGTTTGGCCCGATGGTTGACTGGTAGAGAATGCCATTAAGCATTAAGTTCGCCATTTGTACATTATTTTTATGTTTTGTGCAATAAAGTTTAAATAAATAAATAAATAAATTTAGTCTAGCTAATCTAGCTATCACGGTTCATGAGATACAGCCTGGTGACAGACAGACAGACAGAGAACAGACAGACGGAGTCTTAGTAATAGGGTCCCGTTTTTACCCTTCGGGTACGGAACCCTAAAGTGCAGCGTTAAATTCACGTGTCCTGATCCTGACTGACTGCTGATTGACTCATCAATGCAGAACCGAAACTACAAATGCTAGAAAGTTGACATTTGCACCCCAGGTTACATTTGTAATGTGTACAAGAAATAAGAACCGATTTTGAAGGGTTAAAAGGGAGTTGAAAGATTGTATGGGATTCAAATTTTATTTTAAGCTAGGAACTTGAAACTTCTTTAAAAGGTATTTTATGAAAATAGAAGAAAACTAATTTCAGCGTTTTTAAAATGTCATCCCCTAAAAGGGTTAAAAAGGGGTTTTGAAAGTTTTAATCCATTTCAAATGCTTAGAAACTTCTTATAAAGGTTCTACTTCGTCTCTTCTTTTTTGGAAATTCAACCCCTAAAGGGGGTTATAAAGGGGATGAAAGTTTGTATGGTGTTCAAGTTTTATTTTGAGCTCGGAACTTGAAACTTTGTACAACAGCATATTAGATATTGGAATTCAAGAAAAGTAATTCCATCGTAATTTCGTCGTTTCCATATAGATAGGTGATACGAAGTTCATCGGGTCAGCTAGTTGATAATATAATCTCATGCCCACTACTATAGATCGTATCATTGACATTAGGTAACCACTCCGTATAGTTCGGACACGATGACGCGGATATGTAAAATGTAACCGTTAGTAACGTGACAATACGAGTCTTCGTGAATAACACGATCTATACGCATGAGATTATATTATCAACTAGCTGACCCGGTGAACTTCGTATCACCTATCTAATTCACGAATTTAGTTTTTTAAAAGATGGCGATACCTTTTAAAAGACAAAATTCGCTACCGATGCAAATTTTCAACCGTTTCTTCACCATAAATTGGGGAAAGGCATTTTAACTCCCTTAGGGATTACATTACTAAAAACGCTGAATTCACTTTCTTTTTTCTTAAAAAGAATAATTCGCTCCATACAAACTTTCAATCCCCTTTTCACCACATTTTAAAAAACAAAAATTCGCTCCCGATGCAAATTTCCGACCATTTCTTCACCATAAATTGGGGATTAATACAAACTTTCAATGAAAGGCATTTTAACTCCCTTAGGGAATACATTTCTAAAAACGCTGAAATCACTTTATTTTTTCTAAAAAAAAAATAATCGTTCCATACAAACTTTTAATCCCCGGTTTCACCTCCTTGGGGGTGAATTTTTAAAAACGATGGATATACTTTTCTTGAATTCTAATATCTAATATGCTGTTGTACAAAGTTTCAAGTTCCGAGCTCAAAATAAAACCTGAACGCCATACAAACTTTCAACCCCTTTATAATCCCCTTTAGGGGTTGAATTTCCAAAAAAGAAGAGAAAAAGTAGAACCTTTATAAGAAGTTTCTAAGAATTTGAAATGGATTAAAACTTTCAACCCCCTTTTAACCTTTTTAGGGGATGAAATTTTAAAAACGCTGAAATTGGTTTTCTTCTATTTTCATAAAATACCTTTTAAAGAAGTTTCAAGTTCCTAGCTTAAAATAAAATTTGAATCCCATACAAACTTTCAACTCCGTTTTAACCCTTCAAAATCGGTTCTTATTTCTTGTACACATTACAAATATAACCTGGTGTGCAAATGTCAACTTTCTAGCATTTGTAGTTTCGGCTCTGCATTGATATGTCAGTCAGTCAGTCAGGATCAGGGACACGTGAATTTAACGCTGCATTTTAGGGTTCCGTACACGAAGGGTAAAAACGGGACCCTATTACTAAGACTCCGTCTGTCTGTTCGTCTGTCTGTCTGTCTGTCTGTCACCAGGCTGTATCTCATGAACCGTGATAGCTAGATTAGCTAGAGTCGGACCAAGAATAGTCTGCAGCGGATTTGATAGCCCACGCAGTGCAAGTGTCATTTATACGTCATAATTTCATAGAAGTTTGACGTTTAAAATAACACGTGCACTGCGTGGGCTATCAAATCCGCTGCAGACTTTTCATGGACTGACTCTAGACTAAATTTTCACAGATGATGTATTTCTTTTGCCGTTATAACAACAAACAGAATAAAATAAATATTTAAGGGGGGTCCCATATAACAAACGTGATTTATTGCCACTTTTTGCGTAATGGTACGGCACCCTTCTTGCGCGAGTCCGACTCGCACTTGGCCGATTTTTTTTAATCCTGTTGGCACCTCAGACAGTGGGGAGACACTCCTGACTTCGGGCAAACTCGGGTCAGCATTGCTCCGAGCAATTATTACGGTTGGCACCACTTGACGTCCTTTTGCATGCATGACCGCAGATAAGATAATGACTTGAATTTTGACAAACCTAAATAGCCGAAAGGGATAGTGCTATACATTAGAAAGGGATAGCATGATTCGTCCCTGAATAGCTGTCAAACTTCGGTTTTGTAGGAAGTGTCCTTTCTGTACGGTAATACTATTATTTATTCTGTGCCTCAGAGTTTGAATTTGTTGTTTGTCAATTGTCATTTTATTTATGGGTTCAAAACTGTTTAACCTATTGAACATATTGTTGGCTTTAACAGACGACCGCACCTGACTGCGAACTTAGTGCGTTCCGGCGCACTTTAGATCGTGTGTCAGAGGGCTTACCGCGAACAACGTAGTTCGCAAATTTTACTCCTATTCGCGATAGGCCCGCCGTACGTTCGTGAATACCGTACCGCCGGGCGCGGTTCTGTGCGGTAGTCTGTTACGGCTTTATGGCAGGTAGGGCAGTTTTATTCTGTTTCTGAACGCACCCATAAAGTTCGACAACCAACAATGACAATCTTTTGCGACAGTGACACTATTTGTTATTATAGTTTGCAACATTTGCAATCTTAAAATCTAAATACGCGATAATTCGAATGCTAAGGAGTTAAGTTATCGATTCAAAACCCTTGATTTAATATAATCTTCAATTTGTGGAACTCGAGTGTACCGTACCGACAGGACCAATATCATGTTTGACAGGTAGGTTGGTAGGAGCAGTTTGTATGGGAAAACAAAATTGTTTGTTTTAACTATCTTTTTCTTAAATTTTCAATATTTTCTCACCGTTCAAACCTTCCCTGGACTTCTACAAATAATTCAATACCAAAATTAACCAAATCGGTCCAGCCGTTTTCGAGTTTTAGCCAGACCAACAAGCTTTACATTTTTATATATATAGAGAAGAAGATAGAGATAGAGATAATATAATCTCATGCCCACTACTATAGATCGTGTCATTGACATTAGGTTCGTGTCATCCACGATGACGCGCGGATATGTAAAATGTAACCTTTAGTACGTGACAATACGAGTCTTCGTGAATGACACGATCTATAGTAGTGGGCATGAGATTATATTATCAACTAGCTGACCCGGTGAACTTCGTATCACCTATCTAATTCACGAATTTTGTTTTTTAAAAGGTGGTGACACCTTTTAAAAGACAAAATTCGCTGCCGATGCAAATTTTCAACCGTTTCTTCACCATAAATTGGGGAAAGGCATTTTAACTCCCTTAGGGAATACCTAAAAACGTTGAAATCACTTTCTTTTTTCTTAAAAAGAATAATTCACTCCATACAAACTTTCAATCCCCTTTTCACCACCTTTTAAAAAACAAAAATTCGCTCCCGATGCAAATTTTCAACCGTTTCTTCACCATAAATTGGGGATTAATACAAACATTCAATTAAAGGCATTTTAACTCCCTTAGGGAATACATTTCTAAAAACGCTGAAATCAATTTTAATAACAAAACTTCCATGAGACCATAGAAGGTAGCATCCTATAGAAGTGGTATACGCGTGCCTCCGTGAGGGACAAAACATACGCAATGCGACAATATTAAAAACACGTTTTAAAATTCCTGACAATATACCAAAAACAATATACGTAATTCGGTCGGGTTATTTGTTGCCCACCATAGACCATACTAAATATATGGTGGGGAACAAAAAAAAA
Source organism: Cydia splendana (assembly GCF_910591565.1). NCBI lineage: Eukaryota > Metazoa > Arthropoda > Insecta > Lepidoptera > Tortricidae > Cydia > Cydia splendana. The sequence goes on along the minus strand of NC_085960.1, from coordinate 28,156,627 downwards.
GTGAGACTGTGGCAAGGACAAGCAATGATACCGCTTTCTCTGCTACTCCTACTGAAAGTTCTATAAGTGTATCTCGTTCGGTCATTTGGCCCCTCCCCGTTTCATCTCTATATTATTGTACCTCTATGCGTGAGACACAGACATATTAAAAACGGGTCACTCACGTATTTTAAGTCGAAAAATTCTCGACATGTTTCACTCCTGTTTCATTAGCGAATGACGTAGTGAGTGTTGTGTGTAACCCATCATTTGACAATAATGCCATAAATGAGGGTAGATTCTCGCCCCCCCTGCCGTCACCGGCGCCTGCGCCGAGTCATCGGGCGCGAAGAGCTGCGGCCCGCAGTCTGCGCCGCCCGCCGGTCCGTTATCGTAAACGCAAGCTCCTGGTGAAACATGTCGAGCGGTTTTCGACTTAAAATACGTGAGTGACCCGTTTTTAATATATTTAATACGCTGTAATCACTTTATTTTTTCTAAAAAAAAAATTCTCTCCATACAAACTTTGAATCCCCGTTTCACCACCTTGGGGGTGAATTTTTAAATACGATGGAATTACTTTTCTTGAATTCTAATATCTAATATGTTGTTGTACAAAGTTTCAAGTTCCGAGCTCAAAACAAAACTTGAACGCCATACAAAGACAAACTTTCATCCCCTTTATAATCCCCTTTAGGGGTTGAATTTCCAAAAAAGAAGAGAAGAAGTAGAACCTTTATAAGAAGTTTCTAAGCATTTGAAATGGATTAAAACTTTCAACCCCTTTTTAACCCTTTTAGGGAATGAAATTTTAAAAACGCTGAAATAAATTTCTTTTATTTTCATAAAATACCTTTTAAAGAAGTTTCAAGTTCCTAGCTTAAAATAAAATTTGAATCCTATACAAACTTTCAACTCCGTTTTAACCCTTAAAAATCGGTTCTTATTTCTTGTATACATTACAAATATAACCTGGTGTGCAAATGTCAACTTTCTAGCATTTGTAGTTTCGGCTCTGCATTGATGAGTCTGTCAGTCAGTCAGTCAGTCAGTTCAGTCAGTTCAGGATCAGGACACGTGAATTTAACGCTGCATTTTAGGGTTCCGTATACCCGAAGGGTAAAAATGGGACCCTATTACTAACACTCCGTCTGTCTGTTCGTCTGTCTGTCTGTCTGTCACCAGGCTGTATCTCATGGACCGTGATAGCTAGATTAGCTAGACTAAATTTTCACAGATGTATATATCTTTTGCCGCTATAACAACAAACAGAATAAAATAAATATTTAAGGGGGGTCCATACAACAAACGTGATTTAATGCCACTTTTTGCGTAATGGTACGGAACCCTTCTTGCGCGAGTCCTACTCGCACTTGGCCGGTTTTTTTAAATCCTGTTGGCACCTCAGACAGTGGGGAGACACTCCTGACTTCGGGCAAACTCGGCTCAGCTATAAGAGCGTAAAACAAATTCCATAAGTACTAATTTTTAAATGCTCCTAACTCTTATAATAATTAAAAATTCGAAATAATCAAAAGAAGGCATAGCCGTGGTTAATATGCATCAAACTGTGTCAAAATATTTGCAATAATGTTAACACCCAGAGAGTTCAATTCATCATTTCCCGCTACCCAAAAAAGAGTTGAGTTGAGAGTTGAGTTGAGTTGAGTTGGGTTGCGTTGAGTTGAGTTGGTGAGTTGAGAGGGTTGTCTGGAAGAGATCACTTCCTTTAATTTAATTACCTATTCAAAGAGAAAAACGAGGGCTACGTTTGTATGAAAAGGCGATTTCGTCTTAATTATTACCTAGATACAGCAAGCAGATCAATTTATTTATTTCCGCACAAGGTTTTTACCATTAGGTACTTACCTACCGAACATGTGCGGTCAGAGACACGCGAGTAATCCGCTTCGTCTGTAGCAATCCTCAGCTCACATGACCGCTGGTGACGCAGATGGAAGTTGATTTCAAGTGCACCGGCCTTCAAAACAGGTGGTGAGGCTCCGATTCATCGCAGTCCGCGCCCGTGGTGTAGAGCTGCCGGTCCTCCACCTCTATAACTATATAAACTTAGTACATAGTAAGCATCGCGAGTGTCAATGAATGTCAGTGAAGCAGTGATTGCCCGGTTTCGTTTGTGCCAGTGAAAAAAAACAACATGATTAAAATATCAACAGCCTTTTTAAAACAGGTAAAATATATGTATGTATATAATAACATAATTTAATTTATTTAATATTTTATATTTAGATGTAGTTTTTCACCCATACCCATTTTTCAAAGATTAACAAGAATTATAATTTAAACAGGAGTTAATTTATATTTGGTTTTGGTACAATTTACCTACCAATAGCTAATAAAATGAAATAATGTTTTCTTAAAAAAACATGACCGTAGCGTAAAATAATAATCTGATAATTATGTTCATAAGTGTACGTTTTGACCGTTATCGTTTCTCAAATTTGAGCAATTTAACGTCTAAAATGCACGCATGTTAATAATGCAATGCGTTACAGTTTACCAACCCATACAAAATATATGACAATCACTACTTATTAACTTATTATCATCAGTGTTCCCCATATTTAATTAATTAAGAGGAAACAGGAGCTGAGTTTTAAATATTTTAGGTAAATATACCCGTCTCGCTAACGGAAGCGGCACCTAAAAGTAGTGCGATAAGGACAAGGCGAAAAATCCTGCGTAAAAATCTCAAAAATCGAGGTTTCGTACTCCTCTGTTTCCTCCTCCAAAACTTAACCAATCGTAACCAAATTTGGAAATCTAAATGATTATGAAATTATCTGTGTCGGACCGTTTTGCTTTTTTGGCCAAATTGATATCAGTTTTGAATGCCACGCCTCTCATTGCGGCATAGTCAATTAGGCCATTTTGGCCATTTTTGAAAGGCTCTAGCGCCATAAAAAACAAAAATATCAAAAAAAGCAAAACGGTCCGACACAGATATTGACAATATTAATCTGTGTTGAAAAAATCATTGCTGTAGCTTCAAAAACCACGGAGGAAAACGAGGAGTACGTTTGTATGGAGAAATGACCACTCCCGTTGGCTCTTAAATTATGCAGCCGTTGTCACTTAGTCGTTAAATATTTCCTAAGGTTGTATATTGTATTGTACCTAACATATTTTATTTACCTACTTGTGTATTTTCCGGCTTGACAGCGGGCGATATGCATGCAATTTAAGAGGCTCCTTGGCGCTCATAACCTTCGATCTGAATCCCTTAGTTTTCTAATATTTTTAGGGTTCCGTACTCAAAGGGTAAAAACGGGGCCCTATTATACTAAGACTCCGCTGTCCGTCTGTCCGTCTGTCTGTCACCAGGCTGTAACTCGAGAACCGTGATACTAGCTATCACGGTTCTCGAGTTACAGCCTGGTTAAAATTTTCACAGATGATGTAGGTATTTCTGTTGCCGCTATAACAACAAATACTAAAAACAAAATAAAACAAATATTTAAGCGGGGCTCCCACACAACAAACGTGATTTTTTTTGTCGTTTTTTGCGTAATGGTACGGAACCCTTCATGCGCGAGTCCGACTCGCACTTGTCCGGTTTTTTTGTAGCTTATCAATTATCATATTAACAGCAATGGCTTTAAGCAATATAGTATTCCATATTTACTTCAAAGTTGTCTTCGAGATATTTGGCGTCAAAGTTGAACAATTTTAGGCAACAAAACTGGTTTTATGGCCATAACTTTAGTGTTATTAATTATTTTAAATTTATAATATCTGACCAGTTTTTAGAGAGGTCAACGACGAAACCAAATATGTTAGATTTCGTATATCGTCGGGTGACAAGCAAAAGTCACTAACTAACACCATTGAAATTATTGGATAATAGACCGTGTTACAAGTGTAAAAAAGTGCATTGTTACTTAAATTTTTTGATAGTACTTAGTGACATTTGCTTGTCACCCGACGATATGTAAGTATCAATTATAAATGAAAAGTTCATCATGTCACTAATTCTAATCGCTAAGTAAAATACCTACCTAGTGAATTTTACCAAATTTTACCAACAGGAAAAAATATAAGTACCTACCTATTGTCTCCAATCTGTTCATCTAAAGTATCTAAACGCTACCACACGCGGTAGGCATTGAGGTACCTATATGTAAACTAGAGTCGGCATCTCGAACAAATTGTGTCCGCCATTTTCGGCGTTTGACGTCTGTCTCTAAGGTGAAGAATAAGCGTCTAGATACGCTTCCGACTGATACGCCAGAGGCGAAACTGTTATGACAACTGCTCATATTCTGCCTACGTACAGGGTTATTTTTTAATGACCTGCAATATTATATGACGTGAATATATAGGTGATACCGAGCAACTTTTCTAATGGGACCAACCACTAAAACGCAAACTTGAATATAATTTACCTTTTTTATAACTTTTATTATATATCGCACGGGTGAAAACGAAATATTATTAATAATATTATACGAAAATATTATTTCTATACAATATTCTAAGTACATACTTGTATCACGGATCACGGACTATATTCAATTTTTTAACGATTCATCACATTTTCTATTTGATTCTCGGTAACAATTTTGCACTTACCACCCTTAATGTAACATATATTATAAAATACGTTATTATAACTAAAACATTCAATAAATAACGAGAAAAATATATATTTCGTAACTTTTGTGCAACTAACCAAACAACGTATACAACCATTTCGTAAGTACCAATGTGTCACGTCTGAGAAAATTAATCTTTGCGCCGAAGAAAATGGCTTCCAGTCGCGAATGTTCTAATCTAAAGTGACGTTTCGTAATAAACTAAATAATCGTAAATCAACAGTTCTGTTATTCTATTGCTTTCCGGTGAAATGTTATTTCATCGCTTTTATTATATTTTATTGTACTATTGTTACAACTTTTGAGCACGCACAGCATTTTTTAATTTTTTAATGTTTTTTAAATTTTCGGTACATGTGTGGCATCTCGTCAGTGGTCGATGACGTACTAAAGCATGCACTTCATAGAGGTGCGGAAACATTTTGTTCGAGATGCCGACTCTAGTTTACATATACCTCAATGGTTTAATTAGCTTTCTGTATGTTCCAAAAGGGCCCCAAATTCTTAAGTGCCCAGGGGCCCCAGCATAGTTTAAGACGGCCCTGACGGTAGGCGGTAGGTATTCTTTTTTTATGCCTAGTTAATATGTACCATAAATAAATAATACGCGTAAATAATATAATGTGCCACTGGACCAAGTACACCCTTATGCTGTACTGTTCTTTATTACTCCTAGTATAGGATCAAATATAAAGACACCCATTCGTTCAAGAAGGTCCCAGGCTATCTCTTATCTTCGGCGAAGAACGATATCATTGTTAAATAATATATTATTAGAACACGTTTACCCCGCCACTCAAGTTTTATAACATTTGATAATAAATAGTTTTGAAACATATAAATACAGGAATTCGACTTTTTCTTAATTTGTACCTGAGTTGTTGAGCTCGTTTTAAATCCGAATAAACTAGGTACCTATTTCTTTTTATCTGTATGTATCTCATTCATTTATTCTTAGGGTTCCGTACCTCAAAAGGAAAAAACGGAACCCTTATAGGATCACTCGTACGTCTGTCTGTCCGACCATTCCCCCTTTATCTCTGGGTCTAAAATTTTGAAAAAAATACACAAAATAGTACTTTACCTATAGATGACAGGAAAACCTATTAGAAATGTGCAGTCAAGCGTGAGTCAGACTTATGTACGGAACCCTTGGAACGCGAGTCCGACTCGCACTTGACCGGTTTTTTTATATTCCATCGGGTAATTGCATTTCGTAATGCACTTATCAACACTTGAACTAAATAATCTTATTAATCTTCTACTATCCTGGGTACTCGTAGTGCTTAGGTACTTACATAGGTTACTCGACTACATTGCATATTTTGTTTGATTTAGAGCAGTGGTCTCCAAACCCCGGACCGCGGGCCAAATCCGGCCCGCGACGCGTTCCATTACGGCCCGCCGACACCCAAAGCAAGTGCCCACTGTACGGCCCGCGGGAGCCAGGCTCCAGGGGTTCAGAATTCATTGAGACCGGAACTGTTCCTACCAGCAGCAACCAGACACCCTCCCCCGGCGCAAAAACCGACGGTGGCCCGCGCGAAAGTTTCTGAGGCGCAATATGGCCCTCAGGTAATAAAGTTTGGAGACCCCTGATTTAGAGAAACGAAGGCCGTCTAAGCTAACTTTGCACCAACTTTAAGAGCACAAAGTGTGGAGGAGTCATCTTAATTTTTTAATAGAAATTTGACGTTTGTTATGACAATCCATACTTTTTGTCTTAGAAAATGTCACGCAGAGTTAGCTTGGTCCGACTCTATATACGGGTATTATATATTTTTATATTCTTGCTGTAAGCCAAATTATTACTTGTATATATTTTGTTTGGGTTTGTTTATACACAGTTAACGTTTTAATTTGTTTTTTCCGAAAGCTAAGAAGAACCATGGGTAACAGTCTTAGAGACACCTTTTATTATTTTTTATAGTGTCTAACAATAATGAACAGGATTATTGATAAACAATATAGGTATATATCTTCCATTCCACCAACAGTCGTTCACCGATAATGTGAACCTAGATTTGATGTGATTGACATTCTCAACAAGCCAGATTAGGTATAAAGATTGGATCCTTAGCAAGATGAAGCTCAGTGTTGTCACATCTACCAATTTTTAGGTAGATCTACCTATTTTACCTGCGTCCTACCTATCTACCACCTTCGACGTCAAATCTACCTATTTTTATCAAAATATTACGGTATAAGCAATTTTCCTCCATGCGTGTAACAAAACGTTACTTAGGGGCTATTCATAAATTACGTCATTTCAAATTAGGGGGGGGGGGGGTCTGGACATCGGATGATGGTAGCATGACGTAGGAGGAAACGGGGTCATTCGAAGCATGTTTTTTGGATGATTTTAGGGGGGGGGTCCAAAATCGTCAAAAATCGATGACGTAATTTATGGACAGCCCCTTACGCGGCAAATTTGAAAAATGTAGGCGCGAAGGGATATCGTCTCATAGAAAATTTGAATTTCGTGCCTTTTTCTTCTGACAAGATTTGCTTGATTTGCTTGTTCATAAATATTTTTAATACATTTTTAATAATTGTACTCTGACAAGCTAGCGTTTCAGTAGAAAAATGGGGCAAATATAAAAATATAATCAAGAAGGATCGATATTTCATACAAATTTTGAATTTAGCGCCTTTTTTTTCTGACTAAAGCTAAGTAGGTAGATCTACCTATTTTTCATTTAAAATTCTACCTATTTCTACCAATTTTTGCATCGTGTTCTACCACTTAGACAAAATTGTATGTGACAACACTGATGAAGCTGACGGAAATGATCACAAGGTTTTGTTATCATTTTTATCTCATTGTGTTACATTTTTATAGTTTGTATGCGTAATATAAGAACGCTTTTCATACGCATGCTTATTTATATTGGGAACAAAACAAGCTATTGAATAACAAGGCAAACATATTTTAAAATGCAAACAATTGAAATGTATTAAAATATTCATATGATCAAGGGATGGGATAGATATGGATAACACTTTGGTAGGGACAGTCGAAGTTTAAATTATCGATATGGATAAAGGCCCAAGAAAATTCAAATTGATATACACTCCGTTAATGATGTCCTTCGGTCGTGTTTTATCGCCACTCGTTACGAATTTCCTACTTTTCACACTTGTATCGTAAATTCGTAACTATTAAGTATTGCACACCACAATACAGAAAACAATAAAGCAGCAACTTAAGTAGAGGTAATAAACAACAGGCGGAATACTAAATATTTATAAAATGTTTTTGTTTCTGGGAAACTTGTACGTCTATAATTTTCAATTCAATGTCATTTAGTTTTTGCCAGAGAATGTCATAATTAACCATATCGAATGATTTCTATAGATCAAGGTAACATGCGTATACATACATTGGTTTGTCGGCCCGTGTATATTTGTCAGTATGCTTAAGACCCAAAATTGCACTTTCGGATGACATACCCGATCTAAAGCCAAATTGATTTTATGTGAAATGATTGAATATTTCAAAAAACGAAGAGTTATCTATCCTATTTAGACTAGAGTTCATCAACATACATAATATGCATTATTATGGTTCATAATGTTTTGCGAAATAACTTGACGCTGTGTTCTGTAGGGCGTTACTAACTTGATACCGGACGAAATTAACATAAGTTAATAGAGCCGTGAACGCCTAAACTAAAATTACCTGATGTATTAGGGATTGGAAACTTTAATTTCGTTGTTGTCAGCTCGCTTGATTAGTGATATTACCCAGGAGCGGTTGGTAATTTTAAAGGTCACTGATTTACATGAACCTTTAAATTTATACGTCTGTGTAGGTGTAGGGTAAGTTACTCTACCTTTACTTTTACTTTTGTACGTCCGTTGTCAACTTGTCACCTTCATAATGTTTATTGTGTGCAAATAGGAAGCCACACGTGTATGATCATTTCATGAGTACCTACGAAAAAGACAGGCAACAAATTTAAAAACGTGACTACTTTGAAATATCTGTTGCGGCCTAGTGCCCCGCTTGGATGTACCAAAACGTGTTAACGGACTAGAAAATACGAAATACTACATTCAGTAGGTGGTTATATGTTGGAATATATTTACTGTTACAATTAAATCATTTAGGTACATATTTAAGTATTCTGAATTCAATACGTCCTATGACATTTGATGAGATGACCAGATGACACAATTCGGATTTTCGTCGCGCTAGAGTTAGATAAATAGGGCAAGATAAGTTTGCAACGATTTTGGTAGCACACGCAGTGCAAGTGTAATTTATTCGTCATAATCATAACATAATTTCATAGAAGTTAAATAAAAAATGCTTTGATACCCAAACGCAAATGTTTGTTAAAATTGTACAATATGCCGTAGATAACATTTTTTATCAACTTATTTTCGGGCCAGCCAGTAGTATGGTTTTCCTGAGGATGTGCTTCCGTTCAGTGCGGGTCTCAGTTATAAGTAAAGTCAATAGGTACCTACTTGGAATGTTAGAATAGAACAACGTGTTTGCTTACGTCCGTCAAGAACGAAAGCCTAGGATTGAGATAAATTAAGATCACGCGAGATGCGAGATCACGACACCTACGTGTATGTATGTTCGCGATGAACTCAAAAACTACTGAAGAGATTTTCATGCGGTTTTCACCTGTGAATAGAGTGATTCTTGTGGGAGGTTTAGATGAATAAAATTTTATGTAACCCGTGCGAAGCCGGGGCGGGTCGCTGGTATCATGATAAAGTAACCTTCTTATATTAGTGGTAGGGATAGGGATTTTGACATTAATAAGTATACCTATACCTAAGCTTTGTAATAAGCCGAATGGCTACATGTAAAACGACTTAAGTGACTTAATATGTTATGCTGACCTATGGGTCAGGAGAAATGAAGAAAATAAAATATGAACAACTGAGGCTAAAACAAATTTCAGAGTTAGAGCCCAAGAGAACAGAAGAGGTGCGAAGGACAATTGTGGAGTAGATACCACCGTCAAGATCTTGTACCGTCCTTATTAATATAATAATCCTGCTATAGGGCGTAAATAACTATTTAATAAATAGTTATGTTGTAAAAAAACCATTTTTCGTCGGATATAATCGAGTGCACATGACTGTTGTCAGCTACAAATCTTTCCATAACTGCACGCGTAGGATGAGTGTGAGTTGTTATAAAATTGTTGTAGAATTGCGCCCCGACATCTTGAACGATCTAATCCGGCATTGAGTTTGACCTCCCACGATCACATCAGTCGTTGTTATATTACTCTTCCTATGCACGAGTTCGATTCCATTATATTAAAGTGTTACGTTTCTTTATGGAAACTTCTTTTATCTACAAATTGTTATGAAAATGCTGTCCATTCGTCAGCATACGAAAAAAACATTATGATTTGAATAAACACCGGCCAAGTGCGAGTGGGGCAGCGCATAATGGAGAGTTTCTTACCTTTGTACGGGACTGAGAGAAGGGGGCACATTATATTTTGACTTTCGAGATTTCAAAAGTATTTACAGACATGGACAGACGGACGGACAATAACTATAAGGGTTCCGTTTCTACCATTTTGGCTAAGGAACCCTAAAACTCACGCCTCACGCCATTCACGAAGTACAATATTTTGTCCTTCTCACACTACCAAGTAGCATGAGGAAAATAGTTATTTTTTTACATATGAAATAAGATACATACCTATGCTATCAATATATATTATACTAAGTACTTCCTCAATACATATTCACGAATCTTACTTTTTGCGTCTTTTTACGCTACCTTATGAAAGTATGAAGATAAAGAGTATCCAAATCCACGTCGTAGGAATCGTAGGTAGGTAGCTCAGACAATTCCGATTACATTGAGTTTATTTGCCGATCTGTCCAAGCAATCGAAAATGAAATATTTAATTAAGATCTCTATGTAAGTATTGGCTAACATTGGTTCAATATATGTATAATGTGGTAGTTTAAGTACTTATCGTGCACGCCCGCTCCTGGACAATAGCGGAATCATGGCAGGTTGTGAAATTGCGATTTGTTTACTCAGGCAGTAATAATACTGAGTGACTTCCGTTGTAACCGGACAACACACACAGACTTTTGGGATTACTAACAGTAACTACATATTTACTTTTTTAAGATATTTTGATAACTAAGAAACTGTACAGAATATTTGAATATAATTATTATGGTACATATTAAAAATGGAGTCCCTTTATTTGACATAAAGTTTTAAGTTATAGTGTATTGTTTGTCATATTATAATTGGCTAAGTGATGCGTGACGCGATGACATGACATCGGTATAAAATGAAATGGTAGCACGCTTAAAAAACGTTTGTAGGTAGGTACTAATTGTACTACTAGCGAGTAAAACGGTTGTACTCGCAGCGTATAAATATGTGCTTGTACTTCAACCACATACTCGTATTTATAGGCTTATTTCGTTCTGATGATGTATTTCATGAGGAATTGAGGAAGTCCTCATTTACTCAAATCTTATAAGCATACTTTAAGCGGTATTTTTATTTTTATCTAAAAACCAAAAGTGTTTGCATTTAAACAGTGCCATTTGGTAAAACAGAACTTATGAAAACCAGAATGGAACTCCTCTTGGTTTATATTCAATCGTTTGACATGTTTTTCTTTGTACATGACGATCCTTATTGGGAGACACAATTAATCTTTTTATTTTTTTATTTTTAATTTATAATGTCATTTTTGACGATATGATGAGAAGATAAACATAATTTTGACGAATGTAGCAAATTTATAGTGTAATTTTCATCTTGAAATAAAGAAATCTAATCTAATCTAATCTAATCATAGAGCAGAGTAAAAATTTTAAGCTCTTGCTTTGTGTAGTGAACTGAAAACGCGCTATATACAGACACATTATTAGATCTACAGAGATAACTATAGTCTAGTCTCGTATTGTAGCAAATTTAGTCTAGGTACTTTTAAAAAATACTATCAAAAACTACTCCTTTAGGCCTTTAGAGTTATGATCGCCCAAATCTTTAAAAAAATCGAAATTTTGGCGGTTTTTTCGATTTTTTACTAAGTTGCGTTCGGCGCTCAAGGTCACAAACTTGGATTATTCATTGAGGCAACATCATAAACAAGTCTGCAAAAAATCAGAACAACCGGATTTGACGTTACAAACGACCACGTGACCACGACGTGACCACGTTACAAAAGTCGACAAAGTTACTGGATTAATAGTATCTATAGGTAAATCATCCTAACGCTTAAATTAACTATTGCTAGGTACTATTAGACACCTACTTCGTGTTCCGCAGTTTTTATTATGGTTAGGTTGTGTAGGTACCTACTCTTGTGGGCGCAGCACGGTTCCATTTTTATCGTCTATCACTATGCGCGTCCCTTTCGCACTTACGTACTTGTTAGAACGTGACAGGCATGGTGACAAGGGATAAAAACGCGACCGTGCTAAGCCGCTTGTTTTTGTCTTTATATTGAATGCTGTGGCCTCCCGTTTTTTTGTCAGTATTAGAGGTAGTTTGCGCTGGTTGGCGATTTGGATAATTACAAACACGTGTATGAGTTCATTCATACCTATGAGCAGGTACAATGCTAAACTTGTTTCAGAAAGTGAATTTAGAATTATATTTATTGAATTTAAACTTTGAGCGCTTATTTAATAAACTTGTCGAACGTATTTAATCGAATTAGGAAAATATTAATTGGTGATATTGATAATACTTGTAGGATCATACCTTTAAACGAGTAATTTCTGTATTATATATTTATATATTTCGGGATTTTCGGGGATCTCGGAAACGGCTCTAACGATTTCGATGAAAATTGCTATAGGGGGGTTTTCGGGGCCGAAAAATCGATCTTGCTGATAGAATGAATCGACTACTAAAGGTCAATGACATTCACCACAATAAATTTTAGTTACATCATCTGTTTGTAAACATCGTTTACAATTAAATCATTGTTACATTGTTAGGAGTTCAATTAAATACTTGATGTAGAATAAAAAACACTGTATTACGTTAAGGGTTTAATTTAATCACCGCAATGTATCTAGACACGCGGCAGCGTGTCAAGCCAAGTTTATTAATTACTTCCTCCTTGTCTTTTTTCTAAGCTTTTTACGAAATAATGCATTTTCCTTAAGGTGCAGTAGATTCGGAAAACGGAGTTCGGAGGAGCACAATACGGCTATGGTATTAATTTAATTACACATCTTGAGGCCTTTCTCGAGAGACTGTATCGATTCAAACCTGAGTTTTTGATTTTCGCTTGATAGAATAAAATCACATAAGTCTAATATGCACTTTAAAAATTTGTAACAAATTATGTAAGTAGGTACAAATGCTAAAATATGAAAATTGCTTTTAAAAATCGGCAATATGGTGTTGGAGGAAATATAATAAAAAATGATAACTCTTATAATTTTCCTATATGATAATTTCAGATAAGAATTCTATCTTGTTTCATACTTTTTAGAGCGCTATTTGCAGTAGCCGGGTTTTAGTTTTTGAACTTATTTTTTATTTAATTAATTTTGGGGTCAGGATTTAGTTACTTACAATAATATTTGAAGTCACTTTATTTTACTTTTGCGAGGGCGTCCTCAGTACAGAAATGCACGCAGATCGTCGCATATATCGGGCTACGCCCGACAACCTTTGGCATGAAGGCGCGTTCGGCGCCTGGCTTTGGAACGCGTACAGCGAGCCTCGTACGTCGGGCTACGCCCGACTCTTTTAGTATGAGGGCGCCTTCGGCGCCCAACCTTTGGAAGGCGTACATCGTGCTTCGTACGTCGGGCTACGCCCGACTCTTTTAGTATGAGGGCGCCGAAGGCGCCCGGCTTTGGAACGCGTACATCGTGCTTCGTACGTCGGGCTACGCCCGACTCTTTTAGTATGAGGGCGCCGAAGGCGCCCGGCTTTGGAACGCGTACATCGTGCTTCGTACGTCGGGCTACGGCCGACTCTTTTAGTATGAGGGCGCCGAAGGCGCCCGGCTTTGGAACGCGTACATCGTGCCTCGTACGTCGGGCTACGCCCGACTCTTTTAGTATGAGGGCGCCTGGCTTTGTAATGCGTACATCGTGCTTCGTACGTCGAGCTACGCCCGACTCTTTTAGTATGAGGGCGCCGAAGGTGCCCGGTTTTGGAACGCGTACATCGTGCTTCGTACGTCGGGCTACGCCCGACTCTTTTAGTATGAGAGCGCCTTCGGCGCCCGGCTTTGGAACGCGTACACCGTGCTTCGTACGTCGGGCTACGCCCGACTCTTTTAGTATGAGGGCGCCGAAGGCGCCCGGCTTTGGAACGCGTACATCGTGCTTGGTACGTCAGGCTACGCCCGACTCTTTTAGTATAAGGGCGCCGAAGGCGCCCGGCTTTGGAACGCGTACATCGTGCCTCGTACGTCGGGCTACACCCGACTCTTTTAGTATGAGGGCGCCGAAGGCGCCCGGCTTTGGAACCCGTACATCGTGCTTCGTACGTCGGGCTACGCCCGACTCTTTTAGTATGAGGGCGCCGAAGGCGCCCGGCTTTGGAACGCGTACAGCAAGCCTTGTACGTCGGGCTACGCCCGACTCTTTTAGTATGAGGGTGCCGAAGGCGCCCGGCTTTGGACCGCGTACAGCGCGCCACGTACATCGGGCTACGTCTGACCCTTTTAGTGTCGCCGTTAGGACCGAGTCCGGTGCGTCACATAGGTACGTTTAAGTATGCTTCGCCTGACCACTGCGAATTTTAACGAGGTGAATATACTAAGATTACTAAGCAACTTTTACCATGGGACCAACCCGATCTCGAAAAAATATTTGCTGATCTGGACTTCTATACCTATTCACGTTATAAAATATTGCAGGTCATTAAAAAACACCATGTATATAGCGGCCAAACAAATTTCTTTTGAAAAATCCTTCTTGTATCGCCGTAGTCGCGTAACACGCGGATAGATAGAATCCAGAGCGATTGTAGATTCGTAGTTCGAATTACCTACCAGATAAATTAATGTTTTATCGGGTGCATGCAAGCAAAGCCGGGTGCAAAATCTAACAATATGTATATATTTGAAATGTGCTAATTGAGCTCTTTCAAATGATATACAACACGTCATCATTACTTATTTTTATTTTTTTGGTTCGTGACTTTATGACCTCTAGAGCTGTGACCAGCGGACGATTACGACGATTCGAATGACATGTCGTTTGTCAAATTTCAATGAGTAAGTACTTTAGAAGTTATGAGGGAACAGATGAACATACATACATACATACATACCCACAAACATACCGGTCAAAATCATAACCCTCCTTTTGCGTTGCCGTAGTCGGGTAAAAATAAAGTACGTAGCCTAAACAATTCCCCGTTTGCGTATAAAAGTCCTTCGTTCTGTTCCACCCGATATACATATATCTCTGAGTATATATAGCTGGTCAAGCAGATCTTGTCAGTAGAAAAAGGCGGCAAATTTGAAAAATGTAGGCGCGAAGGGATATCGTCCCATAGAAAATTTGAATTTCGCGCCGTTTTTTACTGACAAGATCTGCTTGACCAGCTATATCTATGATATTATATTTCAATAATATTTAAATTTTCCCGTTACCCGTGTATATTTAGTACACGTATGTGTGTCCACACGGCATCTAACGTATCATATAACTATTCGTTATCAAAATCACGTGCCAGTAAACTATAAACATTAGTTTCAGAATAAAATACCTACGTCGGGATCGCTATACGCGGGCTGATAGATGTACAGTCACCACACGGGGTTGTTATGCCATTTAGGGTTCTTGCTAAATTGGAAATTGTATAGCGTAAGTATTGAACAACCAATCTAGCTAGGACCCTGATGAATGGCGCAACAATCGCGGAGCGTGATGGTACCTACATAGATGTAAAATAAAAAAAAGAAATAACGAATATTATCCATTTTGCGCTAGCAACTGATACGTTTGAAGTCGGCGCCAATCTTAAAAGCGTCAACTCACTGTCGAACTAAATGCGAAAAAAACAGACGAATTATAACCTCCTCCTTTTTTTGAAGTCGTTAAAAATATAATGGAATATAAATTATGCGTCAAATAATTAAGGAAATATACATTTCAAATATACGTACATAGAACATAATAACTATATTCCCTTTGGTACATAAATAAGTACCTACTAAATTTTAGCGCCGAAACGAAATAGTTATTTGTTTTACAAGGGGGCAAAGTTGTTGTTTAACGCACGAGGATTAAACAAAATTTGCCCCCAAGTGATACACAAAATTTTTCACCACACCAACCCGAAGCAAATATTAAATGTAAAATATCAAATATTTATCATCCAAAATCATCATTTAAAAGTCAATTCTACCAGCAAACATAAGAAAAAAATTAAAAAATTTTCATTTGATTACTTTGCCTCACATGTGAATTACTGATAGCAAAGTGCAACTTTGCTATCCGTTTTTGAAGTGCAAAGTAAAAGTCTTTGAAAAAGTATTTATAGGCTTAAAAACCGGCCAAGTGCGAGTCGGACTCGCGTTCCAAGGGTTCCGTATATTACACAATTTTTAACAATCAGTGCCGGATTAAGATATGTTGATACCCTAAGGATTTCTAGGTGCCCCCTCTCCCTCGGGTCATCAAGATTACATTGATTTTTTGGTAAATTGAGAGAAGTTCATTGCCGCGTTACAGCTGAGAATGGAAATCAGTCACATCATTTTATCACGAAAATTGACAGTGCCGCAGCAGTAATGTTGCAACAGAGTACCTAATGCTGTTGCAGTCGCCACCCGAATGTCACCTTTATTATAGCTTAGAAAGTAATAGAAACGCGAGCGAAGCGAGCGCGGAAATTTTTCGATATAAAAACGCAATATGATAGACAGTTGTAAATTTTTACTTTTAGTATGGAAATCAGTCACATCATTTTATCACGGAAGTTGACAGTACTGCAGCAGTAACGTTGCAACAGAGTAATGTTGCTGCAGTCGCCACCCGAATGTCACCTTTATCATACCTTATAAAGTTATTGAAAACGCGAGCGAAGCGAGCGCGAAATTTTTTCGATATACAAACGCAATTTTACTTTTAGTCCCAACCAGGCGCGAATCCAGGATTTCATACAGAGAAGGGATGGGACAGTTTTCTATCAGCTTAGCTTCGCATAGGGCTCGATATTTCTTAATAGGCTTCGATATTCGAGGTTGTTTTCATGCATAAAATATGCAAGAAAGCAGAGCTTGGAATTGAATTGGCGAAGTGTGAGAAAGGCAGTAGGCCTAGCTGCGAAAGAGGAAAGCTTGGATTTGGATCCACGCCCAAGTGTAATTAAGGCAGAAGGCCTCGCATAAGACCTAACGCCGAACCGCAAAAGAGTGGGTTGAAATCGAATCTATGCATGTAATCACGACTCTTCTACTGCTACCGATTGTTTCCCAAAGAATTACGCGCCATTATTTTTGCAAATTAGCTTTTGGACAGCTAAAAAAAATCGTGTGGTAAAAACGATGTGTCTGTCCCTAATTTTAAAATTTGTTCACCTTTTTCAACCTGGCATTTTGGTGCCCCTCCTGAATGTGGTGCCCTAAGCACGTGCTTGTTTTGCTTATTGGTTACAAAGTCTTTATTAATTCAACCATTAAAGTCGACGAGTACAAAAATCTTTAAGCTAGCTCTCAATTTAACATTTTTTTTAAACATTATTTTTAATTTGACCTTACAATTACTCGTAAGTAGGTAAGACCGTTAAATATTTAAAATGATTATCTTATCAGAAAATTATCACCAATTACTCTAAAAAAACTACTACTCTAAGTAATCCGGCACTGTTAACAATGTATTTTTTATGTGAAACGTGAGTGAAATCTCTTTAAAAAATCCGTAGGGGTCGGATTAAAAACTGTAATTAAGTCCGACTCACGCTTGACTGTACATTTCTAATAGGTTTTCCTGTCATCTATAGGTATAGACCTATTTTATGTATTTTTTTCAAAATTTTAGACCTAGTAGTTTCGGAGATAAGGGGGGGGGAATGGTCATTTTTTTCCTATTTTCTTGAATAACTTCTAAACTGTTGATCCGAAAATTATAAAAAAAAATTATTTGAAATCCTTACAATAAGCTCTTTCATTTGATATGTAACATGATATAGTTAGAAAAATTTTTTTTTTCATTTTTTCATTTACCCCCCAAAAGTGGCCCCCATGTTTAAAATTCATTTGTTTACGTTACATGTCCGTATTCGGGTCACAAACTTACATATGTGTACCAAATTTCAACTTGATTGGTCCAGTAGTTCCGGAGAAAATCGGCTGTGACAGACGGACAGACAGACAGACAGACAGACAGACAGACAGACAGACAGACAGACGCACGAGTGATCCTATAAGGGTTCCGTTTTTTCCTTTTGAGGTACGGAACCCTAAAAATCAAATAAAAATAGAAAAACTTTACACACAAACATAATGGACTGAAGCTGAAGTATAAAAGTTAGCATATTTCCGAATTTAGTTGCTTTATTTGCTTCGTTAGATGATGTACCCCGCTGAGTACATAAAGGGAAAATATACCAGTAAACGTACCGTTCTAATCGATATCAGTGCCTTGCATTCGCAAATTTGCTTCTTCCCACGCGCTAATAAAGTGCAACGAATATTGTTTACTACCAATTCTTCGTAGTCGAAAGAATAGGTAGGTACACTCCTAGAGTGCTTTTTTTCGTTTCTTGCATGCTTTTAATGTTTTGTAATTTCAATCTATTGTGTTTGTATTAATTGCAGTTATGGCTGACATTTGGCGCTTCGCTGGCATTTTTAATCATCGGCCTGGTGAGAGGGTACTCCGCGTCTGCTCTGCCGTCCATCGAGGCTATTGAACCCAATCTCATCCAGACTAGTGAACAAAAATCATGGATAGGTATGAACATGATCACTGTACCTTTTCATATTACAACGTGACAATCGTTAGGTAATCTAAAAGTAAATAATGTAGGTACCTAATAAGTTATCATTCAAGCATCTTTCATTCTGATTAACTTGACTTTATTATTATTTTCTATTTTTTTATTTGTTGCTTATTATTACTTTCTATTTACACTTGACGATCTTTTTGCCAAATTCCGCATCCTTTCAGATATCACAAACTTATGTGCCTACTGCCTAATAGAAGTTAGCCCATTTTCTCATTCATGTTTTGTGTCAGAATATTTATTATCAAACCTAAACCTAAAACGAAAACGTTCAATAAATTGTAAGAAAGTACGATACCAAGCAGGGAACATAATCATTTTTAATTCCTTTATTTTATATGAACATGATTATATCATTTTAACTAACAAAATACATGTCAAGATTGAAAATTGTAATCGTCAAGGAAATTCAACAGGTTTCTACTTTCGCTTTAGCAATTCGCAAAGTATTCTATTGAGGGTAAGTTTGCAAATAAGACACAATATGTTTTATGTGCATTGAGTAATGATATTCACACTTTTTTATACAATTTTTTGCGCATAATCATAATTCTGTGTCCTCCTTTTCTGCTAATAACTAAGGCGTCACCGGGTCACCGAATTAGGTAACTTAGATAACCATACGTGATAGTGACTATGCTATAAACATTAGCTACTCTTTTAAGCTGCAAAAGGCTTGTCATATTGGACAAGGACGACTCCTACTCCTTCCGTTAATATATTTTTAAATATCCGGGCGTAATTAGCAGTTAGGTATAGCACGATAAGGGTTGTCCTTTTTACTTAAAATTGTATGCGTAGGACAGTTGAGGTGGTCTTTCGTAGAAGGTTTGCTTATTTATGTACACATTACTAGGTAAGTATGTCTGTTCAAAACCGTTTGCGATATAACGGTCTTATAGAATAGACGCAGGTTTCTCTCAGCGGTCAGATGAGTTTTAAAATGCCTTTATAGTGCAAAATACTACTGCTTACTTACGCTTTCAATAGTTTATGTGCGACCTCTAAATTGGGTACAGTCCGGATTTAGGATGTCTGCGGTCCTATGTGCGATAAGAATAGCGTCCGTACGGGGAATACAAATGGCGAACAAATGCATGAGTTTAAAGAAATTTGAAAAAGTATAATTAAACCAATTTATTTTCATTATTTCGTCATAATCAACAATTTATACCCTATACTTACACATTGTATAATTGCATTAATTTTTAGTGTATTTTTTCATAATTAATTAAAATAAACTTCGTCTAAGGCTACATCAAAATGTTAACAGTCATCACAATTTGTTTCACTTTTTCCCCAATTTCGATCGATTGTATTTTTTTCTTTTGGTGAGTCGCACGATCCTGACATTCAATGCAATTCAATTCAATCAATGTCATTGAATGCGTATGTAAAAAGCATCTAAAATTTACGTTTTTTTTTAGTTGACCCATAAAGCGTATGTACAAACATATGAATGTAACATAATTATGTGAAGTTTGAATTTTGTGACTTCAGATGTTATTCTCATTACGTTGCGCACCAGATTGGATGGCACAAAAAAAACATAAATTGTTTACCCTGCATGGTCGTTTAATCTGTTAGTCCCCTTAGTTACCGCCTAATAATCGCCATGTCGTACGTAGGAGCCATTCCCCCGCTCGGCGCGTTCGTGGGCAGCATGATGTCGGGCGTGATCATGCATCACGCGGGCCGCAAGCGCACGCTGCAGATGGCCGCGCCGCTCTGGGCCGCCGGCTGGCTGCTGCTCGGCTTCGCGCCGTCTTTCACGCTCGTCCTCCTCGCCCGCTTCACTGACGGGCTCTGCGTCGGCTTCACGCTGGCGCCTGCGCAAGTTTACGTAAGTTGATTAACATTTAACAGTGAACATAGGACCGTAGCGCCATAGGCGTTCTCTTGCTTGTAATACCAGTTTATAATGATAACAGTTTTTATCATGGTCCACACATAATACAATACATGTGATATATCTCTGTTAGCATCCATAGGCTATGCTACAGTGTTCACTTACCACCAGGCGATCTGTGAGCTCGTTTGCGACCACGGTATTAAAAATATGCAGTGGTATATTCAGTATTTCTCTTCAAGTTTATTTATTTGGCTCGTTATCTACTTAGTATTTATTTTGACAAAATATTTTTTTATTTTTTGTACTGCTTTGAGAGTGAATTATTCATAAAATTATTTATTAGGTTTTTACTTAAAATTAGGTGTTAAAAACTTTACAGTTTTTTTTTAATGTATGTCTGCACATTATTTTAGTGATATATTTTTTTAGCATTTTTAGACGTATTGTAACATCGATGAAAGTAAATAGGTAGGTATTATAATTATAAATTATAAAATAACTAATGTTCTTTCGTTAACTACACATTAAAAGTTCCCTTAACCGCAATTGTCGCTAAAATCATATTAGCTTAAAAGCGCTCTCCGGTCTTTATGTAAATGTGCTGATGTTCAATTTCAATATACAGCCATTTGAAGAATTAATTGTTTTGTTAGGTGAGCGAGTGCTGCGACCCGGAAATCCGGGGGCGGCTGGGGTCCCTGCCCACACTCTCCATGTCGCTGGGAATACTCTTATCATATGTCGCGGGCAACTGGCTTTCCTGGAGGCACCTGGCGTTCTTCTCCGCTACATTCTGCGGTATGTCATCCTACTATTTGAACAACAGAATCTGTGGGCGGTTGAAGCTTCTGCCCATTTTCGTTCTCCTGAATGGAAGCCTCATGGCGTTCTCTTTGTGTCATTACCCGGTATGTAATGCAATTTTTTTTTAAACCAAATTAATTTGTAATTGACATATTAAAAAGTCGTGGGTTTTAAGTAATTACCGTATTTTACTATCAAATGACATCTCTGAACTACGTATATAATTATATACCTAAGCAGAACAAATGACTTGCAAAAAATATTATGTTTGCGTTAAGTGACTGAGAGTTCTGGGTATATCAGAGCACGACCTAGTAGAGTCTGTGAGGAAAGAGAAGAGCCGTGGAATGTATGGGGCCCAACACATTCCACGACTCTTCTCTTTCCGAACAGACTCTACATCATCAAAGGTACAAAACTTACAGTAGGTACCTAGCTTATCATTAGAGTTTTTGACGTGACAACGTCTTATAAATTGATGAACACCGGTAGCATGCACGAAAAAGTGTCACGTTGTGGACAGATCTCCATGGTAACGTTGTGGGCAGATCTCCATGGTAACGTTACGGCCTAAGTATGCAATTTTTCATCAATGTTATCATTATCACGCAAAATTATCGTCCGTAAACCGACTTTACAGACAACCATATTTTTTTTTGTTAACCCTACCAGTGAATAGGAAATTTAACGACTACATTTTTAGATTATGGGCCAGTTGCACCAACCACAATTGACTGACTGATCAACATTACTTAGCAGCGAACTATGAAAATTCCCACACAATAAAATTTTACGAACACTTTAACGGTAACAGACGGTTTGGTGCAGCCGACCCTAAAGGCTCCTCTTCACGTTGGGCCAACGCCAACGCCAACGAGGGACGCATTTATGCGTTAGAGGGAGCAAGTGATATTGCTATCTCATTCTACCGCATGGCTGCGTCCCTCGTTGGCGTTGGCGTTGGCCCAACGTGAAGAGGAGCCTTAAAAACTTTACCTACTCTGTCTGTACCTACTTACCCCCTTATTCATAAAACTTTACAGGCCTGATTTAGTTAAATTATGTTTTATCCCTTTCTTACAAATATATAAGCCAAAATGACAGATAACTACCGACAAAAAAAAAATCGTTTAAAACAATTGAAATTGCATTAACGTTTAATGCTTTAAACATTTCCATATGAGCCTATAGAACCAAGCAGTAAACTTTACTATTTGTACGTTACGTACGAACGAACGTACATTAGTTGATATTATAATAGCAGTTAATCTTAATGAAATCATTTTAATGTGTGCTCGATAGCTCATATTTATCCAGAGGACAAACGGTTATTAGTTAATTGAGGTTTGTGGCGCGATTATGTATAAGAGGGTTACGGTTTACATTGTTCATTCAGGTGCTCTGTTCCTGGTCCTCCTGCCGCTGCCCGAGTCGCCCGTATGGCTGGAATCGAAGGGCCTGGACTCCACGGCTGCAAAGAAATGGCTTCACCTCTCCTCGCGAGCTACAGCCGTGGTGAAGGACGATGTGACAACGTATGTGACAATTTTACTGTGTCTGATAGAGGATTTGAATTTACAATAGCCAAACTGTCACTGACTGACTGACTTAAATCAACGCCCAGTTAGACCACCGACAACCGTTACACCTAGAAAGCTAACTTATTTCAACTTAACAGTTAGATCTCACTTCTTTTATTAGAGTTAGACTAAGAAAAGTCTGCAGCGATTTTGATAGCCCACGCAGTGCAAGTGTTATTTTAAATGTCAAACATCTATGAAATTATGACGTATTTGTAACACTTTCACTGCGTGGGCTATCAAAATCGCTGCAGACTTTTCTTGGTCTAACTCTAGCTAAACCGTAGAATTTGTAATTTTTTCACATTTATGTTTTTGCTAGGATTTTAGTGTAACCGGTCTGGTTATGTTTTCAAAGGATTTTATCGTCACATATACAGCAAGACATAACTTTTATATATCATTCGTTACTCCTGATCCTGACAGACGGAAGCATTTTCGCCCGAGCCGAAACGGAGGCTTTCGTTTCAATCGGTCAATTACACTGAGAGAAAAGGATAACAAAAACACACTTAGAATTACAAAAATAAACTTAATCCGGGGACAAGGAGAGTCAACTAATAGGAACAAATTGACTTTTGCAATTTCTATTAGTTCTTGCAATTTCTATTATCTGTTTGTTGAAATTAGATTTAGGATTACTGAGCTGTTTGTAGAAATAAATAAACTTTACAGAAATAGTGAAACGTCTATAATTATTACTCAACTTCATTTCTTCCCCCAGTACAGAAATGTTTTTTAATCCTGGTTTAGTTTACTAATGATTTTTCTCTCAGTGTAGAACAGAAGAAGGGTTATTTGACCGTTTTTAGGGTTCCGTACCCTAAGGGTAAAAACGGGACCCTATTACTAAGACTCCGCTGTCCGTCCGTCCGTCCGTCCGTCCGTCCGTCTGTCACCAGGCTGTATCTCATAAACCGTGACAGCTAGGCAGTTGAAATTTTCACAGATGATGTATTTCTGTTGCCGCTATAACAACAAATACTAAAAAGTACGGAACTCTCGGTGGGCGAGTCCGACTCGCACTTGTCCGGTTTTTTTTAAATATTCATCTCTTAAGACGGTTAAAAGGGGATTGAAAGACTGTATCGAGTACGAATACTTTCTGAAACTTCGTAGAAAAGTCACAATATTAGAAAACAAAAAAGGAATTTGTGTTTATGGAAATTTGTCTTACAGGGGGTTAAAAGAGTCAAAAAAATCTCTCTGTGTTCGCGTCTTTCCTGTAGACATACACAAAAGTTAAGGGCTATAAAGGTTAATTTTCTTATTTAACCATTATCCACGTGAAAAGGTCCTCCTTTTATTTAGAGAACTATAATAAAATCATTACCTACATGCCCACAAGCTGTTAACTATAGCCCACAGGAGAGAAAAATGTACAGTTCGCGCGAACACACTAGTTTTCTCTCCTGTGGGCTTGCTGCTTGTGGGCATGTAGGTAATGATTTTATCATAGTTCTCTAAATAAAAGGAGGACCTTTTCACGCGGATAATGGTTAAATAAGAAAATTAACCTTTATAGCCCTTAACTTTTGTGTATGTCTACAGGAAAGACGCGAACACAGAGATCTGTACGGTTACCATCAGTTTGTCACTGACATAAACGCCGTCGAGAACGTAATTTACTTTCTATACATCTGCGCATATTAGTGCAAACGGGATGTATAGAAAGTAAATTACGTTCTCGACGGCGTTTATGTCAGTGACAAACTGATGGTAACCGTACTGTTTGACCCAAAAGTATTATTTACATGAGAGACGTGAATCTTCGTGAAAAGGCATATCTGCGTCGTACTTAGGGTTCTGCGTCTTATAAAACGTCAGACTGCCTTATCAATGTCAAATTGACATATTCGCTAAAATCTGCGTAACTTACAAATATATACATCTCGCTCTCACTAATATGCCAGTACGAGCGAGATGCATAGAAAGTAAGTTACGCAGACGTTACCCATACAACCATTCCAGTCGCAGAATCATCAAAGTGGTAACTAAATGTCAGATGTGTCGTAACAGAGTCCACACAATGTGTCTAGAATTGTTTCGAAACAAAGTGTCGTCGCCGTGTGTACACTTTTCCGTAACAAGGTGTCGACACATTTGTGTGCACTTTGCGTGCGGTTTGCGACTAAATCTGACAGCAAATTTGTGACAGCATATGTCAATATAAAATACCTCTTGAAAACCAAGGTTTGTCAAACTACTATTTGTGTCTCGTGTGTTCGTAATTCTAGTAAGTCATCATGGGCAATGCAAATGATAATAATCGACCGAAACCATATAAACACCCAACGCCCGTCAACCTTTTACAGAAAAGTTTTTAAAGAAATGCAATAAGCTACTTAGGTCAGGCAACGAATGCTCCAAAAGTTGTAGAGGGAAATACTCGGAACACAATTTTTGACTCCGTAACTCGGTTTGACAAGTTAGGAGGTGAACATATCAAAAGTCCCCGGCCGTAGCCCTTGAGCGGGGGGAGAGAGGGGGCTTTGAAGGTCCCATTTTCCGGTTTTTCGATTATATCTCGGAAACTATGCATCTCAGCGACATGACCACTTATACAAAATGAAAGTTAATTTAATTTGTTACAAGTTTATCCAGTCAATTTTTTCGATATGTTGAATAGTTTTTGAGATATCCGCTCTTGAAAGTTTATTTAGGGCTCTCAATTTTATCTTGATATATTTATATCAGTGAAGGTGCTAGGCCGTGTTTGGTATCGTTTTCGTATAAATCTGGGGTGCTGAATCCATTTAAGGTATCACATTGACACCATTCCACAAAATAAAAAAAAATCTTTTTAGGGTTCCGTACCTCAAAAGGAAAAAACGGAACCCTTATAGGATCACTCGTGCGTCTGTATGTATGTCCGTCTGAATACACAAAATAGTTCTTTACCTATAGATGACAGGAAAACCTATTAGAGATGTGCAGTCAAGCGCGAGTCGGACTTAATGTACGGAACCCTTAATACGCGAGTCCGACTCGCACTTGGCCGGTTTTTTTGAAACTCCTCTTGAGGCTTAACCGCTGAACCGATTTCGTTGAAATTTGGTATAGAAATAGTTTGCGTCCCGGAACAGGGCATAGGATAGATCTTATAACCAAAATCATCTTTTGAAGGTGTGAAAAGTGGCGTGGAAATTTGTACGGGAAATCAATAACCGCTGAACCGATTTATATGAAATTTGGGATGGTCTACATCTTTGATTTAGTTAAAAATGATAAAAAAACATGACTTAATACTAGTGTCCGACCGAAACATGTTTTTTTGCCGAAACCGAAACCGAATGTTCGGCTTTGGCTCTAGTTTCGGCCGAAACCGAAACCGAAACTTTTGTAGACTTGTTAAAATCGTTGAAAAAATCTCATAAAACCGCTTTTACACACATATTATGGGGCTGTCAACACCCAATGTCCTTGAAATTGATGTTACTTAAGCAGTTTTTTAAGAAAATTACTAGCGTTAGACCAAGATAATTCTGCAACGATTTTGATAAGACATGCAGTGCAAGTGTTACTTTAAACGTCAAAACTTCTATGAAAATATGACGTATAAATAACATTTGCACTAGTAGCACTGCGTATGCTACCAAAATCATTGCAGAATCTTCTTGGTCTAACTCTATTCATTCACCAGTCAAGCTAACATGTAGATACAGGGTCAACCATAAAACCAACCAAAAACGCGAGCGCAGCGAGCGCGAAATTTTTTGTTAACAATATCGCAAGGCCGGGTACCGATCTACACCTGGGCCTAAAAGTCCGAAGTGCCCCAGTGAGGCGAACTTTCATGCGAAGTCAAAGCCGTGCTTCAGGCTTCAGGATAAGTAGTTAAGCACAGACTCCAACCAATGTCCATTGTATTAAAAAGCGAGACCGCAGGCCGAGCATGGCGCAGCGAGGCCAAAGGCTAAGCTGAAGTAGAGGACATGTGGAACACAAACCAATGGTAAATTGAGGTAAAAAGTGAGACTAAGGTCGAGCATTCGTATGAAAAACTGTACCGGGGACACTTTTAAGGGTTTTTTCTTCGTTTTAATCAATAGTCAGCTGTTCAGCTTCGCAAAATATTAACTATTGAGAAAATCAACTTTGCGGCCCTAGTTGAGCGTAGCCTTTAGCCTCGCTTAAAATTTGCCATTAGAGGTAGATAGAAAAATGACTGAATAAGAGCGAAAAAGACATCGTTCGACTCGGGCCGAGCTGATACTCGGCCAACGGCTACGTGCGACAGTGCTATCTCATTCACTCCGATACAATTAGACAGTGTGCGCGTTATAAGTATTGACAGCCTCTTAAGACTGACTCGACCGTCCAGTGGCGCTCTCATTAGTCGAATTGTGTTTTATAATAAACCAATTACTTTCTGTACCTATACAAACTATACATGAATCAGTATATGTAGATATGTATTAATATTGTTACCCTACTTATTCCCCAACTTTTGGTCTTTGTCCGAAGTACCATTTCGTAAGTTTCGGCCCGGCCGAAAGGTTCGGCCGTTTTTTGGCCGAAACCGAAACTACAGCCGAAACATGATTTTTTGGCCGAAACTAGCCGAAACCGAAACCTAATCTTCGGTCGGACACTACTTAAAACCTAAACTTAAACAGTATTAACTTCAAGAAGTCAATTCTGAATTCCCCCCTACACCTCATTTCACACCTTTAAAGGATGATTTTTGAGATAACTTATTATGTCCTGTCTCGGTACTCAAAATATATGTGTACCAAATTTAAATTAAAACTGTTCAGCAGTTTAAGCGTGAAGAGGAGTTTAAAAGAAAGTATTTTAATAAGTTTATATGTTTTTACTTCGGAATGGTGTCAATGTGATACCTTAACTAAATTTGGTACTGCGAATTTATACGAAAACGATACCAAACATGGCCTCGTAGCTTTACTGTTGTAGAAGTCGAAATAAAATTGAGAGCCCTAAATTCTTATTACTTGGCCAAACTTGTGTAGAAGGAAAAGGTAAAATAAAAGTCTTCGGAAGGAATATAAGACACAAATATATATATTTTTTTGCGTTACTATTTCAATCATCAAATATAAACATACCTTGATTATATTATTCTAGTGAGATCCTCATAGATAAACAAAAACATTCACTTAAAAAATTACAAGGTCGAAATGTCACGGAACTTGTGAGAGTAATATGTGAAAAATAAAAACTTTTATGACAAAAAAATCTGGACACAATTTAAGAATCACCCAATTGCGTCGAGGAATCATCTGTATTTTTGCTTGTTTCATTACCTCCTCGCTTCTTTTTTGTCCTTTGTATTCTGTAGCAATTTGTTAGATCTGAAAATAAAGATAACTTGCGTCGTCACGGATGTCGATTTATAGGTTTTAGGGAGTGCAGAATTCGAAAACGATGATAATTTTATAATCCAAGATGGCGGCTACGTATTTTGTCATAAAAGTCGTCATGAATATCGTTTTATAGGTTTTAGGAAGTGCCGATTTCGAAAATGATGACCAGTTTGGAATCCAAGATAACTGCCGTGCACTTTGTCATAAAAGTCGTCATGGATATCGTTTTATAGGTTATAGGGAGTGCAGAATTCGAAAATGATGACCATTTTGGATTCCAAGATGTCTGCCGTGCACTTTGTCATATGACCCGTCATGGATGTTGATTTATAGGTGTTAGGAAGAGTAGAATTCGAAAATGATGACCATGACCAACGTGCACGGCAGACATCGTAGATTCTAAAACGGTCATAATTTTCGAATTCTCCACTCCCTAATACCTATAAATCGAGATCCATGACGACTTTTATGACAAAGTGTACATCTTGGTTTCCAAAATGGTCATCATTTTCGAATTCTGCACACCCTAAAACCTATACATATAGTAGTTCGCCCCGAACTGTGAGCTCGCGGTTCGCCAAACAGATCAATTGAATGCAGTGCTACTTAGTCTGAGATGGGCATTTCGTAATTGATTCCTGATTCCACGATTACTTGAAATTACTTTGTAATCTGATTACCGATTCCTAGATTACTTTGTAATCTAACAATACCGAATTACTAAGTACAATTCCATTTGAGGAATCAGGAATCAATTTTTGAATACTACAATTACGAGTAATAGAAATCTATGTCGATTCTTCATTAGGTACAGGAATATATATTACTTGATTCCTTTCAGATTACATTTCGTACTACTACATAAGTACTATCAAAAGTACATTTCGATAGTAGATATAGATGTTGTTGACTTACTAGGATGCATCTACCGATACCTTATTTGAAACAGGTGTGCAGATTTCGTAATTGATGACCATGACCTATAAAACGACATCCATGACGACTTTTAACATAGTGCATGGCGGCCATCTTGGATTCCAAAATAGTTATTATTTTCGAAATCTGCGCTCCCTAAAACCTATAAAACGACAGCCATGACGACTTTTATGACATACTGCATGGCGGCCATTTTGGATTCCAAAATGGTCATCATTTTCGAAATCAGGGCCCCCTAAAACCTATAAAACGACACCCATGACAACTTTTATGACCTAGTGCATGGCCGCCATTTTGGATTCCAAAATGGTCATCATTTTCGAAATCTGCGCCCCCTGAAACCTATAAAACGACATCCATGACGACTTTTATGACATAGTGCATTGCCGCCATTTTGAAATCGAAAATGTTATCATTTTCGAAATCTGCGCCCCCCAAAACCTATAAAACGACACCCATGACGAATTTTATGACATAGTGCATGGCCGCCATTTTGGATTCCAAAATTGTCATCATTTTCGAAAGCGGGGCCCCCTGAAACCTATAAAACGACATTCATGACGACTTTTATGACATAGTGCATGGCCGCCATCTTGGAATCCAAAATGGTCATCATTTTCGAAATCTGCGCCCCCTAAAACCTATAAAACGACACCCACGACGACTTTTATGTCATAATGCATGGCCGCCATTTTGGAATCCAAAATGGTCA
This sequence comes from Cydia splendana, assembly GCF_910591565.1. NCBI lineage: Eukaryota > Metazoa > Arthropoda > Insecta > Lepidoptera > Tortricidae > Cydia > Cydia splendana. The sequence continues at coordinate 28,126,870 of NC_085960.1, read as the reverse complement.
TCATTTTCGAAATCTGCGCCCCCCAAAACCTATAAAACGTCACCCATGACGACTTTTATGACATATTAGTGCATGGCCGCCATTTTGGATTTCAAAATGGTCATCATTTTCTAAATCGGGGCCCCCTAAAACCTATAAAACGACATCCATGACGACTTTTATGACATAGTGCATGGCCGCCATCTTGGAATCCAAAATGGTCATCATTTTCGAAATCTGCGCCCCCTAAAACCTATAAAACGACACCCATGACGACTTTTATGGCATACTGCATGGCCGCCATTTTGGATTCCAAAATGGTCATCATTTTCAAAATTGGGGCCCCCTAACACGTATAAAACGACATCCATGACGACTTTTATGACACAGTGCATGGCCGCCATTTCGGATTCCAAAATGGTCATTATTTTCGAAATCGGCACTCCCTAAAACCTATAAATCGACACCCATCTCGACTTTTATGACAAAGTGTTTTGCTACCATCTGCATGCAAGACATTTCTATTATTTTTACGTACAAAAATGGCCCCCTGTCAACTTTCAATCGAGATTTAATCGATAATTTATTCGATTAATATTCAGATTAATTCAATTTCAATCTATGGTCGACTAAACTAATCGCGATTAAAATTTGAGAGTTAACTTTTTTTATTCCATTAATTAGTCGAATAAACAGTTAATCGATTAATGCCCATCTCTGACCACGGCATTTTTACACTTTGAGAATATCTGAAAACAAATCAACACAAGGAGCCATTTTGCAAATCCAGTAACATACCAATAACTTTGTTATTACTTTTGACAGCGCGTGTCATGTGTCAACACAGAGTCGACACAAAGTCGAAACATTGCGACTACTTTGTGACTGCAATATTTCTCAGCCTTAAACCATATTTATACATCATAATTAATAAGTTTCGTAGTATGTAAAGCGTTATTTCTGTTATTTAAGTATAGTATACGCATCGAAGTACTAAAAATGCTTCAAATAATATAGTTATGAACACAGGCACTGAGAAGTAAACAATTTCATTTCCGGCTAAACTAAAACAATGTGGTGGCGCGTTGATTATATTACACTTAGTTTATCAAATCACTCGAGCAGTTTAATTCCCCATAATAATTTAAGTCCTATTGTAATATAAATGCAAACAATATATAATTACGTCTTGTAATCCGTTTTAGAGATGGCGTATTAATGTCACTTCTTTTTATTTAACTATTTTTCCATCTGACAGTTTCCATTTGACAGGAACAAAATGAACGAATGAACGAATGATTTTGGCATAAAGTAGTCGCAAACTCGTAACAATGTGTGCACACGGCGACCACACTTTATGTCACTTTGTGTCATGTGTCGACCCTTCCCCATTTCTGGTAACTGTGTCGACACGGCGACGACTCTGCGACTGGAATTGTGACCGAAACAGATGTGTCTGGGTGGATTTCAAAATCCAGCGAAAACTTATGGTTCGGTCTTTATAAAAAAAACTAGTAGGTTGTGCGAGTTGCAACTTTTTTATATGTTTAAAGAACTATTATCTTCATGTTCCTTCAATTACCATCTCCAATAACTTAATAGTTTTTTTTATATAAAATGTTTTATGTGTCTAAAATCATCACCGTCGACCGGAAAAATCTGAACCTTTTTGTTTGCAGTGAAAATTATAGCATACCTATCGTACGATTGCGATTTTTCTTTTACTTATATCTTTTCCATGTTGTTGTTTAACACATGAAAAAATATGCAATAATTCCTTCACCGAGAAAGTACATTTAAAAATATTTAAAATTTTGTCACGAATATTCGTCAACACCGTCATGGTAATGTCAATGTGAGCTTATCTCAGTGTATGAACAACGAAATACCGCTAAAGGTCCTTGCCCTATTTTTCACTTTATTATAGAATGCCAAAAATGATTTCACTATAAAGTCACATCACTGAATCGTGAGAAATATTACGAACAAATTTGTAAAACGTAGTTTGTCACAACAGAGCATCATCACCGTTATGCTTTGGTTTAAAAAAGTTACAAATGATATATTAGAAATAATTACTGAAATGAATGGCAAACTACATGAAGTTTATTGTGTAGCATAGACATTAACTACTATTATTCGTATTCTAGAAATAAAAACAAGAAACTCTCAAATCGTCATCACCATACCCATCATCACCGGGAAAAAATGACGACCGGTGATGATTTCATGTGTATGGTGATGACGGTTCTCAGAAACTTTTCTAGTTATTTTGCTATAATTCATTATGAAATTAAGCTGTATGTTTGAAAAACGTTCTCTATGTCTTCTAACACTATATAATGTCTACCTTATAAATGTAGAATAAATGTAGAAGAAGATATAACTATTTCTTTCACACTAGAGGTTGCTTAGTTTTTAATTAACATTTTGACTGAAGTAGGCAAAATTTAGGTCATTTAGAACTTAGAACATACAAATGTTTTTTTTTTATAATCTAATAATGTAAATCGTGCAACTTAGAGTCTGTAATTGCATGTTAGTCGTGTTAAAACAAAGTATTTAAACAAGCAACATATATTAAGTTTTAAGCGACCATAGGCTACGGTACTGGCTCACTATCGTGATGGCTTTATGTTTTTTGATAATATTATATTAATTGATGTATATAATTACAGCAATTAATAATTATACCATTGGGTAGTCACCGGACCCAATACCTAACATTTTGTAACTTATGACATGCATTACAAGTAGGGGTCTTGCAACTTATAAAACACTGATTATATATTAATATTTAGCTATTAAACAACATATATATGGATTTAAATCATTATAGCTATTTTTAAAGTTAATTAATAAAACAACAAAAATACAAACTTGTGCAATGAATCAAACTATAAAAAAAAAGTAATATATCATAAAAATTAAGCTCATTGGTAAGCCAGTAATTTTATAATATGACATAAATACCAAGTTATGCAGTAGATAAAAGAAGATGCGGGTTTAAACTGATAATAAGAGTACAATATTGTTAATATGATTTAACATTGAAAAAACCCAAAAAAATTAATGAATACATAAATTGCCTATATCGGAACATGAATTATTTAAAATTATACAATAAAAATACTTGTTATATATTTATTTATATGAATAAAATGTATTTTTTATAATTTTCTAAAAATAATTTATGTAGCTAGTCTTATGTTCAAAAACATGTTATTTGTAATGTTTATTAAAGTTCTAAAGTCTTACAATTAAAAAAAGTATTTGTTTTTTTAATACGTTTTTAATACATATGTAAATTAGTTCCCAAATCGTCATTACCGTACATGCAGTGTCATTACCGTCTATAAAAGAGTCATTACCATACCATGGTTGTCATCACCATCTTGCGTTTTTATTTTCCGAAAGCGATAACTTCAAATATAAGCCACAAATGATTGTATAAATACCATACATATCCTCAATATACAGCCCCCCATTACTTTACCCAGCTAGAATCGTGTTAAATTAAACATTTAAAAAATTCACAGATTTCGTGCCTCACACGACTATCGAGCACATTGGAAATGAATCTACGGAATTCGAAAAAATATTGTCGCTGAGCGACTTTTTCCTTATCCAGACGGATAAGGAAAAAGTTACAAAATAAAACTACAACGTTGAATGATAATTATTTTATTCTTAGACTAACCTCCCTCTCCCTCTCCCTCTCCCTCTCCCTCTCCCTCTCCCTCTCCCTCTCCCTCTCCCTCTCCCTCTCCCTCTCCCTCTCCCTCTCCCTCTCCCTCTCCCTCTCCCTCTCCCTCTCCCTCTCCCTCTCCCTCTCCCTCTCCCTCTCCCTCTCCCTCTCCCTCTCCCTCTCCCTCTCCCTCTCCCTCTCCCTCTCCCTCTCCCTCTCCCTCTCCCTCTCCCTCTCCCTCTCCCTCTCCCTCTCCCTCTCCCTCTCCCTCTCCCTCTCCCTCTCCCTCTCCCTCTCCCTCTCCCTCTCCCTCTCCCTCTCCCTCTCCCTCTCCCTCTCCCTCTCCCTCTCCCTCTCCCTCTCCCTCTCCCTCTCCCTCTCCCTCTCCCTCTCCCTCTCCCTCTCCCTCTCCCTCTCCCTCTCCCTCTCCCTCTCCCTCTCCCTCTCCCTCTCCCTCTCCCTCTCCCTCTCCCTCTCCCTCTCCCTCTCCCTCTCCCTCTCCCTCTCCCTCTCCCTCTCCCTCTCCCTCTCCCTCTCCCTCTCCCTCTCCCTCTCCCTCTCCCTCTCCCTCTCCCTCTCCCTCTCCCTCTCCCTCTCCCTCTCCCTCTCCCTCTCCCTCTCCCTCTCCCTCTCCCTCTCCCTCTCCCTCTCCCTCTCCCTCTCCCTCTCCCTCTCCCTCTCCCTCTCCCTCTCCCTCTCCCTCTCCCTCTCCCTCTCCCTCTCCCTCTCCCTCTCCCTCTCCCTCTCCCTCTCCCTCTCCCTCTCCCTCTCCCTCTATCTCTATTGCTCAAATTGTAGCTGACTAAATTGTCCACAGCCGTTTTTCTCAAATTTTTGATATCATTCTTCGTTTCCAAATTATCGAGCACCAAAATCAAAAATTCAGATAAAATTGAATTTTATTTTCACTATTTCGACCATAACTTTTTTTGTTTTTGACTTTCTCGAATAATTATTTTTGCACCTTACAGCTCTCGTGATTATGCGTCTTTTGCGCCTATTTTTTAATATCATATCTTCACAACTTTCCGAGATATAAGGGGATCGCACTTTTTCGTGAAATCGGACCGTATACTGGAGCGAACGAAAAGACATTTCCAATGTCAAAAATTAATTTTTTGTATGGTGAAATTTTTTGTGCTGAAATCCACCCGTCTACACCGCGTCGTAACGGCGACTGGAAATGGTTGTATGGGTAGCAAATATGTCAGTGTCACACTCATGTTACCAATATTTGTTTTATTGTGATTTTTTCGCAAATATATTAAAAAAGTCGTTTAATGTCTTAGAGAATATAACCAACGGAGACGCCATGTCTATAATTTTCGGTACAAAATAGTCGTAGTCGTTTTTTGCGGGGGAGGGGCACATCAAATGTATACGTAACGTAAACATAGCCATGTCAGATAAACGTCAGTCCATACATGTAAATGACATGTGGTTGACCATTGGCCGCCTATTTTCGACAGAGGGAACGCCTGTTAATGACCACTCCGTTTGGTTATATTCTCTAAGTTTAATGTACGTGTGAAAGTGTTATTATTTCCTTGTCCCGTGTCTTTTCGCCTACGGCTCACAATACTGGTGGTCAATTTCAGGAAGACGGGCGCGGAGGCACCGGAGGCGGCCCCGCCGAGCCTGTTCACGCGCAAGGTTTTCTTCTCGCCTTCAGTGATCAAGCCTCTCATCGTGGGCTTCTCGCTGCTCTTCTTCCAGCAGTTCAGTGGCATCGACGCCGTCATATTCTTCACTGTTGAAATTTTCCAAAGTGCAGGTTAGTTTCATGGATTTACGATGCTATTATTATAGCGGGTGGATACATACATAAATCGTGCAGACGTTTTAAATGGTTGAACAATCTGAATTAAAACAAAAATCAATTCAAAAACATAATTAAGATAAAGATAATTTCTTCTATTTTACTGGTAGACTGCGTACCTACATGTAGATTAATCGTACATTTATTATATTTAAAAAAACCACGCACGAAGGGTTCCGTACCATTACCTGGGTCATTCTCGCATTTCGTGCAAATCGGTATTATTTGCAATTTACCAAAAATGTGATGGTGTTTTCGAATATCTGTTAATGCAAGGTTGTAACATAGGACCTAAAGTATATTGGCCCGCCATGAACAATTCTAAAAAGGTGGTTATTTTCTTTATATTTACAATTAACCCCCACTATTTTCATTCCTCTCTGCATGTAACGCGTGAAGTTAAACTTTGACGTCCATTTGAACCTTAAGATACTAAAAATAGAAAACTTGTTGTTGGTTCAGTAAACAAGTAATTTAGTTATGTTTTATATCCTATAATATTATACGCTAAGAAATTAACAATAAAACTATACAGCTTTATAAGTGATGGTCCAAGCAATTTCTTCATTACCGACGCGAGAAATGGATTAGCTATATTTTGCTATATAGCAAGGGTATATAGCAATTCCCGCGGATACAACACATTGTTCGTCAGTCAGTTGGCCGCGTGCTACCACAGCGGTCGTCCGTATGTTGCTTTTGACGAAAATACCTACGTTCTCTCGTGTCGGGAAGGAGTGTGGTTCAGATAAATCGTCATCGCCATCTAGTGATATATACAGTAAGTACCAATTGTACAATATTAAAATTATACCTAATTGATGTGTTTTAGGGTTGCCTTTCGTGTGGCTTATTCTGCGAAATCAAGGTCTGATATCAACCGACCTAGGCGACGAAAACTTCCAAAACTTCATTCATATCTGTTTCATTCATTTCTTTTCCTTCCAATTTTGCCAGGGAAGGTAATGAACGAATTTAGAAGGTAATGATAATGTATTTGAGGCAGTGCATTTAATGGAAAGAGGGTTAAGTTATTATAAATAGAATGTTGGTATAAGCATTTAAAACTGTAAATTGTAATAATATATAGGGGAGCCCAACTGGTGATTTTTTGGATTTAACTAGAGCGCAGTAGATTAATATAATCTGGCGCTCTACATATAATACCAGACCGCACTCAAGGACTGTGCTGAGAAATTTGACACGTTACTAAGAGACTAAGTGAGTTGGAATCATCTGATACCTGTCGACGATAAGGTAGAGAACGGGGCAAATGTTTGGAATAAAGGGCAGAAACTACAGAAATATAAACACAGGCCGATAAGCAATAATAGTGCCTCCGCCGTCAAAAGCGACAATTCCCAATCCGTGCGTGATAAATCTCAGAAAACTGATACCAGCAGTAAAAAGCGGTGTAAAATCCCTCTCAGGGCGGTGGACCATCGCAAGTTCATCCATCTGTGGAATATAGCTTGAGGATCGGAGGACATACGGGCATATCTGCTGTTATTCATGGTGCACTGTCGATGAACTTAAGCTCAAAGGGGACTCCAAGACTTTCAAAATAGGAGTACCCTCGACAATGTATGAATCCTGTTTATTTACAACTATGTAGCCCGATAATCGTGGTCATTTCGTAAATCCAACGTCAATGGGAGTCAGACAAAAACCAACCAGTAATACTTAGTTCGGAATCCTGATTTGAAACCTTCACTGGATCTAATTTACCAAAATGTAAGGGGTCTTAACACCAAAGTAAGTTTTTCGTGCTTCTATGCTGTTGGTCCAGACTACTTAGGTACCTGCATAAGGGGTCTTAACACCAAAGTAAGTTTTTCGGGCTTCTATGCTGTTGATCCAGACTACTTAGGTACCTGCATATATCTTAAAGGGGTGTTTAGAGCATTTGAATGGTCCAATACACTCCATGCTTAATCTGGTACCTACTCTCCACAAGTACATATCCTCACCATTGGAAGATTTCACGGATAAGACCGATCCCAAAGTCAAGGTATTCTTTTCTTTCAGTTTCAGCAACGCTGTTTGAGTCCATACTCCATGGCACGTTGTCGAAAGAACTGAAACCATTATTCCTGTGCAACACTCAGCATGGTTTCAGAGCGAAACGGTCTGTGAAAACTAACCTGACCTTGGTTGACACCATCTCAGAGCATCTGGATATGGGTATCCTGATAGACGTCCTGTATTATGATTTCCGAAAAGCCTTCAATCGTGTGGGTAACGATGTACTCCTACACAAACTAGACGCTATTGGGTTCAATCCACATTTGCTTAACATTTTTGCCAGTTATCTGCGTGATCAACCGCAGTACGCAACGACCAGCATGGCCACTTCGTACCAGATCCGTACCATACTCGTTCTGGTGACAGCCAAGGTTCAATCTTGGGGTCTTTCCTATTTGGAATAATGGTCAATGACCTGCCCTCGGTTATCCATAACGCTCGTTGTCTACTCTACGCCAACGATCTTAAATTGGTATATTGAGTTGAGAAGGAGGAGGATTGTAAGTTGCTGCAGGAGGATGTTTCATCTCTGTTCCAATGGAGTCGGGATAACAAACTGACTTTCAATGCGGCTAAGTCTCAAGTGTGTAGTTTTAATCAAGCCCTATTTCCTACACATGCTCAATTTTTTCTTGGACCTGAGCCAATAGACTCTTAGATCAATAGACTCTTGTAATAACAAGAGTCGTCTCAGTAAAGGATCTTGCGGTCATATTCGATACGCGGCTAACATTTCACGACCATATCAAAGCACTTGGTACTGTAGCTTCAGTAGATTAGGCTTTGTCACTCGCAACGTCAGAGAATTCCGTGACCCTTGCCCCATAAAAGTTTTTTACAATGTTCTGGTCAGAAGCAAGTTGGAGGCGTCAGCATTAGCCTGGATCCCTTACGAGTCAACGTACATTCTACTATTGGAAAAGGTCCAAAGGAATTTCCTTAGGGTGTATTACCAAAAAATATTTATTTTAGGAACCATGGGCTTCATTTCTTTGGAGGTGACGCACAACTTAAGCCTACTACTTTTAGCTTGTTGGGCTTTTCGTGGAGACTCTGGCTGCCTTGAACTTGTAGAGAGGCTTGTAAGACTTTTTGTACCGGACATTAGAAATATAACCCTTAGGCTTCTCCTGGTGCATCTCCTGTTGACTCATGAGTGCTTGAGATTTTGCGAGTTTATGGAGCTACGGTGGATGGATTGGCAGTCGAGTGTATTTGGATGTTAATTTTAAATTAAAGTATGTAGTTTCTCAGTGTGTTGGTGACAAGACTGATGTAGTGCTGTGTGATCATTAAATAAATAAACAATACGAAATACGTCTTCAATCACGTAAATTGTGCTTGACAATCGCTACAAGCTAGGTGGTAAATCATAAGTCGCGATTGTCAAGCCGGAGTATTTGTTAAGTCGGCTTGATCGTCTGCACAGCGCTTAAGACACGTGATTTTAATGTTGTTCATTATATTAATGGTGTTAATTTTCGTTAACTAAAGTTTTTTTATTGCGATTTCATAAGTTTGTTTCATTACCCTCCACTGATAAAATTACCATCCATGCCCATTTCATTACCAGCGCGCAGTTCATTACCACCTGTCTTATTAAATGAAAAGGAATAAGGTTACGAAGGTGCCTTTAGCATAAAAGTGTCTATAAATGAATCCACAATGCATGAAAACCCAAAAATTTACCATTTAAAAGAAAATTTACAAATCGAGAGAACATCACCGATTTGCACGAAATGAGAGAACGACCCACCTACGCAAAAAACGCCAAAAAAATCTCAATTGAAATTGTGAAAATTTCAATTACGCAAAAAACGCCGAAAATATCTCAAGTGAAATTGTGAAAAATGTGAAAATTTCAATTGTCTGGCTATTACGGTTCATGAGATACAGCCTGGTGACAGACAGACGGACAGTGGAGTCTTAGTAATAGGGTCCCGTTTTTACCCTTTGGGTACGGAACCCTAAAAAGGAAAAGAAGTCAACTAAGAACATAATTATGTCTACGGTAGACCGTAATAAGTACCTATATTATATTTATTTCGAAAGAAATTATGACAAAAATCCCAAAATATCCTTACAAAAATATACCCATTGCTGTTCAACTCTAGACATCATTCGGCGGTTCGAGGTCGTCATTATAATTTGTACTACTGCTCCAGCTACCCTCCAGTACCTACATCGTGAAGGCCTTGACGGTTGACTGGATATCGACGTCTCTAATTACCGTATAGTACGCTACGCGTTTATTCTTATAATAATAATTGCTCGTTGACATCACCATCCCCCATGATGAGAATCTCGTGAAGGCCGAGAAGGACAAGTCCAGTAAGTACCTAGACTTGGCTCACGAGATAACTCCATGTGGGATGTTGATTCGACGATCATTGTCCCGATAGTCGTTTCAGTGAACGGTCTAATAGCGAAGAGTCTCAACCAACATCTTGAGAGACTCTCGCTAGGTGGTTGGATCAAGGGTCAGATGCAGAAGGCGGTGATCTTGGGCACGGCGCGGATAGTCCGCCGGTTCCTCTCTCTGCAGCCCTGACCACCGGTAGCTTGGGCCTTGCCCCGTTGCTGGCGGCATCCTAGGTTAGGTTTTTTATAATGTGTTTATATGTATTTTTTATCGTGTTGTAAGTGTTTTTATCATTGACGTATATATCTCAGGACTGGCCTTACGGGGAATAAGAATGGGGGCAGTACAGCGGTGTGACATCGCTACAACGCGATTGGTTGATGAGTTCGCATCACGCACGCGATTGGTAGATGAGTTCGCATCACGCGCGTGATTGGTCGCAACTAGTTGCGTTAGACTGCACGATTAGCTCGAATTCGTGAGTGACACCGCTGAACTAGTACCATTTTTAGTGCCCGTAAGGCTAGTCCATAGATATAATACGTCAATGGTTTTTATATTTTACTTTTATATTCATATTATAAATAACCTAACTTAAGACCAAAAATAAATAAAGAGAGTGATAATAATAATAAAGTCCTTTTTTTACAAGTCCAGCAAGTACCTAGACTTAGCTCATGAGATTACAGCCATGTGGGATGTTGACTCGACGATCATTGTTCCGATAGTCGTGTCAGCGAACGGTCTCATAGCAAAGAGTCTCGACCAACACCTAGAGAGACTCTCGCTGGGTGGTTGGATCAAGGGTCAGATGCAGAAGGTGGTAATTTTGGACACGGCGCGTATAGTACGTCGGTTCCTCACTCTGCGGCCCTGACCACCGGCAGCTTGGGCCAAGCCCCGCTGCCGGCGGCACCCTAGGTTAGGTTTTTTATAATGTGTTTATATGTATTTTTTATTGTTTTGTAAGTGTTTTTATATTTTACTTTTATATTCATATTATAACAAACCTAACTTAAGACGAAAAATAAATAAAGAGAATAAAGTCCTTTATTCAGATAACCAGGATCCCCAGTTTTAATAACTATTAGAAAAAAAACATGAGAAACCAATAGAGTAGGTAATATAAAAATCTTTGAAAATCCTAGTATATATAATTAAGTGTTAATAAATCTAGTTTTCAAATTTCTTGGGTGGATATCTCTGGGTGGTGGGAACTTTACTCTGGACCTCTTTAGCGGACCAGTTTTCCAATGAGCTTAGTTCTGTTAATTAATGACACATTAGTTAAATTTAAGTTAGGGTTTCGCACGGGAGTCACGGTGCACGGGTTTAAACTTTCATAAAACATATGCAATCTTTCCATAGGCAAGAAATATAGGTAGTTATTAAATAAAGTTGTTAAATATAACTATGTTTATTTTTCATCTCCCGAGTGATTTCCACAGCAAAGCGCCTTGACACTACATATTGTTTTAGTTGTTTCATTTTTAGGGTTCCGTACCCAAAGGGTAAAAGCGGGACCCTATTACTAAGACTTCGCTGTCCGTCCGTCTGTCCGTCTGTCCGTCTGTGCGTCTGTCCGTCTGTCTGTCACCAGGCTGTATTAACTCATGAACCGTGATAGTTGCCGCTATAACAACAAATACTAAAACAAAATAAAATAAGTATTTAAATTGAGCTCCCATACAACAAACGTGCTTGGTTGCTGTTTTTTGCGTAATGGTACGGAACCCTTCGTGCGCGAGTCCGACTCGCTCTTGGCCGGTTTTTACTTATTTTTTTGTTAAACGTGCTATGGCTTTTTTTAGAATAAGCCGGAGCTTTTGTTATTTCCTTACCCCTTTAAAATAGCACGTTACACATGGCGCGGATAAACTACGCTTATAAAGGCACGAGGCTGCCATGCCACTTCATCCTACACTTTATAAAAACAAAGTCCCCCTGCCGCGTCTGTCTGTATGTTCGCAATAAACTCAAAAACTACAGCCGGCCTAGCCAAGGTTACAATCGCTATCGCTTCGACAACGAAAATCTTTATGTCTCTCTATCTTAAAAATAAGTAGTTGCTTAGGGCACCACGCAAATAGTAGTAGGGGAGCGGAGGGTTTGTTGTAACAGTTTTTGGAAAAAGGCCTGTATTGTCTAAAATATGTATAATTTTAAGATTTTGAGTAAGAGGGTTTTGTAAAGTATTTATCTAAGCACTAATTCCGATTAAAAAATAATTTGAAATGTTTCTTTTACACCGGACACTTTTTGAAAAAATGGAAGTTGTTACAACTTACCCCATATTTGGGGCTAGTTTTAACAGGCTCGGGGCAAGTAGTAACAACTAAAAGAATGGCAACGTCTATAAGAAAAAAAAAAGTATTTATTGGTTCACAGTCTTGTATACCTACATTGTGATTCCATCTTATGACGATTATAGTCGTTGACTATAAATAATCAACAGGATACAACAGGATAATAATCAACAGGAAAGTGAGATATGGCACAAGTCGAAACTTTTGGCTGCTTTTCGCTCGCTTGCTTCGCTCTTTTTTCCAAAACTTCATTTGCTGGCGACTCATATGCATCCTGAGTTTTTAATCCTCTCTCAGATTTTTTTGTAGTCTCATTCTATAAAAAATACAATACAATATCTTAGAATATTTTTCTGGGCAATGCTAGAGTAAAGTATAATAAAAAAATGCACAAAAAACCGCAAGTTCACTATACGATGAGTCAAAATAATATTATATATACAAATACATGCACAATTATTAGAGAGTAAGTAAAAATACACGCACACTAATATGTTACAACGTGCCCCTGCTTTGTGTTACTACTTGCCCCATGGGCCCATTATGTTTTTTAATTAAATATCTCAAACACTATAAGCTATAGAAGTATTTAAAAAAACCAAATGAAAGCCAATTAAATTTACATTGTAGCAATGAAAACACAATGAACAATTAATTTAAGTTCAATTGTGAAAATAAACATTTTCGTAAGATTTTTTTTTCAATACCTGGTCCAAACAGAGCTCGTGTGCACATCCAATGGCTTCGATGTCTGGCGGGGCAATGGCGGTGTTTACGTTATTCCTCGTGTTATAAGAAAGTCATTCAGCAAAAAAAAAAGTTTTTAATTCCCCATCAAAATTGAGCGTTACTGCTTACCCCTGTTACATTAAGCCCCCAGCTCCCCTACCTACATATAAGCACCACGTCAAAGGTGAGATGAGGAGGTGAGGAAAATCTCCAAGCGTCTTTGCAACTGCAATTAAGTACTATGAGTGCCGGAATAACTTCGCGGCTCCACTTAAACGTTTATTAACAAGAAGCGTTATTAGCTCGCCGCTATCGTGGACATAATTACAAATGCGGCAAATGCCTCTTTAAATTTCATAGACAGGTATAGGTTATAATGAAGACTGCAAATGTCTGCATGTCATTGTATGTACCAAGCACTTCAAAAGTGCTTCAGTAAAGTGCTTCTTTCCGCCAAGCAATAAAAAAAATGGCGAACGATAATTATCTCTAATTAATTTAGGTAGGTAGCTTAAATCTTTTTTTAGCAAGTGTGATAGAATAAAAATATATTGTACGTAACGCGGGCGATATTAGAATTGTAAACTTGAGTCATACTCGTAAAAATCCTCTGCCCTTCGAGCGATTTTACTAAGTATACCACCCTTTTTGCATAATGTAATTGCACTGATATCTGACTATAACTTAGGTACTTCTAGAAGTATCTCCACGTAGTAGTAAGTATTAGACTCCAGTATCTTTATTTCCGCATACGAGTACACAGAAGACAATTTTTGTTTTTGCGTCTTTGTATAACTTTTGCCGAGGTAGGTACTTGGTATATAAATAGTTAATACTTAGCGGGCCATTAAAAATATAAATAATCGTTTTGTTATTCATTTGGAAAGTTTTATGTTATTTTTGCTCCGAATCATTGTTATTAGATAGGTACTGACGGAATAACGGAAATGAGGAGACGAAAAATGTGTAAATATTTTTGGACCTTGCGATGTGCATAATTAAAATTAATGCTCGGTACAAAATATTCAGTCCAAATCAAACTACATGATATTTTTATTAATCTCCCCAGGAAGCACTCTGAATCCTATGATGGCGACGATTATAGTGGGCGTTGTGCAACTGGTGTGTAACGGAGTGAGCACCATGGTGGTGGACCGTGCAGGCCGGCGGCCGCTGCTGCTGTTGTCTGCTGCAGTCATGTGTGCCTCCATGTTGGCCATGGGCACCGCTTACTACATGGAACTGCAGCACTCGGCGTGGCTTGGGTAGGTTATAATCTTATTGACATTAGGGAGCACGTATGGAGGGAGGGAGGTTGTAGATTACTTATAGTCGTATTTTATACTGGGGTAGGGGAGAGTGGGGTTAAACGTGCCGATTTTCATAAAATACAAATTTAATCTATGAAAACAGTATGAATAAGGTATGTTGCTTGCGCTATATTAAATAATGATTATTTGCGTTTCTGAATAGTGATATTGTTTTGTGCATCGTTAAACTGTTTTTTTACCAGAATTTTTTTCATGAGATAGGTCGGAACGGAACAACTAACCCCGCTATGGGGCTGGTTGTTCCGTTGCTTAAAATTCTAACTTATTCGTCAAATATTTTAATCTCGGTTCACACACGCTAAAATAGTACTTTGCAGTTCGTCGAAATATGTGATTATTTTTTGTGTACTATCAACAGTTAGTAAAAAAAATCCAAAGCAAAAATGGGATTTTCCGTGGGATTAGTTGTGCCCTCGTTTTTGATTTATTTTCCATAACTACTATTCTACTGTAATGGAAGGAACGAAAACGGCTCCTGCAATCGCATAGTGGTCTGACTTTTCGCGACAAACATCATACGAATCGCTCCATGGTTTACTTGCGTTCCTATTCCTATCGAAACAACTTACCCCCGGCACGTTTAACCCCGCTCTCCCCTACTCTGAAGCAACGGCAGTAAGCACGGTATTGGTGGAACGTGTTGCTGCCGGTATTTCTTATATATATATATATATATATATATATATATATATATATATCTATAGTAGTAATAGTAGGTATATATATATATATATATATATATATACCTACTATTCTTATTTTTAGATAAGATATATTATGGAGATAGTTTGAGGCCCGGGAAAGGACATATTTCAGATAATGTTATCATTTAGGAATATCATATCAGAATATATAGGTTAGGTACATTTTCAGCTCTCACTAGCGCAATACTTAGCTCTTGTAAATTTTACTCTACACTTATTTGGATTAAAATGAATAAAAATCAGGATATCGTTAGTATTGGGCATCGTGAGCTCGTTAGGTACGTTAGTTCGTTCTGTTCATTCAAACCATGCAGTGGATCAAACCTGAATTAATTAACGCCGTTTCCTTTACACTGAGCAAATACTAGGATGCCGCCTTTGTGCTATTCATTGCTCTATGTATAGATATGAATTCTGTATGTACTGGTACAAACAGCAATACTCCTGACTGTACTTACAGCAGTGGACCTTATTACAAAAGGCATAATGTCCACGTATGTGCGATGGTATTTACATTACATTACACTGGTTTTTAAGAGGAAAATAAGTTATTGGCAAACATTAAATTTTTGATACAAGCTTTAAATTTTATCGCTTACCAACAGGCGATTCGTCTGCTCTTTTGCCTTTTAAGGTAGATAAACCTGAGGCACTGTGATTACAAGTTTTGAGCCTTTTGTCCTGGCGGTTTAGACAGGATAACAATCGTAAGTCGTGAAACGCCAAACGAAAAGAAAAATGTATCGAGATGGCGGATGCTACAAAAGTCACAGTAGCCAAGACATCATTAAAATCCATGATAAGATTGAAAATGTTTTTAAAATTATGGCGTACATCTATATATAAATACCCCTATATCTCAGGTATGTTTTCTGTTCAATTCGACTGTACATTAGTACAGGGTATTTACCCTGTGTAGCGCAGAGATGATCATAATCTGGATTGTTTTACAGGTACCTCCCAGTGGGCAGTTTAGTGGTGTTCATGATTGGATTTTCGCTCGGGTTCGGTGGGCTGCCCTTCCTGCTGCTGGGCGAGCTGTTCCCCGCGCACCATCGTTCGCAGCTATCCGCCATGGCGAGCGCCGTCAACCTGCTGTCTATGTTCAGCGTTATCAAATCCTTCCATGCATTAGAGGTATGTACCTACAGGTATCTCCTAGTGGGCAGTTTAGTTGTGTTCACGGTTGGCTTCTCGCTCGGGCTCGGTGGGCTGCCCTTCCTGCTGCTGGGCGAGCTGTTCCCCGCGCACCACCGTTCGCAGCTATCCGCCATGGCGAGCGCCGTCAACCTGCTGTCTATGTTCAGCGTTATCAAATCCTTCCATGCATTAGAGGTATGTACCTGCAGGTATCTCCTAGTGGGCAGTTTAGTTGTGTTCATGGTTGGTTTCTCGCTCGGGTTCGGTGGGCTGCCCTTCCTGCTGCTGGGCGAGCTGTTCCCCGCGCACCACCGCTCGCAGCTCTCCGCCATGGCGAGCGCCGTCAACCTGCTGTCTATGTTCAGCGTTATCAAATCCTTCCATGCGTTAGAGGTATGTACCTACATGTCCATACTTGGTTTTCATTTGTGTATAATTTTACATGCATCTTTGCCGTAAGTAGATGATTTTTTTAGATGTCCGAATGTTACTTAAGAGTTCTGCCTACAATAAGATTATTAGTTCTGTTTGATAGAGTTTGTTCGGAAAGAGATGAGCCGTGGAATGTATTGAGCCCCACAGAGGGAGATAGAAAGTCATTTATTTTGGCTTGAATTGACTGCTCTATTTTTTATTGCCTTTTTTTTCTAAGATCCTCAAATGTAAATAGTTAAGCGCAACGTAAAGCCTCTCCCTGTAGGTACAAGTACGTTTCAAATAAAAAATATTAATAGTGCAGTCTACTCCGATTTTATCTCCTGTCAACTTCTTCTTCCTCGCGCTATCCCGGCATTTTTCCACGGCTCATGGGAGCCTGGGGTCCCTTGATAACTAATCCCAAGAATTTACAAAGGCACTAGTTTTTACGAAAGCTTCTGCCATCGGACCTTCCAACCCAGAGGGAAGAAACTATAGGCCTCTTATTGGGATTAGTCCGGTTTCCTCACAATATTTTCCTTCACCGAAGAGCAATATCAAATGATATTTCGTACATAAGTTCCGGAAAACTCATTGGTACGAACCGGGGTTTGATCTCCTGTCAACAGTATTATATTATTTTTGTCAGACTTTGCTGACATCTGCCGGCACGTTCTGGATGTACGCGTGCTTCTGCGCGCTGGCTTTCTTCTTCGTGCTGTTCGTGGTGCCCGAGACCAAGGGCAAGTCGCTGGCCGAGATCGAGGAGCACTTCCGCGGCAACAAGAAGTCCGACGCGGTCATACTACAGAAAATCTCCACCATAGCGTAGAGACGACATATGCACTAGGAAATAAGTAGGAAATGTTATTGGTGGAAATTATATAATATTTTCAGCGATCCACCGTACAAGAAAAAAATTGCAGTCAAATTCGAGTCAATGTTACATATTAAAAATATAAAAGAATTTAATTTTTTTTTTAAATTGAACGAAATAAAATTTCATTGTAGGTAATTAGTACTAGTATGTAGCACTGGATGCAGCTTCATGTTAGAGCGCCTATCCAGTATAGAATGTAATTGTAATTTTATGTTGTGTAATTTTATTGATTTTTGTTTTGTTTTGTGTCCTATGCAATAACTGACCATATTTTAAATATAGTTTGTAAATATTAATTGTACCTGTACTAACACATTATGGACCACGGTCTGCAATAAATATTTCAATTTCAGTTAGGACGGAGGGACGCTAGAGGTATAGTACATTGTGCAACATGGGGCGTAAGTTGAATATTGCAAACGAGAGTAAGTTAAATCGCGACGGCTTGCCGGAGCGATTTATAGACTCGAGTTTGCAATATTATTACGCCCCGAGTTACACACAATGTTTTTCATCACACTTGCGATACAAAAATTAAGTATAAAGACAAAAAACTGTTAATAATGGCACTAGAAACCTGTTAATTATGGCACGAGTGTGATGAAAAATAATTTTTCATCACACTCGCTCAGTCAATGTGGAATTGCACGCAGGTTTAGCGGGAGTTATAGAAAAAGCGTTCTCCCTAGGGAGTTATGAAGTTTCTAGTGCCATAATTAACAGTTTTTTGTCTTTATACTTAATTTTTGTATCGCAAGTGTGATGAAAAACATTGTGTGTAACTCGGGGCGTAATAATATTGCAAACTCGAGTCTATAAATCGCTCCGGCAAGCCGTCGCGATTTAACTTACTCTCGTTTGCAATATTCAACTTACGCCCCATGTTGCACAATGTACTATTTCCATCTACTTTTGAATGTATGGAAGTTGTTTTTAGTATCACTATGTTAGTTACTATAAAATATAATACCTACAATATAAATACACCTTAAAAGATGTTATAAACAAAAGGCGAGAGCTGAACTACTATTATAATCCAGTCACTTTGCCGCCTTTTGGAACGGGGGTCGTTTGCGTCAAATCTAGTAGTTCTATACTAGGTATCTGAATTCTGAATGATGAAAAGTTCATCTTTTTTTATTCTAATTTACCTAATGTCACAAAATTTCATAGAGACCGTGTATAAAAGCAATTTGTTTGTTTTCAAAGTTTGTTTGGTGTAAAGCTATGTGAATCGAAAATTACTGACTGTCGAATTATATAACTATTGCGACTGTGAACAATTGGAATGTGATTGTCTCGATTCATAGCTGTTATTGAATTTCGTTCGTTAATAGTACAATATAAGTAATAAAAACAACCAAATATAATCTTACTGTATAAAATGCTTGAAATAGATTGAGTACGTACTTATACCAAAGAGTAGATAAATGCACAATACGATTTTTCAGTGAGCAAGTCGGTTCAAATGGAATTGTATTCAATTTCTAAATATAGGTATGATATAATACCTGTCATTTTAATATGTACCTAAAGATAATGAGTTGCACCAACATTATTAAAATACCTATCAATATCATATTTTTAAAAATTCGTTACGCCTTCAGGGTTTATACAATCATTCACAGTAAAAACAAAAACTTGACTTAATGTTAAGGCCCCAGTACACAATGGGCCATCGCCGGCCACTCCAAGGGACGCAGCCATGCGGTAGAATGAGATAGCAATATCACTTGCTCCCACTAACGCATAAATGCGTCCCTTGGAGTGGCCGGCGATGGCCCATTGTGTACTGGGGCCATTATGCGTAGGAGCCTAGATGTTAATAATAAAATGTTTAATCTTATTTTTTGTTACGTACATACGAGTACATAATGGTGATTTTAGTTTATTATAATGTTTATTTTTTTATTATAACATGTAAGTATATATGAATAAGTATACGTAGTATGACAACCTATAAGGTAAGTGTACAGTTAGCAGCAGTATAAGACAATGCGTCAAAAGTAATATCTACCATTCTTTGATAGCTTAACAAACATAGATATGTTTCTATATATAGAACAATTAAACTGTTGCAATTGCTTTTGAACGCGAACTGTCGAAATACTTATAGTTATCTATTTGGATTCAAGTTATCGAGGGTAGCCGGATACTTTTGGCGTGTTGTTTCATCACCATCTTTCCATCCATCACCATCTTTCCATCCATCACCTTTGATGTCGACTGTACCTAAACGAACTCGGCAAAGGTTCATGTTCGTTTTGTTTGAAGAGTGTAGGAGTCTATACACCTACCTACATATAAAAACTTGAGATAAGATAAAATTGTAAAGTATGGGAAATGTCATGAATAGTCAGAATAGTTCTCTGCTGACTTAGTTACGTTGTCAATCAGTCCGTCGATTGTGGTTGGTGTAATCGGACCCACGATGAGTTCGCCACCGTGGAGATGCCTCTAACTTTAAAGGCTGTGCACACCGGCTGCGTGTGCGTAGAAGTGAACGTGCGCGTTGTAATATACAGATCCTTATGAGAGACGGCGCACCGCTTGCGTGACGTGTGCGACGCAGCCGGTGTGCTCTGGCTTTAACTGTTTGTATGTTTAGAATCGGCGCGATTGCTTTAACGCCTAATAACTTATTGTGTTGTGTTATGTACTATATTTTTGACACAATATAAACTAGTTATCTCGAATAAATAATTCATTATTCTTTACTTTGTACACTAAAGAACAATGAAAATATGTAGGTTATTTTGTGTATATTTCTAAACAATGTTATTTGTTTTTATTGCCCTTGAGTGTATTAGGTACAAAGAGCAGACCAGTCCAGTGTATAAAGTAGGATTCAGAATTAGATAAATAGACTAATTACTAGACTGAAACCAGAATATTAGCAGTATTTGGTAATCTTCGTGTTTCTATGAAATGTTATGATACGTACATTAGGGACCAATCACACTCTCAATTATACTCGCTGCGCGCTCGCCTCGCTTTCAACTCGCTCGCAAATTACCAGTGTGATAGGGCCCTTATTTTCAGTGGGAGTGGGGCAGAATAAACGGAGTCCTATTCATAATTTGGTTTTACTGTAATTAGGTTGTAATTGCATAATTAAGTATTTGATCATTTTGTTTTAAGTATTGAGAGTGATGAGTACCATGATAATAATAAATAGTACATAACTATGATCAATTTCAGTTATTATCGGTCCTATGTAAAATTGTACCGGAGTTAACACATTCAGGGCCAAGAACCCGACAGTCGGGTGCACTGTTCGTAGCGACTACGCGCTCCATACGGCGAAAACGTGTTTACGCGCTACGAGCGCAACCCGTAGCACTTAGTGACAATGAATGTGTTAATGTTTCTGGTCAAGAACTGCCACTTTTGCCACTGACGGATCATAAACCTGTTATTACAATCAGAATACGCCTCCAGTGGCCTATTTTATAAAGCTACAAGTTACAATTTACAAGCGGAAGTCTCGTTCTAACACATAGGGTTAGAAAGAGACTTCCGCTTGTAAATTGTAACTTGTAGCTTTATAAAATAGGCCACAGGAGTAACACAGTCATAAATGCACCCGTTAGGCTCTTTTCTAATTCTGAATACCACTTCTAGTAAGTAGTGCAAAGTATATATACAGTGGTACTACTAAACGAAATTAATAACTAGCTTAAATCTAAAATAGGCCCTTGAGGCATTGTACCAAGGATGCTGGCGGCATTTCCTCGCTGTATCGCAATGCTGATACGTTGTGCGAGGTAGCCGCCAGCTCTTCGGTCACCAGTTACGTCAACCAGACGCTTCGCGATTTCTGCGAACAACTTATGCGCGCAACTTTGTAGTGCAAAGTAGATCTGTGATACTTTATTAGAGCACCGTACAAAACTTTGTTTTTAAGTATAAGAGCGAATATGAGAAGTCGCACGAATAAAAAAATATATGCAAACAAAATGTTTTTATTTTTTATTGTTATTTCCCAGTTAAGTCTTAAAAAGTCCTAACATACTGAAATATAGTCCGTAATGGTTTATAGTTTGACAAGGTTCTTCATATAGGAGATGAATTAATCGCCCAGTCGGCGTGGGACTGATGGCTAAAAGTAAGAGGTGAAGTGCGACAATATAATGTTAGTGAACATTAGTTAGGGCAACCACAAATATTTATGAATAAAACTGATGTCGAATGCATTTTTTTTAATAGCCTGTTATAGTGTCTCACTGCTGGGCAAAGGCCTCTCCCCTTGATTTCCACGACTCCCGTAATTAATGAAGGTGTCTAAGTCATCCCGCCATCTCCGTCTGGGCCTGCCAATGTGGTCATAATTTTAGACCGAGAGTTTACCTAGATGGGAAAGGGAAGGTTGGTGTGTAGTAGCAGTTGAGCACTTTTCCTAATATTGATCCTGAAGAAAAGTAAAGACAAACTAGCTCCGGCTTGCCCACGATTATTATGACGCGCTTCCGGTACTTATTACAGAGGTACATTTATAACAATAACATACCTCCTTAATCCGGCAGCTTTTTATAAAAATCTTCGAGGTCACCGGGGACCGTAGGCCTGGCTCGTTCCTCGCCCAACGGATCGGCATAGCAATCCAAAGGGGGAACGCAGTCAGCCTTATGGGAACCCTTCCAGAAGGATCGGACCTGGGTGATCTAGCAAAATATATACATATTGGGCTAGGTCACCCATGTTATGTTTTATTTATTTTACAGGTACTAGTTTTAGTTTTGTAGGTAGTTTCTTCACTCATAAAGTAATATTTTATATAAATATTAATATAAAATTACAAAAGACAAGCATTTATTTATTGCGAACATATGGGTCACTTTGCTAAGTAGAACGTAGCCTACTACCTATACCTATATGTAATATTTTTCAAATATTACTTACATAGGTAGGATGACCATCATCCTACCGAAGAGTACGATTATATGGACCTGTCATCTTCATATAATCCTACTCTTCGAGTTTGAAAAACATTATACAGGTCTTTTTACATTCCTACTAAGCATGCTACTATTGTAGCCTAGCTGACGGGACATAATAACATTAATTACAAAAAAAAAAGTGGATCCGCCCACAGAACAGACATTGGCGGATTCGTTTGAGCCATAATCCGCAGTAAATGGTTCGCGATATCATGAGATATACAGTCATATAGGGATGCGAACAAATATACAGTATGTACGAGTAGGTATACCAACGAAAACCATTTGTTAAAACTGGTTGATGGGGACCTTGATTTATTAGATTTTTATTATCTTCAGTGCCTGTTTTGTGGCATTCAATTATTTAATAAATTTCTCAAGTATCTTCTTTTCGTATATATATAATTTTTTAGACCTGCCGTAAACGGTGTCCGAATTGAAAAAAATAGGAGCCATTCTCATATTTCTAACCTAAATAAACATTAACGGGTTTGAATACATGGTTTTAGTTAATAAGTATACATACTGTATGATGTCGCAATGTCCATGATGCGCTCGCAGCCCTAGGGCTCCGCCGCCGTTGCGTCAGCGCGTCACGACGCTAACTAGTGAGGATGGCACAGATCACATGCGCTCCATCACGGATTTCGATACCGTTTGTAAATTGATGGCACCGGCCCATTGACGTGATCATATGCTTTATTCAAGGACTGAATATGGTTTAAGTCTATCTATAATAGTCGTAGCTTACACTAAACAGTGTTCACCATAAAATCTGATTTAATTTTAAGTGCACACTTTTTTTTAATGGAAAATCAAATAGCACCACCTAGGACGATTTTGATTTTTGTTAACAAGTATATTCAGCATATTATGTAAGTTATCAACGCACATGTTTTTGGCGTGTTGCGTTAATAAATATGTCAAGAGTAGAACAAACAATTCAACCAATTCAACTTCCTTAATTAAAATTAAATTTTAATTATCAGTTTGGCCAAAAAGCGCATGTCTTCTTTATACAAGTCTTAAATAGACGGGTCGTGAAAAGCCATTATTTATGTTTGACTCTGTGTATAAGTAAGTAGTGGAAGGTAACCTTTCAAAGCCCTATGCGGTGCAACTTTGAATTACGTTGAGCAAGTAAAAGATAAACTATATAGATTCAAATAAAGATACCCACTAATATGAAAACATCACCACCCCCAACCTCACCTTCCCAACTCTCCATCCTCCTCGGCTTAGCGGTTTTCCGGTTACACCCTGTTACGAACTGCCTATGGGCTATACAGTGGTATCACAAGCGCAAATATAAGTAATAAGCGAATGTAACCCTGCTGTAGACTGTAATTATTTAATATTCGAGACATTTCTATTCAGATATAGTAGATATACGTATAGATTTATTAGTATTAGCGCGAACAAGGACTCCCACGGCGCAGCGCCGCGGCCACAGTCAGATGCACGAAATTAAACGCGACACGAACGCGTGAGGCTCTTGCATTACCACTGATATCACGCTCACCGACCGAACTATATAAGCTCCGGTCCCAATCGTCAAACTTATTCCTAAGTTAAATCTTATTAAAGCAGCATCTCCAATTAATTCATAGTTTAACATTACAATAATATTATATTCATGACAACACTACAATAGCCAACGATGATTTTAGTAAGAATTTTGTTTATATAAACAATAGTCTGTTTTTTTAGACTAAAAAGTAGTACGTCATAAATTTTCATGTTCATCGTAAAAAAATAGACTACATATAATTTGCTTTCCTTAAAACACGCTTTTATTACCTGTCTATGATGGTCAAAATGACCTAATATTTTTTTTAAAATCAAATAAGCTGTTAAAATATGAACCTTGCCTTCCTCGAAAGAAGGTTCAAGAAGGAACAGTGTATTAAATGATTGATTCGATTTCAGTGGGTTATTTGGCTTAGCGCCCTTGCATGGTCAACGACTAAATGCGAGCCTCCAGTAAACAGCTACCTCCCACCATCTTCCGGTGGTAATGGTCGACCATCTCCAGAGTATGGGCCTCCCGGAGCCAACAACGGAGGCCGTGGTAATTCCCGAGATCCTGGTGCTTTCGGAGGTCCTGGAGGCCGCCCGGGTTCAAGACCACAAAACCAAAATCAGCCTGGCAACTCTTACTCGCCCCCAGGACAATTGCCATCGAATAATATAGACACGCAGTATGGACCACCTTCAGCACAAGGTCAGGGTCGCGGCGGACCTGGCTCTCCTCAAGGTAGAGCTCCTGGAGGTAGCCCACAAGGTGGTTTTGGAGGTAGTCCACAAGGTGGTTTTGGAGGAAGACCATCTTCTCAAGGTGGTTTCGGAGGATCATCGAATAATTTAGATACGCAGTATGGACCACCTTCAGCACAAGGGCAAGATCGTGGTGGACCTAGCTCATCTCGAGGCGGAGGAGGTCCTCAGGGTGGTTTTGGAGGAAGGCCATCGCAAGGAGGATTTAGTTCCCGGCCACAACCAGGACAAGGAAGCTTCAACGCTCCGAGTGCTGAATACGGTGCCCCGGAGCAGGGCCCCGGTTCTTTTGACAGGCAAAGAGGCCAATCGCCGCAGCAAGGAAAAGGAGGGTTTAACAGTCCCTCTGAATATGGTGCTCCCGGGCAGGGCCCTGATTCGTTTGGACAGCCAGGAGGATCCTCTTCAGGTGTAGGAGGAAGGTCTGGAAGTGGCGGACGACCCCAAACAAGCTACGATGCTCCAAATCAGGGTTTAGGTCAGTCACCTGGAGGTGGGAGGGCTGGAGGGCGTGGCGGTCAAGGAGACCAAGGCCGTGGCCAACGGCCGGATAGTTCGTACGGCCCACCTGCTAGCGGCGGATTCCAACAACCGAATAACCAGTTCGGTGCTGGAAGTCAGTCGCCCAATTCTCAAAGAGCACCAGAATCTTCTTATGGAGCTCCGAACGCTAACGGGCCGCAGGGTGGATTCGGAGGTCAGCAGTCTGGTGCACCCTCCTCGTCGTATGGGGCGTCTGGCTTCGGTGCTGGTGGTAGTGGGGGCGGTGGTCGAGGTGGCTCTGGCAACAGCGGTTCTGACTTTGGCGATAACGGATCTGATGTAAGTATTTTTATAAAATTTCAAAATCCATATCCCTCGTAAAGTGTCATTCTATGGAACTTGCTAACTGTGTAAACAAGTCACTAAAAATTCATAATTCAAAGACAATTTCAATATGGCGGTTTGTTTATATAGTTAGCAAGTTCCATAGAATGACACTTTAAAGAATATCAGCGTATAATAATTATGCGCGAAAGTCTTCAAAAATGAATTTTACCAAACTCACTAGTTAGAAAGGCAACGGAATATATATTATTTTTTCAACATTTTACAGCGCTCATGACTAAACGCGTGCAAAATAACAACCGTAACTAGATTTTATCTGAACGTTACATATTTGCAAAAACTAAAAAAATATTGGCACGTGTCGAATTACACAAAAGTTTACTGAAAAATTCCAATTTAATTTTTTAGGTAAATGTAACAGCTATGTGTTTAATTGATTTTTATTTTCAATCCAACTAACTTCATTGTTTATAGTATAAACTTTATACGTGAGGTTTTGGTGTTAGTTGTTTAAGAGGAAGGGGACGACGTCACGTGACTGCTTCTCCACACAAACGTAGTCCTAGTTTTCCTCTCTGGATATCATTAACGTTATAGGGAAATATTTCTACGCAATTTGATGTATAACTATTAACCACAGTTATGCCTAGCCCTATTACATTTGCATGGGATTTGTTTGCCTAATCTGACCCTGACATTAATAATAAAAAAAAACGAAAAAGCCAATCGAAGGGGCATAACTATGATAATTATATAATACATTAAGCAAAAATATTTTCCAACATGAATGTATAAATGGAGGAGCACTCTTCCACTATCGTCTTAAGTGGCATCGGCCCAATTCGAACTTTAAGATACGTCAGTTAATATATCTAGAAACGATATGGATTAGATATGTCAGTGTCAAATGTGACGTTTCTTCAAACAAAAACGTCACTTTTGACACTGACACATCTAATCCATATCGTCTCTAGATCTATTAATTGACGTATCTTAAAGTTTGAATCGGGCAGTAGACTAAAATAATTGCGTAACCTGTGACTGAAAATTAGATAAACTATTGTTTTGTTTTAGGAGCCCGCTAAATACGAGTATAACTATGAAGTGGACGATGCGCAGACAGGTACTAAATTTGGTCATTCAGAACAACGGGACGGCGACGTCGCCACCGGGGAGTATAACGTAGTACTGCCCGACGGCAGGAAGCAGGTTGTGGAGTACGAGGCGGGCCTGCAGGGATACAAGCCTATGATCCGATACGAGGGTTCGTTCATTGCAAGTATATCCTCATAACACCCTGCGTTCGTTTATCCAGATGAAGAAACTATAGCTATGAACTTGTTTATATGTCCAATATAAAGCAGTTATCATTATCACTCTTAAGGTAACATTCCATTTTTGACTGCAGCTGCACTACTGCTCCGACACGTCGATGTTATTGTCAATTTCCATAGTAAAATGAATGACATGACAATGAATGACAGTAACCTCGCAACAGTAGTGCAGCTGTCGTTGGAAATGGACTGTCACCTTTACGCTCACATACTTGCAAGTACGGGACGAACGCTTTATGTCGGACTTATAAACGATTGAGCTAACTTGAACTTGAAAAGGGGTTTACCATGAACATCGAAAAATTTGATGGGGTCCCTGGGCACTCTAAAATTTTGGGTAGATTTTTTTTTAATAAGATACTGCATACTTGTTATCAAGAATTCTTAACTTAAAATATGGTCCCATTCGAAAGAAATAATATAACTTGGCATCCAGCTTATACACTTACAAAAAAATGAAGTAGGTACGTAGAAACAAGTCTTAAACTATTTTTTACACTTTTGAATCCCAGTTTACGTTTTTTATTTCTTTATAACAATTATTGAAGCTACTTATAGCATAACTGCCAATGAATAACAATAAATGTATGCTTCATCATGCTTCATTAAATTTTCTATAATATCTGTCTTCAATAAATTTAAATGAGTAGTGTTAGAGCTTATAGTTTTCAAATTATGTGTAAGGAAGGGAGCGGTACTATTTTGGAAAGTAATAAGCCCATCATGATAGTATTTTAAGTACCTACCCTCTACTTGAATTTCTAAACTATTAACCCCTTTGAGTATTTCCGCCCGAACTGACGTTGTAACTATATACAACAGGTATACTTACTGAAAGTATTTAAATCATTTATAAAATGTATAATTTAACATTATAAGAAACAATGGCTCGTAGTTAAGTGTCGGATGGCACTTTAGGTACCTGTCACCTAAATTATTTACGCATTCTATTATTAATTATTATTAGTTAAGATTTAAAATATGATAGGCTAAGCTTCATTTAATTTAATGTCATAAAGTAAATTCTGTTTTGACACAAACTGTAATATTGTTCTAACTCTAGTGAAGCGACAGTCTGCAGGTAAATCAAACAAGGGTAGTTACAAAGCTTTATAATACGTCTACACAAAGTTCACTATTTTAATTTTCTAAAAAACTTTTTTCTGAAAACCACAACCGCAACTTATAAAAAGATTAAGTAAAAGCGTAAGAGTTTTTATAGTGAAAAATAAACAAAAAATATGTTGTCTATCAGGTGGAGCAGCCGGCGGTGGATCCGGATTTGGCGCGGGTAATCTGTTTAAATCTTCCTGATGATATAATCCTATTATTTAATAATACTTATTCCGTCCGTTATTTTCTCGTAAACAAACATTTGCTATATTTGAGTCGTTTAAGTTATGTATTTTGTATGTAGCTGCATAATTATTAGACTTCAGCCCGCAGTTTGATTTTGATACGAGTAATGATGGAAACACGAACCTAGCCACCGCCATACAATAGAAGTTACGCTTTCATTTTAAACATTATAAGCTGAAACATACAAATAATATACTTATTTATTATCTGTAAACGTTTTTCATACAAAACATCTACTCGCTCTATTTTCTTCGTATTACAATTTTTAGCAACAAAAAGCTATAATCAGATATACATAGATATATGTTACTTAAATGTTCATGCCAAGTTTCATGTAAAAATTTAGCGTGTCGTTTTAAAATGTGAGCGACTTTTCGACGGCGTTTTCGGGAGATTGAGAGAGAAGAGAAAATAATAAACAGCCTTCAGCCATAAAGCCATTATCGCTTGAATTCAAAGTAAATAGCGGTCTTACATAAACGATTGGTTCGCGTCAGTGCGTGCGAGCAAGCTCACAAAATATTTTTCACCACACCAGCTCGGAAAGGCTTACTTTGCACTTCAAAAACGGATAGCAAAGTTGTACTTTGCTATAGTATTTAATTGACATGTGAGGCAAAGTAATCAAATGCAAATTTTGAGTTGTTTTCTTATGTTTGCAGGTAGAATTGACTTTTAAATGATGATTTTGGATGATAAATATTTAATAACATTCATTTGAATTTGATTTGGTTTGACTTTGTTTGATATTTTACATTTAATATTTGCTTCGGGTTGGTGTGGTGAAAAATTTTGTGTTTCACTCGGGGGCAAATTTTGTTTAACCCTCGCAACGCTCAAGATTCCATTTTTCACTCGCTACGCTCGTGGTTTAAATTTTGGAATCTTTCGCTTGCTCGGGTATCAATATTAGCACGAGCGGTTAAAGAACAACTTTGCCCCCTTGTAAAACAAATCCAGATTCCAGATTTAATGCATCTTTGCATTTTTACTACTTTTAGGTGGAAGTTCCGGTGGTGGAGCTCAAGGCTACCCTCGCGGCGGCCCGGGCGCCGGTGGCGGCGGGTTCCCTGGAGACAACGATATTGGCTACCCACAGGGCGGACCTAGCCAAGGAAATTCTGGGTTTGGATCACAAGGCAGCCAAGGTGGCTCCCAGGGCTACGACGACCAGTCCCAGGGAGGTCAAGCAGGATATCCAAGAGGAGGACCTGGAGGCGGTAGAGGCCAACAGCTTTCTGGAGATCTTAGGGCCCCTCAGAGACAACAGAACGGTCAGGGAAATGCCGGGTACCCGTCCGGTGGCCCCGACACGAACGGGTTGGAAGGCTTGAATGGTGATAGTGGTTACCCTAGCGGTAGACCTCAGGGCGGTAGAGGATTTCCCAGTGGTGGGCAAGGGGGTGACGAAGGATACCCCAGCGGTGGGCCGAGCGGCAGAGGACAGGGGGGCTTCGGCTCTCCGGATAGACTCACTGCTGATAACGGATACCCAAGAGGTGGCAGCCAAGGAAACAGAGGATCAGGGGGTCGAGGCGGAGACGAAGGATACCCCAGCGGTGGCCCTAATGGTCCAAGGGGCTCTGGCTATTAACAAATACAATAAAAACTCTTATGTACATTACGCTTTCATAACGTCAAACGAAGCTAGAAAATAAGAAGCATTGTAAATAAATGTTTTAATAATAAAATTACATTTTTATAATCAACGTTTATTTTGTACAAGTAATAACAAGCAACAATTACATAAAAGGGTCTGGCTGTTCTATCTCTTAAACATAATTTATGATTATGTTACATCGATGAATATATTTATTGAAACTTTCTTTAAACTAAAAAAAGTTGTGAGATCGAATGTTGAAAGACTACTATTTTTTATTCTTTGATACGTATAGTTCGTTCGCGTTAAGAATACAGTAAAATATTTTTTGTCCGCTGGCAAGCGATGCTCGTAACCAATCAAATCGTTCCTAATTAGAAAGTATGCCTTCAACTGGTCGCTGTGATTTCTAATTCTAATTAGGAACGATTTGATTGGTTACGGGCGTGGTTAGGCTGGCGGACAATAACGATTTTACTGCATTCTTGACGCGAACTAGACAATTTTGCGACTTCATTCCACGAGGACAACAGACTCAAAAAATTGGTGAAAAAGTCAATAGCATATGCATGGTTCTGTAGCTGCATCGGCACTGTGCTAACGCCTCGTATACACCGCACTTTCATTCGCTCACTTGTTATTGTTAGGCCTTTTGTTAAACCGCAGTAAAATGCAATATGGATCGATATTTCGAGCTCGGCAGACTGTTAAAATTACTTTTTTAAATGCGCTCATGAAATCTTATGATAGCCACTATTTTAGCCCCGTATCATTTTCTAAATGCTAAAATAAGTATAGGTGTGCCTACATAATGCAACAACGAGCATGAAATATTTACAAGTAAAATATTTTTTCTTAACAAAATATAATATTTGTATCAAGTAAAAGACTATTAATACCTACTTTTTTTCAATTTAAAACAAAATGGTTATATCACACTGAGAATGAATTTATTGTGTTTAATTTCGCTTTAATCAATCGAAACTCACATCTTAAAATGTGGCACAGAGTATACATTATCATTTTAAACAAAATGCATTCCGAAAAAGAACAGCGTTATTCACCTGTCTAGCAAAACGTACATTTTATTAAGTATTCCAAGTGTTAACGAAGTAAATACATACACACACAGTATTTCCGTTTCAACGTAGCAGTAGAACAGAAGCTAGAATACACGTACACTTAAAGCCACATTCCTAATATACATATACAGGGTGGAAAGGCACGACGATCCTTCCCGGAAGTATTAGGTCGTTTAAGTGATACAGAGACTATTGGTAATGGTAAGAATCGTTAATTGAGTAAAAAATAAAAATTGCAAAAATACTACTTTTTAACTGTGGTGATAACCCTATAGCATGTGCACATGACGGCTAGATTAAGGATCTCCGTCGGGAAAGCTCGGGACTTTACACTTTTTTCCGATCGTTGACAGTATCGCAATGATGTATGAATGACGCATAAATGTCAAATAAATCAAATGCATGCAAAAATATTACAAACAATTTTATTACTTTCTTAGATAATTACTTTTTTCCAATATTTAATACTATCTTCTTTTCACATACGGTGTTCAAATGTACCTCCGTGTATTACAACGCCGCCGCAGCCCGTACCCGAGTATGTCGATGCACATGCGATATAGTGTATGCTCTTCGTCATTTATCCTCCGCAGAAAGTACCAATTAGCCTTTGTCTCATTTCGTCCGCAGTTTCACATTCCGTTTGGTTTGGTACACCATATCTTTTACACAGCCCCACAAATTTAAATAGCCACGAGCATCTAACATTTTTATTTGAAGAATATGACATTCAATAAGTATAGTTCAATGAAAATTTAATTTCAAACATCAGACGTCTTGTCTATTTCCTACCAAGCAAGAAGGTTTGTTAGTTTGGTATTGAAGAAGTATTTATTCTTGATTTATTCTTAGTATTTCATTTTTGCAAGTTCATTTGGTGCAACTAACACAACCTACTTGTTATTTTTAATTATTTTAGATAGTTTCCAATTATTCGAAAATAATTTTGTGAAACGTGTTAAGAAACTAAAACCTTTTTATCAGTCAAGGAAACCAGAGATATTTATAAGACGATTGCGTACTTTTGAGTGGTTGTCAATGTCACAATTTGAACTGTCGTTGTAAACAATGTTGTGGTTAGTATTATTAATATTAAGGAATAACATAACTATTTCATTCAAGTATTGAACAAGTGGAACCACTAAGAAAGCGAAAATCCTGCAATGATTCTTACCGTGCTGTAAGCAGACCTAAAAATGGTTAGATGGCAACAAATTAGCATAATTTCCTGTCGAATACTGATTGTTTACAAGTAAGTTCATTGACCCTGTCACCTGTTAGGGTTAGAACAAAGTAGTTTTTTGCGTGGATGTTTAAAAGGTCATAATTTAGAAACGGTTGCCCATATTAACATAGTTTCTATGGAGAAAATATAGAGCTTAGGCTAAACTATCTCCCATTTCCGGAAAGGATCGTCGTGCCTTTCCACCCTGTATAAAAACATTTAAAGTAATATTCTTAATAAAATGCAGAGGTATAACAGTTTGATGGAAAATCCCGTAAAAGTGGCGCCACCTGAAACAAAAATTATGTATTAGATAAATAAGTATGATTTGTTGTAATTAATGCTGTTCCGATATGATTCGGTCAAATTGTGTTTTTTGAAAAACTAATTATAGCCAGCATTTAATGAATTTATATGATATCTTTGGGTATGGTGCTTTACGCACCGTAACGTCCCGCCCCCTCCCCCTGACGCATGAAATATGGCCCGGTTGACGGTTTTTTTTTTAATTTTTGAGAAAAGTATTAGAGTTAGGAAAAAAGTGTTAAGGTAAGAAATAATCCTTAATAAATTTTAAACAAAAAAGGTTATATGACTTATAATTATGCAACTTTTTGGTAAGACTCACCATATTGCGTCAGGGGGAGGGGGTGGGACGCTAGTGTGCGTATAGCACCATACCCAAAGGTATCATACTACATTTACTTAATGCTGGCTATAATTTGTTTGTCTTCCCCCTACTTGACCGAATCAATATTATCACTAAGAATGACAGTACGTTTAAGTAATGATAATGACATTACTATTGACAGCATAGTGATTGGATTTAAATGATAAATTGGAGTAAGTAAGTATATAACGATGCCATTCCTCATCAATCTTCCTAGTTATTATTGGACCTAACAATATACCTAAGTATGACAAAGATAGGTATCGTCTTGGGTCGTCCCATTCGTTTTTCGTCAAGTTCTTAAATTAGTCCTATTCTGCTTTCGTTACTCATTCTACATTGAAAGCCACCGACGATTGTGACGAATGTAGAATGAGTGACGAAAGCAGAATAGGACTAATTTAAGAACTTGACGAAAAACGATGGAACGACCCAAGACGATACCCAAAGATATGTTGCTTTAGTAGACCCTTAATGATGTCGTCTCAAATAAAACAGCGATATATTTGAATCCCCAGTTTAGTAATTAAAGTAAGACAAAATTGGCTCGAAATTATAATTCGACTAGCAATTTCATATTTAGCAGATATGACTGTAAAGGTACATTGTGGCTATATTCGTACCACTAAATTCGAAACAAAATTACGAAGCTTAAATAATAAACCAGTCAAGAGGTTCCGTAGTCGCAATTAGAGAGAAATTAAACTATTTAAACTAAACTCCTATTATAAGTAATAGACTGCCGCGCCGTAAACGCGATCCCAACGGTTTCTGAACTGACGGACGGAATAGGAGGGTTCCATTTTTAACCGACTTCAATTTCATAGAAGGAGGAGGTTCTGTATGATCACAATATATTGCAAAATCTTTTTTTATAAATTAAAAAAAAAAAACATATTTCCTTTTATTGACTATGCAATAGTTATTTGTTTTACAAGGGGGCAAAGTTGTTGTTTAACCGCTCGTGCTACTATTGATACCCGAGCAAGCGAAAGATTCCAAAATTGAACCACGAGCGTAGCGACTGATTCGAAAAATGGAATCTTGAGCGTTGCGAGGGTTTCAAAGCACGAGGGTTAAACAAAATTAGCCCCCGAGTGAAACACAAAAATTTTCACTACACCACCCCGAAGCAAATATTAAATGTAAAATATCAAACAAAATCAAACCAAATCAAATCCAAATGAATGTTATTAAATATTTATCATCCAAAATCATCATTTAAAAGTAAATTCTACCAGCAAACATAAGAAAACAACTCAAAATTTGCATTTGATTACTTTGCCTCACATGTGAATAAAATGCATCTTTGCTATTAGTTTTTGAAGTGCAAAGTAAGCCTTTCCGAGCTGGTGTAGTGAAAATTCATCACACCTGCTCAAAAAAGATCTTATTTCATGCAAGTGTTCTAAAGGCCAAAGGCCTATATTGTTCTCGCGGGAGTTATGGATTGTGAAAAAAGAATAACTCCCTAGGGAATTGTAGCTGTTTTTTTATTGTCACTAGGCTCGGAAAAGCTGGTGTAGTGAAAATTCATCACACCTGCTCAAAAAAGATCTTATTTCATGCAAGTGTTCTAAAGGCCAAAGGCCTATATTGTTCTCGCGGGAGTTATGGATTGTGAAAAAAGAATAACTCCCTAGGGAATTGTAGCTGTTTTTTTATTGTCACTAATTCATAAGAAACAAGTAGGTATAAATGTGTTTTACTTTTAAAATGATAAGCCGTTTATAATTTAGAGTCGGAACAAGAAAAGTCTGCAGCGGATATGATAGCCCACGCAATGAAAGTGTTATTTATACGTCATAATTTCATAGAAGATTGACGTTTAAAATAACACTTGCACTGCGTGGGCTATCAAATCCGTTGCAGATTTTTCTTGGTCTGACTCTAATATTTTTGTCTATGTTTAAGTTCTAATAATTTGATTTAATAGCCGTTTAATAGTTATTTACGATACAAGTGCGGATAAGAGGAAATTCGAAACGAGTGGCGATAAATTAAAACACGACCGAAGGGAGTGTTGTAAATCGACACGAAACATAGAGCAGTACATATGGTCCTATTTTCCCGCACTAGTGCTTAAAATAGCACTTTTCGTGCGTATGTCAACAGTTTAAATGGCCATATGTACTGTAAAACGTTGTACGATACACGTGCGAATAGGTAATTCGCAACTCGTGACGATTTAAAACACTCTCTTCGGTCGTGTTTTAATTTATCGCGACTCGATCGTTTCGAATTTCCTCTTCTTCGCACTTGTATCGTAAATAACTATTTAATTACACTTGCTCGAAAAACACCTTATTTCATGCAGGTGTACTGAAGGACAAAGGCCTATATTATTCCTGCGGGAGTTTAGATTAGTGAAAAAAAAAAGGTATAACTCCCTAGGGAGTCGTCTTTTTTTTTAATTATGTCACTAATAGGGAATATTAGGCAAAGCTCTGCGTAGGTGGCATCTTTGTGGCACATAATACAGTAGTAAACAAACCACATTGACACATGGCCTACCGCGAAACAAGAAAATCGAAATTTCGTTATCTAATCTCTCTATCACTCTTGCATATTCGAGCGATAAAGAGGCAGATAACTAAATTTCGATTTTCGCGTTTACCGGTAGGCCCTTGTTAACAAAACGCCTTGATGCATCAATGTCATATTTTATTGTCTGTGAAAACTTGTCAAAAAACAGTTTAAGGCACAGTATGTATAAGTTAGTCTATGAATTTACTGAGTCGGTAGTGCTGCACTCTGGCGGCAGAACATTGCAGTAATATCCCCTATTCATACGAAACATGTAGGTTATGTTATAAGTAAAATACTTTGTTTAAAGTAAAGGTGTAAAGGAGTTTTAGTTTTAAAATACCGACGTGTATTATATAATATTAGTGTTTATGCTTAAAAATATAATTTGATTAATTTAATAGCCGTTTAAAATATATTTACACAATTTTCAATTACGGCTGAATGTCGATGGGTCTGTGCCTTCGATGCCTACACTGCCAAAAAAATTCAATATGGCGGACGAATGCTTCAAATGTCACCGTATTTAAGATTCATTTCGCTTAAAATTTAGTTTTTTCTACGCAAGTGTGATGAAAAACATTGTGTAACTCCGGGGGTAACAATATTGTTACTCGAGTCTTTAATTCACTCCAGTCTACGTCTGTCGTGAATATAATAGACTCTCGTACAATATTCTACTTACCCTCCACATTGCACAATGTACTATTACACAATTTTCAATCGTGGCTGAATGTGCCTAATAAATAAACTCTACCTGGATCATTTGTGTTGATCGACCAAGGCTCCAAGTGCGGTGGCGGCTCGTCCAATTCCACAGTTATGGTTTCAGTACATGGTTCCTCAGTGGTTTTCTCTAGGTACTTCGTTGTGGTCTCCATGAGTATGCTTCCCCTGGTACGCGGGAGTCTCTGGTATTTGAACACTACCTCTTTGCGATATAATGGCGCTAATGTTGCCTCACACTGTAATACATGTACATAGAATACAATAGGTAGAGCCCTCAAAACCAAAACAATACGGAATACTAGCTATGAATTTAAGAAGTTGTAAACGTCCTTTATCGCTATAAAAAGATTTATTTGCCGAAAAAGCTAAAGTTCTAGTTTCTATACAGCCCTACAAAAGTGCAGGCATAATTTCATAAATGAAATCTCCCACTCACCTTTAATATCATGATTCCATTTAAGAAATGCGACTCCCGTACTCCGAAAGAGAGCTCGACCGTGGTGTCGTACGCGTCCAGGCGGTGCAGTGAGCGCCGGTACCATGGTCCCCGCACGTGGTACTTCTGCGCTTGCATGTTGTTCACAAACCACTGCACCCGACTCGCGGGCCGCGCGCCCGTGGATGTACAGTTCAGTAGTACAGGTGAACCCACGTCGTAGTACTCCTGGAGACCCGACACTTCAGGCTCTTTTTCAGGTACCACTGGAACAGACGATAATGTTCTACACTTCTATAGATTGTATATGCAGAGGCTGATATATCTGTCGTGGCCAGATCTTAGAATTGATCATTTCATGATGTGGCAATCAGTTCATGAAATGATCGGTGGCCACATCAATATAAGATCCCTTTCTAACAAAAGCTGCCAAAAAGTGACATCCGCTTGTATTACAAGTTACAAACTTTTGAGAAACGGGCCGCTACATATCTATAGGTACCTATACATATATTTGAACTAGAACATTTTTTTTTGTTTTATAGGTAAGTTAGGGATTATGCAGTTAAGTAGGCGCGCTAATATGAATAGAACAGAGGAGATGCATTTTATTATCTAATAATAGCTTTAAACGAGAAATTCTATATATATTTCGGGGATCTCAGAAACGGCTATAACGATTTCGATGAATTTTGCTATATGGGGGTTTTCGGGGGCGATAAATCGATCTAGCTCTTCTTATTTCTGGGAAAACGCTCATTTTAAAGTAATATATGTTTTCCGAACAAAGCTCGGTCTCCCAGATATTAATCTCTAAAGCGTTAAATACAGGTTTAGCAACAGCTATATGTATGTAGCATACCGCCCCATTTAATTAAGAAAGGGAAATATTATGCTTACGATCGACCGTGATGTTTTTTTTGGCGGAATCCTTCCGGAAGAGCGGCCCCTCGCCTGTGACGTCGCAGCGGTACTCGCCCGCCGACTCGCGCCCCATGAACAGCAGCGTGACTGTCTCCATGCTCGACCGCGACACCTGGCCACGGATGAAAATACTGCCTATTATCCCAGAGTTGATAAATATAGGTAGATTTGCTAAAAAAAACTCAAAACAAGCCAATTTTACACACACACATATCCCACTTATCGGGTCCACTGTCAACCGCTCGCCCTCTTGAGTTGTGAATGTGTGCACTGTGCGGTTGCGCGAAAACACAAGAAAATCGGGGTGGTATAAAATTATACTTCCGTCGTGGCGATTTTACCTCTGCTTCAATTCTATGCCTACCTATCATAGTTACTGGTAATTATGGTGCTGCCAAGTAAGATAGTCATATTCGCATTTTAACACTAGTCTACATTCAAAGTCGGTAGGTACCTAGTTGTTATAACAACCATGTGCCAAACTAATAATTTCTTTCGGAAGCAGTAGGTGGTTACTATATTTCTGCTTGACCCATGTTCGACCTTTTCCCAGTGTTGCCAAAAAAGATGGAGTTAATGCATTTAAATTAGTTACTGGCGTCACTGGTCTATTTTAGTTAAAAGTTTGGCAACTAAGTAGTACAAAAGCTTTTCTCCGGTTTTAGGCAGAATATTAATGGTACCGTATAATTGACGTTCTCTAACGTTAGGGGAGACTGAGGTGAGTTAAAACAGAGGTAATTTCAAATAACCACAATTTTACGGTATTCATAACAGTCTAGAGCAAGGAGGCATATTCAGGGACCATCGGACTTATAACTTGCGCATTAAGGATGACTCACGCTGGACCGGGCCGTGCCGGTTATCACGTGGTGCTTTCCATCGAAAACGAAGCCCCGGAACCTCCGGCCCGGCCACGGCCCGGTCTAACGTGAGTCATCTTTTAATGAGCCCTTTTACCGAGTTGGGCATACTTATTAGCATCTGGCACCTACTTGAAATCATAACAAATCGAATTCATTCGATTTTCAGAATACTCGGACTTTTATTCTACCTTTGTACTCACATCAACAGATACTCCTTGATCTGTGAAGGCCCTAATGTCTGGCACGTTGTAGGTGCCGCTGCCGGGCCGGTAGTGGTAGAAGACCGCTCCGTTCCTCAGCCACTTGACGGAGAAAAGCCGATGACCCTGCATGTCGAATATACAGCCCAGCACCACCTCCGACCCCTCGGCCACGTGCGCCGGGACCCGCAGGTCGCGGATCCGAACACATGTTATGGAATCTGAGAATTGATGACCGTTTCAATCATTTTATAGGAAACAGGCATACTGCGGCTTGCGGGCCTCATGCGACCTTTTCTATAACAATTGTGAATCTTTCAATTCACGTCGATATTCAAAATAACATGCAAGTACTGGTGATTTAGCTTAAAGTTTGGCCATCTCTATCATAGGACAAATGCTAACTGGTACGGTATTGGTAGAATGTGTAATGTAAAAACCCATTTATGTAAAGAATAAATACATTTTTAAGAATTGGTACGGTAGCTGCGTGATCGAATCAGAAATGAGGAGATCCGTAGACGAACTAAAGTCGAAAAGTCGACGAAGAACATAGGCCCCCGGATTAGCAAGCTGAAGTGGCAATGGGCAGGCCACATTGCACGCAGAGAAGATGGCCGATGGGGTCGAAAAGTGCTCGAGTGGAGACTACGGACTAGCAAGCGCAGCGTAGGACGTCCACCCACAAGATGGACAGACGACCTTGTTAAGGCCGCCGGAGGACGCTGGATGCGGGTCGCTTCCAACCGGTACGAATGGAGGTCCAAGGAGGAGGCCTATGTTCAGCAGTGAACGTCTTATGGCTGAGATGATGATGATGATGACGGTAGTTGGGTCATAGCATATATAGACTCACGATTTTCTGATTGAAATCCTTATACGCATAAATGGGTTCTTTTCTTTCTGATACCAAACTTGGGTTCCTGAGTGATATAATCATATTACCTAATCATTGCATATCATATTTGCACACTAATTGTTAACTTTTGGCCACAGAACTAATAACTTTTATTTTAAAATCTGTTACCCAGTTCGTAATACTCTACAAAAGTATGTAGTAAAATATCGAAGTGTCGAAATGCGCACAAAATCTTGAATAGGTATGTCTGATTTTAAGCCTCCTTAGGACTGTAATGTTACTTTCCTACTTCTAGTTAGCACACCTATATTTTATGTACTGGACCAATTTACGTTATAATGTTTCAATTTATGTTTATTTAACTCAACAACGTTTTATGTTATCAATGGCATATTATATTTACATTAGAGAGGAGTTGACAAATAACACCATTAATTCAGACCTATAATATTGGGTCTGATTTGAAAACCAATATTAAAATGAATTTGAATAACTGCCTACTCCCTCTCTAATTGACGCTATTTGAATGTGAGCGTAAATAGGTCAAAAATAAAGTGGAGAAGCCAGTTTTACTCTCAAAATTCTACCTAAGTACTTACCAATAAGGTAGTGCACAATGTCTAAAATATTGACACCACTAAATTTGGGTTTTAATAGATTTAAGAATGAATGACGCTTAATAAAGCTTTTCCGCCTCCCTTGTTTTGTAACTCTTCAATGACGAAATTCCTTTTCCGATGTCGTTATTACGAATAGCGATTTACAGGCAATAAAACGTGAGATGGTTGTTAAACGTGCTTGTTCCTCTTGAAGCCTTGATCGAGACTATTCACGATCTGTTATCTGAGTTAGTCTCTAGTATAACCAGAGCCCAAGACTCGTAACAATATGCGTTATCAGAATTAGGCTTACTCTGGTTCACATGTAACGAAGCCGGTAAGCCACGGGAATAAAATATTAATCGTCGCGTCGCCCTCAGCCGCGCCGGTTTTTTTTTTGTTTATGTTGAATTTGGTAACATTATATGGACTTAAAACAAATTATAGACGTTGTAAAAACAAATTAACTACACGAGTACCTACCAATCGATGTCTCATTTAGTCTGTCTATTTAAAGGCAATAAGACTAGTTAAACACAAATTTTGTAGATTTATTTGCGTGGCCCTACTTCTCTTCGATATCTCCTTAAATGTTTTCGATATACCATCTTTTTATTTGCAATACTTGTAGATCCATATATATGTATACTTATTATTGTTTGTTTAATTAAATTTTACCATGGAGGGCAAGTCATTTTTAGGGTTCCGTACCCAAAGGGTAAAACGGGACCCTATTACTAAGACTTCGCTGTCCGTCCGTCCGTCCGTCTGTCACCAGGCTGTATCTCACGAACCGTGATAGCTAGACAGTTGAAATTTTCACAGATGATGTATTTCTGTTGCCGCTATAACAACAAATACTAAAAACAGAATAAAATAAAGATTTAAATGGGGCTCCCATACAACAAACGTGATTTTTGACCAAAGTTAAGCAACGTCGGGAGTGGTCAGTACTTGGATGGGTGACCGTTTTTTTTTGCTTTTTTTTGTTTTTTTTTTGCATTATGGTACGGAACCCTTCGTGCGCGAGTCCGACTCGCACTTGCCCGGTTTTTTAACACTAAGATCAAACATAATAAATTATTAAAGACAAAATACTAAATACCGAAATAAAATTACGTTTGCTTACAAACCTTGCACTTGTAACCACACCAAAACACTTAACACAAACGCTAGACGCATCTCTCTCAGATGATTATAACCTAGTCGGCACGCAACACTTTAGCGTCCTCTCTTTACACATCACAGCGACCTGTAGGTAATTACTGCACTACCATATAAATTATCCACTTTTACCAGATAATTTGGCAATAAATAACGATAAGGGAACTTTGAAGTCAGTTAAAATTTGCCGTTTGCGGCGGAATCGAAATAGGCCAGCAAATTCCGGCGACTCGGCTAAATTTAAATCTTGTCGCGATGTCTCACGCATGCGCAAGAGGCGATCGGAGATATTATACATGTGCACTGTCGCGGCTGTGCGCTGGACAATGGAAAACATATTTTTAATTTTATACTGGGGACCTTGATCCATTTTGAATGAGAACGTCTAGAGCCGTGAGAGGCCATTAAAACAAAACTATCGGCGGGCTTTATTGCTGAGAGACTCTAGGAACTTTTCTTGTTGCCTCTTTTTAATGCGAAATACATAAAAATGCGTAGGTTCTATTATACCTAAAATTATTTACATCTTATTTTGTGCCTTATTATGAATATAATGAATCTGCACCCATATCCGCTACGGTTGGATCAAAGTTACCTGGAGCGGAACAAAGGTTTCGAGGTCGGAATTAATGTGGATTTGCGGTCCATTCACACTGTGTCCGTTCAGTCGACAGTCGGACAAATAAGTTTATTTGCAAACATTTAATATTCGCTTTGGGTGCACGTTAATTAAGCTCGGGATAGGGTCAAATTGGTCTCTACCTTCGCTAGGAGTGATCTAGCTCCTACCCTTCTCTGAACTGCGAAATGAAAGGTTAAATATTGCTTTACGTAGGTAATAAAATATAAGACGACTGTTTAGAAATAAATAAATTAAAAATATATACTCACACATATATATTATTTTAAAAACACAGTCAAAAATTAAAATTAAAAACTAAAGTTAAAAACTAAAATTAAAACTAAGCCTAACTCACACATATATAAATAATAAAAATCTTTTATTTCCGAAAACTATTTACTAGGATACAGTTTTTACTGACCTCTACACTAGGCAACGCCTGTCGTGGAGGAGAGATTTAAATAATATAATGTAATAATAGCTGAAATGCGCAAATTTTATGAGTTAACTTGTGAAACTAGGTATGGGACACGGGTAAGTAAAAAAGAAGATGTAGAGTTTAACTACGCCCTGGTTTAGTAGCAAATAAAGAATAACATATCAATTGACCTGTCGATGCCACTTTCTTGAGAATAACTCACACACCAAATTGAACTCTTCTAGAGATTTCGAGGTTAGACCTAATCCGATTGTGCTACACGTCAACAAGAAATTTACATATGTACCTACAGGCAAAAAAACACATCAACAATTAGGTACCTATAAAATACCTACAACTTACTGCAAATATCAATTCAAACTATAAAGTATTATAATTACGTAGGAATGTATAAAGTATATTAATGTTAAATTAAGTTTTGTTTTTTTTTAGGTTTTAAAACATTTATTTACATACAATATATATACAGTGGTACTACTAAGCGAAATTAATAACTAGCTTAAATCTAAAATAGGCCCTTGAGGCATTGTACCAAGGATGCTGGCGGCATTTCCTCGCTGTATCGCAATGCTGATACGTTGTGCGAGGTAGCCGCCAGCTCTTCGGTCACCAGTTACGTCAACCAGACGTAAAATTAAGTTAGTTTTTAAAATACTAATGCT
This sequence comes from Cydia splendana, assembly GCF_910591565.1. Lineage (NCBI taxonomy): Eukaryota > Metazoa > Arthropoda > Insecta > Lepidoptera > Tortricidae > Cydia > Cydia splendana. Next base: position 28,084,149 of record NC_085960.1, on the reverse strand, counting down.
ACTAAACCAGGGCGTAGTTAAACTCTACATCTTCTTTTTCACTTACCCGTGTCCCATACCTAGTTTCACAAGTTAACTCATCCGATTGTGCTAGTGTAGGTAATAAGTGCCCTTGTGGCCTATTTGCTGAAAGTTTCAGGGTGCAGCCGGGACAGCGCTAAGATGAGAAGAAGGAATACCATTGCGGTTCCAGGTAACTCGGTGGGTATTAAATATGTAAAGTATGGATCTTTATTGTGTGAAAACAAAACCTCAGCGGGAAAGGAGTATTCTGACTCTCCATGCCTATTACTGCCTGACATTCAAACTTTTTTTTAAACTTTCATACATAACCGGGAATCGAACCTGGTCAATATTCTTTATGTAATCGCGTGTACCTAGTATTTGTTTGTATAATTGATCCTGAAAGTATAAGGCCAGACCAACGGCTCGATTCGGGAAATGAATTAGAGATTAACTAGATACGATATAGTAAAGATATGTGACGTTCCACGGAAAAAGGTACCTTATGGCGCCTGGCGCCGCATCTCAGGAAATGAATTAGAGATTCACTAGATATGAAATAGTAAAGATATGTGACGTTCCACGGCCAAAGGTACCTTATGGCGGCTGGCGCTTACGTCGCCGTACGGTCGCTTACGTCGCTTAGCGCCGCAATAATATTGGAGCGGCGTTAATAATAGCGTAAGCGCCAACCGTCATAAGGTACCTTTTGCCGTGGAACCTCACATATCACTATATCGTATCTAGTTAATCTCTAATTCATTTCCCGAATCGAGCCGTTGGTCCTTATCCTTATACTTTCAGGATCAATTATACAAACAAATACTACACGCGATTACATAAAGAATATTGACCAAATTCGATTCCCGGTTATGTATGAGAGTTAAAAAAAAAAAGTATGAATGTCATTATTATTAAATCTAAAATCGACGCCATGGTTCCTACAAACAGATTTCGCTATCTCTCATAGTTTCGGACTTCTCCATACTGACCCATTTGGATTGATCACCCTGTATACTCAAATCCTTTCCTTTAGGTCCCAACATAAAGCTTAGCCATTGTTCCGATTTTAATATATGTAAGTAATAGGTAGATTGCGCACACTCAGAAGTAATAAACTAATAACTATTGTTGCGTCTATGAACGGGTTTCAGCAGGCGTTCTACATGACATTAAAGCTCTCCAAAGGGCCTCTACGTGTTGGATCTATGTCCCCGCGTTAGCCTATCAAAAGACCGGGATTAATAGGCCCGTGAAATCCAAAATGGAGATTATGTAGCCTTTCTAAGAAATGATGCGAACATGCGATACTTTGAAGTTAATTTAAAGTTGCAAAATGGAAAGTGAGTGGAATATAAGTACTTATGTTACTTTTGGCGAACTTATGTACGTATTCAAAATGTAAATTGTTACTTTACTTAAACAAGCACGATGTGAACTGCGACTATAAATTCCTAATTATATCCTGGAAAAATAGGTCTACAAGTTCTACAACGTCAAGTAAGTTTCTAGGTTACAGCCGAATCGTTTTAGCACAGTATAAATCTTAATCAGCGAATCTCTCGCGGTCCTCACACCACGAGTCAGGGAATGAATGAATGATTAAACGTGGGTGTTGTTCATTTGTTTTCACTTTGCCGGGACAGTAGTGCGGTCGGCGGCGTAGTAAAGGAGAATTACGCGGCCCGCGGGACTGGGCGCGAGTAAATCATCATTAGAGCCGCGCGGTCGAGGGACAAGCCTCGTCTTTATAAAAGATTCAACTTAATACAAACGAGAAGGACGAGGAATGGCCGACTTCTTTGGAGTTTCAAATTTACCCTCCAATTAGTTTGTAGCTTTTACTATTTGAGTAAGTAGTTTAGGAAAAAACGTATGCCACACCAAGGCTTCTAAGTATAGGATCTACATACATCCCTACGGTTTACAAATCGACGACGGTAGAGTAATAAATTTCTTGATTTCATTAACCAATTCATTCATAAGCATGCGGGAAGTCACCTGCCGAGGGTGTTGGCTGTGTTCTATAGTCTGTGTATTAGCCATAGTTACCTACCGGATGAGTTAATGTACACAGTAGTTGTCCCGATAGTCAAAAACAAAACCGGAGATCCATCTGACGTTAATAATTACAGACCCATCTCCCTGGCTAACATTATTGCTAAAATACTGGACGCTCTGCTTGATCAGCAGTTGGACAAGCACCTAAGTCTACATGATGCCCAATTCGGCTTCAGGCCTGGCATCTCAACTGAGAGTGCTATCCTCTGTCTCAAGCGGACCGTCCAGTATTATACGTCTAGAAAAACGCCAGTCTTTGCATGTTTCCTGGACTTATCTAAGGCCTTCGACCTCGTCTCGTATAAGGTCCTATGGAGCAAGGTTGAGGAAGTAGCAGGGATGCCGACAGAGGTAACCTCTCTTCTTAAATATTGGTACCATAACCAGAGAAACTGTGTGAGATGGGAGGGTGTTCTTTCGGAGGAGTACAGGTTGGAGTGCGGGGTGAGACAGGGGGGGCTTACGTCTCCCCGGCTTTTCAACCTGTACATCAACGGTTTGATAGAGGAGTTGAGCAGCACCAACGTCGGTTGTTCGGTTGATGGAGTTTGTATTAACAACATCAGCTATGCAGACGACATGGTGCTGCTCACGCCATCTCTCGGCGCATTGCAAAACTTGCTCGGTGTTTGTGAGAGGTATGCAGTGGACCATGGGCTCAGATACAATGCTAAGAAGAGTGAATTCCTAATCTTCAAGGCTGGTGCTAAGACGTACGAGGTTGTGCCACCAATTGCTCTGTGTGGCACCCATTTAAACCGGGTTAAGCATTTTAAGTATCTGGGCCACTGGGTCACTGAAGACCTCTCTGACAATATGGACATAGAGAGAGAGCGGAGGGCGCTGTCTGTTCGCTGCAATATGTTGGCTCGGAGATTTGCAAGCTGTACTAGAAAAGTAAAACTAACGCTATTTAGGGCATACTGCCAGTGCTTTTACTCCTGCAATCTCTGGGTCAATTATGCGCAGAGGACGTACAGCGCACTCCGGGTGCAATATAATAATGCATTTAGGGCGTTGCTGGGGCTTCATCGGAGGTGCAGTGCTTCGGGCATGTTTACGGAGGCGGGGATTGACGGCTTTCATGCGATCATGAGGAAGCGCTGCGCCTCATTGTTAGAAAGGATGCGGGGGAGCCCTAGCAGCCTTCTAAGGGTGTTTGCCGACAGGTGGGATTCACCCATGCTTAAAAGATGGATCGGCCTTCATTCGACATTCGTAAATTATAATTGGTAATTTTTTTAATTTTAATTGATGACATGTTTTTATTATAATTGCTATCTAATCTTTTTTTTTTTTTTTTTATTTATTATTGTCGATCGATTTTTTACATTTAACTATTGTTATTATTTTAATGTTTTTAATTTAATTTATTTCTGTAATTCACAATTCAATTATTTAATTTTATTTTTACATTTATTTTATTGACTGTTTTAATGAATCTATGCTCATCCGGTTGTGTCTGTGTTTTGTGACTCTGTATTTTATTAACAATAGTCTTAAGTTTTGCTTTGTACAGATACTAACATTTTAATGGGCTTTGCCTGAAATAAATGATTTTATTATTATTATTATTATTAATTCCATATATCATGCAGCAAATGTCTGAAAATTACAAGGTCTAAACGGGAAATGTTTTATTGCGAGTCCCGGAGAGGAGTAAATGGGCTGTGAGGGATGCGCCGCCGCCGTCTCGGTAAATATCAAATAGAAACACGTACTCAACCCTGCGTGAAGGATCGAATCACCCGATATTTAAACGATGCGTCTCTCTTTATTTTAAATCCAAGTAGGGGCTATAAAGTACAGAACATTACTCAGTGTTGTTATTTATGGAATACGGTTTAACTTCGCCAAATAGCTTTGTACTTAGATTTTGTTTGAATATTACTAAATTGAACGGCAAACGGTTTGAGGGAGGCAACTGGCGACCCCCGCGCGGGCAGCTTTCTTGCGCAGAGAATTTCAATCGCAATCCAGCGTGGGAACGCTGCCTGCGCGTTGGGCACCCTCCCGAGGGCACCAAATTTTGATAGGTATTTTTAATTTTCAGGTTAGTTATTTTAATTGTAGTTAGTTTTACTAAAATGATGTAATTTAGCTTATTTTGTAACATTAGTCAGCAAATAATAGAATAGATACCCCTCATAATTTTACCTCAGTAATTCTTTATTTGTTAGTTGTTATTATTAGAAGCTAGAATTTACCTATAGGTACATAAAAACGTTTTTCAAAAACAGTATCATCCCTTGAGCTATTATTATTATTATCCACACGTTCAACTCGCGTTCACTAGCACGCACGTGTGTGTTTCTTAGCAACAGCCAACATTCTTAATTGACCACATCTCCCAATAAGTTTCTGCGGTTATGAAATTGCCTCCTAACTCGGACAAGAATAGTGCCAATTTCGGGGCTACTCCCACAAATGATCCGAGTGATTTAATACGGCGTAGGTCAGGTTCAGGTGGGCGCTGAGTTTGTCGGGAACTTTAAATACGGGGCTTTATGAAACTGTCGACAGAAAGTTCAGTTAATCAGAAGCGGTGTGCCGGCGGGTCAAACTAGTTCGGAGTTCTCCCCGTTAACCCCGAGATAGGACAATGCGAGGATATTTTAAAATTATTTCATTTACATAGGTTAATTGCCAATCCATGTTTAATCTCGTGACGCCGAACCGTTTAATTAAATCACTCGCAGGATAAACGCCGAGCAGCCAGACTGTTATTAATGAACTTCTAAAAGGTCCGATGAATGCGAGCCCAATGATCAACACGCTGTTTTAATTTTTAATGTTATTTGGGTACCTAAATATTTCACTACGTTAGGCTTTTGGGTACGTTTATAATAATAGACTAAAGAAATGTGTTAAACGTGGTTGTAAGCAAACTAATTGCATTTAAGGGCCGAAATGTACCTAGAACTCTAGCGGCTTTGTGTAAATTTAATGCGCTCAATGAAACTTTAAAAAATCAGTCAAATACCTAGGTAGGTACAACTCAGGATAGAGGGGGAACAAGAACTCACGCGGCGAGTACCTATAACTATCATTTGTTGAGCCTGCACAAAGCATCTGCTTCATTATATTCACGGCAAGCCGGCGTCTGCTATTTTACTACAGGCGCAGTAATAGTTGTCCTCCAGTTGTCTACCAGCAGAAGTGAAATACAAGGTGAAAAAAATATGTTGTGGAGTTTTTGCTTGTTTTAAGAGATACAACTTAATAGATTTACGAAAACGTGTAAATTTAAAAATATTCTCATATATGTAGGTACCTAAGTCCGCAAGAGTTTGTTATAAATTTATAAATTAAATAAAACAAATAACCTAACTAAAAGCCACGACATAATTTACAATTCAGAATGTACTTTACATCCATAGCGTCGTATTATCGTCCATTGCTTACCTAGGTACGAACAATTCACTTATACTTATAGGTACCTAGCATAGACTAGGAATCCTCTAGACGGAGTTTAGAGCAATTATTTCATGCAACCGATGCTGCCAAAAATGCGGGGGTGCGCGGGACGAGGTTAGCGCGATCCCGTGCCGTGATTGGTCCGTTCAAACGACGAACGAGTTCACGGACTGACACAAAGACACTTTCGACTCGAACATGGAGTAAATTTACCGTATGCGTGGCAGCGGGGGTAGCGCGACTATGCTCAGTCTAGATGATGTTTTGTCTGTGGTACCTAGTAATTATGCGTGATGCGAGTAAGAGTCACTTTAGCATCAAACCAAATACTTTATGTATCTTATCTAAAGTTGCTACATTCAGCCCATGGTGCGTAGCCAACACGCCAATCGTTTACACTCCGTAGCAAACGAAACGCAACTGTCACTGTCTAATATGGAAAAATGATAGAGAGAAACAAAGCGTTTCGTTGTCGTAGCGCAAGCGATTGTCACCTTGGCTAGGCAACCAGGTACGACCCACGTTTTAAAACTATGTACAAAAAACTAAAACCATAAGTCCATAACTCAGCAATGCGTCAGCGTGTGCGTTGGAAACAATATTGAGGGTGCACTTTTTTATGAATTTTATCTTAGTCCTTTTTTATGGCAAGTCAGACCGTTACTTAGTAAAATTTGTGAGGAACTGATTCGGTCAAGTTGTGTTCTAATGTATGGGGAAGACAAACAAATTATAGCCAGCATTCAATGAATGTAGTATGATACCTATGGGTATGGTGCTTTACGCACACTAGTGTCCCATGCCCTCCCCCTGCCGCAACCCCCCTTTTAGCATGAAATATGTCCCGGGTGACGGTTTTTTTTTTCATTTTTGAGAAAAGTATTAGAGTTAGGAATAAAGTGTCAAGGTAAGAAATAATCCTTAATAAATTTTTAACAAAAAAGGTTACATGCAACTTTTTGGTAAGACTCACCATATTCATGTATTAACTTGTTGAAGTTCAATATAACATAGTACGTGATAGTATTGAAAAAAATCTATTACGGAAAATAAGCTTGCAAAATTATACTCCGTGTAAAATTTCTTTCAGTACTATCACGTACTATATGTTATATTGATCTTCAACAAGTTTTTCAACGGTTAAATTTTGTCGAAGTTCATCTAGCCATAACATCAATATGGTGCGTCATATCAAAAAAATTAATATAACCTTTTTTGTTAAGAATTTAATAGCGATCATTTCTTTCATTAACACTTTTTTCCTATATTGTATACTTTCCCCAAAACATAAAAAAAACTGTCAACCGGGACATATTTCATGCTAAAAGGGGGGGTTGCGGCAGGGGGAGGGCATGGGACGCTAGTGTGCGTAAAGCACCATACTCAAAGGTATCATACTACATTCGTCGAATGCTGGCTATAATTTGTTTGTCTACCCCATACATACAATATATATACAGTGGTACTACTAAACTAAATTAATAACTAGCTTAAATCTAAAATAGGCCCTTGAGGCATTGTACCAAGGATGCTGGCGGCATTTCCTCGCTGTATCGCAATGCTGATACGTTGTGCGAGGTAGCCGCCAGCTCTTCGGTCACCAGTTAGAACACAACTTGACCGAATCAGTTACTCACAAATTTTACTAAGTAACGGTCTGACTTGCCATAAAAAAGGACTAAGATAAAATTCATAAAAAAGTGCACCCTCAATATTGTTTCCAACGCACACGCTGACGTATCAAACATGAGAACGTCGAATCAAACATGAGATTTACAGCAATGGAAACTTGCAATATTAACATACCTACAGTTAGTAATGCAGAACTGGCAAAAGATTACCATCATTACTATGGCAATGTAACGGAAGGCAACCTTAAGAGCGTTTTGTTCTTAAAAAATATTTAAGTTCTAAGTAAACTTTAAAATTGAATACATAGACAATATTGAGATTTTATGGCTTATGCCAATATATAATAATTCTGTTCAACTCGACAGGGCGACAACAGTTGGTTCAAGAACTCGTAGTGGGAATAGTTTTGGCAGAGGCCGCTAGCACTGCTAGCAGGCAGCTAACCGAGTAGGTACGAGTAAAGCGCGCTAAGGGGCACTCATAGATATTCATTACAGCGTGATCTCGTTACGACTGAAAGTAAACTTCGCTTGTAAACTGCGTCCTGCGAACTTCACAATGAATTGGAACGGCTGAGCAAAGTTATTTATCTCGGCCTTTGGCAGGTTTCGCCGTACCAGATGTCTATAAAATTTGTGTCAAGTTTTAAATTGTCGCGTTGAATCTGTAAATGTCTTTGTAAATTTTGTGCTCTGAAACGAAATTTAAATTTAGTTCCTGTTCCTACCTGTTCACAGTATTAATAAAACTTTTGCGTGCATTCACACTTTGTGCCTGAGTCGAATGCTGAACTCCGCCAACTTCTCGCTATTTACCGAGACTTACTTATTTAAAACTAATTCAACAACAAAACTAATAATCGCATGATTTCCATGGAATGTTGATCTACTAAATATCCTTTAAAATATCTATCAGGAATCTAGCTGAACAAACAACTAGAGATGTCAGCAAGTGGTGGGAGTGAGGCCGAATGCGGATTTTTTCTCTAAATGCGGGATTGGCTTAAAGTTTATTTTAGGGTAGCGAATAGAGGAAATGGAAGCAGTTTGTTTTGACTGCACACCAAATAAACATCAATGCTAATAGTTGGAGAGATATTGGACCCTCGCTATCTCCCCTTGCGAACAATAGCGTGAGCCATTTCCAGTCATTTCCAATTTGAATTTGTTCCCTCGGTTTCGTTATCGACAGGGGTTGTCGGCGGCTGATGACTCACGGCCAATACGGCCATGTGGACCTTGGCGAGCTCACATTTGTTAAGCGATTTAATCCTACGTATGTATATTGTTGAAAATCTAAATTTCAAAAATCAAATCAATAATCAAAAGTGTTTTTTTTAACGACTTCTAGTTGGATCAGAGGGTAGGTAGTAAAGATTTTTGTTTAAAAAGTTCCAAGGCAGGTTTATTAATTTATATTTCGTAACTTCATAAATACTTAATAAAACAGACGGTAACTACTGTAGGTAACTAGATATTTCATAACAATAACAGGGGTTTTTTTTAACTTAGTACCTGCGTTTCCCAAAGCAGTTTTTGCTTTTTGGAGAAGGAAAGACAAATGAGCAACAGGGACTGGACAATCTTGCCAATGAATCATCAAAAAATAATGCCTGATTGATATCCCATTCAATTTCACAACCTTTTTCAGTTTTGTCTTCGGTACGGACTCATCTTTTGCCTGTAATTAATTACGAATTAGTGTTAATTTGTTATATTACTTAACTACCTAACTAGTAAGTACCTATTTAGAAAAGGAAGTAAAATATTGGATTGAATGCAAACTATAGTTGATAATCAATCAATATTTAATTTATTTTTTCTTGTCGTTTTCTCCTCTTTAGGTTAGACACTTTCAGCTGAGCTGCTTGCAGCTACACTACTTTTAAATTCGGAGTCAGACCTAAAGGTAAAAAACAAAGTTATAAACCTCGTACACGATAAAAAAGTTCATTTCCTTTATTAAAATACTTAGGTGCTATATAAAGAACTAATCTAAAGTGTTGCAGGTGGCACAATTAACTAATTAAATCCGGAAAGTATCATTTCTTAGTACTTGTATGTACTAAGGAATTTGACCTTCAAATTATTTAATATTTTATAAATATTTCACAAACTATATATTATTTATTTTACTTCTTTTTAAAACTAACTAACTACGACATATGCGATAGGGCTACCTCTATCTATAACTATATTTAGTTATTCCGCTAAAAGCGTAAAAGCAATCCCATTTCCGATGACTGAATGATTATAAAGTCACTTCCTTCCTTAACACATAATAATAAACGATGTCTTCAATTCGTTGAACCTTGATTGGGCTTTTCGTGAAGCCTGCGAGTGGAAAATATTTACCATGACTTTGACTAATTTTACTTGCAACAATTATTTGTTCCAGTGCATGCTTACAAGTTGGGAATTGTTGTCATGCCACGCAAGCTCGATAGCAAGAATGGCAATTAGTTGCGGGATTGTCATTGCATCATTGTAAAATTAATTTAAATATACAAAAAAAAAATTTAGTTAAAAAAAATTCCAATAAAATGTTATGAAGATAAAATAACATTAGAAGTTATTTCGATTAGATTATCATATCACAAAGGTACACTTAGCGTAGTATATCATATACAAATTCATGAGGCTATGAGGGTTAATATCATTTGTTCATTAAAATAATCTCGGTCCGATTGTCGTAAAAAGAAAAGTTGGTAAGGGTGACTACTTTCGAGGGATGAACGTAAATCACAAATTTGACACATATTGAACCTTGCTCCGGACCTCTGGAGTACTATGTTGCGTTAACATTCTAGGGGTGTACTTACCCAGAAATGAGCTTTAGCACTATAAATTAAGGTGTGTGACAAATCGGTACTTAGCCATTACAGTTGACAGGGTTCAGGCGGTGCCGAAGTTAGGTAAAACCAGCGTCCAAAATTTCACGGAACACTGCCAGGGCTCCGTTACGCAGCGTTTTACGTTAGTCTACAAACGAGGTTAAAAATGCAACTTCGGAAAACACTTTTCAATACACTGTTCTACGAGAAATATGCGTCATGTTTTTGATTGAAAACTGAAAATTTGAAAACGTTAGCCTAAACCGCTCGTACGTGGAATTAAACCGATGGCTAGGTGCATCACGTTAATTGCGAATTCAGGAACCGGCGCACGCGCGGAGTCCTGCCATTTCAAAGCATTCCGGTCAAATGTACGAGTATGAAGTCACATCACAAGCGTTGCTTTACAATGACCTATGTAAAACAGTTTACACAGTATTATCTATAGCGTGTTACCCGCTTTCTTGCACATACACAGAAAATTTACTGCTGTTGTCGACAGATGTAGAAACGTCAGTAAAATTATTACAATTACAATACTCTAGTATTCTAGCAAACGTCTCAATTCAACGAATTGTAAGAAATTTCTTACATTGAAGAATATTTCTTACGAGATACATAGTTATGTAACTACGTGTATTTATATGTACTATTCGTTTTATGAACTCCGGTACGTATCAAAGTAGAGAGGAGAGTGTTCAGCAGTATTTCTACTGCATTCTTCTGAAAACTTATTACTAACCATAAATAGGTGTTTCGATTCTGACTTATGGCCGTATTCTTAGCCCCAGGGGTTGCTCGCTGGCGAGGCTAACCTACGCTCTACTTCTTTTTCTAATGTCCATAGTTATCTTTATTATCGTTTTTTTAAATTTGTCGTGTACAATAAATTATGAACTAGAAATTTAGCAGAAAATCTAGGTATCAGGGGTTTTGTGCAATATTTATAACAATATCTGGATCATGTTTCTATTTTATTTAACAATAGCTTCGGCTAAAATCGCAACGTCTTAACGCCGTAAAATAATGGTAATCTACGTCTTTCAAGGATACTTACCTGAAAAAGGAACAATTTCTGACGTCTATCATATAGAAGGGACTCCCTCTGGTCGCATAACAACTTTTGTCATATTTTAAATTGTCATAACACTTTATGCATAAAATTGTAAGTCATAAAAATCTTCAGTCAGAATTATTCCTGAGCATAACTGGGTTTTTGTCATAAATGAGTTGTCATAATTTTTATAGTCATTAATTTAATTCGCATAAATTTTTAAGTCATATGCTTGATATCCATAATTGTTTTTCGTTCGAAGTATTGCAGTGCACAGTATTAATATAGACATAAAAAGTTAAGTCATATATTTATAGTGGTTGTTTTTTTCATAAAGTTTCAAAAGTTGAAAAATTTTTGTAACCAAAGCATGAATAATAAATATGTATGGTTGTGAGCAACCTATGAATCAAATATTACTTTAGTCATAAGTCATAAATGTCATAATTGTAACCACACAAAGACCGTATAAAAGAGGAGATCGAAGGAGAGGAGCCCCCTCCAGTAGGAGAAACGGTTTTATAAAAGAAACTAATCATAATAGGTAGGTTAGGTTCGTTAGGTTTCTTTAGATGCCCGAAGGGCAAACTACGCAGATATAGGAGCCCCGCGTGAGCGGGGCTCCGTCGAATTAAGTGTTTGGACGGATATTAGGGAAAAGGTTTTTTTCGAGGAGTTGTTGAGAGGCTAAAATTATGTAAACCATTATGGTTGAAAATTATTATGCTACAAAACGTTATACGTAGAAACATTATAAGTATCGATAACTATGCTTTTAGCTGGTATGACATTTGATTCATTATAATCAAAACCTATATGCACAAAAAATATATGACAACTGCTGAGTATGTCATCAAATATTATGGCTAAAAATGTATGACACATAATAATATGACTTTTAATTTGTATGCGCAATGATGATTATGACACAAGTTGTTATGCGCATCAAAGATATGACCTAAACTTGTATGCAACCCAATATGGACCCCATATAGAATTATAGACGAATGAATGAATGATGATGATTTCAGAAATGTTATGTGAATGTGAAAGAACTTTTTATTTCAAAACTGTCATTAAAACAAAAACGTTATTATACCTACATATATTTTATGTTCGGCATTCTTAAAAAAGGAAATATTTCCAAGGCATATTGCTATTTGCTATTCCCAAAATTCACATGTTGCTACCAATATTGAGTTAGTTTATGTTGCTGTTGACTGGTGGCACAGTAAATAAGCGTTTTAGTGGTGTTTAATTAATCCTATTAGTAGCGATAAATGACAAATAATTACAGGTAATGCATGCATGGCGGTCCGTCGTTTGGGGAAATGTGATTGGTGCTCGGGAATGAACTAGCGGCAGAGCGTTCACTTGGTTTTGGAATATTATTACACTATTGCCTCATAATTAATATAATATATCATAATTATTACTACATAAATAACTCAAGCATATTGTGTATTATACATTATATAATGCACCTTAGACTCCGCTTCCGTAATACAAAAAAAAAACCGGGCAAGTGCGAGTCGGACTCGCGCACGAAGGGTTCCGTACCATAATGCAAAAAAAAAAACGAATAAAAGCAAAAAAAAAACGGTCACCCATCCAAGTACTGACCACTCCCGACGTTGCTTAACTTTGGTCAAAAATCACGTTTGTTGTATGGGAGCCCCATTTAAATCTTTATTTTATTCTGTTTTTAGTATTTGTTGTTATAGCGGCAACAGAAATACATCATCTGTGAAAATTTCAACTGTCTAGCTATCACGGTTCGTGAGATACATCCTGGTGACAGACGGACGGACGGACGGACGGACGGACGGACGGACGGACGGACGGACGGACAGCGAAGTCTTAGTAATAGGGTCCCGTTTTACCCTTTGGGTACGGAACCCTAAAAAACATTATGGCGTAGCTATGACCTCCTATGCAGTCTAAAGACAATAGGTCTGGCAAAACCAATAAATACAATAAAGTGTTTTGAATAAGAGACTTCACCTTACAAGTAAAAGTTTAGAAAATCCAATACGAATGTACGGCACATAGCAATGCAACCTTATTAACTATTATGCCTTTTAGATGCAAGGGAGAATCCTCTCCTTTACAGGTACACATTTTTAAAATTCCTCATCGGGACTATCTATGAGGTATTTTGTGAATACGACACTCAAAGCTCACGCTTTAATAAAGCATGTATTCCAACTCTTTATTAAACGCAGACGCGAATCAGTGTACTAGTAACCATGAGTCTCATGTAAGTAAGCGTAGATACTTTATCGTAAAGTGTGCGTTAACTGGTACCAAGAGCTTACAACTCGCTTGATAAGCGTTAGAACATCGTTATAACAACACCCCAAGCGCGCTGCTGATTCACACATTCTTCCGCAAATGCAAAGTAAATGAATCAACCTAATCGTCCCTGCCCTTTCGAGTGCTGAGGGCAAGGGAGGTACCCTTCATCGGCATTATTTTCATGCTTCTCGCATTATGTCAGCGGGGGAAATTACAAACAGTTTAACGCTGCTTGTATGTACCTGTTTAGCGTGCGGAAGGTTGGTTTTCGCGAACTAGTGCTTTTCACTTTTTTTTAATTTATACTTGTTCCAATTCATGACTACTTATTGATGAGTGTTAATATTCGTTTCCTTTAAACGTCGTAATCAACATAAAAACCTACTGTTAATGTAAGAATACGAAAAATATATATATTTCATATTTTATTACTTACCTCTTCATCAGTAGGTAGCACGTTGATTTTTTAATACTGAATATTGAAAAACCGTTCCTAATAAGTTGTCTGAATGGAACAGAATAGTTGCCGAAACGCCTGTCAAAGAAGAGGCGTTTTTTCTTACTGCAAGCATGTTTTAAGTTTCCAAAGGCAACATTACTTTTTGTTTTTCTTATTTTTTCGCAACTGTATTAAAAAAACGTCGATCGATACACGTGCGGAAATGTCATTCTTCCCTCGTCCCGAGTCTTGCCACTCGCCTACGGCTCGTACTCGTATATCTCGGTACTCGTAAATAATGAATGACATACTTTCCGCACTAGCATGTACTCCTATTAAGTATAACCTAAGTAAATTCATAAAAGCTGGTACGAGATTTGTGCTAAAATGTCTACATTTTGCCAAGCCAGCTTTCGTGAAACGACCTATAAGTATGTTGTACCTATACCTAGTTCATTCGTTGCCATTGATAAAAAAAAACTTTCACCAGGATTCATCATCTTCAATTGAGTTATTGGCAATTTTAATACAGAAATTAACATTTTAACTTATGTACCGTAAAATGGGGTGAGTTGGGTGAAATTTGACTTTCAAACCTCGATAAAATTTTATTTTTACATGTGAAAACTGAATGGTGTATATGTCGCAGTCGGATCGTATAATCCGCCGTATTACATTACAGCTAGCCGTTTTCAAAAACAGGGCCGTTTTGAAATGCGGCGGTTTAACGATTAGCCGGATTGAATGCGGCTGAATGAGAATCCGCCGGAATGTATTCGGCGCCATACGTTCTTCAACACAGCTAGCCGTAATGTAATACAGCGAGTCATTAGCCGCCGCTTTGACAGTTTTTAGTTCCCATTTTTAACACCCGTGGCGCTGCCTGACAAACGCTGGGGTGTCCATCAATTCTGGAGTTCGTCGGACTGTTTCTTTTCAAAAAACATTTCTTTCGCAACTTAACTAGACGGAGCCCCGCTTCGCGGGGCCCCTATTTCTGAGCGGTTTGCCCTTCGGGCATCTGAAGCTACCTAACGAACCTAACCTACCTGCCTATTGATTTAGTGAGACGTCCATGAAAACATTATACATTTTGGGGAAAAAAGCGTAGGTAGGTAAGTGGGTTAGGTTCGTTAGGTAGCTTCAGATGCCCGAAGGGCAAACCGCCCAGAAATAGGAGCCCCGCTTGCGGGGCTCCGTCTATTTAAGTTGTGAAGGAAATGGTTTGGAAAAGAAACACATGTAGTGCGGTGGGACCATGGTAAAAATAAATTAAATTGCAAACATTGTCAAACTCCGGTTACGTAGGCGACCGAAAGAACTGGTCACTCTACAATCTAAAATAGTAGTACGATGCGGCTAAACGTAGGCCGCCTTATTGAAGAACGTATCGCAATGACAATCCGGCTAATCGTCGAACCGCCGCATTTCAAAACGCCCCTGTTTTTGAAAACGGCTAGCCGTAATGTAATACGGCGGATTATACGATCTGACTACGACATATACAGGGTGGAAAGGCACGACGATCCTTTCCGGAAATGGGAGATAGTTTAGCCTAAGCTCTATATTTTCTCCATAGAAACTATGTTAATATGGGCAACCGTTTCTAAATTATGACCTTTTAAACATCCACGCAATAAACTACTTTGTTCTAACCCTAACAGGTGACAGGGTCAATGAACTTACTTGTAAACAATCAGTATTCGACAGGAAATTATGCTAATTTGTTGCCATCTAACCATTTTTAGGTCTGCTTACAGCACGGTAAGAATCATTGCAGGATTTTCGCTTTCTTAGTGGTTCCACTTGTTCAATACTTGAATGAAATAGTTATGTTATTCCTCAATATTAATAATACTAACCACAACATTGTTTACAACGACAGTTTAAATGGTGACATTGACAACCACTCAAAAGTACGCAATCGTCTTATAAATATCTCTGGTTTCCTTGACTGATAAAAAGGTTTTAGTTTCTTAACACGTTTCACAAAATTATTTTCGAATAATTGGAAACTATTTAAAATAATAAAAAATTACATGTAGGTTGTGTTAGTTGCACCAAATGAACTTGCAAAAATGAAATACTAAGAATAAATCAAGAATAAATACTTCTTCAATACCAAACTAACAAACCTTCTTGCGTGGTAGGAAATAGACAAGACGTCTGATGTTTGAAATTAAATTTTCATTGAACTATACTTACTTATTGAATGTCATATTCTTCAAATAAAAATGTTAGATGCTCGTGGCTATTTAAATTTGTGGGGCTGTGTAAAAGATATGGTGTACCAAACCAAACGGAATGTGAAACTGCGGACGAAATGAGACAAAGGCTAATTGGTGCTTTCTGCGGAGGATAAATGACGAAGAGCATACACTATATCGCATGTGCATCGACATACTCGGGTACGGGCTGCGGCGGCGTTGTAATACACGGAGGTACATTTGAACACCGTATGTGAAAAGAAGATAGTATTAAATATTGGAAAAAAGTAATTATCTAAGAAAGTAATAAAATTGTTTGTAATATTTTTGCATGCATTTGATTTATTTGACATTTATGCGTCATTCATACATCATTGCGATACTGTCAACGATCGGAAAAAAGTGTAAAGTCCCGAGCTTTCCCGATCCTTAATCTAGCCGTCATGTGCACATGCTATAGGGTTATCACCACAGT
Organism: Cydia splendana; assembly: GCF_910591565.1. Taxonomy (NCBI): domain Eukaryota; kingdom Metazoa; phylum Arthropoda; class Insecta; order Lepidoptera; family Tortricidae; genus Cydia; species Cydia splendana. The sequence continues at coordinate 28,067,730 of NC_085960.1, read as the reverse complement.
TAAAAAGTAGTATTTTTGCAATTTTTATTTTTTACTCAATTAACGATTCTTACCATTACCAATAGTCTCTGTATCACTTAAACGACCTAATACTTCCGGGAAGGATCGTCGTGCCTTTCCACCCTGTATAATAAGTGGTTCGGACGTTTGTATTTTAGTTTGTATTTTATTTTGGGTAGTTCCATTTCAAGGACAAGTAGTCCAATTAGGTAGGTCCAACTTCGAGAAAGAGGTCAACCGCCGAATCCAACTCGGTTGGGCAGCGTTCGGGAAACTACGTAATGTCTTTTCGTCCGACATACCTCAGTGCCTCAAGACGAAAGTCTTTAATCAATGTGTGTTACCAGTGATGACTTACGGCTCCGAAACGTGGTCTTTCACTATCGGCCTCATCTCAAAACTCAAAGTCGCTCAACGAGCTATGGAGAGGGCTATGCTCGGAGTTTCTCTACGTGATCGAATCAAAAATGAGGAGATCCGTAGACGAACTAAAGTCACCGACATAGCCCACCGGATTAGCAAGCTGAAGTGGCAATGGGCAGGCCACATTGCACGCAGAGAAGATGGCCGATGGGGTCGAAAAGTGCTCGAGTGGAGACCACGGACTAGCAAGCGCAGCGTAGGACGTCCACCCACAAGATGGACAGACGATCTAGTTAAGGTCGCCGGAAGACGCTGGATGCGGGTCGCTTCCAACCGGCACGTATGGAGGTCCAAGGGGGAGGCCTATGTTCAGCAGTGGACGTCTTATGGCTGAGATGATGATGATGATGAGTTCCATTTCATAACTTTGACGATAAAGAGGAAAACCCACCTCACCCCGTAGTGCCTCGTATTTGGGGTGAGAGGGTTTTTCATACAAAGGTGATTTTGGAAGATTGTTGGATCGATTTTTATTTATTATTAATATTACTAAACCTCCATTTTAAATTGGAATACATTATGTTTGTAGCAGTAGCCTTAAAAACCCACCTCACCCCCCTCTCAATCCTTCTCTCCCCATTCATAACCCATAGCTCCCCGCGAAACCTACTCACCCCGTTTTACGGTAATTACTATTTTAATGTGACGAAAAATAATACAACACCTACACAAGTACTTTACAATTCTTTGTTCCAGCACAACAGTGTTTATACGAGCATATTATTGCGAGCGAGAATGCGATGCGAGTGACATTTCATTAAAAGGTAAATGAATAATAGATTTTGAAAGTTCAAATGCTGTTGTTTATAATGTTGTACATGCAATAGTACAACGCCTGTCTGTACCCCGTCGAGACGTTTTGTCAATAAATCGTTGTAACTTTGGGGGAGCGAGGACGAGTAAAAAGTATAGAATAAATATATTTTAATCCCCAATATTCTGCTCCTGGCACGTATCGCTCCACCATATTTCGTGCATAATTTAAGATTTGCCGCTCATGTTTTAATTAATTTGGACATAGTGTAGGTACCTCGGTATACTTTGCAGATTTTTAGTTCATTTTATAGGTAGGTTATATTGATTTTTTTAAGCTGACCGTTTAGGACTATGAGCTCTTCCTTTAAAACTATAACTGTAACAGCCTCCGCCTGTTGGACCGTACATATAGAATACACATATGTAGTAGTAATTTTTTGTTCCGGGGTTATTGTTCTGCTGTATTTAAGTCAGTTGCTGTACCACGTGTTTATTATTCTTATCTCTACAGCTCTATCATCTGATCAACAGCACCTTAGTGTAGAGTCGGAGATAACTCTGCAAGACATTTGCAATGCCATCATAAAGTGTGGAAATGTCATCATTAATGTCCAATTTCCCTCTTATTTTCACTTTGTTCTGTTCGAGTCGGTGCGGTGTTAGCTTCGACGGACTCTAGTAAATTTGAAGCAAAAATGCACGCGTTGAAATTATGCTAACAATTAATTAATGATATAAATTAATTCAATTTATATCATTTAATTTGATTTAAATGAATGAATTAATTAATAGAATAGAATAGAATAGAAATACATTTATTTATGACAAACAAACACAGATGACAAAAACATGTTGACAAATATACAATGTAATGTTAATGATATGATTGTAATAATATGTAGTATAAAATGTAAGGATTTTTGTTAGTTTGTAATTTTATGTGTAAATTTTGTGTCTTCTTTTGTATTATGTACCTATTGTCCCATTATAAATAAATAAAATTTGATTCATTAATGACAATGAGTTCTACCTGATTAAAATAATTACATACATGCTTTATATGGATCAACGCACGGCCAATTCTAAAGATTTACGTAAATCTGTTAAAAACACCAGTGACAGAGAGGTTGGTGTGAGCCGGGTTGCAGCTCGCGAAAGACAGACGGAAATTGAGCTCCACCAATATGATGCCAGGTGTCAGGACATGACGATGACGAATAAAACTGACTTGCCGTAGATTTTAAGGGTGGTTTCAGACTAGCGTTTTATATGAGCGTACGCGTACGCGTTTATAAGCCTGAATAGACCAAATGTAGGGAAAAGCAACGCGCGTGTAAGCTCGTAAAAACAAAAAGTAGGGAAAAGTAACGCGCGTGTAAGCTCGTATAAGAAAAATACGCTAGTCTGAAACCGCTCTTGCCATGTTCTGTTATGTATGAAAATGATAAAATGACATTGTTTATTCAAAATTTTATGACTTTAACATTACAATACTACCTACCTAATGCTTTTCCAATAGGAAAATTCTAGTTCCCCGGAAACTCGCTGCTTGTTACGCAACTCGTTTCACGAGGTGTTATTAAAATAGTCGAATTACTCACTCTAGAGACCCGTTTTATCTAACTTGTACTTTCTTTTAACAGCGGAAGTCTCTTTCTAATGAATTAAGTTCAAAAAGGCTTCCGCTTGTATTACAAGAAATGAATCCCTGTTTTTACGGGTGCTAAGTGTCAAAATTAAGCTCTACTCAGTACGGCTACCACCAGTTTTGACATTGACAGATTAGCTCGCGTCTACGTAAATTACTTTCTATACATCTCGCTTGCACTAATATGCGAGTACGAGCGAGATGCATAGAAAGTAAGTTACTTAAACGTGAGTGAATATGTCAATGTTAAAACTGGTGGTAGTGCTTTAGGTATAGGTACAGTATAACATTAACATAACATTTGAACGTCAACTAAGAGTCCTTTTATTGGATAAGGATAATCCACTTTATTCTGTAAATGAGTATATGACCTTGACATTTTAAATTGTAAATTGAATCGTATAAATTTGACATGTTCTCAGTTATTGATTAATGTATAATGTAATGTGTACTTACCTAGTTTTTATTTAAAACATGACGATCATTAAGAGATACTCGTACTTAGTTATTCCCGTATTTTGTTTTGACATGAATGGATAAATTGTAGACATAAGATTAATTATTGTAAGATCTTTTTTTAATTTGTATCTATTTAATAATATTATACAGGGTGTCCGATTAGGGTATTTAGAACCAGTATACAAAGTATCATAACAATCGGTGTAGCGGTTACGAAGAAATTAACAAATTACGATTTTTTTACTTTGGAGCAACCTGTATGTGTTAGTAGCTCCTGAGGTAATAATTAGTATGAAACCTTCTTCGACCGTTTTGATATCTTTTTTATTTATGACATTAATAAGATTCTGACTTTTGACAAATGTCATCATTGCCGCACATTTTCAAACAAATTGTCAAAAGCACTGCCAATGATTAATAGGTACAGTATGTTTCTTTTTGCCGTCGATTATTAGAAATAACTTTTGTTTGATAATTTATTTTTTTATCATTTGTTCTAATTAAAAAAATATTACCGTTAGAGCATTTCTGAGAAGTAACCCTACGTGGGATTTCAGGGTTTGTCCAATGGCTAAGGTCACCCTGTATAAATATGAATGACGATCATAATATAAATTCATGTAGATTAGTCTAGCATAATTTATAATGTAATTTAATATTATGAGAATAAATATCTAAATCTAAAATGTAAATCTATATCAACTATTTCCAATAATAGTTATGCTGACTGTACATGCTAATTCTAAGTATTATTTATTTTAAAGTAGGTACTTAGTAAATTTTCCGAAATGGTAAAATCTGGGTAAAAGGGGGTTTTATAAAAAAACTGCTTGTTGATCACATAATTTTATTCTTTTTGATTTCTTAACTTTGAGCTACACAATTATTTCATTATTTACATATTGACTCTTAATTCTATTTATTTATAACAATAAGCAACAATTTTTAGCGGCAGCGTGTGGCTGTGCTGCGTGCGCGCATCTCAACAACATTAGTATAATATATAGCAAAATATTTTACACATAAACCTAAAAAATGTTGAGGCTATTTGCAACAGTCTGAAATAAGCGAAGGTGATACTGGTGGGTACATGTTAATATTTCGGTACCTAATAAATATTGATAGAATGTACAGAATACGCTATAGCCCACAACGAATGATTTGCAAATAAAATGTTCCATATTTCATAGGGGCATTTTTATTTGAATCAGTGCCGTTTCATGACACAAACCCAAAAGTGAAAGTGAAACGCCATGTATTTCGCCACAAAATAAAAAATTAGACGTTACTTAAACATTACCTACTTAAGTAGGGATTTAAAGTAGGTACCTTACTAACAAGTTAAAATAAAAATGCCCTTCTACTAGTATTTACAACTGTTTTTTTTTGATTTAATATAAACAAAATTATACCCCAGATCAAAAATGAATTTCTGCGTAGGTACAGAATAAAAATCATATATATTTTTCCTTTATATTGGAATAGGTACATAGGTACTTAGGTAGATACAAATGGTGCACAATTATAACATCGAATTACTTAGGTATATAATTGATTCGAGTAAATTCCCTCGAGTCGTCATTTCTCTTGGTAATCCGAATAGCCTAGGTACGATATGAAATGAACATTGCAATGCCTAATTAGCAGCTCCGCTGGAACAACAAATGGAACTTATTATCGGAGTTCCTGCAGTTTAACTGTTTTAATTAAATTGCAGAAACTAACTAGTTCTGTACAATGGCCGTTACGGTGGTAATGAGTATTGAATCGATTAAAAACATGTTGGAACCTAGATCTCCAGAGACTGCAGTAGTAAAATAAGGAAAGGGTAGAAAGAAAATAAAATAACGGATTACTTGCATAGTAGTAGCTTGCTAAGTCCCTAAGAGAAGTCCTTCAAGTCCTTGAGAATCCATCCATATTACACATAATTACTAATTTCGGGTAAAGCAGGTGTCGATACATACTGTAGAATAATACAAAATATAAGAAAAAGTAAATTATTCAATAACTTAGTAGGTAAATATTTTGGGAACCAGCCCCTTTTAACTAAGTATAACTATAGATATAAATAAATATATTTTTTTTCTTCACCACAAAATTTTGAGTTGTTTCCTTATGTTAGCTAGTAGAATTAACTTTTATGTGATGATTTTGAATTATATTTAATACCGTTCATTTGGATTTGATTTGTAATGTTTTCCAGTTAACTATGTTTTGAATTATATTTAATACCGTTCATTTGGATTTGATTTGTAATGTTTTCCAGTTAACTATGTTTTGAATTATATTTAATACCGTTCATTTGGATTTGATTTGTAATGTTTTCCAGTTAACTATGTTTTGAATTATATTTAATACCGTTCATTTGGATTTGATTTGTAATGTTTTCCAGTTATATATTATAAAATTTATAAAGCAAGTATTAAACGAATTAGTCTTTCACATGTATCGTAGTTAGTGGTTTAAATGAAGATTAGATTGTATTTTTTTAATGTGCAGGGTGGCGGACACATCTGCGATTGTCAACTTGTTCCAAACAAAACTGAACTAGGACAACGAAAGTTTTAATGTACACAAACATATTCATTCATGGAAATTCCTTTAAGTAGTTGGTATTTAATGACACTAGGGGCCGTTTCGTTATAGAGGGCAATTTTAAACATTTGAATACGTAAATTTTACCCTTTGTTTTGCATTAGGTTATCTGCGGCAAGGTTTGCAAGTACATAGGTACCTATATAAATTTATGTTTTTTTTTAAATACTTGTGTAACTAAATGGAATAGAAAAAGCTGTTGTTTGATGCACTGATATTTTAGTCACGTTAATAATTATAAATAAAATCCCCGAATTTACATTTTTATATTTCTTAGAGAACTTAACACATTATAATATTATATCGATCTAAATTTCTCTGTTTCTTTGTCCAAAGGACAATTCAATAATCCTCTACATCCCTGTACAATAGTCAACTTTATATTCATAGAATTAGAAATTACTGTAATGTTAATTAGTTATATTGGTAGTTAACCACATACAAAACTCCCTCGAGACTCAGACATATTATAACAGTACGGTTACCATCAGTTTGCCACTGACATAAACGCCGTCGAGAACGTAATTTACTTTCTATACATCCCGTTTGCACTAATATGCGAGTGCGAGCGAGATGTATAGAAAGTAAATTACGTTCTCGACGGCGTTTATGTCAGTGACAAACTGATGGTAACCGTACAGGTCGCACACTTTTATTCAGTGTCGGCGATGGTTAGTCAACGTGAACGTATAATGATAAAGCTCTTTGTTAGGAACGAAATATTCCAAGCAACATTCAACTTATGAAACGTCAGTGACCAGTTTTAAATTACCTAATAAGAGTAACAAGTCACGTATAATTTATTTTCATCGCAGTCGCAAAATCATGTAGAGCCACCATAACATCATTTTGACGACAACATAAGCATATTTTACTTCGAAAAGGCCTAATTCACGTTCATAAGATTTTTTAGTTAGGTACTAAACATCTATTTTGTTTCGGTTGACCAGAGGGCTTTTTCAAGAAAGCTTGTAAGTGTAACTAACTTGTAATAGTTACAAGCGGAACATTCTTTCTAATTAAAAGGAGTTAAAATCACTTGTAATATAAGGTTTCATGAAACGCTCTCAATGTAAGCAATCATATTAGTTATCAAACGAAACAAAGTGAGACGTGGCCTAGCAAGTGCTGGTTAAAATATGAAGAAACTGATGGTTCCTGACTACATTAGGAAATTGACAATACTTACTGCCCGAAACTGTCGAATTGACTGCGATATAATTGCAATATTATTATTAAGTGCAAATCTTTCCTTTCAGTATTTATTGACTTACTTAAATATCACACGTCGTTTTACGTTTTAGTTTACTGGCAATATTGCAAGCAACATAAATCGCTTTCCGGGAACACACTTGCCAAGTTTCACTGTGAGGTTCCGATAACATTTTTCATCCGAATATAGCAAAAACAATGTACCACGATCGACACCCAATTAATTCAGCGATCAATATGTATATTATTGTATAAAGTTGCCTATTTTTGTATTTATTCCATACAATGAAATAAATTATATATTATGATATACAATTACTTACTTTAAGTATTATATACGTAAACACGTTTTAATACTAAAATATACACAGAATGTATGTACCTACAACAGTTTATTGTGATCGATTAAAATGATGCATATTTTACTCGCAACTTATTATTTTGAACAACGAAACAGGTTACGTTATTTGTATGTACAGTCGCCATCGGCTATATCGGAGCGGCCAAGGTGTTCACAATATCTGAACACGCACTCTAACGCCTTGACAATAGAGGCGTGTTCAGATATTTGTGAGAGCCTTGACCGCTCCGATATATCTGGTGGCGACTGTACTTATTGCAGAAATAATGGAAGCACCTGAAGAGAATGTGAAAGTATTTTTTTTTCTGACCCGCTTATCAAGCTTCAAAAACGACGCGACGCGACATGTGTATTTCTACGAGTATGTAACCCGATTTACGCGACAGAAAAGAGCAAATATGGTTATTTTTAATATTTCGTTAATGCTACATATAACGTAAAGGTGCTGCGTATGTGGCTCAGTATTTTTTTTAAAGGGAATATACATTTGTAAATAAATTTTTGCCATAGTGCGTAAAATTGTTGATCCTGCTCAGGTCACCAATTTTGTTTTATTTTTTATTTGAAACATTGAATAGTCCATGAACTCCCAAATCGGTTTTCGTCGCAGCACACTAGAGTACAGTCTCGTCTAAAAATATCGATACGGACAAAGTGCCTAAAATACGTATAGGTAGACGACCTTATTGCCCATATATTAAGGTAAGTAGTGTAGGTATACAGATTTTTGACACTTCGTCCGTATCGATATTTTTAGACGTGTCTGTGCTAAGTCGGTGCAAACTTAGCATGGTAAACTAATAACATGTTATACGTCGAGATGTATTTTAAATTCAATATACGCGATATAATCCGTTTAAATTTACATCTTATCTGTTCGAGAACTGCATGGTCCTTCGGTAGTAGAGGTGGTGAAATAGGTGTAAGTACTTTTACATCTTCTATCCGAAAAGTAAACGATCACCCACTCATCAGTAACTAGGCAACCGCATCTATATGTTTGGAATCTGTTATTACAATAACATTTTCTTATTTAATCCTACACGAGCGCAGTGTTCGGTGATCCGTTTAATCAACTTTCTGCACTAAACACCTTCCGTTAAATCAAAGTACTGACAGGTAGCTACATAACTTACCTATGACATTCAAACGAATTTTAAACGTACATAAGATTATTTATAGTTGCATGTGTCCTAAAAAAAAACTATGCACCAATTTAACCGCCCACATATAACATAACAACATCTTTGGAAATAATGTTGTGACGGAGTTTAAGCGATGTTGCAGTACAATATTGAATCCTGATTTTAATGATATGTCACGTACATGTCTCATAATTGGAATCAAAAATAACTGCTACGTAATTAATTACTTACTGACGATTCGATACGTATAGATTACCCTTAATGACGCAAATGTAATGTACCTATACGTAAGAGATTTTGATATGTTTATTACAAAATGCCTCCACTTTGGTTAGATAAAATCTTGGTAAAACAATAATCTTTGGAATTCGAGGTGATAAAATAACAAGGTAATAATTATTATTTCGACAATGGCACATATCTCACACGTTAGAGTTTATTTACTTAGCTACACAGAATCAAGCGTATTTTACAATAATTAGTTTATCTAATCAGAATGATCGTTTTTGCACTATTAACCATCCGAACACATAGGAAGTGTCTGCGTTGTCGTTTCGAGTCTTTTAAGTGTTTAATCGCATAGTGGGGTTCGCAGCGGCGTGCGCGAGTAGCAGCGCGAGCGCAGGCAGTAGGGCGGGCAGGGGCAGCGCGGGCAGCGCACGCGGCGCCGCGCCGTGCTTGCCCGCCGCCTGCACGCGGTCGGCGCGCGACGCGCCCTCGCTGAGCTCGCGCGAACGCGCATACCCCTTCATGCGCTCACCCTGCACGCTCTCTTCGTTGCTGCGCCAGTACACTGTCGCTATCGTTGCCAGACACTGTCAACAAAAAAATGTCTCTGATTTTTTTGGATACTGATAACCGATAATGATCTTTCGCGTGTGAAGCCTAACAATCGGTATTGGAAATGGTCACCTCACTATAGCGCGCCAAGGACTGACAGATGAGCATCGCCGCAATGGCGGCGTCGTAGGTCAAGCTTCCCAAGTTATGTCTGTTTTATTGTATTAAATCCTTTATTTGATGATGATTGGTGTTTTAGTTTAACAATACATACTGCTGGATCGAACTGAAATTAGTATTTTATACAATCGTGATATAATAGAGAGTTTTTCAGTCGAGTATCGTGTTTAGGCAACGAAGCTTGCTGAGTTGCCTAAGTATGGTACGAGATTGAAAAGCTTGATTATATCACTATTGTATACAATACTTTTTCTACGAATCAACAAAAATAATACTTTATTAAACTAGTAGAATCATACAAACAAACCAAACCAAAAGTATATAGCTAAGATACGCGAGCAGCCGCGATACTCGTAGCTTCATACTGGTACGCGCCCCGGCCGCAGCGTTGGTCAACGACACCTTCTCGTAACTCATGAGGCCCTGGTACTTGCTCTGCGCTAAATTCAATTTTTAGACAGTTGTTTTCTTTTGGACACCGTAGCCTATGGAGACTTACAAGCAACACTAAGTGGTTTTCGTAGTCTATGGATGTTGCTATATTAAGGGTGTCACATGCGCGTTTCTGACTTATGAACCAATTGTTTATACTATACAACCTAAAATAAATAATTAATAGTATACAATAGTGATATAATCAAGCTTTTCAATCTCGTACCATACTTAGGCAACTCAGCAAGCTTCGTTGCCTAAACACGATACTCGACTGAAAAACTCTCTATTATATCACGATTGTATAAAATACTATATTGAAACTAGTTTTTACCACGCCACATTATGAAAACTAAGAAAAAATAGAAAAAGAGTGTTAACCAACATAGCGGCAAGTCACCGTGCGTAAAGTAAATGCATTCCCACTATGGTATGGAGTTATAGTTTCGGGAAGGATATAGGACAGGTACTTTTTATCTCGGAAACCATTATTCTATGCAAAAGAAGTCGCAAGCAGAAGCTCTTGCTATATTTTATCTATGAGTTGTATTAGGTATCAGCCAGAACGAGTGTATTTTATCAATAGTAAAATATCCTTTATCAAGGGATATATTTTTTCCTATAGTTCTACAAGAATTACAAGAATAGCTAGGCACCATTATGGATATTTATAAGCATGCAGTACGAGTACCTACTAGTAGTAGAGTTCAGGTATAATTTAGATTATGTTAAACGCTGTCAATATTATTAATGAGTTTTCTAACAATGACTCATCATCGTAAAGTAGGACTAACTACGATCAATTTAAACAAGTCACATTGCGGTGGCCTCCGAACTTTCCGATTTAATTATTCAATTGTTAGTTCAAGTGCAAAATTCAAATAGCCGCTGTCTGGGATAAAATCAATTTTTTGTGGTTACATGGTAATTTCATGAATGGAATCGAGTTTATACTAAATCACATGAAATCGTAGTCATCTAATCATACCTAACATAAATGTATACTATGGGACCCGGGTATGTCCTTAAACTACGTCCAAGACCACCGGTGGACGGGCAGCAGCGTCCCTCAAATTCGGTGTACTCGACTGCGATCGCCAACCCGCCTGCCAAGCGTGGCGATTATGGCATTCACCCCCCAAAGGGGGAGGCCTATGTTCAGCAGTGGACGTCTTATGGCTGAGATGATGATGATGATGATACTATTCAAACAAATATATTCCGTTGCCATAATTATGTAGAGATTCCCGTGCAGAATTCCTGATGCCGAGTTCACATAGGTATTGGGACGCATTTATGCGTTAGAGGGAGCAACTGATACTGCTATCTCATTCCACCGTATAGCTACGTCCCTCAGATTGGCCCAAGTTGGCTTCACAAATTCAGTGTATAGCCGGTTTTGTTTAACGTGTAGGTATGTCACAGATTAAATATTACACATCAGAATGGTAGTGCAACAGGGTACTAGTTAAAACATCCCGTCCAGCGCCAGCCGCTGATTGAATAATCGTCCGTATAAAAAGATAATGGACCAAACAGAACGAGGCTCCGGCCCCTGATCTAGTTCCGGGAACCACTAATTCCGATGTCAAAGCTTATCCTATTTTCGGAACCTATAAACCTTTTAAAAACAATGAGTAGGTTAGGTACGTAAGATATTAAAACAATAGCCAGCGCTAGCCTTGTTATTAGCGTGTGGGAAGCGATGAAAACGCACGGCGTGAAGTGTGAACTGTCACGGGATAACATTTTTGACAGAGCGAATAGAGCTTCATTATGTGTCACCTTGACGTACTTACCTTAAGTTTCAAATCCCCCCTTCTGAAGTGCTTTGGCTTGACCTTGAAGTCAAGCTCTAGGCTGGTGGTCTCGAGCCCGTCGGGATGTGTCTCGTGCACCGGCGGCTGCAGCGCGGCGGGCGGCGCGGGCTCGCCGTTCACGTACCACGCCAGCCGCGTTGCCGGCCGCGACCGACCCGACGTGCAGTTCACCTGACCATAGATGTAATAAAAAAATAAATACAGCAGGAGACAATCTTATTGGTTCGAGCTAGTTAGTGTTAAAAGGATTTCAACTCGTTATCACTAATCCCGGATTCAGCGGGATAATTACTCGTACGTAACTGACAGTGACGGGCGGCTAACCGAAACCGGTTTTAGTTTTAACATTTGTCTTTGTATTGAAAAGAAATAAATGAAAAATAATGCTTTCATCGTTGTTTATAACTATTCCAAATTTCAAATCAATAGCGTAAGTGTTCCTCGAGATATTTAGTGATATGACAGACGGACGGAGTCGCACCATAATGGTTCCTTTTGTACCTTTTTGGTACGGAACCCTAAAAAAGCAATTTTAAATGTACACGTGAGATTTTAAAGCGTGTTAATGGGAAGCGTTTACATATATAAATAAATAAATACATAGTATTAGCTAAGCTAACAGGGTTCTACACCTATATTTATACCTACAGTTAAAAAGCGCTGGTGGCCTAGCGGTAAGAGCGTGCGACTTTCAATCCGGAGGTCGCAAGTTCAAACCCCGGCTCGTACCAATGAGTTTTTCGGAACTTATGTACGAAATATTATTTGATATTTGCCAGTCGCTTTTTGGTGAAGGAAAACATCGTGAGGAAACCGGACTAATCCCAATAAGGCCTAGTTTCCCCTCTGGGTTGGAAGGTCAGATGGCAGTCGCTTTCGTAAAAACTAGTGCCTACGTCAAATCATGGGATTAGTTGTCAAGCGGACCCCAAGCTCTCATGAGCCGTGGCAAAATGCCGGGATAACGCGAGGAAGAAGATTTATACCTACAGTTAGCTATTGATTAACCTAGTAGACATATACCATGTTGAATCAGCACGGTGGGCTGTGTTTTGCTCCACCGTGCATAACAGTTAAACAGTAAGTGTCGGTTTTCTAAAGTCAGATACGGTTGTTACGCGTGGTGGGGCAGTATTTTAGTCTGTCTTACTATGTAGATCTATAATACATTTTACATCTTCAATTAGCGTAGGCAATCAATTGTTATAAGTCCTTCAATTTTACTATATTTAGAAAGTATAAAAAAGTTTCCGTGAGAAACTCATTAAGTGTTTCCATTTAGGAAACAAAACTTGTTTTTTTTAATCGTTTTTTAATCATTACGTTAGAAAAGGTCATCAAAAGGTTTCTGTTTAAAATAGATAATAAAGCCTTTACAGTAAAAAATAATTACCTGGAATTCAGCGAACTAATATATTTAGGTGAGACGGAGAATGCAACAATTTTTTTAATTGATTTTTTGGAACAAAATAGAGAAACAGAAGGTTTCAGCAAGGAATTAATGAAACAGAAATTTTATTATAAAGAGTGAGAAACATCGTTCACAGATTACTAGATTAGTGATAATTGATAAACCTACAATATAGCGCCAGGTAACAATATATCGATATAAAATATAAAATTAATATTAAAACAGGAACAAATCACAAATAAGGTTTGTGGATAATGTGGATATACACACATAAATATTAGGCAGCACAATTTAGTGAGCGAGTAAAAACAGCATGGCCCACCAGAGCTACTTTTAATTATGTTTGTTTGGAAGTAACTGAATCAAAAAATGTTAGTAAGGTAGTTAATAAATAAATAATGTTAATAATGTGCATCAATTTTACCTGCACTCGGTCGCCGATCTGATACCGAAGCTTGGACCCTGTGATTGTGGGCCCGTGGTTCGGAAGAGCTGAAAATAATGTTATTTTAAATCTCTGAAACAGATAGCGCACCCGTTTTTGGTAACTGTCGCAATTGAAATCTAGTATAAGACTATTTCACTAGAAATTTGCGAGGTAGCTAGTATACCGAGTACACCACGAGTGTACGGTGAACAAATTTAATCCAAAAATAACGTAACCCGTTCACATTATGCTGCGCTAAACTAAGCTAAGTAATCTACTCATAGCCCACATTTAATAAAAACAAAACGTGATACGAAAATTCAGTTCATTGGAATACCTTAACGCTTCGAAGCTTTAAACTAATTTAGAATAAATTTGTAGTAAGTACGTTTTGTGCAAAGCATTAGGTTATTTTGTGTTATCTTTCCGAGATTACTTATCTAGCTTTGAGCAAAGCATTAGGTTGTTTTGACAAGAAATCTTTACATTATGTTCAAGTGGTTAAATGTCAGTAAAGTTGACATTCCTTATGATGAATGATATACAATTGAATTTGTTTTCAATCTAGTAAATGTCTTGTAAAAACATTATTAACTTGGGAAACACGAATATCTAATTATAATGACATGAAAATCTCGTTCATACCAGGGATTTCAAATATTGCTTAAGCAAAATGAAATGTAAGAATAAAAACACTTTTATTATTTGTACAATAAGTTAAATAAATACCTACTCAAGCAAACAGGCATTGATAAAATGGTTATTGGATAAAACATATATCGACACTAAAAATCTTTTGCATCCTATGACATCCTATTACTATATTAATTTAGTGTACTTTAAAACACACACACACACACATGCTGGTTTTTAGGGTTCCGTACCCAAAGGGTAAAAACGGGGCCCTATTACTAAGACTCCACTGTCTGTCAGTCCGTCTGTCTGTCACCAGGCTGTACGCTAACAGCGCTAACGCTAACACTCTAGTGAGTCTCACCTACGCCGGTCATGTCCGAGTGGTTGGTCACCGTGGGGAACCGCGGCCGCTCACCAGACACCTCCCAGCGCTAACACCGGCTCTAGTGAGACTCACCTACGACGGTCATGTCCGAGTGGTTGGTCACCGTGGGGAACCACGGCCGCTCACCAGACACCTCCCAGCGCTAACACCGGCTCTAGTGAGACTCACCTACGACGGTCATGTCCGAGTGGTTGGTCACCGTGGGGAACAACGGCCGCTCACCAGACACCTCGCAGCGCTAACACCGGCTCTAGTGAGACTCACCTACGACGGTCATGTCCGAGTGGTTGGTCACCGTGGGGAACCGCGGCCGCTCACCTTACACCTCGCAGCGCTAACACCGGCTCTAGTTAGACTCACCTACGACGGTCATGTCCGAGTGGTTGGTCACCGTGGGGAACAACGGCCGCTCACCAGACACCTCGCAGCGCTAACACCGGCTCTAGTGAGACTCACCTACGACGGTCATGTCCGAGTGGTTGGTCACCGTGGGAAACCACGGCCGCTCACCAGACACCTCCCAGCGCTAACACCGGCTCTAGTTAGACTCACCTACGACGGTCATGTCCGAGTGGTTGGTCACCGTGGGGAACAACGGCCGCTCACCAGACACCTCGCAGCGCTAACACCGGCTCTAGTGAGACTCACCTACGACGGTCATGTCCGAGTGGTTGGTCACCGTGGGGAACCGCGGCCGCTCACCTTACACCTCGCAGCGCAAACACCGGCTCTAGTTAGACTCACCTACGACGGTCATGTCCGAGTGGTTGGTCACCGTGGGGAACAACGGCCGCTCACCAGACACCTCGCAGCGCTAACACCGGCTCTAGTGAGACTCACCTACGACGGTCATGTCCGAGTGGTTGGTCACCGTGGGGAACCGCGGCCGCTCACCGGACACCTCGCAGCGCTAACACCGGCTCTAGTGAGACTCACCTACGACGGTCATGTCCGAGTGGTTGGTCACCGTGGGGAACCGCGGCCGCTCACCGGACACCTCGCAGCGCTAACACCGGCTCTAGTGAGACTCACCTACGACGGTCATGTCCGAGTGGTCGGACACCGTGGGGAACAACGGCCGCTCACCGGACACCTCGCAGCGCTAACACCGGCTCTAGTGAGACTCACCTACGACGGTCATGTCCGAGTGGTTGGTCACCGTGGGGAACCGCGGCCGCTCACCGGACACCTCGCAGCGCTAACACCGGCTCTAGTGAGACTCACCTACGACGGTCATGTCCGAGTGGTCGGACACCGTGGGGAACAACGGCCGCTCGCCGGACACTTCGCAGCGGTAACGCCCGCCTGTCTCCAGGATCGCCGGGAAGAGCGTTACGTTAGCCCCATTTGTACTCGATCTCTGAATAATAAAATAAACGCAATTAAAAATTACTTAAGTTAAATTAATTGAGTATGGTAGCGATTTGATATTGATGATTTCTTTTAAAAGAAAGAATAACCTAATTCCATGTTTTGAGATAGGATAAATAAGTATATACGTAAACAATATTTAGTTTGTTTGGACATGACATTAAACGTACTCGCTACCTACTCGCATAACCAAAAATGATCGATCATTTAACGTGTGTGGCTTCCAATTAAACTTGACAATCGTAACTCTGTGGTAACTTATTTAATTACACAAACGGGTCTACCGCAATATAATTTCATTGTTTTTACCTTTAATTCCGACGTTTCAGCTGAGTTGCACCAGCTGTGGTCACGGAAAGACCACAGCTTAACCTTGAGCTTGTGTATTTCCGTGACCACAGCTTAAATTTAAAAATTAAAGGTAAAAACAATGAAATTATATCGCGGTAGACCCGTTTGTGTAATTAAATCTGTGTTAACTGCAAAGGTTTAGTAAAATCATTCGCTTTTTTTTTACTTTTTGCAACAAAGGCTTAAATGTACCTATTGATTGGTGTATTATTAGAATATAATAAATACTAAGCCAAAACCTTGCAATTACTTAACAGTCGAGGATTCATAGGTAGGTACTTATGAATCCTCAATATAAATAATTTGTCTATAAAGTCAAAAGTACTAGTTTATTCAGAAACAACGTTTTAGTGGTAAAAGTCACTCAGTTAATTAATCCTCAAGGTTAATTAAAATTGCTATTGACTTTTATAATCATTAAATAAACTGTTTGCCTTAAGAATGGCCTGTCGTTGAAATATTGGGATTTGGGGTTAGATATGCCTTACGGGACAGTTAGAATTTAGATTTCTGAATAAAAAACTATGAAAGTTATGCAAAAAAACCGGGCAAGTGCGAGTCGGACTCGCGCACGAAGGGTTCCGTACCACAATGCAAAAATAAAATCGGCAAAAAAAAGAAGGTCACCCATCCAAGTACTGACCCCGCCCGACGTTGCTTAACTTCGGTCAAAAATCACGTTTGTTGTATGGGAGCCCCACTTAAATCTTTATTTTATTCTGTTTTTAAAATTCAACTGTCTAGCTATCACGGTTCGTGAGATACAGCCTGATGACAAACAGACGGACGGACGGACGGACGGACAACGGAGTCTTAGTAATAGGGTCCCGTTTACCATTTGGGTACGGAACCCTAACAACTCACGAGGGCCAACAATTCTACCTATAATGCGCTCATACCGTGAGAAGCACAGACCAAAAGGATTTATTTTAAAATTATTATTTCATGAACGTAGGTATGTTTTTTTTATCCACTTGGATTTGGTAAAATAGTTATTTACGATATAAGTGCGGAAAAGAGGAAATTCGAAACGAGTGGCGAATTACCTATTCGAACGTGTAGGTATCGTACAACGTTTTAAGGGGCCCACTGATTAACAGTCCGGCGGACGGTATCGGCCTGTCAGTTAGAACAAAATTTTGACAGTTCCGAACAATTGACAGGCCGATACCGTCCGGCGGACTGTTAATCAGTGGGCCCCTTTACAGTACATAATGGCCCTTTAAACTTTTGACATACGCACGAAAAGAAAAATTACGCACTAGTGCGGGAAAATAGGACCATATGTACTGTAATAGTTATTTACGATACAAGTGCGGAAAAGAGGAAATTAGAAACGAGTGGCGATAAATTAAAAAACGACGGAAGGGAGTGTTTTAAATCGTCACGAGTTGCGAATTACCTATTCGCACGTGTATCGTACAACGTTTTACAGTACATATGGCCCTTTAAACTTTTGACATCGCACGAAAAGTGCTATTTTACGCACTAATGCCAGAAAATAGGACCATATGTACTGTAAACAATATTTTCATGTTGGTATTTTATGTGGGTACCTAATGAATCCTCGAACGTTTTTTGCAAATTATCGTGAGAACGTTTCGCAAAGTGATTTACTTATTCGTAGATGTAAATTTTGGTCGACTAGCGTTTGGTCATATATTTAGGTACTCATGGTTCATATACCGTACATTTGGCTTCTGTGTAAATTACCAGAACAATTATTGGACGAATTTCATTTCGCAGAGTAATATTTTAGTTTATGCAACCTTTAGTCGAGTAACGTTACATTTTATACATTTATTTAAATGACTAATTGTTTATAGGTAGGCACATTTAGCAATTACGGCACTACATTTATCGACTGAAATTGTTACACAGATAGATAGGTACCTACACCAATAAACAGAACTTCTACGATAGTACATTAAATGCTACTCGTAGCATTATTATAAGAAATTATACTGCAATTTCTGAATGTTTAAGTATTCTAAGGCTCCTTAAGCAAAAAACTAAAATGTAGGTATTAGTCCCCTAGTATTTAATAAACCTATATTATCCAAATAGGGATGAAAATTTCCATTCCAATTTGGTATTATGCTGGCATATGAAACAAGAGGTCTGCAGCTGAAAGTAAGCTGTCAGCCCCCACAACAATGCGCCCGCCAGCTGGATGAACACCTCTTATAATGAAATCAGCGTGCTGCATTCACCGGCTGGTTTTGTTCTTGAATTATACACTTACGAGTATTCTAGCTTTTCAATAGAGCATTGTAATTTTTGAACTGAAAACTTCTTTAGCGGCGCTGAGCACTTTTTGTGATGGGGAAAAAAATGTTAATTTCGCGCTAGATGGCGCTGTTATTAATATTTTGAGTTACAATGTCATTGAGTTTTCACTTCTGCCGGCACTCCCGGAGTGCAACCCGTTGTTTTTTTTAAGTAGCATGATAAGCTGCTAGAAAGCAAGGTTGCTACAGTACGGTTTTGTTTTTATTTCAGCAATTTATTAAATAAATGACTACCGAATAAAAGTTACTTAAAATATATTCCATATTCAAAAAAATCAGTTAAGAGCCCATCAACGTGCATTAGCGCCACTGCTAAATAATCGTGATTATTTAAATTTAACGAAAGATATTTAAAAAAGAGGGCCGCTTCGTACTGTATTTTGTATTTAAGTACCTTTTGAATACATCAGACTAGTTTTTAAGTTGCTGGATTCGTCGATCTATGAACTCAAAACAAAAACGGCCGTTTAAACTTTGGACGCATAGATTGACGAATCCAGCAACATAAAAACTAGTCTGATGTATTCAAAAGGTACTTAAATACAAAATACAGTACGTAGCGGCCCCCCTTTTTGAATATCTTTCGTTAAATTTCAATAATCTCGATTATTTAGCAGTGGCGCTAGTGTGCACGTTGATGGGCTCTTAATACAAGGTAAAATTGTTATAAAAGCAAAAATTTTTTAAATCACCGCTTAGGGCAAAATTCTAACTTGCGACCTTTTGGAACACGCCTGTCCGATCGCGGTTTCGGTTCGGTCGGTGAACAAAAATCGTAATGTCGCTAGCAGACGTCTCTGTTTAGAACAAAATAAGTTTCTTAGGGTCAATTATTATTTGAGTTAGTATCTCCTTGAGACTTGTTTTACTAACTGTCGTTTTTATCACATCACTATTTTTTGCAATTCCTCATGAAATATGTACCTGTAAAATCTTTACCCGCTGTAAATATCAATATGAAAATTCATAGAGGCTTTGAATTTCTTACAAACCTTTTACATACTTGTCTTGAATGCAGGAGCGGTTAAAAGTATAATATCTATGTACATTCCGCCATCTTTGAATTATCAAGACAAAGATTTAAGTATATCAGAAGGGATTATTTGTGAAATCATAATTATGAAGCTAAAAGACTTCTGTTGCTGCGTGTGGTGGATAACCTTTAAGCCGGTCCATAAATATACCTATAAATTATAGTTTTTTTCAATTTCAATCTCATGATTGATAAAAATGATAAATGTGTGGTATTTATTACACAGTTTCTTATATGTACAATTTGAGGAACTATACACTTCAATTTGTTACAAATGCCGACTTGTACTTTTATACGAAAATAGAGCTTGACTGACAGTGGGGCCTACAACAAAGTGAATTGATTCTGTAATGGACTGGTATTCTTTTGAGCGCACCTACGCTACTCTCAATTTTTAAAACAATTTTCCTTCAAAATAAGCCAGGATGAAACAGCTCCGGCCGGTATAAAACAACAAAAGCAAGCGGTCGTCAAGAGCCGCGAGTAGGCCGCGTAGGTGAGGCTAAATGAAAGAAAGTACGAAATGGCTCTCGTACCAGAGTGGGACTGTGTTTGCACCTGAACCTCTTCACAGCTTAATATCCGCTCTAGTTTTATATTGTTTCCACTCGGAACGACCTAAGCAAACTCGACTCGACCGGATTAATCTAATTATACCTATCTGTACCTATGCACATGTTTGTTTAGTTGTTTAGACAATATTTGAGCTTTGTTTATTGATCTTGCATAGTCACTCTAATACCTTAAGCAAAATGTAGCCCGTACCGTGTATAATGGTGCATATTTTTAATTATTTTAGGTATTATATGTCGCATATTTATATAATTCAAGGTATAAGTATATATGTCAGAGTAGGTATAGTGATGTTCTTACTAATTAAAATGATATCCCACGTAAATTAGAATAAAACTAACGCGTTTTGGTAGGTACTCTCAAGTAGAGTGTCAGTTTCTTATTTTTTTTTAGTTTAGGGATTGAGAATCATTTGTATCGTGCTAATTTGACATCCAACATGTGTGTCTACACGGTGTCGCGTTTAGTACGGATCATAATGACCTCAAAGCTACCGATTTGTCCTCCATCCTTCATGTATGTTTATCAAAAATTACATAGTGGTTTCGGAGAAATCATCAATATACTTACTGAACTGTAAGTACAAATATAAATGTATGTAACATGATTATTAAAAAAAAGTATCGAATCTTATGTAAAGGAACTTACAGGAGTCCAGAATTTACTCTACGTATTGGTGCATTCATAATTTTTCGATGCGATTTTGCAGCTCACTGTACCTCGACATCAAAGCCGGGCAGCAGCGGGACTTCTTGCGCTGGCTCTGTGGCTCTGTGTCCTTGGGCACGTGTCGGAAGAACTCTTTGCCGTCCTTGTACCACTTGACGGAGACAGCACTTCGGTGGGGCCGAACTGCCAGCGACAGGACAGCGACGCGTATGTGCTCAAAAGGAATGCGTACCTCGACATCGACGCCAGGCAGCGGGAACTTCCTGCGCGGCTCTGTGTCCTTGGGCACGTGTCGGAAGAACTCCTTGCCGTCCTTGTACCACTTGACGGAGTACAGCACGTCGGTGGGCCCGAGCTGCCAGCGGCAGGACAGCGACGGGCGCGTGCCCAGCGGCACGTGCGCCGGTACGCGCAGCTCCAACAGCTCTAGGCTCGACACGCCCTCTGTAACAATATTCTTCATTTAAATATTATGTACTGGGAAATGCAGCGTGGGCAAGCCGCCAACAAAGTTGTGAGCATCTGTTCAAGATTCAAAAACATAAATTATAAGGTACCAAACTAAACCCATAAAATTACACAAACACCAAGAGCACCAAGGGATAAGTAAGAGAAATTATGCATACGAAATTTCAATAGCGCTTCATACCTAACGAACAGTTTCAAATTACGAAAATAGTATTACACCGTGTTGTAGATAGGTATCAACTTTGTACTTGAATTTTATTTGCCTGTAGGTAGCGTGTTATGAAGGCAAAAATCCATTAAACGGCACGTCAAATAATTTCCCATGTGACGCGCGCTCGCGGCCCGTAAAAGAGGCACTATTGCCCGCCCGCGCCCAGCCCAACGGTGGATAATATTACTTTACGACCCGCGGGGCCGCACAAATGTAAGTAAATTGGCGAATAAATACAAACAGCGCAAAATGTCGATGTTAGAATTACACTCGCTAACTACACCTGCCAGCTTCTAAGAATCCATGTCCGCTGCTCGTGCTCGTCCTCGACATAGGTAACGACATTTTTAAATATGCAATAGGTATTGGGCGGGCCACGGGCTTCGTCTCAAACGCGAGAAGGATTGAGTTAATAGTCCCCATATTAGTGCTAATGAATACCTATAAAACGGATTGGATTGCTTGCCCAAGTAGCACAGATAGCTCTATAACTACTCACTTTTAGTTCTATCTAACGCTATGTGCGTATTAAGACACTTATAAGAGCACACTCGTGGTCCAACAGCTGTATAATAGATCTCAGTGATATTTATATAGCTTAGGGCTGATTAAAAGCTGCATTACGGCTCTGAAAACTACCATTAATACGCAAGGAGTGATATAAAGGTATATTTGCTACGACCCTATACAGCTTTAAGGGTTATCAAATGCTTTAACCGTTATAAGGTCTGTTTAGTGGATAAAATTACGCCATGTGCTGTATAAGGAGGTAATTGTGAACTTTTATTACGTTGACTTATTAAGGGAGCACAAGTGAACTATTATGAAGCTAATAGACGTATAATGGAACACATGTGGCACATAATACAGCTTGTCGCTTAACATGTTTACCGCTAAGCAGCTTTTATTACACTGACTTTTAAGGAAGCACGAATGAACTATTATGAAGCCAATAGACGTATAATGGAACACACGTGGCGCATAATACAGCTTATCGCTGAACATGTTTACCGCTAAGCAGCTTTTATTACGCTGACTTTTAAGGGAGCACCAGTGAACTAATATGAAGCCAATAGACGTATAAATGGAACACATGGGGCGCATAATACAGCTTATAGCTGAACATGGTTACCGCTAAGCAGCTTTTATTATTCTGACTTTTTGAGGAAGCACGAATGAACTATTATGAAGCCAATAGACGTATAATGGAACACATGGGGCGCATAATACAGCTCGTCGCTGAACATGTTTACCGCTAAAGCAGCTTTTATTTCGCTGACTTATTATAAGGGAGAACGAGTGAACTATTATGAAACCAATAGACGTATAATCGAACACATGTGGCGCATAATACGGCTTAGCGGTGAACATGTTACCGCTAAGCAGCCTATTATACTAGCATTGGGACTGTCTGCATAGCGGCTGTTTAAACGTTCACAAGATGCCTTATAACTGTTTAGAGGTTCCCTAGTGTATCGAAATAACGACTTGGACTTTATAGTGGTTCACTTAAGTATCTTTATCAGATATATAACAGTCGTATGCTGCATATTAGAATATTAACGGTTCACGTTGCTTTTTAACATTGATCGCCATTTTATTGTATATAACCTACAAAATTGAAATTACTTTTCCAACTTTTAAGGGTAACAATAAGGTTCTGTGCATGAGTTCTAAACCTAAATCATTAGTTTAGTACTTCCTATAACGTATTATTAACTTTTTATCTCATAATTCTGTCCAAACCACTGAAATAGTTTTTACACATAGCTTATTTATATAATTAATTTAAATAAATACTGATTATTTTCGTGGCGCACTGAAATTTTCTTAGATAATACATATATATAATGTCAATAAACTTGCATTCCCAAACATATTTCTCGCATTAATATATAAAAGATCATGTACAAACATTTAACTAAACACTTTAACAAAATGACTTATGGTGTCGTTGCGCTTAACGTTTTTGCTGCGTTCGTCGTCACTATACTAAATATAATAGCTGATTTTTAAGGCAGAGGTGTAAAAGTATGTTATTAATTATCTTTTATTCAGCCCAACGTCAATCTTTCCCGGTATTAGGGCGCACATGTGACATATTAGCTGAATAAAGGGTAACTGGTGGTCTCTTACCCAGCCAATATACACCTCTTATAACTTCTGTTACCCCTTATAATTCCGTTAAATTGCTGCTACAACGCTCTTAAGTAGCTATGTGAACTTATGGCTGCCTAAATTGTGCCCATTTAAGAGTTATAAAAGCTGAAAAGACGCTTATACAGCTCTTATGCAGCTTTTATATTCCAGCTTCAAGCGTATTCGTACTTCATTATGCGGCTGCTATACAGCTAATCTGTGCTACTTGGGTGGAGTATCCGAATAGTACAAAAGTATACAAGTGCTATGATAGATGTTCTAATTGAACATGAACATAAGACCAATTTTACAAGTCAGTTATTAAAATTAGATTATAAAAGAAGAAAATATAAACTGAAAGTTCTAATTCGTAAATCCTATGTACAATTATACAATAGTACCAGGGAGAGAGAAAAAAAAATAAAAAATGCGCATAGCTAGATCGATTTTTCGCCCCCGAAAACCCCCATTTAGCAAATTTCATCAAAATCATTAGAGCAGTTTCCGAAATCCCTGGAATATATAAATATACATACAAGAATTGCTCCTTTAAAGGTATTAAGTTATATACATATGCCTAAGCTATTACAGGCAGAGATATATATCAGGATGCAAATAGGTTCCAGCAGACAGGATGCACGCTAATATGTCATTGTGAATATTACGCCGCCCATGAAAATATTCATGAAATTTGCAGTAACAACCCAGCTTTCTGTTGCTATTTAAATTAATACAGACAACTGACTATGTATTGCTTTAAATATCGATAAAAAATAACGACGTTTGTATGGAAAATTTTAATATTTTTAGATGACTGTTGTAGTTATAATTTTCTACCTGTATAGGTACTCGTATTTTCCTAATATGCGTTATGTTTTTACGATACGAACCAACAATATCATATAGGTAACCAAATGAATATGTATCGAAATCGGAATACCTGGTAATATTTGTCTATTTGTGCACAAAACCGATCGTTGGAATTAGCCATTATCTGATTTAGGTACAAATATTGGCAAATAATGAGAGTATGGAATGTGCCAATATTAGTTACTAATAGCAACTACTAGGTTATAGAACTACATTGAATACTTACATATCTGTAATAAATAGTAAATCGCGTGATCTACTCTTGGGTGGAAGGTTCAGTTAAATACCAACTTATTGAGTAGGTATAGAAGCACCTTAGCCTTTTCAGACAGACATTTTGTATGGAACCGTCGGTCGAGACAACCAGTGCGCGAAGGCTCTAAAAGCATTCATACTCATGGGGCTCGCCTTCATTATACTGACCTTTGCAGCCCTATTGAATGCGAACATTTCGAACTTTGAAGGGTGTGCGTAGTACGTACGCCTCTAATAAGGGCAGCGGCCGGCGGGTCAGTTTTAGTTAATAGCTAACGATTTTTTCTTAATATCATAATACTAAGGAACAGTAATTTGTCGCATTTAGGGTGTTGCTTTATTTTCAAAATAATTATATACTGCATTAGGGTAATTCCGAATGATTTTTGCACTAGTTGATAAGGTGTATGTGTCTCCATGAACCAGTCAGTATAGCTAAGTTTTTAGACGGAAATAGTGAATAACTTACTTACTAGATGGTATAGCCTAACAATCGATTACAGAATTTTTCATAAATAATGTAAGATTTTTAAAATACAAGCATTTCAAATCTAGTTTTTTTTTTCGTTGCAAACGTGCAATTCCGAATTGGTTCGGGTAAATCCGAATACACTTGAAAACGAGTTTTATGTGTATGTCGCATAAGGTACATCTTCCTTTTTTATTGGAATTACCCTCCCTGCTCTTTTTACTCGATTAGGCTTATACATGTGTTTGTAAAGCTTTTATTTCGGAATTACCCGATCAGGAATCTGTGGTACTCAAACTTTAATGACACTTGCCAAGAGGACAAAACAGTTTTTCCGGCTTGAAATGCCAGGAATCGAGGAAAACAGTCTTATACATACAATATGTATGAAAATGAAAACTTTTATTTTTTTATACCAATTGATTTCATTCCTATCCAGTATCAATAGTTTTCTAGGGGTCGACTTATGATAATGTACCTACTTACTAAAAATCCACATATTAAAGAAAACTTTTTCCATACATGTGGAGCAGAATTTACTATGAGAGCAAAAAAAATAGTATGGGAAAAATAAAAGTCTTCATTTTCATACAATTTTTATGCTAAAAGTTTTCTTCGATTAGTGGCTTTTCTAACCGGAAAATTTTCTTTGGACCATACAAGATTTTGATCCTGGATAGGAATGTGATCGATTGGCATAAAAAAAAAGTATATTTTGGGAGGGACTTGGAAATGAAAATAAAATGGTAAACATATTGAGCTTTAATCGACGCACATCTAGAACAATAAAAAAAATTTAAGTATCCACTTATAGGTAAAAAAACATAATGTTCCTTTGAAAATATATATTATTTTGAAGAGTATTGTATTGTATTGTATTGTAATATTTGAGCATGTCCTATGGATACTTACCTACTTATATATCCGAATAACAAAAGAACTTAATTTTGATTGTTTGAGAACCACTGGCTGTCACTATGAGAAAACAAGGTCGGGTAATTCCGGAACACTTTGTGACACGGAATTCCCCACTTCGGGTAAATCTGAAAATGTAATAAAATTCAAGCTAGAATAGTTTGAGCCTATTTAAAATGACTAAAAAACGAAAATCTCTTAAACACAAAAGCAGTCAATTCATTTACTCACCAAATTACAGAGTTAGCGATGGTCGTCTAATTCCGAATGTCAAAAATTCACAGATTTCGTGCCTCACACGACTATCGAACACATTGGAAATGTCTACGGAATTCGAAAAAATATTGTCGCTGAGCGACGAGAAAGTCTGGATAAGGAAAAAGTTACAAAATAAAACTACAACGTTGAATGATAATTATTTTATTCTTAGATTAACACAAGTATCCTGGACATAACGCATGTGAACAAACAAATTGCAAAATTTCAACACGCGTATCGAAGTTTGAATAATTGTCGCCGTGGCGCATAAGTATAGGTACATATTTCATTTTTCGATTAATAAGCAGGATATATTAATGTTCAAAGTACAAGAAAATGATTACACGGCAAATCCGTAGTCAACTCGAGAAGTGGTAGTAGCCACATCGCCGTTATCGTCACTCGAGTCTTGATCGACAGCGGCCCATTTGCTGCAAGATATGAAATTTTCTTGACAGCAGTTTGACGCGACGAGAGATGACCATAACAGCGTTTGTCTATGTTGCACCAAACCTGAGTTCCAATAGGTACTACCAGGGTTCAGCATCAGCTATCTTGGGTAATGCTCTACCATGTGATCATCATGACGAATCGGATGTCCAAAACAGCGCGTGCCTATGTTGCACCAAACCTGAGTTCCGCTAGGTACAACCAGGGTTCAGCATCAGCTCTATCTTGGGTACTACTCTCCTAAGTGCTCATCAAGACGAGTCGGATGACCAAAACAGCGTGTGCCTATGTTGCAATAAACCTGAGTTCCTTTAGGTACAGCTAGGGTTCAGCATCAGCTCTATTTTGGGTACTACTCTCCTAAGTGCTCATCGAGACGAGTCCGATGACCAAAACAGCCAAAACTGCCAGGGTTCAGCATCAGCTATCTGCTAGCAGCCGCCAGCAACATGCTGAGGTGAGACCATTTCGTGGCACTTTCTCTTTTTTATGTTTCTCTGTATAAGTTTTTATTTTGTGTTTGTGCTCACAAATAAAATTATTTCTATTTCTATTTCTACCTCTACCTCTACCTCTACCTCTACCTCTACCTCTACCTCTACCTCTACCTCTACCTCTACCTCTACCTCTACCTCTACCTCTACCTCTACCTCTACCTCTACCTCTACCTCTACCTCTACCTCTACCTCTACCTCTACCTCTACCTCTACCTCTACCTCTACCTCTACCTCTACCTCTACCTCTACCTCTACCTCTACCTCTACCTCTACCTCTACCTCTACCTCTACCTCTACCTCTACCTCTACCTCTACCTCTACCTCTACCTCTACCTCTACCTCTACCTCTACCTCTACCTCTACCTCTACCTCTACCTCTACCTCTATCTCTATTTCTATTTCCACCACCACAAGAATGCATAGATTGTCGAATAGTGAACACGTTATCTACGCCCGTCTCAAACAGGATAGATAGAGTTAGACCAAAAAAATCTGCAGCGATTTGGATAGCCCACGCAGTGCAAGTGTTATTCTGCCGTCATAATCCCGATAATTCACAACAAACACCGACAACGAACTCTGCGAAACATGAAGTCATAAATGTCATGTGAAAAATGTCGTTCTGACTTTTTTACTATTTTAAGGTTAGGCTACAGGGCAAACCCTTAACCCGATCGTCTTTGTTTTAGGCTCAAATTGTAGCTGACTAAATTGTCCAGAGCCGTTTTTCTCAAATTTTTGATATCATTCTTTGTTTCCAAATTATCGAGCACCAAAATCAAAAATTCGGAAAAAATTGGATTTTATTTTCACTATTTCGACCATAACTTTTTTCGTTTTTGACTTTCTCGAATAATTATTTTTGCACCTTACGGCTCTCGTGATTATGCGTCTTTTGAGCTTTTTTGTTAATATCATATCTTCACAACTTTCCGAGATATAAGGGGATCGCACTTTTTCGTGAAATCGGACCCTATACTGGAGCGAACGAAAAGACATTTCCAATGTCAAAACAAATTGGACGCCCACGACCCTTTCCTTTAAAGCACAGTTTGAAGTATGTGACGAAGAACCTGGATGCATTAACTTGAAGATAAAGTCAGTAGGTATTGAAGTTTACGATTCTGAATAAGCCTCCTAAAAGGGTTATTGTATTGACGGCACTTGTGCGGAAACGGAGCAAAGTGAGGTGTCAGCATGCGCGGCTCCTCTCGATAGTGCACGTAGCGGCTCTCCGCCAACATATCACCAGCAACACTTCTCGACCTCTCCCCTTCACGCTCACAGACCAAAGCCCTAAATGTTACACGCCATAACAGACTTTCAAAGATGAACTTTTTAGTTACTAAGTAATACATTTTTCAATGCCGATTTTTTGCACTCTGATTAAGCAGCATCATAGCAGCATTTATATTCCAAACAAGTGGCAAAATAATTTGACGAAAATTTGACTTTTAAGTGATTTTGAATGATAAATATTTTATTATGATTCGATTTTTATTATTTTACAGTTAGGTATTTAGTATTTTTATCATTCGTTTTCAATAAATAACTAGAATTAAGTCGCCGAATTCTTTTTTACACAATTACGTACCTACGTATTTGTAAGTGTACCTACTCGACTATTACAAAATATTAACCTAAAGCGCCAAAGGCAAATTTATGCCAAACTAAAAGTGAAATATCGCGTATTATAACTTTATGACAATCTGTCTAAGATAGTTTATTACACTCACACAACTCGACACGAAATCCATTACTAAAATGTTAAAATTGTACTTAGGAACTCGGGTACCTATTTGGTGGAGGCGGAACGTAAGCAAATAAGCTCAGTGACTTGCCTTTAGTCCCGCTGGGAAATAAAGATATTCAAAATATCTGCGTTTCGCGGTTACCGTTAACGTACGGTTGTCCAAACGAGCATGTATTTGAGTACAGAATTAAGTAAACATTTGGTTAGTTTGACGTAGTTACCTTTAAATGAGAAATATGCATTGATTACCTAACTCTATGGGTGTTATCATTAATAACATAGAAACGAGACTGAAATCTATTATCTACTTATTGTGTAGGTATCTTTTATAAACTGGAAACGGAAACTGGTGATGGAAATATTATGGCGGTAGGTGTCAGCCAATCGTCAACCGCTACGTCATCTGTCAAATAGCATCGCTCTCTCAAATATTAAATAGGCTTCAAATAACGGTACAGGAGCTTATAATGGGGCAAAATCTCGTTTGCAATACCTAACTGAAAAACTCAAACGTTATTTAAAAATGTAATGGCTTGCCAATAAAACCCGATCAGATACTGAATAGGAAAACGTAAACATATGCGATCTTTGCCCGGAATACGAAATGGCATACAAACGTGGCCCTGCAAGCTTCTACCCACAATTTACGTTTCTATTTATTATTATAAATATTACTCCTTATCCTGAGAAATCGGGCGTGCGTTGATTTCATCGGTATCATAACTCAAATAGTATTCAGTAGCACAGTCAAGTGCGTTACACGTACGTTACGTTACGTTAAGTAGGTACCATGAAAATATAATAATTCAGGCATAATGTTTAGGAGCTTTCTAATAAGGTACCTAATGCTTGGTTGTTTTAAAAAATGAAGATACACTAAATGCTGTTTTACTTATTTACCCGTGGAAGTAAATACATACTCGTAGATGGCATGATTTTTATATTTTTGTCTTTTTTTCGTCAAATTAAATATAAATTGGTAAATAGATATAGAGTTACCTAATATTCTGTACAATACCTTTGAGTTACGAAAACGTATGGAATATTCATTTATATCAACGGAAAATTACATAGGTAAGTATTTTGCGTCCAAATTGGGATTTCGTGTTTATTCCGCCCAGAATAAAGAGCTCTTCATGTTCAAACTTACCTACCAAATTTTATCTAAATATGAAGAAAACAAAATCGACATTTAAATAATAATCGGCCCAGGTAACAAAAAATCCATGTCTTCTTACGTGCGAATTTGACTTTGAAAAATGCTATAATATATATTTGAAATACGGGCGATAACAATTACGGAGTGACTGTAATTTCACAAATGTCCGTATCGTATTTAATTCAGTTAAGGAAAAAAAACATAATTAAATAACTAACCTACAAAAATTAAAGACTAAATCTAAAAATAAATAAAACTAAACTTAAAATAAATATGTAATTACAAAATATCCCCCTGCGGAATGGTGCCGTAGATACTGGCAGCATGTATATTAAGTTTGTATGCACTAATAAATTTATACTTATATTCTGATTACATATAATTCAGTTAAGTAATAGGAAGTGAGCGCCCACCAGGGTATTTGTTTTTTGGGCGCCAGCTTAAATGTCATTACTTTTATTTAGGTACTTAAGTTGTTAGTAATCCACGACCTCATTCACTCATACTCTGACAATGAATTCAAATATATTAATATTCTTAACACGAATACAACTTTACAATGTTGTTTCATCTTTATTTATAAAATACGAATTTTATTGACCGGCATTTACCGAATTATTGGGTTGCGTATTAATTAGTGAACATTTTTCATTGTATACATACAATGAAAAATTTTCACTAATTAATCACTTCCTTTAGCTTTGTTATTAAAATGTAATAGTATGTGATTAACAATTTCATGCGACAATCTCAAAAAAGAATTTCGTTTTCGAATATTTTCAACCAGTCTTTCCATTTCAAGCGCTCGAGAGTCACAAGTAAGCCGACAATGATATGTCAGTTGTATTGGCTCCGACTTAACAGCACTAGGGAGCGTCTTGCTCGGAGCATACATCAAAAGCTGGCCAGCTGTCATCAGTACGGCAACCGCCCTCACGCGAGCAACACAATAACACGTCACGATACTACTGAAGCTCAATTATAGAAATCGACAGGCTGCCAACCCAATCATGTTTCCAGCCAGGATAACATTGTTATTATTATTATCCGTTTATTGTATAATGGATATGGATTGTAGATAGTTTCAATATGCGACGGTGTCCCTTTTCTTATCATTATTATAGAAACCGACTTTATTGCGAGTCGAACTCTCGTTCTAAGGGTTCTGTACTTCATACAATTTTTTTAACAATGTTTTCTTCTAAGTTCGACTCATGCATGAGGCATGACTATAGATTTGTAATAGGTTTTCCGGTCATTATCATAATTATAGACACAGCAGCTTAGGAGATAAGGGGAGAAAGAATAATTATTTGCCTATTTTCTTAAATAATTTCTAAACTTACAATTATAAAAAAACTTGAGATTCTCAATTTCTCACGATGAGACACGATATATGTAGTTTTGAAAAATTTCTTTAAAATTTACATTTACCCCCTAAAAGTAATCCCTCTGTTTAAAATTCATTTATTAACGTACATCTGGGATACAAAGACGGACATGTATCTACCGTCTTTGTATCCCACTTGTACGAAATTTCAACTTATTTATTCAGCAGTTTCGCGGAGCAAATAGGCTGTGACAGATAGACAGACAGACATACGAGAGATCCTATGAAGGTTTCGTTTTTTTCCTTTTGAGGTACGGAACCCTAAAAATATAAACCTTAATAAACAACGTGTGTATTAAATAGTAGCACAATAGCCCAAAATCTCCCAACCTAAGTCAAAACTAACTTGAATATCTTTGTTTAGGTGTGGTTATTTGGTTAATTACTTGTATGGCGTAATTCTGAGGCATAATATTTTGATAAATGAGAGAATACACAACTACGTATTGAACTTGTGGACCTCAGTTGCAGTATTAGTTGAGTAGTTTTACGGTAAAATATAAGACCATTCCATTTCAGCTGTTCAAAAAAAGGCACTTAAATGAGTCAAGATTTAATTTCATTCGAATGTGACTTCATAATATGCATTCAGTAGCGTTTTCGTAAAGAAAAAGTCAAGATTAGCTGGCGTGCTGATATTGCTGCTGCTCTGAATACTTTAGCTCGCAGTCGCTTATTGTAGGAAAATTAATTTTAAACGCGCATATTATTCATATATAGTTTAGTAACATAACTAAGTGAAATGTTTACGTCGAATATTTTGAAGAATCTAGGTATAATCAGTTAGAACAAACACATCGTATGATGAATGGTGGAATCCACGTGATAAATATGTAGGTAATATTGTTATTGAACACTTGAAAAAGACATGCTCTGTAATTATCATATGATATTCGTACGTCAACTTTTTCTTTATCTAAATATATAAACGTGAAAGACCTGACTGACTGACTGACTTAAATCAACGCACAGCCCAAACCGCTGGGACTAGAAAGTCCAAATTTGGCAACTAGATTCCTTATAAGGTCTAGGGATCCACTAAGAAAGGATTTTTCAAAATTCATCCCCTAAAGGAGTGAAATGGGGGTCCAAAGTTTGTATGGGGAAACAAGATTAGTTACACTATTTTATTCCAAATTTCACAGAAGTATTCCTAAAAATAAATGAGTAAACACGTGTTTCAGGTTTTTTGAAAATTGAACCCCTAAGAGGGGGAAAAGTCCCCAATAGGGTTGATATCTCAAAAAAAATATCAATATGGGTATCGTTTTCATAGTATTTTGAGACGCTAATAACAAAAATGGCATCAAAATTAAAATTAACGTAGCCGAAGTGAACAATCATCCCCCTGGTGGGGGTGCAATGGGGTTGAAATTTCAAAATATCAATATGGGTATCATTTCCATGGTTTTGTGGGACGCTAATTACAAAAATGGGATCAAAATTAAAATATAACGTAGCCGACGTGAACTATGGCCCCTGGTGGGGAATGCTAATTACGAAGATAGCATAGACGGTTGTAACATACACGCTGATTTACAGCCACACGTGATCCAGACTTTTGAGAATGCAATCCCTTAAAGTAAATTTTCTTAGCTATTAGCTCAGGGAAAATTTCACTAATACCTACAATGGCTGTTGAATTGTTGGATATTGATGGGACCATGTTGGCTCACACCGTAGTACCTATAATTGGAGATGGAGCCTGTCTGTTTCGCGCCATCTCCTATCTTCTGTATGATACGCAGGTGATGGCCAGGGAGGTGCGCGAGCAAATCGTTAATCACGTGGTGGCCAACTGGGAGGAGTTTGTTATTATGTCTCATAACAGTAACGGTGATAATTACTCCAGCTCCGTTGAATACTGCCTTGAAATGTCGCGCCCGTTTACTTACGGTAGTCTCTGCGAGTTGGTAGCGGCAGGACAACTGTTTCCGTGGGTTTTCGAAGTTTACCGCAACAATGAGCTATATATGAGAGTTGGTACTGTGGGTAATCCGGTGGGGCAATTTTCAAGTGATTTGTCTAGCGGTCATTTTGACGTATATATTCGCAGTGAATTACTCGTAAGACCCACAATATCAGAGCCCCCTTCTTCACTCCTCTCTGTGGTTGCCTAAAAAATTACCACGAGAAGGAATGAAGAGATTACCATCCCACCACTAGAATCAGACTCATCATTATCTCTTACCGCTACCAAAACAGTTACTAAAAACGCCGTGCCAGGTTCACGAATACTACACGGAACAAACAACTAAAAGCTGCCGCAAATAAATATATGCAAAACAAATCATCAGATCACAAAGCTGCCGTAAGCAATTACCAAAAAATGAACCCTGATGTACACAGAGAAGCAGTAGCTAGGTATCAGCAAGCCCACCCCGAGGTAAACCGTGACACCTCCGCTAGGTATCAGCAAACCCACCCCGAGGTAAACCGTGACACCTCCGCTAGGTATCAGCAAACCACACACACTGATACACTTCATCCATGTAAAACTCCGCACCATTTTGCAATTCTCTCTCAAGTTGCCGTTTAATGTCGTCCGAAAAACTGTCCTTATATTTTTCCCAGAGACTTAACGGGTCAGTAAGTTGACAAAAAGTAACATTATTATGAAAAGTTCACGCAGCTTGAAGGGAGAATCGCACAACGCAGGTTCCTCTAAAGTTGAGTCCCAATGTTTATCGTCCTCTAGCAATCCAAGGGAGAACCACTAATGTAGTGTATAAGGAGGTACTATAGGTACAAAAGGCTACAACTACATAAATAAAAAATATAAATTAAAAGGTGTTAGGTACAAAACGTACATTAGATTATATTAAATAAGTCGAGCTCGATTAATCGATATAATTACAATTCAGGTGTCTTCAAGTCAAGAGTGAATACCTCGGAGTAATTAACAATGGAGCCGCCATTAACAGACGTTCCCCTCTGTCGAAAATAGGCGGCCAATGGTCAAACACATGTCAACCATATGTATGGACTGACGTTTATCTGACATGACGTACCTATACATTTGATGTGCCCCTCCCCCGCAAAAAACGGCAGACTATTTTGTACCGAAAATTTTAGACATGGTGTATCCGTTGGTTATATCCTCTAAGGTGAATACTGTGAATAAGCTTTTACTGAAATAGTGAGCTACACCTTCGGCCTTGTCATCACTTTCAAGCAGGTGAGACTAAGGTCAGTCACTGTTCAGTCCGTAAAAAAAAAACAAAATTAAAAAAACTCTCCTGCGCGTGCGAAGCCGCGGGCAAAAGCTAGTCTAAATATATAAACGTGAAAGACCTGACTGACTGACTGACTTAAATCAACGCACAGCCCAAACCACTGGGACTAGAAAGTCCAAATTTGGCAACTAGATTCCTTATAAGGTCTAGGGGTGCACTAAGAAAGGATTTTTCAAAATTCATCCCCTAAAGGAGTGAAATGGGGGTCCAAAGTTTGTATGGGGAAAC
This sequence comes from Cydia splendana, assembly GCF_910591565.1. Classification (NCBI taxonomy): domain Eukaryota; kingdom Metazoa; phylum Arthropoda; class Insecta; order Lepidoptera; family Tortricidae; genus Cydia; species Cydia splendana. The sequence continues at coordinate 28,032,471 of NC_085960.1, read as the reverse complement.
AAGATTAGTCAGACTATTTTATTCCAATTTTCACAGGAGTATTCCTAAAGATAAATAAGTAAACACGTGTTTCAGGTTGTTTGAAAATTGAACCCCTAAGAGGGGGAAAAGTCTCCAATAGGGTTGATATCTCAAAATATCAATATGGGTATCGTTTTCATAGTATTTTGAGACGCTAATAACAAAAATGCCATCAAAATTAAAATTAACGTAGCCGAAGTGAACAATCATCCCCTGGTGGGGGTGCAATGGGGTTGAAATTTCAAAATATCAATATGGGTATCATTTCCATGGTTTTGTGGGATTAGTTAGACTATTTTATTCCAAATTTCACAGGAGTATTCCTAAAGATAAATGAGTAAACACGTGTTTCAGGTTTTTTGAAAATTGAACCCCTAAGAGGGGGAAAAGTCCCCAATAGGGTTGATATCTCAAAATATCAATATATGAATCGTTTTCATTGTATTTTGAGACGCTAATAACAAAAATGGCATCAAAATTAAAATGAACTTAGCCTAAGTGAACAATCATCCCCCTGGTGGGAGTGCAATGGGGTTGAAATTTCAAAATATCAATATGGGTATCATTTCCATGGTTTTGTGGGACTCTAATTACAAAAATGGGATCAAAATTAAAATATAACGTAGCCGACGTGAACTATGGCCCCTGGTGGGGAATGCTTATTAAAAAGATAGCATAGACGGTTGTAACATACACGCTGATTTACAGCCACACGTGATCCAGACTTTTTAGAATGCAATCCCTTAAAGTAAATTTTTTGAGCAACAAAATTATAAGATTACAAATACCTTCTCTTAAATATATAATCTAAATATATTGTTAGCGCTCTGGCAACCCAGCCAGCTTCGAACCAACCAATGATGTGTGGAGATGCAGCCCAAGATGCCAACATGTACGGCGAGATCAGCGGCCAATCAGAAAGTGCGATGCTAGCGCCAATGTTTAGCCTATAAGACTCATCCCCAGGCAGCGGACCACTCTCATCCAAGGACCGGAAAACCCCTCTTTACGCTTAATCCTATCCATTCGGTAACCCAATCGATTCGGTTACCGTATCATTCAGTAACCCTATCATGCTGTTACCTGATTGTAATGGTAAGCTTATTGAAACGGTAACCCTAACCTTTAACCGAGTTAATCTCAAAACCCCATCGCGATAGGGTTTTTGTTAGGGGTTTTTAACAGGTTTTTATTCAGTTATGGTAACCTTTATTATCGGTTGCTTATAGGTTTGCTACATCCGTATTTAGTGATGTGCCGTCAGTAAAATACAAAAAAAAATAGTTAATTTATTAATTGTTAACTTTGTTAATTTTCTTAATTTAGTTTTTTTTTTACTTTTTTATTTATTTACTATAATTCATTTATTTTATTAATATTATTTATTTTATTAATGTTATTGATTTTATCAATAATATTCATTTTATTAATGTAGTTTATTTGATTAATAATATTCATTTTATTAATGTTATTTACATTATTTATTTTGTTTATTTTGTTTATTTTGTTTATTTTGTTTATTTTGTTTATTTTGTTTATTTTGTTTATTTTGTTTATTTTGTTTATTTTGTTTATTTTGTTTATTTTGTTTATTTTGTTTATTTTGTTTATTTTGTTTATTTTGTTTATTTTGTTTATTTTGTTTATTTTGTTTATTTTGTTTATTTTGTTTATTTTGTTTATTTTGTTTATTTTGTTTATTTTGTTTATTTTGTTTATTTTGTTTATTTTGTTTATTTTGTTTATTTTGTTTATTTTGTTTATTTTGTTTATTTTGTTTATTTTGTTTATTTTGTTTATTTTGTTTATTTTGTTTATTTTGTTTATTTTGTTTATTTTGTTTATTTTGTTTATCTTGTTTATCTTGTTTATCTTGTTTATCTTGTTTATCTTGTTTATCTTGTTTATCTTGTTTATCTTGTTTATCTTGTTTATCTTGTTTATCTTGTTTATATTGTTTATATTGTTTATCTTGTTTATCTTGTTTATCTTGTTTATCTTGTTTATCTTGTTTATCTTGTTTATCTTGTTTATCTTGTTTATCTTGTTTATCTTGTTTATCTTGTTTATCTTGTTTATTTTGTTTATTTTGTTTATTTTGTTTATTTTGTTTATTTTGTTTATTTTGTTTATTTTGTTTATTTTGTTTATTTTGTTTATTTTGTTTATTTTGTTTATTTTGTTTATTTTGTTTATTTTGTTTATTTTGTTTATTTTGTTTATTTTGTTTATTTTGTTTATTTTGTTTATTTTGTTTATTTTGTTTATTTTGTTTATTTTGTTTATTTTGTTTATTTTGTTTATTTTGTTTATTTTGTTTATTTTGTTTATTTTGTTTATTTTGTTTATTTTGTTTATTTTGTTTATTTTGTTTATTTTGTTTATTTTGTTTATTTTGTTTATTTTGTTTATTTTGTTTATTTTGTTTATTTTGTTTATTTTGTTTATTTTGTTTATTTTGTTTATTTTGTTTATTTTGTTTATTTTGTTTATTTTGTTTATTTTGTTTATTTTGTTTATTTTGTTTATTTTGTTTATTTTGTTTATTTTGTTTATTTTGTTTATTTTGTTTATTTTGTTTATTTTGTTTATTTTGTTTATTTTGTTTATTTTGTTTATTTTGTTTATTTTGTTTATTTTGTTTATTTTGTTTATTTTGTTTATTTTGTTTATTTTGTTTATTTTGTTTATTTTGTTTATTTTGTTTATTTTGTTTATTTTGTTTATTTTGTTTATTTTGTTTATTTTGTTTATTTTGTTTATTTTGTTTATTTTGTTTATTTTGTTTATTTTGTTTATTTTGTTTATTTTGTTTATTTTGTTTATTTTGTTTATTTTGTTTATTTTGTTTATTTTGTTTATTTTGTTTATTTTGTTTATTTTGTTTATTTTGTTTATTTTGTTTATTTTGTTTATTTTGTTTATTTTGTTTATTTTGTTTATTTTGTTTATTTTGTTTATTTTGTTTATTTTGTTTATTTTGTTTATTTTGTTTATTTTGTTTATTTTGTTTATTTTGTTTATTTTGTTTATTTTGTTTATTTTGTTTATTTTGTTTATTTTGTTTATTTTGTTTATTTTGTTTATTTTGTTTATTTTGTTTATTTTGTTTATTTTGTTTATTTTGTTTATTTTGTTTATTTTGTTTATTTTGTTTATTTTGTTTATTTTGTTTATTTTGTTTATTTTGTTTATTTTGTTTATTTTGTTTATTTTGTTTATTTTGTTTATTTTGTTTATTTTGTTTATTTTGTTTATTTTGTTATTTTGTTATTTTGTTATTTTGTTATTTTGTTATTTTGTTTATTTTTTTTTATGTATTTTTTTTTATTTAATATTTTTATTATATTCTGTTTTTAGTATTTGTTGTAACAGCAGCAACAGAAATACATAATCTATGAAAATTTCAACTGCCTAGCTATCACGGTTCATGAGATACAGCCTGGTGACAGACAGACGGACAGCGGAGTCTAAAAAAATACTACATACATTACTACCTACTACTACCTATTTCCTTTTACTCTTTCGGGTTTAAAAAAAATCCCGTGAATTGTAGAAGAAAGTTTTGTTGGAATGTAGAAAGCATACTAAGTTGGGCTAAAATTTACTTGAATACGAAGAAGAATAAACACAGAAATTTTATTCTTACTCCAATAGATTTGAATTAGAATAATTCTTGCACTCGTTATTTTAGAATATAATGTAGGCTTATTCTAAATAACGTCTTATTAAATTAGAATCTACTCAATTAATTTAACTTTTGTAGTACAATGTATAAAGTTAGTAAAATGAATTTCACCCCTCTTTTCAACGGTCGGATTGATTTGAATTTTTTTAGCGTTAAAGATTATATTGTGATAGATATGTACATTTTTTTGGAGCCTTCGAAACGGCGATGATAATTTGATAATGAAAATATAAAGTAAACTGCGAAATTATAATTATGATGGTTCAATGTATATTTCTTTGCCAATTAAGTATGTATTTTGTTTATTATTCTTATCAGCCTTGAGGTCTTACGTATGCTATCTCTTTTACACCTACGGAAAGTGAATGAGATAACAAATTACAGCAGGTAAGAAAATAGTCCTACGCTTATCACTAGATTTGCAGATTGTCGCAGATCGCAGCATGAATTGTATTGTATTATTTGCTGTGTTTCCACTTGAGACCGTCATTTATTACTCATTGGCAATAACAATAAGATTAAGTCGTGGCGTGGTGAATTTTTTGTCAGCATTTGCTAAACACGTGCGGTAGGCGGTGTGTCAAACGATATTAATACCTATTCATTTCCGTCTAATAATGAGTACAAATTTTAAATATCAGCTGAACTTTTAAAAACACAATGAGTCTCGGTAGTAACTCGGACACTGAAACTACATACTAAACATAATTCGAAAACAAAAAATCATGAATACTTTCCCCATTTGTTCCTGCCCAACGTGACTGCCGCGATACATGAGGTGGGGACATATGGGAATGATTTAAATGAAGTGCCTATTCCCATCTGTGCCCGGCGGAGAGAAATAGGAATACACCATATCGAGCTATTCCTTATCATACCTTTAAAAACATATTTTTTAGGGTTCCGTACCCAAAGGGTAAAAACGGGATCCTATTACTAAGACTCGGCTGTCCGTCTGCCTGTCACTAAGCTGTATCTCATGAAGCGTGATAGCTAGGCAGTTGACATTTTCACAGATTATGTATTGCTGTTGCCCCTATTACAACAAATACTAAAAACAGAATATTATAAATATATAAGTTGGGCTCCCATACAACAAACATGATTTATTTGCTGTTTTTTGCGTAATGGTACAGAACCCTTCCTGCGCGAGTCCGACTCTCACTTGGCCGGTATTTTATTTTTTTACATTAAATTAGGCACAGTGAGCCATTGAAGTGTTTCGCTATCTACCATCCGAGCAGATCAGCTGAATTGTACCTGATGATTTAGTTATCAGATTAAAAGCAATACGGGTATCGACCAATACAAAGACTATGCGGCAGTAAATTAAATTCTTAAGATTTTATTGAATAAAATTAGGTATAAATTAGACAACTATTATTATTTACTTCTATCTATACGGCACCCAGACTACATTTTAATCCAGGAATATTATTAAGAATATAAAATCATGATTACATTTACTTGATTAAGAATGAGATTATTCTTATTAAATTTTTTATTTGAATAATTTTGACGGGAATAAATCAACATGATTTTATTCTTAGGAATTCTTATTCAAATAATGATTTTATTCTTGAATGCCCAACACTGCTTACTAAGTATGTATCTATTTAATTTAATCAAAATTATTTCACATTTCCAATGTTACAGATACTTAATAAATATAATGAATTCTGGTATTAATGAAAGATTTGAAGTATTAAAATAAGGTTATCACTGCTATAGATAATATATATATTTTCTGCTCGCTGCATTAAGCAAAACAAGGTAAATTACGACTTTTAGCTGACACAACTTACCGCATCTGAAAACGTTTAATAGTAGATTGTTAACCAAGGGTTGAAAGGAACCCATTTCTGTCGAGGTAGTTTGGCGCTCGAACGCAGTGAGAGCGCCAATAGTCCGAGACGGAAATGGTGCCTTTCACCCGAGTTAAACACTCTACTTTTCATTTCGAATGCGAGGAAACCAAACAAGACAAGGCAATTTCGCAAAATCAGTAATTGAAGTACCCAATAGACCTACGGCCATGATATTTTTCCTTAGGACTTACTTGCAATCGGAGACTTTACATGTGTGAAGATTAATAACCCCTAGCGAAAATCATTTAGATTGCAATATTTACAAAAACACACATTTTTTAACAAACTGCAGTAATTTTAAAATGATTTGTTCATTATAGTATGAAAATCAGCGGGATTGCCTCTTACTTTTTAATTTTATACTTTTTCGTTCTAAAAGCCGCAACAGACTACCAGACCGCACCGCGACCTTGGTGCGCCGCACTACGTAATAACATAATAAAAGTATTTTAAATATTAAATAACAATTAAATTAATAATAAAAGATTTTTTTATCTTGTATTTTATTTATTTTCATGAATATAGTGCTAAATAACTTTAAAAACCAATTTAATATCGTACAAACGTTTAACTGTGGCTGTATAAGATTCTGCCTTTGCTCATTTACGCAAGTGTAAGGTTTAAAAAAATATTTTTGGTGTATTCCTTTTGGTTCCCGCCTTATGAAATCGAGTAAATAGAATTCAACGAAAGAAATCAAGAATAATTAGTTTTTAACAATTTACTTACATCATTTTTTATAAAAAAAAAGGATCAACGTGGGATTAGTAAAATTAAACAATTACCAATTGTTCCAGGCGAGGAAATAAAGACACTATTTTTCCATTTTGTTTCCACCCAGTTGTTCGTGGGACGGGGACGCAGAGGAGTACACCACTTTTCTGCGCTAGAGCATAAACGTATCACTTTCTGCGCACCTTTTAGAACAACAACGACCCACTTTCAGAGCATGAGATATGAAAAAGTAATTGCTTATTATAAAATAAGCTCATAATAACTAATCATAATATCTAAAGATAAACTATAACTACCAGTAAAATTACTAGTTAGGTTAAATTTTTTCCTTAAATCAGTCTTTAATCTGTAGGTACATACCAAGTTTGAACCCGAAAATAGAAAAATAATATCTAAGTAGCATTAAAACTATAACTAAACAATAACAGATATTGCTAGGATAGGATGGTGTTTACTTGCAGGAAGCCCTTTTCTAAAAATTCCAAACTAGAATTGCTCCGAAATGAACAAAAACAATAGGAACACACAGGTATAAAAGTATAAAGATAAACAAAGGAATGGCCGCGCTGCGGCTGTCGCTCCAAAATAATACTGTAATCGCCCAATAATGTTTTCAATTTTAGCTTAAGGAGTCAAAGTACAATATTGTTTGAATTGACAATAAGCGAAGCTACCGACAAAGAAACATGTTTGTGCTGGAGACTTAATAGACCGCCCATGCCAACCACGGTTATTCAATAATAAGTTCAATTTAAGTGTGCGTAAAGATTACAATCGTTTGAACTGGTTCAAAACCTTATTATGAGGTAACTGAATCGACTGGGTTTTTATTTCGGTTACCGGTAACCGAGGTTAACTCGATCTGATACGGTTACCGAATCAAAGTGTTACCTTATCAGACGGTTACCGTTATGGTAGGGGTTTTTATAACCACTTCTAAAATAACCCTATGAAAAACCCCGGTTAAGGTAACCGGTTCCGGTCCCTGCTCTCATCTCTCTCTTGCAATCTAATCACCGATCTGAACGCGCGTGTCCTAGACAATTAAGAACCTATTGTACCACATTCCACCATTAAAAGAATGGTATATTTTCTATTAAATAGTTTTATTTAAATAGCCCAAAAGGCGTAGACATATATAAACGTGAAAGACCTGACTGACTGACTGACTTAAATCAACGCATAGCCTAAACCGCTGGGACTAGAAAGTACAAATTTGGCAACTAGATTCCTTATAAGGTCTAAGTGTCCACTAAGAAAGGATTTTTCAATATTCATCCCCTAAAGGAGTGAAATGGGGGTCCAAAGTTTGTATGGGGAAACAAGATAAGTTAGACTATTTTATTCCAAATTTCACAGGAGTATTCCTAAAGAGAAATGAGTAAACACGTGTTTCAGGTTTTTTGAAAATTGAACCCCTAAGAGGTGGAAAAGTCCCCAATAGGGTTGATATCTCAAAATATCAATATGGGTATCGTTTTCATAGTATTTTGAGCCGCTAATAACAAAAATGCCATCAAAATTAAAATTAACGTAGCCCTAGTGAACAATCATCCCCCTGGTGGGGGTGCAATGGGGTTGAAATTTCAAAATATCAATATGGGTATCATTTCCATGGTTTTGTGGGACGCTAATTACAAAAATGTGATCAAAATTAAAATATAACGTAGCCGACGTGAACTATGGCCCCTGGTGGGGAATGCTAATTACGAAGATAGCATAGACGGTTGTAACATACACGCTGATTTACAGCCACACGTGATCCAGACTTTTGAGAATTCAATCCCTTAAAGTAAATTTTTTGAGCTACAAAATTATAAGATTACAAATACCTTCTAATAATTGAACAGTACACAAACATCGTTTTTAAAATAATTATCATCTTAAACGGTTTGTTTACATTAAAAAATACCTAAAACCATTAAAGTACATACATAGATTATTAAAAAATCTCTCCTGCGCGTGCGAAGCCGCGGGCAAAAGCTAGTTACAGTATAAGTTTCGAGGATAGGCTACGAATGAGTATAGAGATCACATAGCAGCAAATGCAACGTCACAGTTAAAATAGTGTTAACTTAGTACATATATAACATTATTGTTTCAGATTTTTCCAGAGCATTAAATATTTATACGAAATCGATACTTACACTTCCTCTAAATACCATACCCGCTTATTAATAGGCATTTATTGAAAGTTGGACGAAACTAAATATAGTAGTAAGTAGTATTTGTTAAATATCAATAGAATAAATCGGTTTTTTTCACAATAGCGTGGCTAGTCACATAGTAAAAATTTATCAGTATGGCCTATACAGGGTGAAACATTTCTAGAGACTGAGCTGAAAGGATAGTGTTATCTAAGTGATCTATAATCGAGTTATTATAATCATAAAGCTGGAATAAAAAGTAAAACTAAATCATTAAAATGAAATATTTTTATATCAGTGACAACCCTACAATGTTATTTACATTTTAAATTGACACATGTCATGTCATTCAATAGGACTCTCTCTATCTACTTGCTAGGGTTGAAACATACAGATGTTTACACTAATGTTTAACTAACTGTATGTCAAAACGGTTAGAAATATTATTTAGTGAAGCAACGGGCGACCCACGCGCGGGCATCTTTCTCGCGCAGAGAATTTCAATCGCAATCCAGCGCGGGAACGCTGCCTGCGTGTTGGGCACCCTCCCGATGGCACCAAATTTTGATACGTAAGTATTTTTAATTTTTAGTTTTAGTTATTATAATTGTAGTTTTAGTTTTATATTCCTATTTATGTCCTTTAGTAATTTATATTAATAAATGATATTAAGGTGATTAATAAGTGAAAAATGTACGTAGCCTAAACAATTCCCCGTTTGCGTAAAAGGACTTCGTTCTGTTCCACCCGATATACATTTATTTTTATTTAACCGTCATGGTGGAAAATGTTAAGAAACTGCGTGGCAAGTTTAGTTAGAGCCGATCAATGATCTCACAGTTCGACGTAGAAACGAGCACGCATCTGGTTAGTGTTCACAAAAGTGACGGGTCCGCTGTCGATTCACTCCGCACATGGGCCTCGAATTAAGTGTCCTTTACACTCGGCTCACATTCATTACGCCAATTTCAGATGCTATATATATTTTTTAGAATAGAATAGAATTCTTTATTGCGAAACCATGGTACATACTCGTATAGATGTTAATATTTACAGAAATAAAGGTACAAAGGCGAACTTATCCCTGTAAGGGATCTCTTCCAGCTAACCTTTAACATTATTTTCTTTAACGTTATTTTTGAACATTAGGATTAGTGTTTGTATGTACATAACATGTAATGTTCCTAATTAAATGTACCAAAGCAACATTATTTTAACTTATTTCTACTAATTAAGTCATAATTAAATTATTATTTACATAGGGGTTAAGGATAGTACTAGTTGTTACAGAAATAAGTTATCTTCCATGATTAATCCGTTGCAAAATAGATCTATCTCATCAGCAATTTTACCAACAGAATTATACGGATTATATCTATGCATCTCACTCGTACTGACATATATGTTAGTGCAAGCGAGATGTATAGAAAGTAAATTACGTAGACGTTGACGTACCTATATGTCAGTGTTGACACTGTCAGTGACTCATGGTACGGGTATATAGTTCGTTTTTTTTAGCATTAGAAAAAAGGTAAACAATCTTGACGTGTCTTTTTATTGAAAAATACTTTTTAAAAATAAGTCACGGCAAATATGTAACAACTAGCTTTTGCCCGCGGCTTCGCACGCGCAGGAGAGTTTTTTTAATTTTGTTTTTTTTTTTTACGGACTGAACAGTGACTGACCTTAGTCTCACCTGCTGGAAAGTGATGACAAGGCCGAAGGTGTAGGGTTGTAAAAAAACGGTTTTTTTTCTGACTTGAGAAAAAACATGAAAAAAAACCGTGAAAAGAAAACGTTTTTTTTCTGGAGTACGTTTTTTTTTCAAAAGTATGAAAACTCAAAATTTGCAAGGCTAAGTTAATACTTTTATACGGTTGTTTTACTTGTTTTAGACTTTATGTCAGTTTATGGTTAACCATTAAACCAATTTAATTTAACAACTTTGATTAATAACAACATAAATGAAATCTGTAGTGGTAGTTATCGCAATTTACTGTTGGCAACACCAACGCCTCTCGTCGCCGCATCGGGGAATTCAGGGATTCCCCAAAAATTACTTAGTTTTAAGTTACATATACAAATAAATCACGAAAAACCGTTATTGTGGCATTTTTGTTCATCTGAAAAAAAAACCTAATTTAGAAAAAAACCATGGTGCCAGGTTTTTTTTCATATTTTTTTTCATAAATTTGAAAAAAAAAACATTTGGTTTTTTTTCTATTTGCAACCCTACGAAGGTGTAGCTCACTATTTCAGTAAAAGCTTATTCACAGTATTCACTCTTGACTTGAAGACACCAATTGTAATTATATCGATTAATCGAGCTCGACTTATTTAATATAATCTAATGTACGTTTTGTACCTAACACCTTTTAATTTATATTTTTTATTTATGTAGTTGTAGCCTTTTGTACCTATAGCACCTCCTTATACACTACATTAGTGGTTCTCCCTTGGATTGCTAGAGGACGATAAACATTGGGACTCAACTTTAGAGGAAGCTGCGTTGTGCGATTCTCCCTTCAAGCTGCGTGAACTTTTCATAATAATGTTAGTTTTTTTCAACTTACTGACCCGTTAAGTCTCTGGGAAAAATAGAAGGACACCCCACCCCACCCCACCGGATTACCCACAGTACCAACTCTCATATATAGCTCATTGTTGCGGTAAACTTCGAAAACCCACGGAAACAGTTGTCCTGCCGCTACTAACTCGCAGATACTACCGTAAGTAAACGGGCGCGACATTTCTAGGCAGTATTCAACGGAGCTGGAGTAATTATCACCGTTACTGTTAATGAGACATAATAACAAAGTCCTCCCAGTTGGCCACCACGTGACTAACGATTTGCTCGCGCACCTCCCTGGCCATCACCTGCGTATCATACAGAAGATAGGAGATGGCGCGAAACAGCCGGCCTAGCCAAGGTTACAATCGCTATCGCTTCGACAACGAAAAGCATTATGTCTCTCTATCACTCTTCCATATTAGCGCGACAGTGACAGTTGCGTTTCGATCGCTACGGAGAGTAAGCGATTGGCATCTTGGCTACGCGGCCTGACAGGCTCCATCTCCAATTATAGGTACTACGGTGTGAGCCAACATGGTCCAATCAATATCCAACAATTCAACAGCCATTGTAGGTATTAGTGAAATTTTCCCTGAGCTAATAGCTAAAAAAATTTACTTTAAGGCATTGCATTCTCAAAAGTCTGGATCACGTGTGGCTGTAAATCAGCGTGTATGTTACAACCGTCTATGCTATCTTCGTAATTAGCATTCCCCACCAGGGGCCATAGTTCACGTCGGCTACGTTATATTTTAATTTTGATCCCATTTTTGTAATTAGCGTCCCACAAAACCATGGAAATGATACCCATATTGATATTTTGAAATTTCAACCCCATTGCACCCCCACCAGGGGGATGATTGTTCACTTCGGCTACGTTAATTTTAATTTTGATGCCATTTTTGTTATTAGCGTCTCAAAATACTATGAAAACGATACCCATATTGATATTTTTTTTGAGATATCAACCCTATTGGGGACTTTTCCCCCTCTTAGGGGTTCAATTTTCAAAAAACCTGAAACACGTGTTTACTCATTTATTTTTAGGAATACTTCTGTGAAATTTGGAATAAAATAGTGTAACTAATCTTGTTTCCCCATACAAACTTTGGACCCCCATTTCACTCCTTTAGGGGATGAATTTTGAAAAATCCTTTCTTAGTGGATCCCTAGACCTTATAAGGAATCTAGTTGCCAAATTTGGACTTTCTAGTCCCAGCGGTTTGGGCTGTGCGTTGATTTAAGTCAGTCAGTCAGTCAGGTCTTTCACGTTTATATATTTAGACTAGCTTTTGCCCGCGGCTTCGCACGCGCAGGAGAGTTTTTTTAATTTTGTTTTTTTTTTTTACGGACTGAACAGTGACTGACCTTAGTCTCACCTGCTTGAAAGTGATGACAAGGCCGAAGGTGTAGCTCACTATTTCAGTAAAAGCTTATTCACAGTATTCACCTTAGAGGATATAACCAACGGATACACCATGTCTAAAATTTTCGGTACAAAATAGTCTGCCGTTTTTTGCGGGGGAGGGGCACATCAAATGTATAGGTACGTCATGTCAGATAAACGTCAGTCCATACATATGGTTGACATGTGTTTGACCATTGGCCGCCTATTTTCGACAGAGGGGAACGTCTGTTAATGGCGGCTCCATTGTTAATTACTCCGAGGTATTCACTCTTGACTTGAAGACACCTGAATTGTAATTATATCGATTAATCGAGCTCGACTTATTTAATATAATCTAATGTACGTTTTGTACCTAACACCTTTTAATTTATATTTTTTATTTATGTAGTTGTAGCCTTTTGTACCTATAGTACCTCCTTATACACTACATTAGTGGTTCTCCCTTGGATTGCTAGAGGACGATAAACATTGGGACTCAACTTTAGAGGAACCTGCGTTGTGCGATTCTCCCTTCAAGCTGCGTGAACTTTTCATAATAATGTTACTTTTTGTCAACTTACTGACCCGTTAAGTCTCTGGGAAAAATATAAGGACAGTTTTTCGGACGACATTAAACGGCAACTTGAGAGAGAATTGCAAAATGGTGCGGAGTTTTACATGGATGAAGTGTATCAGTGTGTGTGGTTTGCTGATACCTAGCGGAGGTGTCACGGTTTACCTCGGGGTGGGTTTGCTGATACCTAGCGGAGGTGTCACGGTTTACCTCGGGGTGGGCTTGCTGATACCTAGCTACTGCTTCTCTGTGTACATCAGGGTTCATTTTTTGGTAATTGCTTACGGCAGCTTTGTGATCTGATGATTTGTTTTGCATATATTTATTTGCGGCAGCTTTTAGTTGTTTGTTCCGTGTAGTATTCGTGAACCTGGCACGGCGTTTTTAGTAACTGTTTTGGTAGCGGTAAGAGATAATGATGAGTCTGATTCTAGTGGTGGGATGGTAATCTCTTCATTCCTTCTCGTGGTAATCTTTTAGGCAACCACAGAGAGGAGTGAAGAAGGGGGCTCTGATATTGTGGGTCTTACGAGTAATTCACTGCGAATATATACGTCAAAATGACCGCTAGACAAATCACTTGAAAATTGCCCCACCGGATTACCCACAGTACCAACTCTCATATATAGCTCATTGTTGCGGTAAACTTCGAAAACCCACGGAAACAGTTGTCCTGCCGCTACCAACTCGCAGAGACTACCGTAAGTAAACGGGCGCGACATTTCAAGGCAGTATTCAACGGAGCTGGAGTAATTATCACCGTTACTGTTATGAGACATAATAACAAACTCCTCCCAGTTGGCCACCACGTGATTAACGATTTGCTCGCGCACCTCCCTGGCCATCACCTGCGTATCATACAGAAGATAGGAGATGGCGCGAAACAGACAGGCTCCATCTCCAATTATAGGTACTACGGTGTGAGCCAACATGGTCCCATCAATATCCAACAATTCAACAGCCATTGTAGGTATTAGTGAAATTTTCCCTGAGCTAATAGCTAAGAAAATTTACTTTAAGGGATTGCATTCTCAAAAGTCTGGATCACGTGTGGCTGTAAATCAGCGTGTATGTTACAACCGTCTATGCTATCTTCGTAATTAGCATTCCCCACCAGGGGCCATAGTTCACGTCGGCTACGTTATATTTTAATTTTGATCCCATTTTTGTAATTAGCGTCCCACAAAACCATGGAAATGATACCCATATTGATATTTTGAAATTTCAACCCCATTGCACCCCCACCAGGGGGATGATTGTTCACTTCGGCTACGTTAATTTTAATTTTGATGCCATTTTTGTTATTAGCGTCTCAAAATACTATGAAAACGATACGCATATTGATATTTTTTTTGAGATATCAACCCTATTGGGGACTTTTCCCCCTCTTAGGGGTTCAATTTTCAAAAAACCTGAAACACGTGTTTACTCATTTATTTTTAGGAATACTTCTGTGAAATTTGGAATAAAATAGTGTAACTAATCTTGTTTCCCCATACAAACTTTGGACCCCCATTTCACTCCTTTAGGGGATGAATTTTGAAAAATCCTTTCTTAGTGGATCCCTAGACCTTATAAGGAATCTAGTTGCCAAATTTGGACTTTCTAGTCCCAGCGGTTTGGGCTGTGCGTTGATTTAAGTCAGTCAGTCAGTCAGGTCTTTCACGTTTATATATTTAGATTGTCGTGTTGTTGTGGCGTATTGTCGTTTGTAAAAAAAAACTACTTCAAACCAATTTTCGGTGGAAGTTTGCATGGTAATTAATGTACATCTTATATTTTTTTTAGTTTTATCATTCTCTTATTTTAGAAGTTACAGGGGGGGGGGGGGGACACACATTTTACCACTTTGGAAGTGTCTCTCGCGCAAACTATTCAGTTTAGAAAAAAATTATATTAGAAACCTCAATATATCATTTTTGAAGACCTATCCAAATCCATAGATATCCCACACGTATGGGGTTGATGAAAAAAAAAATGATTTTCAGTTCTAAGTATGGGGAACCCAATCACCTTTTATACTTACATCTATGGGGGAACCCCCAAAATTTACCAATTGTTTTTTTTCTATTTATGTGTAAAAATCCTAATGCGGTTCACAGAATACATCTACTTACCAAGTTTCAACAGTATAGTTCTTATAGTTTCGGAAAAAAGTGGCTGTGACATACGGACAGACAGTCAGACAGACAGACAGACAGACATGACGAATCCATAAGGGTTCCGTTTTTTGCCATTTGGCTACGGAACCCTAAAAAGCGTTTTTCAATTAAAAGACACGTCAAGATCGCGTAGTGTTTTTCTAATGCTAAAAAAACGAACTATAGGTATCCGGAAATAAAAGTACATCTACTACTTTTGCATATTAACGTAATATTCATAAAAGTCTTTCCATAAAGGTGCAGTTTATACAAAGTTTATAAAAGTTAATTCAAACACATTAAAAGAGTTTTTAATGAGTTTTTTCCGGCTGAGGCTATTACAACAAAATGAGCTAAAGGATAATAAATTTAGTAGAAGGAACCACGACATTATTTCAATAATGTAAAATTATGTTTTCAAAGTGCTTTTTTATTCGCCCTGTAGTGTTTGCGTACCTTTAAACGTCTTAATTAAACCACTTGAATAATGAAGGGCTTAAAAGACCCACTGCAGAGTGCAGAGGACTCTTTAGGGCGGTACCCCACTCTTTAACCGGGAGTCCCACAAGCTGAACCCACTTGAAGCGGGTCATAATTTTTATTTCAAAGAATGATGAAATAAATTAAAATTAAAACATCTAGGTAATATGTAAAATTTTGAGGTAAGATTTGTTCCGATCTTGTTCCTTATTCATGCTCTGCCTTAATTAACTTTAGTAAGCCGGCGCAATGAGTGGAGAAATAATTAATTAGTAGGTATTCTTGTGAGTTTGTGCAGAAAATGATTTCACCGACCGGTCATACCCTTACTGAATTTTTTTTTTTTTATTATTGCAATGTAGATAGGTAACAAGTACTTTATGTATTGTGTTTTAACTTCTGACATTCAATCAAAAAATCACTGGCCTAATTTAATGAATACACCTACCTATTTACCAATTTACCATGTCTCCACTTTATTCCCAAGGTTTTAGTTTTTCTGATAAATATATTGTGAACAATGTTTAAATTGTTAAAATAGGTAGAAGAGTTCCACGAATCGCAACACAATACACTAGGGAAACGTAGGCGTCTCATTAATGTATAATTTTTAATTAATGTTACGTAATCACGACTACTTCAGTTTCAACTCGGTAATAACGGATATTAACTCTCATTACTAAATAATCGCACTCGCGCTCCGCAGATTCCGTACCCTCATATTTTTTGGCGTTTATTTTTCCTTAAAACAAGTTTGTTTGGTAATAATTTAATTTATTTTTAAACAAGTAAAGTAACTGTAACAAGTAAAGCGGTGGTGGCCTAGTGGATATGACGCCCGACTTTCAATCTGGAGGTCGCGGGTTCAAATCCTAGCTCGTACCAATGAGTTTTTCGGAACTTATGTACGAAATATCATTTGATATTTACCACTAGCTTTTCGGTGAAGGAAAACATCGTGAGGAAACCTGCATACATCTGCGAAGAAATTCAAAGGTGTATGTGAAGTCCCCAATCCGCATTGGGCTAGCGTGGGGACTATAGCCCAAAGCCCTCTCGCGCATGAGAGGAGGCCTGTGCCCAGCAGTGGGACGTATATAGGCTGAACTATTATATATTAAAGTAACTATTTATTTTGATAGTGGCAGTAGAAATAATTACTGTTCAAATTTTAGCGCCTACCTGCTACGGGTCATGATATAGGTACCTACAGCTTGTGCAACTAACAGATATAATATAAGAAAAATAATAAATAAGACACGTTCTTTCTTGAGCAGCTTTCATTTTTTATTTAATTATGTTTTATAATAGATGTAATAGGAAACATACCAAATAACCAATTAAGTTTCATTGGATACAGCGCAATGACCGACGGACAGACAAAGAGTAGGTAATAGCCAATGCCCGTAATTAGGGTTTTATTTTTCGTCGATCAACCTGTGTGTACAGAACCCTAATAACAAGTGAACTAGGTACTTATACCGGGTGTGGCCTGTAACACGAGCAAAGAATTAAAACATAGATTGTACTCCTCAAACCGTGACACTTTTGTTCAACAACTTTTAAAAATTATGAAGTATTTAGACTCCCTATTTTTCATACAAAATAAATATTATCTTCTATGGACGCCATCGCCATGCCATATCATTGTGATTGACGTTGCTTCTCACGCCTTAAACATAACAAAATTCGCAATACATTGCGTCTTAGAATAAACTTTAAAGTGTATTAAAAATCAAACCACAAGTTACGTTTAAAAATCGCTGAACAAATGTTGGTCAGTATGAGGAGTACAGCCTACAGTTAAATTTTTTGCTCATGTTACAGGCCACACCCGGTATAGCTTGTTTGTTAAGATGTGGGACATGTCAATAGAGCGCGTTCATGGGCTGACAAGTGTCCCGGCGGAGTCAACAGTTGCGCAGTTTATGCGTAATTAAATTACGACGGATTGCCCTGAGCTTGTACACACAAGAACAAGATGCTCAAACTGTATGTACTTCTTAAATGACAATTAATATGGTAATTCTAATGTTGTATGCAGATCGCATACCTAATCCTAAGATAATACAACTTTATAAATAAATCAGGGAAAAAAACGACAATGTAATCTAGCCGAACACGCGCACCGGCTTCCGTTTAAAAGCAAATTGTAGTCTTTATATAGATTTTTTTTAAATTCAGACGGTAATCACACTGTATTTTCTACTAAAAATATTAAAAGGTTAAAGTTGACTCGATGGAAAAAAAAACATGAAACGTGTCTGATTATCGTTTATTTTCTGAAGAGAGATATAGGTAGCCGAGGGATCTGACTAGCAAAATTATAAACATAAAAACCCGCGCGACGGTCATATCTTCCGTCGCGTGTTTCACGCGGCACGCCATATCTTTCGTTTCTTTAATTTCCTGGTCCCCCCTCCCTCTTAAATATTATTTTCTTCAAAATATACATAGTATAAGAAACATGCGTACATACATACTTACTTAGTCCTTACATACAAGTTACAATTACTTTTAAAAAAAGTATTTGAAACCACGTAGGTATAGATAGCATTAGTAACATGGATTGCAGGTGTTATCATCGCTACGGGCATATGACGACGAGCCATTGCTTTCTGGAGATAGGAATTATACGTACGTGGAAGTTACGAGCCAAACGCTTATCCTTTCACACATTGATAAAGTTTTAGCGCGTTTGAATGGCAATGGCTGACATTATCGTAAAAGTCGGAACTTTGTGTTGAAATAGCTCCGGCGAAACATAAGGGGTTCACATACAATTGCTAAAGTTTCTAATATATACTATGATATATACATTCCTGTTATGGTTCGTATGGTAGCACGTAAAAATATCAAAACTGTTGGAAGTTTAAGAAGCGCTGAAGAATGGAAAAGAGTGAATTAAATGTATTGAAAACATTACGGTGTTTTTCAAAAATAATTATATTTCCAACGATGCTGAACACATAAAGCTAAGTTGGAAACTTTGCTGACTTTACGTCTATTACAATCAAAGTCAGATTAATGAGATTTAGTCTGCCACAAAATGTATCAAGTCTGCGAAAAGTTGCGCCGATGGGTACCTAATTGTCTTACAGCGGTGAACACAAAAGGTCGTGTGTCGTGTTTCTTTTTTGTTAATTAGGTTCGTATAGTTCTACTGATGTTAGGAAGTATTTACGACTCCTTATCCAGTAATAATAGTTAAAGGTAAAATAGGTGCATATACATAACTAGCTTTTGCCCGCGGCTTCGCACGCGCAGGAGAGTTTTTTTAATTTTGTTTTTTTTTTACTCACCTGCTGGAAAGTGATGACAAGGCCGAAGGTCTAGCTCACTATTTCAGTAAAAGCTTATTCACAGTATTCACTCTTGACTTGAAGACACCAGTACGGTTACCATCAGTTTGTCACTGACATAAACGCCGTCGAGAACGTAATTTACTTTCTATACATCTCGCTCGCACTCGCATATTAGTGCAAACGGGATATATAGAAAGTAAATTACATTCTCGACGGCGTTTATGTCAGTGACAAACTGATGGTAACCGTACTGAATTGTAATTATATCGATTAATCGAGCTCGACTTATTTAATATAATCTAATGTACGTTTTGTTCCTAACACCTTTTAATTTATATTTTTTATTTATGTAGTTGTAGCCTTTTGTACCTATAGCACCTCCTTATACACTACATTAGTGGTTCTCCCTTGGATTGCTAGAGGACGATAAACATTTGAGACTCAACTTTAGAGGAAGCTGCGTTGTGCGATTCTCCCTTCAAGCTGCGTGAACTTTTCATAATAATGTTAGTTTTTTGTCAACTTACTGACCCGTTAAGTCTCTGGGAAAAATATAAGGACAGTTTTTCGGACGACATTAAACGGCAACTTGAGAGAGAATTGCAAAATGGTGCGGAGTTTTACATGGATGAAGTGTATCAGTGTGTGTGATTTGCTGATACCTAGCAGAGGTGTCACGGTTTACCTCGGGGTGGGCTTGCTGATACCTAGCTACTGCTTCTCTGTGTACATCAGGGTTCATTTTTTGGTAATTGCGCAGCTTGGTGATCTGATGATTTGTTTTGCATATATTTATTTGCGGCAGCTTTTAGTTGTTTGTTCCGTGTAGTATTCGTGAACCTGGCACGGCGTTTTTTAGTAACTGTTTTGGTAGCGGTAAGAGATAATGATGAGTCTGATTCTAAATGGGGTGGTGGGGTGGTAATCTCTTCATTCCTTCTCGTGGTAATCTTCTTGGCAACCACAGAGAGGAGTGAAGAAGGGGGCTCTGATATTGTGGGTCTTACGAGTAATTCACTGCGAATATATACGTCAAAATGACCGCTAGACAAATCACTTGAAAATCTTAGTTGGCCCACCGGATTACCCACAGTACCAACTCTCATATATAGCTCATTGTTGCGGTAAACTTCGAAAACCCACGGAAACAGTTGTCCTGCCGCTACCAACTCGCAGAGACTACCGTAAGTAAACGGGCGCGACATTTCTAGACAGTATTCAACGGAGCTGGAGTAATTATCACCGTTACTGTTATGAGACATAATAACAAACTCCTCCCAGTTGGCCACCACGTGACTAACGATTTGCTCGCGCACCTCCCTGGCCATCACCTGCGTATCATACAGAAGATAGGAGATGGCGCGAAACAGCCGGCCTAGCCAAGGTTACAATCGCTATCGCTTCGACAACGAAAAGCATTATGTCTCTCTATCACTCTTCCATATTAGCGCGACAGTGACAGTTGCGTTTCGATCGCTACGGAGAGTAAGCGATTGGCATCTTGGCTACGCGGCCTGACAGGCTCCATCTCCAATTATAGGTACTACGGTGTGAGCCAACATGGTCCCATCAATATCCAACGATTCAACAGCCATTGTAGGTATTAGTGAAATTTTCCCTGAGCTAATAGCTAAAAAAATTTACTTTAAGTCATTGCATTCTCAAAAGTCTGGATCACGTGTGGCTGTAAATCAGCGTGTATGTTACAACCGTCTATGCTATCTTCGTAATTAGCATTTCCCACCAGGGGCCATAGTTCACGTCGGCTACGTTATATTTTAATTTTGATCCCATTTTTGTAATTAGCGTCCCACAAAACCATGGAAATGATACCCATATTGATATTTTGAAATTTCAACCCCATTGCACCCCCACCAGGGGGATGATTGTTCACTTCGGCTACGTTAATTTTAATTTTGATGCCATTTTTGTTATTAGCGTCTCAAAATACTATGAAAACGATACCCATATTGATATTTTGAGATATCAACCCTATTGGGGACTTTTCTCCCTTTTAGGGGTTCAATTTTCAAAAAACCTGAAACACGTGTTTACTCGTTTATCTTTAGGAATACTCCTGTGAAATTTGGAATAAAATAGTCTAACTAATCTTGTTTACCCATACAAACTTTGGACCCCCATTTCACTCCTTTAGGGGATTAATTTTGAAAAATCCTTTCTTAGTGGACCCCTAGACCTTATAAGGAATCTAGTTGCCAAATTTGGACTTTCTAGTCCCAGCGGTTTGGGCTGTGCGTTGATTTAAGTCAGTCAGTCAGTCAGGTCTTTCACGTTTATATATTTAGATCACGTTTATATATTTAGATTACATATATGCTGTTTGGTAGATACTTAATACTTAATGTAGGAAATTTTAGGGATGATAGTCGTAACATACTCAAAATTTTCGTATATTGTAATAAATATTTAGAGTTTAAGATGTAGTAATAGCAGACTACGCCATTCTTTTGGCAACATCAATGGAAGACATGAGTGAATTGTTTCAAAGACTCGAATTAGAAAGTGGCAACGTAGGTCACGCTGTGAACAGAGCGAAAACCAAAGTGATGGTGGTGGATCGAGCCGGAAAGTTAGTAAATGTCACCTGCAACATTCCTGGCATTGATATAGTCGACCGCTATATTTACCTGGGCTCCCAAATCTGCAATGATGGCAAATGTGTGTCCGAGATAAGAAGGCGAATCGGGATGGCAAAGGATGCTATGACCCGTTTAAATAACATTTGAAAGAAAAGGGGAATTGGTATCAAAACCAAGATCAGATTGATATGATCATTGGTATTCCCTATCTTCCTGTATGGAGTGGAAACGTGGACTATCCTGGCCAGAGAGAGAAAAAGGATTGATGCATTTGAGATGTAGTGCTGGGGACGAATGTTGCGAATACCTTGGACGGCGAGACGTACTAATGCATCAATCCTAACCCAGCTCCGAGTGAAAACTCGCCTATCCACCATATGCCAACAGCGCATACTGTCATATTTCGGACACACAGTGCGCAGAGGCGACGAAAGTTTGGAAAAACTGATTGTGATTGGACACACCGATGGCAGGAGATCACGCGGTCGTTCACCAATAAGATGGACCGATCAAGTTAAAGACTCGTCATCCTCTGCTTTCTCCACGGTCGTCAGAGACGCGTTGGACAGAAACCGGTGGAGACAGATCATCCGCTCCAGATGCAACCCTGATACTGACTACGATCCTCAGACATGAGGGACCGACCAAAGAGAGAGAGAGAATAGTATAATAAATAGTACATAGTGTATAAATTTTATAATTTATGCGCTCGTATCGGCATACCTACGTTCCGGCGAACGCGGATTCACGTATGAAGGAACAACCTATTTCAAAAAAAAATTGCGTCACAGTTTCAGTTACAGTTTCACATCAAATAAATGAAAGAGATCTTGAAACTTCGCTGGCTGTCCCAAAACACTTGTTGAGGTCTATAATTGTATGTAATTTGAAGTGAATTAATGAGTGGATTCCTTAATCCTGCCGGGAAGCCGTGGCTGGCGGCGGCGCCTCGGCAGGTCTTCCTATCGGGTTACGACGGACTAAGTTAAACATCATTAAATTCACAAATTGTTCACAAAAAGGAGGGTTCCTTGGGCACATGCGCACCGTCGGCGCGGCCTCAGTACTTATATGTCATCGTAACAATGTTTCCACTATCAAGGCATAATAGCCGAGGCATATGTAGATATTGTAGATACCTAAAACTCTGCAAGTCTTATTAACTAAACAAACTGTAATGTAACGAACTCGCGCCATGTTTACCGTTGAGACAATGTAAGCTTATTACTCCTTCCGGGTGGCGAAATACCGTAGTCTGCAAGTGCGATTGCACGGTACAAATTTAACCCTTCTGCACTATACGGCACAAGATTGATAGAATGTTTGCTTTGCTCGTCGCTAAAGCGTTCTTAATTGCCCCAGGCAATAAATTCTCGCCGTTAGGGAACAAAGTAAAATGTTCCGTTCACAATGTTTATGCGCCGGCAACAATGGCAACAAAGCTCGTACAAAGAGGTTTTAAGCGCTTCTCACGTGGTCTAATTAAGCGTTACACTTAAAGTGATGGCTGAGCGAGGGTGCCACTCAATTATTCGCAACTTGATGCGGGATCACGATTCCCTTCCCCTCGAGGTCGCCAGTTCCTCGCAAATCCAGCCGAGGCGCATCGCAAAATTCTACACCACAGTAAAGTTATGTGTCATACGCGACTGAAGGATTATGTGAATTAAGCAGAGACCAAGCTTAAGTACGCGGAGCTCATCATCATTAATGCTCACTCTTGGGTTACTACAAATTTTGTTAAGCGATATGTTGGTGCTGTGGTTACCATAATCATTAAATCTGTACCGTAAATTACTAATGCTTGTAATTAAATACCTACCTACTTATAGGTAGGTAAATATCGTCGTGCTATAGTAAGCTAAAATCTGGAGGTAGATCTTATACGTATGACACAGCGTCAAGGTTCTAACGGTTTTTTTGTCTTTGACCACGGATCAGTGGGCTTATTTATTAGCGCGTGACACACGTATACATAATACTGCTCTCATATTAAATCACGTGGTGTCTGACTTTTAATAAATAAACTGTTTTTCGTGTGCGAGTCGTTCCTGTAAGTTTTTGTGGAACACCTTCACAATCAACCATACCTACCAATGAAGTCAAAAACTAATACAAAAGCTTTTAATTAAGTAAGTAGGTAATATTGCAAGATCCTGAATATGGGTTAATAGAGCTTTACTTACCTCGCAGTGCAATAGGCCACTTCGTGTATAAACGCCATAACTTCAAAGAGTAATTCAGCCATTTTGACTTGATTAAAATACAGGAGACGTACCTTTAAAGGCGTCAAAAAAATTCGATAAACTTTTATGTGGTTATTATTCAAAAAGTATTACTCATCCCACGCCTTAATCTTCGTATATAATCAAAATAGGATTCTGAGACGCAGAAAGAAAGTTTATTTTTGATTGTTCAGAAGGAAGACTTAGCTATAACATTGTGAGATTACGGTGTGTCGTTACGATGCTCGTTTAGATAAGGCACATGAAGAATTGCAGATCTAGAAACGGCAGCAACTTGCGAGCGGCGTCTCGAGAGCTTGCCGTGCCGAACAATAACTTCATTAAACTTTAAGTGTTGCTTTCAGTAACACGTTTCATGCCAATGTATTAAACCTTTGTTCATTTAACATGCATATTATTGTGCATATGCATAATATTACCTAATTTGTACCTAAATTGTGTTTTAACAGTGACTAATCGAAATTATGTTTTGAAATATTTGTTTTTTAACACACGACTAAATACTTAGGTAGATGTCCAAAACAGAGCCTGAGCTGAAAAGTAATTATTTTGGTACTTACCTATAGTAAACTAGAATACACAAAACATCTTGTAAAACGTCAGCTTAACATTCCGATATACCTAAGCTAAAAAAATCACGTCAGCGACTCAGTTTACTGTTGCGTCTATTATATCCACATTTCAAATGCAACTACACATTGCCATTGTTCCTTAAAGTGTCCAGGCTTCACATTTGTATAGAAGTACAGGCCATTGTAACGTACTACGTTTTCCAAAATTTAAATTAAATATTATAGGGATGTATGTGGAAATACCTTTTTCTTATTTCAAAAGATATTTTAAAAGGCGGCGACTCCAAAGTACCTTTTTAATGGAATTAAATGTATACCAATGCGTGTTTTCAATTTCAAGCTCACTATCCGATGACGATATAATAACCTTTCCCTACTTTAAAGAAAACAACGAGATTTTGTTTAGTTTTTTCTTCTTACAAAATCCACATTTTTATAGTTACAAATATAAAGTAATCGAATGTAGCTCACTGCTTATTGCTACATTTGATAATATTTTATTTCACGCCACTGTTCGGAAATGCCAAAAACCAAGCGGGAAAGTAGGCAATAGCTGTAGCACCTGAACCACCAATACTACAATGTTTCATTGTTATCATCATCTGTCATTGGTGACGGTTCGCTACAGCAATGAGTATCATTTAAAACATAAAAATCAATAAAAGGTCTTTTTTGGCGCAACTTTTACCTTTAAAAATAAAATTAGGTTATTTATAGGACAAATTTCTTGTTTAAAAAAAAGAAATGTCAAAACCATTCAGTTCATTTTTTTTAACAATTATCCATTCAGTTCACGCTTAAGGCGTTTTTTACTTTTGTGGCTGTTTGTGTTTTTTTTTAGCAAAAACGCTTCTAAGTTTAGAGTCGGTTTGAAGCAAATAACAGAAAAACGCCTCTTAAAGTGATAAAAAAAGTAAAAAAGGCGGGATCTGAAAATACTTGTGATAGTGTAAATTGTGTTTGACTAAAAATACAAGAAACACGTATCTACGATCGCTATAAAAATGAGTTCTTCTAGTGAAGAAAATTATATTCTTACGCTGACGCCTACCGAAATTCAAGAGACAGCACAGGAAGTGACTAGTAATTTGCTACCAGAGAAATCGCGGGCTAGTATTTATAGTTATGCAAATGTTTTCTTATTTCCTCGCAGTAGTCGTGAAAAGCACTATGTAATGCCTCGGCCGGAAACGCTAAAGATGGACTCGTATTATTTGAGCTCAAACGCACTCGTCCATCTTTTAGCGGTTTTCCGTCCTCTCCTACAATGTACTATACCTATTCACAATATACCCAATGAAAAACATTGTTTGATGACAAACACCGACGTATTACAAATAACAATTGTTTAAACCTATAATAATAGAACATTATTAATATTATTACAAAAGCCGAGAGAGCAGGCATAGCCTAACGAGCATGTTATAACTAGGTAGGGGTCACTCGGCGTGGAAAACTGGCCTGTAATTGGATATCTCCTAAATAATGGCCTAATTACCTATAATTAAAGCACGATTAATAAACGTATGAAAACGCGTATTATTCAGTAAGTAGTAGGTTCCTCATAGCTCTCAAGAAATTACAATTTAAAGGTTGTTCTCCGAAACTTGGAAATAAACGTTATAGTACACGTATCGGTTCATTAGCATATCTTTCAAAAGCGGGATTATTAATTAATGACTAATAAACTTGATATCATTCAAGTCGTAACGGCAATGACAATACGGAACTTATTAAGTACCTATCTTATTAGTTTTCCTTGTCTAATCCAGCATGGTCGAACACAGGCTCCACGGGCGAACGCGCAGCACCGCCCAGCTGCGTGAACCCGTCCACTTTGATCTTTATTGTAATAAAGTTAGTTCATTCCGCTCCAGTAATGAATATTAATGTCTTCTCTTAAGTCATAAAATAAACTTTATCTGAACAACGCGTCGTCGTGCCTGCGCCACCTCTGGCACCTCAGCCAAAGTGATAAATTCAAAGAATAACCCGAACTCGGTCCGTTTTCAATTAAAACTCAAATTCATATTGTTTACTTTCTAACTCCAATATCATGAATTATTTACATCACGCCGTTAATAACGGCCGTGTACCTATTTGTTGTTCTGTGTTACCTCCGAGGCATAACCCTTGCCCGTGTTGTATTCAATTGTGTTATTGCCTAATTACATCAGCCGAAATGCGGTTACCTGCCTTCAACTTGTTCCGAACTCGGTCGAGTTTCCGAGGAACTACTACGAATTGATTCACTGAGGGAATTGTAGGAGTGAACATTTACCTACTTAATAACATTACCACACCCACGATGAATACAGCAAGCGTAGTTATTCTATGAAAAATTGAGTTTATATACATTGAAAAATATAAATATAAAAATTATTTGTATAAAAAGTTTCCTATGATACGAATTTTAAGATGTCTAACAAATACATAAAACAAATAATGACCCAAACCGCTCTCACAACAATCTCTCGGTAAGTAACTACACGAGTTAGTTTAATCTTGACCTGTTCACAGTATGTAGAATGCAATGTAGTTTTTTGTAAATATGATGAATCACGCTTCAGCGGCGAGCAGGGCTAATCTCGTTCCGTGCTCCGTTACGTTTGCTCGACAAACACCGGTCTGTTTGCGCAGACAATAGCTAAGTACAATAATAATTGTGCATTGAGTGCCCTGGAGAGTCGTAGCTTGTTGGCACAGCGGTCCCGCTAAGCCCTTCCGATGTGAAACTAATGTTTGTGTATGGTAATGAGATGGTAATGGCGACGAGCGCGCCAGTTCACCGTAACTGGATCATCCGGCAGCGCGCTGCACGACCACCCTGCGGTCCTTAGGACGCTATCACACTATAGCGGTTTACGAAAAAAAAACAAGCGAAACGAAGACATCGTGTTTGTTGTGACAACGTAACGCCGTCGCTACGATGTGCTAAATAATTATAGACTTGAGAATGCGCCGTGGTGTCGTGGTGACCACGCTCGCGAATCGCCCGAAGGTAAACGTTCAGGGGGGTTCTGTCTCTCTATCACTCTTCCATGTTAGTGCGATAGAGACAGATAGCGTTTCGTTGTCGTAGCGCAAACGATTGTCATTTTGCCTATAAATAAACACCAGAAAATTATACATTTTTGATCAACCTCAATAGGTTTGCAAAACACTGATTTAAACTTTCACGATTATTAAACATTATCAAAACTACACAACGGGACTTAATCGCGTATTTAAGTTTTAAGATCTCATCCACATGGAATCCAGTCATTAGTAAATGTAAGCGGAAACGAATATCGACAGTCGATAAATCGAATATCGTTAGTGTTGTGTGTCGACAGAGTAACATCCCTAGTGCGCAAAACGTTCAAACTGATAAACAAGACCAAGTGCGGGTAGTTCGAAAAACTCGCGCGGCTAGAAGATGTTGATGTCAACTTGAGCCAGTCTTCTCCGAGACCACGGGGACAACGCCGTCCTCGAAACGTCGGAGGTAAATCTTAAAACTTAAATACGCGATTAAGTCCCGTTGTGTAGTTTTGATAATGCTCAATAGGTTTCTTCTTGTAGACAAAATAAACGGATTCGACCCTCGTCTGACATTACATCTTAATAAAATACCGATTGCTGTACATATTTACCAATGTATCATTTGATCGTTTTGAGGGATAGCAATATTAAACGTAGAATCCTAGAATTGCTTCACGTGAATTCTAGACGTTCAGTAAATTCCGTGGTATTTAGATTTACTAATCGAGTAGGTACTTAAACCAGTAAATTGATGAATACGATTTATCAGTATCACCAATTGTGATCACTGATTTTCTAAATCTCGACTTCCGTGTACAGCTCTGGCCGTCGAATGACGGACGCTTCATGTTTAAATGTACCTACCAAATATTACCGTGGTCAGGACAGACGTATGTATACTTACAAGGCGCGCCCTGTCACAGGCGCAAATAATTAAACATGACAAACAGGTATAACGTGGAAAATTTTTGTTTATTGTATTCCATACAATGATACCTATATTATTTATTGCGATATTTAAGCGTTTCCAAAAATGCATGCTACTAAGTATAACAAAGTACAGTGAGCCTTTTTCTTCACTAGGTATGCTTTATTTTTTGTTCCGTTATTTGCTCCATACAAAATTCATCGGAAGAAAAACACTTGATTGGTAAATAAATACCTATAACAATTACAACATTTATGAAATTTTGAAACTACAAGATTTTTTTAATAAATGCTCATCAATCGATACCTACACGTGTAGCAATTATTTGCTGGTGCCCCTATCGGTCACGGGGTCCTGATGTTATCGCATAATCGATAACTATGATTTAAATAGAAAGCTAGTGAATGTAGTAAACTTTTAATGAATGAGTCTTTAGTTTTAAAAACTTGTTCATATTTAAAAAGGCCACTTACGGTGATTGGACAATTTTCACGGTATGTGTTTTTATATTCTTCCAAAGATGAATTATCCTCTTTGACAGCCTCATATGACATGATGATTACTTTTACCGACGTTTAGTCCATCGAAGCAGGAGGTCCCGGGCTCGAATCCTGGTAAGGGCCACAAATATTTGTTCCTGAGTTATGGATATTTTCTATGTATATAAGTATTTAAATATATGCGTATATTATATATATCGTCGTCTAGTACCCACAACACAAGCCATATTGAGCTTACTGTGGGACTAGGTCGATCTGTGTAAAAATTGTCCTATAATATTTATTTATTTATGTTTTACTGGGTCCCTCAACGTTTAACAGCGTAAAACCGTTATTTAATGAAGCCTACTCTAATATTGCCGACATACTGTAATTACCCTTTGCCTGTGAAATGCCCAGCCACAATCAAGTGGCCCTGTACACTGACATGACATCTGTGAATAAACAATGGGCACCCGTACCGTCGACCGAACGTAACATGAACTTCGGAGTACAGAGATCTCTGCAAACAAACCGGAGAAAGTCTATGGAATACTAGTTTGTGATGTAAAGTGCCTCGGGGTTAATCTAAAGTTACGTAAAGTACTTTTAATAAATTAATAGTTTCAATGCCCACATTTGATTAAAACGATATTCAAATAAAAGTTTTACATCAGTGATCTGGATCTCATGATTTTTAGACAGTTTACATAGTTACAGATTATACTTTTTGAGCAACCTAAATATGTATTAATTGATTGACTTCCTTAAACTCACACTTTTCACTAGGCGTGTACTGTATTGCGAGGCAGTTTCAAAAGAGTTCGAAAATTGTTTTAGGCTTCGTCTTGGTGAAGCCAATAACAATTTTCAAACTCTTTTGAAATGATCTAAGGCGCAGATATTTTATTATTTTAGTTATAACAAAGATCTATTGAAGTGTGTAAGATAAATAAAGTCTGAGAAGAAACGTGCCTCGGAAAATCTCAATTCTCTTTGGTTATACATCTGTAGTTCTGTACCTACACATATTTTCTACTACTTCTACTGGGACCCAGTTTGTTTCTGATCTACATAAATGACCTGTGTCAATTATCGCTTACAAAAGGTAAAATCTTCACTTATGCTGATGACACCTCTATAATGTTCCATGGAGATACATGGGAGGAAGTGTATAGTAATGCTGAGATAGGACTCCATAAAATCAGTAGCTGGTTACAAAGAAATCTACTTACCCTAAAATTAAGTAAGACCACATATTTACAATTTTCTTTAAATAAATCATTTATGTACGAGGGGCGTTCAATAAAAAGTGAGAATGAGTATGTTATATACAACTTTTATTAAATGTAATTTCATTTTTCGATATAGTCACCTTTTAGCATAATACACAAAGTATATATTTATTCTAAACTTAAAATTCCATTTCTAAAAAAGGTTTTATCTTGAGTACTTAAAAAATCTTGTACTGCAGCGACTACCGCGTCGTCGTCTTCAAATTTCTTGCCTCCTAGGTATTCCTTCAATCTCGGAAATAGGTAGAAATCACAAGGGGCGAGGTCTGGTGAATACGGAGGATGCTTAAGGATATCGAAACCAGCATCACGTATTGCAGCCATTGCAACGACGGACTTGTGTGCCGGTGCATTGTCCTGATGGAACAACACAATTTTCAAGAGTTTACCTCGCCGTTTTTCACGGATCTCATTGCGCAATGTTGCTATTTGTTTGGCATATAAAGTGCCCGTGATAGTGGCTCCATGCTCGAGATACTCAATCATTACGACCCCTTTACCATCCCAAAAACAGAGCCCATGACCTTACCGGCAGATGGGCCCACCTTGAATTTCTTCGGAGTTGGAGATGATGGTCTTTTCCATGTCATAGACTGCAGTTTCATTTCAGGGTCGTAATGATAGAGCCATGTTTCGTCCATTGTTATAAATCGCGCCAAAAAAAGTTCCCGGTCTTGCTGTATCAGGTCCAAAGCTTCTTGACAAATCTCGACTCTAGTTTGTTTTTGCGTGTCAGTAAGCATTCTGGGTACCCAACGCGCTGATATTTTTCATACCCAAGCGTTCATGTAAAATATTATGCACGCTCCCCGTTGAAATCTTTACATTTTCAGCAATAAAACGAACCGTGACACGACGATCCGCCAAAACTAAGTTTTCGACTTTTTTCACAATTTCTTCAGTTACTGCTGTAGTAGGGCGTCCGGAGCGGGGGTCATCCATGGTCGATGTTCTTCCACGTCTAAATTCGGCGCACCAACGTGCGACTGTCGAATACGGAGGAGCATTAGACCTTAAAGTGTCCCGTAAATCTAAATTGACTTGGTCCGTAGAAAAAAATTTCAAACACAAGTATTTGATAACGGCGCGCAGTTCAATTTTCTCCATTTTCGCTAACGTACTCAATAGCATCGCAAAGAAATCGCCATTTTTTTTTTAAACAAAAAACAGTTAGTTTTTTTTTCATGGCAATCATCTAGGTAGATTAGCTTTACTGGCCAGTATTTACTTTCCTAATATTTAAAGAGTTTGCATCTCGTTCTCATTATATATTGTAATAGGGAACTTAAGGTTCACACATGTAGTTTTCAGACAGGAACTGATTGTTGTACTGTCATTGCTAAATCTGATTGCATTAAGTATCTAGGAGTACTGCTTGATGACAGACTGAGTTGGCAGCCACATTTAGAACTAACCTCAACACGGATAAGAAAACTAGTTTATATTTTTAAGAAATTAAGATCTGTATCTGAACTAGATTTATTGAACTGTGTATGTTGCTTTGGCGCAGCCAGTCATTGGCTATTGCAATGTTGTATGGGGTGGCGCTTGTAAAACCCACATGATAAAATTGGAAGGAGCTCAGCTTTATGAGCATCTTTATATATAATAAAATTAACAAAACTCTAAATATCTATCCCCTACCTAAACATGAGTGTAAGAGAAAACTTAAGTCCTTGTGCGCACGCACGCACGCACGCACGCACGCACACACGCACGCACGCACGCACGCACGCACGCACGCACGCACACACACACACACACACACACACACCCACACACACACACACACACACACATACACACACACACACACACACACACACATACACACACACACGCGCACACACACAATAAATATATATATCGGGTGGAATAGAACGAAGGACTTTTACGCAAACGGGGAATTGTTTAGGCTACGTACTTTATTTTTCACTTATTGATCACGTTCATATTTCTAACCGTTTTAGAGATACAGTTTGTTAAACATTAGTACATAAATCTGTATGTTACAACCCTAGCAAGTAGATCCTATTGTATGACATGACATGTGTCAATTTAAAATGTAAATATCTTTGTAGGGTTGTCAGTGTTGTCACTGATATAAAAATATTTCATTTTAGAGATTTTGTTTTACTTGTTACTTCAGCTTTACGATTATAATAACTCGATTGTAGATCACTTAGATAACATTATCCTTTCAGCTCAGTCTCTAGAAATGTTCCACCCTGTATATAATGTAATTGCTATGTACTCTTACTAGAATGGCATTGTATTCTGGTATCAAAACAAGCCCTATAAATAAATATAATTAATTTATTTAAATATAAAATTAAACATAGCAACATAATGGGAAATGTAGTTAATAATAAAATTTGATATTCTTCATACAGTTTCTATTGTCTGGGAGAGGACACTGACTTCTGTAACACAGGTCTTTACCTAGCTCAGAAGTCAGGGACTTCAACACCTACCTGTAACTTGTTTTGTCAATAAAAATATAAAATATTTTATTATTTTCTTTATTTATTTCTCATCACAAGTTAGGTTATTTATAATATGATTATAAAAGTATTATTATTTTTTATTATTTAATTCGATTTGTGAAATATTAAATAAGCGTCTACTGTAATATCGTCCCCTGCCTGTTATACGGCCACATCTCAAATTTATGATTATTGGAGAATAAATCTTAATTAAAAATAATAAAGTTTAGTTTGTAGGTATATATTGTTTGTTACCGTAATAACCCGTTTTCTCTAGTTAAAACTAGTTTTCCGTATCGTATAAGAAAAACTATTTTTTTTTTAAATAAATAAATAGAACATAATGGCATCTGTGGTAAGGTTTCACAACAAAAAATGATGCTTCAAATTCCGGGTTAATTCATAAAATTCATAATTTTTGGAATTACTCCGAACCATCTCTCCTGTTCTGTCTACATTAATTATTATCCGCATCGTATCCCCCTTTCGGGTCCTTTTTGTATTTAAAACGTCTGGTTCAGCCGTCGGGTGGCGACGTATTGGAGTGGGTTGGTTTTACTTCATCAATCTTATTTTGCATAAAAAGTATTAAAAAATATAAATATGAAATGGCCGTTCTTATTTTTTTATGTTTATAAATAAATTATTCAGAACTTCTAATAATAAATACCTAAACGTAAAATTTATTAACAAGGCCACGTAATATAGAAATTTCGACCAGGGGGCCGATTTTTGAATTTCGACCGCTCGATTTCGTGTATTTCGTTCAATAATATATCCAGTACCCGGCATTTAAATTCTACTAATAGAATTGAAAACGAGTGTTCAATACCACTCGATTCCCAATTTCTATCGCTCGTATTTAAAAAATTAGCATTTCGCTGTTTTCCACCGATTTTCGAGTGACGAAATCGAACGCTCGAAATTCAAAACTCGGCCCCCTGCGCTCCAGGGCTGTGTTCATACCTGGAGTTGGTTGCAAGGAATTTATTTGCGTAGGTAATTAATCATCGTTTGGACTAAACTAACTCCCTGTAAACTGGCTTTTGTGTGGCGTTGGCCGGCGCTGCGGCCGAGCAACATTTACGTATTAGGTGAGCATATTAGTTTTAGCTTCAGTGCCATTAGCTGCTAGTTAGCCAAGTTATGCACGTTATGTAAGTTGTTTTATTTACGTAAAAATAACTAATTGGTTTAGAAACGTAGTTTGTTTGACTGGTAGTTGCGAAAATATTGGACCTGAGGACACACTATTTGTAGAGTCGCTAAAGCGTGACAGACATTTTGCGGGCAAATTCATGACAATCACTATTACGATTGACTTTATCTTCTAGATGTAAAACCATATTATATAAATATATACCCAATCATCGCGTTATTTGATGTATATGTAACAGTTCTATCAAAGTACTTATTTTGTATGTCTTTCCCAACACTGAAGAATGGAGTTCCGGACCTTTGGGGGGCGTGCGCAGAGCCGATGCCAACACGTAGAAGCCCTTTTGACACTTTAAAATGAAATGTTAGGGGTACACCGAGCGGGTGCTGTCCTTGCCCGTGTCATGGGACGCACGCTGTGGCAACACCCGCCAGGGTGTAAGGACCATTGAGAGTTGAAGGGATCTAAAATGAACTAAGTTATTGGATGAAAGCGATGGACTAAGTACTGAGCTATGGGATAAAAAACCGGCCGCGTGCTTAATAAAACGGAATTTTATTTCCGGCAGACGGTGACTCGCCCTCACAAGATGGGCCCCCACAAAAAGCGACATCTAGGATGGCTCATGGGCAACATCGGTGTGAGCGGCTCAGGGGTGTCGTGAGGTGTGCGCCGCTTTCTACCCAGTGGCTGTGCCACTGTCCCAACTCGCGTCTTATGCGTATTTCACTTCCACCCCTGGAACTTATAGCTCTAACGACTCCACTCTGGCCGGCCGGTTTAGGCAAACCAGAAGCAGAGAATCCTGTCACACCTTACTCAGTCGGGTACGTGAGGTCACTAATCCCCTATCAAC
The DNA here is from genome assembly GCF_910591565.1 of Cydia splendana. Classification (NCBI taxonomy): domain Eukaryota; kingdom Metazoa; phylum Arthropoda; class Insecta; order Lepidoptera; family Tortricidae; genus Cydia; species Cydia splendana. Next base: position 27,997,908 of record NC_085960.1, on the reverse strand, counting down.
AGCTCGCCACAAGCTGCCCTACGTTGACTGATTGCACTGGTGAAACCAGCGGGCGATGGGGTCGTCGCCTTCAGAGTGCTTATTATGAAATTATGCTGTCGGGATTATCTGCTGGTTACACTTTTTCTTTCGATGTTTCAACGTAAAATAGGTCATAGGTTGAGTCGTTCTTACGTATACGACTTGAAATAAATAATCCTACAAGTTACTAATTTTTTACTTTTCTAATCATTATTGTCAGAGACGCAACTAACAAAGGCTTATGAAGGCAAATCGTATGATTTCCATCGTATGATCGTATGGGTATCCATAAGATAGGCTAAACCTTAAAAGTATGTACCTAAATATTTTCAAAAGTAAGGATCCAAACAAATTCAAAACTTTTATCACGTCACATAAATAAACCCTAACCGCAGTGATAACAACACAAGAAAAATAAATTCATAGCGGCTGCATTCATAGCGCGTACGCGGTAACGGACGGCCCAATTCTGGCGTACAATTTACCTGCAGATGCAACAAACACAAAGAGGCCATATTTTCCGCGAGGAGGTTGCCGGGGTCGGATTACAGCGGCCATCTGCCGCGGGACAATCAGCCTAACGAGCGTCGCGTCGCTCGCGACCGGATTAAAGCCTAATACCGCTGAACAATACCGTTGACGCCCTTTATCAGTTACACTTAGACGTTAACAGATAGCTCGTGTCGCGACAATGGCCCTTCTTGTTTACGGCTAATCCTAAGTGGATTACATCTGCGCCGCGGACGGCCGGCGACGCGATACTAGTGACGACGTAATCGTTCGTTTTGTTTACTTTATTTACGGCTTGACCACACTATAGGGCTATGCGATTATTATTTTATCAGTTTTCTTTTCACTATAATGGTTTTTATTGTTAAAGTTGTTTACCAGTACTAACTCTGTTTATATATTTAAAAACAATAAAATATATATATAGGGTATTTGTCGTATATAATTTGGAACGTAGAAAATAGGTCACTTAACTGTAAACAGTTACTTGCTTTTTACCCAGTTCTCAGCCAGAATATGTCTGAAAAAAATATTTTTAACGTAAACATTTTTGTTCACTTCTCGAGCAAAGATCGCACAAAAATTACATTTACATTTAACTGAGAATCCTCTTCCAAAATCTTTGAAAGCGGAAGTAATTTAGTTTTGTAAGTTATTTATGTAGCGCCGTGTAGTCAAAGAAGCGTGTGATTGTGTATCACTACAGCACTACAAACAGGAGCGTCCTAACTTGCTTGCTTGCTTGCCTAAACGAGGTCTTAAACAAACCGGGTATATTTTCCAAAGAGTTTCCAACGGAGAATGCTAGCGAGCTTAGTGAAATAGAAACCCTGCCCTGCGTTAAACGCTGAAGAGACACTTCCACCCTAATAGGTCCTCCCTTAGCAAAGTTTGTAAAATATTAGCCTATAACTTACAGCTATGAGTAGGGGACGGCCGAGTTTATGATCTTAGACGTTAGATCAGGAGTTAAGGAAGATGTATTGAACATACCTTAAATAATATTGTGTTTTGGAAAACAAGTTTTAAGAAATGTTCTTAAAATATAATAAGATGACAAATCAAAGAGTTTGTTTACTTGGGGAAACGTAGGTATTTTAAAATACCTAAAGGAGGACTTCACGTATAAATCCTCTTCTAAGAACTCGTCTTCCTTTCCGACATCTGCAAGGATTTTTCCCGTCAAGATGCATAGAGCCTCAGGTTCAAATAAAAATAAAATGTTTCTTACTGTGAACAATTAATAAAAATCTTATTTTTAGTAATGTGGTTATCATTTGAACCTATTTAGCGGATGGTGCTGGGCCTAAAATACGGCGTTGCGTGAACAAGAGATTTCCTTTGGCAGTAGTGGTCCTTAGGACCCAAGGATGGATTTAAGAAGTGGAGCCACCGAGATTTTTGATGTAAATTTTTAGGGGGGGGGGGGGCACTCAACTTGATCTTGATATCTATATCATTTAAGCTACTAGGCCAAGTTTGGTATCGTTTTCGTATAAATCGGGGATGCCGAATTCATTTCTGATATCATAATGACACCATTCCAAAGTAAACACACATAAAATAAGAAAAAAATACTATTTTTTTAATTCCTCCCACCCTTTAGGGGTGTGAAAAGGGAGGTGGAAATTTGTATGGGGATTCAATAACCGCTGACCCGATTTAGATAAAATCTGGTATAGAGATATTTTGAGTCCCGGGGAAGAACATAGGATAGTTTTTATTAAAAAAAAAATCTCTTAAAAGTGAAAAGGAAGGTGTAAGATTGTATGGGGAATCACTAACGGCTGAACCGATTTAGATGAAATCTATGTCTACATCTTTGATTTACTTGAAAATGATACTAAACTTGACATAGAACCTAAACTTAAACAATTATTAACATCAGACGTCGCCGACGCTTAAAACCCCCCCGCCCCCCACCTGCATCAAAAATCAGGGTGGCTCCACTTCTTTAATCCATCCTTGGGTCCTAAGGACCAATCCTGCCAAAGGAAATCTCTTGTTCATGCAACGCCGTGGTTGACCTTTTTATGCTCTGAGCACACTCAACTATATGCGGTAGAGGCAAGTGGAAGGTGAGGGTTAGGCACTTAACTAGCATTCATATTATTGTTTTCTATGGTAGGTACCCCAGTTAGTGGTCTTCACAAGCTATCATTACGTTTATTGTATTAAACATCTACGTTTTTTTTATTTCATTCTTTAATCTGCCCGTGGATTAATTTGAAAACACCAAAATCAGGAAAACTTGACAAATTAAAAATGGTGTCGGGATTACTTCTGACTTAGTTTGAAAGAACGATGAATGGTGGGGTAAATCAATGAATAGCCTTCCCGGTTACCGTCGCAATTTGGTAAAGTGGGCAATCTCCGGGAAATCGCGTCACTCGCGCTGACAAATTAGTCAGCAACCCACAACCGAGTACCATAATCATGTCATTATAGTGTACTACGTAGGATATGTCTATTACAAAATCTTTGATCATCAGGTCAAGCTCGAAGTATTAAGGATTTGAATCTTAACGTTTAATTTCCCAAATGTCTGTTAGTGTCTACTCCAGCCATCCATGTAGTAACTATTCAACCAGATTTAATTGAATCGATGCGTAAGACGCTTCCACAGGCAGAATGTAATAGAGAAGTAACGCAAACAATTACACGATATATCAGGGGTCCTGGCGGCCATATGTCAACACGGCGCGGCGGACGGGAAAACCGGGGAAACTAAGCGATTCTGCCAAAAGTACGTGACCTTAATGTATATCAATCCGAGCATGATTTATACAGGAGGGATCTGTAAAATATGATATAAAATAAACATTGACAACCAAAACGATGAAATACGACGTAGCGTTGTGATTTAAGGGCGCGTTCACAAGATTTTATGACGCTATAAAATCAGCTCGCGCCGCTCGTCCGTGCCCGGCAAAGCGCGCACGTACCGCACAGATTTGACAAAACAGACGACAGGCATTTATTTGTTCTAGTTTTTTTGCAAGTTTTATGGACTGGTGCCAGCTTTATGGTCCCTGGACGGCAGACGTTTTCGCTTGACATTGTAAAATTGGCCGACTAGATTTGATTTACTTTCAATACAATACGTAAATTGTACCTCATTTTGTACACAAATTTTCTACATCAGGAATGTTTGTATACGTACTTTGATTACAACTGATGTTAATCTTGCCAGTGTTTTGACACTATAATAGCAATGCTAGAGTAGATATACTTTGGTCAAGCAGATCTTGTCAGTAGAAAAAGGCGGTAAATTTGAAAAATGTAGGCGCGAAGGGATGTCGTCTCATAGAAAATTTGAATTTCGCGCCTTTTTCTACTGACAAGATTTGCTTGACCATCTATAGATAAGATAGTTGCGCATAATAGGTACTCGTACCTTACACTTGATATCTTACAACTGACAAAGTGTCAGATACTGTTCGTCACACGGTCGTAACGCTACTCGTAATACAATAACCTATCTACGATTACGTGTTGATCGTGTAGGCTTTAGGCTTTGTAGGCTTCAACAAGTCAATTATCAGACGAATGGCTGTAGGTAGATCAGATTAGCGATTAAAGTTACTGGCAATTATCGCTGGTCTAGACATACCTATACCTACCTACTCTCTGTTTCGGACTGGTATACCTATCGACGAATAATGTGGGTAACCCTTATAATCAACTGCTTAGAAAAAACTAGGGGGCCGATTTTTGAATTCCGATCGCTCGATTTCGGCACTCAAAAATTGGTGGAAAACTGAGAAATGCAAATTTTTGAAATACGAGCGATAGAAATTGGGAATCAAGTGGTATTTACCACTCGGTTTCAATTCTATTAGTAGAATTTAAATGCCTAGTAGTGGAGATATTATTGAACGAAATACACGAAATCGAGCGGTCGAAATTCAAAAATCGGGCCCTAGATCTTACATTAAAATTAATTATAATTCAAACTAATTATTAAGGTTAAAATTTATTTCAAATAGCTAGTTTGTTAGTGCACGACACCTTGCACTTTGTGACTATGCACTGAAACTTGGCACAGTTGATTCTTAGCTGGTCATGAGCAGATACAGACCGGGAGACCTCGAGAGCCACGTCTCATTTAGTGGGGGGGAGGGGGGGAAGTTCGACGCCGCCGCGCTTCACTTGGAGCAACATTTCTCTAAAACTGTACCTATTAGGGCATGTGATATATCATTTTCGGTTAAATTAAGGATGAGGAATTTTTTTTTCGGAACCAAAACAATGCACTTTCTAACAAAAAAAAAACATAAAGTAGAAAAGACAAAAAAACGTATCTTGGATTTTTTCATAATTACCAATTTTTTTTTAAGTGTAGTAGGAATCTGAAAACAAAAAATATAGTTGTAAAGCTACACTTATTACGTTTAAAAAAATATATAGTTTATTATACAAAACTGTTGATAAATGGGAGATAAAAAATAATATTAAGCGTGGGCCAGAGTGATCTCAATACAAAATATTATGAATGTGGGAAAGTTACTTATAATTTGTTCTACAATCGTTTATTTTTTAGTTTTTCGTAAATAACTCGTAAACGGTAGCCCACAGCAAAAAAATATCTTTTACGTAAATAATCTGTTTCAGATTTCTTATAAAATAAGTGCTCCTTTTTTTCGCTAAGGTCAATATTAAAAAAAATATTGAAGGGAGAAAATAAATACTAAGGTCCTCTTTTTTAGTCATTTGTAAATAACTCGTAAAGGATGTCCAATAGCAAAAAATATTTTAACACAAGAATAATTAGCATAAAATTTCCTACAAAAAAGGTTATTCAAACTTTTTCGCTAGGATCAATATTTAAAAAGGGGACCTTAGAATTTATTTTCTCTCTTTAATATCGTTTTTAATATTGATCCTAGCGAAAAAGTTCGAATGACCTTTTTTGTAGGAAATTTTATGTAAATTATTCATGTACTAAAAATTTTTTTGCTATTGGCCTTCGTTTACGAGTTATTTACGAATGACTAAAAAAGGGGACCTAAGTATTTATTTTCTCCCTTCAATATTTTTTTTAATATTGATGGTACCGAAAAACAGTAGTACTTATTTTATAAGAAATCTGAAACAGATTATTTACGTAAAAGATATTTTTTTGCTGTGGGCTACCGTTTACGAGTTATTTACGAAAAAACAAGAAAAATAAACGATTGTAGAACAAATTATAAGTAACTTTCCCACATTCATAATATTTTGTATTGAGATCACTCTGACCCACGCTTAATATTATTTTTTATCTCCCATTTATCAACAGTTTTGTATATTAAACTATATATTTTCTTAAACGTAATAAGTGTAGCTTTACGACTGTATTTTTTGTTTTCAGATTCCTGCTACACTTTAAAAAAAAATTGGTAATTACGAAAAAAACAAAAATACGTTTTTTAGTCTTTTCTACTTTATGCTTTTTTTTTGTTAGAAAGTGCATTGTTTTTGTTCCGAAACTAGATTCCTCATCCTTAATTTATCCGAAAATGATATATTACATTCCCTAATAGGTATAGTTTTAGAGAAATGTTGCTCCAAGTGAAGCGCGGCAGCGTCGAACTTTACCCCTCCCCCCTCACTAAATGAGAGGTGGCTCTCGACGGCTCCCGATCTGTATCTGCTCAAGACCAGCTAAGAATCAACTGTGCCAAGTTTCAGCGCATAGTCTCAAAGTGCAAGGTCCCCATACAACGGTGTGCAGTAACAAAGCAGCTAAAAGGGGAATCTTATGCAAAACGACTTAATCAAAGGAAGAATTGACACAAACGAAGCAAGGTTACATACAGCAATATGCTAAATTCATGGTAACGTTTACGACTCGCTAACAAAGTACTAGGAATCGATAAAATAATCGCGATTAGAACCCGGGAACTTCTTAGGCAGGGTCACCGTAAGGACTTCATCTCGTAAATATTGAATCTGTAGGTAAGTAGGTAATTTCGAATATCATTTACATAGTATAAGTTTCAATATTCCAAGCGTAACAAAGGAGCATTTATTAATGCTTTCCACCAGGTCACATTTCTGCTCTCCGCGAGAAATTAAAGGTGTTGCCTGCGCGAGGCAAGCGTGAACACGGTCCCGTGGGGCGCGTACTAGGCCAACCGCTGCATCGCCGCAGCGTGTGCTTGGCCGACATTCCCATTGCTTTACTAAGCCAAACTCTTCTTTTACATGAACCAGAATTCGAGGAACATACTTTAACACATTTGTCGTGATAATTGTGCAAAAAAATATATCTACATTACCATAAGTTATTTATACATACTGTATACATATATGGTTATAAAACAAAGTAGGTACGTGCATTTAAGTAATATGAACTGTATAGCAATTTTTAAACTTTTTCAGTCCAGGCTGTACGTATATAGCATGGATCTCTGCCTTTTATATTTCGTATCATAAAGGACAAAATGGCGCCCAATATTTTCAATATGTATGTAACTTCTTCTTCTTCTTCAACCTAGCGTTTTCCCGGCCTAGGCCGGCGGCAGGGTCCGCTTTCCTGTTCAATCTTCTCCACTTTGCCCGGTCTTCGGCATCCTCAGGTGTGAGATTGTTCTCTTCCGCATGTCCGCTATCATGACGTCCAGCCAGCGCTTCTTAAATCTACCGCGTCCGCTTGATTTAGGGCCTAGGGCATGTATGTAACATGTAATAAATATACTCGTATCATAATACGAATGCATAGAAAACATCCACCACGCAGGAACGAATTATTCGTGATAAATACAAATATAAATTCCATTAGTGCGATTAGTCTCCAGGACCTTCCAGCTTAAGGCAAGGCCACTATCGAATAGGCTAGTAGGCCGTCTATCTCTGAGCCTTCATGAAGATCTTTTCTTTTTAGTTTTTACCTTGTAAACTTCATACAGGTTTTCTGTACCTATCATAGAAAAAAATAAGTTTTAGGGTTAATGTAGCTCGCCCGAGTCGAGCCTCCGATACCTAAGTTCGTCAACGTGTGCCCTATATTTTAACGTGGGACCCTGATCTCTGTGGCCACTTTAATTGCCCACAACGCGGCTTTCGAAGGATCACATCTTCACATCTTAGACTGATCCAAATAAACCACACGCGTTATATAATTCTTAGATACATTACATTTGAATTTGAGCTAAGCTTTGCCATGGTTAATTTGTGGATGGGTAAGTGATCGAGTTTGTATTTCTCATGGTTTTCAATTATTTTTTTGTCAGCAGACGAGAGAAATACTTATAAACAAGTAAGTCTAATACCTACCGCCCGACCGAAACGTAACTTATTAGGTATGTTTATGTTTATGTATACACATGTTTGATACAGACATCAAAAACTGTTCAAATAAACTTTAAAAGCCGCAGAATGGAAGATACATTTACGCATGTATGTATAGGTATACTATAATTATACGTGTATTGAAATCATCATCAGAAACAGCGCTTTCATTCCTGAAAGCCTCGGAGTTACGGGAACGTTAACAAGCTGACAGACGGCGCCGGCGGCGGCGCTTTAACCTATGACGCGGCTACATATGGCGGGTTATTCCCAGAATTGTAGCTTCCATAAATAGAGATGACAAAATATTTCTTTATTAAAACATGTATTCATATACAGTATATATTTTTACTATTACTCCACATGAAATAGTATTTTTTTTTTTTTTTTTTTTATTTAAGGTCGCTTTTTAACAACAAAGGTCATTAGCGACCACAAGAGAATTACAATTTTTTATATATATCAATTAATTTTAAGAATCTAAGTACATGTAAATATCCGTCATTTAAACAATCATTTAAGGTCTTAGGTAACTTACAGATTTCTTTTTCTTTCTTATATGCTAAACACTCAATTAAAATATGGTTCACAGTCAACTCCAAACCGCATTTCTCACATTTATTTTTTTCCGTCTTAGTGATAAGATAGCAATGGGTCAAGTTTGTGTGTCCTATTCTCAACCTAGTAATAGCGATCTGATCTCGTCTACAAGTGAAGGGTATCGGTGGGGTTTCAAAAACTGATTTTCTAACACACGATAATTTACTTGAGTTACCACTTTTCCAATAATTATTCCAAAATGTTTTGATAGCTGAATTGATTAGTTTTTTAACTTCAGGGTAGCTGGATTTAATTGAATAATCTATCTGTTGATTTTTGGTAGCATTTTTAGCTTCGATATCAGCTTTTTCATTTCCAAGAATCTCTTGATGTCCTGGAATCCAAATTAATTCAATTCTGAAATGATTTTCTAATAAGTCAATAGTTTTTTGTTTAATATGTAAAACAAGTGGATGGGAGTTCTTGGGATTCTGCAGGGCCATTAGACATGATTTAGCATCAGTGTAAATTACATGTTTCACCAGGTTAGAATCTTTTTCAATTAATTCTATAGTTTTAAGAATTGCTATCGCTTCACAGGTAAAAATCGAGCTAAAATCATGGAGTCTATAATTGTAGTGATTGTTACTAGATATAACTGCACATCCAGATTTGTTATTTATAACTGATCCGTCGGTATAATAAGTTTTACAGTCTTCGAAGCCAGCATTAAGTTCATGAAATAGATTTTTGTAAATAAATTGTGCCGTTTCACTCCTTTTATTTTCAGCTAATTCTAGATTTATCGGCATTTGAAGCTGTTCCCAAGGTGGAACAGTAAGTAATTTTATTGGATATAATGCTGGAATAGTGAGATTTAATTCTTTTAGATATCTTGCTACTCTAATTTTGAAAGGTTGATGTAAACCTGGGTGAAAATTAAATTCATTATCAGCAACAGATTGTTTGATGTAATCATCATATGTAGGACAATTTGGGCGTGATAAAATTTTCGAAGCGTAATTCAACGAAAGTGCTCTTCTCCTGTATTTAAGTGGCATTTCACCCGACTCTGCTAATATACTATTTACAGGACTTGTACGAAATGCACCAATACTAAGTCTCAGGGCCGTGTTTTGTACACTCTCCAGTGAATTCAAGGTTCCAATATTTGCAGAATCATACAAAACTGAACCGTAGTCTATTTTTTGTCTAATTATGCTACGATATGTGTTTAAAAGACAATTTCTGTCAGAACCCCAAGATAGAGAGGATAATGTTTTAATTATATTCAATCGATTAATACACTCAGATTTTAATTTATTAATATGTGTTTTCCATGTCATTTTTTTGTCGAACGTTAATCCCAGTATTTTAACATTATTAACTTCCTTGATTAAATGTTCATTCAATGATAAATCAATCGTTTTGTGTTGTTTATTCTTTTTTGTAAATATAATGAATTCAGTTTTAGTTTTAGAAAATTTAAATCCTGTTTTACTAGACCACTTTTGAAGATTATTTAAAGTATTTTGAATTAATTTAGCTGTAGGTTCAAGTGTTCTACCACTACAAGTGATTGTTAAATCATCTGCAAATAAATAACCTTTTACGGGTCTATCAATAACAACGAGTACGTCATTAATAGCTATCAGAAACAAAATAACACTCAGAACTGAACCCTGCGGCAAACCGTTTTCCACGGAGACTGTGTTAGAAAGAAAATTATTTATTTTGACTCTGATAAATCTGTTTGATAGAAAGTTTTTAACGAAGGCCAGGATTTTGAAGCAGTTCAAGTACTCTGTGTTTCCATACCATTTCATAGGCCTTTTCAATATCCAGGGTAACAGCTATTACTGAATTGTCACAAGCCAGGGCGTTTAGTATTTCATTTTCAATATTCATGAGACAGTCTATTGTCGATCTAGTTTGGCGAAATCCATATTGAAAAGGTGATAAAAGATTATTTGATTCCATGTACCATCTGATTCTTTTGCTAATTATTTTCTCAAAAATCTTACATAAGTTGCACGTTAAAGATATAGGACGATAACTTCCTGAAGAACTCGGAATTTTTCCAGGTTTTAAAATTGGTATGACTAAAGCTTCTCTCCAGCTGTCTGGGAACATCTGTTTCTTCCAAATATAATTATAGAGGTTTAGTAAGTAATTCAGACCACTTATAGGAAGATGTTTTATAATGACATTTGGAATATTGTCTGGTCCTGGACTAGTATTTCCTAATTGTGGAAGGACTGATAACAATTCATGCATGGACAGATCCTTATTTATTTTATTAGAATTATCAGTAACATCAAATTTACTTTGAACCTCTTGTGAAGCTTTAAAATCATTAAATTGTTGATCATAATTAGTGGAACTAGAATTTGAAGCAAATGTCTTAGCCAGTAGATCTGCGTTTGCAACAGGATCAGCACTTAAAATTCCATCTAAATGTTGCAATACTATAGTGTCCCATCTAATATTTTTCTTATTAAAATTTTGGATTTTTTTCCATAGAATACCTATTGGTGTTTGACTATTAATAGATGATATAAACTTTTCCCAATAATTTCTACTACTGTCTTTAAGAATTCTTCTAGCATTAGGTCTCTTTTTCTTATAATCAATTTTTAGTTTTGAATCATGATCATTCTTAGCACATTTATAATATAATCTTTGAGCCTTTTTTGCTTCTTTAATAGCTATTTTACATTCTTCGTTCCACCATGGTACCAAGTTCTTCCTTTTACAATTGCCTGAAGACTTTGGTATACATTTTTCTGCTACTTCCAAAATAAAATTAGAAAAATTGGTAACTATGTCATTGATAGTAATGTCAGAATCGTGATCCAAGTCAATTAATTTACTAATATTGTTATCAATTTCTTCTCGAAATTGCGACCAATCAGCTGCATGGAATTTCCATCTTTCTGTCATACTATTGAAGGTAGGTGTTACTTCATTGACTAAGGATTTAACCAAAATTGGAAAGTGATCGCTGTCATATAGGTCTTCAAAAGCATTCCATTCAAAATATGAAGCAATATTTTGTGAAGCTATTGTTAGATCAATATTACTTGTGCGACCTGTGCTACTATCAAAATGTGTGGGTTGATCTGTATTTAATAAGACTATGTTGTCATGAGAGTCTAACCAATCGGCCATTATTCGACCTCTAGTGTCGCATCTTTCTGATCCCCAATAATAATGATGACTATTAAAGTCGCCTAACAAGATGAATGGGAGAGGTAGTTGATTGACTAAATCATTTAAATCATTCATATTTAAGGAACTACTATTCGGAAGATATATACTACATATTGTAACTTTTAAGGGAAACTTTATTTGGACTGCGCAGGCTTCTAAATGTGTATTTAAACGAACTTGTTCTGGAAAAGTGTAGGGTTTCACGAAAATAGCTACTCCGCCACTGGCTCTGTTACCTTGTAACCGGTTTTTAAAGAAGTGTTCAAAACCTTTTAATGAAGCACAATAATCAGAAGAGAAATTAGTCTCTTGTAAGCAAATACAGGTTGGAGTTAACTGATTAATTAACAATTTAATATTTTCTATACGTGTAAAGTACCCATTCACGTTCCACTGCAGTATATCCATAATTATTTATAGTTTATATTAATGTAATATAAAATATAAAATATATATAGATATAAACTTAACCTAAGTATACAATTACCATTAAACAGCTGTTTCTGTCTTTAAGATCTCGTGAAGTTTTCTTGATAGGCGTGAACATCTGTTTTTCAGGATTTTGTTCATCTTTGCATGTAGGCTGTTGCACATCATAATGATGTCTCTAATATTATCAGAGTATGAATGAACTATTTCTTTAACATTTTGTTTGCCACGTGTGTTATCCAGTAAACTTTTAAATTGATCTATGTTTAATGGAAACTTGACTTCTTCGCTCAATTTAATCATTTCGTTTTCTACATCTTTCCAGGCCTGTTCTTCATCCTTCGGATCAGTCTTCTTCAATTTTTTTCTCAATTTCTTCTTTCCTTCTACTTCTGTCCAATTTTCTTCTAGGGATACATTACTAAGGGTTTCATCAGTTTCAAGGTCATCAGAATCCATTTCTCTTGGTGCCATCGATTTTGCTTGCGGGAGTGGAGGGTGAAGTGGGGTCACACTCTCTAATTTTGACGATTCTGTTGTAGTAGGTGAATGGACCCTTTTAATGCCTTGTGGAAGTTGTGGAGTTGGCGGAATGAGGTCATCGTTTCTCTCGAAAATATTCATTAATTCTTCTGCGACTGCTTGTGGGTTTACTTCACTGTTGTGAGCAGTGTTTTGTTGACAGTTTTTAGCTAGATGTCCAATACTATTACAGGTAAAACATTTAAGTGAGTCAGTGGAGATATATATCCAATAATTTGTATCCTCAAAGGTTACTTGGAATGATTCAGGTAGATGTTTTTCATCCTCAGGGGTGACGTATAATTGTCTTCTAAAACTTAACACATGAGAGAAACCTGGTTCCGTTACACCGGTCTTCATGAAGGTGATAGGAGACATTATTTTTACATTTAATTCTTCGAACTTGTTTTCTATAACGTTATGCGGGATGACGGGGCATACGTTCGATAAGACGATTCTTTTATTTCTGGTTACTAATGGTCTTATCTCCAGCTGTTTATCTCGGATTTTTAAATGTTTTTTTGTGTCTATGAGATTATCAGCAGTTGTCTTGGAATCCATGTATATACATATGCGGGCATTCGATATACGAGAGATGAAGCGAATAGAGGTCGATGGTACGATAGACGATAACGCCACCAAATAGTCTTTTATTGTAATGCCGTCAACGGCGTCAAGAATAATTGCTTGATCCTTCTTGGGGAAACTTGTAGTCGAAGTAACATTAGCATAACTAACGGGATTTTGAGAATTTGGCTGTTGTTTTTCGGACACTTGTGTTTGAGAAGACGTTGGGGTAATTCCGGACGTTGCGGTAATTTCGGACGTTGGGGTTTTTTGGGACATTGTGGGGATTTGAGACATTGTGGATTGATTCATTTCTTATTTAAGGCACTCCTGTTAACAGGAGCCCTTGCACCTTCACTGCACACCACGGTTTTGTTTACGTTCCACTAACAATAACACGGTAGGTAGTTATAAAACTCGCATTCACTCAGGTAATCCAGCGGCACGCGCGTCCGCAGTGGCCACAGATGCAAGACTGGAAATAGTATTATAATATATATTGTTTACAAAATTTATTTTGCATAAGTATATATAAAAACTTTTCATGAGAATAAAAATTTCCTCATCTTGGTAGTTTATTTTGATCGTAGCCGCTACAAACATTATACATTTAGTTACATACATACGAGTATATTCATAGATCAGAAATAAAACGGTAATAAATACTACATAAGTGGTAACCTTTCAGAATAACCCTAAACGACCTACTCGTATCATTTTACAATGAGAACTGTAATGGACGCCCATGGTATAATAATATACTCCGCCTGGTACTCTATTCCGAGATTCGCGTATGACCTAACTGACACGGGCCTACGTCATCATGCTGTTTACAGGTTCTCAAACTTTAAAATGTGGGAGAATTTTAACCAACGGTGAAAATTATTTTAACGGCATTAATTTTAAGTTATTCATGTAGAAACATAGTAAAATAAAACAAATCTAATGTATTAAATTAAACTTTATTTATCTATACAAGACAAACGTTTAAAAAACGAATTCACAGTTACACATTAATTACCAAGCTTACGACGTGAAAAATTTGGAAAACACTGCGACTGCTGACACTGAGCGAGAAGGAAATAACAATTAACACGCGTTCGACAAGGATGACGGTCAGGGCATGAAGTTATCTAGATCCGAATTGTCAAATGTGACAGCGCTATCCTGTGTTGCCAGTAATGTAAACAGAATTACCCGAACGTCTGAAATTTCTTTCGTGAATCGGAAGATATTGCTAACGAATAATTAAAAATGACGTGTTATTGTACAATTTAAGATAAAATACATTATAAATGAAAATTATAAAATTATAAAGAAATATTTTAACTTATTAACCATAGCTATAATGTACCCATGTAACATGTTATGTTGAAATAAAGTGGCAATGTTATTGTGACGTAGGCCCGTGTCACTCTGGGAATAGAAGACCATGTTTTATTAGACCATGTGGACGCCTATCGTGCGGGATTACCTACTGGTTTCATCATCTAAGATGCTCATTCTCTTAACATACTTTTGACCAATTTGTTCATTTCGCTTCTGCTGGTATCTGCACCTTGGCAATGAATTATCTACCTCTAATCTCCTGCCAATTTGTTGAATAGTGGATTGTCGAATTTAATTTAATTTATTTATTGTCATGCATGGGAATTCCAACTTATTGACAGTCCGTGGACTACTTAGATGCCCTTTGTCTCGTCTTGGCGGGGGCACGATCGTGTCCCCAGATTAGTCAAGGTGACAGTCCATTTCCAACGACAGCAGCACTACCATTCATTTTACTATGGAAATTGACAATGACACCGACGCGTTCGTACTAGTAGTGCAGCTGCGGTCAGAAATGGAATGTTACCCTAATGCCGTTCGAGAATTGGGTTCGCGACTGCACGGCGACGCCTGTACGGTTACCATCAGTTTGTCACTGACATAAACGCCGTCGAGAACGTAATTTACTTTCTATACATCCCGTTTGCACTAATATGCGAGTACGAGCGAGATGTATAGAAAGTAAATTACGTTCTCGACGGCGTTTATGTCAGTGACAAACTGATGGTAACCGTACTGTCCTGTAAACTTGATGACTGCTTCCAAACTATGAGCGACGGCTCAGCTACTACTGCCGTATTGTGTCTCTTAGGTTTATTCTAAAGGCAAATTCGAACTTACAAATTGATATCAATTTTATTTTATGTATGAAATGGAAAACTTTGATATCCATGTTGTAAATCTGATTACCTTTTAGAAAGATTTCGACGAATACACGAATATTATTAATCATTTTTTACATCTCCTCCATGACTCTTGTTCGATCCGAGTGAGTGAGTTGGACTGTGTCCACCAACCAATCCAATCCAGTCCTGCCATGCAGACCGATAACCAATCTATTGATTCCAGTTCGACTGAACCCTCGGCACTCCCGCACTCGGTTAGCCATTGGAATGAGACCCTATATTATATATACTTGAAAACAAAGCTATTATTCAGAATGACCCGTCATCCTGCCCATTGTCCCCAAATTACTGTCGGATTATAAAAATTGTAATGGGATTATTGTTTAAGGGGCAGCGGCACGGACACGCTTGAGACACATTTCAATTACCGCGTGCATTGTGCGCCCCGCGACGGTGGCGCGACGTCACGCCCGGCCTGCTGTCCAGGCGTTCGCCACCGAATACTTACGGCAGCTTACCAGATCAATGAAAACCCAGCTCGTTAAAAAAATATCATACTGTATACTGCAAACAAGTTATCTACATTTTAAAAGTTAATAGTTGTCATTTATTTATTTAAGCTCATTTGCTCTAACACGAATGCAATTTGTTTAGAGGTCGATGAAAATTGTCTAGGTGTATAGTATATTTAATCGTAGTAGGGAGGAGTATAGTAGTGAGATATGTGTAGAATACTAGATATTTGTACTAACAATGCTCAGATAAAACAAAAATAGATAATAGAGACTCGTATAACATTAAGTAACCCGCTACTCTAAATACCTTCCTATTCACAGAACGATAGAGTTATTTATTAAAAAAAATATCATTCTTCAATTTAACCAAACCTCGTAAAGTGTGACGCAGCTTAAAGA
The DNA here is from genome assembly GCF_910591565.1 of Cydia splendana. Classification (NCBI taxonomy): domain Eukaryota; kingdom Metazoa; phylum Arthropoda; class Insecta; order Lepidoptera; family Tortricidae; genus Cydia; species Cydia splendana. The sequence continues at coordinate 27,981,743 of NC_085960.1, read as the reverse complement.
ACGTATAAAACTTGGGATCTTTACCTACAATGTACACAGAAATGCATCATTTATGCTATTTTTCTGTCCTTGCATTCACTTGCAACTTTGTATAATGTGTCTCTACGCTGTACTTTCTTGTGTAATACCTACATAGGTAAGGACTTACCTACATTTTAATAATACGAACAAATACAAAGTCGGAAGAAGTACGAGTATATCGTAACATTAATACGATATATATGAATAATTCGCTACTGTAATGATAACATTCTGAACAAAGAAATAATTACATATATCTTACCTATCGTATAGGTATTTTTAATTGTTAAGCGTATCGGGGCTATTTTTATATGTTTTAGAACGAATGTGATTGGAGTCCAAGTATAAAATTGATGCCGTTTTTGGTTAAATGGATATACAGATCAACGTTTTGTGACGGTAATGTTAAAATAGAACACCAGATTTAGAAAAAAGCTGGGATTCAAAATATGACTACTTTATCTAAATATGTATCAAAAAATAGGGAAAATGTTTTTTATTGTTACCTAAGTTATGAGTAAGTTACTTACATGGCACAGAAATTAACAAACAGTAGTTGGCCTACTTATGTTTTTTATTCTTAACGGAACTAAGGTACCTGAGCCAAAGAATACCCATCGTTATTTTTCTACATAATTTTTATATTTTCTTATGTTTCATATAAACGTGCACTTCTGTCTATAGTACCTACTAACGAAGAAATAGCATGACATTTTGAATAGGAGCAGGTACCTTACACTCTACTACTCTGTCCTCCTAAGCTATTTGCATTTAATTTTCATTGAAAATACGTCCTTTTAGCTTAGGAGGGCAGCAGTACCTCAAATACACTTTATTTTCGTTGTTTTATGAGTAAGGGTCAGTTGCACCAAACTGTTCGTATCGTTAAAGAGTTCGCTAAATTTTTATATATGGAAAGTTTCATAGTAAAGCGCCGGGGCGCGTCGGCTGATGTTGATCAGTCTGTCAAATGTGGTTGGTGCAACTGGCCCTTAATCTAGAACGTTTTCTAACAAAAATTGGAGGTTGACAAAATGAAATATTTCATCCAATCTCTCGTTTTAGCTACATGAATTTCTAGGTCTATTTGTGAGTCACGGCTGGCTCAATTAAATTAATTCCATTATCATTTTATCCCCTCTAATAATTAAACAAATCAACAACAAAATTTAATTTTAATAGGACTGTCACTGCAAATTATTGTGGTTGTACGAGTATGTAAATCCTAGTAAATCCATTGCATTTACCACACTACGTAGCGAGTCATCGGGGATCAGTATTTCAAATTACGCACTGTCCTATTGCTATTAGTAGTAATCATCACATTGTTTTCACCTTAACCGAAAATACGTTTTCAACAATTATAGGTATCTGAAACCTTCATGCTTTACGAGTAAATTAAACATTTAATAGTGAATAGAATCAGGCGTTACTTTGCGGAAATCCATACTAATTAAAACCAAAATATTACTTTGCTAATCCGCGAAAAGATAACGTGCTAGTCAATCAGTGCTAACCCGTTATACTTACTTGCTTATTTTTACATGCAATTAATATTCCCACCCTCCCACCGCAAAAATAAATACGCAAATAAATATAACAAACCACCACCAACCACCGGTTTCCGTTGCCGGGCGTCAGACCGTCAACAACTCCTGAGGATGCCTCGTAGAGAGGCGAAACACGTGTCGAGGTTTATTCTTTTGGTGGTGGTTTGTTATATTTATTTGCGTATTTATTTTTGCGGTGGGAGGGTGGGAATATTAATTGCATGTAAAAATACGCAAGTAAGTATAACGGGTTAGCACTGATTGACTAGCACGTTATCTTTTCGCGGATTAGCAAAGTAATATTTTGGTTTTAATTAAACATTTAATATTAATTTGTAATTGTTTAGCGGTGTAACTTTCCTAGTTATATTATTGATGCTTACTTCGCTGGCTCACCGACCTAAAGTGGATTTTGGCCTCGGACACTATTTCGCCATTCGTTCCTGTCAGTTTTTTTTTATGTAATTAAAGCTACTTTTTACCTGCCAATTAACTCGGGTGCAAAAAAAATCGGTCGTAACAAATACGGGGTCTCCGGTGCGTGTGGGAAGCAGGAAACAAGGGTAATGAACAATTGGCCGGAGATCTCCGGCCTGGGTAGAAGACAGGTTAACTTCTGAATCACATCAGGAGAGATGCTAAACGCTTCTTTTCCGGTTGTTGCTACATGGGTGGGGCCAAGTAATTAGACCCTCTATTCAGGAATGATGGCAAAGGATCCGCGCTAACGAAGTATTATGAAATGATTGGGGATCAATCACCTCTCTTGTTGCCGGACAGTGTGGGGGTAATTAGCTTCTGTTCGTGGCGCAGAATTTGTTCAATGTCGATTCCGACGCACTCGCGCAGAACACCTGCTAAACGTCATATAGGTATACTATGTATTACCTATCGACAATTTTATACACTATGTGAAAAGCCACATTGAAAACACCGAGAAACATAAACTGAAAGTAGCTAATCATACCGATCAGAGCGGTGCCTCCCAACACAGGCAATTCTTTGCTTACCGGGCGGCTCCATCCCCTAAACCATGGCCACGTGTATTTAAAAGAAATAAAGAATTTTGTATTTGTATTTGTTTTGTATTTGTATACCAAAGTGTGCCTATTAACTGACTGAAAATAACGTACGAAACTAACTTTTCGAAAATAGGCTTTAGTGATGTCCAGTTATTAATTATTATTTATATTAAATAAAGTGGTCTGCATAATCCACCATAAGCCATTATACTATACACTTTAAAAAATTGGGTAATTTTAACTTGAAGGCAACTTTCATTTTGCTAAATTATACGGTTGCTTTAAGTAAAATATTCAATATTAGGTCGGGTGCCGCAGCAGTCGCGGGCCAAATTAACATATTATGGCCTATGTCTACGCAACGTATCTTCCCCGACCACATTTGTAAACAAGATTATACCTGGAGGATATCGTTACTCGCGAGTTATGAAAGCCTCCCGACCCGCAACCGTTTACCGAGGAAATATCACCTATCAACTATATTTATTTGAAACCAGCAAACATTGATCGTTGGTTTAATTCAGGTTTTTTTATCAGGGAATCTGTATTCGTGGTAAACACTCCATGATGATTTTTGTATCTGCATGACGGATAAACTCATGCGCTAATAATACTTCGGCATAGCCTGTTACGATAGTTTTCCCGATATAGGTACGTAATTATGGATTTTTATTGATCTAAATATAAGTACTTAAATAGTTTTTTGTACCTACATTAGATAACAGGTTAAATATGTGTAGGTTTAGATAACAGGGTCGTAGCACTTTGGATGCCTACGAAGCCGTAAACAGTCGAATAATAATCTTGAAAAGAGGGAGGAGAGAAGTAAATTCAATCCATGCAGTAATTAATTTCGTTGCGCGTCATAATAATCCGTTACTCTTGTTGAACTGAGTGAGCCTTTGTTCTCCGAACAAAGTATTTATGAAAATAAATGTCGACCTATTATGAAAAATGACAATAATTTGCTACACATTCCGCCCTTATTCGATGAAATTCCTTGTACAATAATGAAGGTCATACATTATTATACTGAGTGAAGCGGTTTCTAGCAGCACGTTTTTGCATAAATAGATACATCTTATTAATTATGATTAAAGAATTAAATACTTCTGTACGGCTACCACCAGTTTTGACATTGACATAACGCTCACGTTTACGTAACTTACTTTCTATGCATCTCGCTCGTACTCGCATATGCGAGCAATAGTGCAAGCGAGATGTACAGAAAGTAAATTACGTAGACGTGAGCGTTATGTCAATGTTAAAACTGATGGTAGAGGCTCTGTACGCATATAGACTTAAGTATACCAAACACATAACTGAAATAAAATTTAAGCATTAATCTACCAAGTTTTCACTTGAGATTTTAGATCAGGTAGCAGTCATTTTCGTAAAAACTAGTGCCTATTTCAATTCTTCTTGAGTAGGGACATTCAATTTAAGATGCAACACGGAAAGTCTAAGCTTCTCTAAAGTCTAAGATTGGGAGCCAAAAAATGCCTCCACGTCTGTGCTCGCCCCAGCTCAGCTGTAGGTAACGCAGTAAACGGTAAACGGCTAATCTGTAGCAGGCCCCGCGGCCATTTAGCCCGTTCCAATGAACATAATCAGTATTTTTTCTACGTAATTCTGCAATTTAGATCCGCGTCATCGAATGCAATGCAAATTATTATGCTAATACAGTCTATTGGACCTGCGTCACAACTTCTTATTAGATGTGATCGTATTACAGATAGCCGCAGCGCAGCGCCACCAGCACCACTGCGAAGGAAAGTAGAACAAATGTATTGTATTTCTTTAACTTTATCCGTATAATATTTCTTATCTGATTTAAAGTGAAACAATAGTAATAAACTGGATTTAAGAGGAAACGGGACGACCGCATCTCCATACAAACCTAGTCCCCATTCTCCTCTCTGGATTTTTTTTACATTATGGAGAATATGTTCACATAATATTTTATGTATGTATAATGTATACCTGTGCCCCTTAGTTTGAGATATTTCAGTTTTCTGATTATTCTAAGAATTAGGAGCGAAAAACCATAATACAAAAAAATCTAACGAAGGGGCATACATATCTAGTGCATAATTATTTTCCATCGTATTTTCACGGAAACGTACGAACGTGTCTTGCTATTTCAGTCGGTCTCTAAACACAAAAACATAGTTAGTAGCATTTCGAAATGATGAATCACGCACCATGCATTAGACAAACGAGCCCGCGATGAACTTCTAAAAGGTTGAGTAAGCACGGTTTTAAAGTCACTCTAGATGAGAATAAATCAAGGGAACAGTTAAAATTGTGGCTGTGTTGCAGTCGCTGACTGAATATTGATGACACGAAGCTCCACTGTAGCCAATTTGTATTCTATGCATAAGTAATGGGGAAAATATGGAACGGAGATTCAAGCGCACAATAAATATTGACATCGAGCTTCCTTTGGGGCCCGTGCCCACAAATCCTATGTGTTGTGCGCACTAACACGGTAAACATCATTTTGGGGATTAAATATTTTTCTTACATTGTTGGTTGACTGAACGACTTAGATTTAATACCCGACTCGAAAATCTATATATTTAATTCTGTACAGGTCTCCTACCTCATATCAAAAATAATGCGTTTATTTTTTTATGTTATTACTAAATATGCTGCGGAGTAGGTTCTCATAATAAGAAACGACACCGAATATGTAATAGTATTAAAGTATCCGAGTTAAAGCAATGGTATTTTTTTAAGACGTGATTTTAAAATCTGCCGCATGCTGCCGAATGCAAAAATAGACAAGCGCCGGATATCGTATAATATCGGATACGAGTAACAGGTCCGTTGTTAGTAGCATACATATGAGTTTGCATTCAGCCCAAACAAACGTGGGTTCAGCCAAAAGAACATATTAATAAATTGATTACAGCCCTCATTCAAAAATAATGTGCAATGCGCCCGAACTCTTTATTTTCAGAGCCAATACAAAATCAATATACATTTTAATCTCTTTCATGCTCCGGGCACTTGAGGCTATAAAAGCTCGAAAACCTATTCGATATTTTCTATCAGTGCAATATAGTTTCCAAGTATTCTGCGGCCGAAAACGTCGAGATTACTTAATTAGCACCGAGTTTCTTCATTATCCGTATAAACGGTTCCGCTCCAACAGAGCCATATTAGATGACGGTTTTACGTAGTCTATATGAAAAGAAAATGTGCGCCCATATGACACCGCTCCGAGACAGCCTTTCCTAATGGAAATTTGCATACGCACCTTTAAATTTTATTCATAAGGAGAAAATTGTTTCGCATTCACGCTGTCGTCGCGCCACCGCGTAGCCGACGCCGGGAGACGCACTCAAGCAACAAAATCGAATTATTTCCGTACATTAGAAATTTGGGCCGTTATTTTGCGGGTAACAAGGGCATTAGCTTATCAAACTTCCATAATCTGTACGCACAATTATGCACCAGCAACCATGAATTATAGAGAACTCTTTAGGTAAAAACATCCACCAGCCTTATTAATACCCATACCATCGACAAATGTAATATTTTAACCTCGTTCCTTGAAACCCTCGTACCGCAATGTTGAGCGACTTGTTTAGTCAATTTGCTGCATTAAATTACGAAATGAATGTATTTTTAAAATCGTTTTCATACGTGAAATTAAGATTCGAGAATAAAGCCCAAATCGATACGAAATTGTCAAAGAAAATTGTTTCCTTTTAAGCAGAAAATGATAAATCTTCATTATAGATTTATGCATTCCAGTGTAGCGTAGTTAACGTGATTATCCTACCTTTATGTGTTGCAAAAGGTACCGCAGGTACGTCAAATTTATACACAATTTCAATATCCCATTTATTTCCTGGAGATCAAATTTATCTCGTTTATTATCTTTTGATGTGATGTGCTTTAGTGACATTGAATGACGTCACTTTCATCTTATTAATCTTAATTTTTAAGGCCTCGTAGGTTCGTGTTCTTCTCTCGCTCTCACTGAGCGTAAGCGTGAGCGTGACGGATGTGCGTGCTCGGGACCGCTGATAGCGTGTTTTCCAATTTTAATTTGTTGTAAGTTTTAACAAAAAAAAAAGTAAGCGATAAATACCCTCAAAAATAGAATTGCGCATTTTAGAAGCAATTTTCATATATTTAGCGTTTGTGCATACATTTTAAAAGTGTGTTTTAGACCTATGTTCTTGATTTTTTCAGTCACTAGAGAAAATCCTCAAGATTTCTAATACAATTTTTGGCAACGATCTAAAAGAGAGGTACGATTTTTCAAAAACTTTAAATAATTATGTGGGCCAACATCAACACGTTGAGCTCATGGTGGGCAATGGTTTTATTTTGAAAACGTAAGTACACGTAAGCATATACCGGCCAGCCAAAATATTTATGGGTATTTTTAACTGAAAATCATACGAAATTCGCATTTACCGTAATGACGAATTACTTAGGTAAGTGTGCGCTGAAGATTTCCCGTAAATCTCTGCTTCGTTTCCGTCGTCGCGCGGAGCACTTGTTGTCCCTACGCCCTTATTCGGGACTTTCGCCAATAACAATAACGTCAAGTGTTTTATCCGGGCGGCAACACTCTAGCCTTTATTACAAAGGTTATTATGTCATATTTCATAAATTATTTGAAGCGGCGATTACCCGGGTAACGGGGGTAAGATAACAAGAGGGTCGCTACGCCAATAATTTCCGGCGCGGCCGCGGGTTCCGCCGGGCACACACGCACTCGCTTATCCAACCACCAACGATCACGGTCTTAAGCACTTTTATAAGTCCTTAGATGATGATGATTGATAAACAACTATCCGAATGGCCACGGAAAGCAATATTATTACCTATAGTTATATTTAATCAGTTGCATACTATTGCCATTAATTGTACACTAATCATTAGACACCCCAACCGCTTCATATAATTTCTGTTTCGTAAGGAACACTCGATTCATAATTATTATACAACGAAATTTAACCAGTTCAACCCTTTAGGATCATTTGCGTCGCAAGTGTCAATCTATAAGCACCAATATTATACATATTATGATGCCTCAAAGACAAAAAGTCTCGGTGCCGATGTCCAATTGTAATATAGCATAATAGTTCATGTGTCCGAATGATGGAGTCAAATTGCCCAACTGTGTACTTACATAACTTACAGAGTGTTATTTAGCAAGGCACGGCTGGTCCCGTTCCTTGAGTGTATTTCCGTATTCAAATTTGAACAATTAGTAGGTACAGAAAAACAAAGAATGAGGTGCGTTTTCCTGTTTCTATTTTTGCACGGAATTTAACTGAGAACCGGGATAAATTTAGTTATTAAAAAAAGGAGTGTGCAGGTATTTATAGGGTCGACAACGCGCATGTAACACTCCTGGAGTTGCAGGTTGGCCATAGGTTACGGTGATCGCTCATCGATCGATCATCACGCTGGCCGTTTGCTTGTTTGCCACCGAATTCGTGCGTGAAAAATTATTTTGTTAGTTGTAAAAAAGTTTCAGGATTTTCAGGTTCTGTAGACACGATCATTCACTGCACTGAAATATGTGGATATTTTATCAATGGGATAAGTATTGTGACACAGACTTCATATTACACTTGGGCACAATCATATAAAAGGTGATTTTACAAAGCTTTCCAATTCAGCAAATTTTAGATACCTATTAGGACCGTGATTAGGCAGTGTGTAGAACGGACCTAAAACTTTGTTTAAATAAATATATGGTTAAATTTCTACACGATTCAATTTCAACTTTGGTCAGCACTATTCAAATGATGTAGTTAATTAAGCGGCAAAAAAATCGACGTAGTGGTCAAAAATAAATATACACTTTCAAGCAAGCAAAGCCGATTTGCCATATTCTATAGGAGATATAGGAAAGTAAGAAACAATATACCTACCTGGAGTAGGTATGTTAAATATCTAATTGTCTATATATGTAAGGTATTATTATGCAAAAGCAGCTAACATACAACATACGTACATTTTGTACGAAACTGCGCCCATTTTCAATGCAATGATACTATAGCTCTTAATCTGTTCGGATTATCATTGCAAAACCATTAGAGTGTTTAGGGCGCATATGTGCCGAGAATTAGAATATACAACCATAAGCAGTGGCGGATTTGCAGTCTTTGCCGCCCTAGGCCCCAGGCCCTGTAGCCGCCCCTTTCTCAGCACCCATCATATTAACTACATTTTGAGTTGTTTCTTGTTATCATCAGCGAATTTTTTGTCACAATTTGCCGCCCCCAAAACACTTGCCGCCCTAGGCCCGGACCTACTTGGCCTAATGGCCTTAGGGTAAATCCGCCACTGACCATAAGGCCGTGATGCGCTGGACAGTCATGCGCTCTGAACGAGGAAAACTATAATAGGTTTGTTCAAGTTGAAAAAACTCGCGACATGCTGTGAACTAAGTAGATACGAGTTTGTGACTGTTGTTTATCAATGAAGTCGCAGGAGGAGGTAGGGTTCTCATTACTCGCGCGAGCACAGGCTTATCAAGTTCACATGTATACCAGTGTTACGTGGCCTTTCGATCCGTAATATGGTGAATCGGAGAGGGAACTTATTATACTGGGTCGCTAGAGAGTATTCGACTTACCAGTGTTCTGTATACGTTTGGAACGGCGCCTCCGGCCGCAACGGCAACGGCAGCGGCGGTGGCGACGCTAACCGCGCGCAGCCGGCTTGAATACCGATGACGGCGCACTACGCGACTCGTTTCAATCTCTACTCTATGCATAAGTAATGCGAAAAGTATGGAGATATTGGAGATACCGCTCCGACGCGACACACACGGCGCTCCTCTAAAATATTGTTCAATATTTTTATGGTAACGACTTCGGTTATTTGTTCTTATTCTTAGAACAGAATAGCCTTTGTAGACATTTTACCGTTCAAAATCCAAGACGGGAGTTCCACAGCGTGTTCAGAGACATTTGCATGCCTCGGAGTTTCATTTGTAGCTTAAGCTTAACTACCGTTTGCCGAGATTTTAAAATATATTACGTTTATAGTGCCAGTATTAGCGGTTTTATGGCTTTATACAGACGGGTTCCCGTCGGTTTTAGGACTTACAGTATTAGCGTTATTCGTTAAAGGGCCCACTGATTAACAGTCCGCCGGATGGTGGTATGGTGGTATCTGCCTGTCAGTTGTTCGGAACTGTCAACTTTTTGTTCTACCTGACAGACCGATTCCGTCCGGCGGACTGTTAATCAGAGGGCCCCTTTATTAGTCTCACTTGCCGTGGATCTCACTTGTAGGTATTCGAACCATATTGAACCCTACGCGTCCGCTTACGCTCACGTATAGTCAATAGTCACCGTCAGATATATCGGAGCGACCAAGGTGTTCATAAATAGCTGAACAAAGCCTCTATTATCAAGACGTGAAAGTGCATGTTCTGATATTTTTGAACACCTTGGCCGCTCCGATATAGCTGATGACGAGTGTACCTTAATAGGCACTTACCAAAAAAATTCACATGACACTTACATATTGTGAAAGCAAATTATTCACGGAATTAATTCAGTTTTTTGTTTTTCGGTTTTTTATACACTGTCCGCTGAGCAAAAACAAATCTTACCTATATATCGGGTGGAACAGAACGAAGGACTTTTACGTAAACTGGGAATTGTTCAGACTACGTACTTTATTTTTCACTTATTAATCACGTTAATATTTCTAACCGTTTTCGAGATACAGTTTGTTAAACATTAGTGCGAAAATCTGTATGTTTCAACCCTAGCAAGTAGATCGTATGAATGACATGACATGTGTCAATTGAAAATGTAAATAACTTTGTAGGGTTGTCACTGATATAAAAATATTTAATTTTAATGATTTTGTTTTACTATTAAATCCAGCTTTACGATTATAATAACTCGATTGTAGATCACTTAGATAACACTATCCTTTCAGCCCAGTCTCTAGAAATGTTCCACCCTGTATATGAAAGAGTTCGCTCTTTAGCGATAAGATGTCTGATTGTATGATTTTATTACCTACGAGTATGTATTGGTAATAGTTATTTGTTTTACAGGGGGCAAAGTTGTTGTTTAACCGTTCGTGCTAATATTGATACCCGAGCAAGCGAAAGATTCCAAAATTGAACCATGAGCGTAGCGAGTGGTTTGAAAAATGGAATCTTGAGCGTAGCGAGGGTTTCAAAACACGAGGGTCAAACAAAATTTGCCCCCGAGTGAAACACAAAATTTTTCACCACACCAACCCGAAGAAAATATTAATTGTAAGATATCAAACAAAAGCAAACCAAATCAAATCCAAATTAATGTTATTAAATATTTATCATCCAAAATCATCATTTAAAAGTAAATTCAACCAGCAAACAAGAAAACAACTCAATATTTGTATTTGATAACTTTGCGTCACATGTGAATAAAATGCAACTTTGCTATCGGTTTTTGAACAATCTATTGATCCTTTACCAGTTGGGTGTGGTGAAAAACTAATTTTCGGTCCTGATCAAACCATACTTTTGAGTTCGCGTCGCGGTCGCGTCGCGGGCGCCGAGGGTCGCGTTAGCCGGCGCGGCTCCGCAGTAAGACATTTCCACATAACCGAGTTATGGCTTAATGGCATGTAAATAAACGAGCGGTTGGCGTGGCTAGTGTCTATTCCGACGTGGGCAATAACTGTGCGATTATCCTATTTGAGCTCGCAACAACTATTATAACAGGCGTGACTTGGTTCTACATTTTTTATAAGCATCCTTGGAAATATTACGATCGCACTACTAAGTAGCTTAATAGAAGCAAATGAAGGTATGTCGATGCAGACGCGAATGTCGTTGTATAGTAGCAAAATGGCATCGTTTTAATTTTGTGTTGCAAGCAAAAACTTTAATTCGACACGTGCTCTGTGTAGTAACGGGCCGCTCGCCCAAGGTCGTGATTCCCATCGAGTAACTAACGATCGTGAAGGCGCGTGGTAGCTTGATACGAACCAGTATAAGCGTGGTATCCTGGTATCTGATAACGTTAAGACGTTACCTAAGAGGTTACAGTAGTTATACAGTTCTTTGTGTCGACAGATCGCAAGCATTCAGTATAATAGAAGGGCGGCGAATACCGCCGGCAACTTGTCTATTAAAAAAAATTAAAACAACGTGAACAAAAATATGTGCAAGGATACAGAATATTAATAATAATTATTCAGCCTATATACGTCTTACTGCTGTATCAGGCCTCCCCTCATGTACGAGAAGGATTGGGCCTATAGTCACCATGCACGCTGGCCCAAAGCGGCTTGGGGACTTCACATACAGCTTTCTTCAATTTCTTCACGGATGTATGCAGGTTCACGGTGTTTTCCTTCTCCGAAAAGTGAATGGTAAATATCAAGTGATGTTAGTACATAACTTCCAAGAAACTCGTTGTTACTAGCCGGGGTTCGAACCCGCGACCACCGGGTTGCAAGTCACACGTCTTACCATGCTTATCCACCAGCGCTACATACATCATACAGAAGGTACAGAATATTACATAGGTACCTATACGAAATGCTAGTCATATTGTAATAGGTATTTCCGTTAATTTGTCCCTGAAAAAATACCGCGATTCAGCTTTTAAGCCTATTAGCAGTTTTTAAAAATTAATTACATACATATTCAGATTTTCAGGTACCTATACCTCATTCAGTAATTGAAAATGATTTATTTCATGCATTATTTTTAATTCTTGATGCTATTACATAATTACTTATATTTTAACAAGGATCAAAAATAGATTGAATACTTAATTAACTAATTGGGAGTAGTATACGTTTGTACGCTTATACGTTTGCCTGTAAAAACAAACCCCACTCAAATTACAAACTCGTCTAAATCTCCATACAGCTGTCATTTTAGGCACCTAATCAAAATTCAAATGTCTCGAATATAAAGTTCCTCTGTGTTTTTCTTAAAATTCGAACAGAAATTAAGAAATTTTCTACTTTGTCAAACTTATATTCGGAGTGACTAAAACGTGAAATTCGGAACGAACATAAATATTCAGTAAGGCTGTATATAAATAAACCAAGTTTGGGTCATTTATTCCGATACACCGGGACTCTGCACAGAGACTGGAAAAGTTAGGCGGGAACTGGATTGCCTAATGCGATTTTAATTCGTTTTTTCTGGGACGAAGAGAACAATTACAATAGGAGGCATTCAGTTTTCCTCGTAAGTGACTGAATGAAATGCAAAGCCAATTATTTGATACGAAAACAAAAATAGCAATGAAAAGTGCATTTGCTTGTTAATCTTGTTATATTGATAACAAGGAAAGGCACTTTTCAAAATAAAATCTATCATCATATAAGGCTCACACGAGAAGGCTAACTTTACTTTATACTTATTAAATATAACTATACCTACTTAGTTACAGTAGGTACGTTTTTATTAAAAAGTTTTTCTACTCGTCGACTGTAATTCCTGAATTAAGATTTCGTATACCAAACTGCATTTGGGTACTTTTAATGTATGCGCCCAACTCAACTATAATATTCATTTCGATACAGCTTAGTCAACTATAATGAAATTGACCAATCACAGCTCGCCGCGGTCAAGAGGACAAAACAAAACCATAGCTCAAATTAATTAATTACTTATTTTAGGTTGTATTGTAGGAACAATTGCTTCATAAGTCAGACACGCGCATGTGACACCCTTAATATAGGAACATCCATAGACTACGAAAACCGCTTAGCGTTACTTATTAGTCTCCATAGGCTACGGCGGCTAAAATCGAGAAAAAACTGTTTGAAAATTGAATTTAGCAAGCAGCAAGTACCAGGGCCTCATGAGTTACGAGATGGTGTCGTTGAGCAACCCGCCGGGCCGCGGCCGGGGAGCGTACGAGTATGAAGTTATCGCGGCTGCTCGCGTATCTTAGCTGGGGGCGTAGCCGAATTACATTCGCTCCGTATCGATTCGATCTCTACGATCGCAAGCGACTGGTCGATAATGTTTACAATAACCTAGCCAAGAGGCAATCTTTTTAGTTAACGCTCATTCTACGCGCCAAGTCGGTAAAAAATAATTTTTGTCTGTGGTTCTCGTTCAAAACCGTCAAGAAACATCATCTGTCAGCTGTCAAGAGTATCAAGTGAACAGCGAATCTAATTTTGGAGAAAATAATTGTTTTATCGGTAAGCAAATTAAATATTTTGGTATTTGTTTAACTTAGTTTATCACAATTTCGTGATAAAATAACTCTATATAGTGTAATATTTGAAGAGTGCGTTGTTAATTGCATATAATTTTGACCTAAAGTTTAACAATTTCAGACAGCCGTCGTCCCCGCAGCCCCAACCAAGGCGGCGACGCAGCCAGAGCGGGCAAGAGCGGCTCCGCGGGCTCTTCTTCCACGCTGAGAAGTTCTCGCCAAGTTGGCACGTACAGTCAGAGCTGCCGCTGCAATGACGCCTTCATGGCAGTTACCAGTGCTAAGGACGTGCACTGCTGGCTTACTTGACCAGAAGAGACAATACTTTAAGCGTTAGTATTGATTCAAACCGTGAAGTGATATTGTGGACAGGTTTGCCCAAATCAGTGTAACCTCAGTGAACTCATTTACTTCATAGACTTCAAACATTTTCGAAATTATCAAAAGTCAAGCGGACATTGAATACATAGATGTTATGCATTAGATTTATCTATTAAGATCGCCGAGGACAGGAACACTTGGAAAAGCATGGTACATCGCGCAGGAAACTCTTCAAACTAGACACGACCTTCAGCAATGAAGACGCCGACTAAGAAGATGCATTAGATAAGATAAAAGCTGCCTGTGAAACCAAAACTAATAAATCATACTTAGTGTTACTTAATATTATTTTTTTATTACCTACCTGTCTTTGATTTTTGTTTACTCAGTAATAGAAATACCTAAGTGAGTGAGGCGTTAAAAATGAATTAAACACATCTTTATTATTTATAGTCAATGGAAATTTGGGAAGGTAATCTCACCCACTAAGCTACTGGCTGTTCATATTTAACCTTTTGTATGCTCCTGTCAAAAATTTGTAATTTATATATCAATCATAATTGAATAAAATAAAATAAATAAATAAATATTGGGGACATCTTACACAGATCAACCTAGCCCCAAACTAACCAAAGCTTGTACTATGGGTGCTAGGCGACGATACACATACTTATATAGACAAATACAAACTTATATACATAGAAAACACCCATGACTCAGGAACAAATATTAGTGTTCATCACACAAATAAATGCCCTTACTGGGATTCGAACCCAGGACCATCGGCTTAGCAGGCAGGGTCACTACCCACTAGGCCAGACCGGTCGTTTTACAAAGACAACTTTTAAAAATTATTGCATTTTTTAAAGTTGAATATAGGTAAGTACATGGAAGCAGATCTGCTCCTAAGCATACCATAAGTTAAGGTGGTAACCACCATAAATAAATGCCATAAATAAATGAAACAATGATTGGGTTAAAAAGTTAAATTATATTTATTTTATTGAAAATCTATTAATGAAAGATGCAGCAGGTATTTTTTGCCAGCAGCATGAAATCAGTAGCCATGTTTGTACATATATTATGTACAGTGTTTTAAAATAGTAAAACAACACTCAATATATTTTTGTGGTTGTACATGTGACATAGTTTCTTCCCTTGACCCTGGCTTTGGAGCACCATAAAGTATTGGTTCATATGCCAAGGCTGCAATGAATATCCAAGTCACCTGAAACAAAATGAATGCTTAGTTTTTCAACAAAATTAAACTCTTAAAATTTAATTAAACTCTGTAACATTTGGTTATAATATTTATTCTCTACCAGTCATATGACAAAAAAAAAACTAAATGTTTTGTGTAAGTACATGTTATGATTATTTTTATATAGTGTGTAAGTACAGTCAGCTGCAGAGAAAAGGTACCACCACTACATAGAAGTTTGTATGCAGGGGTGGGACCTTTTCTCTGCAGCTGACTGTATCTGCGCCTGCCAAAAGAAGTCATATACAATGTTTCATAATATGAAAAAGTTTCATTAATATGGTTGATAATGTATATGTATGACAACAGCCCGTCTGGCCTAGTTGGTAGTGACTAGTGACCCTGCCGGTTAAGCTGATAATCCTGAGTTTGAATCCCCGGTAAGGAAATTTGTTTGTGTAATGAGCACAGATATTTTGTACCTGAGTCATGGATGTTGTCTATGTATTTAAGTATAGTTTGTCAAAGGACTGTCTCATTTCAAACAAAGACAGAGAGAATCATACTAGCTTTGTCATATACCAGTACTAGCACCCAAAAGATAAGTATGAGTATAGTTTTCCTGGTTCTTACTGACTGACAAATTGGTTTGACCATCTATATATAGTTATCTAAGTACCCTAAGTACCCACAACACAAGTCTTCTTGAGCTTACTGTAGAGTCCGACTAGAAATTGTAGAAATTAAAAAGTAGCAACACTGTAGTCTCATCCCTTTCAAATCAATTTAAGAAAATGGGATGACACTACAATATTGCTAGTTGTTAGTGACCTTGCCTATGAAGGTGATGGTTTTGCATCCCGGGAAGGGCATTTATTTGTGTGAAGAACTTTTGTTCCCGAGTCTTTATCTATATTTGTATAGCCTTTACCTATATATCTTTGCCTTTACACATTCAATTCACTTTCCTATTGAAAAACAAGTGCTTGCCATTGCGCATATGGGTACCAAATTTAATCTACACCGTTCATCGGTTTATATTTGATGACGTAACAGGAACACATTAGTTATTTTAGCATTAATAACATATTTTATATACTTATTAGTAGGTATAGTAGGGATAAGTTATTGACTCACTCTTACCTTTGTAGGGACATTGTTTCGTGTTGCATTTGTGGGTGCATAATCCATTTTTCCATGACACTGTCACTATAGATAGGTAGATATTCAGCGCCTCGGTCACATTGGATCCTTTGGGTGAAATGCTGCGTACGGCCCACAATCCTTTGATCGTAGCATACATGATAAGATCACCAGCTAAGGGCAGTCCTTTCCTAAGCAGTTTCAAGTTTCAATAGAGGCGATTTTTCAGACGGCGCCTGCGTCTAAGCGACACTTCCGCGTTGTTCGCCGCCCACAATAATGTTGAAGTATGCTTTTTATTACAAATTCTAATTTACAAACACTATTATTCGGTATTTTCTTGTGCTTCGGTAAGTTATCTGCAAGGGGATAGCTCGCGCTAGATATCGACACCTAGGAGGCGATAACGATTCGATTTCGCTTGTCAAAAGTGTCACTTGGCTAGACAATGTATGGCAGATATCGAATTTTGGTAACGAATGTTTTGCGTTTCGTTACAACATTGCAACTTGGCTAACATTTTTGTATTCGTTAATATTTTTCGACAGACTCATCTACGGTACCTGTCATTCCCATACATTTTTTATCGATTCGTTAGCGATATCTTTTTTCGAAATGCGTTTCGGCTAGGCCCCCTGTATACTTTTGGTTTGTTTACTAGTTTAAAGTATTATTTTTGTTAACTCGTAGAAAAAGTATTGTATACAATAGTGATATAATCAAGCTTTTCAATCTCGTACCTTACTTAGGCAACTCAGCAAGCTTCGTTGCCTAAACACGGTACTCGACTGAAAAGCTCTCTATTATATCACGATTGTATAAAATACTATTACAAAGCTTCCTACTAATTAAAATACAGCCTATAATGTTACCTCGGCCGAAAAATTACAAGAATACGACCATAGTATAGGGAACAATGTATGATTCCCACCGACCGGGCCGGGTCGGATCGGCTGCCGCCGCGTCGCAACGGACGCTCGAGCACCCGGCGGCAGCCGACCGCGTATCATCGTAATTTATAAGTTGCACGCGCTTGCTTTTTAGGGCCCATAGCCAAGTAAGTGTATAGGTACACAGGTACTTTACTAAGCCGAAGTACTTTTAATAAGACGATATTAACAAGAGCTAAGGTCACTGTGGCGAAGTCCGGCATACTTTATTTTTTTTTTACTTTGGAGTGATCTAGTTCCGTTAATTATTCACCTATGTTACTGCTTGTAATCGCATACGATGAAGAATTTAATAATTAATAGTTTAGCCTTAGTGACAGATCATTTCAAGCACAAATTAAGCAAAAACAATGGCATTTTTTTAAATTCGGCGAGTAGACGGACTTCCCGTGCAGTTTAAGGGAAGTCCGTCTAGTTATGATATCAGCCAATCTATGGGTGTGTATATGTTCCTAGTCAAATTCCTAAAAAGAACGGATCAAGACAATGAAAAGTGTATTTTAAACTTGTTAATATACGGTTCAGATTCGAAATAAACACCATTTTTCTAAAACAAAGGCAAGTCCGGCATATACTACCAAAATGGGGTGGTAAACCTTTTTTGGCAAATAATTAAACATAATTATTTTTTTGATTTCCGAAATAAAAGTTCAATAGTAATTTTAAAATGAATTTTAATCGTTTCTTTTAATTTACTGAGATCAAAATTTAATTAAGTAACATCATGCGCAAAGTCAGGAGGATTTTTTGATACCTTATCAAATCGTTATAATATTAAAGTCGCACAAACAGTTGGTAATCTCTGATTTAACGAAAGTCCGGCATATGACGGACTTGCCTTGAACATAATAGACGGACTTTCCAACTTAGTCAAATTTTAATATGATAAATTGTGGAACGTATAATTACAAAACTAAGCTAATTTCTGATATTTTAAAAATAGAATAAAGACAACTGGTTCTTATGCTACCTACGTAGTTACTTTTTGGTGCTCAATCTTTTCAAAAACTATTTTAAAAAAATTTTTTTCGAATGGCTGTCGCACTATGACTTCGAGTTCAAAACACGAAATGACTTGTTGAGGCGGATTGCTCTGAAGTTGGTTGTCACAGCGCCATCTGTTTTACAGTGACGGAACTAGCGCGAAGAACTGGCTAATCGACTGGACTCCAAAGTCGCATACGCCTTCAAATTCAAAAGTTATAACGTGTTGACGGACTTGCCTTGTAGACGGACTTACCCACAGTGACCTTACTTCAAATATGCAATCGTTATTAGTGCGTCTAGACTTAGATAGATTACATGTGATCCGGGAGAGGTGGTGCTTCCTGCCGTCATACAGTTTTTACTAGTACGGAGGAATCGTTTCCTACTCTTACGAACAACATGCGTTAATAGCCACGTCAAATTAAGTCGAATTTGGGCACGCTGCGGAAATAATTCGTGTAGTTTTGAAAATTGGTACAGGCATACCTTGTGGTTTCCAGATAAACATACTAAAAGTCCTCGAGGGTAGGGGGTGGGGGTGTAGAGGGGGGTTGAAGGTACCTTTTTTCATATTTTTGCTCATATCTCGAATATCTGTACGAATAGCATTATAATTACTTCGGACAAAAGTTTTAACATAAAATTTACTACAAATTTGGTTATATTTATTTTTACTCTGCGATCAATACTTTAGGAGATACAGGCTGTTAAAGTTAAATAAGAGATAAAAAATTGATGGTTTAAGAAAACGTCGTATTTTCGTAATTGTTCATCATAAATAAAAAATTTAGTTTAGAATAAGCAAGCTAAGCGACCTGCTGATAAAATATACAAAAACCGGCCAAGAGCATGTCGGGCCATGTTCTGTGTAGGGTTCCGTAGTTACCCGTCCGTCAAAATATACTATGTATTTGCAAAAACTCAAAACCTGCTCGACCGATTAGGTTTGCTATATTTTTTCTTGAAAGTCTTTATTAAGCTTTACTTTCACGATTTTTTTCATATTTTTTGGACCCATGGTTCAAATGTTAGGGGAACTAAAGTGGAAAACACAACTTTTTTTCTTTCAGATCGGTTATTTCCGAAAATATTAAGTTGATCAAAAAATAGTTCTTGAAGACCCTTATTCGTTTTAAAAGACCTATCCAACGACACCCCACACTATATGGTGAAAGCGAAAAAAATTTCATCCCCACTTTAATGTAGGGCAGCCACCCTACAAAATTGTTTTCTAATTTATATTTTACGACTTTGTCGGCGTAACTGATTTATATATTCGTGTCAAATTTAAACATGAAAACTAGAAAAAAGATTTTTTTATGGTGGCTGCCCTACATTAAAGTGGGGATGAAATTTTTTTCGCTTCCACCCTATAGTGTGGGGTGTCGTTGAATAGTTCTTTTAAAATGAATAAGGGTCTCCAAGAACCATTTTTAGATCAACTTAATATTTTCGGAAATATTCGAACTGAAACAAAAAAAGTTGTGTTTTACCCTTTAGTTCGCCTAATTTGAACCATGGGTTCAAAAATATGAAAAAAATCGTGAAAGTAAAGCCTAATAAAGACTTTCAAGAAAAAATATAGCAAACCTAATCGGTCGAGCAGGTTTTGAGTTTTTGCAAATAGTATATTTTGACAGACGGGTAACTACGGAACCCTACACTGAGCATGGCCCGACAAGCTCATGGCCTATTTTTTTATATTTTATCAGCAGGTTGCTTAGCTTGCTTACTCTAAGCTATTTTTTTTATTTATGATGAACAATTACAAAAGAACTACGTTTTCTTAAACCGTCTATTTGTTATGACTTATTTAACTTTAACAGCCTGTAGCTCCTAAAGTATTGATCGCAGAGTAAAAATAAACATAACCAAATTTGTAGTAAATTTTATGTTAAAACTTTTGTCCTAAGTAATTATAATGCTATTCGTACAGATATTCGAGATATGAGTAAAAATATGAAAAAAGGTACCTTCAACCCCCCTCTACACCCCCAGCACACCCCCTACCCTCGAAGACTTTTAGTATGTTTATCTGGACACCACAAGGTATACCTGTACCAATTTTCACAACTACACGAATTATTTCCGCAGATTTTTCTAATTTGCTTAGGCTATAATGTTAAAATTATATTCAAAGGAAGTAAATCAATTGAAATTAAATTGAATGTTGTTGTTGTGTGTAAATTATTATCTTAATAAAATCCATAAACGTCTCAAGTTTGGAAGACACCGGTTGTGGCCGGCTAAATAGAATTGTACAGCGAAATTTTTGCAGGACAGGTCACGTCCCAGGAAAACGCGGCGTGATGGGCCCCGGCAGGAGCGCCACGCTCTCGGGTGGATTTCATCACAAAAAATTTCACCATGCAATTTTTTTATTTATTTAAATGTTTAATTTAACACGATTCTAGCTGTGTAAAGTAATAGAGGGCTGTATATTGAGGATATTTATGGTATTTATACAATCATTTGTGGCTTAAGTATATCAGGCGTGTCTCACTCCGCGATTTCGTCGCTTTGCTACAGGTAGCTAAAAGTGCATCCGTTCGGCCCCAAATTTGGGGTTTGCCATAAGCCGCGCGTGGCGCTGTCGCCACCTACCGGCCATATCTGTGCTGATCGTAACAGACGCGGTTTGTTAGAGAGTGAGTCTTCTGACTGTACTTAGTACTATTATTTATTCTGTGCTTATATTTGAAGTTATCGCTTTCGGAAAATTTAAACGCAAGATGGTGATGACAACCATGGTATGGTAATGACTCTTTTATGGACGGTAATGATACTGCATTTACGGTAATGACGATTTGGGAACTAATTTATATATGTATTAAAAACATATTAAAAAAATAAAAACTTTTTTTAATTGTAAGGCTTTAGAACTTTAATAAACATTACAAATAACATGTTTTTGAACATAAGACTAGCTTCATAAATTATTTTCAGAAAATTATAAAAAAATCATTTTATTCATATAATAAATAAATATATAACAAGTATTTGTATTGTATAATTTTAAATAATTTATATTCAGAAATATGCAATTTATGTATTTAATTTTTTTGGGTTTTTTAAATGTTAAATCATATTATCTATATTGTACTCTTATTATCAGTTTAAGCCCACATCTTCTTTTATCTACTGCATAACTTGGTATTTATATCATATTAGAAAATTGCTGGCTTAGCAATGAGCGTAATTGTTATTTATTTATTTATTTATTTATTTCAAGGCGAGGTAACAAAATGTAAATTGGATACATGCGTCTTAATATTATGTTAAACTTATAGTACTAAATTTACATTTCAATAACTACCAAGCACAACATTCATTAGAAATTATAATATTTAATACTTAACAATTAATTTAACAATCTTAAAATTAAGGTGAGATCATGTACTTATCAGTGTGTGATAATTTTGTTACACTGTTTCTAAATCTATTACAACTTAAATGAAAAATATCTACATCATTACAAATCTTGTTATAAGAAGTGCATATACGAGCCAGGGGACTATGTTGTGAAACATTATTTGAAGCAGCTGGAACTAAAAACTGAGTTGGGTTACGGCATGGTTTATGGTACACCCGGAATTGTATGTTACTAATAAGGTCAGAATCTATTTTATTGTGAATAATTTTACGTAGAAGTAATAATTCGTTAATATGTCTTTGATTTTGCAAACTATTAATTTTGAAATGGTACAGTCTATTGTTATATGTGGGTAGTTTATTTTTAAGGCGCAATTTAAATACTAGATGGCGTAAAAATTTTCTTTGAACAGACTCGATGCGATCTATGTGGGTGTTGTAGTGCGGTGACCATACTGCGGAACAGTATTCTAAAGAGCTTCTAATTAGGGCGCGGTAAATTATTAAAATACTTTTGGCATTCTTAAAAGGTTTTATGGTTCTAAAAATAAATCCTAATAGTCTAAATGCTTTTTCGACTATATAGTTGTAGTGAGCTGTAAAGGAGAGCTTTGAGTCGAACCAAATACCGAGGTCTTTTATAACTGATACACGATTTAGAGATGTATGATCTATAGTGTAGTCGAACACAATTGGGGTTTTATTTTTAGTAAATGTAATAGCATTGCACTTTTTTACATTTAGTGTCATGTTATTTTCAGAGCACCACTCGTTCAACATAGTAATATCTTTTTGAAGTAATTGACAATCTTGAATACTATTTACTTTACTGAATAACTTTAGATCATCGGCGTATGCTAATGTGTTACATGTAATGTTATCTAACAAATCATTGATAAATATAAGAAACAAAAGAGGGCCTAGATTGGATCCCTGTGGTACACCAGAACTAGCCGGGAACGGAATAGAATAATAGCCACGGACTTTAACGAGTTGTGAGCGATTTCGAAGGTAACATTTTAGCCATCTAAGTAGTGATCCGTGCAGTCCAATGTGTTCGGCTTTAGTGTAAAGAATATTGTGATCTACTTTGTCAAATGCTTTAGCAAAGTCTGTGTAAATGGAATCTATTTGGGTACGTGTATTAAATGCGGAGCTAAGATATTCAGTGTAGCTTATAAGATTAGTGCTAGTTGATCGATTTTGCATAAAACCATGTTGTTTGGGACTGGCTATAAGTTTAAAATGTGCGTAGATATGTTTGTAAATTATACTTTCAAATATTTTTGACAAGCAACAAAGTACACTAATAGGTCTATAGTTTGTGACATCTGACTTATCACCTGCTTTGTGTATGGGGACTATTTTTGCAATCTTCCACTGAGCAGGGAAAACTCCTGCGGAGAGGGATTTGTTAAATAATATTAGTAAGGGTTCAACTATTGCCGGCGAACATTGTTTAAAGAACATTGGAGGAATATTATCATTGCCAGGACCCTTGTTTATGTCGATGTTTTTTAATTCTGCTTTAATTTCAGATTCAGTTATAATTATAGATGAGATATTGTTATTGGCACCAGGAAATTTAGGGGTATATGGGGTAGAGGTAGGTGTAGAGTAGACTGAGGAAAAATAATTGGCAAATAAGTTAGCTATGTCTGTACCATTGCTTGCGTATGAATCATTAAGATGCATACGGCAAGGAATTCCGTCGCTTGTATTTTTTAATTTGGGTATTGCCAGAATGCTTTAATATTCGTTTTTATGTTATTTTCAGTGCGATCAATATAGGTTGTAAAACAGTTATTAAGTGTAGTTTTAACTCTAGTTCGTAAGAGAGAAAAAGTGTCATAGTCGCGAGGATTTCCGTACTTTTTATACTTTTTATGGTATTTATCTTTCTCTTTAAACATGTGAATTAATGACCTGCTAAACCAGATGGGATACTGGGTGCTTTTATGTTTTCGCTTTGGGGTACATTTATCTATTATTTCCCAAATAAATTTGTAAAATATGTCTACAAATTCAACACAACTTAAGTGAGTGTACTGATCCCAGTTTACTGATTTTAACTGTTCTAAGCATTTTTCATAATCTGTTTTTCTGAATTGGTATTGTAGTGTAGGATTATCTTTTAATGGGCGTGATGGTATAATGGATAATTTAACTTCTATAGGCGGGTGGTGAGCATATTACGTTTTTTTTTTGATAATTTGATTCATTACCTAAGTTTGTAATGTTTGTATTTTTGTTGTTTTATAAACTAACTTTAAAAATAAGTAGTTATAATGATTTAAATCCATATATATTTTGTTTAATAGCTAAATATTTTTATATAATCAGTGTTTTATAAGTTGCAAGATCCCTACTTTCAAAGCATGTGTTAGTTACAAAATGTTAGGTATTGGGCCGAATGGGTTGGGTGACTTATTGCTGTAAATATATACATCAATTAACGTAATATCATCAAAAAACATAAGGCCATCTGGATAGTGAGCCAGTACCGTAGCCTATGGTCGCTTAAAACTTAGTAGATGTTGCTTGTTTAAATACAATGTTTTAACACGACTAACATGCAATTACAGACTCTAAGTTGCACGATTTACATGTATTAGATTATAACAAACAAAAAAAATGTTCTAAGTTCTAAGTGACCTAAATTTTGCCTACTTAGTCAACATGTTATATAAAACCTAACCATCCCTCTAGTGTGAAAGAAATAGTTATATAATTTTCTACATTTATAAGGTAGACATTATATAGTGTTAGAAGCCATAGAAAACGTTTTTCAAACATACAGATTAATATCATAGTGAATTATACCAAAATAACTAGAAAAGTTTCTGAGAACCGTCATCACCATACACATGAAATCATCTCCGGTCGTCATTTTTTCCCGGTGATGATGGGTATGGTGTTGACGATTTGAGAGTTTCTTGTTTTTATTTCTAGAATGGGAATACTAGTAGTTAATGTCTTTGCCACACAATAAATTTCATGTATTAGTTTTCTATTCATTTCGGTAATTATTTCTAATATATCATTCGTAACTTCTTTAAACCAAAGCATAACGGTGATGATGCTCTGTTGTGACAAACTACGCTTTACAAATTTGTTCGTCATATTTCTTACGATTCAATGATGTGAATTTATAGTGAAATAATTTGTTGCATTTTATACTAAAGTAAAAAATAGGGCAAGGACATTTAGAGGTATTTTGTTGTTTATACACGGAGATAAGCTCACATTGACATAACCATGACGGTGTTGACGAATATTCGTGACAAAATTTTAAATATTTTTAAATGTACTTTCTCGGTGAAGGAATTATTGCATATTTATTCATGTGTTAAACAACAACATGGAAAATATATAACTAAAGGAAAAATCGCAATCGTACGATAGGTATGCTATAATTTTCACTGCAAACAAAAAAGTTTAGATTTTTCCGGTAGACGGTGATGATTTTAGACACATAAAACATTTTATATAAAAAAAACTATTAAGTTATTGGAGATGGTAATTGAAGGAACATTAAGATAATAGTTCTTAAAAACATACAAAAAAGTTGCAACTGGCACAACCCACTAGTTTTTTTTTATAAAGACCGAACCATAACTTTTCGCCCAATTTTGAAATCCACCCTCTCACGCCACGCGCTCGGGGTGGCCCGTTGAGATGGGTAAATCTGGACTAAAATCAAACTAAAATGGCTTGAAAATGTGGCAATAATTACGTACTTCAAGACTAGAAAACTATTGTGGTAGCTCAAAAATCGACCCATCCCCGCATACAGAGCAAATTGACAGATTCAATAGATGCTTTTAATTCAGTTTTAATACCTTTTGAAGAAAAAAATATTGTCTAGAGATATAAATGAAAATGAATATATATGTATACAAACCAAAAGAATATTAATTTATTTCCTCCCAGTAGTCGTAAAACATGTCGTCCTGACTTTAACAAGTTCATTAATTAATAGCTTATTTCATAGCATCTTTAACATTGTACCTACTATTCTACCCAAGAATCGCGTGGTCGGATTTAGACAACTGAATCTTCCCGTAAATACATTAACTAAGTATTTTATCGATCTTATTGTACTGTTAATAAAATGGTATATCCCGCCGTAAGGGTGAATGCAGTAAGCAAGTTTGCTTTCCACCCTATATTAACGGTAATTGAGACTATAATTACGCCAGCAAACAAACTGACCGTTTGAAAATTTTACCCTGCGAAATTGTCTGACTTAGCGATCAATACAGCATAATCTATTTGTATTTGCTTGCTTGTCGTGCTTCTAAAATCAAGACATGTTTCAGCGTCCGGCTTCATGCCAAAAATAGAGAAACGAACCAAAGGATTCGAGGCACTATATTAAGGGGGGTTTCCTTTTGTCTTTATACTGGCTTTTTAAAGCACAATGCATTGGTAATGACTATCCGTATAAGCTTTCCCAAAACGTGCCGGTGTTTTATTTTATCTTCAGTTGGGGAATAAAATAAGACAATCGGTCAACGAAACAACAGACCATTCATTAAATGAAATACAATTTTACTTTATCTACGAGTGATGATTTGATGAACTATATTAATAGGTATATGTCCAATAAATCACGCTGCGAGTATCACTATTCAGTAAACTACGAAATACTAGTTTATTATATAGTTATATCGAACTCTTGTATAATTAGATTTTTGATCGCTTACTCTTAATTTTTATGTTAGTTGCTGTTTTGTTTTTCAAATATAACAGCAAGTACGCTAAACATGAAAAATAAATTCATTTTTATTAATTACTTTGTCTAATCTTGATCTAATCGAGACTAATCTCGTGGAGACTGTGTTTCGAGATCTCGAAACTGAACACTCAATCTCGATTCAGATTTTTCACGCGAGATCTTGAATCGCCAATCTTGTGTCGAGATTGCATTCCCTATGTAAGCGATTCAGGTAGGTACTTATTACCTATTTAATCTATGTACCTAATGAACTCGATCGGGGAATATTGTTTCTAGCTAAAATGATACCAGGTACATACAAGCTTGTTCAATGACAATTTCAATAAAATTGCAGTCTAAATTCTATTTCGTGATTTTCGTTTTGTCGATAAAACACGAGCGGTGAGGCAGTGACACGTCACCTGTCGTGACCTGTGTCGCTTATGCGGTGTATCGGCGTTAGAACCAAAACTCGTTTGGACAAAAGATTGTTTTATAACAAATTATTTTTTTAAACGATACTTCTAAAAAAGGAATCAAAGCAAATATATAGATAAATGTGCTACTTTTCACAACAATACTTTTATAATTCACAGGTATATCCGAACGGAATCGGGATTGTCGTGCAAGTGAACAAAGTCATACCTTGGCAAGTTGGCATTATCAAAAGCAACATAAACGCCAGCAGGAGAACGCGTGAACTCGCGTGCATGGCCACCTTATTGTTTGCTCCATTAAAGTGCATCCCAAAAAAGCGAACAAGTCCTACCTCGACACAGCAACATAAGCGCCAGCAGGAAAACGCGTGAGCTCGCGTGCGCGGCCATCCTGCTACTTGCTCCACTCAGGCGCATCCCCAAACCGAGGCCTGGAATCCGAGCTCGCCGCGTATGTTCATGGTGCAAGAACTGAAACAAAGAATAATGAGCTATTACCTATAGGTATATTGGCATTTTGGCACGGCTCATGGGAGCCTGGGGTCCGCTTGACAACTAATCCCAAGAATTGACGTATTAATTAGGCACTAGTTTTTATGAAAGCGACTGCCTTCTGACCTTTAAACCCAGAGGTAAACTAGGCCTTATTGGGATTTATAGTCCGGTTTCCTCACGATGTTTTCCTTCACCGAAAAGCGACTGGTAAATATCAAATGATATTTCTTACATGAGTTCCGCAAAACTCATTGGTACGAGACGGGGTTTGAACCCGCGACCTCCGAATTGAAAGTCGCACACTCTTACCGCTAGGCCACCAGCGCTTGATGTATCATAATTCAAATTTTGATCCATTTAGTATTTAGGTTCAAGTGTCATTTAAATAACAAACGTAATTTAACGGTAAAAAATTACGATGTTTTACCGTCAATAAGCTCTTGCCACTTTATTATTATATATCAATTTCCCTTTAAATGCCGTCAATAACCACTTAAACGGGTAATCTCCGTTGTTTTTCTAGCAGGCCTGTGTGTTATTTTCAGCAATTTCCACTTTGAGCTCCCATTGTATCATAATAACTTTACAATTTTAGTCCAGAGTTTTTAAACATGACATGCGTAAACCCTGTAAGTAGGCATTGAGAAAATAATCTGATATTATGTGGGTTTTACCTATTATTGCTTGAGAGGTAACTAAGCTAACTTTCAATCAAGGCAAATTCAAGTATGTAATTACATCTGTGAAACTTATGAGCTCTACATCAGTCAGTCTAGTGCTTCAAAGACAATTTGAAAATAAAGTAAGTAATTAGGTAAGCTTAAGCAAAATTCATGCGGTTTTCCAAAATTACCTCTTACTTTCTTTGCGCTGATTTAAAAAGTAATTTGATAAAAAATAAAAACCTTTTTGTTTAAAAACAAAACCGACTTCAAAAAATAGAAGTACAACATAATATTATTATTTTTATGTGCACTAGCAACTGATATGTTTGAAGTCGGTGCCAAGCCGAATTTAACAAACATACTTAACAAAGACGATTTCCGTTAGTGATCCAAAGGACTCGAGCCTTTTAGCTCTTTTTTAGGGCTCGCCTCATTTCTTGACGCCTAAAAGGCTAAAAGCCTATTTAGCTCTTTAGCCCCCGAGCCTAGTTCTATTTAAGAGCCTAGTCTCTTGGGGCTAATAACCTTATTAAGGCTTGGGGCTAAAGAGCTAAATAGGCTTTTTTTAAGGGGCTTAATAAGGTTATTAGCCCCAAGAGTCTAGGCTCTTAAATAGAACTAGGCTCGGGGGCTAAAGAGCTAAATAGGCTTTTAGCCTTTTAGGCGTCAAGAAATGTGGCGAGCCCTAAAAAATAGAGCTCCAAAGGCTCGAGTCTTTTGGATCACTAATTTCCGTACTGGTCATCATCAGCAGATCCACCTCATGAAAAGGCACTTTTTTGAATGCAAATGCTGCGTTTGTTAACAAAATCCACAAAACCTCTTCGAGGAGTTCCCTCAATTCCTCGTGGAATCCATGATCAATCAGAACTAGATTTTACATGCTTTTAACCAACAAAAAAATATATTTTCAAATCAGTTCAGAACAGACTGAGTTCTGAGGTAACGTACCTACCTTCAAAGAAAACACAGTGGAGTTGATAACCTCCTCCTTTTTGAAGTCGGTTAAAAAAGGCTTTTTAAGAATAGGTAGGTACCTATTTGTTATGGTTAAATGCATTGTTCGAACCTCGATAATAGTTTAGGCATATTATATTGTAAAGCTCTTTTCTACAAAACAAATCGAAGTTCGTTAGATAAGTCAAATAATAAAACAGCAATGAGCTTAATAGGGCATTTTACGAATTTTACGAACATTAATCTTGTGTTACGTCGGGGAGTATTTTTACGCCGGTCCATACGGGCCGATAGCCGAATGACGAATGACGGGCGGCTCCGGGTCGCGGGCGAGGTGCATTCGTCAAGGCAAGAATTATGCCGGAGAACGGAAGCCCAATTTAGGTTTAACAACTTGATTTTGCAACAAGATTTTGATCTTATTTTGAAGATTGCTGACGCTGACTGGCGCATGTGAAATGAAGTGAAATGCGTGCGTGAGATGCGCGCCAATCACCAAGACGAACATCAAAACCATAACAAATTCTTCAATTAGGATCGGCCTCTGGGGAACGCCCGGCGGATCCTTCAAGAATAACAGCGCCTATTGCTGTTACAGTCTACCTATCTGTGATACTAATATGACGGATTGATATGTCAAACTTATAATGTGGCCGGCAAATAGGTATGACAGGGTCGTATTTAAAACCGCACTTGGATCGCTGATTACGAAAACTGTAGGATTACTAATTTCCTTACAGCAGATGTTTGTAATATTTACTAAAAAATAACAAATCAGTATTGTGGTGTCGCAGCTAGCTGCTGTATAAACTTTGGAAACTGTTCTTCTTCCATTCAATACTACCCTACTGTGAATAAAACTTACACTAGCTAACCCTTGCTTTCAGGATTGCCTACTTAACAACATAAAAATAAACTCAACCACAATACTTGGGAGTTCGGGTGGTCTATCACAGAATAAAAAGGCCTGCCGAGCGCGGCGCGCGCGCGAGTAAAAATAAATAATAATAACAGAGCTTGCGCGTTAACGTTGCGGTTTGCTGTATAAACATGGCATCCGCGGTGACTTCCTACATATTGAAACTATCATACCTTCACCTATTACATTCACTTTTTTATCCTACCTAATTATTTCTTGTGTGTATTTTATTTCTCGTTTTGCCATTTCTCTTCTTCAATAAAGTATTCAACTGTATCTTTTGTTTTAATTTAATTACCTAATTAAAGGTGCTGCGACACCTGACTACTGTGTTAGTATAAAAATCCGGCCAAGTGCGTGTTGGGCCACGCATAATGGAGGGTTCCGTACTTCTACACAATATGAAAAAGTCATAGGTACTTACAAGCTCTTATGTCCTTTTTAGTACTTATTTAAAAATTAAAGGGGGGAGGGGGGCAATTTTTCGAAGCAATTATTTTCAAAAGTAAGGATCTAATACTATAATGCCGTACCAGGACATTTTCAATTTAAAAAAAAATTGTGAAAATGCATTTCACGAAACACTAACATGTCAGCCGTAATGTAATTTTATGAGGGAACTATCCCGAAAAATTTTTATGGCATTAAGTACTTAATATTAATTTATCATAGCGAACAGTAACAACATATTATTTATTGATATAATTCTGACGCAGAGAGAAAATTAAGGTAAAAGTGATAAATAACATAATTATTTTTCTCATTACACTTTACTTTTTTCAAAAGACTTTCAACTTTTAATACGCAAAGCGATATTTTACAGGTATCAGTGAAATATCAAAAATAATTACCTAACTTCAAATTTGTCTTAAATGTTTCATGATTGGTGCCGTTACTATCTACCTAGGTTAACACGTAGTTACCATGAGTCATGACTACTCATGACTCGTCAAAAACTGCAAGTACTGTAATGCCATTGTATGTATGAGTTATTTTATTTATACTCCAGAGATATTTTTGTCGTAGGCGTAAGCCCCATTTAACGAAATTATACGTCACAGGTGCGACTTGTTTTTATGGCTTAACATTTTCACTTATTGGGTGGAACAGCTACTACGTTGAACACCATATACCTACATACTTGCAACGTCTTTAAGGATAAGTAGACATTTAAGTGATATTAACATAGGATATAGTATTCCAGTAATTTGATGGCGTCCCATTGTGAAAAAAAAACAACGGGTTGCACTCCGGGAGTGCCGGCAGAAGTGAAAACCAATGACAATCTTACGTCTTACGGTCACGTGACACCTGTTACGAGTTTAACATTTTTTCCCCGTCACAAAAAGTGCACAGCGCCGCTAAAGAAGTTTACACTTCAAAAAAACAACGGGTTGCACTCCGGGAGTGCCGGCAGGAGTGAAAACTCAATGGCATTGTAACAGTTTTTCGATCAGGTCCCGTGTCCGTCTTACGAAGCGTCTTAAGTCTTACGCTGTCGCGAGTTTAACATTTTTTCCCCATCACAAAAAGTGCACAGCGCCGCTAAAGAAGGACATTGCTGAAGTAATTATTTGACTGTAAGAAAAATCGCATTAGATAAATATCCTAATCAATAAGAAACTTGATCTGAATTTTCCAAAACAATTATGAGCTTGACGCGTCTTTATTGTTAAGAGAATAAGAACGTGTCAAGGTAATTTTGAACACCTCGCCCGCATAGCAACTTCTGCTGCTGACTTTACACAATATAAAAAAAATGATTTAAAAAAAATGTAGGTACATAGGTACAGAATAGGGATAAAGAAAAATTTATTATTTTTGTTCTTAAATACATAGTAACTGATTTGCGATATTTAAGTATTGAAAAGAACAAAAAAATATTGTAGAGAGAATTCTATTTTCCGATCTGAAGTCAGATTCTAGATCTAAAAATGATGAATAGGTACCTAATTTAATGAAATTTTGGCAATAAGGAATTTAAATAATATTTAAGAGCTTTTTAACCGAAATCGATATAAAACAGTATTTAATATCGATCTCAGTGATTTCAAAATAGCAAAATTGCAGGTATGGACCTTAAAGGCAATGATGATGATTAAATAAAGATTTATTAACACGCTTACGAAAACTTATTAAATATTAGCAATCAGGTGAAGATAACAATTAAAATAAACGTCCCGATGACACTTTTCCAAATTTCCAATTTTAATTTTGTTCCATGCCACCCTCACAATTAGAAACAGGTTGGGGGTTACCATAAAACAGATTACGTATTTTACGAAACGCGAACATTACGGCTAATAAACATTAATATGCGCAATAAACCTAATTTCACAATTCACCGCGACATTTCAAATGCGATGAAAATTTGATTTAAAACCTTGTTTTGCATGGGATTTGAAATGTACCTATAAATTGGTTGGAGTTGATTTGTAGTTATTAAGTAAGTAATAGAGATTATATAAAATAATTATTTGTGTACGTGTGTTTCTAGTTTCTAAAAAAGCCTGTCATCAGTAAAAATTAGGACCAAATACATATAATAATATGGCTTGGGGTGGGCTCAGGTGATACTTAGTCATCTTATGTTGCTAGAAACAAATAGTGATTTGATTAGATGCCTATTAAGCTACTAAAACATAATATATTATGTTTTCTTATAATCCTACTGAAAAAGCGTTTATAAATATAAATGTATGTGTACCTATAGGTATATATTTATGCTGGTTAACATAAAACGATACTTTGTTGGAATTTATATCATACGAAATACTCGAATAATGATGTATCCAATCCACAAGAAAAATGTTGAAAGAAACAAGAAAATTCCGGATACGGAACCCTTTGTGTTCTTTTTACTACTAGAGTCAGACCAACCTAACTCTGCACAGACTTTGTACTGACAAAGTGTTGATAGTAAACACTTCATCGAATTCCTATGAAAATATAACGTCTTAAGTGGCAATTCCACACTTTGTTCTGTCAGTCAGACGGCCAGACGGACGGACTCTATACTTACCTAATTAATTTAATAATATTTTCTTTACATTCAGATCACAAAACGAATCCAAATTAGATATATTATATATACCTATATTAGATAGATACGTATAACTCTTTAGTATTCCAGAAACACAACTGTTCCTTTATTGGGATGGAATAAGCATTAGTCCAGGAAACTGTATTAATAGCCGCTGTCACAAGTTAGTATAAGTACGGCGCCGACTATTGATGCCGCCTGCAATGACGTGCAATAATTGTAACGCCGAGTTACTCGTAGCTCGACGCTAATATTTACGAAGCTATTACGTTAAAGGCAAACATCACTCAAAGTTGCGTGTCTTCCGAGATTGTTGTGATTCTCGACAATGACGTCACGGCACTCGGCAATAACCCCGCGACGCAGAAGGATGTAATGTCATACGTCAAAAATGAGAAAACATGGAAAACAAAAATGTATTCGTAAGCAACGCATTTACCATCGAAATAAAAGAAAATATTTGTGACAAGTGAAACGAAATAACAATGAAACATGAAATGTAATAACCTAATGAACCGAACGGGCGAAGATTTAAGACAAAATTTGCTCATTCGTGGCGTTAACGTGCGGGAAGGGAAGAAATCTCTCGGCGGCGACTAATGAAAAATAATTTAGGTGTAGACAGGCGACATTAATATAAATAAATAATAAGGTGACGGTTCGCACGGTAGTACATAAATCCCGCACGCTGCGAGACGTCACAATAGTAATATATTAGGACAAATGTTATTACAAGCTCGACTCGTTATGTTATTTTTGTTCGTTCCCTCGGCGGAGAAGCCGGCCGGCCGGCACGACCGCATCAAGGAGCCGACGGCGCGCCCTCATCGCTGCGTCGCGGCGCCGTGCAGACACCGACCACGGCTCCTGTACACCGCAGCCCTAGACTATTAAGCACACTTAACACAATAAATTAAAACTACAGCTATATTCTTACATAAATCTACCAATTTCACAAGTTACTGTATAAGAACGTAGAAAAAAAAATTTAAAATGTTATCGTAGTTGCCGTACCTACAGATCATTAGTACTGATCAATAATACGAACATAGCCCGATTTAGAATACGTGGATAATATATTCCGTTTTGTTTAATGTATTAAGTATTGATTAATTAATCAAAACCGCATTTCAAAGAATTTTTATTAGTCCATTGCAGGATTTGTAGGATGACGGCAGTATATACACTCACACAGTGTATGCTGCCCGTTTGTCAAAGTCAAAACAAACAAAACTGTCTGATTCTTACATTTTTGTAAAATTACAACTATGCTGCATAACAAAACTTCTTTAGATATTCACCATTTGCGGATCAAGTTGTCTACGTCAGAATATAGTATAAGTACAGTTCTACCTATAAGCTCTACCTTCTATCGGAGTTGGAAGTTCACTTCAATGTGGCTACTAGAAACAGTGAAATACCCGCACCCAAGGCAAACCGCCCCTTCAACTCTGATCGCTTTAGAAACTTGCAAGAACAACTGACCAGATGTTATAGTTGTAAATTTAAGCAAAACTAAATGTTTAAGGGTAGTCCCGGGGAAACGGCCAGTGCATCAACATCATTGAAATAAAATATAACTTCGGATCATCTTTAAATAGATTTCAACTCCAAGTTATCAATTAACATATAATAGAACAAACACAAAATAAAATACGAAAATATTTGGCGGTCATGCTACGCATAAAGACATAACGGTCTATACCCAACGTCTAAAAGTAGTACGTACCTACAGGAAAATCTGACTAGACTTATGTCCCATCAGTCTTGCAGTGTATTATTTTATATTATAGAGCGTCTATACCTATATGCCTTAAACTTTTGGCTGTAGGTACAGTCGCCATCAGATATATCGGAGCGGCCGAGGTGATCAAAATATCTGAACATGCACATAACACTTTCATAATAGAAGGATGTTCAACAATCATTAACACATTACTGGACAAATAGACGCCAGTCAGCATATTGTTCCATATAAGTACGTCGTTATGTTTTTGGCAATTTTTGGCCACCAGAAGTTTTAGTGTCAATGTAGACATTCAGGCCTCGTAGACAACATGCCAATCGCTATCGCTCCGTAGCGAACGAAACACAACTGTCACTGTCACACTAATATGGAAGAGTGATAGAGAAACACAAAGCGATTCGATGGCGAAGCGCAAGCGATTGTCACTTTGGCTAGGCCGCCTGGTGACAAATGATCAGTGTTAGGAAGTTGTGCTGCTGCGGTAAATCGCAATTTGAGCGGCATAAATATTAATCAGGAATATATAATAATAATAATTGCGCCTAATTGACGCCAGTAGGTACATACCAGCAAAAATCGGCACGTGTTCTTTAATTTTAATAAGGCGTGTTCGACACAACAGAACAAACTCTATTCCTTGGCTGTTCGTGTGGAATTTCAGACAGTAGAAGGCAATGGCACTCGGCAGCTTTTGCAGTTTCTTACAAACCGAATAAAATGTGGTTATTATACAGGGGGTCCCATAAGTGACACGTCACAGTGACACTGGAGGTATACCAAGCCAAGACCCAAACCAACTTAAATGACCCCAGTAAAAGTGGCACGGTTTTCGAGTTATTACCAAACTAAGGTTTTTCATGAATTTTGACCGTTTTTAGCATTGTTAGTGCCAGTGTGCACTCGGAAAGGTCTCAAAGTTAGTTTTTTTCATGTGTACGGCATCGTGAATAGATAATTAAGATAACAGAATAGGTATTTTATCGATAAACAATGTAAAATGCAAAAAAGTACTGGTTTAATCTTGAATTAAATTCACAGCGAAACATTAATTTCGACTTTGATCACCTGTCGTGAAAAAAAAAAGACTAGAAAAGTAATGAGCAAATAACGTCAATATATTGAGCATGTTATGCAGATTTAAAAATGGTATAACACATGTACCTTCCTGTAATAAAATATGAATTATTATCATCTTTCGAAAGCCTTATAAAAAATAAGTTAAAACTTGGAAATCTGCAATCCGTTGCTACTTAGTAAAAATAACGATTTATGTTAAGATATTTCATTCTGGATACAGAAATAAAAAAAACGCCTATTCAGTATTTGCCGAATGCCTAAAAGAAAGAGATGGAAAATGCTTATCTCCCTTTTTAAGGATATCATTGAGTTGATAAAGGTTCAAAGAAAATAATACAGGCTGAAGTTTGAAAGGGTAGGTTGAAATAATTTTACAATAGGTGCTCGAATTGCTTTTCTCCGGCTCGTATACATGCTTGACACCGTCTTGTAAAACTTCAAGTTAATTTTCTTAAATTAATTTCGGATATGTTTCGTGCTGCCTCGAACATGCCGTCGTAGTTCCTCTTGGGACCTTATTGGGTTGGAGTAAAATTTATCTTTTAAGTATCCCCAATAAAAAAATCCCCAATAAATGGATTTAGGTCCGGGGAACGTAGGCCATGCCACTGGTACCAGTCGGCCGATCCATCTTCTGGAGCTGGAACCACAGCAAGATGGCTGCCCAGAACACTACGCTCGCGATGTCCGCGACCACCTCAGATGGATCAGCCGACTGGGACCAGTGGCATGGCCGCCGCGTTCCCCGGACCTAAACCCATTAGATTTTTTTCATTGGGGATGCTTAAAATGCTTAAAAGATAAAGTTTACTCCGTGCCAATAAGGTCCCAAGAGGAACTACGGCGGCGCATGTTCGAGGCAGCACGAAACATATCCGAAATTAAGGAAATTAACGTGAAGTTTTACAAGACGGTGCCAAGCGTGCATACGAGCCGGGGAAAAACAATTCGAGCACCTATTCTAAAATAAAATTACTTTAAAAATTGATTAAACTTCAACCTGCAGTATTTTATTTTCTTTGAACCTTTATCAACTCAATGATATCCTTAAAAAGGGACATAACCATTTTCCATCTCTTTCTTTTAAGCATTCGGCAAATACTGAATAGACGTTTCTTTAAATTTCTGAATCCAGAATTAGATATCTCAACATAAATCGTTATTTTTACTAAAAGTAGCAACGGATTGCAGAGTTCCTAGTTTTCAGTTATTTTTTATGAGGCTTTCGAAAGATGATAATAATTCCCATTTTATTGCATTACGTGTGTTATACCATTTATGAATCTGCATTACATGCTCAATATTTTGACGTTATTTGCTCATTACTTTTCTAGTAATTTTTTTTCACGACAGGTGGTCAAAGTCGAAATTAATGTTTCGCTGTGAATTTAATTCAAGATTAAGCCAGTACTTTTTCGCATTTTACATTATTTATCGATAAAATACCTATTCTGTTATCTTAATTAACTATTCATGATGCCGTACACATAAAAAAAACTAACTTCAAGACCTTTCCGAGTGCACACTGGCACTAACAATGTTAAAAACGGTCAAAACTCATGAAAAACCTTAATTTGGCAATAACTCAAAAACCGTGCCACTTTTACTGGGGTCATGTTAAGTTGGTTTGGTTCCTCTTGGCCTGGTCTACCTCCAGTGTCACTGTGACGTGTCACTTATGGGACACCCTGTATAAATACTGCCTGAAAAATCGTAGCGTACGTTTAACGTAGGTACCTACATAGCTGCGGAGGTTTACCTACTCCTCCCAAAGGATTAACCGAGAAGATAGTTTCTCTTACGCAAAGAAATGGACGTGTATTCATATTATTCTTTAGTCGGAGACTATTTACCTAAACTGCTATCTCTTTGAAATTTAGTACCGATACTGAATTGTTATCTTATCTTAAAAAAAACCGGGCAAGTGCGAGTCGGACTCGCACACGAAGGGTTCCGTACCATTATCTATAAAAACGGTCACCCATCCAAGTACTGACCCCGCCCGACGTTGCTTAACTTCGGTCAAAAATCACGTTTGTTGTATGGGAGCCCCACTTAAATCTTTATTTTATTCTGTTTTTATTTGTTAGTATTTGTTGTTATAGCGGCAACAGAAATACATCATCTGTGAAAATTTCAGCTGTCTAGCTATCACAGATCACGAGATACAGCCTGGTGACAGACGGACGGACGGACAGCGGAGTCTTAGTAATAGGGTCCCGTTTTACCCTTTGGGTACGGAACCCTAAAAAGGATAAAATATAGATAATTTCAAAAACAAGGTTTTGCTATCGGATTTCTGAGGTTCGTTGGATTCTATTTTCATGATCCAGGTAGGTACATATATATTTTGTAGATTTAATTTAACCTGGTATTGGCGTGACATCAGGGGCCCGTTTCTCAAAAGCTTGTAACTTGTAATACAAGCGGATGTCACTTTTTGACAGGTTTTGTTAGAAAGGGACTTCCACTTGTATTACAAGTTACAAGCTTTTGAGAAACGGGCTCCAGGTAATCCAAATCAAGTTTATGTATTGTTACTAATAATAATTAATTTCTTAATCATTTACTGTTAATTAACATAAATATACTTAGCTTAATATTGTTAAATGTAAGCAAAATAACGAACCCAGTACATAATCAATTAATATTCAGGTTAATAATGAGTATTCATGACATACCTACATAAGTAATACGATAACACCCAATGTAAGCCTATAATGGTATACAACTATACATTTAATGAAGTATAGGTAAAATAGTGAGGATGATACTTGATTCCACAGTCAAACTAAATGTAGTTTTGTGGAGCTTTGTCCATAGCAAAAAAGTTATTAACTTCTTATGTAATAAATAACTAAATAAGTAAAATATACTTCGGCTCGGACGGAATTAACAGTCAAGAGTCAGAACGGAGTATGAATAAAATCTTGTGTTCGGAAAGTAAGTTTTAAAGCAGATTTTGTTTTGGGCATTTAGTAGTTTGTGCGAAATTTTTCACGGTTCCATTAATTGAATCTTTCGTAAAACAAATTTCTCGTCTCCCCCTTCCTTTTATCTTTTCAGGCGGAGGCCCTATGGTTGACTAGTAGAGAACGCCTAAGCGCATTTAGTCCACTTTTTGAACGTGTTTTGTGCAATATAGTATAAAATAATTAAAAATATATACTACGCATCTGCCTGGAAGTGGTGCTACCTAGGCTTAGCTTAGTTACCTACATCCCAATTATTTTATATGATGTTTAATTCACAAGTTCAATCGGAGAAGTTCATGCTAACCACCGTTTTAATATTGTACCTATTTCTATAGACATTAAAATAAACTCATTCCATATGAGCACGATCCAGTCCAGCAGCCCAGCGAGTTTAATTCCATTACGATTCATGTGCAATGTTAAGAAGCTTAAACATAAATTGAACGAGTTCGGAGCATAGAGTATTTGGTGAAGTAATTAATTTTTGTTAGGGTGTTCTGTTTAATGGGCTGCGGACATGTGGGGCGGGACCGAAGGGATTAAACACCAACAACAGCCGGACGGCCATATGGTAACGTTGTCATGTCCGATTCTTCGCACGTTATTGAGGGTAAATGTAATATACACGCTAAGTCATGCAACGTTCTCATCTCATCCGCGTCTATATTGGTGTCTATGTGGAAATTCGAAACTTGTACGCAGGAAACATACTCAGAATGCCTTTATTGAACGGAGAATATAGTAGTAATATACTTAGTAGTGCCTAAAGTCTGTATCTTTAGGTACCTATTTAAATAAAAGTAAACAAAATCTAGCCTCAAATGGCTCCTTAAGCCAGTTGAGGATAGATGAAACCATTACATGTTAAAATAATGTAGGTTAAAGTCAGGTCGTTCAGTGGCAGATCCAGGTGCTTTTGTATTTGGTTGGTTAACCAATAAATGTTATAACTACCCCAAAATGTACAAATTGTTTGTTTACTTGTATTTAAATACCTAAAGATACAGAGTATAGGAATAGTATTAGTACTAGGGATTATTCGACATTCATGCCAATATCGTTTTAGTAGAGTAGGTAACGTTTCATTCAAATTATTAGCTTTTGTAGTTTCGGCTCGGCGTTAATGAGTCAGTCAGCCAGTCAGTCGGTCAGGATATACTGCTTAGGGTGCCCGGTAATAAATGGAAAACCTTCTAATTCTACCCACCGACAGCACCTTAGGTTAATCCAGAAAAAGACCACTGTCAGAAGCAAGCCATCTAAATGAATTTTGACCCTTGTTACAAGATCTGGCCATAAAAAGACCTAACTCCTACTACTACCTACCAGTTCGAAATATCCCAACCATCATACAGTATACCACCTATTCTATTTTGGTCTAATCGATGCAAGCTGCCTGTACCAAGATAGAAATGCAGTGACATTTAAATTGGATTCATAAAGTTCGTATTCGTCTATGAAAATAGGGTTGTACATATTTTGTTTGTATTAACCCTTATTACGCACAGAAAACCAAGGTACTTCAACCCGCCATACCGCCGCCAATGATTCTGCTTAAAAAGAGAGTCAAAAGTTATGTATTTCGCAGAACATTAGTTGACCGAGAGTTAGCGAAGGTCTCCGTTTCAGCTTTCGTATACCTGGATGTTCTCCTCTACAGGTCGCATTTCTTAATCGATTCTCGTGAAATTTTGTGAGCAGGGTCGGTAGTTAGATTCTTTTTGTCTCGTTTTTTAGAAAATGTTTAAAATGGCGAAAATTGGCTTAAATGTCTAAAGCGCCAGTAAAGTCTATGGCACTTAAGACTATAGTGAGTTCGCTGTGATAATGGTTCAACGAGGTAAGTTTTTTTTTACATTTTTTTTTAAGTTTTATCGTGCGGTCTCCAGCTCACAGAGCCACTAGTCATTAGTTAGATATAAAGATTATTGTTTGGACGATGGTATTACAAAATCGATTAGAATTTGTTTTTATTTTTTAAACAAACGAAATAAAACAAAAATCAACTCTATTCCATTTAATAATAATCTAAATTTCAATAAAGGTAATTAGCACTATTATTAATTAGAACGGTGGGCCGTGGGATCCTCTAGAGGTGAAAAAAAATATCTCCTGTCTAATAATATCATCCGTATATTTTTCACAAAAATAGAGTTTCTCTAGCTTTTTCAATTACTCAAGCTTTAAAATGCAAGGTGCAGGTAAGTTTACGTTAATAAGTTACGTTAAAACGTATACCTGTAAAATAAACTGGCGTTGTTTCAAATAAACTGAATGTTATAGATCAATTCTTCAATTAATTAATTCTTCAATTGCGTTACATTCGACTCCAATTTTGAGAGAGACGAAATTTAACGTTCTTATTTTCCTGATACAATCCGTAACAACGTCGATAAAATAACGGACGGGTGCAAATATGCATCAATCAATATCGAACTAATACCCAAAGCTCAACACAACATAAGTGGGGAATATATACCCACTAAGTTATTTACTTGTTGCATACAGTAATAATAAAAACTATTTCCTCACGGGCGCTATCTTTACATTTAGTTACAATATGTTACATTACCACACCTCTACTTGTTACAAAAGCCTTTTTATCATCCTTGAATCATATCCTGAATTCAATTAGTTACAAGGACGAGTTTTCACTCCAATTCTAATGCCATATTTAAGAATAAGTATATTGCTATGAATACATAAAACGCACAGACACTCTCGATTACTTTGATCGCCCGGATGTCGCAGTCATTCCCAACTGCTTTGCGAACATTCTCCAATAAATATACTTACACTTTAATTTTAGAATAAACGTGTAACTCGCAGCAGTCCTCACTAGGGCCTTTCATGCCCCTATAAAGTTAGCTGACTCGTGTTTATTTGATGGTCGTATATTGCAGCTCACTGTGAGTCGCAAATAAGTGCCTTTTTATAGCGCGATGACATAAATGTTGCGACCTATGGTCTTTCAACTACGAGGCGATACGAAATCGGAGGTCGGAATCGGATAAGTGACAATATACATTCATCACGTATAAATAACCAAAAAAAAATA
The DNA here is from genome assembly GCF_910591565.1 of Cydia splendana. Classification (NCBI taxonomy): domain Eukaryota; kingdom Metazoa; phylum Arthropoda; class Insecta; order Lepidoptera; family Tortricidae; genus Cydia; species Cydia splendana. Next base: position 27,939,897 of record NC_085960.1, on the reverse strand, counting down.
GTAGGTAGGTAGGTAGTATCGACCGATTCTAATTTTAGAATTTGTTATGATTTCGAATTGGTTTTGACACCTACGACCTTGACGATCGTCTTTGTGATTATCTGATAGAATAAATGTAAATGTATTCTGTATAAATGTATGTATATAGCTAATTAATGTACTTTGTTAATGTATGAATGTTGTAGTTTGAAGAATAATTTTAAATTCGCATGCTGTCTTGAGATAGCGGATCAAGGTGGATCCATTATTAACCTAACTTTAATACCTGTACTAACCCTTTTTCTGCAAATAAATATGAATGAATGAATGAATGTATAAGAAAGTAATAAAGGTCGGAACATTGACATATAATATCTAAAGACTGGCCTTACGGACAATATGAATGGGGCCAGTACAGCGGTGTGACACCGCTACAACGCGATTAGTTGATGAGTTCGCATCAAGCGCGCGTTTGGTTGATGAGTTCACATCACGCGCGTGATTGGTCGCAACTAATTGCGTAAGGCTGCACGATTGGCTCGAATTCATGAGTGACACCACTGAACCAGTACCATTTTTAGTGCCCGTAAGGCCAGTCCTTAGATATAATAGGTCAATGGGTCGGAATTGCTAATTTACCACTGTTTAGCGGCTGCCTTCGATTTCGCTAAACTGCGATGTGGGTGGGTAAATCTACTACCTAAGCTCAATTTCAGTGATTTTCTGGATAAAGGATTTAACCGAATACTAGATCTCATGTCAAACTAGACAGCAGTGGATGCTGTTATACCTAATGGTAATTAAGTTCATTAAACTGTGATGCACTGGACTTGATTGCGGCATGTAGCCGGCATTGGGTTACGGTGACCGTCGGTTCAAAGCTAACGAGCACGGGGCAGACGTGAACCCGCACTCATTTGCGACGTCGCTCGCTGCCGGTTGATTGGTTAATTGCTTCGTTTAATCAATTGACCGCTTGAGACACGCCGCTCGGTTTAGATGCAGGCACAGTTATTGCTCGCTAACTCGCAATAAATCCTAGTTAGGGAACGGTTTTATTCAATAAATACCTTTGACGACGACGACGACGAATAGGGTTGTAATTACATAATTTAAAAACCTTTTCAGAAATCATGAATTATCAGTTGTGCGGTGGTTTTGCATTTTAACATGGTGAGCACAACACATATAAGTCAAATACAATTATACCTTCAACTACACCTTAGCTATAACAGCTTCTGGCTAATTACTTTTAAGTCAAAAAAAGGGAGGACTCTAGGCTAGGCCATTGAGCTATTATTACTAACATACGGACGGACGTATTTTATTGTGTAGGTAAACATTAAACAATGCGTTTAATTTATTTAGGCAACAAACAGTCTCCGACAGTCTCGGTGTTATTTATTTTAAGGCTCGATTAATAGGACCTTTATAGCTGGTCAAGCAAATCTTGTCACTAAAAAAAGGCGCGACATTCAAATTTTGTATGGGACGAAATCCCTTCGCGCCTACATTTATCAAATTTGCCGCCTTTTTCTACTGACAAGATCTGCTTGACCAAGTATAGTTGAGAATTAAATATTGATTGCTAACAAATATATGGCTATAGTAAAAGAATATAGCATTACCTTGTAAAAAAATATAGTTGTTTGAGGACAAAGTTGATATTTAACTCCTTGTGCTAATGATACCCGAGCATTCCGAGCAAGCGAAAGATTCCAAAATTGAACGGCGAACGTAGCGAGTGTTTAAAAAAATGTAATTTTGAGCGTTGCGATGGTTTCAAAGCCACGAGAATTAAACAAATTTGCTCCCGAGTGAAATACAATTTTTGACATTGGAAATGTCTTTTCGTTCGCTCCAGTATACGGTCCGATTTCACGAAAAAGTGCGATCCCCTTATATCTCGGAAAGTTGTGAAGATATGATATTAAAAAATAGGCTCAAAAGACGCATAATCACGAGAGCTGTAAGGTGCAAAAATAATTATTCGAGAAAGTCAAAAACAAAAAAAGTTATGGTCGAAATAGTGAAAATAAAATTCAATTTTTTCCGAATTTTTGATTTTGGTGCTCGATAATTTGGAAACGAAGAATGATATCAAAAATTTGAGAAAAACGGCTCTGGACAATTTAGTCAGCTACAATTTGAGCCTAAAACAAAGACGATCGGGTTAAGGGTTTGCCCTGTAGCCCCTAACCTTAAAATAGTCAAAAAGTCAGAACGACATTTTTCACAGGACATTTATGACTTCATGTTTCGCAGAGTTCGTTATCGGGTGTTTGTTGTTTATCGGGATTATGACGGCAGAATAACACTTGCACTGCGTGGGCTTTCAAAATCGCTGCAGATTTTTCTTGGTCTAACTCTATCTATCCTGTTTGAGACGGGCGTAGATAACGCACTATTCGACAATCTATGCATTCTTGTGGTGGTGGAAATAGAAATAGAGATAGAGGGAGAGGGAGAGGGAGAGGGAGAGGGAGAGGGAGAGGGAGAGGGAGAGGGAGAGGGAGAGGGAGAGGGAGAGGGAGAGGGAGAGGGAGAGGGAGAGGGAGAGGGAGAGGGAGAGGGAGAGGGAGAGGGAGAGGGAGAGGGAGAGGGAGAGGGAGAGGGAGAGGGAGAGGGAGAGGGAGAGGGAGAGGGAGAGGGAGAGGGAGAGGGAGAGGGAGAGGGAGAGGGAGAGGGAGAGGGAGAGGGAGAGGGAGAGGGAGAGGGAGAGGGAGAGGGAGAGGGAGAGGGAGAGGGAGAGGGAGAGGGAGAGGGAGAGGGAGAGGGAGAGGGAGAGGGAGAGGGAGAGGGAGAGGGAGAGGGAGAGGGAGAGGGAGAGGGAGAGGGAGAGGGAGAGGGAGAGGGAGAGGGAGAGGGAGAGGGAGAGGGAGAGGGAGAGGGAGAGGGAGAGGGAGAGGGAGAGGGAGAGGGAGAGGAGAGGGAGAGGGAGAGGGAGAGGGAGAGGGAGAGGGAGAGGGAGAGGGAGAGGGAGAGGGAGAGGGAGAGGGAGAGGGAGAGGGAGAGGGAGAGGGAGAGGGAGAGGGAGAGGGAGAGGGAGAGGGAGAGGGAGAGGGAGAGGGAGAGGGAGAGGGAGAGGGAGAGGGAGAGGGAGAGAGGGAGAGGGAGAGGGAGAGGGAGAGGGAGAGGGAGAGGGAGAGGGAGAGGGAGAGGGAGAGGGAGAGGGAGAGGGAGAGGGAGAGGGAGAGGGAGAGGGAGAGGGAGAGGGAGAGGGAGAGGGAGAGGGAGAGGGAGAGGGAGAGGGAGAGGGAGAGGGAGAGGGAGAGGGAGAGGGAGAGGGAGAGGGAGAGGGAGAGGGAGAGGGAGAGGGAGAGGGAGAGGGAGAGGGAGAGGGAGAGGGAGAGGGAGAGGGAGAGGGAGAGGGAGAGGGAGAGGGAGAGGGAGAGGGAGAGGGAGAGGGAGAGGGAGAGGGAGAGGGAGAGGGAGAGGGAGAGGGAGAGGGAGAGGGAGAGGGAGAGGGAGAGGGAGAGGGAGAGGGAGAGGGAGAGGGAGAGGGAGAGGGAGAGGAGAGGGAGAGGGAGAGGGAGAGGGAGAGGGAGAGGGAGAGGGAGAGGGAGAGGGAGAGGGAGAGGGAGAGGGAGAGGGAGAGGGAGAGGGAGAGGGAGAGGGAGAGGGAGAGGGAGAGGGAGAGGGAGAGGGAGAGGGAGAGGGAGAGGGAGAGGGAGAGGGAGAGGGAGAGGGAGAGGGAGAGGGAGAGGGAGAGGGAGAGGGAGAGGGAGAGGGGAGGAGGGAGAGGGAGAGGGAGAGGAGAGGGAGAGGGAGAGGGAGAGGGAGAGGAGAGGGAGAGGGAGAGGGAGAGGGAGAGGGAGAGGGAGAGGGAGAGGGAGAGGGAGAGGGAGAGGGAGAGGGAGAGGGAGAGGGAGAAACACAAAATAAAAACTTATACAGAGAAACATAAAAAAGAAAAAGTGCCACGAAATGGTCTCACCTCAGCATGTTGCTGGCGGCTGCTAGCAGATAGGTGATGCTGAACCCTGGTAGTACCTATTGGAACTCAGGTTTGGTGCAACATAGACAAACGCTGTTATGGTCATCTCTCGTCGCGTCAAACTGCTGTCAAGAAAATTTCATATCTTGCAGCAAATGGGCCGCTGCCGATCACCACTTCTCGAGTTGACTACGGATTTGCCGTGTGATAATTTTCTTGTACTTTGAACATTAATATATCCTGCTTATTAATCGAAAAATGAAATATGTACCTATACTTATGCGCCACGGCGACAATTATTTAAACTTGGATACGCGTGTGGAAATTTTGCAATTTGTTTGTTCACATGCGTTATGTCCAGGATACTTGTGTTAGTCTAAGAATAAAATAATTATCATTCAACGTTGTAGTTTTATTTTGTAACTTTTTCCTTATCCAGACTTTCTCGTCGCTCAGCGACAATATTTTTTCGAATTCCGTAGATTCATTTCCAATGTGCTCGATAGTCGTGTGAGGCACGAAATCTGTGAATTTTTTCACCATATCAATGCGAGTAAAAAATACTATAGAGTATAGAACATTACAAATTTTATTAATTCACTCGCTAGTTAAATTTTCATCCAATTTTATCACTGCGCTCACTAGTTAAGTTTATATTTATACCTAAGTGCACGTTACTCATGTAAGTGAATTACTGTTATTCTTTTTGAGAAAATAAAATATCTTTAAACCGAAATCAAATACAAATGAACGTTATTAAGTATTTATCATTCAAATTCATCACTTAAAAGTCAGTTCAAATTTTTCATTTGATTACTTTGCCACTTTTGTGAGTAAATAGGTGGTCACTCTTGTGGTGTTAGGGAGAGGGACTGCGATCCACGCTCCGGGTTACAATCTGGTGCAGGGGATTTCGTTGACTACACTATACTTAAGGGGCCCACTGACTAACAGTCCGCCGGACGATATCGGCCTGTCAGTTGTTCGAAACTGTCAAAATTTTGTTCTAACCGACAGGCCGATACCGTCCGGCGGACTGTTAATCAGTGGGCCCCTTTACAGCGTGGAAACGCTGCTAGTGTGATGGGAACTTTTTGGCCGGTTGCGATTCGGGGCGGTCCTTTAAAATGACTTTATTATAATAATTTGCATAAGGGAAAATTATGTAGCCTGTTGCGGATAGCTTTATTGTTTCTGTGAAACGACGACACCTGTTGCTGATTGATGGTTGTACCACTTGTACCCACCTGACGGAACCTACGTTGCGGATTTGAATTGTTGTCTTGTAAACTGATTTTAAATATTAATGGAAATAAATGTTAATAAGTAAAATCGCGAAGCGTCTGGTTGACGTAACTGGTGACCGAAGGGCTGGCGGCTACCTCGCACAACGTATCAGCATTGCGATACAGCGAGAAAATGCCGCCAGCATCCTTGGTACAATGCCTCAGGGGCCTATTTTAGATTTAAGCTAGTTAATAATTTCGTATAGTAGTACCACTGTATATATTGTATGTAAATAAATGATTAAAAAAAAAGTAAAATCTGTATTATTTCAAATTATTTATTTGTTAAACGTAGGTAGGTAAATCATATAGTATCTTAAATGTATCATATAGTATCACTATGCTTCCCCACAATATGGCACACTAATAGCTATAGAGGACATGTAGCGTGCAATTATAAACTAAGTCTTAATTGATATTAAAATATACTCTGCTGATGTAGCGAAAATGAATGTACATGCATGTTACATTATTAATAACATACGTAACTTCATAATAGTACGAGTACGTATTAAAAGTCAGCGCCCATATTTTAGGGGTGCTGAAAGGACTTACCAGCAACCTACTTTTCCAGTCTCGTCTGAAAACCGCCATCTATTTTAGGAATCATTGTCAAGTCAATCGATTGGTGGATATCTACTCCAATATTCCAGCTAGATACATACAAGTTGCTTTCATCGTATGAGAACCAAGAGAAAATAAACTAAGAGATTACAGTCAATACAAAAACGGACTACTTTGCCAAGAATAGGTGTTTGCTCTTGAGTTTTCAATGAGAAAATGAACTGTGCAGCGCATTAATTATCTAAGCTATACCTTTCGCGTCGTATGATGATCCTTATGACAGTTAATTTTTATATTGAGGACCTGTCACGTAAAATGTTTTTGAAGTTCAAGCACATCAATTTAATAAGACATGTAACATTTAAGAAATAAAATTATATTGGTAAAACAAATTTAAATAATTATATTTTAAATTAATCCCGGCCAAAAGAGACTTGCAGGACCTGTCATAGGGGTCATCATTGGCCGCGATAGGTATAATTATTGGTGACATTGCGAGTGGCTCTAATAAATGCTATCTTACTCCTACGAGTACATCAAGCATAATATATGCATGGGGTAAGAAGAAATGGCAAAGTATAATTATTATTACTCCATGGACTTATTGGATATCGCTGTAATCTGGCAAGACGTGCTACATGTGCAAGTGCTGGAAAAATTATTTACATATTTACAGTGCGAGAAAGAAACGTGGTACATTTATTTTCATTCGTGCTAAGTTGGAGCCTACCGTCCCCTACTGAGAAAATGCATAAAGATAGGTTTTCATTTTCACATAAAGCAAACAAGTAAAGTGGTGGCTATAAGTAACTTAACATACCTACGAGTATAGTACAAATTATACAATGTACTTAGGTAGAAGTGGACGATTTAATGATTATGGGGCACCGACGTTTTAGTTGAAAGTAGTTTAAAAGTCAAGTAAAGCGGAATAAACCGTCCAGTAAAGTGGAAGGTTAGTAACCAAATGGCTGTTGTAAATTTTGTTTCTTTTGTGTGTTGGGAACTTTGTCCATTAACAGTTCCTTCAGTTTTTTTTTTATATGGCGACTTTTGAGGATAACTCTTAATAGAGAATAAGTAAAGATCCCATATAAGCAAACTTTACGAAATGATCTCTATTTGATCTCATTTTTATATTACGTATTCGCAGCATCCTTATATCGCTAATATGGATCGCTCGTAAGAGCGCGATGCACTGCAAGTAGTTAATTTTAAAAACAAGACATATAAGTAATGGTAGGTAAATATCTACCTACTCTTAATCTACTTCCATACTACATCCATCTTCCGATCTATTGTGAGTAAACATCCTTGAAACGAATGCCTACCCTGCTTAGATCCCTAACCAACTGGTGTTAGTTGCCCATTTACGTTGAATTAATTCTCTGTGTGAATCTATTAGTAACGCTAATGATGGGTCAGAAATTCTAGTCGTAGCCTGAATTAGTTTGTACATTAAGGGCACGTGTTCAGTAGGCCTGTCATCCTTAGGGCGTTTTCACACTATCCGATGCGATATCGAATGTCGGATACAACCTCAAAAAAGTAAAATGTAGAAAAGTGCCTGTTCATATTGATTTATTGATTTAATAAGATTATCATTGGGCAAAAGAACACGTTAATGGACGAAAAAAAGGACTTGATGCCATAGGGCATAGCAGTTAGTCAGTTAGTCCTACAAGTGTTATCCAACATCCGATGTTCTGTGCATTCCGCGCTGAATTCGCGTCGCTTCCGCTACCGCGTCAATGTGACGGAGCCTTAAGCCCACGATCGGGATCACCTGCAATTGCCCATCATAGCCAATGGTGTAGAGGAGTCATTTGGTCAAACTAAACTGCTCTAATGCCCTAGTCACGCGATTGATTCCTGTCTACTCCCCAAAAGGGGAAGAGGAAAAACCGGGCATGTGCGAGTCGGGCTCGCGCACGAAGGATTCCGTACCATAATGCAAAAACGGCAAAAAAAAAAAAGGTCACCCATCCAAGTACTGACCCCGCCCGACGTTGCTTAACTTCGGTCAAAAATCACGTTTGTTGTATGGGAGCCCCGCTTAAATCTTTTTTTTATTCTGTTTTTAGTATTTGTTGTTATAGCGGCAACAGAAATACATCATCTGTGAAAATTTCAACTGTCTAGCTATCACGGTTTGTGAGATAGAGCCTGGTGACAGACGGACGGACGGACAGACGGACGGACGGACGGACAGCGGAGTCTTAGTAATAGGGTCTCGTTTTACCCTTTGGGTACGGAACCCTAAAAACGGCTCCGGCGGTCCAGTTCGCGCTCTTTTTTTATACCTACCTACTATTGCACTTTCCCAACTCAGTATTAGACAAGTCGAATGGGCCCATAGGATATTTTTTAAGTCGAGTAAAAAGTGAATCAATCATCAAAGCGTAAGGTATATATATTGTCAAACATAGCCCGTTGCAATCAAGGCTCCCTTTGTACATTTTTGGCGAGCCATGCTATTAATATACCGGAGGTCTTAATCTCAAACGTTCATATAAGTAATAATAAAAATAACATTGCGAATTTTTTGCATTATTTATTCTTGTCTTTGGCCGCCTATCTTCGCTCGCACGAGAGCACGTGTATCACATTTCTGTGCCACCACGCATAGCAACCATGTCTGAAGTTCGAAAACTCATTCAATTAAGTAAAGCTAAGTATTTGCTGTAATCTCGCGCAATAAAGGGATGTCATTAATTAAACGAAAAAGTAACGTAGGCTTCCAGTGCCATGGCAGAAAATAGTACATTACGATATACGAGTAAGTGAAAAAATAGGAGTGGCGATAAATTAAAGCACGACCGAAGGGAGTGATAGACTGAAACCGAGAGCTACTACAATTTCCATTTCCCACATGATCTCTTCGATAGGAGTATCTAGTGCAAATAGTGCTATATACAATAAGGATCAGCAGATCGTGTTTTTTTAACTGTTAGTTATCTGTGGCATCATACGTGATTTAGGCAATCCTTTACGTCGCGACTTTTTTAGTCCAACGCACTTTTAACGATATTAATTTACATACGACGTATCCCTTAAAAGCCAAGATAGCTGCAAGGCAATGTTTATTTATTATATTATATTATTATGCCTATAGGTATATACCTCTGTATATTTTTTGTGTAATGAATGCATGAATAATAGAACCTGCGTAGGACTATCATGACATGACTTTCCTCTCCTTTTAGGGAATCCTTTGCATCTCGGCTTTTGTAATCAAAAAGTACATTTAATGCGTACCTGCATATGCATACCTACTTATACCGATTTTATCAGTGCTCCGCATATTAGCAAGACGATACAACTAGTGATATGCCGTTACCATAAATTACGAGAACAGAGAGAAATATCGGGTAATTTTCTCGGTACCTGAAGTTCTCCGTACGGCGAATTATTGATAAAGTTGCTAAGTACCTATTCCTTTTTTTTAACTTTTTCTACAGAATTGTATTTTATTTAGTGACTATAATATTTACTGAAAATTTCGAAAAGATCGGACAAAAGGAACTAGTTATTACCAAAATTACCGCCTAAATTACGGGGGAACTTTACAATGAATGTTCTCGGGGTACATTTGTAACAGAATATGTATTTAACTTTTTTCAATAATGTTATAATTGAATTGTAGTAGTAAAATATTTTTCTTTTTGTTTTACTTACATGAGTTTTATGGAGAAGTTTGATTTTTTTCACTGCTCTTCAGAATAGCAGATATAAGTATTTGATAATAATTTTAGCCTGATACCTCCTCGTGTTCCTGAGAAGCGACAGACAGACGGATATACCATTTTTGCCGACTTGAGGTACGGTACCCTAAAAAATAAGTATCAAAATTATCAATAATTCCGTATCACTTACTTTGTCAACATTAACATCGTTCTCCTAATCAAGAATTCTTGAGGAATCAGAATCGTTAACTACGGCTGCTATTGGATCCTTCATTAAATTTTACATAGTTTAATGTCAACAATCTGTGTCACCTCTTTGAATAAAGGACAATTTATTTTTAGTCCAGCAAACCAAATTTGTCATAAGAAAAAAGGCAGAAAATTATAAAAAGAAGGCGCGAAGGGTTGGTGACCCATACAAATTTTGAATTTCGCGCTCGTTTTTTTTTTAAACAAATCGGTTTGCCAGACTTATAGTTACAACGACTAACAATAATATTAACGAAATAAAAATAGTTATTTGTTTCACTCGGGGGCAAAGTTGTTGTTTAACCGCTCGTGCTAATATTGATACCCGAGCAAGCGAAAGATTCCAAAATGGAATCTTAGCGTTGCGAGGGTTTCAAAGCACGAGGGTTAAACAAAATTTGCCCCCGAGTGAAACACAAAATTTTTCACCACACCAACCCGAAGCAAATATTAAATGTAAAATATCAAATAAAATCAAACCAAATCAAATTTAAATGAATGTTATTAAATATTTATCATCCAAAATCATCATTTAAAAGTCAATTCTACCAGCAAAGTGCAACTTTACTATCCGTTTTTGAAGTGCAAAGTAAGTCTTTCCGAGCTGGTGTGGTGAAAATAATATTGTCTACATCAAAGTTTTTTTTTAAACTGGCAATGCATATTTGCGATTACGGCTTCGATTGCGTGAGCCATGCGACAGACAAAGTCCTAGACCATTACCATGATTGTAAGGGTTCCGTAGCCAAATTAGTAAAAACGGAACCGTATAATTTCATCATGTCAGTCAGTATGTCAGCTGATTGTTTTTTTCAGTAAACATCAACGCATGTAGAGCATAATTCGAGGTTCCGGTAAAATTGGGATTACTTTGAATCGCGGGGAAACATCGATTATCGATTCCATTTTCAAAATATAAGGAATTGGGTTTTTGAACGCTTTCATCATGTTTCTGTTAAGGTTGCCAACCACATCATAATCATAATTAAGCTTGCGTTCAAAAATCAACGCACTATGTATTTCTCATAAATCGATGATCAATTTTTCCCCTTGCCGCAAATCAAAGTAACCCTAGTTTACGGTTTTTTAAAATACCTGTATGATTGCTAAGAATTTTTGTTTTAATGAATACTTTCAATAAAAAGTTTTTCGAAATGATCGGTTGCCATAAACGTTTTTTTTTTCCTTATTACTTTTTAATTAGGCAAATAGACTTAGGTGCTGCGAAAATTTAATGGATTTTGTCGTATCGTATGAAGGTACGGAACCCTCCATCATGCGTGGTCGGACACGCACTTTACCGGTTTTTTTAATAAGGCCAACCTTGATAGGTCCTCGGCCAACAATGTTATCATTTAAACTCAAATCAACGAAATTAATAATCCACACTCCTTAACACAAATATTTAGTACCTAATTAATTAGGTGTTACGAACTAAGTACCTAATCCTAATTATATGTCAAATTAAAAGCTATGTTATCATATCTACTAAATATACACGTGCGTAAAAAACCATGAATGGGAAAACTAAGCGAAGTTATTGTGTTTTTTTACCTACTAAATATCTAAGATAATTTTTAATACATATAATAAGTCAAATTTCTTATAAAAAAAATCACAATGAGAAGCTGGAATTGAAAACCTAATACGTACTAAACTCTAAAACTCAGTACATATTTCCTAAGAAAACGTTTATAACTTATATCAAAAATAATTGAAGACATCATTCAAAAATTTAAAAACACACTACTACTTAATAATTTATTTAACACTGTACATCAGAAACAAAAAATATTGTCAAACTCACCCATTCTGCTTCAATTAAACTCCATCATTCCAAATAGAACTGTGTTCTCTGCTACAAACACACACCACACAGATGGCTGCTAACTAATTTGCATCCAATTTTGTTCAGAGCACTGCGCACTTTTTCTCGTTGGAAAAGTTCGTGAAAGTTTTGCGAGTAGCGGAGCGTGGGTGGCGTGTGGCCAGCGTGCGCGACTCGAGGCTCCGTGCCGACTGAACCCGCAGCCCCACACGCCCACCCGGCCCTCCCTCCTGTTGCCTGCTACCCTCCGCACACGGAACTTCAGACGCTAATAAAAACTTATACCCACAAAAAGTACCCGCTGCCCCATATCGGAACGTGTTATCTCGCACAATTTCAACCACAACAATCGCTAAACTTTTGTTAACATATTTACGTGAGGTAAGTGCAGTTGATGTTTAAAGAATTATTTGTAGTTTTTTTTTTGAGATAAACATAATCGTTGCAAAAGCAGTTCACTATTAAATTGGCTCATTGCAAAATCGGTCAAGACTGTGTTGGACTTATTACTATTAAAATGTTTTATTATCAACCAACTTCAAAATATCGACGGAGAATTTTTTTAATCTTCGGGTCTTTGTTTTTTTAGTTCCCGTTGTTCCCCGATTCCTAATACGGTTTATTAGAAAACATTTTTTGATAAAGTGAATATTTTAGGAAATAATCGCCTCGGTAGAAACAAAATGTATGTGAGTTTTTTTTTCGTGTCAACCCTATGGTGTGAGATGTTGTTGGAAAGGTCTTTCAAAATGAATAGGGGTTTTAGAAGAACATTTTTTGATAAAGTGAATATTTTCGGAAATAATCGCTTTGATAGAAACAAAATGTTTGTGACAATTTTTTTATCGTTTCAACCTTATAGTGTGGGGTGTCGTTGGATAGGCCTTTCAAAATAAATAGGGGTCTTTAAACAAGATTTCTTGATAAAGTGAATCATTTCGGAAATAATCGTTTAGAAAGAAAAAAAAAGGTTTTTCCTTCTAACTTTTGAACCATCTGTTCAAAAAATATGAAAAAAATTATGAAAATAGTGCTTAAAAAACTCAATCAAATAAAATTAAAACAAACTTGATCAGTTAAGCCGTTTATGAGTTATCACTAAAAGTCTTCCCTTCTTATTTTAATTAAAAGCCTGGCAACCCTTATTTGTGACCGGATTTTCGCAGGCATTGTATTTGCAATAAAGTTACCATCATTTTGATGTATAATTCAAGCGTCAGACAGATGAGTGCAATTATCGATATAAAATCACCTCTTTAAACACGGCAAACACATAATAGTGCCCGGAAAAAGATAGGCAACCTAGTTGATTTATGTTGTACAAGTTGTATACTTTCCATTGAAACTTATTTCGTTCGTCAGACAAATCGGTGAACTTTGCCAAAAAACATTTTTTTTTCAATAATTTATTAAAAATAGCCTTGACCATATTTCTTTAGGCAACCCTATTTATTTATGTTCTGGAACATATTTTCTTTCATATTTTCATAGTTTCATCTGTCAGACAGATTGGTGAAGGTCGACCATTTATGTGGGATCTCCTACTATTGTACACTCTAAGTGCGAAAAGTTTAGTGTTACGACCTCTAAATCTAAGCGTGTTAAAGGTAATGGATGATAATAGTGCAGCAGAGTCAATTTTTGAGTGTATAATTTTATATAAATTCAAAAAGTCAAACATCTTACGACGAGCCTCTAGTGTGGCGATATTGAACTTGATTAGTCGACTAGTATACGATCTGTATGTACGTCCCAGTTTAAATCTAAACGCAAGAACTTTCAAAAATTGCTTCTGTACCGCTTCTATAGCGATGCTATGTACAGAGTAATGCGGGGTCCATATAGGGGAACCATACTCCAGTACATTCCTCACCAGGCTGAAAAACAATACAAGCATACTATCTGGGTTCCTGAAGCCCTTGGTTAACCCAACAATTGCCTGCCCCTACTAGCTATATAATCATAGTGTGGCCGAAAACTTAGTTGATCATCAAACAGTATTCCAAGATCCTTGACGACTGATTTCCTGTCAAGACTCTGTCCCGATAGTTCATAGTCATAAATGAGTTTACACTTCTTATTCGAGAATGAGATTACATGACATTTGCTAACATTTAGATACATATGATTTCGATGACACCAGTCTGATATCTGTGTAAGATCTTTTTGTAACATTAAACAGTCGCTCGTATCATTAATAGATTTAAAAAATTTTAAGATCGTCTGAATAGGACAAACAACAACGGGCCCAGGTGAGACAGGGCATATTAAAGTGTAACTTGTCATTATTTTTAAATTTTACTTATAGCCATATCTTTTGTGATTTTAGTACATTTATTGTAATGTAACACGTGCAAGTCATGCATTTCTCTTCTCTCTCAAGCACCGTTTAGCCAACTGGAATTGGAATAAAAGGGACGTTCAGCTGGCAACACTGTTGCGACATTACTGCTGGGGCCTGATATAACTGGTGTGACGGATTGAACGTGCTATTCGACCATTCATTTTATCAGGGAAATTGACAATATACACGGTGGCTAAAAAATAACTGCATTCCCGTTGCCAGGGAGGTTTTGGAATTATACTGAGCAACTTTTACTAAGGGACCAACCCCGAAAAAAACTTTACCCTCCCATAGAAAATGGACCAGACAAAATGTATGAAATGAAATGAAAATTTTTATTTCAGTCAACTAGTGGCCCATACGTAGGTAAATACCTTAAAACTAGCACACATATTATAAAAATATACATATTTTAAAACCTAAACACTACAATTTCATTGAACCCAATCAAAAAAATACTAAAGTATGTACTTTCTAAAATTAGAGTTTTTTACATTGAAATAAGTTGCTGAAACGGCAACTTATACGGAGGCCCGTTTCCTAACCTTGATTTGTCCTGGCCTTCGTAATCTTGATTTTGAGCTTATCTTTTTAAATGTTTTCTGTGAACACTTATCAGTTAGTAGATACTTTCAAATCAGAGAGATTCAAGCCACGGGGCGCTCACGCCATTCTAGGATATATAGTGATTGCTATTAAATAAGTTAATAGTGATTTATAGTGGCTCAGGGTATTTTAGCGCCACTATGGATTCTGCATCACGTTTTGGGCGAGAGGGTGCGTTATCGACTTTCTGTATCCGATTGGGAATTTGTGATTGTGTGCGTTTCTCTATCGAGATAAAATTTGGTTTGCGTGGTTGCGTGTATAGTTATCTAAATATAATATTTATTTTATTATATTGATAAATTACGTCGACTAAAGTCGCAAACCTCGTAACTCCATTTCAAGGAAATTAGTAATTGCTACCTTAGCCAACAATACCTAAAGTCGCAAACCTCGTAACTCCATTACAAGGAAATTAGTAATTGCTACCTTACCCAACAATACCTAAAGTCGCAAATCTCGTAACTCCATGACAAGAAAATTAGTAATTGCTACCTTAGCCAACAATACCTACCTTTAGCCGACATAATTATACAATAGTATTATTGTACTGATATTTTGTCAGGAGAAATCCCACATTAAAATATTATGAATGCAAAAGTTTCGAAATATTTTTATTGTTATTTCTTTTTCCTACGTCAGTTTTCATCAAAATGAATTGTGTAAATAAATATGTGGAGGTTTAAAATATGTAATAAAATGTTAGGCGAGCATAGAATTTTGTGGGTGGGTATGCGATTATCGACTCGTAGATGAATAGAGCAATTTTTTAACGAATTAATATTTTATATTCTGTATACAAATAATATTAAAATTAACGTCAGCATATCTACATCACGATTATGCAGCGCCATAACTACAGCGAACGCTTGCAAAATGGCACTCAAGTTTATAATAAATAACTGAAAATATTGTGCCCCTAAAGTATTATGACACAAATTGTCGATTCAATTATAATAATGGGCTCAATAGTTCCGCACTCTGCCCGGCGCTATCGACGTACTCGGAGCTCGTCCATTTACCCGCATACGATGTTCTGCATATAAATAAGCCCCCAATTAAGTCGCTGGCCTTTGAGCGCCACCGAATATGTCAAATAGAAAACGTTATAAATAAACACCGTCTTTATTACCTTTTGGAAGAGCGTTTGTTTCAGTCAATTAGCTTTGACAGTGACAGTATCTCTGTTGGCCCTGAAGTCTGAGTGGGAGTAATGCCTTCTGGCATTAAGTTGTCCTGTATACAGTACGATAAACTATAATTAAATATTATTGCATTTACTGCAAATATAACGAAATGAATGAATGAAATCTTTACATCAGGATACCAATTATGGTACTTCAAAATATATAGGTACTTAGGACGTATTATAAAAGTATGTGTGTTATATATTTTATATAAGAAAGTGATAAGATAATAAGCGCACTTTAGTATTTATTTATTGGAAGCTGTAAAAAATTGCAATACTTTTTTGCCAATGTTGCTTTAGTTTGTACTTAGTTATTCCGTGTTTTTTTTTAATATTCTTATTGGTACCTATATAATGATGTGTTTAATAAAAGTACTAGGTAGTTACCTACACAACATACAGGTTACAGAACATAAATATTTCTATTAATTTCGAAATATGAGGCAATACCGTAAATAAAAAATGATAAAAAAGGAGTTGATTTAACGTAAAGATTACATAAATAAATTAGCTTAAATCTTTATACTTATTTAAGATTGTGCGTTGCAAGGGTTTTTAAAGTGTAGGTAGGTAATGTAAAGCTTGAACTAGCGATTTTCATAAGTAGTTCAATTAGCAAGATAATACCGGTTAAATATAAAAAATATATGTATCTTAGTCTAATTAATCCCTCTTAGGCATGAAGCCTACAAAATTAACAAGATTCTGCTCTCCGCGGCGCGACGTGGGCGCCGCCCGCCGCGCCGGGCGCGCGCTAATCCGTGATCGCTCCCCCGAAAATTGTAATTTGTAAGCATTTACACTATGCTAATGACGTAATCAGTTGCCTAAACTATTAACGCCACGTATTTTATTAAATTTTAATGTTAATTTTAAATTTCATGAATGTATTTGGATTGTCTCTATTGACTGAACATGATACACTGCCTGATATACCTACATCTCTCTTCGTGTAATCGCAATGGCTAAAGATGCCATGACGCGCCTTCAGGTTATCTGGAAAAACCGTAGTATAAATAAGCTTTCATACGAAAACCCGCCTGGTCAGAGCCTTGGTCTTTCCCATCTTCGTGTACGGAGTAGAGACATGCTGCCGTATTCGAACTTCAAGATATTCACAAGAGACGACACGTACTAGATCCATTCTAGATCGTTATAGTTTAGATATCAACTAGTTCTCTTTTGCAGCGCAATTCGGGCAGCCAATGTCACTTTTACGTTAGATAGCGTAAGATATCTATTAGATGTGAATTGGATCTCTAAGTCATATCCTGAGGAAATCGTTCAAAGTATCTCCAGAATCTCGCAAATGTCATATTTGACAGGTTAGATCTTAAACATATCGTTATCGTATCTTGGTGATGTCTAAAAGATATCTAATAGATGTTTATTTCAAAATCCGAATCGGGCCCATGGACAATACTGGCAAGAGAGAGACAAAGAATCGACGCATTCGAAATGTGGTGCTGGAGGCGAATGCTGAGGATACCGTGGACGGCCAAGCGCACAAATGCGTCTATTCTTTCCCAACTGGGCATCAAAACACGTTTGTCCGCCGACATCGGTTGCTGGCATACTTTGGCCATGTAATACGAAGAGGAGCTGAGAGTCTCGAGAAACTGGTTGTGATTGGTGGAGTGGACGTGGTGGAGTCGCGGTCGCTCGCCAACCAGGTGGACTGACCAAGTTAGAGAAGCCACTTCCTCGAGCAAATTCCATCAAGCAGTGAGGGCAACAATGGATCGAGACCGATGGAGACAGCTGATCAAGGATATGAAACATAGTGATCACAATCATCAGGAATGAGGGATCGACTGAAGAGAAGTAGTATTAATTATGATACGATTGCTAGTATGTATATTAAGCTCAAGGCTATATCATAATGTATTCCCACTATTGTTATCCACTACGTTTCACGCTCCTTCTGAGCTTCATTTGTGTTATTTAAGTGTAAGTACTTGACTATATTAGAACTAATAATTTCAAAAGTAAATCTACATACATATTCCATAGTCTTTATTTTGCCCAAGGAAGTGGAAGTTACACAGACCGAACCCTGGCTGGCGGAGCCACGGGCACACCTAGCTCATAATATAAATTCATATTAAAAATAACCAAACCCAAGATATTAAATGAATAAAGGAAATAAAACTAAGATATTAGAATTAAGTATAAAATATTATTACCTACTATTAATTCACTTATGTATTCATGTATCTACTTACATATATTTCGGCATGGCGGATGGCAGCTTATCGCAAAATGGTAAATAATATTAATTGAAATATTCCATCAATTCGTTTCGAAAGCCTCAATAAGTTTATTAAAATCATCAGCATCGCTTGTTTCAAAAAGCAATCAGCAGATGAATTAGCGGATCATTAAAACATAAAGCGATCGAGCAATAAAATTAACTCAAATATTTATATAACAATGTGAAATAAATGTATGAGCTCATTTCCGAGACGGGAGATATATGGCCCCTCGTTCGATCAAGTTTTTATCATGACAAAGGCAATTCCCATCAAAATGCACGAATTTGGGGCATGAAGCGTGAAGCTGGCCACCGCCGCCGTGCACTCTGCACACAGTGCAGGTCATGCATACACTCGCCACATCGCCGCTCTACCCCAATAATTGCATTTTAAAATATATTCCTAGGTTATGTTGCATAACATGTTTGCTAAATTAAGGTAAGTATAAGTGAGTTCAGCCAGCAGAGTTTTTGAAAAACCTTATCGAGGTAATACGACGGTTGCCAAAAAATATGAATAGCAATCTTGAGGCCTTTCTCTAGTAACTTCATGGATTCGAAACCTGACTAAACAACTTTCACTCGATAAAAAAATCAAACTATTTTTGCACAAAAACTAATATGAAAAATGCTCCTAAAAATGCATATTTTGTTTACGATAAAAATAAGAATTCAATAACAATTAGCGAGCTGCGTTCAGAGAAGGACTTAACTCACTGCACCTTAAACGTTAAAACAATTGATGAAAACTTTTTATGTTTGTTTAATTTTGTCTGTATTTTGAATTAGGTACCTACCTATTAGTTATTAATGTTATTATTATTACTAATACCCGAAATGTTATTATGTTCATTAAATTATGTTTTTTAATCTTAATTGTAGGAGTATTATCATATAAGTAGGTACTATACTAGGTATTACATATTAATGTAAACAATCAGTTTTTAAACGATATTCCGATATTCCATAAACCTACCAGTAAAATTAAAGGTTAAGACTTATCATACTTTTAGGACCTACGTCTTTCCAGGCCTCAAAGTTTAACTAAAAGTAGGTAATTCGTTTCCTTCCTGTCTATGCCAGCCAGCTTTTAAACATGCTAATAATTTAAAACTTTTTCCTTTGACATGGGTATACATATACCTACTGTATATAATATAATATATCAGATTCAGTGTTAAACTTCTGATGTAACTCAACGCCAAACTACCAATAGATACTGCATTCCAGATAATCATGGCGTTTAATGTTTTGCAACCGCTTACTTCACCACTGTCTCTTTAGGTATTTCATACGGAAACTTTATTTATTTTCAACTAAGTACAATTATTTTATGGTACTATTCACAACTTAGGATTAAGTTAAGAATTAGATCTAGATTAGATATTGTAACGTAGTATATTTTTCTAAATTTATATTAAGTATTATTGAGATGATTCATAATTAAAAGAAAAATACTTTTTCTTATTTCAACGTTTTTAACAGTGTCCGAAACGAACTATATTAATTGCACTTCTTTGCATAATCTGTTGCATTCAGATGCACCTCTAGATGCTTATCTGTTGCCGGGGTTGTCATACGAGTAAAAATAATTAAAACTTGAGATATTTATATTGTCACTCCAGGAAAACTTTGTATGATTTAGGTATGTTAATCAGGTAAAAAATAATTTTGATATAAAACAAAACATAGAAATTACAGACTTACAAAGTGGCTCTGGAATGAAACAATATTCTAATATTCTATTTAATATTCTATTTAATGATAAAAATATATTTCTTAGGCTCAGGAGTGAAATTGTCTAAACAATTCAGACAGAATTTTCGAAGGATTTGTGTCTTCAAGGGACTGCCACACTACTTTTGTTAGGCCCTCAGGGACCTCCATATTGGAGGAGGTCATTCGAGAATGACTTGCACATTTGATTTGGGAACCCCTCTGGGGACACTCGCTCGCAAGAGCACTATTTATGGGAAGACCACACTTTCGACATGGTGGTCTGAAAGATGGAAACGGCTTGAGTCCTTCGGAAGCTCCACGGAGTGAGTACAAATAAAATTTCGTGGTGATCAACTCCACAATGGCGCGAAACGTTGTGGGTTTGTTCTTAACCAGGTTTTGGTTCTTTGCAGAGTGACTCCTGCTCGAGGGAAGGGAGCGCTCCGCCAGAAGTCTTAGCAGCTTCCAGTGCGGTGAGCTAAATTTACAAAAGTTTCGTTTCTTCTCTAGCGGCCATAAAGGGCATCGGCTAATATATCCTTTTCTCAGTTTATAGGAGCCGGGAATTTAAATTAAGTTTATTGATTAATTTATTTCATCATTTCAAAATCTTAGAAGTCAATTTAAGAATATTTGTTTGGGAGACCTCCTGGATTGAGGAATTTAAGCACCCCATCTGCCTCTGCCACGTCGTCTTGGTACCACGTGCGCGGCCCCTGAGCTCAACATCTCCGCTCAGCTTCTAGCCTTCTCGGGGAATCCAGCCTGATACCCCGCAGCGTCTGAGGAAGGTTTTCATCCTGAGGTCGGTCCTTTCCATGTTTTAATTTTGTAGAGCATCAGCACCAGCTGTAAAGTGTAGAGTGAATTTAAAACTATGAGCAACCATTAAAGTAGCATAAAGACATTTGAAAATCCTGGTACATCGAATTTAGTGTTACAATAATTTAGTTCTGAAATAAGTAGAATTCTGTGTGAAGCTTTATTCTGGACCTATTAAGCGGCCCCGCTGTCCACTGAGCTAAGTTCTACCATTAGGTGTCGTCAAATCAAGTTAGAGGTTCACACAGAGGTCATAAGTTTAGATTAAGCCACTAACATTGCATAGGCAAGATTTTAGTAATAAATAAAGTTCCTTAAATATAAATTTGTTCGCTTTTTATCTCCCAAAATAGGTTCCTCCAGCAAGCAATTTTTGACACCACATTTTTACTAATTAAGTTAATTTTATTTTCTGTGCTAACGTGCTATGCTTTATTGAACAAGCCGGAGCTTTGCAAGTTAAATTTACCCTTTAAAAATAGCACGTTTCAATATATAATATAATTCTTAACTTATAATTAACATCAGTATACGCCTGATAATGTCAATAAATCTCCCATTCACTTTCATGTGGGGTTATTGCAACAAACTCCCACAGATCCTTGCATGCAACTTTCCATAAAATTGGCATTAAAATTATGTGTGAGGGTGGGAGGTGTAATAATAATAGCGGAGCACAGCCGTCGCGTGCGACGCTTGCGCCGGCCGCCGCGCCGCACGGGCCGCGGCGCGGCCAGGTGAACGCACACCATCTGCTGGCCGGCTCGAACTGCCGTGCGCATATTGTCCTGTTGCACTGGAAGGGCTTTAAATTATATTCGCAGTACCTTTGCTGTCTTACATTGGTATTCCGCAGATAACCAGCTCCAATTTGCTAACTGTGCGTGTTTTTTGATAAATTTAGACCAAATGGCGGTACGAGTGTGGTTCTGTGGACTGTGTGGTTAGAAAAGAATATCCTTGTAGCCGTTGACTACGCTACGCACACAGGACATCTTAATTCAAAGTTTGCAAAACTATCGAACCCCTCAGCTCCACACTTTCATGATTCATACTTTTATATTATTTAAGAACAATTTAATTATAAAATATTTACGGGGCCCTCAAGTATTTTAAGTCGAAAATCGCTCTACATGTTTCACTCCGTATCGACCCATATAACCATTCCAGTCGCAGAATCATCAAAGTGGTAACTAAATGTCAGATGTGTCGTAACAGAGTCCACACAATGTGTCTAGAATTGTTTCGAAACAAAGTGCCGTCGCCGTGTGTACACATTTCCGTAACAAGGTGTCGACACATTGTGTGCACTTTGCGTGCGGTTTGCGACTAAATCTGACAGCAAATTTGTGACAGCAAATGTCAATATAAAATACCTCTTGAAAATCAAGGTTTGTCAAACTACTATTAGTGTCTCGTGTGCTCGTAATTCTAGTAAGTCGTCATGGGCGATGCAAATGATAATAATCGACCAAAACCATATAAACACCCAACACCCGTCAACCTTTTACACAAAAGTTTTTAAAGAAATGCAATATGCTACTTAGGTCAGGCAACGAATGCTCAAAAAAGTTGTAGAGGGAAATGCTCGGAACACAATTTTTGACTTGGTTTGGACAAGTTAGGAGGTGAACATATCAAAAGTCTCCGGCCGTAGCCCTTGAGCGGGGGGGAGAGAGGGGGCTTTGAAGGTCCCATTTTCCGGTTTTTCGATTATATCTCGGAAACTATGCATCTTAGCGACATGGCCACTTATACAAAATGAAAGTTAATTTAATTTGTTACAAGTTTATTCAGTAAATTTTTTGATATGTTGAATAGTTTTTGAGATATCCGCTCTTGAAAGTTTATTTAGGGCTTATCAGTGAAGGTTCTAGGCCGTGTTTGGTATCGTTTTCGTATAAATCTGGGGTGCTGAATCCATTTATGGTATCACATTGACACCATTCCACAAAATTAAAAAATATCTTTTTAGGGTTCCGTACCTCAAAAGGAAAAAACGGAACCCTTATAGGATCACTCGTGCGTCTGTATGTCTGTCTGTCTGTCACAGCCTATTTTCTCGGAAACTACTGGACCAATTAAGTTGAAATTTGGTACATACTTATATGTAAATTAGGGACCCAAAGACGGACATGTAAGGTAAACAAATTAATTTTATACCCAAAAAACCTATTAGAAATGTGCAGTCAAGCGCGAGTCGGACTTAATGTACGGAACCCTTAATACGCGAGTCCGACTAACACAAAAGAAAGTATTTTAATAAGTTTATATGTTTTTACTTCGGAATGGTGTCAATGTGATACCATACCTAAATTTGGTACTGCGAATTTATACGAAAAAGATACCAAACATGGCCTCGTAGCTTTACTGATGTAGAAGTCAAGATAAAATTGAGAGCCCTAAATTCTTACTACTTGGCCTAACTTGTGTAGAAGGAAAAGGAAAAATAAAAGTCTTCGGCAGGAATATAAGACACATATTTTTTGAGTTACTATTTCAATTATCAAGCATAAACATACCTTGATTATATTATTCTAGTGAGATCCTCATAGATAAACAAAAACATTTAAAAAATTACAAGGTCGAAATGTCACGGAACTTGTGAGAGTTATATGTGAAAAATAAAAACTTTTATGACAAAAAAATCTGGACACAATTTAAGAATCACCCAATTGCGTCGAGGAATCATTGTATTTTTGCTTGTCTCATTACCTCCTTGCTTCTTTTTTTGTCCTTTGTATTCTGTAGCAATTGGATGGATCTGAAAATAAAGATAAATTGCGTCGTCGTCGTTTTAGGGAGTGCAGAATTCGAAAATGATGATCATTTTATAATCCAAGATGGCGGCTACATATTTTGTCATAAAAGTCGTCATGAATATCGTTTTCTAGGTTTTAGGAAGTGCCGATTTCGAAAATGATGACCAGTTTGAAATCCAAGATGTCTGCCGTGCACTTTGTCATAAAAGTCGTCATGGATATCGTTTTATAGGTTTTAGGGAGTGCAGAATTCGAAAATGATGACCATTTTGGATTCCAAGATGTCTGATATGTTTCTCGCGGTAACAAATGGGAATACACTCATTACTGGTGTATTCCTATTTGTTCCCGCCCTACGTGATGCGGAGACGAATGGGTACGTATTATATGCAGCGCCTATTCCCTCAGTTCCCGTCGTAGACAACTGGGAATACATCTGAAAATTGTGTGAAAAAAATATTTATATGCAACGCCTATTCCATCTGTTCCTGGCGGGGACAAATGGGAATACATCAGATAATTGTGTGTTCCCATTTGTCCCCACCCCGATAAGGTGGGAAAAAATGGGAAAAATTTACATGCAAATCCTATTCCATCTGTTCCCTGCGGGGATAAATGGGATTACATCCGAAAATTGTGTGTTCCCATTTGTCCCCACCCCGATAAGGTGGGAAAAATGGGAAATATTTACTTTCAAATCCTATTCCATCTGTTCCCTGCGGGGATAAATGGGAATACATCCAAAAATTGTGTTCCCATTTGTCCCCACCCCAATAAGGTGGGAAAAAATGGGAAATATTTACATGCAAATCCGATTCCATCTGTTCCCTGTGGGGATAAATGGGAAAACATCCAAAAATTGTGTTCTCATTTGTCCCCACCCCGATAAAGTGAGAAAAAATGGGAAATATTTACATGCAAATCCTATTCCATCTGTTCCCTGCGGGGATAAATGGGAATACATCCAAAAATTGTGTTCCCATTTGTCCCCACCCCGATAAGGTGGGAAAAATGGGAAATATTTACATGCAAATCCTATTCCGTCTGTTCCCTTCGGGAATAAATGGGAATACATGTTTTAATGCAAATACATCCAAAAATTGTGTTCCCATTTGTCCCCACCCCGATAAGGTGGGAAAAAATGGGAAATATTTACATGCAAATCCTATTCCATCTGTTCCCTGCGGGAATAAATGGGAATACATGTTTTAATGCAATTACATCCAAAAATTGTGTTCCCATTTGTCCCCGCCCCGATAAGGTGGAAAAAAATGGGAAATATTTACATGCAAATCCTATTCCATCTGTTCCCTGCGGGAATAAATGGGAATACATCCAAAAATTGTGTGCTCCCATTTGTCCCCGCCCCGAAAAGGTGGGAAATATTTACATGCAAATCCTATTCCATTTACGTACAGTCACCTGCAATAATATGTAACTCTTCGAACGCCTCAAAAATATGTGACACGCTCTTATGGCTCTACAAATAAGCTCGTGTCAAATATTTTTGCGGCCTTCATTATGTAACATATTATTGCAGGTGACTGTACAAAATAGTCCCCCTGTCAACTTTCAATCGAGATTTAATCGATAATTTATTCGATTAATATTCAGATTAATTCAATTTCAATCTATGTTAGGTCGACTAAATTAATCGCGATTAAAATTTGAGGATTAACTTTTTTTATTCCATTAATTAGTCGAATAAACAGTTAGTCGATTAATGTCCTCATCTCTGACCACGGCATGGCTCTTACACTTTGAGAATATCTGAAAACGAGTGAACACAAGGAGCCATTTTGCAAATCCAGTAACTTTGTTATTACTTTTGACAGCGCGTGTCATGTGTCTACACAGAGTCGACACAAAGTCGAAACATTGCAACTACTTTGTGACTGCAATATTTCTCAGCCTTAAACCATATTTATACATCATAATTAACATGTTTAGTAGTATGTAAAGCGTTATTTCTGTTATTTAAGTATAGTAAACGCAACGAAGTACTAAAAATGCATCAAATAATATAGTTATGAACACAGGCACTGAGAAGTAAACAATTTCATTGCCGGCTAAACTAAAACAATGTGGTGGCGCGTTGATTATATTACACATAGTTTATCAAATCACTCGAGCAGTTTAATTCCCCATAATAATTTAAGTCCTATTGTAATATAAATGCAAACAATATATAATTACGTCTTGTAATCCGTTTTAGAGATGGCGTATTAATGTCACTTATTTTTATTTCAGTATTTTTCCATCTGACAGTTTCCATTTGACAGGAACAAAATGAACGAATGAACGAATGATTTTGGCATAAAGTAGTCGCAAACTCGTAACAATGTGTGCACACGGCGACCACACTTTATGTCACTTTGTGTCATGTGTCGACCCTTCCCCATTTCTGGTAACTGTGTCGACACGGCGACGACTCTGCGACTGGAATTGTGACCGAAACAGACGGTGTCGACACAAGATGTGTCTACACCGCGTCGTAACGGCGACTGGAAATGGTTGCATGGGGAGAAGCATCATCGGGAGCACGCGTTGGCGGACCGACGCAGACTCACAGTGAGAGTATATTATTGTCTATGGCGGCAAAGTAACAAAAAGTCTACACTAAGTAAAAAAAGGTATTACCTAAGTAAAGATACCTATTTAGTTAGCTTTTTAAGTTGGTTTTTAGGGTTCCGTACCCAAAGGGTAAAACGGGACCCTATTACTAAGACTTCGCTGTCCGTCCGTCCGTCCGTCTGTCCGTCCGTCCGTCCGTCCGTCTGTCACCAGGCTGTATTTCACGAACCGTGATAGCTAGACAGTTGAAATTTTCACAGATGATGTATTTCTGTTGCCGCTATAACAACAAATACTAAAAACAGAATAAAATAAAGATTTAAGTGGGGCTCCCATACAACAAACGTGATTTTGGACCGAAGTTAAGCAACGTCGGGCGGGGTCAGTACTTGGATGGGTGACCGTTTTTTTTTGCCGTTTTTTGCATTATGGTACGGAACCCTTCGTGCGCGAGCCCGACTCGCACTTGCCCGGTTTTTGTCACTTTGTCTCATCTAGAACAAGTTTTTGTATATCTACAACCTCGTGCTCATGCGATTAGTAACAGTGACCGTTCGTTTCATATCAGAATCACATTTCGTCTAAATATTTACATAAGTAATACTCGCATCTCTTTTTGTTAAGCAATCAAATCATGTCATGTGATAGTTATATTTTATTTTAGAATGTGCAATATTTTATGTAGGTATGATTGCAGATTTTTTTATGAAATAATTTATCTCGGTTAAATCATTAAGATGGGTCCCTACATTTGTGTGACAGCGAGTTGCTTCCGTAGGTGGCGACCGAGGCGGTCCCATCTTTTCCTTTCCTTAAGCAACGACAAAAATTCAATTGAAATTGCGCTTTCTGCCTCCCGGTTACTTAATTCTTTCTCTCGGTGAAAATAAATCTCCCGTAATTGATTCCGCTTTAGTTCAATTTGTCTTCGTTAAAACTCAATTTCTGTAGTCTATTTGTGAATAATAAATTGCGCACTTCAGCGATGTGCCAGAGTGTTGTTCTGCTAACACCCGACCCGAAAAACAATTCGACTAGGCCCCGAAACAAGTCAATCTAAATTACAGGAAATCGGTGACACAGCACTCCTCCCGCCATCGCTCGATCCGCACTGAATCGACTCGTGTATATTGTTTATTAATGAAGGCAGCGTGTGAAAGGGACTGTTGTCGACTACATAATTTCATAGGCGTCAACGATCCTAGAATAAATAAACTGCTTGCACTCGAATGAAGTGCCTTTCAATAATTAGGTATATTCAGGCTGGCTCGATATAGGCGGGTTGCTATATATGAAAGCCCGCTCATTTCTGGAGTTAATAAATAATTGTCTACATTTGATATGTTTCTTGTTGTAAATAGAGAGTATCTATTCTTATGATTAAATTCTATAATTTTAAAACACTTATTTTTTTAAATTTGATTTAAACATAAGTTTCAACTTACTTATGCAGAATAGGGCAGAGTGGCGCTCTCTTGTGTTAGAGGCCAAGATCCTTTTTAGGTCACTGAGCCAGTGATGTATGTATGTGTGTATGTTTAAACTTCATGTAATGAATGTACAGTCGAGTTTATAAATAAGTATTTATTTACCTTATTGCAATGGAAAAGGTGAATGTATACATATTTATGAAGTCGACTGTACTTAGTGTGATAAATAGACGTTTCCCACAGAATTAGATTATTAGCCGCTTTATTTGAACAGCTTTCACTATATGATATTGGTGAGCGCGATAAGCGCGCAGGAGTCGTCAATGTAACGGACTCGCATATTGGGTCTGCGGATCCCTCGCTTATCGGGAGGACATCGCGGGTCAACATTACGCTCGGTACTAATCTGCCCCACAAACGTCCTGCCCGAATTGACTAGCCCACCAAATACTAAATTAAATTGGTTGCTTGCTTCATGTTGGGGAGCGATTGGATACGAATTGGAATGGTTTAATTTTTGTTAACCAGCGTTAGCATAAATATTGCGTGTTGTGGCGTTACAAGAAATATTTGGTCATGGAGACGAGTCTTATTTAGTAATTACTGGCGATACGTTTATCATGTAATTAAAGTATTCATGCTATACATATATGTATATATGCCACTCTTTGCATCCTTTTCCAACTAATTAAAAGGTCAGTTTAGGACGATCATGCTTCTTTGCTCTACTGTAGGTACAGTCAGCATCAATAGTAGGGGATTAAGCGACGCGTCAAAAGTACGAATCTGCTACCCTGGAATACTTTTCCAAATAGAGATTGTATATATTTACAGTTCGCGTTCAAAAGTATCTCCCTCAATTGTATTGTTCTACATATAGGGACATATCTCTTTTTGTTAAGTTATTAGAGAATAGAAGATACTTTTGGCGCGTAGTTTGATTCGTTACTTTTGATACTGACTGCCTGCTTCATTCTTAAACCTCAAACTTTAAAAGCATTTGAAGTATAAAAATGTCGGAAGAAATTTGTACATGAAAACAGCGTAACTTCAAACTTAATGCAAAATAGTGAAAGTTTACAAATTAGTGTTAACGGCAGCGGGTTTTAATAAGCAGCGGGTTTTACTTGTCGCGAATGGCAATTACTCCCATCTTGCGTCACGCGTGGACTTAACGTGTCTAGTTTGAAAAGTCAGTCCGCGTCTCGCTTTTAATGAGTTTTCGTCTAATGCCTTCCTTGCAGAGCAAATTTATGTCATGAATAATAATAGACGCCAGCGGAGCAACGTTTAAATCCCGAACAGCGTTTGTAGATAATCAGATGAGCCTGTGGAAACATCGGAATAAACACATTTAAACGAGCCGATGACATGAAAAGCCTCCTTCCCCGTCACGCTACGTTGAGCGAGTTATGAACGCCAACTGTTTCGGTAGGTATCTTAATAATGCTTCCTAGCTCATTAAGTTTCCACTGCCGGTGTTCTTTGGAATAATAAATACCGAACTTAAATTATATTTTAATTTAAACTCGACGCCACTCATAAGTTTGCCGCTTGATATTATTCACTTTCCAACTTCCAACTCTTCACAAATTAAAAGTAAGTACTGTTTCACTGCTTTAAAAGTTATTCACATACCTAGTTACTTTGACTTTGAGCAAAATACACCACTTTTAGAATAAAATTGTTCAGATTACTGGTTCGGTTAGCAAAAAACACATTATGAAAATTTTAATCTACTGCCAACTTTTGAAAAAATCCAGTATTTACCTCAATCTTATACCTGCCAAAATGATTTTGTACCTATAAGTAAATATTTACCTACCTAGTATTTTATTGTAAAGTTCATAGTAAATATACAAGTGCCGAACTTCTCGTAATGCCAAATGGCATTATCTACCAATCACCCATATGGCTAAATAGATACTGGAAATATGGTGCAAAAAGAAAAGTCAGGAAAGTAGAAACATATATTATTCTAAGAAAACATAACTAAACGAATATATTAGGTTGTTGCATAATTTTTTTCCCACTTCAAAATTTTCTTTATATTTTCAGTAGTCTTGGGAATATTCTAGAATAAATCTAGTGTATAGTAGAATGTTCTCGAATCTTTCACGTAGGGTAGGTATATAAACGCGGGCATGTTACAGGCATTTAGTTAAAATCGAAAAATGGACCAACAACATCTTCGAGTGATACAAAATACAAATGCGTTTATTTCATTACTTTTTACATAAGTTCTTAGGTATAGTATAAGGGTTAGGTAGTGATTTACTTATACGAACACCAATTGGGAACCAGTTCGAGGGAAACAGCAAATAAGATTTACACTGATTTTGGCCCAAACACTACTACTGATCGCACAGTACGATATTGGTTCCAACGCCTTAATGAAGGAGACACAAGTCTAAAAGACATTCCTCATACTAGTCGCCCCGTCACGTTTGACGAAGAAGCATAGCGGCGCGAACTTGAGTGGCATCCGGATTCCACCACCAGGGATTTAGAGAAAACTCTTAAATATCACTACAGTACCATAGATCGCCATCTGCAGTCGATGGGTTACCGTAAAGTTTTGTCAAGATGAACGCCTCATGCTTTGACCGATGCTCAACGTGCATTACGAGTCAACATTTGTGAAAGTCTGCTGTTGCGCCCCCAAAGAAAGAGTTTCCTGGAGTCGATCATCACTGGAGACGAGCCCTGGGTCTTGTACGAGAACGTTACACGAAAAGCCTCTTGGATACCGTCCGATAAACGGCCACCAACACAGCCGAAAAGCTGTCCGCATGGCCAGAAACTTCCCCTGTCAGTTTTCTGGGATTCGCAAGGAATGTTGTTGTGGGAGTTTTACTAGACGACCATCAGACTATCAATGCCGAAGCCTACGTGAATCAACTACAGAAGTTGGCGAACGCTGTTAAAGAAAAAAGGCCAAAACGACTCGAATTATCATTACTTCATGATAATGCAAGACCACATACGGCGAAAACGACCTGTAAATTTCTAGAGGAGCTCGGTTGGACAACAATACCTCATCCACCTTATAACCCTGATCTAGCATCTTCTGACTATCATCTTTTTCGGGCTTTGAAACAGCATCTTCGTAAAAAGAAATTCGAAAATTCCGGCGACCTAAAAATGACCTTGCCAACTTCTTTGTCTCTCAGCCACTTTCATTCTGGGCTAAGGGTACCGTAAAATGGGGTGAGTTGGGTGAAATTTGACTTTCAAACCTCGATAAAATTTTATTTTTACATGTGAAAACTGAATGGTGTATATAATAAGTGGTTCGGACGTTTGTATTTTAGTTTATATTTTATTTTGGGTAGTTCCATTTCATAACTTTGACGATAAAGAGGAAAACCCACCTCACCCCGTAGTGCCTCGTATTTGGGGTGAGAGGGTTTTTCATACAAAGGTGATTTTGGAAGATTGTTGGATCGATTTTTTTTTATTATGAATATTACTGTAGTTCCATTTTAAATTGGAATACATTATTTTTGTAGCAGTAGCCTTAAAAACCCACCTCACCCCCCTCTCAATCCTTCTCTCCCCATTCATAACCCATAGCTCCCCGCGAAACCTACTCACCCCGTTTTACGGTATTGAAACTTTGCCTAGCAGATGGTTACATGTTCTAGATAATGATGGTGATTATATTGTCGATTAATTGTTTCAATAAATAATTATTACAAAAAAAAATAGTTTTAGTCCAAAGTGGGAAAAGAATTATGCAACAACCTAATAGGTAAATGAAGTAGGTAGTTATGTTATCATAAAATCTTCCACAAAAGGGTAAGTACCTACCTAATAAATCAAATGGAATAGTTAGAAAATATTGCTACATATCTTATACATAAACATCAAACACTATAAATGTAAGAATAGGCGCAAGTCAAATTTTAGTTTCAGATATTTTCCACATTCATATAAATTATCTTTTTACATAGGTACATTTTACGTATTGTACGTTGTGTATGTCTATAAATACTTTTAGGCTTCCGTACCTCAAAAGGAAAAAACGGAACCCTTATAGGATCATTCGTGCGTCTGTCTGTCTGTCTGTCCGACCAAACTACTGGGTCTAAAATTTAGAAAACAATACACAAAATAGTTCTTTACCTATTCTTAAATGACAGGAAAACCTATTAGAAATGTGCAGTCAAGCGTGAGTCGGACGTTATTACTTAGTTTATGATCCGACCCCAACGGGTTTTTTAAAGACATTTCATTCACGTTCCACATAAAAAAAAATTGGGTAATGTACGGACCCCTGGGAAGGCGAGTCCGACTCGCACTTGGCCGGGTTTTTTATGTAAACTCTGGATTTCAGAATGCAGAGTTCAGAGAGAGAGAGGAGATTTTAAATAGTGAAGGATCAGTCCTTTTTCTATTTAAAATCTTTTGTATTATATTTCGCAGCACTGTGTGTACAGATTGTAATAAGTGGAAAGCGGAAGCGGATTTTAAATAAAGCCTGAGCACAATGGCGTGAAATGCCTATATGTATTGTAAGCGATCGGTATAGCATCCAGCAAATAAATGCCTGTACCGGGATTTGAACCCAAGATCTCCAGCTTCTTAGGTTTTAAAGGGCCCGAAAATTCGAACTAAAGACGCGGATGCCTCGCCAGCGTTGGAGATTCAGCTTATACATTAGATAGTTACTATTGAGTAGATTCGCTAGACACATCTCTGGAATATAATTTTTAAAAATGTGTATGGCGTGAAAATTTGCTAAAGTTTATAATTCATTTTAAATATTTTAATCATGTACAAAGCAGAAAGATCTACTTAGGAAAAATAATCACAGTAAAGAGTATTGTTTCTCGCAGAATTTAAGCCCCTACTGATTTGCCGACCCACTCTCTGACCTGACCTGCGCTAGCGACTATCCAAAAGACTCGAGCCTTTGGAGCTCTTTTTTTAGGGCTCGCCTCATCTCTAGAACCCTAAAAGGCTATAAGCCTATTTAGCTCTTTAGCCCCCGAGTCTAGTTCTATTTAAGAGCCTAGACTCTTGGGGCTAATAACCTTATTAAGCCCCTAAAAAAAAGCCCATTTAGCTCTTTAGCCCCCGAGCCTAGTTCTATTTAAGATCCTAAACTCTTGGGGCTAATAACCTTATTACTAGCGACATTTCATTCGAAGTCGATGATTTGTTCAAACACTTCCCTCTCGTCTCCGCCATGGGAAGGCCCAAGAAGGCCCTTTAATTTAAAATGGCTCAACGTCTCATTCTTGTGCCAGAACCGAAAAACACACACTAGAGCTGCATTTATTTTAACTCCCGCAAATAACGCATAGGTGCTCGTTGAATGTTTAACATCGTTTCGCACACGTCCGCGCGGGTACAATGCGTATATTAAATATTGTAACAAAGACGCTGAGCGGGTTTAATGTTAAGCGAACAAAAGAGCATGTGAATTTATATTAAATTCCTTTTACGATCATTCTATTTCATTTGTACGTATTTTAATTAAAACTACGTTATAAACTGAAATAGATGTTATAATCAATATATATAATAAAAGAAAGTGTACAATGTGCATGCCGCTAAAACTCATAAATGAGTCCCGATACGATCAAGGAAACTATATGGGGTGGTAGCCCTCTATCTCCCGTCCATGAAGAAGTTTTCCGTTTTTACCTGAAGGATGTGCTTTTGAAGATATAAGGGCTGAAAGTGTCGCCCTCTGAGACCCAGAAGCAGGTTTTTTTTGTTTTTGAATTTTGAACCTTAACTTAATAAAGGAAAGTTCAGAATAGATCGTGAAATATATACCTACAAAATTTTGTACCTGGTGAGGTGTCTCGGGTCTCGGAGGCTAGATATTTCTAGAACAGTCCAGAACATTCGAGAGTATTCGAGAGCATTCCACAACATATCAGAACATTCTGGAATGTTGGCGAATATTCGAGAGCATTCTAGATCAATGTGAACATTCCAGAACACTTTCGAATGTTGTGGAATATTCTGGAACATTCGAAGCCGTCTCGGAGGCTAAACTTTTCTAGAACTTTCCAGACCATTCGAGAGTATTCGAGAGCATTCCACAGCATTCTGGCATGTTTGAGAATATTCTAGACTAGATCATTGCGGAACATTCCAGAACACTTTCGAATGTTGTGGAATATTCAGGAACATTCGAAGCCGTCTTGGCTCGGGTATCGGGGACTAGACATTTCTAGAACATTCCAGACCAGAGTATTCGAGAGCATTCCACAGCATTTCAGAACATTCTAGAATGTTGTCGAAAATTCGAGAACATTCTAGATCATTGTGGAATATTCCAGAACACTTTCGGATGTTGTGGAATATTCTGGAACATTCGAAGCCGTCTCGGGTCTCGGAGGCTATACGTTTCTAGAACAATCCAGAACATTCGAGAGTTTTCGAGAGCATTCCACAGCATTTCAGAACATTCTGAAATGTTGTCGAATATTCGAGAGCATTGCACAGCATTTCAGAATTTCTGGAATGTTGTCGAATATTCGAGAACATTCCAGATCATTGTGGAATACTCCAGAACACTTTAGAATGTTGTCGAATATCCAAGAGCATTTCCAGAACATTGTGGAATATTCCAGAACCCTTTCGAATGTTGTGGAACATTCTGGGCCATTCGAAGCCTTTTTATACAGTTGGAGCTACTATTGGTAGGGGTATATATTTAAAGCAAGACAGTTGTGAAGTTCTAATGTTCGAGAACATTCCGGAATATTCTGGAATGTTATCAAATATTCGTAAATAGCCTAGAATTCAGGATCTCAGATCATTGTGAAATATTCCAGAACACACTCAAATGTTGTAGAATATTCTAGAACATTATAGACTATTCGAAGCATTCATACTCTCAGGAGATTTTCCACAAGCACTTCCAGTTATCCCTATTCCCTATGCTTTTCTCAGGGTCAACTATATGTAGGTTCCTCTCGAGTTGGAAATAAAAAAAATACATAGAAATAGGTCTATATCTATTTCTATGTATTTTACTACTACAATACCTATGTATTGTAGTTAGAAAAAATACCTAAATATATTTTAAAGTTTATCCTTTTATTACAACCACCAGACAATTCTCATGTCATCTCCCTGAGCGAAGCCGGGTACCACAGCTAGTACTAAATAAAAAGTGACCAAGCCCTCCATTGGTTCCGGCCTCTGCGGATTCGAACCGGCGTTTTCAGCTTAGGTACGCTGACTGAGTTTTTAGCTATTATGTTAAGTGTGCAGCATGACATGTGTTAATGGGCAACAAATGATATGTAGTGACCATTTTTCATTATAGAAGTAAAGTTTGCTTTGCGTGAAGATTTTTGATTGTATTTTATCTGTTTTAAGTTAACTTTAGATCTTTATTCACAACACAAGGGAATCAGATTAGACACCTTGATACTACAAAGAGCCATTTATACAAAGAAAAATAAATTCACTTCAAATAATACATAACGTTTTGGGGAGTATCCTTTCTCAATTGGTAAGCATGGGCAGAGCGGGGAGCCGAGAATCGCGCGACCACGGCGCGCGCAAGTGAGATAGTGTAACTAACACAGATATTTCAACTTTCACTTTTTCAGTACCTACCTTAGCAGCTATGGCGGATTTTAAGTTTTCAAGTGTCTTTGGTTTTGATTTTAATACTTACTTTAGAGTTGGCTTCCTGGTAGTATGTTTATTTTTTGAGTAGGTAGGCACTTAAATTGATGCCATGTATTCTTAAATATAAATGATAAAAATTATAACTTCGAATTTTCCATAATGCCCTTGTTTAAGTACCTACTTGTTTTACCTAGGCCTTTTATTTTATTTTTAAATGTTGCAATATTGCTATGTATTTGTCATGTCACCATATCATGTCAAATGTTTTATTGACTTGTAAAAGGTTTCTTGTAGCCCACTTGCAGGATATTATTTAGAATTTTGAACTACATAATTATGGTACGCCATATGCCATGAATATTTTTTGGGTTATATAAAACCCCCTTAGCCAGGTTACCGTCATTAAGTAAATCTGATATACAACGAGATAAGGCCCACCATACCATAATTCAGTTAAATAGTTAAGTGTAACGAGTTTTTCAATCCTTGCAACACTTATGTAAATAAAGAGGAGCTGCTGGTGGAGGAGGTGGAGTGAGAGTGAGAGTATTAATCTAAAGCATAAACAGCGCAGCAAATCGCCAGGAACATTTTATCAAGACCTCTGTCCAGCGTTATCTGCGGATCGGTCCCGACTCTTCCCAGGGAGTGTTTTAGTGACATAAATTGCCCGCGCCTATTTACATTACGCTGTCGTAAATTAACATATCCCTGGGTATTCCCTAGCCAACAACCTGAATAACTCCCGAAAAATTCACACAATTTATAGAAATAACAAATGGAACTAGAAAAGGGTTTCATGGTTAGTACGTACAAACTTTTTTTAAATTGTTTTGCGGTCATAAATGATCGTATCCCATTTCGTTGCAAAAATAATTTCCATTGTTCGACGACCGGTCTGGTCTAGTGGATAGTGACCCTGTCTGCTAAGCCGATGGTCCTGGGTTCGAATCCCAGTAAGGGCATTTATTTGTGTGATGAACACTAATATTTGTTCCTGAGTCATGGTTGTTTTCTATGTATATAAGTATGTATTTATCTATACAAGTATGTATATCGTCGCCTAGTACCCATAGTACAAGCTTTGCTTAGTTTGGGGCTAGGTTTGATCTGTGTAAGATGTCCCCAATATTTATTTATTTATTGTGATCTCTATACGAATTTAAAAGTCGGAATATAATTACGAAAAGTGTATCTACTTATACTTTATTATGTCAAATATTTCTTATACATTTAAGGTATTTGGGTTAGCAATATAAATAATAAAAAAATAATTCTTGACCTCTTTCCTCGATCGATGTTCTCTGGCAATATAGGATATACCTACCGAAGGTGTAAATATCGACTTACATTTAACTTTACTTTCTATTTATTAATTTATTATTTAGTTAAATTAATTCAGTGCTCTTTGTGTGATTCCTATATGGACAAACGTGACGTTTTGCAAATGCATGCCGCTCTGTTGTGAATAAAGCCATGAAAGCAATATCTACTTTAATGAGTCCCCGAGCAGCGAACAAATGACTGCAGCCTCTCTGATTGACCTCGTGATTGCCTGAAATGAATGTTGTCTTAATGTGTAGCTTTTAATTGTATTGCAACGACCGCACAGTTTTAGTACCTATAGGTATAAATAGTACATACTTATTAATGTTTTTCAAAAACCCTTCTACCTCGCGGCCTGTAGAATAAATTTTCATAATTAATGTCAAGTTACCTAGGTAACCTTTCATTTTGTAAATACCGTTCACTGTAAACTCAACGAAAAAATACGTTTCTTTGAGTTTACAATGAAATTAAAACATACTGTGTTGTTACTTCAAAGATTATTTTGTTCAATTCCCGTTACTGGTGCTCTGAAATTAAATGGCTCCAGTAATGAGAAAATGTTCACAATTTCAATTTTAGAATTACAAAACTATGTCGACTTTCTTTGGAGAAATTGAATTAACAGAAATTTGTATTATTTTAAACTGACACAAAAACTTAAAAATTACGTGTTCCACGTGTCGCCTATTTCACCAACTTGAAATTGACACCTGACACTGTGAAGTACACGTCAATATTTACCTCTTGAACCCACAGATCTACAAATGTACAATATTGCCTGTCAAATATCCAAAGTGCGACGAAAATCGGAATGATGTCAAGCAACGAATGTCAAGTGTCCTTTTTTTTCTTTTTTTTTATAGGACATTATTTTATTATTCTATATTCTGTGCGGAAAGAGAAGAGTCGTGAAATGTATAGGATCCCATACATTCTACGACTCTTCTCTTTCCGCACAAACTCTACCTACAAAAATTGACTAAGTCTACAATAAGCTCAAAAAGGCTTGTCTTGTGGGTACTAGTTACAACGATAGTATTAAATTATTGGAAGTATTGAATTCAGGAATATTATGTGATTGTGTAAATCATTGGCTTTTGTAAGGCGGCATTCCACCAGTGTGTGGCACAAACATATTCAGTACAAAAATGCTTGTGCCGCACACTGGTGGAATTTAGGCACCTTTACAATATACGTATGATATTCTAAGATACCTATAACCACCCACGTATCTTTTGAATACAGCTTTTCGTATTATCCAGTGCGCTAACGTAATTTTTGGTAAATTTAAGCGACCGCAATGAAACTCAAAAGTGCTCACGTTTTTCTATTTGTAGTCTGTCCCTTTTGCAGTCATGAAATGTTCATATTATTATAAGAGAACGCTTCCCTTTTGCGCACTTCAAAAGGGATGTTTCATGGATGTTTCCTGTATTTAAAATAAAATAAAATAAAATTTCATACCATGCACGAAATAAAGCACCAGATAATTGTTAGAAAAACCCAGCTAGCAGGTATATTTCGACACAATTTCAATTGAATAAATCGGATAGAACTAAAAAAAGTAGGTGATTTGACCGTGACGTCACTATAGCAGTTTTCATATAAATTCCATATGGCAAATCGTTTTGACAGTTCTAAAAAAGAAACTGATTTGACTAGTATAGTCGCACCAATAAAAGTCTGCAGCGGATTTGATAGCCCACGCAGTGTAAGTGTTATTTATACTTCATAATTTCATAGAAGTTTGACGTTTAAAATGACACTTGCACTGCGTGGGCTATCAAAATCGCTGCAGACTTTTTACGGTCTAACTCTAGGAGAATACCCTCATTATGTTTCAGCGTAAAGTGTCCTTCTAGATCAATTCTGTGATGAGGTGATTGTCATTGAGATGGGTAAATTAATACACAATCAAATAAATAAACCATAGATTTTTTCCTGTTTCATCTGTTAATATGGTGGCCCATGGCTTAGGGTGGTATTCCACCTGTCCAATTTGTTTGTCTACTGTGTATTTGTGTCTCACATTTTGCTTAGTGAGAGAGTGAGACGCAATGCACATTGGAAAAAGAAATTGAACACGTGGAATACCAACCTTAAACATAAATAATCACCATAATAATTAGAGAACCAGTA
Organism: Cydia splendana; assembly: GCF_910591565.1. Classification (NCBI taxonomy): domain Eukaryota; kingdom Metazoa; phylum Arthropoda; class Insecta; order Lepidoptera; family Tortricidae; genus Cydia; species Cydia splendana. The sequence continues at coordinate 27,901,592 of NC_085960.1, read as the reverse complement.
CTAAAGCGTTACTGTCTATGATTTCGGAAATTTAATCACATCGGAAATTTAAAATTAGAACAGAAAGAATCAACTTTCAACACGCTAAGCGGCGACTTTTACGAGTACCCAGCAAAACTTCAATAATAACTTCAAATATGCTGTGAAACTGTCCAGGTAATTGCATCTGAATTATTACCTGACTGTATAAAATGACATAACCTAAGGTAAAAATTATGCGTTTATTAGCTTTACCTAAACCGCACCAAGTCTTTCCAAAATGTTATAAATTCTTTAAAAAAATCGCTTCGCCGTATGATACGAAACGTCCCCTTTTAATAAATCTCTATTTACCATTCCTCGCGAGTGGAGAGCAAAGGCTTACGCGAGGACATTTTTCTTCATACGAGTGTGCTAACAAAGTCGAACGGGTGTCACATTTACGCTAAGGGACTATTTTTTACACAAATGCTTTTTATAACGTGTTTTCACATAACTTAAATCGTTTAAATTAAAACTAGGCATTTAAATTCTTCTAATAGAATTGAAAACTAGTGGTCAATACCACTAGATTCCCAATTTCTATTGCCTGTATTTCAAAAATATCAAATCGCCGTATTCCACAGATCGCGCCGAGATTCGTTCACGAGTGTGGAGCGGGCTTTAGAGTGACGAAATCCAAAAATCGGTCCCTGGATATTGAACATTATGGAACATACTGCTACTATTTATTGTATACTTACCATAGCTATGGCCCTTCCTTTGACTTATATCGATTTTTTTGTTTATTATAAAAGTTAAAAAGTTGATAAATAATCTGGGCATTAACAGCTGCACGCGGTTCCGTCGCGAAACCTTGGCTCAACCCTAGAGCCACCAGCCCTGCGAATCGATGTTTGCCTCCGCCTGGGTTTAAAGGTATGTGAGCCACACGCGTGTAGTCGATGCACCCAGCCGGTGGATGCGCTGGGACGGCACGGTCTGTATATAGGTACTGCCAAATAAGTGCAGGGTGAGTTTACCGGCATGCCACTCTAAATGACCTGATCCGCCGCGCTTTTAACACCGCCTCCTTACCCGCGATTTTGGAGCCGTCAGGCCTCTCTGCCACCGACGGCAAGAGACCGGACGGCTGCACTCTGGTTCCTTGGAGACTTGGCCGTCCTTTAGCGTGGGACGCTACCTGCGTCGATACGCTGCCACGTAGAAGGGTCTGCTCGGAAGCCCGGGACCGCCGCGGACCAGCCCAGACTCTCAAGCGCCGCAAATACACTTTCCTAATGAACGAGTACGAGTTTACGGCGCTTGCAATAGAAACTATGGGCCCATGGTCCACTGACATAAAAAAGAAGTGTCGGTCCGACTAATAGGTGTCTCGGGCGACCACACTTTCTTTGCCCAGCGTTTAAGTCTCGCGGTGCAAAGGGGCAACGCCGCCAGCATCCTTGGCACCATTCCAGAGGCAGGAGACTTTGGTGAGGTTTTTTATATTTAATTCGTAGTTTAGTTTAGTTTAGAATAATTTACTTGTGTGAGTAAAGAATGTGTATGTAATAAATAATACATGTCTTTAAGTGTATTATCAAAATAAAGTATTAATATAAAAAAGAAAAAAAAGTTAGGAGCGAAAAACAAATTCCATACAAAATTTTAAAAGCTTCTAACTCATATATAACAATTAAAGAAAAACCGGACAAGTGCGAGTCGGACTCGTCCACCGAGGGTTCCATACAAATATAACTTATTTCTTATTTTGTTTATATTTTATTTTTTACAAATTTATAGTTTTGAGATGTTTCCCTGTACCTACTTGTATTAGTGTAAGACGATGTTATTTGCCTAATTTCATAGTTCTAGGTCAAAGGGAAATAGTACCCTATAAATTTTGATTCCCTTAACAGTGTCGAAAATGTCGAAATATACGTTTTGTGCGGCATAAACGGCCGTATATTTTTTTTTACGTTAACTTTTAGAAGTTTGATTTTTTTCACAGCTTCAAGGGACTTCTGAGTATATGGTTTAAATTTATACTCGATACCTATACGCGTTTCCGAGATAAAGGGTCTTGACAGACAGACAGACGGACAGACGGACGGACGGATGGATGGACGGACAACAAAGTGATCCTATAACGGTTCCATGTTTTCCTTTTGAGCCTTTTGAGGTACAGAACCCTAACAATCGAAACAAATCAAATGAAGGGGCGGTTAATATTATCGAATTGCGTAAAAATATTTTTTGTAATGTTAATATCCAGAGAGGAAAATAGGACTACGCTTTTACGGAGAAGCGGTTAGTTAAAATTATAAATATAAATGCATACTTTTGTAAGTTAGCTGTTTGATATTTATTTTTTCGTTTAAATGTGATATTATGTAAGAACTTTAATGCTGATTATGAATTGTAGCGCAGCATGGTTGATCCTTCTAATTGTTATAAAAGGTACCTTAATTCCTGCTTCTTCCTCGCGTTATCCTGGCATTTTGCCACGGCTCATGGGAGCCTGGGGTCCGCTTAACAACTAATCCCATGATTTGACGTAGGCACTATTTTTTACGAAAGCGACTGCCATCTGACCTTCCAACCCAGAGGGTAAACAAGGCCTTATTGGGATTTCGATAACAACATAGGTTTCCTCACGATGTTTTCCTTCACCGAAAAGCGACTGGTAAATATCAAATGATATTTCGTACATAAGTTCCGAAAAACTCATTGGTACGAGCCAGGATTTGAACCCGCGACCTCCGAGATTGCAAGTCGCACGCTCTTACCGCTAGGCCACCAGCGCTTCTACTGGTACTGGTGCTATTAAGGTACCTTAATTAAACTGTATTAAAGGTATGAAAGTGTAAAATAATAATAATTAACATAAGTGTTTTTATATTGTATTTTTAAACTCACATTGTAAAATCCTAACCTAAGAGTCAAGTTAAATAAAGAGATTAACATAATACCATTAAATGATCACAACTTTCCATTTCAAAATTAGACAAACAAGATATACTGTAGTGTGATGATTTTAATAAATAAAAGTTAGTTTTAGAATAATTTATTTAGATTACTTTTTACGTAGGGTAAGATTATAACACTGTAATACTAACTACCGGCCTCCCACTCAATAAGTAGTGGGGAGACGGGTAAAAACCAGGTGTTCGGATGGACGAGCGGTAGTCGTTGTGGAGCGTTAGCCGGAGGCAAAGGCCTGAGTAGTAGCTCTCAAGTCTAGAATCTGTATTATAAGTACTAGGATAAGTGATACTATTGTGTTTAGGTATTTAATGCGCCTGTGAAATAATAATTAAGGTATTTAAATAAAGTGTACTGATTGTGAATCCTGGAGTTTTAATATCAATTCAGAAGCAGGGATAAAGAACCGTAAGTAAAAATCGACACTAAAGTAATTCATATCGTTGAAATTGAATTTAAGTTATTGAAATACAATTTTGTTTCAATGGTGAATAATATAACTTATGCTAAATGAGTTCAAGGCACTGTAAATGATTTTGATATATATATATATTTTTTTGTTCATTCCATTTGTAACCATATGCGGACACTTGTGCTGTACAGGCTAAGTATGCCTGATATCGGCCACGTGGATCATGCATTTCATTTCGACTATACGTGGCGTACAGATTAAGTAAATCTGACACCACGTGTCTCACGTTATAATACGCGTGCTTGGTACAGGTCAGTATGCCTGATACCAGCCGCGTGTCCCATGTGTTTGTGTACTTGTATGATTTAATGGTATCACGTGTGTGGTACAGGCCCAGCATGCCTGATACCAACCGCGTGTGCCATGTTTTGTTTATCGGTGTGAATTAATGGTATCACGTGTGTGGTACAGGCCCAGCGTGCCTGATACCAACCGCGTGTGCCATGTTTTGTTTATCGGTGTGATTTAATGGTATCACGTGTGTGGTACAGGCCCAGCATGCCTGATTCCAACCGCGTGTGCCATGTTTTGATTATCGGTGTGATTTAATGGTATCACGTGTGTGGTACATGCCCAGAGTGCCTGATACCGGTCGCGTGTGCCATGTTTTGTTTACCTGTGTGATTTTATGGTACTACATGTGTGATACAGGCTAAGTATGCCTGATATCTGCCGTGTGTGCCATGTGTATATAGTATGTGGTATAACATGTGTGACAGGCTAAGTATGCCTGATATCAGCCGTGTGTGCCATGTGTATATAGTATGTGGTACAACATGTGTGATACAGGCTAAGTATGCCTGATATCTGCTGTGTGTGCCGTGTATATATAATATGTGGTATAACATGTGTGACAGGCTAAGTATGCCTGATATCAGCCGTGTGTGCCATGTGTATATAGTATGTGGTACAACAATGTGATACAGGCTAAGTATGCCTGATATCTGCCGTGTGTGCCATGTGTGCCTAGTATGCGGTATTACATGTGTGATACAGGCTCAGTATGCCTGATATCAACCGTGTGTGCCATATGTTTTGTGTGTGGTACTACATGTGTGGTACAGGCTAGGTATGCCTGATATCAGCCGTGTGTGCCATGCGTGTGTAGTACGTGGTATAACACGTGTGGTACAGGCTAAGTATGCCTGATGTGACCCTCGTATGCCAATATTACGAATGATGTCCAGCCCAGAGTGCTGTGATGGCTAAGTATGCCAATTATATTCAGCGCAGAGTGCTGTAATGGCTAGGTATGCCATTCATACTCAGCCCAGAGTGCTGAGATGACCATAGTGGATACAACATAACACAATCTTAAAGATAAGTATAATTGATCATATACAAGTATGAAAAGTTTTGGTAGCAAAATATGATTGTCTATTTATTATCGAATATCGTTAGTACTAATAATTACCAGTGTGGTTTAGTGGTGAACTTATAAGTCCCCTTTTAAAGAGACTGATAAAACACAACATTCATTACAGTAAGACCATGGCTTCGGATGACGATGAGCGTGCCGGTACATCGTATACGCCGCCGCTGCCGAGACGCAAACGAAAGAAGCGACGCAGGAGGTCGTCGAATTCATCCTCAAGTGACAGTAGTCCACACCGAAAATCGAGTCGGATGACTACAAGGGACGTCATCAAGCTGCTCGCTACGTGGAAAAGTGAACCAAGTAAGAACTTTACCTTAAGTAGTAGCAACATGAACAATGTGGTACCTGAATTTAACCCCAAGAACAAAGCCCAGACTGTCGAAATCTGGATCAATAAGGTTAACGAGTGTAGGACCATATACGGATGGGATGAGAAACAAACCATTCATTTTTCATTGCAAAAGCTCAGTGGACTTGCAAAGACATGGTATGAGACTCTTCCCTCCGTTGTGTACACTTGGGAAGAGTGGCAACATAAACTCAAGAGGGCGTTTCCAAGCGAAGAGAATTACGGACGCCTTCTTGAAGAAATGTTGGCACGCACTTCCCGGGCTGATGAAAGTTATCGCGAGTACTTTTATGAAAAACTAGGCTTGCTAAATAGGTGTGAAATTAAGGGGAAGAAAGCTGTTGATTGTATTGTGCATGGTATTGGTGACCGAACAGTTAGGAGTGGAGCTCAGGCTCAAAACTGTACAGAACCGGAAGATCTGCTCAATTACCTCTGCTCTCAGCGAACTGTATTTCAAAACCCATCATTTGTGAATAATAAAGGTAGGGATACTAGGGATCGTAACGTGAATAGAAGTAGTAGCTCGACTAACACTAACAAAGCACAGTCCACTTCGAATGAGATTGCAGGAACCTGTTTTAACTGTAGAGAGAAGGGGCATCCGTTCTATAAATGTCCCAAACCAATCATTAAATGCAAGAAATGTTTTAGAGTCGGACATGATACCGATAATTGCAAATTAGACCCTTTGAAAATAGATAAAGTCCACCGCAACAGCACTAGTTCCGAAAAGAAAGTTTTAAGAATCGAAAGCAACAATGATCCGAATGAGAAATATTTTAAAACTATTGATGTCAATCAGAAATCAATGTCCGCGTACGTTGATTTCGGCGCGGGAAGCAGTCTCATGCGAAGTACTGATGCTGAGAAGTTAGATCTTGCTAAAAACTTTGAACGCATTCCCATCTTAAGGGGATTTGGTCGTTCCGCAATCAACCCGCATTTTAAATCGTTTGTTGACATAAGAATTGATGAAGTAGAGAAGACCATCGAGGTTTTGGTTGTAGATGATATATATTTAGAGACTGCGATAATGATTGGGCAAAATTTCACGGAACTGCCTGGCATTACCGCCTTAAAAGATAATAATAAGAATACATTGATATTCTACGAAGCTCCCATCTCCGCAACTGATTATGATAAGCAATTGAAACTTTTTGTTACTGAATCGGTTTCCATTGCACAAGGTGGTGTCGCACCCGTACCTGTCCATGTCGAAGATGTTTCATTTACTGGGGATATTTTAGTAGAGGGATATAGCGCAACTGAGCCTGGGAGAGAGTACCGTGTACTCTCGGGAGCCTATAGTATAGTCGAAGGTAAAGGATCCCTAGTACTATCAAATCTCTCACAACATAACTTGGAGGTAGCGCCCAATACTATGATTGCCAGGTCGGTTCCTTTCGTTGAAACTAAAATTTGTCCGGTGAATCGTATCCAGGTAGACGTATCGACCCTGGAGCCACTTAACAGGTCCGATATTAAAGTTGGCCAGGAATTGAGCAATATCGAGGTAGAAAGATTGCATACGTTGCTTCAGGAGTATCGTGACTGTTTTGCCGAAAATTTGAGCGAGATAGGTTGTGCAGTAGATGTAGAAATGAAAATAGAGCTTTTAGATGACAAACCCGTCGTATATCGCCCGTACCGTTTGTCCTTCTCTGAACGCGAAAAAGTCCGAGAAACTATCGATGAGTTATTGCGGAACGATATTATAGAAGAATCTAGTTCAAACTTTGCCAGTCCCATACTCATGGTCAAGAAAAAAACGGGTGACCAGAGGTTATGCGTAGATTTTAGAGCGTTGAATCATAAAACTATTAAAGACCGCTTTCCACTGCCGATTATTGATGATCAAATTACTAATCTGAGCGGTAATACTTATTTTACTACACTTGATCTCGCTTCAGGATACTATCAGGTCCCCATGGCCCCCGAAAGTCGCCACTTAACTGGATTTGTAACTCCAGATGGCCATTATCAATTTAAAAGAATGCCCTTCGGTCTGGCCAATGCACCGGCTGTGTTTCAGCGGATGATTAATAAGATTCTTGGCAATAAGCGTTTTGAGTATGCACTAGCCTATTTAGATGACATCCTTATACCGTCAAAAGGTATCGATGAAATGTTTTCACGGCTAGAGAGCATACTCAAACTATTGAGGGAATTCGGACTAACATTAAAGCTAAGTAAGTGTCGTTTTTTTGACACTTCCATTACTTACTTGGGCTACGATATATCGTCCGCTGGAATACAACCCGGTGAAGCAAAAGTAATGGCTGTCAAGGACTTTCCCACACCCCAAAATATACACGGCGTTAGGCAATTTCTTGGACTTACCGGATATTTCCGTAAATTCATTAAAGGATATGGTGAAATCGCGCATCCCCTCACTAATTTACTAAAAAAAAATGTGCCTTGGCAGTGGAGCGAAAAGGAGGCCCAAGCCTTTGCAGAATTAAAAGATAGACTAATCCATAGGCCGGTATTATCTCTTTATGACCCGAAACTCGAAACCGAGATTCATACGGACGCGAGTGCAATGGGTATAGGGGGTATATTAATGCAGTGGCAATCAAACCCCAGGGTCTTGAAGCCTGTTGCTTATTTCAGCAGGCAAACAACACCTGAAGAAAAGCACCTGCACTCGTACGAGCTCGAGACCCTGGCGGTTGTATGCTCCTTAAAGAAATTTAGGGTATACATTTTGGGACTCTACTTCAAGGTTTTTACTGATTGCGCCGCATTACGGACTACTTTAACTAAACGAGATCTTATACCGAGGATAGCTAGGTGGTGGCTTCAAATGAGCGAATATTCGTTCGAGATAGAATATCGACCAGGAGTGCGAATGGCACATGTAGATGCACTAAGTAGAAATACGACCCTCCCCGCTGACTTGAATGACAATGACCCGAGTGTTACTGTCTATATCTTAGAAAAGGAAAGTTGGCTTTTGACCCTCCAATTAGCAGATCCTGATGTTTCACGAATTATAAAGATTTTGAAACCAGATGTCGATGAAGAGTATACAGATATAAAGAAAAATTACGTTGTTAAGAACCATGCGCTGTATAGAAAGGTGGATGACCGGCTGTGTTTAGTAGTTCCCCGTAACGCAAGATGGCAGGTATGTAGGGCCAATCATGATGAAATAGGTCATCTAGGTTATGCTAAGACACTAGAAAGAATCCAGGAGACGTTTTGGTTCCCTAAATTACGGAGATTCGTAAAAAAATATATTGAGGCATGTATAGAATGTGCTTACAACAAGGACAGTTCGAGTAGACAAAAAGCTGGGTATCTATACCCAATCGAGAAGGTAGAGATACCATTTCATACCATTCATATCGATCATCTTGGTCCTTTTGTTAAGAGCAGAAAAGGCAATACCCACATATTGACTATAGTAGATGGTTTTTCCAAATACGTGTTCGTTAGGGCAGTGAGAGACACAAAAACAAAAAACACGCTTGCAACTCTTGAGGCAATATTTTATGACTTTGGTATCCCGGCTCGAATTATATCTGATCGTGGCACGTCCTTTACATCAACAGCTTTCAAGGCGTTTTGCGAACGCCACGGAATAAAACATATACTTAACGCAGTCGCTTGTCCCAGGGCCAATGGCCAAGCAGAGAGATTCAATCAGACCATACTACATTCTTTAGCAGCACAGAACTCTGATGGTCATGAACGGGAATGGGACAAGTGCCTGGGAAAAGTTCAATGGGGCATCAATAACACTGTGAATGCCACAACCCATAAAACGGCGACCGAAGCTTTGTTTGGGGTCAAAATGCGCGATGATCTAATTAATAAACTGGGTGTTGATACTTGTTCATCCAAGGTTAATTTACAGGAACTAAGACATGAGATAAGTTCTAATATAGAACAAAGTCAAGCTAAACAAAAGCGTAGGCATGATTCCAAACGAGTACCCGCAGTTGTATATAAAGTTGGTGATCTGGTAAAAATTTCTCGCAATAATTACAGTAACGATGGGAACAGTACAAAGCTTTTGTCAAAGTTTGTAGGTCCATATAAAATAGATAAAATTCTAGGCAATGACAGGTATGTAATAAAAGACGTTCCCGGGTTCAATAAGAAGGGCAAACCATATGAAACCGTAATTTCTGTAGATCGAATTAGACCTTGGATAAACCTTAAAGCTCTGGAAGTACACAACAGTGATAGTGACAATTCAAGCCAAGAAAATGAAGATAGTGAGTAAAAGTAAAATTCTTTATTACAAAACAATCTTAATATTATTAACGAGCTTTAATGGTTACTCCAATTAATTATTATTTTAAAACATTGTGTGATCACAGGATTGAGTATTTAATTAACAATAAGTGATGTTAGACTAAACTATTTTTTTTTTCTTTCGCCTAAATTGTTATTTTTTTTTTGCGAATGTGATGATTTTAATATTTTAATAGCTGTCTCACATTATTGATCCAATAATGTTTCATATTCATTATAAAATTATTATTCTTTCATTACTTATCCCATTGTTACTTAACATATTATTATCGACATCTAATTAAATATGTTTTACTACGATTAATTATTTAATAAATTGTATTTTACGTACGTGCGCCAGTGGCAGCACGATGTCTGATGGCCGAATGTGATGATTTTAATAAATAAAAGTTAGTTTTAGAATAATTTATTTAGATTACTTTTTACGTAGGGTAAGATTATAACACTGTAATACTAACTACCGGCCTCCCACTCAATAAGTAGTGGGGAGACGGGTAAAAACCAGGTGTTCGGATGGACGAGCGGTAGTCGTTGTGGAGCGTTAGCCGGAGGCAAAGGCCTGAGTAGTAGCTCTCAAGTCTAGAATCTGTATTATAAGTACTAGGATAAGTGATACTATTGTGTTTAGGTATTTAATGCGCCTGTGAAATAATAATTAAGGTATTTAAATAAAGTGTACTGATTGTGAATCCTGGAGTTTTAATATCAGTAGGTACCTATCGTCCGTCCGCCCCAGGTGAACCCGTAAAATTTCCTACTCAGTTTTTAAGCTTCAATTAAACGGAACAGAAATTGTATCGATTCATATTACTGAAAACCTTCTTGTTCCTTCTAAGAAATCTCAATAAAATTGCTGGGTACTTTATGACTGGCTGACTGCTCTATTAATATCGCTCGAGTGGATTTTCAATGTGTTTATATATCTCGGGACACTATTGAAGGCAAACCCGCCGCTGAACACATTGTCCGCAGGGGTCACTCATAAATTTCAATGTACTATTCAGACTTGCGTACTTTTAAGTGAAATATCTACTCCATTTGGAGACCCCGCCACCCGAACCACACACTAACTTGATAAATTATATTTCTCCATTTTCTAAACTTGACGATTTATATTAAATCGTTAACTCAGCAAGCCATACGTTATTTTAGCAAAATATCTATTTGGGCTTTCGAAGTCTTTTTATTAAACTTGGGTATAAAAATAAGAATGACGGTGGGAGCCCTCATCAGCGCTCATTAAGCGTCCGAAAATATCAGATTTAACTTTAAGGTTTAATGGGTATTTGCAAACAAAAAGAGTGATTCTTTTATAAACCCGTAAACTTGATAGAGGATAGAATAGGCTTTTCCAATGGAAGTGCGTTGAAACATAGAGCCTAATAAATAATCCGGGCTGTCGGATCGCTTCCCTTTGCCTCCGAGACAGGACGTCTACGTGAGATGAGGAAAACCGCCGAGATTTGTACCATAAAACCTCCTGTCACCGGGAAACAAGGAATACGCGAGATATCATCGCGAGGTACCCTCCCAAATACATGGCGAACAAACAAGTGTCATGGATTATGGCCACTTAGGTAAGATAGCGAAATTGAACCATTAAGCCAATTTTATTTTTACACTAGTCCTTGCCTTTGGCTTCGGCCATATCCGTGCGTAAAATAAACTTACAAATTAACTTATGTCGAAGTTTACTTAACCACGGCCAATTAACATTTAGCCGGATGATATACAGGGTGAAATTTAATTCACTGGCCAAATTGAAACACCCGAAAGAACTCGAAAAAATATTAAACACGTGTTTTTTCTTTTAATACCGCTCAGTACATTTTTTTCGAAATAACTCATCATCAAGTTGTCCTAAAAACCTCGTACGTTATGGTGAACCGACAACTACCCACTACACCCGCTTCTCTCTTATCAGTTAAGGTCATTGACACCCCGCCCCTCCCGCTGTTTGCAATAGCGTCACCAATTATGAACCCTATTGCAGCGAGATAAGACGCTTACCTACATAAGTTGCTAATTTTTCCTTCATACTTTAACGGGCTTAGATCCGTCAAAATGCAAAGGCAACCCATTTTTAATCTAAAATATTATTTCTGACTAATGATTATTAACAAAACGTCCGTGGCTTAAAAACAATGAGTAAAATCTAGGTCAGGAATCTTTGCATTCAGGCGTATTTAAAAAATTGAATCATCTTATGTACTTACATTTGATTAAAAGTCGACGCAATTAACGAAAGTCCCACGAGATGGTACTCTTGGATTCAATCCTTGTCTGCGAAGGCGTGGAACTGATTCCATTTCGTATAATCTTTGTGCACCACGTAAACACTCACCACTTAATAAATAACACCGTACCATTTCCTAATATTCCCGGTTCGAAAACATTTTTTTAAACCTTAGTACGCGCGCGATTATTATTTTAAGGTTGGCGAGTGACGAGTGACTAATCATTTATGCTAACCGTTATGTTTACCGCTAGCGCGGAATGGTTTAGACTACCCTCGAAATTGATAAACCTGCCTACCATCGCCAACACTAACTAGGTGGACCCTATTGCAACGATTATAAGGTTTAGTGAAGGTCAGATAAGGGTTTTGCTGATGTTGTTGTTAAAACCTACTATTAGGTTTGTTTACATTTGTGGTAATAGAGTGACCACGACTCGTGGAAAGTATTTAAAAATTGAAAAATGAAAATTAAAAAAAAATGTACTCTTTTTTTTCGCTAAATAGATTCCTTAAGTGTAACCTAGTGCCTGGAATAAATATGGCCAGTGATTTAAATTTCACCCTGTATAGATATACCTACACTTAGCAACACGTTCCGAGTAAACTCACATAGATATGTAGGTAAGAAAATAAATATGAAGTATATGAAGCATGAATAAATTAAAGATTTAAGATATAATTGATGGAACAAGTCACTTCAAATAACTTACCATGTATTATGAAGAATAAAAGACCTCTTGCCCCCAAAGTTCATTGATACATTTTTCGTCGAATTTGAGCGTCTTCGTGAATGCTACGTGCTCAAGTGAGGGTGTTAGCAATCCTGCCCGAGTGCTCAATAAGTGAGTTTTGAATTAATGCCCCAATCGCGATTACCTGCTCTAAGAAAACGGACAAGCCAGCAGTATGTTCGTGACTTAATTAAAGCCGACAAAAATGGCTTTCCATTCGTTCCTCACTTCATTGGATCGAACCTTTATACTCAAGTGTAGATAACTTTGAACAACGGTTACTTGAAGAAATTTACTCGTTCGAAGCTTGCCGGCTTTTGCACGCCAGCTGCGTAAATTAGGGAGATTATTACTTATATACCTACTACATATTTTGTTATTTTAAACAACAGTAAAAACCACTAAAACTCAATATCGAATAGTACCTAAATATCGAAGTGAAAAAAAAAGCTTGATAGTAGGGTTTTTACTTATGTACGAGTATGGAATCGTTGGTAGAATGCGTAGGTAAAACTGATTCCAGCGGGAGTCACCAACAACGAACAGGTTAAAAGCAAAATAATAGCCCGGCACAGGAACTTTTCTTTAAGCTTAAGTTTACGCAGAATTTTAAGGAAATGTAAATAGTAAGACTTGGAATGCAAATTCCGAGTAGGCGAGCGGGCGCACTATTAGAAACGCGAAGAAACGGAGCTTACGTTGTCCAAATGATTTCTACGAAAACAGACCTTTATAAATATACTATAGTTATAAAAGAAATACCGTAAAATGGGGTGAGTAGGGTCACAACTGAAATTCAAACCTCGATAACATTTTATTTTTACATATGAAAACTGAATGGTGCATATATTAAGTGTTCCGGACGTTTGTATTTTAGTGTTTATTTTATTTTGGGTAGTTCCATTTCATAACTTTGACGATAAAGAGGAAAACCCACCTCACCCCGTAGTGCCTCGTATTTGGGTTGAGAGGGGTGTTCATACAAAGGTGATTTTGGAAGATTGTTGGATCGATTTTTTTTTATTATGCGTATTACTAACTATAGCTCCATTTTAAATTGGAATACATTATTTTTGTAGTAGTAGCCTTAAAATTCCTTCTCACCCCCCTCTCAAACCTTCTCTCCCCATTCATAACCCACCTCTCCCCGCGAAACCTACTCACCCCGTTTTACGGTACTTAGTTATACCTAAATACTATTTAGTTGATACTATTTAGTTACTTATATGGTTATTCTTATTCATCCGCTGACTATTTAGAACCACAACATGACATGACATCAATGAATAAATTGGGATGCTGTTCGAACTTCAAAACCCCCATCTTTAATCTGTAATTGATAGGGCAAGTTGCACAGACATCAGTAATCAATTGATATCGAAATCGGTTAATATTGAGTTAAAACAATATTCACCTTTTTCTAATTAGTTATTTAAAAATAAACTACCTACACTAAGAGCAAGCACAACTATAAGTCTAATGATAAACTGCCTTATTTAAATGCTTGCCCTTTATTTGAGTTGGGGCCATCTCGCACCTGAGAGCGGGGCTTAAGGAAAGGATGCTAAATAAATATTTTCCAAATGGAAGGGATAAAGGGGCACGCTTCAACGATAAGTTTCTTCGGCGGGCGTATTCCGAGCGCCGAGGCGAACAATCAAGAATCGGAGTAAGTATTACATATCGTCACTACTTTGAAAAAAAGTCATATCTTGTTGTGTCAATCAAAAGAAAATTGTAATATCTATGTATGTGATGCATACAGAGTTACTGCCTTTCACCTTTGAGTAACAGTGTGAGATACGAGATATTTTCATGGTGCCGATAAGTAGTGCCAAATAAACGCGTCATACATAATATATATGTATGTGACAATAGAAGGAAAAGTTGCATGCGTGGCGTGTCAAAATTAGAAAGTGCAAAACATTTAACGTTAACTCTTTCACACTAACCTATGCTATTACATATTGCTTTTTGAGGTGAAAAGACGCTACGAAATATTCCGTCCGTAGCACACCTACTCGTAGCAAGCGAATCTTGTATGTGGTAGCGCACACAGATATACGGGGGCTAATTGGGGTTTTAGTTATTAGATCTGATTTCGATACATAAGTGACATATATGTCTTCAGACAAAAACAGTCAGTCAGTCAGTTTTCACAGCTGGCTAGATAGCAAAATAAAAAATGTTAAAGATCGTATTACAACATTAGATTAAGAGGGGGCTAACGCAAAATATTATAGTTTTTATATTGCATTTTTACATGTTTTAATCAAAGGCAAATGCCATGAATAAACTTAAATATCTGCAAGACTTCAATAAAAAAAAACCCTAAAAGATTAAGTTGGCTCCCCTTAAAGTTGGGTTGATAGAAAAAAAAACGTCTAATTTTCATTAACTCGTTTTTTCAGTTGTAATTCGTTACCTTACATACCATATTAGTAGGTATAATTTTAGTATATCCGAGGGATCTGACGAGCAAACTTTTAAACAAAAAGGGTTCGAATCCTGGTAAGGGCATTTATTTGTGTGTTCATCACAAATATTTGTTCCTGAGTTATGGATGTTTTCTATGTATATGTCGCAGTAAGATAGATAAAGCCGTTATATAGTTATAACCCTAGGGATATAATTATATGACGTAACATAGTTATATGAAAGCGATTTATTACTATCTTACTAGGTATATAACTATAATACGGCTTTAGTTTAGTGATATAGTTATATTACTGGATTAAGTTTAGTGATATAGTTATATTACTGGATTATGTTTAGTGAAATAATTGTAGGTAGGAGTGCAGCGGTGCGGCGGAGGTATAGTTATATCCCTAGGGATATAGTTATATGCCGTATAATACGTATTATAATCATATTCCTAGTAAGATATTATAATATCTTACTAGGAATATGATTATAATACGGTATTTGACTAAACTAATGTGGTTAAATGGTTATAAATCTGCCAGGGAATCAAAGAAAACAGTAAGTATATTCGTTTTTATTTTTATTACAAAATCAACTTTGTTGGTTGCAATTAGTTGTAAACCTTTTTAGCAATATTACGTAAAAGTACAGGTCGATTCACGAAAGCTGGCGCGAGATTTCTATTGAGTGACAGCTATTTTCATTGAAATTCTGTCAAATTACTATCTTACTAGGAATATGATTATAATACGTACTATACGGCATATAACTATATCCCTAGGGATATAACTATACCTCTGCCGCACCGCTGCACTCCTACCTACAATTATTTCACTAAACATAATCCAGTAATATAACTATATCACTAAACTTAATCCAGTAATATAACTATATCACTAAACTAAAGCCGTATTATAGTTATATACCTAGTAAGATAGTAATGAATCGCTTTCATGTGACTATGTTACGTCATATAATTATATCCCTAGGGTTATAACTATATAACGGCTTTATCTATCTTACTGCGACATATATAAGTATTTATTTAAGTGTGTAAATTATATATATCGTCGTCTAGTACCCACAACACCGGCCTTATTGAGCTTACTGTGGGACTAGGCCGATCTGTGTAAAATTGTCCTACTTATAATATTCATTTATTTAAAAGTACCTATATTTTCAGAGTGATTGATTGAAATACTCACATTACATTACAAACATGGACGCTGAATACAATGCACTCCCTTTTTGGGCAGTCGTGTAAAAAGAGAGCGTGACGGTAATTATCATGTTATAACTACTGCCCGATTCCAACTTTAAGATACGTCAATTAATAGATCTAGAAATGACATGGATTAGATGTGTCTAAAGTGACGTTTTTGTCACATTTGACACTGACATGTCTAATCCATATCGTTTCTCGATCTATTAATTGACGTAGGTATCTTAAAGTTAGAATCGGGCTGCAAGTTTCGCGAGGCGCGGCCTATCTTTTGTTTCATTCTAATTTTCTTGCTTTACGCCCCCTTTTAAGTCTATAAAATTATTTAGACATCCTCTTCAGAATGATTTTTACTTAAAACAATTTTTTGATTCATTTTCCCCATATAGGTTTTCCCCCTACCTACCTAAGTTTTAGAAACAAAGTTACTTTTTAATTGAAATGCAGACACAATGACATATTTACGATAGTTAATGAAGTTTCTTCTGTCGTTTCACAAACAAAAACTATGTACGTGTATCAGGAGATTCAGGAGATGCTCGTAGGCAGACGCGGTTCCTGAAATCATGCAATGCAATCTCGGCAAATTGTACAATTTCCGAGTTCTTTCGCCAAGAAACTATTAAATTACCGTACCATGTCCTATTTCTGTATATTCTTCTTACTAAACTGAATTCCAGTATTACTTTAAAATGTGAAATTTCTTCCAGAAATATTTTAATGATATTCTGTCTTCAATTAACTTTCGAAACAATAATGTTATAAAAATACTTTGTTTAAAGCGGTAGTTTAAATAATCCTCTATCCATATTACCTACACGAATAAAAAATAACTATCTCATTATTCAGAATGAGAAGCTACCACATTTGTGCAATGCCATTTACTTTTCAAACGTAATAGGTGCCAGATAAATACACTAAGATTATTAAAAATTAATATAAGTAATACTGATATGAATGAATGTGCCTTAAAAAAGGTTAAATTAGTAATAAATACAAAGAAATAAATGGTGTATCGGCACAACGAGAATACTCCCCCAGAATGAGAGCAAGGCAGTTTGCGTAGGTTCTGACAACATTTCTAATTAAGGAATTTGTTGCTATTAGCTACACTTTGTGTTGCACTTTGTGGGTTAAGTAAATTCAGTCAGAATTATATTGCTTTGAATCTTGTTTCTAGTAAGTATTATATTATTTTTGAATGGCGAAAATTTCGTAGAAAACGTTATTTCTGTGTAAGCCGCATTTATGAGTAAAATATTATGAAAAATCTGAGAAGTAACCATTCATTCGAACGCTGCTCTAGAGGTAGCGTACCTTGGTAACTAGGTTCACTAGTGTAATACCTACCTACTTTAAAAATATTACAGAAAATATTGAACAAACGAACATGGAACTGAAACTTGCTGTAAATTATACATAATTCTTATATAGCCTCTGCACCATTTAAGGTCCACGGTAACCTAACGGATTACATATTTCGAAAAATACTATCAATCCTATCATATGTATCAGAGAGAGCCTCTATTCAATATTTATACCCCATCCATTTATTATTAAACCTTAATAAAGTGTTTTTTTGCAAACTTCACTTAAGTTTTAAAACCCTTTATAACACTTAAGTGAATTAATTTCTGATCTCTGTGAAGACAATGGATAGGCAGAAATTGTTTTACTCTTTAGTCGGTTTTCAACTAATTACAACTTCGGGTACCGCAAGGATTGCCGCTGAGTGAAAAATAATCGTATTATTATACTTTGATTTTTTCCCCTTTGCATTTACGACAGAAAAGTAGTTACTAAAGTTACTTATGTTCAATAAAAGTAATTACAGTAAGGGTTTCTAGGTATTACATGAAGCAGGGCTATAACCGCAAAAATCGAAGTTCGCAAATTGCGGACATTTTTCTCTGTCACTCTAATTACGCCTTCATTGGAGTAAAAGAGAAAGATCCCCGCAATTTGCGAATTTCGGTTTTCGCGGTAGCCCCTCAGAGACAGACGAATACAAGCTTGAAAATACCATTAAACGTGCTAATTAACGCATCAGGTGTTTACCAGCCACTATTTAAATAACCAAAAATTTGCTAACTACTATGGCTTAGCGATCCAAAAAGGGTCTTGGCCTCCAAAATTATAGATCCTACCTATCCTGATCCTATGTGGGCGCTGTGGGTGCGCTTAAATTGTTACAAAAATGTACAACAAACTGGAAAACGTTACAAAACTAAATATGTTGCAGTATTTCACGAACTACGCAGGGAGCACTACTTTTTTGCTTGCAAAATATAGTTTCACACTCCTCGGAGGAGTCGAAATAACATATAAATAATGCAGCTTTACATCATGTTTTGCATTTTTAACGTAAGATTTAACTGTTCTATTAAACGAAGGAGCAAATATTCGCGCCTTCAGGCGCCTTGGGATGTCTTTCCTTTCACAACCGCTTTAAGGAAATGGACACAAAAACCTAATATTAGCATTCTTTAAATCTTCAGATCAATTTTCAGTTTATGACCCCGTTGGCTATCAACTTAATAGCTTAATGGTTTTGATACAAAATAAATACCTGCGCGTATTTTCTTTGATAATTTGTAAACTGCCAAATGTTACCAGCAGGGTGCGGTAAATTTTTCCGACGTCCTAAAATAAACTGCTCCTGCCAAACTCCTAATGAGAGCGGGTAATGAAAAACGATATTTATATTTTGTAATAAAGAAGGCTCAACCCTAACAATGGAGTAATCCGCGGCCGGCCTATCTTCGCCGTACATCTTGTAGGCAATAATTTTGCCCAGATTATTTTTCACTCCTGGCAGCGAGTTTTAATGTCTTTTGAAATAAAATTAAGTTTGTCGCACCGCTTCCGCTCTGTTCATTAGAGGTCCGTTCACGTTACTTTTACAAGGTATTTATGCATAAAAATAATTACTTGTTGCCTACTTTAAATCCTCTATGGGTAGAATTTTTTTTACAATACATATTATGTATGTGTATAGCAATATTATTGCTAAATATAAACTACCACGGGAGCCTAATATTACAGCCTAAACATCTAAACTAATTTTCCACGCGTTTAATTATCATGTAAATCACTCACTCGCCCCCGGCAAAATGTAACCTTACAATACCTCCAGAGAGTTCCGATGGAACAACATGAGGAAGTTTGAGTACCTACGTATTCAGGTATTAGAGATAGGGAATCCAGACTAAGAACAAACATATTTCTGTTTACCAGCATAACAACTCCAAACTAGGTACCTAAGTATCTGAATATATTTCGCCATAATTATGACAGGTACCCAGTACTTACTGGTACTTACTGTACTTCCTTTTATGACGATAACTCAAAAGCGAATAGGTAATTTGATATCAGATCTAATACTAATTAAAAAGCACCCCCGGTTTGAAAACTGGAAGAGAGGAGTGCCACACACACAAGAAGAGTGGAACGTCACATATCTTTACTATTTCATATCTAGTGAATCTCTAATTCATTTCCCGAATCGCGCCGTGTGTACCTATGTTCCAACTACTACCTATTAAGACCTACGGTATTTTAAAGAGCGTTACTTTTTACAATTATCGTATTATGTAATTTATGTACATTGGTTATGATATGAGAAAAATGATATAGCTAATAATAATAATATCATACTTACCTTAAAAATGATATAAATGTCAAAATATACATCAGTCATAAATGAAGGCTAATAAGTATACCTATTTCGAACACAAAATACATTATTATATATCTAGTCGAAAGTGGAAAGGACGAAAAAGACCGTAAAAATTACTGAAACGGGGAACTAAAATAAACATGGCGAAAAAATAGCCGTATAATTAAATTAGAGACGACTGGATATCCGCTACCGATAAACCGATATATTCCTTGATAGGACCGAAGCATTAAATTGTCTTCACGAGTATAATAGTAATTGACAACAATTTTCCTCTGTCTCTCTCATCTTAGCGTTTATCCCGATTGCATCCTCAGCTATTGATTTGGAGCCAAGGCCCAGAAGGCCTATTCAGATGGTAATTTAGTATGATTTGTCAGCAGTGACATTTCTAATTGAAGAACAAATTGATAACAAGAAATTATACTATCTTAACATACGCTGAAGACCTTTGGGTCCCATGCACAAAGGTCTTTGCTCACTTCTTCCACTCGTTTAGACAGTACATCCAGAGTTATTGATAACAAACTGTATAGTTACCCTACATAAAATTTCAAATTTATCCTTAAGCACTATAGGTTATTAGCAATGCCTTGTAGCAGAAAAAAACAAAACAGGAGCACTATAATAACAATTTTACAATACTTTTCAACCCAAGTCCATTAGCTGCATCTTACGACACCCCCGAGGTTTGAACAGGGAACCGTACTAACCAAAGCGGTGGATCACTCGGGAGGAATAATAATATTGTATCGAAAAAAGCCAGGTTATCTTTGACTTAGCTTCATAAATATGTTAGCAAAATAGGGAGCAGGTAGGTGCCTATTTTCCTAATAAGGTTTCCTTAGACCTACTGCCGAGTCCAAATGAGATTATTTGTTGGTTAAAAATATACTTCCAGGCGGCGTAGCACGGTCGCGTTTTTATTCCTTGTCACCATGCCTGTCACGTTCTAACAAGTATGTAAGTGCGAAAGGGACGCGCATAGTGACAGACGATAAAAATGGAACCTTCCTGCGCCCGCAGGACACTCCAAACTAAAAAAAACCGGACAAGTGCGAGTCGGACTCGCCCACCGAGGGTTCCGTACTTTTTAGTATTTGTTGTTATAGCGGCAACAGAAATACATCATCTGTGAAAATTTCAACTGTCTAGCTATCACGGTTCGTGAGATACAGCCTGGTGACAGACGGACGGACGGACGGACGGACGGACGGACGGACAGCGGAGTCTTAGTAATAGGGTCCCGTTTTACCAAAGGGTACGGAACCCTAAAAATTACTAACAATTTCACGAGAAAATAATGTAATCATGCAACTGTCGTGAAGGAAACAATTTTTAACGAATTTTAACAATTAAATTGAAAAATTTAATAACTATAAGCATCACTTCCTTCCACGTCCTTTTAATAAAAAGAGAAGTTGTTTGAAAAAGACTCATTAATTTTGCTTATTTATTTATTTGAAGGGGGGAAAGATTTATTACAACACTATTAAATAAATATAAAACATTAAATTAGCTTAAAAATAATAATACAAACTATCTCTAAACTAAATAAACTTAAAATAAAACGCCTATAAATAAAAAACGTCCCCCAAGTCACTGCCGATGGGCAGTGTGCCCAGAAGGCTGGCCGCATTGCCACGTTGTATGGCAATACTAACGCGTTGAGCAAAATACAGGCCAGCCCTCTGGTCCCCTGCGGCATCTATAAGGCGCTCCGCTAAGGCCCTGTATATACGGCGCGCGCTTAGCCCCCACGGCCCCAGCGTTTCGACCCCAAACGCCTCAAAAATATAACTACTGCCAAGGGTGGCATATTTGCGGCGTTTGAGGTCTTCTGCCATGGACGCGGCATGACCAGCATCTCTGCTGGTGCCCGGAAGGTGGGACGGCGCGAGGGTGTCAACACATGTGGCATCCCAGACTAGAGGCCGTCCCATCTTCCAAGGCACCAACGTCATACCGTCGGGCCTCTTGCCATCGTCCCTAGCCAAACCGACGGGCTCGAGTATGGCCGGGACTTTGATGCTGACAAAGGCCCTTCGGATGACGTCGTTGATGCTGGCGTGTCTGGGTATGCGTCCGGCGCTTCTGCCGCAGGAAAGCCCATGATGTCCAAATTTGTCCACCATGGCACCACAACGGCAGTGATGGGGGACGTTTGTTACAGTCCCTATGCGCAAACAAGTCGCCAGTCTGAAGGTGGTGTTGTCAAATAGGGTCCCTATGAATGGAGAGGGTAGGGCTTGTAGCCACAGACCCGACTCCCACTCCGCAGTGGCAAGAAGACGAGCTCGGTCTGCCGTACTAGTTGACGTATCAACGAGATTATTCCGTACTAGACGGCAGAACGGCTCGTCCCATTGCCTCTGCGAGCATGGATTGGCAGGCGGGTCCGTGTTGCTGCAGGTTAGTGACCAAACATTCTTGGCCTCGGTGCAATGTGCTGCCTCTATGGCCCCGAGAGAGCGAGATAAAATGCCTCCAATCAGGTTTTGAGCACTATGCACCGAGGACAAGAAGGCAGGCAGCGACACACTGGAAATTTTGCGGATACCCAGGCCACCGTGCCGAATAGGCAGAGAGGCCTGGGTCCAGGACCTTTCTTCAAAACGTATGTTGAGAACAGATGACAGAGTATCCTGAATTAAGGAGTCAAGTTTTAAAAGTAGGGTGGGATGCTTCCAAAGGTGACTACAGCGGAGAACATAAGTAAATTTGGGTACGAATAGGCAATATCGAATGATGGAAAAGGCGGTATGCATATTAATTTTTAGTAGGCGTTCCGAAACAGAATTAAAATTTTGGATTTTGGCATTGACATATTCGTCGAAAGATTGATCTAAAATAGGGCAACCAAGAAGGTGAAGCTGATCGTCACTAATAATTTTGATTTCGGGGGCTATCATAGCAAAGCTGTCCTCTATAATTTTGCAATCGGAGGAAGGGTTCAAAATAAAAAGTTCGCATTTCGAAAAGTTCAGAGTTAGGCCGATTGATTTTAACTCTGATGTTAGTTTTTTTAAATCGTCTAAAACAGTATCGGCTTCACCTCCAAGGGTTCCGTCGTCCAGGTACCAGATATTTAATTTAGAATTTAGATTTTTTATGATAGAATGAATGGCGAGACTGAAAATGGCTGGGCCTAAAGGATCACCCTGCTGACAACCAACGGAGGAGGCCAAAAGGTTTGATTTATATAAAAGTTTCGTAGGTGAGCTGTAACATTGCCATAGGAAATTGTAGGTTTCCGGGATTTTTTCTTTGATTTGGGTCAGCAGGGCGCCTCGGTCCACGGAGTTGAAAGCGTTAGTTACATCCACCTTCAGCAGTACCTCGCCGGCCCGACGCTCTACGTAAGTACGCACGGCGTGGACGGCGGCTTCACAACCGCTTTTGGATCCAAAACCGAGTTGAAAAGGGCTAAATTCTCGGCCTAATTTTTCGAGAATGGCACGGCAGGCTATTTTCGCAGTGAGGCGGCGAAAAGTGCATCCAACAGCGATTGGTCGGATACCGCCGTCTTTTTTTTGAAGGGCGCATAGGTTTGCGCCGTACAGGATGTCGATAACGTCCTCGGGTACTCATTAATTGCTCAACCGATCATGTTCAAACGAATTGTGATTGAAAATATTTATTAAACTATTTTTTCTTAATTTTATTCAAAGCTTATGTACTTTTGGTTTAAAAGTCAAAGGGGCACATTTGGGAATTTCGAAGCGATTATTTTCAAAAGTATTTGATTAATACTTTTATTTAAAAAAAACATAAAGTTATACATTGTAATATGTAGATGTCATACAAATAATTACGATTCGAGACAAAGTTAGCTCTACTTGGCGGGGGCACTGCCGTGCCCCCAGATTTTACATGTCAAATATTGTTAGAGTTCTAAGCTAATGTAAGTTGGCAGCGATTTTGATAGCGCAGACGGTACAAGTGGTATTTAAACATCATAATTTCATAGAAGGTTGACGTTTAAAATAACACTTGCACAATCCGTGCTATCAAAATCGCTTCTAACTTAGCCTGGTCTAACTCTACCATTCTCTAATAACTTTACAAATAGAGGTATGTTATGTTTCTCTATGTTAAACAATTAGAGTGTGTAGCTAAGAGATATATGTATGTATGTCTATTTGTAAAAGTTTTGGAGGATGGCAGTTAGGTACTTCGCGTTGTTCCATTCGCTACTATTTGTTGTTAAAGTGACAAGAGAAAATGTCACAACACACAAACATTATTGCTATTAAAGCGACGCACGACGCATTCACTGCCAGCACGAGCTGAGCGCTATCTTTTCATCACATACCTAACGCGTGCTTTTTTGCTTTGTAGTGAAAATGTTAACCTACGAGTAGGTATATTCACCTAGAAGTATGTAAATACGTCATAAATTATAGTCATAATAAAACAACTAACGATGTCTTTAAGGCAACTGATTTTTTCGTACGAATACCTATAATTTTCGTCCCCGAATTTGCATAAAATGAAAACAACGTCGGTTTTAAATCGTCAAATTAAATACGAGTGATTATTTCCAATGCTGTAAGTTGTAACAGGATTCGCGGTGAAATAAAGGAAAAAGTCGTTCCGTAAATGGCCGGTCATGTTCGACAGCGTTTCGTTCGTGACCCAATTAAACCCGACTCTCATTTCACGGAACTTGAAAGGAATCTCCCAATTTTGAATTACAATGATTGCTGATGACTTTGAAACAGCTATGATAACAAATTAGATATTACCTTTCCTTCTTTTTAATTCAATTTAAACTTGACACGATTAAAATCGTGCATAATTAATTGAGGAAACTGTTAATAGAGAGAGGTTCGGTTTGACTTGTTGAACTGAGGGCGTACAAAACAATTTACCGAATTAATAATTGACTAGTTTTTACATCAAACACTTGCTAATTTGTCGATTTGTTTGTGCCCGTCGTCGCTCTTGTTACAGCGTAAATAATAAATTGGAGGCAATAAGGCATGCCAATCCATCGCCACTGGTTTGACGTGCTAATGAACTTAGCGTTTAGGCTGTGTTTAGTTTGCCGTAACAACGTTGCTTTGTCGCCTGCAGGCCGCGTATACGAGCCTTCAATTAGCAGTGTCTTTGGTGCGAGACAACATTAAATTACATTTTGATTTCCGCCATGATTGAAACAATAGGCACTAGTGTGGCAAGGACATAAACACAGACACATTTTGATATAATGTTTATGTGAGATGTGAGTTGTTATGTGTGCGGTTAAATTGTGAAAGCAGACATAAATTGCCATCACCAGACATATCGGAGCGGAGAAGGTGCTCAAAATTATCCAAATATGCACATTAACATCTTATTAATAGAGAATTTGTTCAGATATCTATGAATACCTTAACCGCTCCAATATAATTTAATGTGTACTTGTAAAGGACTTTTTTATTTAAACTTTCATACGTGTCTAAAACTCCACAAATAAACCTGTGGATGGACACGGTCATGGACATCTAATAAGTTCGTTCTAGAAATATATTATGTGCAACCTGTTACCTCTGGGCACCGCCGACTAATTTTTTAGGATTCAGGAGTCAGAATGTCTTGATTTTCTATCATCCACATCATGCCTAAGATACGTCAGCGTCACACACAATAAGCACATCAAACTCACTCGCGAAACAAATGTTCAGTTAAAGGACCATGGGCACTTTAGTATGGAGTCTGGTCCATATCCTCAATACTAATGAAACCTATGCCAAATGATAGCTTCAATGCTATCATTTATTTCATACTATGACAGTTAAGTCGAAGTCGCGGGCCAACATGGTCTTTTTTATATAAATAGAACCCAGTACGGCAACGGTTTCACCATAGTATGTTTTATTATAATACAAAGAAAACGACACGTTATGCATTTTATTATCATTGTATTTATATTAATCAAAAAATAACATAGGTATTATATAGGTATCTACCTAACTACAATATTAAATATCTACAATTAAATCGTCTAGATGAAGTGCCGGTGGATTAAAACCCACTAGTCTACCTCGACCTAAGAACCACAATATAGAAATAACATGAGCACAGCTTCCTATAGTGCGTATTTTTTAATTATTATAAATACAATGATAATAAAATGCATAACGTGTCGTTTTCTTTCTATTATAATAAAACATACTATGGTGAAACCGTTGCCGTACTGGGTTCTATTTATATAAAAAAGACCATGTTGGCCCGCGACTTCGACTTAACTGTCATAGTATGAAATAAATGATAGCATTGAAGGTATCATTTGGCATAGGTTTCATAAGTATTGAGGATATGGACCAAAATTACTCATTGTCCTTTCAAATAAATATTTCAGATACATAAATTTCAAATATTTAAATCACAGGCATTCACGAAATTTATTTCAAATTAATGTATTAACGTTTACCCACCATTTACCTATGTAAATTCGATGCATAGAATATGACACCGGTTCTCAATGACACGTAATTCAGTTGCTTTCAGCGTGCCTATAGTATGTATTAATAAACATTATACAGACAAGAATATTTTGTACAAAGAGGTTCCGTACCATCACCCATTTTATTATTATTAGGGTTACGTAGTCAACCCTAATTTCGTTATGTCCGACTGTCCGCCTGTGCGTCCGGATAGACCGTATGTCACAGCCATTTTACTCGGAAACTAGAAATAAACAAAATTTCGAACTTCCATGCAATTTGTTAGCCGTAGGTAGTTTAGAAGTTAATACATATTTATAAAAATATATTTTTTGGGAGGGTACTACATGGAACTATGGCGGATAAGCTTAGTAATAGGGTTTCGTTTAATACACCCTTTGTGCATGGAACCCTAAATCTGAAAGCTGATATTCCTTCCATAATACATTACGAAAAACTCATCTAGTTAGCTTTTGGTGTGAATTTCGTACGCTCGGTACATAATTTACTACGAGTATTACTTACCGCTAATAAATGCCAAACATAATTATCAATATCATCATAATATAAAATCCGCAATAATGTTAATGAATTGACTGAATTTAATCCTGGAGGCAGCCGAATCATATAATAATTTGAGATCAATTGAAAATGCCCACCGCAGACATCCGCTAATAATTTCAATGGTGAACACGACGTTTTAGCTGAATTTATAGCATAACGGCTGCGAGATAAATCGGCGAGTTAGGGAAGAACCGGCGCCGTGAATATACCTTTTATTAATTGAATGCCATGTCTCGAGTGACAGCCGGCTCTATGAATCAATGGCGCTCGAAATTCGCGCTCAGTCCTGTCATAAGCAAATCAGCATTCGAAATCTACTAATTTCAAAACGTTTACACGTTTCGCATTTTTCTGAACTTGAAATGAACTTTGCATTTTCGTAGCAGTGAGACACTTAACCAGGGCTTATAATAAAAACACCGGAAAAGTGCTAATCGGACTCGCCCACCGAGGGTTCCGTACTTTTTAGTATTTGTTGTTATGACGGCAACAGAAATACATCATCTGTTAAAATTTCAACTGTCTAGGTATCACGGACAGACGGACAGACAGACAGACCTACAGAGGAGTCTTAGTAACAGGGTCCAGTTTTTACCCTTTGGGTACGGAACCCTGAAAATGAGTAGGTAGGTATCATTCTTTTGACATTGGAAATGTCTTTTCGTTCGCTCCAGTATACGGTCCGATTTCACGAAAAAGTGCGATCCCCTTATATCTCGGAAAGTTGTGAAGATATGATATTAAAAAATAGGCTCAAAAGACGCATAATCACGAGAGCTGTAAGGTGCAAAAATAATTATTCGAGAAAGTCAAAAACAAAAAAAGTTATGGTCGAAATAGTGAAAATAAAATTCAATTTTTTCCGAATTTTTGATTTTGGTGCTCGATAATTTGGAAACGAAGAATGATATCAAAAATTTGAGAAAAACGGCTCTGGACAATTTAGTCAGCTACAATTTGAGCCTAAAACAAAGACGATCGGGTTAAGGGTTTGCCCTGTAGCCTAACCTTAAAATAGTCAAAAAGTCAGAACGACATTTTTCACAGGACATTTATGACTTCATGTTTCGCAGAGTTCGTTATCGGTGTTTGTTGTGAATTATGGGAGAGGGAGAGGGAGAGGGAGAGGGAGAGGGAGAGGGAGAGGGAGAGGGAGAGGGAGAGGGAGAGGGAGAGGGAGAGGGAGAGGGAGAGGGAGAGGGAGAGGGAGAGGGAGGGAGAGGGAGAGGGAGAGGGAGAGGGAGAGGGAGAGGGAGAGGGAGAGGGAGAGGGAGAGGGAGAGGGAGAGGGAGAGGGAGAGGGAGAGGGAGAGGGAGAGGGAGAGGAGAGGGAGAGGGAGAGGAGAGGGAGAGGGAGAGGGAGAGGGAGAGGGAGAGGGAGAGGGAGAGGGAGAGGGAGAGGGAGAGGGAGAGGAGAGGGAGAGGGAGAGGGAGAGGGAGAGGGAGAGGGAGAGGGAGAGGGAGAGGGAGAGGGAGAGGGAGAGGGAGAGGGAGAGGGAGAGGGAGAGGGAGAGGGGAGAGGGAGAGGGAGAGGGAGAGGGAGAGGGAGAGGGAGAGGGAGAGGGAGAGGGAGAGGGAGAGGGAGAGGGAGAGGGAGAGGGAGAGGGAGAGGGGAGAGGGAGAGGGGAGAGGGAGAGGGAGAGGGAGAGGGAGAGGGAGAGGGAGAGGGAGAGGGAGAGGGAGAGGGAGAGGGAGAGGGAGAGGGGAGAGGGAGAGGGAGAGGGAGAGGGAGAGGGAGAGGGAGAGGGAGAGGGAGAGGGAGAGGGAGAGGGAGAGGGAGAGGGAGAGGAGAGGGAGAGGGAGAGGGAGAGGGAGAGGGAGAGGGAGAGGGAGAGGGAGAGGGAGAGGAGAGGGGAGAGGGGAGAGGGAGAGGGAGAGGGAGAGGGAGAGGGAGAGGGAGAGGAGAGGGAGAGGGAGAGGGAGAGAGGAGAGGGAGAGGGAGAGGGAGAGGGGAGAGGGAGAGGGAGAGGGAGAGGGAGAGGGAGAGGGAGAGGGAGAGGGAGAGGGAGAGGGAGAGGGAGAGGGAGAGGGAGAGGGAGAGGGAGAGGGAGAGGGAGAGGGAGAGGGAGAGGGAGAGGGAGAGGGAGAGGGAGAGGGAGAGGGAGGGGAGAGGGAGAGGGAGAGGGAGAGGGAGAGGGGAGAGGGAGAGGGAGAGGGAGAGGGAGAGGGAGAGGGAGGGGAGAGGGAGAGGGAGAGGGAGAGGGAGAGGGAGAGGGAGAGGGAGAGGGAGAGGGAGAGGGGAGAGGGAGAGGGAGAGGGAGAGGGAGAGGGAGAGGGAGAGGGAGAGGGAGAGGGAGAGGGAGAGGGAGAGGGAGAGGGAGAGGGAGAGGGAGAGGGAGAGGGAGAGGGAGAGGGAGAGGGAGAGGGAGAGGGAGAGGGAGAGGGAGAGGGAGAGGGAGAGGGCACGAAATGGTCTCACCTCAGCATGTTGCTGGCGGCTGCTAGCAGATAGCTGATGCTGAACCCTGGCAGTACCTACTGGAGCTCGGGTTTAATACAACATAAGCACACGCTGTTTTGGTCATCGGACTCGTCTCGATGAGCACTTAGGAGAGTAGTACCCAAGATAGAGCTGATGCTGAACCCTGGCTGTACCTAAAGGAACTCAGGTTTGTTAAATTGCAACATAGGCACACGCTGTTTTGGTCATCCGACGTCTTGATGAGCACTTAGGACAGTAGTACCCAAGATAGAGCTGATGCTGAACCCTGGTTGTACCTAGCGGAACTCAGGTTTGGTGCAACATAGGCTCACGCTGTTTTGGACACCCGATTCGTCATGATGAGCACATGGTAGAGCATTACCCAAGATAGCTGATGCTGAACCCTGGTAGTACCTATTGGAACTCAGGTTTGGTGCAACATAGACAAACGCTGTTATGGTCATCTCTCGTCGCGTCAAACTGCTGTCAAGAAAATTTCATATCTTGCAGCAAATGGGCCGCTGCCGATCACCACTTCTCGAGTTGACTACGGATTTGCCGTGTAATAATTTTCTTGTACTTTGAACATTAATATATCCTGCTTATTAATCGAAAAATGAAATATGTACCTATATATATACGCGTGTGGAAATTTTGCAATTTGTTTGTTCACATGCGTTATGTCCAGGATACTTGTGTTAGTCTAAGAATAAAATAATTATCATTCAACGTTGTAGTTTTATTTTGTAACTTTTTCCTTATCCAGACTTTCTCGTCGCTCAGCGACAATATTTTTTCGAATTCCGTAGATTCATTTCCAATGTGCGATAGTCGTGTGAGGCACGAAATCTGTGAATTTTTCAATAGGTAGGTACCTACATAATTATACAAAAACCTTCATAGTGCCACCCGTAATAACGATCCAAATTAAGCTACTGCTGGTACTTGCTGTAATAAACTTCTATATGCAGTTCAGTTCTATTTTAAATACTTACACGCTTTTGTAAATTACAAAAGTTAATGTCCTTACAACACTAGGTGTAGGTATATTGTAATATTGCCCAATATTATTCCAAAATTTATTTAGGTAGGTACATTTATTTAAACCGTAGTAACAGACCCCGACTTTTATTTTACCTAATCCTGAAAATGCTAACATATTGTCATGCTCTTAGCTACGTAAAGTTTTGTAACAGTTGCCGACCGAAGAGCGTTCCATCCGGGTCGACATATTGCTTACTACAAATTGTAACATAGTCGGCACCAACTTTGAATACAAAGGCAACATTGCGAGGCGCGTGTTGAAATATTCCCATCGAGCATGTGCAGCGTTCACTATGAAGATGTAAGCGACGTAGTGAGAATACAAGCAAATTATAATCCGTACATTAACTTCAAACATCATTCTTCTCATCATCTTTATTAATTTATTTATAAAAAAATATTTATTTGTTTATTCATTATAGTAGTATAGAACTAAACTTACAGTCAGGGCGGTACTGAAATACCTATTACATGAGTCTACGTTTAAGCACAATAAAATTAACTTCTTTCCGCAATAAAATAGAAAACTCGATGCACTACGCTAATCTATAGCTAGGTAATTTTGAGCTAAATAATATATTTTAATCACAAAAGAATTATAGAATTTGTCTTAATGTTTATAAAGTAAATTTATTTAAGTAATTCTTATGTTGAACGTAAACTCAATGTTCAAATTAGTACACAAATTACCTAGGTAAAGTAAAGCTTAAGTATGGCATTCAAACTAAAACAGGTTAAAATTGGCCGTGCCAAAAAAAGGCATAGACCTCGTCAATCGGGTCAAACATTATAAAAATAAAATACTTACGTCCCACGTTGCGCCCACCCAAGTTTAGAGCGCCCCTGATTACGATACTTACACTGTGTAGGTAGTTCGCAATTTTCTGCCCGGCTGCGCCGCCTTTAGCCTGTGCTCCATGACGTCGAGGAAGATTTATTTCATGTTTCGTGCATGATACTGAAACATTTTTCCGCTAATGCGCTTTATGATAAGAAAAGAATAATGCATTTTTGGGAACATAGTGTTTCGCTGAGTGAGGAAAACGGGAAACCTAACTGGCTTACCTGTGGGCTGTTGTTTCAGGTTCATAATTACAGCGCCTGAAAACCTGACTACATCACACTACGTAACTACTTAGGTACCATAAATCGTTATGATTTTCAGCTACTTACTTATAGTAAGAACCGGAACTTAATTACTTTTTAATTAACATAAATGAATTATTTATACAACATTATTTTAATACTGCGGTTCAAGGTCATGTTTTAAGGCACTCCTAGTAATATGTTTTGGACTTTCTCAAGAGTCCTTAGTCAAACTGAGGGTACCTATTGAGTTAAAAATAATACCGATTTAATTATAACGTCGGCATCTACGGTCTTTAACCCTCGCTGCGCAATTTCGACTCAGGCTTGACCAAATTTATTGTTATGGTAATTGTAAGGGTGCTCACAGTTTTTAAAGCGTTTTATTCATACGTTACGTACCTACGTAGATAGCTATAACAGGTATATTTATGCAATATAGTCATATGTACCTAGTTAAATATTGTAATTCATTTATACATCGTGTTTTTTTAAACTCCAATTACGCCGAGGTTTGGCTAAGTATTTTTAAGGAAAGTAAATGGCATAGTATCTATTTGTAAAAAGTAATTTAATGCTGCATTATGTATCATCATCATCATCATGATGAAATAAATATCAGTTATTTATTACCCCCAAAATGGATTCAATTAGAATACCGGTGTCTTTGAGAAAGTAACTGAATTCAAGCTCAGGATAGCCACCCTTGAAATTAACGGAGTTTAAAAAACGGTGTTTAATCATGTTTTTCGGCAAATATAATAACCTACGCCTTTTAAATTATTAACAAATTGCGTTTCAATAGACCATAAAAAATAGGTCAGTTCACTCACACGTACCCTAATAATGTTAATAGAGTAGGAAGGCCACAACAATTAGTCGCAAGTACTACCGTCCATGTCGGCACGGGCAACGACATCCGAGCATGCAACTAATGAGCGAACCCAGAACGTATGCTCAGAGACAAGTTCATTATAAAGACCATAGCAAGGGAGTTCTCGTCGTTGATGTATATAAGTAGGGAAGATCCGTTCAGGAATGCCGCTGACCTGTATAAAACTGCGGTCCCCGTAACTGTCTAGGCAGAGGGCCTATGATGACGGCCGGGGGGGTTGCCACTGCTGGCCGGCGCCGGCGTGATGGCCACGAGGATGACCACCTCTATAAAAAATCGCTAAGACAACCTGAGGGGGTGGAACCCGGGGTTTTTCCATCTCCTCCCGGCGTGGAGGTTGTCATGAGGGATCAGTGTGTGGTGTCGCCCTGCATACTACTTTCGAGAGGGGGAGCTTCGGCTCTAGGGCCTTCGGGTCCAAGGAGGGGACAGCCTCGGCTGTCGGCAGCAGGCGGTGTTCGCGGTAGAATGCTCTGCGATCCCGTGTTCACCGTCACCATTGCTGCGAGACGGGCATACCGTGGAGGGTTTAGTCGGTATTTCGCCCTTTGGCCACGAGTCCGACATATCCGTCCTAGTTCCCCGGCTAGGCGAAATGCCTAAATGCAATCCTCCACGTAGAAAAAAAAAATGGGAAGATCCGTTACCAATTCTGATACTAAAGAGTCACCAAGCCCTCTGGTGGCCAGATTCTTAGTACGTAGTGTAACTACTTAAAATCACACAGATATAAAATATTTAATAAATATAGTTTGACTTATAGCATAAAGTTACCTATAGGTATTTTTATGTAGGTACCGCACACCACAGCAAAGGAGCTGTCCATAAATTACGTCATCGAATTTTGTCGATTTTTGACCCCCCCCCCCCCCCCCCCCCCCTAAAATCATCAAAAAATCATGCTTCGAATGACCCCGTTTCCTCCTACGTCATGCTACCATCATCCGACGTCCAGCCCCCCCCCCCCCCCCCCTAATTTGAAATGACGTAATTTATGAATAGCCCCAAAACAAGATAGAAAGTAAACATACGCTTACCATTTTTTTGTTTGTAGAGTCCTTTACGGTTACCATCAGTTTGTCACTGACATAAACGCCGTCGAGAACGTAATTTACTTTCTATACATCTCGCTCGCACTCGCATATTAGTGCAAACGGGATGTATAGAAAGTAAATTACGTTCTCGACGGCGTTTATGTCAGTGACAAACTGATGGTAACCGTACTTACTCTTTACCATCAACTCATAGTCTAATAAAACATGGTCTTCTCTTCCCAGAGTGACACAAGCCTACGTCACAATAACATTGCCACTTTATATAGCGCTATTGCATATTATTATATAGCGCTGTCGCATGATGACGTAGGCTTGTGTCAGTCACGTGGTCGGAAGAGAGTACCAGGCGGAGTATATTATTATACCATGTCATCATCTCATCTATTATTTGACTTTAAAAGGAATTCACTAGACCACGTTAATTCACGCCAATATAAATTACTTTGTGTTTTTTAAGCTGCCACCAGCTTATACAGGTTTAGTTTTGTATTACAGCTTACAAGTGTTTACAACATTCGTGAAAAGTTCAGTTAAAAGTTATAAAAAATGCTGTAGGTGCTTTTGAAAAAAAAATTATAGGTACACCACATTACCTACACAATGAACAGTTATTTAATGTTAGTAACTTGTCTCTGGTGAGTATAATGAAACCTCAACGGATATATATCGGGCGGTAAATGAAAGTTTCACCAGCGCAGGGGCATAAATCATCATTTGCGATGCACTGCGGCTCCAAGATGCAGCACATCTAACTTATTCGCTTTGTACAAGCAATTTAATATGCGCACAGTAAATAACATCTTACGTAGCCGTTATTACAGCTGCGGAATAACAATTAGATTAACAACTGGATTATTCAGAGCTTTCGTCATGAGATTTTAATATTTATTGAAGGTTGTTTTAAAACACGCTTGGTTTTAAATTCAACGCCATGATTTACATTAAATTAGGTAAACTAGTAGTTCACCCCGAACTGAGAACTCGCGGTTAACCAAAAATTATATAGAGCCATTGACTTTGTTCATTGTTGCATTTTATGTCGCACTATAGGCGGCAATGGATCAAAAATCACGTGGATTTATTGCAAGGTCTGGGGAGCCCTTAATTGATAGATTTAAGCAAAGAGTAGTATGTGTAATATAATTAATATATAGGACAAAGAGAGCCCTCTCGTGGAACTTTTTTGCATCCATTTTGAAGCGCCATTTGTAATTCTTAACCAGAAATATCAACGTCAATATCAGGGAGGGGGGGGAGGTGCATAAATACCGTCTAAGTATGTTGCGAACGTAAAAAACATAGACTTTGAAAAAAGGCTTCAGGGTATTTATTAATACACGAAAACAGATTAGGTACTTTTAACTTGACTGTTGATGTAAATAAAGTAGGTACGTATAATACACGGCTGGAATAACACACAATTGACCACGAAACAAAATTACACGCAGCAGGTTGTGAATCTAACCGCCATGATTTTTTCTGAATTTTCTGGTAATAAAGTTCTCAGCAACTATGATGGCGTATGAAAACTTTGTTACATTTAACATTGTAAAACCGTAAGTATTTTTATTTATCTGAATTATGTCGTAGTACAGACAATAAATACGGTGTTTTAATATTTTGAGTTTTATTTGACTAAGTTGTTTTTTGTGACAATCGCCTCCATGGCAACGATGGATATACTTGGTCAAGCAGATCTTGTCAGTAGAAAAAGGCGGCAATTTTGAAAAATGTAGGCGCGAAGGGATAGCGTCTCATAGAAAATTTGTATTTTGCGCATTTTTCTACTGATAAGATTTGCTTGACCATCTAAAAATAATCTGTTCTATCAGATGTTTTTTTATTTGTTTCATGCCCTAGATACAAGACTTTTAAGACGTATTGACGAAATAAAGTGAATCCATATTAAAAAAAAGTATAGCGTTATTATATAGATGGCGCTATTTTTTTCGAATAAAGGGCTTTATATACGACTGTCCCTCCCCTGGATTTAAGCCACCATAGAAATTAAAATAAACTGTATCTGTGCTAAGCCGAAATATTTCCTGTCAAATGTCAAATAGGTACCTATATTATGTTTATCTTGCTAATTATTTCAAAATGGTAAATTTAAAAACGATATTATAAAAGTGTAAACCGAGCACTTTCATTTGATACTAAACTCGACCATGTTTTTGCAAATAAAATGACCAGAATAGCAAGACCTCTCACAAACAGCTTTTTACCCTTCTAAGCTCTTCAATCTCAATAATCCCTTGATCGAGCTTGCTCGTAGTTTAATGATTAAAATATAATGCTCTCGACTACACATTTGTCCTATTTCATTTAAATTAGGACAAATTTACTAAAGTTCTTGAGTATCAAACTATCCTCTGACAGTTCAGCTTAAAAACATCGAAATGCCGGGACGTGCCGCTAGCCGGCCGCGTGTCTCAAGTCGAATGTAAGAACTTCACTTCGCTTCGCTCGCTCGTTCGATAAGAACTT
Source organism: Cydia splendana (assembly GCF_910591565.1). Lineage (NCBI taxonomy): Eukaryota > Metazoa > Arthropoda > Insecta > Lepidoptera > Tortricidae > Cydia > Cydia splendana. The sequence goes on along the minus strand of NC_085960.1, from coordinate 27,865,900 downwards.
CACTTCGCTTCGCTCGCTCGTTCGATTAAATCTTATTAATATAACCCGGGTATTACATATAAAAGGATTTATATTCAAATGAACCAAACGAAAACCTATTACTTAATTAGAAACTTAAAGAGTGCAATGAAAAACAATTATTACGTCATAAGTCCTAATGTAGATAGGTATGTTATTATAATGTTATATCACGCTCCAATAATGCAGGAAACGAACATTTTGCCGAGGAAAAGTGTGTAGGTATATTTACGTATATGTCCCATTTTATGATGGCCAAATATGATGATGTAAAATTACTATTAAGAGATGCGTATTTTTAGTGTTCCGTACAAAATTTTGTTCACGGAACACTTATGGGATCACTTCGGTCTTGAAAATCAGTTAAATGCGTTTTTCTCAGAGACCGTTTGACGTAGATACCTAAAATTTGGAACAGTTATAGCAATTACCACCACTCATATTGTAAATAAGTCAAAACTGATTATTTCTTATTTAAGGGGGAAATTTAGGGGGTTGAGAGGGGTAGGCTGAAATTTTTTTTATTTGTAAGAATCGTGTGGGGTACCATTAGAAAGCTTGCAAAAAATTGAGTCGATGGACTGATTTTGACTTCATTTTAGAGTGCAATAGTTTCGATAAAAAATGCATTTAAAGTTGCAAGTTTTCATACAAAAATTTTCACCTCTGTCCTGGCGATTTTCTCGAAAACTATAGCCAACAGGCAGCTGACCAGTCAATACCCAACTTAAAGAAGCATGGAGACGGCGGGAAAATTATCAGCTTAACTTTATCTTTATTAGTTTTTCAACTGCAGCCTGATCTTTGGTTGCTTAGGGCTAGCTAACTGATGCTTACACTGGTCATTTCATATTAGGGAGTAGTTTTTGCGAGAAAGGTCCTTAGTAAAAACTTTGGCATTGAAATTTATAACTTATGTCTTTGACACAAAGTTTAATTCTGCTTGCTTATTTTTGTGGGATATTTAATTTTATCTGAATAGCCTACTATAAGTATGAGAGAGATCTACAGAATACAACCTTATTATATTGCGAATAAGTTTAAATTTCGAACGGGCTTTCCAACCAATGGACAGCTCAATGTGCTCAGTAAGAATCATATTTATTATTGCAGTTTTTCTGAAAAATTCAAATTAAGAATTCCGTTCTTCACTGTCGTTGTGTTTTTTTTTTTTCACAATAGGACACATAGAGTAAGGGTCGGTTGCACCAAACCGTCTGTCACCGTTAAAGCGTTCGCTAAATATTATTGTATGGGATATTTCATAGATCTCTGCTGCGTGATGTTGATCAGTCCGTTAACTATGGTTGGTGCAACTGGCCCTTAGTAAGGCGTATAGAGATAATAAAGTCATTTAATATTTATTAACAGTTATGGCCTCATCTATAGATTTTATTGAGAGTATCTCTCGCTGCAGACTTTTCTTGGTCTAACTCTAATTATATAAACTCGGACTGAGTTTAGTATCAATTGAACGTAGTTTAGCGAAAAGGATTCATCCATACACTATGTCATTTAAATTAATGGCTTTTGTTTTTGAATTTTATTTCACAGATTATCGTGGATTAAGTATATCCTTTTCCCTAAACTACGTATAATATGGATAGAATTGGACCAAACTAACTCTGTATGGAATTTCCAATGACAAAGTGTGACTGTGTCATCATGAATGTCAATTTTCTATGAAAATATGACGTTTATCTCACTCTTACACTCTCTCACTTTGTTAGCTTAGACGGACTCTACAATTTTTAGCAGTTCTAAATAATATTAAAGTCTATAATATGGCATGGCATAGCTCGCAGGCCGCTGGCATTAAAATACGCTCTTATGTTAGCGCCTGCGGCGCCATTTACACTAACAGGTCGGGCGAAGTCCGACATTCAGCGCGCTCCGCGCGCTGTTACTTACACGGCGCCTGCGGCGCCATTCACACTAACAGGACGGGCGAAGCCCGACATTCAGCGCGCTCCGCGCGCTGTTACTTACAGGGCGCTCGCGGCGCCCATCACGCTAATAACAGGTCGGGCGAAGCCCGACATTCAGCGCGCTCTGCGCGCTGTTACTTACAGGGCGCGTGCGGCGCCCATCACACCAACAGGTTGGGCGAAGCCCGACATTCAGCTCGCTTCGCGCGCTGTTACTTACACGGCGCCTGCGGCGCGCTTCACACTAACAGGTCGGGCGAAGCCCGATATTCAGCGCGCACCGCGCGCTGTTACTTACAGGGCACCTGCGGCGCCCATCACACTAACAGGTCGGGCGAAGCCCGACATTCAGCGCGCTTCGCGCGCGGTTACTTACAGGCCGCCTGCGGCGCGCTTCACACTAACAGGTCGGGCTAACCCCGACATTCAGCGCGCTCCGCGCGCTGTTACTTACAGGGCGCCTGCGGCGCCCTTCGCACTGACAGGTCGGGCGAAAAGCAAAATTATTATAATACATCAAGCATTCGCGAGATGCGCGACTTCGGTATTCAAACACAAAGCAATAGTACAAGAGTCTAACTAAATGTGTAGGCCGAAGGCTGAGCTCTGCGTAGGACCGATTCGAAGGTCCGAAGCGTCCGACAGACGCGCGCCTCCCGTAACTTTTCCAAGTATTTTAAAGTACAAGTGTTAAATCGCAAGATCCAAAGGCGGAAGTCGCGTTGGGCCGAAGGTCAGTTCTAAACACAGGTCAATAGTACAAGTGTCTAAATGCGAAGGCCGAAGGCCGAGCTCCGCGTAGGGCCGAAGGCCTGAAGCCTGCAGGATGTCAGTGGTTAAACACAGAATTGACAGCCTGGACGCTACGGGCGTTCGGCCCTACGCGAAGCTCGGCCTTCGGCCTTCGCATTTAGACACTTGTAATATTGTTCTGTGTTAAAGCACTGACATCCTGGACGCTTCGGGCCTTCGGCCCTACGCGGAGCTCGGCCTCCGGCCTTCGCATTTAGACACTTGTACTATTGTTCTGTGTTAAAGCACTAACATCCTGGACGCTTCGGGCCTCCGGCCCTACGCGAAGCTCGGCCTTCGGCCTTCGCGTTTAGACACTTATACTATTGTTATGTGTTTAAGCACTAACATCCTGGACGCTTCGGGCCTTCGGCCCTACGCGAAGCTCGGCCTTCGGCCTTCGCATTTAGACACTTGTACTATTGTTCTGTGCTAAAGCACTGACGTTCTGGACGCTTCGGGCCTTCGGCCCTACGCGGAGCTTGGCCTTCAGCCTTCGCATTTAGACACTTGCACTGTTGCTCTGTGCTAAAGCACTGACATTTTGCTAAAGCTCGGCCTTCGGCCTTCGCACTTAGACACTTGTACTATTGTTCTGTGTTTAAGCACTGACATCCTGGACGCTTCGAGCCTTCGACCCTACGCGGAGCTCGGCTTTCGGCCTTCGCATTAGCTGTCCACACCACGTTTCACGTCAACCATAGCGGCTGTGTCCCTGATACAGTCTGTCTCCATTTTTTTTAGTAATATTCCGAATTCCATATTTGCATATGTTGTTGAAAGTTTTTTTCAGCCACCACAAACAAATTTGTCTCAGAATTAATGATATATTAAATATGTAGTAAAACCTACAAGGGTTGCGAAACTATAAGGGTTCCTATAGGGTAGTTGAATACGCTATCCTAAAAACAGGCAAACAACCTCTGTAAAATGTAACGATGCGAGCGGAACACTAAATGCCTCGAGTTATCTCGGGCTTGGCCAAATTATTTTCTAATAACGTTCGATCTTCAAATCTTTAAAACTAAATTATTTAGTATTCATGTACTTATTTCAAAGAAATATTAGGTAAATATGTACAGTCGAGTGTAAAAATATGGGTGCACTCATCATACTCAAAAATATGTCCCATAGCTCTTATGTTTATGTCAACGAATTAAGAAGAACGGCTACAAATATAATGACCACCAAAAAATACTTTGGTACCCTAAATAAAAAAATCATGCTTACCAAAAAAAATTACTGAACACCAAAAAAATAAGGCCTAAAAATACAAAAGTACCACCATTTTAATTACGACTGCACTTCAAATTATATTCAAATACCAAATATATTGAATGATCACCAAAAATCATTAATGATCACCAAATCTTGAAGACCAAATTAATGCGATATTTTCACCTAAATAAACCACCATGATTACCAAATGTATACATATTACCAAATAAAGTAAACTGATGCCAAAATTACTAGCCCCTCCCGCTCAACCCCCCGTAGCTCGCACCGCATACCTACCTAACCTAATCTACTTTTCTAGTAGCATTTCGTTATGCTACTAGAAAAGCAAGTTAAACTGCTATCAGTTAAGTGGGTTAGGTTAGGTTAGCACTGCGACCCTTACAGAAACGAAATGGTACTAGAAAAGTAGATTAGGTTAAGTTTCAACTGCTACCCATACAGATACGAAACGCTACTAGAAAAGTGGGTTAGGTTAGGTTTGAACTGCGACCCATACAGAAACGAAATGCTACTAGAAAAGTGGGTTAGGTTAGGTTTGAACTGCGACCCTTGCAGAAAAGAAATGCTACTGGAAAAGTGGGTTAGGTTAGGTTTGAACTGCGACCCTTACAGAAACAAAATGCTACTAGAAAAGTGGGTTAGGTTAGGTTAGAACTGCGACTGTTACAGAAATAAAATGCTACTAGAAAAAGGTGACGAAGTGGATTAATTAATTTAATAGGATAACGATATATTAAATATTTGCACATTTTTAATTAAAATGTGGTTACAATTTTTGTGATCATTTACTATTTTTGCGTTAACAATGATTATTTTGGAGTCATTTGCTTTAGTAGGATAGCAAGATTTAAAAATTTGGTTATCATTTTACATTATAATAGAGTTTTAATTTTGGTGGTCATTTACTATTTTTGGGTTTACAATGATTATTTTGGTGTCATTTTCTTTAATAGGATAGCAAGATGTAAAAATTTGGTTATCATTTCACATTAAAATGGAGTTTGAAATTTGGTAATCATTGACTATTTTTGGGTTAATAATGATTAGTTTGGTGTCATTTCCTTTAAAAGGATAGTGAAATGTAATAAAATTGGTAATCATTTCACATTAAAATGGTGTTATAATTTTGGTGATCATTCATGATTTTAGGGTGGTAAAATAGATTTTTTTGGTATTAAATTTTACTAAATCTGGTGATCAGTTAAATAGCAGCCATTAAGAACTATGGGACATAAGTATTTATGAGTAAGTTGTATGCATCCATATTTTTACACTTGACTTTACTAATGATTTGATGAACAATTTCTGGCATCCTTGAAATATTCCAAATTTCTGACTATTTTTATTTTACTTTCCTACTAATAACTCTATTCGAAATATACAGGGTGCTGCAAAATCGCATGGCCACATTATGAACGGATTCATTCGTAAAGTGACCATGCAATTTTGCGGCTGGGGCTATAGGTACTTTATCTGCGGCAAGCTGTAGGTACAGTACCTTCTATCTTCCTACTAAAAGTAAAAACAGCCTCATTTAATAGCAACCCAATCCAATAAAGTAAAAAAAAAAAACATTTTGAGTCAGTCTCTCGCTAAAAACATCCCTCCTTATAATGTCCTACTTTCATTCATTTTCTACGAGTAATGGCTGAAAATCTTAACGATATAAGATATAAGAGAGAGGGCTTTAAATAAAGTCTTAAATAGGTAGGCAAAGGAAAATATCTATGCCTTTAATAATGCATGCAAAATAGACATCATCTAGGCAAAACTTGCCTAATCATGAATTTAGTTCTCTACTCCACTGTTCGACAATAGAAAGACGAGACAATAGGGCAGACATAGGGGATGTCAGTTGATACGTTGTTACTCATGAGGTAGCCGATAGCTGATTAAGTGTCCTAGGCTGGGTTATTAGGGTCGAAAATTGCTTGGTACCGGCTGGATATTTGAGGAGGCAGGCAAGAGCCCTCCGACGGGCAGTGCCCTGTTCGGTTGCTCGCCGGACGCCTCTCGACCCAATAGGCATCGAACTGCCACCAGCAGGCTTAATCATGTAACCGAGTTAATTTTGCCTTTTATTGGGTCTTTTGTCAAAGCCTTACAATATGAATGTTCAATTTATAATGACGAACCGGCCAGTGATGATGATTTGATGAATGATGATAGAGATAAAATTAAGTATGTTGTACTTACCTATAAAACGAGACGTCCCGTTTAGGAACCCATATAATTTTTAGTTAGGTATACGTGCGTGTCTTGCTTGAGCCGTCCCTGCTCGAAATCAAAAAGTTATGAAAATACAACTTATCTAAAAAAATATTTTTAATTTTTATCCTTCTTAAATTAAAAAGGAAATAAAAAAACCGGCACTAAGACGAAACGAATCGACCAACAAAAAAACAATAGCGCACTGAAAAGAAAAAAATAATTATTTTGTCTTCAATAACGCAAGTGAATACCTATGAACTATGTATATACATACTTCTGAAATCAATCACACAAATCTGCGTATTTATATATTTACAATCTATTATTTTTGGAGTCGGTGCAGGTGCTTCACTAAGGTGCTCAAGTTTGTTTGAGGCTGGCACCGACTCCAAAAATAACAGATTGTAAATATATAAATACAATATATACTTGCGTTATTGCAGACAAAATAATTATTTTTTTCTTTTCAGTGCGCTATTGTTTTTTTGTTGGTCGATTCGTTTCGTGTTAGTGCCGGTTTTTTTATTTCCTTTTAGTTTTTTTTCGGCGGTTATTTTTTTTGTTAAAAAGTTTTTATTTTATAATTTTCTGTGGCTATAATTTATACAAATTATTACATGCTTAATTTTTGATTACTTTTAAAATAGCTACCTACCTTGCTTTAGCTATTAACTGTTACCTATATTAATAATCCTACTTTAACTATTATTTTGTTCTGTAATATAAATAAATTACCCCTATTTTCCCACCCTTAGGGTAGGATTTTTTCCAAATTTTTATTATTATTACGACTACTCAGTAAAAAGTTATGCGTGGTCATACGTTACAATCGGTGAGTGAAAAAATCAATCATCCCCTATTTTCCTACCCTTAAGCTTGGATTTTTTTTTTCCAAATTTATATGGGACCAACTTCGGGGTACTTATTATATACCCTTTCCAATAAAAAAATAATTATCAAAATCGAACATCTCTGTAAAAAGTTATGCGTGGTCATACATAATATAATATATATATATATATATATACGCGTCGACTTGAGAACCTCCTCCGTTTTTTTCGTCGGTTGAAAAATACAATGTATTTGCCTATTTGGCGTTTTGCCTTTTATGCTTATTTGCCTATTATGGAAATTTGGCCTTAAAAAATAGCTCTGTTAAAAAAAAACAATAATACATTGGCAAATAAAACAATAATGCGTTTTACATGTAGTACGAGCAAATGTAGAAATCTATAAGTAAGTACCTGCTTAAAATTGTAAATGGTTTAGTCGCTCAAATTATGCCTCTCTAATAGACATAAAGGCGGGGCACAGTTCAAAAACTATATTAATATTTAACATATTATGAATAAATTATAGCAGCACTCAGCAGCATTTTATAGTGTGTAAATAATAAATCCTGTAGATACTTACGTAACGTAAATAATGTTATTTTCCAGGCTTTTGCAACTGCATATGTAAATAAATAATCTATCGTTGAAACGTGTAGGTAGGTACTTACACTACTTACTATAAGGTGTTGGCAGGAGAGTTGTGGTGAATGATCGTTGATCACGCACACAACTACAATAAGTTGAAAATGTAGAGTATTTGCAAAAAAGGTAGTGAACGAATGGGTGGGTGAACGAGAATTAAATGCAAAGTGTACGTCACGATATTTCAACTAAATTCCTTGAATATAAGTAGGTACTTTTTGGTCAATCTTTCATTTGAAAACAATAATTGGAATTGAAAATGTTTATTTAGGGTAACGAACTCGTATTACTCGTATTAGGTACACATAAAAAAACAACAGAGCACCAAATAGGAGACCACTCAGCATATTTGCCGTGCCATAGGTAGATAAGCCGTGACACCAATTTTCAGGGCACCCACAAAACAAAATTAAAATAGACAAAATCTAATACAAAACATAACTAGACTTCAAAATTGCGAAGAGAGAGACCAAACTTACAATAAAATAATTAATTAAGAGGTACAAAGAAATAAATTAGGTTGAAGGATTGAGGTATAAAACAGTTAGGTTCCAACTTCTGTCATGTTCTCGCTAGTCGAATAGTCCCTCCGGCCGGGGAGGGCCTATTCGACTTGTCACAGAGACAGGACGTGATTTTACTAGCGTGACGATATGACACAAATTTTAATAGTACGTTAACACGCTTTATAAACTACAGCCATCCACAAACTCTACCAGGTAAACGTGCTCACTGTAACGTACCTTAACGTGCTTTCCAGATCTAGCGAATTTGCCGTGAATTTGCTGTAGATAGCGCATTTTATGCAATTCTTGCATGAGTTGTGCTAATTACGCGCGCAATCTGAAGCAAACAAGCTTCCGCCCTAGAGGCACATTTGCTAAATGTGGACGCACTTTTTGCGAACTTCTTCCCAAAAACACTCTTTTTGTCTTTGCCCATTAGGAATCACTTTATTGCGCTTAAATATTTTTTTAAATTAAAATAATAAAAAAAAATAATTCATGCTGTCATTGAAATTATTTTTAAATGCTTAACTCACGTACTTGTTGAATGTATGTAGTTAGTAAACGCTACAGGTTTCGGGTGCATCGAGCTTCCATCTTCACGGGATTTGGAATGGGCTGCTATGCTATTGTGGGCTTAATTTCTAAAGAGATTTCAGGTTGGTTAAATGAAACTAGAAGTCATTTTCTTCGTTGTATTAATGCATCGTAATGACAGTTTTGACTACAAATTATAATAATGGGCTACAAAGGTCACACTTTAAACAATTTCATCTAAAACGTTCTCAGTTTATAAACTTTAGTCTGGCTGACGAATTTGAAAATTGCACAATTAAAAAGAAAACCGACGTCAATGACCTTGGGCTTTTGAAGGTTTATTTTAGGGTCCCCCCATCCAGTACATATCACCAATCACCATTATGTATGTCCTGTTGCTAAAACATTTTCATTTGTGTGATTTTGCACTATCGCGATTCGCTGGCCAGACTCTAGCAGTGATCACAATTATTAATATAAATTATCTATTAATTTCTAAGGAATGATCTGAAGTAGAATAGTAACATAAATAAAAAAATTACATTTCCATGCCGATCACAAAACCACGCCTTTGATCGAAAAAGTGATTCGTACAAGTATATTTTTATAGCAAACCATACATAAGCGATCAAAGCGCTTGCTAATACTTAGCTTATTTCTTTCCTGCATATTCTTCAGATATGATCACACAGTCTCTACATCAGATCAGTCTAAATGACGCTACGTAACCAGAAAAATACATTCACCACAGTTTTCACTCTCTCATAAGCTTTAAAGGCACCCACTGATTACCAGTTCGCCGGACAATATCAGCCTATCAGTTAAACGCAAAATTTGACAGCTCCGAACAACTGACAGGCTGATATCGTCCGGCGAACTGCTAATCTGTGGGCCCCTTTAGGTCTCGCAGTTTAAGAAGAGGCGAATGGCACTAACGATGAATTGAGATTCATACGTGAAAAAGGATTGAATGAATTATAATTTACAATGGCACTGTCAGTTTAATGTCTGTATCCGACGTAATGTCGTGTCGTGGCCTCTTCTTAGGTTGCGGTACCGGTAGTTTGGATCCCTATATATCCATGTCGGGCCTCGAGTCTTTAGGTATTGCATTACATATGCCTCTTCGTACTTATATACTCCTCATTAGCCTTGCTGGACCACCGATATGAATATATCACTGCCATAGTGGTACATACCACTCATCTACCTTGATTGCTATGAATGATTGAATCTAATTATATGATATTGATGATGTATTATTTTATACAATAATTTAAAAAACTAATCGTCAACTTACGAAGGAATGTCATCAGTAGAAATTCTACGTAGATTACAAGAAGATTACGTCTTAGTCTTAACTTAAACATTGATATGGCAACATTTCACACAGTCACTAGTGGTATTATGGTAACCTAAATGTTTACTTTCAGTCGGTCTTAAAATTTGTAGACTCATTTTCAATATCGATTATATACTTGTAACTTGATACAAGATATCTCAGACAGCTAAACTATCATATAATTAAGTACCTACGCTTTACTGTGTTGCGATGTTAACTGACAGGTGATCACTGAAAGGCAGTGAGACACCAAAGTAGGCTAATAAAAAAATGTGACGTCATTCGAGTGAAATTACCTACTCTTTGTAGTTATTCCAATTTATTTTATTTTTTTCTGTGTCGTTGGCGTATGTGTCGCCAATAATTCGTAGTGCACCTGCGAAATTGATGACACATAATCTTGTTTCACTTCTTTTATTATAATAGGTTATATGTCTGAGATTAGAAGTATGATAGTACTTTCTAAGATTCAAATTACTTACAGTGAAGACCTGACCTGATTAATTTATTGTAAGTATAAGTAATTATGTAGGTACTGTTCTTTAAATAGGGCCATTATATGACATCATAGTCCCGAATCGTTTTAGAACTTCACTACAACATTTATAAATGGAATTCTTGAATGGTAACTTAGTTAAGTATGAGCATAAACTTATTACTAACCAAAGCATATTACCGGTATGCCCACAAAATTTGGAGAACACATTGAGTACGTAAACTAAACAGTCCGTAACTGTACATAAATGCTTGAATGTCTAATTTCTTAAACCAAATACATGTAGATACAAGGTTACTATATTAAAGTAAATAATCGATTAAAAATAGCTGTCAAACATCACATGAGTACATTAATAAAAAATCAAAACACCAACAATACAATTTCAACAACACACGTGAAAATGATGCGAAAGCTGAGTGAACTAAAATATAATAAGAAGTCGTTCTACAGCATCCACCAAATTAACAAATTCAATGCGTTTAAATTTAAGAGTACATTTCAGTCAGCAGTTACATGGAAATATCCGGAATAGAAAGCGTAGCCATATTTTTTGTGGATTGGTACTTGGACGTCCAAATTGAAACTATATCACTTTTCTATGTACAGTCATCAAAGCTATTAGCTTAGCACCCCTGCATACAAACATGTATGCAGACGTGCTAAGCTAATAGCTTTGCTGACTTTATCTTGTCGTTCGATAGAAAAAGGGCAATGATTTTGATTTTCATGCCAATAAACCAGGCAGTATGAGACTAGTCATAGTGGCATTTGTGATGTAACGTTACATTGATGACTAGCTATTTTATGGTGAGCACTTGTTAATAACTTTCAAGGATTCTACTCTTGCTTTAAGTCCCCTTACGACCATATTCATGGAAAAACTGGCATCGCCACTTGTCGCATCAATAATTGACACACAGTGGTGATTCTTTCTTTGCTTTACTATTGAAAATAAAATAACTAAAAATAAAAAGCTTGCCAACCACGTAGTTTGTTGGTTCATTCAGATCTCAAGGTATTCATATTCACCTTAAAATCAATACAGCTATAACCGTTTTATCAAACTTATTTTTTATTAATCTTAAAAATAGTTTAGTTTAGTCAATGAATACACCTGATCATAATACTGCGACTGGCCCTGGCACTTGACACATTATTATTAGATTTTTTACTGAGAGTAGCCGTGGACAATAATTTGAGCATTGCTTTGTTGTCGGCGGGACTCTGAGGGCCTATCGTGAGCCAAGTTCGACGTGTTGCCTGCCTGTCACACTGACGTACGAATTTACAAGTGCGACAGAGAGGCTACACGTCGAACGTGGTTCGCGGTAAGCTTATAATGCTTTAACATTGCATAGACAAATTCATTTAATACAAAGGCACACATCCCTAATTGTCATTCTGTACTATAATTTATCTGTACGTAATTACTCAGAAGTACGGATTTCTATAAGTAACGTATCCATACCAACGGTACTGTATAAGTGTTGTTATTGATACTGTAGATAACGTAAACACATACTAATAAGCTAATAACAATCCAGCCTATACACTACATCGAATCTATTGATTTATAATAATTACCTATGTAAAATAGAAATTTATGAATAATAACAAATAACAATACAATTACGCCTCTTCGATTGTTTAAAATTAAAGCCTTAACCAAACAGCTGCGAGATTCACAATTTACGAAACAATATTTCGAAAAATAAAAGTAAATATTAATATAACATAATTATTACATTATTTTTAATGTCAAATAGTTAGAGTATAAATACTTATAACTAGAATAAAGGCGTTGAAAGAGATGAGTACGATCCAATTAACACCGGCAACGCCGGAACTCTTAGTTACGAGTGTAAAAAGAATCCGATACATTGTTCAGTTACATATTTTACGCTTACAAAATATGACAATAATGTGGTAATAAAATAAATATTTCTAACCTTCTTTTATCACCTTAAATATTGCCTGTCGTTATTCAAATGACTTCACTACGTCACTACACATTAATCTTAACCATAATTAAAATTACCCTAGCTTATACAGGGTTATTATGTTATCTCTGACCAAACCCTGTTGTTCACCTACATATCCACCCCGATATGTAGGTGAACGACTTTTACCATGGAGCCAACCTCGAAAAAAAATCGGTGAATCAGAGGCAATGTTTTCTATAGAACAACTGATTTTTTTAGCGATCTTGGGGTTGGTCCCATAGTAAAAGTTGTTCAGTATGACCTACATATTCACCCCTCAGAGTTTGGTCAGAGATACCAAAATCGTTCTGTATGACGTCTTAAATCTTATCTTAAGATTATACACTACAAATATTAAAGCAAACCAATTACCTTAAATAGGGAAATGTAAAAATGTAGAATGTATAAAAGCTATTTACAGCGTAGATATTGTATATAAAAGTACTTAGATAAAAATCACTTAATAAGAAAGCTTGGATAGGCAGAATAACTAGGTTTCGATTATTTTGCATAAGGTCCGACATGTTTCGTTCTACTTAGACAAGTAAAATTCTATTTACACCAGAAAGGTGTTTAACACATTCAACACCAAGAACCCGACTGTCGGGTACACTGTTCGTAGCGACTACGCGCTACATACGACGAAACCGTGGCTACGCGCTACGAGCGTAACCCGTAGCACTTAGTGGTATTGAATGTGTTAAGTGGCTACAATTTATTTCAATAATATGATAATTTCGAGTTTCACATTGAGTATAAATGCATTACAGCTCTTATGGGACGATAATCAAAATTAATATTGCGTACCTTGCCTTTATGGTTGGAAAATATTACGTATTTGCCTCCGCTCCTCCATTTTGTAAAAAAAAGACATTTTTGCAACACATACATGTATGCCATTTCATTATAAACAAGGGGAGCAAGAGCATGTAATAATTATAACATAATTATAAAACAAACAACATAAAGCCATGGCACAATAGCATTTACCAGTTTTACTACGCTATAACATCAAACCGAGTGTTTGTTCCTAATAGTTACCACTTCCAAAAAACCCTTCAATTACCGCTGACCCTATATCATTGAAATAAGTTACGTGCCGGCGGGAGTAGTAACTATCGGGAGTATCCTTAACTGAGCACTAGTTGTGCTTCTTATTTCGTAAATTTATACATTCATAATTGCCATAATAAAATTGCACTAAAGCGGCCATAGTCTGCGGCCAACATCAATGTTAATCATAATCACTATGCACACCAAAATCGTATTTAAATTTAACAAGATTTTTATAGTCTCACATAAACATAACAAACTAGAAATAAATAAGGAGTATTACATATTTATTCGAGATTCTATTTGAAGATATCCCGGCATTTTTCCGCGATCGTAATATACAACATTTGACGAGCTGAATGAAAATCCTGCGTAATTCGTGCGTAGTACAGAATTGCCGCCGCGCCGGTGGAGTAGGGTCGGTAATAGTGGGAGTGACTCACAGATGTTTAGTGGTGCGGTTATAGCGGCTGCGCCGAGTCCTCGGGCAGCGCGTGCACGCGCGCCGACAGCAGGTTGTGCAGGATGAACACGGCCGGCTTCGGGCTGCCCTCCATATCCAGTTCCTGAGGACACATTTCATATGAGCAATTAATTCAATTCCATAATCTCGCTAGTTTTTTCATTTGCGAATATCGTTTTGTGCATACGAATATCAAATGTGGCGAAATTGCTTTGCCTCAGACCACAGACATTTTTATGAATCACCTGAAGAGAGAAAGAACTAGTCATAAGCGTCCGAATAGATATCTCGCTTTAAGAAATTAGCAAGTATTAGGAAGTGTAAGTACCTACTTTTACATTAGTATATAAAGAAAATGGCGTTTTTATTCATTCAGCCGCAATAACTGACACTAAAGTATGGACCATACATTTTCAGCCGGTATATAAGGTGACTAGCTGTTTACGTTCTACCATTATTTTGAGAGAACCATGACTATTGCGTGCTTACGTCTCGTAACGCGGCAGTGGCAGCATGCGTTCAAGGTCAAACAACTTGGACTACATTGTATCTGGGCTGTCGTCGTCGGCGGAGGGCTAGAGACGGTACTGACCACGGTGTCGTCGTCCGTGAAGTGCAGCCACAGCGCGGCGCGGTCGTCGTCGGCGGAGGCCTTGAGCTGGTGCAGCGGGCGGCGGTAGAGCGCGCGCGCGCCGCCGCGGCCCAGCGAGCCCGCCGCCTCCCACACGCACACGCCGCCCGCGCCCAGCGACAGCCGCGCGCACATGCCCCGGAACCGGCAACCTGCATTACATTATACACATTCTCACTAATCACAACTGATATTATAAATTTATGCGAATGTAACTCTGTGTCTCTGTTTCTTTGCGATGATATTAAAGCGCTGAACCGATTTAAATGAAATTCAATATGAAGATAGTTTGCATCCCGATAAAAAACATAGGATAGTTTCTATCAGACGAAGTTGCGGGTATTTAGTAGATCGAAACTGTAAAAAGTGTAAATTTAACAAGTTACTAAGGCGACGTGTGTCAAAATAAAGTCACAGCAAGTCGACGGTCCGATGTTTTATACGATCCTTAGGGCCATTTGCACCAACCACATTTGACAGACTGATCAACGTCAGCCGGCGCCCCCCGGCACTTTACTATGAAACTTTCCATACATAAAAAAATAGCGAACTCTTTAACGATACGAACAGTTTGGTGCAACTGGCCCTTAGTCGACAGTTAAGGTCTTACGGAAGGTGAACTCCGGCTGCGCGCGCACGGCTTGGTGCGCGCCGTCGACGAGCGCGCCGGCGACGGCGGCCAGGTCGTGCGGCGTGTCGGCGCGCAGCGCGCGCACGGCCAGCCCGCCCGGCGTGCCGGCGCGCACGCCCAGCGCCGCCGCGTGCGGCCCGCGCCGCCACCACGCCAGCCGCGTCGCCGCCAGCCCCAGCACCTCGCCCGCCGCGCACCACGCCTCCGCCGACCAGGGCGCCGCCTCGTACAACCTGCACACGGATAAACAAAATACCTCATTACTTAAATGCTACATATATAGTACATTGTAGGAGAGGATGGAAAACCGCTAAAAGATGGACGAGTCGTTTGAGGGCCGACACGTTAGTGGAGGCCCTGAAATAATACGAGTCCATCTTTAGCGTTTCCGGCCGAGGCATTACATAGTGCTTTTCACGACTACTGCGAGGAAATAAGAAAACATTTGCATAACTATAAGTACTAGCCCGCGATTTCTCAGGTAGCAAATTACTAGCCACTGCCTGTGCTGTCTCTTGAATTTCGGTAGGCGTCAGTGTAAGAATATCATTTTCTTCACTAGAAGAACTCATTTTTATAGCGAGCGTAGATATACGCGTTTGTTGTATTTTTTAGTCAAACACAATTTACACTATCCAATTCAGTAAGTATTTTCAAATCCCGCCTTTTTTACTTTTTTTATCACTTTTAAGAGGCGTTTTTCTGTAATTTGCTTCAAACCGACTCTAAACTTAGAAGCGTTTTTGCTAAAAAAAACCACAAACAGCTACAAAAGTAAAAAACGCCTTAAGCGTGAACTGAATGGATAATTGTTAAAAAAAAATGAACTGAATGGTTTTGACATTTCTTTTTTTTTTAAACAACAAATTGGTCCTATAAATAACCTTATTTTATTTTTGAAGGAAAAAGTTGCGCCAAAAATAGTACATTATTGTCGAGGCTCGGAAGTAGCTACTTGCAGGCTGAGGATTCGTTTTAAACGGACGACCTTGGGAGTCCGTTTAATTGAATCCGAAGCCAGCAAGTAGCCTTCCAGCCGAGTCATATATAGTGCTTTTCTCAAAAATGGTGCAAGAAATATAAATATCATAGAAATATTTTACAAAAGCAACTTTCTTACGTATATATTTTCACAGAAAAAAGTAGAAACAATTGAAAAAATTAGCTTTGCCGCCTTTTTATTTTTTTTATAAAAAAATAAAAGTGTATTTTCTGCCGAAAATACGCCAACCTATTTGAGACAGCTAAATAGTCGCGGTACTAATCATCTGTTTGGCTGTTTAATGGGCCTGTGCCTTCATTTGATATGGCCATTTCAACTTTTAAAAAGTTTGGAACTCGACAAATAATGGAATTTGTATGCAACATTGCAGTCCCAAAATCGAGACTGCAATGTTTTTAACTTTTTTTTTGACTGACCATAAACTACGCGCTTCGCAACCTATTTTTTAAACGGCAAAGTCGACTTTGCCGTCCATTTTTGAGAAAAGACCTTTTATTGATTTTTATGTTTTAAATGATACTCATTGCTGTAGCGAACCGTCACCAATGACAGATGATGATAACAATGAAACATTGTAGTAGTGGTGGTTCAGGTGCTAGTGCTACAGCTATTGCCTACTTTCCAGCTTGGTTTTAGACCATCTATTGCCACATTTCCGAACAGTGGCGTGAAAACATTATTGTAACATAGTCATTGTACATTTGTTTCACGAGTGAATAGGCAGCACTTTGCACTTCCATGAAGGAAAAAGACGACCCGTACGTCAACTGTTAAAATTGTGGTATAAAAAAGCTGTTTCCTAAGAAACAGACATGAAATAAAATGGTAAAAATACAAAGACACCGAAAAATACTGTAAAATATACCTTAATTCTCGGTCCGTAATAGCTACAAACGTGGGCTGCCATCCCTCGGCTTCATCGGAACTGTCGGAGCCCCCAGATGCACTGATCTGTAAAAGTAAAAATTTAATTTTAAAAGACTATTTCACTAAAAAATAACTTGATACATTCTTCGTCGTCTTTCAAAAATCTACTCTGAATCTGAATAGGGTGCGGAGCCAACATACAATTATCACGTTCGCGCTAATATAGAAGAGTGATAGAGGAACACAAAGCGTTTCATTATACATAGTAGCGGAAATGATTACCACCTTGGCTAGGCACCCTGTTAATCACCCTCTATCGCTGAGCTAATATAATTCAAAAGCGATAAGTAAAATATTGACCCCTCGCCGTAAGCATTTCAGCTGGAATTGGATATACATATCCGTTTACGCATCAGCGTTGCATTAAAATTGCTGTACAATATACGACATCCACAACCGTTGAACTAATACAGTGGTGGGCAAACTTTCTTCATGGGGGGCCAGAAAGTTTAGGAAATTTAAGTGGAGGGCCAGAATTGTAGCCAAAATTTATTTTGTTTTTTGATAATAGTGGGCCAATGCCATATAGCCCATATTCTAATTATTTCATACGACCGGCGGCGGGCCGGATGAAATCCATTCGCGGGCCGTACTTTGCCCACCACTGAACTAATAGGTACAGTATAAGACTGACATGGTCTGTGTTGGGGCGGCGCGCCAGCCAGCCGGCGTAGCGCACGTCGCCGAGCAGCGCGCGCAGCCCGGGCCGCGCGCGCGCCAGCGCTGCGCGCGCCGCGCGCCGCGCCGCCGCGTGCAGCGCGCGGTGCCAGCCCGCCGCGCCCGACGCGTCGCCCGCGCGCAGCGCCAGCGAGTGCACGCCGTCCGGGGAGTACACCTCGATCGTGCGATCCTCTGAAACGGTCTAAACTTATTACTCTGCTCTGACATCACCATAATTTTCGTGCACATTGTTTGTGATTACCCATTAACTTGGTATTACTTACTGAATATCAAATCCAAAAAAATATACACGATGTTTCGTTGGGGTAAATTTTGGTTGAAATTAAGTATTCGTCTAAGACATATAACTAAAGATGTTCAAAATTACCTGAGCTATCACCTCCTATGGGGCCATTATTCGACGCGAGAGGTAGGTATATATAGTTACCTGGGTCGTGATGGCGCAGATTCTTGGCCACGCAGGCCATCAACAGCGGCACGTAGCGGGTGTCGGCGCGGCGGCGGCGTGGCGAGGGGGGCGACGGCGGCGCCTCCGCCATATAGCCGCGCTGCAGCTCCCATCCCACCTCGCTTATGATTGACGCCTTCCGGAAGTATGGCGTCACTTCGCGGAGGTACTTCACTGGAAAGTTATAAGTATGAAGAATAAATGGTGAAAATCTTACTAAACACCCAGGACTGACGAGTGATGATTATTGTTACGGAATTGCTTGGCTGCACAAAGCACCAATTGGCGGCACCAAGGATTTATAGTTTAGGGTTCCATTTCCATATTTCTATTGCGCTTTGTTGGCCTCTTTTGGAGCCTCATTGAAATAGTTATTTGTTTTACAAGGGGGCAAAGTTGTTGTTTAACCGCTCGTGCTAATATTGATACCCGAGCAAGTGAAAGATTACAAAATTCGAAAAATGGAATCTTGAGCGTTGCGAGGGTTTCAAAGCACGAGGGTTAAACAAAATTTGCCCCCGAGTGAAACACAAAATTTTTCACCACACCAACCCGAAGTAAATATTAAATGTAAAATATCAAACAAAATCAAACCAAATAAAATCCAAATGAATGTTATTAAATATTTATCATCCAAAATCATCATTTCAAAGTCAATTCTACCAGCAAACATAAGAAAACAACTAAAAATTTGCATTTAATTACTTTGCCTCATATGTGAATAAAATGCAACTTTGCTATCAGTTTTTGAAATGCAAAGTAAGCGTTTCCAAGCTGGTGTGGTGAAAAAACTTTATCTATTTGCAGGTTTTCATTGGCTATTTTAAATCTCTAGGAGTGGTTAAGACATATTTAGGATGACCCATTATTTGCCTAGGGATCACTACGCAACCTCCTTGTCAATGGTATTTGCCCAGTTTGGACACAAGCAAGGATAGTATTAGTATTGTATTCAATACTGATCACATCATATGCAAAAGCATGTTTTTTAATTTATTTTTTTTGATCCAATAAGAAAATAATACAAATATATAGCAAAATATTTCAATTTATGCCTTTTTCCTTGTTACTTCAAATATGTTCTCCCAACCTACTGTAATTAGTAATTAATGAAAGCATTTACAGTGACCTCATGAAGCACCAATTGCCATAACTTTTATTAGAGTTAATTGACCAATCTAGATGAATGACCAGTATAGCCAGCACAGAGACACACACAGGGAAATAAATAGAACATCAAAATTAAATAATATCATTTTTCAAGTTTTTTATAATTTTTAGGTATTTTGTTGGGTGTAAGACCTGATTCTGATGTTCCAATCACCTAGCAACCAATCCTTTTAAGACTAGTGGACCAAAAAGGAATTTTGGTAAATTTAAAATACTAAAAACCACAATCAAAAAGTACTAAAAACACTGTGTGTACAAACTTTTTTAGACACTTAATGTAGAAACTTGTTGTAGTAGTAGAGTAACTTTGCAAATGAATCACAATCATATCAGAGCTTCCCTTTAATTTAATCCTAATTGCTATTAATAAGAAGTTTATGGCTTTCCTTAATCACAACAGGGCTCTTGGGAATGAAAATAAGTGCTACCCCAAAATAAAAATAAGCCTCATTGAGGGCAGTGGCGGATTTGCCCTAAGGCCCAGTAGGCCCGGGCCTAGGGCAGCAATTTGTGACACAAAATTTGCTGATGATAACAAGAAATAACTTAAAATGTAGTCAATATGATAGGTGATGCGAAAGGGGTGCTATAGGGCCTGGGGCGGTAAAGACTGCCAATCCACCACTGATTGAGGGCAAAGGTAGGGTAGACTTTTAAAAAGTTTCAGAAAAATATTTAAAATTGCTACATTTGTTTCTAAATATTGAATAAAGGTTATGTCCATCCTTTTTGTTCAACTTGATTCACTGTCATATTAATAGCATATCCAACTCAGCAGAGGTCAATGGAAATTTGTTTAATTCCAACAAACTCCCTCGGTTTAACTCAACAGGGTCCCAATTTCTGTATTTGTTTTACCCTGGTTATTTGTAAATTAACCGCAGTACTCAATGCCTCACCTTCCAACTGAACCATTTTGCCAGCTCTTTTCAGAGCCTTTACAGCTTCTTCATGTGTAGCATCCTTAAGATCCTCTCCGTTGACCGACAAGATAGCATCACCAACATACAACTGTTCAGTCAGGTCTGCTGCCATGCCTTTGAATATTTTTGATATTAATATGGGCATATTGTTTTCTATTCCACCTTTAATTGATATTCCAAGCCCATTATTGTCAGATTTAACCACTTGCACTAGTCGTTTTTGATTCGCGATCGCTTCCGGCACTTCCGTGAAGTCACTATTGGGTGTTTCGACATTGTTATTGTTGAGGGTGCCATTGAGAGTTGTCGTCGCATCGTACCCGTCGTCGAGGCACACGCTGAAGTAGTCGTCCTCCAGGGAGCAGTGCACCCGGTACCACACCCCGCGCACCAACGTCTCCAGCAGACCCGACCGCCCGCAAGTCGCGTTGGGGCTGTCGCTGCCCCCGCTCGAACCGCCGTTCTCAACCATTATTTCAATGACCTATGTTATGATGAGCAAGAAACAAACTACGCAACACTGTGAATGCACAAATGAGCACGTACGTTCATAGTCCTCGGCCCATTTTCTTTGCTATTAATGAATACATAACGGAATATTACTATATTGTAAACAATTCGAAATACATTTTCATTGCACAATCAATATACAACACAAACTTGTCATTCTGCATACTCCAATACGTTCTCGTACTCTGTCGTACTCGTTTTATTAATGGTTTTATTTTCGCCCGCATCAATCAGTAGCGCTAGTGATTGACTAAGCTCATGAGGTGACGTTTAGAGAGGTACCTATGTATAAAACGCGTCGTGCTACATGTTCTAGAAGATTTATTTAGACACAATATAAGTTATTCTTCAATCGTATTAGTAGGGAATAAAAGAATAACAAATAAATCACAGTGGTACTTGAGGTTTTTGGTTTAATTTGTTTAGAAAATATCGAAATAACTAGTGGATCATACGTAAATGCGGCAACACTGCCTTCAGTTACAGTGTCACACTGACGTGCCGTGCTGTCGTGGAAATGTCATGTTTTGTGATTTCAACATAGTGAGTTCCTGGTTAATTTACAAATTAGGTAGTTTTCTATTAAATCCGCAAAAATTAACGATTTGTAGGATTGTAAGGACTTGGAAATAGAATGCGATGCTTCCTCGGCGTCGTAATGTAGGAGGAGTGTCAGTGACTACCTCCGATGAGACACCACTACTGGAGAATGAATTAAATTCTTACAGTAAATTTGATAAGAAGGGATCTAAATATCTGCAGACAGAGAAACAGGGATCCTTTCCGTTCATTGCTTCAAAACAAGGAAGTGGATTTGAAGAACCAGACTTTGTTTTCGACTTTCTCGAAGAGCCTATATTTGAACCAGTCATGGCTGCAAGAGACAGGACCAACGAGTTCGCCTCAACCGTGCGGAGTCTCCAAGGCCGAACCCTAGCCAGGCCCGTCGTTCGTGATGAACGCAAAGCTGCAGTACTAGAGACCTATTCACAATTCATGGCAATGGCTAAAGTTATTAGTAAAAACATTACAGGAACATATGCTAAACTTGAAAAATTAGCTTTGTGTAAGTATAGTTTTTATCAGATTAAGATACAAACCATATTCCCTCTAACTCTGATCTGTTTTCTCCTGTCTAGTTTTTGAATACAGATTCTTTCAAATTCATCTTACAATCGTTATCTATTATTATAAGTTGAAACATATCATAATACAATTTTCAGTGGCCAAGAAAAAGTCCTTGTTTGATGATCGTGCTACAGAAATTCAGGAGTTGACATATATGATCAAGGGAGACTTGAGCGCACTTAATCAGCAGATAGCCCGGCTTGGTGAAATGCCCCGCGGCCGCCGCAGTATGCACAACCATTCTTCCAGTGTGGTCCTAGCTCTGCAATCACGACTAGCTTCCATGAGCAACCAATTTAAGCAGGTAACATCTAATTTTCAATACTACAATTTGAACATTGCATTCTTGTAGCCATTACAACTTCTTAATGTTATTTTGAAAATTATATTTCAGGTTCTTGAAGTGAGGTCAGAAAATTTAAAACACCAAAACAATAGAAGAGAACAGTTCTCAAGGGTGGGCCCTGTTGTCAAAGAAGTCCCCTCTTTTCTACAGCAACAGGATGAGGTCAGCATAGACCTGGGAGAAACTTCAGGTCTCCAAATGCAGACCCAGCAGTTAGCAATAAGAGATGACACTGATACCTATGTGCAGCAAAGAGCAGAGACTATGCATAATATCGAAAGTACAATAGTGGAACTGGGTGGCATATTCCAGCAACTAGCTCACATGGTAAAGGAGCAAGATGAGGCCATTGGGAGAATTGATGCCAACATACAAGAAGCCGAGATGAATGTAGAAGCAGGTCACAGAGAAATAATGAAATATTTCCAAAATATTACTGGCAACAGAGCATTAATGTTTAAAATATTTGGAGTTCTCATATTCTTCTTTATTTTCTTTGTTGTTGTTATGGCTTAAATTTTATCATCCTATGTTGTCTACACTTCAATTTTTGTAACAATTTTCTTTGTGACTAATTTGGTGATGTCATAAATACTTCAGTTAAGCATATCATACAATAGATTAGGTAATTTCTCTGCCAAGCTGATTACAACAATTTAAAGTGGCACTTAATATTTGATGTGACTGTGATGCATCCCAGTTACAACATATCAGAACTCCCAGGGCATGTATGGGCAATACTGTATAATTGTATATGGTTACTATTTTTGTTTAGGTAAAAGCGAAATGTAAACTGCATTGTTATATAAATCAATAATTTTATTTCTTATTATAATCATTAAATTTAATTATGTAAATAGAAGTGAAAAGTAAACAGGTATTTTTATTATGCTATATTTTTCTAGGGGGATATTAAGTATGGTCAATATGTTTAATTAAATATCCTTGTGATGCTACTAAAATTGTCTTCAGTCTGAAAGCTTTTATGTGTACCTTACCACTTAACCCAGGTGCTTGGTAAAGTGGTTTTCTTGTAGAAGGTAGCTTATTCTGGAACTAAATAGGTTCAGGGAGTAAAAACTTGAATTGAAATCTTACCACCTAAGTGGTAGTATGACTTATTATTGACTCGAATATTGACTATGTAGCTTACTATATCTTACCCTGCAATAACAACTCTGTTGCCTACTCACACTGCCTCTTGTGTAGTTCTTACAGAATCTTGCTAATCTGGCACTAACACTGATATTATGATGAAATCTATATAATTATATTTTGAAGTTTTAAATATTTTGTATTAGTACACTACTAAAAAATATACAAAACAATTTACCATTATTTCATCTTTTTACCCATTTATAAAAAAAGGCTAATGATAATGATAATCAATTGATAATGCAATTGTAAATAGTAAACTTAGACATAGAATAATCACTTGCAACCCTATTTTCACTGTTGGATTATTGGGTGTACCGGATTATTGAGATTTGACTGTATAATTAAATTATGTCATCACAAAAAAATAAGTCAAAATGCAAACATATGTTTTTATTTTAATAAAAAAATATTAATAGTACATATATTCTTAAAAGAGATGTCAATATTCACGAAGTCATTGAATGTTACCAATATTACTATAATTATTATATTTGTTAAATGAATATAAAAAAAAGATTATCTTATCATGTTCTAGTTAATGAATCATAATTAATATATGGTAAACTAACTAATTAAGACTGGTTCTTATCTAGTTAGATTCTGTAACATTTAGTTCACTTCCATTAAAAATTACATATTAACAAACACATACAAAAATGCATAGATTAGTCATAACTGCTTACTTTCCAATTATTTACAGGTCAGAAAATATTAGTCCGACATCAAGTCAAGGTCAATTTACAAAAATTCATCACACCACTCTTGTAAGCACTGGTAACAATCTGCGGATTGCTTCGAGTTAGCGCTGCAGGTCTCTTTCATCCACTCTTGAAACAGCTCTTTATCCTTCTTCAGAACCAAAAACTGGCCAAGTACAACATAGGCCTGAAATATAAACAATATGATTGATTACATTGCAGGATGGTAATTTTATTTACATAATATGATGACATGTATTTATGTTCTTTTTTTACCCTTACCTTGTCAAAACCTGCTGTTTCGAGCCTCCGCCCTAAGACTTCCCCCACGCCGGCTAGATCTGTAACTGGCTTCTCCCCCATGGGCTCAGCCACGAAGTTACGATGCTTTTGTGATGTACTAGACATTGTACTTGTTGAGTGTACACTCGAGTCTAACCAGTACTTTGAACTGTTTACACACGTAGAACAATATCACAGTTTTAGCAACCACTTGTGGACACTACACCACAGTTGTGGATAGCAAAGCACGGCGCGCTAAATTTGCGTCACTAGTCAACACTACCAATCAAATCAATAGTCAAGGTTATGTTCTGTAATATTTAAATACCAGTGTGATATCGCAGAACTAATATCGTAGCGTATATTTTTCTGACCTGCACGAAGACAGTGGCGCCTATGTTATCGGAATATTACAAATTTGTAGCAAAGCACGGTACGCATACGGTACGTTACACCACCTGTCAAATTGAAAACATCGCCTTTAACCATAGACAGCCCAACTCTAGATTCGTCCATTAGGGACCTTATTGACTATACAATCCATGCCAAGTTTTAAAATTGTTTGCCAAGTAAAGGTACTTTAACACAATATAAAACCATAATGTCAATGGCATGTATTTATTATCTGTTTTGTATTCTTATTACCGGTGTTGCGAGATGGTCACAAAAGTCACATTTTCGTGACTTTTCGCCTTCTCGTGTGACATGTGCGTGACTTACAATCTTGAGGCAATTTTTGTGACTTTTTAAGCTAATCGAATTGTGGACAAGTTTAGTTTTGCAATTTGTATTATTTATACTGGGTCAAGCAGATCTTGTCAGTAGAAAAAGGCGGCAAATTTGAAAAATGTAGGCGCGAAAGGATATCTTCCCATAGAAAATTTGAATTTCGCGCCTTTTTCTACTGACAAGATTTGCTTGACCATCTATAGGAACGCGGTGAACGCACCCAAGTTGACACTTGCACTGACACCTTGACGACATTCACCATCATGTTTATTATAATAGTCGTGGCAAGATGAGACTTGTTTAACTTGACATGACGGTGTCATTTAGTTTGATAGTAGTAGTTATTTTTTTTAGTAAATGATTTATTTCTTTTACCCTCATATCTCGAATATCTGTACGAATAGCATTATAATTACTTCGGACAAAAGTTTTATCACAAAATTTTCTACAAATTTGGTTATGTTCATTTTTACTCTGCGATCAATACTTTAGGAGCTACAGGCTGTTAAAGTTAAATAAGAGATAAAAAAATAGACGGTTTAAGAAAACGTCGTATTTTAGTAATTGTTCATCATAAAAAAAAAAAGTTTAGGATAAGCAAGCTAAGCGACCTGCTGATATAATATAAAAAAAAACCGGCCAAGAGCATGTCGGGCAATGCTCAGTGTAGGTTCCGTAGTTACCCGTCCGTCAAAATAGACTATTTGCAATATTAGAAAAAAATATTTTTTTATGGTGGCTGCCCTACATTAAAGTGGGGATGAATTTTTTTTCGCTTCCACCCTATAGTTTGGGATGTCGTTAGATAGGTCTTTTAAAACGAATACTGGTCTTCAAGAACCATTTTTTGATCAACTTAATATTTTCGGAAATAATCGATTTGAAAGAAAAAAAGTTGTGTTTTTCCCTTTAGTTCCCCTAAAGCCCCCTCCAGACTATACACGTGAATCGCGGGCGAAGCCGCGAACGCGAATGTGGAGTCGATTTCGCTGTCTGCGAAAATCGACGCCACACTCGCGTTCGTGGCTTCGCGCCGCGATTCGCGCACGAGTGTGGAGGGGGCTTAACTTTTGAACCATGGGTCCAAAAAATATGAAAAAAAATCATAAAAACATAGCTTAGTAAAGACTTTCAAGAAAAAATATAGCGAACCTAATTGGTATTATAGCTGTTTTTGAGTTTTTGCGAATAGTCTATTTTGACAGACGGGTAACTACGGAACCCTACACTGAGCATAGCCCGACATGTTCTTGGCCGGGTTTATTTTTATATTTTATCAGCAGGTCACTTAGCTTGCTTACTCCAAACTAAAATTTTTATTTATGCTGAACAATTACGAAAAAATAACGTTTTCTTAAATCGTCTATTTTTTATCTCTAATATAAAGTATTGATCGTAGAGTAAAAATAAACATAACCAAATTTGTAGGAAATTGTATGATAAAACTTTTGTCCGAAGTAATTATAATGCTATTTGTACATATATTCGAGATATGAGCAAAAATATGAAAAAAGGTACCTTTAACCCTCCCTCCACCCTCAGCACACCCCCTATCCTCGAGGACTTTTAGTATGTTTATCTGGACACCACAAGGTATACCTGTACCAATTTTCAAAACTACACGAATTATTTCCGCAGATTTTTCTAATTTGCTTGGGGTATTGAAAATCTTAATTTTTTAACTTTCTCATTGACCCCCCAAAAGTAGCCCCCATGCTTAAAATTGATTTGTTTACGTTACATGACTTATACTTGGTCAAGCAGATCTTGTCAGTAGAAAAAGGCGGCAAATTTGAAAAATGTAGGCGCGAAGGGATCTCTTCCCATAGAAAATTTCGCGCCTTTTTTTACTGTCAAGATTTGCTTGACCAGCTATACATGTCCGTCTTTGGGTCACTAATTTACATATGTGTACCAAATTTCAACTTAATTGGTCCAGTAGCTTCCGTGAAAATAGGCTGTGACAGACGGACGGACAGACAGACAAACAGACATACGAGTGATCCTATAAGGGTTCCGTTTTTTTCCTTTTGAGGAAAAATCATATAAGGTTAGTAGATTTTTTGTGAAATATATTATTTTCTGAATTTCTTCTAACAAAATCGATTTACCTACCCATACAATACAATAATATAAAAATGTGACTTGAGCAGCAAAAACGTGACTTTTAGGGAAACGAAACGTAACTTATGACTCCAGAGCCCTGGCAACACTACTTATTACTTTATCTGTGGTGCAAATCGTCAACTTTCAGCTTGACGTTTCGAATGTTTCGATTTGGTTTCGATCCCACAATAAAGCAAAATAGAAACCGGATTAAATTCTTTATTTTCCTACACAGTTCACTATTTTGAGATCACATGCTAAAAAGACTCAAGTGTTATAGTTCGTTTCACTAAAATGGTAAGTAATTTCCCACCATGGTGTGCTTTTATGGTTGTCGTATGTATGTGATGCCGTTTTGTATAACTTTTTACAGGACGCGTCAAGCACTGGCACTAGCTCGCCAGGTTTGATGGCAGCGCCGCCGCTGTTGCCGCCGCCGATGTTAGGCGGGCTAGCACCCCCGATGCCGCCGCAAGTGGCGATGCCCCCGGTACCCGGGATAACTCCAACGATGGCTGCGATGCCTCCACCTATGGGTTTTCCACCTATGATACCTCCGTTCTCGATGCCTCCACCGGGGTTTCCACCATTTAAACCCGTAAGGCCACAATATTTTAATATCATTATTTTTGAGGTTACTTTGAATTTCAGTTGACTGCTGGAGCTGTATGTAGTCCTAGTGGTCTGCAAATGCTCACAGAAATTTTAAGATTCCTTCAATGTGCAACACCCAAGTGGTGCAAAGAGGTGCACTAAATGCAGTTTGTAATAGTTTATGGTAAACATATCCCAAAATAGCAACACATTAGATATTCTTTGCATGTTGTAAGTCATACAGATTTTTTATTATTATTATGGAACCCGAAACATTGATTTAATAATTGATTATATACTTTCACATCAATCAGGTGAATAAATTTTTGAACAATTTTTATTTTGTTGTTTTCTTAGGATTGACTGATTACTGTAAATTTTTTGCAATATTTCAGGATCTAACTGCTCCAGCACCAGAAATTGCTCCCATATCAAACCACACCAGTCCCTGGTCAGAGCACAAGGCTCCTGACGGCAGAACATATTACTACAATTCTGTGTCTAAGCAGAGTCTTTGGGAAAAGCCAGATGATCTGAAAACTCCTGCTGAGGTATACCTATAACCATGACTCAAGATTTAGACATTTTCATTGGCAATAGAGAAAGTATTGTGTATACATGTAATTTTATTTCTAATACATAATGAGTTAAGGAGAGAAGAAAAATATATTTAAAATGTATTTGGTTAGTTCTGGATTACTTCCAAATGTGGGAAATTCAGAATAATGGTTAAATCCGAACATCACCCATCATTTTCAATAAGCAGAAACATCTGCATACAATGCTATTAAGCTTAGAATAAATTTAAAAGTGGAAAAAACATGCAAGACAGTAATTTTTCATTTTCGTAATTATTCAAAGACAACATTTCATAGTGATCACTATGACATACATACATACATATAATCACGCCTATTTCCCGGGGGGGTAGGCAGTGACCACGGATTTCCATTTGCTACGATCCTGACATACCTCTTTCGCTTCCTTCACTTTCATAACATTCCTCTTACACACTCGCCGGTTTAGGTTGCTCTTGACCTGGCCTTTCTCCAGGATTTCCCCAATCTGATCAGAGAAAGTCCGCCGAGGTCTACCCCTTCCAACTCCCACTTCCACTTCTCCCTTATACACTCTCTTTGTTAGCCTTCTTTCACTCATTCTTTCCACGTGTCCAAACCATCTCACCTTTGACATCTCACCTCACATACCTTTCTCAATTTTTGTCACTACGTCTACATTCAGTCCACACTTTTCCCTTATCACACTGTTCCTAATTCTGTCTTGCAATCTCACACCACACACACTTCTCAACGCTCTCATTTCCACTGCATTCACTTGGCTCTGATGCCTCTTCTGCCGTACCCAACTTTCGCTACCATACGACATAAGTGTAGGCACCAACACCCCTCTATGAACAGCCAACCGTGCTTTTTGCGACACCTTCTGGCTGCTCATAAAAGCGTTAAGTGCCCCATTAACCAAAAAAACAAATTTATGACATGTAAAATTTACAAAATGTTTTTAGAAACTGCTTTCTGCTTGTGTGTGGAAAGAGTATACAACAGATGCTGGTCGGCTGTACTACCACAACATTGAGACCAAAGAATCCAGTTGGGTGGTGCCTGCGGAGCTGCAGGAGATTAAAGATAAGATTGCTGCAGAGGAAGCTGCACAGTAAGTTTTTAACAAATTCAGTGCCGAAAACCCAACTATCGGGTATTTTATGATTTCGTTCCCAGGCCGGACGACCCTAAGGCAGGAATGTCAAGATCATGGTACTGCTTTATATGACGAAATTGTTGTGGCCTGGCGCGGACGTCTTGTTTAGCTGGGTGGCAATGAATGTGTTAAAGGATATAAAACTTTTTAATCGTTTTTTTTTTTTACCTGGGATTAAATTTAAATTCTGTAAAAATGATTTTATATGACTCTCATGGCACCCAACAAAATGTATAACTAAAGATAGGGTTTGTCTAAGCTAATTTTGCACCAACTTGAAGGGGATAAATTGAAGGAGTGTCATTATAAATGTCATATGACAATATGACATTAACACATTCACTGCCCCCAACGCACATGTGCGTTCACCGCCATACAAGTTTGTTCCTAGGCCACGCCCCCTGGCAGTGAATGCGTTAATGATGCCATTGTCACACTTTATCATTGCAAATACCATGCAGAGTTTGTCCGACTCTAGTTTGTTCTATCAATCTGTTTAACCTCCTAAGGCCCAAGGTCCTTCCTATAGTACTTATTCAGTTCGATGAAATTTATATCATATTCAATTGGATTTTTTTTGTTTCGTTCAATTTTCAAACAAAATCAAAATCAACTCTATTCCCTGCAGTAAAGGTTCAAACTTCAGTGGCAAATACTGGATTTTTCAATTGTATGGCCTAGGCCTGAGGAGGTTAAAATAATGTAAACTTTTTATAGCAAGAGCCTCGTTCTAATGTTAAGTACATCTAGAATAGATGCATTTATACAGAGGCAATTTGTATTACATAACTTAAAGTTAATTTGTCATTACAGAGCAGCGTTAAACGGAGACCTGCCTCCCGGAGAGGTGCCTCTGCCTGGGTCTCCATCGGTGCCCAGCACTGGCAGCTCAGCCCTTGATGAAGCCATGGCCAAGACCCTCGCGGCTATAGACCCCTCTATTGTCGGCTCTATACCTATACCAGATGACAGTGAGTAAATTTTAGCACAGTGTTCTGTCAAGTGCATGGTACTAGTATTAACCTCTGTCAAAATCATGGAGATTTGTTGAAACAAATGCAGGGGCGTATTTACCCTAGGGCCATCCGGGCCATGGCCCGGGGCGCCAACCCCCGGGGGCGGCATAATGCCGCCCCTGGCGGATTGCATTTTGTTTTTCTTCCTTGAGTTCTGGGGCGGCGAAACATGCCAATGCCCGGGGCGCCAAATTACAAAATACGCCCCTGAACAAATGCGCTGGCCATCATGCAATTTATGAACAGAATAACCTTTTGTCTACTTTATTTTTTTTAGTAGTCCTTTATAACTGAAAGCTTAAGAGGAAAGGGGACAAAGTCACGTGACCTTCTCCATACAAACGTAGTCCCAATTTTCCTCTCTGGATATTAATTATAGGAAACATGTTTATCCAATTTAATATATACATATTAACCACAGCTATTCCCCCTTCAGTTGTTTTTTTTCCCATAATGTACAGTCACCTGCAATAATATGTGGCACAACGAAGGCCGCAAAAATATCTGACACGATCTTATTTGTAGAGCCATAAGAGCGCGTCACATATTTTTGCGGCCTTCACCTGCAATAATATAAAAATTTTACCTTCCAATAAAATTGATATTATGTTTCCTTCTACGTCAGAGATGTTCATTGAGAGAGTAACGCGATCGGTGACCGATAGATGCCGCTAGCGTCTATGTAGTCGCTCCGCCCCACGCCGTGACGTTGTTCCGCTTCCCCTCACTGCAATCCGTTGCTCGCTTCCCGCGACTCGCCGCCACCATGTCATTGTTGAGGAGAAGTACCGTCGGCATAAAAGTAGCCTAGTAGCCTGCCAGGAAGGCATTACTCACATCTCTGACGTAGAAGGAAACATAATATCAATTTTATTGGAAGGTAAAATTTTTATATTATGTGTTCCGTACTCTACGTCAGAGATGTTCATTGAGACCTGTTTATTATCTCCTGGTGGCGAGTCAGCGGGCGCGCAAGCGTTAGGGCTACACCTACTGTCATAGAACTCAGAGAAAGAATAAATATATACGCCTTATTGCAACCCATGAAATCACAGTGACTTGTGAATTTAAATTGTGAATTTAAATTGTAATCCCAGGTTCGAATCTGACGTTAAACTGGTTTGAGAGATTTCTCATTCGAAATCGCATCCAATCCGCAGAATCTCGGCGATAGAATCGTCTAAAGAAGAGTCATGTTCCCAATTAACTTAAGCCAAAATATCGCTAATTGGATAGATTTCCAGCCAATTTAGTGATTAAGTACATCGTGGATCGAAAGCAATCTTAAGCGAGGCCGGCTTGGATGAGACTGTGGCTGAAAGCGCAGTGTCCCCTAACATTTTGTGTAATTCTCACAAGTTGACGTACCCAGACTACCTACTTACTGGGTCTATACTTTATTCCGGAGCTTCTAAGAGTCCAATCGGTAAGACACGTTATCTGGTTTAGAGCCGAATTTCGGACACAAAATAATAGCGTGAACGTTATCTATGTAATTGCCCGGGCTACAGTATAGTAGAGTAAGGTCATTGACCCTGCGGCCTGATGCTAACAGTAAAAATGCGGCAGCTCTTCCATATAGGTACGTTGTAGGGCTATTCAAATTAGGGCAAGTAGATTTCTCGCGTCCCAAGCTGGTGGTTTGGGAGGCGCTGGTCTCGCTATTAATGGCGTTGGAAGAAGGCATAGTGTCCGATAGTGGTTCACATACAGCGCTTGTTACAGGCTTATGAACAAGTCTCGTTCTGAAAGCTAACATGGGCAATAGAAATATATGTCTGAGATAGCTCGCTACTTCACTGGATATTAGAGGTACCTGGCAGTCGATCTTATTTTTGATGCACCATGAAGACCATTTCTACATTGTGGGCGTACAGGCGGCCTAGAGAGTTGCGTCTCGTTAGCTATGTAGCGTTAGCCCTTGGCATGTTGCATGCATGCGCCAGTCACGCCAGCTCGGTGTTGGAGCGTCCTATCTGACAGGAGGGCGGTCGGGCGGGCGGGAGGGCGGTCTGACGCTGTGTTCACTAGGACCGCCAGTAAATTGCAAGCTTACCACAGCTGCGTGAAGGCTCTCCTTATCACGCCGTCACAGGTAGCAGACTAGGCTGGGAGGTGGAGACATCCATACCAAGTCGTATCACCGGCAGCTGCCAGAAGAGACGTGGTAGCAGTTCAAAGAGTCTGTTAAGAAATACCGTGACACAGTGCGAAGGCTCTCGAAATCGGAGGCTGGCCAACAAGGCGCCTATCAGGCGCAGATAGTCTCGGCGGCTTCTGGGCGTAGCTGCCACTCGGGCGCGCAGTGAATTCTTGATAAACCGTCGCCCTCGGGGGTTGTACCGACCTGGTAAGTAGCAAGGAACCAGCGCGACCTGTAGACGATCTGCTGGCATCAGCAGTTTTTGCGACAGCCGTGGTAACGGAGGGGATGTAGTGTCGCCGTCGTTTTATGTATACTGTAGTGGTGCGGTTGTATGTTTACACTTCTGTCGTCAGCGCTGCAGATGTGGCCCGTTAACGGTTACTCTTCACTGTAAGGGCCTTACCTCGTACATTGTCTACCAATATTGGAGGTTGTAACGGACTGCTTGCATAAGATGAGGAAGAAAGTGGCGCGAGGCTTTCGGCAGCTTCGTGTTGCTGGGGACTGCGAAGGTGTCACCTTCCTCCATGAACTAAAGTTTGCGAGTTTGAGACTGAACAGGAGGCATTGAGTCTCATTTCTGCGAGAAACTCGGCAGCAAGGCAGGCCTGTATGTCGCGAAAAAGAAAACTTTCAATCGGGGTGTTGTGCCGCGTGTCCCACGTGATGTCTAGGAGCGTGATAGTTTAATTCGCTTTACCCGAAGAAACACCCTATATCGAGCTAGTATAGGGGTATGGTAGCATGCTTTTAAGGAAATCGAACTAATGAAATCAAGTCTAAAATCGATTTTGTAACAAAACTGTTTCGATAAAGTCAAAGACAGACAGATGGAAACTGCTGGAGTCCTCCTGGCCCCTTTCTCTTAGCACCGGAAACTCAAGCTTGTTCAGGCGCAGCGGGTTTATTTGTTCCATTTTGTTTATTATGGGCTTGGCGCACGAGTTCGTCTTTGTAAGACGGAACTTAAGCTGGAGAGCGCGGGCAAGCAGAGATAATTATGTGAAGTCTGCAGACCTTTTCGATGCCTTTCACCTCGGTTTTGAGCGGTCGCACAGGGCCTTGTCGCTAGCTGTTCTTCGGTTGGATCACTCCATGGCCTCGAGAAGTCATAGGAACCTCGAAGCGGCACGGCCCTACGTCGATCAGCACCTTTATGAAACCCGGGAACACGACGTATTTTCCTCTGAGTATCGACATATCTTACCGCTTTCAACTCCGGGCAGTCGAGCCACGCTAGGACGAGGCTCCTTACGACCTTGTCTGCCGTCGCCGGAGGACTCCTTAACCGAAACCAAAAGCTTAGCGGTCTGTTCGTGCTATGGCACCATAGCTATAGGCGCCTGCGTACCTCAATGGGACCATGTGGACAGGACAAAACTGATACTGTGGCGCCCAGCGCAGCTTGGTAGGCAGCATCGGCGGCAGGGAAGTTCGCGGTGGTATTCTTGCGAACAGAACATGGGCGCCATTGCAAGGGACGACATCGTCGTGGTTGCAGCATCGGTGGACAGGTTCGACGTGATTGTCGGTGCCATCATGGCAACCGCCGCCGCTCAGGAGGCGCCGGTGCGTGAAGCTAGAGGCGTCATCGTGGCGGCCGGCTCGGGAGGCACCGGTGCGTGAGGCCGGGCGGCGCTATCATGGCGGCCGCCACTGGTTCGGGAGGCGCTGGTGCGTGAGGCGAGGACCCATCGTGGCGGCCCGCTCTAGAGGCGCTGTCGCGTAAGGTGGGCGGCTCCATCGTGGCGGCCGCCGCCGCCGGCTCGGGAGGCGCCGGTGCGTGAGGCGAGACGCGCCATCGTGGCGGCCAGCTCGGGAGGCACCGGTGCGTGAGGCGGCCGCCGCCTGGCTCGGGAGGCACTGGTGTGAGGCGAGAGGCGCCATCGTGGCGGCCAGCTCGAGAAGCGCCAGTGCGCGAGGCGGTGGTGCCATCGTGGCGGGCGGCGCCGTTGTGGCGGCCGCCGCCGCCGGCTTGGGAGGCATCGGTGCGTGATGCGAGAGGCGTCATCGTGGCGGCCAGCTCGGTAGGCACTGGTGCGTCGTGAGGCGGGCGGTGCCATCGTGGCGGGCAGAGTCATCGAGCGGGCGGCGCCATCGTGGCGGCCACCGTCGCCAGGCTCAGGTGCGTGAGGCGAGAGGCGCCGTCGTGGCGGCCAGCTCGACAGGCGCCGGTGCGCGTGACGGACGTTACCCGCACGGGAGGCGCCGATGGCTGGCTCGTAATTGCACGCATCATCACGGTGACACTGCTGCCCTCGGCGGCGCCATCGTGGTGGCCACCACCGGCGCGTAGGTAACCAGCGACGTCATGACGGACGGCAACCAACGCGGCGATCGTCGCTGTACTCGTAGCGTTTCCACTGCTTCCACGTAACTTACCTTCCTTCCATTCGAGCAGTCGGGACGCAGAAGCGGTCCGCCTTCACCTTGGCGCCAGGACGGGATCGAGAGGTCCGCGATCCACCCGCGCCGCGACCGCAGCAATAGGAGCGGGCGTGTGCCTCTCGGAGTCCCGCGGACTGGAAGCGCCCGCAGCCACAGGAGCGGGCGTGTGACGTCTCTCGGAGTCCCGCGGACTGGAAGCGCCCGCAGCCACAGGAGCGGGCGTGTGACGTCTCTCGGAGTCCCGCGGACTGGAAGCGCCCGCAGCCACAGGAGCGGGCGTGTGACGTCTCTCGGAGTCCTTCGGACTGGAAGCGCCCGCAGCCACAGGAGCGGGCGTGTGGAAGCGTCCGCACCGCGACTGCAGCAACAGGAGCGGGCGCGGCCTGGAAGCGTCCGCACCGCGACTGCTCTCGCGGGCTGGAAGCGTCTGCACCGCGACTGCAGCAACAGGAGCGGGCGCGGGACAGGAGCGGGCGCGTCCTGAAAGCGCTCGCACCGCGACTGCTCTCGCGGACTGGAAGCGTCCGCATCGCGACTGCAGCAACAGTAGTAGGCGTCCCGCGGACCCCGCACCGCGACACCTCGGGCTCCGGCCCGCAGCGTCGCGGCGTCTCGGGGTCACCTTGGACGACAGCAGAAGAAAGTCGACGGCGCGCGGGGGCCGGGGCCCGGGCGGGACAGGGGAGCCCCGGTCGCGTCGCAGCTAACGACACGAGGTACTCCCAGGTTAATACGACCTGCCCGAGAACCGTCCTTTAGTGTCGAAGTAACTTCTGAACGCCAATAAAACTAGAATATCATTAAACTGGCTCACCGGATGGTTCGTGACAATCCAAACCTCCTTATCGGCGAAGCGCGGCACCCGGCAGCGGCGCGCGCAGGCTGCCCGCCTCCGCGCCGCCCGGGCGCCGCCCCCGCCGCCGCCGGCACGATGACCGCACGTTCCCTCTCCGATGCGGAGCGACTTGCGTTACCACTTGTTAACGAAAACTACTGACGCACTTCCTACTTCGATCTCGAAAATGCGAGTTAACGGTAACGATTTTAGCAGCATGGAATGTGAAAATTAATTTAGCAAGAAAAAAGTGGGTAGAATCGAAAAGCACCGTTCGATGACTTCGATCGCGAGACCGCCAAAAGACTAATATGTAGT
Source organism: Cydia splendana (assembly GCF_910591565.1). Taxonomy (NCBI): domain Eukaryota; kingdom Metazoa; phylum Arthropoda; class Insecta; order Lepidoptera; family Tortricidae; genus Cydia; species Cydia splendana. Next base: position 27,829,468 of record NC_085960.1, on the reverse strand, counting down.
AGCGATCTCTGCTATATCTCACTATTTAATCGACCGAGCTTTGGATCGGAAATGTTAAAACACCATGCTGCAAAAATATACGCAAAAAAATATTTGCGGACCATCGGTCAGACGGTCGACGAAACAATGACATGGTGGCGGCGAGTCGCGGGAAGCGAGCAACGGATTGCAGTGAGGGGAAGCGGAACAACGTCACGGCGTGGGGCGGAGCGACTACATAGACGCTAGCGGCATCTATCGGTCACCGATCGCGTTACTCTCTCAATGAACATCTCTGACGTAGAGTACGGAACACATAATATGTGGCACAACGAAGGCCGCAAAAATATCTGACACGATCTTATTTGTAGAGCCATAAGAGCGCGTCACATATTTTTGCGGCCTTCGAAGAGTAATATATTATTGCAGGTGACTGTACATATTCAGGGTGGAAAATGGGGACAGCATTCATATGGAGAGGTCGTCCAGTAATATCCTAAGAAACACTTATCTATATGTTTATTTTTAGTTGAGCCAGAAGATATAGCGTCACCAGCTCAGGCCCCTGGGGAAGCCGCTGACGCCGTGGCAGAGCCACAGTACAAGGACAAGAAAGAAGCTATTGAGGCTTTCAAAGAACTGCTTAAAGATAAAGTAAGTAAAGATACATTTCTAAAACTCTACGACTTTTTATTTAAGCCTTTATAAATGGCAGAGGGAATATATTTCCCACATTGATTTTGAACTTTGGTTCAAAGTGATAGGGTTAAATTTTGCATAATTTCTGACTTCTTCATGCCTTATGAAAGGTTAACAACTTTTACTTCAATTAGAATTATTGTTTTTATATTGGTAACTCCCAGGGGTATAAAAATGCTATGCAGAAAATTACCAAAAAATTTTAAATTTAGGATTTAACTTTGATTCTCTTTGCTGAAGATCACAAATGGTGGGAAGCGAGAGGTAAATTAATATACATTAATTAGAGTTGTTTTACGTCATTTTTCAGAATATTTCATCAAACGCTACATGGGAACAATGCGTGAAAATTATATCAAAAGACCCGCGGTATGCCATATTTAAAAAACTCAATGAGAAAAAACAAGCTTTTAATGCATACAAAACACAGAAGATCAAAGATGAGAGAGAAGAATTAAGGTATGTACTATAAATATAATATTTTTAATTGATTGTTTATTACTTTTTGTCATAAAATTAACGTATTTATAATAAACGAAAAATTATAAAAATCACCATCTCTCATCATCATTGATTCATTGTTAAACTCTTGCCAGAGGTTGTGATATTTATATTAATTTCATCATTTTTGTATCGCTCGCAGATGTTTCTGCTTGATAAAAATTTATACTTAATTATTCATTTATTCCAGGTTAAAAACTAAGAAGAATCGTGAAAACCTTGAAGAATTCTTGCTAAGTTGTGACCGTGTCACGTCCATGACAAAGTATTACAAATGCGATGACATGTTTAGCAACCTAGAGGTAAGTTATCAATGAAATACGTAAAATCGCCTTCAGATATATCGGAGCTGCCGAGGTGCTCACAAATATCTGAATACGGGCTTTAACTCCTTGACAATAGAGGCGTGACAATACAGATATTTGTGCGCACCTTGGCCGCTCCGATATATCTGATAGCGATTGTACATGCAATAGATACGTTCTATATTGGAAATACTTATGTTCAGAACTATAATGTTGTAGTGTAAATGCGACTATTTTTACAGATATGGCGATGTGTACCCGAGTCTGATCGTAGAGATATTTTTGAAGACTGCATATTTACGATAGCAAAACGCGAAAAAGAGGAAGCTAAGGCATTGAAGAAACGAAACATGAAAATGTTGGCACAGGTAATAACAACAAATAGTTTATAGCCTAGACAAGACATATTTAACTCAGAAATATGGGAGTGAAATAGGAATAGGAAGTGGACATTTGTGTTGCCTTGGCGAGTTGCGATGGGCGAGTCGAGTTATCTGATTCGAATAACTCGAATCAACCTACAGATGAGTTAATTCGAATCAAGACTATTGACAATTCGAATCAACTCGACCACTAAACTAACTGTCTGAGATAAAGGATAGAATCAGTCAACATTAAAACAAAATCGGCAGTAGGTTGGTATCCGATCCGCTAACTCGGCGAATGAATCGCCAATTCGCCAACTCTCGAGCCGAGTCAACGCTATCTATCACACGGCTACTAAGGCCATTAAAAAATAAACCTTAATTCCGTAGCCCCAAGGTTCTTTTTACAACAACTGCCGCTTGATTCGCCGTCTCAAGTCGAGTTCACTGGTACTATGACCAATCAAAAATAAACCTTAATTCCGTGGCCGAAGGTTCTTTTTACAACTTCCGCTTTATTCGCCATCCCAACTCGAATTCACTGCTAGTATGGCCATTCAAAAATAAACCTTAATTCCGTGCCTTGAAGGTTCTATTTACAACAACTGCCGCTTGACTCGCTGTCTCAACTCGAGTTTGCGGCTCCGCGCCTGTGCCCGTGACCTTGTCGCGAACCACGCGAACCGTCGAGTTGAGTCAACTCGAGTTTCAACTCGAATCAGCGGCCGAATCAATTCGAATGATTCGAATGGAAAAAAGTGGACTCGTCACATCGCTACCTTGGCCCTTGCTTTGCCAGATATGGCGTGATACTGTGGCGTGATCGCCCTGTATGAATACATCGTATGTATTAACTTAACTGCAAGTAAAGAGAATTGATTGTGAAAAACACGTGCCCTTTAGTTTACCATCAAAAACAGATGGCGCTGTATCACATTTTAATCAATGTATCTTTGCTGCAAGCGACATTTTGTATGAATCCCTAACTGCTATTGTAGGTATTGGAGAACATGAACGAGATCACATACAGCAGCACGTGGAGCGAGGCGCAGGTGCTGCTGTTGGAGAACTCCGCCTTCAAGAACGACGTCAGTCTGCTCGGCATGGACAAGGAGGACGCGCTCATAGGTGAGCAGGGTAGTCTTAAAACATGGCAGTTACAGTGTCATTCTATGGAACTTGCTATAGACCTCGCGCTTAAATGAGTCCTCGCCTGCGCGGTACGGGGGCGACGGGGCGGGGCGGCGTGCGGGGCGGGGAAGGTGCGGGCGCCGCACGCCGTGCCACCCCGCGCCCCCGTACCGCGCAGGCGAGGACTCATTTAAGTCGGTCTATACTATGTAAACAAAAGTCACTAGTGAATTCATCATTCAGAGACAATTTCAATATGGCGATTTGTTTACATAGTTAGCAAGTTCCATAGAATGACACTTTACAGCGACCCATATAAAAAAACCGGACAAGTGCGAGTCGGACTCGCCCACCGAGGGTTCCGTACTTTTTAGTATTTGTTGTTATACCGGCAACAGAAATACATCCACTGTGAAAATTTCAACTGCCTAGCTATCACGGTTCATGAGATACAGCCTGGTGACAGACGGACGGACGGACAGCGGAGTCTTAGTAATAGTGGGTACGGAACCCTAAAAATGATCATGACAGTGTCACGCATGACGAGTCATTTCGATCTCATAACAAGCAAGTTACATTAACTAACTTCAACTTAGGTATATTTTATTGCGCGAGAACAAAGAATCTAATCAATTGAATGTGTGAAATAAAAATTAATCTCATATTCGAGTGTCCGTAAGCGTCACCTACATGTTGCCATTGTTGCAAATAATTTGTAATTGATTTTTCACCTCAGCAGCTCGAACAAGGGTACTTTGCTTCTTAAAAACAGTGAGCAAAATGCGATTTTGCTCACTGAGTAATTTTGTCTCACTCAGTGAGCAAAATCGCATTTTGCTCACTGAGTGTGTCTCACTAGTGAGCAAAATGCGAATTTGCTCACTGAGTGAGACAAAATGACATTCAAGTGACCTTTATAGTCGAATGTCATTTCAACATGCGGGGTCTAATACAAGTTCGACATACTTGGGTTCTATTATCTCTGTCCCTCTAGGTATGTTCTCACTGCTTAGGGTGAAAAATTTTGTGTACTACACGAGATCAAAGTTATTTACATCTCGTGCGCTTTTGAATCCCTTACTACGCTCAAGATTCTAAATTACGCTCGTGAATCTATTATAGAATCTTTCGCTTGCACGGGACTCAAAATAAGCACTCGAAGAAATATCAAACTTTGATCTCTTGTTGTACAAATAACTATTGCATATCCAAAGTATCTCTAATTCTCAGATCTATATCATGCCAAATTTGCTAGCTCTAATATTTGACTAACATGTTTCTATTACAGATGTAGTGAATAATTAACTGGTTTGGTTTGACGTAAATAAATGTATTTTCTTTCTTTCTTTCTTTTTTTCTTTATAATTTTTCCCTTCGTATTTTATTGGAAACGTTCGTATTTGTCATGCTACCACTTTCTTTTTGTACCGAGACTGACTGAAATAGCAAGACACCTTCGTACGTTTCCATGAAAATACGAAGGAAAATAATTATACACTACATCTGTACCATCTTACAGTTTTTGAACAGCACATAAAGAACATGGAAACCGAATATTTACAAGAAAAAGAACAGCTCAAAAAGAGAAACAAACGGCAGCAGAGGAAAAACAGGGATAACTTTTTGGTAAGTAGTAGTAGTATATATTTGAGAAATAAATATTTTTAAAAACACTCAGAAAAAATGGCCATTATAACCAATTTTTTTTAATTGTATTTCTGTATTATGTAAATGAGATGTGGATAGCTCAGGGGTATAATATTTTATCCGAAATACGCCACCAAGAAAGGGGTGATTGTCACAAGAAAATGTTTAGTAAAATAAATATCAAAGTAGCGTAATGTGTGTGTGTGATTTAATTGTTTGGACCAACAGGCATTGCTGGACAGTCTACATGAGGAAGGCAAACTGACGTCGATGTCGCTGTGGGTAGAACTGTACCCTGTCATCTCGGCCGACATGCGCTTCTCTGCTATGCTAGGTATGCACAACTTCGAGTAATAATTAAAAACTTGACCCGCACAACGCACCGTTACACCGTGTATCAATGGAAAATGGAATAAAGTGAAAAAAATATTGAATTTACGTAATTTGACGGCCTCCTAGCCTAGTCAGTAGTGACCCTGCCCTACGAAGCAAGAGGTCCCGCGGGTTCGAATCCTGGTTAATGCATTTATTTGTGTTTATCACAAATATTTGTTCCTGAGTTATGGATGTTTTGTATGTATATACGTATTTATATATAATTATATGAATTATACATTATATATATCGTCGTCTAGTACCCACAACACAGGCCTTATTGAGCTTACCGTGGGACTAGATTGATCTGTGTAAAATTGTCCTATAAAAAAAACAAACAATTTTTATTATGACGTCATAATTATAATCGACACTACTTACAAAAAGTCAGCAATACTAGACAAATAAATCTTGACCCACCTACTAATCCTTTACTCCAGGTCAAACAGGTTCAACCCCACTAGACCTATTCAAGTTCTACGTGGAGAACCTAAAGGCGCGCTTCCATGACGAGAAGAAGGTCATCAAGGAGATCCTCAAGGAGAAGCAGTTCGAAGTGAAACCGGACACCAGCTTCGAGGAGTTCGCCACCGTGGTGTGCGAGGACAGCAAGTCGGCCGCCTTGGACGCCGGCAACGTCAAGCTCACGTACAACTCGTTGCTAGAGAAGGTGAGGCCACTCCTACATAGGTCAAGTGAAACCGTCCACCAGCTTCGAGGAGTTCGCCACCGTGGTGTGCGAGGACAGCAAGTCTGCCGCCTTGGACGCCGGCAACGTCAAGCTCACGTACAACTCGTTGCTGGAGAAGGTGAGGTCAGTCCTACATAGTCAAAGTGAAGTGAAGTAATGAGGTTAAAAGCTGCCAGTGCGCACTACAGTACATGCTTGGAATTGATGCCAACTGACTGGTCCGAAGCTCTCATGTCAGTTGTATCATATCAACAACATCCACAGATACAATCTCTATAAAGATTTAGTTTTAGGATAATATCGTTGACTTTGCTTCTATGATACAGTTGGAATCACCTGCTGCGATACGCTTTCTTACCTACGTTAACCTTTGCGTGTTTAATTTTTAACAGGCTGAAGCAAGAAACAAAGAGAAGATGAAAGAGGAATCCAAGGCTCAGAAGAAGATAGAAAGCGCGTTCAAATGGGCACTAAGCGAAGCCAACGTGGACCACCAGCTGCCGTGGAGCGAAGTCAAGGAGAAACTGGACCTGGAGGCGCCGGAGTTCGCCGCCGTGCCCAGTGACGAGGACCGCCTTAGGATATACAAGGTAACTGCCAGTTATCGAATTTAAACTGTTGTGAGACATACTAACATTGAATAATTTTACGGTTTAGACTCACTCGCGCGACATGTTTCGGAGGCCTAGGCTCTCCGAAACATGTCGCGCGAGTGACTAAAAACAAGTGAGTCTAAACCGTAAAATTATTCAATAACTGCCAGTTACCCATCGCATAGTTATTGATACAACGAAAGTATCGAAATATGTCTAAAAGCGCGTTCAAATGGGCTCTAAGCGAAGCCAACGTAGACCACCAGACAGACTATAATAACCTACAAAGTGGCCACCGAGTCTTTCAATAATTTCACTCCACATTTTATACGTGATATTACACCTTCGAGAGGCGCTCACAGCAATATTTACCGTAAGAAATATAAAAGTTATTTTGCAGGAGTTTTTTTTTTTTGCAGGAGTTCCAACATGAGCAGGAAGAGAGCTGCATGCACTACCACCACCCGAAGCCGCGGAAGGCCAAGCGCTCCAAGAAAAAGAAGCGTTCACGCTCACAATCTCTGGTAAGTTTCTCTTTATACAGCGAAACTGTCGTGCCGCCCCGCCTGGCCTGGGTGCCGTGAGCACCAAAGGAATAATCTCTGTGAAAGATTGTTTAGATTGTCGTATATAATTCAGTATTTATTTACAATGCTATATGTTCAGCAAATGCTTCTTTAAATGGATTGTATAGGTACACAAAGTAAGACTTTTCACCGCGCGTCATGAAAAAAGTGCGCGGCGTGCCTTCAGCAAGCCTCCAAATGTTTCCCAGTGTGCAGCAGCTGTTTTTGAGATTCAAATAGGCTCAGTTTTTACACATTTTACGTAAAATGTTGTGTGATACATGCAAAGAGACAATTTTTCACTGTTATGAAATTGTTTTTTTTTGTGCACTTATATCACAAATATAGGTGAGAGCAGGAGATCTAAAATAAGTTTTGGCCAATTTTACAGTTCGTTATATTTATTGTCCGAAATAACAAAACACTAATTTCAAATAGTCGCTTACTTACCTACTTGTTATTGTGTGCGCGACCTCACCTCTGGTACCGGTATCGGTATCTACAAACGTTTAGGTACCAGTGTAGAGGGCTACGGAACGCACGCTCGATGCTGACGCAAACCGCCACACACTTGCTTTTACCCAATGTACGGCGGTCGGCGTCAGCGTCAAGCACACACGCACAAGCACCCTCGGAGCGTGGGTTTCGTGGCGTCGCGTTAGTATATCGTCCACCGTGTTGCAGTCGCCGTCCAAGTCGCGGTCGGGCACGCCGGCGCCGGCGCCGCGCTCGGCGTCGCCGGCCGCCGCGAGCGCCGCGTCGTGGAGCTCGGAGGAGCGCAAACACAAGAAGTCCAAGAAGAAGCACAAGAAACCGCGCGACGAGCCCACACCCGTGAGTACTCACCCCATTACATTGTTTAATACCACGTCAGTGGCAAACAAGCCCCTGACAGTAAGCGGTTACCGTGGCCTTTGGACGCCTGCAACCCCATAAATTGCACATGCACGTTGCCAACCCGTTAATTTATTTTATTTCACCAGTAGACAGAAAAACACTGACATAAACAGTTTTGTACGATATCTGGCCCCGACCCTTATGAAAAACTTAATTTTGGATATTATATAACAGTATATTATGGTACAGCGTTCGGCGTCACCAGAAGAAGGCGGTATCTCGGACTCTTCGCCGCCGCCGCAAAAGAAAAAGAAGAGCAAACGCAGCGCGCCCGCCTCCCCCGTCGCCGACCCCGACCACGCCTACAAGCCCAAGAAAAAGAAAGAGAAACGCGATAAGAAGGACAAGGATAGGTATACCGCTCACCCATTACCGTTGTAAGCTAATCGTAGGTTTGCATAATTATGGAGATATATAGTTTGAATAATTAACGCTGTAAGTCACGGTCAGTGGTTGAACTTGCTAGATTTTTTTTCGCTCTTTGCGACAAATCGGTAATCTGGGCAGAGAGGCAGAGAGTAGCAGTTATAGTGATAGAAAACAAGCTAGTAACTTTTAGTAACCTTTTACTAGCTCCGCCCACGCATAACGTGCCTTCCCTGTTTGTATTAGAGTTTGCAATCTCGAGTCACTCTTCTCGAGGACATTTATTTTTAAAGAGTGTGATACATAATATTTACCAGAATCGGCTCCTTTTGCTAAACGTTTGACGAGCCTATCGTTCGTGGGTGCAGAGGGGCGGCGTCGGCGACGTCGACGGCGTGGAGCGACGCGGAGCTGGAGTCGCGGCGCGCGGCGCTGCTGGCGCAGCTGCACGAGCACGAGGCGGACTGACGCAGCGTCACGCACGTGCGCATCTACAACGCCTACCCGCGGCCGCTACACGACCAGCACGAGCCCAAGCACTGGCCCCGAGACCACACCTCCTCGGACGAAGAATAAACACACACACACTTTGAGAACCCCTGGACTATATTCGGCGGTTTGGCCCGTCATCATTATCTTGCTGCTCTCACGACTATATTTTAATGAAAGTGAGCCATTCTCCTCATCAATCATTAATAATAATGGGAGAAGTCAATATCTTATCAGTTTTCGACGATGATTACGGCGCTGATAACATACGCTAAAACTTACGGGAAATGAATGAGATTGTATGCAGTCCATTTGATTACCGTGCGGTAATATGGAAGGGACAGCATACAATCTAGATCCCCTGCTTTATAGTGACGATAAGACTTGTCGATGTCGCGGACGTCCACGGTAAAGTATAAAAGATATTATCAAGTAGAAATTCGTCCAAATTTTCTAAATGTAAGTTGTTAAGGATAATGACGATGGTACAAACGCACGAATATTCGACCAACATTGCATAATTCAAACTTAAATTTATTTTGTAGTAGCAAGGCTACTTGTGTTTAATAGATTCTTTATCCTAATGCTCTCCGGTTCGTAATTCGTATGCTTAACCAACACCAAAACATGTCTTTTAACAGGCATAAATATGCCTATTAAAAGACATGTTTTGATTCCTGATTCCTATAGTAGGTACTTTTTAACCTTTTGGACGCTAATGACCGATATATCCGTACCGCAGGTTCAACGCCAAAGACCGATTAATCGGTCACAGACCACAGAGCAACATAGACCTACGTGCATCTGCATAAAGTTCTATTTCAGTTTTGACATTTCGGTGACGTGGCGTCCGCGTGACAGCTTTCGTGTTTGACACGGCGTCGAAAAGGTTAATACCTTCATACAATTATTTATAGAACTTTACAGAATTTTAGTAGGTTTGAAATTATTCTTATAATTATAATATGGGTGATGTTTATAAACACCATTCTATTGAGAATAGAGTCCAAGAAAACACTTACTTTGCATAAGTAATTTCATTGTGTTGTATGTATTTACATTCTTAGATATTAAGTTAGTCTTTTAATGATAAGTAAATAAACATTACTTAAATAATTCAATATATGTGATTTATTCACTTTGTGGATCTCGGGGTACGACTACAACCTAAACAGAATGGAGTAAATCTTTGCTACTTCAGCGCTTAACACACCCACTGCTGGACAGAAAATTAAACATTACTCCAAACACCATACAATATTTACATCACAGAAGAAATAATAGTACTACCGTACAGAAAGGACACTTCCTACAAACCCGAAGTTTGACAGCGGTTCAGGGTCGAATCATGCTATCCCTTTCTAATATATGGCACTATCCCTTTCGGCTATTTAGGGTTGTCAAAATTCAAGTGATTATCTTATCTGTGGTCGTACACGCAAAAGGAAGTCAAGTGGTCCCAACCCTAATAATTGCTCGGAGCAATGCTGAGCCGAACGGAGCCGAGTTCGACCGAAGTCAGGAGTGTCTCCCCACTGTCACTATTTACATGCACCCGCTAGGCGGGTTGGTGGGTCCGCATAACGATCCACAGTAGTGTACGCCGAGCACTCACTAGGCGGGGTCTGGGCTGTGCCAAACGTAAAAATTAGATAATTTTTGAAAGACTCAGATTATACCATTTCCAGCATTAACGTATACATCTATGGACTGGCCTTACGGGCACTAAAAATTGTACTAGTTTAGCGGTGTGACTCATGAATTCCAGCCAAGCGTGCAGTCTAACGCAACTAATAGTTGCGACCAATAGCGCGCGTGATGCGACCTCATCAACCAATCGCGCGCGTGATGCGAACTCATCAACCCATCGCGTTGTACCGGTGTCACACCGCTGTACTGGCCCTTGTCATGCCTCATTATTATTGTCCGTAAAGCCAGTCCCTAGATATCTATGTCAATGATTTCCAGTCATTGATGGTCGTGGCCAATGGTGATTTGATTTCTGAAATCAAATGCAAGTTAAAGTTACTATGAAATAATTATAATCTGACCTGTCTATCAAACAAATTGATGCGAATCAGCCTCTATCACATCGTATATGCAAGAGTGATAGAGAGGCAAATGAAATAAAACGATTATCGTTTTGCTCGGTAGGCCCTCGCAGGTGGATTATTTATTGAGGGGCCAAAGGGTTGAAGTTTACAAAAAAAAACGACAGTTGTTGACAATTTATATTACAATTCTAGCTTTATTTATACATATATATGGCTTATAATTTATAACATTTAATATCACTATAATATTTTATACTTTTGTTCCCTTGTTTATGTAATTAGAAGTATTAATGAACAACATTTTCATAGTACAATACAAGATTATAAATAATGGCATTTCTACCAGAAAGTCTTGAAATTAAATAAAGAAGCATAACCTGACACCCACCTACCTGAAAAATATTCTAGCACTAGTCAGACTATAATAGAGGAGTTTGTATTCCTCCTCCAAAGTCTTGATCTTTTTCTCAGTGAGAGCCAGTGCTTGCTGTAGTTGTACTGATCCCTTAGCTTTTTGTTCCTCGAGGACTTTCCTTTCGTCTTTGATATGTTTCCATACAGAATCAAACCAGTGGAGTGCCTCAAAACTTGGATCCTGAAAAAGGATTTATTTAATTTTATACTTGTCATAAAATCAAATTTTAGTTATTATATTAGCTAGCACAGAATAACTAATAGTACTACCGTACAGAAAATTCACTCCTTCACAAAAGTCAGATTTAGGTATAAAATTATACCTATACTCGCCGCCTGCAACAAAATTGAAACTTATAACCACGCACGAACCGTGAATCTTCTTTGCGCGAGCGCCACGTGACACGACTATCGTGCGGTCGAGCGGCAGCCCACTGCCATACGCCTGCCCTGCCCGGGAGGTGCGCCGGCGAAATGTATCTAAACTGCGTAGTGATGATACTAGTTAGTTATTAACTGGAAATATTTTTTGTAGTAAAAATAACTGAATACCTGATCAAGTAATTTGAGTATGTAAGCTATACCCATAGCAAATCCGTCATCTGTAAATGCAGCTCCGACCTTATTCCTCTTTGAAATCTTGTCCTTTGACAAAATCATGTGCTCTACAAAATTCAGAGTCAGTGGGGGCACAATGATGTAGAAATTCTTTAGATGAACATTTTTGGGGTTTCTGAAAACTGGTGCAAATACATCCAAAAGCAATTTAAAGTATTCTGTTCCTTGAATGAAATTACTTATCAAGCAATTGATATTGCTCTCCAAAACTTCAGATGCCTGAATTACTTTAGCATCTACACCACTTTCTTCTGCTAAGTCTTTAAATGACTTTGTAGGCTCTAGGGAAGGTAAGAATGCAGTGGCATCAGCACAACAATGTCTTCCACCGGATCGAATCATTCTAACGTAACCCATAGCGTTGCCTATCTGACTGATCAGGTCTCTGAACAGGTCCAAGTAACTCTGGCCATCTTCTGCGAGTCCCAACACTTTTATACCCTTGTTGAACTTTTCTGCGCTCTTGTATGGATACATGTTTCCATTAGTATCTGCAATTTCCTTAAAGTTTCTCAAGTCTTTAATGAGTCGTGATTTAATGTGCTCGTCGTACATAAATTGAGAGAATGTAAAGAATTTCTTTTTTAAAAATTGGTATGTAAAATTGACTGTGGTGTTCATTATACCGGTGCCATGGGTCCTTATGGAGTTTGCTATGTGTTTGATATTTATTGAATTCAAGTGTTTGTTATTACTGCTCTTTTCTATAAATATCTGGTTGTTGAGATTGTATAGGTATTTGGACACAAATATGTGTATATTGCGCATGATTTCTAGAACATCTAAACCTTGTTCTAACGTTTGAGTGGGCAGGTTGTCTTGAACTGTTGTTAGATTAAATTTGAATTTAGCCATTTGTCTCATTTCACCATAGGTTTTCCAGTCTGATAAAACAACAGTAGTTAAATTGTAATACATTGTGGACAAGTAATGTTCTAGCGATGGTATGACTGCCATGTAGACACACTGTACTCTGAATCTATCAATAACTAGCAGCAGCTTCTTTGTCATATCTGTTGTAAATGGATTGATAACATCAAGCTGCAAGTGGGAGTGAATGTGTAGTCGTAAGTTAGTTTCTATGTTTTGATTTGTAGTTCTCAGAACATTTTCTGTTATTAGCACCTTGATATTGTCAAGCAACTCATTGCCTTTGTCTTCTCTATACTGTTTATCAGTCTTATGTAAAAACACCACACAGTCCTCCAATACCATTAAAAAGTATTTCAATTTCAAGACATTCAGTTGGGTGGTGAAATTCTGTTCAAAATAAATAGGTATGACATTTTGGTGCCAAACTACCCACGAGCAATTACATAAGTCTTGCATTACTTTCATAAAATTTGCCAGTGATTGTATTTTTTCAAGAAGTAACCCAAGTTTTTCGTAGCTATCATCAAGATAAATGCTTTCTGGAATAAAACTTAGAGCTATGTTGGCAGCAATGTTACGTTCCAATGTGACTGTCCCCTTGAGGGCTCTTTCTGCAATAACAATGCATGTTAAGTCATCTAGTCTCTTATTTGCATAGTTCTTGTCACCCATCAATGTCTTCTTCACTTCTAGAACGGAACATGTCGCTTGAAATGTCAGGTGTTGAATAACCATGTTTACAGAGTTCAATATTTGATCGTGATTTCGGCTAACTGCATTTTTTATACTCTTCAGTACCTCTGTTACCTCAAACAATGACTTCAGTACGCTTTTTGATAGAGGTACTCCTAAACATAGGTGCAGGTTTATTAATGTTAAGATTGAATAGTTGATATTGGAAGCCAAATCAAGTCCATCTAAAAGGGTCTTGGAGTGTACATTCATTTCTGCTGCTCCTAACTCTCGATGACTGGAAGAATAGATATCCTCCATGCTGAGTACCCACTGCGTGCACACTGTCTGTAGAGTAGTAACATCTCGAGCGAGGGACGACTTTTTGCTACTCATATATGCTTGCCGGGCTTTAAGCATTGTCTGGGACAACTTTCCATGGCTTGCACAAAGTGATGATAAATATCTTTGGAGAAATTGTTCTGGGAACCAAACTGTAGTTCCAACAATCGGTATGCTATGTGCCTGTAAAAACACAAAATACATAATTGTTAATTATGTATAAATTCATATCAATGATCCATTACGTGGCGGTTATATTATAATAGGCATTTCATTTTATCTAATCTTTTTAAAGGACACCAAAGTAAAATTTTATTTTTGTACAAAGTAGCAGTAAACCCTGAAACATAATCACTGTACCATCCAGCACTCACAAATAATAATTATTTAGTATAAATATTAGCACCAAAATGCACAATTTGAATATTGATTTTGAGCAAAAATCTAATTTTCGTGTTGTGGTTGGCCAGAAATTATTGCGCAAATTATTTTTGGATAGTATAGTATTAGTGGATAGGTACCTTAGTGTTGAGTTCCATGAGAGCCTTGAAATTCTTCTTGTCATTATTTCCAAACAAGTGTGAATTCAATACAAAAAGTGCATTAATTTTAATACACTTGTTCATACTGCTTACATTGGGCTTGTCCTGCACTAGCTTGTCAAGGCTGGCTATGGCATGTCTCAGATAATGACTGAATTGATCAGCAATCATTGAGCAATTCCTGTCTATCAAAGTCTTCCTTAGACCAAGCAGGCTGTTAAGGGAGTTGTGCACAATATCATCATTCATAACTTTAGCAGTTATGTTGTCAATAGCTCCCAATACTGCAAGGAACTTATCATCAGCCAAGTCCACAGTTTCTGCACTCTGCTTCAAGGATTTTAGCCGTTTGCAATAGTTGTGCCAGTTCCTGGTCATAGATGAACTGGAGATTAAGAGCTCCAAAAGAACAACAGTAGTGAACATCTCTCCTATGTGATTGATTATGTAGTGGAGCTGGATCTTTGCTGAAATCAATTGGTGTATAAGAGAATATGTTCTAGAAATAAATTAAATGCACCTTAGCAATTGCTGACATTCACAAACCCAGCTCATTTTTTAAACATATTTCTAGCCATAATATTCAAAGATTGCAGAACAAAAGAAGAAGAAAAAAAATACATAAGTATTGCTTTCTAAAATAGATCATTCTCCCTAGTATCTGTTTAAACCATAACATAGTATTTTTGGTAGCCTATATTAAGGAAGTGATCAACATCATAACAGGTTACTTTAAAATTCTAATTTACTTACACAGGTTGATTATGTTCTCAGCAAATAAAGCAAAAGTCTGCGTGCAGAGGTTCTTCAATGTGTCTTCACAGCGGCTTGTGAAGGCGCTCAGCTGGCATATTGCTTCCATTTGTGAACTTATGGCACTTTTGCTGTATTCATCATAAGCAGCCAGGAATATAAAATGCCTGTAATTTTTTTTATACATTAAGTTAGGTATTACCAGTGGCGGATTTGCCCTAAGGCCAAGTAGGCCTGGGCCTAGGGCAGCAAGATATTAGGGGTGGTAAATTGTGACAAAAATTTGCTGATGATAACAAGAAATATAACTCAAAATGTAGTCAATATGATGGGTGCTGAGAAAGGGGCGGCTACAGGCCCTGGGGCCTAGGGCGGCAAAGACTGCAAAGCCGCCACTGGGTATTACTAAATAAAGAAATCATTATTTCACACAACTTCAAAACAACTTATTTGCAAATATATTTAAGTTTTATAAGGTATAATCATTAAAAAGCTTTTAGGACAAAAACAAACCTTTCATATGCCTCCCGTTTTAAGGTCATCACTTCAATACAAAGTGAAGACAGGACACTGAGTACTTTCGTCATTAAAGTGTTATCTGATGAAACCAATTCTGTAATAGGAACGAGTTCACACGACTCCATAACCACTTGCACGGGTAAAAATGTTTTATTTTCATCCCAGTATTCATTGTTAGACATCGATATACAATCTTGATATTGCTGCTTGAAGAACTGGCCATATTTTTTCAGGAGCGTCGAGCCTGCTTCTTTCTCAACGTCGGTACGCATTGTTGTAAATGAAAAATATATTTCCTTTTAATTGTCAAATATTATAGCATTCTTTTGTTAAACCTGGTTAAACTTAACACCGGAAAAAATAATCCGCCCACAGGTCAAAAAATCCGTAGACGATAATTTCCACTTATACTGAACCGTACTCTAAATATAGTGCATGATTATCGACCATAACAATGAATAAATCACTAATTAGCTTAAATTAGGAGAAATAACTCATTAATAACAATATAATGTTTATTTTAATAAACTTGTGGATGAAAGCCAAATCTTTCAAAGGCTATCAGGGTTGCCAACTCCAATTTTTTTTTACCCCTAGAGCTCAACTTAAAAACCCCTAAAACTGTACTATTGTTTTGGAAAAACCACTAAATAAAAAATAAATAAATTATACGTTTAATTAATTCTTTATTTATCCATTTTCCAGAATTTCGTACATTAAACCATTTTCAACCGGTTCGACATTTTTAGAATTTTTCTATGATCATACATATGAACGTTAATTTTTTTTTAGTTGTCATGCTCTGAAAGAGGATCATTGTTGTTCTAAAAGGTGTGCAGAAAATGATACGTTTCTGCAGTAGAGCATTTTAGGTTCCAAGTAAGATTTTATTAATTTTTTTACGATAATCAATTGAAATTTGGGTATAAAATTTGGAATTTGTTATACAATTTCCATTCTGATATTTGACTCCCCATTCCATAAATAACGATACTTTTGCCTAAATAATTAGTGAAAACACCCTCAAAAAATACTATAAAAATATATACTTAGTCATGTTTAAAAAAAAACACATGCATTTTACTTTCCTCGTATTCGAAATGAAAAGTAGAGTGTTTAACTCGGGTGAAATGCATCATTTCAGGCTCGGACTATTAGCCAAACTACCTCGGCGGAAATGAGTGCCTTTCATCCCTTGGTTAACAATCTACTATTAACTATAACATTTTATTGGTTGGAGTAAATGTTACGCAAGATAACACGAATTACACGACACTTTTGGTGGAGCCCAACACTTATAGCCGTAATAGACTACCGCACGTATAGAAGTACCCTGCCTCTCCCTGCTCCGCCGTACTTGCTTGCTTTTAATTATTGCTTATATATATATATATATATATATATGTACCGGTACATACGGAGTTTCCAGTCGTCTTCCGTATGAAATGACATGTGCAAACGAGACAGCTCTACGAATGTGTATAGCGACGTCCCACGTCCCGTTCACACAGGTCATTTCGTAAGGAAACCGGGTAAAAATTCCGTATGTATGTGGCCGGCCTATCACCTCCCGACCCGACAAGGGGGCCCGACCAAAAGTATGGTCTAAACCGCCTTTAAAGCGACGAAAGATCATACAACTACGTTACAAATCACTGTATAGCGTAAATCCGAACGTTCAGCCGTGTATTTCCTTCTCAGTCGAACTTGCGAGTTCAAGCAACACAGAGTGGGATACACTATGGTATCGATAACGTTTCATTCCCAGTATAGTGTGTAGCTTCTCACATCGTGAACACTTTTTCCATATCACACAAACATGGTATAGAAAAATCCCTAAAAAAACCACTAAAAATATTTAGCCCCTAAAAAAACCCCTAGCTGGTTTTTTCCCCTAGATCTAGTGGTAAAACCACTAAGTTGGCACCCCTGAAGGCTATGTTCAAAGGTAGTTTTGACATTGACATTTAGTGCAATGTTGCAATTTTCCATAAATGTAAACTAGTTTTAATTGCACATGGCGCATTTAACCTACACATGATGAGCAAAAATGTGGAGGCACTTGTGCAGGTTATAGTCACTGGAGCAGGAAAAGACGCGGGTTAATACAAATAATACGCGAATTAGCCTTGCATTAGTTAATGGTGCATGTTTCGTGATGTACCTAAAGCATGTTTTTCGCGCATGGCCACAGAATAATTAATAGTACTACCGTACAGAAAGGAAACTTCCTACAAAAACGAAGTTTGACAGCGGTTCAGGGTCGAATCATGCTGGCCCTTTCTAATTTATGGCACTATCCCTTTCGGCTATTTAGGGTTGTCAAAAATAAAGTGAATATCTTATCTGTGGTCGTGCACGCAAAAGGAAGTCAAGTGGACCTTCCTAATGCTATCCGTCATCACATGGTGCTCTTTGCTGACGACAGCACCTCAATTATTGAATGTAGTAATTTGAATGATTATAAGCATGACATCAGTAGCATATTGGACAGTATAATTGAATGGCTAAATGAAAATAATCTATTAATAAACTTAACAAAGACGAACCTAATGCACTTTCGACAGCGAACACAAATTACTGACATGGACATAGACTACAATGGCACAAAAATAGAGAATGTAGAGGTAACAAAATTTTTAGGGTTAATGATTGACGACCAGCTTAGCTGGAAATATCATATAGAGTATTTATGTAAAAAACTAAGTACATCAGCCTTTGCATTATTTAAATTGTCAAAAACTGTTAACCTTGAAGCAATGTTGACGGCATATCATGGTCTTGTAGCCTCGGTGTTAAGATATGGCATCATATTTTGGGGCAACTCAGTTCATAAAGAAATAGCCTTCAAAGCGCAAAAGCGTTGTGTACGATCAATGTGCGGACTAAAAGTTAGAGAGAGCTGTGTACCTTTCTTTAAGTCACTTAAAATATTAACACTGGCATCGTTATACATACTAGAAGTAGCTATATTTGTCAAAACCAACCTAAACTTATACAGCAGCGTTTCTCAAGGCCGGAGATTTCCAACACGTCAACAATATAGTCAGAATCTGAAAACCCTACAGTGTTGTAACACCGCGCTGGTGAAAAATGGCATCTTAGGCATGGCACCGATAATATTTAATAAAATTCCAAACAATTTTAAAGTACTTGACATATATGAATTCAAAAAACAGTTTACTTCGTATCTTATTGACAAATGCTACTATACTATTAGTGAATACATAAATGATGATAATGGCTCAGACTTGTATTAGAATTGTATTGATTATTGATATCTAAATGTATTTTCTTTTCTATTGACATTGGATTTAAATTTTGTATTATAATTGTAAGACAATATTTCAGTTTGTATTTTAAGTGAAATTTGTAGTAGTATTAATGTTAATGTATGACTATGTTTTCAAATAGGTAGGTTTTTTTAGACATAAGCATGCGTTTATTTGATAACCGCACGAGACAATTTTGTACACCTGCATAGTGGGTAAAGCATAGAGGCCAATGTATATTTATGTACCTACCATCTTTCATGTAACCTATGTTTAACAAAATAAATGAAATGAAATGAAAGTGGTGCCAACCCTAATAAATGCTCGGAGCAATGCTGAGCCGAGCGGAGCCGAGTTTGACCGAAGTCAGGAGTTTCGCACCCCTGGCATGGCGCATACTGTAACCTGGGCCTCAACTTGCTCGAAATACAGGCGCCATAATCGATATATAAATGGCCTTTACGGAAGATTAACACTTCTATTCTTGGTCTTATTGCACTTTCGTGACATACTGAGGCAGTAGATGCAACTAGACAACCGACAAGCACCAGACTTTAAATACAGTTTATACAGTGGTGTTTTTTTCGTCATGTGGTTCCCAGTCATCTGAGGAATTGATTAGGGGTAGGCGGAGTAAAAAGGTTAAGAAAACCCTGCAATAGTCACGTCTGCTAGAACCGGGTATCTATTTACCGTACTGTACCCGTCCCGTGCAATTCGTGCATGGGCTCCAGCAAGTTTAGGTTTTCTAGCTCTTCCATGATTACTAAACTAACTCTTACAACAGACAAGAGTGCTTACCGCGAACCACTTCGTTCAGTCGTTCGTCTTTTGCCTCTCCACTTATGACTCGAATCTGCAAGAGCGATAGAGGCAGATTACGAAACATCGATTTTCGATGTTCGCAGTAGGCCCTCAGTTACCTGACTCCGATATAAATTATTGGTTATATAATAGACTACTTTATACTTTTTTACAATTTGACCTTTAAATGAGTCTATAGGAATTTAAGTAATAGAAGAAAAACATAACAAAAATCATTCTGTTTATTTATTTATCAATAATCCTTAAATCAAGAACTAGGCAATTGTAGATATTAATGCTAGACTATGTCTTAGTAAAAAAACTTTTCAAACTCTTTTTCAAAACTCAGAATGAACTTCTAGAATATAACTTAGCAACAAATTATGGAATAACTTAAGAAAACTACTGTTTTTTGAAACTTTTCAAAATTGGATAAATATTATCAAAAGCTTCATAAATCTCTTGTCGTACTTTGGCACCTGTTAATACTACTTTGCCAGAGACAAATATTAATAAAACTATTCTAGGTTTCACCATACGGTAGATCAGTCCGGGGAAAAGTTCAGGCTCGTAAGAGCTAAACTGGCCGTGAGTAAGCACTAGGCCTTCAAGGCGAATGGGGAACTTGACGTCGCAGCTTCCCACCATGTTCTGTATTTTGAAGTCAAGGAACTTTGCCTGAAATAAATATGTATGATGTACCTTCTCAATTATAAAAAAAAAAGCTGTATACATAGTAGCAACAGGAACATAGTGATCCAAATGTATTTTTAACTTCTGATTTGCAAAAGGGGATTTGCCGGCTTGAGACTGTTTGGCCTGTTGTTTAGCGGTTAGCAATGGAGGACGGAATCATCTACGTAAAAAAAAAACTAATATGATAAAGATTTTAGATAGGATAAATTTCAACCATTGTTAAGGCAGTATCATTGGGCACATCAGATCACCTCGTAGGATATTATTTTCTAGACTCAAAAAAATGCTTTGATTTGACAAAGAAAGAAGGCTGAAAGAGAATAAAACATTCGTTTGTATGGGACAGGTGGGGATCGGGCATAATTCTCACATGTATTCCAACTTACAGTAAACCCAAGCTTCTGTATAATCCGAGCATATTTCCTCGCCGCCAGCCGTGAGTCCTCCTCACTCTTGGCGCCCGTGCAGACCATCTTTCCGGAGGAGAAGATGAGCGCCGTGGTCCGGGGCTCACGGATACGCATGATCACGGCCGCGAACCGCTTCGGGTTGTACTCGGCGTTGCGGGCGTGGAGCGCGATCTTCTTTAAGTCTAACTTGCAATTCAGATTTACCGTTGATACTATGTTCCTGGAATGAGCAAATAACACATTGAGTACAGAACAATCTTTTTTCGAAGGAGAGACAGTAACAAGGTGCTTGATTGGTGATGAAAGTTAAAAAACTGGTTACATTGTCTTTAAAAATGATTAGAAGGATGAGAATAAAAAAGTTTTTGTCGAAAATGCAATTTTTGATACAAGCTATGAAGTGACCCCCTTAACTTGATATGGTGGCAGTGCTCACAATAGTCACAATGATATAAAATTTGGTAGTCTGTTCGGAAAGAGAATCATGGAATGTATGGGGGCCAATACATTCCACAACTCTTCTCTTTCCGAACAGACTCTAGTAAGCTTCCACACTGTCACAAAAGCTAATTAAGCTGAGTTTTGGGGACACTGTTAAAAAATGGGCTTCCTAACCCTTTCAGAAACCTCATCATAACAACCACCATACAAATTGATTACAAGAGTGAATTTGTTGTAGGGTAATTCGCCAGTAACTGGTCACTTTTAGTAACTGGCCACCCCAAACCAAAAATGAATTCTTACTTACTGCTTACTGCAGTAAGTAAGCAGTAAGTAAGAATTCATTTTAGTTTAGGGCGGCCAATTACTAAAAGTAGCCAGTTACTGGCAAATTACCCTGTAGGTATAGGTAATAAATATGGTTAAATTCCTTTTGTTTGAAAGATCAGTTTTATGAAAAGTACAAATGCAATAAAAAATAAGTGTACCCTATGTGATGCAGCTGGGCCTTACGGTCAGCAATTTTGTAAGCAATATGGTCAACAATTCCAGTATGTAGTTTATTTAATTTCGGCTAGAGTTCCTTCAATTATGATTTCGTAACTTACTGCAGTTGTGGCAGAATCCCAGGATCAGCGGAATGTGGTGTCATCGGAGTCATTGGGGCAGGACTGGCTTGTGACATCATCTGTTGACTGGCTAGGTTCCCACTTGTGATCATCGGTGACATCATGTTTTGCTGCAGAAAATTAATATAAAGATCCTCAACTTACATGTTCATATTCCTTATGTAAATGAAAACGAAATTCCTTTTGTAGAGGTAACCAAAAAATAGGTAAGACAGAGGAGTTGAGGAGGAGGCAATTTTATTTTAATACAGTGGCAATGCAAAGCACAGCTAGGAATCAAATAGTTATAAATTTCATAATCACATAATAATTGTTTAGGTATTTCGATTATCTATAACTGGTGGGTGTTACATCCGAGATCCAACAAAACCACATCCGCATACTGAACTGCTTTCAGTAAACCTAGTAAGCATTTGCATTCAGAGTTGACAAGTACAAGTAAGCATGTAAATTTGTTATTACTTTATATTGACATAATAATTAATGTGCATTAAAAATGTTAACTGTGTAATTAAATAAGAATAACTGTTGAACCAGAACAGATATGATGGTTGTTGTTGTCTATGTGACAGCGTGATAAGATAAATGGTGTCCGTCACTTTCAATTATGCAGTATTAAAAATAAATAAAATTAATAATACATATTTTGGGGACAATCTAGCCCCAAACTAAGCAAAGGTTGTACTATGGGTAGGGTACTAAACGATGATATGCCTACTTGCACAGATAAATACATACTTAGAGATACATGGATAACATCCATAACTCAGGAACATTTAGATAGTTACTTTGTTACATGGATGAAGTAATTTATCATATGCCTGCAGATAGCTCTTAAGGACATAAACACCTTGCAAGAGATTTTAGTTAGTTCTTTTTTTTCTTGTTTTATTGAGCATCTCAAAAGGATAATTTTGTTAATAGGGGACTTGACACCATCAGGCACTCTCAACAACTCAATTAGTTTTTTTTTTCTTCTTTGAGCACCACAAAAATATTGTTTGTATCAAGGTACAGGTACAAGCATCAAGGAATTTAATTATTGAAGCCATCCTTTATAGAAAACAGCCTCTGATGAGTGGTAATAATTATATTTTTTGTCCTTGAAAAACAATACAAGTCAACAGGTTGTTTTTAAAATTTACCGGGGTCTGTGGCTGCATCATCTGCTGTGGAGTGGCATAACTGGCGGTGGGAGCGTATGTGTGCATAGACCGCTGTGGGGTGCCAATAAGTCCCCCGAAGCCCACGAGCGGAGAGCTCATCGTCGCAAGTGACTGCATCTGCGGCTGCGGTTGCTGCTGCTGTTGTTGCTGCTGCAGCGCGTTCGGCAGAATCTGCTGGTCTTCCTCGGGTTGGTGTAAAGGGGTACCAATCCCCGGTATGTTATAAGGACTTGATAGCATCTGATCCATTGCGATGCCTTTTGACGCCTCCTATCTACAGAATAAAAGTTAAAAATCTAAAGACTTGCTTCACAACGAAACAGCACGATAGTTTTTTCCAATTTTTGAAGTGGTAAATATTATTATTATGTATTAAATAAAATAAACTGAGAAAACAACTTCAACGAAATCTGGCACACGCTCAGCTAAACGAAAATACGGATGACACTTTGAGCTTGACACTGTCGTTGACAGTTGCAGTTATGGATGCATTCAGAATTTGTAGAACCATTTTGATACCATATAAAGTCGTAACAGACGGGCGTACAGGACTGCGACCTTGGTCCGGTCATAATATATCTCTCTCGCTCTCTCGTATTATACACTATATACTTACTTTACTCTTCTACACATATTTATACGCGTGTTTCTTACTACAAAATTGAACTATCCGTACAATGTCTGAAGATATGTAATATTTCAGTTTTATATAATAGATTATAGCCATTTTATAGCACGAAACAATAAAAAGCAAATAAAAAGTGACAAATAAGGCGTATCCAGATTAATCCATTTTTCGCCAATCTGATTAAATTGCCCGATCGAATCAGTCCCGTCTGGATACCGCATTACTCAAAATCTCGGAGTAATTAACAATGGAGCCGCCATTAACAGGCGTTCCCCTCTGTCGAAAATAGGCGGCCAATGGTCAACCACATGTCAACCATATGTATGGACTGACGTTTATCTGACATGACGTACCTATACATTTGATGTGCCCCTCCCCCGCAAAAAACGGCAGACTATTTTGTACCGAAAATTTTAGACATGGCGTCTCCGTTGGTTATATCCTCTAAGCTCAAAATTAATCATGAATGGAAGATAAAGCGATATCCAGACGGGATGATCATATCGACCGATTTGATCAGACATGAAATTGGCATCAATCTCCAATTTTAGATTTATGGTGATATTAGATTTTAGATTTTTTTAGATTTAGATATTTATTCTCATAATATTAAATTACATTATAAATTATGCTAGACTAATCTACACGAATTTATATTATGATCGTCATTCATATTTACATAATATTATTTAATACATACAAATTAAAAAATGTCTTGCAATAATTAATCTTATGTCAACAATTTATCCATTCATGTCAAAACAAAATACGGTAATAACTTGGTACGAGTATCTCTTAATGATCGTCATGTTCTAAATAAAATACTAGGTACATATTACAATATACATAAATCAATAACTGAGAACATGTCAAATTTATACGATTCAATTTTCAATTTAAAATGTCAGGGTCATATACTCATTTACAGAATAAAGTGGATTATCCAATAAAAGGACTCTCAGTTGACGTTCAAATGTTTCGTCAGATGTTTCCGTTCGTAATTCAGCGGGTAGACGCTCGTAGTATGTCGGGCCGATTACTCGCGGGTTTTTGCATGAAGGTGCCATGCGTCGCGGCACTGTTCTGAGCTTCTGAGTCTCCCCGTGGATCTGATTATTTTGCCCGTGACCTCAACACGTTTAAACAGTGACAAGTTTTTTTTTTTTTTTTTTAGTGCCCTCTAAATTGAAAAAATGCCCCAGAACGAAAATACTGGCGTCACAAATTAGTATTCTTGCGTCCGCACCTCATTTTATCGGTAATATCGGTCATTATCGGCGAGCCAAATTGGCGTAATGCGTCCGCACGTCCTGATTCGATCGGGCAATTTAATCAGATTGGCGAAAATTTTACTAATCTGGATCCGCCTAATAAACTCCATAAAGATACATAAATTATTTTGGAACGTAGTCTACTAATGTCATTGTGAGATTGTGACAGTTTCAAGTTTTTCATTGACAGTTTCTTGTATTTTTTATTGCAAAAAACTTTAAACCATAACAAATCAAGAATTTTGCTGAAAATAACATTTTTTTATAGATTCACTTTAACTCTTGCCACAGTCCACGTTTTTTCTTATTGTTAATCATTTATTACATCCTCGTCGTAATCCTTGTTGTGATGATATAATTTTAGTTTATTTAATGTGATCATTCAAATATTGGTTTTAAGGATAATTATATATTTAATAAATATGGACAAGTGTAGAGCATGTCTCTGTACTGATAGAAACTTGTTAAAAGTAGATGAACGTTTTATTTCGTCGTACAATTTGGTTACGAATTTGAAGGTAAATCAGGAAGATAATAAATTGCTAAAATTATGTTAACTGTTATAGTTGTTATACTATATATAATATATAAACATTTTCAGGTCAAGCCATATGATTTATTGCCTCAATGTTTTTGCCAGACTTGTACAGAGTCTGTGCAATTGCATTTTGCATTCAGAGAAAAGTGCATTTCATCAGAATCTACTTTGCAGGCTGAACACTTAAGAATGGTATTTATTAATTTTTCTTGATCTTTATTTTTCGTTTTTTTTTTTTAATATTGAATCAACCAAACTAATACATAACTTTGCTGTATGACTATTTTAAGGAGATGCCGGGTGGGTCAATTGATTTTTGCAATCTATTACGATTTCATTAATACAATTTTTTTTCGAATTAGTGAATTGTGTATAGGTACTGTAATTATGCTGCTTCAATAATTAATACAAGTGTATATGTAATGGTTATGTTTATTCAAATTTTATATTTTTACTATAATGAGTTCAATTATTTTTTAGCATAATTTAAAACCTGATGATGATGAGAAAGAAATAGAATTAACAGACATCAAAAGAGAGCTAGATAGTAACTTTGATAAGGATTGTCAGTATGAACTTGTAGATTATGATATTGAGTAAGAAGAGTCTCCAGGTAAATTAGTTTCTTCCATATTTTATAGGTACAGTACTTAACATAAAAACAAAACACTAATAAAATATTGTTTTGGTACAGTCAAAAAACTTAATTTCCTGCCTATTTTGTACTTTGTCACAGTGACAATAGTATGAGGTTGAGTACCTATAGTTTATGTACTTGTACCATACGACCTAATAAATAAACGGTGACAAGGTACGAAATGGGTCAGAAATTAAATTCTTTGTCTGTACTAGACACACTTGTTAATGACAGTACTTTTATTATTAACAGTAAAAGCTTGTTATACAACATATGATGTTTTTATTGCAGAAACTGAGTCACTAGATGATATAGAATGGAAACCCTTACATTTGGAAGAAATTGTAAATAGTCCTAGAGATAAACTAAAGAAACCAGAGCTGAAACAGGTTAAAAGGCCCAGAGGAAGACCAAGAAAAAATGTCAAAACAATAGAAAATGAATATTTGTGTGGTAAGTTGTAAGTTTCAGTCATATTTTTAAGTAATCTAAAGGTCAGTCACAGTGGTTACTTTGCTCTGCAGTTTACTTATCAGAACATAAGAAGACTTATTCACCTAACCTCCTTATTGTGTAGGTTGGGTTTGTAGATGTTGACTACTTTTAGGGTGAAATTTGCACAATCGCTTAGCTTGCATTTCAAAAGTGTGATAGTAATATGGCTTCCTGTTATTATGAGATATACTTAACTAGTATCACTTAATTTCTGTTGGGTGTTAAGACAAGTTCAAAAGGTTCTCACAGTTACCAAATTCCAAACCGACATTCCATAGCGTGAGTATTGAACAACCAATTTAGCTAGGACCTGAAATGGCTCAACAATTACGGATCGTTACTAGTGCTTACTATAAAACTATGCTACTGCTTAATATAAAAAAAAAGTAGCAAAAATTTTTTTTTAGGTACTAAGACACACTTGTTAATGACGTAACTTTTATTTTTAGCAGTAAAAACTTGTTATATAACATATTATATATTTATTGCAGAAACTGAGTCACTAGATGATAAAGAATGGAATCCCTTAGATTTGGAAGGAAATGTCAATAGTTCTAGCAATAAAATTAAGGTTAAAATGCCCAGAGGAAGACAGAGAAGAATTGTCCAAACAATGGAAAATAAACAACCACAAAAACAGAAGACAATAAATTTTGAATATTTGTGTGGTAAGTTCCAGTCATATATTTAAGTAATCCAAAGGAGGTCAGTCACAGTTGTTATATTGCTCTGTATTTTACTTATCAGTCAAAATATAAGGATACCTATTCAACTAATCTCCTTACCTATTGTGTAGGTTGGGTTTGTAGATGCTGACTACTTTTAGGGTGAAATTTGCACAATCGTTTAACTTGCATTTCAATAGTGTAACAGTAATATTAGCTTCCTATAAGTATGAGATATACTTAACTAGTATCACTTAATTTCTATTGAGTGCAAAAGGTTCTCACAGGTACCAAATTATTTCAGGATTATGTGATGAGAATTTTCTTGTCCTCAAAGACCTAAACTCTCACCTTGAAAGTCACCAGTCAGACAATACTTGCAGAACATGTTCAAAAGAATTTGAAAACTGGCCAAAGCTTCTGGCCCACAGAGCTATACACTCTGGCAATAGTGGAAAGTACTGCCACCTCTGTTCTAGGAGGTTTAATTTTCTGGGCAAGATGGAGCAACATTATCTGCAAGTTCATTTTGAGGAAAAGGTATAATTAATATATTTATGTGATGTTAAAGTAACACAGTCACATTATAAGGAACAATTAGTATAAAAAATGTGTAGTTGCTGACGGCGCTGACGCTTCTGTTACTTTGATTGTTCTTTTAATGTCAGAATTTTTGGGTTATTCCCACTAGTTACCACCAAGTTGTTACCAACTTAACAACTGGGATTTTTTTCCACCTAAAACCAGTAGTAGGTTAAAGTAAGTAAGTGGTAAAGGTGTACAATGCTTTAATAAAAAAAATTGTTGTTGATGAGTATTACAGTAAACTGCTTCATAAGTGACCAAAAGTAAAAAGTGAGAAATTAAATCCCAGTTGTTACCACTGGTAACCACTTGGTAACTAGTGCAAATGACCCGAATTTTTCAGAATGTTGAGCAGTTACAAAAATCACCCCTAATTCCATCGTATTGGAATCCATTTTCACAGTTACCCGACATTATTAAGTAGGTATTCAGAATTATCCAAATACACCTTTAATATATTTGTTTGGTCAGATATCTTGCGCACTGCGGGAAGCGATTGTTATTAATGACAAACGGATACCGCACTAGCTAAGGTCCTTTTTCACAACAATAGTATATTTTGTATGTTTCTAGGTGCAGGAAATGTGCTGCGCACACTGCCAAAAAACATTTACCTGTTCTGAGAAGTTCAGCAAATTATGTTGTTTCTTTTTTCAGATTCCTAAATAAGCATCTTCTACTTGCGCACCTCAGGACTCATGAGCCTGAGAAGCGACACCAGTGTGACCAGTGTGAATACACGGCTGTCTATGCTGCAGTCTTAACTGTAATCCTTATTAATATATTCAATAGCGGCTCATTTTCTATAGACATATTCCATACAATGCGACCCGTTATTATTGCTCTTAACCCTTTACCTGGCTGACACTTCAAAAATGACAATCGGTTATCAGACTTACTCATCGAAAATAGAACACATGTTTGAACTGCCGTATGTGGGAAATATATATCCCTTAGCCTGGTAAAGGGTTAACATACATACATATAGTCACGCCTATTTCCCGGAGGGGTAGGTAGAGACCACGGATTTCCACTTGCTACGGTCTTTTGACATACCTCTTTCGCTTCCTTCACTTTTATAACATTCCTCATACTCACTTTCACTTCGCTTCCTTCACTTTTATAACATTCCTCATACTCACTTTCACTTAGCTTCCTTCACTTTCATAACATTCCTCATACTCATACGCTCGCCGGTTCAGGGTTATAGTTTATTGCTCTGAAATGCTTTAAAAATTGGAAAGTTTTTAAACTTTGTCAATTTTCTTTTCACGGCTCAGATCAGGACTTTATTTTTAGAAATATACGAGTATTTTTGGGAGGAGTGGAAAGTTATACCTACAGACCGCATTCAACGCGGGTGAAGCCGCGGGCAGTACCTAGTACTGTGATTTTTCGTTATTTGGTTGTTTTTATTATACTTACCTATGATCTGATGTATGTTTTGTTTAACAGAATCATAAAAGAAGACGACACAAAAAGTTCTCCTGTAAAATTTGCAACAGGCAATTTGCAGAGAAAGCAAAACTGAAGACCCATGACTGTAAAGATAAGAGCAAACTTTGTACCATATGCGGCCTACGTATGTATACTTCGGTAAGCATCTTGTGTATTGACTATTTTTATCACAAGTAGCGGATACGAGTACGACAGACGCTGTTCTGCGGGCTCAGCACGGTTACATTTTTATCGACTATCACTATGCGCGTCCCTTTCGCACTTACATACTTGTTAGAACGTGACAGGCATGGTGACAAGGGATAAAAACGCGACCGTGCTAAGCCGCCTGGTCACTGCAGCCATATATACTCTCCCGGCCGATTTCGACCACGGCGACTGTTTCAACTCCGCTGCTGAAGACGTTCGTGTGCCTGCGTGTGGCTTGCGTAGCCGATTTTATTTACAAAGACCCGTGTACACAACGGGCAGGTAAAGACACCATTGCTGTAATTATACCTGGGTGTGGGTAAGTGACCCTGCCTGTGAAGCCGATGGTCCTGGGTTCGAATCCCAGTAAGGGCATTTATTTGTGTGATGACACAGATATTTGTTCCTGAGTCATGGTTGTTTTCTATGTATTTAAGTACATATTTATATATTATATATATTGTTGTCTGAGTACCCACAACACAAGCCTTCTTGAGCTTACTGTGGGACTTAGTCAATCTGTGTAAGAATGTCCTATAATATTTATTTATTTATTTATACCTAATAACCGCTGGTGGTCGGGCTTTCAGCTCATCCCGTCTGATATCTAGTTCCATAAGTCATCAACGGGATTCAAAGGCACCAGTTGCCACTGCAGTCATACATTTCCATTAGGTGTGTCCATATTTGATATACTTGTACTTAGTTTTCAGTTGTGAAGTATTAAATTGAAGCTTAGCTCAGGTGAAAGCTAGCCCTCCCCCTTATCTCCGGAACACTAGGTAACGCTATCTATCGTCTACGCTGTCTATAGTTCGTTTTTTTAGCATTCGAAAGAACTTGCAAAAAGGTAAGCGATCTTGACATGTCTTTAAATTGAAACACGCTTTTTAAAAATCAAAAACTATTACTTATGAAAGCAGAAGAATATAAATGGTCGTATTAGATTCGTAATTGTTACATATTTGCCGTATCTTATTTTAAAAACGTGTTTTTCAATTAAAAGACACATCAAGATTGTTTACCTTATTTCTAATGCTAAAAAAAACGAACTATAGAGTCGTACTAGTCAAGTACTCAGTCAAGGTAGGTATTAAATTAAATTTGTTTCCTAGTTTTGTGGAGAGTTAATGAGTTCCGCGGGGCTTTTACACTCTTGAAACCCGCCTGTCAATGTTTAGACATGTCCTTAAGAGGATAGTGGACGACCGCTACTCCATACAAACATACTCCCCATTCTCCTTCCTGGACATGAAAATATAAACAATTTATTATAATACCATGCCCCTTAATTTTGACTTTATTTGATTATTAGAAAAAAGCGTGGGTACGAGTACTCCCATCTTAAAGGTAACGCACTTACATTACTTACAACCCCTCTGGTGTTGCCGCCGTTGCGGGTGTCCTTGGACGACGGTAATCGCTTACCATCAGGCGATTCTCTACTGGTTTGTCTCCTAATTAACATTTTAAAAATATATAAAATTTAGGAGCAAAAAATAAATCATATATATAAAATTGAAAAACCAGAACGGGATAAAAAACGAGGGAAGAAGCGAGATGGCGCCTTACAAATTTCTAAAAAAGTTTTTGACACGTTTCTCGAATACGACGCACGTATGATAAGAAAAAACTGTTCAAATCAATTATCTAAATATGAGAATAGAACTAGAACGTAAAAACTACCGCTTTCGACGCGTATTTAATTTACAAAAAGGAAAAGAAATTTTCATAACAATCTTTATTGTATGAACATCGGCTATTTCTCGGCAACTCTCGGTTCGTTTCGTTTCGGTGTAAAGTAATCTAAATTATGTTTGTCATGTTGGTATACAGTTATTCCTACGTGTTTTTATACGAAGCAATATAAAAAGTGATGTCAACCTCAACCTTAGTGTACGCCCATACGAGTGACTTATGCCAAATATGACATCAATCAAATTGATATTATCATATTATTAATAATTTGTATTTTGTTGCTTTAAATTTATTTTGAGTTATATTATTCGGAGTCAATTTGAATTCACAGTCAATCAAGTCAAAAAGAAATTCGACTTCGGCAAACATTGCCATTCGTCCGGGGAACGGGCTGCCGAGATAGGCCAGAAATACAAAATGGATACGTTAATATGAAGTCCATCAGTTCAAGGGATGACTTTAGAGATAGGTATACTTAATCAATTTGGAAACTGTTTTCTCGCGTATTACGATACGACTCGACCAGGTAAGATTTTTCTTCTTGCTGAAAGTCACCATCAGATATATCGGAGTGGATGAGGTATTCACAAATATCTGAAATCTGAACAATGTAAATTATAATGTAACTTTAAAGTGCATGTTCAGATATTTTTGAGCGACCTTGGTGGCTACGATATATATCTAATGGCAACTACACATTCATGAAGCCAATGTACAGTCAGTATGAAATAGATCAGGCTAAAGTAGCCAAATATATCGTAATATAACTTTGTTGCCATAGAAATAAGGATGTGTTCCGATATATTTGGGTATTGGAGAGACCAAAGCGGCTTAGCTTCAGTGGCTCGGACACAGAGAGAATGGGACAGGATCTTGCCGTGAAGAGAGCGTACTTGGGACAACGAAATGGGAGACACCCGATTGGACGTCCTAGGTACCGCAGAAACGACGTCGTTGCTCAAGACCTGCTCAGCCTCGGCCATAGCGACTGGCGAGAGCTATCGCAAGACCGAGAAACATGGCGTGATCTGGTATCGGAGCCCAGGACTCTTTTTGGATCGTTGCGTCACCGTAGTAAGTATTGTTATGTCCAGAAAGGAAAATGGGGACTACCTACGTTTGTATGAAAAGGCGATATATGGGCGGTGGTCGTCCGAATTCGTCTTAAGGCGGAAATTAATCTAATGAACATTTTTGCTGACTGGACTGGGCTTATAAAAATAAATAATAATTTTAAAAAATACAATCTTGCCATCATTTTATCTTATCAAATGACATCATTTATTGAGAAATTCGCGAATTAATTTATCCAAATAACGGTTACAAATAAGAAGTCCCTATCACAGAGTTATGAACACTGGCAGGGTTGAATAGGTACATAATAATGTCGGTAATTAACAAAACATAAGACAAACTCTTTATTTCATTTACGCGAGCGGAGCCGCGGGCCCGCCTAGTTCTATATAATTTTTAAAGCTCCTAACTCTTATAATAATTGCGAAGGCTGTCCATCGCAATTCAACGCGGTTACGCAGCGAGTGTGATGGGCACCTTTGCGCCGGGGGTAGCGCGGGGAGGCCTCTTTCAGTAGTTTTTATATTCCTTGTTTTATTTTAGATATATTTAGGGTTGTTAGTTTTAATTTAGTATTATTCATAGATGTATTTAGTTCATTAAGTTATTTATTTGTCTTGTTACCGTCTTTTTCAATTAAATAAATTGCGAAACAATAAAACTAAGGGGCAAAGCTACGGTTTATAAACATTTAATTGCGTATAAATATTTTCTATAATGTAATAACAGGGGTTACTAATTAGTTCTCTTCAGGGGTTCTTAAAATAAAATGACCGTCGCGGTTCGTTTCTACTTGAGTTTATTAAAAAAAGCATAAAAATATAATAGGTCGGCGGTCCGGATCCGGACCGCGGTCCGCCATTTGATGACCCCTGTGTTATAATATCCAAAGAAGAAAATGGGAACTACGTTTGTATGAAAAAGCGGTCGCGTGATGTCGTCCCCTTTCGTTTTAAAACAACAAATAATCTTTTTCCAGCTCCAACGCCACATGTTAACCCACTGCGACGCGAAGCCCTTCAAGTGCGAGAAGTGCCCAGCGAGCTACAAGCACGCGATGTCCCTGAAACTCCACATGGACCGCCACGACAAGAATCCCAGCCACGAGTGCGATTACTGCGGCCGCAAGTTCTACTACCCGACAACGCTGACCAAACACCGCCGGACGCACACAGGTTAACTAACCCATCGAGTCCCAGCCGTGGATTGGGGCTTATCACATCCATCCTTGCGGAGGGATCCGATGTCGGAGCGATGACGATCGTTTTCCGTTTCACGAAATATAAGAACATCGTTTACAATATTTAAAATGTGCCTGTCATTCGGTAAAAAAATCGTGGAGAAAGTGAATTAATTTCAATAAGTCTACTTTATTTTCTAGGTTGGATGAAATGTCAGATGATGTTGAAGTAGCTCCTTTAGAATGCAACAGGGAAAACCCGAGGAGGATTCAAAAAATTCTCACTGTAATTTTTTTTTAGGAGAGAAACCGTACGCATGCAAAATATGCGGCAAGCGCTTCACAGGCCGCTACAATGTGAAGATTCATATGGTAACCCATGGAATGATGGTGATTAACCCTTTAAAGAGTGGGCCTACAGTGCGACGCGTGTCATCGTAAACCTTGTCGGTGGATATTGGGCTGTAGCTGTAGCCGTGCGCGTCAGTTGACGGACATCTTTGCCGGTCAGAAGGTTAAATAAACATAGATCCGGGTGATGACGCCGTATTTGTTCAGATAAAAACATGTTGTAAGAAAAACTTTTTAAAGGTTACTATCAAATATTGATTATATGATGATTGATAAATATATTTTTTTATATTGATTGGAATAAATAACTGGTTATGTGCACACACAATGTGTTACTGTTTACCTTTTGTTGTTACTGTTTCACTATTAACTTTTTTTAGGCAAAGTTTGATAGTCTATACCGATCAGTCCTAGAACAGAATGGATACCTACAAAAGCTGGATGATGAGAGAAGCTTCAGGCGCATACAAGCGCAATTATTTGGAGACATAACTTTCTTAGGAAGTGAACAGGCCTTGCTAGGATAGAAAGGCCCTCTCATTTCTAGTATAATATATATTATACTACTCTTTGGCCCTCTGACATCTATTTCCTCCTAACGTTATTTGCTCTAAAGTTTATGTTGTGTTTATGCAAATGTGTTAAAGAAAACTGAGCCCACCTTTGATTTGTATTCAGTTCACTTTTGATTCCATGGTCCTACGAACCGGATAAGCTAGCGGCTTTTTGGAAGTTCAGTTCAGTGCGGACTCACTTCGTCCCGTGGTTAGACGGGTAGAGTTTTCAGCTACCTGGGATTACTAGCGCCATCTAGCGAGCAGTAGCCGAAGCTAAACACGGAAGCGGATACGAGTGGCAGCAGTTTAGAGATCAAGTGGCGCCATCTAGTACCAGTAACTGGAAAAAGAAGTTCAGCGAAGTGTGACGTCACGTCAGTTCAGTGATTTGTGTGAGCCAGGCAAATATACGTCTGTTTATTATTAAACTCGGTATTTGTTCTTACTTCCCCTTCGAGACCTTGGTGTAGATTGTATACATCTAAATTCTAAATTAAATATCTGGTATCTGGACGACGGAACCCTTGGAGGTGAAGCCGATACTGTTTTAGACGATTTAAAAAAACTAACATCAAAGTTAAAATCTATCGGCCTAACTCTGAACTTTTCGAAATGCGAACTCTTTACTTTGAACCCTTCCTCCGATTGCAAAATTATAGAGGACAGCTTTGCTATGATAGCCCCCGGAATCAAAATTATTAGTGACAATCAGCTTCACCTTCTCGGCTGCCCTATTTTAGATCAATCTTTCGACGAATATGTCAATGCCAAAATCCAAAATTTCAATTCTGTTTCGGCACGCATACTAAAAATTAATATGCATACCGCCTTTTCCATCATTCGATATTGCCTTTTCGTACCCAAATTTACTTACGTTCTCCGCTGTAGTCACCTTTGGAAGCATCCCACCCTACTTTTAAAACTTGACTCCTTAATTCAGGATACTCTGTCATCTGTTCTCAACATACGTTTTGAAGAAAGGTCCTGGACCCAGAGGGCCTACCGCGAACCACGTTGGACGTGCTGCCTCCCTGTCACACTTACGTACGAATTTACACGCGCGACAGAGGAGCAACACGTCGAACGTGGTTCGCGGTAGGCCCTCAGGCCTCTCTGCCTATTCGGCACGGTGGCCTGGGTATCCGCAAAATTTCCAGTGTGTCGCTGCCTGCCTTCTTGTCCTCGGTGCATAGTGCTCAAAACCTGATTGGAGGCATTTTATCTCGCTCTCTCGGGGCCATAGAGGCAGCACATTGCACCGAGGCCAAGAATGTTTGGTCACTAACCTGCAGCAACACGGACCCGCCTGCCAATCCGTGCTCACAGAGGCAATGGAACGAGCCGCTCTGCCGTCTAGTACGGAATAATGTCGTTGATACGTCAACTAGTACGGCAGATCGAGCTCGTCTTCTTGCCACTGCGGAGTGGGAGTCGGGTCTGTGGCTACAAGCCCTACCCTCTCCATCCATAGGGACCCTATTGGACAACACCACCTTCAGACTGGCGACTTGTTTGCGCATAGGGACTGTAACAAACGTCCCCCATCACTGCCGTTGTGGTGCCATGGTGGACAAATTTGGACATCATGGGCTTTCCTGCGGCAGAAGCGCCGGACGCATACCCAGACACGCCAGCATCAACGACGTCATCCGAAGGGCCTTTGTCAGCGTCAAAGTCCCGGCCATACTCGAGCCCGTCGGTTTGGCTAGGGACGATGGCAAGAGGCCCGACGGTATGACGTTGGTGCCTTGGAAGATGGGACGGCCTCTAGTCTGGGATGCCACATGTGTTGACACCCTCGCGCCGTCCCACCTTCCGGGCACCAGCAGAGATGCTGGTCATGCCGCGTCCATGGCAGAAGATCTCAAACGCCGCAAATATGCCACCCTTGGCAGTAGTTATATTTTTGAGGCGTTTGGGGTCGAAACGTTGGGGCCGTGGGGGCCAAACGCGCGCCCTATATATAGGGCCTTAGCGGAGCGCCTTATAGATGCCGCAGGGGACCAGAGGGCTGGCCAGTATTTTGCTCAACGCGTTAGTATTGCCATACAACGTGGCAATGCGGCCAGCCTTCTGGGCACACTGTCCATCGGCAGTGACTTGGGGGACGTTTTTTATTTATAGGCTTTTTATTTTAAGTTTATTTAGTTTAGAGATAATTTGTTTATTATTTTTAAGCTATTTTAATGTTTTATATTTATTTAATAGTGTTGTAATAAATCTGAATAAATTTGCTCTATATTTACGTGCTATGATGCCTTTACTTGGCATACAATTTCAAAACTTGGCAGTAGTACTTGTCTGATATCCGCGTCTCATTGATTGCTTATGGTATTTATTGTCTGTGCATATGTCACTGATGTCATATTTGACAGCTGACGTTTCTTTGATATGAATGCAAGGCGAAGCCACGCGTAATCCTACTATTTTACAAGCTTTTTAAATAGCTAAAGCCGATAGAGCTTCTAAAATGGCAGAAACAATGAAACAAACTGTCGCCGGTATACTGAAAAGTATAGAACGGTAAGTACACTGTTTTGCTAGTGTCATCTTTTAGTACCTTGAATAGAGTCTTAACTAATTTGTAATTTTTAGATATAACCCAGCGAATCTGCAGACCCTGGAGCGCTATGTAGATATGCAGTCTCGGGAAAACACGTACGATTTGGAAGCGAACTTGGCGGTGCTGAAGTTGTACCAGTTCAACCCGGAGAAGTTCAATGGCGATATAACCTGTCAGATACTTCTGAAGGCGTTGACGAACTTCCCGCATACTGATTTTACTTTATGCAAGTGTTTACTAATCGAATCAGTGGTAAGTTAACAATTTTATATATTTGTACGTTTTTAATATACAAATTTATTGTAAGTAAGTAGGTATATAAATTAACAAAAAGCTTAATTCTCTAATCTCTAACAATCAAAGTAGGTTCACTTTCCAGAATTATTATCGAAATTTTATTCTAAATTAGTAGTATTCAATAGCTTTGGCAGTGTCAAAAGTTATTTTGACACTGCCAAAGCACTGCAAAAGCACTGTTTTGTTGTTAAACAATAAGGGCCAGTTGCACCAGCCACAATTAGCGGACTGATCAACATCACTCAGCAGTTAACTATGAATCTTCCCATACAATAAAATTTAGTGAACACTTTAACCTCTCATGTGCTGTGATTATTTTTTCTAATATTTTTCTCGTACGCGGATCCGCACTCTGGCATACGACGGCTTAATAGTGACAGATGGTTTGGTGCAACCACCCCTAAGTAACAGTGTCATACCATGAGTGTTTTGGATGTAGACATTTGTATTTGGTCCTTGTTTCTAACAAATGAGGTCAGATTTATACCTAGGTGTAAAATTGTACACTCCTTAAATCTTAGATAGCATAATTCTGTTGATTAATCTGTTTTTATTAATGTTTCTAGCCCGAAAATGAGACAATATCACAAATCAAATACTTAGCTGACATCCTGGAGCAGTGTGACTTCGCCCAATTCTGGAACCGTGTGCACCAGATGCCGGAGCTGTGCAACCGCATCAGCGGGTTCCACGATTCCATCCGCAAGTTTGTCTGCCATGTAGTGGGCATCACTTTCCAGACTATTGAGAAGAATAACTTGGCCAATTTGCTTGGTGGCATTGACGGTGAGGCTTCGTAAACGATGTTACTGCATTTAACAACCTTAAAATGCATCCACAGTACAGTTAACTTGTGTGGAACAACACTAACACAGTAACATTAGGTAACATACCTAGTTATTTACTGTTGCACAAAATCTAAACGGAGTAAATCTAGATTAGTTAGTGTATGTCAATTACTTAAAACTCAGTTATTTACTACTTAGTTAAACATGTTATGTCTTTCCTCCTATTTCAGATGTTACTCTAAAACACTGGGTTAAGAAATATGGATGGCGGGATGATGGCAACCTAATTTTCATTGCCAATCAAGATGAAAATATCAAGACTAAGAATATCACTGAAAAAATTGAGTTTGACCACCTTGCACCGCTCATGGCCCTTTTGTAATGTGATGAAATATTTCATAAAAATAAAATGGATCTTACAGGTCGAGTATTGAGTATTTTGTTTGTTTTTTGCTATTTCACTTTTGTTGTAGATGCTCCCTGAGTATTTTCCTAGTAGATTTTATAATGTATATTACCTTTAGCTAGTAAAGAAACCCAAAATAAAGATGATAATTATGAAAAACAACATTTAATAATAACTACCTCACTGTTTTATCCCATTATTTGTAAAGCTAAACATATTAAACTGATCATTATCTCGACAGAGCTAATCATCCCAATACGCTTCTAATGTCTACAGACAAATTGTTGTTAATGAATTATAATTTAGTAAGTCTATGATTAGCATTTTCGAATGGGTACATAAATTAAATTTGGATCTACGTC
Source organism: Cydia splendana (assembly GCF_910591565.1). NCBI lineage: Eukaryota > Metazoa > Arthropoda > Insecta > Lepidoptera > Tortricidae > Cydia > Cydia splendana. Next base: position 27,790,917 of record NC_085960.1, on the reverse strand, counting down.
TAACCTAAATTATATACGTACTGACTTAGTATTATGCAAAATGACTTCAAAACAAATAAAAAAAATGTGTAAGTATATTTGGTAATTAGCCCTTTTTGTGGTGGCTGTATCCGTGCTCCTTGCCGCCGGCGTGGCCGCCCTTCTTGCCGTGATCGTGGTGGTGTGCGTGGTGCTCCTCGTGGCCGTGGTGGCCCTTGTGCCCCTTGTGGTCCTCGTCGTAGTGGCCCTTGTCGTGGTGGCCTTTCTTGCCGTGATGCTTCTCGTGGTGGCCCTTCTCGTGGTGGCCGCCCTTCTTGTGGTGGCCCTCCTTCTTGTCGTGGTGGCCGTGGAAGTCTCCGTGCTTGTGGTGGTGGCCGCCCTTGTGGAAGTCGTCGTAGAACTTGTGCTCCTTGTGGTATTCGTCCTTGTGCGACTTGTGGTGGAAGCCGGTGGTCTTGGAGCCCTTCTTGTGGCCCTTCTTGTGTCCGAACTTGCCGCCCTTGTGCCCGTGCGCCGCCTCGTGGTGCTCGCCGTGGTGGTCGTGCTCGTCGTGGTGCTTCTTCTTGTGTCCGCCGTGCTCGTCGTGGTGGCCCTCGTGGTGATGCTTATCGTGGTGTCCGTGCTCGGCCTTGTCGTGATGGTGGTGGGATTTGTATCCCTTGTCGCCCTTCTCCCCGTCCTCCTTGTGGTGATGCTCCTTGTGTTCGTGGCCGCCTCCCGCCTCGTGGTGGCTGTCTTTGGGCTTTTCTTTGTGCTCGGTGCCCGCGACCGCCTGGTCGCGCGCTTCGGTCCCGGCGCCCGCTAAATCGTCACCCAGTATGCCACCCACCTCGGCGCTCACATTTTTATCGCCTTTTAAATCGCTTACGTTCCTCGCCCGGGATGAAACGATGGCCAAGGCTAAAAGCCCTGCTATCACTGTGATTTTCATCCTCTGCAAGATAATGCAATGTTAAAGTAGTGCGTCGTTAACACAGCAATGATGTAATAATTCAGATAAGTATTTAAAAATAAATTGTTTTCTTACCACTGTTGCACGTGGGTGTTTAGGAGGACAACTACTGACGCAGAGTGTCACAAGAGTTTCCGTACTTTGAATTTATAGATAAGAGCACTTTCATCTGTTGTCGATTACAGGCTGATCTTTAGCAATCATATTGCTGTTGGTTTCTGGACGAGTGACTCCGCGCGGTGACGACATCGCTCGGGCTCCGCGCGGACTGAATTGGTTTCGTTGTTACAGAAATATACCGGGCCACACTATGCGTCACTAACTACTCTTATTTTAATTTAAGGTTCAGCTGGAGTTAAACATTGACGGTAAATATAAATAGTATGATATGTTTGAGTTCCGTACGATACCTATGTACTTTTTGCTCACGACTGCATAGTTGCGGTTGTGGTAGAGTTGAGGTAATAATATATTGATATGATTATTAGACACTTATTAAAAAGTAGCACATTTTACAGGTACAAATAGACCAGGGTCTATCGTCGTACAGTCAGCATCAAAAATATAGGTATTGCCCATAGCTGCAAAAGTGGTCAAATAATTCGTTACACCATATATTTAGTACGGCGTGACGAACTATTTGGCCACTTTGGCTGCTACAATATATTTGACGCTGACTGTCGTACAGCGAGAGAGTTACTAGCATGCAATTAGAATGTATTCTGTAACGAAAATTGCATGCTAGTAACTCTACAGTGCATAATTATTTTCCATCTTATTTTCACGGAAATTTACGAACGTGTTTTACTATTTCAGTCAGTCTCGGTACAAAAAGTACTGACATTTACTGAACTAGACATTTACTGACAAATACGAACGCTGCCCAGAAAATACGATGGAAAACAATTATGCACTACATCTGTAGGTACAGTCACCTGCAATAATATGTTACACAAAGAAGGCCGCAGAAATATCTGACACGATCTTATTTGTAGAGCCATAAGAGCGTGTCACATATTTTTACGGCCTTTAAAGAGTAACATATTATTGCAGGTGACTGTACCTACATTTCGGTATTTGGTCGATCGACCATAACATTGCACTCTGTAGTTAGCAATTTATCTAATAATGCATGTAAGTTCTTGAACCGTCTAAATGGGGCTTAAGAGCACCAAACTTGATTTAATTGTGTACCTTGTAAGTAGGGTAGGACTTAAATATTGTTAACGGAAATGATTTGAATACCAGCCGGTATCTTTAATAATTAAAACTAATACTACTAATTTTAAATACAAGTATATTTTACATTTATTTACAAGGAGGTATTGTATAAAATAACAATATAACATAACAAATATTTTAACAGTCTCAGTGTTTGCCATGATGGTGGCCCCAGTGCTTGTGGTCCTCGTGGCCGCCCTTTTTGCCGTGATCATGGTGGTGATGGTGGTGCTCCTCGTGGCCGTGGTGGCCCTTATGTCCCTTGTGGTCCTCGTCGTAGTGGTGCTTGTCGTGATGACCCTTCTTGCCGTGGTGGTGCTCGTGGTGGCCGGAGTGGTGATGGCCGCCCTTCTTGTGACCGCCGCCCTTCTTCTCGTGGTGTCCGTGGTGGTGGCCGTGCTTGTGGTGCTTGCCCTCCTTGTGATGGTCGTCGTAGAAGTGGTGGTCCTTGTGGTACTCGTCCTTATGGTACTTCTTGTGGTAGCCCTCAGTCTCCTCTCCCTTGTCGTGGTGTTTCTTGTGGCCGTGCTTTCCGCCCTTGTGGTGGTGGCCGTGCTCGTGGTGTTTGCCGTGGTGGTCGTGCCCGTCCCAGTGCTTCTTGTGGCCGCCGCCGTGCTCCTCGTGGTGGCCCTCGTGGTGGTGCTTGCCGTGATGGCCGTGCTCGCCCTTGTGGTGGTGGTGGTGGCCCTTGTGTCCCTTGTGGCCCTTCTCGCCGTGCTCGTGGTGGTGGTGCTCGTGGTGCTCCTTGCCGCCACCCTCCTCGTGGTGGTGGTCCTTGTGGTGGCTCGCGGCGGCGACTAGGTCTGTTTCCTTCTGCCCGATCTCGCGGCCAGAACAAACAACCATCACGCACCCCAGTGCGGCCAGGGCGACCAGCGTCCTCATTTTGGTCGCTTTGATGAACTCTTGTTTAATGATTGAAACCTGGGTGTGTACTGATTGCCCGAGTGTCCGAGAGGCATTTATATCATGAGATTTAGTCGCGGGTTGCACGGTGAAACCACCGGCAAGGACGTCGCGGCCGCGCCGTACGCGTTACGCCTAATTAACGGTTTCTGGTGATTGCGGTTGCGACATGGGCCTAAAATTGTTTTGTCGTCGGGACGGGGCAAAAACGCTCGCGCCACGTGGGTCATGGATATAGCGGCTTCGCCTACTACTATTCAAAATAAAACAACTGTGTGATCCCAACTGAATTAATTAGGTAGGTATATGTGTATGTGTAGCCTAGTTCGTTAATTCATTCCGTTAAGTCTTAATCAGCATTCTTGTGTAGGTATAGGTGCTTAGTAAAGTAGGTACATAACTTTACACTTTGTTTGTCAAGTCTGTACTTAATTAGAACTTACCTATAGTTATATGCCCTAAAAATCGCGGTGAAGTAAACTAACAGGATGTTGGTACAGTCAGCAGCAGAAGTTGCTGAGCGGGCGAGGTGTTCAAAATTACATTGACACGCTCTTATTCTCTTAACAATAAAGTCGCGTCAAGATTATTTTGAAATTCTGCTGCTGCTGTATGTACTTACATATGTACTTAAAATTAATTTGAACCTATACTAGCTTTTCTCAACAATGAGTTAATATTAATTACCTAAATGATGGTATTTATTTTGAATGGAAAAGTGAAGTGAATGAATGAAATGGATGAACCGATTTTGATCAATCATCTCTAAGAACTACCGCTAGACAAAATGCTTTTAAATAAAATAAACCGTATCCAAATTGATTCACTCGTTTAAGAGCTATAGTGCCACAGACCGACAGACAGACAGACAGACAGTCAGACAGACAGACACACACACACACACACACACACACACACACACACACACACACAGACACACACACACACACACACATACATAGCGGCTAACCTCTTTTTGACATCGTGTCGTGCGCATCGTCGTTAGGATGTGTAGGTATTCAGTTGCACCCACTTAGGACCACTACTCGAGTATTTTATAAATATGTATCTATAATTATTAAGCCTTAGGGGGTGTTCTTGGGTTATCATAGTATAAAATAGCGTAGAATACACTCTATTGTGCTGCTGGATTCGTAGCATGTTACAAGTAAAATTGAACATGGGTGACCTCATGCTCTTTGTTAAACGCTTCGTAATGCGTTTTCGTACTTTAACGAACCCAGGATGCTTGATGGAATTGTGTTTCTACCCAGTGGCTGTTACCGGTAGGGTTGCCAGATTTTTTTTTGAGATATATAGTATTTGGTGGTTTAAAGTTTAAAGGATCAAAAAATAAAGTATACTCAGTAAAAATAAAGTATTTCTTTATTTCTTACACATTTTTGCTTGTGCTAGTGTTAGTTTAAAATAAAGTATTTTAGCATACTTTATGTGTTTCGTATTTCATAAAGTATACGGAGGCCAAATAAAGTATAATACTATATATTATAGTTATAGTATGTCTGGCAACCCAGTTACCGGCCACTGTGCCAACTCGCGTCTTATGCATCTTTCACTTCCACCCCTGGAGCTAGGGTTGCCAGATCGAAAGGCGCTATTATCGAGAAACAATATCAATTTTTCGGGATTTTGGGGCTTAAGTCGGGAAAAAAAAATACTTTCAAATTAAAGTAATTGTATTAAAAACAACGATGTTTTACATTATTGGCACTACATCAGCTCGTTCGCTCGACGACAGTTCGGAACATGAAATTATTGTTTTATAACGTGAAGCTGTTTTTCGGGACAGTTTTCACTTTGTCGGGAATCGGGAACACATGCTAAAAATCGGGAGAATCCCGCCAAATCCCGACCATCTGGCAACCCTACCTGGAGCATATAGCATATAGCTCTAGCGACGCCGATGACGAAGACATACACGTTATTATTATGCTTAAAAGCATTAACTTTTCTAAAAATCCTTATAAGAGTAATGCAATAAAATAAACCGTAAGGCTTAGAGTCGGATCAAGAAAAGTCTGCATATCTATCATAAATTTATTTTTTGTGAAGGTATATATAAAAATAAGAAAAATTTAGTCATTTATTCGGAAAAAACTAAAATGGCAATTATTTATTTTTCATTTTTTTTAATTATTTATATGAAACCGTATAAATTACATATCAGAAATGAATTAAGCATTGATTTACCAGAAAATTATACCAAACTTGAGCACATAGCAAAACTTTATTTTTTACTTTTGGGGGGCACCCACCCTTAAGTCAAAATTTTGCATCAAAAATTCGGTTGGTTCCCCTTCCTAAATCAATCTGTGAGTCAAAAGGAGCAACTCTGCAAAAGGAAATTCCATCATCATCATTTATCCCGTAAATCACACTTTTTTTGTCGTGAGCATCACGGACTAAGCAGTGATCGTTAATTTTCCAGCAATTTTGGTGCAGCATTGTTGGTTAAAAGCATCTGTATACCCTACTCTAGGTGGAATAGATAATTAGGGTTAATAACAGTAATATTAACCTTAAGGCGCTCTTATACTCGAGTTTTACGTTTTCAAGGGGGTGAAGCAGACGCAGCGATAGAATAGGCAGAGGGGTACACCGCGCGCCCCGCCGCACGATTCCCGCGCAACACGTCTACTTCCTTATTCTGTCGCCATAAGTATTCTGGTTTGTTATTTCCGAATTTTTTTCCGCAAATTTATATTGAATAAGGTTTATATATTGACGAAATAAATAAAATTGAAATTGATTATAGGCTAATTCGTATTTTGATGAGTATTTAATGAAATTTACAATGGTGGTAAGTATAGATAATTATATGTAGGTATACAATACTAGAGTATTCCACAGTCAAATAAATAATCAATCATTTCTAATCACAGTTAATTCCACGTTGTTTTATCATTCATGTAGTCTTGTGTGATATAATAAGCTTTAGAAATCGATACTTTTGGGTTCAATTGGCGTAAAGGACATTTTGGCGAAAATGAGTTATATATACAGTTTTATTCAGAATTCCAAGCGCTTTCGTTCTGTATAGTTAAAATTTCAATATCTCTTTAAATGTTGCCATTTTTTTACTATGATTTTGGAAAAATATCTTAGCTCAGGGGGCGTAAATGACCAGTTATAAAATACATAGTATAGTAAAAGTAATTATTATAAATTGTTTTGATATACATAAATAAATAGATATAGATGGTAGGACAGCAGTGATTCTGTTGAAACAAATAAAAATTGTTTTGTGGCTAAAATTTTTTGTAAATACATTACGCCCTTTTACGTAAGGGACGCCCTTCTTAAAAACAGTCGTGTTTTTTGGCGTAACGGACATGCTATTTTCGTAAATAAGCATTGTATCATAAGTTCAAGCAATCAGTTCAAAAGAGCTCAAATAGTTAAGAATAAGCCATATACAGACATCCGCTTATTCAAACAAACAAAAAGGTATGATTTTTTTTCTCAAAACAAAACCGTTTTTTGACTCCTAAAAATCGCGTTTTGTCCGTTAAACCCTTTGAGCCTACGGTAGGCGATGTGTACCGTAGTTGGTAACGAATACACCCCGAACTTAGAATAAAAAAGTCTGAGTATGTCACTTACGACCCCTACTAAACAAGACTCACTAAATTATCAAAAATGTCATGGTCGTAAAGGACATTCATAGTGTTTTTGACCAATTTTAAAGGACATTAACTTCTTTCGTATTGAATTTATAGATATGATCGCTAATTTAGGTTAAAGAGACTAACATTTTGAATACTTTTCCAATACACATCAAAAATATAGCTCGATAAATAAAAAACGTATATCAACATTAAACAAAACATCGCAGTTATTCGCGTCTCCTGAAAAGTAGCATTTTGTCCTTTACGCCAATCGAACCCAAAGGTATCTTCAGTCTTGTCTTGACCGGGCGCGTGCAACATTACACTGGACTGCCGAGATAAGCGAGTGTTCAGTAACTACTTTGCGTACGATTTCCTATTCCTAAATTATCGATTTAAAAGTAACGTTAAAAATGGGCTCATATTAATTGTTATATTGTTTTATTGTCTAGTGGACATAATATTGACTATCATTCGGACAATATTTTATTGAACTTGCCGAGTTTGTTAGTATGAATGTACTCCTAGCTATCTATGTACCTATGTTTATGTAACCTGAGAGATTTAACTAGTCTTCAAGTGTGGTTTCATTTAGATAGATTAACCACATTGTAGGACAAAAGGTAGATAATATCGATACCATTGATAAAATATGCTGCTGTCGATCGTCCTATAAGTTGTCAAACACAGTCCTTAACCCTTATCTTGGCAAGGCTCAAAATATGTTAAATCTAAAGATTTTTTTGTTTTTGTCACCTTTTGAGCATACTAGACTATTAAAAAATAAGCGAAAAAATCCAGGATTTTCCAGTTTCGGAAAATCATATGTATCATATTTGATACAATGCCAATCCCTCGACAAAATAGTTACCTACTTTTTAGAAGAAAAATGTGGATTTTAATAAAAATAAAACATTTAATGCAACAGAAATTATAATTTATTGCTAATTAAACGCAATCTAAAGCATCAGATGACTATTATACCTGTAAAAATAAATTATATCTACGAATACCTGATCACATGGGCGGAAAATTTGATCCCGTAAAGTTTCAAAAAAGTCATCAGCTAAAAGTTCAGTAAAATATGAAAAGTAAACAAATAAATTAAAAGTAAAAAAAATAATATTTTTTTTTACGTTGGGGGCATTTTTTGCCATACACATACTTTTCCATGCTACGGGCTACGGCGTAGCAATAATGCTACAGCGTACGAATATACAGTTAAATAACATCTAGTACTTTAAAAAAATCAAAGTTCAATAACTAAATAATACGACAACTAATATTAAATACTTAAAACATGTTTTGTAACCCCACAAATATAAAAAAATATAAAAAACATGTAAAACTATTTTGACGACAACTTGGCAATGTATTAAATGTAATACAATCCTTTCGATATGTACATTTCTGAGTTCTTGGCAATGTATCAAATATAATACATAACAGTTTTTTGTAAGTTTCTTTGTATTAAATGATTTTAAATTCGAACGCATTGTAAATATTTATGCACTAACAGATAGTAAATGCATCAAAATGTAGATTATGGAAAAATATATACTAATCTAAGAAATAAATGCAAAACTTCCAGTGCGACCCGAAATCTGTTGTTTCCGTGGCGCCATGTTGATAATTACTCATTAATTTACAATGACACTTGTGTCCATTCTTTTTTTCTATAAAAAAGGAGGGTAGCTCGACATATTGATGGCAGAATTATTTTGTTAGGTAATAAAGTGAACCTGCTAGATTTTTTAAAGTTCCATGTATCACGGGTGTTACAATGCCAAGATAAGGGTTAATAATCCCCTATCCTCCTAAGGCCCAAGGTCCTACCTATAGCATTTATTCAGTTCGATGAAATTTAAATCATAATAATATTCAATTGGAACAGTCGTTCAATTTTCAATTTTTTGGTAATAATGGATATTCTTGTATAAGATGCATGTGAAAGCTTTTTAGTACTAGTATTTTTATTCAATAGGCTTACCACGACTTTGACACTGACATATTCGCTAACGTCAGCGTAACTTACTTTCTATACATCATCGAGTATCTTCTTTTAAAACGATTATGAAACAATTAAGTAAACTAATTAATTTAAACCGATTTGGTCATTAATATTAATTACTTCTTCGTCCAGATACGTTTCAAACTTTCTAAAGTGCTTGAAACGAAGTTTTTTTTTTATATCAACGAGTTATTGTAGCCGAGCTCATGTAATGACAGAAATAATTAAATTACACACAAACAACCACTTCCACTGATCAGGGACGAATAATAACAGGCATAACATAACCCTGCGCCCGGTCAAGCTGCATCTCCGATGATAATCGGGATAGCGAGGCGATGGGCAGTCGCTGATACACCTGTCTTGTTCTGTTAATCAACAAAAAATGCGAATCAGAGAGGTACAGAGTGTATTATGCACAGGCTAGTATGTTGTCGCAGGACTATAAGAGATTCTACTGCGAGTAAAATAACGATAGTTGCTGAAAAAACCTGAGCTGAGGTTTCTAAGTTAAAGGGCAAACATTACGTTTTAGTAATAAAGGACCCATGAAACTATTTAATAATTTGGTATTATAGACATTTACGCCCATGAATAAAGATAACTGCGGAAAAAACTCTTAGCGTAAATGCTTTCAAATTTAAGGACAAACAGTAGGTACATTATAGTAATAAAGGTCACAGGAAACTTTTTATTTGATAATATACACCGCTACGTCCATGCTATTTGTTTTGAATTTAGAGTTTAGAAACTAATTTGTGGTAGTAAAAGACACAAATATTAGAAAAGTCCTGTACAACCTAGTTCGCTTCATATACTTATGGTAAAATCATTTTTAGGGCGGGTTGTAAAGGGCAAGTAAAATAATATCAATACTAAAATATGTCCGTTATGACCATCTTGACCATACGATATGAAAAATCATCAAGACAAATGAAGGGCTTAAAGGACGACCAAAGACATGTGAGTCATTTACAACAATATTTATATTTAGCGGTAACCTTTACGATAACATCTTTGAACATGTAATTTATAACTGGTCATTTACGGTCCCTGAGCTAAGGTGTTTTTACAAAATCATAGTAAAAAATTGGGTCGTAAAGGCAACTTTTTAAGAGATATCACAATTTTAACTATGCAGAACGAAAGCGCTTGGAATTCTGAATAAAACTGTATATATAACACATTTTCGCCAAAATGTCCTTTACGCCAATTGAACCCAAAGGTATCGATATTATGAATGTCACAAGTTTTCCTAAAATTGACAATATTTTTATATACCTATATACAGAATATTCTAATAAATGTATTGACAGTGCGCTGTTATTATGTCAATTTAATTAAATTTATCTCTAAGTGAGTTTCTATGGTTCAATTTATATACTAGACGGGCCCGCAGCTCCGCTCGCGTAAATGAAATAAAGAGTTCGTCTTATGTTTAGTTAAATACCGACATTATTATGTATTCAACCCTGCCATGGTTTAAAACTGTGATAGGGATTTCTTATTTGTAGCCGTTATTTGGATAACTCAATTCGCAAATTTGTCAAAAAATGATGTGATTTGATAAAAGGCAAGATTGTATTTTTTCATCTACACGTATTTATTTAAAACTTGTTTCAAGATAAAATTATTATTTGTTCTTATAAGCCTAGTTGCAAAAACGTTCATTAGATTAATTTTCGCCTTAAGACGAATATGGACGACCACCGCCCTTAAATCGCCTTTTCATACAAACATAGGTAGTCTAGTCCTCTCGGTCTTGCGATAGCTCTCGCCAGTCGCCATGGCCGAGGTTGAGCAGGTCTTGAGCAACTACGTCGTTTCAGCGGTACCTAGGACGTCCACTCGGGCGTCTCCCATTTTGTTGTCCCAAGTACCTGCGCTCTCTTCACGGCACGATCCTCTCCCATTCTCTCTAAGTGTCCGAGCCACCACTGAATTTAGCCGCTTTTGTCTCTCAATATTTCGCCACTATATCGGACCACATCCTTATTTCTATGGCAACAAAATTATATTACGATATTTGGCTGACTGCTGACTGTACATTTGCTTATTTTTATCAGGTCGCTCAATAATATCTGAACATGCACTTTAATCTACCTACATAACTTACTATCAACTTTGTATTTTTGGCCCATCTCAGCATTCTTAGCCCGTTCCCCGGACGAATGGCAATGTTTGCCGAAGCCGTGAAAGTCAATCTGAATAATATAACTCAAAAATAAATTTAAAACAACAAAATACAAATTGATAATAATAATATAGTAATTACTTTGATTGATAAGAATGATAAGGATAAGCTTTATTGAATGTAGTTACTAGTGCATACAAACTTAATATACATAACTAGAAAAAAAAAACATAATTAAATAACTAACCTACAAAACTTAAAAACTAAATCTAAAAATAAATAAAACTAAACTTAAAATAAAAAAAATACAAAATATCCCCCTGCGGAATGGTGCCGTAGATGCTGGCAGCATTTCCTCGCTGTATCGCAATACTTATTCTTTGTGCGAGGAAGCTGCCAGATCTACGGTCACCAGTGGCGTCAGCTATCCTTTTTGATAGATCCTTAAAAAGGGTAGACGCGTTCGGACCCCACGGGCCAAGGGTCTCGACACCAAAAGGTACGAAATCGTATTCGGGGCCGAGACCCCTATATTTGGTCTTTTTTGATGATAAGTCATATATGACATAAATCACTCGTATGGGCTCTATAGACTAAGGTTAAGGTTGACAGCACTCAGACTCAGAAATACCTGTATACCAACATGACAAACATAATTTCGTTTACTTTAACTTACGGATTATTTGGTCTAATCTGTAGCACCGCCAAACGAAAGCAACCGAGAGTTGCCGAGAAATGGCCGATGTCGTAAAATGAAGATTGTTATGAAAATTTCTTTTCCTTATTGTAAATGAAATACGAATCGGAAGCGATAGTTTTTATGCTCTAGTTCTATTCCCATATGTAGATAATTGATTTGAACAGGTTTTTCTTATCATACGTGCGTCGTATTCGAGAAACGTGTCAAAAACTTTTTTAGAAATTTGTAAGGCGCCATCTCGCTTCTTCCCTCGTTTTTTATCCCGTTCTGGTTTTTCAATTTTATATATATGATGATTGTTCGAATAGCCTCTTCTGCAGAACAAAAATGGTAAAATGGTATTTAGAGTTAGACGAAGAAAAGTCTGCAGCGGATTTGATAGCCCACGCAGTGCAAGTGTTATTTTAAACGTCAAACTTCTATGAAATTATGACGTATAAATAACACTTGCACTGCGGTCTGCGGGGGCTATCAAAATCGCTGCAGACTTTTCTTAGCTTAACTCTAGTAACTATTCGGTCGTGTCAATGTTACAATAGTATCTGAACGGTTGCTCCTTCTGTCTTATGAGTTATGACATAATGCTATGGCAGTTATGAAAATATACTGATCGAGTTGTTTTCACATCGGTTAGCTAACGAGTTTTGGTCACTGCAAAAGCTACAGAACTTAGTCTATTCGAAAGAGCAGAAATATTGGGGCCCGACTGGAGTTTAGAATCTAGAGTTATGCCATGAAAAACTGTAGGTAATGGGTACTATCAACCAATCGTAATATGGAGCGCTTCAAAAATTGGCAAGCGTCCGACCTCCAACGCGTCCCGCTCGGGACTGAGCGGCGAGCTGGCAGCGGGGGCGCGAGTAAATGGTGCCGTGAATTCGTAAATTTTGAGTTTAAAGTTATATGTGCTACGAAATTAACAATATTAAACCCGACGGACATTACATCATTACAGACGTTTATTTTGATGTGATTTTCAATACATCAAGTAGTATAATATTGAAATGAAATGAGTTTTAAGGTAGAAAATAAGGGTATGTTTGGATTTTTTTTCTATCGAGCGAAGTTTGTCCAATTATGTAACGAGTACCCGACGTACTTACATAAAGGTCTCAAAAGCAACATATATTTTTTTCACGTGTTTAATCTTTGCCGTTTCTTAATAAAATGGCACTAAAAATTACGTTTCTAAGAGCTTACCTCGCCTTAACCAATCCTCTCCCTAGAAAAAAATTGAAGAAAATCCTTTATTTTTACTATGCTGCACCAAAATTGCTGGAAATTTAACGATCACTGCTTATATGAATAGTTATTTGTTTTACAAGGGGGGTAAAGTTGTTATTTAACCGCTCGTGCTAATAGTGATACCCGAGCAAGCGAAAGATTCGAAAAATGGATTCTTGAGCGTTGCGAGGGTTTCAAAGCACGAGGGTTAAACAAAATTTGCCCCCAAGTGAAACACCACACCAGCTCGGAAAGGCTTACTTTGCACTTCTAAAACTGATAGCAAACTTGCATTTTATACACATGTGAGGCAAAGTATAATCAAATGCAAATTTTAAGTTGTTTTCTTATGTTTGCTGGTAGAATTGACTTTTAAATGATGTTTTTGGATGATAAATACGTATTTAATAACATTCATTTGAATTTGATTTGGTTTGATTTTGTTTGATATTTTACATTTAATATTTGCTTCGGGTTGGTGTGGTGAAAAATTTTGTGTTTCACTCGGGGGCAAATTTTGTTTAACCCTCGTGCTTCGAAACCCTCGTAACGCTCAAGATTCCATTTTTCGAGTCTTTCGCTTGCTCGGGTATCAATATTAGCACGAGCGGTTAAATAACAACTTTGCCCCCTTGTAAAACATATAACTATACCGCTTGTAAAAGGTAGCTATGTAATAATATGTAGTGTAATATACCTACGGCACAGCCGATATCTATAGTAAACAGACAATCCTGCTTATGCTTATTGCAGCAGTGCCTACGGTAGGAAAGGACAATACCTAATTATGATTAGTTTACTTACAGCGGTGTTTTTTCACCGCTAAACGTAAAATGAAAATTTTGTTTTACATTCATAATATCCTATAAGTAATTAGGATTATTTGTCCCACCACTCCGTCATTTGATCTAATTTGATAAACATGTAAAAAATATTAAAATAAATCTGATACATTTTTCGCACAAAATGAACTTTTGGGGCTCGTAGAGGCTTGTATGACTTGCAACTAGGGTTGCCAACTTTTTTTTGGTGGAATATAGTATATTTCAAAAAAATATAGTACTTTTAGATAAAATACTAAACATGAGTGTAATACACGTTTAATCGGAAATATAGTATTTTAGCGTACTATATATTTTTCCAAAAGTATATAGTACAGAGAGCCAAAATATAGTACAATACTATATAATATAGTACGGTTGGCAACCCTACCTGCAACTGTACCCCTAGTGTAAACTTCATTCGATAGAGTGACGTGACGTACGCGTTAAGTCTCATTTTGTATGGGATTTTGAGTTTTCAAAACGTCCCGCTTGGTGCGCTGTTTAAAATCCCATACAAAATGAGTCTTAACGCAAACGCGTACGTCCGTCACGCCCTCGCTACCCGTACTCACGTTGGTGTGGTGAAAAGTTTTCTATTCAGCAAAGTATTTTTTTCCTACCTCTGTCCTTTGAAACACTCGCAACGTTCAAACTTCCATTTTTTTCTTGAAAGAGCTTTTTATACTTTACATGTGAATACTGGCAGTAAAAAATTAAAATTCATGAAACAATACAATATTATTAATTTTACTGGGGTCATGTTATGCTGGTTTGGTCCCTCTTCGGCTGGCCACTAGTGTAAGTGTGAACTCTATGTATAAATATAATAATGTACTTCTGTTTTAGGCCTCTTTTTTGTTTTAGGCCTGATAGAAAATTTTAACTGCCCGCCTACTATAAAGGGGCCCACTGATTACCAGTCCGCCTGCAGTCTCTGGCCTTATCGGGCGGCCTGCCGTCCTAGACCAATAACGTCCACAAACATAAGCGATTATTGCCGGCCGGCAATGGTCTGCTGCCACCTCTGCGACTACAGACGAGTCGTCAGTTTCCCACCGTACGGCCGTCCGCCGGCAATAGTTTGATATAATTTTGACAGGTCCCTACAAATTGACAGTTCGCCGGACGATATCAGCCTGTCAGTTGATCGCAAAAGGCCACACATTAACAGTTCTACTTCAGATTTTGGACTGACGGCTATTCGAACTACGGCTCGTCGATTCCGGTCAGCGTCGACAGATATCTGCCGGACAGTCCGTGGCCTGCAGGCCAATTTACACACACATTATCAGATAGCCGGCCGGTGGCCTGTTGGCCGTCATCTGCTGTCAGTCGAGAGCCTTCAGTTTCATGTTTTTCAACTGGTTTAATTTTTTCATCAAAATGGACAGTCGACGTCAAAGATAATGTTTACACTTTTGGACCTTATTCCTTTGTAATAAGGCAAAAAATGTAAACATATTTTTGACTACTATAGTGAAACCTGGTTAAAAGGGGATATTACTGCAATGTTCTGCCGCCAGAGTGCAGCACTACCGACTCAGTAAATTCATAGACTAACTTATACATACTGTGCCTTAAACTGTTTTTTGACAAGTTTTCACAGACAATAAAATATGACATTGATGCATCAAGGCGGTTTGTTAACAAGGGCCTACCGGTAAACGCGAAAATCGAAATTTAGTTATCTGCCTCTTTATCGCTCGAATATGCAAGAGTGATAGAGAGATTAGATAACGAAATTTCGATTTTCTTGTTTCGCGGTAGGCCATGTGATTGACGTGACGTGTGATGTGTCAATGTGGTTTGTTTACTGTATGTGCCACAAAGGTGCCACCTACGCACTAGGTTGTTGTCGAATACAATGGCTCGCTTTTCGTATATACTTGCGAATGATTACATCGAGGATGAATGTGTCACTGAGTTTCATAGGATACTTTCCCAAAACACAAATTACCGTCCCCGCGACGTACTTTTGATGCAGGCTATGCATCTAATCGAGTCCGTTCCCGCCGAAGAAGAATTAATGATATATTAAATATGTAGTAAAAACTACAAGGGTTGCGAAACTATAAGGGTTCCTATAGGGTAGTTGAATACGGAATCCTAAAAACAGGCAAACAACCTCTGTAAAATATAACGATGCGAGCGGAACACTAAATGCCTCGAGCTATCTCGGGCTTGGCCAAATTATTTATTACAAGGTATCAAAAATCAAAAAACAAACAAATCAAAAAACAAAAAAATCACTCGGGTAACGGCCAAGTAGACCTAATATTATGTAGAAAAGGTTTAAAAGAGTAGAATGAATATAACAAAAACATAACAGTAAAGTATTTTCATTTCTTTCAATTTGGTATACATAGATAGTACCTAAATAAGAGCCGGTGTAAGTAAAAGTATGTTGAATCCACCGCTTGCAGCTTGTGACTCCATATCCTTTTTTTGTAATAATTGTCACATATTACGAGAATTTCGGGTAGGTAATATCGCCACGCCACGCTCTGTAACTCCGAACACAGTTTGCTCCAGATATTCTCTTAACTTAAAACGGAATTAATTAATGATGTCATAATTCGGATCCCACTTGCAGCTGAAGAATTTCAAGCGTAGGTCTTATCTCTTGTCTAAGCAGGTACCTCCATACTTGCGCTAGTGTTTCTACCACGTGTCTTTATAGCGGAATCAAAACGCACAATAGCTAGTCTTTTCATTGCTAGCTGCCGTGAACGCCATCGAAGGTATACCTCCCGGCGTTGTCTTGAGAACTATTAAAATTTTAACCAGTGTTGTTATATTGGGACGCTAATTTCCCTATTTGAATCTTTCAATGTTTGCTCCTTTTTTACTCGGTTACTTACTCTTCCAGCAATCAATAATCAAGTCTGTATTTTCAAATATATAAGCCATGCAAATACTATAATAACATGTCACATTTAAAATTAATAGATAAAAAAATAAGGTTTATGTTATAATTCTCTCTATGACATTTATTTTTGACTGACAGTAAACAACAGTTGCGAGGTAACAACATGATAAATAAAGAAGTTTTTTAGGTATTAGTTTTAGTTTTGTAGGTAGTTTTAATTTTAGGTTACTTTTTATTCTAAGTTTGTTATTAATATTGTAAACAGATTTGTTATTATTTAGATAAATAAACTTTAAATAAAGAAAAGTCTTGACAAACTAGATACTATGCAACCTTCGCATTGTTGTATTCATGCCTTAAAATTAAAATGATGCCTATGAACGAACTATGAACTCTAACTACTAGACTTAAAGTTGAATTTTACTAACGTACATATCTGTTTTTTTTTTACTGATTCTATTTCAATTTGACAGAAGCCCTACCGTATTTAAGGTTAATAAGGTCTACTGGCCTTAAAATTGTGTATGAAATTACAAGCGAATATCAGCGTCATAAATTAAGTATTGGATCCGTGATGTTCGAAGACAAAAAGTCGTATGCTTATTTTTGGGACTATGAACTCTTAAGTACTAGGAATAAAGTAGAATTTACTAATGCTGTAACGTGTGTCGATCGCCGGCCGGCTACCTCATGATGTGTGTTTGACTGGACTCGAGGCCACGGACTGTCCGGCGGATATCTGTCGGCGCTGACTGGAATCGTCAGGCGGCCACACACTATCGGTTCGTGTAAGTCGTCAGGCCGAAAACTGACAGAGAACTGTTTAGTGTGTGGCCTTTTGCGGTCAACTGACAGGCTGATATCGTCCGGCGGACTGGTAATCAGTGGGCCCCTTAAAAGAACTAATGGTCTGACGGTGTAAAAATAGCAGCATGTCAAATTTATCTAACACAAGGAAGAGGTTCTAAAGTTGGTGAGTATTGTTTTATGTAAAATATTTTATTGTTTAGATTATTTTTTTGTCAACTAGGAACCATTATAGTTTCGCCGTCTGTCTGTCCGTCTGCGGCTTTGCTCCGTGATCGTTAGTGCTAAAAAGCTGCAATTTGGCATGGTATAAGTATGGTTGGCATTAAGTTTAATCAATCATACCGTCAAAGTGGTAAATAAAAACCGGACAAGTGCGAGTCGGACTCGGCCACCGAGGGTTCCGTACTTTTTAGTATTTGTTGTTATAGCGGCAACAGAAATACATCATCTGTGAAAATTTCAACTGTCTAGCTATCACGGTTCATGAGATACAGCCTGCGGCGGTAGCACGGTCGCATTTTTATCGCTTGTCACCATGCCTGTCACGTTCTAACAAGTATGTAAGTGCGAAAGTGACGGGCATAGTGACAGGCGATAAAAATGGAACCATGCTGCGCCCACTGGTGACAGAAAGACGGACAGTGCTGAGTCTTAAGTAATAGGGTCCCGTTTTCACCGGGCTCTTTGGGTACGGAACCCTAAAAATTTTCATTCATAGGTTACCTATAACTAAGTTATCTTAGTATTATTTTGCACACCTCAACAGTTTCATAAAACGATTTTGTAACCAAGATAAATAATTAAATTGATCTTCGCATCGCTCAGCCAGAATTGAATGAATCCGTAAAAGTTTTATAAATTAAAACGATGGTTGATTGATGTATTAAAAGTCTAGAGAGGAGAGTGCCTTACTCCCACAAGGTAGGGTTTCTTCTGGTGAGCGAAGCAATTATCAATTTTGTTATTTTACCAGGTAAATAGGTGCTTGTTAAACTCAATAAGTGTTAATACGAGTAGCATGTGCAGCCAGGGCCGTCCTAAACTATGCTGGGGCCCTTGGGCACATAAGACTTTGGGGCCCTTTTGGGGCCCCCGGGAAAGTAAAGAAGGCAAATTGAACTAACATTTTTCTACTGATCTTCTATTTATTATGGGTAATCAAATATACTGTTACTGTCAGTCCTTTTGGGCCCCCTGAGAATGGGGGCCCTGGGCACGGCCCCCGTGTGCCCTTATGGTAAAGACGGTACTGTGTGCAGCGTAGGTATCGCGTCAATAAAAAAAGTGTTGGTTCCTTTAAAGGCAAACTTTAAACTTTATGAAATAAAACTATATAAACGGATTATAGGTATAATGAATTTAAAATACATCCCGACGTTTACTGTGCTATCGTACCTAATACGTTTTACTTTAATTTAATTTGGGAAATTACTACATACAATAGTAACACGAGTTAGAGTTAGACCAAGAAAAGTCTTCAGTGATTTTGATAGCCCACGCAGTGCAAGTGTTATTTATACATCATAATTTCATAGAAGTTTGAAGTTTAAAATAACACTTGCACTGCGTGGGCTATCAAAATCGCTGCAGACTTTTCTTGGTCTAACTCTAGGTACCTTTTCATTGCGGGTTATTTCATTAATGATGCAAATTGTCACTGCCATATCTAGGGCTGAAATAAAAAGTAACCCTGACCTAAGAGTTAAAAAAAAATGTCCGATACATTCATCTGTTATTTTTAATATTTATAAACGATCTTCCTAAAGCCACACAGCCCAAATCTATACTTTTTGCGGACGATACAACTATTATAATAAGGAGTCAAGATCCGTGTTCATATGAGGCAGATGTTAATAAAGCCTTGACTGACATTAATAATTGGATAACTAATAACAACCTTCTCATAAATTTATCCAAATCTCAATACTTGCAATTCCATTCATATGGGGCAACCCCTCCTCATCTTAATATCAACCTTGACGGTGCTGCTCTTCAGAAAACTGACACAATTAAATTTTTGGGTTTATATATCGACTCTTATCTAAATTGGAAAGAACATATAACATCAATATGTTCAAGGCTCGATCGTTTTATATTTGCCTTAAGAAAGTTACGCGATTCTGTATCTCGTGAAGCTGCACTTGTAGCTTATCATGGTCATGTAGCATCCATTCTCAACTACGGCCTCATCCTATGGGGTAACTCTGTGGATGTTGAAAGGGCATTCAAGCTTCAAAAGAGATGTATACGTGTAATTGCAAATGCTCCTGTAGACAGCAGTTGTACACCTTTGTTTAAACAGTTCAACATCTTGCCTTTGGCTTGCATATATATATTAAAAATTTGTACTTTTGTTAAGCAATTTCCAAATTATTTCGTAAAGCGTTCAGACTTGTTTTGTGCTAATCCACGACCACAATATAAAAATTTCCTCAATCAGCCACGATGTATGACCAGCATTTATAAAAAAAATGCTTTTAATATGAGTATTGTGATCTTTAACAAGTTGCCTGTTTAAATAAAAGCTCTCGAAGGCAATGAGTTTAAGCAAACTTTAAGAAATTGGCTTCTTGATCGGTGTTTCTATAGTATACAAGATTTTTTAAATAACGTAGATTAAGTAACGATCTGTGTAAATTTGTAAATAAATGTTATCTGTAATCGATTTGGTTATGGTTAAAACTATATAAATGGCTGTAGGTAATTATAAAGTATTTGATAATTTTAATAAAATGTTAAAGTTTTATAGTTAGTTTTCAAATGTAACTACATATTTTTTAAGATGCCTTTATGGATTTGCATGCTGTTTGTACACAGCTGAAAAGGTGGAACATAATACTGTATAACAATAAGACCTGTAATTACCCTTTTTTGCAAATAAATAAATTGTTTGTTTGTTTTGTTTGTTTGTCTATACATATAATAAAGCTGAAGAGGGTCGAAAGTCTGTACATGGAAAATATTCGAAAAAAAGTTGGCTGGGGATACTTAGAATCGATAACAGAACACGTTCCAACAGCTTTTGGAATTTTTGTCTGTTTGTCTGTTTATCTGTTTATCTGTTTGTCTGTTTATTTGACCGCGCATCACGTGAAAACGGCTCAACGGATTTTGGTGAAAAATTTACTAATCTGTCGAGAAAATGCCCGGCCAGGTTACAGGCTATAAAAATTCAACCCCTAAAAGAGGGGGTAGCCACAACACTCGATTGACTTTAGTTTGCCCCTGAATCTTATGGCGCTACTTAGGAAGGAGGGGCAAACTTTTTTCAAATATGTGCTCCCACTATAGAGTACCCTGGTAAACTAACAGATGGCGCTGAATTTAATACGTTGTGACATGAATAAGCCACGAGGGAAGGATTTTGCCAAATTAACTCTAAGTTTAGACGAGGGGTACGGATATCAACAAAGTTAATTGAATAATTATGTTGATTTAATAATACAACAAAATTAAACGACAGTAAATTAATTGCCCCTCATTGCACAGTGCCATCTTTTGGGGAACTGAGTAAACATTAAGTAATCAAGAAAACTAAAATTTAGTTTACATCCTCTGTCATTTGCAGTGCTGGATTAACCCTTTTAAGCAAAATAAGCACTTGCTTAGGGCACCACGTCTAGGGGGCACCAAAACCGTAGGCAAAAAAACATGCAGGCTGCATCAGCATTGCAGTCGTCGTGGAGTAGGTACCTACATGAAACTTTTATACGTGTACATTGTACCCATCTAATAACGAAGGGTCGTCGTAGGGATCAAGTAAGAGAGTGAGGGTACGCAAGAACATCTCCAACGTAGGCTTTCGATTTGACCTTACGCGGAGGCCCTTAAAGTCATGGAAAAAAAATCTTCCTTTCGGGCTTGCGGCCAGCTGATTTTTTCGGCATAGGTATAGGTTTTATAGCGATTTTTGCTCTCTTGCACGCCAGATTTGTCGGCCAAGCCGCGATCCTGAGACCTAACTATCAAAGTGTTATAAGGGGCCCCGTGAAAGCCGAAAACTAAAAGCATCCTATCAAGTAGCGCTTTCGAGTGAAGCCAAAGAGCGAGCAGTAGAAGAGTCGTGATTATACATAGTATGCATAGATTCGATTTCAAGCCACTCTTTTGCAGTTCGGCGTTAGGTCTTATGCGAGGCCTTCTGCTTTACGGCAAAGTTGATCTTCTGCCTTAATCACACTTGGGCGTGGATCCAAATCCAAGCTTTCCTCTTTCGCAGCTGGGCCTTCTGCCTTGCTCACACTTCGCCAATTCAATTCACTTGGTCAATTCCAAGCTCTGCTTTCTTGCATCTTTTCTGTATAAAAACAACCTCGCTGAAACCCTTAAATATCGAGCCCTATGCGAAGCTAGGCTGATAGAAAACTGTCCCATCCCTTCTCTGTATGAAATCCTGGATTCGCGCCTGGTTGGGATTTAAAAAAAAATGTACAACTGTCTATCAAATTGCGTTTTTTATATCGAAAAATTTTCGC
The DNA here is from genome assembly GCF_910591565.1 of Cydia splendana. Lineage (NCBI taxonomy): Eukaryota > Metazoa > Arthropoda > Insecta > Lepidoptera > Tortricidae > Cydia > Cydia splendana. The sequence goes on along the minus strand of NC_085960.1, from coordinate 27,769,183 downwards.
GCTCGCTTCGCTCGCGTTTTCGATAACTTTCGAAGATATGATAAAGGTGACATTCGGGTGGCGACTGCAGCAGCATTACTCTGTTGAAACGTTACTGCTGCGGCAATGTCAATTTTCGTGATAACATGATGTGACTGATTTCCATACTAAAAGTAAAAATGTACAACTGTCTATCAAATTGCGTTTTTACATCGAAAAATTTTCGCGCTCGCGTATTCAATAACATTCTAGGATATGATAAAGGTGACATTCGGGTGGCGACTGCAGCAGCATTAGGTACTCTGTTGCAACGTTACTGCTGCGGCACTGTCAATTTTCGTGATAAAATGATGTGACTGATTTCCATTCTCAGCTGTAATGCGGCAATAAACGTCACTCAAATTACCAAAAAAATTCAATGTAATCTAGATGACCCTATGGGGCACCATGGTCTAGAAATGCTTAGGGCATCAAAATATCTTAATCCGGCACTGGTCCTTTGCGGAGTCAAACGATTTGGGACTCGCATTTTATACGCATTACCATGCCTTCCCGAAAAAAATCGAATCATTCGCGAAAGTCTCGCAACGCATTGAGGTTACAAGGGGCACGTGGTCTTCCTCAGGAGTCTGAAGAAGACCACGGTGAGTGGCGCTCTAGCCATCAGGCAGGCTGCTTCGCTTTCGCTCGCGTGCGTACCTAGCTATACCTTACTGTATCGTCCGATATACACCTACTGTCGTTTAAATCACGTGTAAAATTTGAATAAGGGCGAAAAAAACTATTGATTTTGGAGTGCAGTTTTATTTAGTGGAACCTAATTGTAAAATATTTTATCTGGACTTCAGTCCTTTAGCATATATCCATCTGTCAACTTTACTTTACTTCAAGTTTCGGCTCCAGAGAAGAGGGAGAGAAATTAGGATTAGAAATTAGCCGCTTACTGACACAGACCGAAATCCACGCGGGCGGAGCCGCGGGCATAGCTAATAATTATAATAAACAAACGTATAAAACAACTTAATAATTGTGTTTCCTACTCGTACTGTTATCGACCCGTTTGTATTTTTCGAGACGTTAAGTTCGGTGGCTCGCTGACCATCTTTTCATTTTATCGGCGCTAGTACCCGTACCACGAGTCTCTGTGTCAAAACTGACATTTACGCTAACGTCTACGTAATTTAGTTTCTATACATCTCGCTCGCAATAATATGGGAGTTTGGGAGTACGAGCGAGATGCGTAGAAAGTAAGTTACGTTCTCGATAGCGTTTATGTCAGTGCCAAACTGGTGGTAGCCACATAGGTTCGGTGTTGTTACGTCGTGCGTAACAAAAGGGGTGTAGTTCAAGGTTGGCTGTTTTCATGCCTGCTGAGCCGCTTTGGCAGCTTTAGGACTCATTACTTATTTTAGAGAATTGAGATCTGTCAAAAACTTAGAATGAGCATTGAACGTAATGGCAGGCGTGGCTCACTCCGCGATTTCGTCGCTTTGCAACAGGTAGCTCCAAGTACATCCGTTCCACACCAATTTTGGTGGCTAGCCATAAGCCGCGCGTGGCGCTGTCGCCACCTAGCGGCCATATCTGTCCTGATCGTAACAGACGCGTTTTGTTAGAGAGTGAGTCTTCTGTACCTAGTACAGTGGTGGGCAAACTTTCTTCATGAGGGGCCAAAACTTGAAGGAATTTCAGAGGGCCAGATTTACAGCAAAAATGTATTTTTCTCAAAAATGGACGGCAAAGTCGACTTTGCCGTTTAAAAAATAGGTCGCGAAGCGCGTAGTTTATGGTCAGTCAAAAATTAAAAAGTTAAAAACATTGCAGTCTCGATTTTGGGACTGCAATGTTGCATACAAATTCCATTATTTGTCGAGTTCCAAACTTTTTAAAAGTTGAAATGGCCATATCAAATGAAGACACAGGCCCATTAAACAGCCAAACAGATGATTAGTACCGCGACTATTTAGCTGTCTCAAATAGGTTGGCGTATTTTCGGCAGAAAAATACACTTCTATTTTTTTATTAAAAAAATAAAAAGGCGGCAAAGCTAATTTTTTCAATTGTTTCTACTTTTTTCCGTGAAAATATATACGTAAGAACGTTGCTTTTGTAAAATATTTCTATGATATTTATATTTCTTGCACCATTTTTGAGAAAAGCACTATATATGACTCGGCTGGAAGGCTACTTGCTGGCTTCGGATTCAATTAAACGGACTCCCAAGGTCGTCCGTTTAAAACGAATCCTCAGCCTGCAAGTAGCTGCTTCCGAGCCTCGACAATAATGTACTATTTATTATATTGCTGGCCATATGATACATTTTTTTAAATGACCGGCGGCGGGCCAGATAAATCCTTTCGCGGGCCGCACCTGGCCCGCGGGCCGTAGTTTGCCCACCACTGACCTAGTACTATAATTTATTCTGTGGTAATGGCCGACAAACATTTTCGCCGCGCCGCCGTGCGCTGTTGCTGCTTGTGTACATATATTGCTCGTATCTCGTATCTACTTGCACCATCCACGACGCACGCGTAATCCATAAGGACAGTGAAGATCAATGAAACGTCGGATGTTTTAAATACAAGTCACCGTGAAAAATATTTTTTATAGTCAGGTAAGTAGGTATACAGTTTTATCGCTGACTATATTAACGAATACTTCTCGAAACCTTTCTAATGAGCCTAAATTGAATGTTCATTATCAGATCAGCTCCGATTTTAGCCTATATTGTAAAGTCACTCTATACACATTAAATTTCAATAGATCAAACATCAGGGAAGTGCAAAGTGGCTCAATTTTATGTTACAATAATTGTCAAATAATGTAAATATACAAATTCTTATGTACGAACCATAAACAATGCAAAGTACTAACTAAATATTTTCCTTATTAAGACCGATGCCATTTGATGAACGAGCTTTGCTCGCAAAACATAAAAACACAAAAAATACGCGTTTTCCCAGAGATAAGACCCGCTAAATCGATTTTTCGCCCCCGAAAACCCCCATATAGCAAATATCATCGAAATCGTTAGAGCCGTTTCCGAGATCCCCGCGAAATATATAAATAAATATATAGGTACTTATACAAGAATTGCTCGTTTAAACGTATAATAAATGAAAACATAAAAAAACTCAAAAAGCGCGTTTTCCCAGAGATAAGACCTAGCTAAGTAGATCGATTTATCGCCCCCGAAAACCCTCATATACAAATTATGAAATCGTTAGAGCCGTTTCCGAGATCCCCGAAATATATTTAAGGTGCTACCTTATTAGTTGCAGATATTTTAACAGATGATACTTTACTTTTAAACAATTAACTTAAAAAAGAAATTAAGAATATTTAATTATTATTTTTTTGTTTTAATTTACCGAACAAAAAATTTAATTTCATTATGGTTCGGCGGGAAAACTGCAAAAGGTTATGAGGTTGAAGTGGCCAGACAGTTAGGTGTTAGGTAAAATAGCTACTAGAATCTGTTCAATGAGTTCACATTTAATAATCACATTAACAGGATGTTTTAACGCAGCAAATTTGTTTTTCAGTTTTCTCCAAATAAACATCGTAAAAGCTATAATTTTTCATACTTAAATATACTCCAGCAACCGAGTACTATCAGCTGTATAAATATCTGCAACTAATAAGGTAGCACCTTATATATAAATAAACAAGATTTGCTCGTTTAAAGATATTATCTATCTTTAAAGATAAGATTTACAAACTTTAGTGCACAACACAATACAAGCAATTCTTACTTAAATACTTACTGAAATAAATTCAGCCTTGTGATGGTTAAGAGAAATTTAATCAAGCGTTCCGACCACACCAACACTTTGATTTCGAAGTAGATACCATTCTCGACTACGTAAGTATTTCCTCCTCTAATATGAAACTTAGTATACTTCATTTAATATCTTTTCGTATATTTATTGAAGAATTCCAGTTACCAATGACGTCGCTCTGGTCAGCGTCTCTTCATAAATTATAATACGGATGAAAAGGGGACTTTTATATTTTACTATACATATATAAATATAAATAATTTGACCATCTGTGAGATTTCCTACAGGCGATGCGTCCAGGTTATATTTATTTAAAGCAAAGTACTAGGTACAAGTCTATATACTGTAAAACTTTTCGGTATCGTACGCTACTAGTTACAATTGATATAAAAAGCCAATCAATGATTCGGAGGTCAGTTACCGACAAACTTCCGTTCCATTACAACCTATCGGCACAAGCACCGATACGGGAAATCGGCAAAGATGAGGGCGTTGTTGGTGTTCGGAGTGCTGTGCCTGATGGCGGCCGCCTGCATGGCCGACTTCTCGCAGGACATGGCCGTGGCCGAGAGCAAGGGCCACCACCACGAGCACGGCGGCGGCCACGAGCACCACGGCCACCACCACCACGAGCACGGCGGACACGGACACAAGGGCCACAAGGGCCATCATCACCACCACAAGGGCGACGAAGGCCACCACGGCAAGCATCACCACGAGGGTCACCACCACGAGCACGGCGGCGGCCACAAGAAGCACTGGGACGAGCACGACCACCACGGTGAGCATCATGAGCACGGCCACCACCACAAGGGAGGCAAGCACGGCCACCACGAGCACCACGACAAGGGAGAGCACACCGACGGATACCACAAGAAACACCACAAGGATCACTTCCACAAGGATCACCACTTCCACGACGGACACCACAAGGAGGGCAAGCACCACAAGCACCACCACCACCACGGCCACCACGACACCCACGGGGGACACCACAAGAAGGGCGGTCACCATCACTCCGGCCACCACGAGGGCCACCACGGCAAGCACGGCCACCACGACAAGCACCACTACGACGAGGGCCACCACGGGCACAAGGGCCACCACGGCCACGAGGGGCACCACCATCACCACCACGACCACGGCAAGAAAGGCCACCACGAGGACCACAAGCACTGGGGCCACCATCACGGCAAACATTAATAATAATAGCAGTGTTACTGTTATGGCAGCGTTCGAAGAAACGCACACACCAAAAATTTATTTGTTATTGTTGATGTTTTTTATTTTTATACGAACAAAATAAACAATTGTTTATTAAATTATTACTGATTATCTTATAATTTACATCCTTATATGTACTAAGCATATCTCTAAATTAATTAATGGGCCGTGGAAGAATCTCAAGAAACATTAATTAAGTATTTTTTTGAAAGATAACTGCATTCACCAATTTTTGGAAATTTTCATCCACATTTTAGGAGTAGATAGTAGTGGGCATTTTCAAACGTAATTGCATCAAACATAAAAAAATAGTTTAGTTCTTTTTAGGGTTCCGTACCTCAATAAACGAAACCCTTATACCTCTCCGTCCGTCCTCGTCCATCTAATAGGTCCGTCTGTCTGTCAAGACCCTTTATCTCGGGAACACCTAGAGGTATCAAGTTGAAATTTATACTATATGCTCAGGTCTACAGTCCCTTGAAGCTGTAAAAAAAAACAATTTTCTAAGTTAATGTAAAAAAAGATACGGCCGTTTATGCAGCAAAAAACGTATATTTCGACACTTGACCGAGAACTATGAAATTTGGCAAGTAATTATAGTCAAACTATTATAACAGAAAATCTAAAAACCCTATTAACCTTTTGTCTCCTCCTTTCCGAAGGACTGTCCTATGCTCTAATTCCCCGATTCCAAGACTATGTAAGTTGCATAACAACTACAACAAAATAGATGTTTTAAACAACCTTAAACGTCATCGACGTCATCGTCACCAGCTTCACAAACTAGTACTTAGTTAAGTAATTAGTTAGTAATTATATTTCATTTGTTAATACAATATTTTTGTTTGTATGATGCATGTTTACCTCTATTTTATTGTAGGTACAGTCGCCATCAGATATATCGGAGCGGCCAAGGTGCTCACAAATATCGGAACACGCCTCTATTGTCAGGGCGTTAGAGCGCGTGTTCAGATATTGTGAACACCTTGGCCGCTCCTATATATCTGATGGCGACTGTACACTAAGCTCTTAGTTATTAAGAATTTAATAATGTTATGTATGCATCAGTGTAACTAATAAAATTAAATTAGAAAATAAACTACAAGTACAGGGAAAAAAAGTAAAACTATAAATTTGTAAAAAAAAATAATTGTACGAAACTCTCGGTGGGTGAGACTGACTCGCACTTGTCCGGATTTTTTAATATGTAAGTACCTATATACTTTCCTTAGTTATGTGTTTTTAATCAATTTAATATGAGCTCTGTACAATGACTCATAACAGTTACCTATAGCAACCGTGACCGTGACATTGGAAAATTTGTCTGAACTACCTAATGGCTAATACAGGGTCATTTTTGGACCGTTAGCCATATAGCACAAAAAATATTTTTGGCCGTTTCATACATTTTGGTCGAGTGGATGTCGACGTTATCTATGGGAAGTCCAATTTTTTTTTTGGAATTTCGGGGTTGGTCCCATAGAAAAAGTTGTTCAGTATGACCTACCTAATCATAATCACCTCGCACAATATGGCTAACGGTCCAAAAATGACCCTGTATATACGTAGGTACTTACTTTACTCTTTGGTCTGAACTTGGAGTTTATTGCGCGAGAATGTACTGAAAATACCGTTGTTATGCGTGATCTCCTACTTTACATACTTGCATTTTGCGTGGTGGGGTACAATTGGGATCTAAAGCGGATAAAAATCCGCAGATCTATTTTTCAGTTGACATTTGTGGCAACATTTTGTAGGTAAATTATTAGAGATGCACCGGATATTCGGTAACTATCCGGTATCCGGCCAATCCGGCCAAAATTTTAATATCCGGCCGGATACTGGATAGTGACATTGCTTGATTTTGGAGTAAACAAAATTGGAGTTAAGAAACAGTCACGGTAATCGTTAATCGTACTCGTTTATTATTTTAAATCAATTTAAACATTCCCCTGACTTGCATTCGCACTAGGGTTGCCAGATCGAAAGGCGCTATTATCGGGAAAAAATATAATTTTTTCGGGATTTTGGGACTTAAGTCGGGAAAAAGTACCTAATTGTATTAAAAACAACGATACATTTCATTATTGGCACTACGTCAGCTGCTCTGCCCATATACGTTTTTATATAAAAATAGTATAAATTCTTTGAGATCTTGAACATGTCTCTCGCTCATCGCTCGGCGCGGGTCGCTCGCTCGCTCGACGATAGTTCGGAACCTGAAATTATTGTTTTATAACGTGAAGCTGTTTTTCGGCACAATTTTCACTTTGTCGGGAATCGGGAACACATGCTAAAAATCGGGAGAATCCCGCCAAATCCCGACCATCTGGCAACCCTAACGCGTACTCATTTCGAACCTAGAAATGAGTCCGCGCGAACGTTCACTAGAAAACAGGTCAAAACCTGCACAATGCGCACCTGAAAAACCGAAATGTAGCTATAGTTCCGCCGGCCGAATATTCGGCGGCCGGATACCGAATATTCGGCCGATGGTCAGGCCGAATATCCGGTATCCGGTATCCGGCCAAACAACTATCCGTTGCATCTCTATAAATTATGCATTATGTAAAAAGTTTTATCTTATCTATTATGCATTTCCCGCATAGACGCCGTGTGAAAGATTTTCAAAGTTGCCATATAAACTTTGCTGTCACTACGGTATTCGGTAAAATCCCGTATACCTACCGTGAGGTATACGGGAAAAAATTACCGTGTGAACTTAGCCGTTGGAACCCTGGAGGTACGGTTGCCAGATCGAAAGGCGCTAGTATCAGGAAACAATATCAATTTTTCGGGATTTTGGGACTTAAGTCGGGAAAGAAAAATACATTAAAATTAAAGTAATTGTATTAAAAACAACGATACTTTACATTATTGGCACTACGTCAGCTCGCTCGCTCGACGACAGTTCGGAACTTGAAATTATTGTTTTATAACGTGAAGCTGTTTTTCGGGACAGTTTTCACTTTGTCGGGACTCGGGAACACATGCTAAAAATCGGGAGAATCCCGCCAAATCCCGACTATCTGGCAACCCTACCTGGAGGACCCGCGCGAAATCGCCTTTTCATACAAACGTCGTAGCCCTCATCTTCCTCCCTGGATATATTAACATTATTGAAAATATTTTGAAACAATTTGTTGTCTATTAACCACAGGTATGTCCCTGCATTCGAATTTTTTATTACCTACCTATTATAAGAGTTAGGTTAGCTATTAAATTTGTATGAAATCTGTTTATCGCTCCTAATTTTTACAATAATAAAAAAATCTAAAAAAATCAAACGTAGGGGCATAGCTATGGTTAATATGCATCAAATCATGTATGAATATTTTCCATAATATCAATATCCAGAGAGGAAAATAGGGACTACGTTTGTATGTCCTATAAGTATGTATAAATTCCGAGAAACTAATTGATACAGAATACGATACATTTATACATTACACGATTTATACGATACATTTTTCATTTGGTTATGATATATTTTTTAATATTTTTATTACTTACATGTTAATTAGTTTTGTGCTGTGGATACTATAATATATCTAGGTATTAATTATTTTAATGTATGTTTAGCATGTAGGCACTAACTCCTAAATGTAAGTAAGTACTTGTAATAATAAATAAATATAAATACAATGAAGTACTAAAAATTTTATGGACCTATGCAGTCTGAAATAAATATATTGAATTGAATTGAAATAGTAGGTATTATACCTACCAGAGCATACCTACGTCGATTTCGAACCCATGACCTCCGGTTCAACCTTATTGCTCGGCTACCAATAGCAATCGGCAATGCTAGCGATAACTACATATACTTATCCTTCTTAGATAGGTAACATAAATAAAGAACTGTTGAAATAACTAAGCAAATTTAATTATCTTAACGAGTGGAGATGGTTCGCCTTCAGGGCCCATTTGTTTTTTCCACACTGTAGGTACATATACCTAATGGTAAAATTAATCATATTTAAGTAGGTACTTACTTTTTTAGACAACACGGTAACACGGTAGAGCAGCTGTATAATAAATCACAACTAGTAACAGATAATTATTTCATTTATTTTGTTCGTATAAAAATAAAAACATCAACAATAACAAATCAATTTTTGGTGTGTGCGTTTCTTCGAACGCCGCAATAACAGTAACACTGCTATTATTATTAATGTTTGCCGTGATGGTGGCCCCAGTGCTTGTGGTCCTCGTGGTGGCCTTTCTTGCCGTGGTCGTGGTGGTGATGGTGGTGCCCCTCGTGGCCGTGGTGGCCCTTGTGGCCGTGGTGGTCCTCGTCGTAGTGGTGCTTGTCGTGGTGGCCGTGCTTGCCGTGGTGGCCCTCGTGGTGGCCGGAGTGATGGTGACCGCCCTTCTTGTGGTGTCCCCCGTGGGTGTCGTGGTGGCCGTGGTGGTGGTGGTGCTTGTGGTGCTTGCCCTCCTTGTGGTGTCCGTCGTGGAAGTGGTGATCCTTGTGGAAGTGATCCTTGTGGTATTTTTTGTGGTATCCGTCGGTGTGCTCTCCCTTGTCGTGGTGCTCGTGGTGGCCGTGCTTGCCGCCCTTGTGGTGGTGGCCGTGCTCGTGATGCTCACCGTGGTGGTCGTGCTCATCCCAGTGCTTCTTGTGACCGCCGCCGTGTTCGTGGTGGTGATCCGCGTGGTGATGCTTGCCGTGGTGGCCTTCGTGGCCCTTGTGGTGGTGGTGATGGCCCTTGTGGCCCTTGTGTCCGTGTCCGCCGTGATCGTGGTGGTGGTGGCCGTGGTGCTCGTGGCCGCCGCCGTGCTCGTGGTGGTGGCCCTTGCTCTCGGCCACGGCCATGTCCTGCGAGACGTCGGCCATGCAGGCGGCCGCCAGGCACAGCACTCCAAACACCAACAGCGCCCTCATGTTTGCTGGTATCCCCTGTCAATGTTTGTTTTGATAGGTGGTTAAGGAGAGGAAGTCTACCGGTAACTGACCTCCGAATCATTGATTGGCTATTTATATAAATTGCAAATCGTAGCGCAGCGAACAAAAAGATGGAGAAATTGTTCCGCAAGCCTTCCGCCGCACTAGTTCAAGGACAATGAAAATAACTGCACGTTTAATCGACAAGTGCATATAGTTAGAAACGCTCATCGATCGATTCATTACCCATCTCAGCAAACGCAATTGAACTTGAACGCAATACGTAGGTACCTAAGCATATAGGTAGGTACATGTAGCACATACATATGTATTCACAGCTCTCGGCGGTGCATTGTGTTCACTCCAGTTCGCTTGAACTGCACCCGACATCGCATTTAATTTACACACTTGATTGACAGCTTATGAGCTCGCATCGATCGAAATTATCTGCTTAGTGGATCCTTTCTCGTTCGGAACACCGCTATTTGGATAGCGCTAAACAATTCTTCCGAGTGACTACTCGCGTAATCCTCGCCCTTGTTGGCTTGTCCGGGATCTTTTCAGTGTAATGTATTTCTGTTTGGGCATTCAGCTTGATTATGCACGCTTATGAGTTCATCGCGGTCTTTGTAAACAGCTGAATGTACGCCTTCCTAACCATTGAGGTGTTTTGATTCAATATACTATGAGTATTCATTGAAATTGGGTTTCTCGTTTTGTATTGAGATGTTATATGGTTCTTTATTACTTCGAAATGTACCTACACTGATCTTATGAGAATATGATACATATCTACATGCTTACTTTAGTTGCTCAAAATAGCGCTTATATTCGTTCAAACCTAGGTTCAGGTTATTTCAGCAAGTCATTTTAAAATAAAAGCATATTTTAGATTGTAAGTACCTACCTACTTCGTATTTAAATGGCGGCGGCTATTACTCTACATACGGGTGCAGGGCTACCTCGTTTCACGCAAAATATTAGGCATAGTGGATGTCGATTTGTGGAAAACTAACTAAGTACTCTACATACGAGTAACCTATGACTTAGGAAGGATACGTTGACAGATAATAGTAGTAGTTCTGATATGATGAAATTATGGATAATTTTCGGTATTAATCGGGAGTGATTCTGAAGTCACCTTACACAGCTATTACAAATTATTTCTATTTGCCATACTAGCGGTCCGTAAAATTACTGAGCTAAAAACAATATTCAGGAGGCCATTAAAAACTGCAAAAACCTCATCTTAATCTGTTACAGTAACATGCATCTTTCCTGCAATTTTATATATTTACAGACCTATAGGTAACAGTTTATGGTAAGTTTTTTCTTAAATTCCGGGTGATCTCCAGATGGCAGCATTATAGCAACAATAGCGGTGACTAAAAATTCCATTGAACAGAAATATTAATTATGTAACTAGTCGTGTTTAAAGGAGACCCATAGCCGTCGTCAATAGAAACTCATCAAACTCATCACCGCCGCGCAGCCGACCACAATAAGTTCACGACCGACACGCTCTGTCGCACTCTTTTCTAAAGGTGCACTTTCAATCGAACTCATTTTCAAGGCCGCATTGACCTTATAAAGTGCTTTCGTTTGCGCAACGCGTATTTGCGGTTAATAGAGCACCTACATACGCGGTCATACTTAACTTTTTACGAGGGTTAAGTAGTTGCCTAGGCTCCTTTTATCAAATTAGGTTGGCCCAGCACTGTTATTATGTACTTACTCGTAATGTAGGAAGGGGAAAAAAGAGGAACAATCGCAGCATTCATTGATAAGATATTAATTCTGTCTTAGGTATTCTTTGTTTACCTACATGTTTGGGTATGTCTCGGGTTCGTAGGTAAATAGGCCAGAGGGCCTCTTGGCTTGTCCCCAATGTCCCCCTGAGGCCCTAGCTACCGCGAATAACGAAAATCGAAATGTCTTTATCTCTACCTCTCTATCGCTCAAATTTGAAAGAGGCAGGGGCTCTAGCCAAGATGACAACGTACATTGAGAAACGCCAAACGAAAAGAAAAGCAGCCAAGTGCGAGTCGGACTCGCCCATGAAGGCTTCCGTAGCAGCAAGTAACATAATAAAATTGCGGTTTACGATTTATGACGTATTAAAAAAAAACTACTTACTAGATCTCGTTCAAACCATTTTTCGGTGGAAGTTTGCATGGTAATGTACATCATATATTTTTTTTAGTTTTATCATTCTCTTATTTTAGAAGTTACAGGGGGGGACACATTTTACCACTTTGGAAGTGTCTCTCGCGCAAACTATTCAGTTTAGAAAAAAATGATATTAGAAACCTCAATATCATTTTTGAAGACATATCCATAGATAGATACCCCACACATGGGTTTGATGAAAAAAAAAATTTTGAGTTTCAGTTCTATGGGGAACCCCCAACATTTATTGTTTTTTTTTTTTCTATTTTTGTGTGAAAATCTTAATGCGGTTCACAGAATACATCTACTTACCAAGTTTCAACAGTATAGTTCTTATAGTTTCGGAAAAAAGTGGCTGTGACATACGGACGGACAGACAGACATGACGAATCCATAAGGGTTCCGTTTTTTGCCATTTGGCTACGGAACCCTAAAAATGTATCGGGAAGACAGATGCTACGAAAAGTCATGTGACTATACTGACTATTGCCAGACATTAATTAGGTAGATATGTACTTATTTAAGTTTCGATTGGCGTTTCCTATCAACGATTGTCATGTCATCACTGGTGTGTAAATAATTGGCTATTTATCTCTAATACATTCAAGTCCGCATGTTACCTACCGTGTGTTGTGTTGTGTGTTGTGTTGAGCCTTCAGGTACCTAGTATAGACATAGTAGATTAAATGTACGAATTAAAATCGAATCGGATCGGTTCTTGATACCTACTAATCGTATTTCTCGAGGAGTGTGTTCGTTTTATAAAAAATCGTGCCTGGGTAATAATAATAATATCCTGTCCCAGTTCCAGTGTTACACAAACCGCTAACAGACTAATGCGCTTAGGGCTTGCACGGCGACACTCTTAGGCGACTTACGCGCTAAGGCGCTAGGCGGCGCACAACAGAGGAATTCCAACCTCAAAACATTTACATTAGGTCCAACCAAACCAGTATTCGTGCGATCTCCAGATTCGTAATAACATATGTAAATGAAGCCCACGCTTATTCTGGTTAGCGAGCGAGCGATTGCTGAGCGATGAGAATGATGAGACCAGAAAGGGTGAATCTTCGTACAATCTTGTTAGTCGGCATTACGTCTTGCCTAATACTATTAGTCAGCGATGATTCCTATTACAACTGATGCGCGTAGGTATCATGTTACATACTATATAATATTACCATAGGTTTAATGAATTCCTATAATCTGAGCTTTTCATTGAATGCGATATGTTGTGCTTAATGTGCCCATTCACCTACCTCTATACTCTCATATACCTACCTCTAGATATCAGCTGGTACTTACCTACTTACATCTAATTGAAGGTTTACTTATTTCATAAATCAAATATTAGTGTAATTAATTACAAAACTGCTTTACACTTGTAGGTAGGTAATAGGTAATACACTAGCAAAAAGCAGAGCTTTGTAAGGGCTCGCGGAGTTTTTCTACCTAAACGTACCGGACCGCGACTTTGATCCAATCCGAGGCTTGTTTCATGTTCGATCGAGTGGGTACAAATAAGTCCGTTAAGAACGCAGCTATAAGTGAGAGCAAGAAAGAAATATACTAAGCGGACCCCGGTTGCTGTCCGGTACGCCTGTCTGTTACAGCTTTTACTTTGTCCATTAAAAACGTGTCCAGACGACAAAATCAAATTGCCAATATCATCCACACGTAATATACAATTTCATAAGCGCTTATTACATCCTACACGGTCGCCCAGTACTTTTTGTAAGGAAGCCTTTCCTAATACATAATGTTAGGTCAGCGAGTCAATGTCCTTGAATTTATTTTTGCGTCCACAGTCCGTACCATACTATTGAGCGAAAAACTATCCCGTCTGGACACCTACTGGCGGTAATCACGCTGCTCCGCACATAAACACACACACACAGTTCCACTAGGTACAGCCAGGGTTCAGCATCAGCTCTATCTTGGGTACTGCTCTTCTAAGTGCTCATTAAGACGTGTCAGATGACCAAAACATAATGTGCCTTTGTTGCACCAAACCCCAATTCCGCTAGGAACTGCCAGGGTTCTGGGTCATTTTGTTTAACTGCACGCCGACGTTGCTATTGGCGTGCAGTTCCCATACAAGTTGCAGTCGTGTATCGGCCCTAAGTCACTGAAGTTTGTATTAATATAGGTACTTATCTTTATTTATAATTTTAGTAGTTCCAAGCAATAGTAACACTAAAAGCGCCATTAATTAATTACGTAAGACAATTTTTGCCAGTTTTTGACCCCCTTCCACCTCCTATATTACCATATATTACGTAAGAATCTAAAGTAAAATTGAGTACACGTTTGGTTTGTTTTAGTGTGTATTTTTCAAAAAAATATTTTTATGAATGTTTATTTGTACCTGAACTTTTGGTACTTGAGCTCGTTTAAGCTAACTCTGCACGTGTTTGATTAGCATAGAGTGTGGAAGTATTGTTATTATTTTAAACGTCATAATTTCATATAAATTTAAAAAATCGCATCTTTGTGATCTTACGTAAGAACTATGAAAACCCCCTCCCACCCCCTTGTAAGAAAAAATAAGATATGTTCGACCCCCCTCCACCCCAAAATCGTCTTACGTAATAAATTAATGGCGCCAAAACTGTTTCTCGAACTGAAAATACCCGATTAAAATTTGCTAACACAACATGACTGAATTGACTGATCAGTTCATCTGCGTTACAAAACATACGAGTATATTGACCTCCGCAGTGAATATACAGCAAGATTGATTATTCTAGTAGGTATTCACAGAAACTTAATTGCTAAATTGGGGATCAAACTAAGCGAAGCGAGGTGGGTCTGAATCCAAAATTTTAACTCACTTTTGTATTCATCATTGTTAATTAGGGTGGAGCGAAATCCAAAACCCAAATATAGCAATGGAACCCCTCTAAAAGGATGTCTAACTTTTTATTATTTAAGAGAAAAAAAAAAATTGGTATATACTTTTAGCCCTCTACTATTCGATTATATATAGCAATATATGTATATTTTTAATAAATTTAATTTATGCTTATTTTTTTTAAAACAAGTTTTATTCATTAAATAACATCTTTTTCTTACAGATATACTCGATTCCTATACTTATTTTTGTTTATAACGTATATTTTTATGACACGGTAAAACCACGTAAATAGGGATTTTATGGAAAATGCCCTTTAACCCGGATATTGTGCACAAATTGGAGTTTACAACCCATAACAGAATCGTGAAAACTATTTTGAACATGATAAGATAATAAAAAGAATACAAATATAAGTATATATATGCCTAACATACGTTTGAACATTTTTGACGCTTATTTAAACATATAAGTAACCCTATTTTTGCAGTAAAATGATACTTTTCGTAATCAATAACATCGTTACTTTGACACAAGAATGTCAAAAAAAAATAACTCATATTTTTTTACACTGTAGCAGTTTCCTTGTTTAGCATGAAATTGCTGTTTAATATGAAATTTTGAAATTATACTATTTCATAAATATTGAAAAATGCAGTAAAATTTTGGTAATAACTTATTATACGCTTATTAAGTATTATACATATAATTTCAATAAAATGTATACATATTAGTGAAATAGTATATTTTAATAATTGATGAAAATTTACCTTTATTTTATTCTTTAGCGGTTGAGTAGAGGGCTAAAAGTAGTGTTGATTTTGAAACTTGATATAATCACTATAATCTACATGACAAACTGCAACTTTTGGTACCGGTTCCACATTGATAATCAAATTTTTTTTTTCCATCCAGGACGCTCCACCCTATTGTTAATGGCGTAAGCGCCATCGACATTATTGAAATAGAAAACACCACATAGTACCCACAACACAAGCCTTCTTGAGCTTACTGTGGGGCTTAGTCAATTTGTATAACAATGTCCAATATTTATTTATTTATTTACTACTAACGCCATCTGTTAGACAAATCAATAATTAACATTAGCACAAATGTTAATTCATTAATTTGCCAACAGATGGCGCTAGTAGTAATACAAAGTGTTATTACTTTATTTTATTTTTTTAGGTTTATAAAATGATATTTTTATGTTTGATAACACATCTAGACATGAATTTAAATTACTATTTTAATCTCAAACCTAACAGTGCAGTAGTTTTTCCGTAAAGTGTACCACAAGGTCCACAAGAATGCATAGTTTGTCGAATAGTGATAGGGCTCGCTTCGCTCGCCCTAAAAACTATAAGTATTAGGTATAGGTAGGTATATAGGTACCTACGTGCACAGTTTTGACGCACGTTTTGAAGAACTCCTTCAAATCTCAATATGTACCTAGACGTCAATTTAAGTTTGTTAGGAATGAATGTTATGATATTGAAAATTTGAGATTCTTATTGGGATTAGACTGATTAGGTACAAATATAAAATATTTAAAACTTTCTTAGGCCCGTCATATTTAACACAAAAAAACGCTAAATTCGCAAGCTAACGGCTAGTTCTGATTTTTTTATATGTTATTAGGATCACTACCAGCATTGTAAATCCAAGTTTGCAGCTTCAAAAGACCTGTGCTAACTTTGCACCACTCGAAAAACCGCGAAACTTTCGTACTTTTTTTGGTATTCTCAATATAAGTCCTAAACTATGCATTTTTTATCAAAAAGGTCTACAAACAAACTAAAGTTAACTAAAATTGCTACAATTTAAAACCAGAATCAATTCTGTAAGTTCAATACTTACCGAGATACCGCTCAGCAAAAATGGGCAATTTTATCCAGTATAGCGAAATTTTAAGATTCGGATAATTTTCGACCCCGAAATCAGGGAAAATACTCATTTTACGGGTAAAATCATAAAACGATGTTGTAGCAAATAAAATTACCTTTAATTTAAGCAAAGAACGACATCTCTAGACCGTACCGTTTACTCACAAATCTTAAAAATCCAAAAAATGGGAAAATAGCATTTCTCGCAAATTTGCTCTGTTTAGTTCTCACAATGGTTTGAACCCTCAAATTGAGATATTGGTAAACAATACTAAACTACCCGACATTAGTTTATATAAATGTTCGGGGTAGACAAGCTTTCACTCCGCTACCTCAAAACATCTTAGTAGGAGCCGACATGTATGTTGTGGTAGATGGGGGTTTCTTACTGCACAAGGTGATATGGCATCGTAACAACTCCGTGATGGATATCGTCGCAGGGTACGTCAGCTACACCTACAATCATTCGGACGGAACGTTGCTGTGGTCTTTGACGGATATCCTGAGGATGGAGCAGAGAAGAACACAAAAACTGCCGAACGCGTAAGGTGCTATGGTTGTCTGAAGTGGAACGAAATCGTCTTTCAAGAGTCAACCATAATAAAAATAGCCCAGGAGAAGTTATTGGCTAACGACAGCAACAAGCGGCGACTGATTGCCCTGATATGCTCCGCTTCCAAAGCCAGGGAATTGAGATATAGCAGGCAGTCGAGGACTGCTGCCTGTGACATCGTCAAGGCAGCACTTGACAAGAGATCCTGTTTTAAATCAGTGCTAATCATTGGCCAGGATGTGGACCTCCTTGTCCTTCTAAATGGTTTGGGTTCGGCTGTGAAGAATGTTTATTTCCAGAAAAGTGGCAGGGGTGACTCTGGCCCCATACAATCAACCTCAACCTCAACCTCATTTAATCACGGAGATTTGGAAGTTCCCCCAGGATTCGAGTTGTTTCTCCACGCCTTAACTGGGTGCGATACTACATCTGCCCTTTTCTGAAGAACAAACTGTGGAGCGCCATTAAGAAGAACGTTGAGCTTATCACCATAGCTGAAGTATTCCTCCAACCTAATGCAGCCTACCCAGCCATCGCAGATGCCGGAGCAAAGTGCCTACTAGCTTTGTATGGAGGGGACTACACAAAAGATATGCTCCATAGCTTACGCTACAAAATATTTATAAAAACAGCCGCCTCTGCTAAGGTTAACTTGGCCCGTTTGCCTCCAACGGAAGATTGTGCAACATTCCATGCTTACCGAACTTACCACCAAGTTCAGAAGTGGTTGGGGGTGGAAAACAATGCAACTCAATGGGGATGGGAAAAGACCGAACCAGGGGCTCATTCCAATAAGAATGGCGAGTAAAGTGGCACTTCCCTCGCTTCTGAAATGTTTGTCATGCGGGTGCAAGAAAGGCTGTAGCGGAGGCGGCTGTACCTGCATAAAAGCAGGCCTTAAATGCTCAGAGGTATGCAAATTTTGCTCCGGTGTCTCTTGTCACAACGTCGCCAAGTTTCAAATCGCAGAATAAATTGAAGACGACGTCGATATGCCTAGTTTTTAGACTGAATTAGAAAAATTATAGCAATTTTAGTTAACTTTAGTTTGTTCATAGACCTTTTTGATAAAAAAAAATGCATAGTTTAGGACTTATACTGAGAATACCAAAAAAAGTACGAAAATTTCGCGGTTTTTCGAGTGGTGCAAAGTTAGCACAGGTCTTTCGAAGCTGTAAACTTGGATTTACAATGCTGGTAGTGATCCTAACAACATATAAAAAAATCAGAACTAGCCGTTAGCTTGCGAATTTAATGTTCGATATGACGGGCCTATCTCGTTTTGAATTTATTTTATTCCCTTTATTTAAAGGTAATAAAATAAATTCGCAATAGACCCGTCTATAAATGTGAGTTAATATGTGTACAAATATAAACCCTAAATTATTTCCCGGGTAGAGTCGCTCCTTGTTAGATTCACTAATTCATATCGATGCAGCATCCGTAATTAAGTAGATACGCGTCATATTTTACATGTGCCTTTGATACAATGGCTTTGACCAATCACACGGCTTGATAAACCGACAAATTGGTCCAACGAGCACTCCTCAGTTGAACGATACTTTGTTAAATCTGTAAATTTATTATGATTTATGGATCTCGATTACTAGTGTAGTAAATGAACCAAGTTGTTGTATGGAGACCCATGCATTAATTTCTCAGTCGATCGAAACTAACATATAAATTACCAAAAAAAAAAACACTCCTAAGTTAGGTATTTATACGTAAAAATACAAATCTGTTTATATATTGAACTGAGTAATTCCTCCGTCCAAAATTATTTTACCAAATAAGTTAATTGTATCAGTATGTAATACTAGAAAAAAATCTAAAACTTTTGTCAAACATGAAAATATTTTTTTATGATAATTCCTTTTTTTGTCGCTCATTTTCATCGGAAAATTGCTCTGTCATTTTATTTCTTCTTATATGATCTTAGAATATAATTTGGCGTAGTGGGTAAGAAAATAAAAAAAAAATGCATACCCAAATTTATGTATTTTAGAACTGTTAAAAACTGAGAGTGGAAAATTTCTCAGCCTGATTTCTTTTTAAATATGTACTAAGTAGTCACGGATACACTTAAATCCAAAATATCTAAAAGAAATATCATCCCTTGTACACCCCGCTCCCTACACACTGCTCCCGATATGTTTAGTTTTAATACGCTCGTTATTTTTTGGATGTTTTTATAGTTGAATAGAAAGACAACTGTGAACTTCATTCAGTAAATAAAATGGATAGAGAAATTTTCCACAGCGAGTAAAAAGGCAATTTCTGAAAATAGTACAATTACTTACATGGTATTTTGTTTTAGATTTTCATTTTGTAGGTATAAAACTGCAATAAAATGGCATTCCAGTTAGACGGATTCCAGTTAAAAAATTAGACGGAGCAGTTTCCGGTCCAGACACGCCAAAAAATTAGTATTTTAGTTTTTTTTTTGATATTTCATATATTGTTGCAATACGTTACATGAATATGTCCGGTGAAGAAAGTTTGAACGGAGCATTTTTCCGTAAAAAGATATTAACGATTTAAGACTTTCGGTATTTACTTTAATTCTATTATTATTATTAAGTTTTTTCTGGCTGAGGAATTACTGCGGGGTCCACTACCTTTATTTACTACACTATACCTCTGTATGAATTCGTGTTGTCACAAATGTAAATAGCACGTAAATTTCTTTTCTTTTGTATCTCACCTGCGAGATAGACCACCTGTCCTTTTCTAACTGTATTTTTTTAAATGATTCTAAATCACCATCCATTTTATTTACATTAGATGCTCAAATAAAATTCAATTAAAAGCGCAACTCGTATCGATTCCATTGTTGACACTCAGAGTCGACATACAATCGGAAAAACATTCACAGATTTGTCTCGTCACGATAAGCAGCTGCCAATCTCTTAGTTCCTTTTATTGGTACGTACAACTAATGGAAAATTAACTCCGTATAATACGGCGATTATCCGCGTATGACTTAATACAGGACGGTCGCACAAAGGGCATAAGCATTAAAATAGCTAACAATGGTCGGGATTATCCGGGCTAACCAACAATATGCCCACCGCGTCCCCTGCACATAACATATCCACATACCTATTGTCGCGATCGCGGAAAACGACTTAAGTCCGCATTCAGTCGTGCATACATATGACGTTGCGGGATACAGCCTGCTGACAACATTTGCCAAATCTAACAATGTGGTTCCTACCCTAAAACATCGGCCAGTACCTACCTCTGCAATTTACATATTTAACGTAGGATTAGAGAATTATATTCTAGCGTAGTATGTATATACCTACTTAAAGAGAATATTATTAAATTATAAATCTTACTATATTCTTTTCATGCTTGTTTGCTTAATGGGTTTGCAAAAGCATGGTATAACTTTTGTAGTAGGTATCTGGTCATTAAGAAGTAGACCCTGCAAATCTTGATAAGCATATCAATTTTAATACTTGAAGTTGCTGTGGGTTCTTTTGTGTATAATATTTGTCTCGTTAAAAAAATTTGGTGTTCTACCACCGTCACTAGCCTTTACACCTATACGTCCACAGCTTACCCACCTCATTGTATCTGCAAGATGGTTTGGGCTATAGGTATTGAATTTCTACCACTTCTAATACCATGTGGTGTAGTGCCTCTGATCTTGTCACCAGCTGTCACCTTGCACAGACAGGTTCTGGACAGGATTTCGGCCTCGAGATTTAAGTTTGACCTATTTTCTCCGTCACCACGGCCAGTATTTAGTGTAAAAAGTAGGTACAACAGGTAGATAGGCAGGACAATGGCATTAAAGGTTGTGGTTGTACCGAGTAATCTGGCCTAGTGTCACGCATCGTCGAGTGCGGCCAATATTTGCCGGAACGCGACACCGTGGAGATGTTTCCGGCGCTCTAAAGTATCATATTAACTGTCCAAACATTGCATCGCAGCTGGCCGACACGACTAATTACATCAATTACTGGCAAACAGAGCGCTTGGGTTTCGGGCTCCCACCTTTGTCAATATTTGCAGAGTTGCGCCGCCCCGGCGAGTTGTTCTGTATTTCGTTTATTCCGAACCACTGTTATACTGATATCCAATGAAACATGGTTGTTACAGATTGCGAGGTCTCATTTATACTGTATCTCCTACAGCGTTAGCTCTGTATAGGTATGTTATGGGAATAGCAGCCCTTTGCCCAGCGCATTGCGGACGCGCGGACAGTCGACTATCTAACCTAATTCAAATTTTAATGTCAAATGTAAGCTGGAGCTGGACCTTGAGCCCAGAATAGTCTGGTCTCGACTTCTGTTACAAATACTCAACGAGAGAGCTCACTAATACTGCATGACATTAAGACACCTATTGAAAGTGTGAATAACCGTTGACGCCTTGGCGGCCGATGCCTATACCGGCGACCTCCTCCCCGATTTTTTCGACCCGTTTATTACATAACTTAAGTATACAACTTTTTAAAAGTAAAATTAACGTAAATAATTCATTGGTTCGTCAAGGTTCTCTCTAACTTTACCTATTGATTTTTACTTTTTACTTACCTCGTTAAAATAAATTAAAGAATAATAAAGTTTTAATACTTATTTCCTTTTTGGTTATTACTTAGGTATATGGTTATTATATGACTTCTCGTTTAATTTTGATCTCACGGCGATTTGAAATTTTCAGTGGCTCCTTATTAATTACGTAACTTGAAAATTTATAGAAAAGTTTTACTTATCGCAAATGTTACGTGACTGTGGTACCTAGTCTTGCTTATTATAAATGTAAATCGTCAATTAAACAAAAAAGTCCTGTTTTTAGGGTTTCCGTACCTCAAAAGGAAAAAACGGAACCCTTATAGGATCACTCGTATGTCTGGCTGTCGTCTGTTCTCCGAAACTAGGTACTGAACCAATTAAGTTGAAATTTGGTACACATATGTAAATCTGTGACCCAAAGACGGACATGAGACAATTAAAAAACTAAGCTTTGCAAACTATATCGTGCATGTTATATATCAAATGAAAGAGCTCATTGTGAGGATCTCAAATGTACAAATACAAATACAAATGCGTTTATTTCATTACTTTTTACATAAGTTCTTAGGTATAGTATAAGGGTTAGGTAAGGGTAAGGGGTATGTATTATTTTTAATAATTTTAAGACAAGTAGTTTAAGAAAACAGTCAAAAAATCCCCACCCCTTTATCTCCGAAACTACTGGCTCTAAAATTTTGGAAAAAATTCACAAAATAGGTCTTTCGGTTTTGATCCGACCCTTACGGGTTTCTTTAAAGAGATTTCACTCACCCCATACAACCATTTCCAGTCGCCGTTACGACGCGGTGTTGACACATCTTGTGTCGACACCGTCTGTTTCGGTCACAATTCCAGTCGCAGAGTCGTCGCCGTGTCGACACAGTTACCAGAAATGGGGAAGGGTCGACACATGACACAAAGTGACATAAAGTGTGGTCGCCGTGTGCACACATTGTTTCGGGTTTGCGACTACTTTATGCCAAAATCATTCGTTCATTCGTTCATTTTGTTCCTGTCAAATGGAAACTGTCAGATGGAAAAATACTTAAATAAAAATAAGTGACATTAATACGCCATCTCTAAAACGGATTACAAGACGTAATTATATATTGTTTGCATTTATATTACAATATGACTTAAATTATTATGGGGAATTAAACTGCTCGAGTGATTTGATAAACTAAGTGTAATATAATCAACGCGCCACCACATTGTTTTAGTTTAGCCGGAAATGAAATTGTTTACTTCTCAGTGCCTGTGTTCATAACTATATTATTTGAAGCATTTTTAGTACTTCGATGCGTATACTATACTTAAATAACAGAAATAACGCTTTACATACTACGAAACTTGTTAATTATGATGTATAAATATGGTTTAAGGCTGAGAAATATTGCAGTCACAAAGTAGTTGCAATGTTTCGACTTTGTGTCGACTCTGTGTTGACACATGACACGCGCTGTCAAAAGTAATAACAAAGTTACTGGTATGTTACTGGATTTGCAAAATGGCTCCTTGTGTTGATTTGTTTTCAGATATTCTCAAAGTGTAAAAATGCCGTGGTCAGAGATGGGCATTAATCGATTAACTGTTTATTCGACTAATTAATGGAATAAAAAAAGTTAATTCTCAAATTTTAATCGCGATTAGTTTAGTCGACCTAACATACATTGAAATTGAATTAATCTGAATATTAATCGAATAAATTATCGATTAAATCTCGATTGAAAGTTGACAGGGGGCCATTTTTGTACGTAAAAATAATAGAAATGTCTTGCATGCAGATGGTAGCAAAACACTTTGTCATAAAAGTCGAGATGGGTGTCGATATATAGGTTTTAGGGAGTGCCGATTTCGAAAATAATGACCATTTTGGAATCCGAAATGGCGGCCATGCACTGTGTCATAAAAGTCGTCATGGATGTCGTTTTATACGTTTTAGGGGGCCCCAATTTTGAAAATGATGACCATTTTGGAATCCAAAATGGCGGCCATGCACTATGCTATAAAAGTCGTCATGGGTGTCGTTTTATAGGTTTTAGGGGGCGCAGATTTCGAAAATGATAACCATTTTGGATTCCAAGATGGCGGCCATGCACTATGTCATAAAAGTCGTCATGGATGTCGTTTTATAGGTTTTAGGGGGCCCCGATTTAGAAAATGATGACCATTTTGAAATCCAAAATGGCGGCCATGCACTATGTCATAAAAGTCGTCATGGGTGTCGTTTTATAGGTTTTGGGGGGCGCAGATTTAGAAAATGATAACCATTTTGGATTCCAAAATGGCGGCCATGCACTATGTCATAAAAGTCGTCATGGGTGTCGTTTTATAGGTTTTAGGGGGCGCAGATTTCGAAAATGATGACCATTTTGGATTCCAAGATGGCGGCCATGCACTATGTCATAAAAGTCGTCATGTATGTCGTTTTATAGGTTTTAGGGGGCCCCGCTTTCGAAAATGATGACCATTTTGGAATCCAAAATGGCGGCCATGCACTATGTCATAAAAGTCGTCATGGGTGTCGTTTTATTGGTTTTGGGGGGCGCAGATTTCGAAAATGATAACATTTTCAATTTAAAAATGGCGGCAATGCACTATGTCATAAAAGTCGTCATGGATATCGTTTCATAGGTTTTAGGGGGCGCAGATTTCGAAAATGATGACTATTTTGGATTCCAAGATGGCGGCCATGCACTATGTCATAAAAGTCGTCATGGATGTCGTTTTATAGGTTTTAGGGGGCGCAGATTTCGAAAATGATGACTATTTTGGATTCCACTTTTATGACAAAATACGTAGCCGCCATCTTGGATTATAAAATGATCATCGTTTTCGAATTCTGCACTCCTTAAAACCTATAAATCGACATCCGTGACGACGCAAGTTATCTTTATTTTCAGATCTAACAAATTGCTACAGAATACAAAGGACAAAAAAGAAGCGAGGTGGTAATGAAACAAGCAAAAATACAGATGATTCCTCGACGCAATTGGGTGATTCTTAAATTGTGTCCAGATTTTTTTTGTCATAAAAGTTTATATTTTTCACATATTACTCTCACAAGTTCCGTGACATTTCGACCTTGTAATTTTTTAAGTAAATGTTTTTGTTTATCTATGAGGATCTCACTAGAATAGTATAATCAAGGTATGTTTATATTTGATGAATGAAATAGTAACGCAAAAAAAAAATATATTTGTGTTTTATATTCCTGCCGAAGACTTTTATTTTACCTTTTCCTTCTACACAAGTTTGGCCAAGTAATAAGAATTTAGGGCTCTCAATTTTATTTTGACTTCTACAACAGTAAAGCTACGAGGCCATGTTTGGTATCGTTTTGGTATAAATTCGCAGTACCAAATTTAGTTAAGGTATCACATTGACACCATTCCGAAGTAAAAACATATAAACTTATTAAAATACTTTCTTTTAAACTCCTCTTCACGCTTAAACTGCTGAACAGTTTTAATTTAAATTTGGTACACATATATTTTGAGTCCCGAGACAGGATATAATAAGTTATCTCAAAAATCATCCTTTAAAGGTGTGAAATGAGGTGTAGGGGGGAATTCAGAATTGACTTCTTGAAGTTAATACTGTTTAAGTTTAGGTTTGAAGTCATGTTTTTTCATCATTTTTAACTAAATCAAAGATGTAGACCATCCCAAATTTCATATAAATCGGTTCAGCGGTTATTGATTTCCCATACAAATTTCCACGCCACTTTTCACACCTTCAAAAGATGATTTTGGTTATAAGATCTATCCTATGTCCTGTTCCGGGACGCAAACTATTATTTCTATACCAAATTTCAACGAAATCGGTTCAGCGGTTAAGCGTCAAGAAGAGTTTCAAAAAAACCGGCCAAGTGCGAGTCGGACTCGCGTATTAAGGGTTCCGTACATTAAGTCCGACTCGCGCTTGACTGCACATTTCTAATAGGTTTTCCTGTCATCTATAGGTAAAGAACTATTTTGTGTATTCAGACGGACATACATACAGACGCACGAGTGATCCTATAAGGGTTCCGTTTTTTCCTTTTGAGGTACGGAACCCTAAAAAGATTTATTTTTATTTTGTGGAATGGTGTCAATGTGATATCTTAAATGGATTCAGCACCCCAGATTTATACGAAAACGATACCAAACACGGCCTAGCACCTTCACTGATATAGATATATCAAGATAAAATTGAGAGCCCTAAATAAACTTTCAAGAGCGGATATCTCAAAAACTATTCAACATATCGAAAAAATTGACTGAATAAACTTGTAACAAATTAAATTAACTTTCATTTTGTATAAGTGGCCATGTCGCTGAGATGCATAGTTTCCGAGATATAATCGAAAAACGGGAAAATGGGACCTTCAAAGCCCCCTCTCTCCCCCCCGCTCAAGGGCTACGGCCGGGGACTTTTGATATGTTCACCTCCTAACTTGTCAAACCGAGTTACGGAGTCAAAAATTGTGTTCCGAGCATTTCCCTCTACAACTTTTGGAGCATTCGTTGCCTGACCTAAGTAGCTTATTGAATTTCTTTAAAAACTTTTCTGTAAAAGGTTGACGGGTGTTGGGTGTTTAAGTATATGGTTTCGGTCGATTATTATCATTTGCATTGCCCATGATGACTTACTAGAATTACGAGCACACGAGACACTAATAGTAGTTTGACAAACCTTGGTTTTCAAGTGGTATTTTATATTGACATTTGCTGTCACAAATTTGCTGTCAGATTTAGTCGCAAACCGCACGCAAAGTGCACACAAATGTGTCGACACCTTGTTACGGAAAAGTGTAGACACGGCGACGACACTTTGTTTCGAAACAATTCTAGACACATTGTGTGGACTCTGTTACGACACATCTGACATTTCGTTACCACTTTGTGATTCTGCGACTGGAATGGTTATATGGGACGTTTCACATCAAAAAATACATTGTTAAAAATTGTGTAATGTACGGAACCCTTGGAACGCGAGTCCGACACCGAGTTGGCTGGTTTTTTATGGTAGGCATTTAATTGATATTTAGTTTAAAAGAGCCAAGCTCTGTTTGAATAAGTAGTAAATTTAAAAGCAAAAATTTGATACACATATACAATATTTAACAATTAAAACTGTGATGTAGGTACCTAATTAGAAAAACTAGTGTAGATACATACTTATCTTAGCTAACAATCTCTATGAATGTAGATTATGCTAAGTACTTTGTTGCTGAATTTGTACCTACTTTCCTAAAATAAACAGTTTATTTTTTTTGCTTCTATTAGGTACTTTATCTCTACTTGTGTATATATAGGTACCTACTACCTACCTATGTTCAGGATATCTACATAAGTTCGCAATTTAAATATGTAAAAAACACATTGAATGTCAACATTTTCTAATCGTAAAATTATTTAGGTATTTAATAACATTTTTAAAACATAATAAAAACACTAAAAAGTTATAAATAAAAAATTTGCCCTAAGTCGTAGTCGCTCGGTAGGGTGCCCAGAAGGCTGGCCGCATTGCCCCCGTGGGATGGCAATGCTGATCCGTTGGGCAAAATATTGGCCAGCCCTCTGGTCACCGGAAGCCTCTATGAGGCGCTTTGTAAAATGATCCTTATATCCTAATTTACTTTCTCACCTACGTTAACAAAAGCAATAAGACCAAGGGTCTGAGTATATACAACGTATGTAGGTAGGTACCTATTCGGATTTCGGATAAAAACGGTGTTTTATTGTAACATAGATAAACACATACAAAACAACTCTTAAATCCGACATATCTTCTATCACAATCTAATGAAAAACCCACAAAAAGCTCTGTTTTTTGTCACCGATCCGTCCTTTATTTCTCTGTGTTCGCGCGTAACTACGCGGGCTTAAGTATTGTTAGGAGCTGTAAGCTGCAAAAGGCCGTCGCGTCGCAAGCCGCGGCCGCAGGCGCAGCTTACAGTTCCAATTTGATCGCTGTTAGCAACCGCCTTCTAATCCCTCTGACGTCTACGAAAAGACGTCATCTTAGAACGCATATCTCGTACCTATTTAAGAAAATGTGGGCGGTAGAAAGCTGCAGATTTTGTTCGGGAATTAGGTAGGTACCTTCAGGTAGATAGAGGCGGAAACAGCGTCAATTCTGCGATTTATCCTGTATGTAGGTATGCTATAGGTATCAGTGTACATAATATCGAGAAAACCAAAGCCTCTGATAGAATTCCCGCGGCAGTTTTCTCTAAATACCTTCCAAATTTCATGGTTTAGCTTTCCACAACAATTCGGTAGCCACTTTAGCAATGATTTCGACCTAAAACTTAAATTGAATTATATAGATACGTATTTTTGAAAAATGCCTAGGTGTATTTACCGCCTTGTCAATAAGTCTCGTTCTTTTTACAAACTTTCATTTAATTTGCCCTGGCGGGCGAGCACATTTGGCGCGACAGTATTTCGCCCGCGTGGACTTAATCCTGACCCTCTTTAATTAATACCTACCAGTGGCGGCGCGTCCATAAAAGCCGATTCCCACCGGCTTGCCTGTTTTTGTACGTTTGAGCAGAGTTGTAAAGGAAATATGTAAGCCAAATTAGGCGGCTTGCCTATGGATATCTTTGACGCGCCGCCACTGATACCTACAGTTAGAAAAAGACGATTAGCCTATCTCGCGGGCGAAATACTGTCGCGCCAATCGTGTGCTAGGTCTACTGTTAGTTTGTATGTTGTATGTTAGTGTGGGCCTACTAATCTTGGAAGCTAAATGAGACCCACTTCCCGATTTCCCATTGAGGTGAAATTTTGCATATAAGTAGGTACATATGTAAATCGGGTGACAATGCAATATTAATATTGTTTATTTTATCTTATTATTATTATTTATTTATACTGATGAACCTAAGGCATAATCCTTCGCCATCGTAGTTTCACGGAAATGTACGAACGTGTCATGTTATTTCAGTTTGTCTCAGTACAAAACGTACCTACTGAGGTTGACTCAAGTAAGTGGCATGACAAGTTACGTGTCTATGTTCCTTCTGCCCCCAAACATGCAGGTCGCCCGCTACCTTTTAACAGCCTACGTATTAGAAGTTACTTCGCAGTGGGAGAGTCATGGTACAGAACAAAATTTCCAATATGGCTTCAGTAGGTAAGCTACTTTCCTTCAACTCCAGTTTAACTTTTAGTTAAAAAAACATTGCTAGCATAATCCATGTAGTATTTTTTTTCACATTTTCCTTCATAAGTCAATTTTTTTTCACTATATAAAAAAAATAAAAAAATTGTGTTGTAATTTTCAGTTCAAGCTATTTCAAATGATATCCCACTCGACCTAGTAACTAGACTTTGAAATTTTGCCCCCTCTTTATATTGGACAATTTCCATAATTATGTACCTAATAAAAAAAATACACTTCCAATGTGTTTGGGTTAGCGTTGTTCATAACTAATCCAAATTTCAAATCGATAGCTTCAGTAGTTCTCGAGATATTTAGGAATGTGACAGACGGACGGACAGACGGACAGAGTCGCACCATAAGGGTTCCTTTTTGTACCATTTTGGTACGGAACCCTAAAAAAGATAATAATTTATTTTTATCTGATACAAACCTAAGATGTACAGGCATAATAAATACAAGAAATTGATATTTTAGCGTACCTATGAAATCCATAAAGTTAATAAATTTACCCTAACATCCGTCTCATCTCAATTACATATAAGGGATAAAAATATTAAGGCACAAGCGAAATAAGCATGAGCAAATTACAGATTTAATAACGCATACTTACTTCTAACTTACGTATAAGCAGAGTTATAGAATCAATGTTGTTATTTGAAATAACGTTTCGGGAGCGTCGTATTGTCACATCCATTAAGCCGGGGCAGGGCGGAGCCTGGCCACGCCCCGCGCCCGCCCCGGGC
Organism: Cydia splendana; assembly: GCF_910591565.1. Taxonomy (NCBI): domain Eukaryota; kingdom Metazoa; phylum Arthropoda; class Insecta; order Lepidoptera; family Tortricidae; genus Cydia; species Cydia splendana. The sequence continues at coordinate 27,739,421 of NC_085960.1, read as the reverse complement.
CGCGCGCCGGCACCCACTCCCGGCTCCACGCCGCCGCGCCGCGCGACAACTTACTAAAACGATTTACTCGCAATCGCATCTCGTCCCGTGCGTCCTATCATCTCCTAAAAAATAACCTACTTAGTGAACACGATAAACAACGTGAACCCTTTTTGAAAATTTGCATCAAATACCAATGACCGAACTATTGATAGATTGGTGCTTTAGTGGAAAAAAAATACTAATTGGTTAATAAGAGTCGTTATTTCGGACTATGTTGAGAAGCAGTAGACTGTGATGTCGTGTGAAGGTGAGCGTGGGTGTAAATCCCGGTGGAGTGTGCGTGTATCGGTGCAGCGGTGAACGTCGCGACGGTGGCGACGGGCAGCGCGCGCGAGCGCGAGATGGGCGGCGGCGGCGGCGCGGGCGGCGGCTGGGCGCGCGAGGCGCCCGCGCTGCTGAGCACGGCACTGCTGCTGGGCGGCGCGCTGCCGGAGCGCCCGCCGGCGCCGCTCTTCACCATCGACAGCATACTGGCGCCGCGCCCGCCGCCCGCGATCCCGCCGCTGCAGCTGCACCATCTCGCCCACACCACGTTCCACAGAGCACACGATCTCTTTGGTACGTCTGCAAAGATGTTGTTCATGAACGGTGAGCTTTGAAGAATTTTATAGTCTGCTTCTGACAAATGACGTTCCATAGGATATGAATAGAAATTATTCATTTAGCAAATAGTGTTAGATGATGGGTACATAGTACATACGTAGTAGGTAATTTTATGTATGTACTAACAAGTTAAGCAAATATGTAGGTTGCTGTAGGTATTAGGTAAAGCAAATGAAATGTAAGTTGGTACCAAGATTAATATGTAGAAAATATCTTCTTCCTCGCGGTATCCTGGCATTTTTGCCACGGCTCATGGGAGCCTGGGATCCGCTTGACAACTAATCACAAGAATTGACGTGGCCTAGTTTTACGAAAGCGACTGCCATCTGACCTTCTAGCCCAGAGGGTAAACTAGGCGTTATCGGGATTAGTCCGGTTTCCTCACGATGTTTTCCTTCACCGAAAAGCAAGCATGGTAAATATCAAATGATATTTCGAAAAGTATAAGTTCCGAAAAACTCATTGGTAGGTACGAGCCGAGTTTTTAACCCCGACCTTCGGATTGAAAGTCGCGCGCTCTCACCACGCCACCAGGGGGCCGATTTATGAATTTCGATCGCCCGATTTCGTCACTCCAAAATCCGTCGAAAACGGCGAAAGGCTAATTTTTTAAATACGAGCGATAGAAATTGGAAATCGAGTGGTATTGACCACTCGTTTTCAATTATATTAGTAGAAATTAAATGCGTATAGTATTGGAAGTTACTTATTATAAAAACGCACATTTTGGGTACCTACCATGCGATTATAGTTCAATTAAAGGTATTTTACAGCTAAAAAAGATTTTCGGAAATCTTGTGATTTTATTGTCCTGAATATTTTATAAATTATAATTACCCTGTTTTTAATTCCTTATTAGGCGGTCGTTTCTAAAGCGTCTCAAATAGGTCTAGGCAAAATTCAGCCAAAACCAGTGAAACACCCATTAATTTTAATAAAGCCCCAACCACGAGGTAAAGGATGTTAAGGATGTCCCAAAAAAACGCAAGATTCGAATTTGCCGCCATTTTTGCATTTTAGTGCTGAATGTTTACGGTTTGTAAAAATTGCGGGTTATACGAAAGAACAACGCGTTTTCATTATTGAACAATATTCCAAAAGTAATGAATGTTTGGCGGGCACAAATATGGTCGGAATATTGATTTGACTTCGTCAAATGTGAGAAGAGTGATTGAAAACTTCAGGGAGCACTATTCAATGCCAACAAGCCCACAATCACCCATGCTTTGAAGGAGGAAATTCGACGCCGCATCGGTGAAATGGTCACGGAAAATTTTGACAAAAGAGTGCGTATGTGCCAGCAATGCCGAGGAGGCCATTGGCCCGACGTGCTATTCCACACATAACCACAATTTAGTGTATTTTATGATTTTATTAACAAATAATATTATAACGAAAAAAAATGTGTTCTCCATTCAATTCAAATCTTGCGTTATATTTGGGACACCCTTTATTTGAGAAGAAATTATTACTCGTTCTGTGTTAACAATTCAAACATACAATGATGGAGAAAGATTCGTTGTATCCATTACAAATATAAAACATTTATCATTCATATAATTAATATAGGTACTCATTGATGTTTTACGCCAAAAAACGTACCTACCGAAAAAAAATGTATCATAGACCGTAGATCTAAAAAAATTGGCAAAATTTACGAAAGTAATAAAAATAAATAATAATAATAATTTCAGCCTATATACGTCCCACTGCTGGGCACAGGCCTCCTCTCATGCGCGAGAGGGTTTTGTGCTATAGTCCTCATGCTAGCCCAATGCGGATTGGGGAGTTCACATACACCTTTGAATTTCTTCGCAGATGTATGCAGGTTTCCTCACGATGTTTTCCTTCACCGAAAAGCTAGTGGTAAATATCAAATTATATTTTATACATAAGTTTTCATAAGTGTTCATGAGTTTTTCGAAACTTATGTATGAAAGTAATAAATCTTTAAAAAAAAACTTACTTTGTAGGTATCAAGAGGAATTATTAATATAAAAACATAGAACCCGACTGCTTACATATGTATATTTTGGAAATGATCTTTTCACTGGCTTTCATTTGATACCCATATTGCTATGGTAAGAAAAAAATAACCCCCCTTTTTAGGGTTCCGTACCAAAAAGGTACCTACAAAAGGAACCCTTATTTATTTATTTAAAATATTTATTTTATTTAAAATTTAAATTTTTTTATTTAAAATTTTATTTATGGTGCGACTCTGTCCGTCTGCTGTCCCATTGCTAAATATCTCGAGTTCTACTTAAAGCTATCGATTTGAAATTTGGAATAGTAGTAGGGGAGCCCACGATGCTAAATCGGGATTTACTCGATTGTCATACAGACCTATTGCAATCGAAATATTAGATGATAAGAAGAAAAAAAAGTTATATTATATAAAGTTTTTTTTCCAGCGAGCCCGAAAGCGTCTACATTTTTTTTTTAATTTCGGGAGGTTGGTGGAGGGTTAAAAATCGTTAAGCAGTTTGTGGGTTTGGTCGTTTTTGTCCACTTTAATAAATTATATTTTTTCTATAACTTAATATAACACTTATTTGTAGGCATTTTCTTAATCTGACGAACACAAGTTTGACGCCTAATTTTTACATTGTAACCGTCAGATTAAGGAAATACGTGCAAATAATTATCAGATTTAGTAATAGCACAATTATAGCGTTAATTTGGACTAATATGACCATATCCACAATCTGCTTAACAATTTGTTGAACCCCCCACCAACCAAGGGCTCAACATAGATGGCTAAAAGGGGTAAAGGTAGACTACACGGGATAGCAAGATATCATTCATATCTTAATCTGACGCGCTCGGGTAAACACAAAAAATCCCCTCTTGGGCTTACTTACCATAGGTAGTTATGAACAACGCTAATCCAAAAGTGTAATTTTTTATTTTATTTTTATTTATTATGGAAAATGCTCAATATAGAGGGAAAATTTCAAAGTCTAAGTTACTAAAACGAGTGGGATATCATTTGAAAGAGCTTAAATTGAACATTACATAATATTGTTTTCATTTGTTTTTCATTGTGCCAAAAAATTTGTAAACATTACCCTCTTTTGACGCAGTCGGGTAAAAAGGACTTAAATTGTACACAGATCCTTCTGAGTTACGTTAATTTCATACCCAACAATGGTTTAATGAAACGGAACCCTCCTTTATGCGATGTCCGACATGTGTGTGTGAGTTATTAAGAATCCTTTGGCAAGGAGCCCAATTCAGATTTAACAATATGTTACGGTTGTGGTCTTATTTTGATACGACATTGACGATCGCTAACGCTGATTGGTGTATGCGAAATGAAGTGAAAATCATGCGTGAAGCAGGCCACTGACGAGCCTTCCAAATGGATGCCGTTACAATGGATTCATCCAAATGGACGGCATCCTAATATTAAACATTGTACGTTTTTGACATTCACGGACCGATTTTGGATTGCAGCCACGCTATTTGGACTGTTGGAAGGCTCGTCAGTGGCCACCTTAAGATGTGCGCCAATCACTATTAAGACGATCGTCAAGATCGTATCAAAACCAATTTAAACCCATAACAAATTGGTAAATTAGAATTGACCTCTGATAGGAAACTTCCTTATATTCGTTAATATACTTGGTCAAGCAGATCTTGTCAGTAGAAAAAGGCGGCAAATTTGAAAAATGTAGGCGCGAAGGGATATCGTCTCATAGAAAATTTGAATTTCGCGCCTTTTTCTACTGACAAGATTCGCTTGACCATCTATACTTTCCTGTACAGTGAAGTGTAAAAATGTGGGTGCACAAATCATCTCATTTAAAGATGTCCCATAGTTATTATGTCAGCGAATTAGGATCTATGGGAAATATTTTCTTCTCAAACATGCAATGAAATATTGATGTTATGTTCCTTATAATAGGCTGCGAAGTATGACGTTTCAGGTGCGGCTAGGACAAAAGGTCGTTAATGGAATTTCATACACATCTTGCAGGCCTAGGCCGGCAAAGTCCTCTTTTTTAATTTTCATTTCACAGATATTTGTGACACAGCATCGTGGCATTCATCCATTAAAAAAAACTAGAGGCAGTATTTGCTTTATGGTTCGTAATGACACTCTGCCACTACGCCTATAAAAAAAAACAAAAAACAATGTTTGCTATAATTTGCAGTTTTATTTGTATAAAATCAACATGAACTTAATAAATAATACATTCTATAATTTTATAATTTTAAATTGCAAATTTAACTACACAAATAAAAACATTTAAAATATTTCATCTAAACGTTAGCGGTAAAAAGGTCTACTCAAACACGCGTAGTTATTTTTTTTTAATTGTTATGGAGGCAAAGTTGAATAATTTTCATTCTGTATTTCTGTTTTATTGGATTTATGGTGCGTTGTTGATTTTTTTGCTTTATTATGAGTTCCGACGAAATAATGAAATTATTATTAATTGTAATCGTAGGAGTTGAAATTGGCAGCGTAAGCAGAATTGATTTTAATAACTTGCTGCCTCTGCCGCCAAGTCAAAGACGAAGTATGTATATGGTTGCTTATGGCAATTTTATTATTTGAGAAACTAAGAAAAATGGCTTACAGTTTATTAGAAACAGTTTTGTGGCATATTTTAAATGAATGTAACTACAAATTCGTCAACACTGTGGAAATTATACTTATTTACTCCATGCATAAAGCAACGATGTATGTGAAACATGATATCAACATGAAAGACTACGTAAATTTATGTGACGAAAACGACGGATACAAGGCGAAAAAATCAAAGATACATGAAAATATACGGGTAGTAAAAATACACGACTCGTGTAAAACATACGCATGATAATGATATAGGTACGTGTTGGTTATATTTTGGGTGTAGTTTACTTTTAGTTTTTTCTATAAATAAAACTTGTGTTTCGTGGATTTTTTATTTTATTTATTTCATTGCATGTTTGAGAAAAGCACTATACATATCTCGGCGGGAAATGGGGTTGCCCGCGCTCAGACCTATAGGACCCTGTTCGGGTTGTCCGATGTACACTTGCCTTAGGGTCTGTTTACATATTGGTTAGTGTTTAGTATGAGTTAATTTAATACATTTGTTATTAAACACAAGTACTATCGCCCACACTGTTAACTGTACATCGGTGGACCTGGACCTTATGCCTTATGTAATAATTGTAATAAATTAGGAGTGTTGCTCTTTGTACTATCTCAGACGATCGATATTCGGAATTTCATTGATATGTCATAGTTTCAATTGTTTGGTAGATTTAAATATAATGTCCGTGTTACAACAACGTTATTAATTACATTTTACGAAAAAAAAACAATAAATTAAAAATTAACTATGCCATTCAGTTTCCATATGGCCATACCCCGAAGCAATTGCAACCGCCATTCCAACATGGCTTTACTAGATTTAGAGGAACCGCTACTCAGATTCTCCGCACTGGTAGAATAATAACGGATGCTTTGGCAGATGGGGAGAGCGTATCGATGATAAGCACGGATCTAAGCAAGGCGTTCGATTCTATTAACCATAAAGGCCTAATAAAGAAACTTCAAAATGCCGATGTCCCTATCAACATCATTAAAATAATAGAAAATTACCTGGAAGACCGATCACTCATAGGGAAATTTAGGACCATCCATGGAGAAGCGAAGAGGATACCTCACGGGGTGCCCCAAGGATCGATCCTCGGTCCCATCATTTTCAACCTGTTTGTTCACGACATATGGGATACTCACGACAGAATACGAGGTCTCAAGCTATCCCAATACGCCGATGACCTATGTATTTTAAATAGAGCAAACAACGCCGACCACGCTACCATGAGAGTGGAATGGGCAGCCGAAACTATTGTTAATTATTACGAAAGATGGGGCCTTAAATGCAATGTAGAAAAAACAGAATGCATCCTGTTTACAAAAAAGAAGAAATTCAAGCCGACAGTTAAAATAAAAAACCAGACATTCACATACAAAAAAGAAATAAAATATCTAGGAGTCATCTTCGATAAGAGCCTCAAAATGAACCCACACACAGACAAAGTAGTCAAGAAACTAAAACAGGTAAGAGGTGCCCTGGGATCCATCATCGGCTTCCACGCCAAGACAGATCTTGAGGTCAAACTAGCCGTAATTCAAGCCTGTATCCTTCCCATCATGGACTATGGAGTGGTACAGTTATTATCCAGATACAGTAATTCAAACCTCCAAAAAATCGAGAGGCAATATAGAATGGCGCTGAAGAGTGCAGGTCAATTCCCTAGACGTCTACCCACAGAGACGCTCTGGGAAATGACAGATCTAGAAGCATGGCACCTCCGAGCCGCCGACCTGAATTACAAAATGCTGGCCAAGATCGCATCGCTGGGAATAGAAGACCTGAACACACCTGGGGACGCTTACCTGGCGCACGGAGAATTTAACCCACTACTAAAAAACAAAAGAATCGGTGAAATAGAGTATACTACTAATAAAGACATGAGACGTTGGCCTCCCGGGGCGGCGGCTCCTCGTCCTCTTAGAATAAAATAAAATATAAAAGTGTAACATATGAAACACAAAATACTGACATCTTCAACTCATCACTTGTGACATGACACCTTCAGCTTACACAGATCTTTTTAGACACAAGTTAGCTGACACAATCCTGCGGGAACTGAAAGATGTAAACACTAACAGGCAATAAACGATTTCTGATTCTGATTCTGATTCTGATTCCCCGAAGTTAACCGAGTTTAATAAACACCGTGATTCATATATTATTCATATTCTAATGAATAGAGTTAGACCAAGACAAGTCTGCAACGAATTTGATAGCACACGCAGTGCAAGTGTTATTTATACGTCATAATTTCATTGAAGTATGACGTTTAAAATAACATGCTTGCATTGCGTGTGCTATCGAAATCGTTGCAGACTTGTCTTGGTCTAACTCTAGCCACCTAAATCATTTTAAAATAACATATTTGGAGTAGTTAGCTATATATTTCTTGTACGAATTAATAGAAATAGGTACCTTAAGAATAGCTTATCTTTTATAAATTGCTAATCGATACGTCTTTACACGCCGGCGGCCACAAAAGCTTTCAACTCCCAAGGAAATGCTAGTAATACCGTTACCAGCTGAATACTTATGCAAAAATATTCCATTTTTATTCGTAACAGTATTTTTAACGCTAAGGAGCGCCGGGGGAGAGCCCGGGGCTCCCAGTCGGGATATTCATGCATCGGCTGCCTCAGATACATGTTTAAGCTGATAGATAGTGACGCGGTAGGATTTTAAAAATGTACTCACCTTAAATCTTTATTGATTAGCACGGCGGGTGTTTGCTTTGAAGTTTTGCACTTGTAGACTAAAGGTTTTTAATAAGGACCGAAGAGTAGGCAAGCATCAATTTCATTGAATGAGGAATGAATCAAAATTCGGTTTGCATTTGGTAGCGGTAGCGGAAGATATGTATTTTGAGTTTCAAATATTACAGAGTCAGCAAAAAGAGTAAAGGTCTAAAGACCTTACTAAAGAATGACTCACGCTAGAACGGTCCTGGTCTGGGCCGAGGCGTCTGTCACTTCGTTTTTTTATGATGGCTGATCACGTGACGCTTTCTCTAGAAAACGAAATGTCGGACCGTCCTTTATGCTGGCATCCGCACACATCTTCGTCCACGTAGAAGTCGTTTAAACACTTGCAACTCTATTTTGACGCTCTTAAATAGGATCGAATTTCAAAAAAATCCTTTTTAGTGGAGCTATACAACACATTTAAAATTTCAAGGTTCTACTTCTAACGGTTTAGTCTGAAGGGGCCCACTGATTAACAGTCCGCCGGACGGTATCGGCCTGTCAGTTAGAACAAAATTTTGACAGTTCCGAACAACTGACAGGCGGATACCGTGCGGCGGACTGTTAATCAGTGGACCCCTTTAGAGTCTCTATCATCAGTATCTAAATACCTATATGTAATGGAACTGTTAATAATATTGACAAGCACCCATTACACAGCCCAATACATCGGATTTTTGTACTTTCCGCCACAACATTGCTAATCGAATTCAGATTCCCAACTTTTTTTAGGTGAAATATAGTCTCTTCTTCTTAATCGCTCCCCCATTGCTGAGGGTGAGGATCCTGACTCCACTTGCGCTTTATAAATTGCCTCCAACTGTTTCGGTCTGTGGCTTGATGGAGGGCGGTGGTAACAGGTAGCTCCAGCTGTTCGGAGATCTGGTCCGACCATCTCTTTGGACTTCGTCCTCTAGGTCTTTTGCCCTCGACCTTTCCCGTCACCACTAGTTTTTCTAAATTGTTGGCCCCTCTTCGTGCGATATGGCCAAAGTAGGTAACAACACGGTGTAGACATATAGAGGACAGACGTTGGGTGTTCTCCATTCTGAGTTCTTTGAGGACCGAGGCGTTTGTGCGGTGGGCTGTCCAAGGAATCCTTAACATACGAATACGGCGCCAGCACCACATTTCGAAAGCATCAATCCTCTGCCTATCAGCGGCTTTCAGCGTCCAGGTTTCGGCCCCATACAGAAATATGGGGAAGACAAGTGTGCGGACGAGATGTATTTTGGTGCGGTTCGAAATGTTCCTGTTTCTCCATATTTTGCAGAGTTGGGTCATTGCTGTCTTAGCCATGCCGATACGTCTGCGTATCTCGTCGGTGGAATATAGTATTTTCCAGAATAAGGCATCAAAAATATAGTACATTTCAAAAAAATATAGTACTTTTAGATAAAATACTAAACATGAGTGTAATATACGTTTAATCCGAAATACAGTATTTTAGCGTAATATATATTTTTCCACAAGTATATAGTACAGAGAGCCAAAATATAGTACAATACTATATAATATAGAAACTGCTGGCAACACTAGCTGGCGAAACATAGTTACTTGCTCCGTACACGATTTTAAATCAAAAATAAAGTAAAAACAGTGTTGTTCAACGTAAAAAGTGCACCAATCTCCGAACGAAATCAAGATTTAAGAAGAAAGTTAACATTTAACAGTGGAACCAAGTGGATTGCGCAAAAATCACATCGCGAAAGTTATGAACATCTCAGACAACAGAGGTTATCATTTGTAAACGTCATAACGGTAACCGCTAAGTTCATGACATTGAAAACCAGCTGACAGATAAGTTACGTTCGGAAATTGTGAGATACGCTCCGTTTCACGCATAAGTACTGAGGATAAGTTTGAGTAGCACGGAATCATGGATGAAATTAAAAAAATGTTACAACAAATACAAGATGACATTCAAAAACAGAAGCAAGACATGAAAGAAATGGAAGAAAACATTAAGGAGTCAATAAACAAAAACATAGACCAAAAATTTTCCTTAATTGAAACCAGAACAAGCCAGCTGGAAGAAAAAATTGAAAAGCAACAAATAATTATAGACCAGCTAGACAACAAATTGAGGAAGAAAAATTTAGTATTTTTCGGGGTGCAGGAAGTAGAACGGAACTACGATGCCTTGGTCAAATTAATATTAGACATTATAAACAATAAAATGGAAATAAAGTGTCAATGGTGGGAAATAGAAAACGTAAGTAGAATTGGCAAAAAAAGTGATAAGGTTAGGCCGGTGATAGTCACTATTACAACAATAGGTAGAAAATTGGAACTGATTAGATATAAAAAAAAGTTGGAAGATACAGGGATATATATTAAAGAAGATTACTCCCCGGCTGTCTTACAAAAACGGAGAGAACTCCAGGAAGAGCTTAAAAGGGAACGGCAAGCTGGAAAAAACGTAGCACTGCGATATAACAAGATTATTACTTTAAAATCATATCCAGCAGGAAATCGCACGCCTAATGACAACCAGTCAAAAAAACGGATGCTGTCTGAATCTCCCGACGCTGTTGAGGTAGTCAAATCCAATGAAGAGAAAACAAAACAACAAGCCAAGAAAACGAGGCCCCAAAGCATCACAAACTACTTACGCCCACCCCAACTAAACCTATCCACCAACGACAATAACAACGACGACCAAAAAAACTAACGAGCGCCTCCCCACAAACAACACCTTCTCCAAGCCGGCTGGTCCCCGTGGAGGAGTATGACCAACACCCCCCAACCAGAAACCACAACAACAAACAAGTCAATGAAGGCAGTGATCTCTATATAGCTACTTTAAATGTCAGAACATTACTTAACGATAATAGAATAACAGAACTGAATTATGCGATAAAAAATATAAACTGGGATGTCATTGGACTTTCAGAAACCAGAAGAGAAAATGAAATGATAACAGAATACCCAGACTTCATTCTGTATCATAGTCAAGGAAAAAATGGCAACTATGGTGTCGGATTTTTAGTTAAAAAACACTTGAAAAATAATATAATTGGTTTCAGTAGCTACTCTTTTAGAATAGCTATTGTAGAAATTAATTTTGCCCCGAACAATACATGGATAGTGATTCAAGCATATGCACCTACCGAATCATGTAAAGAAGAAGAGCTAGACAACTTCTATGAAACCCTAGACACTGTGATAAAGAATAACAAACGGAAGAAGATAATATTAATGGGCGACTTCAATGCGCAAGTAGGTAGCGCAAGGCAAGGCGAGCAAACAATATTCGGCCATTACTCATGTGGGAATAGATCTAATCATGGACAGCGACTGGTTGAGTTTGCACTGGAAAATAAATTAAAAATTATAAACAGTGTATTCAAAATAAAAGAGAAAAATAAATGGACCTGGGAATCACCAAATGGTTTGTACCACAACGAGATTGATTATATTCTCACAAACAGACACCAAGATATACACTCTTTTGACATCATACATAACCTAAACTTTTATACTGACCATCGGATGATAAGAAGTAAAATAAATATAAAGAACAGAAAAACAAGGAGATTGATTACAAACAAAAACAGAATTACTAGAGACTTACCCATTATAACCGGAGATAGTGGACAGTACTGGGAAGAACAATTTGCCAAAGCTATTCAGAATTCATCAGATATACAAAAACAATATAACAACATAGAGAAGGTTATTAACAATCTACTAAAACAAATACCATTAGAAAGGAAGGCGGAGAAAGATATGATAAACCATAAGATATACAGTTTATTAGAAAAAAGAAAGGAACTATATAAAGAAAAAAGGTCGAAAAAAGCAAAAAGAGAGATCACAGAAATCAGTAAACAAATCAACAGACTAATGGATAAAAATAAGAAACAGAAAAGACAAATTATATTTGAACATCATATAAATAAATCCGGTGCAATTAAGCAAGCATACAGAGAGCTGCAAAGAACTTCACAATGGGCAACAAGCATGAAAGACAAACATGGGAAACCTATCTCCAGCAGAGCTGAAATATTACATAAAGCTACTCTTTTTTACCAAGACCTATATGCATCACAAGAAGATTATGTACAATATCCCTCTATAAAAATACAAGAAGGAGACGTTCCAGCGATACTTGTTACAGAAATTGAGCATGCCATTAAAACTCAAAAAAAGGACAAGACACCGGGAGAAGACAACATTACCAACGAACTACTAAAATCAATGGTTGAACCCCTAAGACGTCCGCTTCAGGTACTGTTTAACAACATCTTATTTAGCAAAGAAATTCCTGTACAATGGTCACAGTCTACAATAACCTTGTTACATAAAAAAGGTGACAGAGGCGATCTAGGGAACTATAGGCCGATAAGTCTAATGTCCAATATATATAAAATATTCTCAAAAATCATATTGAACCGCCTTACGAAGAAATTGGATGAAAATCAACCCCGAGAACAAGCCGGGTTTCGTAAACGGTTCTCAACCACAGACCACATACAGGTTGTCACACAGATTGTGGAAAAATCAAATGAATATAGAAGAATTATATATCTATGCTTTATTGACTTTACGAAAGCATTTGATTCATTAGAACATGTCGCAATCTGGGAAGCACTAGCACAGCAAGGAATAGAAGAGCATTACATAGAACTACTGTATAACATGTACGTAAACCTTACAGCAAAGATCAAACTAGAAAGGGAAGGAAGAGCTTTCCCTATTAAAAAAGGTGTTCGTCAAGGTGATCCAATATCCCCAAAAATATTTTGTTCAGTGCTGGAGATGATCTTTAGAAATCTTAACTGGGACAACAAAGGACTAAAAATTGATGGAGAATACCTAAACAACTTACGGTTCGCGGATGATATTGTAATTTTTGCGGAAGATCCTAACCAACTAGAAGAAATGTTACAAGACGTAGTGAAGGAAAGTAAAAAAGTGGGCTTATCAATAAATACTTCGAAAACAAAAATTATGTCTAATGGTCCAAAGAGAAGAATCTACGTAGATGACAAGGAAATAGAATATGTCAAAGAATATATATATTTAGGCCAGCTGATATCTTTTGAAGAACAGACTGATAAAGACATAAAACGTAGAATTGCCCTGTCTTGGGGAAAGTACTGGAGCTTACGAGAAATTATGAAAAATAAGGACATATCTATTAATACAAAAAGAAAATTATACGAAATTGCAATTCTGCCTTGTCTAACATATGGCTGCCAGACATGGGCTCTACGACAAGAACATGAATCAAAACTAGCTATGGAACAGAGAAAGATGGAACGTAGTATGCTAGGAATTAGAATATCAGACCGAGTAAGAAACGATTATATAAGAAAGAAAACTAAAGTAACTGACATCATAGAGAGAATACGAAGATTGAAATGGAAGTGGGCTGGACATATTAGTAGAATAAACGATAATAGATGGACAAGGAAAATCATAGAATGGACCCCACCAAAAGAAAAAGGAACACGAAAGCAAGGTCACCCAAAGACACGATGGGCAGACATATTCAAAAAACGTTGTGGAACAGTATGGAGAAGACTAGCTCAAGATAGAGACACATGGAGAACACTGGGGGAGGCCTACGCCAAAGAGGCGACTTCCATAATTAATGAAGGATAGTTAAATTAAGTATTTGAAATTAATGTTAAGTAGGTACTGTTAATTAATAAATTTATACTAATATTAATATGATATATTTGATAGATATAATAGTAAAAATGGCTTTAAATGTAAATGACTGTGATAAAAATAGATAATGTAAATGGAATCGAAATTGAATGTCAAATTGAATCTTTTATATTTTATGAATAATACCTATACTAGTATCTTATACAATTCTATATTTTAAATACAACAAAATAAAATAATATATGCAACTAAAAAATGTAATCATGCATGCAAAGGAAATGTAAAAAATGTAATTATGGTGGAATAAAGGCTATTTTTATTTTATTTTATTTTATTTATATAATATAGTACGGTTGGCAACCCTAGTGGTGGCGGCTATTCTGTACAGTCAGCAGCAGAAGTTGCTAAGCGGGCGAGGTGTTCAAAATTACCTTGCCACGCTCTTATTCTCTTAACAATAAAGTCGCGTCGAGATCATTTTGAACACCTGGCCCGCTTAGCAACTTCTGCTGCTGACACTACTATTGTTAATTCTGTCATGTAATGTATGTACCTAATGTTGTTTCTGCGCAGGAGTGGGCAGCATGGGCGGCGGCGTGTCCGGCTCGGGCGGCTACGGGCTGTACGGCGGCTACGCGGCGGCGGCGCTGGCGGGGCTGGCGGGTCCGCCGCCGAAGCGCAAGCGCCGGCACCGCACCATCTTCACCGAGGAACAGCTGGAGCAGCTCGAGAGCACGTTCGACAAGACGCACTACCCCGATGTTGTTCTGCGTGAGCAGCTCGCGCTGCGCGTCGACTTGAAGGAGGAGAGGGTTGAGGTAATTATTTACATTTTTTTTTCCTGCCGCCAAACTAAGTGGCGAGTCAGGTCATAATGCCATCTCTTTCACTCTTGATTGGTCTTAACAAGGGAAAAGGGGATAGCATTATGATCTCCGTCGCCAGTTTTGCGTCAAGTATAGTGGATACTTTCTGTGTTTGCAAGCGTGTAAGGTGAATGTACGCTTCACCGAACGCTTAAGATCTGGACGTACGTTTCTTTTTTAAATTACTTCTGGTATTTTCATACGAATATGTTCAATACTAAAATAGAAACTTAGATAAATTTGTCCTCATTTAAACATACCTATAAATAGGGTTTCTGCTCGAGAATTCTCGAGGCGAGAAATCTCGAGAAATTTGTCCTTCGTCCAGACGGGAAAAAAAATCTCAATGCCTCGAGAACTCGAGAAAAAAATCTCTTGTGATAAATAACAAGAAAACACGCGTATAAAGAAGTGATGTGTCTTTACTATAATGTATTTCTTTAAGAGCCAACAGGAGTGGTCATTTCTCCATACAAAAGTACTCCTCGTTTACCTCCGTGGTTTTTGAAGCTAGAGCAATGATTTTTTCAACACAGATTAATATTGTCAATATCTGTGTCGGACCGTTTTGCATTTTTGATATTTTTGTTTTTTAAGGCGCTAGAGCCCTTCAAAAATGGCCAAAATGGCCTAATTGACTATGCCGCAATGAGAGGCGTGGCATTCAAAACTGATATCAATTAGCCAAAAAAGCAAAACGGTCCGACACAGATAATTTCATAATCATTTAGATTTCCAAATTTGGTTACGATTGGTTAAGTTTTGGAGGAGGAAACAGAGGAGTACGAAACCTCGATTTTTGAGATTTTTACGCAGGATTTTTCGCCTTGTCCTTATCGCACTACTTTTAGGTGCCGTTCCGTTAGCGAGACGGGTATATTTACCTAAAATATTTAAAACTCAGCTCCTGTTTCGTCTTAAGTAATTAAATAAATTTAGGTAAATAAACTTAAAACATTTATTAGTCTACCAACTAAATAACAACTGCCTTGATCCGTCCCCTATCGATCTGGCTTCAACAAATTTTCATGTTTTGAAACTTTTAAACTACTACTTTCAAATGTCTAAATAATTCGTCTCGTTTTAGGTTAGTTACTATAATTCGTTTTTTTAGCATTAGACAAAAAGTCAACAATCTTTTATTGAAAAACGCTTTAAAAAATTAGTAACTTAAACTGTTACTTATGGAAGCAAAACAACATAAATGATCGTATCGTATATGATATTGTTACATATTTGACGTGACTTTATTTATCAAAAGTGTTTTTCATTAAAAAGACACGTCAAGATGCTAAAAAAACGAATTATAGGGCCTTGTAATGACCAATATTGCAAAACTAGATTACTATTGATAAATCAAATCATTCCTATTTAGCAAAATAGCATAATATTAGCAGCTCATTGTTACGTTGAGTACCTAAGTATGCATATTACTTAGAAAAACTTGATGATAAAATACCTTATTGTGGTTTGTATACATTTTGTGAAATTTGTGAAATACCTAAAGAACACCTTCAGTTGTTGTTGAATATCGATTATTAAGTGCAATTTATGGTCACTAAAAACTGTCTATTTGTTTTGTGTATTTGTTGTATTATTGATCTCACCTACGACTCCTATGAGTATGATTTGTAGTAAAGCAAAAAATTTAAAATAAGTAGGTGTTTTTTGAAACTTTCAAAATTTCTCGATATACTCGAGAAACTCGAGAAATTCTGGTAGAGAATTCCCGTGCCTCGAGAAATAAAAATGGTCGAAAACCAGAAACCCTACCTATAAATTACTGAAATGATTGGACGTGTATTAAAAACATTTTTAAATCATTTCTTCCGGTTCCTTGATTTGTACCATTTACCGAACTAAGAAACTTGATTTGCACATTATACCGAATAGGGAGGCCGCATTACCGAACTAGGAAATAATTGTATGAAAATATGGTGTTGAGTGGTGCTCAAACTTTAGTATGTAGTTCACTATTAAATCCCTACTATACTTCGTTTTTTTAGCATGAGAAAGATGGTAAGCGATCTTGACGTGTCTTTTTTATTGAAAAATACTACTTAAAAATAAGTCACACCAATTTAGGTAGGTATTAAGTTTACACTAATCCATACTTCCAGGTAGGTATTAATTGATATATAAAATATTATTGCTTTATTATTGTTATTATCTTATTGAGTTTTTTATCCACATCCCAGAATATTATCAGGCGTCCAATAAGTATGTCTAAAGTTTGAAAAGCGCTGGCATTTAAATAATGGTCACAAGAAATAAACATATAAATATCGACCTAGCCGTTATCGTAATAAGGATGATATTCTAATGAACGTCGAATAGAAACATGGCCAACGCAAACATGAATTCGGTAGCAGATACCATGGGTACCATTCACCGAACGGCCGTTCGGTGAACGAAACATGGAAAATATGTAGAACCTATTTCGCGAATATATTTTGAAAATAGTATTTAAATCGTAATAAATATGGTATAACTACAATCCATCATTAAATTGAATACTTGAATCCATTACAAAACCGAACATGTATAAAGTTCTTGCTAATACTCACGTAAAATATCTAAAATTATTGTTTAATAATAGTCTTAACAAAAACCTTATTTTGATGCCAAAAAGTCGTAAAACATTAACATTATAACGCAGTTTTATAATAATCTATATAGGTTATTGTTGTTCGGAAATTGCTCATAAAATTACAAATATATTAATTTATTTGTGAAATTAGGTAGTTAATGTAAATAGTTCGTAATCAATCACTAGAAAAATAATTTCAAAAACATACGCTTTCCCTGATTCCGGACGCTGTTCGATAATACCTTCCAATCAAATTGTTGGCGTACTCATCACCGAACTCACATCAAGCTTAAATTATGATAATATGACTGCACTGAATTCATTAAATTTACTAAAATATACAAACTAATTAAGTAATCACACTGTAAAACCATACTTTGAAACACAGAAATAAATTTAAAAGGTTTTATGGCCTTAACAAATATACGCAACTTCTTACCGATTTCTTTAAGGTTGCCTGTACAAAGTGACAATAGGCACTATAGGCAGTGACGGTGCGTTACGATCAGTTGCCACGTCCCGACTAGGCTTGTGTCGGTCATGAACGAAGAACTGTTAAGAACTAAATCCCGTCAAGGACCGAAAGGAACTAAATCTTTTTGCACGCTCTTAATCGGTCGTTAGGTCCTTTAGTTCAGTGGGATTGGTGAGAGCTTGACATGAGTGAAACAGAAAATAGACTGAACGAAATGGTTCACAATGACGCTGGCATGAGTGCGAACGAGATAAAAGAGTGACAAACAGTCCTAAATCTGAAAAGTATAAAGGAAAATCAAATAATTGTTTTTATTGTGTCAAGCTTTTTAATGTTTAATCATATAGTATTGTACAACTTGAATCGTAATTCAGTTGCTAATGATTTTAAAAAACTACTGTAAAATCGATTCATATTCATTCCAGCTCTCAACGATCGAACTGAACTAAAGGAACTAAAAGACCGAACTAGTTCGTTTGACCGATTGACCGAGAGCGGAGCGCTCTCTGTAATGACCGAGCAGGCACAAGCCTAGTCCCGACTGCGGCACATAATGGCCAACTCTGAGGCATAGTGGAAGGTATAGGTATTTAAGTCGTGGAAAAAAAACGTAACTAAATATCAGCTGTAAGTGATCGACTTATAGCCTAAAATAGAAGAAATTCGGTGATATGGACGTATATGGAGCGTTCGGTGAAGCGTACTTTTACCTTATGGATACCGTTCCGTATTAGTGCGTCACGCGCCCCGGCTCGTGATGTGACGTATACCTACTGAATGGTAAATACTGTTTTGTTTATGAAAGGCTAATAATTTAATTTATATTAATGGTTTACTTACCATTAGGGCGGAATTTTCGGGTAAGATTATTGTCTTATTTTTCTTTCTTTCATTTGCACCTTATTTTAAGTACCTATCCAATAAATAGTACGAGTAAAATGTTATCAATATCATATTAATATGGATGGAATATAACCTAATTAGACGATTTGTACAATACTATGACCAATGATGCTACTGAGGGGATAGGTACTTATAACTACATATTATAATACATAGACCTTAAAGTTGTCATAAGAACTTTAGGGATTAAAAAAGTGGGACCTTATTTAGTTTCACCTCGCTAGAACAATTTCGGTGACCATTAGTACCTAGTCACCAGGTGAGGGCAAATATATATAAGTACATACAGGCAATAAGTATCTTTTGTTACACATTTCTTTAATGTATTCCACAATTTCACAGTCTAATTATATAAGGACCAACTCTACCAAGTGTGACAACAATAAATCAAAGCGTGTAATACTTTTGATTTGTGGGATTTCACTGATTTCAATTGTAACAATAGCCGAGTAACAATAAACAAATAGGATTACGGGAAAAGGAATATTTAATTCGTTGTTGGCGTGGATCAAATTAACTTGATTCGTGGTAACGAAGCGAAGCTTAAAAACACTGCCTACATAAGGCTGCTGGGCTATTTAGCGTAGAACTGCAAGACCTGATACTAGCGAAGAGGTTGTTTTTAAATTAAATCTATTTATTTCAACATATAAATCAACATTACAATTAGTGTCCGACCGAAACATGTTTTTTTGCCGAAACCGAAACCGAAACCGAATGTTCGGCTTTAGCTCTAGTTTCGGCCGAAACCGATAAAATCATAGAAAAAATGTCATAAAACCGCTTTTACACAAATATTATGGGGCTGTCAACACCCAATGTCCTTGAAATTGATGTTACTTAAGCAGTTTTTTAAGAAAATTACTAGAGTTAGACCAAGATAATTCTGCAACGATTTTGATAACACACGCAGTGCGAGTGTTATATTAAACGTCAAAATTTCTATGAAATCATGACGTATAAATAACATTTGCACTAGTAGCACTGCGTATGCTATCAAAATCATTGTAGAATTTTCTTGGTCTAACTCTATTCATTCACCAGTCAAGCTAACATGTAGATCAGATACAGGGTCAACCAAAAACGCGAGCGCAGCGAGCGCGAAATTTTTTGTTAACAATATCGCAAGGGAAGTAACGGGAGTGGAAAACCGAGAAAAAGGTGGATGGACTGTGTGAGAGATGATATGAAACGAACGCAAGTGAATGATGAGATAACGGGCGAGAGAGAGGTATGGAAGAAAAAGACATGCTGCGCCGACCCCAAATAAATGGGATAAGGGCAAGTGAATGATGATAATCGCAAGGCCGGGTACCGATCTTCACCTTGGCCTAAAAGTCCGAAGTGCCCCAGTGAGGCGAACTGTCATGCGAAGTAAAAGCCATGCTTCAGGCTTCAGGATAAGTAGTTGAGCACAGACTCCAACCAATGTCCATTGTATTAAAAAGCCAGACGCGCAGGCCGAGCATGGCGCAGCGAGGCGAACGGCTAAGTTGAAGTAGAGGACATGTGGAAGACAAACCAAATGGTAAATTGAGGTAAAAAGTGTTCGAGCATTCGTATGAAAAACTGTACTGGGGACACTTAAGGGTTTTATCTTCGTTTTAATCAATAGTCAGAAAATCAACTTTGCAGAACTACTTGAGTGTAGCCTTTAGCCTCGCTTAAAATTAGCCATTAGAGGTAGATAGGAAAGTTACTGAATAAGAGCGAAAAAGACATCGTTCGACTGGGGCCGAGCTGATACTCGGCCAACGGCTACGTGCGATAGTGCTATCTCATTCACTCCGATACAATGTGTGCGATAGACAGTGTGCGCGTTATAGGTATTGCCAGCCTCATAAGACTGCGTTGACCGTCCAGTGGCGCCCTCATTGGTGGAATTGTGTTTTATAATATACCTATACATGAATCAGTAAATGTAGGTTATTACTATTGTTGTCCTACTTATTCCCCAACTGTTGGTCTTTGTCCGAAGTGCCATTTCGTAAGTTTCGGCCCGGCCGAAAGGTTCGGCCGTTTTTTGGCCGAAACCGAAACTACAGCCGAAACATGATTTTTTGGCCGAAACTGGCCAAAACCGAAACCGAAACCGAACCTTCGGTCGGACACTAATTACAATATCTTTAATCTAGTTATAGTCGTAATATTTAAGATTTTATTAACTAGGTAGCGCGCACGTAACGCGATTATATTCGTTTTTGGCGTGAGTACCTAATTGGTGATTAATCATAATAGGCTACTAGAAAAAAACGTTAAAAGCATTCTTAGAATGTATTCGATCCCATACATTTCACAACTCTTCTCTTTCCGCAGAGACTCTAATTAAGTTATGGATTTAGTAAGAGACACTTATCACGTCACGTCAAAAATATTTTTGGAGAATTCTAAAATCACCTCGTGACTTCTAATGTCAATATCCCTTGTGGTTTCAGATTTTCTCACTGGCGTAGGTATTTAAATGTCATGAAACTCATGAATTCGTGATTTTAGGCGGTGAACAAGAACCGGGGGTCTAGCCAAATGACAATTGTTGATAGGAAACGCCAATCGAAACTTAAATAATCTATGGAAATAGTTACGTGACTTTTCGTAGCCATCTGTCATCCCGATACGTTTTTAGGGTTCCGTACCCAAAGGTTTACCCTTTACGGTTTTACGTTTAAGTTTAAGTTTACGGGACCCTATTACTAAGACTCCGCTGTCCATCCGTCCGTCCGTCCGTCCGTCTGTCACCAGGCTGTATCTCACGAACCGTGATAGCTAGACAGTTGAAATTTTCACAGATGATGTATTTCTGTTGCCGCTATAACAACAAATACTTAAAAACAGAATAAAATAAAGATTTAAGTGGGGCTCCCATACAACAAACGTGATTTTTGACCGAAGTTAAGCAACGTCGGGCGGGGTCAGTACTTTTTTTTTTCAATTTATTTGGGACAAAAAACAGTAACACACAGGGTTCAAACACAGAAATAGAGTACAAAGGATAATAAAGTGTGAGACCAACAACATCGTCCACAGATTACTAGATTACCTACTGATAAATCTACAATGTATATAGCGCAAGGTAACAATATAAATGATGTATGTAAAAATTGTAAAAGTAAAATTAACAAAGATAAGATTACAAAATAGGTTTGTGGATGCAATTACAAATTCATATTGGCAGAAGTAGTCTTATACAGTTTAATGAGCGAGTAAACAGTTAAAACAGCTTGGCCCATGGGAGCAACTTTTAATTATGTTTTGTTTGAAGCAATTGAATCAATTTTTTTTTATACACATTATCAGAGAACATGAAAATATCAATATCATTAAAATACAAATTGTAACATTTAACCATGTATAGGGGATCTCGTTCTCCAGCGTGGGTGCGGCAGCGCGAGTCTGCAAACAGCTGGTGCTTACGTGCAGCGCGCTCCCGCGCCCTCGTCGGTACGCGGTAGCAAATAGTCCCGCTCAGGCTTGGACAGTCAAATTTGTTATGACATAGATTATAAAGGACCATCGCGTCCAGAAGGAGGCGTCGGTTTTGTAAGTTGAGTAATTTGTACTTATCAAGAAGCTGTTGGTAACTTAAACGCGATCGGCAACATCGGAAATGCATGGCACGCAAGAATTTCTTTTGAACAGTCTCTATTGAGCTTTTGTACTTATCATAGAAAGGATTCCATATTGATACGGCATATTCTATTTGTGACCTAACCAGCGACTTATATAAATAGAGGTAAGTTGAGGGTTGTTTAAAATCCGTACCGAGACGCATGATAAAACCGTACATTTTATACGCTTTACCGATGATATGACTGATATGACAATCTAAATGTAGTTTTGAGTCTAAATTGACACCAAGATCTTTTATTACCGAGACTTTTTCGAGAGCCGATCCGCTAAGGGTGTAGGAAGTGGGAAGGATGTGGAGTTTTTTGGTAAAAGTAATTTGTTTGCATTTAGGCAAGCTAAAACACAGTTTATTTTTGTGACAATACTCGCCGAGTCGGTTTAAATCATTTTGGAATTTGAAACGGTCCTCTTCATTTTCAACAATATGATAGATTTTAAGATCGTCGGCATAAAGTAAAAAGTTACAAAATTTAAAACAACTGTCTATGTCATTAATAAACAGGGTGAATAACAAAGGCCCTAATATAGACCCTTGTGGGACTCCAGAAGTTACATGGACACACTTAGACTCATATCCGTTGACTGCAACTTTTTGTGTGCGGTTTGTAATGTATGACCTAAACCACCTCCACAAATTTCCACGAATGCCATTGAAGTATATTTTTTCTAACAGAATTTGGTGATCTACTCTGTCGAAAGCTTTGCAGAAGTCCGTGTATATACTATCAACACGTTTATTTATGTCCAAACTTCTGAAAAGGTATGAGGTATATAGAATTAGGTTTGTTGTTGTTGATCTTTTCTTGACAAAGCCATGTTGCTGTGGGAGGATAATGTTGTGTAAACTTGGATAAATCTGATCATGAACCAGTTTCTCGAAAAGTTTGGATAATACGGGAAGAAGTGAAATAGGCCGGTAATTTTTTACGTCTTTCTTTGAACCTCCCTTGTGGACAGGGACAACTCTTGCGATTTTCCAGACATCAGGAAAGGTACCTTCTTTAAGGCAGCTATTATAAATGTAATACAGAGGATGTGAAATATTGTCAGCTACATTTTTTAGGAATATTGGGGGGATGTTATCAGATCCAGAACTTTTCGATGTATCAACAGTTTTCAAGGCGCGTTTGACAAGATGGATCGGTATGTGAACATCATTAATATGAACATTAGATGGGCTAGTTGTTGATCCGTGAGGATCGAAGTCAGGGGAAGTATTAGACGGCGCAAAAACAGATTGAAAGAAGTCAGAAAATAAGTCACACACCTCGGCAGGGTCACTGGTGGTTACGTCATTATAAGAAACGGTGGCGGGGGTATTTGTGGTTCCACGCTTATTAGCAACAAATGTCCAAAAGTATTTAATGTTGGTTTGAATGCTTGTTTCAACTAATTTTAAGTAAGCATTATAACACACAGCTGATTGCTTTTTAAACCGTTCCCTGTAGAGTGAAAAAGTTTCATAGTCGTTTTGATTTTGATATTTTTTCCACTTTATCCAGGCCTTTTTTTTATTATTAAATATGTGTTTTAAAGCAGGAGAGAACCATACAGGAAAACGCGAGGGATGAACGGGTTTTAGTGGAACAAACTTTTTTATTATCTTGTATAATTCTTCATAAAATGTCTGTACCGCCTGTTCCGCCTTGAGACCTAACAATAAACTATTCCAGTTAATGGTAGATAATTCCATATTCATGGCATTGTAGTCTGCTTTATAAAATAACAATTTAGGGATGTTGCTTTTATTAATTGTTTTAGTACTGGTTAAGAAGGGGGTTAATATAGTGAGTGGTGGGTGGTGCGGATCAACTGGCACAAGCGGTACAGGTGCCATTGCGCACTTACAATCAGCGTCGTTGGAAAAAAACAAATCTAGTATACGATTATTAAGGTTTTTGTGTGTGTTTATTTGAAAAGAATCTGTGATGGCCATAAAATTACGAACACAGTCATTTTGTGGGACTTGTGGAGAATTAATGTCAGGCGAGCAGCAAGGGCCCACTGGAACCCAGTTTAATGTAGGTAAGTTATAATCCCCTAAAACCCAGTAACCACTAACCGAAGGAGATAGCAGAATAGCTGATAGATATTCAAAGTGTGTAACATATGTTTCCAGTTTTTCATTAGGAGGGATATAGGTAGCACTAATGACGTATTTATGGCATCGGTTTACTGGTAGTTCAAGTAGGACGTGATCAACAATAGGGCAGGTCGGCGCCGGCACGGGCCGCGCGGCGCCGGCGGCTGCGACGTACGGCGCCGCGCCGAGCTCGCGACGCGCCGGTACTAGCACGCCGCCGCCGTCGCGCCGGCCAGTACCGACGCGGTCCCTGTCGCTTCGGAACACAGAATATCGCGGATCTATGAATTCATTATCGGCAATGTCAGGATGTAACCATGTCTCTGTCAGGATCACAATGTCAAAGGAATGGGATAGGATATTCATGTACAAGGAATGTAATTTAGATCTTAACCCTCTGCAGTTTTGGTAATAAATAGATAGACTACTACTACTCATGTTCAGATACAATTACACTAAGTTTAAAGCCACTGGTTAAGGAGGTAAATAAAACCAACACAACATTTGAATTATTATAATGTGAGATAAGCCTATTATACAATGTTTGCAAAAAAACGGTTATTATGAGCCAATACGGAGCCCTACACGTTTTAGTTAGTTTGCGAATATTGTATACAGTTAAAACAAGGTAAAAAGTAACTATAGTTGCCACATTCGTGCATGCCATGACCGCAATGAAATAATTTCTCAACACGTACAAAACACTCTTACTTCTTAAACAACTATAACTGAGAATAATAATAGCACTATTACACTTTATTAGTAGAAACAATATTACAGTACCTATATATAACAGAGCAAGTTCATATATTATATTTAACTTTGGGTAACACTTCACAATAGACCGGACGCTTGCATCATAAAATTTAAGATTTAATTTTCTCGATGTCACTTGGATGGGTGACCGTTTTTTTTTGCCGTTTTTTGCATTATGGTACGGAACCCTTCGTGCGCGAGTCCGACTCGCACTTGCCCGGTTTTTTTAGAGATGCAACGGATAGTTGTTTGGCCGGATACCGGATATTCGGCCTGACCATCGGCCGAATATCCGGTATCCGGCCGCCGAATATTCGGCCAGCGGAACTATACCTACATTTCGGTTTTTCAGGTGCGCATTCTGCAGGTTTGACCTGTTTCCTAATGAACGTTCGCGCGGACACATTTCTAGGTTCGAAATGAGTGCGCGTGCAAGTCAGTGGAATGTTTAAATTGTTTAAAAATAATAAACAAGTACGACTATGACCGTGTCTGTTTCTTAAATCCAATTTGTTTAGGTACTCCAAAATCAAGCAATGTTACTATCCGGTATCCGGCCGGATAGTAAGTCACTATCGGGTATCCGGCCGGATAGTAAATTATTGGCCGGATAGGCCGGATACCGGATAGTAACCGAATATCCGGTGCATCTCTAGTTTTTTTATTATATTTAGGTATTATCGCACTTGTGCGGTTATGTATGACAACCGATCGATTTAAGATTGCAACTAATGGCTAATAATATACGTATGGAAAGGGAGCCTTCTTAAATTGGTTGAGTAGATTTTACAACGCGGACTCGGGGGCGCCGGGGCCGACAGCCTAGCAGCCGCCGCCCACGGTAGCAATGTACAAATTGCAGAACATTCCCAAAAAGCGGAAACGTTCTCGAGAATGTTCTCAGAACATTCTGCAACATGGAAATTTATTGTTCCGCCATCTTGGATTTTTTCCAAAAAAAATTTATTGTCATAGGAATCTAGAGGTCTCTATCTCCCGTCATGCCAAATCTCAGCGCGCTCGGACCAACTAGAAAAAATAAAAATAAAAAAGTCGGCCATTTTGATTTTTTTAATGCAGTTTGTTTTGTCTCGGGGTCCTATATGACATTTGGTCGCACCGTTTAAAAGTTGCCATACAAAATAGAAGTGACCAGTTTTCCCGCAATTGTACCATTTTTCCAACAAAAATTTTTTCATAGGTATCTAGGGGACCCCGAGATTCCGTGACCAAAATTCAGCGCGCTAGGACAAACTCGAAAAAAATAATAAAAAAAGTCGGCCATATTGAAAAAAACATGGCCGCGTCAAAAACTACCCTCTATGACATTTGATCGAGCACCCTCCACCTGGGTCTGACCGTTTGGCCGGGCCGTCATACATTTTTCTGACCGGAAGCGGTAGACCAAAAGTCGGAATTTTCTGGGGGTAAAGATACTACACCTAAACTATCGTGAATATTCATGGTATAAACTACGATAAATAAATAAATTCTCGTTCTCGAGAACATTCTCAGAAGTTACCGAG
The DNA here is from genome assembly GCF_910591565.1 of Cydia splendana. Lineage (NCBI taxonomy): Eukaryota > Metazoa > Arthropoda > Insecta > Lepidoptera > Tortricidae > Cydia > Cydia splendana. The sequence continues at coordinate 27,712,983 of NC_085960.1, read as the reverse complement.
AAATTCTCATGTGGAAAGTTTCGCAACTTTGGAAAGTTCTCGTGCGTGCATTGCTACGGCAGGGTCGACGGGTCGCCGGCATGGCAGGCAATATGACAGATTTTGGCCTTTTACTAACTGTTTCAACAATTAAAATTGATTAATATGTAAGATTCCTTTTTTTCCTCGCCGAAGCCCGAAAAATTTGAAAAATAATGAAACACGTGTGCGTTGGTCTTTACACACATCGGCTTTCTTATTGCGCGGTCGCTTACAGCTCGCGCGCACAATATCGCCTCGTGTGTCATGACCATGACCATGACCAACGTAGCATATTTGTATCACAATGTACTATTATATTGCCTGTTTCTCTGGAAATCGTTAATAGTCCGTGGCGTACCTACACGACAAAAAAGTGTGATATACGGGAAATGATGATGATGGAATTTCCTTTTGCAGAGTTGCTTCTTTTGACTCACAGATTGATTTAGGAAGGGGAGCCAACTGGATTTTTGATGCAAAATTTTGACTTAAGGGGGGGGTGCCCCCCGAAATTTGTAAAAAAATTAGTTTGGCTATGTGCGCAAGTTTGGTATCATTTTCGGGTAAATCAAGGATGCTGAATTCATTTCTGATATTTAATTTCTACGGTTTCAAATAAATAATTTGAAAAACAAAAAGTAAAATAAAAATTTTCTATTATATTTATTTCCGAATAAATGCCAATTTTTTTCTTTTTTTTGTATATTCACAAAAAAATAATAATTTCATGAAAAAGCCCTACTATTCCTCGTTATAAAAAGTATCATCATCATCATCATCATCTCAGCCATAAGACGTCCACTGCTGAACATGGGCCTCCCCCTTTGGGGGGTGTATGCCATAATCGCCACGCTTGGCAGGCGGGTTGGCGATCGCAGTCGAGTACACCGAATTTGAGGGACGCTGCTGCCCGTCCACCTGGTGGTCTTGGACGTAGTTTAAGGACATACCCGGTAAAAAGTATACACATGGCATATTTATGTCTAAAAATGTAGAGAAAAAAAAATGAAATGTAGACCTACTTTGGACCACCAGCTCACTGAATAGTATACAAAGATATGAGTTACAGCTATGAGAATTACGGCGTTTGATGATGATGAGATATCCTTTAGCATAGTGAGTCCTTAGAACCCTTAGATCATTTTAGGAACGGGTACGGGAACCTTGATTTTTGGTGCGGTGTGGTTGAAAGGTTGAGGATGATTTGTCCCATACAATCATAAATTTATGAAAGCATCTGTTTAGGTTTCTGCATTAAGTTTGGTGTCATTATCCAGTAAATTAAAAGAAAAAAAAAGAGAAATGGACTAATAATTACATTATTTCGTATTTTAAAGATTTTGCTGCCTATATATTTGTAAACACTCTTTAACATTGCTTATGCTCGGTGCACAACGTAATCCGATTTAAGGGGCGTAGCTATACGGACGAAAATAATTTAAATATTAGTCAATATTTACATTATTGATTTGTATTTTAAATATCTAATTACCTAAATCATTTCTGTCTATTGATTTACTCGAAAATGTCACCAAACTTATTGCAGAAACCTAAACAGTTTGTATAAATTTATGATTGTATGGGACAAATCACCCCACCTTTCATCCCGACCATATCAAAAAGGTGGATCTCCTTCCTAAAATGATCTAAGGGTTCTAAGAACTCACTATGTATACTAAAAAGGGATCTCATCATTCAAAACCCGTAAATTGCTTAGCTGTAGCTCACATCGTTGTATCTTGTTCAATGAGTAGTCGAAAGTAGGTCTACATTTAATTTTTTTTGTTCACATTAATGTAAAATAAATATGCCATATGTATACTTTTTATAACGAGGAATACGTAGGTTGCCCTGAAAGTTTCGGGAATTGCATACTTAGGAACGTATATTTGACATGTGTTATACCTCTTTGTTACAAGCATAGTCTCATTATTCGAAAACACTGGCCACTTAGAAAAAAAAACAATGTTCTATTTTCAATTGTTTTTTAAAGTCGTTGAGTCGCTGGTGAAAATGGAGCTGTCCCGCGAAAGTTTTAGAGCAATGATTTATTATGACTTTAAAAGTGGATTAACACAACAACAATGTGGAGACCGATTGACTATTGCTTTTAGTAGTGAAGCACCTTCGAAGACGACAATATACAGGTGGTATTCGGAATTTCAACGTGGCCGTGTGTCTCTTGCGGATGACGTACGTGAGGGTCGACCGAAAACTGCCGTTACCGATCAAAACATCGATGTTGTTCGCCAACTGATAAAAGAAGATAGGCATGTTACATATCGGGAAATTCAGGAGACTTTAGGCATTGGAATGAGTCAGGTACAAGTTATTTTACAGCAAGAGTTGGGCGTGCGGAAGTTGTTTTCCCGGTGGATTCCTCACTTGTTATCTGACGACCAGAAAACGGTCCGTGTCAATTGGTGCCACAAAACCCTAAAAAGATTTAATGGAGGAAGCTCAACTGCCGTTTTTAGTATTGTGTCAGGTGACGAGTCATGGATTTACGCATATGAGCCTGAATCCAAAAACCAATCTCGAGTATGGGTTTACGAAGACGAGCCGAAGCCAACAAAAGTTGTTCGTTCTCGAAGCACGATCAAAAAAATGGTAGCCACGTTTGTCTCCAAATCGGGTCACGTGGCGACTATTGCTCTTGAAGATCGAAGAACTGTCAATGCCGATTGGTATATAGGCGTTTGTTTACCGATTGTTTTTGCTGAACTGCGAAAAAATAACCCTAACCGCCGTATTATACTACACCATGATAATGCCAGCCCTCAGAAAACAAACGACTATCTGAAGGGCGAAAAAGTCGAATTACTGGACCATCCTCCGTACAGCCCCGACCTAAGTCCCAACGATTTTTTTACTTTCCCGAAAATAAAGAATCGGTTGCGTGGTCAGCGTTTTCAGACCGCGGAAGAAGCAGTCCACGCTTATAAAATGGCCATTTCGTCAACCCCCAGTTCAGAGTTCAATAACTGTTTTGAAAACTGGTTTCAGAGAATGAAAAAGTGCATTAAACACAAAGGAGAATACTTTGAAAAACAATAAAAGTACTTTTATTTCATTTAAACGCGTATTTTTTCCAATTCCCGAAACTTTCAGGGCAACCTACGTAATAGGGCTTTTTCATGTAATTTCTATTTTTTGTGTGCATATTAAAATAAGAAAAATATAGGCTTTTATTCGGAAAAAAAATAAATAGAATTTTTTTATTTTTCATTTATTTCAAATTATTTATATGAAACCGTATAAATTTAGCATCCTTGAGTTACACGAAAATGATACCAAACTTGACCACATAGCAAAACTTTATTTTTTACAAATTTCGGGGGGCACCCCCCCTTGAGTCAAAATTTTGCATCAAAAATTCAATTGGCTCCCCTTCCTAAATCAATCTGTGAGTCAAAAGGAGCAACTCTGCAAAAGGAAATTCCATCATCATCGTTTGCCGTATAATTAAGCGAACACCAGGGACTATAACTGTTTCGTAATAATTATTGATGTCACATTTTTTGAGATAATAAGTTTCACGTGCCGCATTAGTAGATTAACATTCGTACGCTCAGTGTTTGTTTAGTAGTGTGTGAGGAGTTTAGTAGGGCGTAACGTTTATAAGTAGCGAAGGACCAATGGGTCAACAGTGCTGACGTGACACTTTTCAAGTGCCAGTCTGTGGGTGGGCTCGCTGGGAAACCGTAAACAGCTATTTAACGGTAATTTTAATAACGTGATTTTGTTGAATTGTGTTGTATGAGGATTTATATTCGTTCGTGTGTACACGGATACATAGAAAAGTGGCGACCGTATGTCAATGTAATACTTTCCATCTTCTCTTTCCCAACAGTCTCTACCTACGGAATATGTTTGAAGTTGGTTCAAAATTCAATGCAGTATCTTTCAAGACGATGGATTGGGAGTGATTTAATATTATTATTTCCGCTTTTCAGCAACCAAATGCGCTAAAATATAATTAGGTACAGTTTAACTAAAAATAGTTAATATCATTAAAAACAAAAATAAAGCTATGTAGGTACTTATATTGTGTGTTCGAGTAATTCCAAATACTTCTGAATGTCGGATAATTCACAAAATCACCCATAATTCCATTATACATATTAGTCTATTTTCTAAAATACCCGACAATCTGAAATATTCGGAATCACCCGAATGCACCATACACCTAGTCCATTGTCCATGTCAGTGAAATCTAAGTAGGTATTTCAAAATTGACAAATAATTTCCAATTTCAAAGAAATATGCAGACAACCAGTCTAGTCTGACAAAAAAGAGTAGAAATTAAAAAGTGGCAATACTGTAGTGTCGTCCCTTTCAAATCAATCTATTGTATTGTATTGCCACTTTTTAATTTCTACTCTTTTTTATCAGACTGTAGTTAGTGATATTCGAAAAGCTTCCTCGCGCTAAATACCGAGACCTCGTCTCTTACTGAATAGTCTTGTTTGCGCTTAAACTCTTCGTAGTTTCGTCCGAGTGCTCTCGATGATAGAATTTGTGATGTTGAAAGTGAGCAGGGGATATTTGTGGCTACCGGTGTTGGCGTGTGTGCCGACCACTCCACGCGCCACCCAGGCCGAGGCTGTGTTTGCCCACCTTTATTCGTCTTACATGCGATCACTGCCAATTTAGAAATAGGTGCGTTCCGAATAAAAGTGAACGTAACGTTTTGTTATATAAAGTGGAGTCCAGACGAGGTGGTCAAATCGACCATTTGATCAGAAATGAAATTGGCGTCAATTTCCAATTTAATTAACAATTTTAGATCTATGGTGATATTCGATTAGAGCCCTCTAAATTGAAAAAATGCCCCAAAACGAAAATACTGGCGTCACAAATTAGTATTCTTGCGTCCGCACTCCATTTTATCGGTAATATCGGTCATAATCGGCGGTTGATTCGACGAGCCAAATTGGCGTTTGCGTCCGCACGGCCTGATTTGATCGGACAATTTAATCAGATTGGCGAAAAATTGACTCGTCTGTACACGCCGTAAATCATCGTTTTGATTCTATCCCCAATCTTCTAGTCCTGATTTTTTTTTTGTAAAGTTTTATTTGTAATGTTTCATTTCGTAAAAAGCATGCCTTTTATTTCATATGAAGGGCACCCATGATGGTCGGTACCTTTTTAAATTCTCCAATCGCATAAGAAAAAAACAATTTAGGAGTTATGTAAAAAAAACAATTGCGGGATTTCCTATTACAAAAATACTTACAAAGATTCAGCAAGATCATGAGCTGAACAAAATGAAACTAATTTAAATACTCTTATACGGCTTCCTCAATGGAAAAAGTAATGGACGATACGTTAACTCGCTAAGTGTAAACTTTTTATTAAGGAAGCCTTAGCAAGTCCCGCGGAGTTTACGATTGTCGGCGTGGGCGGAGGGCGCGCGGCTCGGAGCTTGCGAGTAAATTAATATAAGTTAATTAAATCTGATTTATTTATGCTGCCCGAGACGAGGGCAAAAGTACAACAACGCGCTTAATGAGGGTCACTTTTACGGCTTTTCACGGATAACGGTGTTTTTCCGATTTGCGCAACTTTTAATAAAAGTTATCCCGTTTTTACAAGCTCTTTAGAAATTGTTATTTTATATACTTTCGAAAATTGCAATCTATTTTTCAAACATTTGATGGCGTCTGTTAGAGTTGATCTTTAGTTTAGGTAGGGTAAGGTGGGGTAAGGCTAACATAGTTTATTTTGCCCGGGGCAAAACATGCTGCGGATTCCATACAACTGATAGTCTTATCCCGGTGATAGTATTACCCTACTTACCTTACCTTACCTATATTTTAATTTTGGTGACAATGCAGTATTCTGGTAGATCTGTACTGTAAGTTGCCTAAATGAGTTAGAGACGGCAAGTGGCTATTTTATCGCCGTATTAAATATACCTAAAGTTAATAAAGGACGGCCGGGCCGGCCACCCCTCCCATTTTAGTACTTATTGTCTTGACTGATGACTCCTTCTTTGGCTTCTATTTCTTTTGCCCAAAACTTAGTAAGTACTTACTTAACTAAATCGCCTCGGTTTTCTTTTCAGTTTTGTTCCACCTACGCAAAATAAAACTTGAAGGAATGTAAAAACAATGAAATGAAGTAGTATTTTTGTGTGGGCTCAGCGTAAAAGCGTGTGTTTGCAGCATCGTATTGCGGGCGGAGCCCCTGCTATTTGCGCAGCACCAATTGGAAACTGCATTATTAAACCGCTTTTGTTTAGGCACCGCAACACTTGCCCAAAATCGAGTTACTGCTAACCATCAGCCTTGTTTTTTTTCTGAATTCTGTAATTATGTATGTATGTTTGTGTTTGTTTCTCCCTCAGTGGGCAAGTGGAACGTTTATTATACGGATTTCTATGTAGAGACGTGCCGTTCTCGTGAAAGTTCTCCGTTGTGTATGGAACCGTTCTCGCTCGAGAATATTCCCCAAAGTAAACAGATAACGTACTCGAGAACGGCACAACTCTGTTTGTATGCCCATTTTATTTTTTATTAATACTGGTCATCTCTTCTAATCATAAATGATCCACGGGATGTGATACAGTGCTACGTCTTAGGTGTACTTTTGTCTTACTCGATGTTAAAGATTAACCATATCCGCTTTTGTGCAATGTACCTATTGAATAAGAAGTACGTTAGAGTACTTGTTTAATAAATAGTGATTACAGAATATATGTAAGGAGTTCATTTCTGCATAATATGATAAATACCTACACGTGGACACGGGATTCCCGGAATAAATTCTAAAGCACACATTGTGAATGTATATTTTCTTTATTGAATCATGAGAGCCGTTTTATCAGCTTTCATTTAATAAGTAAAAATCATTACTTAGGTGTTTTTGTTTTCTTATAAGTAACTACAATGAAAGCTGATTAATGAATTCTACCTTTAGTGATATTTTCAGATGAGGTATTTTCCGCAGTTCATATCTATTTTTATTGAAGCACCAAATTAATAAATTTAGTAGGTAATGTACATTTAAAAATATCTGCCAGGTCTGTGTTCCATAAAGACGTTATTTTCCATAAAGAGTAATCAATAAAATTAATAAAGATCTTTTTTTATTTTATTTTGTTCAAATAATAGCCAAATTGTCTTAACAAAATGAAAAAATAAACGATGAAATGGTTTATATATTTTAATTTGTAGCCTAAACAACGCATATACCTGTGCTATAGCAACACTAACAGCGTACAAATTTAGCAACCGGGCTTCTTCATATATATTTAAGAAAATTGAGTCAATACTTCCAGTTGAGAATGGCAACTGAGTAAACTAAAAAGACAGCGGAGGGTTGGATTCCTATTGTATGGCGCGCTCAACTCTTTACACAAGTTAATTATTAACGAGACATGTAATCTTGGCTTCTCTGCCTGCGGCAACGAGACCTCTCCTCGGCTATAGCTTTCACATTAAAAGATTTTCACTCAGAGTAATTGAATTGAAAATTGATTAGTCTTTAGCAGAGAATTGAAAAATCGTGTCCCAGAATTTGACACATAAATTAGATGGCGCTGTACGTCGCCATATGTATTGTGTAGTTAGTGGTAACTAATGGTGAAAAGGCATGTCAAGATATTTTACCCTTTTTCTAATACTTAAAAAAAAAACAAGGTACTTATAGAGTTACGGTACAATGTACGATATGAAGTACTATAGGAAGCCATTCAGCGCCCCGTCTACTCTACATAGATGTCTAATTCCAAGCATGAATTTGTTATGGACTATACACATTCTTAACAATGAATGAATAGTTGCTTTAGGAACCTTATAAAAGTATAACAATATATTATTAGGTACCTATTATAAAGTTATTTTAAAGTACTATTTTGTTACTTTTGTCCCTATTTCTGCAAACTATCTGGCTCGAAGGACCATATATGTATTATCAAAATATGTAGGTTTTTTTCCCGAGTATACTGAATGAAAGTACTTACCCAGTTAGATTATTCTTCCAGACATTTTATTTTTCTGTATAATAATGACAGTTACTCGTATTTTTCGCATGGCAGCTATAGGGATTTTTTGCAAGGAGGAGACGCAATGCAAAAAAATCCCTAGCCAGGTTATTATAGACGTATACATTCACTGTCTCCTTCTTCTAACACTCTTCTCAGTGAGGTGACTGAGGTGCGAAGGACTGAATTTATTCTCTTTTATTAGAATAACTTAATGCGAAAACATACAAGAATAGCCATCCTTTTTGACGTGATACGTCTTATAAATCGATGAACGAAAGAGTGTCACGTCGTGGACAGATCTCCATGGTAACGTTGTGGACAGATCTCCATGGTAACGTTACGGCCACTTATTCATCAATGTTTTCTTATGACGTCATCACGCAAAATTATCGTCCGTGGTTAATAAAAGATCCACTTGTCTGTAAAGTCGGTTTGACTTTACAGACAAGTGGATCTTTTTTTTTTACCTCACCTTTGTTGAGTACCTAATGCAATCCCAAACCGTTCGCCAATAAAAATAAATAAAGAAAGAGATATAATTATTACTTATATATTTTGTAATTCAGCCTGAACTCAGTGAACTCTGATGTGACATTGACGAGTTATTTAGGTAGGTACTGGAACTGAGGTACCTATCGACTTTGTTAAAGTGAAGTGAGACTCGCACTTGGCTAGTTTCCACAGTTAGGTAGTTAGGAGTTTTACTTAGTTTTTTTAATATTAGAACTTTTCTAACCTCATAAGTAGTTGTAATTATTTTTTTCTTCCGTAATGCTAGGGTTCCTATGATATCTAATATTAGGCAATATTAACAAAAACATAAATATAAAATGAGAGCCAAGTTCAAAATTAAAAATATGTGTCGTTGTTGACTCGCCGACAAAAGAATTGAGATCTATATGGGTGCCAAGTTCTGTGCTATGTAGAAAATCCTGAAATTAAAAAGGATTTGACTTGGCTAGTTTTTACCAACAAACCAAATTTAAAAAAAGTTTTTCTACACACCAGGGGGCCGATTTTTGAATTTCGATCGCTCGATTTCGTGACTCGAAAATCGGTGGAAAACGGCGAAATGCTAATTTTTGAAATACTAGCTATCGAAATTTGGAATCTAGTGGTATTGACCACTCGATTTCAATTCTATTAGTAGAATTTAAACGCCTAGTAGTGGAGATATCATTTAACGAAATACACGAAATCGAGTGATCGAATTTCAAAAATCGCCCCCCTGAGCCTTTCGCCAAATTTCATTTCCCAGATAAATCTTTAACAAATGTACACTTCGCATTTAATTTATTTGGTCTAATTATTATTTGGCATGATTTTACTTTGTCAAATGTTATTACGACATAAACTTATTTAGCAAACGTTTTTTATTGGCTAATTTTATTCTTATTCCAAAAAGATGTCTGATCAAATTCTTACTTCGCAAATTTGGCAAATCTCTATTTAAATTTGTACCTAAATTTGTTGTGTGAAGGATTTTGAATTTATTTATTATTTCTACTCTGAATCAGTAGCTTTTTCCATTTTTAAGGGGCCCACTGATTAACAGTCCGCAGGACGGTATCGGCCTGTCAGTTGTTCGGAACTGTCAAAATTTTGTTCTAACTGACAGGCCGATACCGTCCGGCGGACTGTTAATCAGTGGGCCCCTTTACTGAGAAAAAATTTCCCAATTTTTTGATCCATTTAGATACGTTTTCAGCTTCTATAACCATAAAATATCAGACAAACAAAAATTGTATGAAATATTGAGAACACTTTTTTCTCGTATTACGGTCGAAAGAGCTCGTGATTCTAACTGGAAATAATATAAAATTAAAAATTCATAATTCTTAAAAGCTAGGGGGTAAATTTCATAAATGAACTCATAAATGCAGTACCTACCAAAAAAATTACTATGTTTTTTAATCGTCAAAATGTCAAAACCATTTTTTTTTTATTTAGGTACATCAATTGACGTGGTTGTCCAAACGTGAAAATACGTTTCAAAATTGGAACATTACGGTTACTACCAGTATCCGTACCATGAGTCACTGACAGTGTCAACACTGACATATACGTTAAAGTCTACATAATTTGGGTGGGTTAGTTAGGTTTCAACTGCGATCCTCACAAAACTCAGAAAAGTGGGTTAGGTTAGGTTAGAACTGTGACGCTCACAGAAACCAAATCCTACCAGAAAAGTGGGTTGGGTTAGGTTAGAACTGCGACTATTACAGAATCGAAATGCTAGGTACTAGAAAAAGGTCACAAAGTCGATTAATTAATTTAATAGGATAACGAGATGTCAAATATTTGCATGACATTTTTAATTAAAATGTGGTAAACATATTAGTAAATGATAATTTGGGTAAAATAGTTTGGGGTATGATACTTTGGGAAACGTTTTTGGCCCATTCGTTAGTAAACCGTACGAGTGACCGTGTTGGGTCGTCGAGCGTTCACGCGCTCCTGCATCACAGTAATTGGATGGCTCTAGTTTACTGTCGTGTTCATAGCACTTGTTGTAGGTACTTACATAAAGTTACAAAATATGTGTAGGTCCTTTATTTTTTGCGTTTTAAGGATATAAATTGTACGGAGATGACAGCTGTCACCGTACCCAAGCTATGTGATAAATATTATATCCGTGTAATATAACTATATTAGTTATGCCTCGGCATTAACGTACCTAACAGTCAATGCGCAGTCCTAACAACTCCCTACAGCGGCTCCCTGAAATGAAAACGCAATAATATCCTTGAGTCTCGAAGAAGTCTCGTGATGCAAAGTCAAATGATAAAGTACATCCGCCGACAGACACAGGCGGCGAGAAAAAGTGGGCGTGGCCGCGCCCCGCCCGCCGTGTCACCCTGTCTCCCGGAAATTTATCTCGTAAGGTAGCTATAAAACAGATATGCTCGCAATGTGTTACTAAGTAATAAAGCGGCGCCATTTTGTCTCCTGCCTCCATGACAAGAGTAATAACGGAAAAGCGAGGCCCTGATCAAAGAACCCCATTACGCTTGTTACTCCTATTTGATTGTGAAACTAGACGTGGATAATACAATTATTCTACAGACAAAAATGTTGCTGAGTGGGTATACAATAGGTATTTGTTATTCTTTAATTAAGAAGGGGCTAACCGTTATTTAACTTTTCGTGAGCGCCTGCTGCCCTACGTATGCCAGAGTCTAGTGAATCGCGTCGACATAATGTGCTATGAAAAATTAAGTAGGCTATCAGCCGGCGTATAATGTATAGCTTTATCCATCTTTATCCACGTGATAAAATAACGTAATAATAATAAATAACTGTCAAAGGTTTGTATAGATGACGCCATCATAGGTTTTACCTGTCTCTAGTTTGGTTCCATCGTTCCATGAGATTTGGCAAGGGCATGAAACATCAAAAAATAATCATGAATTTCACACTTTTCTTAGGACTGACAGGCCTAAAACCTATGCTTGCGCCTTCTGTAAAATACTTCGATCCGCCACCCCCATTTCATTCGCTTTTGTCATGCATGATGTCATCATTATAATACTGGTCCCATGGCTTACCATTTTTAAAAAGTTCCAGAAACTGAATAGACAAAATAAATCCATATATTTATCGTTCCTATTCATAAAAGGGACCTCATAAAAATGAGTAAACATTTTTGTCCAAGCTGAAATGGAAACGCTTCGATCGAACTACTTGCTTGCTCGCTTGCAAAATTGAAAAATGTGCTGGAGTGCATTTCTACACTCCGATATTAGCTAGGGGAGCTGGGGGCTTAATGTAACAGGGGTAAGTAGTAACGCTCAATTTTGACGGGGAATTAAAAACGTTTTAATTTTTTTTTGCTGAATTACTTTCTTATAACTCGAGGAATAACGTAAACACCGCCATTGCCCCGCCAGACATCGAAGCGAGTGGATGTGCACACGAGCTTTGTTTCGACCAGGTATTGGAAAAAAATACTTACGGAATTGTTGATTTTGTCAATTGAACTTGAATTAATTGTTCATTGTGTTTTCATTGCTTCAATGTAAATTTAATTGGCTTTCATTTGCTTTTTTTGAATAACTCTATAGCTTATAGTTTTTGACATATTTAATTAAATAGACATAATGGGCCCATGGGGCAAGTAGTAACACAAAGCAGGGGCACGTTGTAACATATTAGTGTGCGAGTAGTTTTTCTTGCTCTCTAATAATTGTGCATGTAGTTGTATATATAATATTATTATGACTCATCGTATAGTGAATTACAAATTACTTGCAGTTATTTTGTGTATTTTTTTATTCTACTTTACTCTAGCATTGCCCAGAAAAATATTATAAGTTATTGTATTGTATTTTTTATAGAATGAGACTACAAAAAAATCTGAGAGAGGATTAAAAACTCAGGATGTACTCCCATTTTTTCAAAAAGTGTCTGGTGTAAAAGATGCGTAAACGTTTCAAATTATTTTTTAATCGGAATTAGTGCTTAGATAGATACTTTACAAAGCCTCTTACTCAAAATCATAAAATTATACATATTTTAGACAATACAGGCCTTTTTCCAAAATCTGTTACAACAAACCCCCTCCTCCCCTACTTGATAGCCATTTGATAGCTTATAACATCGCAACGCAAATGATACGTTTTTAAAAGCAGAGTTCGAAACTTATAGCGGATTATGTCGCCATTTTTCACCTAATATTGAACCAACAACATCATTAGGCTTAGGACTTTTCGTAGCATACCGTGGTTCTAAAATCCTTGGAGCCGCCATATGTGAAAATTTCGAAATCAAAGTCAAAGTCAAAAAGTATGAAGTTATTTTAAAGGCTTAGGACTTTTTGAAGCATACCGTGGTTCTAGATTCTATGTAATCTTTAGTTGTAAAATAATATATAATAAAGTAAAAAAAGGAAATTTAATATGAATAGTATAATGTAAAATATTAATTTACAATGCATTTTATAACCGTGATATAAAAAAACCTAGAAAATATAACGTTAATTTCAGCAGACGAAACGCGATTGGTCGAAACAAAAGCTATAATATAACTCGCTAAGCTTTACTCAACAAATCAAACTTAAACTGAAGCTTCTAGGGGCTATAACAAAATTAATTGATGGAACATTTTTAGATCAACTCTATCAAAAAAGAGTCTAGGTCTCTTATCAAAAGTGTCAACTAATTATGTCAATATTTTTTAAATTTTAAATTGCGAATGAATTTGCACTACTCACGGGCATTAAAGAGGATGTATAACTAGATAAATAATATTGTAGCATCACATGTAATCAGTAATTAGTATTATTATATAGGTTTATGATAAAATTAATTACGTTCGATTAAAATGAACTCAGTAACGATGTGACAGTATGTATAAATAATTATATTTAATATGACATCATACTTTTTGACTTTGACTTTGACTTCGAAAATTTCACATATGGCGGCTCCAAGGATTTTAGAACCACGGTATGCTACGAAAAGTCCTAAGCCTAAACATCATATTCAAAATTAAAAAAAAAAATCATAATATATTTTTTCAGGAATTTATATTACAGGAGAGGCAGTACAGTGATCTCCACACTAGGCTGAGCCTGTAACGTGGGGATCTTAGCGAAATACAGAGTACCGACATGTCGCGGCTATTATTTTACCAGAATACGAGTATATTATAGTTATTATTATTTATTATCAGATATAATAATATTATGAGCACTTTTTGCGCTATGTAGTTTCAGTGCTATTTAATATTAACGGATGCAATGCAATCCGCATTCAACTCTATTTTGAACTTTTTAAGGGTTAATTCTTCAAGCTTTAAATTAAAAGTTGGGAGGTAATAATGTTATTATTTTAATCCAACCAAACCAACATTAAAACTAAGAATTTTTATTAAATGACTGAGCAACTATCTAACAAAGTACATATATTTAAGTCGGTTACAAAGGTCTTAGGGCCCGATTCGGATTTTGAAATAGACATCTATTAGATATCTTTTAGACATCACCAAGATACGATAACGATATGTTTAAGATCTAACCTGTCAAATTTGACATTTGCGCGATTCTGGAGATACCTACTCTTGAACGATTTCCACAGGATATGACTTAGAGATCCAATTGGCCTGATGACAAATTTTGAAATCCCTTTTAATATTATCGGTACACTTGTATTGGTTCCGAAAAACACAATATTTCAGCTATACTCATAAGATTTAACATAAATAATTGCATTTTATTATAGCTAGTTTAAACCTCGCGCGAAAACGCCTCACACGCCATTTGTGACGTCATAAATTATGGTGGTAGACATTGTTTACATACTTACAGTTACGAATTTCCCTTGAATCCGAATGATATTGTTAATTCAGCACCATATATTACGATTAGGGGTGATAAATACACTAGCAAAAAGCAGAGCTTTGTAAGGGCTCGCGGAGTTTTTCTATCTATATAGTTATAAATACTAAGGTAGTTTTAAATAAGACATTCATCTTGAAAAACCGGACAAGTGCGAGTCGGACTCGCCCGCCGAGAGTCCCGTACAAATTTAACGTATTTATTAATTTATTTACAAAAAAAAATAGTTTTCAAATATTTTCCCAGTACTTGTAGTGACGATATTACTTGCCAAATTTCATAGTTCTAGAAATTCTAGATCAACGGGAATTACCATACTTAAGGGGGCCCACAGATTACCAGTTCGCCGGACGATATCAGCCTGTCAGTTGTTCGGAGCTGTCAAATTTTGCGTTTAACTGACCGGCTGATATCGTCCGGCGAAGTGCTAATCAGTGGGTCCCTTTATAGGTACATTTTGATTCCTTTTCTGTGAGTTTCGAAATATACATTTTTTGCGGCATAAACGGCCGTATCTTTTTTTACGATAACTTAGAAGTTTAAATTTTTCACAGCTTTTAGGACCTAAGTTATGCTTTTAATTTCAACTCGATACATCTAGGCGTTCCCGAGATAAAAGGTCTTAGTAGACAGACGGACGGACAACAAAAGTGATCCTATAAGGATTCCGTTTTTTTTCCTTTTGAGCTACGGAACTCTAAAAATGATATGATATGATATAAGGGCTTCTATAAATAATTAATACCCCAAATCATTTTGTATTCTATTATATCAAGAGTGTTTGTATTATATTATATCAATAGGTATT
Organism: Cydia splendana; assembly: GCF_910591565.1. Classification (NCBI taxonomy): domain Eukaryota; kingdom Metazoa; phylum Arthropoda; class Insecta; order Lepidoptera; family Tortricidae; genus Cydia; species Cydia splendana. The sequence goes on along the minus strand of NC_085960.1, from coordinate 27,697,821 downwards.
TATATTAAGTTCCTCATGCGAATATATTCTTGTTTCCTACATTTCAATACATGAGGTTTAACATTACGTAGGTTTAATATATTATAAGGGAACCATCTATATCTTGATGTATCCAAAATCTCATATTTTTATACCGTTTAATACAGCTTTTATGTCTACCGTTCTCCAATTCTCCCTCAATTGCTCAAAGGTTAACTGGAAGAGATCCCTGAAAGGGATACGTTCGCCTTTGTACTATAAAACTTTGTGTGCTTTTCATGTCTTATCTTATGTTTCTTTTTGTACAATAAAGTGTTTTACTACTACTACTACTACATCTCATTAAAATGTCAAAAGGGCCTCACGTGTTGGCTTAAACTCCGAGCAAGCCTTACAAATGTCCGGAGCACCTATACTATAGCTTCTTGACCGGTAGACATGAATATGGGCGTAGCGATGTCACAACCCCATCGCTTGCTGATGGACCAGTACGATCAGTCAAAGCAGGGCAGCTTGTGGAGAGCTGTTGGGAAGAAACATTCCCACGGCTCCTGGGAAGTGGGAAGTTCTGCCACCCGATAGAAGCGTGGATAAAAAGGGCCCTCTGCCTCTGTCTTGCTTTAGCCGGTCGTCCAGAGTGGAAAGCGACATCGATTTTGACATTTGAAACGATAACGGCAGTAATGTCGCCCTGCAATGCTGCTGCCGACTGCGATATTAGTGCCGACTATATTACTGCAAATGTCAATAATACTGGCCGCGACGTCAATTTTGACATTTGCATCAGTAAGGTACTAATGTCGCGCTGCAATACTGCTGCCGACTGCATTACTACCGCAAATGTCAAAAACCCTGACAGCGACATCGATTTTGGCATTTGAAACAGTAAGGCAGTACTATCGCCCTGCAATACTGCTGCCAACAGCGATATTACTGCCGACTGCGTTACTACCGCAAATATCAAAAATCCTGGCAGCGATATTGATTTCGACATTTGCGCGCTACAATACTGCTGCTGACTGCAATATTACTGCCGACTACATTATTGCCTCGAATGTAAAAAGATCGATTTTGGCATTTGAAACAGTAAGACAGTAATATCGCGCTGCAATACTGCTGCCGATTGCGATATTACTGCCAACTGCATTACTGCCGCAATTTCGAAATCAATCACGTGTGATTTTAACCGACATAGTAGTAAAAACGATTATCGATTCGATCAAAAACTATATAGTCGTATTAAATTTCACTCATAATTAATTATGATTACCTTACTAATAGGGTATTTGACTGTACTTAAGATAAATTATTTTACACCATGCAAGAAATAAAGCACCAGAAGATTAATAGAGAAACGTAGACAGCAGTTATTTTTAGACACAATTTCTATTTTAAAACCCGATAACAACTATAAAGAGTAGGTAATTTTCTTGTGACGTCACATGCTAGTGTTTCATATAAATTCCATAGATATTCCATAGTAGCAAATCGTTTTGACAGTTCGAAAAAAGAAACTCATTTGACTAGTATAGTCAAATAAATACCCAATTATATTGAGCCACAAAAACCCAGCGCATTTTAACGGAATAATAGGAACAACCTTTAAAACCTTATTGTCACTACTAACGCCGTCTCTAAGAAAAATAAATAACTAACATTAGTCCAACAGATGGCGTTAGTAGTAATACACATTATTTACCCTTTTATTTATTTTTTATGTTTATATAATGATATTTTTATGCTTGATAACACATCTAGACATGAATATACATTACTATGTTAAATCTCAAACCTAACAGTGCGATAGTTTTTCCGTAAAGTGTACCACAAGAATGCATAGATTGTCGAATAGTGATAGGACACGCTTCGCTCGCCCTAATTACAAAAATTGTTCACAATAAGTCATTTTATACAAAGACTCTCACACGGTTGCAATTTAAGATGAATTATTTAGATACATGTAAATTTTGAGTGAAAATCACCGAGCGCCGGGTTTACTTTTTAATTTTTAATTTTTTCTAGTTACGACAGCCAACATGGCAATGATAGTTCCATTCAGCCAAAAAATTAAAAGTTTTTTTGTGAAATATCGTATTATTTAGCGTTTTATTTATATAATAACAAATAAATATTTACTTTATATCGTGTAATAATATTTTTTGGACGTAGTAAATGTTTAGTGGCGAAATAATATTTTTTTTGAACTTCGAAACTCTTTGGTGAGGACGTAATGGATTACAGTCAATGAGGTTGTCTATGTTGCTCTAAGAAATATGTCATACATTGATGACGTCAATTCTTAGCTCGCTTCTGATTCGCGTTTCAGTCAAAATGGCCGATTAGAGAATTTTGCAGTTTTATTTTATTGAATATATTAATAATCCTAATGTTTATACTGAGATTGGGCCATTTTTTAGAATCGTATTTACGTATATGTTTCTTTGAAACCATTATTTCCATGATTCTTTGTTACTGTCATCAGGCCAATTCACATCTAATAGATATCTTACTCTATCTAACGTAAAAGTGACATTGGTTGCCCGAATCGCGCTGCAAAAGAGAACTAGTTGATATCTAAACTATAACGTATCTAGAATGGATCTAGTACGTCGTCTCTTGTGAATATCTTGAAGTTCGAATACGGCAGTTACTAAGTTATAAGTAAGTGAAAGTGTTTATGTGAAGTTATGTGTGTATGTATGTATGTATTATTCAATCAAACCATATTGTTGACTAGCTGTGCCCGCGGCTCCGCCCGCGTGTAATTCGGTCTGTGTCAGTAAGCGGCTAATTTCTAATCCTAATTTCTCTCCCTCTCTCCTGGAGGCGGAACTTGAAGTAAAGTTGACATATGGATATGCTAGAGGACTGAAGTCGAGATAAAATATTTTACAATTAGGTACCACTAAATAAAACTACACTCCAAAATCAATAGTTTTATTCGCCCTTATTAAAATTTTACACGTGATTTAAACTTAGAGAATATAACCAAACGGAGTGGTCATTAACAGGCGTTCCCCTCTGTCGAAAATAGGCGGCCAATGGTCAACCGACGTTTATCTGACATGGCTAAGTTTACGTTACGTAGGTACACATTTGATGTGCCCCTCCCCCGCAAAAAACGCCAGACTATTTTGTACCGAAAATTATAGACATGGCGTCTCCGTTGGTTATATTCTCTAAGGATTTAAACGACAGAGTAGTAGGTGTATATCGGACGATACAGTAAGCTATACGCGCGCGAGCGAAAGCGAAGCGGCCTGCTTGGCTAGAGCGCCACTTACCGTGGTCTTCTTCAGACTCCTGAGGCCCCTTGTAACCTCAATGCGTTGCGAAACTTTCGCGAATGATTCGATTATTTTCGGGAAGGCATGGTAATGCGTATAAAATGCGAGTCCCAAATCGTTTGACTCCGCAAACGACCAGTGCCGGATTAAGATATTTTGATGCCCTAAGAATTTCTAGACCATGGTGCCCCCTCTGCCTAGGGTCATCAAGATTACATTGAATTTTTTAGGTAAATTGAGTGACGTTCATTGCTGCATTTCAGCTGAGAATGGAAATCAGTTACATCATTTTATCACGAAAATTGACAGTGCCGCAGCAGTAACGTTGCAACAGAGTACCTAATGCTGCTGCAGCCGCCACCCAAATGTCACCTTTATCATATCTTAGAAAGTTATTGAAAACGCGAGCGAAGCGAGCGCGAAAATTTTTCGATATAATAAAACGCAATTCGATAGACAGTTGTACATTTTTACTTTTAGTACGGAAATCAGTCACATCATTTTATCACGAAAATTGACAGTGCTGCAGCAGTAACGTTGCAACAGAGTAATGCTACTGCAGTCCCCACCCGAATGTCACCTTTATCATATCTTAGAAAGTAATTGAAAACGCGAGCGAAACGAGCGCGAATATTTCGATATAAAAAAACGCAATTCGATAGACAGTTGTACCTACATTTTTACTGTTAGTATGGAAATCAGTCACATCATTATATCACGAAAATTGAATGTCACCTTTACCATATGTTAGAAAGTTATTGAAAACGCGAGCGAAGCGAGCGCGAACATTTTTCGATATTAAAAACGCATTTTGATAGACAGTTGTACATTTTTACTTTTAGTATGGAAATCAGTCACATCATTTTATCACGAAAATTGACAGTGCCGCAGTAGTAACGTTGCAACAGAGTACCTAATGCTACTGCAGTCGCCACCCAAATGTCACATTTATCATAAACATCCTAGAATGTTATTGAAAACGCGAGCGAAGCGAGCGCGAAAATTTTTCAATATAAAAACGCAATTTGATAGACAGTTGTACATTTTTACTTTTAGTATGGAAATCAGTCACATCATTTTATCACGAAAATTGACAGTGCTGCAGCAGTAACGTTGCAACAGAGTAATGCTGCTGCAGTCCCCACCCGAATGTCACCTTTAGCATATCTTAGAAAGTTATTGAAAACGCGAGTGAAGCAAGCGCGAAAATTTTTCGATATAAAAAAACGCAATTCGATAGACAGTTGTACATTTAGTATGGAAATGAGTCACATCATTATATCACGAAAATTGAATGTCACCTTTACCATATGTCAGAAAGTTATTGAAAACGCGAGCGAAGCGAGCGCGAAAATGTTTCGATATTAAAACCGCATTTTGATAGACAGTTGTACATTTTTACTTTTAGTATGGAAATCAGTCACATCATTTTATCACGAAAATTGACAGTGCCGCAGCAGTAACGTTGCAACAGAGTACCTAATGCTGCTGCAGTCGCCACCCGAATGTCACCTTTATCATATTTCAGAAAGTTATAGAAAACGCGAGCGAAGCGAGCGCGACAATTTTTCCATATAAAAAAACGCATTTTGATAGACATTTGTACATTTTTACTTTTAGTGTGGAAATCAGTCACATCATTTTATCACGAAAATTGACAGTGCTGCAGCAGTAACGTTGCAGCAGAGTAATGCTGCTGCAGTTGCCAACCGAATGTCACATTTATCATATCTTAGAAAGTTATAGAAAACGCGAGCGAACCGAGCGCGACAATTTTTCCATATAAAAAAAAGCATTTTGATAGACAGTTGTACATTTTTACTTTTAGTGTGGAAATCAGTCACATCATTTTATCACGAAAATTGACAGTGCTGCAGCAGAAACGTTGCAGCAGAGTAATGCTGCTGCAGTCGCCAACCTAATGTCACATTTATCATATCTTAGAAAGTTATTAAAAACGCGAGCGAAGCTAACGCGTAAATTTTTCAATAATTTTTGGTGCCCCCTAGACATGGTGCCCTAAGCAAGTGCTTATTTTGCTTAAAAGGGTTAATCCGGCACTGCAAATGACAGAGATCAATGTTTTTTTTTTCAAAGTACCCACCTTCGTGGCCATTATTAAGTGCTTAAGGAGGCGATACGTATGAATATGGATTTGATATAGATGCGATATAATTACGGTTAGGTATAATTCATGACGGAGAAAATAAATAATTTTAAATAATTTTATGCAATTATACGCGTGTTGATGTGTGTTTGTTTTACCACTACCAACCACTACGTAACTATGTAAACTCATTTTTAGTTTTCTTGGTTACTTAATGTTTACTCAGCTCCCCAAAAGATGGCACTGTGCAATGAGGGGCAATTAATTTACTGTCGTTTAATTTTGTTGTATTATTAAATCAACACAATTATTCAATTAAATTTGTTGATATCCGTACGATTGATTTAAATTTTAGAAGAGGGGTCTTCTAAACTTAGAGTTAATTTGGCAAAATCCTTCCTCGGTGGCTTATTTATGTCACATCGTATTAAATTCAGCGCCATCTGTTAGTTTATCAGGGTACTCTATAGTGTTAGCACATATTTGAAATAAGTTTGCCCCTCCTTCCTAAGTAGCGCCATACGATTCAGGGGCAAACTTAAGTCAATCGAGTGTTGCGGCTACCCCCCCTTTTAGGGGTTGAATTTTTATAGCCTATAACCTGGCCGGGGATTTTCTCGACAGATTAGTGAAGTTTTCATCAAAATCCGTTCAGCCGTTTTCACGTGATGCGCGTTCAAATAAACAGACAAACAGATAAATAGACAAACAGACAAAAATTCTAAAAACTGTTGGAACGTGTTCTGTTATCAATTCTAAGTATCCCCAGCCAACTTTTTTTCAAATATCTTCCATGTACAGACTTTCGACCCTCTTCAGCTTTATTATATGTATAGATAGATGTATAGATTTGTCCCGACACGGCGTATTTCCTATACAGTTGTGACATTCCAACACTAATAGTCAGGTTAACATATTACAGTATTGTAAGATTTGTAAGATATAATAATATTATGAGCACTTTTTAACCGACGAAAAAAACGGAGGAGGTTCTCAAGTCGACGCGTATATTTTTTCTTTATTTTTTTTTTATGTATGACCACGCATAACTTTCTATTGCGCTATGTGGTTTCAGTGCTATTTAATATTAACGGATGCAATGCAATCCGCATTCAACTCTATTTCTTTGAAGTTTTTAAGGGTTAATTCTTCAAGCTTTAAATTAATAGTTGGGAGGTAATAATGTTATTATTTTAATCCAACCAAACCAACATCCCCGTCTGTAGTGGAGTATCACTCTATTATTTATGGACGCGTTCGATACGCAATACAAATTATTGTTTTCAAAGTATAACGTTTAGGGGAGCGCGTTGTTTGCAGTGCGACCCTCAGGGGGCCTACGAGGGCTCCCGGTCAATCGAATCAGACTCTTATATTTATGGCATTAAGCGTTGTTTTTGTTCAAAACGTAAGGGATAAAGTTCTTTTCTGATTTGAGTGGAAATCGGGGTACTATTAAAGCAATCTTTAACAATTGAATTTCGATTCGACTGTCGCTTTGTGCGCAGATAGGCCTTTCCGAGCGTGAGCGTCGCGCGGACACGGTTGTTTGGGTGCGGTAATTGATACAAAGTGACAGATACTGGGGGATACTTTTCCAGCCTCCGGGCTGCAGGGGGTGTTTTGACATCCAGCAGAAAGAGATGGGTGTGATTTGAAGTGCCCTTTGTGGAATTATCGCGGCGTCTTTAATATTGACTAATGCATTTCGCGCGGATGGGGTGATGAAACTCGACAGGTGCGTGTCACATGATGATGGATTTAAAAAATGCTATAGTTAAGACTGGCTTTATAAAGCTAAGCGTAGGAAGGCTTTTTCTTGATCCTTATTATTTTATAGTCGAAAAAAAGGATTAAATTAAATGGCAACGACATGATCGATTGTCGTATTTATGTTTTTCTTCAAAACGATTTAAACAATTTCACTTCAATTGTAGGTACCTATGTACAGGTATGTATAGGATCTACAATGATAAAGTATGGGTAATGATAAGGTATACCTATGTATGTGATCTCTTAAAGGCTTACGGCGGCGCCCTGCCCTGCCACTAAGGGCCAGCCATAATTGAGGCCTTGGTCACTTTTTCTTCCGTGTATGACATCTATTTCAGTTTAAAATTAACGCCACCTAAGTAAATAAATCTCATAACTCATAAGTAGGTGGGTAGGTATCAGTTTCAGAAGAAGACAAATTATTTTGTTTTTAATTAGTCTAATCTAATCGAATCTAAATTGCTTATTATTTCTTGGATAAAGCCATGTGTATTGTTATATAATTTATATATTATGTGCTTGTTTAATTCTCTAACTAAAGAATGCCTTTAGAATATTTTGCAATAATATACTTCAAACTGAACACCAAGATGCCATCCGCTGTTACTCTTGTTAATTAACCTCCGAGTTCAAACAAAACATTCCAGAAACGGCAGGTTAAATCAATTAACTTTCAAAACGTGGAAGCTAAAAACATCAGTGAATGCAAATTAAATCGACATTAAAGTATCAAGGGCGGATCAGGCGGTCCATTAATAAATCAGTTCGCTAAAACCGTAATTGTAATCTCAAACAGCGGAGGGAGCGTGTTTGTTCTAAAAACATTATTACAATAAGTTCGGGCTCGGTTCGCCGCCGCGGCCCACCGGCCCGTTCACACGACGGGCACTTTGCGCCCTGTGTTTACATTACATTTATTCTGCTATAGGAAAATCGGCAATGTGAAGAAAGTCTCATAACACTCTACTCTAATTGCCCGATTAGGTACGAAACTCCTACCACTAAACTTTCTGAAGTCTTTGCCTATATCGATTTTGTATATATCTGTCCATACAATCTTTTCGTTTTATGAAGCCGCAGGTACTATACAATCGAGTATAAGTACTTTGATACGGAGTTTTCGAGTTTTTTTAAATTATATAGCAAATTACCCAATAACGGCTGTATACTTTATCAAATTTTGTATTTCTTCTTGGTTCTCGACTTATTACTAAGTGCATAAATAATAAACTGAAATGAATGTCATATACGAAAGAAAAACCGACCAAGGTCTCCAGTGCCCGGAGCTGGGCCATCGACTCTTTATAATATTTTAACCCTTATGATTCGACGGATGTGTTGTTTTTTATGTCAATTAATTACCCGACATCTTTAGTAAAGTGCAGTTGCCCTACTTACGTTTCTAAATACTTCTACGCTTCTAAGAAGTAGGTATATTACACAATGGTACGAAATAGAGTACACATAGGTATTAGGTACCACACATATCAAAGCGAGGATAAGAATATAAGCACCTACACTATAAACAGCTTTCAAAAGTAAACTTTAGGCGACAAGATCGTGTTATGTGCTAGTCCGATAGTTGAGTAATAGAGTGGAGCCCCCATCGTCGGTATACGTCGGTAGGGTGTTGACGGCACTCGGCAGGCGTCGAGGCGTGGTAGCCGGGGCGCCCCGCCCCGCGGCGATACTCATCTGCTTATCTTCCCACACGTTGTCGCTTCTACACTAATTACGTTCATAGATTGGTACAAATCGTTAGTTAGCAACTTATTTTTTGATACACTGTATAAAATATAGCAAGAAGATAGGAGGCGATGATACACATACTTTAACAGTATTTTTATTAATTCGAATTCATACGATTGCACTCATTGCGGGGGTCGAAGATTTTTCGGGCGGATTTTTGTTTAACGGTCAAAATACAGGCGTTTGTTTTTTCTCTCTAAATGTATCCCTTTACCCCTTTTAAAATCTAGTTTGAAATTAAACTTGGCTAAAACGGCAGTAAAATAACATCAGCGAATTAAGATTCTGTTTAGAAAAAACGCGTAAGTAAACCCAATCAGCTTCTTCCTATAGCCAAGCAAAGGTTTCATCATGCATTTTTTTCACATTGTTAAATTCATAAAGTTGTCAGATGATTTTCGGCGACAAGCAGCTGCTAGAGAGTGGACCGTGGCATCAATTCCTTTCTTAGTGTTAAAGTTTTCTTTTGCACACTAAACATTTAATCAATGAAAAAATACATAATTATAAAAGGCAATTTTTAACATTTTACTTCATTGTACCTAGTCGTATCCAACATCGGTAACCATTTAAAAAGCAATACGAAAATATTTGCTCTTAGTTTTTTTACCCGAATTTTCTAAGCAATGGATTTCCCTCCCGTAGTCTGTAATAAATATTCCCTTACAGTGTTACAGTTCAATTGTGTGGGAGTAAAATAGGTACCTAAATAAAAACGTCTTAGTTGCTTAGGTTATTTTATTTCTTCTTTAATATCTACTACATGTCTACTACTTACTCACGTGGGGTCAGGGTCACCTAGTAAGTATACCTATAAACGTGTACAACGAAATTCAAATAAAACATACAAAATAATTAGGTAATGTAACTACAAATAAGTAATTAATGTGGCTGCCGAAGCACCTAATTATTTTTTAATTACAGAGAAACCTAATCGAAACCAAGTTAATAGTGCTTAGCACGCTCCCTGCATCAGGCGTGGTAGCGCAGCTCGTTGATTATTATTGAACACCGGGTATTCAGCTCAGCTCGCCGTGGCTAAACAAAGTGAAACATAATGCCTACGAATTTACCATACGGTTTAGCTTTCAATAAAACGCTGTTTATCTTTGGTAGACTGTGAACTAAGAAATTATGTATGCATGATACGAGAAGCGATGCAGTACGTGCGGGCACAATGGAATTTGGGAATTCTCCACGCTCGGCTTTAAAACAATAGGTAGCTGCATGGAGGGCGCTGGAGGGAGGCTGTGCTAACTCCGCGTCAGGCGGTTAAGTCGAAAGCAAACGTTATGTACCTTACCTAATATAGGCCCCATAGCAATATCAATTTCATCGATAAACGATAAAAGGGTGTATTGTATTACATATCTATATAGGTATATATATTTTTAAATATAATGTACTTACTACGGGTACGCAGTAAAACACTCGTACCACCATATTACATTGCAGAAAGCAATTTGAGCAGCGCGTTTTTCAAAAAACATTTAACACCAGCGATAAGGACAAACGAGTTAAACCAAAGCACAATCATGCACACAAAAGAGCGTCGCGCGGATAATCTTAGTGGGCGGGAGGACAAAAGAGGTTTGCGAGTAGTTCTATAGGACGAGAGACTCTATTGCAGCGCCCCCGCGTCTGGCGCTGGCAGCCTGAGCTACCTACGTTCCTATCGCTTGCTAAGCGTCAGCCCGAGACGAAACCAGTATAAATTGTGATCTCCAATTACGTATAGTACTTGCGACTACAGGTACACTGGTCCGTTCGAGAAGAACGCTCGGATTGCGATGGGAATGCACCCTGGGCCATATTCCCCGCTTGAGTGCCACCGAATGGAACAACTCGCACAAGTGTTAAGCCGCCACTCGCTCGCCGAAAGTTAATGGGGCCTTTGTCGAGCTACCGGCCGGCCCTTGTAATGCAATTAACTCCGACAATGGTGCCATATCACTGACGAATTAATTTTTAAAGCTGCCGCGCGGAAGCGAAGATCTTTATCAATGTTCGGGTCGGGGTGCGGCTTAGGTATACATAATATTCATAACAATTGGTATTGATTGACAATTTCAGCTCCTAAAAAATATATTACATATCTAACTTATCTATCGTCTTACTTGGAATTAGGTAGGTATTCCAGAAAATATTATGTACTTACTTAAAATATTTCTATTAAGCGATAGGTTTAATTTTAGGTACCATATGCTTTGTTTGTTACTAACTAGCATAATACCTACAGAAAATTAGAGGTATACACATTCATGTTCCCTTACCTACAGGCTTAGTTCAGACTGCGCAAAGTATATTAATCAAAGCCAACGAAATAATAATTTAATATCCATAAACAGCCGCTTGCAATAAATATAATATTTGAATTGAAAGATTCCATCCCTTTTATAACTTTCTCGACTTAATCCTAACGCCAAATGAAAATGTAATAATTTCTATTTCTATAAAAAAAAACACACAAGCATCCACGTCAACATTTATGAATGAGTGGTAAGTACGTGAAAGCCTGCCGCCTTGTGTTGTGATCGTTTCGGTGGCACAATGGCAGACTCGGCAGACCACCCGGAGACGAGCGGCGTTGTAGGCCTCCACTCGAGTGGAAGCGCTCACCCAAGCGACACAAAGCCTACTGAGAACCAACATCAATGATCATTACAATACATGAACACATTTTTTTTCAAACCTCATGAACCCGGTCAGTTCACAAAATTGGGCCGGACGATTGTCCGAAAATAACACACCAGAGATTATTGATGCATCACTTACAAATATCACAATACGATATCGCCTTCTGAATTTGAATGCTTTGTAAATATCAATTTCTAAACCTTTTGAGATGCGGAACGGTAGCTCTACAGAAATATTTAAATTGAGTTTTCATTCATAAAATATGTTATGAGGATAAAATATTATAATGTTAAAGTCAGCGTATGAAATTACGTGCTATTTTTAATAATAACAGATATTAAATTATGTTTACAATAGATTAAATTACAAATTCTGGTGGATACTTGTGATCGAACCGGACCTGAGATGACCCGGTATCCCATGACTTCGATAGAATCGTTAGCAGATTTATGTGACCCCGCTACGAGAAGCATTTTTCCATGTCGTGTGTTGTCGCTGTCTTGATAGACTGCTTGAACGAGGCTTTGATTTCGATACGAGCTGTACGAGAATTCTGGGACCCCATTATAATAAGTTAAGAGGCATACCTAAAGCCTGAAAGTTGGATCGAATCTGACCTAGCGTACAGGAGGCCTCGCGGTCGATTTTTCTTAAGTGGATATTTCTGTTTTACTTTGAAATAGGTAACCCAAATCAGATGAATTAGGTAACACACCTACTTACTTAGTTATTTAGGTAATTAATTAATTTGTTTTTGTTTTTGTTTGTTGTGCAGGGGCAATCACATCTGTGCTATGCTATTATCATTCAATTTAGTTTTCCGAAAACCCGTTATTTTGGCATGCAACGATTTCTGTACATATATGACTTTATCAAGAATTTACGGAAGTGATTGTTTCAGGTGTGGTTCAAAAACCGTCGAGCGAAATGGCGGAAGCAGAAGCGCGAGGAGCAGGAGCGTCTGCGCAAGCTGCAGGAGGAGCGCGTGTGCGGGAGACTCGGCGCGCGAGCACCTGCGCCCGCGCCGCCCGCGCTCGCGCACTCGCCGCTGCGCGCGCCGCTGCCGCCGCCGCCGCGCTGCTCCGACGACTCCGACTCCGACCTCGAAGTCGCTTGAGAACACCCCCAAAACAGACACTTGCGTGCTAAACGACTTTTAACTCAATTACACGGGTACAGTTTCAGTGATCAGTGAAAACTATTTAAGCAAACAAGTGATGAGAACGCTGTTTTGTCAATACGTGCAATCGAATGGAACGGTAAAGTGTCGCAGAAGAACTTGATGCAATATTTAGAGATGTTGACACTGGGCGACTCTTCGCAACTTGTGTTTCTTGTGAAACCGGTGCAACGCTGCGCTGTGTCCTTTCACAAGAGCAACAGACGCCAATTTAATTAAATGCAACAGATTTAACAACTAGTAACTATAGAATTAGGTCATTATTTATAGTTCGAGCACTTGACAACTGTGTGCTAATATTTATTATGTGGAAAAATAGTAGGTAGTCATATTGTATATTTTAGACGTTAAGGTACCATAACAAGCAAATGTAATTAGATAACCACAGAATAATCGAATAGATAATTGATGTAATAAATAGCAACATCACATGTTCTATTCATATAGAACATTGAATACAACATTCAGGTAACACGGATAATCAAGAACGAGTATCTAAGGACATGACAAAATACAAAGGATAAGTTTTCGTCCACATACATCCACGTACAGTCATTCTGTCAAGCACTCGTTTTTACTAGAAATTCTCCTAGGTCTATTAATAACTATGCGAACTGGACTTTTTCTTAGAACATATTTGTGGCAGGTGGATGGTTCAATGGAGAAAATTATTACCAAAAGTTACTTATTTAGTCATTATAACCAGTAATTTGACCAAATACTGTAACATAAGCATTAGGTACTTCCCTATGTTATTAACTTTATTTTTTAATGGGATCAATTCGGTATTGCAAACACTAAAATTATTTTTTAACTTCAGAATGTCTATATTGTCTATTGTGTACATACAGCATTACGACATTAACATTATCACCGTATCAATCAGACCCGGGGGCCTAGCCAAGAGGATATTGATAATCGTTTGCGCCGTAGCGAACGAAACGGCTCTCTTTCTATCGCAATAATATGGGAGAGTGATAGAGACACATTAGCGTTTCGTTCGCTACGGCGCAAACGATTGTCAACCTAGCTAGGCCCCCAGATGAGATGTGTTTTATTTTGTACAGTTGGTCATAATTACTAGGTGGCACATTTTCTACTTTCTTGTTAAATCTCGTATACGGATTTGGATTTTAAAAATGGCTAGTGGCTTGTCATGATGTTTACCTACTTATTTACCAACAGGTACTAAACCATAGTACGGGATAGAACATAAAATATTTGTCTGTAATAAACTTTCACTAATATCCAGCAGTGTCGGTGTATTTATTTCTTTTTAATACGACAACTTCGACAACCAATTACTTAACACATACCTATTCACCTACCGTGAAATATGCCGATCTAAAGTTGTCCCATACTATCATGTTGTAAGTTTTCATACTTAACTACATGAAAACTGCTGGAGCACAATTAACCAAGTGGGGAGCAAAGTGGGTACATTTTACGGTAGGTACCTATTTCAGAGATTTTAACAACAAATAAGTACTTCGGACAGAGATTTTCGCGCTTTGGCAGTAGGTATATTGATAGTTTCAATGTTTATATATGATAATGCCAGCGACCAGCTATGGTCTGTATCTTTAGGTATTTAAAAAAGAGTAAACAATATCTACCCTCAAATGGCTTCTTAAGCCAGTTGAGGGTAGATGAAAACATTACATGATCAAATACGTAGTGATTTAATACTCTTTGGATCAAATAATGTAGGTTAAAGTCAGGTCGTTCAGTGGCAGATCCAGGTTGGTTAATCAATAAATGTTTTGACTACACGAAAATTTACAAATTATTTGTTTACTTTTATTTAGGTAAGTACCTAAAGATACAGGGTATATGTGGGTTCTCTGTCCGTAGGAGCTTCTCACTACAAAGCGGAAAACACGTGTTATCGACTACGCTCGTAACGCGCAGCTCGCGCTGGCACACAATTTGCCCATAGAAGACATCAACGATCATTTCAATTAAGTAGGTATGTACCTAATGTTGATGTGCAATGGACATAATAAATTAGGTATGTATTAGAGTATAATAAAAGGCTCCTGTTTGCATACTGATAAGGAGGAAAACCAGAAGGCCTGCGACGTAAACATTGCGTCACCACTCAACACCATGCCATGCGGTCATGGGGCTGTCATCTCACGTAACAAGTATGCATGCCAAACAGGTACTCTGCTTATGATGTACTTACAGAGTAAGTAACTAGTTTTATTAAGACATCATCCGCTCGTAATTCATTTACAACTTCATAATATTCTTATGCAAGTATTTGTGAATAAAATATGTAATAAGTAATAACATAATTAAGTACCGTTTTATTAGGCAAGAGGTCCGGTTTGTTACGCCTTCACCCAATAGCCTAAATAGAGTTAGACCAGGCTAAGTTGGCAGCGATTCTGATAGCCCAGACTGTGCAAGTGTTATTCAAACGTCATAATTTCATAGAAGTTTGAAGTTTGTTTGAACACTGCACTGCGTGGGCTATTAAAATCGCTGCAGACTTTTCTTGATCTAACTCTAACTACCTAATAGGCGCGTCAATTTAAATTGAGATCATAATAAAATAAATATGTAATTATTAGTTTATTACCTATTACAAAATTTATCGTAAAATCCTAGTTTTATTTTGTAACCCGGCTTAGGTAGTACCTACAGGTAGTAATTAAAACAAAATGTAATAATTTGATAACAATTTATTAGCAATCATTTAACCCATTACAGAGAAATAATTAATCAGTCAAGGCCGATGTTTCATTAAGAACTAGACTCAATATCTTGGTAGGTAACAACAATTCGCAATTGAAAGTAAAATACTGTTTTGTAAAAAATACAACCACTAAGAACTCTTAAATTGTGACCTAGGGCTGATGCTAACAAAATTGTACATCGGTTGTGAGGCCTAGACCGAAAAAAAAAAAAATAGGTATAGGTACATTAATTATACATTTAAAATAAAATTATTAGGTAAGTAAGTACATCACAGGTTAGTTGGATATACAGTGTCTTCGTAACACAAATTTGTTTATGCGTAAGGGGTTGTGCACAAATCACGCGAGGTGTTTTTGGCTACTTTTTGAGCCCCCCTCCCCCTTGGTGATATTTGGTGAGGTTTTTGGCTACCCCCCTCCCCCCACACAACATCACGTGTATTTTATTTTTATTTTTTCATTCGATATCATTTTAAGTTAAATAGTATTGTTTAAAGAAAATCTTGTTTATTTTTCTATTTTCGTTAAATAGACTCGCTATTTTGAAGAGCAGAGCGAACATTTATGTTTAACGAAACCGAGAAAAAGTATCTACTCATTAAGGTTTTTTTTTCTTAGTTTCGTTCACTGTAGAAAACTACACGTGAGGTTTCCTTATACCCTCCCTCCCCCAACGTGATCTATCGTGACCCCCCTCCCCCTATCGAACCTCGCGTGATTTGTGCTCAAGCCCTAACTGGATAAACTGTCGAGCCTGTTAACTGTCGATTATGCCTACTTCACTACGGATGTTTTGGTAGCTATCGTACGATTTATTTTTAATTGTATTCGAATAGTAAAATAACGATAACTCACAACCCCTTTGTCCGACGAAGTCCACTCAAATTACTCGGTCTAGTAGTACGCGTAGGGGTAAGAGTAGGTGTAGGCGTAAGGGTAGGAGTAGGCGACAGCGCTGTAGGGGGAGACGTAGGCGGGTGCGTAGTAGCCGGAGTACCCGTAGTCGACCAGCACCTGGGGCTTTGCCTCTGCAGGGCTCAGCGCCAGCGCCGCCAGAAGGCACACAACCAATGCCATCTGCTCAACAAAATACATATGATATTAATTTATAGGTAAGTACCTAACTATTAAATACTAAAAGTAATCAAACTATAAATGGAACCTTGTCTTGCCTGCCTATATGTTTAGTTTGTTATATTTTCATAGCAACCCTACCTAAGCGATATGAATGAAATTTGATATGTAAAATGCTATTGTAACGTTTAATCTATTAGCTATTACTACTATATTTTAAAGAAAAAATCGGTTAGTGGGAATGAAAATGACATACTTACCTCTAGAATCTCTAGATAGCCCGAATCGATTGAACAAATATGAAAATTATTTTATGAAAAATGAAATTTTATGTCTTATGTATGTGTATTTACCCTAACTGATTTAAAGGTGGATGAAATTTCGTATTAAAATGCTTGAATAGGTACAGAAATAGACCGAGGATATTTTTTATCCAAAAAATAAACCTTTAGGGCATAACAAAGAAAAGATTTACCCCGTTATTAATAAACGCGCTGCAAGTCTCAATTTTAATAATCGTTTGTCTTAATCTTAATAATCTGTAATTTTGATTTAATATGTATTTATAAAAAAATCGGCCAAGTGCGAGTCGGCCTCGTGCACGTAGGGTTCCGTACCATTAAAAACGGCAAAAAAATCACGTTTGTTGTATGGGAGCCCCATTTAAATATTTATTTTATTCTGTTTTTAGTATTTGTTGCCTAGCTATCACGGTTCATGAGATACAGCCTGGTGACAGACAGACGGACAGCGGAGTCTTAGTAATAGGGTCCCGTGTAGGTACGGAACCCTAAAAAAGGGCTAAAACATAAAATATAAATTCAATTGAGGCTTATAGGTACAGCCAAGTACAGCGTTTATGAATAAGGGGGAGAAGCGCGTAAATCTCTGACAAGATAACATCTAGTCCTGGACCTGCATCTATCATCAAAACTACGGAAATACTCATTCTAAGTACTTATTATCTCATATTTACAGACGGGTCTATCGCTAATTTATTATATTACCTTTATTTATACACGTTTAAAAAAAATCGCGATAGACCCGTCTATAAATGTCAGATGTGTTCAAAACGCGAAAGTTATAAATGTTATACTTATTATCTATTATTCAAACCTAATTTATACAAGCTGGTAAATGAATGAAAAGCAACTGCTTACGGTACTTGTAATGAAATGGTAATTTTATGCGCTCTTTGGTACCCGCTCACCCTCATTCATAATATTAAGGTGGACTGGAAACTATTTCAGGCTGTTATGTAACCTAAACGCCTAAACAAACCTAAACATAACATGAACAACCGTTTTACATTTTGGACGTAGTAAAAAAATATTATTTTTAAGTTATTGGCATCCAACAAAGGTACATACAATAAAGTCAAGTAGGTACCTACACATAATATGTTTAATGTTTATGTATACCTACATCAAATAAAAAACAAGACCGAAGTGATCCCATAAGTGTTCCGTGAACAAAGTTTTGTACCGAACACTAAAAATGGATTTATCATTTAGGACTAGAGCATGTGCGGTAAGAGAAGAGTCGTGAAATGTAGGGGAGCCCATACATTCTACGACTCTTCTTTTTCTTTTTTAGTTGAAGTAAAATTAACTTATGAAATTACCTATTTAGCCTCATAAGTGCCCGCGTACTTGTACAAGTACAAATTAAATTCGAGTTATGAACTCTTATAGAAATAAAAGAAAGTTCCAAATTCAAAAGCGCAAATACCTATTGGCTTGGGTCTTACGAGGTTAAATTAATGATTTTAGTAATTATAATTATTTAAGTAAATTAAAAAATTGCTCACCAATTTCATCATCGTTGTTTCGTGTGGTTTAAAAAAAGCCACCAAAGCCTGCTCTAGTCAGCACTAGACGGGATTGCTGCTTGATATGTGTCAGATCCTCCCGCCGTATCCTTATATACGCGGCCGGGGTCCCTTCGTGCGCGGACCACTAATGCCCGCGTCCTCCGTTCAATGGTACCGGACTTAAACGCACACAATGTCACATTAAGCTATAACCAAACCATACAAACAAACGAGCGATAATACGCTTTATATCAAACGTGATAAGCGCTTCGAAGCATCAGTACCATCATCTCCATATCGGACCCGGATCGCGGTGACAATAGATCAGCGCACATTCGACACGCATTAATCGACGCAAAAAAATATATAGTATCCATATAATTGATCCATCGTGATCATTGAGACGTGGCCGTAGGCTCCTTTGTGATGAGATGTTACATTTATAACGATGTTTTTATAGGGTCCAGTTTGAGAATCGTGTCTACTTATTTACTTTATACGTACCTACCTAACCGTTAAACGACCGGTACAAGCGGAGCTGAAGTTCTTATTAGTCCACCGAGCCAAGTGGTAGGTACAGTCAGCCAAGAAAGTGGTCTACCACTTTTCGACTCTATCATCTGATTGATAGAGTCGAAAAGTGGTAGACCACTTTCTTGGCTGACCGTACCTATACCTATTAAAAATTTAAATTAATTTTGGCAAAAATATGTAATTTTCGCCTTTAAATCTATTTAGATCTACTTGTTGACAAATGATATTTGTCTGAAAACTCGTGATCTGAATCTATTTTTTTTACATACATATAAATCTAGAAATATCGTATTTACCTACAAACACGCGTCATAGCCAATTGTGAATGCGTAACGCATCTCAAATACGATAATATATTCGTATCTTACTTATTTCTTATTCTGTGGGTCGAGCTCGTATCGAAATATTGTAAGTATGCGGATCTGGGGACACCCAAGTGACAAATAAACTAAAATTGTAGGTATCTACGCATAAAGCGAAATATGCCCGGCTGATTTGTAATGTTTTAATTGGAAATATACATATAGTGAATGTCATTACCATTAGTTAGGAACTTTAACTAGTGATATTACCTACTAAAATGGTTATTTACACGGGTTATTCCCACTAGTTACCACCAAGTTGTTATCAATGGTAACAATATAGAGAACATTTTATCACTTTTTACCACTTCACCTCATCTTTTTGTTGGTTGTTACCACAGAAAACAGGTGAGAATTTTTTTATCTACAAGTTGGTGTTAACTAGTGGGGATGCCCTTGATTACATCTAGGGAAAATATCAAATTACTTATAAGTTGTTCTATCAGCAGCGGGGCCCTCGCGCTCTATGATTACGGGCGGGAGTACTTCTTCTAGGACGATTAACACGTATTTATCGAGAGTAATAAAATAATATTTGATAAAAACATAATTATATTAATACTTAAAGCATAATTACTATCAATGATCAATCATCATCCAGCTTCTGCCGCATATTGCGTTTGGGGTTGTTGAGTTTCCTCTTCTTAAACTGGACGGGGCCGTCGCCGAGCGAGTCGACGCGGCGCTCGCCGAACGTGGCGCGGGCCTCGGGCTCCATGATGACGGGCGGCGGCAGCACTTCCTTGTCGGGCTTCGGCAGCTGCAGGTCGATTTGCTCCACTGGTCTGAAAACATTCATGAGATCACTTTCTTGGCTTCATCACAAGATATGTCATCGAGTTGCCCCGGCTTTTTATCACGGCTCATGGGAACTAATTTCAAGAATTGACGTACTCCCTATAGTCTGTATCTTTAGGTATTTAAATGAAAGTAGAAGAAGTCCTCGCTGGAGGACTCGCTCGTCATCATATAAAGCACTCAACCAATCTGCTTATAGTCTTACTGACTGCAGATAAAACTAGAGAAAAAATAAAATAAAAAAAAGTTAACAAAATCTACCCTCAAATGGCTCCTTAAGCCAGTTGAGGGTAGATGAAAACATTACATTACAAGATATTTAACACATTCAATACCACTAAGTGCTACGGGTTACGCTCGTAGCGCGTAGCCACGGTTTCGTCGTATGTAGCGCGTAGTCGCTACGAACAGTGTACCCGACAGTCGGGTTCTTGGTGTTGAATGTGTTAAAAAAGGGGGCCGCTACGTACTGTATTTTGTATTTAAGTACCTTTTGAATACATCAGACTAGTTTTTATATTGCCGGATTCGTCGATCTATGAACTCAAAACAAAAAACGGCCGTTTTAACTTTGGACGCATAGATTGACGAATCCAGCAACATAAAAACTAGTCTGATGTATTCAAAAGGTACTTAAATACAAAATACAGTACGTAGCGGCCCCCTTTTTTATTAAATATATTTCGTTAAATTTAAATAATCACGATTATTTAGCAGTGGCGCTAGTGTGCACGTTGATGGGCTCTTAACTAAGTGCAACTGCACTCACTTGTTTTGAACGGCCTTCCACGTGCCGTAAGGGTTGGCGGCGCGGGGCTGGGGCCCGAAGTGCGCGGCCGGCGCCGGCGCGGGCTCCTTCTTCACGGCCAGCGCTCGCATGCTCTCGCGGGCGAGGTGCGCCTTCGCTTCCCCTACAGCCTCTTTATGTTTCTGTTCTCTGGAAAAATAAAGGAGTGTATGCATCATTTATTTGAAAAATGCTTTGGTATATTTCTGAGCGCTACTTATAAGCAAAAAAAAAAAACAAACAAAAACCAAAAGAAGAGCAAACTTTCTATGTAGTAAAGAAAGTCATGTTTGTAGTAGTAAGTCATGTTTGTAGTCATGTGCCTCTTTTGGGGCACTTGGGGCTATTGTAAATTGACTATCTTAAACAAAAATTCCGAGGATTTTAGTATAAGAACTACATATTTCCAGTAATAGAATAAAGCCCATTAATCTTACTTTTGCTTTTTCTTAATCTTCTTTGCTTCCTCTTCTTTCAGTTTCTCTTTTTCCTGATCAGCAAGTGATAAATAATGGTCTGGGGGATCCCATGTAGTTTCTGAAAAATATAATACTTATAGAAACATTTAGTACCATTTGCGTTAGTTGAATAATATTATGCTGTTTAATGTCAAAATGTTCTTTCCTACCAAGTTACCAACTATACTATGATTGCTTTAATTAAATTTTAGCATTAATTCAATGAATTCGTTGATAATGTGGCCATGCAATTTTGCATCTTGCTGTACATTTCGCAGATAAGGTCAAAGGATTTGGGGGCTGAGGGTATCTAACCTGGCATGTAGGTGTAACTAGGAAGCAAGTAGGACCTCATTTTGCTTCCATGAATTTCTTGGTGCAAATGATTCTCTGACAATTTGATATATTATTTTTATGATTATTTAGAATTGTTTACAAGGTGGTTAAGTAATATCTCAACTTGCAAGTTTATCTTGCCTTCTCTTGCCACGAATACCTAGATGTTTGAATTTACTATTATAGCTATGTTAGTGAGCGTGTATGTATATTTACCATTGGTTTCTGTGTTCCAGAAGTATGAACCATCATCAGCTTTGACCTCATGCCAAACTGGAGCGGGCCGAGCTTGTGGAACCTCCACTGGTTCATTTTTGTCTGAGGAGCTGCTTCCACCCAACATGTTGTTGATACTCTGAAATATAAGACTAAATTTACCCAATATAAGCACAATTAAAATAAAAAAAAAAAACAATATCTCACATGTTGAATATCTGACTGCATATAGAGAACATTTAAAACAGGAATATTCTTGATAATAAATCAGAAAGTAGTACTGGTAGAAGTCAAGAATTTTAAGAAAGGTAGGTGTAGGGTAGGCATAGGGGTTATCAGGTAATTTTTTGTGCACTTAATCATTTATTAGGTTTGGGTGCTCAATGATGGACAATGTACCTATTACTATTGGATTACTTAATCTCTAATATGTTGGCAATTATATTCTAGTATTCTCCATCTCGCACACTAAAGGCTATGGTTGTCTAATGAATTTATTAACTATAGTAGTTTTAAAAGGTCACAATAGGCCAGTGGTAAAAAAACTAATATGTTTTCATACTTTTAGCCTAGGTCAAGTCATTTCAGGGAATTGGGCTGAATGAATGCGGCATATGATATCCAGCCTGTCTGCTTCCGACCGAGCGGCCCCATCCCTACACTACATCTACATGGTCAAGTCATTTATTTCTGTACCATTTCATATCTCACAGTGACAATCATATGAGATATATAGCGGCTTCAATATTGATAAGGCGTTTGGTACATAAATATTAATTCTTTGAATGTACACTTCCAAAATTGTACCTGTGAGGTGAGGTCCGCATTATTTTGTACATCTTTCAAGTAGGCAGCCATGGCAGCTGCCTCCATCTTTTTCAAGTCATCATCAATCTTCTCTTTTTGTTTAAATTCTTTAGTGCTTTTCTTTGTGATCTGGGATATGTGTTTTTGCACATTTTCTTTGTGACGTTTCCCTCCTTCATGAAAAGAAATTGACTGAAAAAAATACACATAAAAGTAAATATACAAGTTTGTCAGTAGAAAAAGGCGCGATATTCAAATTTTCTATTGGACGATAACCCTACATTTTTTATAAATGCCGCTCTTTTCTACTGACGGCAATGGCTTGACAGAGTATAGGTATAGGCATGCTGTATAAATAACTCTTAACTACTGTAATTTCTTAAACAACATGTTTTTATTATAATGATTAAGCTGTGGTTACCTGTTAATATTATATGTAAACAAATTTGCAAAAATGGGATAACCGCAGTAGATAAGCTAAGCGTTTTACGGTCCATACGGACAGATCAATGGGAGATTTGTTTAGTTTGAACTTTAAGTATTACTTACAACTTTATTGTCAGCAAACCAACATTTACAAAATTCACAATATTTGCGAGCTTGGGATTTCCAGTATTCTGTCCTGAAATGACGAAAAGGAGAGGTTATATACTTATTATTAAATACTACACTTATATAGGAATAAGTAGCATTTGGCTACGTACATTTTGCTTATTTACAGTTCACAGCACAAACAATTACTGAACTTGAGTATTTTTAATTAATGTAACTACAGGATTAAATTAAACGTTTATAGTGTAAATAACATTATTTCAATTTGCGGTATTTGACACATTATGACTGACGTATATAGAGATGTAACTAACGCAAATCGATTATCACAGCAAGCGATTACGATTGGATGGCACGTAAACTGAGGTATCGAATTGTGACGTATAATGAATTTTTATTTGAGATTTAAATAAAGCTAGAATTATATGGTTTTCCCGCAAGCTACCGGTCGGTCGGTGTATTTAATACACCGACCGAGTAGGTCGCACCCATTGTCAAAATTGAAACTAACTGGGGATCTATTTTAAAGTTTATTTATGTTATTTCTGTGTCAAATTTGTTGTCTGTTAAGTGACGATAAATATATCCATATTTACAGTTAATTATCCACCTTTTCCTTGTTTTTATTAAAAGAAAAATGAAAAATTCATATCGATTTACTTAGACGACTACCGATTCATAACGGTGGTGTCCGGCCAACCCTAAAATTAAAAAAAAAAAGACGTAGAACGTAAACGTTTGCAGTGCAGTTGTTTTCCTTTGTGATTTCGATGTGCAAAACATTTTACGTAGTATTGCTGTTGTGAGTGACAGACGTCAAATACCGCAAATAATGTTATTTACACTTTTATAATAGGTTTTTTGTGGTTGTAAGCAAAGCTTGTAAATTGTTGTATATCTAATAATATTAGTCTTATATTACTTATTTGAACTGATTTGGAGATGGTAAAAACAATAAACAAATATACTTGGTCAAGCAGATCTTGTCAGTAGAAAAAGGCGGCAAAATTGAAAAATGTAGGCGCGAAGGGATATCGTCTCATAGAAAATATGAATTTCGCGCCTTTTTCTACTGACAAGATTTGCTTGACCATCTATATAATGGTTTTCGAATGCCGTGCCACAGACAAGAAACTAATGCCGGCTACATACGTAACGATAAATCGTAACGATTAAACTGTGCAGTCCGAACTGCGCAGAGCGGCTACCGCGAAAACCGAAATTCGACAATTGCGGGATCTTTCTCTTTTACTCCAACGAAGGCGAAATTAGAGTGATAGAGAAAAATCCCCGCAATTTGCGAACTTTGATTTTCGCGGTTATAGCCCAGTTTTATCTGCCGTGTGCTCGGAGTAATTAACAATGGAGCCGCCATGTCTAAAATTTTCGGTACAAAATAGTCTGCCGTTTTTTGCGGGGGAGGGGCACATCAAATGTATAGGTACGTCATGTCAGATAAACGTCAGTCCATACATATGGTTGACATGTGGTTGACCATTGGCCGCCTTTTTTCGACAGAGGGGAACGCCTGTTAATGGCGGCTCCATTGTTAATTACTCCGAGGCCGTGTGTATGACAAATCTAGTAGGAGATCCCCCATACATCGGACCTTCACCAATCTGTCTGACGGATAAAACTATGAAAATATGAAAGAAAATATGTTCCTGAACATAAAAAAATAGGGTTGCCTAAAGAAATCCGGTCAAGGCTATTTTTAATAAATTTTTCAAAAAAAATTTTTTTCTTCAAATTTCACCGATTTGTCTGACAAACGAAATAAGTTCCAATGGAAAGTATAGAACTTGTACAACATAAATCAACTAGGTTGCCTATCTTTTTCCGGTCACTATTATGTGGTTGCCATGTTTAAACAGGTGCGTTTTTATCGAAAATTGCACTCATCTGTCTGACGCTTGAATTATACATCAAAATGTTGGTAATTTTATTGCGAATACAGTGGCATAGGGTTGCCTGCGAAAATCCGGTCACAAATAAGGGTTGCCAGGCTTTTAAGTAAAATAAGAAGGGAAGACTTTTACCGATAACTCATAAACGGCTTAACCTATCAAGTTTGTTTTAATTTTGTTTGAATGAGTTTTTTAAGCACTATTTTATGATTTTTTTCATATTTTTTGGATCAATGGTTCAAAAGTTAGTAGGAATACCCGTATTTTGTTCTTTCTAAATTATTATTTCCAAAACGGTTAACTTTATCAAAAAATATTGTTTGCAGACCCCTATTTATTTTTAAAGACCTATCCAACGATACCCCACACTGTAGGGTTAAAACGGTAAAAAAAAATCACGTAAGTACATTTTGATTTTTTCAAAGCGATTATTTCCGAAAACATTCACTTAATCAAAAAATGTTTTTCTAAGACCCCTATTTATTTTAAAATACCTATCTAACTACTACCTAAAGCCCCCTCCAGACTATGTGCGTGAATCGCGGCGCGACGTCGCGGAGCGAACATATCGAGAAGTTGACGTATGACTCCACACTCGCACGCTTCACGGCGATTTCGCAGTTAGGTTTGCGGCAATATGGCGGAAAAGCATCAGCTGATCGAGTTTAACTGTTAGTTATCTATGGCATCATCATCATCATACGTGATTTAGCTGTTTTTCCATTTTGTTTTATTGTAAAACCGTAAAATATGGCTGTTTAATATAATATATCATAATATAATTAATATTTATCTTGCCACAGAGGAGCCAAAATATTGTGTAATGTGGAGTCTTGCAAGTTCGCGCTTCGCGTCTCCTTTGACGCGGGCCGAAATACCGACAAAAAACGGAGAACAAGGCGCGAAGGCGTGAACAATCTGCGAAATCGACGCCACACTCGCGTTCGCGGCTTCGCCCGCGATTCACGCGCATAGTCTGGAGGGCGCTTAACATTGATGATAAAGTGAATATTTTTGGAAATAATAGCTTTAAGAGACACAAAACGTGTGTGAATATTTTTACATCGTTTCAACCCTATAATGTGGGGTGTCGTTGGATAGGTCTTTGAAAATAAATGGGGGTTTTCTATTAACATTTTTTGATAAAGTGAAAAGTTTCGGAATTAAACGCTTCGAAAGAAACTAAATGTGTGGCGTTTTTTTTTTGTTTCAACCTTTTTTGATAAAGTGAACATTTTCGAAAAAAATCGCTTGTTACGAAACAAAATGTATGTGAGTTTTTTTTTTTTCACTTCAACCCTACGATGTGGGATATCGTTAGATAGGTCTTCTAAAATAAATAGGGGTCTTACAATAACATTTTTTGATTAAGTGATTTTTTTCGGAAATAATCGCTTTGAAATAATCAAAATGTACGTGATTTTTTTTACCGTTTTAACCCTACAGTGTGGGGTGTCGTTGGATAGGTCTTTTAAAATGAATAAGAGTGTTCAAGAAACATTTTTTGACAAAGTGAACATTTTCGAAAAAAAAACGCTTGTTACGATACAAAATGTATATGAGTTTTTTTTTTCACTTCAACCCTACGATGTGGGATATCGTTAGATAGGTCTTCTAAAATAAATAGCGGTCTTAGAATAACATTTTTTGATTAAGTGAATTTTTTCGGAAATAATCGCTTTGAAATAATCAAAAAGTACGTGATTTTTTTTTTACCGTTTTAACCCTACAGTGTGGGGTGTCGTTGGATAGGTCTTTAAAAATAAATAGGGGTCTGCAAACAATATTTTTTGATAAAGTTAACCGTTTTGGAAATAAAAATTTAGAAAGAACAAAATACGGGTATTCCTTCTAACTTTTGAACCATTGATCCAAAAAATATGAAAAAAATCATAAAAATAGTGCTTAAAAAACTTATTCAAACAAAATTAAAACAAACTTGATAGGTTAAGCCGTTTATGAGCTAGGGTAAGACCTCCAGTGAATGAACACTTAAGCAATTTTCCAAGTTTGAAAAATCATTTCTCAGCATTCATTAATAATTGGAATAATGAATTGCAATTTAATGAATCCTCATTTAATAAATAAGAAAGTAATTTCTGCGATTATTTATTACTTTTATAGTTTTTGAGTAATAGCAAAATTTATCAAAAACTACCCAAAAACCTAATGAATGAACATAAAATCCAGTGAATGAACACCACAAAACCCAGTGAATGAACATTATTTAGATCTTTTTAATCAGCATTAAAAAATCATTTTTAACACAAAAACTGTTTCCAGCTCTATTTTAGTAGGTATAGCGAAAGCGGTAATATCTTTATATCCCCTCCATATTTAATTCAAACATATTAGAATGTAATAAAATGATGGTTTTTCACATATAACACAGAAACCTGTTACATATATATTAATAATAAAAAGAGAATAAATCTTGAAATCAAGAAATAACGTGCATATTTTGATGTAAAAAGGTCAGGCTCAGCAAATAATGCTTAAAATAATAAACTTGTTATTGCATTGTTCGTGGTTACAGTGTTTATACATAGAATTAGTAGAAATCTAATAAATGAACATGCCAAATTTTGTATTGTTCATACATAGGCATGAAAAATCTAGTAAATGGACTATAGAAATTTGGTTTGTTCCAATACTGGCTGAAAGAATCAGAATCGTTTTCTATGCAGAATCACAAAAAACAAGCTAAATACCATTTCGTTTACATATAAATTTAGAAAAAAAATTATATCTAGACGACACCAGTAAATGAACACACCGTTCATTTACTGGTTTCAGAACATTTGATAAGCCAGTAATGGAACTATAAAAAATAAAGACTTAATCACATAATACGCTGACAAACTGTACATTTATTGAAGGTTTAACTCTTAATCTAACCAAAAAACCTAAATTTGTACAGGTAAACATTAAATAAGCACTTCATATGTTGCTCCAAACGTACACTGTTCTTATCTGGGATTTAATTTTTACATACAAAACTTCAATACCAGAAACACGTAAACTTCAAACACTAGTCACATTCAAACTGATCGAAAATAAATTTATCGCGGGTTGCCATTGCATAGGAAATAGAGTCGTTAATAAGTAAAAAAATACGACAATTGGTAGAAATTGCTATATTTCTTATTTTAGACAAAAAACGTGATTTTGTTCAATCACTGGGGGGTGTTCATTCACTGGAGGGTTTACCCTATCGGTAAAAGTCTTCCCTTCTTATTTTACTTAAAAGCCTGGCAACCCTTATTTGTGACCGGATTTTCGCAGGCAACCCTATGCCACTGTATTCGCAATAAAATTACCAACATTTTGATGTATAATTCAAGCGTCAGACAGTAGAGTGCAATTTTCGATAAAAACGCACCTGTTTAAACATGGCAACCACATAATAGTGACCGGAAAAAGATAGGCAACCTAGTTGATTTATGTTGTACAAGTTCTATACTTTCCATTGGAACTTATTTCGTTTGTCAGACAAATCGGTGAAATTTGAAGAAAAAAATTTTTTTTCAAAAATTTATTAAAAATAGCCTTGACCGGATTTCTTTAGGCAACCCTATTTTTTTATGTTCAGGGACATATTTTCTTTCATATTTTCATAGTTTCATCCGTCAGACAGATTGGTGAAGGTCGACTATAGAAACGGGATCGTGGGATCTTAGACCAATCGTTGTCGATTATCGTAACGATTTGACATACACACGGTAGATAAAACTGCGCAAATCGGACTGCACAGAGCGGTTACCGCGAAAACCGAAGTTCGCAATTTGCGGGCATTTTTCTCTGTCACTCTAATTACGCCTTCATTGGAGTAAAAGAGAAAGATCCCCGCAATTTGCGAATTTCGGTTTTCGCGGTAGCCCCTCAGTTTTATCGCTACGATTTATCGTTACGTAGCCGTTACGTAGTGAGTAGCCGGGGTAAATAATAAGTTAAGGAGTCTACAGACGTTGCAACAAATGGCATGCGACTTTAGATGATTATTTTGCTTAAGTATTATGATTATCAATGATGTTTGGAAAGGCCGTTATATTTGGATAAAAAATCAGGTTGACCACTACGGTCTCGGAGTAATTAACAATGGAGCCGCCATTAACAGGCGTTCCCCTCTTGGTTATATCCTCTAATAGCCGGTTTAGACTCTCGGCTCGCGGCTCGTCTCGCGGCGCGTCTCGTGGCTTGCCTCGAGTGGCCTTGAGCGCATGAGCCCGTCGAGCTAATGATTACACTCTCGCCTCGTGGCTCGGCTCGAGGCTCGTCTCATGGCTCGTAAGCTCGTCGAGCTAATATATTTTAAACACTAACGGCACGGCATAAGGTTTATAATCGAATGACAAGTCGAACGCGAGTGTGAACGCAAGCGCGCGTCCCGCGCGAGCCCCTTTGACTCGTGCCCAAAAAACCGCTCCTCCACGCGAGCCAGGCGAGCGCAAGCCGGGCCGCGAGACGAGTCACGAGCCTACCGTTCACACTCGCGTCTCGTGGCGCGGCTCGCGGCTCGTCTCGTGGCTCGCGCGAGAGTCTAAACCGACTATAAGACTACGGTGCAAAAAGTTTTTAGAGCACGGGCAACCCTAGGTCTCTATGGTAAACAGATTGTTGTCAGTTTTCAAAAAATATAATCTTGTCTTTGGTGAATTGTTACTGTGATGTCGTCGTCGAGTATCGAGTGTCGTCGTCTTTTGTAAAGTTTTATCAAGGTAACGTTTGTTTATTATTGGTCACGAGAGAAAGCGTACTTTCTAACACATTATGATAATTAATCTAGTCTCCTTTAATTAAAGTCTACTGTAATAATTTTAACTATATTGGATGCCACTGGCCGGCGGCCATATTAAAATTTTAAGACGAAATTTACAACTTGCACTATTGAATCGCTTTAAATCTTCTTCATCGTAAGCCTAGTGTTTATTAGTGTTTTACTAATTCGTTTTATGCATATAATACTATCCCTTTAATGTAATAGTTGTCAGTTAACAATTTGTATTGATATTTTGCGTCAATAACATTTAGATTGTATTTATAGGTATCTTGATTGTTGACGCGTCTTGTTCGGTTCTAATCTAATTTGAAGTAGCGTTATGTAGTTGATAACGTTTATGACTTGTTTCAGATATTCCTGGACTTAACTTGGTGAACGTGATAAACTTCTCAAATAGCTTATGTATCTAAAAGTGACTTGTAATAAATTTTGTTTAGTGTCGGACTTGAACAAAAAATAATTGTGATCAGTTTCTAATTTTAATTACCCCTAAGTGGGATAGTTTGGCAAAATGATGACCGAAAATAGAATTAGTTCAAGTAATCACGTCGGTAACAGTATGAGCAATCAGAATAAGGGGTCTGTACACTTTCCTTTGTTGCGTTCGTTGTCATATAACGGAAAATTTATATGCTTATCCGTTTGTTTAAATTTTCAGAGACGTCGATAAAACTGTCGACGACATCGGTTGGAAATCAAAATTAAAAATACCCCCAAAAGATAGAAGAATAAGAACTAGTGTAAGTGATTTTCTTTACCTACCTACTACAAAATAATCGTGCGTGCACTTGGCACTTGGTGCTAATGTGACTAAGAAAATGCCACTGTAACATTATCTCGTAATCAAAATGAACTAAAATTAACCAAAGTCTATATAGCTTGTTAATTGTATTTCTATTTTTAGGATGTCACTGATACAAGAGGTAATGAGTTTGAAGAGTTCTGCTTAAAACGAGAGCTGCTGATGGGCATTTTTGAGAAGGGATGGGAAAAACCGTCCCCTATTCAAGAGGCTTCAATCCCCATTGCACTTAGTGGTAAAGATGTGCTCGCTCGAGCCAAAAATGGTACAGGCAAGACTGGAGCTTATTGTATTCCAGTTTTAGAACAGGTAAATTTGTATCACAATCATTTGTCATAATAAATTTATGTATAAGGTAGGCAGCCTTGAAATCCGCCACCCTACCAACAATGTCTATATTTACCATAGGATGAGGCAAATATTAGAAAGGGTGACTGACTCATATTATTTTTACAAGCTTTTATTTAGTTTCACCTGACCATTGTCAGTCTGTCTGTCTGTAATCAAATCTTGCAAGTTAACCCTTTACCGCATACAAATCCATATATGGTGGATATGATATTCAACTCTATTGACAGCTATTAAAGTTCAAATTTAAACAAATATTTTTTATTACATGTAGTAGGGGGTTAAATTTGATCCACTTCCCGGTTTCCGATTGAGCTGAAATTTTGCATGCATGTATAAATCGGATGACAATGCAATATTATGGTACCATCAAGCTGATCTGATGATGGAGACAGGAGGTGGCCACAGGAACTCTGTGATGAAACAACGCAATCTAATTGTGTAAGGGGTTTTTAGAATTGTCTCAATGAGTATTAGTTGTCTGTCGTAAGAAAAGTACAGTCAGCGATAAAAGCTTGTACCAAAAATGAAATTTTTGCCAAAAACTTATTCCTGTTTAATTTCATCTTAATAAATACTTTGCATCTTTTTCGTTGCTACAGGTATTAGGATTTGTGCAGTATTTTTCATTGTTTTAGTCTATTGCAATATAAAAATTAAGGTGATCTGATGATGCACACTGGAGGTGGCCATAGGAATTTTGTGATAAAACAGAATTATCTCAATGAGTATTACTAGTTGACTATTGAATGAAAAATACAGTCTGTGATAAGCTTATATCAAGAATTAAATATTGATTAAAACCTTTTTTATTTATCCCATCTTTTAGATGTTCCACAGTTCTTATACTTTTGCAGATTGATATGACATTCCGTCACTTCTAAGGAAGTCATTTAAATTAATTTAATTCTTATTAGCTTTGGTGAATCAAATTGTAGCATTACAAGCAAGTACCTATGCTTGTTTTTTTGTATTATTATCCATGTATGTAATATAGAACTTGTACTGTTCCTGTGCAAATGTTTTATGGACTATTTTAAATGATGATACTTTTGGATTCCCCTTCATTTTTTATAAATGAGAAAAAACAGTTCTGATTCAAACAGTATTTGTTAAGTTGTTATCATAATATACCTTCTCTAGTCTAATAGTTCTTAATATTTTTTTAGGTTGATCCTAAAAAAGACGCTATTCAAGCTTTAATTGTGGTACCAACTAGAGAGTTAGCACTTCAGACATCACAAATTTGCATTGAACTGGCAAAACACACAGACATACGCGTGATGGTTACTACAGGAGGGACCAACCTCAGAGATGATATTATGCGTATTTATCAAAATGGTAAGAATTTCAACATTTTAAATTGTTCAAAGTTTATTTCCCTTCTTCCTAAAACTATACATTCCATAGATCTTCAATTTCACAAAACATTTCTTAAATAATTGATCACTTAGAAATCTTTTTTATGTACCCATTACAAAAAGGCTGGACCAATTTGAGAAATTTTGGTTTTGATTGAAAGCTAGTTCAAATAATTATTGGGTTTCACTTGATTAAATGAATATTTTTCACGCCACTGTTCGGAAATATGGCAATAGATGATCTAAAACCAAGCTGGGAAGTAGGCAATAGCTGTAGCACCTGAATCACCACTACTACAATGTTTCATTGTTATTATCATCTGTCATTGGTGACGGTTCGCTACAGCAATGAGTATCATTTAAAACATAAAAATCAATAAAAGGTCTTTTTTGGCGCAACTTTTTCCTTCAAAAATAAAATTAGGTTATTTATAGGACCAATTTCTTGTTTAAAAAAAATTCGATTCACGCTTAAGGCGTTTTTTACTTTTGTAGCTGTTTGTGGTTTTTTAGCAAAAACGCTTCTAAGTTTAGAGTCGGTTTGAAGCAAACAACAGAAAAACGCCTCTTAAAATTGATAAAAAAAGTAAAAAAGGCGGGATCGGAAAATACTCACTGAATTGGATAGTGCAAATTGTGATTGACTAAAAATACAAGAAACACGTATCTACGCTCGCTATAAAAATGAGTTCTAGTGAATAAAATGATATTCTCACGCTGACGCCTACCGAAATTCAAGAGACAGCACAGGCAGTGGCTAGTAATTTGCTACCAGAGAAATCGCGGGCTAGTACTTATAGTTATGCAAATGTTTTCTTATTTCCTCGCAGTAGTCGTGAAAAGCACTAACTATGTAATGCCTCGGCCGGAAACGCTAAAGATGGACTCGTATTATTTGAGGGCCTCCACTGACGTGTCGGCCCTCAAACTCACTCGTCCATCTTTTAGCGGTTTTCCGTCCTCTCCTACAATGTACTATTATAGGAAAAGTTGCAAAAACTAAAGAGTTTTGATATTGTTGTAGTGTTATCAAATGGAATATTTTTATACCATTTGTTCCCATTGGGCACAATCTGGTGTAGATGAATGGGAATAGGCCATAAATCTTTTAAGTTAGTTCAAGAAATGTAAACAAACAAACAAAACGTGTGACTTGTTTATTAAGTCAATAATACTATACCATTGATACTGATACCTACCTATCAGTTGGTATTGTTTCTACCTACACTCTTTATAAATACCTGAAGCAAATAGTTTTAAAACTTCACTTTTTGTGGTTAATTGGTTATGTATGAATGTTAGGTAGCATACAAGCCAGGCAGGCCCAACAGGATTTTATTTCCACTGTGAATACAAATAGAACAGAATTTTTATTATTATTATGTACCTTACTACTTTTATAGAAGTGTAAGTTGTATGTTTAGAACCTTGTTTGCAAAACTAAACAGTATTTATACAGGATCCTTTTATACCCGGAACCATCCTGGTAAGATAGGGAGTGGGGGCCAGATTAAAGATTTCTAAGCTTAGAAGTCACAGGCCTAGCCTACAAAGCATATTTTATGTTTATATATGTATGTATGTAGATTTACCATCTGCATCGAAACTACTTTATTATGATGATATTTATTGGATTCCCCTTCACTTTCTATAAGTGAGAAAAAACAGTTCTGATAACTTAATTATGGTTGGTATATTTCATACTGAAGTAGTGATTATATTCTAATAGTTTTTTACTATTCCAGTGCAAGTGATTATTGCCACGCCAGGCCGAATGATTGATCTCATGGACAAGCAGGTTGCTAAGATGGACCAGTGCCGGATGCTGGTCCTAGATGAAGCCGACAAACTTCTTTCTCAGGACTTCAAGGGCATGCTGGATATGGTTATTTCACGGTCAGTATTTCATTGATATACAGTACAATCTCACTCAACACACGACACAAGAGGAAAATTTGGACTCATGGAAGTTACAGCAAACCTGCATGTATTTGGATGTTTATTTATCTTTATCAGAGAAATACACTATATTACAATAAATTAAAATAAAATTCAACCCTCATCTGCTTTTTAGTAATTTAATTATAAAAAAAGAAGGCAGTGTGAT
The DNA here is from genome assembly GCF_910591565.1 of Cydia splendana. NCBI lineage: Eukaryota > Metazoa > Arthropoda > Insecta > Lepidoptera > Tortricidae > Cydia > Cydia splendana. The sequence goes on along the minus strand of NC_085960.1, from coordinate 27,663,362 downwards.
AAAGTAATCGCAGATAGTAAATTGTTATTTATTACATACATACCTGTCCGCCATGAAAGTAGGAGGGCTATTGCAAAGCAATATTATGTGGCTTTCTGTCAGAAAAGGGTCCTTATGCTTCAGAGGTAGGAGCTCTTTTCTCTGATGGAAAGCCACATATGCTAATTTGTTTTTTTATAAATCAAAGCATTTAAACACGTTAGCCTTTGTCATTTAACAAGCTTTATATATTTGTTTAAAAAGAAATGGAATATCTATAGTTCGTTTTTTTTAGCATTAGAAAGAACTTGAAAGAAGGTAAGCGATCTTGACATGTCTTTTAATTGAAAAACGCTTTTTAAAAATCAGTAACTATAACTTATGAAAGCAGAAGAATATAAATGATTGTATTAGATTCATAATTGTTACATATTTGCCGTAACATATTTTTAAAATGTGTTTTTTTCATTTAAAAGACATCAAGATTGTTTACCTTATTTCTAATGCTAAAAAAACGAACTATATTTAGCGATAGCCTAGGTTTTGTACTGTACAAACTACTGTACTGGTTACTAATTAAATCGACTTTCGCAGATTACCCAAAGAGCGCCAAATCTTGCTGTTCTCTGCCACATTCCCATTGAGTGTGAAGCAGTTCATGGAGAAGCACTTGAGGGAGCCGTACGAGATTAACCTCATGGAGGAGCTCACGCTGAAGGGAGTCACACAATATTATGCATTTGTACAAGAGAGGCAGAAGGTGCATTGTTTAAATACCCTATTTTCAAAGGTGAGTTATTATTAACCTAATTTATGTACTTTATAGGGTAATTCGCCAGTAACTGGCCACTTTTAGTAACTGGCCGCCCTAAACTAAAAATGAATAAATAGAATTCATTCTAGTATAAGGTGGCCAGTTAGAATTCATTTATAGTTTAGGGCGGCCAGTTACTAAAACCGGCCAGTTACTGGCGAATCACCCTATGTCTGTATGTGTATGGATTATTTTACATCGAAAAAGAAATAGGAGAAATGCAGTTACAGTTCATTAAATACAAATAATCAGAACTTATCCCTGTATAAGATCTCTTTCTCTTCCAGTTAACTTTAGAGGAAATGAGTACGGTTCCGTACGTCACACAATATTTATATTTGAGATGCTCACAATGAGCACTTTCATGTGATTGATACAGTTTGCAATTATTTTTTAGGGTTCCGTACCCAAAGGGTAAAACGGGACCCTATTACTAAGACTTCGCTGTCCGTCCGTCCGTCCGTCCGTCTGTCTGTCACCAGGCTGTATCTCACGAACCGTGATAGCTAGACAGTTGAAATTTTCACAGATGATGTATTTCTGTTGCCGCTATAACAACAAATACTAAAAACAGAATAAAATAAAGATTTAAATGGGGCTCCCATACAACAAACGTGATTTTTGACCAAAGTTAAGCAACGTCGGGAGTGGTCAGTACTTGGATGGGTGACCGTTATTTTTTTTGCTTTTTTTTCGTTTTTTTTTTTTTGCATTATGGTACGGAACCCTTCGTGCGCGAGTCCGACTCGCACTTGCCCGGTTTTTTATTTACCCCTAAAAGTAGCCCCTATCTTTAAACTTCTTTTATTTAGATACGTTACATGTTCGTCTTTCTTAGTATGTGTACCAAATTCCAACTTAATTGGACCAGTAGATTCTTAGCAAACTGTGACAGGCAGACTGACGGACACACAAGTGATTCTATAAGAGTTCCGTTTTTTTCCTGTTGAGGTACGGAAGCCTAATAATGGATACCAAATGAAGAAGTAATAGTTAGAAAAACATAATCAAGTGTTGGGGGGCCACAATCTTTTAAGCCTCTCCTCGAGTAATAGTGCTTACTAAACTAAGCAAACATTGTCATGGCTTTTTTCCTGAATCACTTTGTGCAACAACATATTTTTTAGTTTTACTGTTACTGAACTTGATTTTATGTTGTAGTTATTTTCACCCAATTTTTATTGATATACTGCAAATAGGTGTAAATAAGTTTGTACAAACTGCCATTATAGTGGGTTCCTGATAACATAATACATATAATGATAAATAAGCAATATTCGATAACCCTACTAAATGTTATCTTCACTATCAGAAAATCAATGAAGTGCATAATAAACAAAGTTAAATTGGGAAAACTGGATTGAAAAACCGATTAAATTCCGTTTGCACTGTCATGCAGTACCTACTCCAGGCTTTCAAGTTGATCACAGACTAGCCAAAAGGCTCCCTAAAGTCGCCAACTACAACGCAGCGCAGCGGGACATGAGCGGGGTGGTAGCGAGGCCGTGGTGTGCTGCGTCCAAGTGCGGGATGTAAGTGCAACATACCGCGTTAGCGCTTCGGTCACGCCCCTTGCAGTGTGAAGGATATTTCATTAGGCGGATCCACACAGAACGAGCCGTCTCACGAGGAAATTGCCGCGCGAAGTAGCTCGGTCGGTGGAGACGTGCCTCGCTCGAGGCAATGTAACCGAGGCACGCCTACACAGACCGAGCTGCTTCAATCCGCAATTTCCTCGCGAGGGGGCTCGTTTTGTGTGGACCCGCCTGTTTAGGTTTGGCCGCTAAGACCAGGGCAATGTTGCCTTTAGGCAGGTAGTGTTCACACTTTGTTTGTGCTGCTGCCGCTACCGTCAAGATGCGAGCGCCCACAGGGTGTGAAACTTTGAATTTCACTTTGATTTATTCTTATTGCATTGTTTTGTTACAGTTACAAATAAACCAGTCCATCATTTTCTGCAATTCAACTCAGCGCGTGGAGCTGCTGGCCAAGAAGATCACGGAGCTGGGGTACTGCTGCTATTACATCCACGCGCGCATGGCGCAGGCGCACCGCAACCGCGTGTTCCACGACTTCCGCGCCGGCCTGTGCCGCAACCTGGTCTGCTCCGACCTGTTCACTCGCGGTATCGACGTGCAGGCCGTCAACGTCGTCATCAACTTCGACTTCCCGCGCATGGCCGAGACTTACCTGCACCGCATCGGCCGCTCGGGCCGCTTCGGCCACCTCGGTATCGCCATCAACCTGATCACGTACGAGGACCGCTTCGCCCTGCACCGCATCGAGCAGGAGCTGGGCACGGAGATCAAGCCGATCCCGAAGGTCATCGACCCGGCGCTGTACGTGGCGCGTCCCAGCGAGGAAGACGATGCGGACAAGTAACCTGCGACGCGCTCGTGCCCGTCGCTACTCGCGCCGCTAGTGCCAGCGCCGCCGACTGACTGGTGAATGGATTACTATAAAAATATAAAACGAAAAACTTATTTGTAAAAAGTGTAATGAATTTATTGTAACGAAATGTGCGTGTAAATAGTTTATCGTGAAATAAGACTTTAAACCTGAAATGGGTTACTTTTTTAAAGTGTATATAAAACGAACATCGGGACTTGCGAGAGGCGTCTACGTTCTTTGTCCATATTGGATACTGTGCGTGAATTCCTATATTGTTAAAACGTAAAATATTTATCTGAATCTGTGGGAGTCTACCTAGATTTGTCAGTGAAATTAACATAAATTGTGGTAGACTTTGGACAGATGTTGATGAGGATACTTGCCCATATTTAGTACAGTAGAGCTAGCGCCGGTTTTCTTTTACAAATGAATTTCTTAAAACTTAATTCTGTGATATGGGTGAGTATGAACAGTCTAGCTCTGCCGATCTGTCAAATTAATATTGTGATAAATGATTTAAAAAAACCAGTGTCAAGGACATTGTCTTTGTCTGCTTGGGACATTGTCTATACCATCAAGCCGTGTTTATATTTCATATTAATGTCATTAAATTATTTTCGAGTGTAAAGCAGCTAAGTCACAGTAGGATAATTTAAGGTGGTGTAAGGTTTGGTAGGCATGTCTAATGGAACAAATCAAATCTATTTTATAATTCTTTTTCTGGTTTCTGAGAGAAATGTTCACATAACAAGGGCCAAGAAATGAAGTGATTCCGAAAGACTTGTATTAATAAATTGGTGAAAATGATAGATGCAGCTGGCGCCTACCTTACCTTATGGGGATGAATTTTTTGTTGAATTTAGATAAAACTGTGACTTCAACGAGGCTGGGCAATGAACAGTACTGCTGCGGCTTGCAGTCACGGTACATTGCTTGGTCTAGGGGAATTTTAATTTAGAGAGTATTTAGTTTTGATTATTAAAGTAACATGATATTTTTGACTCTCTGGGGAAATTAATTATGGGGAATGTCAAGTGAAGAGTTAAAACGTTTGGTCTGTATTTTCAGTCAGTAAGTTGCTTAATGTAAAATTGAAAAAAAAAAAAATAACTGTGTTCAGTATTACTTGGAATAAATAATTTCCTATACCTAGTGTGGCACTGCCTTTCAACGACTTGTGCCCGAGGACACTTGACCAATCGGCTAGTACCTGATCTTAATTGTCAATATTGTTGCAGAGTTCTGCCTAGGAATTATAGTACTATTTGATGTTCACATTTGTAATTTGAAACTGTCACTGTAATTTTATTAACATAAATAATGCTGACTTAAGTGTAAAAGAGTTGTGCTATGTTCATATCTACAGTCTGAACATACTTTGATAAAATAGTCCACTGTTGATTTTATACTTCACTGCGCTATTTTTTGTATCTATTAGATTTAATAGTTGCAATTTTACTTTCGAAAACATAGTCAACAAATGATTATAGTTAGCTCTGGTATGTGTTATGATAAGTATGAAACAAGAGATTGTAAAGAAAGTGCTTTTTGTTGACATGAGTGTAAATGTATATACATACGGTCAAACCGTTACAGAGAGGCGAAACAAAACAAGAAAGATGCAGCAATAGGAGCTATTCGTCTGTGATAATCTGCTTGCTGACTATGTTTTAGGTCTATTTGAATATGGGTTTGATTTGGTCTTCCGATATGCTAAGTAATGCCGTGAATCAAGTCATGTATGTTTGATGGCGATATGTTACAGATAGTCCAAATAATATGTATAGATCGTAAAGTGCCCGTATCCTTGAATCAGTTAACAAAAAATATATACTGAATTTAACATCCAGTGACAATTTGACAATTATTAACCATATCATCTAGATTTTTTTATAACTCATGTAATTATTTACTTAACAAATCATGCCTTTATTATTATCTATACACTAGCATTTTGCAAATTTAGTGTTTTCCAGTGGCAGTGTCATTAAAATTCTGTGATTTTGTTTTTGATATTAAAAAAATATATTATTGTTGAAAATTGGCCAAAATAAACTCTTCACGCCAAATGTTTGTTGTTATGATTCACGGGCCACTTGCATCATTCGCTAACCCGGGGTTAACCGGTTAAACGTGGAGTTACCATGGTTACCAGTACAATTTGACATTGGGTTAACGGTTTAACCGGCTAACCCTGGGTTAGTAGGATGGTGCAAGTGGCGCTAGCCTTCGTAAACTTGAACGCGAAGCCCGTACACCCGTACGCATTTAGACGTGATAACGTCTTATAAATCGATGAACACCGGTAGCATGCACGAAAAAGTGTCACGTTGTGGACAGATCTCCATGGTAATGTTTTGTTATGACGTTATCACGCAAAATTATCGTCCGTAAACCAGAGAAGGTAGGATTGTATAGAAGTGGTATACGCGTGCCACCGTGAGGGACAAAACATACGCAAATGCGACACTGATTGGCCGAATTCATTTGTTGCCCACCATTATCCATACTAAAAAACCGGCCAAGTGCGAGTCGGACTCGCACACAAAGGGTTCCGTACCATTATCTATAAAAACGGTCACCCATCCAAGTACTGACCCCGCCCGACGTTGCTTAACATCGGTCAAAAATCACGTTTGTTGTATGGGAGCCCCACTTAAATCTTTACTTTATTCTGTTTTTAGTATTTGTTGTTATAGCGGCAACAGAAATACATCATCTGTGAAAATTTCAACTGTCTAGCTATCACGGTTCGTGAGATACAGCCTGGTGACAGACGGACGGACGGACGGACAGCGAAGTCTTAGTAATAGGGTCCCGTTTTACCCTTTGGGTACGGAACCCTAAAAAAGGTGGGGAACAAATGAAATGTGAGACTGTGACAAGGACAAAGAAAATAGCTCTTTCGCTGCTACTCCTACTGAAAGATACATAAGACTATCCCGTTCTGTCAGTTACCCCCACCACTCATGCGAGATCCAGGTATATCCTAGATTCATGCCGTAAACCGACTTTACAGACAACCATATTTTTTTGCGAACGAAACGCAACTGTCACTCGGCTCGATTCAGAAAATGAATTAGATTTCTACTAGACTTCAACAAGTTACGATACGGATAATTTAAAGATGGACTTCCGGTTCGAGCGCCATCTTGATGGCACGCGTCGGGATCAATTGCTTTGTTTTTTGCTCATTAATATTGTTTAAAGTGTAATATCGATAGCCTATTATACAGTAAACTAATGTGGTAGTGTGCAGTGAATGGAGACATATTTAATTACACATATTTAATTACATTAAAAATTAAATTAAATTTAATTAAATTTAATTTATTAAAGTGTTATAGTGAATGGAGAATTTATCTTGAAGCACGTTTAACCATCATTTTGGAGTCAACGGCCGGTTGTCCACGTGTTTCTTGTAAAGCCCGCTATCGCTTTACAAGAGCTAAATCACCGTACACTGTCCTGTACATACTAACCGTACAATTTCAATCGTTTTACCCTGCTACTACGACCTTGACACTGGCGAAATAGCCCCAATGGGCTGAAGCCATAATTTTAAAAGAATGAATGAATAATTTAAAGATATTTGTAAGATAGATATGTCAAATTTGACGTTTCAGCGATTCTGGAGGTCCTCTTGAACTAGCAGGAGATCTAAGGTCCCGTTTTCTAAGGGGACTTTGCATTTTGGAGACAAAGCAAATCGCTTAGAACAGGTGTTCCTGGGGGTGATCTGAGTTAATTAAGCCCGGTTGCCAAGAGGTTCCCCCCAGTAGGTGGGCAGGGGAGGGGGGGTAAAAGTGCCTCCGGCGCGCCTCACTCTAAGCTTTATATCTGCATACATCTCGCAACTATATCAAGTTTGGTGTCATTTTCGTATAATTCGAGGATGAAGAATTCATTTCTGTGACTAAATTTTCACTCACCCATACAAAAAATTCGAAAAATTTAAAATTAAAAAAAAATCTTTAGATTTTTTTTTTGAAAATCCTCTACAAAATGTATACTATGAGGATTTGCTCTAGAAAAAAAATACCTGTGAATAGCCCAGTTCTCCTACTATACAGAATAGTAAACTCGTCAAACATTTTTTTTCATAACTCTGTTAAAAAATGTTTTGTGTCGCGCGGCGTACCTGCATTGTAAGAGTGGTATGCAACGTTTAGGATTTTTAAGTATGTTTAGATGATTTCTGATAAGTTATTCTTCTGGTGGTAGATTACATTAATAAATTACTTCTGGACGTGATATATATACAAATATAAATTAAATATATAAATAAAGATGTTGGGAAAACTTTCGCTAATAGAGTTAAGTATTATAAATGTGATAAAAACAACATAGGAGATGTTTGACAAAAAATGCGGGTTAAAATAAGATATATATTGTTCGTAATTGCCATTACATGCCCATGGGACTGTACATTTTAGGTGGGGTGTATTGGGGTAGTTAGCAGTAGTACCTTTACAGGACTGCCGGTCGGCCTGATTGCAGGTGGCAGTTGCTGCCTGGTCTGCAACTCTCCATAATATCTCCACTAGTGGCTCCAAGTAGCTGTTACGTGTGCAGCGGCCACACCCTGGTAAACCACGTCGACCCGTGGGCGAAACCTAGTGGAGGGTGTTATGAACGCCTTTGGCGGACATAGCTTTAAGTCGGGTGATCCCCCGCATTAGCACTTGAAGACCTCGTCGGTGTAGGAGGCGGGCAACGTCGATAGGCAAACGCAACCGGCAACTACAGCGGTCAGGCAAGGTACTCGTGGTGTGCCTTTAGCGGGCGTACGTCAGGATACTATTAGTGACATACGGCCGACCACTGCACCTTACATCCCTAGTCAGTCGTATCGGTCACCCGATCCATTGGCAGCAGGGGGTCAAAGGCGAGAGAGTGGATCTGCACCAGCGCAACTGCTCGTCCACTTAAATATATTCACGCGCAGATGACTCCGGCAACGTTTCATGGATTATGAGCTTCTGAGAAGTCCTGCGGCGATGAGGTACTGGTGGTGGGGTAAGGGTATGGTGTGCCCGAGCCTTAGTTGGTGCCTTGCACGTTAGGCGGCCGGGTGGTGATGGTCGCTCCGGGACTCGACTGAGACGAGAGGACTGGTTCGGCAGCACATCTGGCGACAAAGCAGCCCTGTTTAGGATCGCTCTGCTTTCCCCAATCCGGGGAGGGGCCTGGAAAAGGTGGCCTAAAAATAGTTCGTCTCACATCTGCACAGGTGGCAAACCGCGGTCACCTGTTCACCAATTAACGCGGTCGAAAGAAAATCCTGAACAAGACTCAAAAACATCTTATTATAGGCACTTGGAACGTTAGAACTCTTTTGGATAATGATCGTAATCTTTGCCCCGAGAGGAAAACTGGGCTCATTGCTAGGGAGCTGGACAAATATAACATAGACATCGCTGCCATAAGTGAAACACATCTCAATGGCTCAGGGGAGCTATGTGAGCGGCTTGGTGGTTACACCTATTACTGGAGCGGCAAACCACATGGAGAGCGGGCAGCAAATGGCGTTGGGTTTGCCATACGTAATCAATTGACAAGGTCTCTCTTGGAACTTCCAAAGGGCGTCAGCGACAGAATTATCACACTACGGCTTCAACTGACGTCTAACAAGTACATCCATCTCATTAGTATTTACGCACCTACACTGCCATCTCCAGATGAAGAAAAGATTAAATTTTACCAGGAACTACGTAGTATTCTTGAAAAAATACCGTCCGCCGATAAAATTATTCTGCTCGGCGACTTCAATGCTCGTGTTGGCGCCGAACATGGTTTGTGGGATGGGGTCCTCGGGCGTCATGGAGTCGGGAAATGTAATGCCAATGGGTTGGAACTTCTCACTCTTTGTGCAGAATTCGGCCTTTGCCTCACAAACACATGCTTTCGGATGCCAGAAAAATTTAAAACCACGTGGATGCACCCAAGATCTAAACACTGGCACCTCCTAGACTACGTGATAGTACGGCGGAGAGACTTGTCTGAGGTACTTGTCACCCGAGTCATGAGAGGCGCTCAGGGCTGGACGGATCACCGGCTTGTTAGGTCCAAACTGAAAATAAATATTGCAATCCCACGTCGAGCTCCACATAAAACACCAGCGAGGCTACCGTGTGCAAGGCTAATACATGATCAAGATCTGAGGCAGGAGCTGGATAATGCCTTTGGTACCGTTGCATCTGCTGTTTCAGAGTCAGCATCTATTGACGAACATTGGCGCACATATGCCACTACCTTACATAATTGTGCGTCACAAGTAATTGGCAAACCACAAAAAAGAAACCAAGACTGGTTCGATGACTCAGACGTGGAGATCAGGAAACTCGTTGAAGATTATAGACGCTCTTTGCGTAATTCTCCTACTGCTGAGCGAAACAAGGCTCATCAAAATCTTAAACTGAAAGTGCGTGCTTTAAAGGACAAATGGTGGTCAGAGAAAGCAACGGAAATGCAAAAGTATGCAGACACTAATCAAACTGGCAAATTCTTTGAGTGCCTTCAAACAATTTTCGGCCCAAGGTCTCAGAAAATAGCGCCGATATTCAACAAAGATAAGAGCTCCCGGTTAACTGAGCAGTGCGATATTCTCGCGCGCTGGGCAGAGCATTTTAAGGAGGTTCTCAATCCTGAAGCCCAGACCACTGACTTGTCATACATAGAAGCACTTGAAGATCTGCCCGTCGTAGAATACCTTGCTGATCCTCCATTGTTTGATGAATTCACAGCAGCAATAAATAGATTAAAGAACTCGAAGACACCAGGGGTGGACAGCTTACCGTCAGAAATTTACAAATACGGCGGACCTAACATTAAGGGCAGACTATTCGATCTTGTCAAGAAGATATGGGAGTACGAAGCTATCCCACAGGACTGGAAAGATGCCTCCATTTGCAAGTTGTACAAAGGCAAAGGTGATATTTCTGACTGTAGCTCCTACAGAGGCATCTCCCTCCTTTCTACTGCAGGAAAAGTTTTAGCTCATATCATAAACAAACGTTTGTCCCTCCTTGCGGAGACACTGCTCCCAGAAACCCAATGCGGTTTTCGCCCAAACAGAGGTACGATTGATGCAATCTTTGTTGTAAAACAAATTCAAGAAAAAAGCCTAGAACAACATCGTCCTCTGTTTATGTGCTTTGTTGACTTAGAAAAAGCCTTCGATAGGGTGCCACGAGATGCTCTTTGGGTTGTGTTGAAGAAAACTGGCTGTCCTGAAAAATTCGTAAACTTAATACGCCAATTCCATGTGAATATGATGGCAAAAGTTCGTCATGAAGAGAATTTTTCAGACACATTTCCAGTGACGTGCGGTGTGAAGCAAGGATGTGTCTTAGCGCCAACCCTTTTTGCGCTATACTTTGCTGCTGTGCTGAAGGATGCGACAAAAACGTGTAGTGGACGTATAGAAATTAGCTCCAGATCAGATAAGTCCATTTTCGATTTGTCGCGCTTTAGGGCCAAAAGTAAAGTCACGAAGCACTCGATATTGGACATACTTTACGCGGATGACGTTTGCCTTATGGCTGATTCAGCAGAATCTCTCCAGTCGTATGTGGACTCTCTCCATGCGTCATGCTGTAAGTTTGGCTTGGTGATAAGTGCGGCAAAAACGCAAATTCTTGTACAACCACCTAGGGGTTGTCACATGGAATACTCCAGTATCAATCTGGATAACAAAGCTCTTGAAGAAGTGCCACGTTTCAGGTACTTAGGAAGCCAACTCCGCAATGACAATACCTTAGCGTCTGAAATACCATCACGCATAGCCAATGCAGCTGCTGCATTTGGCAAGCTCAGCAACCGTGTGTGGAGGTCGCACGATTTGAAGCTGTCCACAAAAATTATGGTTTACAAAGCTATCATCATACCCACTCTGCTTTATGCCTCAGAAACGTGGTGCAGCTATAAATCAGACATGAAAAAACTGGACACCTTCCACCTACGTTGTCTGCGCTCAATTTTACGTATAAAGTGGCAAGACAAGGTACCGAATACGGAAGTTTTACGTCGCGTCGAGATGCCTGGTATTGAAGCACTGGTCATGAAGCATCAGCTAAGGTGGTGTGGCCATGTCGTGCGTATGGAGAATGAGAGACTGCCCAAAGCAGTTTTCTACTCAGAGCTCTCTTGTGGAAAGCGGAAGCAGGGGGGCCAGTACCTGCGACATAAAGACGTTCTTAAACGCCACCTCGTCGCTTGCGGGATGCCGACTGACTGCTGGGAGGGCATTGCATTACAAAGATCGGAATGGCGTTCTAGTGTTCATAAGAAAGTAGCTCAATTTGAGCAGCAGCGTCTGGAAGACCTGGATGCTAAGCGTCATATCCGCAAGACGCGACCTAAGCCCTCCTACACATACACCCGCAACTTGACTGGACAACTCCATTGCGCATCGTGTGACCGCATCTTCAAGACAAAGTTTGGCTTTGCGAGCCACATAAGGGCATTTCATAATCCGGATAAGAATTGTTGATGGGGTCGCCATTGCCGCAAGGAAGGAAGAGAGAGACATTTTAGGTTTTTTTTAACGCAGTTGCACCTCCCTGCGCATTTTGTTTTACAGCGGCTACGGATAAGCTCTAAACAAGCAGCAGCCGCCGCAGGTAGGCTTGTCCATATGGGCTCCCAATAACCATGTTGTTTGGACCAGCCCCAGTCAGCAGGGCATGGTGGCTGTTGCTGAGGGGCTATAATCTGTCCCCAAACATAGACCAAATCCTACACCGGAACATGCGACACAACTGAAAACCGCCGTGTCGCCGAAATAATTTTCGTGCAGAAAACCCTAGAGGAAAAGCAAACCGCTCTATGTGCGTTCCTTGATGTTGAAGGTGCTTTCGACAATACGCCCACAGAGACCATACTCAATGGTATGAAATCAAAGGGAGTAGACGAAACCACCAGATGGGTACATAGCATGCTCTCGAACAGAGTAGCCACTCTGATCATCAATACTATATGTATATAGAGCATGCATTTTATACCACTAAAGGGTGCCTACAAGGAGGCGTTTTACTTCTTGCAATCATGTCAGGCCAAGACTTTGATACACAAGGATATGCCGACGACCTTGTAGTCATCGTCAAAGGCCCTTGCCTCAACACAATATCCAACCTAATGCAAGGAGCTCTAAACACAATATTCAAATGGTGTAGAGATAATGACTTGTCCATTAATCCGAGCAAGACTGTAATAGCCATTTAACCATTCACAAGGAAACGGAAGCTCGATAAACTCACAAAACCAAGACTTAATGGACAAATAATACCGTTCTCGGCAAAGGTCAAGTATCTAGGGTCACCTTTGACCAAAAGTTAACTTGGAACCCTCACCTGAGAAACATTATACAAACAGCGAAAATGGCCATGTGGTCATGCTGTCGAATGGCAGGAGCAAGATGGGGCTTAAGATCCAAATTGCTATGTGGTTATACACAGCGGTAGTGAGGCCAATTGTCACCTACGCCTCCGCAGTCTGGTGTAACAAAACCAGCCAAAAGACAGCAATAGACACTCTAAACAGCCTGCAACGCACGGCTTGTTTAACAGTAACAGGCGCCTACTGGGAGCGGCCCTAGATGCACTGCTGGACATCATACTACTCCACTTGCAGGTGCAAAAGGAGGCCAAGCAGTGCGTCTACAGAATATGCACGCTAAACAGGCCAAAATGGCGCTCTCAGGCATTAACCAATCTAAAGGCCTGGGTTTTTGCGAATAGAGCCCTTAGCATGCCCACTGATGACACGCACACCGAATGTCATCTCACCAAACTGTACACAGTAGAAATACCTCCTAGGGACAAATGGATCAACAACCAAATGTACGTCGAAGAGGGAAGCCACAGATACAGATGCTTCCCAGAAAGGCAATGATGTAGGATGTGGGATCTATGGTGAGAGATCTAAGCTCAGAGCTAGCGTCAGCATGGGCACACTGGCCTCAATCTTCCAGGCAGAAGTCTTCGCCATCAACAAATGTGCGGAGATCAACCTGGATAGAAACCTAAGACACCAGCTTATCTACATCAACTCAGACAGCCAGGCTGCTCCGCTGGCACTAGAATCCCTTGAGTCAAACTCAAAACTAGTCCAGAACTGTAAAACAAACCTAAATGCACTGGCTTACTCCAACAAAGTTACACTTAGATGGGTACCAGGTACCAGGGCACTCCGACATTAACGGAAACGAAGAAGCGGACGAACTTGCTAGAAAGAGCGCAGACACACCCCTGGTCGGCCCAGAACCCTTCTGTGGAAGCACAAAACGAGATGCATATTCTCTGCTCAGCAACTTAGAAAAAACGAGAGCAATCGATTGGTGGAAGTTCGTTAAAGGACAAGAACACTCGAAAGCTCGATCAAAGGGTTCAACAGCAAAACTGCTAAGGAGCTTTTAAGACTCAAAAGGCACAAAACCTGCGCGGTGACCAGAATACTGACTGGACACTGCAAGTTGAACAAACATATGTTTCAAATTGGCAAGAAACAAGATGCGAAATGCAGGTTCTGTCAGGAGTCAGAGGAGACTGCAATGCACATTCTCTGTTCTTGTGGACTACTAATGTCAAAAAGAAGTACCTACCTAGGGCGACACGTAGTGCAACCCTATGAGGTACAAAACATTACGGCCCAAAGAATCTGGAACTTTCTGGATGCAACGGGCATTAGTAATGAACTTAAAGGGCCGTCACAATAGATCAATGCTGGTCAATGCGACACTCAAAGGCCCACAACACCACAATAATAATAATAATAACCCCGCGGGGGCAGCTTGTGGCGAGCTGACGGTGAGTGGCGACACCGCGGACCCCTATTTCAGAGGGCACTTTCATCTGGCCCTCGCCTCTGTGCTTGCCTTGATTGGCCGGCCAGAGTAGAGTCGCAAGAGCGGGACCTATGCTCCAGGTTGGAAGTGTAAAATGTCATAACGCCGGCGGCCTGCTGAACGGATTACCGGGATCTGGCTACCGCAGACTCACCTCTCGACAACCTCACAGCCACTCCAAAGTGTTGCCCTGTTGTCGCACTGTGCGTGCGGCCATTGCGGGGCCCACTCAATGAGTTGGCGAGTCACCACCTGTCTTATACAATTTTGAGACTGATTGTCACGGCAGGTGTCCGCTAGTCTCCTCCCATAGCCCTATATCCAGTCCATCCAACATTCAAATCAAATAGCCTATGACCTTAGTTTCTATCGCAGCACAAAAGTACTGCACTGCAATAGTCTTTGCACCTGGCGGGGACCATCTCCGGATGTATCACATTGTGCGTTCGGGGATGGTATCCGCCACGTGCATCCCTTGCTTTTAGATTAAAGTGTCTTAAAGGGCCTCTGCGCTGTTGGCTTCGGCCCCACGTACGCCTCCCAAAGGTCCGGGACCCCATGGTCCCGAGATATGGAACAGACATACAAATAATAATAATGTCCCGCGGGGGCAGCTTGTGGCGAGCTGACGGTGAGTGACGACACCGCGGACCCCTATTCCAGAGGGCCCTGTCATCTGGCCCTCACCTCTGTGCTTGCCTTGATTGGCCGGCCAGAATGGAGTCGCAAAAGCGGGACCTATGCTGCAGGTTGGAAGTGTAAAATGTCATAACGCCGGCGGCCTGCTGAACAGATTACCGGGATCTGGCTACCGCAGACTCACCTCTCGACAACCTCACAGCCACTCCAAAGTGTTGCCCTGTTGTCGCACTGTGCGTACGGCCATTGCGGGGCCCACTCAATGAGTTGGCGAGTCACCACCTGTCATTTACAATTTTGAGACTGATTGTCACGGCAGGTGTCCGCTAGTCTCTCCCATAGCCCATTATCCAGTCCATTCAACTTTCAAATCTATAGCCCATGACCTTAGTTCCCATCGCAGCACAAAAGTGCTGCACTGCAATAGTCTTTGCACCTGGCGGGGACCATCTCCGGATGTATCACATTGTGCGTTC
The DNA here is from genome assembly GCF_910591565.1 of Cydia splendana. NCBI lineage: Eukaryota > Metazoa > Arthropoda > Insecta > Lepidoptera > Tortricidae > Cydia > Cydia splendana. The sequence goes on along the minus strand of NC_085960.1, from coordinate 27,648,217 downwards.
GGGGATAGTATCCACCACATGTATCCCTTGCTTTTAGATTAACGTGCCTTAAAGGGCCTCTGCGCTGTTGGCTTCGTCCCCACGTACGCCTCCCAAAGGTCCGGGACCCCATGGTCCCGAGATATGGAAAAGACATACAAATAATAATGTTAATTTTATCACATTTATAATACTTAACTCTGTTGGCGAAGTTTTCCAAACATCTTTATTTATATATTTAATTTATATTTGTATATATATCACGTCCAGAAGTAATTTATTAATGTAATCTACAACCAGAAGAATAACAACTTATCAGAAATCATCTAAACATACTTAAAAATCCTAAACGCTGCATACCGCTCTTACAATGCAGGTACGCCGCGCGACACTAAACATTTTTTTTAACAGTTATGAAAAAAAAATGTATGACAAGTTTACTATTCTGTATAGTAGGATAACTGGGCTATTCACAGGTATTTTTTTTCTAGAGCAAATCATCATAGTTTAAATTTTTTAGAGGATTTACGAAAAAAAAAATTAAAAGATTTTTTTTGAATTTTGAATTTCTCGAAATTTTTGTATGGGTGAGTGAAAATTTAGTCACAGAAATGAATTCTTCATCCTCGAATTACACGAAAAAGACACCAAAGTTGATATAGTTGCGAGATGTATGCAGATATAAAGATTAGAGTGAGGCGCGCCGGAGGCACTTTTACCCCCCCTCCCCTGCCCACCTGCTGGGGGGAACCTCTTGGCAACCGGGCTTAATCAGCTCAGATCACCCCCAGGAACACCTGTTCCAAGCGGTTTGCTTTGTCTCCAAAATGCAAGGTGGTGGACCTTAGATCTCCTGCTAAACTCTTGAACGATTTCGACAAGTTATGATATGACTTAGATATCCAAGTCACATCTAGTCGATATCTAATGTAGATCTAGTTGATCTCTAAATCGTCTTAAGATCTTGTGATTATCTCGAAATCCGAATAGGCCTGAATGTCGTAAATAGTGTGGAAGAGTGATAGAGAGAGATATGACTACGATACGCTACGGAGCGTTAACGATTGGCACGTTGGCTACGCGCCCTGATACTCTTCAAACTGCTGAATCGAATCAAACAGACCTAACGCAAGGAAACTCGCATTCACGTAAAAAAAACCCATCGAAATCGGTCCATCCGTTGGAGAGCTACGATGACAGACTTAGGTGTCAAACATTATAACACCCCTCTTTAATTTTGCGTCGGGGGATAAAAAGCAAATAAAAAGAACGCGAGTGGTAAAACAAAATAGCCATCGAGTAAGGTTATTAAAATTTATTGTAAATCAGTCGCAATAATCATTCAGTACATTAACATAAGAACAGCACACATTTCCGCTTAAATAACGCATTTACAATACATTTAAATACAATCATTTAGGACAAAGGTACACGTTTTAAGAATTCAACAACGCCAATTCTTTGATATACAAAAGATGTTGGTGTCTCATGACAATGGCACAGTTTTCTTGTATAGTAAGATAATAAATTATGGTTAAGTTTTAATTTAAAAGGCGGAAATAATACATTAAATCATAAATTCATAAAATAAATAACCTGCACCAGAAGTACAAATAATCTATTGTAATTTCATTAGGTCGGGTCGACATGCACCTTTGCAAAGAAATTTGTAGATATTTATTAATTTTACATTATTTTCAGCTACCTATTTCCAAACAATAAATGATTAGAACACACAAATTAAATTACTCCAATAATTAATTTTTCAAAAGTTTGTTCGTGTTCAACTTAAATATTTATTAATTATTGCATTAGGTACGTGACACAAAATGAAATGTATTTGTACCTACAGTAAAGAAATAGACAGAATTGTTTATCAACGCAAATGTAACTTGCTATGTAACGACTGCTGACTATACAAAAAATACATTGTAGCTATCTAGAGATCATTATTAAAATACAACAAAATAAAATATAAAAGTAAAAAATAAGACATGGGACATCGGAGGCTACGCAAACGGAATGCAATAATATGTAATTGTAAGTATACCTAGTACAAAAAATAAAGTGATATAAAAATATCACCACGTGTCTGCAACACAGGATATTAAAAAAAAAGATTAAAAAATACACACAATACCAGGTGGTACCCAAAATTAATTGCAAATTTTACGGAGGCTCGCTTAATATATTTAATGTAATATATTTCACCACACCAGCTTGTAAAGGCTCTCTTTACTCTGGGAAAATGGATGAAAAAAATTTCATTTTATCCATTATTTCATTTATATTATTTTAATCTAGTTATTTTTCCTATTTACAAGATTACAATGTTAGAAAATACAATAATTAATAAATCTAATAAAAACAAATCCACATTATAATAATAAACTCATTGACATTATTATTAATTATCAAATGAAATCTATCATCATAATATCTATTATTTTGAGTTTCTTCTTTCTTCATGTTGGCTGGTAGAATTGACTTTTAAGTGACGACTTTGAATGATTTATATTTAATAACGTTAATTTGGATATGATTTGTAATATACATACAGTTAGTATTTGTCTCGTGTTGGTGTGGTGAAAAAAAAAATCATGCATTAAACCCTCGCAACGCTCAAGATTCCACTTATCGAACCACTCGCTACGCTTGTGGTTCAATTTAAGAATGTTTCGCTTAATAGGGGATCAATATTACCACGAGGGGTTAAACACTAACTTTGCCTCCGTATTTCCTAACTTTGCCGTTATTTTCTAATAGATTTATTGATTAACTTGCCTAGATCTGTAAGTTGCAGTCAAATGGACCGAACTATAACGGAACAATTATATGTTTACATATAATTATACGCACACGATAAATGTGATATTTTCGTGTACTCAACACTTACTAGCTATACCTGTGTAGGTAACAATATATATTATGAAAATTTACTTACTAATTAAGTTAGTGTTTTAACTATTGGGCGGGTATACATGTTCAAATAATAAAAATATAATAAATTCGATATCTAAGTACCTAAGTTAATTGTTCAATATGAATGATTAACCAAAAGAACACATTTTTTTCGCGCTTCTTTAAGTACGCAGACTAACAGACAGAAGCTAGCGCCTTGACAATACAGACGTGTTCAGGTAATTGTGAGCACCTTGGCGGCTATATCTGATGGCGACTGTACCAGAATTCACGTCCATGGGGAAAATATATCGTCAGGTGATAATCAAAACTCACTAATTAGAATTGCTACTACAAGTTAATAGCCATAGTGAACCATATTAACACATGAATAAGGGTGATTTTTGTTTAATTATTTTTTAGTAACTAGTGAGTTTTGGTTGTCACCTGACGATATATGAAATCATGCCATGGCCATGCAATGCATCATAAAGGCACGTTTCGACTAATTGCAGGATACGACACGTGACTATTAAAGGACTCATAGTCTGCCTCTTGAATCGTTGAAAGGTTTATAAGTAGTTTACCTAAATTCTGTGTAACATAGACCGTCAGTATTATCAGAAAGATCTATGACTATGACACAGCTCTGACTCTGATTTCTGACTTTTACTGTTTTAACATTTTGACTACTACAATCGGCAATAGCCGACCATAGTTTAAAATGTCCGTCCAATATACCATTAAGGTTCGTGTTATATAAATATAAAATAGCAATGGCAATTAAAAGGCTCCATATCAATGCGGCCAAGGTGCATTCGGACAAAATCTTGTTAAGATTGAGACCAAGAAAATAGTGACAGACCTATTCACGCGGTCTCTGTTCACCGGCACATCGCGCAGTTTAGATGCCGAGCCATACATACGGCCAGTGGAACCGGACTGGGGTTATCAAGTCAGATTTCCAATTTTACGATTCAGTTTTCTTTGAAAACGTTTTGTTTGGTATTGGAAAACTCGCTTAGGGTAGTATTCCATCTGTCCAATGTCATTGCGTCTCACTCTCTCACTAAGCAAAATGTGAGACGCAAATACACATTGGACAATAGTTATTTGTACAACAAGAGATCAAAGTTTGATATTTCTTCGAGTGCTTATTTTGAGTCCCGTGCAAGCGAAAGATTCTATAATAGATTCACGAGCGTAGCGAGTGAATCTAATTTAGAATCTTGAGCGTAGTAAGGGATTCAAAAGCGCACGAGATGTAAATAACTTTGATCTCGTGTAGTACACAAAATTTTTCACCCTAAGCAGTGAGAACATACCTAGAGGGACAGAGATAATAGAACCCAAGTATATCGAACTTGTATTAGACCCCGCATGTTGAAATGAAATTTGACTATAAAGGTCACTTGAATGTAATTTTGTCTCACTCAGTGAGCAAAATCGCATTTTGCTCACTGAGTGAGACAAAATGACTCAGTGAGCAAAATCGCATTTTGCTCACTGTTTTTAAGAAGCAAAGTACCCTTGTTCGAGCTGCTGAGGTGAAAAGAAATTGAACAGATCGAATACCACCCTTAGTAATTAATTTGGTTTTGGATCAATGTTTAGGACAAAGTTTTGAATTTGCTTCTCTATATTTCGTGATACGGTTAGCAGTCAAAGATCGGGCCTTGTCAAAGGCGCCAGGACGGCGGCACTCGCGGCGACAACGTGTCGGTGTTCACTCGATGGCGAGCTGGTCGAGCAGCAGCTCCGGCGGCGGCGGCAGGCCGGGCTGCAGCGTCACGGCCACGCCGCGGTTGAGCGACACGGCCGGGTAGAACGCGCCGCGGAGGCCCGTGAACGCGATCTCGCCCTGTAAACGGTCATTAGCTTTATCGAGTGGTTGTGGCTGTGCTTTCAAAACGGTCGTTAGTAACCTAAAGATCACAAAAGGAAGCGGATCCCTGACGCAGAATCTTTTGGAGAACAGAGACGCAATTTGAGCCAATCCAAAAATTTACATGATGATAAAGTAATAATCAAAATTAGAAATAATATAGTAAAATGATAGCCCGTTGGTGCGTGTGCGATTTATGAATCTCTCCGATTTTTTTCGTCAAAACGTGAAACATTTACATCAATGAGAATAAACGTGATTTTAACTGGAAAAAATGTATCACGCGCTAATTTCAACGATTGTGCGTCCAGGAACGTGAAGGTACTCATTCAGGTTCTTAATATGAACATGTGAAGCTACCAGCAGCACGTAGACCAGGTACGTTACCTGCGGGGTATCGTCGACGGTGAAGCGCAGCGTGCCCCTGCCGAGGTCGAGCAGCACGCCCACGGCGGCGCCGCGCGCCACGCCGCCGGCCGCGCGGCCGCCGTGCGCGCCGCCGTGCACGAACCACGAGCGCCGCGCGTCGATGTACATCGCCCAGCCTAGCGCGTCGCTTCCTAAACACCCAAATAGAACCGATTATCTAGAGATCAATACCATAAAAGATGATGACGATCCAAAAACATGATATCTGGATTATGATAAGCTCGATCGAAGACGATACGCAAACCTTCACTTACTCCTTAATCACACAAAAGAAAAATGTACAAATGGTCGCCTTAAAACCCAAAAGGCAACGTCTACCAGTCAAACTTTGGATCATATGGAGACGTGCCCAATAATAATGCAACAAAATACGAAATATCTGAATAATGCTTATACCGAAAAGCTCTCGAGACACATTCAAACTGCAGCAAAATACTTATTTTTTAGCATTTAAGGTCTCTGCCCACTACCACAGAATAAATAATAGTACTGCCGTACAGAAAGGAAACTTCCTACAAAACCGAAGTTTGACAGCGGTTCAGGGTCGAATCATGCTATCCCTTTCTAATATATGTCACTATCCCTTTCGGCTATTTAGGGTTGTCAAAATTCAAGTGATTATCTTATCTGTGGTCGTGCACGCAAAAGGAAGTCAAGTGGTGCCAACCCTAATAATTGCTCGGAGCAATGCTGAGCCGAGCGGAGCCGAGTTTGGCCGAAGTCAGGAGTTTCGCACCCCTGCCACTACACCGTATTATACCATGACCGTAGTAGGAACGTGTCACGCAAAAAAAAAATCTTTGTATTAAAAAAGTATGAGACTATGCCCACTAGCCCGTTCCGACACCGACCATACCCGTCGCGTGCCATGCACGGACCGTCAAAAATTGTCGGCGAGGATATTTTGCCGGTGCTGAAACGCTCCGTGCACGGCAGGCAACGTTGCCAGAACGGTGGGTGCAGGCGGCAAAACGGTGAGCATACGGTTTATAACCGCTTATGGTGACCGTTCTAAGCCCGTTATAAGCGCGTTGCCATATTTATTGCTCGCTCTTGCCAGTCTGATAACTATTCGCTTGCTCTTTCTGACGAGTCCTGCTCTTGCGAATAAAACGCGGGTACTAAGGGGATGAAACGCGGATGCTACGGCGATTATAGGCGGATGCTATGGGGATGATACGCGGTTCCTACGGGCATTAAACCCGTTATGTACGGACACGAAACAATGTGGACAAGGTGTAGTGGGCATAGTAGTCCGTATCGCATTAAATTCCGTGCCTGATACGTTCACAGCACGGTCATGGTATGATACGGTGTAGTGGGCGTTGAAGGCTTTAACACGAAAACGGGTCTAAGAAAAAAAGATTCCTTACCGAGCATCTTATCTTTAGCGACGTCGGCGCGCGCCACGCCGAAGGCGGGGTCGGCGTCGCCGTCGTAGTCGTCGAGCACGAGCCGCCAGTAGTGCACGCCGCGCGCCAGCGGCTGGTCGGCGAGCGCCACGCGCGGCTGCCAGCCCGCCGCGCGCGCCGCCAGCCCGTCCGCCGACAGCGTCAGCCCCTCGCCGGCCGCGCACCGCAGGTCCCATGTGAACCACGCCACTGCGGAATTTCACTTATATTTAATATCGCTGTGCGGAATTTGTGAAAACAAGGTAAAACGAACCGAGAATCAAATTTTAAATACAGATTAAACAAATAGGCCCCTGGGAGTTGAAGGTTAAACAAATCATCAATTCATTGCATCCAAGTGGAACGAACTGCGTTAGAGGTACTGTAAGAGCAACGCCACATTAACATTGAACGCAACCTTCCACAACAGACCCACTCTTTGGATTAATAATAATAATAATAAAAAAGTAAGCCAATAAGCCTGACATCGTGCTGATAGACCGATCGCAGCGCCGGGCCGTGCTCGCCGACGTCACCATCCCCCATGATGAGAATCTCGTGAAGGCCGAGAAGGACAAGTCCAGCAAGTACCTAGACTTAGCTCACGAGATTACCGCCATGTGGGATGTTGACTCGACGATCATTGTTCCGATAGTTGTGTCAGCGAACGGTCTCATAGCGAAGAGTCTCGACCATCACCTAGAGAGACTCTCGCTGGGTGGTTGGATCAAAGGTCAGATGCAGAAGGCGGTAATATTGGACACGGCGCGTATAGTACGTCGGTTCCTCACTCTGCGGCCCTGACCACCGGCAGCTTGGGCCAAGCCCCGCTGCCGGCGGCACCCTAGGTTAGGTTTTTTATAATGTGTTTATATGTATTTTTTATTGTTTTGTAAGTGTTTTTATATTTTACTTTTATATTCATATTATAACAAACCTAACGTAAGACGAAAAATAAATAAAGAGAATAAAAAAGTAAAATGACGCTGTCAACGTCAGTCGTGTTTTTGTAAAATCTCTTAAATTATTTTCTAGATTTTGTATTTACATGTTGCTTTCTACATTAATTTTACGAAAAATATAATCCAAGACTACTACATACTATTACGTATATATGTACGGGTTATCATAATCGACCATGGAAAATAATGTTCAACATGTACGACAAAACTCCCTAAGTGAACGAAAATGCAAACGAGAAGCAAAACACGAGCTCAACTAGCGTCTCCACGAAACGCACGCCCACCACCCCCGTCCGCATCATCCGTCTCCTCGCAATCGTCGTCGGGCGATGAATTCGCCACCGCGCCCGACACCAGCGAGTCGAGCGATGAGTGCGGGCCGCCGCCACCGCCGTCACGACCACCTGCGCGGCGCGGGCGGCCACCGCTGTCGGCACGCTTGGGGCCTGCGGGACATCCTGCCCCGCCCACGGCTCCCGCTGCCGGTGGTGTAGTGCGTCGCATGCGATGGTCTCAAACCATTAATGAGAACGTCATGCGCGCCTACTATGGGGCTACAGAGGGGGGAACCAACTTATGCGCGTACCGTGTCCGAATGCTTCCACTGTTTCAGGCCCTCGAACCGACCATCGACGTGACTGCGCAACGACTATCGGATCAGGTGCGAGTCATCCAGCGGCAAAAGCGGTTGGATGACTCGACACTTGATCGGCTTCGCCTGGAGGCTCTCTCTGCTCGCGCAGCTTCTACCTCGGCGCGGGATCCGCCCGCCACGTCGCCGGATCCGGTGCCGGCACCCGACCAGGCACCGGGGGCGCCGCGGGTAGATCTCAGTGCCGACGAGGAGGAGTTCGCGCAGAGTGTGGGTAGTACAGCCAATGAGCAACTGAGGAGGACTCTGGACGAGGCGATTACGCGGTACCGCTCCACACCCGATACTAGGCCACGATTACCACGTTTGCCTATGAATAGACACAATCTAGCGCTAATGGGAGCCCTAAACGCTTTACTAGAGCCATATTTGCGGACTAGTAAAGATTTAGATGATACGCACGCGATCATGTATTGCGGAGCCATCGCGGCGTGCCGTGTTGCACGAGTCAAGTTTCCGGACTCTGAACGTGCACCTAGGACCGCCGGAGGTGCCCCCGCATGGCAAATACGGATCGAGCGACGTATCAGCTCTTTTAGGACTCTTATCGCAAAGCTGATCTGCTTCAGGGGGGGGCAACAATCGCCCCCGAGTAATGCGCTTTGTAAACCAGGCATTCGTGGGGACGGATATCAGGCCCCGCGACTACATGGCCAACGTTACGGAGCGCATCGACTTTCTAAAGCAGAAAGTCTATGCATGGGCAAACCGTATTCGCCGCTACAGAGAGCGTGTGGACCGATTCCAGCAGAATCGTCTTTTCCAGAGTGACCAAAGGAAGATGTACCGAAGGTGGGAGGAAACCAACCTTCGTGCATCCGACTCGCGGCCACCGGATGCTACTGTCATGAATGACTTCTGGCGTAGCATCTGGTCGGTGCCTGTCGGACACACCGAGGGGAGTTGGATGAGTGTTGTCGAGCGTGAGTGCGAGTCCATTGAACCTATGGGGGCAGTCACCATCAGCCCCGATGACGTAAGTTGTGCCATCCGCACGGCCCAGAACTGGAAAAGTCCTGGGCCGGATGGATTGCACAACTTCTGGCTAAAATGGTTCCGATGCTCGCACTCCTACTTAGCAGCACAATTTCAACAAGCCCTCGAACTTGGTTCTCTCCCACCTTCCTTAACAACTGGTGTCACCTTCCTGCTCTATAAGTCCGGTAGTACCACGGAAGCGAAGAACTACAGACCCATCACATGCTTGCCTACACTCTACAAGCTCCTTACATCCATTTTGAGAGCAAAAATCAACGCGCACATTGTCGCAAACAATATTTTGGCCTCTGCTCAAAATGGATGTAGGGTTGGGTCCCGTGGTACTAAAGAGCTCCTCCTCATAGACATGACCATCTGCCAACAAATCCGGCGGACCAGGGGGGCCCTCTCAGCCGCTTGGATTGACTACAAGAAGGCCTATGATTCGGTGCCTCATTCATGGCTGGGGAGGGTCTTAGAGCTGTACAAAGTTGATGCAGCTTTGAGAGCCTTCCTAAGCGCGTGTATGGGGCAGTGGACCACAGTCCTTCGTCAACCAGGAGGCGGGGATGACCGACCTGGCCCACAGGATTTTATAAGGATTGAGCGAGGAATATTTCAGGGCGACAGTCTGAGTCCGCTATGGTTCTGCCTAGCTCTGAACCCCCTCAGCACCTTGCTGAAGGATTTGGGACTAGTTTGCCGGCTTCGGAGAGAGGGTGAAGTTATTTCTCACCTTCTGTACATGGATGACCTCAAATTATTTGCACCAAATACCCAAGGCTTGTTGGAGCTACTGAAAACCACCGAAGTCTTCAGTAGTGCCATCAACATGGAGTTTGGTGTCGATAAATGTGCGGTTATGCATGTACAGCAGGGGAAGGTTGTAAATCCAACAAATTTACAACTTTCTGAGACAATGTCTTTCAGGTCTATCTCTGAATCAGAGACCTATAAATACCTTGGTATGTCACAGTCGTTGGGTATTGAGGACGAGGGTATTAGACGGTCGGTGAAGGAGCGCTTTTTCAGTCGGCTCACAAAAGTCCTTAACAGTCTTTTGTCAGGAGGCAACAAAGTGCGCGCCTTCAACGCCTGGGTAATGCCTCTTCTCACATACTCCTTTGGCATACTAAGGTGGACTCAGACCGAGCTGGACGCCCTGGATCGGAGGGTCCGGTCACTGCTCACCACACATCGCATGCTACACCCACGCTCGTCAGTTATGAGATTGTACATCCCACGGAAGTGTGGAGGCCGAGGCTTCCTAAACGCCAAGGATCTCCACAACCGCGAGGTGTACAATCTCAGGAATTATTTCCTTAACAACGAGTGTGGGATGCATCGTGATGTGGTGGCAGTAGACAGGAACCTCACGCCGCTCTCCTTGGCAAATGAGAACTGGCGCAAACCTGTGGTACTAAGTACTGCGGATCGCAAGGCGGCATGGGAGAGTAAGGCGCTACACGGGCGGTTCTACAAGGCCCTCACGGGACCCGATGTGGACCTGCTCGCGTCGGTGAACTGGTTACGATTCGGGGACCTCTTCGGAGAAACCGAGGGTTTTGCCTGTGCAATTGCGGACGAAGTGATGATGACGAACAACTATCGGAAATATATCCTGAAGGACGGTACGGTCGACATTTGTCGGGCATGCCGCCGTCCCGGAGAGTCACTCAGGCATATCATTTCCGGTTGTTCTCATCTTGCTAACGGTGAGTACTTGCACAGACATAATCTCGTAGCCAGGATTATTCACCAGCAACTTGCTCTTCTATACGGCCTTGTGGACCGCGAAGTACCGTACTACAAGTACTTACCTGCGCCTGTTCTCGAGAATGGTCGTGCCACGCTCTATTGGGATCGATCTATCATCACCGACAGGACTATTGTCGCCAATAAGCCTGACATCGTGCTGATAGACCGATCGCAGCGCCGGGCCGTGCTCGCCGACGTCACCATCCCCCATGATGAGAATCTCGTGAAGGCCGAGAAGGACAAGTCCAGCAAGTACCTAGACTTAGCTCACGAGATTACCGCCATGTGGGATGTTGACTCGACGATCATTGTTCCGATAGTTGTGTCAGCGAACGGTCTCATAGCGAAGAGTCTCGACCATCACCTAGAGAGACTCTCGCTGGGTGGTTGGATCAAGGGTCAGATGCAGAAGGCGGTAATATTGGACACGGCGCGTATAGTACGTCGGTTCCTCACTCTGCGGCCCTGACCACCGGCAGCTTGGGCCAAGCCCCGCTGCCGGCGGCACCCTAGGTTAGGTTTTTTATAATGTGTTTATATGTATTTTTTATTGTTTTGTAAGTGTTTTTATATTTTACTTTTATATTCATATTATAACAAACCTAACTTAAGACGAAAAATAAATAAAGAGAATAATAATAAAAAAAAAAAAAAAAAAAAACCGCTGACACTGACAGACGTCCTTTTACATTTCTTTTCATATAATATATTTTTACATGTGGTTTTTGCCCTAAAAGACTGATAATTTACTCATGTGTGAACCCAGTTTTTAGTGAATCATGCGGACAATTGATATAATTGACTATAAATACCGCGACCATGGGTTGCAGTCGCATTAATACCATGTTGACATTTGTCATACACCACCGGCAAAACCACGAACGAAATTAGAAATGATTACTAGGAGTCGAGCTAAAGCGGTAACGACAAGCGCACGCCCACCACCCCCGCCCGCCTCGTCCACTTCCTCGTCCACATCGTCGTCAGGCGACGAGTTCGCAACGGCGCCTGACACAGACGGGTCCAGTGACGAGAGCGGGCCGCCGCCGCCGCCGCCACGACCACCTGCGCGACGAGGGCGGCCACCGCTGCCGGCACGCTTGGGGCCTGCGGGACATCCTGCCCCGCCCACGGCTCCCGCTACCGGTGGTATAGTGCGACGCATGAGATGGACTCGAGATATGAACGAGAATGTCATGCGCGCCTATTATGGGGCTACAGAGGGGGGAACACAGCTGTCCGCCTACCGTTCGAGAATACTGCCTCTGTTTCAGACTCTTGAACCCACCATCACCGTGTCGGAGCAGCGATTATCGGATCAGGTGCGCGTTATTCAGCGGCTAAAGCGCTTGGATGACGCGACACTTGATCGGCTTCGCCAGGAGGCTCTCTCTGCTCGCGCGGACTCCATCTCGGTGCGGGATCTGCCCGCCACGTCGCCGGATCCGGTGCCCGCACCCGACCTGGCACCGGGGGCGCCACGGGTTGATTTCTGTACCGACGAGGGGGACTTCGTGAGTCAGAATGTGAGTACAACTGCTAATGAGCAACTGAGGAGGACTTTGGAAGAGGTGATTACGCAATATCGCGCCACAACTAACTCTAGGCCACGATTACCACGTCTGCCTATGAATAGACGCAATCTAGCGCTAATGGGAGCCCTAAACGCTTTACTAGAGCCACATTTACGGACTAGTAAAGATTTAGATGATACGCACTCGATCTTGTACTGCGGAGCCATCGCGGCGTGCCGTGTTGCTCGCGTCAAGTTCCCGGACGCTGAACGTGCACCTAGGACCGTCGGAGGTGTCCCTGCATGGCAAGCGCGGATCGAGCGACGTATCAGCTCGTTTAGGACTCTCATCGCAAAGCTAATCTGCTTCAGGGGGGGCAACAATCGCCCCCGAGTAATGCGCTTTGTGAATCAGGCGTTCGCGGGGACGGATATCAGGCCCCGCGACTACATGGCCAATGTCACAGAGCGCATCGACTTTCTAAAGCAGAAAGTCTATGCATGGGCAAACCGTATTCGCCGTTACAGAGAGCGTGTGGATCGATTCCAGCAGAATCGCCTTTTTCAAAGTGACCAAAGGAAGGTGTACCGAAGGTGGGAGGAAACCAACCTTCGTACGCCCGACACGCGGCCGCCGGATGCTACTGCCATGACTGACTTCTGGCGTAGCATCTGGTCGATGCCTGTTGGACATACCGAGGGGGGTTGGATGAGTGTTGTCGAGCGTGAGTGCGAGTTCATCGAACCTATGGGGGCAGTCACCATCAGCCCGGATGACATCAGTTGTGCCATCCGCACGGCCCAGAATTGGAAAAGTCCTGGACCGGATGGATTGCACAACTTCTGGCTAAAGTGGTTCCGATGCTCGCACTCGCGCTTGGCAGCACAATTCCAACAAGCCCTCGAGCTTGGTTCTCTCCCACCTTCCTTAACAACTGGTGTCACCTACCTGCTCTATAAGTCCGGTAGTACCACGGAAGCGAAAAACTACAGACCCATCACATGCTTGCCTACACTCTACAAGCTCCTTACATCCATTTTGAGAGCAAAAATCAACGCGCACATTGTCGCAAACAATATTCTGGCTTCCGCTCAAAATGGATGTAGGGTTGGGTCCCGTGGTACTAAAGAGCTCCTCCTCATAGACATGACCATCTGCCAACAAATCCGGCGGAACAGGGGGGCCCTCTCAGCCGCTTGGATTGACTACAAGAAGGCCTATGATTCGGTGCCTCATTCATGGTTGGGGAGGGTCTTAGAGTTGTATAAAGTTGATGCAGCTTTGAGAGCCTTCCTAAGCGCGTGTATGAGGCAGTGGACCACAGTCCTTCGTCAACCAGGAGGCGGGGATGACCCCCCTGACCCGCAGGATTTTATAAGGATTGAGCGAGGAATATTTCAGGGTGACAGTCTGAGTCCCCTATGGTTCTGCCTAGCTCTCAATCCCCTCAGTACCCTGCTGAAGGATTTGGGACTAGGTTGCCGGCTTCGGAGAGAGGGTGAAATCATTTCTCACCTTCTGTACATGGATGACCTCAAATTATTTGCACCAAATAGCCAAGACTTGTCGGAGCTACTGAAAACCACCGAAGGTTTCAGTAGTGCCATCAACATGGAGTTTGGTGTCGATAAATGTGCGGTTATGCATGTACAGCGGGGGAGGGTTGTAAATTCAACAAATTTACAACTCTCTGAGACAATGTCTTTCAGATCTATCTCTGAATCAGAAACCTATAAATACCTTGGCATGTCACAGTCGTTGGGTATTGAGGACGAGGGTATTAGACGGTCGGTGAAGGAGCGCTTTTTCAGTCGGCTCACAAAAGTCCTTAACAGTCTTTTGTCAGGAGGCAACAAAGTGCGCGCCTTCAACGCCTGGGTAATGCCCCTGCTCACATACTCCTTTGGCATACTAAGGTGGACTCAGACCGAGCTGGACGCCCTGGATCGGAGGGTCCGGTCACTGCTCACCACACATCGCATGCTATACCCACGCTCGTCAGTTATGAGATTGTACATCCCACGGAAGTGTGGAGGCCGAGGCTTCCTAAACGCCAAGGATCTCCACAACCGCGAGGTGTACAATCTCAGGAATTATTTCCTTAACAACGAGTGTGGGATGCATCGTGATGTGGTGGCAGTAGACAGGAACCTCACGCCGCTCTCCTTGGCAAACGAGAACTGGCGCAAACCTGTGGTACTAAGTACTGCGGATCGCAAGGCGGCATGGGAGAGTAAGGTGCTACATAGGCGGTTCTACAAGGCCCTCACGGGACCCGATGTGGACCTGCTCGCGTCGGTGAACTGGTTACGATTCGGGGACCTCTTCGGAGAAACCGAGGGTTTTGCCTGTGCAATTGCGGACGAAGTGATGATGACGAACAACTATCGGAAATATATCCTGAAGGACGGTACGGTCGACATTTGTCGGGCATGCCGCCGTCCCGGAGAGTCACTCAGGCATATCATTTCCGGTTGTTCTCATCTTGCTAACGGCGAGTACTTGCACAGACATAATCTCGTAGCCAGAATTATTCACCAGCAACTTGCTCTTCTATATGGCCTTGTGGACCGCGAAGTACCGTACTACAAGTACTTACCTGCGCCTGTTCTCGAGAATGGTCGTGCCACGCTCTATTGGGATCGATCTATCATCACAGACAGGACTATTGTAGCCAATAAGCCTGACATTGTGATAATAGATCGATCGCAACGTCGGGCCGTGCTCGTTGACATCACCATCCCCCATGATGAGAATCTCGTGAAGGCCGAGAAGGACAAGTCCAGTAAGTACCTAGACTTGGCTCACGAGATAACCACCATGTGGGATGTTGATTCGACGATCATTGTCCCGATAGTCGTTTCAGTGAACGGTCTAATAGCGAAGAGTCTCGACCAACATCTTGAGAGACTCTCGCTAGGTGGTTGGATCAAGGGTCAGATGCAGAAGGCGGTGATCTTGGACACGGCGCGGATAGTCCGCCGGTTCCTCTCTCTGCAGCCCTGACCACCGGTAGCTTGGGCCTTGCCCCGCTGCTGGCGGCACCCTAGGTTAGGATTTTTATAATGTGTTTATATGTATTTTTTATCGTTTTGTAAGTGTTTTTATATTTTACTTTTATACTCACATTGTAAAACCCTAACCTAAGACCCTAATTGAATAAAGAGAATAATAATAATAAATAATTTCTTTATTCAGACAAATACAGTCCACATTTGTTAATCTGCTACTTATAAACTAGGTTAATTGTACTTACATAGGTACTTACATAGGTAAAACAGACTTGCTCTCGCGTTTAATCTATTTAAAATAACCATACCTATTTATAAACCTTACAAATCAGAATCAGAATGAAAAGGAAGAAGAATGATAATGCTAAAAAGGAAGTAGCTTATATACCTGATGAGGTCTGAAGGCCGATGACCTCGCTGTAAGGGCCCTCGCCAGCGCCGTTGAAGGCTTTAACTCGCGCGCTGTAGAGCGAGGCGTAGTGCAGCCCGTCCACCGTGCATATCGTCTCCCGTCCGCAGTACACCTCCTGCATCGTAACATTCATTAAGATGGTTAAAGAGTTGGTCGGCAAAGCTTAGGGACATTTCCATGGTATGAGTTTCTGTACTTTACGATAATCGATAGGCAAATGTAATTCCTTTAAGTTACGATATCTTACATAGTACATACGTCTAGTTTCCATGATGATATATTTTTCTAAGATGCGAGAAACTTTTATCGTGTAAATGTGGTGTAAATGGTAACTTGTATCGTGGTAATTACAAGGTATGGCGCGCTGCGCGAAACTTGCGACGGGAGTGAGGGTTATTGCGCGGAATAAAAAGGGTTACATAATTTTATTTAAATCACTCTGAAAAATTTTAATGTATGCAAGCTTCTAGGACCATTGCGCCGGCAAAGTTGTACTATCGCCAATGTCGCCGTATACTCCCCTATTTTATAACCGGTTTACATTCATAATGACAGATCATGAGGTCATCTCTATTATAATTTAACCCTTCAATTTGTAACAATTTGAATTTGAATCCGGCAAGCTGAACCTAATCGTTGCATTACACCTACATTTTTATTTACAGAACTTTGGAATTTGGTAACTTTTTTCACAATGTTACTTATTCCGTTTAGTTTAGGTCAAAACTTACAAGCAATCCAAATCCCGTGTTGAGCCTAAATTAAGCATACGTAGGTATTGGTCTCTACACTTGGCTTACACAAACACACTGCTAGTGCTGCTGTGTGTAGCACACACTACACTATTATGATGTATTATGTACATATACATATAGTGCACTCACCCGGAAGGGCCCGCCGCGGCCGTCGTCCAGCTCGAGCACGTAGCCGCGCACGGCGGACGGCGCGGGCGGCGCGCGCCACGCCAGCGTGCACGAGCAGCCGCGCGCCGCGCACGCCTCCACCGCCATCGTCGGCGCGCCCGGGGCTGCAACACGACACTTTATTAACCTTTTGAACGCCAACAACACCTAAAGCCGCCGTTTACACTTTAAAGTAAGGTTTACATTAGCTCGCTTGCGCCCGGGACCTTGGCGTGTCAGTAACGTTAATGGTTAAGTACAAGTAACCTAAATTGTTCAAAGGGTAAACGAATTTCTCTTACATGATACAAGACTTGGGTAAAAAAATCCTCCCAAGACCTAGGTTTATGAAGAGTCCAGAAGAGGAAAAACTATTTTAAGTTTTTCAGTAGGTACAGTAGCACACTTGCTTTTTAGGAAATACCTAGGCTTATTTTGAACCTCTCCAAATGTCTGAAATTAATAAAATATGGATACAGTATGTACTAAAGTAAAATTGACTCTCGTTTTCACCGGGGCGCTGTATAAGTTTATGATCATGATCATCCGAGTGATCATCCTATAGAATAACACGAGTTCTAAGCAAAGAGTTAATCATCGTATTTCTTATAAAAATCGACGCTTTGTATACGAGCACTGATCCAGAGTGACGATATGTTGCTCATCAAATTGCAAACATTAAATCATTCCAAAATTAACTGGTAGTGCATAATTCTTTTCCATCGTATTTTCACGGAAATGTACGACGTGTCTTGCTATTTCAGTCAGTCTCGGTACAAAAAATACTGAGGTTGACTGAAGACTGTAATATAATTAAACCCGCTACTCAAACTTTTGTCATAATATAAATATGACACTGATACTTGGATGCGCGGGCTGTAATATGAGATTAATTACGTATGTTGAGTGTGGCTGAAAGCCAGCCGCGGTTTATTTCGCGCTCATTTCTGAACTGAAATTGGATAAATAGGTCGAATTTACCCAATTTCAGATCACAAATGAGCACAAACCACAGGTATTCCTCTATAAATTGCAACAAGATCGTCCGTAATAAGATTTCTGGCTTTATTTATTTTCGATTTGAGGTGCGTTAAAATTAAAACTGAAACATAAAGAAATATTTATTTTAATTATGATTTCCATTTTAATGAAGTAGGAGAATATTGATTATTTTAATCGGAAACAATCCCTACTAATATTATAAATGCGATAATAACGGTCTGTCTGTTTTATTGTTACATCTTCAAGCCTAAACCGCTGAACCGATTTAGTCGTTAGATGATATTTGATGATATAAATAGTTTGAGGAAGGGCATAGGATAGTTTTTATCAATCATCATTATCTCACGCAGATGAAGTCGCGGGAGAAGCTAACTAGCTTTATTTATATAAATTTTAATCGGAACATACAAAATGTAAATCGCCATACCTGAGGATCCCATTTCCTTTTCGTCCGCTGCATTCCAAATGTGAGCATTAAAATAGCACAAAGTTATATTCGGCAACCGTTTTATGAACAGTTTGTTGTTAAAACGGGTTCATCTTATTTATAAACCAGATTACGGAGTTTCCTGTTAAACAACAGTTTGACGACTGTTTATAATCGTAGATACTAAACTTCGCCCACCAATAATTTCTCACACTCGCTGTGACTACTTGTGTCAGATATGCCTACTTACAGTACACTATAGGTACAACAAAAAGTATGCACCCCTGTTTTAAGCTTTTAAATTTACATGCTAAGGATATTATAAGTAGTGTCCGACCGAAGCCGGATTTTTTGCTGAAACTTAAACTGAAGATTCTGTTTTGACTTACTTTCAGCCGAACCCGAAACTTTTATAACTATGTGAAAAAAAAATTCGGTGGTCTTTCTTTGATATGAAACACTAATACAAAAACAGAGTACGTGCAAGTAGTATAAACAAACGCGCGCCAATTCACTTATCATTTATAGAATAAAAAATAAGTTCAAAAACTAAAGAGAGAATTTTTTTATGTATTTACAGAGATTCAGAGGATAGCCGTGGTCGTATACCTCATTACTTTTAAGTTTATAATCGTGGCATACAACCACGGCGATCCTCTGAATCTCTGTAAATATATAAAAAAATTCTTGCTTGATAATTTCAGATAAGAATTTTATCTTGTTTCATACTTTTTAGAGCGCGATTTGCAGTAGGCGGGTTTTAGTTTTTGAACTTATTTTTTATTTAATTAATTTTGGGGTCATGATTTCGTTACGAACTATTTGAAGTCACTTTATATTACTTTTGCAAGGGCGTCCTCAGTACAGAAATGCACGCAGAGCGCCGCCTATATCGGGCTACGCCCGACTCCTTTAGTATGAGGGCGCCGATGGCGGCCGTCTTTGGAACGCGTACGTCGGGCTCCACCCAACTCTTTTAGTATGAGGGCGCCGAAGGCGCCCGGCTTTGGAACGCGTACGTCGGGCTCCGCCCGACTCTTTTAGTATGAGAGCGCCGCAGACGCCCGGCTTTGGTACGCGTACGTCGGGTTACGCTCGACACTTTTAGTATGAGGGCGCTGAAGGCACCCGGCTTTGGAATGCGTACGTCGGGCTACGCCCGACTCTTTTAATATGAGGGCGCCGAAGGCGTCCGGCTTTGGAACGCGTACGTCGGGCTACGCCCGACTCTTTTAGTATGAACGCGCCGAAGGCGCCCGGCTTTGGAACGCGTACGTCAGGATACGCCCGACACTTTTAGTATGAGGGTGCCGAAGGCGCCCGGCTTTGGAACGCGTACATCGGGCTACGCTCGACACTTTTAGTGTGAGGGCGCCGAAGGCGCCCGGCTTCGGAACGCGTACGTAGGGCTACGCCCGACTCTTTTAGTATGGGGGCACCGAAGGCGCCCGGCTTTGGAACGCGTATGTCGAGCTACGCCCGACACTTTTAGTATGAGGGCGCCGAAGGCGCCCGGCTTTGGAACGCGTACGTCGGGCTCCGCCCGACTCTTTTAGTATGAGGGCGCCGAAGGCGCCCGGCTTTGGAACGCGTACGTCGGGCTACGCCCGACACTTTTAGTACAAGGGCGCCGGAGGCGCCCGGCTTCGGAACGCGTACATATCTTGTAAAAAAATTGACTGTTTCATACATTTTGGCTGATCAGGACTTATACCTTCTTCTTCCTCGCGTTATCCCGGCATTTTGCCACGGCTTATGGGAGCCTGGGGTCCGCTTGACAACTAATCCCATGATTTGACGTAGGCACTAGTTTTTACGAAAGCGACTGCCATCTGACCTTCCAACCCAGAGGGGAAACTAGGCCTTATTAGGATTAGTCCGGTTTCCTCACGATGTTTTCCTTCACCGAAAAGCGACTGGCAAATATCAAATGATATTTCGTACATAAGTTCCGAAAAACTCATTGGTACGAGCCGGGGTTCGAACCCGCGACCTCCGGATTGAAAGTCGCACGCTCTTACCGCTAGGCCACCAGCGCTTCAGGACTTATACCTATTCACGTTATAAAATGTTGCAGGACATTAAAAAAACACCATGTATAGCGGCCAAACAAATTTCTTTTGCAAAAACGTTCTTGTATCGCCGTTGTCGCTTAACACGCGGATATAATCCAGGGGCGCTACCGCGAAAACCGAAATTCGCAAATTGCGGGGTTCTGTCTCTTTTACTCCAATGAAGGCGTAATTAGAGTGACAGAGAAAAATGCCCGCAATTTGCTAACTTCGATTTTTGCGGTAGCCCCTCAGAGCGCTTGTAGATTCATAGTTCGAATTACCTAACCGATAAATTAATGTTTTATCTGGCGCATGCAAGCAAAGCCGGGTGCAAAAGCTAACAATATTTATATATTTGAAATGTGCTAATTGAGCTCTTTGAAATGATGTATAACACGTCATCATCACTTAATTTTATTTTTTTGGTTCGTGACTTTATGACCTCTAGAGGGCGCCGTGTTCATTTTTTTGTGCATCATATAGCCTATAACCAGCGGATGATTAACACGATTAGAATGACACGTCTTTTGTCAAATTTCAATGAGTACTTTAGAAGTTATGAGGGAACATACCGGTCAAAATCATAACCCTCCTTTTGCGTTGCCGTAGTCGGGTAAAAATAGCCGAACGCGATCTGATAGTGCAATGTTGTAAGTTTCGACGCGGCCGTATGGTTCGGCACTTTTTTGACCGAAACATGACTTTTATGCCGAAACCGAAAATTCGGTCGGACACTAATTATAATGTAATTTGTAATAATTACAAACCTGGTTCTCAACGCCCCAACGCAGGCTTCGTCAATGTAAACTAAGGGATGTTACTTTTCTCTGAAGCGGCTAGGTACATGCTGATGACGTAGACGGCGGTTGCCCCATCAACAACGCATGACAGGACTGGGCGTTAGTCACTCTCTCACACACACGGGGGGACTCACGGATGCACTCGACGAAGTTCATGGCGCGCACGGTGCGCAGCACGGGCTCGATGTCCAGCGTGAGCGCGGGCGGCTGCGGCGGGGGCTCCAGCGCCGCGCACAGGGTGCCGCTCGTCTCTTGCGCGCGCGCTGACAGGATGCTGCCCACCTGGTTACCATTATCGCTATATTAGGGGGCAGTTTTCCTAACTTTATCAGTGCTATCAAAAATATTATGGTAGTTATCCTTAGTGCTATGATGTCTCAACCAGGGCTCGGAACCGGTATTTTTAAAAAACCCCTAAATTGACCAATATTTTGAATTATTTTATGCTCTTTACGTAAAATTGAATCATATATTTGGCTAACAACTTTGTATTTTAAGATTGTCCAATTAAAAATGAAATAATAAACCAAAGAACGAAAAAGAACTTAATAATACCGGTATTTTTGTATGGAGCAAATACCGGTTTCCGACCCCTGGTCTCAACAAATATAAAGAGTTCCAAGCGAGGTATGGCGCGAGCCATCGAGTTGGCTCGCGAGCCAGCCCGGTATCCATTGTGCGCGGCTGCCGCGCGAGCCAATGTTCGATGGATTGCCGCGCGATATGGAGACGGGGCTTAATGATGTACGAAAATAGTCACGTGACGTTTGACGACTGTCATCTCGATTTACTTGGCTAAGCCCCCTGGTCTGCCTTAAGAAACACTTTTAAGATAATCATGACCGAACCTGAACACGTCACTGGAACACGTGATGGTATCATTTTGCTGCACTACATAAGCAAAACAAACCTCGGTTGTGGTTAACCTCGCCTTTTAAGTACCTACAGACATATCTATGTAATTGATATATGACTCACTTTGTCTACTTTTATTTGTCTAATCTAAACAAGAAATATTTGTTTAAGTACTTTTTCCAACATAACAAATACCTATCTAATAAATTATTAGTCAACAACATCTTATCTTATTGCTAGGTGAGTAATAGCATGCAAACAAAAGCAACTTCCATAAATATTGAATAAATGCAATAAATAATCACACATAATAAAAATACCCTATAGACTATAGAGTGATAAAGTATATTCAATACATTACATCCATATTAATTCGTAGCAAAGCTGGATGGCTCCATTGATTAGCCTGAATAATGTTTTGATATTAGATATCAGTGACACATATTGATAAACAATCGTTACGCTACACACGCGCCTTATGATATAAGACTATACATTTAGCTATGACTAGTATTCTAGGCTAATGTTTACTTTATCTGTTATGTAAAGATCTGTTAGAGAATTCCTTTATACTGATGACATAGCACGGCTTTGTAGCAAAGATGACCTACTTATTTCAGATACCTAACACATTATGATAAGCAGTATCCTTTATACTATTTTTAGTAATTTTAATTTTGTGTTTTATTTTTATTAATTTTTATGTAAATTTTCTATGGTTGTCACTTGCCTGTCACAAAAATATTGCCTGTCATTTACAAAGCATCCATGGGCGAATTTGGTACGTGCGTGGCGCTTACTTACCAAATTCGCGTAGTGGCACAGTTCATGTCTATTAATTCTGATATGATATACTCTACCTGTAGGAAGGCAGCATGGTCAGCCTCCTTAAGCGCCTCAATGGAGAAGTGCAGCAACGCCGTGGCCTCCCTGAGCTTGTGCGAGGCCTGCGCGGACCTGGCCCGCGCGTCGGCCGCGGCCTGTGCGCGGGTCGCCCTTGCTGCTCGGACCAACTCCTCACGCCGCTGTCCCAGAGTGCGGGACACCTCCGCGCATGCTTGTTCAATCTGCCGTTCTAGCTCAGAGCATGATTCCTACGAGACATATATGATATAATGCATTATACTATGTAATTCTTTAGCTAGGTCATGGTGTATGAACAAGTTTACATTGAGTGTATCAACAAAATATTGTCTCCATCTCCATATAATATAAGATCTATGATCTATGTTCCTTTTCCTTAGAAATATGTCTTCACTGTAATTTGTTTTTATGGTTCCGTGCCTCAAAAGGAAAAAAACGGAACCCTTGATCACTCGTGCATCTGTCTGTCTGTCCGTCTGTCACAGCCTATTTTCTCGGAAACTACTGGACCAATTAAGTTGAAGTTTGGTACACATATGTAAATTAGTGACCCAAAGACGGACATAACGAAAACAAATGAATTTTAAACATGGCGGCCTCTTTTGGGGGGGTAAATGAGAAAGTTAAAAAATAAAGTTTTTCAAACTATATTGTGTTATATATCAAATTAAATATAGGTTTTTTTATAATTTTAAAATAAAGAGGTTAGAAATTATTTATGAAAATAGCCAAAAAATAACCATTACCACCCCTTTATTTCCGCAAATACTGGGTCTAAAATTTCGAAAAAAATACACAAAATAGTTCTTTACCTATAGATGACAGGAAAACCTATTAGAAATGTGCAGTCAAGCGTGAGTCAGACTTAATGTACGGAACCCTTGGAACGCGAGTCCGACTGCACTTGGCCAGGTTTTTTATTGTGGCTTTGGTTCACAGATGAGTTCAACAATTGCTATGCATAAAGCTTTGACAAACAGGTTTAACAATTATATAAATTCATTTGGATGGGTACAAATAAACAAATTAAGTGAATTGTATTCTATGTTAAGGCTCATTTTAATTCCATTAAATCAGAGGCTTAATTGCACCCAGTCTAGTTATGAAACCAATCTAATAAGAATTTATCACCACACCAGCTCACTCATATTAGAATGAGCCTGAATGAGGGGTTAAACAACAATTATTCTTCCTTGTAAAATTAATAACTGTAGTCCATAATAGACATAAATGTATATGTAATATAAGGTTTATAAAAATACCCATAATTATTTATGATAGAAATTCTTTTTTGTTAGACAAGTTTGGTTTACAATTATGATATTATTTAAATGCTTGAATACCTAGAGTCTGAACAATTGCGAGGAAATACATAAGACTAACTTAAACCATGGATAACTGTAGAATACTTACACCTACTTGTTCACTTGAGCCTTTTACTACTTGGATATATTCAGTCATAGCCTTGGCCTTTTCTGAAAGCTGTTGCAATGCTTGTGAGAGTTCAGTCTGCAAAGAAAAAAACCAGTTATAGGATATGAAGTAAAGGTACTGAACAACATACAGCATAAAAAGAATGGTAAATTCAATATAATGTAGATTACCTTATGTGCTCTAGCAGCACTTGATAGGGGTTGAGTGACATGTGAAGAGTGCCTTTCAGCCACACACCGCTGGCACACAGGGACTAGACAGCTGTTGCAGTACAGCACCGGTGGTAAGCCATGGTCAGAGCATGTTGTGCCCAGAGTCCTCAGCTCATGTTGAGCAAGTGGGCCGCGGGTGGGATGCCATGCATCCCTGCAGCTAGCGCAATACCGGACCGAGCACTGTTCACACCGTACAACCGCCGCCCGGCGCTCCCCCTCGCACATCTGACAGGCCTCCTCAGCCGGCGGAGCTCCGGCCACGCCACCGAAACGCTCAACAATAGTTCGCATAACGCGAAACGGCGGAAGGCCTTCAGCTCCATTGTCATCTAGGAACACTTGCTTGTTGCATGTAGGGCATGTTAAAGTGAATGCGGCGCTCTGGTATGCAGCGGCGGCGGGCGTACCCGCGAAGCTATTAGGCCGGGAGCCGCAGACCACACCGCTGTCCGTCTCACTCGACACCGACGCCTTGTCCGCCTCCTGATAGTCAGTCGATGAGGCACCGTCATTCTCATGTACCGGACTTTGCAGATTCACCCCACATAAACGACAAAGAGCATGCCCGCAGGGCAGGAGCACTGGTTCTCGGTAAAATTCCTTACAAACGAAGCACCGTAATTCTTCTTCCATTATTAGGCCTAGTACAAAACGTGTTTCCTGAGCACTGCACCCATCAAATTCCGTTTATTATTGGTTTGTTAACGAATTGCTTATTATTTTTTCTAGTGTTGCAAAATAGTAGTAATAAAAACCAGGGTCACTGGTAAATGCCGCGGCCCTCATGGACGTGATCATGTTGCACAAAACTTTCTGTTCTTTAATACCTATCTATCAATACGTGTAGATTAAGTAACTAGTATGCTGTAAGTACTAAGTCAAACTCTTCTTTCGTCTATTTTGTTATAATCAATTGTTACACTTGTTATGAACTAAATACTTTTATAAAAATAAACAATGGTTACAACATCCATAGCCCAAATATAAGTCGTTGAATGACTTGACTGACTGGACTGAACTGAACTGAACTAAACTTTGTAGACGGTTTGTAGGGATGAGAATTGAATGGAAAGAACGAAATGAGGGCTTTGTTGAATGTGTAAAAATAGAGTTTTGTTGTCTGTGAATAATGGAATCTACAGACGATTCAACTTTTCCATTTAACAACCCATAGGAACAAGGATAAAGCTATCTATCGCGTATATTGCTATCTCACACTGACACGCTATGGCACATTGGCATGTTTTTTTTGGGTGTTTGTTGTGAACCATTATTGTTGTTTTGACAATTTTGACACTGACGTTTGAAGGAGTTGCGGTTTGATAAAATTACAATTTATGTTTTCACTACTTTTCACTTGTTATACGGTAACTGTATGACGTATTTCATTAGTTAAAATATACCTTACTTTGAAGAATTAATTGTTTAGTTAAATGGTATTGCAACCACTGTAAAAAGTAATAGGATTTCAACAACTTCAAAACCAGCAACAATGGAAGCCCTATCATCAGATGATAGTTGCGATTCCGAAATGAAGAATATGAAAAGTCAGCTAACCGGTAATCATCTCTCCATTTTTTGCTAAATAATTATAAAGTAGGACTATTCTTGCTACCTCAGAAGTACGTTGGTATTGTCTGACGGGTTGTTTCGAACATACTATAAAGCCTATGACATACATTGTATACAAAAATCGAATACCTATTACACAAATTATTTTCTAAGTGAAAAAAAAATAGCGTTGACTTTCATTGCTAATCTATTATGACTTTTTTTGTGTAACTAAACATTCCAAAAACGAAACAACTGATTTTGTGTATCAGGAGGTTGAAACAAATTTTCTATTGACAATGACAACTTTGAAATTAATAAGTCATTTTATTTTTGCAGAGTTTGGATTAGAGGATGAAAACCTAAGCAAAGAAGAAATGAGTGATTTATTGAAAGCTTTGAAAAATTCTAAATCAACTGCTGTGGAGGACGAAATCTCTCGACAAAAGGTATTTTTTAACATGTTATGACAACGGCAAACAAGCACGGTCCACCTCACATTAAGCTAACACTGTCAATCAATCAATCATTTATTTCAGACATAAGCCCATATCATTTCTGTGTTGCACAGCTGTTGCCTACCCTGAATTCATAAATAAGCAATGATTTATTGTGTCTTCTTACTTACAATCAGAGAGATCAACTCTAGCAATCTTACTTACAATCAGAAACAACAACTAGTTGCTACACTGCAACTTGATCAATTTAATTGTCTCCAAAAATATTTTTCTACTGATAAACTCCACTTCAATTCCCTGTTAGGAGAAGCAGTACTAATCATTCTGAATGCCAGTTATATAGATGGTCAAGCAAATCTTGTCAGTAGAAAAAGGCGCGAAATTCAAATTTTCTATGAGACAATATCCCTTCGCGCCTACATTTTTCAAATTTGCCGCCTTTTTCTACTGACAAGATCTGCTTGACCAACTATAGTTGCATTTATTTAGTAAATATTTTTGTCATAGGTATTTAATTACCAACATAATTGACCATTAACTGGTTAAAAAAAGGTTAGTTTTATAAGTGTACTACTGGTTTATCATTGGCCACTTTACTCTACTTGTATACTTACAGGATGATGTGATGGAATGTGATGCGGCACCTAGGAAGCAGATGAAGAGGAGGTATTTAAATGTAAAGGACAGAAGAATGCCGTGGAGTGTGTTACCCAGCAACATCACGCAGGCTGAGAAGGCGCAGGCCCTGGCTGTTTACATCAAAATGATGTCCATAAACAACTACCGCCAAGCTAGACTATCTGCTAATTTTACTGTGTGGCCTCCTCCGATTCAGATTGTGGAGGAAACCACCAGAGTTCAGCCTGTACGGTCAACAAGGAGCGGACGCTCTGTGCCTGTCTACGCAGGCTTTGATGATGACTCTTCCGATTTAGATTTTGTTATCACTAAGACTAAAAAGAGAAAGATCTCAAACAGTGATACAAATGATAAAGATGGAGTATATTCAAATAAAGTGATTAGTTTAAAACGGAAACCTTCCAAAGATGAGAACATGAGACCAGTAAAAGAGCAGAAAATGAATGCGGTCCAAGAGTGCAATAATGAAACTGTTGCAGTGAATAGTTTAAAACCTAAAAAGGAACTTTTCACTTTAATTGAAGACTGAACTTGCAACTTTGGTCCCTCAATATAGTTATTACTAGTTGCTACTAATTAATTTACTCAATTGTTGTGTGGTGCATAAAGACATACAATACCAATAAGTTATTATTTAAATTAGCTTATAATATAAAGAACTTATACTAGTTTGCGAAAATAAAAGTTCGATATTTGGTAAATGCTTTGTTATTCATAATACTGTTGCACAGGCCCTGGCGCAACAATCGCGGAGCGTGATGGTACTAGGTACTCCGTTTTACCTCAGTAGGTACCTATACTTCGTTTATTTTGCGTTAGAAATAAGGTAGATTAACAATCATGACGTGTCTTTTATTATAAAACGCTTTTTAATAAAGTCAGTAACTATTACCTAAAAGTTAAAAGCAAAATAATCTAAATGATTATGATTTATAATTGTTGCATATTTGCCGTGAATTATTTTTTTAAACAGTTTTTCAATAAAAAAACACGTCAAGATCGCTTACTTACCTAATTCTAATATTATTGTAACGAAGTAGGTAGGTAAATACCTACTTATAGTTCTTCGTTTTAATTTTACTAAAGAGAAACAAAGGAATCTTTGAAATAAATAGGTATATTTATAAAAAAATACTAAAATAAAAGTAGAAATACTTAAGTTGCGTTTTCATTATCATCGAACAATTTAATCCATGCGGACCTTGAGCGGGGTTAAGTGTATTCTAATCGAGCTATTTTAAAATATAGCATTACTTACTATACTATATTGTTACTTTATACCTACTTTTTGCAATATCACCAGGGGTCATAAAACAAAATAGAATATATCTTTTACAATATTACTAATATGACTAATAACACTTTTTATAATTTTTTAGTTCCCACCATAGATATTGTGTAGTACCTACATTAAATTATACATTTAAATATATTATTGTATAAAGTACTTACATTAAATTCTTATTTGAACGCAGTAAGTATTTTTTTTAATAAAAATATGAACAGGCATTATACCTCTAATAGAGTCGGACTAAGAAAAGTCTGCAGCGGATTTGATAGCCCACGCAGTGCAAGTGTTATTTATACGTAATAATTTCATAAAAGATTGACGTTTAAAATAACACTTGCACTGCGTGGGCTATCAAGTCCGCTGCAGGCTTTTCTTGGTCTGACTCTACCTATATTTGTGAATAAATGCTCCTAATTGAACATTATATGTAGTACTTATAGTAAAGTGTCATTCTATGGAACTTGCTATAGTTCGTTTTTTTTAGCATTAGAAAGAACTTCAAAGAAGGTAAGCGGTCTTGACATGTATTTTAATTGAAAAACGCTTTATGAAAATCAGTAACTATTACTATTACTTATGAAAGCAGAAGACTATAAATGATCGTATTAGATTCATAATTGTTACATGTTTGCCGTAGGGTGTATTCGGGTATTACCGAATGTCGGATAATTCCGAAATTCAGATGAAAATCACCCTTAATTCCATCATAATAAAAGTCTCTTTTCGGAATTATCCGACAGTTTTCGACATTCGGAATTACCCGAGTAAACCTTAACTTATTTTTAAAACGTGTTTTTCAATTAAAAGACACATCAAGATTGTTTACCTTATTTCTAATGCTAAAAAAACCGAACTATAACTATGTAAACAAAAGTCACTAGTAAATTTGTCATTCTTTGACAATTTCAATATGGCGCGGTTTGTTTACATAGTTAGCAAGCTCCATAGAATGACACTTTAAATTGGCAATAATTATCCAATAATTCATCCAATGATGCGAATTCGCACGTCGCTCCGTTGAGCGAGCGGGACGTCGCTATTATAATGCGAGCAAAGCCTGTCATTCACGCTCACACACCGGAGCGACGTGCGAATTTGCATCAGTGAACCGCGTAAAACTATACTTACCTACGAGTTCAGAGGTAGGCTGTTACTACAGATTAATAAAATAATTACAACAATCAAAAATTCAGGTGGACGTACGAAATTACTTGAAAAAAAGAAGGTGTAACGTGTAACGTAATTTTTCAATCACAAACTAGCCGTCTAGCTTTGGTTATAGTAGGTAAATGCTTAATACCGAGTTGCAACGCACTCGTGTGTTGTGCTGTCAGGTGCAGCGATGTTGTACCCCCTCCCCCCAGCAGCGGCGGTATTAATCATTTTATATAGATTCAGTTTTGCGCTACGTTAAAAATAAATCTGCACGGGTTGTTGCGACAGGGTCCCTCAATACCCGATTCCGCGGGCGATTCTCCTGGTCGCCAGTCCTAAGTAAGACCGGCGCTGCCCCACTGCATAGGTACCTACATTTTTATGATATGTAGGACGCCTTAAGACGAAAGTGGACGACTGCACCTGACCGTTTCCGGGTAGTCGCCTATTTTCCTCTCCTATTATTATAGCTGTGATTGATTTAGGTACCTACATATACAGGATGATTCAGGAGACGTGAGCAGGACTAATACTGCGCATTTCGTAAATGATAAGCAACACTTTCGTATCAGTATTAGTGAGGTTAACGTTAATTTTAGAGTCGTGTTGAAAAAAAAAGTTATTAATTTATTTACGACATGCGTGGTCACCCTAAAATTAGAATACTAAACTACCGATGACCGTGATTGTAGAGGATTACATTTGCCCTCACCAAAAAGTTAAAAAATAGGAAAAAGTGTGGTTGTTTGACCTAAATACGACGGTGATCGATCAATTACCAGTTACTGATTGTGCAGGATTAGTCCTGCTCACGTCTCATGAATCACCCTGTATACATCAAATTGTGTAAGAATTTTCCATTAGGTAACATCAAGATCCAGAGAGGAAAGTGGGGCCTATTCTTTTGTATGGAGAAGTGGTAGTCCACTAGTTAGGGGCTCATTTAGACGATACGAGAACTCTCATGCGAGTTTCATTATCATTACATTGCGGGTTTTGAGCGTTCGGTTGAATTGGACGTAACCAACAGTCCGCAATGTAACTAAAATCGCATGCGAGTTCGCGCGCAGTCTAAATCAGCCCTTAGTGTTTGTGTTTTCTCTCGACCACTGCTTTTATAAGTTGTGGCGAAGCTTGTTTAAGGTTGTGCGCCCATCCGATCTTCGCGAAGCCGTCGAGCAGCAGCGTGGTGAGGTTGAGGGTGTAGGCCAGCTCGGCGGCCTTGTAGTCCCACGGGAACGTGTGGTGGTAGTTGTGCCAGCCCTCGCCCAGCGCGACCGCTGACACGCCCCAGTTTTCAACTGGCGTGATATTCCTGGAAATTAATTTATGAATTTAAATAAAGCATGGCATCTAAGACACGCAAAAATATCAATAGGTGCAATTTTGCTTGTAAAATGCTATGCCGCGAGCAATATTACAGAATTGCATTTAATACCTTTTTATACTACAACAACGTATGTTCACTCTTAAAACTATTTTTGACGTTGTTTCAACCTCGGTTACCCCTACTTGCCCGTTTACATATTGATTTTCTTAAACGTAGGGGAGATGTGACCATAATGATCCCTCGGAGTAAAATGATTCCCCATCGTATCTGAGCAACTACTGGTGCCATCTATCTAAATATGCAATAAACGTATGCCCCGTGACCCCGCCAGTTGCCTCTTAAAGTGTCATGACGGTACCAGCATGCAGCGAGATTTTATTAGGAAATAATTAAAAAATATATGTCTAATCTACGGTATGCCTATTTTCCGAATTCCATTACTTTTAGCATGTTACGTTTTATTCAAATTGTGTTTCACTGTCGGATCTTAATGATGTTTAGCTATACTTTAACGGTGTTTATACTGACGATGACGCAAGTTTCTTGAAAGTTATATTTTTATATAGGTAAAATGATCCCTATTCGTAGGCGTAAAATGATCCCTGGTATCATTTTACCCCCTAAGTAATTTACTATGAGCATTTCCTGTACAGGCCATAACATATCATGTCGCGAATTTATGTGCGCAAAGCCACTTACTTCCGAAAAAATGACCTTAGGAAGAAATGCTAAGGGCTCTTAATGCGATTAAATTATGGATTGCCTTTTAAAATAGCAAGCAAAATCTGTGCCCCTGACGGCGTTAAAAACAAGGCCAAAATATTAAAAAAAAATAGCACTCATCTTCTGAAAATAAAGAAACACTGGAATCGCCTGACTTAAATGATTAAGACGAAGAAATCTTGATATTACAAAGGAATCATCTGTGATTATTTTAACTCTACCCTAGGGATTGTTTTATACATACCTATTTATAAAATGATCCTTTACTAAACCTTTAAAAAACATAACATAATTATTAGTGATGTACCGACTATTGATTTGGCCGACTAGCCGACTAGCCGACTAATCGGCGCTCGGATGGCCGATTAGTCGGCTAGTCGGCCAGATCATTAGTTTCGTTTAAGTTCGGTTCAGATCACTTTAAAAAAACAATCGTTTTTCCCCCTGCGTCGCGCTATTCATCATATTATAGTAACGCAAAAAAAAAAATCCTAAGGCTATTCATACGCCAACCGGACAAGAAAGCGACCACACGGTCAATAATTCGAACAAAAGTTTTCATAAGCACCCTAAATAGGAATTTGGGTAAAATAGGTGAAAAGTTTATGGTAAATATTTGCTGTTTATTTCTTTTTGCCCTGATTGTCTATATCACTTATAAAGTGCCGACTAATAGGCCATTTTTGCCGACTAGTCGCCGACTAATCGCCGACTACAAATGAAGCCGGATAGTCGGCTTTCCCGACTAGTCGGCGACTAGTCGGTACATCCCTAATAATTATTTAAATATATAAAAAAAACACGAGAAATACGTATGCAGTTACTTAGTTAAGTAAATGGACTATTCATAAAGACCTAAATCTTGTGTGTTTTGTCTCCAACTGTGAACACAGTAAAGTTTATCCCTTAAGGGGATCATTATACCCACATCTCCCCTACTTACCTAACCATACCCCGAAGTTCATGGGATTCAATAAAGACACGGTGTATTTGACCACATCTAGGTATTTGATGCTGACTGTACAAGTCGTAAACACGGACGCGAATGAAATACGCAATCACGCATTGATACTATAGCTGGTCAAGCAGATCTTGTCAGTAGAAAAAAGCGGCAAATTTGAAAAATGTAGGTGCGAAGGGATATCGTCTCATAGAAAATTTGAATTTCGCGCCCTTTTTCTACTGACGAGATTTGCTTGACCATCTATAAATTACTTACTTATAAGCTCGTTTCTTAGGATAACGGTGCCGTCATGTCGCCATAATGAAATTCATGCTTGATCGGTTTATTATTCGTACATTAGATTATACAATATTACATCAGTAAATTGAGAAGTGGCTCCTTAATTACTGTACCTATCTAATTAATTGCGGGCTACAAGATCGTTGAGTTCATATAATACAAATACATTCCTATCTTTGATCTTGGGAGTGGATATAATTGAATCCCAGCAGGTAAATCGCCCATCGAGTTTTACGCAAATTCAATGTTTGTTATTAAATTGACGACCGGTGTGGCCTAGTGGGTAATGACCCTGTGATACGTTTCTGCGCTAGAGCATTTTAGGTTTTAAGTACGATTTTAAAAATAGTCGATTAAACGTTTTGTTTAAAAATAGTTAAGCCTCCTTGGCACTCAATTAGGTTAGGAAAAATCCAAAGAGAGTCCAAAGTTAGGTATGTTGTTTCTAACCTACATAGCGCAATAAAACGCTAAAGCATAATAAATTATATACCTATAAATATGTATTTAATATAAGGTGTACGTTGTACATTATTTAATAAGTAACTTATTAAATTAACTTACTCAACATCATGAAAATTATAAATCGCTCGCCTTATAATATTAACCTGTTTATTGAATTTGTCAAGTCAAATTTTCTCTTGGAAATATTTGAATAAATTACTGTAGGTACCTAATTGTATTGCATAATCACGAACGACACAAAAAATACGAAGACAATTACTCGAAATTGTTTTGCTATTTATATCTTATCATGACAATATAATCATAAATAAATAAAATAAATATTATGGGACATTTTTACACAAATTCAAATCATAAGTGAGTAGTAATAATGAGTTTTCACTTCTCATGCTCAAAAAGTGCACCTTTATGTCGTGCGTAGACGACATAAAATCGCATTTTATGCTCTAGAGCATAAAAGTAAAATTTTCTTCTAAGACTAAGGTAATCGGTCTCAACAGCCAAACAGTTAAAGCATATTGCACAATTTTACTGAGCAATAAAATTGTGTAGATGACAAAACTTGTTATATTATTTTATTTTTGCTACAATTTATTAGAAATCCGTATTTTCTGTCATTAAATTTATAGCTGGTCAAGCAAATCTTGACAGTAAAAAAAGGCGCGAAATTCAAATTTTCTATGGGACGAGATCCCTTCGCGTATACATTATTCAAATTTGCCGCCTTTTTCTACTGACAAGATCTGCTTGACCAAGTATAGTAAATCACATAAAATAGGAGTCAATTATCGTTCAAAAATGCTCCGAAATGTTTGACTTTACAGAAAACCAAGCGTCTGAAACTCTGATCACATGTTGAAAATTAAAAAAATAAAATAAAAAGTTAGTTGGCGGGAATTGTTTATGTATTATGTTCTTTCGCTTTACGACAATTCCGTGGTGTAAATTGCCGTGAAAAATATAATTTATTTTCCTCGCAATCGAAGTGAAAAGCAGAGTGTACAACAAGGGCATAAATGTCCATTTTTACCCTCGTCTACTATTTTGGTCTTTGCTTCGCTCAGACCAAAAAATTGCCTCGGGTAAAAATGGGTCACTTTATGCCCTTGTTGTACAATCTACTATTGCTAACCATACGTTATAACTAGCAAAAATCAGAGCTTTGTAAGGGCTCGCGGAGTTTTTCTACCTAAACCAGTGATGGGCAAAGTACGGCCCGCGGGCCAGCTCCGGCCCGTGAATGGATTTTATCCGGCCCGCCGGCGGTCGTATGAAATAATTAGAATATGGGCTATATGGCATTGGCCCACGATTATCACAAATCAAAATAAATTTTGGCTATAATTCTGGCCCTCCACTTAAATTTCCTAAACTTTCTGGCCTCCCATGAAGAAAGTTTGCCCACCACTGACCTGAACGTACCGGACCGCGATTTTGATCCTGTCCGAGGCTTGTTCCATGTTCGATCGAGTGGGTACGTAATAAGTCCGTTAAGGACGCAGCTATAAGTGTGCAAGAAAGAAATATACCTACTAATTGGACCCCGGTCGCTGTCCGGTACGCTACTGTCTGTTACAGCTTTTACTTTGTCCATTAAAATCGTGTCCAGACGACAAAATCAAATTGCCAATATCATCCACACGTAATATACAAATTCATAAGCGCTTATTACATCCTAAACGGTCGCCCAGTACTTTTTGTAAGCAAGCCAACTGGCTTTCCTACATAATGTTGGGTCGGCAAGCCAATGTTCTTGAATTTATTTATGCGTCCACACCACACAATTGAGCGTAAAACTATCCCGTCTGGACACCTACAGGCGGTAATCATGCTGCTCCGCACATAAATTACGTATAATTTGCTCTCTTAAGGTTCCGTCACACAGGCGCGTTTTCCGGGCGGGGCGTGAGCGCGGCGTGAGCGTTTTATATGTAAAAGCGACGCGACGCGCCCCGCTCACGCGCCGCCCGCAAAACGCGCCTGTGTGACGGAGCCTTAAAGTGCTCATCAAGACGAGTGAGATGACCAAAACAGCGTGTGCATGTTGCAACAAACGTGAGTTCCACTAAATACTGCCAGGGTTACAGCTCTATCTTGAGTATCTCCTAAGTGCTCAAAAAGACGAGTCGGATGACCAAAACAGCGTGTGCCTATATTGTATAAAACCCGAGCTCCACTAGGTACCGCCAGGGTTCAGCATCAGCTATCTACTCTAGTACCCTACCAAGTGATCATCATGACGAGTCGGATGTCCAAAACAGCGTGTGTCTATATTGCACCGAACCCGAGCTGCACTAGTTACTGCCAGGGTTCAGCATCAGCTCTATCTTGGGTATTACTCTCCTAAGTGCTCATCAAGACGAGTGAGATGACCAAAAGATCGTGTGCCTATATTGCAACAAACCTGAGTTCCACTAAATACTGCCAGGGTTTAGCTACAGCGCTACGAGTATCTTGGGTATCTCCCAAGTGCTGAAAAAAACAAGTCGGATGACCAAAACAGCGTTTGCCTATGTTGCACCAAACCTGAGTTCCAATAGGTACTGCCAGTGTTCAAGCTCTATCTTGGGTACTGCTCTCCCAAGTGCTCATTCTGACGAGTCGGATGTCCAAAACAGCCTGTGCCTAATATGTTGCACCAAACCTGATGAGCTCCACTAGGTACTGTCAGGGTTCAGCATCAGCTATCTTGGGTACTGGTCTACCAAGTGATCATCATGACGAGTCGGATGCCGAACCCAGTGTGTGTCTATGTTGCACCAAACCTGAGTTCCGCTAGGTACAGCCAGGGTTATACATCAGCTCTATCGTACCTACTGCTCTCCCAAGTGCTCATCAAGACGTGTCAAAATTACTAAAACAGCGTGTGCCTATGTTGCACCAAACCTGAGTTCCACTAGGTACTGCCAGGGTTTTGGGTCATTTTGTTGAACTGCACGCCGACGTTGCAATTGGCGTGCAGTCGGCGTGCAGTTTCCATACAAGTTGCAGTCGGGTTGTATTCCGACTGTATCGGCCCTAAATCACTGAAAAACCCCAAACATAATGTAATAATATGCTTAATATGCTTATCTTTATTTATAATTTTGGCAGTTCCGAGCAATAGTAACACTAAAACTGTTTCTCGAACTGAAAATACCCGATTTAAGTTTGCTATAGGCGTATCTAGATTAGTAAATTTTTCGCCAATCTGATTCAATTGCTCGATCGAATAAGGAGGTGCGGACGCAAACGCCAATTTGGCTCGTCGAATTCAACCGCCGATAATGACCGATATTACCGATAAAATGAGGTGCGGACGCAAGAATACCAATTTGTGAGGTCAGTATTTTCGTTCTGGGGCATTTTTTCAATTTAGAGGGCTCTAATATCACCATAAATCTAAAATTGGAGATTGACGCCAATTTCATTTCTGATCAAATCGACCGATCGATCGGTCAGAATCCAAAATTTTAACCCTTTATTGTATTTATCGTTGTTAGCACATAGTCCATTAGCACGAATTTTAATTCATAAATTTTCTAACAGATGGCGCTAGTAGTAATACAAAGTGTTATTCCATTATTTTATTTTTTTAGGTTTATAAAATGATATTGTTATGTTTGATAACACATCTAGACATGAATTTAAATTACTATGTTAAATTTCAAACCTATCAGTGCGATAGTTTTTCCGTAAAGTGTACCACAAGAATGCATAGTTTGTCGAATAGTGATAGGGCTCGCTTCGCTCGCCCTAATTATAATAAGTATTAAATTACTAATTACAAAAATGCAATGGAATACAAGAGAGGCTTTATAGTTCATTTTTTTAGGCATTAGAAATAAGGTAAACAATCTTGATGTGTCTTTTTATTGAAAAACTCGTTTTAAAAATAAGTCACGGCAAATATGTAAAAATTATGAATCTAATATGATCATTTATACAGGGTGATTCAGGAGACGTGAGCAGGACTAACACTGCGCATATCGTTAATTATAAGCAACTGTTTCGTATCAGTATTAGTGAGGTTAACGTTAATTTTCTAGTCGTGTTGAAAAAAAAAGTTATTATTTTTTTTACGACATGCATGGTCACCCTAAAATTAGAATACTAAACTACCGATATTCTGTATCAAATTGAATGTCATTACTGTCATCACGGTCTGGTTACTTTTGAAAACTCGTATCTCACTCACGTTTGACAGTTTATTTTCTTCGTAATCAAAATGCCATTACGGTTAAAGAGGTTTTATGTTTATTAATTAGGTCCTGTAGGGTGACCATGATTGTTGAGAATTAAATTTGCCCTCACCAAAAAGTTTAAAATTTGAAAAAGTGTTGTTGTTTCTCCTAAATACGACGGTGATCGATCAATTATCAGTTACTGAGTGTGCAGGATTAGTCCTGCTCACGTCTCATGAATCATCCTGTATTCTTCAGCGGGCGCAGCACGGTTCCATTTTTATCGACTATCGCTATGCGCGTCCCTTTCGCACTTACATACTTGTTAGAACGTGACAGGCATGGTGACAAGCGACAAAAACGCGACCGTGCTACGCCGCTTGCTTTCATAAGTAATAGTTACTGATATTTAAAAAGCGTTTTCAATTAAAAGACATGTCAAGATCGCTTACCTTCTTTTCTAATGCTAAAAAAACGAACTATAGTAAAGTTTTTTACCTATAACAGGCGAAATACTCACGGATCGTAAGGCTTATTGCCCCACAGGTGCGCGAAGCTGTTAACCGCCCACGTGAAGTTCAGGCTCATGAGGTAACGCAGGAAAACCTGCGAGAGTATCGCGTACTCCCAGCTCTCGGCCCAGCCCCACACGGGCACCAGCGTCGGCAGTACGAAGCAGAATGCTGTCTTAAACAGTTTGAAGTGTCTGGAACAAACGTCACTAGTTTTCATAGGTACTCAAAGTTGTTGGTCGGTAAAACTTCGTTTACTGGACAAAAGAATAGTCACAAGTTTGCAGAGTCAAAGTTCTTGGTCGGCCAAATTTAACGTTTACTGACGTCTCTCATAAATATCGTACAATAATATATTATGTAGGTACACCATATACATAGTTAGGGGCTAGGTTGATCTGTGTAAGATGTCCCCTAATATTTATTTATTTACTTATATTATACTGAAAGGCTTATTTGACTCAACCAACTAATGGAGTGCGACATGGCCGCCATGTCTACGTTTTTAACTATAACTTG
Source organism: Cydia splendana (assembly GCF_910591565.1). Lineage (NCBI taxonomy): Eukaryota > Metazoa > Arthropoda > Insecta > Lepidoptera > Tortricidae > Cydia > Cydia splendana. The sequence continues at coordinate 27,609,743 of NC_085960.1, read as the reverse complement.
TAAGATCCACTTGCATGGTGCAAGTGGACCCACTAACCCGGGGTTAAGCGGTTAAACCGTTAACCTAGTGTCAAATTGTACTGGTAACCATGGTAACTCCAGCTTTAACCGGTTAACCCCGGGTTAGTAGAATGATACAAGTGGGCCTAGGTAACTTAAATTGTCGAATCAAAATGTTTAAGCGTACCTAAAATAAAATATCTTAAACCAACCAAAACTTGTTTATTACATGCGCATAGGTACCTAAATAAATTGAAATTGCAATAATAAAAATACAAATTTAATAACTTCAATTAAATGGTGTTTGGTGTCGAAACTTTGGGGCCATGGGGGCCAAGTGCGCGTCGACTGTACAAAGACTTGTCAACGCGCCTAATAGAGGCTTCTGGGAACTATTATATAATCTGTGCTTCTGGTGACCAGAGGGCTGGCCACTATTTCGCCCAGCGTATTAGTATCCCAATACAGCGGGGAAATACGGCCAGCTTTCTGGGCACCTTGCCCGTTGACGGCGCTCTGGGCCAAATTTTTTACCTGTAGGTTTTATTATGTTTATTTGTTACTTTCTTTGTTTTTATCAATAAAGAGGTTCTATTTGTTCTAATAACTTCAATTAATCTTAATTTAATTGGTTTCATTGTGTTAACAAAAAAACGGCAGTCTTAATTTAAGTTAGGTACTTAACTTTATGTGCCTATGAAGTTTTGGCGTAAGCTGAACTTACTTAAACTGTATGTATGGAATAAATATAATCATCAACACTTCTTACTCGTACATATCTAGACACGCGGCAGCGTGTCAAGCCAAGTTCAAGCAAAGGAACTGGCTAGCCAGCGCCGAGTGTAACATTACACGAACCACTTGGTGCCACTTTTGACCCTTCTATAACTCAAAACATCTTTAACGTAAACACATAAAACTACGTGTGTTTAATTATATCCATAAGGACATCTAGAAGCCCAAATTTCATGAAGCTAGCTCAAACGGTTATAAAGATATGAAGGTCAAAAAGTCGTAAATTTTGGGACTGACTGACTGACTTATAGTACCTAAACCTAACCTACTTCCAGATAACCTAGAAGGATGAAATTTGGAATCCAGCTCGGTTATTGTGTGTAAGCGTAGGAAAAAATCTAAAAATAAAAAATAAAGTAAAAAAATAGAGGGGGTCCCCATACAAAAAAAACATTTTTTATTGTGTCTGGCATATAAGTACCTAAACCTAACCTACTTCCAGATGACCTAGAAGGATGAAATTTGGAATCCAGCTCGGTTATTGTGTGTAAGCGTAGGAAAAAATCTAAAAATAAAAAAAAGTTAAAAAATAGGGGGGGTCCCCATACAAAACTTATTTTTTATTGTGACTGACATATAGTACCTACCTAAACCTAACCTACTTCCATATGACCTAGAAGGATGAAATTTTGAATCCAGCTCGGTAATTGTGTGTAAGCGTAGGAAAAAACCTAAAAATAAAAAAAGTTAAAAAATAGGGGGGGGGGGGGTCCCCATACAAAACTTATTTTTTATTGTGACTGACATATAGTACCTAAACCTAACCTACTTCCATATGACCTAGAAGGATGAAATTTTGAATCCAGCTCGGTAATTGTGTGTAAGCGTAGGAAAAAACCTAAAAATAAAAAAAGTTAAAAAATAGGGGGGGGGGGTCCCCATACAAAAAAATATTTTTTATTGTAGCGTTGGAACCGTAACAAGCAGATATTTGAAACTATCCCAATATATGTATTATTATATTTGCTATATAAAAGAAATATAAAAATAAAGTTAAGTCAAAAAATAAGTGGTGTCCCCATACAAAAAACTTGTAATACGCGCTAAACAACCGGCCAACGGTGTGTCGTCGGCGGCGCGCGGCACCACATAATTATACAAAGAACAGAAGTAAAAACAATGCAGCAGAAACACAAGAAAAAACATTAAATCTCAATACCTGCCTAGTTTTCTTTACAAAAAGTATTGATATCCCACCAAAAACATAAATGTAAAAAAGGAGAGCCAAGTTCAATACATAAATTATGTTTGGCTGTGGGCTTTGCCGCAAAAAGAATGGAGATCTAAATGAGTGCCAAGTTCTATGCAAAATCCAAATATGTATTTATAGGAACAAAATAACATTATAAACAAGTATTAAACTCTATTTCTTTGCTTTATTGGATACCTATAACAATTGCTGTTATTTAAAAAAAATGTGAGATCTTAAAGTAGGTTAGATTTGGCTTGGCCAGTTTTTATCAGAATTACAAAATATATATATATGTTGAATAACTTTATAAAATGACTGATGTAATGAAAACTGGCCAAGTCAAATCTAACCTACTTTAAGATCTCACATTTTTTTTAAATAACAGCAATTGTTATAGGTATCCAATAAAGCAAAGAAATAGAGTTTAATACTTGTTTATAATGTTATTTTGTTCGTATAAATACATATTTGGATTTTGCATAGAACTTGGCACTCATTTAGATCTCCATTCTTTTTGCGGCGAAGCCCACAGCCAAACATAATTTATGTATTGAACTTGGCTCTCCTTTTTTACATTTATGTTTTTGGTGGGATCTACATATACTATCTTTGTTTTGTAGTTTAAATGCCTAACTGCAACTCGATCTGGGTTCCGGCAGATTATCGGTGCTTTGCTCGAAATAGCGAAGCGCATAGCTGAATCGGAATCCTTTTGTTTTTGCTGTATTTCTGATCGAGTGCATTTCATGCAAAGCGTAGGGGTACTGCAACTAAATATACATATGTTGTTACTCTTTTGTAGATTGTGTGTTTTGCAGCAACCAAATAAACGTCTTAGTATCTATTATCTATTTATCGAAATATAATAGGTAGGTACCTAATTTATATCTTAACTTAATGAAATCAATCACTACATCTTATAAAACAAAGTCCCCCGCCGCATCTATTTGTTTATGTGTAGGTATGTAATTCAGGGATGTTGCGGATGCGAATATTCGCAACATCCCTGGTATGTATGTTCGCGATAAACTCAAAAACGTATGAACGGATTTTCATGCGGTTTTCACTCATCTATTGAGTGATTGTTGAGAAAGGTGTAGGTGTATAAATTGTTAAGGTTTACTCGTGCAAAGGGGCGGGTCGCAAGTTAAATATATTAACGAATTAATTAAAAAATCTCAATACGATTAAGCCATTCAGACTCAGTATCCGTTTCCGGGCGAAGTTCGGACTTGGCAGGTAAAAATGAGAAATTAGTTGACTGTGTAGATGTGACTTTATTCGTCAAGTCGTCCTACTTCCCTTTTGGTCCCTTGTACCTATAAGAACCAATGAACTTACTTCGTATGAAACTGCACAAGCGGGTCTTGGGTGACGTCAGTCATGTCGATCTTGCGGCCCTCGCGCACGACGTCCGGGTGCTTCCTCATCATGAGCCAGCCGACGTGCGCGAAGAAGAACCCGCGTCGCGCGTCGTGCGGGTCCGCCGACGTCTCTGAGAACTTGTGGTGCACGCGGTGGTCGCGCACCCAGTCGGGGATGGGGTTCTGCCGACATTACATTTTAAACAAATATAAATAAATATTAGGGGACATCATACACAGATCAACTTACTTAGCCCCAAACTAACCAAAGCTTGTAGGTACTTATATGCATAGAAAACACCCATGACTCAGGAACTCACTCAGGCACTGTTTAGTGCTTGAAAATGGAGACCTAGGCTCTACGAAATATGTCGCGCGACGCGAGTGACTAAAAACACGCGAGTAAAGTATAGGTACATAATATATGACACTGAGGCTCTAAATTAAACGGTAGGTCTTAGCTTCGTAAATATAAGGGTCAATTCATAACAGTCAAAATTTACTTCTTAACTTACACCGACTATAATTATCGCCTGACATTGACAATTCACCGAGGCCCCGTTTCTCAAAAGATTGTAGCTTGTAGTACAGTCAGCTGCAGAGAAATAGCACCCTTGCATAGAAGATTGTATGCAGGGGTGGTACCTTTTCTCTGCAGCTGACTGTACAAGCGGATGTCATTTTATTACAGCTTTTGTTTGTTTTGTATCACAAGTTACAAGCTTTTGAGAAACGGGCCCGACAAATGTGTTTACCTGTCCGGCAACAGAGTAACATATAACGAGGATCCACTGCAGTGGCAGCGTGGCTTTGTAGGAGCGATGACACCAATATCGGTGCACGCCGGCCGTCACGCCGAACCCGGCCACGTTGCCTACGAAGTAACCTGAAATTGACACAAATTATGTGTACATATTCGGTTTCACTTTGATCTACAAAAAACATTCAACTGAACTGAGAACCACCTTGATTTGAAAGTTAATCGAAATTATAAACGAAGTTTTTCCCATAACTGACACAGCTGACGGACACCCTAATCAGAACCTAACATAGTACGTAGCAGTTTAACAATGCGAATTCAGAGAAATTCGCTCCAATACTTAGGTACCAAGGATTTCTCTGAACCTTGAGCTCTGAGCTTTGAGTTGTTAATAGGCATCTACGAACTCCAACCGATTGAGCTTTCGCCGAAATTTCCAATTGGTTGAGTTTTCGAGGGAGTTATGATGACATAGACATAAACATTTATTCATAATATTTTAAATATTACATGTCAGTGATGATGGACTTAATTTAAATATTACAGTGTTCAATACTGTGGCGCCGCTTGCCACGTGTCGGTCATGGCACATTAAAAAATAAAGTGAAATCTTTTAACTTACCATAAACTGCACTTTGCCACTTCGGGAAGTGACCGGTCATTAAATTGTAAGCGGACCATACAACAGTGATGATATGTAACACGGATATGGATATAATGTTCAACCAGATAAGTTCCGTTTCGAATCCCATCCGTTGCTCCCATTGTCGGAGCCAGGAGAATTCCGGTATCCTTAACGGTTTATCGGAGCCGTATTGCTCATTTACTAGCGCCTCTGTGGTTTCTATATTATTATTGTTATTGTCGCACTCGATCCCTTCAATAGGTTTATGTATGACGTGGCAAACTCTGCATTGTGTATGATTTTTCAGGAATTCGGGTGGTTCTAAATGAGTTGTTTTCGTTTTCGTCGCTGGAGACATTGTGGATCTGTAGACAGAAAAATAAATATTAACTTAATAGATAATTGTGTAAGTAGGTATTTACAAAAATTACATAATATATGTCTTCTTCTTCCTCGCGTTATCCCGGCATTTTGCCACGGCTCTTGGGAGCCTGGCGTCCGCTTGACAACTAATCTAAAGAATTGACGTAGGCACTAGTTTTTACGAAAGCGACTGCCATCTGACCTTCCAACCCAGAGGGGAAACTAGGCCTTGTTGGGATTAGTCCGGTTTCCTCACGATGTTTTCCTTCACCGAAAAGCGACTGGTAAATATCGAATGATATTTCGTACATAAGTTCCGAAAAACTCATTGGTACGAGCTGGGGTTTGAACCCCCGACCTCCGGATTGCAAGTCGCACGCTCTTACCGCTAGGTCACCAGCGCTTTTAATTACATAATATGTGTGTAAGTACTTAATATAATTGGTTCCGGAAAACAGCCATGACTAAAAATAATTTCCAAGATTTCCAAGTGTTTGTTTAGTAAAACAGTGAGGTGAAAATTCGTTATAGGAAAGACCAGTTTTCCGAATGCATAGCTGAAAACTAGTTATAACTGAGAATTTTCAGTAAATAAATTTCTTTTTTCTCCTTATTCTAGAGTAGATTCAGTTTTCAAGGCACTTTGCTCGTGCCGACTAATTGTTGACTAATAAAATTAGTAGGTAGGTCAATATTCTTTTTCAATATATCCCAATTCGACTGTATATTATATGACATACTTATATGTATTTGTATGTTACTCTGTCATAGGTAAGTACCTGCATATTTTGTAAGCGACCACCCGCTAACATTCGTTTATTCATTGCTTCAAGTAATAAATGGATCGACTGAACCTGAAATGTCGTTACATTCATGACACGAACATAGGTAATCAAATGAATTGAATTGGTCATAATTAATTGAACTATTGAATAGAAGTAGCTATCTAATAGATTGATGAGGAAATAGAATATTTGTCATAGGCGTCATAGCCACCTTGAGGTGTCCTTATCACGCCGACTAGGTACCTATTAATATTATTATGGCGTTATTCATAAACGCATTACAAGCCTGAATTAGCTTTCGGAAAAGGAATCGTTTGTCTTTATCTGTCATTTTGACTTAAGTATTTGTAAGAGAGGGATAAAACATAATTTATTATTTAACTAATTCAGGATCGTAAAGTTTTATGAATAAGGGGGTTAGTGTTTCAGATTTAATTTGAAATACAGTAAAAATACAGGAATTTGACAACTTTATGAGCTCGTGTTATCAGCCGGTAGGTATATCATAATACAATGAGAGAATATCTGGGAGACGGAGCTTCCCTAGTAGCATTTTCGTTGGGGCCCACGGTGCCAACGGTAGGGAGAACGTTGGGATGAGGTTCGTTCCGTAGCCAACATTAAAATTTGTATTGGCCCACCATCGCATTTACCAACATTCGCTGTGGCACAGATGCCCAACAATGGGCCTTTGTGTATTTTGGTACCGTTGGCTAAACAACGATAATATTCGTTGGCCCAATGATGGCATATATCGCATTTACCAACATTGGCAGTGGCAGTGATGCCCAACAATGGGCCTTTGTGTATTTTGCTACCGTTCGCTAAACAACGATAACATTCGTTGGCCCAATGGTGACAAATACCGCATTTACCAACATTGGCTGTGGCATGGATGCCCAACAATGGGCCTTTGTGTATTTTGGTAACGTTGGCTAATCAACGATATCATCCGATGGCCCAATGATGACAAATATCGCATTTACCAACATTGGCTGTGGCACTGATGCCCAACAACGGGCCTTTGTGTATTTTGGTAACGTTGGCTAAACAACGGTAATATTAGTTGGCCCAATGATGACATATATCGCATTTACCAACATTGGCAGTGGCAGTGATGCCCAACAATGGGCCTTTGTGTATTTTGGTACCGTTCGCTAAACAACGATAACATTCGTTGGCCCAATGGTGACAAATACCGCATTTACCAACATTGGCTGTGGCACGGATGCCCAACAATGGGCCTTTGTGTATTTTGCTACCGTTCGCTAAACAACGATAACATTCGTTGGCCCAATGGAGACAAATACCGCATTTACCAACATTGGTTGTGGCACTGATGCCCAACAACCGGCCTTTGTGTATTTTGGTAACGTTGGCTAATCAACGATATCATCTGATGGCCCAATGATGACAAATATCGCATTTACCAACATTGGCTGTGGCACTGATGCCCAACAACGGGCCTTTGTGTATTTTGGTAACGTTGGCTAAACAACGATAGTATTAGTTGGCCCAATGATGACATATATCGCATTTACCAACATTGGCAGTGGCAGTGATGCCCAACAATGGGCCTTTGTGTATTTTGGTAACGTTGGCTAATCAACGATATCATCCGATGGTCCACTGATGACAAATATCGCATTTACCAACATTGGCTGTGGCACTGATGCCCAAAAACCGGCCTTTGTGTATTTTGGTAACGTTGGCTAATCAACGATATCATCTGATGGCCCAATGATGACAAATATCGCATTTACCAACATTGGCTGGTGGCACTGATGCCCAACAACGGGCCTTTGTGTATTTTGGTAACGTTGGCTAAACAACGATAGTATTAGTTGGCCCAATGGAGACAAATACCGCATTTACCAACATTGGCTGTGGCACTGATGCCCAACAACCGGCCTTTGTGTATTTTGGTAACGTTGGCTAAACAACGATAGTATTAGTTGGCCCAATGATGACATATATCGCATTTACCAACATTGGCAGTGGCAGTGATGCCCAACAATGGGCCTTTGTGTATTTTGGTAACGTTGGCTAATCAACTATATCATCCGATGGTCCACTGATGACAAATATCGCATTTACCAACATTGGCTGTGGCACTGATGCCCAACAATGGACATTTGTATATTTTGCTACCGTTCGCTAAACAACGATAACATTCGTTGGCCCAATGGTGACAAATATCGCATTTACCAACATTGGCTGTAGCATTGATGGGCCTTTGTGTATATTGGTAACGTTGGCTAATCAACGATATCATCCGATGACCCAATGATGACAAATATCGCATTTACCAACATTGGCTGTGGCACTGATGCCCAACAATGGGTCTTTGTTTATTTTGGTAACGTTGGCTAATCAACGATATCATCCGATGGCCCAATGACGACAAATATCGCATTTACCAACATTGGCTGTAGCATTGATGCCCAACAATGGGCCTTTGTGTATTTTGCTACCGTTCGCTAAACAACGATATCATCCGATGGCCCAATGACGACAAATATCGCATTTACCAACATTGGCTGTAGCGTTGATGCCCAACAATGGGCCTTTGTGTATTTTGGTAACGTTGGCTAATCAACGATATCATCCGATGGTCCACTGATGACAAATATCGCATTTACCAACATTGGCTGTGGCACTGATGCCCAACAATGGGCCTTTGTTTACTTTGGTAACGTTGGCTAATCAACGATATCATCCGATGGCCCAATGACGACAAATGTCGCATTTACCAACATTGGCTGTGGAACTTTGCTTGTGGCGTCACTAGATGGCGTTACTGTCTCCAAACATCGAAGTTATAGTTATTTTCTCGATTATTCCGGATATAATCATAATATTTTTTTAAAGTAACTTATAAATCTAATAGCTATAACTATAAAATTTATACATTAATTTAAAAAATTGTATTTTACCAACATTTTCTCAATTTAAATCTCAAAAAACATAAATCTCGCTTACGAAGTTTTGAAGTGCGGTTAGTATATATACAAATTAGAGTGTATAGTAAGTGTACTTGCTTCGGCAGTACATATACTAAAATTGGAACGATACAGAGAAGATTAACAACAACTGCTGCCTAGGACCTTCATGTGGGTATACAACCAATGCCTACAGTAGTGTAATTGTAATATTTATCAGCAAAGGCCCAACGTCGTATTACACAACCACTTACCTAACGTAGAGTAGGGTACCTAACGTAGGACTCGTAAACAAATGCCCATTACATAATTGGACTGTAGGCCCACTATAAATTACACAACTATTTACCTATGGTAGTATTGTAAGAATCCTACACAAGGCCCAACGTTAAAGTTACAATGTTGGCCCTTTGTGGGACAAGCTGTGTTGGGCCTCCAACCTGGTGCACGACTACCTACCGACCTACCTGACTTGCCGTTGGGTAATTGCTGAATTTGCAAACCGAAGCACAACGAAAAAATTGCCCTTTTTTATTTTTTTGCAGTTGGCCCTACAGCAAGCCATACGGCCAAATGTAACAATTAACCAACCATCAAACAAATGTGTATAGGCCCAACCACGGCCCAACCAAAACCACAACCGTTGAATAATTGTATGATTTATTTAAATAGGCCCAACGAAAAAATTACTCTAATGGCCCTCTGTTGGGAATCTTCAGGAGGGCCTTTGTCGAGGGCCCTCCAGCAAATCGTACGGCCAAATGTAACAATTAACCAACCATCAAACAAATGTGTATAGGCCCAACCACGGCCCAACCAAAACCACCACCGTTGAATAATTGTATGATTTATTTAAATAGGCCCAACGAAAAAATTACTCTTATGGCCCTCTGTTGGGAATCTTCGGGAGGGCCTTTGTCGAGGGCCCTCAAGCAAATCGTACGGCCAAATATAACGGTTGCCCAACTAATACGTAAACAAAGGCCCAACCAAATCCCTACAAGAAAATGCTATTAGGGTTTGCTCGGAAATCATATAAAAACTCAACAATGCGCGTATTCTGGAGATTAGACCTAGCTAGATCGATTTATCGCCCCTGAAAACCACCATATAGCAAATTTCACCGAAATCGTTACAGCCGTTTCCGATATCCCCGAAATATACCTATATAAAAAAACAAGAATTGCTCGTTTAAAGGTACTTATTAGATATATTCAGACACAAATTAATGCTTTTCTCTACACACATATCATAAACCCTCTGTGATGCCCTCAAATACCGCAAGTTACAACCAACATAAAAATAAACTGTTAAAACAAATTTCTTATCTACGTACGCAAAGTTTTAAACTTTAAATTTCAAACACCTCTGAAAGAAACCCTGCGCTTGCTCGGGTATCAATATATTACCAAGAGGAGTTAAACAACAACTTTGCCTCGTTGTAAAACAAAATAACTACCTATTTCTTGTTAAAATATTCAAATTAGTCAATACTTATTCATTAAACTGTAAAGCACTCGGGGCTATTCAGTAATTCGACCAACGCCACACACCCTTTGTTCAATTCGAAGAATGTTGGCGCCTGAAACATAAGTAAGTACCTATCTATGTTTGATTTAATTACTCCACTGCCGGCTTAGAGGTAAGTTGTTCTTATGTTCATATTATTACTAGTAAGTAAGATAGTTAGGAGATAATATACCTATAGTTTGCCTCGAACTGTGAACTCGCGGTTTGCAAAGAGGCTTGGTGAAAAACTACGGAACGGATTTTCATGCGGTTTTCACCTATCAAATAAAGCGATTCTCGAGGAAGGTGTATACCTACCTAATTTGTTATGGTTTTGTGACTTTTGTGTAACCCGTGCGAAGCCGGGGCGGGTCGCTAGTAACCAATATAGTTATACCCCATAGAGGTTATACCTATACTACATCGTTATACCCAATATAGTTACCTACTACCCAATATAGTTACCTACTACCCAATATAGTTATACCTACTATCAAATATACCTAAATTGTTAATATAGTTATACCTATTACATAGGTAGTTGTCTAAAATCTGTAAATGCCAATTGCCTTTAATTAAAAAGTTAGAGAAGTTCTCCTAAGACCACTCTAGCAAAGCAGCACCAACTGGTAGCTGCTCTCACTGACCATTTAAAATCCGACCTGTAAAGGATGACTCACGTTAGACCGGGCCGTGTCTGGGCCGGAGCTTCCGGCGCTTACTTTTCTATGACATAACAGGCGATCACGTGATGCTTCCCATATAAAACGATGCGCCGGAAGCTCCGGGTCGGACACGGCCCGGTCTAACGTCAGTCATCAGTCAGCCATCAACCGGTTGTTTTTGTCATAGATGCGGTGGGTGTTACTGAGCATCGTGTTATGCACGCTCGGGTGCATGGCGGCCCAGGCGCGTTGCCCCGCGTCTGCACTTGCATCCTTTCCCCTCGTTTTGGAGTACGCGGTGTGGAGGGGCTGGCACCAGGCCATCATCTACACGCCAGAGCTGGAGCACGGTCAGTTCACTTGACATTTCGTGTGGTATGCAGTGCGAATTATCCTTTAGGCATAGAACGAGGTGAGATTAATGATGACTCACGCTAGACCGGGCCGGGCCCGGGCCGAGTCGTCCGACACGTCATTTTCTATGACGGCTGATCGGTGATCACATGGTGCGTTCCATAGAAAACGAAGCGAAGCTCCGCCCCGGCCCCGGCCCGGTCTACCGTGAATCATCCTTTAGTAGGTAAATGCGTTTCGATCCGCGCACTTCTATCAATGGAACATGTACCTAATGACGAAAGCACGGGTGGCAATGAGGTGCCTTCCTAGGACGCGAGGTGAGGGTGCCCTGACGATAAGCCGGGGCTGCCAGAGGACGCCGTGGTGGCCGTGGTAGATGGTCATTTCTTTTAAAGCGAAACCTATAAACCTAATAGAATATAATATTATGCTGAACCGATCGATATCAAACCTTTTGTCAGTAGCTATACCTACTTTCCTCTTAATGATCCGACGAACGGGGAACAGAACCTTTGATCCCTTATATGATCACTTTGATATCCGTCCGTCCGTCCGTCTGTTTATTGTCAGTCTGTCAAGACCCTTTATCTCGGGAACACGTGGAGGTATCAAGTTGAAATTAAAAATTAAAACCATATACTCAGGTCTACAGTCTACGGCCGTTTCTGCCGCAAAAAACGTAAATTTCGTCACTCAAGGAAATCAAAATTTTGTTGGGTACTTCCCGTTGACCTAGCTAGAACTGACATTTGGCAAGAATTATCGTCTTACACTACAAATACCTACAGGGAAAAATCTGAAAACATTTTGTAAAAAAATCCACACTAATATTATAAATGCAAAAGTGTGTCTATCTGTTACCTCTTCACCTTAAATCGCTGAACCGATTTGATCAAAATTTGGTATGGAGATAGATTGGGCCCCGGAAAGAGGACATATAGGGTAGTTTTTGTCAATAATCATCATCATTCCACGCAGACGAAGTCGCGGGCAGAAGCTAGTAAAAATAAGTTGAATTTGTACGGAACCCTCGGTGGGCGAGACCGACTCGCATTAGGCGGTTTTTTTTTACTAAAGAAAATTATTCCTGAATTAAATTAAATTATTACTTCCGTTTCTAGGAGGAGAAAGTTCTAACATTTAGCTACTTATGAATAAGTACCTATACTTAGTTAGAGACGCTGTGTAACTGTATTTCGTAACAGTAGTCTATTATAATCGAGAAAATGGCACAAAGTAGTTTGTTTTCCAACTTAGACACTTAGTGGATGTTGCGATTTTATTAGAACGGAACGGGTAACAAAGTCGACCGTCATCTACCCGCAAAAATGTTAAACAACTATGAATAAATAAACAATAGTGAAACCCCACTAATCAATAAGTTCTAAAATCCTGGTTAAAATATTATAACATCACTTTCTTACCTGTTTTATGAATTAAACCAATCACTTGCACATTTTTGTCCATTCGCACTTCACATGTAGTCGGCAGCCGGACGCGGACTGGTCTGACAGAAGATCTGCAACGTTGCACTTCGGAGCACGTTTGTTTATGATACACGAGACTCGACGTGTCTCTGACGCTGCATCAGCACGTTCGACCATGCCTCATTCATGAGGAATTAACTTATTTCGAAAATTCCGATAATATTAGTCGATTGTGCAAGAGAAGAGATACGCGTCTGCCAGAACTGCAAATCTTTTTAATCGACAAACCGAGGGGTATTTATCATAGCCAACTTTGACAATCGGCTGTGGCATTCGTCATAGCATTGCTCCCAAACGGATAAAACGATAGTGTTTTGTCTATTTTGTTATGTCTAGCTTAAAATATATACATGATAGGTGAATGTACATATAGGTCATATTGAACAATTCTTACCTACTATGGGGCCAACTCCGAAAATATGAAATAAACAGCTCTGTTTTTTAGCCTAGCCAAGCATACCTAGATAATTAGTTAATAACCTATGGTTGATATGGTCCAGACGAAACTTAATTAATTTGCGTGTGTGTGACTTCTCGTAGCATGTGTCATCTTAATACTTACACTGCCCACTGATGAGGCGTTGGAATCAATTGCACGCACCCAACGCATCATCAAAATAAATAGTATTAAGTAGTTTTAGGTATTTATTATTATACATATTGTACACTAACATAGATATAGGTAGTTAACGACCCTTTATGATTTGTACTCGTTATATTTATTTTTGAGCTTAGATACACTAATGCTCTTTCTATATTATATACTCAACATATTTAAAAAAATACCAATATTTTACTGGAACTTGAATTTGGACCATAGTTGTAACTGTTGCAAGTTGTGGACTAAAGTTACCTGATTTTACGGTAGTTATTTTTAGGGTGCCGCTTCCTCAGTCATTCATTACGAAAAGTATTTTTTTTTACAAAATGACGATATTTGCCTGCCTCGCTTTGACGTCAACGCTATTCTTTCAACTGAAATTTGGCCGCGACCTCCTTGTCTACAAAGCGGCATCAAAAGTAACGGATCAGTGTAGGTTCCCCCCTGTCATATTTTCTTGACCCCCCCCACCCTAAAAATGTGATGTAATTAATGGATGACCCCTTAAAAATGTACTCCTTTTTAGTAAGGTTTTGCTTGGAGTCTGCCCTTGCAGATATAGGTGTTTCCTTTAGATGGTTGTCATTTGTAAAAAAACGTGTAACAATTCAATAATAAGAACTACAATTTGCGATTAGCAAACGCCTAAGGTAAAATTATAGGGTTCAGACGACGATTGCGGGAGCGATATTCTCGGACAAACATTGTCCATCGCAATTAGGGGCGGTACAACACTAGGGTAAGCCTGCTGGCGCCTGTAAATACGTTTCAACTGCACAGGTAAAGACAGACTGGATTGAGAACACACACAGCACCGGTAATTCTGTACTAACTCTCAGTTGTTTAACCAATTAACTGTGGCACCGTCGTCGGCTGTGCTTGATGTTGACGCAGCACTATTAGCGCTCTTCTTTCTATAAATAATATTTTGAACTTATTTCAAAAAAGGAGGAGGTTAGATGACCGTGTTTTTTACATGTTTATTATTTACCTCAGACCGTCTAGCATGAGTTGCGTTCTCGTGCGCGAGTCCATACCTATTTGAAGTCGCGCAAGATGTATAGAGTCGCGCACGAGAACGCAACTCATGCTAGCAGGTCAGAATTCCGTCATCTATCAACCGATTTATTTCTTTTTTTAAAACTGTTTTTTTAAGTATTAAATCTACTAACGTTTCGTTTCGCTTACAAGACTTTTTTTCATGCAAGCGCAATTAGGGCTTGCAAATATTCGAAACTTTCAGGTATTCGAATATTCGACTTTTTCTGACGACATATTCGAATATTCGAATAATTATTCGAATATTATAAAAAATAAGAAAAAGAACGAGAAATCGGTTTATTATCGTTTTATTCAAAAGCTTTTTTCACATAAAACTAATGATATTTTGCAGAAATTAACTAGATTTTATCATCCAACTATGAGATGCCCACATTTATAAAAACAAGTAAAACGCCAAAATAAGACGTATTCAATATTTCTAATAAAACTTTTATTATAAATGCGTCGTTGCGTGAAATAATATAACTTTAACCATCCAAACACCTAGGTATGTAAGATATTTTTTTTAGTAGGTTTGGTTTGATTTAAATTAACTTGTAGTCACTCAGAAGCCTGTACCTAATTCCATTGTATTTTGAATCTTTATTGACTTTGTTTGTTTTGGCAAGTTTTTATTCCTAAAGGTCGACTTAATTATATAATATTGGAATATTTAAGGGAAAAAGTTAGTTGACTACTGGGTGGACTATTCGTTAGCTAAAGGTGCATAGTTAGATTACCTAGTTGGGCAGGTTTGGTATGATCAAATTTGAGAATTGCGATAAGTGCGGGCAAGGTTTAGTCTTCAAAAAATCGCTTAACGCACGCTTGCACTGAATAAACAGAATGACCCTTTATAACTTAAAACTTACGCACCGTAAAAATAACATACTTTTTGATTTCGTTTTCTTTCAAATTGAGTTAAGTTTCACTGTATTCACGAAGTCTATCGAGAGGAATACAGTAAAAATATTATTTCCTTCGTATTTGGGTACCTATCGTTCCTCATTCACTGTAAATACCCGGAAAATACACAGAAACTGTAACTACAGCGGATGAAATAGATTTTTTATACTAATAAAAAATATTCGAATATTCGAAACCTGAGCGGCCGAATATTCGAATATCAAAACAGGTCGAATATTCGACAAATTCGAATATTCGAATATTCGAATTGCAAGCCCTAAGCGCAATGTACCCCTTCCTCGATCACTGGACAACTGACGCCTGCGCATGTGAACGCGGCACATATATGCTCAGTTTTGTCTGTACAGTTTCCAACTTCCCACAGGTAAAAATATGTATTATCATATTTGCCCAAGTCATCGGGTACAGTCTTAGAAAACTGCACAGTCGAATGCCACATACGCTGCTTTATAACTATACCTGTGCCGTTTAAATGTCCAAAGTATTCTTTAAGTTTAGTTATAGATAGTTTTAATTTTTGTATCAAGTTGATATGTAATATATGGTATGTCTGTGTGATTATGCAGATTGCCAGTGGGCTACAGTGCGTCTAGTGAAATGTTTGAGCGTGAACGGAATCGCAGCGGCGGCAGATGTGGTCGACCGCGTACACGTACAAATCGGTGTCGGGATCGTCATCCTGGCACCTCGGATGCAGCGAAATGCCAGCGTGGTACTGGCTAAACTTATTACACAGGTATGACGAATCTCTATACAAACGTATTCACTTTTTCCTCCCTTGCAGTCGTGCTATGACACTGTCTCGAGTTACAGTATGTTGAGCTAATTTCAATGAATAAATTTTTCGGACCCTTATACAGCGTTTCTAAAAAATACATTATTTTTCCATAAAAAAAGCTCATATTTATACAGGCTACAGTCGTCTAAGGAGACTCCAGTACTTTTTTTCAATTAGTTAGTTCCTATAGTTCGTTTTTTTTAGCATTAGAAATTAGGTAAACAATCTTGATGTGTCTTTTAATTGAAAAACACATTTTAAAAATAAGTTACGGCAAATATGTAACAATTATGAATCTAATACGATCTTTTATATTCTTCTGCTTTCATAAATAATAGTTTTTGAATTTTAAAAAGCGTTTTTCAATTAAAAGACATGTCAAGATCGCTTACCTTCTTGCAAGTTCTTTCTAATGCTAAAAAAACGAACTATAATAGTTACCACTCTTTGTACCAATAAAATATAACTTGTAGAAACTATAGGTATACAATACATACATATCAAATTAAGGTTATTAAGGTACGTCGAGATTCCAGATTCAGATATATCCGAAACGCTAAAGCGAGGCGTATGTAATTACAGGAAACAATTTGGTATTGTCTGCCTTTATTCGACCTGGGACAAAATAAACAGATAGGTATTCATATACATGTTTGAATTCTTTGTCTACGTAAGTATGTGTTATTCCATGCCTTAGATATAGACCAGCGGTTGAACAAAATTTGAGTTTGATAACATTAAAGTTTTTTCTTTTTTGATATATTGTTGGAGGCATGTTAAATAATAGGTACCTACATACTAATATATAGGTAATATTTTATCCTTCTTTCGTATCTCTCATGATAGCTTTAGTGAATAAATCCTTTATTTGGGTTATCGTTGTTTATTACAGCTCCACTCAATTGACATGAACACGGCGTCCTTCGACTGGCTTGTAGTTAGCAGATCCATCGAGGACATCCACCACATCAACGGAGTAATGAATGCAACTTCTATACGATTCGACCAAAATATCGTAGCTTCCTTTCCAAATGCCAATTATAGGCCTAGATTGCGCTCGTTACAAATTTGTAATGGCAATTTCCTATACAAATCAGCAACTAAACCTACTAATCGGAGACGTAACTTTCTACCGAGAAAGCAATATTACTACAACAATTGCCGACATCGCTATGATCAAAACTGCGACAAGACGGAGTACGAGAGAAATTATTATCGAACATCGGAAAGGTTTAGAAATTTGACCCGAAATCAAACTTACAAGAAACAGGGAGGCATTTACCCGCTGTTCCAATCAGGAGTTTTAAATTACAATTTCTCTCGGACATTTGATATGGTGAACATAAGTAAATTCTTTGTCACTAGAGAATTTAACAAGTGGATCAGAGCGAACAATGTTAATCGTGGGATTGAAGGAATACACTTGATCCAGTATTTCAAAGTGCGAACCAATTCAACTCTGTACGGATTCTTTTTAGGTGGGTAAGACGTTTTGTCGAATACCTTTTGTTGTGAATCAGTTGAGGCAGAAAGCTTATAAAAAGGTTTTCCTTCTCAAGGAATATTAATACCCCGTCCGTATGTAGGTTAAGACTGACTTATCTCTTTGAATCCCAATGTTTATTAGGTAGTGTAGGTACTTTGTTGTGTCTGCAACCTGTGTAAGTATGTAAGGGCCTCCAAAGAAATAAGATTAGATTAACTTTGATACAGATATCGGGAGGAAAGAGTGCGGTCATTCATGATCAAAACAAATTGAACAAATGCTATTTTGTTTTGTACACAAGGTGGATTACACTGAAAGTTTTTAGAATAGAGATAAAACGCTCAAGAACATGATATGCCATGCTCTGTGCAGGATTCTATAGGGACATTGAACATGGCTCGACATGTACATCGTACTTCGGGTCTTCTAGAAACGCATGGTAACAAAAATGTTACCATTTATTTCTTACGTATGTAAACTGAGTGATTTAAGAATAACTTACGCTAGACTGTTCCGGCGGGTCCGCCATAAAACGTCCGATTTTTTAATTAATTACCTTTTTATGGTGTTAGGTATAGTTTTTATTCAGCATGTCTCCCTTTCTTGGTCGTGATTGAGTGTTTATTATAGATAGAGCAATGTATGAATCCACAAGTTTTCGTTCCAAGTTATTAGATTTAAAACTTATTTCAAGACTTGGTATTAAAGTAGGTACCTACAAAAACTTAAACGTATGTTGTTCAGGCGACTGGGACCATGACCACTCGATGTCCCGGGTGGAGTCTCCATACCCCGTGGAGGCGCGTAACTTTCAAGGCGAGGAGTTAGTCGTTGGTCGGTGTAACTCGAGCGGCGACGGCGCGGCGGTTGGCGATGACGACGGACCCTCGGCGCCAGCATTGCTTGATGATGTTCTGCATTTCCTTACGTTCAGGATAAACGCCTCGTAAGATTTTATCATTATATGAATCTCCCCGAAAATTTAGGTACGTGACCTGTCCTAATTCAACGGTTTTCAGCAAATTTAACTGAATCGTCGTTGTCGCGGGCCACCTTGTGCGCCCTACGGGGGAAAGGTGCAACTCAAGAATCTTTCACCCCAACGGTTCTTCGAGTGATTTGCACCACGTGATACAAATTAAGTCTAGCAAAGTCCTTTGTAATAAGGCCGTCTCAGAACTAATATTATTTTTATGAAATAACACCCGCAATACCAGATGTGTTGTAAGTGCGTTGCGGTCCTTTAAGATGAGCGTACACGCTTTTTTATTGAAGGTTTGAAGGTCGTATCGGTCCAGGAATATATTTGTGCGCCTCATTATTTATCAATCTATCAGTATATTCGCAACTAATTTTCCGCAGGTGTTCGACGAGATATTACAGCAAGCTAGGTTTCCGAAGCTACGAGGGAGCGTGGACGGGTCTCCTCGGCGCGCTGACCGAGCGCTCGGTAGACATCGCTCTAGAACCGGTCACGGTGCACGCGCCACGCTGCCAAGATATGGACTTCATCTTCCCTATTGCCGAAACTATGTGAGTTTTATAACCATAAGATACTAAGGTGGGAATATGGAAATACATGTGCGCATAGCACGGGCTCGCTCGGGCGGTCGATTTTACAATCTAACACTTTGCTTTTTAATCTTCCTCCAAATGTTAGTACAACCCGCCTCCAATTATTCGTGTCTTTAATGTATTGAACGATACTTATCGACGTTTAATTCTACCACTAAATTATCGAAGAAACTAACACAAAAGCCTTATGAAGAAATACCGCAAACTATTTATAGTGAAGGATTAATAGGTCACGTACGGTACCTGATTAAGATACTTCATAAGCAACATACGTAGTTGATAAAGTTAGGAACAATTTCTGTCTATCGATAAGCGGGCTTTATCCCAAGAATTATTTCAAGTTATAAATAGAAAATTAGTCTGGAAATAAAAAAGGGCTACTACTTCTCGTATTGTAGGTACGGGACATTAAATTATAAACAGGCGGTTAGTGACAGCACTTTCAAACTCATTAGCAGGTTTATTTTTAACTATTATTTTGTGTAGATATTTTTCATTTTAATATAGTTATTACCATACCATACAAATATACTATATACAAAAACTTGTAAGCGTATAAAAAAATTAAAGTACCTATAAATGTCATTCCTCGTTATTCTACACTTTAACCATTAGTGGAGTGTGCTCAGGCCATAAAAAGGTCAACTACGGCGTTCACTGAATAAGAGATTTCCTTTGGCAGAATCAATCTTTGTGTTACTAAAATGTATTTTCTCAAAAATGGACGGCAAAGTCGACTTTGCCGTTTAAAAAATAGGTTGCGAAGCGCGTAGTTGATGGTCAGTCAAAAATTAAAAAGTTAAAAACATTGCAGTCTCGATTTTGGGACTGCAATGTTGCATACAAATTCCATTATTTGTCGAGTTCCAAACTTTTTAAAAGTTGAAATGGCCATATCAAATGAAGGCACAGGCCCTTTAAACAGCCAAACAGATGATTAGTACCGCGACTATTTAGCTGTCTCAAATAGGTTGGCGTATTTTCGGCAGAAAAATACACTTCTATTTTTTTATTAAAAAATAAAAAGGCGGCAAAGCTAATTTTTACAATTGTTTTTACTTTTTTCTGTGAAAATATATACGTAAGAAAGTTGCTTTTGTAAAATATTTCTATGATATTTATATTTCTTGCACCATTTTTGAGAAAAGCACTATATATGACTTGGCTGGAAGGCTACTTGCTGGCTTCGGATTCAATTAAACGGACTCCCAAGGTCGTCCGTTTAAAACGAATCCTCAGCCTGCAAGTAGCTACTTCCGAGCCTCGACAATAATGTACTATTAAGAAGTGGAGCCACCCAGATTTTTGATGCAGGTGGGGGGTGGGGGGTTTAAGGGTCGGTGACGTCTGAGGTTAATATTTTTTTAAGTATAGGTTCTATGTCAAGTTTAGTATCATTTTCAACTAAATCAAAGATGTAGACATAGATTTCATCTAAATCGGTTCAGCCGTTATTGAATCGCCATACAATCTTACACCTTCCTTTTCACTTTTAAGAGAATGTTCTTCCCCGGGACTTAAAATATCTCTATACCAAATTTTATCTAAATCGGTTCAGCGGTTATTGGATCCCCATACAAATTTCCACCTCCCTTTTCGCACCCTTATTAAGGGATGATTTTTGAGATTAAAAGTATTCTATGTTATTCCCTGGGACTCAAACTATCTCTGTACCAAATTTTAACTAAATTGGTTTAGCGGTTTAAGCGTGAAGAGGAATTAAAAAAAAGTATTTTTCTCATATTTTATGTGTTTTTACTTCGGAATGGTGTCATTATGATATCATAAATGAATTCAGCATCCCCGATTTTTACGAAAACGATACCAAACATGGCCTAGTACCTTAAATGACATAGATATCAAGATCAAGTTGAGACCCCCCCTCCCCTAAAAATTTACATCAAAAATCTCGGTGGCTCCACTTCTTAAATCTATCCTTGGGTCCTAAGGACTAATCCTGCCAAACGAAATCTCTTGTTCACGCAACGCCGTATTTTAGGCCCAGTACCTTCCGCTACATTACATAGCTTCATTTACTGAGCAATTGAGTAAAAAAAACTTTGCAGTTCACTTTACAATTCATTAATTACTCAGTCCAGTCAGTCCGTTTTATTTTGTAGTTTATTAATCCATTTTTGTAGGTATTTCTTTGTCATATTCAATAGCCGTACATACCGTAAATGGCTTTTTGTGTAACAGAAAATGCAATTTTCTTTGTCTACGGAAAACAATTTAATTCATTAGTGAGCCGTATTCGACGGAACGGAAGCCAGTGGTCTCTGTGTAACTTGATAAACAGTAGTGTCCGACCGAAGGTTCGGTTTCGGTTTCGGTTTCGGCCAGTTTCGGCCAAAAAAACATGTTTCGGCTGTAGTTTCGGTTTCGGCCAAAAAGCGGCCGAACCTTTCGGCCAGGCCGAAACTTTTGAAATGGTACTTCGTACGTACTATGAAACTAAACATGTGACAAAGATCAAAAGTTGGGGAACAAGTAGTACAACAATACTAATATACTGATTAATTATTAGGTCGGAAGTATTAGGTCGTTTAAGTGATACAGAGACTATTGGTAATGGTAAGAATCGTTAATTGAGTAAAAAATAAAAATTGCAAAAATACTACTTTTTAACTGTGGTGATAACCCTATAGCATGTGCACATGACGGCTAGATTAAGGATCTCCGTCGGGAAAGCTCGGGACTTTACACTTTTTTCCGATCGTTGACAGTATCGCAATGATGTATGAATGACGCATAAATGTCAAATAAATCAAATGCATGCAAAAATATTACAAACAATTTTATTACTTTCTTAGATAATTACTTTTTTCCAATATTTAATACTATCTTCTTTTCACATACGGTGTTCAAATGTACCTCCGTGTATTACAACGCCGCCGCAGCCCGTACCCGAGTATGTCGATGCACATGCGATATAGTGTATGCTCTTCGTCATTTATCCTCCGCAGAAAGCACCAATTAGCCTTTGTCTCATTTCGTCCGCAGTTTCACATTCCGTTTGGTTTGGTACACCATATCTTTTACACAGCCCCACAAATTTAAATAGCCACGAGCATCTAACATTTTTATTTGAAGAATATGACATTCAATAAGTATAGTTCAATGAAAATTTAATTTCAAACATCAGACGTCTTGTCTATTTCCTACCACGCAAGAAGGTTTGTTAGTTTGGTATTGAAGAAGTATTTATTCTTGATTTATTCTTAGTATTTCATTTTTGCAAGTTCATTTGGTGCAACTAACACAACCTACATGTAATTTTTTATTATTTTAAATAGTTTCCAATTATTCGAAAATAATTTTGTGAAACGTGTTAAGAAACTAAAACCTTTTTATCAGTCAAGGAAACCAGAGATATTTATAAGACGATTGCGTACTTTTGAGTGGTTGTCAATGTCACCATTTGAACTGTCGTTATAAACAATGTTGTGGTTAGTATTATTAATATTAAGGAATAACATAACTATTTCATTCAAGTATTGAACAAGTGGAACCACTAAGAAAGCGAAAATCCTGCAATGATTCTTACCGTGCTGTAAGCAGACCTAAAAATGGTTAGATGGCAACAAATTAGCATAATTTCCTGTCGAATACTGATTGTTTACAAGTAAGTTCATTGACCCTGTCACCTGTTAGGGTTAGAACAAAGTAGTTTTTTGCGTGGATGTTTAAAAGGTCATAATTTAGAAACGGTTGCCCATATTAACATAGTTTCTATGGAGAAAATATAGAGCTTAGGCTAAACTATCTCTCATTTCCGGAAAGGATCGTCGTGCCTTTCCACCCTGTATATAAATTAATTGGTTTATTATAAAACACAATTCCTCTAATCAAGGCGTCACTGGACGGGCGACGCAGTCTTAATGTTAGTTAGTAGAGTGGCCAAGTTGAAGAATAGCAACTTTCGTAGGACTAAAAAGGTTTATACCGACAAAAAGTGGTATTGTTGGAATCAGCATGGTCTACTGATTATCAAAATGCATGTTGTCGCTTTATAAAGTGGTAGAATGTGTTTCTATGACGTCATAAAGTCGGCAGTACAAAATTGAAAACTATTTTCTTTTAAACATACCATGTGGGGTACCAAATGAAAGGGCTTTGTGAGTAGATTACAAATGTATAACATAGTCTAACATGTTGACCACTTGGTCTAACAAATTATTAGAAAACTTTCCAAAATTTGACAATTCAGAGTTGAATTTGAACTGCTCTAAATTGACAATGGATGAATGGATTAGTCCAAATTGTATACAAAATGACTGTGAATATTCTCTATACTATGTCTAGAAAAATAATTAACCAAATATATCCAAAAATAAGAAAAGTACATCAAGTTGAATAACAGTATATATTTCTGTTACAGTAGATTACTAAATACAATTTTTTTTTACTGAAAACATACCATGTGGGGTATGAAAAGAAAGGGGTTTGTCAGCTGATTACAAATATATTCAAACGCCCAAATAGTGGAAATGGTATAGTATGTTATATATTTGTAATTTACTCATAAATCGCTTTCATTGAATACCTCACATGGTATGTTTTCAGTGAAAAAAATAATGTATTTTAGAAGTTTCCCATAACAGTAAATTATAAACTGTTATTCAAATTGAGGTACCTAATGTACCTATTTCTCTTATTTTTTAATATATCTGGCTAATTATTTTTGAACATTATATAGAGGATATTCACAGTCACTTGGTATGTATTTTAGGGTCGGCCTAAAGCCAAAGGGGTGCACAAAAAAGACAGATTTTTTTGGCCAAAAGTGCATTATATAGGAATCGTAAGACTTAGAAAAAATTCAATCAAAACGCTAAAATAAGCATGTTTTGTAGGAAAAACTTTTCTCTAAAATCGAAAATGGCCAAGATATTTGACCCGAAAGTTGAAAAAAATCTAGGACTATAAATTTAGATGAATGGTGTGTCATTATAACACCTATTTTTTATTGTGTTATCGTAGAGTATACGCTAAAATAAGCATGTTTTTTTAGGAATAACTTTTCTCTAAAATCAAAAATAGTGCTTGCTGATGCTTATTTTAGCGTATTCTCTAGGATAACATCATGAAAAATAGGTGTCATCACTCTCATAATTTTTTTTCTAAGTGCTGCACCCCCTTTGCTTTAGTCCAGCCCGTTATAAACCTTCACGGTCCTACGAAAATCGTAAATAAGGTAATTTCTACGAATTGGCCTCTCCTCTAAAAAGCGGTTTTGCGACATATTTTCAACGATTTTCACAAGTCTACAAAAGGTTCGGTTTCGGTTTCGGTTTCGGCCGAAACTGGGGCCAAAGCCGAACCTTCGGTTTCGGTTTCGGTTTCGGCAAAAAAACATGTTTCGGTCGGACACTAATAAACAGTCAGACGTAGGGTCGGATCGGGAACAGTGACTAGGATTTTTTCGGACAGCCAAATTATAAAGAAAAAATAACTTTTGTTACTCTTCGGGCCACCCTGACGAGTGAGCTTCGGGTGTAAGGACAACAAACATTAAATTCGGTAACTATGCATGAACTTATGTATCGACAGGTGCAACATTTACATCCGGCATCAGGAAACATCAACGGTGCGGGACATCTTCTTGGCTCCGTTCAGTGCGCGCCTCTTAGCCTGTGTGCTGGCGGTGGCGGTGGCCGCTTCGATCGTCGTCGTACTTATTAGCAGGGCGACGCCCAACCCAAACGACTCTCGGCCTATGGAGTATACTGAGGGCTTTGTGTGGACCACAGGGATTCTTTGTCAACAAGGTGCTGTATTTACAATAAAATCAAATCAAATTAATAAAATAAATATTAGGGGACATCTTACACATATGAACCTACTCCCAAACTAATAAGCCAAGCTTGTCACATTTTCATCAACATATTAGGTACCTAATACTTACTTGCTCACAGCAGGTTTTTTTTATCATCAATATTTGTTCAAAGGCTACGGTTAAGTATTTCACGTGTAGGTACCGTTTCTCAACAGTATCATTAATGTACCCACTTATGTAAGTACATTAATGATAGATACTAAGTAGATACATATCTACTTAGTAGGTCATTTCTGGTGAAATTTAAATTGTAAATTCACGACCTCAAACCAATACTTCGATATAGTCTTTTTTTGTACATGACTCAAAAATTGTTAACAATTTGGCTGTTTCTCTATGCCATTACCAGGCGGCTCACGGACCCCGCCCGCGCCGGCGGCTAGCGTGCTCCTCATCGTGTGTCTCCTCTTCGCCGTGGTGACGTACAACGCGTACGCCGCGTTCATCACGTCCGTGCTGTCCGTGCGCGTCGCCAGCGTCGACACCGTGGCCGCGGTCTTACGCTCGCCTAACTTCAAAATCGGATATATAAAGAATGGAGTGGACCAAGCGTATCTCATGGTAGGTACTTCGAACTATACTTACCGCTCGCGTCGAGTGATGGTACCTGTGACAGGTCATTTTTTAAATATGGAGTATCTGTTACGTATAGGTATGTAGGTACCTACCTACTCTGCTCCTTGCTCTGCTCCTTCATTTGGTAATTGTGCTAATAGTTTTTATATGTGAAAACTATATCAGAACCTCAATTAAGAGTTAACAACAGTCATATAGTATATCAACATACCCTACCACAAAATACCTAATAATTTTAAAATGTTAATTAAATTTTGAAATTTGTAGCAATGTAGGCTTATTTTCAGTGATCGGAATAGGTAGTGCCATTTCGGGTGAATGACCTTAAACATTAAACATAACATGGATAAGCCTTGGGATTTCGGGACTCGTATTTTTTCACAGTGAATATTATTGACCTAAATTAAGAAGATGCAAAATAATAAAAAATTGTCATTATAAATAAGTCAATTATTTATTCAACATAACTTTTAACAGTTACAAATTACAATCATAAAATAAATCGTCAAACATCAACATTAGTACACATATGTATTAAATCAACGTCATTAAAACATTCGTTATTTTTTACTATACAAATTAAAAACACAACAAATTATACACAAAAATAGAGGTAAAGAATAAGCGTCTTATCACCTATAAGTGATCTATTCCAGTCAAACTTTACAGATTTTATTTTACATCGTTTATTCCTTGCTTTCTTTAAAATTGTAATAGCAAACGATTATTTTTTCAATGTTCTCAACTGTCAGTCTATTTCTCTTGATGTCTAATATCCATTTATATGTGGAAAACGATCTTTCAACCTCTACTGATGTCAGCGGGGCAAATTTGTAAAAGGAAATATGTTCAGATGCGGTTTCTTTTGAAATATCTCCTGCGTATTCTCTTATAGTATCTAAATCCGGGTTTCGAGCCATAACCCCTTCAAATTTGTTTTCTATGGGTAAACTATTAGACCAATTGATTACCATCCTAACTTGATCAAAATCGATTAAGGCATCGACCATTGACATATTTCGTTCCTGTAAACGAGTTAAGGCCACCTCTATTATATTAAAATTTTCGTGGATATAATCTAATTCTTTTTTTATGTTGGGTTTTTCAAGCACTTTTTTAGCCTTTTTAATTGAAACAGCATCTGATGTTCTTAATCTTGACAAAACCGTATTTATTTCAGTGAAATACTTCACGTAGTAAGATACTGCAGCGAGCCAAGTACCCCACCTTGTAATTACTGGCTTAGGAGGTAAAGGCAAATTTGGATACATTTCCTTTAACAGTTGCACTCTACTAGGAGACTTTAAAAATACTTTTTTCAAGTTAGCTATCAGGGCGTCTACGTCCGGATATTGACATCTTATTTGCTCTGCCACACGATGCAGAGCATGAGCTAAGCATGTAACGTGTTTCATATTCGGTAACACACTTTTTAAAATTCGCCCCGCCTTCAACATATACGCAACGCTGTCAGTACATAAGAGAAGCACATTATCGAGTTGATTTTCATAGCCTTCTCCCCACATTTTTTCTAAGCAGTCTGTAACAAACTTAGCAATAGTCTCCTCATTCACTACCGTGAGCACTTTACACGCCATTAAATAAGTTTTATGAGAAACGGTTGCATCCAAAGGTTTCACCAAGAAATGGACCACGTATCTGCCTAGAAAGTCTGTCGTTTCATCTAACGAAATCCAAATTTTTTTATTTGCCACTTCACTGGGTATAGCTGCTATTCTGGCTTGATAAAACTTGTCCAGGTATACTTTTCTTATTGTCGATTCACTGGGTAGAGTACGTAGAGGCTGATTTGTACAAGTGCAGCAAAAATACTTCTGGAAGAAGGTTGTGAATGCTGGATTTTCGATTTGAACCCATGGGATATTGCAAAGTATGAGGAACTCGATCAGATCAAAGTAAAAACTTTCATTTGGTTGGTGATGTAATCCTTTGTGTACAGGTCCTTCGATGTGTCGCTTCACTGTACTCTTTCTGCATCCAATATTAACGTCACATTTAGTACAATGTATTAAATGTCTTGTTGAATCAAACTCTAAGTCGGGATAGGATTCAATCCAACTCAGAATAGTTTCTTCCTTAGCTCGCCGAGGCATGTTTAGATAAGAAGTTCCACTTAGTCCAATCACAAGTAAATCAGAGTTAGGGATAGCCAACGTCGTCACAATAAGATGATCGATCACAAAGTCCGGTAAACAAGCCAAAGTCGAATTGAACCAACCATGAGTAATACGTGCGAACTTAACGAACAGAAGAACATAAGTAATCTTAAAATACTTGCCTTGTTTAAAACATTATCTTTCAACTAAAAAGAGATAGCATGACAAATATTGGCATCTGTTGCTACTGTCCCACCCTGCCCCGAGCTCTTCATAGAGGTAAACAATAGAAAGTTATCTCAAGGTCGAACCAGGTAAAGATAATTTAAGAATGCACTTAGAAAAACAACATGCAAATGCAAAAAGATAACTGATAAGACGTGCTTATTTTCTTTGTTTGCATGGATGTCAAAGTTAGTGTATCTACTTCATATTTTGTCGATGCCATATTCTATAGTAACCAAAAAAAAAATCACACATAACATTTCTGAACTAAACATAAACTTAAAATTTTTCATATGAAATCCCGGGGTTAAAAGCTATGTCCATACTAAGCTTACGCACCGAGTTCCCGTGAAATGGCACTACCTATTCCGATCACTGCTTATTTTACCAGGTCGTCAGTCCACCTTGTGGGGGGTCTACCCACGTTACGCCTTCCGGTACGTGGTCGCCACTCGAGAACCTGTGCGCCCCAACGGCCATCGGTTCTACGGGCAATGTGCCCCGCCCACTGCCACTTAAGTTTAGCGATTCGGAGGGCTACATCGGTTACTTTGGTTCTGCTGCCGATGGCCTCATTTCTGATGCGATCACGCAGAGAGACTCCAAGCATAGCCCTCTCCATTGCCCTTTGGGTGACTTTGAGCCTTCTTATGAGGCACACAGTAAGCGGCCACGTTTCAGTTCCATATGTCATCACTGGCAACACACACTGGTCGAAGACTTTCGGGAGTCCGCTGGATGCGGGTGGCGCAAGACCGGTCATTGTGGCACTCTTTGGGGGAGGCCTATGTCCAGTGGACGTCCTCTGGCTGATATGATGATGATGATGATGATGAGGCTTATTTTACGGTACTACGATGATCGCAAGTGAAAGGGATATGGACATGCCAATAATGACATTTTATTGTTCCAGTCGACAAAAGACTCCCAATTGAATGCGTTTTACATCCGGGGGTATTCGGACGCAGAAAATCTGGTTTCTTCGGCCGAGGAGGGGCTCGCGCGCGCCGCGCGACTGGACTACGCGTTCTTCGCCGGACAGCGCGCCGCGCGGTCCACACTCAAGTTTGTATTGAATACACAGTTATTTGTACAACAAGAAATCAAAGTTTGATATTTCTTCTAGTGCTTATTTTGAGTCCAGTGCAAGCGAAAGATTCTATAACTCGCTACGGTCGTGAATCTAATTTAGAATCTTGAGCGTAGTAATAAGGGACTCATAAGCGAACGAGATGTAAATAACTTTGATCTCGTGTAGTACACAAAATTTTTCACCGGGGCAGTGAGAACATACCAATTAGACAACTTGAAAAATGTAATCCTTCTTCATCACTACCTATGCATCACTAACTCATGTTTTCTTAAGATATACAAACAATTAAGTTTAATTACCGCATCGAACACAAAAACAAAAAGTAATAATAAAGGCTATAGTCGGTTTTCCATAGTAAGTTGGCCCTTAAGTCAATTTGATTCGGGTTTTTTTGGTGAGTACCTCTTATGGTGAAGGATATTTTTGCTGAGTATCAACATCCTACTAGTGACAGTTTTTGACTGATGATTTTATTAATTTTTTTCTTTAATGTATTGTTTTTCGGGATGTATTCAAACGATTTGCTTAATTTTTTTAAATAGTGTTCTTTATTTAGGTATGCATCGATACTCAAAAAACGAATACCAGTTGTCATATAAAAAAATAGAAAAAAAAGTAAAACAAAAATAAAACATTTTTTCATGTCGTGGTGACTGAAACCACTAATTTTTTTTTCTAGTTGTAGGTCACACATTGGCCTACTATTTGCCTAAATATCAACATTTTCCAAACGGTACTTCCTGTCAAAAATTAGCAATGTGTGTGGTCAAGTCCTGTACTCAATCGATTTTTTCGATGTAGTATAAAAACATTAAGTTGTCATTGGCATTTTACTCTTAAATACGACAACCTGATAAGAAATCGCAAACATAATCGAAGACTTTGTATACTACATTGAAAACCACCGATTGAGAACAGAACTTGACCACACACATTGCTAATTTTTGACAGGAAGTACCGTTTGGAAAATTTTGATATTTAGGCAAACAGTAGGCCAAGGCTTGGCCTACAACTAGAAAAAAAAATAGAGGTGTCACTACTTCACCACGACATAAAAAAAATGTTTTATTTTTGTTTTACTTTTTTTTCCATTTTTTTATATGACAACTGGTATTCGTTTTTTGAGTACCGATGTATACCAAAATAAAGAACACTATTTAAAAAAATTAAGCAAATAGCTTGAATACATTCCGAAAAACAATACATTAAAGAAAAAAAATCATAAAATCATAACTCAAAAACTGTCACTAGTAGGATGTTGATACTCAGCAAAAATATCCTTCACCATAAGAGGTACTCACAAAAAAAACCCGAATCAAATTGACTTAAGGGCCAACTTACTATGGAAAACCGACTACGGCCTTTCAGTAAATAATATGGAAATAACGAACATCAACTGACACTTCAATCTACAGCTTTTTTTTTGTAAAAAAAAACTTTGTAAGATACGGTCCGAATTGCGGATACGTACTATTTGTCAACTATAGTAGAAATCAAAGAATATAATACTCACTAGGAGAAGAACGGTAACTCCATACAAAAAAATGTCCCCAACCGTTTATACGTTTATACTAGTGGCGCCGTCTTTGTGTACCAATGGAACTAAAGTTGACAACCGGTTTAGCCTGGCGGGTATTGGTAGGTAGTAATTCTGTTGATAAACATATTTGTTATCTTCATATCACGAAATATATGCAAGATGCAAATATTACCCCTTGTTTGTGGTATTATCAATTGATTTAAATAAAAGGCATGTTTATGTTTATAACATTATATATATTATTTATTAAAAAATGTTTTACATATAAAAATATACACTGAAAACTGGCAACTTAATAAAAAAATAGACATTAATAAAGCGCATTCACAAAGTTTTCAGTACCTTAACATTAGGCATGCCTACCTATTACACTTTACACACAGATACACTACACTTTACATACGGCATTTTACACAGATTTCCAACTTGTATTCATACATTTCTTCACGGTTAATTAATACGCTTTCCAGATGCGTTATGACTCGGTTCCTTCTGAACCCACTAAAGTTGTAAATTTCACTCTGGCTGCTTCAACAGCCGTTGCTCCGCATTTAGCACATTTTCTATGTGCATTGCTGTAATCCATGTAGGTACAGACTTACAGTCTTAAGTGGTACGTAGCGGTACACGTTGTATGTATTATTTAAAGAGTTAATAAATAAAATTTTCGTTATGAACTTTAACCACAGCAGTTGGACAGAGTCATTGACAAATATATTTTTTATTATGGTGGGTAGACGTACCTACCCTCCATATATTTTATGAACATTGATAAAGACAGTTGGAAGCAAATATTCATTATAAAACATAATCGCATGTAATTAAGTTTTAAGCGTTTTAAATCCCGTTTTATGATTAATATTGTATAAAATTCGTGATAATTTAAATCAGAGTTGGGAGCAATGTTGCTGTAGAAAAATGTTTTTATTTTTATTACTCGCAACTTTTTCCCGGAGGCCAACGCACACATAGAAGATTAAGGCGCACACATGCGCAATTATTTGGGGACATAACTTTCTTAGGAAGTGAACAGGCCTTGGTAGAAATTCTTAAAAGTAAAATAATTAATTTTGATAAAATTGTGTTTTTTTTTATTTCATTATTTTAATTGTAAGTATAATAAAATACCTA
Organism: Cydia splendana; assembly: GCF_910591565.1. Taxonomy (NCBI): domain Eukaryota; kingdom Metazoa; phylum Arthropoda; class Insecta; order Lepidoptera; family Tortricidae; genus Cydia; species Cydia splendana. The sequence goes on along the minus strand of NC_085960.1, from coordinate 27,577,970 downwards.
AAATATAGTATTTTATCAGTTTTTATCAAATCTTAAACTTTATTTTTATTAATTAATTATTAAGAATTCATACTCGTATGTGGTTTGGTACGATGCGTTCTGACGTTTTTCGGGGGTCTATTATAAACCGTCAATATACCGTTGAATGTCGTTTGAACTTTTTTTGTCTGTTTCTTTTTGCTAACAGTGTGAAAGGGACGGAGATAGTAGAACCCAAGTATTTCGAACTTGTATTAGACCCCGCATGTTGAAATGACATCTGACTATAAAGGTCACTTGAATGTCATTTTGTCTCACTCACTGTTTTTAAGAAGCAAAGTACCCTTGTTCGAGCTGCTGAGGTGAAAACTCCTTTCATGATAGAAATCTTTCCACTTGGCACGTTCGGCAAATGCCGGAGGTGTACGCTGTACCAGGCAGCACACTGTGCGGTCCTTACTCCTCCTCAAGTTTGTTAATATTGCCTCCGTACTTTTGCACCTCTGTTGACACGATACAATACAATTTGAATCCTTTTTATTGCACAAGCACAAAATAAACAAAAGATGGCCTTATCGCTATAGAGCGATTTCTCCAGACAACCTTTAGGTAGTGGAGAAAATAAAACTCTAAATTCAACTAATTTGGAGGCGCAAAAATGAATTAGAAAACTACATAGCCTTAAAGAAAAAAACCTTAAACATGATATTCAGACGCGGATTTTAGGATGCACAGTTGCACACTCACAGACTCCGTCCATGTCTCTCTTTTCACACGTGCACACGTTGGCTAGTACTATAGTATTCGTAATCAGAAAGAGTATTAGATCAATATTAGGTATACACTGCCGGTTGTGGGTGTGTACATTACCTACTTCATGAACCTTTGATATTATTATGTGGTCACATGCTTTCCTTACTGATATTCTTTCATAAATACCTATGTCTGAATAAAAGTAAAGTGTAAAGTGTACACGAGTCCATGGTATAATAATATACTCCGCCTGGTACTCTATTCCGAGATTCGCGTATGACTTAACTGACACGGGCCTACGTCATCATGCTGTTTACAGGTTCTCAAACTTTAAAATGTGGGAGAATTTTAACCAACGGTGAAAATTATTTTAACGACATTAATTTTAAGTTATTCATGTAGAAACATAGTAAAATAAAACAAATCTAATGTATTAAATTAAACTTTATTTATCTATACAAGACAAACGTTTAAAAAACTAATTCACAGTTACACATTAATTACCATGCTTACGACGTGAAAAGTTTGGAAAACACTGCGACTGCTGACACTGAGCGAGAAGGAAATAACAATTAACACGCGTTCGACAAGGATGACGGTCAGGGCATGAAGTTATCTAGATCCGAATTGTCAAATGTGACAGCGCTATCCTGTGTTGCCAGTAATGTAAACAGAATTACCCGAACGTCTGAAATTTCTTTCGTGAATCGGAAGATATTGCTAACGAATAATTAAAAATGACGTGTTATTGTAAAATTTAAGATAAAATACATTATAAATGAAAATTATAAAATTATAGAGAAATATTTTAACTTATTAACCATAGCTATAATGTACCCATGTAACATGTTATGTTGAAATAAAGTGGCAATGTTATTGTGACGTAGGCCCGTGTCACTCTGGGAATAGAAGACCATGTTTTATTAGACCATGCACGAGTCGATATTGTGCGCGCGAGCTGTAAGCGAGCGCGCAATTTGAAAGCCGATGTTCTTCTTAATATTCAATCCGTCTGAATATTTAATAATGAACAGTTTAAAAATTTATTCAAAATTTCCTTAAAATGGAGCAAACACCTATTGTATATAAAATAGGACCATTTTACGGTATTCTGTTACCTATATCGTAAAACATACTTACTTTCATGCTTTACATACTTTCATGTAGGTCATAACATAAGACGAATACCTATGTATATACGAAACTGCCAACATATCGCGGACATAAAATGGAATATAAACATTTTATCGTCATCGATATTACATCCTGCCCTCATTCGTTGAACCATCGCTGAAGGCGAGATTGCGATTGCAGCCATTTAATTTACAAACAGACTGGCTTTACATGAATTCATAATCTGAATGCCGGTGCTTTTCACATATGACTTAAAAATTCCGATTAATCAATTACAAACGTCTGTCTCACTTCCTCTCACGAATCTTGACATTGCGTTATCGTCCCTCAAACGGACGAATATCTACGCTGACCGTTTGTTATCAGAATATAATGAGCCTCGGAAACAAAACAAAGAAGCTGGAAGTACTCTTACTGGATGAGCCAATAATAATACATCGTACTTATTTAATTTACCATTGATATACATACAGCTACCAGCTACAGTAGAGTTACTAAGATAAAAGATAACTATAATAATTACGACAATAAATAACGAAGCGGCAATGAAGCAGTTGACATCAAATGATAGTATGACAAGCATGGTCTAGGAATTTGACATAAGGTAACGGCGGCTATTAACGCGGGTATCAAAATCGACGTCTAACACCGCGGTGTTTACAAATACGCATTTTGCAAGCAAACAGATCTATTCCCTAAGAAATAAAGCATACACAAAACAAGCTCATTCATTGGTCTATCGTGCCCATTAGTATGCATTTGTGTGATTGTAACAAAAAAGTCGCGATTCGTCAGTTTGTGCGACGGCGGCGCAAGAACCGGTTATTCCATACAAACGCGTGACGCCACAGGTAAGTGCACTCCAATCTTACTTAGTGTTTTACGTAATAGTTATGGCAAATAAACTAGTGCAATGCCTTTTAAGAGGTTGTGTATTGTTTTCTACACGATTTTGAATTACTTTTAACTTAGTTTTTGACCGGGAAATACGTTTAAAATGGAAAATAAAATACAGCGGTGATAGGCGCCAATTACTTCTGTGGTAAGTAATTCCGTGGTATGCCACGGTAATAGAAAAAGTGGTAGTTTTGTTATTTACTCTTTAGTTTTGGTACAAATTATCAGTTTTATAATTTCTTTTATTTATTCCAATCTTGATCTATTCACGCTATTAAAGAGCTATTTCCGTTTTATGGAAAGTATTCAACTAACCCTTAATTTTTAACAAAAACTTCAGCACCGATTTCCTTGTTTCTATGGGAACCCTTAATCTGTCAACTTTTTTTTATTTTGAGATAAAACCTACAATTTACTTGCCGGTTATGTGATTTTGTCTTTATAAGAAGCTTGTAATATACGTGTTTGATTTGATTTGAAAAACCATCTGTGTTTTATTCTTTTTATGGGTCGGAATTAGGTTTAATCAAACTCCAAATTAAGCCTATTACCGATGGTATGATCAGATTACCCTCGGTGATAGAATGTATAGAAATCTATTACCGACCCATAGAAACATCGAATGGGTCGGTAATAGGCTGGTAATAGGCTCTTAAAGAGTTAACTATTACCGAGTGACTATTTGGTATTGTATTTTTGGTATTTTTAAACATACTCCTATAGTTTTATTTTTTATTTTTGTGTCATTATTAAACTTAATGACACAAAAATAATATACAGAACCCACGTCGTTATTATCGTTTTAACCCTCGGTATTAGGTTTCGAATTTTGAGTTTGGTTACATATTTAATTACACAAACGGGTCTACCGCGATATAATTTCATTGTTTTTACCTTTAATTCCGACGTTTCAGCTGAGTTGCACCAGCTGTGGTCACGGAAAGACTGACGTCCCAACAAATGTCAACGGAGATATTAATAAAACACCACTAAACTACCCGAAATTAGTTTATAAAAATGTTCGGGGTAGACAAAGAAATTGCAGCTACCCGTTAAGGTTTAATGTTTATTGTCCACGGCACGACACGCAACACTCACAGTACAACATTTTTATAAACTAATTTCGGGTAGTTTAGTGGTGTTTTATTAATATCTCCGTTGACATTTGTTGGGACGTCAGTCTTTCCGTGACCACAGCTGGTGCAACTCAGCTTAAACGTCGGAATTAAAGGTAAAAACAATGAAATTATATCGCGGTAGACCCGTTTGTGTAATTAAATATGTGTACAAAACGCGAGAGTTTAAAGTGTTTGAGTTTGGTTTCTATTAACGAGTGTAGAAAAATCATGCTAATTGTACCCTCGGTAATGAAAGCTCAATTCGCGGTAATAGAATCACAGCCTGGCCCTTGCCACGGTAATAGAAGATTTGGTCATTTTGGCTTCAAAAAATATTTTAATACATATAATAACCCAAAATGAATCCAAAAACGTGTGAAACGGAAAGTTCATTAAATGCTCTGATGAAAAAAAAATATTCCTGGCTGCTAGACAGCATTGATACCCTTAATTTTTGGATCTCTTTTGAAAAGTTCCTTAACTGCCACGGTAATAGGTGCCTTTACCTTAAATTACTTTATTTAAACTGCTGATTGAGGAATTTGTTGTGTACAGTTCGTTGAGCCAGGCGCGAGGGCGCTGCGCCCTGCGTGAGCTGGCGGTGCCGTCCACGCGGGCCCACCTCGCCTTCCCGCTACCTCGTCGCTCGCCCTACGCGCGTCCTACGCTCGTCAGGTAAGCTAAGCATGTCGTTATGCACTGTACATGTGTACAGCTTGTACAGATCGTTGAGCCAGGCGCGGGGGCGCTGCGCTCTGCGTGAGCTGGCGGTGCCGTCCACGCGGGGCCACCTCGCCTTCCCGCTACCTCGTCGCTCGCCCTACGCGCGCCCTACGCTCGTCAGGTAAGCTAAGCATGTCGTTATGCACTGTACATGTGTACAGCTTGTACAGTTCGTTGAGCCAGGCGCGAGGGCGCTGCGCCCTGCGTGAGCTGGCGGTGCCGTCCACGCGGGCCCACCTCGCCTTCCCGCTACCTCGTCGCTCTCCTTACGCGCGCCCTACGCTCGTCAGGTAAGCTAAGCATGTCGTTATGCACTGTACATGTGTACAGCTTGTACAGATCGTTGAGCCAGGCGCGGGGGCGCTGCGCTCTGCGTGAGCTGGCGGTGCCGTCCACGCGGGGCCACCTCGCCTTCCCGCTACCTCGTCGCTCGCCCTACGCGCGCCCTACGCTCGTCAGGTAAGCTAAGCATGTCGTTATGCACTGTACATGTGTACAGCTTGTACAGATCGTTGAGCCAGGCGCGGGGGCGCTGCGCTCTGCGTGAGCTGGCGGTGCCGTCCACGCGGGGCCACCTCGCCTTCCCGCTACCTCGTCGCTCACCCTACGCGCGCCCTACGCTCGTCAGGTAAGCTAAGCATGTCGTTATGCACTGTACATGTGTACAGCTAGTACAGATCGTTGAGCCAGGCGCGAGGGCGCTGCGCCCTGCGTGAGCTGGCGGTGCCGTCCACGCGGGCCCACCTCGCCTTCCCGCAACCTCGTCGCTCGCCCTACGCGCGCCCGACGCTCGTCAGGTAACCAATGTCGTTTTAACTTTGATTGTATGGGTACACCTTTTTGGCGGCGCCGTTGCGATGGGAGTTTAAAGTCTCCTCAAGAAAGTTTACTTGCATAAACACTTGATTTGCTTGCTTAAGAAAAGAAAATTTACTCGTACTTGGTATCTGAATATTTTACCTGATTTTAGCACAGAACTGTGTACCTATTTGAAGTGTGAAATTATCGGAATTTATAATCGCCAGAACTTTGTCCTCTAGATAGTTCATCATTCACACGGATCATATTTTGAACTAGACCACGCAGTGCAGCAAATGCTTGTCTTTCGCTTGTTTTTTAGGGTTCTCTTATAGTTTCACCATGTCCGTCAGTCCGTCTGTTCGTCCGTCCGTTCGTTTATCTATCTATTCGTATGTCACAGCAGTTTTACTCGATTTTCTGTCGGAACATAGTTTACCTAAGTTAAAACTGTAACTAAAAGTAAAAAAAAAAAACATTTTTTAAGTAAAATCAACATGTAGCACATCATTCGATAGGTCTGAATAGGTACTGTTGGAAATGAAGTCCAAATTATTGTGGCCCGGGAGCGCAAAAAAGTAATATGTCACTGTACGTACCGCTTCGTACATTTACCTATAGGTATATAAATGCTGTAGTTCTGGCTGTCAAAATTTGGCGTTGACCATTCAGTTAGGTACCACAAAACATGTGGCGCCGTAATGCGCCTCTAGTTAAACCGTCAAACTCGGGCAAGATTTTTTTCTTATACTTTACTCTTTAGCTCTGTCATGACTTAAATGCAAATGTATGAGCTTTGAAAAGTTGATATTCTAATAAACCAGTTATTAATTAATCCAGCGCGTTTTCATTCCAGTCCTAACAATTTCAGTCTATGGTCTGTGGTTATTACGTGCTCTATCAACGACGTGCGATCTCAGCCATGCAAGCTTATGATACAGTCATTATACTAGCCGATTGACAACACTTCGTCTTTCCCAGTGTTCAAAACCCACACAGCTCAATCTTCCTTGCCGTATCCGGCAATGGCGACTCCATCAACAATTCTTATCCGGATTATGAAATGCCCTAATATGACTCGCAAAATCAAACTTTGTCTTGAAGATGCGGTCACACGATGCGCAATATGGCTCCTCTTCATAGCTCCTCTTCACGTTGGGCCAACGCCAACGCCAACGAGGGACGCAGCCATGCGTTAGAATGAGATAGCAATATCACTTGCTCCCTCTAACGCATAAATGCGTCCCTCGTTGGCGTTGGCGTTGGCCCAACGTGAAGAGGAGCCATCACGTTGGGCCAGCAAGTGATATTGCTATCACTGTGTACAGTCAACGTCAAATATATTGTAGCAGCCAAAGTGGCCAAATAGTTCGTCACCCCGTACTAAATGGTGCAACGACTATTTGACCACTTTTGCAGCTGTAATATATTTGATGCTGACTTTACTAACCAACCGAGAGTGCACAGTGGAGTGAAGGCTCCCATACGAATTCGCGGCCTTGCTGCGGAAACTTTAGGTGTTTCTTCTTAGAATCTAACTAGTTATAACGACCTCTAAACTAGTAACTAGATTCCATTAGCACATGCTCACCGACCTAGCACGTGTGCTCACCGACCTAGCACGTGTGCTCACCGACCTAGCACGTGTGCTCACCGACCTAGCACGTGCAATTCGTGCTAATGCAACCTAGCAACTTATGTTGATTGATGAAACTTGCGTTGTCTTGACAGGCTGTGTTAGTTTAGTACCTATACAGCCTGTGGCCTGTAAAGGCTCCTCTTCACGTTGGGCCAACGCCAACGCCAACGAGGGACGCAGCCATGCGGTAGAATGAGATAGCAATATCACTTGCTCCCTCTAACGCATAAATGCGTCCCTCGTTGGCGTTGGCGTTGGCCCAACGTGAAGAGGAGCCTTAATACGAGCAAAAATTTAAACTGTAGGCTGTACTCCTCATACTGACCAACATTTGTTCAGCAACTTTTTTTGTATGATAAATAGGGACTCTAATACTTCATAATTTTTAAAAGTTGTTGAACAAAAGTGTCACCGTTTGAGGAGTACAATCTATGTTTTAATTATTTGCTCGTGTTACAGGCCACACCCGGTATATAATTTATAAAATTTATGACGTGTCACGGTGGGTATCTTTTAACCTATAAAAGATAAAAATATAAAATAATAATTTATTTCAGTTTATAATTTATATAGTAGGGTTTCTACTTGAACTTTCAAATAGGTGTTGAAAGGTTTCAACATCTATTTGTTAGAAATGAAGTAGGTAGGTAATTATACTATTAGAACAAGAACAAATTAAATTATTTTCAGAAAATAATTTAATTTGTTTTTATTTCAAGTAGAAATACTACTATATAAATTATAAACTGAAATAAATTATTATTTTAAATTATTTTTATTTTTATTTCAGTTTATAGGTAGGCATTTATTTATTGAAACTCCGAAATTCGTAACAACTTTGTGAAATCAAAGTTAAGAGATACGAGATTGGTTAACTTACAACACAACGCTATCGTAAAACCCTTTGTAATTCTCCTGCTGTATCCGCTTCGTTGCACTGATCTCTCCATCAATGTCATACTAAAACCGCCTCTTCAATAATGTTTTTGGGGATATTGAGTGTCGAACTGTCGATCGACAAAGGAGACATAAAGGAAATAGCAAGCACCCAACATCTATTAATCATCTTATGTTAAAGTATTCTTGACTGTCTTTCTGAAAGATCATATCGTCGGCTTAACTCGCAAACATCTTATCGCCATTTCAAGGATATTAGCCGGCAATGACTAAAGTTGCAAACTCCTTAACTAATTTCAGGGAATATAAGAGATTTGCGATTTTAGCCGAAGATATGCCAATAGTGGCCTTAAATGTTCTAGAAAATTAAAAACATTGGTGATAAAAATTCGAACCCGAAAATTCCTGTCTGGGCTGGTTTTAGTCGATGTATGTACCTACTTAATTCACAACCAAAAATAAGGCTCTAGTAGGTATCCTAACTTTCGGGTATAAAAGAGACAACTTTTGTTTACATATGACCCGAAAAAGACGTAAATTGTACATACGTATGTAATACAAATCAAATTATTAACTAGAAACTCCCACACGAACGACGACTACACGACTATTATACGAAGCTACTGAGCTTCGTAGTAGAAACTCCTCAATTAGGTACATATTTATTATACAATAAAATTGCGTGATGATGATGATTTAGTTTGCTGTTGTTGCGGAGCGGCGGAGCAATGGCGCGGTTGCAGGCGGCACTGGTGCCGGGCATGCCGCGCTGTGCGCCACCACCCGGGTTCGCCTCCGCGCGCGCCGCCGACGTGCGTTCCGCGCTCATCCTCCTCGTCATTGGACTCGTCGCTGCCCTTTTATTAGGTAAGTGCGCAAAGTCACTGTGGCGCGGCGCCCATCTTTTAACGAATGCAAGCGACCTCAGTACAGTGCACGTTGCTCAAATCTCTTGCAAGCTTGATATTGATATGAATAAAAATCTCTATCTCTATCTATGAAGCTACGCTGCACGAGTGCACGCCCCACCAAACGGGCCGATGAACGCTCTCCGCTGGGGCAGACCGCAGAACACAAACGCACTAATTACTAATTACTCGTAGATCCTAGATGAAGACTTTTTTTTTGTGTTGTGGTGTAGTTAGAGATGACTATAGGCTGTTCTGGTGCTGGTTATTTTCATACAATGGCTTGAATATCAAATATTCTGATTCCGGGAATGCCGATGCCGCGCAACGTGCCTCCGCCGTGTATAATTTACCGCGCGGAGGCGATTGATGAGCTTCGACCGGCGCGATGAAATATTCACTTTATCCTGCATTAATTATTACATTGATTGCACAATCACTCGTATCATTACTATAAAATGGCCTAGGTAGTATAGTAAATTTTGTTTACTTTTAATCTCCAAATTTGAAAGGAATTCCGCTATTGCACTGTTCTGTGAAGTGTTCGGTATAAGTAACTTGTCTGGGGGTTCATTTTATATTTTTATTCCAACAAAATAAATGGCTTTCCGTATTTGTTAGTTGACTTAAGAGTCTTAAGACCTTTAGAACATTGTCCTTTCAGACTTAACAAAAATATTTAGTAGGTACCTAACCGTGATGGCTGACCACTTTACACTATAGGCACATGCATTAAATTTATTAAAATTAAGTACACTTTCTATTTAGAATGCTACTCGTAATGAAATGAATGAAATTAATTTATTCCAGAATGTGAATCCATATGTGATTAAAACATTTAAAACTAATTAAGTACATAATAAAATATGATGATTAAATTAAATTAAATTAAAGACGTACACAAACACAACAATTAATTATAAGGACCTGAGTCTCGGGTCACCCCGACCCCGATACGACAGGCTTGTGGTAGGCCCTCCATCGCTCGTGCAGCGGACTGGCGTCCCACTCTCTGACCGCCGACAGTAGAGTGTTGGAGGAGAAGTAGACCGCCTTTCTGGCGGTGGCGCTCCTTACGCGCAGCAGCGCGTCCCAGCCTGGCGCGCGCCCTTCTGCGAACATGGCGCTCGCACTGCACCAGCGCGGCAAACGGAACAGCGCCCGCCACGCGTTGTTGTACTGCACACGGAAGTCTCTGATCGCCGTGCAGGTGTAGTCTGCCCATAGCTCTACAGTGTAGACGCTTGTACAAAAACTGAGGAACAGCTGCCTTTTTACTTCGTTGCTACACTTGGCGAATCTTCTAGCCAGCATATTCGCCCGTACCGCTGTAGCTCGCCTTTGCCTTTCTATGTCATCCTGCGGGCTCAGCACGGTTCCATTTTTATCGACTAGCACTATGCGCGTCCCTTTCGCACTTACATAATTGTTAGAACGTGACAGGCATGGTGACAAGGGATAAAAACGCGACCGTGCTAAGCCGCCTGGTCTTTTAGATTAGTCAGTAGAATATGGCCAAGATATTTGACCTCGTGCACTTGACGCAATTGAACCCCATCAAGCAGCAGCGGTGGTATGTGCACGGGCATATGTGCCGCCTCCATAAGCATAAACTCCGACTTGTCAGCATTGTACGTCATATTATGCTGCCTGGCGTACCTCTCGCATTCTGCGAGTAATTCACGCATAGCTCCCACGGATGGCGCTAGTAGGACCATATCGTCCGCATACGCTATGTGGTTGGTCATTATGCCATTGATGGAACATCCGACCCCGGTCCTTGTCCTTGTAATGTAGTTGCTAATATATTGAAAAACTTTTCCAGGTATGGGTGAATACTTTTGGAAAAATCGCAAACAGTTCCAAAAGATTACGGCCCGCAGCTTCGGGCTAATACTAAATCGGATCAGATTTGATTAGTCTGGTGGTTTCGGAAATATTATTATATGTACCTACCTATTGTATGAAAATATATGTTGGTATTATTAATTGTAGCCAATAAATTGGGACATTAGTTGACTAGTTGGAATAGTCTGTGTAATATGTAACGTCATGTAAGTGTGGGTACTTAGCAGGTTATGAATTAATTCGATCTGGATTTGTTATGGATATGATCTGTCAGTGTAAAAAGTGACATTTCTGTTTGGTAGAAAGTAGGAAGTGGTGCATAGTTAAGCCATATCATAACACTCATAAGATTAGAGATTAGGTTCATAGTCAAACGCGGTGAAACTAAATAAAAGTGTGTAAAAACGTATATATATGTATATTAATTGATACAGCTCTTTGGTGTCGTATAATTTATTAATAAATTAGTAAATTAATTACATTACACTTATTATTTCTAACCTCTCCTCAAAAAGTGATCTTCTGGGAGAGTTTGATGTGTGACTGCGTCAGCGATGCAAGTCTTTAAAGGGCGCTTGGACTCGGCGGCGGCTTTCAGGGCCCGCTGCATTGTGGCCTGCTCTATGGTGTTTAGGTCTGTGGCTAGGCCTAACGCCGCCCACACTCGGATGAAGGCTGTCGAGCAGCCACAATCTAAAAAAAAAGAATATTATGATGATGTGGAGCGGGAGCGTAGGGCATTGGCGGTGAGAAGCAACATGTTGGCTCGCAGGTTTGCACGTTGTACGAAGACCGTCAAAATAACCCTTTTTAGGGCATTTTGTCAGTCTTTTTATACGTGCAGCCTGTGGGTCAAGTGTACGCAGAGATCTTGGCCTTACGCATTCAGTATAATAACGGGTTCAGAATGTTGTTGGGGTTGCCTCGATTTTGCAGTGCGTCGGGGATGTTTACCGCAGCGCGCGTGGATGGGTTCCAAGCCATAATGCGCAAGAGAGTGGCCTCCCTGATGCGCCGTGTTAGGGACAGCCCCAGCAGCCTTCTGAACACTGTTATAGACAATTTACAGTGTCCAATAGTGCGCAAATGGAACTCTATGCACATGGACCATAGAGGTGCTGTTGGGCAAATTTAGTTAAGTACTTTAAGAATTAGTTTTATTTAATTTAATTTAATTTATTGTATTAGGTATTTATATATGTAATGTAACTATTAAAATGTATGGATCTTGTTATCCGAAATAAATATATTAAATAAATAAAATAAATACGGCATTCGGGTATTAGGTAAGTGATAGATAATCGCAATATAGCCGTAGAGAATATGTCACAATGTTCGATGAATTGCGTTCGGCAATAAATATGGGGGATTTTATGAGGTCTAATTTGGGAGAGTCAATTCTGTCATTGGTATTCATGAAAATTAAAATTAAAGTATTTGCTGTTATAGGGATGTTTAAATGTTTTTTTTTTTATGATTTCACCTTTGTTCTACGTTATAAGTATAATTTGATATGATTCAACATTATTTTTTGGTTATTTATACATTTTACGTGTAGGTAGTTTAATAGGATAATAATAATATAGTATGGCCAAAATAGTTCATGGCTCCGGCCAAGAAAGTAGAAATTTATTCTTCAGGCTCGGAAGTATGTCAGCCGGAGGATAAACATTCTTTGCGTTGTTTATTAGTCCCTCTGTCCAGGGGCATTGGCATAGTTTGTTAAAAGATACATTGTGTTACTTTCTACTAACTTGCTTAATAAATTTGGCTCATTATGAAAAAGGTTAGGTATTTAAGCCCCCTTTCATAATTCTATCACGAAAATGCATGTTTAATAGATTTACGTAAACACCATTAAAACAAAATCAGCAATCAAAGAGAGACAAGAAAAAATTGATTCACCCACCTACAATTTGTATAATATATCTTACCGTATGTGCCGTATTCGCCAGATTTGTAGTCGTTCGGGATCAGGTAGTGATATTGAGGCCAAAATGTTTTCGCCAACACAAATACCGAATTTGAATCATGCGGGTATCTGTAAAAAAATTGTCAAATATTTATATTGCCAAGCGTAAATCTGCAATCCGTGCGTTGCTCTTATCCAATTGAGCTACGGAAGCCTACCAGAACCTCGCAAATCTTTCCATTCCTTCGCTTATGTTTACACACCCTTTGGGGTCGCGTAAAGCGACATCAACCGAAAGACGATTACCGCTCGCAGACGTATCTGCTTGTTAAATAATTGATCCCAGTGTGATTGACAATACACCTACGGCATCTTGTGTGATGTGACTTTTTAATAATAGGTATGTCATCGATTTTGAATAATCTTTATAAGAGTGAAGCAAAAAATATAAACCGTGAAGGATTACGAACTTGTCGACAAGTAGTCTGCACTTACCCCAACATACCTTTAGTCAAAGTAAAACCGTCAACAAAATACTTAGAAAGGTTTCACACGGTACGAGTAAACTACTGGGCTAAATACCTGAATATATTTGGGGTGCAAAAGAGCAAATAACACGCTAGACTTACCAGAACAAATGAACACCCAATGAATGAAAACAAAACAAAAATATTTTCCCTAATTGCTCATGTTGTTTGTGTTCTGCTCTCGTTTATTCTGTTGAAAAATATTTTTAAACTATTTAATGCCGTAAATAAATATTACGATTCGGGGCAAAGAATTAATATATTTAATACTTTCGGGGTACCGAAAATGTTTTCGAGGGTAGTAAACAAATGTCGTTTGTTACCGTAAAATTACCCATCTATGTAAAATATAAATTTGTTGTTTACTTAATAATAATAAATAAAAATAAATAATAATAAAAGTGTATTTGGAGGACTCTCAGCTCTGGCTTGCCTTCATTGGCCGTCCAGAGAGGAGTCGCTAGAGCTATATGCTCCAGGGGTGGAAGTGAAAGATGCATAAGACGCGAGTTGGCGCAGTGGCTGGTAACAGCCACTGGGTAGAAAGCGGCGCACACCTCTCGACACCCCTGAGCCGCTCACACCGATGTTGCTCCTGGTCGTCTTTACGACGGCAGTTTCAGGGGCCCATCTAGTCAGCGGCGAGTCACCGCCTGCCTCGATGACGGTGTTAACATTGTTATGGCAGGTGTCCGGACCTCTTTACAATAGCCCAGTTTCATTGTCCACCCAAACTTCAATCCATAGACCGGTATACTGTTCACTTTTTCTACAAATAGTCCCAATGCCTGCTGCGACCGGTTCATGGGTGTCTATTGTTGCGCCTGTGAACGGGTTCCAGCAGGCGTTCTACATGACATTAAAGCTCTCCAAGGGGCCTCTACGTGTTGGATCTATATCCCCACGCAAGCCTATCAAAAGACCGGGATTTATAGGCCCGTGAAACCCGAAAGGGAAAAAGTGTATTTAACCCTCTGCAACTGTGGTGACTTGAAAGTCCGGAATGAAATTGTACAAAGGGACCGCTCGTATAAGTACCTAGGCTGTATTGTCAATGACCAGGGTGATCACAGCGTTGAGATCAAGTGCCGAATAGAGCAAGCTCGTAACACTTTCCTAAAAATAAATCATCTTCTCTGCAACCGGTCCCTCCGAATCTCTACCAGGGTGCGATTGGCACGGTGCTATGTATTTTCGGTTCTACTGTATGGTGCTGAGTCATGGACACTCACTAAATATATAAGTAAACGTCTAGAGGCGTTTGAGATGTGGGTGTACAGGAGAATACTGAAAATCTCATGGACGGATAGAGTAACCAATGACAGCGTGCTGCAGAGAGTGCAAAAGAAAAGAGAAATTTTGGATACTGTAAAGATTAGGAAACTGCAGTACTTTGGTCATATATTACGAAATGACAAATACCACCTCCTCCAGCTGATAATACAGGGGAAAATCCAGGGTAAACGAAAATGTGGAAGAAGACGAACCTCGTGGCTCAAAAACCTCAGGTGCTGGTTCAAGATGAGCACCAGATCGCTGTTTCGAGCTGCAGCGTCAAAAGTGAAAATAGCCCTAATGATAGCCAACCTCCGGCAGGAGACGGCACCATAAGAAAAAGAAGAAGAAGAAGAAGAACTGTGGTGACATTTTTAGAGAGATTCTACTGATGTGGAGTCTATCAGACGTCATTTTCGATAATTCATTTAAAATAAACTAATGGCAAAATGGTAACTATTGTTTTATATAACGACTATTCCATTTATACTTTAATAAATTAAATTGTAAAATGGGTTTAAAATAAAATATATGAGAAATATATATAATAAACTTTAATGAGATCACGGTTTCTTAAAGTTTTCTCACAAGAACATTAAAAATACGTAACAATCAACAATTTCCAGTAACTTAAATAATTTTACTTCTTTTTAACATTGACTTTAAATACCTAACATTGAGAAAATTTCAAGACGAAATAAGGCACTATTCCGTCCTGAAGTTGGTACTTACATAATTTAGACATCATCTAAAATCATCAGACATCTAAAAACAAACAGAACTTACTTCTCGCCGGGCTTGAGTCCCCACACACAGACGGCGCTCTCGACGAGCCACGATGCGTGGAGAACGATCAAGTAGCGCAGGAAGCCGATGACGAAGATAGAGCTCAGTACAGAGTCCTCCCAGTACTCGAGCGGCGCGTTGAGCGGCAGCAGGAGGAACAGCAGGCAGGAAAGGGTCGAGCAGAACTTACTTCTCGCCGGGCTTGAGTCCCCACACACAGACGGCGCTCTCGACGAGCCACGATGCGTGGAGGACGATCAAGTAGCGCAGGAAGCCGATGACGAAGATGGAGCTCAGCACAGAGTCCTCCCAGTACTCGAGCGGCGCGTTGAGCGGCAGCAGGAGGAACAGCACGCCGTAAAGGACCCAGTAGAACCTGAAAGACAACCGTATTAGATGAGTAGTGTTCTGGTATCAGTTGAAAAATATCATATCATTTATTTCTTCAATTTCGTTGTAAGTACTTTTCCGAGAAGATTATGCTTTAATGTACCTATGTTTATGAGAATCGTTCGTTTTGTCGGCTGTCGCAGTTCTAACCTAACCTCCTTTTTTGAGCGCCGTTCGTTTTTGTAGAAGGTCGCAGTTCTAACCTAACCTAATCCAGTTTTCTGCCAGCCGTTCGCTGTTGTAGAAGATCGCATATCGATATCGATAATGAGCCAATACGAGTATTTAATCAATCACTATTATATTTTTTCCCTCGCCAAACCTTATTTTACTTACTTTTTCTGAAACATGACAACGGGATCGTCGTGCAGATCCGACACGTCGATGGATTCTTTAAGCTTCTCCTGGAAGGGGCTGAGTTTGCGCATGCGCGTGAGCACGTGCGCGTACAGGAAGCCCTTCTTGTGGTTGTACGGGTCGTCGTCCGTGTCGAACGTGGCGTGGTGCAGTCGGTGGTTCTGCACCCAGTCGTATATCGAGCCCTGGGAATTTATAATGCCGTTATAATTTGAAATAGGTATCATATATTAAAGAAAAAGTCCGCCAGTGGTGAAGGCCAGATTCGAACCGGTGTCTTAGGTATAGCGGCGAACTCCCAGGGGGCTAGCCAAGATGACAATGTTTGCAGAAAAATAAAAGAAACGCTATTTTCTCTCTATCAGTCTTCCATATTAGTGCGATAGAGACAGATAGCGTTTCGTTTCTCTGCGAACGATTGTCATCTTGGCTAGGCTCCCTGAATCCCTAGACCATTTCGCCATCCCATCTATTTCAGTTTATAATTTATATATAAATTAGTAGTCTGATTAGTTAAAAAACACAAATATTTGTTAAAAATAAATTGTCAATTTAATGGCGTGGTGTGGGCGCAAAAATGAAATTTGCTCCGATCCCACTTGATTGTAAGATTACGACCGATCAAATCTGGAAATGCGGTCGTAAATTGCCAATTTTCGACGCTAGAATGCACATTTGGAGGCAGTTTTTTTAGTTTTAAACTCTCGACTGAATTGTAAATGAAACGTGCATTAGGTAAGTCATTATTTAATTATGTTTTGTTTCTAGTACCTAATTAGTTCATTACGTGTAATATTGTCCATTGATTATTTTAGGTAGGTATTCTATTTTAAAAATAGGTGAAACGAGCAAAGGTGATTAGGTAAATTAAATCGATTTTCGGTATTCTGATGTAACCTTAAATTTTGTACTTACCTGTAAACGCTAGATGAGATTGACGTTAATTTAATTTCAAACGATCAAATTGGGAATTTGAATATCCCGCCTAGACAGTAGACACCCACAAGATATCGAAATATTGAATTTAGGAAACTCAGTAGGTAGGTATATTTAATTTAGGTAGGTAGGTATTGGGTTGTGATCCCGCGGTCACTGCTTACCTGTCCCGCGAGGGTTTGGAACACCATGAGCGTGATCCTCAGAGCGGTGTTGGCCTTATACGAGCGGTGCGCCCACAACCGGTGGGCTCCTGTCGTCACACCCAGGATCGCGCAGGATGACAGGGTGACCACTGCCAGGAAAAAAACAGTACAATACAGTAAATATAGAGACCTAATAAGTATTATACTTACATATGTATTTCAAATTAATGTGTGCTCCGGCATTTTGAATGCCAAGATGCCAATGGTTTGCGCCTTAGCGAACGAAACGGTAATCTCTCTCTATTACTCTTACATATTAGGGTGACAGAGAGACATTCGACATCGAACGATTGGCATCTTGGCTAGGCGCCCAGGGCGCTGGCAAATTTTTTACACCTTTTGTACTATGCAAAACTTAATTTTGAAATATTCGCTCGCTACTATAGGGAGCGTGCATATATAGGGGCAGCACACTCACAGGAAGCGTCAAATTTTTGGCGCGAGGCGTAAGAAAATGAGTGAACGAAGTTTATGCTTCCGATGTAGCCCACATAGCAGAGCAAACCTACTATGCACAATTAACAAGAAAACGTACGAAAACTGTAGATAGCATCACTTGCTTTGGCAATGTACCTACATGTTTATGTTTCCGATTCAGGCCACAAGATGGCAGATCTTCCAAAGCGCGCGGTGGGATATAGTCGCTAAAAGCTCTGGTTTCCTATCCTCATAGGAAAGCGGTGCCGCTTCTAGCGACCGTAATACAGCGGTGAATGACGTCACTAGAACGTTGTCTATGTAAACAAAATGGCGCGGTTTCCTAGACCCTAGAGAACGGTGATTGACACCGTAACATCAAAAACGTCTGTTGCATGACGGCCGTCTTGACGGTGTCGATATAGGTAGTTGTTGGCCGCTATATGACGGCACCGCTTTCCTAGGAAACGAAATTCCGTATCTGTATCCCGTCCGTTGAATTTCCAATAGACAAGTATTTAACGGTTCGTGATTGCTAGACTTATTTAAGGCATTTGAGGTGGCTCAATTCGACAATATTATTTGAATAAGTAATAGAGGAATGTAGACTATTAAGAAATAATTCATCGTAAGTATATTGTCAAAGATAGCGGTGGTGGCCGAGTGGATATGATGTCCGACTTTCAATCCGGAGGTCGCGGGTTCAAATCCTGGCTCGTACCAATGAGTTTTTCGGAACTTATGTACGAAATATCATTTGATATTTACCACTAGCTTTTCGGTGAAGGAAAACATCGCGAGGAAACCTGCATACATCTGCAAAGAAATTCAAAGGTGTATGTGAAGTCCCCAATCCGCATTGGGCTAGCGTGGGGACTATAGCCCAAGCTCTCTCGCGCATGAGAGGAGGCCTGTGCCCAGCAGTGGGACGTATA
Source organism: Cydia splendana (assembly GCF_910591565.1). Classification (NCBI taxonomy): domain Eukaryota; kingdom Metazoa; phylum Arthropoda; class Insecta; order Lepidoptera; family Tortricidae; genus Cydia; species Cydia splendana. The sequence continues at coordinate 27,559,535 of NC_085960.1, read as the reverse complement.
TAGGCTGAAATGATGAATGATGATGATGATATTGTCAAAGTAGTCAGGTTGTATATTTAGTCACCTGCAATAATTTGCGGGGTGAATATACAGGTCATACTGGGCAACTTTTACTATGGGACCAACCCCGAAATTAGAAAAAAAATTTGGCTGTTTCATAGGTACATTTTGGCTGTCGGACCTTGACATTTTATATGGGAGAGTAATTTTTTTTTGCCGCGATTTCGGGATTGGTTCCATAGTAAAAGTTACTCAGTATGACCTATATATTCAGCCTGTAAATTATTGCAAGTGACTAAATAAACACCCCGTATAAATAATGCGTTATTAATTCTGTTGACTAAATGCGATGCATGCGAATTTCTAATTATAGTTTTTTTATATCTTCTACACGGACGAAGTCGCCAGCGGAGGCTAATCATATAGGTAGGTATGCATTAGCAACACTAAATGTGGTTGCGTTGCCTAGGTCTCGAATTGCGCTATTTACCTACTCGCTAAATTACCTTCTACCGCAAATCTCAAAGAATCGTGATAATTTTACCGCAAACTTGAATTTCAACTTCACATTGGAAAATAAAATAAAAACCTTTAGGCCAAGCGCTCCATTTCATTTCTCTATCACTCATTTCATCTAGGTCTAGGTAGGTAATACCCTGGTAATACCTCAAAGTGGACACCGTCTTTTTAGGATTAGCTAGCTCTCACAATGTTTTATTGGCTACGGCCAAATAAATACCAACACATCCTTCCATTAGGTATCCGACTTACTGTTAAGGTTCAGTTGACAAATAAAATTATACTGGGGAATGTAAATTATCCTAATAACGTTTGTGTATACAAGGAAACCCACTTACAATATGAAATTGTGCGACACAAACAATCCAGAACATTGAATATAAATGAGTTTTCGAGTTAATTTCCAAGTATATGGGTTACTTATTCGAAATAAGTCATGCCCTAATGTAATTACATACTTAGGTATCATCTTGATTAAAAATTGGTAAAAGAAAAGCAGAAGAATATAGCTTAGCAGTCATTTATTCTTTACTTCTCAACCCTTTGGTGTGAGGTGTCATTGAATAGGTCTTTCAAAAATAATACCGGTAAAAAAAAATACACTTAACGCCATTGTTTTTCTTTTTAGAAATGTTTTATCAGTCGTTCGAAACTGAAGAAACAAATTTTTATCGACATCTGAATTAAATAATATTCAACAAGCAGTTTCTAAATATTTAATTTTCGGATAAGACTTTACAATGACCTAATTATCTACAATATTTGTTTTTCAACATATAAAATGTTATTAAAGATCTTCCATAATCATTTTCCGGTCATTATCATTAGCTTTGATTGCACCAACGATAATATTTTGAATCATTTGGCAATAAATTAACGTATATGTAATGAAAACCATGTCTGTGGCTGATTATTTATGACGTGATTTCTATCACATATTGGACGGGCGTATTTTATGCACTAGGAAAAAAATCTACAGAAAAGGAAAGAAAACTTTTGTAAGATATTGACTATACTTAATAAAGATAACTCATACGTACATATATGTGACAGTAGAATGCGAAAATTAATCAAAAATAACAGATTTTTTGTAAACATAGAAATAAATAGGGAAGTATTTTTGTGCTCCATATATCTATCTATATATATAAAACAAAGTCGTGTTTGTTCCAGCACCCATAACCCGAGAACGGCTGGACCGATTTTCATGGTTTTTGATTTGTTGGATTAGTCTTGGCCCAGAATAGCAGAATAACTGTTAAAACCATTGAACAAATATACATAAACAAAATAATGAAAGAAAAATCATTCCCATACAAAATGTTCCTAGGTATCGCACAGGCCTGTCAAACATTTGATGTTCATCCCGTCGATACGGTAAACTCTTACCTCAAATTAAAGAACGTATTTAAAAAAGGGTTTCGAATCGACAAAATATATCCACAATATAAGGTTACATCACGTTTGTCAAATGTAGCGATTATAAAAGAATTAGTCCAATCGATTTTACTGACGATTTTTGCAACTTTGTATTATTAAATAACCTTTTTTCACATCGAATTTCATTTTATTGTCATTTGGTTTTTGTTTTAATTGTATCGTTTTTTTAAGTCGATTTTCATCAACTTACGGAAATGTCATATGAATCTAAACGACAGACTTGACCACAGATGAGTATTAATCGAATAACTTTTTATTCGACTATAATTAATCGAATAAAAAAGTTAATCGTCAAATTTAATCGTCGATTAAATTATTCCCAGAGAGAGAGGTTAAGAGTAATAATAATAAGCTACTAATATATTATGGAAATTTAATTTCTGAAATAAATAATTATTTAATTTATGTATTTAATTATTCGCGAGTAATTTAGTCGACCTAACATACGATTGAAATTGAATTAATCTGAATATTAATCGACTAAATTTTCGATTAAATCTCGATTGAAAGTTGACAGGGGGTCATTTTTGTACGTAAAAAACCGGGCAAGTGCGAGTCGCACTCGCGCACGAAGGGTTCCGTACCATAATGCAAAAAACGGCAAAAAAAGAAACGGTCACCCATCCAAGTACTGACCCCGCCCGACGTTGCTTAACTTCGGTCAAAAATCACGTTTGTTGTATGGGAGCCCCACATAAATCTTTATTACAAGCGTTTATTTAGTTTCACCTGACCGTTGTCTCTCTGTCTGTCTGTCTGTCTGTGTGTAATCAAATCTTGCAAGTTAAATTTAATCCACTTCCCGGTTTCCGATTGAGCTGAAATTTTGCATGCATGTATAAATCGGATGACAATCCAATATTATGGTACCATCGAGCTGATCTGATGATGGAGACAGGAGGTGGCCATAGGAACTCTGCGATGAAACTACGTAACCTAATTGTGTTAGGGGTTTTTAGAATTGTCTCGATGAGTATTAGTTGTCTGTCGTAAGAAAAGTTCAGTCAGCGATAAAAGCTTGTACCAAAAATGAAATTTTTGCCAAAAACTTATTTTATTCTGTGTTTAGTATTTGTTGTTATAGCGGCAACAGAAATACATCATCTGTGAAAATTTCAACTGTCTAGCTACCACGGTTCGTGAGATACAGCCTGGTGACAGACGGACGGACAGCGGAGTCTTAGTAATCGGAGTTATACCCTTTGGGTACGGAACCCTAAAACAAAAGATGCCATGCCAGCCAAACACTTTGTCATAAAAGTCATCATGGGTGTCGTTTTATAGGTTTTAGGGATTGCCGGTTTCGAAAATGATTACTGTTTTAGAATCCAAGATGTCGACCGTGCACTTTGTCGTAAAAGTCGTCATGGATATCGTTTTATAGGTTTCAGGGAGTGCCGGTTTTGTAAATGATGACTGTTTTGGAATCCAAGATGTCTGCCGTGCACTTTGTCATAAAAGTCATCATGGGTGTCGTTTTATAGGTTTTAGGGAGTGCCGGTTTCGAAAATAATGACTATTTTGAAATCCGAGATGCCTACCGTGCACTTGATCATAAAAGTCGTCATGGATGTCGTTTTATAGGTTTTAGGGAGTGCAGAATTCGAAAATGATGACTGTTTTGGAATCCAAATATGTCTGACGTGCAGTTTGATATAAAAGTCATCATGGGTGTCGTTTTATAGGTTTAAGGGAGTGCCGGTTTCGAAAATAATGAATATTTTGGAATCCGAATGTCTACCGTGCACTTGATCATAAAAGTCGTCATTGATGTCGTTTTATAGGTTTTAGGGAGTGCAGCATTCGAAAATGATGACTGTTTTGGAATCCAAATATGTCTGACGTGCAGTTTGGTATAAAAGTCATCATGGGTGTCGTTTTATAGGTTTTAGGGTGTGCCGGTTTCGAAAATGATGACTATTTTGGAATCCGAGATGTCTACCGTGCACTTGATCATAAAAGTCTTCATGGATGTCGTTTTATTGGTTTTAGGGAGTGCAGAATTCGAAAATGATGACTGTTTTGGAATCCAAATATGTCTGACGTGTAGTTTGATATAAAAGTCATCATGGGTGTCGTTTTATAGGTTTTAGGGAGTGCCGGTTTCGAAAATAATGACTCTTTTGGAATCCAAGATATCTGCCGTGCACTTTCACATAAAAGTCGTTTTATAGGTTTTAGGGAGTGCAGAATTCGAAAATGATGACTGTTTTGGAATCCAAAATGTCTGCCGTGCACTTTGACATAAAAGTCATCATGGATGTCGTTTTATAGGTTTTAGGGACTGCAGAATTCGATAATGATGACTGTTTTGGAATCCAAGATATCTGCCGTGCACTTTGTCATAAAAGTCGTCATGGGTGTCGTTTTATAGATTTTAGGGAGTACCGGTTTCGAAAATAATGACTATTTTGGAATCCAAGATGTCTGCAGTGCACTTTGTCATGAAAGTCGTCATGGGTGTCGTTTTATAGGTTTCAGGGAGTGCAGAATTCGAAAATGATGATTATTTTGGAATCAAAGATGTGTGTAATGATAATTTGAAAACTTCGCGTTACATTCCACAAGCTTATTTGAATGCAAGACATTGACATTATTTTAGTATAATGTTGCCTGTTTCGTACAAGTCATATAATAGTGAACCGATACAACAGATACTAACCGAAAAAAAATTAGGTACGTATACGTATTTGTTGATATAATGCCTGTAATACAATGATTGTATAATCCATATTTAACGTGCAAAAAAAATGCATACATGTACCTAGGTGAAACGAAGTTCACCGGGTCAGCTAGTAGTTATATATAATATCATTGTCCCCACATCGATGTGATTATAAAATTTAGAAGCAAGTGTCATGGACCTTTCGTCTATTGCTGACGATTTATGGTGTATTATACTGAGAGCCTACCGCGAACCGCGTTAGACGTGTTGCCTCTCTGTCACATTCGTACGTAAGTGTAACAGGGAGGCAGCACGTCGAACGTGGTTCGGGGTAGGCCCTCTGGTGTGCTGGTAGACACGTGATAATGACCGACGCGAGGAGTGTAGGTACTTACGGAATAAAATGGTAAACAGTTTGACTTCGAACAGCAGCAGCCATAGCCCGTAGAGCGAGAGCAGATGTATGTGGATGAAGAAAAGGACGACGGGCCAGTCGGCCTCGCGGCTCCTGTCCTGCGCGGGCGCCTCGCTGATGCTCACCATGCTGCACGCCCGGTGCACGCTGCAATTATAACATAGTTAATAGACACATAATTAATTTCTAAAGAAAGCTCTGGCACGGGCCGGGGCCGGGCCAGAGCTTCCGGCGCTTCGTTTTCTATGACATGACAGGTGATCATGTGATGCTTTTCATAGAAAACGATTCGCTGGAAGCTCCGGCCCGGCCACCGCCCGGTCTAACGTGAATCATGCAATATCTGTTCAGAAACTGATCAAACTCAGTTATATTGCAGTCGTAATTCCGCCCGCCTGAGCCTTATTATGATTTTCTTTTCAAAAATAATCCTAGAAATTAAAACATTCTTTATAAACGCGACATACAAGTTACCTAGCTATAGAATCGCACGCGAGGCACGTTCCTGCAAAAAAAAAAAACACCGGTCAAGTGAGTTCGTTCATCTCGCGCAACGAGGGTTCGATACAAACATTGAATATTTTCATACAACAGTTATAATTGAAACATTTTTGACAGGAGTAGGTATACTTATCTAAGTGATAAATGATACAATCCAGCGAGCCCTTAGGTCGGCTGGTGTCCCATCAGTGCTTGAACCTCCAGGCCTCAGTCGTACCGACGGTAAACGGCCTGATGGTCTGACTTTGTTACCATGGGAAAGGGGACGGTGTTTGGTATGGGACGCTACGTGCGTCAGTACCTTCGCCGCCTCCCACATCAGCCGTACCTCGCGCGTGGCCGGAGCGGCAGCCGAAACTCAAGCGGATCTAAAGCGTCAAAAATATGCCCCTCTCTCCCCTGGCTACATAGTCATCCCTTTCTCTGTAGAAACGGCGGGTTGCTGGTCAGCCGACGCGAAACGCTTCACTCGCGATTTGGGACGTCGACTCAGACAGAAAGGGGAGGGCCCCCGCTCCGAGTCGTTCCTTGTGCAAAGGCTGTCCGTGGTGATCCAGCGTGGAAATGCTGCGAGCATCATGGGCACCTTTGCACCGGGAACGGCAGGGAGCGGTTTGTTTTTTTAAATTTATAGTTTTAATTTTTATTTGTAAGTTATAGTTGTAAGTTTATATAAAAATTATACATATGAAAATATATACCGTTTCTAAGTATTATTGTGTACAATCGGCTAACTAATTTGCTTATTTATCATGAGAACCGATACTAAAATTTTTCTTATATGTACCTACCTACTCGAAAGAAAGTATTATCTCATAGAAATTTCAACTATCATAAAGACACGCAAAGAGTTATTAAATTGCAAACTATACCTATCCGAAAATGTAAATAAATAAATAAATAATATTTTTTTGTTGTACTGTAAAACGATACTTATCCCGCTTGATCTAGTAACTAGACTTAATAGATTTTGACTCCCATCCATATTGGACATTTTCCATAGTAAATGAATAAAATCTGAGTCTGCGTCTGAGTTATCCTTTCTCATAACTATTTATAATTGCTAATCGAAAGCGTAAGTAGTTCTCGAGTTTCTCGATGTATTTAAGACAATGTGACAGGCGGACGATGGACGGACAGAGTCGCACCAAACCATTTTGGTATGTAGGTAGGAACCCTAAAAATATATTTATAAGATTTATCGCAATGCTCTATGAAAAATTCCATTACCAGCGGCGCCCGAAAGGCGGCGTTACTAAGTATGTTATAAGGACGATATATTATAATATAATAGTAGTATGGGATGGTATGAAACGGTTAACCCAAACGATCTATCAAGTTTGTAAAAAATACTTTCAGTATGATGTTAATTTTTAGTACCTATGTTATTTTATTAATATTGTTCTATCTGAAAATGGGGTAGTAAGTATGTACGTATTAAGTGGTTAGTTATTATTATTTATCATACCTTTAAATAGTGATGATGTATCAAAAAGGTTTTACCTACTAGTTTTATACCTATATAAACGTTTCATTAAAAGACGTCTTCCGTAGAAGGTGTGATGCACCAGTAATGCAACATGGATGCAACCAATTATAAACAAACATAAATGGGTTTTATTGCAACAAATGGGGCTGTCGATGATATTTTTGTCGGGGTTTTAAAAGTTTTATAAAATTGTTCATTGTACAACGTATTTCATAAATGTGAATAAGTATGAAAGAATTGTGACGTCCCACGGTCAAAGGTACCTTATGGCGGGTATGGAGTTATGCATACCCCAGTAATCTACAATAAATAAACTATCGATAACACAAAAGATCAACCTTCTAGGTTGCGTAGTTACAGAGATATGATTTTTTGAAAATAATGTTGTGAAATGAGCAACTTTACGATAGAGAAGTTTTAAGTTTAGCCGCCTAAAAAACTATGTTCCTGAAGTAAGTTACATAGTTGAGTACAAATAATAATACCTTATATATCTGAGATTAAAAAAATATTGCGACTTGTTCTGTAATGGAAATAGAAACTTTTGATATCGACTGATTTATGTGTATACTAACCAATCTCTTGAAAATAAAGTTTTATTTCATTTTCACGATTGATTGCAATGAGCTCTCAAGATTTAAATTTTATCTATTAGAAAACGACACTGACAGACAGTTTAAGCAAAAAACAATACCGATTTAGAGGTGAAAATGTATTTTCTGACTTTTTCATATAAAATCACAAAATTGAATATTTTTACTTTTAATGTGACACACAATAAATTTTTCTGAGCACATATGAAAGAAATTCTGTCATTCAAATGAAATAAATCCTAAAACCCCAACTAAATACTATATTTAACCCCTTATGCCACTTTAAACTTACATAACAATAACAGTATTTGCTCCATACATTTACGAAAAGGTACCTTATGGAAATAAATCTAATAATACATCACTACAAAATATCAATCATATTACAGTTTATCTTTTATGAATAGAAAATATTAATTTACATTAAACTGCCCCAAATTTAATTAGTTCTTCGTCATAATAATCTTAAAAAGACCAATAATTTGTATGTAATAAAAAGGTACCTTGTGATTAAGTTACATGATGAGGCATGATGATGATGGAACAGTTAGGATAAACTAATAATATTTTGGGGTTAAGATGGTATAAATCGTCTATTTCTTATCAATAATATATTTCGGTTGCTATTGAAGATAAGCGGCATTGAGGTTCAATGACCTCAGATATTCCATAAGGTAATGCGTCGGGTATTGGCATTTTTCAGCAAACCAATGGCTGATTTACTGCATGCGACCAAACCAAATGAAGATTATTCTAGTTAAGAAAGACTTGATGAGAGTAACTTTGGTATAATAGCAGGCAACTTGGATTTGTGATGTCGGTCTATGTACGGTTATAATATTTGCGAGACGCCCCAACCAGAACTGAAATTATCAAATTAGTTTTGCAGAATGCTAATACAGTTCTCTACCAAACTTCTTTTCCCGTATTGACTAGTTTTTTTGGGAATTTTCAATCTTTTTTCCATAAGGTACCTTTTCTACTAAACTCTGAGACGACATTACTAGGCTTATAACTAACTTATAACAAAAATAAAAACAGGTAAACAAACGTTACGCATTAAGGTTTCAGATCACACAATAAAAAAAAATTGAGCATTTTTTCACCTCTTTACAAAACATTTCATATCTCCGAAACTAGAAACCCTCATAAGGTACCTTTTCCCGTGGAACGTCACAGATATCTTAGCTAAGATGAAGCTACGGATACGAGTACCTAACAGCGCGGAAAATTGTCACTTTCCCACATATGCTGTTTGTTTTCTGCCGCGGCCGTTGCTCCCGCGCGATGTTGCAGAATCCCGCTAAGGCGCCGTGTGCACCGGTGATAGGTACGAGTTCAGCGATCTAGCTTGATATCTCAATTTTTAAGTCAATTCTGTACATACGAAAGAGACACGGTTTTACTCGGAAATCTTGTGCTATTTTACTCTTCTTCTTCCTCGCGTTATGCCGGCATTTTGCTACGGCTCATGTAGCCTGGGGTCCGTTTGACAACTAATCCCAAGAATTGACGTAGGCACTAGTTTTTACGAAAGCGACTGCCATCCAACCCAGAGCTTGTGCTATTTTACTAATAAAAAATATTTATGAAAAAATGGCTCCTAATAAAATAATAATATGAACTTGCCGCCGGCCACTCCAAGGGACGCATTTAAAATGCGTTAGAGGGAGCAAGTGATATCGCTATCTCATTCTACCGCATAGCTGCGTCCCTTGGACCGACCGGCGCTGACTCATCGTGTAGAGGAGCCATAATACGTATTACCTGCAGCTGTACTGTTCAGCGAGTTGCAAAAGTGCATGCCACTGTCTTCATGAATAGAATTCGTTCATAAAGTGCATACCGCACTTGCACCTGCGTGTACCTATTAGATGTATAACGCGCGTTGAAAAAGCGCTCGTGCGATGGGGCCTTTACGAAACTATATAATAACTACTAAAAGAGCCCACAAACAATCTGACATACGATGTTAACGAATCAATGAGTTCACAGTATTCCAATGACGTGATTTAATGTTTTATGTAAAAAGCGGGTCATAGGTGTAACGTATACACATTTTAATTTTAAATAAGGATAGTGTAAGCATATATACTTCAAATAAATCGTGTAAAGGCCCAAGTAATGATCAACAGCAAGAAACGTAGGGTTGAGTAATGAGTTAGACGGGCAAACACATTATGTTGACGAGTATATTTACTTTGGCCAGTTAATCTCTTTCCGTCAGGCAAGACTAAGAGGTGGAACGTCGAGCTAATGAAGGGAAGAGCTCATTTAAAGGCAAACCTTCCACTGTTACTTAAGCGAAAACTTGTCGATATGTGTACTTTTACTCAACTGCCTGTCCTAACATACGGTGGCCAAATTTGGTCATTATTAAATTTCTGACAAGTACGAGAGAAACGCACGACAACTAAATGACATAATTTTGATGTCAGTGTGCGTTCAATTGCATTATATCTACAAGAGCGGTAAAGTAATAACTTAGATGCAAAGATGAAGTTTAAGTGATGATTTTGAAGGATAAATATTTAACATTCATTTGGATTTGATTTGTAATGTTTTACAGTCAGTATTTAAAAAAATTGTATTTCACTCGGTAGCAAAGTTTGACTTGTTTAACCCTCGTGCCAAGAAACCCTCGCAACACTCAAGATTTCACTTTATGAACCACGAGCGTAGCGAGCTACTTTGGAATCTTTGGCTTGCTGGGGTATTAATATTAGAACGAAGAGTTAAGCAACAACCTTGTTAAACAAATAACGAAGTTCTAAGTTCAACTAACTAGCTTCTCAGCAAGTTTTACTCCCTCTAGCTGGTAAACTTCCGATCCGTTGACGGCGGAACTAGCACTCCCGGCGTTTTTGTCGTCTGCCTACAGCACACTCATCGGAGGTATTCTACGTATCCTTTCAACCGCTGACGTGTCGGTGTCGTGCCTGGCAGAGGCAAAATCTGCTGGGCCATGCTGCCGTCGATCTAGTCCCGGAGTATAAGTCAACCCCAGCGGCATGGGACGACGTATAAATGTGACACCAACTACTCGTCCAAGAATTCCGTGACCACCACGAGCGAGCTAGACTCTTGGCTGCGTCGGAACAGGAGCTCCTATCACGCAATCGCAACCAAATGCTGTCTGGGCATGAAATTGTATGAGGCCCATGCGTGCAGTCGCCGCGCCCAACCGGTGGACACTTTAGGATGCCTGCACTGCAAGATGAGCACTGGTCCTTTTTACGGGCAAGGCATTCCACACTGAACGATTTAATCCGCCGCGCCCTCAGCATAGCCTCTCTTCCCGCGACTTTCGTGCCGTCATGCGTTTCTAAATTCCTTGCCCGCACATTAGACAAAATTATTAATGATAAACCTGCTAAATAGGTACTTATGAAAGTTATGAATTTATGCTATCAAATTATGCTAAATACTTACGTAATTATTTAAACGTATTAAATAATTACATCATAAGATAATGATTTATGTATAATCATTCTCATAACGGTTCTACCTACATATAGGTAACTCAATGTGCGCCTGGAGATTTGAACTTATAATGAGGACTCAAACGCGCAAGTCTAAACGCAGATATTGCGGCAATCGTTTAAAAAATCTATACCAAAACCAAAGAAACATAAACCATAGACTACAAATTTCGAGTTCCTGACAGTTGGAATCATTTATAATCTGTAGGTGTTTAAGTTGTTTAACCTCATTAAATTCACATAATAAATATAAGAGTTATAAAAACAAAAACTCACCTTACCGTATAAAGTATAACTGTACTTCACAATCTCCGTTATTAAATAAGCACTATAAATGAAAGATATGTTTAATGAAGTTTCTATAATCGAGTTTATTTTTAAAGACGCAGCGCAGCGGCGCGCGCTCGTAACGTAACTAACAACAATCAGCCAGTGACATTAGTCGGGTGCAGCACAAATTATACGCCGTTTTACCGCGTCATGTTGTAGGTAGATCGCCAGGCGCGATATCTACCTGTAACATCATTCAAATTTTAGTTAGATTTAGGTACTTATGACCCATGGTATAATAATATACTCCGCCTGGTACTCTATTCCGAGATTCGCGTATGACCTAACTGACACGGGCCTACGTCATCATGCTGTTTACAGGTTCTCAAACTTTAAAATGTGGGAGAATTTTAACCAACGGTGAAAATTATTTTAACGGCATTCATTTTAAGTTATTCATGTAGAAACATAGTAAAATAAAACAAATCTAATGTATTAAATTAAACTTTATTTATCTATACAAGACAAACGTTAGAAAAACTAATTCACAGTTACACATTAATTACCAAGCTTACTACGTGAAAAGTTTGGAAAACACTGCGACTGCTGACACTGAGCGAGAAGGAAATAACAATTAACACGCGTTCGACAAGGATGACGGTCAGGGCATGAAGTTATCTAGATCCGAATTGTCAAATGTGACAGCGCTATCCTGTGTTGCCAGTAATGTAAACAGAATTACCCGAACGTCTGAAATTTCTTTTGTGAATCGGAAGATATTGCTAACGAATAATTAAAAATGACGTGTTATTGTAAAATTTAAGATAAAATACATATAAATGAAAATTATAAAATTATAAAGAAATATTTTAACTTATTAACCATAGCTATAATGTACCCATGTAACATGTTATGTTGAAATAAAGTGGCAATGTTATTGTGACGTAGGCCCGTGTCACTCTGGGAATAGAAGACCATGTTTTATTAGACCATGCTTATGACCGAAAGTTTAAATGGAGTTTCTCAATTCAGTTAATGTTTTACCTCATAACTTCGTCAATTCAGATGATTTCGAACAGTTATTTCTTTTACAAAGGGTAAAGATTTTGCTTATATATGCTCGTGGAAATATTGATAATGATAACCGACCTAGCGAAAGATTTAATTTTGAAAAGTGGAATCTGAAAGGGCTTTTAGACACGATGGTTGAAACAAAATTTGCTGCCTAGTGAAACACAATTTCAATGTTGGTATCTTTCGCTTGCTCAGGTATCATTATTAGCACGAGCGGTTAAACAACAACTTTGCCTCCTTCCCCCTTGTAAAACAAATAACTGTTAGCATACTGTGTGCCAGTACAGGACTAGCAGAAAATAAAAAAAAAACCGGCCAAGTGCGAGTCGAACTCGCACACGAAGGGTTCCGTACCATTATCTATAAAAACGGTCACCCATCCAAGTAGGTACTGACCCCGCCGGACGTTGCTTAACTTCGGTCAAAAATCACGTTTGTTGTATGGGAGCCACACTTAAATCTTTATTTTATTCTGTTTTTAGTATTTGTTGTTATAGCGGCAACAGAAATACATCATCTGTGAAAATTTCAACTGTCTAGCTAACACGGTTCGTGAGATACAGCCTGGTGACAGACGGACGGACGGACGGACGGACGGACAGCGGAGTCTTATTAGTAATAGGGTCCCGTTTTACCCTTTGGGTACGGAACCCTAAAAAGGTAGGCATAGAACGTGAGTGGAAACGAGACATTTTGAAGGAGATGTTTTCTAATAATAGGTTAAAATCTATGTGATTTCAAATAATTTAAAAAAAGAAAGCATACAGATATAACTGGATGGTCGCTGACAATAAGTAGTACCCAAATTGTGACAAATGGGATTGTAACGCAAAACAATACAGGGTGATTTCTGGGTCGTGATCCAGAACCACTTTTTCTGACTCTGTAAATGATCCACATTATCATATGGTAGTATTTGATTAAAAGATAAATACTTTAATTCTTTTTATTTTTCAAGTAAAATTAATGTTATACTAAGTAATTATGGTCACCCTATGACTTTTGACATACGCTGTATGGAAAGCGACAAGACGTCGCAATGAGTAGGGTCACCAAATTGTATGCAAAAATGTTTTTTCCTACTTGTCATCTGGAAAATAATCATCATTATTGATGATAAACAATAATTAACAACATCATTAGGCTCATCTTTCGATTCTGTATGATGTCTGGCTCTCTTGCTCCACGACCCCGAAATCACCCTGTATATCCTCATAATTCCTAATTGTCTTATATATTTTTGTATCGTCTGCATGTGGTCTGCATAGAGTGTAGGATGAAGACTGAACCCAGTTTTTATTCGACTTCAAGATTTAAAAAGAAGGAAGTTCTCAATTCGTTGTATGTTTTGTTTTCATGTTTGTTACTCGATAACTCCATCATTTCTGGACCGATATTAAATTCTTTTTTTGATCTTCTTCTCCCTCTTCTTATAAATTCAGATTGGTCCCGTTTTGTCAAAAACCAGTCCTGATGATGGGATCCATGAGGAATCGATGGATCTCCTCCAATCTTAAAGGTATACATATACTTAGCGATTTTTGTGTTCTTGTTGGAACGGGAACGGAACAAAGTGCCCATTTTTTATTTGGCTTTGAGTGTAACATCGAGATTCTGAAGTGATAAAGTTAAACTGGTTATAGCAAAACGTGTACCTGCCTAAAATTGTGCAATACTTGCCTAAGGCGTATCTCAATAAATAAGTGTTAACCCGACATCCGTAGTGGTTTAATCGAAGATCATTCTGTACTGGTTTCACTGCAAGCGGTTTGCTAAGCGACATGGCTAAAAGGCTAGACGCATAGACCAACCTAGCCGTGATTCAATATAAGTCTACCTTTCCGACTGACATACCTGCGATGTAAACCGATTCTCGATACTCACGTTAACGTGCTCAGCATTAAAGGTAGGTTACTTATATTATTCAATACGGTTGTTGACGGGCATTTAAAACTATAGCTATCACACTCACCGCGTCTATGAAATAAAGCTCTAAAAAATACATAGATGGAAAAAGTAAACCACCGTAATGTTTGGACACAATTTCTATTCAATAAATCGGAAAAACTTCAAAGAGTAAGTAATTTGACCGTGACGTCATAAGCAAGTACCTATTTTATACAAATAGCTGATGTTATGACAGTTCGAAAAAAATCTGATTCGTCCTGTCAGTCAATATTCCAGACAAAGGAAAAGAGAAGGATAGTTGCTAACCGCAATACCAATTGATGACTGAAGTCATAATTTCCATAACTTCAGTCGCCAGTTGGTGTTGTGCCTACTATGATGATGATGATTCTCTCCTGACAGATTTCGGCCACAGCGACTGTGTGTTCTGGAGTAGGCAATTTTGAACTCGTGTTATAGAGTGCAGCTGATCCACTCTCTGGTAGCTCTTAGGTGGCTCACGTTCCCTATCTCCTCGCTAAATACTCGAGCGCATTTTTGGCACGTCAGCGCACCACCTATACAGTTGTAGGGAATTGATGTTGGCGGCCGAGCCTTAAGCTCATCTCGTTTTCAGTCGAGCCCACTGCGGCGTTCAGTCACAGAATAACTAATAGTACAGAAAATTCACTCCCTCACAAAAGTAGATTTCGGTATAAAATTATACCTATACTCGCCGCCTGCAACAAAATTGAAACTTATAACCGCGCACGAACCGTGAATTTTCTTTGCGCGAGCGCCACGTGACACGACTATCGTGCGGTCGAGCGGCAGCCCACTGCCATGCGGGCCATACGCCTGCCCTGCCCGGGAGGCCGCCGGCCAAATGTACCTATAGTATAAACAACATTATTTGCGGTATTTGACACATTATGACTGACGTATATAGAGATTACGATTGGATGGCACGTAGACTGAGGTATCGAATTGTGACGTATAATGAATTTTTATTTGAGATTTAAATAAAGCTAGAATTATATGGTTTTCCCGCAAGCTAAATGCATTTAATACACCGACCGAGTAGGTCGCACCCATTGTCAAAATTGAAACTAACTGGGGGTCTATTTTAAAGTTTATTTATGTTATTTCTGTGTCAAATTTGTTGTCTGTTAAGTGACGATAAATATATCCATATTTACAGTTAATTATCCACCTTATCCTTATTTTTATTAAAAGAAAAATGAAAAAATCATATCGATTTACTTAGACGACTACCGATTCATGACGGTGGTGTCCGGCCAACCCTAAAATTAAAAAAAAAAAGACGTAGTACGTAAACGTTCGCAGTGCAGTTGTGATTTCGATGTGCAAGACATTTTACGTAGTATTGCTGTTGTGAGTGACAGACGTCAAATACCGCAAATAATGTTGTTTACACTATAAACTGCGTAGTGACACCCCCCTGGTTCAGTCTCAAAATCGCTAACTCTGTCATGAATAAGGCGCCGACATTCGGGCCGCTGCGCTGCCTTCCGCTCCCAGTCAGAGGGCTCTAGTTTGCATCTCTTCATATGTATTTTCAGAACATCCTTCTATCGTAAGTACTGGCCATCGCTTTTACGCTTACCATTCTGGAGTTCTGAAAAGAAGATGCGCTTGAAAAGAAACAGAACAGAAGGCCCTAGCCAAAATGACAAAAATTTATAGAAAACGCCAATCGAAATCGCTATGGTCTATTATAGCGATCAGTAAGTACATTACAACGTGCACGTGCACGCACGTGCACAGGCCTTTAAACTATTTTTCATTTCTCATGCTCTGAAAGAGGGTCATTGTTGTTCTAAAAGGTGTGCAGAAATTGATACGTTTCTGCACTAGAGCATTTTAGGTTCAAAGTACGATTTTTTTTACGATAAGCAATTTTAAATTTGGGTATAAATGGATTCTTAAATACAATTTACATTCTGATATTTGACTCCCCATTCCATAAATAACGATCCTTTTGCCTAAATTGTTAATTGAAAGTACCCTCAAAAAATACTATAAAAAATTATACTTAGTCATGTTTTAAAAAAAAACAGATGCATTTTGCTTTCTTCGTATTCGAAATGAAAAGTAGAGTGTTTAACTCGGGTGAAGGGCATCATCAAACTACCTCGGCAGAAATTAGTGCCTTTCATCCCTTAGTTAACAATCTACTATTCAACCCATCCACTAAAATAATGACCCTTAGACCATAGATTTATAAGGCATAGATAGAGTGTTCGTACATATCAAGTGAAGCCATTTCAAGTGCGACGTCACGTCGCACTCGTGTCACTGTATTCGAACGGCCCTGGCAGTTCTCAAGGTCAAATCGGTTTGTGTACACCTCCCGTTTAAAAATCAAAAACACAGGAAAAATGGTTGTTTGTGCAGTGAATGGGTGTCACAACGCATCATATCATAAAAACAAACAGACTGACATTACATTTCACGCGTAAGTATCGAGTTTTATGTGATATTTTTTTAGTATATACTAATTATTATTATTTTATGCACATTTTAAATAAAAAATAGTAAAAATGTATCAGTTTTTTTTAATTATAAACTACAGAAATGCAAAAAATCCTTAAAAGGAACATAAAAAGCTTTTGCTACAAAATCAAATCTACACACTCAAAAAATTATTAATAACCAAGTGTTAAGGATGTGGTTAAAATACCCCACTTTGAGGGAAATATCTATATACTGGCCTCACGTTTTTCTATATATGTGTGTGTTGCTGAGCGTAAAACACGAGCCTCGCACGCACACATCGATCGTGTTTCGGCTTCACTTTTGACAGGTTAGGCCCACTTGCACCGTCCCACTAACCCGGGGTTAAGCAGTTAAACCGTTAACCTAGTGTCAAATTGTAGTATAGTGTAAATAACATTATTTGCGGTATTTGACGTCTGTCACTCACAACAGCAATACTACGTAAAATGTTTTGCACATCGAAATCACAAAGGAAAACAACTGCACTGCGAACGTTTACGTTCTACGTCTTTTTTTTTTAATTTTAGGGTTGGCCGGACACCACCGTTATGAATCGGTAGTCGTCTAAGTAAATCGATATGAATTTTTCATTTTTCTTTTAATAAAAATAAGGAAAAGGTGGATAATTAACTGTAAATATGGATATATTTATCGTCACTTAACAGACAACAAATTTGACACAGAAATAACATAAAGAAACTTTAAAATAGATCCCCAGTTAGTTTCAATTTTGACAATGGGTGCGACCTACTCGGTCGGTGTATTAAATACACCGACCGACCGGTAGCTTGCGGGAAAACCATATAATTCTAGCTTTATTTAAATCTCAAATAAAAATTCATTATACGTCGCAATTCGATACCTCAGTCTACGTGCCATCCAATCGTAATCGCTTGCTGTGACAATCGATTTGCGTTAGTTACATCTCTATATACGTCAGTCATAGTGTGTCAAATACCGCAAATAATGTTATTTACACTATAGTAACCATGGCAACTCCTGGTGTAACCGATTAACCCCGGGTTAGTGGAATGGTGCAAGTGGGCCTTAGCCGTATGGGGACTATCTGTCTATGCGTTATTAGTTTAAGCCTTCGACTATATGAAGATATTTTTTGCCCATTATTTGGCATTTTGTCGATGTGATGATTGTTTTTTTAAAACAAATGTCTTTCTTATCTTATCTTCATTCATCTCTCGCTTGGCGTACCTACACAATTAGCGTAGACACACTCACTTTGCTTGCATCGAGAAAATCTATTTCGTATAACGAAGATGATAAAATTTACCTAATCCGGTAATTTATATTCATTGCCTTTGGTAGGTAAACCTTTAAAAGCTTCTCTTTGAAGTGTTATTGGTAGATAGAGAGGGGAATAGAGTGACCGATAAGAGTTGGACTTATCGTGCCCTAAATTATAAACCTACTTAGGAATACGTAAGTTGAATGAAATTGTGATATATAGATTATGTATTGTAAATTCTATGTTATTTAAAAATTAGGGGACCTAGTTTAACCTGAGATCAAGTCTCCTAGCAGTAGAGGTAGGTAGAGTTTAATCATACGCCGATACGCCGCTACCAAATGCTGGAACAACATACCTCCACCTATTCGCACGTTGAAAACCATTAATAGTTTCAAACATAAATATCGTATTCTATTATCTAACACCTAATACATTTAGCGGCAACATTAATACCATTAATCACCCTTATTTCTTTCTTTCTCACATTTCTCACACTAGGCCAATTTAATTCTTAACTCTTTGCTCTTAATTTTTCCTGTATGTGTTGTCAATTTAATTGTCTTCTTATTACTTAGTTTTAAGTTACTATAAGTTAGGTCCCCACCGAAAATACCTACGGGAATTGTGCCGCGAAACGTTACCTACTCCTGCAAGGCTATGATGGTCGACTGTATAAATGATATGGCTGGATAAATGATGATAAAACGGACATTTTATCCAGTTTTTATTGATTTGTCGTCTTTTCCACTTTTGACAGCGATAGTCGTTAAACGATTAACTGCATAACATGGTCGTTGGATAATATGTCATTTGTCTACATATCCAACTTAAACTTAGTGGATAAGTGGATAAGTTAAATGATATAACTGTCACTTGTCAAGATTTATACAGTTTTATAACATTCATACCGTTTTGTCCACTTAGACAACAATACACGGTAAGTGGCTACAATTGTTGGATAAGTAGACATAAAGTCGATTTTTGACAGCTAGCCTTTGATTAATTTATCGTAGTGCTCACTGGGTCACGATAAGCGCAGTTAAGAAGCTGTGATTAGTCTTAACTTAATTGATTCAATTGTGTTACGAAAATTAACTATGTAAATTGTATTGTATTGTATTTATTGTTCTTAAATAGTACACATATAAGTCTATAGCATTCGCTAACACACTTTCATGCATCTAACTTAAATAGAAATGGCCTAACTGTGGTAACACAATGGAATCAATTAACTTTGGACTAATTACAGGTGCTTAACTATGTACAATTTTTTTGCAATTCACTCATAAGTCATAAGTGCTCTTGTGGTATGTAAGTGGTGAAAAATGCAATTTCTTGAAGTTAAAATATCAGTAGGTAAGTATCTGTTTTTTTTTCTTAAATATAATATATACAATTTGAACTTTGAATTAAATTTGAATTTACATATAACATTATCAATACGAACATTATTTGTAGGGATGGCAAGATAGGCAGCTGCTGCTATCGAAGAAAAATAGATAGATAGATAGATATAAATAACTCCAACGACGGGCCATTAAGGGCATACATGCAACCCATTTGATATGCCCAGCGAGGAGTTTCAGCACATATATAGAGTGCGCAAAGAATTGGCACTCTATTTGTGTGCCAAACTCGACGCTGACCTCAAGCCTCAACATGGCGATGGATTGCCGGCACATTTTAAAGATACTCGTATTATGTTGCACTATTCCTCAAATCATTCTTGTCACCTTATTTAATAACGACATACCAACTTACAACTCTTTGTTTTAGGTTCTAACATTACTGCATCTACTGGCTGACGGTAGTTACCAAAGAGGAACTGGACAAGACCATAGAGAAGAAGTAGGAATAGTTGAAGTTGAAGAAGTTAGAGAAGTTGAAGTTGAAGAAGTTGGAGAAGTCGAAGTTGAAAAAACTTGAAAAAGTTGGAGAATTTGAAGTTGAAGAAGTTAAATAAGTTGGAGAAGTTTAAGTTGAAGAAGTTGAAGTTCAACAAGATGAAGATGTTGGAGAAGTTGAAGAAGGTTAGGAAGATAAAGAAGTTGGAGAAGTTAAAAGTTGCATTTTATTTATTCTCCATACAAACTTCCACCCCCATGTCATCTCTTTTTCACCCTTAAAGGTAGGTATGGCTAATAAAATTGGTCACAAATACATAAACATTCTTTATCTCTTACGAACTTTTAAATGATAAAAGGCAAGTCCCATTTCAAGAAATTATTGAAATACAAATTTCCACCCCTTGTTTACACCCTTAAGGGATGATTTCGGGGATAAAAACTATTCTATATCCTTCCCCACAACTCAAACTATCACCATACCAAATTTCATTTAAATCGGTTCAGCGGTTATTGATTGCCCATACAAATTTCCACCCCCTTTTCGCCCCCTTAAGGGGTGAATTCTGAGATAAAAAGTATCCTATGTCCTTCCCCGGGAGTCAAACTACCCCTATACCAAATTTCAACTACTTAAATCGGTTCAGCGGTTTAAGCGTGAAGAGGTAACAGACAGACAGACAGACAGACAGACACACTTTCGCATTTATAATACTAGCTTTTGCCCGCGACTTCGTCTGCGTGGAATTAGTGACAGCAGCTAAAGTAGGTATAGCGCCTGAATAATGCTAATAGCAAGTATTCAATTCGCGCATTGCTTACTTCAATTACTAGGTAATTAATTAACTCTTTCAATTCCACCCCCCTTTGATTTTTTCCTTCCTTCCTTCCTTTGATGATTTCCGACATAAAAACTATCCTAATGTATATGTCCTTCCCCGGGACTCAAACTATCTCTATACCAAATTTCAACTAAATCGATTCAGCGGCTTAACTTGAAGAGGTAACAGACAGACAGACAGACAGACAGACACACACACTTTAGCCTTTATAATACTAGCTTTTGCCCGCGACTTCGTCAGCGTGGATTTAATAATTTAGGTGCGTAGCTATCATTTAATTCAATCTGCGTTTTGTTGATTCCCCATACAAACTTCAACCCCCCTTCTCACCCCCTTAAGGGCGATTTCTTGAATGAAAACTACCCTTTGTCCTTCCCCGGGACTCAAACTATCTCCATACCAAATTTCGACTAAATTCTGCACCAGCGCCGGTCCTACACCGAGTGGGCGGGACAGTTCCTATTGACAATGTTTGTTGTGCAGTTGTTGTTAAGTCCCCATACAAAATTCCACCCCTTTAAGGCATGGAATGGTAGGCCCGTATTTTTTACATGTTTAGGCAAGTAACTGACGGTATTTCCACCGCTATACAACCGGCTGACGGTTTTTTTTATTTATAATAGCATATTTATAATAGCATCTAAACTATCATCTGGCAAAGTATCAGGAGGCGATGATTGAAAAAATTTTTTTTTTTACATGTTCATGTGATCAACTGACGGTCTTTCCACAGCGATACAACCGGCTGACAATTTTTTAATTCACCATAGCATCTAAGAAACTATCATCTCAGACAAAATATTAAGCGGGAGGCGATGACTGACGATATTTGCTCCTGCCGTAACATATAGGGCTAGTATAAGGCGACGCTTACGGGAAAGGGGCTGTGACTCTTCGCTCTGGTTCTTTCCTTGTCCAACAAATATCACTGGCAATTTAGCGAGGTAATGCCGCCAGTATTTTTGGCACATTACGTCCGGGGTATAATCAGAGTGGGGGGTAATATTGTATTTGTTAAGGCCCACTTGCACTAACCCGGGGTTCAGCGGTTAAACCGTTAACCTAATGTCAAATTGTACTGGTAACCATGGTAACTCCAGGTTTAACCGGTTAACCCCGGGTTAGTACAAAGGTGCAAGGCCTAAGTCATTAAGTTTTACTTATTAACTAGAAGATGTACATATTATTCGCTGGGTCGGAGAACCACGAATCGATCGCAACGCGGACCGTGGCCCAAAAAAAAACTTTCGGCAGACCAACTGTCACTTTTTACTAGCGAGGTTTACCTACGTATCCGTGCATTTAAAGTAATAATAATAAATAAAGCACCAGCTTCCATTATTAACTTTAATGCTGACTCTCCCTTCAATTCCAACATGTAACGGCAAAGGATTACACCTAATTTTCTTTGCAGGTGCATACATTTCTTCAAAGTAGGTATTTCCCTTTTGAGTTATTTTCTTTGGCGAACTGTCTGGCACTAGGTCTGCCCAATTGCTGCTCTTCACCGGTTTTTGGGAAGTTTTCTTAGTAGTTGATGTAGTATATATCAGAGCCGCGATATGTTTACTCCTAACGTACACACAATCAGATTTTCCACTCGTAACATAACGACTAGAATCAATCTGTAAAAATAAATTATTTCTTTACTTTCTATTACATTATTACATTAAGGGATCATAATATTATGTATGTACTACGTCAAAGATTGCAAAAACAGAAAAAAACAGCTTACATTCAAGGATGTTTGTCACTGAATTTTGACGAATTAGGTACACGAGCTTCAATGGCGTGGCTCTTATGATCTTCACATTTGATTTCTTTTAGGTACATCTTGCACATGTTAAGCCAAAACTTATTATTATCCTTTTGGAAAAACACGAAAAGTCTGCATTATTAACGACACTACAGTCATATCTAATACCTTTAAACGAGCAATTCTTGGATATTTATTTATTTATGCATATGTATATATATTTCGGCTATCTCGAAAACGGCTCTAACGATTTCGATGAAATTTGCTATATGGGGGTTTTCGGGGGCGAAAAATTGATCTAGCTAGGTTTTTATATGTTTTTCGAGCATAGCTCGGTCTCCCAGATATTAGTTACCTATATGAAATGCATTTTTATTTTTATTTCTTTACTTCTCGTAAAGCCATTAGAAAGTCCGTGTGTGTGTACTACCTGAAATTTATTGATTGTGCCATTTGTGCCATTTTAGAGGGCAAATGAAGATTTACATGTTCGAATAGAATATATGTAAATTACAATATTTCATTGAAATTATTTGTTCTCTTCGTAATGACAGCCAGCCATTTGACATTTCAAAGTCTGCTGTCATATCACACCCACCGAATAGGTTATGTTTTATTTTCAAATAAACGATTTCATTTTCTAAACTGCAACATTCCTAACTGTAGGTACAGTCACCTGCAATAATATGTTACACAACGAAGGCCGCAAAAATATCTGACACGATCTTATTTGTCGAGCCATAAGAGCGTGTCACATATTTTTACGGCCTTCGAAAAGTAACATATTATTGCAGGTGACTGTACATCGGTGGACCTTATTTCAAAAGGCATAAAGTCCACCGATGTGCAGTTAACAGTGTGGGTGATTGTACAATTCTGCCGTGCTTATAATAAAAGCAGTAGAGTCAGACCAAGAAAAGTCTGCAGCGGATTTAATAGCCCACGCAGTGCAAGTGTTATTTTAAACGTCAAACTTCTATGAAATTATGACGTATAAATAACACTCGCACTGCGTGGGCTATCAAATCCGCTGCAGACTTTTCTTGGTCCGACTCTAACTCATTTTGAAGTGTCATTCAATTGGATACTTTGTACTTGTACAATATGTTCTACAATTGAAAGAGATTTCAAAATGAGTTACTGCTCTTAATAAGCACGGCAAAATTATTTATTTGATTTTGACAGATCACCGTATTTTAGGTTAATAATGTCGACTACTGTCCTTAAAATTTTGTATGACATTACAAGCAAATATCAGCAATCGTGAATTAAGTATTTTAGCCGAGTCTACTTTAGTCCGATAATGTAACTTATTTCAAAGACTATGAATTCTAAGTACTAAAAATAAAGTAGATTTTGCGACATGATAAAGACGGTTAAATTTGAGGCGGTGGAATAAAAGATTCACTTTAAAAAAAACCTTATTTAAACTCAATTAGAATCTATATTTCAAAATCTTAAACCATGGATAACTTTTAACTATCAATGCCACATGTGCATAAGTGGTGATAGCATGTCATTTAGCCAACTATTCATTAAAATACGCTTTAAGTAAACTTGTTTAGAATTGATTTTTCAAAAGCTAACTATGGATAAATTTAACTGTCAATGACATATCTAGATAAGTGGTAGAATGTGGTTTATCCATCTTTTCTTTAAAATACACCTTAAGTCATCGAGTATAAATATGATTTTTCAAAACCTCAAAACATGTCACGCTATCATTAGTCACATATACGTTATCCTCGCGAACTATTAATTAAAATACGCTTTAAGTAAACTTGTTTAGAATTGATTTTTCAAAAGCTCAAATCATGGATAAGTTTTAACTCTCAATGACATATGTGGATAAGTGGTAGAATGTGATTTAACCATCTTTTCTTTAATATACACCTTAAGTCATCGAGTTTAAAATTGATTTTTAATAACCTCAAAACATATCACGCTATCATTAGTCACTTATACGTTATCCTCGCGACTTTTTACCGAATTATATCATTTATCAGATAGTCGTCATATCATGCATTAAATGATTAATGATATGGTGACAAAACCATCATAGCCGTACTGTACGTCTACCATCAGTTTTGACATTGACATATACGCTCACGTCTACGTAAGTTACTTTCTATGCATCTCGCTCGTACTCGCATATTAGTGCAAGCGAGATGTACAGAAAGTAAATTACGTACACCTGAGCGTTATGTCAATGTTGAAACTGATGGTAGACGTACTGTTCAGTTCGCTGTGGACGTACGGTAGGTACCCATCTCATGTATTTTTGATACGACCAAATTAGTTACCACGTTTAGTTAGTGTGGGCCCTAATGAATTTCAATTAATCAACATTTATATATTATAAAAAAAAAAACGATTTTTATTTTGCCCTACAAAATAATTCAGCATGCAATGTATCAGAATAAAAAAAATATTGAAACTATGAAGTAAACTATTTTTACCAGACAATTAGATACATTGATTACACTCCGATTAGGAGTAGCTAATCATAATCACGCACTAGTTACTACCGGAGGCCAGGTTTCTTCTTTACATTAAAAAAACCTTAACCTGCAACACGTAAACACGATTATCTACCTATTTAAGTAATATTGAATGAATGACATTGTATGGATTTTTTAAATCCGATAAACAATAATACATAGTTCAGAGGATTTGAAATTTAACTTCACAAATTTAGTAAGTACAAAAATAAGTTGTAAGTATAGGGTCATTGCGCTAGTTTTCGTCCACTTGACGAAATTTAAATATAAACTATACAAATTTAGACTTATTGCAACCCTTCATATATACAATAAAACAAGTAGCAAATTAAAAATGAAATATATTATTTGCTAATCCGTCAGTCAAGTGGACGAAAACTACAGCATGGACGGAAACTAAACTAACATCTAGGTTAACACCGCCTGTTTTTTTAACGTACTTATTGGACTATTGGTGCACTGAAGATGAAGATTACTAGCTTACTTACATACCATAAAATATTTTGTTGATTGAACCGGGAACTAATTTTCCTTACGAATGATTGTTACAAAAAAAAATAGTACCTATGTATATTTGAATACGAACGCGCAATAGGAAATCGCATGGCTATTAGTATGCCAACACAGCAGCTGCTGCAAGGATAAGGAGTCGAAAAAATATTTAGTTCGAGGACACTTCCTCGTCGGATACCCATTTTATTTAGACAAAACTTGCCGTGTACATAATCATCTTGGTTCTTATAATATACACAATCAATCAATAAAGCCTATTCGTTTAAAATATTCGAGGGTAATTAACATTAATTAACATGCCTTAATAAAATTTTGTACATTAGAACAAATTAGCAGACACGCGTACCACGTACCACCTACCTTCCCAATGTGTTAACATTGTGGATGTATACCTTACCTTACCGATCACGTCAAAACGTAATCAGTATAATTGAGATCTTTTTATCCGTAACAATTAAAGTACGATAGCTAAATGACATCATTCAGATATCATCATTCTGATGTGAATGTACGGTCGAATTGGCCTGCAAGTACATACGGTGGCGGTGTAAATTGCTATACAATGAGGTAATGCACTCGGTAGGAAAGCTAGGGATTTCGAGTCATTAGTGATAACCACATACAATGTAGCGTGACAACCATGTTTTGCTAAAGGCGCGGACTGGACGCACGCGACCGGCGGCGCGGCGAGTGGCCAGTCGAGGCAGTTCATACATTGCGCTCGATCGAACAAATGTAGAGTCATTAGGGCTACCGCCAATACCGAAAATCGTCAATTGCGGGCATTTTTCTCTGTCACTCTAATTACGCCTTCATTGGAGTAAAAGAGTAAGATCCCCGCAATTGACGATTTTCGGTATTCGCGGTAGCCCCACAGACCAAGAAAAGTCTGCAGCGGATTTGATAGACCACGCAGTGCAAATGTTATTTTAAACGTCAAACTTCTATGAAATATATGACGTATAAATAACACTTGCACTGCGTGGGCTATCAAATCCGCTGCAGACTTTTTTTGGTCCGACTCTATGAACATCCTCCTCGCTCCTAATACCTTGACACTGGCGAAATAGTCCCACTAGACTAGACAAGCCATTTAATTTTAAGAGAATGTATGAAGAAATGTCAATTTGACACTGACAGATCCGATCCATATCGTTATCGTGTTGAATTTTTGACATATATTAAAATTAGAATCGGGCCGATATCAGTTTAATTAAAATGTGGCATTGTTCGTTAATTGCGGCTAGGGCAAAAGATCGAAAATATCCATTGTATGTTAATTTGGCCACGGCAAGGGTTAGTGAGCCGGTGTTACTTACTTTGAAGAGGTTTAGTGGCTTTAACAATGATAAAGTAAATTTGAAGCCTACATACAATTGAAACCGTTAGGTACTTTATGTTCTCTCATAGGTACATAGTGCTTTTCGCAAACATGCAATGAAATCAATAAAGAAATCTCTACGAAATCAAAGTTTTATTTCTTGAGGAACTAAATGTAGGTATAGTATAAATTATCTCAGATGAATTTTTCGGGTTCGGGTGCTAATCCGTTAAACAAAAGCCTTTGTTTCTTTTAAGAGCGCTCTACAGCACGTGCTAAAGCAACCATTTCGTTTAAAAAGCAACTATCGTGATAGTATTAAGGTTCAAATTCATGGGACAGCTCGTCCAGAGAACAATCAGGGTGGTCTTGTTTTTGGAGATAACAAAACGTGTTTAGCTTCGTTATGGGCTGTTTTATGAATTTGTATCATATAAATAGAATGGTAAGTTTGCTTTTTAAACGGGCTTGTTCCCGTTACTTATGTCGGGGCTATTAGCAGTAAGTACCTTTTGTTTAACAGATTAGGGTCCGAGCCCGAAAAATCACCTGAGATAATTCATACTATATACTAGACACAAAATATAATTGACACCTATAGGTTAGGTTTTGTGTTCTAGTTGCGACTTACATGTGTAAAATATATGTATCACACATACATATATTTTACACATGTAAGTCGTTTTTCAATTTTCTACACGGGCCTTATATATTTATGTATCTTTGATTTATTCGCCTCGCATCCGTCTGACTGACGTTTTAGCCACATAATTAAGTTTATTAATTGTTACCTTTCTGGTAACATAGGTCGTAGTAGCAGCCGATTATTAGTGCCCATTAAGGAATGCAAATCGGTTATTTTTTGTATGGAAATAACCGCGGTTTCGGATAAAAACCGAATATTTCCATACAAAAAATAACCGATTTGCATTCCCAAGTGCCCATCTAACAAATCTGTTGTTTGCTACTTTAGGAAGATTACGCAGAGATCCCAGTATATGAATCAATGGCTTGTGATCAGTAAGTAAAGTAAATTTGGTTCCACGTAAATATTGGTCGAATTTCTTAATTCCAAACAGAATGGCAAGTGCTTCGCAGTCAATGACTGAATACTTAGTTTCCACTGTTCGAAGTTTCCTTGAGGCAAAAGCTATGGGTTGTTCTGTGTTTCCATTT
The DNA here is from genome assembly GCF_910591565.1 of Cydia splendana. NCBI lineage: Eukaryota > Metazoa > Arthropoda > Insecta > Lepidoptera > Tortricidae > Cydia > Cydia splendana. The sequence continues at coordinate 27,531,481 of NC_085960.1, read as the reverse complement.
TTGTGATATAATACCGCTCCGACGCCTTTCTCTGACGCGTCACATGCAAGAAAGATTGATCTGTCTTCGTCAAACGCGGTAAGTGGTTTTGATAAAGCAATACATTGTTTAGTAGTTTCGAATATTCGAACGCCACGGTTGTCTAGTCCCAGTAAGTTCATGGAGATCGGCGCATAGTCCATGTAAAGGTGCCCTATTGATATTCCGAGAAAAATTACGCCGATTTTTGTTTCGCCGACAACGATTCGCCGACGGGTTCTTTGGCATATGTGTTTCTTTGCTGGGCAATTTGTTACATTATGTTTGTCGTGCTTGCCGCAACGTAGGCATTGGCTAGAACGTATTTTTCGGGGGCTTCTGTAGTTCGTTGATTCTTGTTTGTCAGATCTAGTATTAGCTTTCTTCTTGATTCTTTTAACGTTTGTCGATGGCGTGTTGTTTTCGGCTTGTTCTCGTGATTGTGCGATTGAAAACAATGTGGTAAATGTCACCTCTGTTGTCTGGCCGTTAATTAATTCTGTTAAGTTAGGCCACTTTTGTTTTAGATCAGTTTCGAGTTCCGTGTGATTAAGGCCTGTCGCAAAACAATCACAAAGCTGGCGCTCTAATAGTTTGTCATCGTAACCGCAGTCTATGCTCAACGCCTTAAGACGGTTTGTATAATGTTCCATGGACTCGTCATTTTCTCTAATGCAACTCCAAAATTCTAAGAGTGCGCGGTATCGTGTTTTCTTGACTCGGTATAGGTCTAAGAGCTTTGTACGAATGTCGGTGTATGTGCTATTTTCAAAGTTAGGGGTAAGTGCTGTCTTCAGTTCCCTGAAAATGTCAGGCGTCATACAATTTAGTAGGAGGTCTTTCATCATACTATCATTTGTGCGTACTGCATGTATTGTGCACTTGGCTTCAAAAAAATCTATGTAGTCACTCACCCTGTAAGTGTCGGGGTTGAATTTGTCCATGTTGAAAGCTTTTAGTATAGCGACCTTGTTAGGGGACTGTTCCTGTGCAGTCGTGTTAGAGCTCGTCACGCTGTTGTCTGCCTGTGTGGAAACCGCTTCCGTTCGTGTTGCGGTAAGAGCCATACTTAATATTTTCAATATATGTTCTTGTTGCGTTTGTTGCACGCTCAGAAACTGAGCGAATTTTTCGACGTCCATTTCGTCGCCAATGAAATAAACTCAATTTATAATAACCATATATGTATTTTGTATATACATTTGTTTGACAATCATAAGAATAATGACATTGAATTTAAATGTTATAATTGGTTATAATACCAAAGAGCTAAAAGGAGGCGAGATCACCACAGGTACCGCTATTAATATTTAAATGAAATATTTTAAACTAGCTTTTACCCGCGACTTCGTCTGCGTGGTATTAATGACAGCAGCTAAAATAGGTATAGCGCCTGGATAATGCTAATAGCAATCATTCAATTCGCGCATTGCTTACTTCAATTATTAGGCAATTCATTAACTCTTTCAATTCCACCCCTCTTTGTACTCTCTTCAGGGATGATTTCTGATATAAAAACAATCCTATGTCCTTCCCCGGGACTCTAACTATCTCTATACCAAATTTCAACTAAATCGGTTCAGCGGCTTAAGCGTGAAGAGGTAACAGACAGACAGACAGACACACTTTTGCCTTTATAATATTAGTACCTATTTTGCGTACCTAGGTAAATTTGCCATTCACATATACAGGGAGTAATCGTTAAGTGTAGCCAGGCGATAATTCTGTAAATATACCTAACAGATATCAGAAAACTTCAAATTGATATTGATACCCTCTCATACATTTAGTACGACAACCCCTTAAAGAACTCGGTCTCGTAAGAAATAAAACTGCTTGAGATTCATTATTTGCGATAATAAAATGTAATAAAATTGGCTGCACTTAACGATTACACCCTGTATTGGAATTTGTTAATAATGTGTTACTTATTATGTTCATGTGAATTTTTTATAAATAAAACTGCAAAATATAGTAAGAAGACATCGTTTATTGTTTTTATCCATTATGAAAACAGTCTAGTGTGAGTTGAACTCGCACTCCGAGGGTTTCGTTCGTACCATCAATCACACAATATTTCATTAATATTTTTTTACAGTAAGTACCTACATATGGTGCTAATTTACCGCCCTAGTGCGTAAAATATATACTGGAAAAGGTAATTCACAACTCGGGTCGATTTAAAACACTCCCTTCGGTCGTGTTTCAAATTATCGCCACTCGTTGCGAATTTCCTACTTTTCGCACTACTATCGTAATCTCATAGATTTTGATAATTGTATGTTAGTCCATAACACATAGAGTAAAAAGAAAAAGGTTTCCTATATAAAATTCCAGGACCCTTTATTACTAATTAAGTAATTTAATATTTTATTCGTTTCATTTTACCTACTCTTTGTTATAACGACAGTAAAAATAAACATTTTGTGTTAATTTATCCGTACTCGATGGAATATAGCCCTCTGATCTTAAATAAACATCAAGTAATCTAACGAGAACCTGCCCCTAATTTAATTTTATTATTATAAGCAAACGGTCTTAAAATTACCAATAAATGCCTGTTTGATACGAAAATTATGTGTGATGCACGTGACGTAACCATAGCAACAACCTGATGCATAAAAAATTGATAAAATGTACTATCGTGCATTTAATTACATACATACACTTACTCGTTCGTCCTCTAAGTAGGTTACTTTATGCAGTTATTACTCAATGTGTGTGTAATCACTTCAACTCGCCTGCCTACACTTAATAGAATAAATAATAATAAAATAAAAAGCCTTTTTATTTCGTGACCACTTATACAAACTATTTTTAAACTAAATACTAATCTAATAATCAAATTAATTTAATGTTAATCTAATATTAATTGTTAAGACCCCTTCCGGGTATAGGCTTCCTCCAACCTCTTCCACCGTACTCGTTCTGCCCTACACTTACCTACACTATATTTTTTAAATAGGAGGCAAACATCAGCAGAGGGGTGGTAATCGTTAGCGAATACCGTCGCCAATTCTCGCAACACTACAAGGGCTGTGAGTGCGTTGCTGGCCTTTAAGATGGGAGTACGCTCTTTTGTCAAAGGTCGTATTGGTCCGGAAATACGGCAGGCGATAGTTCATTCCACAGACGTGTCGATATTTGAAGAGTTCCCTCGCTTTCTCTAAGATGTTGGTAAATATGTATTTGACGCTTTTATTTGTAAGCTTTCGATAAAATTTGGTGAAAAGATTTTAGAAAGAAGAAGAATTTCCTGGTGTACAATACAAGCGCAATTCACTGTACGTACCTATGTCCTAAAAAAACTTTTCCTACTTTACGAAAACTTATGGAATTTTCATAACTTACGTATTTTCGTGAATGAGAAGGTCTTTAAACTTACCTAATATTATGAAATCTGTCAAAAAAAATCGACAGCAGAATTAAAAATCAGCCCAAATAACAACAGGACTAATCTAATGCAACATCCATTACTAAACAATTAAAGTTGCGAGTAGGCTTCGTAGGTAAGCAATAATAATATTTTCAGGTGTATTCTCATTGGTCCCCATCGGACACAGTTGGAAATAAGCGCTTCATATTTGTCTCCCAGCCTCATGTCACATGGGAATACACCAATTTTCTAGTTACTTAAGTACCCCATGTGACTGGGTGGCGCGGCGGTCGTCATATCTGTACATAGACTAGGAATCCTCTAGACGGAGTTTAGAGCAATTATTTCATGAAACCGATGCTGCCAAAAATACGGGGGTGCGGGGGACGAGGTGAGCGAGGTCCCGTGCCGTGATTGGTCTGTTCAAAGACACGGACGTCACACAAAGACACTTTCGTTTCGAAATTGGAGTAAAACTACCGTATTTGTGGCAGATGGGGTAGAACCACTATGCTCAGTCTGGAGGATGTCTTGTCTTTGTATCTGTATTGTACGCATCAATGCGTAACTAGGTGAGTTGAACATATTTTTGTGTAGGTAACCATGGCAACGTGGTATAAGAGAAGTACTGAAATTGGCAAACATCCTGAAATTACCTCAACTGCGGCGGCAGATTCTATACAGATTGAAAATATAATCCTAGTTCAAATAGCAATACAATGTGGTAATTAATTCCATTTCCAGGGCAGCCCCGTTATCAATGTTGCGGTTCATTGAAAATAAGGGTTGACGAGAATACGTACCCTAAATTCGCATTTATAGTTGGTCAAGCAGATCTTGTCAGTAGAAAAAGGCGGCAAATTTGAAAAATGTAGGCGCGAAGGGATATCGTCTCATAGAAAATTTGAATTTCGCGCCTTTTTCTACTGACAAGATTTGCTTGACCGTCTATAGTACATAACCTAGCATTAAAATCATAATTCCGCTGTAAATCGTATCTTGGGATTCATGGGCTTAAAATCAACTTTTAAGATTTGGAGTAAGTTTTAGTATAATTTTCATAATGATAAAATGGGCGAAGTTGGGGACGGACGGGTGGCAGGGATAGATTTTGACATTGGAAATGTCTTTTCGTTCGCTCCAGTATACGGTCCGATTTCACGAAAAAGTGCGATCCCCTTATATCTCGGAAAGTTGTGAAGATATGATATTAAAAAATAGGCTCAAAAGACGCATAATCACGAGAGCCTTACAGGTGCAAAAATAATTATTCGAGAAAATCAAAAACGAAAAAAGTTATGGTCGAAATAGTGAAAATAAAATTAAATTTTTTCCGAATTATTGATTTTGGTGCTCGATAATTTGGAAACGAAGAATGATATCAAAAATTTGAGAATAACGGCTCTGGACAATTTAGTCAGCTACAATTTGAGCCTAAAACAAAGACGATCGGGTTAAGGGTTTGCCCTGTAGCCTAACCTTAAAATAGTCAAAAAGTCAGAACGACATTTTTCACAGGACATTTATGACTTCATGTTTCGCAGAGTTCGTTATCGGTGTTTGTTGTGAATTATCGGGATTATGACGGCAGAATAACACTTGCACTGCGTGGGCTTTCAAAATCGCTGCAGATTTTTCTTGGTCTAACTCTATCTATCCTGTTTGAGACGGGCGTAGATAACGCACTATTCGACAATCTATGCATTCTTGTGGTGGTGGAAATAGAAATAGAGATATAGGCAGAGGTAGAGGCAGAGGCAGAGGCAGAGGCAGAGGCAGAGGCAGAGGCAGAGGCAGAGGCAGAGGCAGAGGCAGAGGCAGAGGCAGAGGCAGAGGCAGAGGCAGAGGCAGAGGCAGAGGCAGAGGCAGAGGCAGAGGCAGAGGCAGAGGCAGAGGCAGAGGCAGAGGCAGAGGCAGAGGCAGAGGCAGAGGCAGATGCAGAGGCAGAGGCAGAGGCAGAGGCAGAGGCAGAGGCAGAGGCAGAGGCAGAGGCAGAGGCAGAGGCAGAGGCAGAGGCAGAGGTACCTATGCTTATGCGCCACGGCGACAATTATTCAAACTTGGATACGCGTGTGGAAATTTTGCAATTTGTTTGTTCCATTCGTTATGTCCAGGATACTTGTGTTAGTCTAAGAATAAAATAATTATCATTCAACGTTGTAGTTTTATTTTGTAACTTTTTCCTTATCCAGACTTTCTCGTCGCTCAGCGACAATATTTTTTCGAATTCCGTAGATTCATTTCCAATGTGCTCGATAGTCGTGTGAGGCACGAAATCTGTGAATTTTTTTAACTATGCAGCTCTATTTTATTGTGAGATCAATTTATAACTATTTCCTGGTAAAATTATTGGTTTAAAATTTTACTTGTGTGAAGTGGGGCGCCTACCGTTCGGCAAAGTTAGGGTTCCCTACGATAGATAATTTTGTCAACACTGATTTCAATATAAAGGGTTTGACTATATAATATATATATTCTGTGTCTATCTACATCACTCCGACGACTGAATAGAATCGAATGATGCCTTATAAACGTTGTAATTTGCCGTGCCAAAGAATTAGACATACGTAGAAACCTACAAATATTCCGAAATCGTAACCCACCTTGGGCTGTCGGGTATAAGTGTGAATACATTTTGGTAATGAGTGAGTTTTAGTTTTACATCCGTTATAACTAAGTGCCTGGAAAAGTTATAATAGCAATGCGTAAAAAAGGGTGTTCTTTTACTATCATTTAAGTGTGTAACATTATAGTGTTAGACCAAGAAAAATCTGCAGCGATTTTGATAGCCCACGCGGTGCAATTGTTATTCATAGGTACCTACGTCATAATTTCATAGAAGTTTGATGTTTAAAATAACACTTTCACTGCGTGGGCTATCAAAATCGCTGCAGACTTAGAGGAACAGTAGGTACTGTCAAAAAAATCAATAAATAATATGTACTTACTCATAAAAAAATAAACGTTGTCATGAAAATAAAGGCTCTTTGGTTGTTAATTATTTTGTATGTAATTATAAAATAATGTATTTATTTCACATATACTTAATATGATTTTAATTCGTACTATTTACTTAGGTAATGTTCTTAAGTCAGTTAATATACTGGGACAAGACTAGCACGGCTCTATTGACATTTATGTTTATAAAAATAGTAGCATGTCTTGTTTAGCTGTAGTAACATTCATTTAATTGTCACTAAACTTTATGCATAGTAGAGAAAGAAGGGACAAACGTCTCCCTCAAACTATCTCGTTAACGGCAATATTGGATATAATAACTTTAACCTTTCATATGTCAGTGGTAATCAAAAATTCTGGGTTTCATAAAAAGCCAGAAAAAAAAATACACAAAAAATCATAGTAAAAACATGACAGCAAAAAAGTTATATGAAAATTTGCTGCAGGTTAAATCTGGCACGAAAAAAAGAAACGGGACAAACACGACTCTGTGAAAGTATATACTAACAAATCCATACAGACAAAAGGTTAAACTACTTTTTATTTATGGCAAAGCGATGGTCCTTTTTGCAGGTTAACTATTCAGAAAGGGTTAAATTTAAAGTAACATCAGAACCAAAAACCATTTATTTTCACATTAACTAGGTTAATAAAATTATCACATTAATTAACAACTTGGCTACCTAATTTCTACTGAGAGCACACCAACGTCACAGTCATACCCATTTTTGAAAGAGCTTCGAAGTACATATTTATTTACCTACTTACATTGAGTGTTCTGGGCTGGACATGTTTACATTAACAAGACAAAAACAACATTGGTTAATTACGTTAGACTTTCTGGCAACCCCACATTGCGTTCTTGGTATTTTTTCTTCAGGAGGTATGTAGTCACTATGTAGTACACCGAAATATAGGGGTAGGTACCTACCTAAAAAGTTTTCAAGTAAGTATTTACATACTAAATATTAATTGAGTACTAAATCTTCATAAATTATAAAAATCCAAATTGCAATGTAGGGTTGCCAGAGAGCGTGACATGGTAAATTAACTTTCAAATGGTACCTATATGTAAATACATTGAGATAATTCGGCACAATAATACTAGAGTCCGCAATCTCGTCACGCTGGCAAAATGATAGATTGATATGTTTAGGAGTAAATACTAAAAAGACACTCTCACCCTTTACAGTGTTAACTTAGTTTCTAATTTATTAATGTATGCACTGCCTGAATTAAAAGCTTTTTATTTTATTTATATATTATTATTTTATATTACATTTTCTTTCTAATTTACACCTATTCATTCACTCCCCAACCTACCCGAACATATTGACAGCGAGAAGAGATTGTAGATTATAAATATAACATAATTATTTATTATGATACTTAGCTATATTCTAGTATTTTTATTTGTGTATTCTATAAGTATGTATCATCATTATTAATTGTTCAGTTCTTTTCCATTGTTCTAATAAATTCCCCTGTTCTCCTTGCACCATTTTTACATGTCTCTGTTTGGCCCGATGGTTGACTGACAGAGAATGCCATTAGGCATTAAGCCCGCCATTTGTACATTATTTTTATGTTTTGTGCAATAAAGTTTAAATATATAAATAAAACTTTATAATAATGTGATTATTAATATTTATATTGATTAAAAAAAATAGAAACGGAATCTTTACTTCGACACTTTCAGAACTACAAATACATATTTTTGAACTATGTATAACAATAGTCAATAAAATATATTTAGGTATATAAAAATGTCCAAAATTAAATTACCTACTATATAGCAAGCAACCTTTAAAAACACGTTTTATTATAATAATTTAATATATTAACTTTATAATGAAATCAGTCTTACAATATGTGTAGAGGTCGAAAATCTTTATTAAAAAGATGATAAATATTATACCTACTACCTATACTTACATTAATTGTATAAAACAAAATTATGACCAGGTACTTAATAAAATAAAACAACTAAATCTAAACTGAAATAAGTAAAAATCCCTACAACAAGCCCTGGCCTCTTAGTAAAGTGCCCAATCACGTGTAGACAGGTATTTAAGGTTTGGAATTTTATTGTAAATTGAGATGGGCCGAATATGGACTTTGCCGAATACGAATATTCGGCCGAATGTTCGGTTCAATTCATACCGAACCGAATATTCGGTTCGGCTAAAACTGCCTAAAACGCTGAAAACAAGTTCATACAGGTCCGCGATCTGCACTTCACACGTGTTTTTGACCCTTTCCTCTCAGGGCTATAACCGCGAAAATCGAAGTTATCAAATTGCAGGCATCTTTCTAATTACGCCTTCATTGGAATAAAAGAGAAAGATCCCCGGTTTTCGCGGTAGGCCCCCTGGACCGGCCGGGAAAGTTTATGAAAAGAAACGGAACCGTCTCATGGCTGACCGCGAGCGAAGTGCACCCGCGCCCTTAAAAAAGAATTTGTTTTTTCGATAAATATTCCGCAGTTTAAACCGAACTATTCGGCCGAATACGAACATTGAAAAATATGCCGAATATGCCGAATACCGAATAATTACCGAATATTTGGCCCATCTCTAAACACTAATGACAAATGAGAGTAAAATCTTGAAATGAAAATTAGATGGGGTGATTTTTGAATCTCGATCGCTCGATTTCGTCACTCAAAAATCCGTGGAAAACAGCGAAGTGCAAATTTTTTAAATACGTGCGATATCAATTTGGAATCTAGTGGTATTGAGCACTACCTAGTTAGAATTTAAATGCCTAGTAGTGGAGATATTATTGAACGAAAACACAAAATCGAGCGGTTGAAATAATAAAATCGGCCCCGAGATCCGAGAAATGAAACATCCGTCGGACTCGGAGAACTCCATAGGTACTTGTTTGTAACCGGTAACCGGTAACCGGGCCTGGTTTGTTACAGATTCTTGGAATCTTTAAACTTTTGCAATTTAAACCATGTAATAATATTTATTAAGTAATATTGAATTCATTTGTAGATATCTGACTTGGAATTTACGATACAATTAAAAAGATCAATATAAAAGTGTTTACTTACCATAAATTGGGGTTGTCTGGAAGTCATGGGGCTATTATAACAATCTATAAATTTCACATGGATAGGTATAGGATCAAATCTTTATTCTACTAGGTAGGTACATGAATTACATTAATACAATATTGAATTTTCAATCTTGACATTCCCATTTTGATCCCTTATGCCTTAACCTTCAAACTCCAGACAGAGGAGGATTTTTCGTACTAGTCATACTAGTACACGAAATTAAACAATATTCATAGCTGATACGAACTTGCCAAATATCAATGATAAATAAATGAATGTTTACCCGCATCTGTTATAGATAAATATCTATATTTTGGTGATATAAATAATACAAACTAACTTAACCTAACCTGTACGTTAAGGGGCCCACTGATTAACAGTCCGCCGGACGATATCGGCCTGTCAGTTATACGGAACTGTCAAAATTTTGTTCTAACTGACAGGCCGATACCGTCCGGCGGACTGTTAATCAGTGGGCCGCTTTAGATTGTAAACTAACGGGTGTTACGAAATTGCACATATGTAAAACAAAATGCCAAGTGGGGAAAAAAGGGATCAGAAAATCTAAATTAATACTTACACATAGGTACATATATCTCTGCAATGGTTAACTGCGGGGAAAAGTTTACACACTTTACGCTTCATAATTTATTAGAAATTATATTATAATCATGTGTGACATAAGTACCATCACCATGAATTTTATGCAGCCTTAAACTTCAACTCAAACGCAGTGCTATTCGCTTGCATCAAGGTCTGTACAAGGGCGAAGCATTGTAAGTTAGTTTACGCCTTCGAGCAACACGGAAGGGAGGCGGCATTCGCACTATTTCCCCTCTGCCGAGGTACAAGATTAGCGCGACAATCTAATCTAGCGCGGGTAATAAAACTAGTTGCACTTGGATTTTTCACTAGACCGAGTCCAGACGCGCGCGTGAACACTGCTGCACAAAAATGCCTGTTTGCTCGGTTTTTTGTTATAAAAAGAGGTCGGGGACATCAAATTTACAAAAAGAAAGTGTTACATTTCACATGTAATATTTTTTTTTACATATCATACGTTTAATTACATTCAAACACAATTATTATATTTTAGTCTCATGTAATTGTCGGATTTATCGATTTTGCTCTCTCAGTACCAATTGCGGATCGGTCGAGTAACAAATCCGACTTCTCATCTCTCAGAATACAATAACATACTTCAATGAAAATGTGTTAGTGTGCGTGTTGTGACACTTGTCACTCGTCCGTACACAAAAAGAGATCGAGGTTTGCAAGATTCGGCAAGATTTGTCTTTGACGTGTGTCATTTTCTATGTATTTGTGTCGTCATTACAGTTTGGATTTTGTATGTAAGTGTGTGAGAAGTGCGACTGTGTGCACCTTTCTCCCCGCGAAAAATGGCAGAAAGATTTGTACGGTGAGATATCGCTTGGGCCCCTCCCTTCCGATGTGTCGGAAGCCGGTGTTGCTCGAAGGTTTACGCAGTCGCTTGCGAATATGTCAGTGTCAAACTGCGGGTGAGGATACAGATCGTGCAAAGGCAAAATTTTTGTAACGTAGATTTTGATTAATAACAAGATATTACCTATAGGGTAATAATAATAAGAATAGGTAGGTATAGCAGGAAAAAGGAGGTAGGTAATTTTAGTCCTAGGTATTACGATGTTCACCACACCAACGCTAGGAAAATGCTAACTGTAAAATGAAATCCAAATGAATGCATTCAAAATCATCACAAAGTCAATTCCACCAGTCAACTCAAATTTTGCATCTAATTAACTAGGTACTTTGCCACTCTGATATACAAAATGCAACTTTCTCACCAGTTTCACGAATAAAGTCCTACTTTACGAGCTGTTGGTGGTGAAAATGCTTTTTAGCTTTTCGCCTTTATACAAAAGGTTAATAAACACCTTGCTAGCCTGCCTGTGCCAGTAAAAATATTAATATTTACATCATTTTAATTATACCTACGTTCACATTAAAATCTGCATAATTATTGTTAAGACTAAAATGCAGGACCCGACCCGTGCGAAACCGTATTTTCATACAAACGTAGTTTTTCTCTCTGGATATTAACATTATTGAAAATATTTTGACACAATTTGTTGTATATCAACCACAGCTATGCCCATACGTTTAATTTTATTTCGATTTTTAATTATTACTAGTAGTTCGCCCCGAACTGAGAACTCGCAGTTAACCAAAAATTATTATAGAGCGATTGACTTTGTTGCACCATATATAAGTTAACTTGGATAGAAGGAATAAAAGGAAGTTGACTGCAATGTTAACTGGAAAGCGCATGTAGCAAAAATAAAAACGAAATTGTCCCAGTTCACGTATGCCTTACGCGAATTAAAAAAAGCATGCGACCTCAACACCGCCTTAACAGCTTACTATTCCTATGCCCATGCTTGGCTTACCTATGGTGTCATTCTATGGGGGAATAGCACAGATGTGGAAAGCCTATTTATATTACAAAAAAAATGTGTTCGAATCTTGGCTAACATAAATATACCGGAAAGTAGTAAGACACACTTCATCGATCTAAAAATACTTACCCTAACATCAATATACATTTTGGAAACATGTAAGTTTGTAAAAAAATACCCTCAATTTTATACCAAACATTCAGATATACCCCGACGTTACGCCAGTAGGTTTCAAAATAAGCTGGTGCAGGTTATCCCCTCAAAACTCAAACTACATTCAAAAAGTCCTAACTCAATGGCAATAAAAATATTCAATAAAATTAGTAACGAAATAAATAACACCAAGTCCGACAATGAATTCTTTAAAAAACTAAAAGATCACCTCATTAAAAAAGCTTATTATACTTTAAATGAATTTTTTCACGACCAATAATTGCAATTAATAAAGCACCTATACAATAAATAACACTAATTAATATAATCTTATTATTTTGTACAAAAAACTCGATCTCCTCTTATTAAACTGTTTGCTGTGCCCTACAGGGTGTCATATTGTACACAATTCTATGTAATAGGTTAAGATACAATGTGATATGCAATAAATATTATGAGTATGAGTATGAGTATGAGTAAAAACATCAGATAAAATAACACACAAAAGAAACGACGTCTTAACTGTAGCAACAGACTTCTACAAGAGATTATATCAAGAAAAAAAGTCACCTGACAACTGTCAATTGGAACAAGAGGGAACATTAAATATCAGTAAAGTCAAGGCAATCGACGAAATCGAGGTGATGCAGCAAATAAAGAAACTGAAATTAGAAAAAAGCCCAGGCCCAGACAAAATAAGCAATGAGGCATTAAAATACGCCGCTACATTTCTTGCCCACCCACTTGCACACCTCTTTAACCTAATACTAGACACAGCAGTAACACCAAAACAGTGGTCGGAATCCAATATTATTCTTTTATATAAAAAAGGCGACCCCAATGACATTGCAAACTACCGTCCTATTAGTTTACTACCAAGCCTCTACAAACTTTTTTCATCTATTTTAGAAAAAAGAATAAGCAAAACTTTAGAAAAATGTCAACCAGTTGAACAGGCAGGCTTTAGAAGCGGTTTCTCAACGATAGATCATGTGCACACAGTAGAGCTCCTAATTGAAAAATACCAGGAATTCCGGAGGCCGCTATACATTGCCTTCATAGATTATCAAAAAGCCTTTGATACCCTATCTCACTCGTCAATATGGGAGGCATTAAAGGAACAACAAGTAGAGCTCCAGTACATTGATATCTTAAAACAACTCTACAAACATACCACGAGTGGAGTCCAACTGGAAACAATCGGCCCACCAATACAAATTGAACGTGGCGTAAGGCAAGGCGATCCCATATCACCCAAGATATTCATTGCAGTGCTAGAGTCGATAATTAGCAAGCTGAATTGGTCTGGCCGTGGATTGCCTATAAACGGTAGCTACCTACATCACCTAAGATTCGCAGACGACATCGTCTTGCTTTCAGAACGCTTTTCAGACCTAAAATACATGATACTAACCCTGCAGGCTGCCAGTAGAGTGACAGGGCTAGAAATAAATTTCAGCAAATCAAAAATAATGACTAATAGTACACAACAACCAATGCATATTGAAGATACCGAAATGGAGTACGTTAATAACTATATATACCTTGGAAAGCAAATCTCATTTGACATGAAAAATAGCGAACATGAAGTTGACAGGAGAATCAAGATCACGTGGAACAAATTCTGGAGCCAAAAAGAAATACTAAAGAGCACAATTCCTATTAAATTTAAAAAGAAAATCATGGACTCATGTTTACTACCATCGCTCACGTACGCCGCGCAAACCTGGAAATTTACAAAAAATATTAAAAACAAAATAATTACTTGCCAAAGAAGTATGGAAAGGAGTATGACAAATATTAGAAAAATCCAGAAAATCAAGCACAGCATTATTAGATCCAAAACTAACGTGATAGACGCGCTCAAATACGCAAAAAAAACAAAAATGGAGATGGGCAGGACATGTCGCCAGGATGAAGTCCAATAGATGGGCAAAACAAGTAACGACATGGCCAGGACCACCAGGAAAGCGTAACAGCGGCAAACCATACTGATACATGGTTAGACGAGATAGGTAGTTAAAGTCGCAGGGACAAACTGGATACAAAAAGCACAGGATAGATCCGACTGGCTTACTCTGGAGGAGGCCTTTACCTGAGAGGGGGTTCTTGCTTAATTCACGTAGTAAAAAAAAAAACAAATAAAACAACATGTACCTAACATAAGTGACCAAATATTTACTTAAATTTGACTATTAGAAAAATTAAACAAATTGTATTGCAGATTTTATTTATGTTTGACATTGTAATATGCAAGAAATAAAAGGCTTTTTTATTTTATTTTATTTTATTTATATATAAGTTACTCTATGGTTGCAACCTTCGAGCAACACGGAAGGGAGGCGGCATTCGCACTATTTCCCCTCTGCCGAGGTACAAGATTAGCGCGTCAATCTAATCTAGCGCGGGTAATAAAACTAGTTGCACTTGGATTCTTCACTCGACCGAGTCCAGACGCGCGCGTGAACACTGCTGCACAAAAATGCCTGTTTGCTCGGTTTTTTGTTATAAAAAGAGGTCGGGGACATCAAATTTACAAAAAGAAAGTGTTATATTTCACATGTAATATTTTTTTTACATATCATACGTTTAATTACATTCACACACAATTATTATATTTTAGTCTCATGTAATTGTTGGATTTATCGATTTTGCTCGCTCAGTACCAATTGCGGATCGGTCGAGCGACAAATCCGACTTCTCATCTCTCAGAATACAATAACATACTTCAATGAAAATGTGTTAGTGTGCGTGTTGTGACACTTGTCACTCGTCCGTACACAAAAAGAGATCGAGGTTTGCAAGATTCGGCAAGATTTGTCTTTGACGTGTGTCATTTTCTATATATTTGTGTCGTCATTACAGATTGGATTTTGTATGTAAGTGTGTGAGAAGTGCGACTGTGTGCACCTCGGAGTAATTAACAATGGAGCCGCCATTAACAGGCGTTCCCCTCTGTCGAAAATAGGCGGCCAATGGTCAACCACATGTCAACCATATGTATGGACTGACGTTTATCTGACATGACGTACCTATACATTTGATGTGTCCCTCCCCCGCAAAAAACGGCAGACTATTTTGTACCGAAAATTTTAGACATGGCGTCTCCGTTGGTTATATCCTCTAAGGTGAGCACCTTTCCCCCCGCGAAAAATGGCAGAAAGATTTGTACGGTGAGATATCGCTTGGGCCCCTCCCTTCCGATGTGTCGGAAGCCGGTGTTGCTCGAAGGTTGCAATTACTTAGTATAGTTGAATTATCGAGAAGATGGAATTGCATTTGTAGTGGTTGTATGCTGATAGTACAAGAAAATAGAAAATTCAAATATAGAATGCCTGTAAACAAACAATACTACTACATATGCAATTCCACGCTCTCGATGATTCAACTATACTTAGGTATCGTATAGTGCGACATAAAATAGTAGAAAATAAAATGAGAGCACCACTTTCTACGTAACTGTCACATTTTTGACGTAAAATGCTTACATATGGCAACAATTTAGTATGGACATTTTTGAGTTCCATTTTATTCAATTTCTACTATATAAGGCGGCAATGGATCAAAAATCGCCTGGATTTATTGCAAGGTCTGTGGAGCCCTTGACTGATAGATTTAAGCAAAGAGTAGTATGTATAATATATAGGACAAAGAGAGCCCTCTCGTGGAACTTTTTTGCATCCATTTTGAAACGCCATCTGTAATTCTTAACCAGAAATATCAACGTCAATATCAGGGGGGGAAGGGCATAAATAGCGTCTAAGTATGTTGCGAACGTAAAAAACTTTGACTTTGAAGAAAGGCCTTCAGGATATTTACTAATACACGAAAACAGATTTGGTACTTTGAACTTGACTGTTGATGTAAATAAATTACCTATCATACACGGCTGGAATAACACACAATTGACCACGAAACACAATTACACGCAGCTGGTTGTGAATCTACCCGCCATAATCTTTCTAATTTTTTGGTAATAAAGTTCTCAGCAACTGTGATGGCGTATGAAAACTTTGTTTCTTTTAACATTGTAAAACTGAAAGTATTTTTATCTATCTGAATATTCTGAATTATGTCGTAGTACAGACAATAAATGGGGTGCTAAAATATTTTGAGTTTTATTTGACAAAGTTGTTTTTTTGTGACAATCGCCTCCATGGCAACGATGGCCATAAATAATCTGTTCTAACAGATGTTTTTTTGTTTGATCCATGCCTTAGATACAAGACTTTTAAGACGTTCTGACGAAATAAAGTGAAGCCATATAAAAAAAAAAGTTTAGCGTTAAGTAATATAGATGTCGCTATTTTTTCGAATAATGTGCTTTATATACGACTCTCCCTCCCCTAGATTTAAGTCATCATAGAAATCATAGAGATTAAATAAACTGTATCTGTGCTAAGCTGAAATATTTCCTGTCAAATGTCAAATACCTATATTATGTTTATATTATTTTATTTTTATCTTGCTAATTATTTCAAAAAGGTAAATTTAAAAACGATATTATAAAAGTGCAAAGCGAGCACTTTCATTTATTTATTTATTTAAACTTTAATGCACAAAATACAAATAAAATGTACAAATGGCGGACTTAATGCCTAAAGGCATTCTCTACCAGTCAACCATAGGGCTAAACAGAGATGTAATAAAAATGGTGCGAGAAGAAGAGTAAGAGAATTCAATTAGGAACTATTGCAAACAACTGAAAAACATAATAAACTACATATACAATACACAGATAAAAATAATAATATATAATTTAGTACCTATCATTTGATACTAAATTCGACCATGTTTTTTGCAAATAAAATTACCAGAATAGCTAGGCCCCTCACAAAAAGCTTTTTGGCCTTCTAAGCTCTTCTACCTCAATAACCCCTTAATCGAGCCTGCTCATATTTAATGACTAAAATAGAATGCCCTCAACTACACGTTTACCTAATTTCATTGCCTCAAGGGCCTATTTTAGATTTAAGCTAGTTATTAATTTCGTTTAGTAGTACCACTGTATATATACTGTATGTAAATAAATGATTTCATTTAAATTAGAACAAATTTACTTAAGTTCTTGAGTATCAAACTATCTTCTGACAGTTCAGCTTAAAAACATCGAAATGCTGGGACGTGCCGCTAGCCAGCCGCGTGATCCAAGTCGAATGTAAGAACTTCGCTTCGCTTCGCTCGCTCGTTCGATAAAGAGCATTTCAAAATTTGTATGAAATCTTGTTTTCGCTCCTAATTTTTACAATAATCGAAAAACGATTGTTAATATGCAACAAATCATTTAAAAATATTTTCCATAATGTCAATACCCAGAGAGGATAATGCGGACTACTTTTGTATGGAGAAACGGCAGTCTTCTTTCCCCTAAGCTCGGCAATTTACATCACTATTTACACAAACTGTTTAGGGGAGACCGAGAGGTTTTGAAACAAAGGTGAGTTGGAACAACGTCAATTTCATCAGAAATTCTCATAATCTTGCCAAACCACCAAGGAAAGGAAGGACTAATCGGTTTCAACCTGGTTTCAACTAATAGTTACTTTAATTAAAAATGATTTATAAAAAATATGAATCAATAATGAGTTATTGAAGCAGCATAAACAAAAAAATATAGGCAATCAAGGTTTCATACTTTAATGCAGCGGTCGGCATCTTTTCTCTTCTCTTAGCAACCAAGGGCCACATAGCTGTTAACGAAGTGGACGTGGGCCGCACTTTGTTAATATTTATGACTTTATCAGACATTGTCATTTGTCAATATTACATACAAAATAGCCAGGGAGGCTCGCGGGCCGCAAGTGAGAGGTTCGCGGGCCGCATGCGGCCATGCCTGTGAAGTTGGCATATCAAAGTCTAGCAGATCACGTTTTTATTGGAGTTCTATTAGCATGCACCATGGTTCTAGAGTTCCTGATACTTAATACAAACTTAATTTTTATTTTTCTTTCAAAGTGAACCAATGCCTAGAACTCCCCTGTTTTATATACTACGAACACACAGCTATCATACAAGATCAAATTCAAGCCTAAATCTCCTGAAAACGGTTCAGCATAGCACACCTGTAAATTGAATAAATCGAAATTTCAAACTTAATTTTTATTTTTCTTTCGAAGTGAACCAATGCCCGGAACTCCGCTGTTTTATATACTACGAACACACAGCTATCATACAAGACCAAATTCAAGCCTAAATCTCCTGAAAACGGTTCAGCATAGCATACCTGTAAATTGAATAAATCGAAATTTCAAACTTAATTTTTATTTTTCTTTCAAAGTGAACCAATGCCCGGAACTCCGCTGTTTTATATACTACGAATACACAGCTATCATACAAGACCAAATTCAAGCCTAAATCTCCTGAAAACGGTTCAGCATAGCATACCTGTAAATTGAATAAATCGAAATTTCAAACTTAATTTTTATTTCTCTTTCAAAGTGAACCAATGCCCGGAACTCCGCTGTTTTATATACTACGAACACACAGCTATCATACAAGACCAAATTCAAGCCTAAATCTCCTGAAAACGGTTCAGCATAGCATACCTGTAAATTTAATAATTCGAAATTTTTATTTTTCTTTCAAAGTGAACCAATGCCCGGAACTCCGCTGTTTTATATACTACGAACACACAGCTATCATACAAGACCAAATTCAAGCCTAAATCTCCTGAAAACGGTTCACCATAGCATACCTGTAAATTGAATAATTCGAAATTTCAAACTTAATTTTTATTTTTCTTTCAAAGTGAACCAATGCCCGGAACTCCGCTGTTTTATATACTACGAATACACAGCTATCATACAAGACCAAATTCAAGCCTAAATCTCCTGAAAACGGTTCAGCATAGCATACCTGTAAATTGAATAATTCGAAATTTCAAACTTAATTTTTATTTTTCTTTCAAAGTGAACCAATGCCCGGAACTCCGCTGTTTTATATACTACGAACACACAGCTATCATATAAGACGAAATGCAAGCCTAAATCTCCTGAAAACGTTTCAGCATAGCACACCTGTAAATTGACTAAATCTAAATTTCAAACTTAATTTTTATTTTTCTTTCAAAGTGAACCAATGTCTAGAACTCCGCTGTTTTATATACTACGAAAACACAGCTATCATACAAGATAAAATGCAAGCCTAAATCTCCTGAAAACGTTTCAGCATAGCACACGTATAATTTGTCTCTATATTGAAAAAAAAAAGAAAAATTCAAAGGTAATTGTTTTCTACACTTTATAGGTCACGCCAGGGCCAGGCACTCCCTAGTTCTCTATACATAGAACGCACAGTTATCATTTTAGACTCAAAACACGCTTAGAACTTTTAAAAATATATTTGTATATTACACGTGTATTTTTTTTTAATTTGAAGTTTATGAAAGTTACATTTTTATGACTTCCTCGCTCGATTTAGAACCAAGAACTCCTAAGTTCTGTAAACAATAGAGTAAGAGCTTTCGTTTGGAACCAAATATATGTCTGTGCGTTGTTAAATGACATCAGCATAGCACGTGTGAACTTAGCATATCATATAATTTATAATCTAGTTAAAAATTGTAGTAAATGTTCTCAAAAATGCCTTTTTTGTGTCAGGAACTCTTTGTTACCATGTGTCGAGGCGAGCATATTTTTTTTATCCCATTTGTAACAAACATGGTCTAATAAAACATGGTCTTCTATTCCCAGA
Source organism: Cydia splendana (assembly GCF_910591565.1). Taxonomy (NCBI): domain Eukaryota; kingdom Metazoa; phylum Arthropoda; class Insecta; order Lepidoptera; family Tortricidae; genus Cydia; species Cydia splendana. Next base: position 27,511,779 of record NC_085960.1, on the reverse strand, counting down.
GTGACACGGGCCTACGTCACAATAACATTGCCACTTTATTTCAACATAACATGTTACATGGGTACATTATAGCTATGGTTAATAAGTTAAAATATTTCTTTATAATTTTATAATTTTCATTTATAATGTATTTTATCTTAAATTTTAAAATAACACGTCATTTTTAATTATTCGTTAGCAATATCTTCCGATTCACGAAAGAAATTTCAGACGTTCGGGTAATTCTGTTTACATTACTGGCAACACAGGATAGCGCTGTCACATTTGACAATTCGGATCTAGATAACTTCATGCCCTGACCGTCATCCTTGTCGAACGCGTGTTAATTGTTATTTCCTTCTCGCTCAGTGTCAGCAGTCGCAGTGTTTTCCAAACTTTTCACGTCCTAAGCTTGGTAATTAATGTGTAACTGTGAATTAGTTTTTTAAACGTTTGTCTTGTATAGATAAATAAAGTTTAATTTAATACATTAGATTTGTTTTATTTACTATGTTTCTACATGAATAACTTAAAATTAATGCCATTAAAATAATTTTCACCGTTGGTTAAAATTCTCCCACATTTTAAAGTTTGAGAACCTGTAAACAGCATGATGACGTAGGCCCGTGTCAGGTCATACGCGAATCTCGGAATAGAGTACCAGGCGGAGTATATTATTATACCATGGTAACAAAATGATATGCTAGTGTGTGAACTTAGCATATCATTTTGTGAAATTCCATAGTATTGGTTTTCACGGTAAAAACGCCAGAACTATTGCTAAAAAGTATCAGGAACTCTAGAACTATGGTGCATGCTAATAAAACTCCAATAAAAACGTGATCTGCTAGACTTTGATATGCCAACTTCACAGACATCATGCGGCCCGCGGGCGCTGGTTGCCGACCGCTGCTTTAATGGATGCAAAATACGCTAAAAATAGAGGAAAACAGACCAAGAAAATAGGGAAAAGTAAAAAGTGGACGCATAATCTATGCCTTTATTTAAATAAAATGCACATACAGGGTCCGTATTCATAGTAATATTATGAGCTATAAATATATATGTATGAATTTGAATAGTTTATAGTTTAGTTTGTTTAAATTGTAAAAGTAAAGGTACGTATTCTTTACTTTTACAATTAAAAGCGAATAAAAAAATGAATGGTAATTTTAGATTTTTAGTGAAAAAGATTTAAATGAAAAAAATATTACAGCCTCAGTTATCAAAACACAATTACTGTTACGTTTAAGTAATTTTTTCGCGCAAGAGTTTACCTATACTTAGATACGCTACGCTTTCTATGTTAATGCCGAATAAAGGGGTATAAAATGGAGTAACGCTTGGTACCAATAATCTTGTACATTTCTAGCGAAAAAAAATTAGAGTATGACACATAAACACATAATGTCAAAATTGTTTCAACTCCCCTCGGTCTCCCCTACGTGTCTGTCATCTGTGGCATAGAATGAAGAACAGTACTAATCTATAGGCATGTCGCCTTTCACTTATTATAAACCGGCTAGTAGACCAACCAGAATGCAGTCTTTTCTATATCGCAAAACAAGAGCCTTTTCGGCTCGTTAGAACTATCGGCCCGCTCCGTATAGTCTGACAAAAAAGAGTAGAAATTAAAAAGTGGCAATACTGTAGTGTCGTCCCGTTTTCTTATATAGATTGATTTGAAAGGCCTCCACCCTTTGAAGGGAATTGCCACTTTTTAATTTCTACTCTTTTATGTCAGACTATAGGCTCCGTATGACAACGACGCGAGTGCGAATGACAAGTGCGCACAGTATTAATCAACTGTGGTGTAGTACAATCGAGTTCAATCGACTAGGAGTGTCCCAGCTACCATCACGTTTGTGAAATGCTCCGATTTATCCATACCCCTTCTGGCGTCGATTGATCCTGTCTCGAATTTCTCTAATGTAGACTTCAGGCTCGTCTGATAGAGTAATTTTAGAGTCTTCACTGGGCTCCGTAGACGCTACAAAGTATATTTCTTTAGGAATGCTCTTTTCTTGTATTCCTTTACTTTGATGAAGCCCATTTTCTAAATCTTGCTGGAATGAGACGTCAGTCTGGGCATATTTGTGTTGATAATGAATTATATTACGTTCAAAGTCGAATTTGATCTTTTTATCTGATGATGACCTTAGGGATCCTCTTGTAATTCTTTTATCACCAAAGGCGCCATCTTTAGGATTATTACCTGTTAAAAATATCAAATTAAAACTTAAAGAAAATACCGGTAACCGCTGTTTAGTGATTGTTTATCAGGACAAGTACAGTACACATGCAGAGCATATTTGAATGCGATATGTTAAATCAAAACCTAGTATAGCAGCTACAATATAGGTAAAAAAAAATCTTGGAGCCCCGTTTTGCATGTAGGTACATAGTTGTGTACACGTCCGAAAATTAAATAGCCTAGGAAATTAATTAGCTTTGCCGAGCAGTGAAAAACTCAAATAAAACCTCCCCCATCCCACCCTCCCCTCTCTCTTCTCCTTGGGATACTCTCCTCCAATTGAGGAAGTATTTAAATATTCTCGAGGCAGAGGTGTAGGGCTGGAGTCGGTGTAGCTTTATTTGACGTTCATAAGCGCATTGTAATATGCCTACTTGAATAATAAACTATCTTTATCTTTATCTTTAAACTGCCAAAAAGGGTAGGTAGGTACAAACCTGAGTTGTCAGTGCTGCTGGAGGCGGGGTTGCGCCCGAGAGCGAGCGTTGTGTAGGAGCTGCGCTGTACGGCGCGCGTCCCCGGTCGGCAGCACCGCACCACCGTGTTCTGAAAATAATCACCTGCGAGATTTATTCACTCACTCACTAGGTACATTTTTTTTAATTAGTTGGTTTAAAAACGTTTAGAATGAAAATTTTATTACCAGCCAACAGCCATACTCTGCGAAGTGACTAATAGATCATACTGAACTACCTACATACTTTTATTCCAACCAATGCCGCGAATAAAAAATTGGCTGTTGTCAAATACATTCCGTCTGATATGATGCCACTGATTTCTACGGGACAGCCAAAGTTTTTTTCCCGATTTCGGCATAGGTCGGAATAAAAATAGTTCCAGTATGACCTATAAAGTCACTACGCGATTAAAATTTCACCCAATGCATTATTCCGGTTCGGTTTCGGGCATTCTTGGTTCCGTTCGGTCACAGTGTAAAAAGTAACAGTGGGCCGACGCGTTTGATGTTTGCGTAAATGCCGACACCGCACAAGAACACAGTAGGGTTGTCACAGACTTTTACACAACTGCCCAAGACTTTTGACTTATTATAAGACATGCTAGCCCGGTAAGTACTTAGTACCGAGTTACTAACAAGGGCGATGTATGCACCCGAGTGCGGGAGATCCACCCCTCGTACCCCGCACGATTGCCCTGTCTAGACTCTAGACGGCTTCGTCGAATGACTGTATTGTTTTATAGACTGTGGTTCGGCTCAGCATTGCTACGAGTAATTATTAGGGTTGGTACAACTTGACGTCCCTTTGCGTGCACAACCACAGATAAGATAATAACTTGAATTTCTCCAACCCTAAATAGCCGAAAGGGATAGTACCATACATTAGAAAGGGACAACATAATTCGTCCCTGAATCGCTGCCAAACTTCGGTTTTGTAGGAAGTGTCATATCTGTACGGTACCGTAGTACTATTATTTATTCTGTGACAGAAGTAGGTACTTATTCATTGCCAACATAATTAAGACGCCCAGTGTACTTTGGCTTTGCCATCCGTAATAATTAAAGTATAGTAGGTATGTTTGAATTACATAGAGTATAGGTACCGATAGTATTTTGAAATAAGAATAAGACGTGTTTTGAAAAAAAAATCTTAGTTATCTCTCTACGTTACGTTATGGAGTTTTTGTTCATTACCTATTAAAGTATTGGAGCATACTAAAAGTATGCATGTTTTCTATAGGTAAGTAAACTATGTAAATTGATTCACACCTGTCAAGAATAAATCTAATTAAAAAATATGGTTTTGCACTTTTAGTGATAGCCAACAAAAACTTATTAAGGCCCCATACGTTCAGGTGCTTCTCTCTCCCTCTCTCTCTCTCTCACTGAGCGTAATCTTGAGCGAGATGGCACGTGCGTGCCCGGAATCACGGTTATCATGTTTTGAATTTTAAATTTTATACCTAGTTTTAAATAAAACTCATCAACGAATTCGATCAAACATAATACCTATTGTTCATTTTTAGAAGTATTTTTTATATTTTTAGCTCTTCTGTAAAAATTGTTACAAATGTTTAAAGTGCGTTTAATTAGACCTATGTTCGAGTTTTTTTTAATCTATTTATGATCTAAACAAGCGCTACGATTTTTCAAAAACTCCGCTTCTGAACCTACGGCACCTTAAAAGGAGGTGATTGATATGACACAGAATGCGTTTCTCAAACTAACTTCATGAAATCGTTTAAATTTAAATAAAGAGTACGAAATATTCAATAAAAAATAATGTCGTTTAAAATAATACAATACAACACAAATTCTCTTAATTGCACAACCTCAGAATAAATATACATGGAAACACAAATAATACATGAAGACAGAGGCAAACAACAGGCGGCCTTATCGCTAAAGAGCGATCTCTTCCAGACAACCTTTAGGTAGTGGAGAAATGAAACTCATATAGAGTCTGGTTAATGAAAGTTGAAGTTGAAAAACGCGGCAATATCAAAAAATCTGTAGCAGGCAGCCACAGACAAAACATCCTCCAGACTTAGCATAGTCGCGCTACCCCCTCTGCCACGCATACGGTAATTTTACTCCATGTTCGAGTCGAAAGTGTCTTTGTGTGACGTCCGTGGACTCGTTCGTCGTTTGAACGGACCAATCACGGCACGGGACTTCGCTCACCTCGTCCCGCGCACCCCCGCATTTTGGCATCATCGGTTGCATGAAATAATTGTTCTAAACTCGGTCTAGAGGATTCCTAGTCTATGCAGGCAGCTCGTTGAGTACAATTTTTATACTTTTTATAATTTTCATAATCTAGAAATCATAAAAAGTATGCAATCCTTGTAATTAAAGAGCCGCCTGCTACAGATTTTTTTAAATTGCCGCGTTTCTGCAGGTTTCTGCACTTTCATTAGCCAGACTCTATGTACTATTAAGAGCGCTATTACATTTCGGCGTTGAGCGAGTTTAGGTATTTTACGCGCTGCGGCAGGCCGTGCGAGCTCAGTACGCCGATCCCTTCTACCACACTCGCACTACAATGATGGATTAAACATTCTTGATCGTTCGCGAAGCATATTGAAATCAACCATAACAACACTAACTGTACTTAACTTTTAAAGTTCTAAAACTGTTATTTGGTAAGTACGAAAATACTAAATGCAGTGCAAATGTACATAGGGGCTGTTCATAAATTACGTCATCTATTTTTGACGATTTTTGACCCCCCCACCCCTCAAATCATCCAAAAATCAAGCTTCGGATGAATCTGTTTCCTCCTACGTCATGTTACCATCATCCGATGTCCAGACCCCCCCCCCCCCCCCCCACTCCTCCCATTTGAAACGACGTAATTTATGAATAGCCCCATACTTGTACTTATGAAGGTATATTACTCGAAAGAAATTATAGGTACCTACTCGCTCATTTACATGTTTCGTCATTGCATTTGGTACCTATAGGTTGTAAAGTTTGTATCAACGAGGGTTTAAAAACGAACTGGTACTGAGGATCTGATGATGATTAAGGTGGTCACGGATACCAATCAACCATGTAGTAACATGATTAGGCTCGTTTGATTCGTCTCAACAAGATCTTTGACACTGAAGATACACAGGGTCTGATGATGGAGCTGGAAGGTGGCCACGGGTACCAGTCTATCATGTAACTAAACAACTTCGTGTTTGGGCTCGTTTGATTCGTCTCAACAAGATCTTTGACACAAGACAGTACTCAGGGTCTGATGATGGAGCTGGAAGGTACCATTACCAATCAACCATGCAACTAAACCACATCGTGTTTAGGATCGTTTGATTCGTCTCAACAAGATCTTTGACACTAGGTGATACTCAGAGTCTGATGATGGAGCTGGAAGGTGGTCACCGGTACCAATCAACCATGCAACTAAACCACTTCGTGTTTAGGCTCGTTTTATTCGTTTCAACAAGATCTTTGACACAAGATAGTACTCAGGGTCTGATGTTGGAGCCGGAAGGTGGTCACCGGTACCAATCAACCATGCAACTAAACCATTTCGTGTTTAGGCACGTTTTATTCATCTCAACAAGATCTTTGACACAAGGTAGTACTCAGGGTCTGATGATGGAGCGCGAAGGTGGCGACGGGTACCTGTCTATCATCATCAGCTCCATCATCAGACCCTGAGTAGTATCTTGTGTCAAACATCTTATTGCGACGAATCAAATGAGCCCAAACACGAAGTGGTTCAGTTACATGGTAGACTGGTACCCGTGGCCACAGTCCAGCTCCATCATCAGACCCTGAGTACTAACTTGTGTCAAAGATCTTGTTGCGACAAATCAAACGAGCCCAAACACGAAGTGGTTCAGTTACATGGTAGACTGGTACCCGTGGCCACCTTCCAGCTCCATCATCAGATCCTGAGTATTATCTTGTGCCAAAGATCTTGTTGAGACGAATCAAACGAGCCCAAACACGAAGTGGTTTAGTTGCATGGTTGATTGGTACCGGTGACCACCTTCCGGCTCCATCATCAGACCCTGAGTACTATCTTGTGTCAAAGATCTTATAGAAACGAATAAAACGAGCCTAAACACGAAGTGGTTTAGTGGCATGGTTGATTGGTACCGGTGACCACCTGCCGGCTCCATCATCAGACCCTGAGTACTATCTTGTGTCAAAGATCTTGTTGAGACGAATCAAACGAGCCTAAACACGAAGTGGTTTAGTTGCATGGTTGATTGGTACCGGTGACCACCTTCCGGCTCCATCATCAGACCCTGAGTATTATCTTGTGCCAAAGATCTTGTTGAGACGAATCAAACGAGCCCAAACACGAAGTGGTTTAGTTGCATGGTTGATTGGTACCGGTGACCACCTTCCGGCTCCATCATCAGACCCTGAGTACTATCTTAAGTCAAAGATCTTGTTGAGACGAATAAAACGAGCCTAAACACGAAGTGGTTTAGTTGCATTGTTGATTGGTACTGGTGACCACCTTCCGGCTCCATCATCAGACCCTGAGTACTATCTTAAGTCAAAGATCTTGTTGAGCCGAATCAAACGAGCCCAAACACGAAGTGGTTTAGTTGCATGGTTGATTGGTACCGGTGACCACCTTCCGGCTCCATCATCAGACCCTGAGTACTATCTTGTGTCAAAGATCTTGTTGAGATGAATAAAACGAGCCTAAACACAAAGTGGTTTAGTGGCATGGTTGATTGGTACCGGTGCCCACCTTCCGGCTCCATCATCAGACCCTGAGTACTATCTTGAGTCAAATAAATACATATAGAATGTCAGGTCGTTTCAAATATTTTTAATCCTGTCCGGTAGTTTATTAAACTGTACCATTATAAATTATAATACTATAAAAACGGTGCTAGGATCAAAGTCTCTCGTTGCGGTTTACACGCACACAGTATAGCGTTTTACACGGCGCCCGCCGCACACAATGATAAAAAACCTCGTCGTCGCCGTTGAAAATGTGCGGAGCCGACCGACACACGTCCTGCCTCTACAAGCTCTGCCGCGGCACTGAGCTGGCGCAGCGCGCGTCATCGGTAATATAGAGTAGTTTTCAAAAAATTGCCAAAAAATTATAGTAGAATTTCATAAACACTAATGTATACCAACAGTATAAGCAAACGTTGCAGATTGCTTGAGTATGAAAATGACTTCGATATTAAGTAGATTTTCGTAGGAATTGACACTTGTTTCGGAGAGAAAATCGAGTTCGTTTTACTTTGATTTTCTCTTTCTCAAAGGTATGTAGGAAAAATATAGTTTGATATGCCTAAAGTACAGGGTATTAGTAATACAAAATAGCCAGGTTTAGCAGAGTAAAATTCTCAACATTTCCAAATAAGAGCTCGCCATTCAGTGCTTCACGGGGTTTTTCGGAAACGACCATCAGAAAAAAAATCATTACTAATTTAATAAGTCCTTTTTCTAATATTTACAACGACATTTATAAAGATAAGAAGACGCTTTTACTGGAACAAGTACTCATTGTTTCTAATAATGAGCGCAAAGTCCTGAATTTCGTCGACTAGTATCATCAATTTTGCATTATTTCGACTTTTCTTGTAAGAGCGCTCTTAACCAAGTAGTAGGAGGAGGAAAAAAACTAAATTAAAACTAAATAAGCATTAGAAAAAATACCTTTTAAAATAATAAATAAAGTTCATAGCCGACTGGCTGGCCCTATTATAATAACGTAAGTACATTTTCAACCTACATTCACGTAATATCTATTGAAGTATCTGTGTACAATAGGGATGTTGACACATGAATCGCGAATATATTAACATGTTATGTTTTTACCATAGCAGGGAATGTTAGAATGCTGAAAAATATATTCTGTAAGGGAAAATACGCGTAACAAATTAATTAAAAATAAATAATAATGCGTAACTAATTAAACTCAATTTATATTAAAATTTAACAAAATTTAAAAAAATTTGAATAATTACGGGTCTAAGTATGTATCTATAAAATGAAAACAATTTAAAATAAAATTGTCAACTTCCTTATTAAAGGAATTAATGGATTACAAATACAAACGAGACTCATGAATATATCGGTAGGTACCAATACAACACATAACTGCGTATTGTTTTACGAACTAGTTAAGTACCTACAATTACAATGCCATTTACTTAATTCGGGACAAATACAGGACAAGGTTGTTATTAATTAATTACCGAAGCTGTTAATTATACAGTAGGTAGCGTGCATTTCGATAACAATTGTTCAATAGCGATAGCGTGCATCTTACCAATAAAGCGATAGTAGCCAGGTGGAGAGTAAATCCTACGCCTAGCTCGCACCGGGGTTTTAGATGTGCAAAATAAAAAATAATAAGAAGACTAAAAATGTGTTTTTCATCACACTTGCTCGGAAAAGATGTATTTACACGTAGGGCTTGCGGGCGGGAAATTGAATTTTTCGCCCTAGGGCGGAAAAAATCTTTTCCGAGCAAGTGTGATGAAAAACACTTATTTACACGTAGGGCTTGCGGGCGGGAAATTGAAATTTTCGCCCTAGGGCGGAAAAGTGTTTTATACAGAAGTTTGTTTTTATTAATTCTCCTTTTTTTCCTTACAAGTGTGATGAAAAACATTGTGTGTGCCACGGGCGGTAAAGAAATTCCGAACTCGTGAACATTTTAAGCCCTCGCTTCGCGTCGGGCTTAAAATTGACACTCGTTCGTAATTTCTTATTTCCCGCCCTTAATACACAATGTACTATTTATAAATTGTTGTAAGTAGTACTTAGTTAGGACTTTATTGTACAAAAATCAAAACAAAACAGGAAAAATAACATTCGTCATTAGTACAAAGGCGAAGGAGGCTTAAGTGAATTTGTGACGTTCCACGGGAAAAGGTACCTTATGAGGGTTTCTAGTTTCGGAGATATGAAATGTTTTGTAAAGAGGTGAAAAAATGCTCAATTTTTTTTATTGTGTGATCTGAAACCTTAATGCGTAACGTTTGTTTACCTGTTTTTATTTTTGTTATAAGTTAGTTATAAGCCTAGTAATGTCGTCTCAGAGTTTAGTAGAAAAGGTACCTTATGGAAAAAAGATTGAAAATTCCCAAAAAAACTAGTCAATACGGGAAAAGAAGTTTGGTAGAGAACTGTATTAGCATTCTGCAAAACTAACTTGATAATTTCAGTTCTGGTTGGGGCGCCTCGCAAATATTATAACCGTACATAGACCGACATCACAAATCCAAGTAGCCTGCTATTATACCAAAGTTACTCTCGTCAAGTCTTTCTTAACTAGAATAATCTTCATTTGGTTTGGTCGCATGCAGTAAATCAGCCATTGGTTTGCTGAAAAATGCCAATACCCGACGCATTACCTTATGGAATATCTGAGGTCATTGAACCTCAATGCCGCTTATCTTCAATAGCAACCGAAATATATTATTGATAAGAAATAGACGATTTATACCATCTTAACCCCAAAATATTATTAGTTTAAAATCCTAACTGTTCCATCATCATCATGCCTCATCATGTAACTTAATCACAAGGTACCTTTTCATTACATACAAATTATTGGTCTTTTTTAAGATTATTATGACGAAGAACTAATTAAATTTGGGGCAGTTTAATGTAAATTAATATTTTCTATTCATAAAAGATAAACTGTAATATGATTGATATTTTGTAGTGATGTATTATTAGATTTATTTCCATAAGGTACCTTTTCGTAAATGTATGGAGCAAATACTGTTATTGTTATGTAAGTTTAAAGTGGCATAAGGGGTTAAATATAGTATTTAGTTGGGGTTTTAGGATTTATTTCATTTGAATGACAGAATTTCTTTCATATGTGCTCAGAAAAATTGATTGTGTGTCACATTAAAAGTAAAAATATTCAATTTTGTGATTTTATATGAAAAAGTCAGAAAATACATTTTCACCTCTAAATCGGTATTGTTTTTTGCTTAAACTGTCTGTCAGTGTCGTTTTCTAATAGATAGAATTTAAATCTTGAGAGCTCATTGCAATCAATCGTAAAAATGAAATAAAACTTTATTTTCAAGAGATTGGCTAGTATACACATAAATCAGTCGATATCAAAAGTTTCTATTTGCATTACAGAACAAGTCGCAATTTTTTTTTAATCTCACATATATAAGGTATTATTATTTGTAGTCAACTATGTAACTTACTTCAGGAACATAGTTTTTTAGGCGGCTAAACTTAAAACTTCTCTATCGTAAAGTTGCTAATTTCACAACATTATTTTCAAAAAATCATATCTCTGTAACTACGCAACCTAGAAGGTTGATCTTTTGTGTTATCGATAGCTTATTTATTGTAGATTACTGGGGTATGCATAACTCCATACCCGCCATAAGGTACCTTTGACCGTGGGACGTCACATTTTAACTTTTACATAAACTAACAACATTTTTAGATTTAAGCTAGTTATTAATTTCGTTTAGTAGTACCACTGTATATATATTGTATGTAAATAAATGTTTTATACCACAATAAGTAGCGGCTCACAAAATACACCTACGTTCCAAATTATTTATAGTTTATGGCTGTGCCACACGGACAGACGCTTTTGCCATTTTGGCTTCGGAACCCTAAAAACCCGTTCGAAAGCCCGTGTTCAGATTAATCAAAATGCATAAGTATATGAAATTGAAAATTGCTCGACAGTTGGCTTAAGTGGAATTTTATATAGAGTTCCTCGTGGTTCGATGGTCGCAGCATTTAGAGATTAACCTATTTTGCTAAGTACATTTACTGAAAGATTGTTAAATTGGTTGGGGATAATCAAAATTAGATAAGATGCCTGGTTAAAATTAGTTTATAAGTTTGAATATTACTAGCGTAATTCTACATAGTTGATGAAGGGACCTGAGCATCTTTCACAAATTTGATAAATTTTAAATTCAATATCCTGCTTTATTAATGATATTACTAGGACGTGGTAACATTAACATGATACTGAAGTACCATCGGCCAGATCTCAATTCCTATTAGAATTTTGTAGCATTTGTATAGTTCGTTTTTTTTAGCATTAGAAAAAACTACGTGATCTTGACAAATCTTTTAATTGAAAATCGCTTTTTAAAATTCAGTAGTCAATCAGTTTTTCAAAAGTGTTTTTCAATAAAAAGACACGTCAAAGTTGTTTACCTTTTTTCTAATGCAAAACGAACTATAATTACATGATTGGGTTTTAATTTAGCAAGCAGTTACCTACCGTAATCTTTGTCGGAAGTAATTAAAATATTAATTTTGAGTCATATTACATCATGAAATGAAATACATATGTCGTATACTAAGGAAAAAGTGACTAAGCCCTCCGATGACAGAGGCTGCTGGAATCGAGCCGGCGTCTTCAGCTTACGTGGCTAATAAATTAATGAAAAATCTTTGTTTCAGGCAACTAGTGGCCCATACATAAATACCTTAAAAACTAGCATACATATTATAAAAATATATTTTAAAACTAAACACTAGAAAATAACATTATAGTTATCATGCAGTTCGCAACGTGTCAGGAAGCCGGTCGCGGAACCACCGAAACTTGACGCCCTTCGGCCAAAACTCCTCCTTGGTGAAGGTCGCTAGATGTTCAGTCAGAACGCTCACCACAAACGAATAAAGTTATATTTAATTCGCATTGTGTCGACCACAATAATATCTAATGTCTTGACCACTAGTATATGCACTATTTAATAGGCTAGGTGCATTTGACCAACTCTAAAGGGCGAGCAGCCTACTGCTCGCCCTTTAGGGATTCGTATAGCATGTGCAACTACCTATACTTGCACATGCTTCTCCTTTGAGGGATAACGGTATAGAGAAATGGTGATTTGTTCCCAAGTTATCATCTTATCATAATACATCAATTATGTTCACGTCTCTCCTGTCGAACCGTCCAAAGTTAAGGGATACAAAGCCTCTACTTCTCTGATTAAACACTTATATACAGAAATACCTGTTACCTGTGTGATAAGACCAATAAGTACCTACTTAGTTTACAAAGAAGCTGTTAAAGAACGGTGCACTGACGATACTAGAGTTGACCAACAAAAGTCTGCAACGATTTTGATAGCACGCTCAATGCAAGTGTTATTTTAAACATAAACTTCTCTGAAATTATGACGTATAAATAAATATCACTTGCACTGCGTATGCTATTAAAATCGTTGCAGACTTTTCTTGGTCTAACTCTAACTATTCAAACTTGCTGCCGTAGAGCCGTGAAGCCTTAAGGTTTTAACTATTTTTAAACTCTCGGCACTTATAGTTTCAAATAAAGAGCCCGGTAGATTGCTGGACCAAGTTGAAAGTAAGTACATATAAGGCAAAATTAAAAACAAATACTGTAAGGAGTTTTTTAAATAAAAAGATGTGAAGTGGAAATTGCGAGAAAATCCGGCCAGAATCTCCGGGACTATGATGCGAACTAAATATTTCCTAGACTTGTGTTAGATAGGTGTTGTGAGTACCTAGGTATTTACAAATGCCAATAAGTTAACGTACTGGGCCAATCATGTAAAAATCTTCATAACTTAAATATAAATGTATGATTTCAGTTCGCATCTACTTACTTTTTAGTCGGATTTGTCGATAAATGATTGGCCCCTGGGGGGCGATTTTTGAAATTCGATCGCTCGATTTCGTCACTCGAAAATCGGTGGAAAACGGCGAAATGCTAATTTTTGAAATACGAGCGATAGAAATTTGGAATCGAGTGGTATTGACCACTCGTTTTCAATTTTATTAGTAGAATTTAAATGCCTAGTAGCGGAGATATTATTGAATAAAATGCACGAAATCGAGCGGTCGAATTTCAAAAATCGGCCCCCTGGGCGTCAGTCTAAACTTAAATAATGCATGGAAATGATAATGCCATTGCATCTATCATCCTAACATATTTTTACTTTTCAATTGGCGTTTGTCGATATACGACGATGATATATCACATAAATAGATGGGAAAGAGTCGGTACTCACCTTGAAAGCTTCCCGAAACTTGTTGGACATGATGTGGTAAAGTATGGGGTTGATGCTGGTGGAGAAGTAGTAGAACACCCCCGAGATGTAGGTGAGGACTGTGTAGGCGTGCAGCAGCAGGCTGGAGCGCGGCCGGTGGTGCTCGTCCGTGCCGTAGATGGCCACGAGCCTCTGCGCGTGGAACGGCGCCCAGCATATGAAGAATGCCGCTACTACGGCCACTGCGAAACGACAACTCATTTATGCAAGTATAATAACAAAAGCGTACTAGGGCCGAAGACTTAATTACCCCTTTATTCATAACATAACAGCTACAAGCCTCTATTGGCTAATAACCGTTTGTCTTTATCTGTCATTTTGCCTTATGTATTTGTAAGAAAGGGATAAAACATAATTTAACTAAATCAGGTCCGTAAAGTTTTATGAATAAGGGGGTTAGAGGATATAACCTTACGAAGACGCCTTATCTGTAATTTTCGGTACAAAACAGTCTGCCGATTTTTTCGGGGAGGGGCACCTCGAATGTAACGTAAAAATAGCCATGTAAGATAAACGTCAGTCCATACAATGTATATGACCATTGGCCGCCTATTTTCGACAGAGGGGAACGCCTGTTAATGACTACTCCGTTTGGTTATATCCTCTAAGGCCGAAGACATATCATTATTTCCAAAAGAAATAACCATGCCAGAGACGATTGAAAAGATAGGTACCTATTTCATATTTTATAGGTACTTTTAAAAGGTACTCCTTTTAAATTGTTTTGTTTTTGAATTTCAAACCTTCCAATAATCAACAAAAGTACAAAATAAATATTATGAATATGTTATTTATTTTCAAGTAATTGTACAGAGAGCTCAAGAGGTTATAAATATTTGCTAATATTAGATTACAGATTAAGGGGTCATCCATTAATTACATCACACGTTTAACAGGGTTGACAGGAGTGAGGGGGGAGTCACAAACTTTGTGACGTCACTTTGACTTATTTTAATTGATTAATTTGCTGTACAGTTATATAACAAAATTTTTGGAACCATAATCATTTTTATTTGTTTAATTTTCTCTCCTTATCAGTATTGGGCTATAAAATTACTTATATTTATTTTTTCAGAAATATTTTGATAAAATATTAATAATAGGTACCTACAACCTACTTAATTCGATTTGCCGATTTCGTTGAAAAAATGTGACGTCACACCGGGGGGGAGGGTTTTGCCAAATGTGACCAAGTTTGATAATGAAGGGGGGGGGGGGGAGAGGGGTCAAAAAACCTAGAAATTCATGTGATGTAATTAATGGATGACCCCTAACCAGTGAAATTTTCTAAGTAAACAACGGAACTTTCTTCATTTCTGCTCTGTTACATAGTAAGAATATGTTTCCATTTCCGGTATGACAATACGACAATAGGTACATTTCTAATGGAGCATTAAACTCGTAATCCATAAAGGAGCTTAGCCTCCTCGCTATCAACCACTTTTATTACCTAACTAGCAACATGGAAAGTGACTTCGCGTCGTTTTCCTTATGACAAACTGACAGACTTCGGATAAGAAGATTCTCAATGATCTGCAAATAGATTGAATTTCCAATAACCAATAATTGTAAATCCAATACCTATCTAATAATTGTATGCTGATTTACAATTAATGGATTTACAGCATTAGGTATACACTCCGGTCCTGAACATTTAAAAAAGAAATTGTATTTGAAGGAGCATTCCATTGTCAATAAACGGTCATAAAGTAAAAGAGAAGTATCTACATATTCGTATTATTTATATAATTTGCATAGTTAGCATTAGCACAATTTAAGAAAACAAATTTTATGCCAAAATAAATGATAGGTACTTATTAATGCCATTAAAAACAACAGAATAGATATCAAAACGAAAATACACAGAAGTATAACCATAGTATAACTGGAAAACCAACTAGGTACAAATATGTTGGGTAACTAGCTAGGTATAAATTAAAATAATTACCTAATTCACCTACTTACTGTTAACGAATAAATTTATATTTTGAATAAATCCTCACCTAGCATTTTTATGACGCGCTTCGTTGATTGGCTGTGCTTCCTGTGTATTTTATGAGTAAATCTCATTTGCAGCTTCAATTCCTTTTGCCCCGGTACATCATTACTTAAATCGGATCTTCTTAACCTTATTCCAATTAGAGAATAAAGTACTGTTATTAGCGCCATGGGGGCAAAGAAGAAGAAGAATGTTGACATCTCGAAGGAGTGCTGTATGATGACTCGGGTTTGGAGGCACATGGCGACGCCCTGGTGGCTGCGCACGCCGAACTGCAGCGCCTGCGGCAGCGCCAGCGTGAGCGCCGCCACCCACAGCGCCACCACGTGCCGCGTGGCCCTCGACAGCTTCGACATCTTGTGCGACACGAACGGGTGGCAGATGGCCAGGTACCGCTCGATCGTGAACAGCGTGATCGTCAGCACGCTCGCGTTCGTCGACGTCTCCGCCGCCAGCCCCCGGATCAGGCAGAACGCCGGCCCGAACACGTACGGCCACTTCGACCATATCGAATACATCTCCTGAGGCATACCACTAATGAGCAAAAGTAAATCTGATATCGCTAAACTAAATAAATAATAGTTTGTTGCGGTGTGCATACTTTTGTTCCGGATTATCACTAAGCACGTGAAAATATTTCCGAAAAGTCCGGTCACAAATATTAGAGAGTACATTATTGTTATAGGTATCACTATATACATGGGGTCCCTTTGTGGCCCGAATATTAGCACGGGGTCCACAGGTTCGTTGGTAAAGTTTGTGTCGTTCACACGCAAAAAAGAGCCCATTTTATTAAATATATGCACACTTTCACATCGTTAAATGGTGTTTACACTATCGATCTTTCACTATACACACACACACACACACACACAATGGCTTCGTCCATGAAGCGTTTCCAGACCTGTAACAACAAATAAGTTATTAATTCAATATATATTATACTCGTATCTAATGTGCTTACATTCTATGTGAAATCAATATGATATAATTACATTAAAAACAATAATTTATTATTAAAAAAGTACCATAGACTGGTAAATATTCATTCAAGATGAGAAACCTCCACACAACACCCAGGGTCATTCCTTCATTTTTAGTATTTTTACAATTTTTTGCATTAAACGTTTAAAATCGTTTGCTTTTATGACTTCTAAACGTAAAATTTATTTTTCCTGGCTTTCATTTGTACAAAAGTATTATTAAAGCATAATAAAAGCGTTTTACTCATATTCTTATTTTATTTATAAAGTGTCATTGGAACTTGCTAACTAATATGTAAACAAACCGCCATATCGAAATTGTCAAAGAATGACGAATTTACTAGTGTCTTTTGTTTACATAGTTAGCAAGTTCCATAGAATGACACTCCGACACGCTAATTTACCTGAGGCTTGACGGCTCGAATCGGGAAATGAATTAGAGATTCACTAGATACGATATAGTAAAGATATGTGACGTTCCACGGCAAAAGGTACCTTATGGCGGCTTGTGCCGCGATTCGGGAAATGATTTAGAGATTCACTAGATATGAAATACGGCCCGATTCGAACTTTAAGATACATCAATTAATAGATCTAGAAACGATATGGATTAGATGTGTCACTGTCAAAAGTGACGCTTTTGTTCGAAGAAACGTCACTTTGACACTGATACATCTAATTCATATCGTTTCTAGATCTATTAATTGACGTATCTTAAAGTTCGAATCGGGCAGATAGTAAAGATATCTTTACTATATCGTATCTAGTTAATCTCTAATTCATTTCCCGAATCGCGCCGTGAAGTACCTACGGGAGAGATGGGACGGCCGGAGGAGAGGTTGGGTAATTCAACAACCTCTACGCGAACCAAGTCGCCAGACTAAATATTTTTTATAGGTATGTATGTTCAACTAGTATTAGCATTATTACATTGATAACATACCTACAATGCAATTGCAGTGCAAGAAAATGACAAGCAAGGTCTTTCGACTAAGGCGGTCATATTAGCGACTATTATATCGTTGGCCATTAACTTACGCTGCATTTTAAGTGCTTATAATAGACTAAGCTGCATTACTCCGTCAACTGCTGACATATACAACATACGTATTTCACTAGTCAGCATACAATGTACCGTTCCTCGTCGGTGTCTAGATGGTATCGCATTGTTGACATCGCATATTATCAATTATCTACAGGTTGGCTAAAAAATAACTGCATTCCTGTTGCCAGGGAGGTTTTGGGAGTATACTGAGCAACTTTTACTATGGGACCAAACCCGAAATTGCAAAAATTGCAAGTCCCATAGAGAATGGACCAGCCAAAATGTATGAAACAGCCAAATTTTTTCGGGGTTAGTCCCATAGTAAATTTGTTCAGTATGTTAATCCCAAAACCTCCCTGGCAATGGGAATGCAGTTATTTTTTAGCCTCCCTGTGTATATTACGAACGACGTGCATAACTGAGCACATAATTAAGAGGATGTACAAAAAATAGGTGTACCTACTTACCTACATAGAATGTTGAATGAAACAACTAAATAAATTAATTATTTCTGAAAGAGTCCTTCTGAAAGAGTTGTGCCCTTATCCATACTTCCATACTATCCGTACTAATATTATAAAAGGAAGTCTGTCTGCCTGTTACCTCTTCAAGCTTAAACCGCTGAACCGATTTAGATGAAATTTGGTATAAAAATTGTTTGAGTCCCGAGGAAGAACATAGGATAGTTTTTATCCCAGAAATCATCCCTTAAAGGGGTGACATTTTGTATGGGGACTTAACAACAACTGCACAACAAAGTTTGTCAATAGGAACTGTCCCGCCCACGCGGCGTAGCACCGGCGCTGGTGCGGGAAGGACAAAGAGTAGTTTTCATTCAAGAAATCACCCATTAAGGGGGTGAAAAGGAGGGTCGAAGTTTATATGGGGAATCAACAAAACGAAGATTGAATACTTGAAACTACTGACGAAGTCGAGGGCAAAAGCTAGTACCTAATAAAATAATCTGGAGGCTTAAATCTACATCATCCTAAAATTTCGTGAGGTTTGACTGTTTAGAGCATGTAATTAAATCTGTGTTTGACTAAAACCACTTTTTCCCTGTTTGCTGCGGGGTAGGTACTTCAGATGTGAATTTAATGTGGCTAAAGTTTTAGACTAACACCAGTATTTTAAAAATTTAGTTAAATATAACCAAAAGTACTAAGGTAAGGTAAACTAACTTTCCATTAAACTGGGGTAACAGACGTGTTATTTACAGAAAAGATTTCAGTAGAGCACGAATAATGGAAATCAACCAGTACTAAAGTAAATGCTATTCTCTGATTTCAGTGTACGTGAAATATTCTTTGATGCTTGTTTGTTTTTGATAAGGTCTTTGACGTTGGGTTCGGTTGTACTCGTATCTGAGAAAAAGGATGACGTAACATTGTAGTAGGGGAGCCCAAGAGGGGATTTTTGTGTTAACTCGAGCGCGTCAGATTAAGATATGAGTGATATCTTGCTATCCCGTGTAGTCTACCTTTACCCCTTTTAGCCATCTATGTTGAGCACTTGGTTGGTGGGGGGTTCAACAAATTGTTAAGCAGATTGTGGATTTGGTCATATTAGTCCAAATTAACGCTATAATTGTGCTATTACTAAATCTGATAATTATTTGCACGCACTTCCTTAATCTGACGGTTACAATGTAAAAAATAGGCGTCAAACTTGTGTTCGTCAGATTAAGAAAATGCCTACAAATAAGTGTTATATTAAGTTATAGAAAAAATAAAGCATTAACGTGGACAAAAACGACCAAACCCACAAACTGCTTAATGATTTTTTAACCCTCCACCAATCTCCCGAGATTTAAAAAAAATTGTAGACGCTTTCCGGCTCGCTGAAAAAAAAACTTTATATATATTTTTTTTCTTCTTATCATCTAATATTTCGATTCCAATAGGTCTGTACGACGCTCGAGTAACTACACATTTAGCATCGTCGGCTCCCCAACTATTGCCATCTAGCATTTGATACATTTTGCGTACGGCTCATAAAAGACATCTCGAGACTAGTAAATATAATAACACACTTTCCACACTTGCATTGAAATTTACTTAATGTGGTCGGATAATATCAGTTAGAGCGGTTTCGCACTACGTCCGATCCGAACCCGTGAAAATATGGTCCGTAGTAGCCGTAGAACTATTTCTATGGTAAGTTACGCACTAGATCCGATCTCAGTCATCCGATTTCTTTCCGTCATTCAACGTGTGTGGTGCGTAACATACCATAGAAATAGTTCTACGGCTACTACGAACCATATCTTCACGGGTTCGGATCGGATTCGGATCGGACGTAGTGCGAAACCGCTCTTATGGCTCCTCTACACGATGGGCCAACGCCGGCCACTCCAAGGGACGCATTTATGCGTTAGAGGGAGCAAGTGATATTGCTATCTCATTCTACCGCATGGCTGCGTCCCTTGGAGTGGCCGGCGTTGGCCCATCGTGTAGAGGAGCCATTGGGTTAGGTTAGAACATCACGCATTTTCACTGGTTTCACATTTTACGCTAGTGCGGTGCTGCCGACCGGGAGCGCGGGCCGTACAGCGCAGCTCTTATTAATCTTATAATACGACTTCGGCATTGGTCCCATAATAAAGGTAGTTCAGTTTAACTTATAAATACATTACGCAGAGTAAGGCTGGTGAATAAAATTTCAACCTGTATATTATTGTTGACGGCAGCTATAACTACATTGATAATAGGTACAATGATTTTTTTATAAAAAAGGCTAATGGTTGAAATAGATATTGTCCGGTTTGTGGAGCTGAATCGATTCTTGTATTTCAATCTCCAACGTCAGAAGTATAATATAGGTACATATATTATACTTCTGACGTACAGTCAGCAATACTATTCGCTTAGCACCTTTACATAGGGGGTTCCTTTTTTCTGCAGCTGACTGTACAAGGGTATCCCTTATAATCTTCTTCTTCCTCGCGTTATCCCGGCATTTTTTGAAAATTTACCCGGTTAACCAGTTAAGGTTGACTCGGTTAAGTGTTGATCCTTGTTGCTTCGCTCTTAAGGGGCCCACTGATTACCAGTCCGCCGGACGATATCAGCCTGTCAGTTGACCGCAAAAGGCCACACACTAAACAGTTCTCTGTCAGTTTTCGGCCTGACGACTTACACGAACCGATAGTGTGTGGCCGCCTGATGATTCCAGTCAGCGCCGACAGATATCCGCCGGACAGTCCGTGGCCTCGAGTCCAGTCAAACACACATCATGAGGTAGCCGGCCGGCGATCGACACACGTTACAGCATTAGTAAATTCTACTTTATTCCTAGTACTTAAGAGTTCATAGTCCCTAAAATAAGCATACGACTTTTTGTCTTCGAACATCACGGATCCAATACTTAATTTATGACCCTGATATTCGCTTGTAATTTCATACACAATTTTAAGGCCAGTAGACCTTATTAACCTTAAATACGGTAGGGCTTCTGTCAAATTGAAATAGAATCAGTAAAAAAAAAACAGATATGTACGTTAGTAAAATTCAACTTTAAGTCTAGTAGTTAGAGTTCATAGTTCGTTCATAGGCATCATTTTAATTTTAAGGCATGAATACAACACTGCGAAGGTTGCATAGTATCTAGTTTGTCAAGACTTTTCTTTATTTATCATGTTGTTACCTCGCAACTGTTGTTTACTGTCAGTCAAAAATAAATGTCATAGAGAGAATTATAACATAAACCTTATTTTTTTATCTATTAATTTTAAATGTGACATGTTATTATAGTATTTGCATGGCTTATATATTTGAAAATACAGACTTGATTATTGATTGCTGGAAGAGTAAGTAACCGAGTAAAAAAGGAGCAAACATTGAAAGATTCAAATAGGGAAATTAGCGTCCCAATATAACAACACTGGTTAAAATTTTAATAGTTCTCAAGACAACGCCGGGAGGTATACCTTCGATGGCGTTCACGGCAGCTAGCAATGAAAAGACTAGCTATTGTGCGTTTTGATTCCGCTATAAAGACACGTGGTAGAAACACTAGCGCAAGTATGGAGGTACCTGCTTAGACAAGAGATAAGACCTACGCTTGAAATTCTTCAGCTGCAAGTGGGATCCGAATTATGACATCATTAATTCATTCCGTTTTAAGTTAAGAGAATATCTGGAGCAAACTGTGTTCGGAGTTACAGAGCGTGGCGTGGCGATATTACCTACCCGAAATTCTCGTAATATGTGACAATTATTACAAAAAAAGGATATGGAGTCACAAGCTGCAAGCGGTGGATTCAACATACTTTTACTTACACCGGCTCTTATTTAGGTACTATCTATGTATACCAAATTGAAAGAAATGAAAATACTTTACTGTTATGTTTTTGTTATATTCATTCTACTCTTTTAAACCTTTTCTACATAATATTAGGTCTACTTGGCCGTTACCCGAGTGATTTTTTTGTTTTTTGATTTGTTTGTTTTTTGATTTTTGATACCTTGTAATAAATAATTTGGCCAAGCCCGAGATAGCTC
The DNA here is from genome assembly GCF_910591565.1 of Cydia splendana. Classification (NCBI taxonomy): domain Eukaryota; kingdom Metazoa; phylum Arthropoda; class Insecta; order Lepidoptera; family Tortricidae; genus Cydia; species Cydia splendana. Next base: position 27,489,536 of record NC_085960.1, on the reverse strand, counting down.
GAGGCATTTAGTGTTCCGCTCGCATCGTTATATTTTACAGAGGTTGTTTGCCTGTTTTTAGGATTCCGTATTCAACTACCCTATAGGAACCCTTATAGTTTCGCAACCCTTGTAGTTTTTACTACATATTTAATACTAGCTGTTGCCCGCGACTTCGTCCGCGTGGACTCTTATCTTGAACATTTTACATATTGAGTACCTATAATTTTCATCGATGCAAACTTTATAATACAAATTTTTAATATAATGTTAATGCCCTTTTACCAAGTTTGAAGTTCCTAGCTTGAAAGCTTGAAAAAGAATGTTTGATATTTATACAAACTTTCAACTCCTTTTGCACCACGTTAGGGAATAAATTTTCAAAAACGCTGAAATTAGTTTTCTTGTAATTTAATTTAATACCTTTTTGCAAAGTTTCAAGTTCCTAGCTAAAAATAAATTTTGCACCCCAAGACGAACTTTCATCCCTCTTTTAACACCCTTAGGGGCAGAATTTCCAAAAACGTTGCAATTACTTTTTTTTTGTAATCAACTATTACGCCTTTGTAAGAAGTTTCAAAGCATTTGTAATGGATTGAACTTTCATCCACTTTTTAACCCTGTTAGGGGATGAATTTTACAAAACGCTGAAATCATTATTCCTATCTTTTAATAATATCCCCAAATACAAAGATTCAAGTCCCGCGTTCGAATAAAAATTTGATATCCATACAAACTTACAACCCCTTTTTCACCAACTCAGAGGATGAATTTTCAAAAACGCTGAAATTATTTTTCGTGCATGTTAATTTAATACCTTTTTGCAAAGTTTCAAGTTCCTAGCTTAACATTAAATTTGCACCCCAAGACGAACTTTCATCCCCTTTTTAACTCCCTTAGGGGTTGAATATCCAAAAACGTTGCAATATTTTTTTTTTTGTAATCAGCTATTATGCCTTTCTAAGAAGTTTCAAAGCATTTGTAATGGATTCAAACTTTCAACCGCTTTTTAACCCTGTTAGGGGATGAATTTTACAAAACGCTGAAATCATTTTTCCTGTCTTTTAATAATATCCCCAAATACAAAGATTCAAGTCCCGCGACTCCCGCGGAATTTTTTGATTTCCATACAAACTTTCAACCCCTTTTTTACCACATTAGGGGATGAATTTTCTAAAACGCTGAAATTAGTTTTCTTGTATTTTAATAGTATATATTTTTACGAAGTTTTAAATTCCTAGCTTAAAATAAAACTTGAACCCCATACAAACTTTCATCCGCTTTTTAACCCCCTTAGGGGTTGAATTTCTCAAAATTGCTTCTTATCTCTACACACACTACACACACACACTTTATAAATGTAATCTAGTGTGCAAATTTCAACTTTCTATCTTTTGTAGTTTCGGCTCTGCGTAGATGAATCAGTCAGTCAGGACACTTACATTTATATATCTTCGTAATTAGCATTCCCCACCAGGGGCCATAGTTCACGTCGGCAACGTTATATTTTAATTTTGATCCCATTTTTGTAAATAGCGTCCCACAAAACCATGGAAATGATCCCCATATTGATATTTTGAAATTTCAACCCCATTGCACCCCCACCAGGGGGATATCTGTTCACTTCGGCTACGTTAATTTTAATTTTGATGCCATTTTTGTTATTAGCGTCTCAAAATACTATGAAAACGATATCCATACTGATATTTTGAGATATCAACCCTATTGGTGACTTTTCCCCCTCTTAGGGGTTAAAGTTTCAAAAAACCTGAAACAGGTGTTTACTCATTTATCTTTAGGAATACTCTTGTGAAATTTGGAATAAAATAGTCTAACTAATCTTGTTTCCCCATACAAACTTTGGACCCCCATTTCACTCCTTTAGGGGATGAATTTTGAAGAATCCTTTCTTAGTAGACCCCTAGACCTTATAAGGAATCTAGTTGCCAAATTTGGACTTTCTAGTCCTAGCGGTTTGGGCTGTGCGTTGATTTAAGTCAGTCAGTCAGTCAGTCAGGTCTTTCACGTTTATATATATAGATATCATTAATTCTTCTTCGGCGGGAACGGACTCGATTAGATGCATAGCCTGCATCAAAAGTACGTCGCGGGGACGGTAATTTGTGTTTTGGGAAAGTATCCTATGAAACTCAGTGACACATTCATCCTCGATGTAATCATTCGCAAGTATATACGAAAAGCGAGCCATTGTATTCGACAACAACCTAGTGCGTAGGTGGCACCTTTGTGGCACATACAGTAAACAAACCACATTGACACATCACACGTCACGTCAATCACATGGCCTACCGCGAAACAAGAAAATCGAAATTTCGTTATCTAATCTCTCTATCACTCTTGCATATTCGAGCGATAAAGAGGCAGATAACTAAATTTCGATTTTCGCGTTTACCGGTAGGCCCTTGTTAACAAACCGCCTTGATGCATCAATGTCATATTTTATTGTCTGTGAAAACTTGTCAAAAAACAGTTTAAGGCACAGTATGTATAAGTTGGTCTATGAATTTACTGAGTCGGTAGTGCTGCACTCTGGCGGCAGAACATTGCAGTAATATCCCCTTTTAACCAGGTTTCACTATAGTAGTCAAAAATATGTTTACATTTTTTGCCTTATTACAAAGGAATAAGGTCCAAAAGTGTAAACATTATCTTTGACGTCGACTGTCCATTTTGATGAAAAAATTAAACCAGTTGAAAAACATGAAACTGAAGGCTCTCGACTGACAGCAGATGACGGCCAACAGGCCACCGGCCGGCTATCTGATAATGTGTGTGTAAATTGGCCTGCAGGCCACGGACTGTCCGGCAGATATCTGTCGACGCTGACCGGAATCGACGAGCCGTAGTTCGAATAGCCGTCAGTCCAAAATCTGAAGTAGAACTGTTAATGTGTGGCCTTTTGCGATCAACTGACAGGCTGATATCGTCCGGCGAACTGTCAATTTGTAGGGACCTGTCAAAATTATATCAAACTATTGCCGGCGGACGGCCGTACGGTGGGAAACTGACGACTCGTCTGTAGTCGCAGAGGTGGCAGCAGACCATTGCCGGCCGGCAATAATCGCTTATGTTTGTGGACGTTATTGGTCTAGGACGGCAGGCCGCCCGATAAGGCCAGAGACTGCAGGCGGACTGGTAATCAGTGGGCCCCTCTATAAAGTAATATTTATTATTTGATGGAAATGTTGTGTCGCCCTCTTGTTTTCAGCGATAAAGAACGGCTTAACATTTTTATCAGTTATTATTAATGGCCGAATCCACTATGCTAAGTGCAAACGATTAGATTCTCCTTTATTATGTTTATAAATAAAATGTGCTTTTTGATGTTATACATCTTCATTTTTCTAAATACACCAGTTAATTAAAAAAAAACCGGCCAAGTGCGAGTCGGACTCGCGTTCCAAGGGTTCCGTACATTACCCAACTTTTAACATTGTTTTTTATTACCGTCCAAATTTTTTTAGATTCCTCTCGTCGTGGGCTATCAGAATATACCCCATGTACGTCAGCCGATTTTTCATAGTTTTCGAGTTATGATTTTTTTAAAGTTTTAACTTTTGTTAAGAAATTCCGGGATGAAGCTATTAATTTATTTAAAAAAAAACTTGAAGTTTTTTGAATGTTTCTTTTTGTAACATAATCCTTGACAAACGGCGCAGTTGCTAAAAAAATCAGCAACTTCACTTGGCTGTTGTGAGTTGAAAAAAAAAGGAAACGACAAAATTTTACGTTCAAGCATGTCAAGCTTAGACTTTGCGCTTACCTAAATAAATAAAAAATACAAGCAATTTCAAGGACTTATGGTTATTGTAGAAACTGCTAGACCCTAAGTTTTTAAAAAGGTAAAATAGTGATACTTAATAGTCTAATTTGACAGAGTCGCCGGTCAAGGGAACTGAGGTGGAAAGTTTCCAAATTAGTAATTCATTAAATAAAATCCTCTTGTTATTCCTAACGTTAATCAAACAGAAATTACCACGAGAAATTAATATTGTGCCATGTGATTGACCAAGCATCATTTTGCTTAACTTATTCATTATCTTAACTGGACCCGCGTCGCGACGGGTTGTTATCTACAAAGGGTTAATTTTTACCTGCTCCAATACCTACTGTTATTTTATGGGGTCACTTCCCCATCGCTATTTCGTGTTATCAGTGCAAATACCACCAACAATAATTACCTAGTAGGCATAAAAGCAAAGCAAAGCTTCACCCCGGAATTTCTTAACAAAAGTTAAAAAATTCATAACTCGAAAACTGCTAAATATCGGCTAACATACATGGGGTATATTCTGATAGCCCACGACGTGACGAATCTAAAAAAAAATTTGTACGTCAAGGTTTGGACCACCTTGTATGTGAAACGCGATTGAATTGCCTTTAATAAACCCGTAGGGGTCGGATCAAAAACTAAGTAATTAGTCCGACTCACGCTTGACTGCATATTTCTAATAGGTTTTCCTGTCATCTATAGGTAAAGAAGTATTTTGTATATTTTTTTCAAAATTTTAGACCCAGTAGATTCGGAGATAAAGGGGGGGAATGGTCATTTTTTGGCTATTTTCTTAAATAATTTCTAAACTATTTATTTTAAAATTACAAAAAATATATATTTGAGCTTCTCAAAATGAGCTCTTTCATTTGATATGTAACACGATATAGTTTAAAAAACATTATTTTTTAATTTTCTCATTTACCCCCCAAAAGTGGCCTCCGTGTTTAAAATTCATTTGTTTACGTAACGTAAGATGTCCGTCTTTGGGTTTGGTTTTTTACATGTGTGTACCAAATTTCAACTTAATTGGTCCAGTCCAGTATTCTACAAGCAACTTTACCGATCCGCTTCTACAAGCAACTTTACCGATCCGCTTCGGCGGTCTGGGTATAAGACGCATTTCTAGTGTTGCTTTGCCTGCGTTTCTGTCATCCGTCCATGGTACGCTATCCCTCGTAGGAAAGATACTCACTCCGTCAATACCTGACTTCGAGGTGGCGTACCTGTCGGATGCAGTGAATGCTTGGCGTTTGGCGTGCCCGACCGTGGACCTGCCTTCCAAAGGACACATTCAGAGGACGTGGGATGAACCTCTCTGTCGCCAGGTTCAGGCTTCACTCCTTGATTCTGCTGCTTCAAGCGAGGAGAAAGCCCGTCTCCTAGCTTCTTCCAGAACGGAGTCAGGTTATTGGCTTCATGCGTATCCCTCCAGTAACTGCGCTACCCTTTTGGACAATAACTCCCTACGATTGGCGGTCGGTCTCCGCATAGGGGCTGATTTAGTTGTCCCTCATCGCTGTCCTTGCGGAGTGGAGGTTGATAGTCGCGGTTACCACGGCCTTTCCTGCCGGAAGAGCGCAGGTCGCTTTTCCCGCCATGCCAGCCTTAATGATGTTATCCGCCGGGCTCTTGTCAGTGTGGGCGTGCCATCTGTGTTGGAGCCTCCCGGTCTTGTGCGCGACGACGGAAAGAGGCCCGACGGAATGACCCTTATTCCCTGGCGGATGGGACGGCCGCTTATCTGGGATGCAACTTGCGTGGATACTCTGGCGCCGTCCCATTTAGCCGCTACTTCGTTAAGGCCTGGCGGAGCGGCGGCAGCAGCTGAAGCTCTAAAACGCCGCAAATATGCTGGACTGTCGGGCAATCACTTGTTTTCGGCATTTGCGGTTGAAACTTTGGGACCTTGGTGTCAGGATGCGCTCAGTTTGTACAAAGATTTGAAGAAGATGCTCCTTGACTCCACCAGGGATCCTAGGGCTGGCTCATTCCTTGGCCAAAGAATTGGAGTTGCGATTCAGCGGGGGAATGTAGCCAGCATTATGGGCACCCTTCCGCAGGGATCGGATCTGGGGGACTATTTGTGTTAGTTGTAATTTAGTTTTTATTTAATTGTAAGTTATTTTATAAGGTTAAATTTAGATGTGTTGAAATGCATTTGTATTTGTAGGTATTTTGTGATTTGACAATTTAATTGATTAATAATATTTTATATTTAAGAATGATGTATGAGTAATAAACATATATTCCCCGTTAATATTTATTTAACTATTGGTATGTATTGTTATATTTGCTATATAAAAAGCTGAAGTAGAGAAGATGTGAACACAAACCAATGGTAAATTGAGGTAAAAAGTGAGGCTGTAGGTTGAGCATTGCTATGAAAAACTGGGGACACTTTCGTCTTCTTTCTTTTTCTTTGTTTTAATCAATAGTCCTCGTGATTCTGAGGCGAAATAACCCAAAAGTTGTTGGTTGTTCGAAAAAAAGTGAACCATTTTTCCTGAAAACCTCTATTATTACACCTTTACAACAGGTACACATAATACGCCCCGTAAACTGTAACGTATTGCTTCAATTTTATTACAGTATTTCATTAATTTAAAGAATGGATCGAAAAAAACAATAACTAAGCATACTCATTTTATTATAAGAATAAAAATTTTGACCCTATGGAACAAAATTTTATTTGGTGTGCGCTGAGCCGCCGGGGCCCCCTAGCCGAGGCGGGGCCCCTAGGCAGTTGCCTACTTTGACTTATGGTTAATCCGGCCCTGACTAGATACATATCTAACAAATTAAGGTAACATGAAATTAAAAAAGATATTTAATTAATTCTTTAGAAAAATCTAACTATCAATTTTTCGGGAAGTAGGTAGGTATCATCAAAAAACTCCTGCAGCTTCTACGCCATTTTTTTAATTACTTGAAGAAAATATTGGTACGTGGCGTAGGATAGATAAATGGGGTTGGCCGGTGGAAGTTTTTAGCAGATGGCGCCATCATAGCTTGCCCTGTCAATCCCTAGAATTGTGTCAAATTTTTGTTTTTTGAATACCCTGGATGCCAGCCCTTTAAGCCAAATCTCATAGAAAAAGGGGCAAGCTATGATGGCGCCATCTATGCAAACCTTTGACAGTGGCCAACCCCATTGCTGCAACGGCTAATGCTTCTACGTCCATCATGGAAACCGGATAGATAACAACTGAATGTCGCCATCGTGTAGTTGCGTTACAAGCATCGCATGGCCATCTCGCTGGCGCAGCGTTGGGCCATCGTGTAGAGGACCCATAAGGGCTTGTTAGATTTGATAGACATTTATGAATAACGCCATTAGTCTTCAAATCGCCTCTCCCTGTTACCTAAATCATAGCTAAAGCTATTTATAAAGCGGGGTGAACAAGTATTAAATAAATATCAAAACACATGGCGCATAAAAAAGATTTTATCGACACAGCGAGCGAAGCGAATTCGACTCAACTTGGAACACATGGCTTGGGGCACATCCCGGCATTTCGAGGTTTTTAAGCTGGGCTATCAGAGGATAGTTTGATGGACAATAACAATAACTTAGGTAAATTTGTTCTAGTTCAGATGAAATTCGGTAAACGTGTCGATGAAGGCATTATATTTTAGTCATTAAATTATGAGCACGCTCGATCAAGGGGTCATGGAGCTAGAAGAGCCTAGAAAACTAAAAAGCTATTTGTGAGGGGTCTGGCTATTCTGGCCATCTTATTTGCAAGAGAGTATGGTCGAGTTTGGTATCAAATGAAAGTGCTCGATTTACACATTTATGATATTGTTGTTTTTTTTTAATTAACGATATTATAATAATTGGCAAGATTTATAAAAACGAAATAAAACAAACGTAATATAATAAGTAGAGTCTGGCTAGTGAAAGAATATGAAAAAAAAACCGCGCTAATTTAAAAAAATCTGTAATAGCAGGCGGCTCTTTGATTACAAGGATTGCATAATTTTTATACTTTTTATAATTTTCAAAATGATGCTAATCCTTATAATCAAAGAAGCGACTGCTTCAGATTTTTCTTGCAGGTTTAACTTTCACTAACCAGACTCTATTTGTCAAAGATTACCATAAGATTACGGCTTACCACAGATACAGTTTATTTTAATATCTATCGTGACTTAAATCTATCAGTAAGGGCTCTACAGACCTTTCAATAAACCGCATGCGGTTTTCGACATAGTCGGCATAATTGATCTAGTTAATTTTGGCGAACTGCGAGTTCTCAGTTCAGGGGCGAACTACTAGTATATAATATTAATTAAATTGTGGACGGAATGCCGCTTAAAGTTTAGTTATTGAACTCACTCTGATGTACGCAGATAACGGTTCGGTTAATCCGTGAATATTCAGGTACATATTAACATGTGGCCGAGATCCGGTCGATGCATCCGGGATACGAAACCTTCACATACAAGAAGCCTTAAAATAACGAAAATAAAACCAATAGATCAACCATTGCAGCAAACCATGTTTGAAGTTAGGATCATCATTTATCATTTATTGATCAAATAAGTAGCACAACATTACACTATAAAACCAAGGCACTGTGAAACTACAAAATAAGAAAAGACAAAGAATAACAATACACATAAAAATTAAATTAACTAAATATTAGATTTGCTTGATGATTTGGATGTCGCAGGACGTGATTAATGCCGCAATGAATACCTCTGAGATCAGACCAATTCCAATAATAGACTCGACCCAAATATATCATATTAAAGGTATTAAACCAAGGGATGAAAGGCACTCATTTCTGCAGGTATTTTGGCGCTCGAACGTAGTGCTGCCGAGATCGAGAGTCCGAGGCTGAAATGATGCTTTTCATCTGAGTTAAACACTCTACTTTTCATTTCGAATACGAGGAAAGTAAATTGGATGTGTTTATTTGAAAACATGACTAAGTATACTCATGCACTTTTTTAGTATTACTTGCAACAAATCAATTAACAATTAGGTAAAAATATCGTTATTTATGGAATGAAGAGTTTAAAAAATCAGAATGGAAATTGTATAAGAAATCGATTTAAAACCAAATTTCAATTGCTTATCGTAAAAAAAATGAGCTTGATGGAAAGTGGAATGCTCTAGTGCAGAAACGTATCACTTTCTGCACACTTTTTAGAACAACAATGACCCTCTTTCAGAGCATGAGAAATGAAAAAGTTTTAAAAAGTCTGAATTTTTGACTGTTATTTTGAGTTGCAAGGGGCTGGTAATTAAAAAACAGTAACAACACACTTGCAAATATATAAATCATCGGCTCGTATGCACGTTATAACTTAACTCGAATAAATCGTAAATTCACACGTCGAAAAACATTTTATAAACTTAAAATCATGTTTGCACTATGGCATTGCTCAGTGGTACCATCAATCAATTTAAAGATACTGTTTTTTGTTGCAAGACTGTACCAGGACAATACATTTTGATATTTTCCGTCCTGTGATGCGAATAACTCTAAAAACGTTTAAAGATGGTCTTCTTTATTGTCCACGAAATACGTGACGTTGCGTCATCGTCGAAGGGAACTTTGTCTATCAGCAACATTCACTTTATGGACACTAAAATTTAATGGCGTTTCGAATTGTAGTTAACGTGCCAGTCAATTTCAGGAAATTTTCCCGATTCCCAGCTTGATTTTTTTACAAAAAAGGAACATTTTGTTCAGTTGGACTAAAATATATTTTTGCGTTTTGGAATATTTATTTTACGAAATTATTTTTATAAGCTGCTGCAAGCTCTTATTGAAATTAGGTATATTTACTAAACTCAATTCATCATCCACGTACTAAGAGCTAAGCAAGTAAGCAGAGAGCCTACTGTGAAATCCGAAATTCGCTAATTGCGGGCATCTTTCTCTATTACTCTAATTACACCTTAATTGGAGTAAAAGAGAAAGATTCACGCAATTTGCGAGCGTCGGTTTTCGCAGTAGGCCCTTAGTGGTAACAGCTGCCATCTCAATCAAATAGGTAATAATTTTCTCCAATATGCTTGGATTTTTTTTACCTTATTGTAGCAAATATAGTACCGGAAAATCAATAGTAAAATTCAGAGTTATTCCTATCTGTAAAGTATTAAAAAAAAATAAGTCGATTTTTAACCTTTTGGACGCCAATGACCGATATATCCGCACCGCAGGTTCAACGCCAAAGACCGATTAATCGGCCACAGAGCAACATAGACCTACGTGCATATGCATAAAGCTCAATTTCAGTTTTGACACTTGGGTGACGTGGCGTACGAGTGACAGCTTTTGTGTTTGACATGGCGTCGAAAAGGTTATGCCTTTGGAAATAAGTTGGCAGCTTGATTTTTTTAAATTAATTACTAAAGCAGTTCATTACATTTTAGTACATTAACCCACCTGTTGCTATCTCTATTACACGCGCATAATTATATTGCAGTCCAGCCCATGATGCTGGTTATGAGTGTTATGACACTGTGCGAGCTTAACAGCAATATAGATAATAAAGCGAGAGCAATATTGTCAACAGGCGGGTCATTGGACGAAAATCCATGTGCAAAGCGTCTCTTCTTTATTAGATACCTATGTATATATTATATTCGAATTTCGTTTTAAAGAAATCGAACCATTACTTTAACTAAAAAAAAAACTTTATTTTTAATAAAGCAAGAGGATTCCTAGCTTAAAATTTGGTAAAATGATATCTTATAATGACACCAATAAAGGCTACCACAGCAGTTGGGCAGCTACAAGATTTTTGAAGTGAAAACTTCTTTAGCGGCGCTGGGCACTTTTTGAGGTGGGGAAAAAATGATAAACTCGAGACAGCGTAAGGCGTAAACGTGACCGTAAGGTTTAGATGGCCACTCATTTAGATGGCATTTAAATCAATAAAGAAAAACTCAATGACATTACATGAAAAAGGTTCTAATCTTGTACGGGTTGAAATACGAGGATCTCACAGTTACATTCTAACTTTATATCACTCAAATATAATTCAATAAAGCTACATCTTGATGAAATCGCTAATAAAAGTGAACTCTGGTACTGGTGAATAAAACTCAAAATATCATGACCAAATATTTAGATGCGAGGTCTGCAAGGTAACTTTACAATTTCTATTCGAATTTTAAACCATCAACGCTACAAATTTGAATTTCGAATTTTAAACAAGCTCACTGACCAGCAATTTCGGAACTAAAGTTTTTCAATAGAAAGGAGGATGGGACAATTATACATAGTGCTGCAGACATTTTGGACTAGTCATTGAGTTTTCACTTCTGTCGGCACTCCCGGAGTGCAACCCGTTGGTTTTTTTTACTATGGAGGGTAGACGTGCCCTAGACCTAGACCCGACCCTCCATAGATTTTATGAATATAGATAAAGACAGTTGGGAGCAACTAATAATTATAAAACGGGACTTATATAATCGCTGTCGCTAAATACTGTATTGTTTTTTACCTTTTAAAAATACGTCGCCAATTATAAAATTATCAGCTAGTGTAGGAGGACGCACTTAAGGTTCAAGGTGTTATAAAAAATAAACAAATACATTTTAAGAATCAATTCTTGTTTTATTTGAGAGGGCATCTAATATTCTAATTAAATTATGAGTTACCAAATTCTTCTATAAACTTTCGAAAACGAAACAAAAAATCACAAAAGATGATTTTTTACTGAATAGTAATAATGAAATTAACACGTTTGACGCAGATAAAGTTGCCATTATTTTTATAATGTCAATGGCCACCGAGCTTTGTGTTGAAAAACTGGATCCAATCCTCACATAGTGGTTCCTTATAATTACTTCTTCACATCTTTCTTCAGCTATACATTTTCATTTTGTTAATTTGCCGGTGAATATCGCTACAAAGAGGTTTATATGCATTATGTAAAGTAAATAACAAAGGTTTATGTATATTATAAGTATAAAACAAATAAAATTAATTTAAATTTGATGTTACGATATTACCTTATGATAAAAGGGTAAATACTAAGTTTAAGAAATTGCAATGGTAACTTAAAACTTACCTACCTTCTCCAGTTTAGCACATCTTTCAATATTTTTTTGGCACAAACTCTGATAACTAAAGCCGGTCTAAACACAACTGAAGATAGCTACAAGTAGATAGCCGTTTCGTCGGCGGGCTGCTTATCGCCCGCGGACTGCTACACCAGCTTACCCTAACTAAAATCTTAACTACTACTAAACTTATATAAAATGCCTTTTGTTAATCTCAATTAGAAAAAACAAAAATAATTTGTTGACCCAAAAAAAACCAACATAATAATAACAGCATAGGTACCTTCAGATCCACAGTGCAGGCTTTGTCATCATACAGATAGCTCATCCACCTCAGGTTTCGTCAAAATAAAGCGTAGATACATTTTCACATATGTCATCCGCAACACGCATCGTCAAATTTAAAAGGAAATTGGTCATTACAAAACACAATAATAAGCCCTAAACCTATATCCTAATCCGGTAAGTACCCGGCACATACGTCCCCAAAATACCAGCGGCGTTCCCGCGCTGAATAGCCAACGATATACGCTGGACCAGGTACGAACCAGACCTAGTATCGCAACCCCTATCCCGCAAGCGTTTTCCCAGGTCCCTCCCAAAAATCTTTGCCTCGGAACACCAAGGTCCAGCCGACTCAACAGCGAGAGGGACAAAATCGTAAACCGGCTTCAAGTTTGAGTACTTGGCATGTTTCTGTCTCGCCGCGTTCTCCGCAGCCCCTCCAGCCGCACGTATCGTCTCAATCGTCTTGTTTATTAGAAAATATTATTCTTGGAGATTTATTTTAAATTCGGTATCTCTTGAACTTGTTGTTTTCACCTTTCATTGTTTAGTTTTTCTTATTCGACACCTACAACGTTCGTTAAAGTCAAGGCCATTATAATCCTCAAATCTGTTTTGTTTTATGTCTGTAATGTAGGTAGGTAGGTATCAGTGTTATCGTAACTCTTCATAAATTACCGAAAATAGAAGAGGGGCAGAAACTCTAAAACTTTCGAATTAGTCCTACTAAATATTATACCGGGTGTGGCCCGTAACAGGACAAGAGCAATTAGTACAGTAACTTTTTAAAATAATTTCTGTTTTGGTAAAAAAAAACAGAAACCGCCGGCGCCTGCGTAAATCCTCTTACAACTGATGGAAGCACTTAAGAAAATGGTTGAGTTCACACGGAATACAGCAACACATCTATTTGTTCGTTGACGCTATTTATTTCTCTGCTATTATTAGAAACATAACTATTTTTATTTATTTTTTAAGGAATGTAGTGACATGTTTAGAAAAAATTCACAGATTTCGTGCCTCACACGACTATCGAGGACATTGGAAATGAATCTACGGAATTCGAAAAAATATTGTCGCTGAGCGACGAGAAAGTCTGGATAAGGAAAAAGTTACAAAATAAAACTACAACGTTGAATGATAATTATTTTATTCTTAGATTAACACAAGTATCCTGGACATAACGCATGTGAACAAACAAATTTCAAAATTTCCACACGCGTATCGAAGTTTGAATAATTGTCGCCGTGGCGCATAAGTATAGGTACATATTTCATTTTTCGATTAATAAGCAGGATATATTAATGTTCAAAGTACAAGAAAATTATTACACGGCAAATCCGTAGTCAACTCGAGAAGTGGTAGCCACATCGCCGTTATCGTCACTCGAGTCTTGATCGGCAGCGGCCCATTTGCTGCAAGATATGAAATTTTCTTGACAGCAGTTTGACGCGACGAGAGATGACCATAACAGCGTTTGTCTATGTTGCACCAAACCTGAGTTCCAATAGGTACCGTAAAACGGGGTCAACAGAAATCGCGGGGTGAATAGAGAAATTTTTAACTTTTTCTTTCAAGTTGTTATATTTAAAAACGTACATCTCTAAAATTAGATTTTTTGGAATGCGTATATAGTAGACTATTTATTCTCTACATTGATACCAAAAGAACTTAATCAAACTGCCTAAAAGTTAGATTTTTTTGTCTCTAAAGTAAGATCTCGCCGAGGTAAAAAATGAAGCCTGTCTGAACTTTGTTCTAGCGGTAAATGTTTTGACATTAATTAAGTAAAAGTTAGCTAACCTGGTAATATAGTATCAGTAGTACCTAAATAATAATTAATATCACTAATTTTCTCTATAATAAAGCATTTTTTTGCAAAAAAACAATAACAAGCAAATTTACGTGATAAAGGGGTCAGTGGACACGCATATGGGGTGAACAGTTACGCCATAGGGGGCGATTAGATACAACAAAGGGGTGTAAAGACACTCCTTGGGGGTTAAAAGACACGAAAAAATAATTTTGTGTCAAATAGCTGTTTAACAGATATATAAACCACTTGCCAATAGAGTATCCACATAATAATGACCAAATTCGATGCCTATGACAACTAAAACTTAATATTTCTATTCACCCCTTTCTTGTGTCTATCGACACCGTTTTAAGGATATGGAGAAAACAGGTAGTTTTCTTTGATTTTCTCTGAATTGGGTTGGTTATAATTTATTTCACAAATGCAAAATTGAAGAACTAACCAAGACTCAAAAAATGATATCAAAATTATTACTTTTATCATTTGGATTATTGGCGAAATTCGTCCTTGAAGTTGAAAATCGTGTCTTTTCACCCCGTTTTACGGTACTACCAGGGTTCAGCATCAGCTATCTTGGGTAATGCTCTACCATGTGATCATCATGACGAATCGGATGTCCAAAACAGCGCGTGCCGATGTTGCACCAAATCTGAGTTCCGCTAGGTACAACCAGGGTTCAGCATCAGCTCTATCTTGGGTACTACTCTCCTAAGTGCTCATCAAGACGAGTCGGATGACCAAAACAGCGTGTGCCTATGTTGCAACAAACCTGAGTTCCTTTAGGTACAGCCAGGGTTCAGCATCAGCTCAATCTTGGGTACTACTCTCCTAAGTGCTCATCGAGACGAGTCCGATGACCAAAACAGCCAAAACTGCCAGGGTTCAGCATCAGCTATCTGCTAGCAGCCGCCAGCAACATGCTGTGGTGAGACCATTTCGTGGCACTTTCTCTTTTTTATGTTTCTCTGTATAAGTTTTTATTTTGTGTTTGTGCTCACGAATAAAATTATTTCTATTTCTATTTCTACCTCTACCTGACTCTACTCTACTCTAGCTCTAGCTCTACCTCTACCTCTACCTCTACCTCTATCTCTACCTCTACCTCTACCTCTACCTCTCCCTCTATCTCTATCTCTATTTCTATTTCCACCACCACAAGAATGCATAGATTGTCGAATAGTGAACACATTATCTACGCCCGTCTCAAACAGGATAGATAGAGTTAGACCAAGAAAAATCTGCAGCGATTTTGATAGCCCACGCAGTGCAAGTGTTATTCTGCCGTCATAATCCCGATAAATTCACAACAAACACCGATAACGAACTCTGCGAAACATGAAGTCATAAATGTCATGTGAAAAATGTCGTTCCGACTTTTTGACTATTTTAAGGTTAGGCTACAGGGCAAACCCTTGACCCGATCGTCTTTGTTTTAGGCTCACATTGTAGCTGACTAAATTGTCCAGAGCCGTTTTTCTCAAATTTTTGATATCATTCTTCGTTTCCAAATTATCGAGCACCAAAATCAAAAATTCGGAAAAAATTGAATTTTATTTTCACTATTTCGACCATAACTTTTTTAGTTTTTTACTTTCTCGAATAATTATTTTTGCACCTTACAGCTCTCGTGATTATGCGTCTTTTGAGCCTTTTTTTTATATCATATCTTCACTACTTTCCGAGATATAAGGGGATCGCACTTTTTCGTGAAATCGGACCCTATACTGGAGCGAACGAAAAGACATTTCCAATGTCAAAACTATAACATATCATTTCTTGGACCCTTGGACGACACACGTTTTACTGCAATGTAACAAAACGAAGTATGGCAATTTAACAAAAAAAAAAACATACTGAACATATATCGCCCCGTGCCTGGTTCTATAATATTGGACCTACCTGAACTTGCAGCGATATCGTGGCCGCATTTTATCACCTGTCATGCCATGCGTTACTTTCGCACTTACATATTTGTTAGAACGTGACAGGCATGGTGACAAATGATAAACAGCCGACCATCTTAGCCCTACTGGACCTGGACATATAGATTTTCATTAAGATAGTAGCTACTGTGAAATTTAATTACCTACTCAGGAAGATCAGAATGAAACTCCTCTACGACAAAAGTTCTTTTGGCTTGAGACTAATTGAAATTAATATTAATGCACTATAGTTAGATTTATTTACATAAATATGGCAAATCAAACTATTTTGAGTACGTAGTCGATTTTTTTCTATTAAGATTATCTTCTGAGTCTTCCCCTCAGTACTTAGTCCCTCGAGTCATTGAAATGTTTTTTTGGGTTCTGTAGTCTCTTTTCTAGTCATTCTAGAAATGTCAAACGGTAACACATGGGTAACACCCTACTGGAATGGAAAGTTGCTACTAATGTATGCCGTGTAACTTACTATGAAAGTGTGAGTTCGGCGACGATAGTTTTCATACCTAAAAGCTGTCATTTCATATCCACTACTTAGTTCATTAATTCGTGCAATTGCTCCGCGGTTTTGTGTGTTTTGATCAGTGTATTGATGTAAATTTTGTTTGCAATATTGATGCAAATTTGGTACTCTAGTACTCAGATTGAAATTAAAATGTATAGTTGGATCATTCGCATTTTCCATTTATTGAGTTAAGCTTAACAACGCGAATTTAAAACCCTGAATCGAATAAATTTCCGAAACTTTTCAGTTAAATGCGTAGGCATTTATTTATAGGTAGGGGGAAGCGGGGTAGATAGGCACAAGGAGCAGTTTTGAACACCCATACTAATTCCTTAACTAAAAACTTATGTTGACCTTCTACAATGCTAAAACGTGGCTTTGTATGTGTGAGCGAGGTACCAGCTTCGGCACATCTCTCCTGCTAGCCGTTGTGGCTTGGTGCGTGAAAACGTGTTTCTGCGGTTGCATAGTAAATAAATTATGATTTTTTTATCGAGTTGTGGTGCGAAATTTTAGACTTTATCGGATGAATACTAGAATGAGCGCTAAGTAAGTTTATTCAGTAATAAAGTTAGCTTAGCTTATTATTTTAAAGTAATACTTAATAGTTTAATTTAATAAATAATAAATAATAAATAATTTAAAAAAAAAATTAATTTATTTGACCATTGGGGTACTTTGGTACAATAAAGTTTGGGGCAGCTTTGAACATATCAAAGTACCCCGCTAGTGTATCTAAGTGCCCCTGCCAGTTTTTATGTTAATAAAAAATTTTAAATTATTTTTTTAGTGAATAGTGCGAACATACAACGAGAAAGAAAATTGACAAAGAAAAGTTAAAACAACTCAAGTAGCTTTTTGTCAAAAACTGACACTGATTTCATTAAAAGCTTTTTTTGTTGTTCTTTCAGTGCACCTGCTTAATAACTGAAGTATGTTCTAATAGCACCGCACTTAATAGACGTTTTATAATGTTTAAAAAGTTTACTAGTGGTCAGCTAACTGAGTTGATCTGTAACGTGTGCCCTGCGGGGCAGTTTGAAACACTTGCGGGGCACTTTGAGTCACGTGCCAAAGTACCCCAAAATGATGTATCAAAGTGTCCCATGTAATATATCAAAGTGCCCTGCAAGTGGGGCACAATTGAACAATTCCCATTTTTTGTTAAAATCCATATATCTCTTTTACTGGCCAGAAATGTAACAAAAAAAGATATACTTTGTGTACCTTAGTAAAGTTGTCATCTACTAAGTACAAAAAGAATGTATTTTGAGTTCATTTTGCGGCCTAAAATCAATTTCAAAAAAAGGTGTACCAAGCTGCCCCGCTTCCCCCTACTAATATTAATATGACGTATATTTGTTTCCTACTTCTCAGGAAACATCTTTTTTTCCGATTGATGTATGTACCTCCGTCTTTGAACTCTCCCCGCCATCAAAGCGATTGCAATAGGCTACTTAACAATTATTTATTTGTTAATGGTCCCGATCGGTACTGTTTTTATGAGGAACACGTGCTATATCCGGGACAGAGCAATCTTAAAGCTATTTTATACGCCAGAAATTAAAGTCAAAGTCTGACATGATTGATATCGGTAGAAGGTACTCGACGCTGGGAACGCCTCTAACTAAAAAAATATACTTAGACGTGATGTCAAGCAATGCCCAAATGTATAGATAGGTAAGAAACTAGGTATACTAAAGCCTGAGGTCTTGCATGTGTGAGTAAATGTTTGTATAATAGACATTTAAGTTTTTTTTGGAATAATATAACGTTTGGTTTTGGTTTGTATACTAACTTGTCTTTCAAGTATGATTTTATTGTCATGATTGTTAAGATACATGTAAGTAGTTGTCAATTTCGAGTAATTGTCCTCGTGTTTTTTTTGCGTCGTTCGTGAATAAACAATACAGTTTATCATTATCACAGAAGTAAATTTCAAATCATCGAATTTGAGTTTAGCTAGGCAAATTAATGTGGCACCATTTCCCGAACCCAGTAAAGGACGACCACTAGTACCACTACATATTATTCATATCCAAATGTAAATAGATTTGCAAGCTAGTTATTATATTCTTTTAGTAATACTAATACCACTGTATATATCTTGTTTGTAAATAAATAATTTCAACTAAAAATAAATAGATTTGTGTTATTTGTACAAATATTTCCAAGAAAAATTTAAAACACCCAAAATCTAAACGAAAATCATCACGCATTACAGTTGACAAGTTCAATGAACAGGTGATAAGGACAACGATTTATAACTTCCATGAATTATTTTTTTTGTTACAGTTTTTGTTAGTTTTGTGTCATCTATCCAATACTGGAAAACAAATGTCATTGTTTTTCAGTATTGGATAGATCTATGTAACGTAAATCTAATACCTTTAAACGAGCAAGTTATATTAAATTTAAATATATACAAATACGAATTATTTATTGTATGAATGTGAGTGGTTATAGGTAAATGGTGGTAGGGTTAGTATTTGGTTATATCACAATCAGCCAGAATTTGGCGTATAATATTTGTGTAGGTATATTATTGTTATATAATATTATAAACATATATATACAGTAGAGTCCGGTTAGTACGACTCCGCATATAACAACCAACCGCTTATAGCGACGAAAGTATAGGCACTTGTTTGGTTTTAGTACAAGCTACTATGAAAGCACAACCGTTTATTACTACTCCGCTTATAACGACCGATCGCTTTTAACGACGGAAATTGACTCAAAATCCGTCTGCGAAGTCCGGTTACAACGACGAGCGACGTAGTTTTTACAAATACATTGTTGGTAATGGTAAGAAGCTTACTCCGTCCCGCGCACCCAACTCCGCTCCCCCTTTTGCCTATACGGAGTAAGATGAAATAGTCATGTGACTTTTCGTAATTTTGCAAACTAAATAAAACCCAATTCCCATTATTCAATTGAGCTTAAACTTAACATACATAATTATATAAGTTGGGTGACAATGCAATACATATTTTGGTAGGTAAGTACCTTCGAGCTGATCTGATGATGGACACAGGAAGTGGCCATAGGAACTGTGTGATAAAACAACGTTATCTTGATTAGATCCCCAAGAATTACGATTTTATATTTTACGGGATTCGAGTAATTTGCGGATGACGAGTGAGTACGCGTAGGTACCTTGAAAAGTGGCTTCTTCTAAACACACAAGTCTCTCCATTTAAGACAAGGTGTCGTAATACTAACGTAAATAAATATTTTAAAAGAAATGTTTTTTTTTCTTTGATTATCGCATAAGTATTAATGAATACAAAATTATGTAATTATTTTGATTAAAAACATATATTAAAATTGGCAGTTCGCTTTGTACGACGTCTGGTTAGTACGACGTAATATCAGCGGTCCCTTGGGCGTCGTTATAACCGGACTCTACTGTATATATATATATATATATATATATATATATATAATATAATATATAACAATAATATACCTACACAAATATTATTATGCTTATGCGTTTTTGCAAACTGTATACAACTACACGCAAGAAGAGTTTTAGAAAAGTTTTTTACTTATAATGTAATGAAAATTGTAATTATTTTGGAAGATAAACATTTATATTTTATACTTTGCCGTATTGTATTTTTAATAATATTTTTTTAAATTCCTTGATACAATAATATTTTTTTTAATTACTTATTGATAATTTTCTACACAGTGAACTAGATTATGATACATCAAGGATACATCATAATTAAATTTTACAAAAACAATAACTATGTGTCATGATCCTCATTGATTATGTACATTCACTGCTCATTACACGCGATCATCAGTCAAAGGAAAAGCGGAATTTAAAATGGTATTGAGATAATTCCATATTCAGGAGACCACGAGTCTATTGACATTAATCCTAAATTAAATTAATGAAACAACGTAAATAGAATTTTGAGCACAGGAATATGATAACGATATTATTAATGTGTGCACTTGGCACCAGTTTATAATAAACAGTAGGTACCAATAAATGCCAATGGAAATAAACCGTTCTCTGGAGAGTAGACGAGCAGCCGATGAAGGATATACCTAATCCTTCACGTCGTCATCTGGTCATATACCTAATACAGTAATTTTATACATTTCGCGTTTGCGTTAAATCCGGTAGTTCTGATTTTTTGCAGACGTGTTTATGATGTTGGCCCAATGAATAATACAAGTTTGTGACTTCGAGCGCCGAACGCAACTTTGTCAAATATCGAAAAACCCGCGAAAATTTCGGTTTTCTTTTAGATTTGGGCGATTATAACCCTAAAAGACTAGTTTTTGATAGTGCCTTCTCAGGACGTTTTTAAAGTGGACTAAATTTGCTACTATACGAGACTAGAATTGTCTCTATACATCTAGTAGTTTCCGAAATAAAACCTATCAAAATTTATAATTTTTTGAAATTGTATTCGTAGGGTAAGTAAGTGCAGTGAGTATGCACTTTTGTCTCAGGCGATGCAGCTTGGCACGATTGTTCCTAAGGTCAAAAAAAGCTGATTTGGCCAGGTAGCTTGAGATCGTAACGTGCCTACCCCCCAAAAAGGGAGGCGCAAGTATCGGATCACCAGGTCCAATCTATGCTATATTTCTTCCTGCTCTTAGCAACTAGGGCAAGTAATATATCATTTTCATATAATTTAGAGATTCCTTATTCTACAAAGTATCACTTCAAAGCAGGCAGTCATACATTTATTTGGAAAAATATGTAGCGGATTGAGTGACGATTTCCATAGAAATGTAATTATGGCCAAAGTCAAAGGTTAAACGACCATCCCCCCCCCCCCCCCCTTTTTTTGGGAGGTAGGCACAGTACGATCTCGTGTCTACCGGCTCAAATCAGCTTTGTTTGACCTTAGAAACAATTGTGCCAAGCGGCCTACGAATACAAGTTCGAAAAAAATTATAAACTTTGAAAGGCAACTATTAAACTACCTCGGAAACTATTAAATGTACAGAGACCTAGTCTCTTACTGTAGCTAATCTAGTCCACTTTAAAAACGCCCTGAGAAGGCACTATCATCAAAAACTAGTCCTTTAGGGTTATAATCGCACAAATCTAAAAGAAAACCGAAATTTTCGCGGGTTTTTCGATATTTGACAAAGTTGCGTACGGCGCTCGAAGTCGCAAACTTGTATTATTCATTAGGCCAACATCATAAATAAGTCTGCAAATAATCAGAATTACCAGATTTGATGCAAAAGAGTCAGGTTACAAAATTCGATAAAGTTACTGGATTAATAGGGATTTTAGGAATTATTGTAAATCGGATGTAATAACATACCATTACCATATTCTAACCACCATACGAATCTTCGATACATTTGTGCGGCTTTAAAGCTTCAATAAGGGTTCTATCTAGGGCATCCAATATCGGACGAGTCTCAACACCGGTATTGAAATCCAAAATCGGCCCTCAATACCGGAATCCTGGTATTGAGGCGTCCGATACTTTTACCATAAATAAATTAATTCAAAATTAAAAAACACGACTGCAAAAAAGCGAACTGAAAAGACAAAAATATTTTTAGTTGTGTTAGTTACTAAACTTAATGAACGTAAATAATTAGAATATGAGTGTTTAGTGAAGGTTATTAACAGCAAACGCAAAAGTTTAATGCTCATTTAGGATCGTGGCTGTAAAATACACAGGTACAGCCACGATCCTAAATGAGCATTAAACTTTTGCGTTTAACTTGCTGTTTATAACCTTCACTAAACACTCATATTCTAATTATTTACATTCATTAAGTTTAGTAACTAATACAACTAAAAATTATTTGACTTTTCAGTTCGCTTTTTTGCAGTCGTGTTTTTAAATTTCTAATTAATTTATTTTAGTTTATACTTTTTAGATTTTTTACATTCATTAAGTTGAGTAACTAACACAACTAAAAATATTTTTGTCTTTTCAGTTCGCTTTTTGTTTACATATGTTTAAGAGGGTGAGGATACTGAGGATACAACTTGTGTGCAGATAAGTACCTAATGATACTATGACGCAGGTACCATGGGTTCGTAGACTGGGTAAAGGAGTGGCCATTTATTCGGATTTAATCAGAAAATTAAGTTATACTTAGCTCTTTTAACTATTGTCCACAAGAGGGACAGCTTTTGTTTTAAAATATGTTTGACCCATAAATGTCAATGATTTAATAATTTTATCGAACGTTCCCTGGATTATTCACAAAGATTCTCAGCTGAACTTGCAGCCTCTATGTTAAAAATGTTTGGTACATAAACGGGGTAGCAAATTTTAAGCTCTACAATTTTTACCGAGTCGTAAACATCATTGGAGCTATAGAAACATTGCTATTCGCGAAAAACCGAGTTTTAAATAAAAATGCGAGAAAGATAATTGTTTGTGCGGTGAATGAGTGACGCAAGTCACAACATATCAAAAAACAAAAATAAATTTAACATTATATTTCACGTGTAGGTACAAGTTTACTGTTATATTCTAAAGCATTTCCAACGCCTGGTCAAATGCCATTATTTGAAAATAGTTCCAGTTGAATTATTTTTTTTCCTCAAAATAAGGCACGACGTTTACATTCTACAATTAAAACGCTACCTTTAAGTTTTCCGTAAATGTACTTATAGAAATTGATATATATTTTTAATATATCATTTTATTTTATTTTTATATATGTAGATCCAGTTTCGATTCTTATTTTTATCTTGTGTAATGTTCGCTTTAGATTTGTGACTAATCCATATCCCGCTACGAGTTAGATGTGTATGGCGCTGAGCATAAAGATGAGTGTCGTACTTGTAGGTACGCACAAATCGAGCGTGTTTCGGACTTTCGGCTTCACTTTTGGCAGTTTTGGCCTTTTGGCGGTTAGGCGTAAGGGACTAGGTACTTACCTATATGAAATATGTGTATGCTTGCAACGAGATTTTTTGTCTTCATCGTCGTTTCGTTTCATCGTTTATTTTTGTTTTCAGCCAAATAATAAAATACTCATATTAATTAAATTATTAGTAATGGCAGGAAAGACGGTATCGCTTTAAATATGGTTTTTGATCCTCAGCACATTCTTATTCCATTATTTTAATTGTTTTTAGTATTTGTTTGAACATACATTGTTTACTTAAATACATCGCTAAATGTTACCGCATTGTATTCAAATGCGGGAGTCAGTTGTTTTTGTTTTACATTCATTTTGCTGTGTTTGTAAGAGGTAATTAAATGTATTAAATTTTGCCGCGACCTTTGGACCGAACTATGAAGCGATTTTTATAGGTACCTACTTTACAAGGTGTCTGCAGATGTGTTTACTCGTAGGTAACCTACCCAAAGGTTAAATGTATAATGTACTCGTACGTACGAATGTACATTAGAAACTGCCGGAAGTCTCATTGAAGCGATGATGAACTCAACTCGCGTTTTATTTTACAAAATGGCTGTTGGTGGTTGTTGTCGCGTCAGGGTGCCTAGCCAAGGTGACAATCGCTTGCGCTACGACAGCGAAACGCTTTGTCTCTCTATCACTATTCCATATTAGTGCGACAGAGACAGTTGCGTTTCGTTCGTTATGGAGCGTAAACTATTGGCATGGCTACGAACCAAGGGGGCCTTGCCCAGATAACAATAGTTAATAGAAAACATCAATAGAAACTTAGGTATATAATGTATGGTAATAGTTATGTGACTTATTGTAGCATCTTTCATCCCGATGGTGTCACACCGCTATACTGGCCCCATTCATGCCCCATTCTTATTGCCCGTAAGCCCAGTCCTGAGATATAATATAATATAGACGGAGAGCTATAGCTACGGAAATAGGTTTGCAATTTATAGAGCAACGAAATCCCTCTAGTTAGTGTGCCATAATATCATTATCAATTAATTCGGGCGCCTGATATCTGTTTAGCTACTACTACTAGCTCTTAGATCAATACGTCAATCACACTGCATAATTCTAAAAATAAACTGGCAAAAGTTTTTAATCGATTAATATACCTATATTAATATACATAGGTATATGGTAGGTTAATATAGGTATAGGAGCTTCATTCTATCAATAAGAATTTATTGGTGAATCATAATTTTGCTATAACAGACGTAAGATAACAGTGGTATATTTGTAGTTATGCCGCTGACATGTTAGATCCCTGGAATTTAAATTACCTGAATGGAATGTAGTGGTTAAAATCTAATTATTTAGGACTCCAGACTTTTAGTATATATTTATGTAGATTTAGTTTAAATGATAGGTAACTCTATATTTTATTTATGAATTTTATCATTGACTATCCAAATTGACCAGGAAAAATTAAAATATGTATGAACCTACTTCAGCTTTTGTTATTTATTTATCATAATGACCAAACATAGATTTGAGAGATTAAAATATTGTGTGCTGTGTCTTCGTTCGTTATGAGGAGGCACAAAACGAATTTAAAAAGAATAAGTCTACATTCTTTCAAAGTAAATGATCTCGGGCTTCTCGGCCACACACCACTATCGCTAATGGGCAAAGTTTATAAGCAAACAAACTAAATGATCAAAGGCAGCAGTTGTCTTTGACTAGATAGGTTTTATCACCTATCTACAATGTGTACATGTAAAAGTACATCACAATGAAAGTTTCTAGAAATGGTTCAGAACCATAAAATAAATGGAAACTCAAATGACTGCTTAAAAAGATAATCAAAATTTATAAATATAAGGAAAACCTCAATTTGTGTTTAAATCGACATTTCTGAACGTCGAGAATAGTCTTATACCACCAAAAAACATTTTCATGTAAAATGAGGAGGCCATATTACTCGAACTGTAAAAAGTTATCAGGTCACACGTACCCAAGCTTCTAACTCTACGCGCCCTAACTCTGCAAGCCCTAACTTCACAAACTGTACACCTTAGTCGAATGATTTGGCTTGGACGTTCTATCAGAAAATTAAAGCAGTCCTTAAAATTTTTGGGCATATAAGGTACCTACCTACGTAGGTATAACAATATTAGTAGGTAATATTTGTTAGAAGTACTTGAAAGACCACATTGGAATGTTATACTAAAAGGGGTCTTATGCTTTATATTACTTATGATCTTAAAAGTGCTAGACTTAAAGGAAAACAGGTCATACAAGCCTTTGGCTCGGCATACAGATGAGCGATTTTTGTATGCAAAATTACGGCGCGGCGTTCAACGTGTTATATTATCCGCCTTATATGTCTTGCCGGGGCCACACGTTAGGGAAACGCCGGGAAACACCGTTGATTATCGCGATAATTGTCAATTTTCATACGGTCATGATACGTCTGAGATACGCGTCATACTCGTGAACGGGTGCTGTTTGTGGAGACTGGTCTGTTTAAGTAAGCTAACACGAGCTATTAGACTTAGTAACTTTATTTTTGAGTTTAATTACAGTGAGACGCCTCATTCTTCTCTCGTATGTTTCTTTTCTCTTAATGAATGTGTTAATTATACAGGATTTTGACTCTTGGAGACCCTATACATCTCTAAGGATAACTTGATAAACTATATAATCTTATAGTTCTGACACCTAGAGACATTTACACCTCTAAATATTATAGCTTTTTTTTTTGTGTTTTTGTATCTGTATTTTTTATATTATTATTATAGTTTTTTTATGTAATTCGACATTACAAGACCATATACATAATTATCTAAGTAATTGTAATACGTTACTTTGAATTGGTAGTGCAGTTAGTTGTATTTTATAAAATTGTTGATGTATTGTTATTATTTTTGCTTGTATGTAAATTCAATGTTGACGTGTAAAAGTGCCCTAGTGGCCTATTTACTGAATAAATGTTGAAGTTTTGAAGATTTTTTGAAGTCACACTGGGATTATCATCGGCATCAGCCACGGCCACAACACTATACACCGTATTCCCTATCTAATGTTTTGGCACACGTTTTAAAAGTCCGGCTATCATCAATATTTACCTAACTTCCTAAATTCTGTGTTTTCGTCAAACTTGTCTCTAATTTATGTGTACCTACTTGTATTAAGCATGTAACTAGTTTTTATAAAGTGACACT
Source organism: Cydia splendana (assembly GCF_910591565.1). NCBI lineage: Eukaryota > Metazoa > Arthropoda > Insecta > Lepidoptera > Tortricidae > Cydia > Cydia splendana. The sequence goes on along the minus strand of NC_085960.1, from coordinate 27,463,140 downwards.
TGCGTGACTACTCAAGTTTTTCTGAAAGTTCAAGTAAGTTCGAGCTAATATGTGATTCGACAACTAAATATACAACTATCTAGTAATCACTTATCTTTTATTAAATTACCTATAATGATGATAGTTGATTTCGATAGACTACCTATATCTATAAAACTGCTAATTCATTCAATTTAACTCGAATAACTTGTTGCACACAACAAACTTAGCACACCTTATCTTTTTACCAGAATCTAAAATAAAATATTTTTTATAAATTTTTATTTTTTATTCCTAATTCTATATTATTATTCGATATTGTACGAATAATTTATTGATCAATCCAATATTATTTTATTTTATTTATTGCAATTAATGTATTTTTTTTCTATTGAAAGTGCTTAATGCATGTTAGCATGCATCGAGAGGTTCTATGGACAGTTATACACTTCGATCGCAAAGCCCGTTGACAGCTTGGTAGGAGATCCAAGAGCCAAGCTGTCCCGACATTATACCGAAGATATCCTGGACATCAGTCTGTACGAGATTAGGATGGCCCTGAAGCAGCTTAAGAACAATAAGGCGCCGGGCAAAGACGGAATCACTTCAGAGCTTCTGAGAGCGGGTGGAACACCGGTACTTAAAGTCCTCCAGAAGATCTTTAATTCCGTCTTGTCCGAGGGCAAAACGCCTGAAACATGGAGTAGAGGCGAGGTGGTGCTGCAAAAAAGGTGATAACAGCCTATTGAAGAACAACAGACCCATCACGCTTCTGAGCCATGTCTATAAGCTGTTTTCAAGGGTCATCACGAACCGTCTCGAACACAGACTTGATGACTTCCAGCCTCCCGAACAAGCCGGTTTCCGAAAAGGCTATAGTACCATAGACCACATCCATACGCTGCGGCAAGTTATACAGAAGACCGAAGAGTATAACTTGCCATTATGCTTAGCGTTTGTGGACTATGAGAAAGCCTTCGATTCGGTGGAAACATGGGCGGTGCTTGAGTCTCTTCAGCGATGCCATATTGACTATCGGTACATCGAAGTGTTGAAGTGTTTGTATAGTAACGCCACCATGTCGGTCCGAGTACAGGAGCAGAGCACGAAGGCGATTCCATTGCAAAGAGGCGTAAGGCAGGGAGACGTTATCTCTCCGAAACTGTTTACTGCCGTAATGGAAGACGCCTTCAAGCTCCTGGAATGGCAAGGACTTAGCATCAATATCAACGGCGAATACATCACTCACCTTCGGTTTGCCGACGATATCGTAGTCATGGCAAAGTCGATGGAGGAACTCAGCATGATGCTCGATGACCTCAACCGAGTTTCACAACGGGTGGGCTTGAAAATGAACATGGACAAGACGAAACTTATGTCACATGCCAATGTTGTACCCATCCCAGTCTCTATTGCGAACTCGGTACTCGAAGTTGTTGACTCGTACTACCTAGGACAAGTAGTCCAATTAGGTAGGTCCAACTTCGAGAAAGAGGTCAACCGCCGAATCCAACTCGGTTGGGCAGCGTTCGGGAAACTACGTAATGTCTTTTAGTCCGACATACCTCAGTGCCTCAAGACGAAAGTCTTTAATCAATGTGTGTTACCAGTGATGACTTACGGCTCCGAAACGTGGTCTTTCACTATCGGCCTCATCTCAAAACTCAAAGTCGCTCAACGAGCTATGGAGAGGGCTATGCTCGGAGTTTCTCTGCGTGATCGAATCAGAAATGAGGAGATCCGTAGACGAACTAAAGTCACCGACATAGCCCACCGGATTAGCAAGCTGAAGTGGCGGGCCACATTGCACGCAGAGAAGATGGCCGGTGGGGTCGAAAAGTGCTCGAGTGGAGACCACGGACTAGCAAGCGCAGCGTAGGGCGTCCACCCACAAGATGGACAGACGACCTTGTTAAGGTCGCCGGAGGACGCTGGTTGCGGGTCGCTGCCAACCGGTGCGAATGGAGGTCCAAGGGGGAGGCCTATGTTCAGCAGTGGACGTCTTATGGCTGAGATGATGATGATGATGATGAATGCATGTTAGACACTAAAGTAATAATAATGACAATTAGCACTTATTAGGTTTAACTGTTAGATTGATTGAAATAAATAAATGTAATTTTAAAAAAAGGTGTGCGAGAGAGACATCGCTACATATGTGTCTCGCTCACTCAAATGCGGTCATCATAAAATTCTAAGAAGATTTTTTTGTCAAACAGTAGTATTTCTGTGGATTTGGTGACTTAGGTACCTAGTTATAGTAGTTATATTAATAGGAAATATAAGATTCCTAAACATGGTACCTAGCAGGGATGTAACGGATGTGGTTTTATCGGAACCGAAAACGGAAACAGATGTTTTCAATTTAGTTTAACGGAACCGAAAACGGAAACGGAACCGAAAACGGAACCGGAACCAGAATCGGAGCCTGACTTTTTAACGATGTAGTCGTTTTCCCCTTTCTAGAATAAACCTTCAGACAAAGTTTACACTTAGCCGTGTCCCCACTAACTTCATCAAAATAGTTCCAAATCGAACTTGATTTTGGCTTCATTGTGCGTTTTTTTTACACACTAACTTTCACCACACATACTACACACAGTCAGTAGTCAGTACACAACCGATTTTAATTTTAATAACACGAATAAAACAAAGTATACAAACAAACAACAAATTAGCGTAGCACGTGTAAAGCGGGGCGATGAGCGACTGACTGGTATGAACCTGTTTGTTTTTGATGTACGCCGCCGCCGCGCGAAGCATTGACATCCGTTATAACTTCCGTTTCAAACATAACGGAACCGGAACAGAAACGGATGTGTAATACCAAACGGAAGTTCCGCCTTAACGGAAACGGAACCGGAGCTCCGTAACATCCCTGTGGTACCTAGTAATTAGGTATCAACATAGGTACCTTAATTTATACAATATAAACACCTATTATGTCTGTAATAGGTAAATAATGTACCTATAGGTACAAATAATTTATTAATGCGAAAGAAACTTTCTGGTCATCTGTATGTTATGCAGAATTAGTTTAAGAGCCCATCAACGTGCACACTAGCGCCACAGCTAAAAAATCGTGATTATTTAAATTTAACGAAAGATATTGAAAAAAAGGGGGCTGCTACGTACTTTATTGTGTATCTCAGTACCTTTTCAATACATCAAACTAGTTTTTATGTTGCTGGTTTCGTCGATCTAGGAACTCAAAACAAAAACGGCCGTTTTAACTTTGAACGCATAGATTGATGAATCCAGCAACATAAAAACTAGTTTGATGTAATGAAAAGGTACTGAAATACACAATACAGTACGTACCAGCCCCCTTTTTTCAATATCTATCGTTAAATTTAAATAATCACGATTATTTAGCTGTGGTGCTAGTGTGCACGTTGATGGGCTCTTAAGAGCCAACGGGAGTGGTCATTTCTCCATACAAACGTACTCCTCGTTTTCCTCCGTGGTTTTCGAAGCTAGAGCAATGATTTTTTCAACACAGATTAATATTGTCAATATCTGTGTCGGACCGTTTTGCTTTTTTTTGATATTTTTGTTTTATGGCCAAAATGGCCTAATTGACTATGCCGCAATGAGAGGCGTGGCATTCAAAACTGATATCAATTAGCCAAAAAAGCAAAACGGTCACACAGATAATTTCATAATCATTTAGATTTCCAAATTTGGTTATGATTGGTTAAGTTTTGGAGGAGGAAACAGAGGAGTACGAAACCTCGATTTCTGAGATTTTTACGCAGGATTTTTCGCCTTGTCCTTATCGCACTACTTTTAGGTGCCGCTTCCGTTAGCGAGACGGGTATATTTACCTAAAATATTTAAAACTCGGCTCTTGTTTCGTCTTAATATACAGTGAAATTGTCCGTTTTTCCCTAGAGGCAGATTCTGATTTAACAATTTGTGACGGTTTTGATGCGATATTGACGATGGCTCACACTGATTGGTGCGAACGAAATGCACTGGATGTCGCGCCATTAGATATCTCGCTCGTGCTTATTGGTGCACGTGAGATGCACTGTGAGCCGTGTTAAAGGTCGAATCATAACAATATAATCGACCAGAATCGGCATACTGGAAGTCTTTTGAAATTGGCCTCCTGGAAATTTAATTCGAAATCGCCCGCAGGTGTATTTTGTTCAAAATGGAAAAGTTCTGTTAAATTCGTGACTGTATATTTACTAACGCTTTACACAGCTTTACACAGTCTAACTTCGATAACGGTGCACGGTGGCAATTATTTAATTTTATCTTTCAGGATAAAGTTGGACGGATTCACCCAGGGCAATTTTGGCGCTTTTGAATTTAGAACTTAATTTGTAATCGTACAAGTACAAGGGGACTTACGAGGCTATGGGGAGTAGTGAGATGACGCTATGAATAACTTTTGGAAACAGATCAAATTATTCTTATAAAATATTTAGATTTATGTTTTTTTAAGTACACTTTTCACATTCACATGTCACATTTTTATAATATATTAAATTATAAACTGAAATAGATGTCATATCGAAAGATATGACATAATAGATGTCTATAGAAAAAAGTAACGATGCTCTCCAGTGAAGGCCGGATTCAAACCGGCGTCTTTGAAATATATCTTTAATATATGACAGGGTATATGACATCTATTTCAGTTCAGCAGCTATAGTTTAGAAGCTCTCAGTTCAGTATAAAAACATAATGCATATTTCCCTTTTTAAACAAACGAATACAATTCTTACTCTAAGGCTCATTTAGACGGTGCGAGAACTCGCATGCGAGTTTCATTACATTACGGTATTTGATTGGTCGGCTGAATTGGATGTAATGTAACCGATAGTCCTCAATGTAACTAAAATCGCATATACGAGTTCGCGCGCCGTCTAAATCAGCCCTTAACGGTGACTCACGCTAGACCGGGCCTGGCCCGAACCGAGGCGTCCGACATGTTATTTTCTATAACGGCTGATCGTAATCACGTGCTGCTTTCCATACGAAAACGAAGCCCCGGAAGCTCCTAAAATTAGAGCCGTGTCGGAGTTTTTTTGTCTCTTTTGAACTTCAGAATATTTAAAGTCATTTATCAGTTTTTGAACAATCAAGCCTTTGCGAGCTGGTGTGGTGAAAAATAATGATGTAGGTACCCTGTGGAAACGTAGGCGATGTAATATGTAGGCGTTTACTAATAGTTGATATGACTGCATATCAATGACATTTGGAATATATACATTATTATAACCACAGTAAAGCCCATAAAGTTCATTGGTAAGTCATAATAATATATTTAACAAGCGATATTAAATCTCTAATTATTGGAGTTGTTTAAAGTAATGTGAGAGCGCACAAACTTTTAATTTTATCTTAACAAAGGTGGTATCAGAGTTTATTACTAGTAATAAAAAAATAAAAAAGATAATGTTCTTCTTCTAAAGCCCCCTCCTCACTCGTGCGCGAATCGCGGCGCGAAGCCGCGAACGCGAGTGTGGCGTCGATTTTCGCAGACAGCGAAATCGACTCCACACTCACGTTCGCGGCTTCGCCCGCGATTCACGCGCATAGTCTGGAGGGGGCATAAGAGAGTCATCATTTTAGAAAAATAACCAGTAGTTCGCCTTAGTTCGTAGTCTATCATAATAAAACCAAGTAATTTAAATTGAAACTTGGAACACGCTCTGTCAGTTAGAATTTCGTTTCGCTCGCTCATTCCATGAATTCGTTCAGTAGGTATATTTGCGCTATCATGTAATATTTAGAGTGTAATATATAATCATTATTTACCTCATATAGAAATGATTACCCGAATTAAAACTGCTTCCTTATAGCAATCAGTACTTAGAGATTGGAGGTAAATAAAACCACAACTAATTAGTAATTACCATTTGTATTTGTTTACCTAAACATTTCTGTTTGAAACACAAAGAGCTTGACATTCATTCATTGGAATACATGTATTGAGTAACGCATAATCAAGTACCGATAATTACCTTGATCCTGCATTGGCATCTTCCTCATACCATCCTGTTAGCCTTTGGTAAACAGGTTATTTAGGTACATACCAATACAATCTATAAGTACACATATTATACATAGGTAATACCGATTTGCGTTGAGTCAATGGGTAATGCGGTTAATATCAGATTGATTGCAATGAATATGGATGGGAAATATAAGGAAAAACAAACTCCAGCTAAGATTTTATTTTGTTGCCTTTGTATCTCAATCTGGCCCGACAAATTTCTTGTGATTTTGACGTCAAAGATATGTTTACACTTTTGCACTATTTGACGTCGACTGTATATACTCGTAGGTACTGATTTTTTACTGGCAAGGAGTACACATTTAAATCCAAATAACCGTAACTAAAGATTAGGTACAACTCATATTTATAAATTCACGTATAATTTTGGCTACCCAATTAATGCAAAATAGAAAATATTTATAAAATATAACGAGTAACTAACTTCTTTCACAAAAAAAAGGATTTTTGAAGCTGATGAAATTTTCATTTCATTTTTTATTTAATATGTAATTTTAGCACTAACAGATAAACTTTACATGCTAACACATTTGATTTGTATAATGTTAAACAAAGATGGAAATATGTAAATTAGTTTTAGTCCCAAAACCTTCTACTAGAATATCACCCCGATATAAGTGGTATCGTAGATCTATAACTGACCAGTGACCCCCGCTGCCCAGGTCTATTCACAGAAGTAAAGAAGTAACTACTAAGCACGAGTATACCTATATAAGATAGGTAGGTTCATAACTAACAGAAATTATTACCTACACTACATTACTGATGGTTATGGTCGGTGGCCGGAAAAGCGAACTACGAGTACGTACCTATATATTATTTATTATGTAACCGTTTAAAGTCACGCATTTGCTTCTCAGTGACATTCCTTTTCCAAGCAACCACGAAGGAAACCGCTATTAATATAGGTCACATCATTTTGTACCGATCTATATTAATCAATTCTCGAGAACTAATTAACATAGACCTCTTAAGACTTCTATTCTATGAAATTAACTAGGCAGAAATATAGGATGTAAGGGAGATGAAAATACGTTTAGGTACATCCGACCAAAATTAGAGTAGAACTGAACGATCTCGATTATGTACTCATCACAATATATATATGAGACAATTGACCGTCTAGTGATTACATTTCATGGAATACAGGCCTGCAGTGGGAGTGCTGCACCGGTAACGTATCGCAACAGTAATTAGTACAGCTGCGGTCGAAAATGGACTGTCACTTTTACAAACAGGCAGACAGACGCAACCGGACATCACAGTGGAGGCTTAAGGTGACAGTCCATTTCCAACGACAGCTGCACTACTGTTCATTTTACTATGGAAATTGACAATAACACCGACGCGTTCAGTACCAGTAGTGCAGCTGCGGTCAGAAATGGAATGTTACCCTTATTGACTGTAGGACGACCTCTGAATTTCGATCGCTCGATTTCGTTAATCGAAAATCGGTGGAAAACGGCGAAGTGCTAATTTTGAAATACGAGCGATAGAAATTTAAGATCTAGTGGTAATTGGTATTGACCACTCGTTTTCAATTCTATTAGTAGAATTCAAATGCCTAGTAGTGGGGATATTATTGAACGAAATACCTACACGAAATCGAGCGGTCGAAATCCAAAAGTCGGCCTCAGTGGGCGGTTTCAGCAGCATGCACGCGTGATGTCATATTGAATACATATGTGTCAACAATGTTAGCTGTGCCGATGACATATTCTGCCGCTGAGCCCGTCGATCGGGGCGCTGAGACAGTTAATAGGGCATTGACATATATCTAAGGACGGGCATTAAGGGAACTTAAGATGGTGCTAGTTCAGCGGTGTTACTCACGAATTCGAGCCAATCGTCATACTTGCGGACCGTAAAATGGCTGGACTGGAGACACTGGAGTATTTAATGGTGCTCACACATTGGCTGTTATAAAATGTTATAGGATAGGATGGATTGGGACAATTAAATGATTATGATTATAACATCGTGCGGCAGGGACAACATACTAAAATACTATCAGCACTATCACGCTGTCCCGGTCACACGATGTAATATTACTTATTTACGATTACGAGTGCGAAAAATAGGAAATTCGCAACGAGTGGCGAATTCAAAAACGACCGAATTACCTATTCGTGTATCGTACAAGTTTTATAGTACATAATGTGCTTATTATAGTAATGGAGCACCAGTTGTACTGTACATTTTCGCACTTGTATCGCAATATACTATTATAACAGCCAATGTGCGAGCGCGAGCACCATAAGGGTGCAAAACTTGATAAATAAGATCAAGTGCGGGTAGTTCGAAAAACTCACGCTTGATGTCAACTTTAGCCAGTCTTTCCTTGAACCACGGGGACAATGCCGATCTTGAAGCGTCGGGGTAATTTTAAAGCTTAATCACACGCGATTAAGTCCTGTTCAAGGATGACTCACACTAGACCGGGCCGGGGCCGGGCCGGAAGTTCAAGCGCATCGTTTTCTATGGTAAGCATCACCGATCAGCCGTCATAGAAAATTACATGTCTGACGCCTCGGCCCGGTCTAGCGTGAGCAAATAATAATCACAGCTGATGAAGATGCCACAGCTCCGGCTTTTAATTGGGGCTATAAGTGACCATGCCCCACTAAACAAGCACCTATTAACCCTACTTGTTACAGATAGCCCCCTCTGCAGGGCATGCACGGAGGCAGAAGAGTCAGCCGCCCCCGTCATTCTCGAATGCCCAGGGGTGGCAGAGTACCGGGCACAACACTTGCTTCTTGCTAGAGTTGGGTTGGCAAGAGTAGTGCCGACAACCCACCACGCAAAATATCGCGCAATCTTATGACGCCGAGTTGAGGAAACCAAGCCTGTGAGTACTTACCTGTAATCTATCACTACACCTTATAAAACAAAGTCCCCCATCGATCGCGTCTGTCTGTTTGTCTCAAAAACTACTGAACAGATTTTCATGAGGTTTTCACCTATCAATAGGTAAATAACTCTTGGGGAAGGTTTAGGTGTATAATTGTTATGTTATGTGTGTATAATGTATGTGTATAATGTATAATTTGTTAACCCGTGCGAAGCCGGGGCGGGTCGCTAGTAGTAAATAATAATGTTTTCTCAAACATGCAATGAAATATTGATGTTATGTTCCTTATAATAGGCTGCGAAGTATGACGTTTCAGGTGCGGCTAAGACAAAAGGTAGTTAATGGAATTTCATACACATCTTGCAGGCCTAGGCCGGCAAAGTCCTCTTTTTTAATTTTCATTTCACAGATATTTGTGACACAGCATCGTGGCATTCATCCATTAAAAAAAACTAGAGGCAGTATTTGCTTTATGGTTCGTAATGACACTCTGCCACTACGCCTATAAAAAAAAAACAAAAAACAATGTTTGCTATAATTTGCAGTTTTATTTGTATAAAATCAACATGAACTTAATAAATAATACATTCTATAATTTTATAATTTTAAATTATAAATTTAACTACACAAATAATTAACATTTAAAATATTTCATCTAAACGTTAGCGGTAAAAAGGTCTACTCAAACACGCGTAGTTATATTTTTTAAATTTTTATGGAGGTAAAGTTGAAAAATATTCATTCTGTTTTATTGGATTTATGGTGCGTTGTTGATTTTTTTACTTTAATATGAGTTCCGACGAAATAATGAAATTAATATTAATTGTAATCGTAGGTGTTGGAATTGGCAGCGTAAGCAGAATTGATTTTAATAACTTGTTGCCTCTGCCGCCAAGTCAAAGACGAAGTATGTATATGGTTGCTTATGGCAATTTTATTATTTTTGAAACTAAGAAAAATGGCTTACAGTTTATTAGAAACAGTTTTGTGGCATATTTTAAATGAATGTAACTACAAATTCGTCAACACTGTGGAAATTATACTTATTTACTCCATGCATAAAGCAACGATGTATGTGAAACATGATATCAACATGAAAGACTATGTAAACTTATGTGACGAAAACGACAGTCAGACGGATACAAGGCGAAAAAATCAAAGATACATGAAAATATACGGGTAGTAAAAATACACGACTCGTGTAAAACATACGCGTGATAATGATATAGGTACGTGTTGGTTATATTTTGGGTGTAGTTTACTTTTAGTTTTTTCTATAAATAAAACTTGGGTTTCGTGGATTTTTTATTTTATTTATTTCATTGCATGTTTGAGAAAAGCACTATACATACCTCGGCGGGAAATGGGGTTGCCCGCGCTCAGACCTATCCGTCTATATGTCTTCGGCCGGCAACCCCTTTCGTCCCGGCCTCTGTAGTAATGTACTATTATTGAAAGCTGTATCCATTATTTCCTACGATATTTGAAATGGTGAAATGAGTACCTACTGGTCTTGTGATTGACACAAATGGATCTCTGCCAAAATAAATGTTCCGTCTTTCTTGATATTTACGGTGTTAATTATACAAACGTATTCGTTTTCATAACATGATTGACATTTGTAAAAACATTTTAAATTTTAGGCAATTGTTTTTAAACTTATATAATTTTTCGACAAATAGGCGTAGGACTACAGAATACATAATAGTACTACCGTACAGAAAGGACACTTCCTACAAAACCGAAGTTTGACAGCGATTTAGGGACGAATCATGCTATCCCTTTCTAATGTATGGCACAATCCCTTTCTGCTATTTAGGGTTGTCAAAGTTATCTTATCTTATCGTACATGCAACAGGACGTCAAGTGGTGCCAACCCTAATAATTGCTCCGAGCAATGCTGAGCCGAACGGAGCCGAGTTTACTCGAAGTCAGGAGTGTCTCTCCACTGGGTATACTAAGAAAATAAAAAGCCTAATATTTTATTCCACGAAACACTGAAGTAAGTATTTGTTTTTATGACTATGGGGGGACTAATTGAAAACGAAAATTTTAAGTTATAAATACATATACCTACGTATGTTTTCGGTTATATCCGTAGTAGAAACGTAGGTAAATATTCGGATAACAAAAGTTAATATAATGTGACGACAAAAAAATCACCTTACGTCCATGTGACGGTAGCAAAACGGCCGAGCCCAATATTTTGAGTAGGTGATGTAGAGTTTATGAAATTTGGTCATGTAGAGTTAGGGCGTGTAGAGTCAGAAGCTTGGCTCACATGATCATACTGACACTTATTAAACTTTATATAATTACCTAATAAGTCTATTATTGAAATCATAGGTATCCTAAGAATTTGGTTTATCTGATATAATACATACAAACCCGTTAAGGGGGGTTAAAAAAAACGACAAAGTGCTTCGAAAAAAGGTAGGTAGTGCCCTTGCGCTTCGTTTGGTTCGTATTGGTTAGAATGATATTTTGAAAAAATCTGGCTATTATAATTTAATGTTTTGTGCAACCGTGTCTTTACTAGGCTAGCTAGGGATGTCACTGGGTCGACACACAACATAGTGTAGTAAATAAAGGTAGTGGACCCCGCAGTAATTCCTCAGCCAGAAAAAACTTTACAGTATGATAAAGTATCAATAAATAAAAAGTATTGTATAAATTTCCAAAGAATAATAATAATAGAATTAAAGTAAATACCTAAAGTCTTAAACCGTTAATATCTTTTTACGGAAAAATGCTCCGTTCAAACTTTTTTCACCAGACATATTCATGTAACGTATTCCAACAATATATGAAATATCAAAAAAATATCCCAGCAGAAATACCAGTATTAATAAAATAAAATTTTTTGGCGTGTCTTGGACCGGAAAATTGCTCAGTCTAATTTTTTCACTGGAATGCCATTTTATTGCCGTTTTATAGGTACCTACAAAATGAAAATCTCAAAATTTTCCACTCTCAGTTTTAAATAGTTCTATAATACATACATTTAGATACGCATTTTTTTTTGGATTTTTTTACCCACTGCGCCAAATTATATTCTAAGATCATATAGGAAGAAAAAAATGACAGAGCAATTTTCCGATGAAAATGAGCGTCAAAAAAAGGAAGTATCATAAAAAAATATTCTCATGTTTGACAAAACTTTTAGATTTTTTTCTAGTATCACATACTGATACAAATAACTTATTTTGTAAAATAATTTTGGACTGATGAATTACTCGATTCAATATATAATCAGATTTGTGTTTTTACCTAACTTAGGAGTGTTTTTTTTTGGATATTTATAATGTTAGTCTCGGCTCATACTATACAATAACCAAGCTAAATTTCATCGACTGAGAAATTAATGCATGGGTCTCCATACAACAACTTGCTTCATTTACTACACTAACACTCGTGATGATTGGTTTTTCAATTGGCGATATTCGTTTTCGCTTTCTTGTAAATACAAATGATTGTATTCTTTTATTTTATTTTTGTGTCACTGTCCAATAGCTATTTCATGGCTAAACGTGAAGATAAACATTTAATTATGAAGAAATGATGGTAGGTACTCGTATCTACTATCTATTCAGACCATTAGGTCATTAGGATGGCTATTAAGCCAACTTCATTAGTTTTTTTTTGCATTCTTAAGAGTTAGTGTTCATTTCGTTTAATTTGTATAACATGTTCATTTTGACAATTTTTTACTGTGTCCGTGTTTTTGTAAGTGTTTGTTGTGTTTATGAAACATTAATCAGCTGATCCATTAACAGTTCCAGTTTGTCATAAAAATTCTCAAACAAAAGTGATACGAAAAAATTAATGGTGTTCATTATCTTTCCAGCGATTGTCTGGCATTTTTTGTTACGTCGCTTAAGTGAGCCAGGTCAGTTAGCTGATTGCCAACTTGTCCTATATGTCCTAGTTTTTTTTGTATTTCAGAATTGACTCCATGTAATAATTAATATAATAAGGTTCTTATAATTATCTACTTGGGGATCATATAACAAAAAGAGACATTTAATTTATGAACACGCATAATAATTTTATTAATACTTAACTATATTACTCATAAAACTGCAAGTCTCGCAGCAAAACAAGTTGTGAGATCTAATATAGTTGGGTTATCTAACCAAATCAGTTGGTTTTATACATTTGTGACGTTTAGCGTCGCATAAATGTAGGAAAAGAAAGAGTAAAACCCGGATTCAATTTAAGGCCGTTCCCGTACCCAAATGAAATCTACAATCGAGCCTCCCCTCACGCCACCCATCCCGCCCCTAGATACAATGACGATACAATAGCGCCACGCAAGAAGTAGCGACTTAAATGAACTAACAGGACACTGATTTGTAAAACGTATTACTAAATACTGAAAAAAAGCATGCTGCATCTCATAGATGGCGTTAAAGTTAAATTGGAAAAATAAATGAAACATAGTGCAAATTAAATATTCATTTTAATGAAGTCAACTCTTATTTCAATAATATTTAATTATGAGGGTGTAAATACAGTTTATATTTAAACAAATTAATGACTGCAAGTTTTCTATAATATCATTATTTATTAGGTATACTGTGCAGGTATATCATCGATATTTATTAAAAAAAAACCGGGCAAGTGCGAGTCGGACTCGCGCACGAAGGTTTCCGTACCATAATGCAAAAAAAAAAAAAACAAAAAAAAAGCAAAAAAAAAAACGGTCACCCATCCAAATACTGACCACTCCCGACGTTGCTTAACTTTGGTCAAAAATCACGTTTGTTGTATGGGAGCCCCATTTAAATCTTTATTTTATTCTGTTTTTAGTATTTGTTGTTATAGCGGCAACAGAAATACATCATCTGTGAAAATTTCAACTGTCTAGCTATCACGGTTCGTGAGATACAGCCTGGTGACAGACGGACGGACGGACGGACGGACGGACGGACAGCGAAGTCTTAGTAATAGGGTCCCGTTTTACTCTTTGGGTACGGAACCCTAATTAGGGCATACCGGTACAAGTGCGAAAAATAGGTAATTCGCACATGTATCATACAACGTTTTACAGTACATAATATGGCCCTTTAAATTTTCGACATAGTTACGTAATGTGCTAATTATCGCACTAATGCGGTAAAGTAGCACCATATTGTAATAGTACTTACCTACATTACGTTTACAAGTGCGGCAAATAGGAAAATCGAAACGAGTGGCGATAAATTCGAACACGACCGAAGGGAGTGTTTTGAATCGACACGAGTTGCGAATTACCTATTGGCACATGTATCGTACAACGTTTTACAGTACCTACAGTCCTACATACTAGGGTTTGCTCCCGGGAAATACCGGTCCCGAAAGTACCGGGAATTCCCGGGATTTAGAGCCAAGCGAAGAACCGGGATTTCAAAATTAAATTCCCGGTACTTTCGGGATTTTCGGGACTAATATTTCCGGTACAATATTTGACTGTTTTCTGTTACTTAGCATGAAATATCATGTTTTTTAAAGAAATACATTATATAAATCCATTGCTGACGCTAATACTTTTACGACTGACCATATATTAAAGCAAAACAAAAATAGTCAATGGGTTTGACAATGCCAACAAAATAAAATAGCTTATTTTGAAACTATACGAGTGTTTCTACGATAAATAATTTTATACGAATAATTAGTTAGTTGTATACTAAATACGAGCAAAAACTAGAGAGAATTGTGTTATTAATAAAATATTTCTTTTAATTCGAATACGGTATAAGAAACTCTTATTGATAATCTGAATGACATTTTAAAATGAATTAAAATATGATAGTGACATGTCCTCTCCTTGGTAAATTCTTAATTCTGGCTGCAACAACTTCTTGATCCTTCCTATTGATAATTTTATTACCATTTTTACCTACTCACATGCAATTTTGCACATTTATTCAAGCCCCTTATCTTGTCTAGAATACAAAATTTCGTAAACGTAGCTCTAACAGTTATTCATAAATTAACGTTTTAAAACCGGCATTTTTGTGACTGACTGACTAATAGATCAAAAACCTAACCCACTTCGAGCTGACCTAGAAACTTGAAATTTGGCACTAAGGAATGCAAATCGGTTATTTTTTGTATGGAAATAACCGCGGTTTCGGTTAATAACCGATTATTTCCATACAAAAAATAACTGATTTGCATTCCCTATTTGGCACCAAGGTAGACTATTAGGAGTTTATAGAGGGAACAATCTAAAAAATGAAAATTATTGATAATTTGATGAAGAAAAACATATATACTTATCGATAATAGATGACTAATTTTCATTTATGGTATCAATCGATCAGGTTTGTCTTTAGGATCAAAAGTCTATACGGGATCCATTGCATTAAAGGAATACAAAAGTCAGAAATGATAGTCAAAGTCCGACAGTCGTACTTCACTCGCGAAACGCCCCGAACAAAACGATATGTGACCGTGACGTCAAGGTCACAAAGAGTCCATCTTGAAGTATGAACAAAACAAGAAAATTGCGATTTTGTCGGTGAAATATTGCGTTTATGTATATAGTTTCCATACAATCTTTTATTGGATAAAATGCGAGGAATCGAATCGAATGGTAACTAACTGCGACAATTCTTCGACCGACGGTTTTGTCAGGAAGCTCTTCTTCCACATTGAACGATATTTGTAACTGAAAATAAAATATATTGTATGTGTTAGCATTTACAATTTGTCACATCATGTACAGTCGACGTCAAAGATATGTACCTATTGCAGCATACTCCTTTGTAATAAGGTGAAAAATGTATACATATATTTGACGTCGACTGTACATATAAAGCACCGGTGGTAAAGAACCAACGAGAGAAATAAAAGTAAGACCCTGTATAATGACTACGAATCGTGTGATAAATCAATTTACGATGGAATTCTGGCACACGAAGTTGAAACAATGTTATTCTAGCTAGGTAGTTAGTACAAAAGGTAAAATTGTTCTCTGCTCTACAATCAATAATCATAATTAGCATGAATCACCTACCTCATGGGTATCTTCTTCCTCTAATATACTAGGAACCCGATAAGTGTCATCCACCTGTGCAATGCGTGGGTTCAAAATGTTTGAGCCGGTCGCCTCACTGTCAAAACCAAAATTAAATAAATGTATGATGTTTTACAGCACATATGGACTTTACCGCACTAGTGCGATAATGCACACACACATTACGTAACTATGTCAAATATTTAAAGGGCTAGTAGTAGTAGTAAACTCTTTATTGTACAAAAAGACATATTAAAAATAACATACAATTAGCAAGAAGTACAAAGGCGAACTTATCCCTTTGAGGGATCTCTTCCAGTTAACCTATAGGGCTATATGTACTGTAAAACGTTGTACGATACATGTGAGAATAGGTAATACGCAACTCATGTCAACTATTTTTCGCACTATTTTTTATCATCAAGTGATGATGAACAATAACAGCCACATTTTGCCTCTCATTAAGCATCCGGACAAATCTGTCGGTCGAAGAATTGTAGCAGCCAGTCATTTCTTTACAACATCACTCAATTTATAAATTAGTCCATTACTATTTCATAAATTGATCATGGACCCGCAAAACGCAGCATTCCAGAAATGCAGTTATTTCGAAAAGTGAGACAGACTAATTTCAAAATTTTTATGTAGGTACCTATATTATAACAAGTGATGACAATGGAGAAAACTACTTGAAAGTAAATAAACCATTGTGCTGGTTACAGGTACAGTCGGCGTCAAATACTTTGTAGCAACAAAGTAGCCAAATAGTAACATCTAGCAAGTAACATAATAAAATTGCGGTTTATGACGTAAGTATTAAAAAAACTGCTTACTAGATCTCGTTCAAACCAATTTTCGGTGGAAGTTTGCATGGTAATGTACATCATATATATTTTTTTTTGTTTTATCATTCTCTTATTTTATAAGTTAAAGGACACACATTTTACCACTTTGGAGGTGGTCTCTCGCGCAAACTATTGAGTTTAGAAAAAAATGATATCAAAAACCTCAATATATTTTTTGAAGACCTATCCATAAATACCCCACACGTATGGGATTGATGCAAAAAAAAATGTTGAGTTTCAGTTATAAGTATGGGGAACCCCCAAAATGTATTGTTTTTTTCTATTTTTGTTGGAAAATCCAAGTTTCAACAGTACCTATAGTTCTTATAGTTTCAGAAAAAAGTGGCTGTATATACGGACGGACAGACAGACAGACATGACGAATCCTTAAGGGTTCCGTTTTTTGCCATTTGGCTACAGAACCCTAAAAATGCTCTATCACAGGTAAATGAGAAATTGAAAATGGAAATAATTGCCCAAGATTATTAGTTTTATTAAAATAAAAAATCGGTCAACACGCTCAAGAAAAGGAAATCATTTACTATTGTGTAGGGTAGGTATAATATAAAATAACTACCAGTTCATTAAAAAATACGTAAAAGAATAACGAAAGTACGGACAATCGGTAAATCCCGGGATTTTAATTTCCGGGACTTACTCAGGCAACCCTATTACATTCTATCAGTGTACATTTTTAGGGTTCCGTACCCAAAGGGTAAAAACGGGACCCTATTACTAAGACTTCGCTGTCCGTCCGTCCGTCTGTCCGTCTGTCATCAGGCTGTATCTCATGAACCGTGGTAGCTAGACAATTTAAAATTTCACAGATGATTGAATTTCTATCGCCGCTATAACAACAAATACTAAAAACAGAATAAAATAAATAGTTATGCAACAAACGTGATTTTTGCCGTTTTTTGCATAATGGTACGGAACCCTGCGTGTGCGAATCCAACTTGCACTTGGCCGGTTTTTTTAAATTAAGTACCTCTTGGAGAATATCAAATAACTGATGAGGGCAATGTATCTCGTACGATATTATTGATTGGCGACATTTTATTTAGTTTTCGGCGAACATTTGCTAAGTAGGTAATACTAGGTACTAATAGCCATCTAGGAAAATAAGTACAAAATATGTCCAAATAATTGAGAATATCAATTCAATTCATAAAAAGATATAAGCATCTGCACTGATAGGAAAACAGTAGGTATCTAAATCTAACTAAGGTCTTTTCGTACGCCGCCGCTGTGAGTACTTGAGTAGGTAGGTATTTGTGACGTTATCTATGAAAAGGGACCTTATTGTCGATGGCGCTTCCGCCATTATTAACGATGCTCTGATATAAATACCACGCCGTGCGACGCAGTGCGTCGTAAGCGCCATAGACAATAAGGTCCCTTTTCATAGATAATGCCGCAATTAGAATTAGAACTTACTCGTTACTTTGAATGTCAGTGGTTGATGAAATCGGAGATTCCATTTCCATATTTTGCAGTCTGTAAATAAAGATAAATTGTAGTAGTGTATTGTGTTACGTAGGTAGGGCTAAAAAGCACAAGTCAAATAATTATACTCACTCGATGTAGTCTAAAGATATAGTATCATGTTCGGCTGTGAAATTATCCAATTTTCTTCTTTTCCTAGAAAGACAAAAAAGTAAAAAGTTTAGACGCATGACAAATCACGAGCTGAGGTTCGAACCCTCGATAGGTGGATGGATTGCTAAAAGAACGCTTTATGCGTCTAATTGTGTGCGTTACATGTATCACTGTGTGCTCGTATTTATAGGAAGGCCCACTACACCGCAACCGCGTAACTACGACCAACTACGACTCACGGAGACGCACACATAGACGGCAATGTTTTCTGTCTTTGCCGTGCAAGGCAACGGCGCTAGTGCCGCGTGGTGTAAACTTCGTCGCGAATCGCGATATCCTTTTAAGCTATTTAGATGATGACAATGTTTACCGGTAGATGGAGCGATTATTAATTTTTAGAATGTTTCAAGTTATATGGATTACTAATTAGTACGATCAAGTATATATTAAATTAAGTAATAATTACGTATTTCACTGTGTAATAAATATACATTTTTACTTACGTTAGTTCCATTGTTTGTTGGAATCTTCCGAGTTGTCTTTTTCGAGATGTCTTCTTTTTATTCAATTGCTTGTTACCCATTATAACTTAAAGGTTTTGGTGCACACGGTATATCACTAGGACACACAACACAGCACAGTTTTTATAAGTAAATCTTATATTTGTTTTGGGGACACCTAGTACAGGTCCGTCTGGCACGAGCGCTCAGCCATCACTGTCTCATTTCGAAAGACGGACGGAGATAGAGCATGCAGGCCGGAGTCGATATTTTGTTACGATAGAATTAGTTGATGTTTATTTATTTTAAAAATATTGCCTCTAATTATCGTTTTTCTAAAGCTGTCAAATTACTGTTATACTTATGATTGATTTTTCTCCTTTTTTTGTTTCATAGTGTCACATAGTAAAGAAACGAGTAAAGTTGGAGTAAAAATTCGAATTGGAGGTTACTTTGGGAATAAATTGTATCGAGCGAAGTGTTATGAATCGTGTATCGAAAGCTGTGTTATTAAAGATAATATAATCAAGAATTATATTTATTTTTCCCACGTCTACAAATATCACCGTTTCTTAGAAAAATAGGATAATTATTGGGGTATTTTTACATTTCTGGCTCAGGGAACGGCCTTAAGGATGACTCACGTTAGACCGGGCCGTATCCGGGCCGGAGCTTCCGGCGCTTACTTTTCTATGACATGACAGGCGATCACATGATGCTTTCCATAGAAAACGATGCGCCGGAAGCTCCGGCCCGGACAGGTATAAAGTAAAACAGTAAACAAAATCAATGACAGGTCGTAAGTTCGTAGGCTACTGAGCTGACATTCCTAAAAAAAAGCTCATTTAACTTAAGCACACTGGGAACTCTTGGTTCTTGCTTGGTAGAATAACATCGTTAAATGTAGGATAGGTTAGGATTTTCAAAAATCAGGATCAGGAACACGACACGCGTGTGCACGTGTGATAGCACTGGTAGCCGTCCTGTGGTTGTGTGATGTCACGACTCCATAATATAAACAAATAGGTTAGGATATTTAAAAAAGAGTAAACAAAATCTACCCTCAAATGGCTTCTTAAGCCAGTTGTCAGAAAACAATACATGATCAAATAATGTAGGTTAAAGTCAGATCGTTCAGTGACAGATCCAGGTGATTTTGTAGTTGGTTGGTTAATCAATAAATGTTATCGAAAATGTACAAATTATTTGTTTACTTTTATTGAAGTATCTAAAGATACAGAGTATACTTACAGAATAAACCAGAGCCTCTACCATCAGTTTTAACATTGACATAACGCTCACGTCTACGTAATTTACTTTCTGTACATCTCGCTTGCACTATTGCTCGCATATGCGAGTACGAGCGAGATGCATAGAAAGTAAGTTACGTAGACGTGAGCGTATATGTCAATGTCAAAACTGATGGTAGACGTACAGTTCGTATTTGATCACCCAAAGGCTCCTACGTTTTCATTTATAAATCATTTCATTTCTATTGCGTGCAAGCGTCAGGATTAGAGGGCCTACCGCGAACCACGTTCGACGTGTTGTCTCTCTGTCACACTTACGTACGAAGTTACAAGTGCGACAGAGAGGAAACACGTCGAACATGGTTCGCGGTAGACCCTCTGGACACACGTGCGCTCCGACACGCAGCGCGGGATGAGGAGATTATTAGTTCCTATGGAATTGGTAATTTAAATATGTATGTAAATGTCCGATTTCGTGAATGTCCACTTTCGGGAGCACCAATGTAAATGTGTTTTAATTGTTTCTCATAAAATATTCATGTACTTACAATAAACACTCGCAAAGGTGGCAAATTTTTTAAATTCAATCCATTCATTAATTCTTAAGCCGAGAATATTCTCATGAAAATGGATTTGCCTACGTTATCCAATAAGATAATTAAATCCCTCGTCCAAACACCCTCTACCCCTTAAAAGTTTCTGTAAATGATTCTATAGATGAGTGGAAATTGTAAATGCGCTTAATACCATACTGAAAGTTCCTAATAATGTCAAAAACGATTGTAGATATTAATATTTTATTATATTGTCTCATTTTTTAACTCTTTCTGACAATGCGTACACATTTTCTTTATGAGAGGATCATCTTGAAAAGTACCCAGCCCATATTTCCTCAAGCACTTTTTGTATGAAAATATAGGCTGTCAGTGATTTGGTATTTAGATATGATTTAGATTCATGTTTTCTGACGTACTTAGATTTAGACCAAGACAAGTCTGCAACAATCATCTGATTATATCTAAGGATAGGATAATGTTGATATGTGACTTTTTGTATCTTATTATTATTTAGCACTGCTGCGATTTTAATTTGGAGACTTGCTGTTGAATGATTTCCTTCTCCATTATCAATATTATCATCCATAAAATTAATATAAATAATCATAATTCAGCCTATATACGTCCCACTGCTGGGCACAGGCCTCCTCACGAGCGCGAGAGGGCTAAAATTAATATACAGGAAAGCAATTAAATTAAACCTAACTGCCACATGTCTGGTAGGTATAAACTTATTGTCGACTGAGGGCACACTGAAAGTCGTATAAAGTAATAGCATGAACAAATTTCTTAAGTTAAAATTATAAAAACGCATCATACAATTTTTAAACTACCAAATAAATTTTACCTAAGAAAATTTATAAATACTGTTAGATTTTCAAACAATAGGTCCTAAACCTTTTATTTCACTGCGTCATATCTTAGTGGCTCATTATACTCAGAAACTTTCAGTTAATTATTTTGATTATGATTATTATGATAAGGAATATGTCAGTGGTGTATGATGATATAATTCACAACTAGACTAAAAATCAACATTTAAGGCCGTTCCCTGAGCCAGAAATGTAAAAATACCCCAATAATTATCCTATTTTTCTAAGAAACGGTGATATTTGTAGACGTGGGAAAAATAAATATAATTCTTGATTATATTATCTTTAATAACACAGCTTTCGATACACGATTCATAACACTTCGCTCGATACAATTTATTCCCAAAGTAACCTCCAATTCGAATTTTTACTCCAACTTTACTCGTTTCTTTACTATGTGACACTATGAAACAAAAAAAGGAGAAAAATCAATCATAAGTATAACAGTAATTTGACAGCTTTAGAAAAACGATAATTAGAGGCAATATTTTTAAAATAAATAAACATCAACTAATTCTATCGTAACAAAATATCGACTCCGGCCTGCATGCTCTATCTCCGTCCGTCTTTCGAAATGAGACAGTGATGGCTGAGCGCTCGTGCCAGACGGACCTGTACTAGGTGTCCCCAAAACAAATATAAGATTTACTTATAAAAACTGTGCTGTGTTGTGTGTCCTAGTGATATACCGTGTGCACCAAAACCTTTAAGTTATAATGGGTAACAAGCAATTGAATAAAAAGAAGACATCTCGAAAAAGACAACTCGGAAGATTCCAACAAACAATGGAACTAACGTAAGTAAAAATGTATATTTATTACACAGTGAAATACGTAATTATTACTTAATTTAATATATACTTGATCGTACTAATTAGTAATCCATATAACTTGAAACATTCTAAAAATTAATAATCGCTCCATCTACCGGTAAACATTGTCATCATCTAAATAGCTTAAAAGGATATCGCGATTCGCGACGAAGTTTACACCACGCGGCACTAGCGCCGTTGCCTTGCACGGCAAAGACAGAAAACATTGCCGTCTATGTGTGCGTCTCCGTGAGTCGTAGTTGGTCGTAGTTACGCGGTTGCGGTGTAGTGGGCCTTCCTATAAATACGAGCACACAGTGATACATGTAACGCACACAATTAGACGCATAAAGCGTTCTTTTAGCAATCCATCCACCTATCGAGGGTTCGAACCTCAGCTCGTGATTTGTCATGCGTCTAAACTTTTTACTTTTTTGTCTTTCTAGGAAAAGAAGAAAATTGGATAATTTCACAGCCGAACATGATACTATATCTTTAGACTACATCGAGTGAGTATAATTATTTGACTTGTGCTTTTTAGCCCTACCTACGTAACACAATACACTACTACAATTTATCTTTATTTACAGACTGCAAAATATGGAAATGGAATCTCCGATTTCATCAACCACTGACATTCAAAGTAACGAGTAAGTTCTAATTCTAATTGCGGCATTATCTATGAAAAGGGACCTTATTGTCTATGGCGCTTACGACGCACTGCGTCGCACGGCGTGGTATTTATATCAGAGCATCGTTAATAATGGCGGAAGCGCCATCGACAATAAGGTCCCTTTTCATAGATAACGTCACAAATACCTACCTACTCAAGTACTCACAGCGGCGGCGTACGAAAAGACCTTAGTTAGATTTAGATACCTACTGTTTTCCTATCAGTGCAGATGCTTATATCTTTTTATGAATTGAATTGATATTCTCAATTATTTGGACATATTTTGTACTTATTTTCCTAGATGGCTATTAGTACCTAGTATTACCTACTTAGCAAATGTTCGCCGAAAACTAAATAAAATGTCGCCAATCAATAATATCGTACGAGATACATTGCCCTCATCAGTTATTTGATATTCTCCAAGAGGTACTTAATTTAAAAAAACCGGCCAAGTGCAAGTTGGATTCGCACACGCAGGGTTCCGTACCATTATGCAAAAAACGGCAAAAATCACGTTTGTTGCATAACTATTTATTTTATTCTGTTTTTAGTATTTGTTGTTATAGCGGCGATAGAAATTCAATCATCTGTGAAATTTTAAATTGTCTAGCTACCACGGTTCATGAGATACAGCCTGATGACAGACGGACAGACGGACGGACGGACAGCGAAGTCTTAGTAATAGGGTCCCGTTTTTACCCTTTGGGTACGGAACCCTAAAAATGTACACTGATAGAATGTAATAGGGTTGCCTGAGTAAGTCCCGGAAATTAAAATCCCGGGATTTACCGATTGTCCGTACTTTCGTTATTCTTTTACGTATTTTTTAATGAACTGGTAGTTATTTTATATTATACCTACCCTACACAATAGTAAATGATTTCCTTTTCTTGAGCGTGTTGACCGATTTTTTATTTTAATAAAACTAATAATCTTGGGCAATTATTTCCATTTTCAATTTCTCATTTACCTGTGATAGAGCATTTTTAGGGTTCTGTAGCCAAATGGCAAAAAACGGAACCCTTAAGGATTCGTCATGTCTGTCTGTCTGTCCGTCCGTATATACAGCCACTTTTTTCTGAAACTATAAGAACTATAGGTACTGTTGAAACTTGGATTTTCCAACAAAAATAGAAAAAAACAATACATTTTGGGGGTTCCCCATACTTATAACTGAAACTCAACATTTTTTTTTGCATCAATCCCATACGTGTGGGGTATTTATGGATAGGTCTTCAAAAAATATATTGAGGTTTTTGATATCATTTTTTTCTAAACTCAATAGTTTGCGCGAGAGACCACCTCCAAAGTGGTAAAATGTGTGTCCTTTAACTTATAAAATAAGAGAATGATAAAACAAAAAAAAATATATATGATGTACATTACCATGCAAACTTCCACCGAAAATTGGTTTGAACGAGATCTAGTAAGCAGTTTTTTTAATACTTACGTCATAAACCGCAATTTTATTATGTTACTTGCTAGATGTTACTATTTGGCTACTTTGTTGCTACAAAGTATTTGACGCCGACTGTACCTGTAACCAGCACAATGGTTTATTTACTTTCAAGTAGTTTTCTCCATTGTCATCACTTGTTATAATATAGGTACCTACATAAAAATTTTGAAATTAGTCTGTCTCACTTTTCGAAATAACTGCATTTCTGGAATGCTGCGTTTTGCGGGTCCATGATCAATTTATGAAATAGTAATGGACTAATTTATAAATTGAGTGATGTTGTAAAGAAATGACTGGCTGCTACAATTCTTCGACCGACAGATTTGTCCGGATGCTTAATGAGAGGCAAAATGTGGCTGTTATTGTTCATCATCACTTGATGATAAAAAATAGTGCGAAAAATAGTTGACATGAGTTGCGTATTACCTATTCTCACATGTATCGTACAACGTTTTACAGTACATATAGCCCTATAGGTTAACTGGAAGAGATCCCTCAAAGGGATAAGTTCGCCTTTGTACTTCTTGCTAATTGTATGTTATTTTTAATATGTCTTTTTGTACAATAAAGAGTTTACTACTACTACTAGCCCTTTAAATATTTGACATAGTTACGTAATGTGTGTGTGCATTATCGCACTAGTGCGGTAAAGTCCATATGTGCTGTAAAACATCATACATTTATTTAATTTTGGTTTTGACAGTGAGGCGACCGGCTCAAACATTTTGAACCCACGCATTGCACAGGTGGATGACACTTATCGGGTTCCTAGTATATTAGAGGAAGAAGATACCCATGAGGTAGGTGATTCATGCTAATTATGATTATTGATTGTAGAGCAGAGAACAATTTTACCTTTTGTACTAACTACCTAGCTAGAATAACATTGTTTCAACTTCGTGTGCCAGAATTCCATCGTAAATTGATTTATCACACGATTCGTAGTCATTATACAGGGTCTTACTTTTATTTCTCTCGTTGGTTCTTTACCACCGGTGCTTTATATGTACAGTCGACGTCAAATATATGTATACATTTTTCACCTTATTACAAAGGAGTATGCTGCAATAGGTACATATCTTTGACGTCGACTGTACATGATGTGACAAATTGTAAATGCTAACACATACAATATATTTTATTTTCAGTTACAAATATCGTTCAATGTGGAAGAAGAGCTTCCTGACAAAACCGTCGGTCGAAGAATTGTCGCAGTTAGTTACCATTCGATTCGATTCCTCGCATTTTATCCAATAAAAGATTGTATGGAAACTATATACATAAACGCAATATTTCACCGACAAAATCGCAATTTTCTTGTTTTGTTCATACTTCAAGATGGACTCTTTGTGACCTTGACGTCACGGTCACATATCGTTTTGTTCGGGGCGTTTCGCGAGTGAAGTACGACTGTCGGACTTTGACTATCATTTCTGACTTTTGTATTCCTTTAATGCAATGGATCCCGTATAGACTTTTGATCCTAAAGACAAACCTGATCGATTGATACCATAAATGAAAATTAGTCATCTATTATCGATAAGTATATATGTTTTTCTTCATCAAATTATCAATAATTTTCATTTTTTAGATTGTTCCCTCTATAAACTCCTAATAGTCTACCTTGGTGCCAAATAGGGAATGCAAATCAGTTATTTTTTGTATGGAAATAATCGGTTATTAACCGAAACCGCGGTTATTTCCATACAAAAAATAACCGATTTGCATTCCTTAGTGCCAAATTTCAAGTTTCTAGGTCAGCTCGAAGTGGGTTAGGTTTTTGATCTATTAGTCAGTCAGTCACAAAAATGCCGGTTTTAAAACGTTAATTTATGAATAACTGTTAGAGCTACGTTTACGAAATTTTGTATTCTAGACAAGATAAGGGGCTTGAATAAATGTGCAAAATTGCATGTGAGTAGGTAAAAATGGTAATAAAATTATCGATAGGAAGGATCAAGAAGTTGTTGCAGCCAGAATTAAGAATTTACCAAGGAGAGGACATGTCACTATCATATTTTAATTCATTTTAAAATGTCATTCAGATTATCAATAAGAGTTTCTTATACCGTATTCGAATTAAAAGAAATATTTTATTAATAACACAATTCTCTCTAGTTTTTGCTCGTATTTAGTATACAACTAACTAATTATTCGTATAAAATTATTTATCGTAGAAACACTCGTATAGTTTCAAAATAAGCTATTTTATTTTGTTGGCATTGTCAAACCCATTGACTATTTTTGTTTTGCTTTAATATATGGTCAGTCGTAAAAGTATTAGCGTCAGCAATGGATTTATATAATGTATTTCTTTAAAAAACATGATATTTCATGCTAAGTAACAGAAAACAGTCAAATATTGTACCGGAAATATTAGTCCCGAAAATCCCGAAAGTACCGGGAATTTAATTTTGAAATCCCGGTTCTTCGCTTGGCTCTAAATCCCGGGAATTCCCGGTACTTTCGGGACCGGTATTTCCCGGGAGCAAACCCTAGTATGTAGGACTGTAGGTACTGTAAAACGTTGTACGATACATGTGCCAATAGGTAATTCGCAACTCGTGTCGATTCAAAACACTCCCTTCGGTCGTGTTCGAATTTATCGCCACTCGTTTCGATTTTCCTATTTGCCGCACTTGTAAACGTAATGTAGGTAAGTACTATTACAATATGGTGCTACTTTACCGCATTAGTGCGATAATTAGCACATTACGTAACTATGTCGAAAATTTAAAGGGCCATATTATGTACTGTAAAACGTTGTATGATACATGTGCGAATTACCTATTTTTCGCACTTGTACCGGTATGCCCTAATTAGGGTTCCGTACCCAAAGAGTAAAACGGGACCCTATTACTAAGACTTCGCTGTCCGTCCGTCCGTCCGTCCGTCCGTCCGTCTGTCACCAGGCTGTATCTCACGAACCGTGATAGCTAGACAGTTGAAATTTTCACAGATGATGTATTTCTGTTGCCGCTATAACAACAAATACTAAAAACAGAATAAAATAAAGATTTAAATGGGGCTCCCATACAACAAACGTGATTTTTGACCAAAGTTAAGCAACGTCGGGAGTGGTCAGTATTTGGATGGGTGACCGTTTTTTTTTTTGCTTTTTTTTTGTTTTTTTTTTTTTTTGCATTATGGTACGGAACCCTTCGTGCGCGAGTCCGACTCGCACTTGCCCGGTTTTTTTTTAATAAATATCGATGATATACCTGCACAGTATACCTAATAAATAATGATATTATAGAAAACTTGCAGTCATTAATTTGTTTAAATATAAACTGTATTTACACCCTCATAATTAAATATTATTGAAATAAGAGTTGACTTCATTAAAATGAATATTTAATTTGCACTATGTTTCATTTATTTTTCCAATTTAACTTTAACGCCATCTATGAGATGCAGCATGCTTTTTTTCAGTATTTAGTAATACGTTTTACAAATCAGTGTCCTGTTAGTTCATTTAAGTCGCTACTTCTTGCGTGGCGCTATTGTATCGTCATTGTATCTAGGGGCGGGATGGGTGGCGTGAGGGGAGGCTCGATTGTAGATTTCATTTGGGTACGGGAACGGCCTTAAGTTTCGTCCTAAAATATTCTTAAGAATGGGAAGGGTTATTTTCGTGTTGTAAAATGTAACGTCCGCATCACCCTATCACGTTAGACCGGGCCTTGTCCGGGCCGGACCCGGCGCATCGTTTTCTATGGAAAGCATCACGTGATCGCCTGTCATATAATAGAAAAGTAGGCGCCGGATGCTCCCGCGGCCCTAACACGGCCCGGTCTAACGTGAGTCGTCCTTTAGGTAGGTAGGTATTTTATAATTGAGCTTACCACCACGACACGTGGCCCTTCTATGGTATGATTATGTTGTTATAATTATATACATAGTAACGTTAATAACAGGCAAAAATACTTACGTAGCTAATATATATATATTTACAAGCAACTAATACCTACGATTCGACTTATACTCTAGACTGATTTCTGTATTTAAAGTATTATTTAACTACGTAAATAAATACAGGGACTTAATTTAAATACAACAACCTATTTTTGTGCCAAACTTTATCCAAAACCGTTTGGTCGTTTCAGCGTCATACAGTAAAAAAGCGGCCAAGTGCGAGTCGGACTCGCCCATGAAGGGTTCCGTAGCAGCAAGTAACATAATAAAATTGCGGTTTTTATGACGTATTAAAAAATAACTACTTACTAGATCTCGTTCAAACCAATTTTCGGTGGAAGTTTGCATGGTAATGTACATCATATATTTTTTTTAGTTTTATCATTATCTTATTTTAGAAGTTACAGGGGGGGGGGGGGGGACACATTTTACCACTTTGGAAGTGTCTCTCGCGCAATCTATTCAGTTTAGAAAAAAATGATATTAGAAACCTCAATATCATTTTTGAAGACCTATCCCTATACCCCACACGTATGGGTTTGATGAAAAAATTTTTTTTGAGTTTCAGTTCTAAGTATGGGCAACCCCCAAAATTTATTGTTTTTTTTCTATTTTTGTGTGAAAATCTTAATGCGGTTCACAGAATACATCTACTTACCAAGTTTCATCAGTATAGTTCTTATAGTTTCGGAAAAAAGTGGCTGTGACATACGGACGGACAGACAGACAGACAGACAGACATGACGAATCCATAAGGGTTCCGTTTTTTGTCATTTGGCTACGGAACCCTAAAAATACCGTAAATTGTGCCTAATTTGCTCCAAAATTCGATATTTAATTTAAATGTTAAAATTCTTGTCTTATTTATCGCCGAAAATGGTATGGCCGATTATCACTTCCCAACTCACGTTTGGCGGATTTTTATTTTGCCGAATTTTCATTTCCCAACTTTTCAAATCTTTTTTTTTCATTTGCCAACCGCACACTTACCAACTAAACGTTTGGTCTGTGTTTTATAATGCCAATTTTCAAAATGCCAACTTTCATGTCGTAGAATGTTTTAGTCGGCATAATATACACTTAGTTGTTTATTGTTTACCAATTGTTTCATTTGGTCAGACTGTACTGTACCAAAGGGGGGCCGTTTCTGGGACTTAAATTTTTTTTTTGAGAAAATGAGAAAGACATAGGGGTTTCAAAACACTTAGAATAATTTACATGATTTTGTTGAAATAATCACTTTTTTCTTAATAAACTTTCCTCTAAAATCAAAAATGGACGAGATATATATTTGACCCGAAAGTTGCTGTGTAATTACGTTTTTTGGGTTGTTGAAAAAAAAAAAAACTCGAAGACTAAGGCGGGAGCAAAGCTCCCGCCTTAGGGTCGGTTGCACCAAACCGCCTGTCACCGTTAAAGCGTTCGCTAAAATTTATTCTATGGAAATTTTCATAGTTCTCTGTTGAGTGATGTTGATCAGTCTGTCAAATGTGGTTGGTGCAACTGGCCATTAATCTTCTAACCTAACCATATCCATGTCGGCTCTGCCCAGGAAGGTCTTGCTCGCTCGCTTCGCTCGCTCGCTGCCACTGGCTTCAAATATTAAAATATACATTATAAAAAGTACAACAACTCGGCCATTTTTGATTGTTTGGTATGTATCTTTTTCTTATTTGTAACTTGCCTAATGTATGAAAAGCGAACTGTAGCTCCAACGAAACGTTATTCGTCCAAGAGTTGTTCGAAAGATTTGACAAATGATAAGTCTCCCAAAAGTTTAGAGGCGTTATAATAATCTGCTTTACAATAATTCTACCAATTGAAACGTTGCCATACAAAAATTTCCTAATTGTTAGTTGTCAAAGTGAAACGTCGGCGAAATGTTGGTTGGCAAATGAAATTCCGCCAAAAATAGTTCTGCGAAAAGGCAGAACACCCCACTCGGCAAATATCTATCCTATTACCTTTTCTTAATACCAAAATCGCATAATCTGACAGATGGATTTACCCGAGTTTGAAGTTAAGCGACTCATAAGAGTTTTAACATTTAAAATAAATATCGAATTTTGGAGCAAATAAGCACGCTTTACGGTAGTTTTTACTTTATGACGCTTATGCTGTCTGAAACCTGTATGCGCAGCTGAAGCCTGTATGGACGTCCACCGTGATAACTCGACGTACGAAAATCAGGATGTTCAACTCCAACGTCAAGTCGGTCCTGCTGTACGGTTGCGAGACATGGCTTGTGAGGAAAGATGTCACCAATCGTCTGCAGGTGTTCATAAACAAATGCCTGCGACGCATTCTAGGGATCTACTGGCCACGAACCATCTCAAACGTCAGACTATGGCAGATGACGGAGCAGAAGCCCATAGGAAGGGAAATCCTCGAAAGGAAATGGCGCTGGATCGGACACGTACTCCGTAGGCCGGACAGCCATCTGGCCAAGCAGGGTCTCCGCTGGCATGCGGCCGGCAGTAGGCGGTCGGGGAGGCCTTGTACTACATGGAGGCGATCAGTTGAGAAAGAGGCTGGCTCAACTGGACTCGGCTGGAAAGAGCTGGAAGAAGCCGCTCAAGATCGTGACAAATGGAGAATTCTTCTGCGAGTCCTATGTCCCTAATGAGGGATAACAGGAATGCATCATCATCATGCTGTCGTAAATACATGTTGATATTTGTAGGGACCGGGTGTGGCCTGTAACAGGAGCAATAAACTAATCTGTAGACTAAACTCCTCAAACCGACCTACAATTGTTCAGCGACTCATTAAAAATACTTGTGTTTTGATTTTTAATATTCACTTTAAAGTTTATTCTAAGACACAATACCTACATTGCTAATTTTCTTATGTTTAAAGCGTGACAAGCAACGTCAATTAACTACACTGATGATAGGTAGCTGATATTAAAGTACCTTTTACAACACATGAGATGATACTTTTTTCATATATAAAAACTGTGTGAACACAATGCCAGTGGGGAACAGTGTATTTAATAGGTATTTTGCGGGACGCAAAAATATAAAGTGTCACATTTATTTTATTGCAGGATTCTGAAGTTGTAGTAAATTCCTGATACAAAATACCTGTTTCTTTTTTATCTTTAATTTTTGTCTTGGTCTCAAAAGTAATAAGTAATGAAATTCATAAAAGTTTAGTGTGAATTTATAACACACATCGCTGTACACCTGTAGCCTATGGACAAGATACACTCAGCGATCGTTAAACGCTCTGCGAGTCCAGTATAATGACGCTTTCAGGGTCCTGTTGCGGCTGCCGCGGCACTGTAGCGCGTCCGGAATGTTTGCGGACGCGAGCGTGGACGGTTTCCACGCCACGCTCCGCAAGCGTTGCGCCGCGATGCTAAGCAGGGTGCGTGACAGCCGCCACAGCCTCCTGGCTATAGTGGGTAACAGGTGGGACAGTGGCTTGCTAAAGCACTGGTCCTCCCTACATGTTAGTTTTAATAATTGTAAATTTAATTTAATCTAATGTTATTTATGAATGTTAATAGTAATTTCAAATTTAAATTGTATTTTAATTATGTGTAAGTTGTTTGTTAATTTTAATATTTTATCTTTAATTTAATTGTAATTTTAATTTTATTTCATTTAAAATATGGACTGTCAACTGTCTGAAATAAATTATTTTTAATTTTATTTTTATTTTTTTTATTTTATTTATTTTATAATTAGTTTATTTATACTTGTGTTATGAATACTGTAGGCCAGTACAATGTATTGGCAAAAAACAAGATGATAAATTAAGCGCCTATAATTTAAAAATCATAGGTAATCTAAACCATAGTTATTCATAACTAGTAGGTACCTACTTAATTGATTTAATCTCATGAAGGTGATGATAAAATGCTGTAAAGTCACACATAAAAGAATTTGTTTACAAATCTTACCTTAATTAATATATCCATTATTGCTCATTGTATCTAATCCACAAGAAATATAATTTCACTGAAGTTTTTTGTTCATATTTTAGAATTAAACTCTAGTTTTATTTACAAATTATATTTTTAATATTTAGCTAATCACTTACTCGAAATCAATAACACAATACTTCAACGAGTATAGTTTTCCAAGTCCATCGTAGCGCAGTTTTGCGCGGTAAGATTGCGTTCGCAAATTGATTATTCGGATACGGGGACGCGAGTTCGCTGTGCGAGGCAGAGGCGCTCACTGGCGCGCGCGGCATCCGGCAAAACAAACCGCTACTTCATGTGTTTATGATGTTGATTTGATATCTAAAAAAAATACTAGATTGCGTTTTAAGTGTTTAAACCTTTTTATGTTATTTGTGACTGTAAGATATACATAATTATATATTTTATAGAGACAACTTATTCTGTTTGCTTCGCCGCTGTAGCGCATGCAACAGTTTTTTATAGCTAAACTACTATTTTTAGGGTTCCGTACCCAAAGGGTAAAACGGGACCCTATTACTAATTAGGGTTCCGTACCCAAAGGGTAAAACGTGACCCTATTACTAATTAGGGTTCCGTACCCAAAGGGTAAAACGGGACCCTATTACTAAGACTCCGCTGTCCGTCCGTCCGTCTGTCACCAGGCTCTCGTGATCTGTATTTCTGTTGCCGCTATAACAACAAATACTAAAAACAGATTTAAGTGGGGCTCCCTGTCCCATACAACAAAAAGCAACCTCGGGCGGGGTCAGTACTTGGATGGGTGACCGTTTTTATAGATAATGGTACGGAACCTTCGTTTGCGAGTCCAACTCGCACTTGGCCGGTTTTTAATTTGATCATAATCAGAAGCTCATCAAAAAAAACATCAAATAGTAAGGAAAAAAATGGCGACCCGTCCGGAGCATATAAAATTTTGTGCAACACATATCGCTTGCCATATAGGTATCCATATATATAGCAAGGGAACCTCAGTGGCATGTTTGGCACATTTCTGTCGGGTACCTCTCGGCCCTAGTCTGTAATTTTTTTAACTTGTTCCTTTTTAAGGTTAGTTTTATTTATTTTTTATTAATTAATTATTTATTTTAGTTTTTAAGTTTATCAGTTAACGTTATGCTACTACTTTAATAAAATCAGAACGCCTTCAGCACTTAATAACATAACTGTAAGTGTAAAGTTCTTTTAATTTATAATTACATACCTACCTGTATATTATAATTTATAATACTTATGGTATAAAAAAAAACAACAGGATGCACTACGGGAGTGCCGACAGAAGTGAAAACTCAATGACTAGTCCAAAATGTCTGCAGCACTATGTATAATTGACATCCTCCTTTCTATTGAAAAACTTTAGTTCAGTTAATTGATTAAAATTCGAATAGAAATTGTAAAGCTACCTTGCAGACCTCGCATCTAAATATATTTGGTCATGATATTTTGAGTTTTATTCACCAGTACCAGAGTTCACTTTTATTAGCGATTTCATCAAGATGTAGCTTTATTGAATTATATTTGAGTGATATAAAGTTAGAATGTAACTGTGAGATCCTCGTATTTCAACCCGTACAAGATTAGAACCTTTTTCATGTAATGTCATTGAGTTTTTCTTTATTGATTTAAATGCCATCTAAATGAGTGGCCATCTAAACCTTACGGTCACGTTTACGCCTTACGCTGTCTCGAGTTTATCATTTTTTCCCCACCTCAAAAAGTGCCCAGCGCCGCTAAAGAAGTTTTCACTTCAAAAACCAACAGTCAAATTAATCACATCTATAGCCTCATAACTTTAATAAGTTGTTAACCCGACTTATAATTGGTACTGTATAACTGGTAGCATTTCGCGGAGTTCCTACTTTTACTATACTTAAGTACAAATGGGTCATCACATACTTACACCATTACACACACGCTGTTTCTGAAAGTTAACGGCATGCAAGTATTACATAGGTCAAATAGTTCAATCGGGCTCGGTTTTAGGTAAAGAAACACCAATTTCAAATTTAGATATCTACTTGATTACCATTACTTGCTTACCATTACCGTGATAAGGAAGTATACCTAATATGTAGGTAAGAGTTTTGATAGTAATTTCGCTGAAGTACCTACATATCTGCTGCGGCGGGGGAAGAAAAGTCAGTTAAACTTTTTTTCGCATTGGTCCCTTAATAAACGTTAAAATTTCTCCCTTTATAGGCCATAGAGGTAGATATGACCTAGGTACTGGGGGGGCGTCCTGGTAGAATGTTCGCGATCCCAGGACGCCTCCCCAAACGGCATATTGTGGGAAACGCCGGTGTGGGTTTAGTGGGTAGGCTCCTCCCCTCTTTTCACAATTGAAAAGAGCTGGGAGGTGAGAGTCCCACATACCCCCCATAATGGGCCCACCTCGGGGCTAGTGGGACGATGCGTAACAGCATTCCCACATCGACAAAAAAAAAAGATGACCTAGGTACCCATCATACAAACATTTTGCATCCAACGAGAATTTGAATGCTGTGGCATTGAAATAGGTAGGTACTACAAATCTGTAATTTGATAGTAGTGAAATCGTACAAGTCTCAGTAAGTATATTTTAAAGTTTATACATACGGGATGCCACAAGGCAGTATTTTGGGCCCATTATTGTTTTTAATATACATATATCAATGACCTACCTGAATCAATCCGACACGATTGCATCCTATTCACAGACCACGATATTAAACATAGTAGGTACCAATGTATGCTCATAATGAGCGTGATGTAAATATGGCATTGAACGATGTCATCGGTTGGCTTCGCGAAAATCATTAAAAGATTAAAAGATTAAAAGATTAATCTTAGCAAAACAAAATTTATCCGGTTTAGATCATAAAAACAGCGCCACAGGTAATAAAAATGTTACATGGCAGCAATGAAATAGAAGAAGTAGGAAAATCTGTATCTTAAGCTGATAACTTTAGACACTCACAAACTGGACAAAAACATATACTTATTTAGACAAATATTTGTAAGAAAGTTAATAGATTTAGGTATATATGTATTATGGCGACTCAAAGAAAAGGTTTAGAAAAAAAACAGCTGTCGTAACAGTTTCTTATTAAATTATTTGTTAACTTAAAAAATATGATATACAAAGTATTATTTTTCTTAAACTTTCACGACGTGATATTTTGACATCAGAATGATATCTGAATGATGTCATTTAGTTATTGTGTGTCTCGAATGGGCATGTGATTCTATCAACTTTGCGATTTCTATAGGAAATATATCTGGGTCATACAAATTTTATTATACACATGTTTAACTTTAACTCGTAACAGTAGGTATGTAAACGTTTAAAGCCATTTATGCATAAAACAGCCAAACCGCGCGTTTCAATATTAAAATTATCTACAGATAAAACAAAGGGATATCCCAGCAAATTCATATTTATTTTACTTTGTTTTAATGTGAACGGACTATCGACTTTATTAATAATTGGCCGTACTCAACATCTGCATAATCAACATAAATAAACAGGAATCTGGTTAACAATGTTTACAAATCCAAATGAACACCATTAAATAGATATGTCATTCAATAATCATCACTTCAAAAGTAGAATCCAGCCAGCACGAGGAAAAGGTTTGTGTTAGGGGCTTAGGGGTAGAAGGTGATAATATAATATATAGGTACTATAAATAGATATTGACTTAAATAAGAAACGTCCATAAAAATAGCACAGAATCACGTAAGTAAATTACCTACATGGTACATCTGACGCCTAGCCTACCCCTACCTCTAACGTCGGTAGAGCAGATTGTGATAGGAATCTTCGTCAACTGTTTTTTAACATGCTTGTCCATAGTCTAATAAAACATGGTCTTCCATTCCCAGAGTGGCACGGGCCTACGTCACAACAACATGGCCGCTATATATAGCGCTATCGCATATTATCATATAGCGCTGTCGCATGATGACGTAGGCCCGTGTCAGTTAGGTGACCTAGAAAAGACGGGAATGGAGTACCAGGCGGAGTATATTATTATACCATGTGCTTGTCTAATAAGTAACTAGCAGGCCTATTCGGATTTCGAGATAATCACAAGATCTTGAGACGATTTAGAGATCAACTAGATCTACATTAGATATCGACTAGATGTGACTTGGATATCTAAGTCATAACTTGTCGAAATCGTTCATGAGGACCTCCAGAATCGCGGAAACGTCAAATTTGACATACCTATCTTACAAATATCTTTAAATTATCCATATCGTAACTTGTTGAAGTCTAGTAGAAATCTAATTCATTTTCCGAATCGAGCCGTATCATCAATTATTATAGGTAATGAAACGGATGGAGGTAGGTACGAGACAGGTTCTTACATACATCTTATACTTACAAGTGGTCCCCATACTATTGAGAATGTTTGCGGCGTCTAGGTGGTCTGTGACAAGCTCTAATTGAGCTGGAACGGTCGGTCTACGAGAATATAGTACTTAGGCTTACCGCGAACCACGTTGACGAGTTGCCTCTCTGTCGCACTTGTAAATAGTACGTAAGTGTGACAGGGAGGCAACCATAGATATAAGTATTCTATGCTCTGAGGAGGCAACACGTCGAATGTGCCCTCCGGCCCTCTGTTTTCAACGACGACTTTCCTACTACGAGGATCAGGGTGCGTAGCCAACGTGCAATCGTTTAACACTCCGTAGCAACTTGATAGTTGCACTAGCGTAGAAGAGTGACAGAGAGAGATGACTACGATACGCTACGGATCGTTAACGATTGGCACGTTGGCTACGCGCCCAGAGCGCCTTTAGAAATTTATAATGTACAGTCGACGTCAAAGATATGTTTTCACTTTTGCACCTTACTGCTTTGGAATAATGCGAAAAATGTAAACATATATCTCTGACGTCGACTGTACCTATGGAAAGATGACATGACTTTTAATTTACGATTGGTGTTTGTCACTAAACGATTACCGTCTTGGCTACGGATCACTTTTTTTAAGTAAAGCGTTGCTCGTTTAATTACTCTAGACAACACATCACATGAAATGTGTTTGGTAGATTTCCAATATTTTCGAATAGTTACCCCGAGTACCTACGTAAGGTGAACACGTGATCTGTCTCGAGTTATTTAATATTTGCTAACAACAATTCAACAGGCGCTAAACACCGTTATGAATCTTGCAATTAATTGAAAATAAGGGTTCCTTTTGTACCTTTTTGGCACGGAACTCTAATAAGGTTTGGCATAACTAACAACCGTAGGGCACTCTAAGTTCTAAACTCCCCTAACTTCGCCACCCACTCCCAACTTCACGTTGTCATTTTTTATTTAGTTATTAATTTAAACTTGATTGCACATTATATATACAACAATATACAAATGGAGGAATTAATGCCTAAATGCATTCTCTAGCAGTCAACCATAGGGCCAAACAGAGATACATACAATTGTTGCAAAAAGAAAGAAATAAGTTGAATAAATTAAAAAAAAGTAAAGTATACTCATAAATTACACAAATAAATAAAATATATAAAAACTACAAAATACATACCTACTATAGATATATTATATCTTTATTTATTTCAGCTCTTAGGCTAGGTGATTTATAATATAGGTAATATGAATATAGTAGTAAAATATAAAAACGCTTACAAAACAATAAAAAATACATATAAACACATTATAAAAAACCTAACCTAGGGTGCCGCCAGCAGCAGGGCAGCAAGGCCCAAGCTGCCGGTGGTCAGGGCTGCAGAGAGAGGAACGTTAAATTACGTTGTTGTTAGCAAATATTAAATAACTCGAGACAGATCACGTGTCCATCTTACGTAGGTAGTCGGGGTAACTATTCCATTAGATATATTAAATAAATAGATATTATAGGACAATTTTACACAGATCGACCTAGTCCCACAGTAAGCTCAATAAGGCTTGTGTTGTGGGTACTAGACGACGATATATATAATATACACATATATATAAATACTTATATACATAGAAAACATCCATAACTCAGGAACAAATATTTGTGATGAACACTCAAATAAATGCCGTTACCAGGATTCGAACCCGGGACCTCCTGCTTCGT
Organism: Cydia splendana; assembly: GCF_910591565.1. NCBI lineage: Eukaryota > Metazoa > Arthropoda > Insecta > Lepidoptera > Tortricidae > Cydia > Cydia splendana. Next base: position 27,424,778 of record NC_085960.1, on the reverse strand, counting down.
AGGCAGGGTCACTACCGACTAAGCTAGGAGGCCGTTAAATAAATAATCTTAATAAAAATATGATATCTTTATTAAGATTATTATTACTTAAACTTATGCCAAATCCTAGATTATGTATTAAAGACAAACTTAGGGTAGGTAGGTACCTACGTAGTTTTGCCAACGCTTAGGTTTGTTCAATGATCTACAACGTAGATATCTTAACGGGGTTTGTCCATAATGAAGAATTTCCCGTACTATGTTTATAGTAAGGTTATCATTTTCGAGCATACTGGAGAACAAATTCTTTACTTCAAAAAATCTTAAAGTTACCATCATTCATCACAGCTTAAGCACTTCCCACTTTCTCCGACACCTCCTTTTTAGGGTTCCGTACCTAAAGGGTAAAACGGGACCCTATTACTAAGACTCCGCTGTCCGTCAGTCTGTCACCAGGCTGTATCTCACGAACCGTGATAGCTACACAGTTGAAATTTTCACAGATGATGTATTTCTGTTGCCGCTATAACAACAAATACTAAAAACAGAATAAAATAAAGATTTAAGTGGGGCTCCAATAAAACAAACGTGATTTTTGACCGAAGTTAAGCAACGTCGGGCGGGGTCAGTACTTGGATGGGTGACCGTTTTTATAGATAATGGTTACGGAACCCTTCGTGTGCGAGTCCGACTCGAACTTGGCCGGTTTATTATTAACTTTCTGATGCTCCGACGCTAGACTTACACGCCAAATCAAAGTTACACTGACATCAGAATGATATTTATCTAAATGGTGTCATTTTTAGTTATCAAGCAATTTCGTAATTACTTGTCCGTAGATTTATTGGCGCGAAATGTAGGTATACGTTCGAATTGACCTGTTAGGCGGATTCGGGACTTCAAACACCTTTTTTGCAGGTGAATGGGTTTTATATTGGAGCCATATAAACTTGATTAGGCGCATGTACGAGGCAGTGCAATATAGTCCTACGTCAATCGAACGTGTTCAACTAGAACGCACCGTTTTGTCGTTTCACCAACTAAAAGAATAAGGCAATATTATGTATAGTCCAAGACAATTAATAAAATCAGCAGAAATGCAGCAGCTGTACCCCATATTTCTATATGATAATACCAAATACTCAATTTAAATGTCCCATAGTTCTTAATACCTTGATGATAGTAGACCGAACGGGAATGCTGCCGGATGTTCAGAACATACAAGGCATTGACACTGTAGACAACTTTATCTATTTGGGATCGACCATAAACAATGAAGGAAGCTGTGTTCCGGAGATCAAGCGTAGTATAGCCATGGCGAAAGACGCGATGACACGCCTTCAGAACATCTGGAAAAATCGGGGTATAAGCTATAAGACCAAAATTCGCTTAGTCAGAGCCTTAATAATGCCTATCTTTCTCTATGGAGTAGAGACGTGGACAATCCGATCAAGAGAGAGGCAGAGAATAGATGCGTTCGAAATGGGGTGCTGGAGGCGAATGCTACGAATACCGTGGACGGCAAAACGCACAAATGTGTCTATTCTCTCTCAACTTGGCATCAAGACTCGGTTGTCCACCATATGTCTGCAACGCATACTGTCATATCTCGGTCACATCATGCGAAGAGAGGATAGCAATCTGGAAAAATTGGTCATTGTTGGCAATACCGAGCAAGAGAATACGAGGCCGATCGCCAACACGTTGGTCTGACCAAATAAAGGAAGCCACCGCCTCTTCCAAGCTACATCAAGTAGTGAGGGCTACTTTGGACCGCAACCGATGGAGACAGATTGTTTATTGGAGGGGTTCCAGTGACCACGATCCTCAGTAATGAGGGACCGACCAGAGAGAGAGAGAGTTCTTAATACACCGACATAAGAGAATACGACATAAATTTACACGAAAAATAATACTTATACTTAGTTCCTAGAGCGCTCATAGCTTTTCTCAACGCTTGAATCATGCTATCGAGGTTTGGAAGCTTAAGCTTTCAATAGGCCCGAGTTCTTAAATATCGAGCTCTCTATGAAGCCCGAGTTTGAGCCTTTCTCTTAAAGAGCTCATAGAAAGCTTGATTTTAACGACCGGACAAAAGGTAGGTACTAACCATTTTATAGCTCAAAACTTCAAAACTCAAGTCTTCAAAGGTTTGCGCGTCTATAAGGTTCGAAAGTTTTCAAAACTAGGCTCCTAACAACACTAGTCGATGAAGGTTCTTTTCATATCACCTAATCAGAAAATGGATTTTTCTTCCCTGCTAGGAGGGATCAAAGTGGCACTTTTCTGTTCAACGACATTTCATTGCCAGTATAAAATATGAATATAATTAACTATGAACATTGTATGTACAGCCTGGCAAAAAAGAGTAGAAATTAAAAAGTGGCAACACTGTAGTGTCAACACTAAGATTTTTTTATTTTCCTCATAGTTGATGTGAAAAGCAGTGTGTGTTACACGGTATCAAAATTATTTCGTCTTGGGCGTTAACACTTTAATCCCTCACTACGCTCAGGCGGCTTAGCACGGTCGCGTTTTTATCCCTTGTCACCATGCCTGTCACGTTCTAACAAGTATGTAAGTGCGAAAGGGACGCGCATAGTGATAGTCGATAAAAATGGAACCGTGCTGAGCCCGCAGGATTCAATGTACGCCCTTGACGGAAATATATCATTTTGATCCCTTGTAACACAAACTACTATTGTCCGATGGACACAAAATAACTAGAACTATAGGCCGATCACTTTAATTATCTCAGGCGGTTGGTAAAGTACCTAGTTGCGCAGTGGTTGCCTAGTAGAAGTAGCTAAATTTTAGGACGGAATCTTGTTGAAGTATTTTATTATTGCATCTCAGGAACTTAATCAATTAATCAATTGCCCGCAGCCAAGTCTGCACCGACTTAGAAACTTCCTGTCTCTTGTTTGAGTTCTGAGTAACAAAATTACCTCAATACCTACCTCTGGTTTAGACCATTTGATTTGATCATTGAGGACTGGTATGGGAACGCCCGCATTGCGGGGCTTGACTACAAAATATTTTTATTATAATTAGAGGAAAACACGGCTTCCAAAATGAGGTAAAATTTTATTCACACTCGCAGAGTGATAACTTTTTTACAATAACCTAACATAATAAATAAAACAGTATTACATGTAAAAGTTACAAATAATTAATTTTATTTCATTGGTAGATACTCAAATACGATACACGTGGCATTACAAAACCTAGCGATTCTAGAACTGTGTTTGCACAAATATCTAGTCAAATCAATTAGGTTAATTTTTTTCTTGAGGTAAACATATGTTAGGTAAATAGAAACATTCCGCAATTTATTTACTTTGTCAGCAATAAAAAATGAATTGAAATCCTGTCTAGACAGTAATTGATTCTATTCTATTGAGTTATTTGAAAAGTTTTGCTCTGGTTATAAGCATAATGATTATGTAACACCAACAAGCAAACTTCAGTATTTACATTTACAGATGACTGGTACAAATTTATAATGAGTGTAAAATATTAGGGATATTAACTATAATGAGTGTAAGATAGTAGGGGTTATCACCTTAATTGAGAATTAAATTAACAGTTAACTATACTGAAAATCATAATTAGATTCCAAAAAAAGTAAGATAATGTTGCCACTGCAATAATTTGTTTGTAAAATAGTAAATTCCTTTTTATAAATAAACACGCCAAGATACTTTATTTATTGGTAATTTTACTCCTACGATTTAAAAAAATACCATTTTTTACTTATTTTTACATGTATGACGCTAGTAAAAAGTGGCAACATTGTCTTACTTTTTTTGGGATCTAATTATGATTTTCAGTTCATATTGTGATAACCACAGCACACTACTACGGCGGACTAGCAAGCGCAGCGTAGGACGTCCACCCACAAGATGGACAGACGATCTTGTTAAAGGTCGCCGGAAGACGCTGGATGCGGGTCGCTTCCAACCGGCACGTATGGAGGTCCAAGGGGGAGGCCTATGTTCAGCAGTGGACGTCTTATGGCTGAGATGATGATGATGATTGTGATAACCGGCTTATGGATAAATAAAAAGTACAAAATTATATCTTTCACTCTGTACCAGTAACTCGATACAAAACCAATATCACGCTTTTATAATATATAGTTGACCTAGTAATAAGCTTATAGTCAAAATATATTCCTATATTAATTTCAAGACAGTGATAAGCTAAATACATTTTACACACATCAAAGTATTTAACGAACCTAATTATTATTACATACCCGTATAAAGTGCCGTTTTCGGGTAAAAAAAAATACTATATGGCAATTAGCGATAATATCGCTTCGGATTGCAATTGTACAAATACCTATTTAATCGTTAATATTAACACTGGTCATTTTTTTCCGAAAAGTCCCTTTTTTAAAGAACAACATTTAATATAAAATACAAAAATCTAACAGTCATATTACATAGTATTTAATTTAGAGCACAAAATGAAAATGTCTCAATAGGAATGTTTTTCCGAAATAATATATCTAATTGTAATTGCCGCTTTCCAGCGTCAGGTGTCTCAAAAGAAGGCCGATTAATTATGCTAGATGTCGCCTCATTCGATGCCTTCATTTTTCAGCGTAGGATCGGGCTCCTCCATGTCCCCCAAGGTGCCGTCCCCACTCCGCTTCGCTCGGCTAATAATCATGGCCTTTGTTGCTGTTTTTACTGAAATTAACAAAAATAAAATTAAAACTAATACAACTTGAATATTCCTCACTAGATTTCACAGATTTTCCAAGTTTTTCAAATGCATGTTAGTGTAAGTGTATAACCCTCTGGGAAGCATTTTGATGTAAGTGGAATACAGTAAAATGCTACTAGATTTATTTCAAGGTATGTCCAGAGAGTTTAAGGTTCTGAGTGCACATACACTATAATGCTGGGCATATTGTAAGGCATTTTACTGTATGTCCTGACTAATAAATAAAATTTCCATATTATAATCAGTTTAAGTTGATAATATTGGTCATTTGCATTTTTTGAAATAAGCTTAAGAAGCAGAATACTGTATGTGGAGTAGTTTTTTTAGTTTTATAGAAAAATATATCTTATAAGTACAAAATGATAACTCGAAAGTAACACATAATAATGTTAAATACTTACATCTACTATTGATTAATTTAGAAAACCGTGACTCAAACCTCTTGTGTGTCATTTTATGTTGTTAGAAAATCTTTGTAACACAAATTTTGACACAAAATCGCTACTCCTGTAAAATTACTAAAATGGCACTTACAGTACCGTGTTTTATGCCTCTCAGGTACGGAAATGATCTCCATTAAGTAGGTTCGCAGATGTTATCACATGGTTAATACTCCCAATATTAATGTTTACCTGTACTTATTAATATTAAGTAGGTTAAATATAATGTTTGTTAGTCAAACAGACAAGGTCGGCTGAACACACAGACCAACCCCTATAGACAGAGCTTATAGGACGACTCGCGGTCACCACCCGTACCGTATGGTGTATAGGTCTTATAAAATATCGCACGCGCGCCGCTCTGAGCAGATGCGCCCAAGCTTACGACGTGTTAGCAGTGTGCACGTGTCTAAGAAAATAAATCGTAAACTATTGAATTCAGCGGGAAATCATGGGATATTGCAGCGTAAAATAGTTTGGCAAGTCATCTAAGGCCCACTTGCACCATTCTACTAACCTGGGGTTAACTGGTTAAACCTGGCGTTACCATGGTTACCAGTACAATTTGACACTAGGTTAACGGTTTAACTGTTTAATCCCGGATTAATAGAATGGTGCAAGTGGGCCTAAGACAAACACACACACACACAACACAAAAACACATCTGTTACAAAACAAATGAATAACATTCCACAGGAAAGTCAAATTCATTATTTCGTTGAAAATTGTTTTTTGTCCGCGGGGTTCATTTTATACTTACTGGTCATTAAGCAGAGGCGAAGTATGTCCGTCCCTTTTCGTCAACTTGAAAATGCAATGTGCTATCCCTTTCCCTTTACGAATGTGTGATGTGACGATGATGGTTTCGTCAGTTGCGGGAACTAAGTTAAGTGCTTTCATTCGTACCGTAATGGTACACATTTTAGACATAGGTATAAAGAATATATTAAACACGCTCCACCCCGCCCCGTAAGGAATTACCTCACCCCGCGACGGTAGATTGTCTACATATTGACGGAAAATTCAAAATGCCGACGTATTGTGTCATATTAAAGGCATTACATATTTGTGTGGTGATCATAATTTGTTCAAGATTCATGGCTGTTTTCTATATAGTATTTACCTAAGTATGTATTTATACATATGTATATATTTTTTAAATAATATATGAATTTATTTTATTACAAATGAGTAAAATATGGAAAATAAATTCTGGGTAGTCTAATGTCGAACTACAGAGTAGTTTGTAATAAAATAAGATCAAACCAAGTATGTAATAACATTCTCTCGATTATACTTACAATTATACGCCCATCCAATTTTAGCAAAAGCGTCAATGAAGCCTGTGGAGATGTTGATGCGGCCGAGCTCGGAGGTCCTGTAGTCCCACGGGAACACGTGGTGGTAGTTGTGCCAGCCCTCACCCAGGGCAGCCAAGCTTACCGCCAGGCTCTCTGTCGATTTTATAAACCTGTAACAAATTTTTATTTTAGTGGATGCGATACCACTGGCAGTATTCTCCGTTTTATAAAGATAAACAGGAAAAGTTTAACATGACCCAGATTGTGGACACACGAAGGATATCAATTAACGACTGATCTCATAATGTCATCTTATTAGAATAATAATAATAACTACCTATATGGTTTTGCAAATATATCATTGTGAACGTTAGTGGAATACGATGTTGAGAATGGTGGTGAACCGCATCACGAAACGCAAAAGTCACTACTCGGAGGCTACGTGTTTATTTATCATAGGATTTGTTTCCCCAAAAAGTTGCACGAAGCGGTTGACACAGAATGCGAAGTTGAACGTGAGAGTGAATCTTGTCATAAATTGACTTCGGCAATGTCATGGGCATGAAATGGAGAGACACTACCTACTCTACTACAGAGTTGTGTACCTACTCGTAGTATTGCTGTTACCTGTCGTAAGGCTTGTTCCCCCACAGGTGCGCAAAGCTGTTGACGCAGAATGCGATGTTGAGCGTGATGGTGAATCTCGTGACGAAGCTGACCACAAAGCTGTTCACCAGCAACTCGTCCCAGCAGTACCACGGGATCCATACGGGTAGGATCACATTCAGCAGCGCGAACAAAGGGATGAAGTATCTGAAAGTAAACATTCATAATTAGTAAAATGTCATGTTACATTGTTGGCTAGAGTCTCTGGAGTCGAGACTACTTCTTAGGAATCGTATTGATAATTCGTGCGTACTTGAGCGTATGCGCATCTCTATTCTACTCAGGTACCTAAGTATACAACAGCGGTTGGGCGCAGCGTACTCAGACCTAGAAAACTTTTCGTGATCCCAAGTAATATCCGGACCTGTCAGGAGTGTCAGGCCTTCAACGCACCCACGCACCGCGCCATAATATAACTTAGGTAATGAGACCCTGGCATCACTCAAGGATGCTGATATATTTGCAGATAAATGGACAACAATACGACTCAAAATAAACTGTTTCCTTAATTAATTAAAAATAATCTATAATCTGGTATGGATCAATGTAATAAGATGTCCCAAATATTTTTTTTTTATTATATTGCAGGGTTGTTCCGCTGGAAAAGCTATTTATTTATAAAGGTAAAGTATTCGATGTAGTCGTATTAATCTGGGGATTCGATTTAGGAGATCCCACATATGGTCGACCTTCACCAATCTATCTGACGGATGAAACTATGAAAATATGAAAGAAAATATGTTCCAGAACATAAATAAATAGGGTTGCCTAAAGAAATATGGTCAAGGCTATTTTTAATAAATTTTTGATAAAGTGAATATTTTAGGAAATAATCGCCTCGAAAGAAACAAAATGGACGTGAGGATTTTTTTTCGTGTCAACCCTATGGTGTAGGATGTTGTTGGAAAGGTCTTTCAAAATGAATAGGGGTTTTAGAACATTTTTTGATAAAGGGAATATTTTCGGAAATAATCGCATTGAAAGAAACAAAACGTATGTGACAAATTTTTTTATCGTTTCAACCTTATAGTGTGGGGTGTCGTTGGATAAGCCTTTCAAAATAAATAGCGGTCTTTAAACAACATTTCTTGATAAAGTGAATCATTTCGGAAATAATCGTTTAGAAAGAAAAAAAAAAGTTTTTCCTTCTAACTTTTGAACCATCTGTCCAAAAAATATGGAAAACATCATGAAAATAGTGCTTCAAAAACTTAATCAAATAAAATTAAAACAAACTTGATCAGTTAAGCCGTTTATGAGTTATCGCTAAAAGTCTTCCCTTCTTATTTTAATTAAAAGCCTGGCAACCCTTATTTGTGACCGGATTTACGAAGGAAACCCTATACCATTGTATTTGCAATAAAATTACAATCATTTTGATGTGTAATTCAAGCGTCAGACAGATGAGTGCAATTATCTATATAAAATCACCTCTTTAAACACGGCAACCACATTATGTGGTTACCGGAAATAACCGGCAATAGTGACCGGAAAAAGATAGGCAACCTAGTTGATTTATGTTGTACAAGTTGTATACTTTCCATTGAAACTTATTTCGTTTGTCAGACAAATCGGTGAAATTTGACGAAAAAAAATTTTTTTCAAAAATTTATTAAAAATAGTCTTGACCATATTTCTTTAGGCAACCCTATTTATTTATGTTCTGGGACATATTAACTTTCATATTTTCATAGTTTCATCCGTCAGACAGATTGGTGAAGGTCGACCATATGTGGGATCTCCTACTACTAGGGCTCGTCAAAGGGACAAGTCGCTTGACTGTTAATAGACTATACTTTTAAGTATAGGTATATGAGACAGATAGGTATGACGACGACCGCTCACTATCATTTTGACATGTCCACAGCGACGACGACGCAACCATCATATTCACAGGTGGAATAGGCCCTCTTATTTTTTTAAATTTACATCGAATCGCTTGCGCTCAATTAGTTCAATTGGAGAGAGTTGTCAACTTAGCTGGATTGGAACGGAAGGGACGAATTAACGCTTCAATCTCATAGTCGTGCGCGGCAGTTAACGTCTTTAGCGGTCAAGGGGTTAATTAGAATCGACATCCAGTTTTAACGAGATCAAAACCTAATTAATAAAGGGCACTGGTCGCGTAGCCAACATGCCAATCGCTTACGCTCCGTAGCGATCGAAACGCGATTGTCACTGTCGCACTAATATGGAAGAGTGATAGAGAGACACAAAGCGTTTCGTTGTCGTAGCGATAGTGATTGTCACCTTGGCTAGGCCGGCTGAGGCGTTAAGGCTCCGTCACACAGGCGCGTTTTGCGGGTGGCAAGTGAGCGGGGCGTGCCGCTTTTACGTATAAAACGCTCACGCCCCTCCCGGAAAACGCGCCTGTGTGACGGAACCTTTATTATCGTTATTGATAGGTTGATGAAATATTAGCTTGAACCGTTTTCTCGAACAGCGTGTATTTGAAGTATTCTCTTGGCTTCACTGCGCCTGAAATAGATGCCTTCGAGTCTATTCGATGTAAAATATAGTATTTCCGCACATGTATGTTCTCTATGTAGTGTAGTAGGTTGAGTAAGGTCATTTAGCATGCACTTTAGTCTCAGGCGATGCCGCTTGGCACGATTGTTCCTTAGGTCAAACAAAGCTGATTTGCCCCGGTAGCCGGGATATAGTACCATGCAGACCCCCCCAAAGGGGGGGGTGAAAGGGTCGGCTCCCCAGGTCCAATTTTGTATGGAAAGGTATAATAATTATTTCGAAAATGAATTCTCCGTCCCTAATTTATACAAAAATGATATATATGTGAGGGAGCAGATGGAGGGCCTCACAGGGATGAAGGTAAATCAAAAGGCAGGAACCAGGGCGAGTGGGTATTTATTATTATTCTCGTCAGGTCCGGGTTTGAGCACGTTGATGGCGCCAGTGTGAGGGGGCAGATGGAGGAGCCTCACGGGATTGATGGAGTGAAAGGCAGGATCCAGGACGAGTGGGTATTTATTTAATTTAAATATAAAGGCACAATATGTGCCTTGGTGATGATGTAGATATATATCTGGAAGGTGTGCAGGGCCACAAAACGAGCACTATACTGAACTGCACGCACTTATGGATTATTACGTTTACGTTTCACTAATAAAAATCACACTTAAACGGTCGTGTTTAGAAAACTTGGGAAGTACAGTCTGTTAGATTAAAATGATGTTCATCGATCAGAGTATGTGATCGAACTGAAAATAAAAATCATTGAATGGAATTTGGAATAGGATTTGAATTTCAAAAGGGAATTTAGAATTTGTATGGTGCCAGAATTAGTATGAAGGTTGATAGTGTAACGTTTCGTTATACGCACTTTTACAATACAACTTGCCCTAGTTGCTAAGATGCAGAAAAATGCAGAAAAAAATAATTTATTTACAAATAAACTCAAGTCCATTCTATTAAAAAAATCATACTATACCATCGAAGAATTTATGCAGGATGATCTATGATTGAAAACAAAGTTCCTATACTTAGATAGTAATAAATATGTAGTAATAATATAAGTTAACTTTAAGTAAGGCTATTTTTCTGTACTAAATATTATATTTAGTTAATGTATTTAGTTACATGGGAGGACCATGGCAACCCTGGCCATGTAAACAGTGGAAGCGGGGCTCTTATCAATTTTAATTACAAATAAATACTTACAAGTCAAATTTCCAGTGGTTCGAGTTTCCTACAGAAGAAGTAGGCACCTATTATTAAATTTCCACAAGAAAGAAGCATACAGTGGCACTAAATCACAAACGAAAACACCGGTAAGACTATTCCAATAGCCGTTACAACAAGAATAAGATTTCAAACCACGCAAATATAACATTACTCGTTTGTTTTCGGCAAAAAGTAACGGGACCGGTTCCAGCTGATTGGATGTCGAATACCAACTGACAGTGATAGTTTTAACTGATGCGTTCCGTTTCACTCGTGGTGCATTTTAGTGTTGCTAGCAGAAAAGAGTAATCGAATTCAAATCGATTGTAAGTTTCCAAATCGATTATTGACAAAATAAAAATGCCACCTACAACGAGTGTCTGTGCGGGGTGCGGTAGCGCCTTTCCAAAGAGAAATGAATATCTGGCATGCTCCCTATGTAAGCTGAATATGATTTAGCGTGCGCAAACATAGACCCTAAGACTTTTGCTGCCATGAGCACCCAACACAAGGGTTTATGGAAGTGCCAAGAATGCTGCTGCAGGCAACCAAAAACAGACAACACTAACACACCAGTCCGCCTCGCAGCGGCCAGCGCCGCAGCCGCAGCCGCAGCTCCAGCGGGCGGGAGTTCTGAAACTCTGAAGAAAAAACAACCCGCATCAGCACCTGCGCTCGTTCCGGAACCCAGCAGCAACCAAGGAGTAGAAGAAGACACGCGACCCGATCCGCTTTCATCCCTAACCGCTGAGATCCAGCTGATGCGTTTGGACATGAGCAAGATGAACCTTAATCTGCAAAACATCAACTCAAAGTTGGATAAGTGTAACGATAGTTTGGCGGACCTAGAAAATCGTTTAGTTCAGTCGGATATCCGCATTCGAGCTCTCGAAGAACGTGAAGCTGAAAACGACCTTCTTAAGCAAAGAATCTCTCAGCTCGAAAACCAGCTAAACGCACAAGCACAAGACAGATTATGCAATGAGATAGAGATAATTGGCGTGAACGAGTTCCCAAACGAAAATAAAACACACATTGTCCTTACTACTGCGATAAAAATTGGCCTTAATCTGACTGAAGAAGACCTGGACTTCGTAACTCGCGTTGGTCCTCGGGGAACTAAGCTACCAGAGTCGGAGGGCAGGCTTCCACGCCCGTTAGTGGTAAAATTTGTTCGCCGCGCCAAGAGGAACGAATTTTTAAAGACAGCCAAAAGCAGACGCAACCTGGACACGAATGCTATCGAAATTAATGGCCCCAGAAGAAAGCTGTATTTCAATGAACGGCTCACCAAAGAAAATCGGGAGTTATTTCGTGACTCTAGGCTGCAGTCTAATAAGGCCGGATACAAGTTCTGCTGGACCAGAAATGGTAGTATATTCATTCGTAAGAAGGAGGGCTGCCCTGAAGTTCCGATTCGGAGCGCCGAAGACCTCGAAAGATGGCTCGGAGCGACATCTGCTGCGATACGCGCCCCCACCGAGCAAATCCTGGACGTCGGCGCCTCGACCTACGTTCCCGAAGAAAATTTTCGCACTTCGTAATTGTTCCATTTTTCTGATTATTCTAACACTTCTCTATCCTCATTGCATGATAGCTAATATTTCACAGTCTTTAACACAAACACCCTACAGATACACTAACACGCACACAATGAATAATGCTATCAGTCTCACCACACACTCATATAAGGTTATGATTACGATCAACAATACTTTCCTATGTTCTCTACCAAATCCAACCGCGATAGCTCGCTGCTCAGACAGTAAATGGCAGGAACAAATTCTTAAGCGATTGTATCCTGACTTTCAACTATACGATAATGGGTGACTTCAACATTTTGATTTCAGATATTGATCAGGATGATACGCCCTGCCATGTCATTGACTGCCCAGAGTCATGCGAGCTGTATATTGATAAAAAATTTAACCTGAAAGTACTAACTTACAATATAAGGAGCCTTCAAAAGAACTTTGACCAATTTTTAATATCTTTAACAAGACTTAAACTGGTTTTGGATGTAATTGTCCTGACGGAATGTTGGCTCAATGATGGATCGATTATACCACAGCTAGTTGGATTTCAGGCATTCCGAACACACAAATCTACAAACAAAGCCGGCGGTGTTGTCATGTACGTAAATAAATCATGGATGCCACAAGTCTCTGAGCCTACTTTTCGTGATGCCGATTGCCTACATGTGGCAGTCAAAAATCGATTTGATGTTCTGGGCATATATCGGTCACCATCGTTCAATGACACCACAAATTTTTCCAACTCGCTTATGTCTACAGTACAGTCAATAAAGCGCTCCCCCTGCGTGATAGTTGCAGGCGACATAAATATAAACACACTGTCAGATAATATCACACAACTCGGCACATGCGCGAACTACCTATGTATGTTAGCGGAACTAGACTTAAAGCAAACAGTGACCAAGCCCACCCGTGGCGATTCTTGTCTGGACCACGTTCATGTCACTGCAAGATTGCCGGCGGCAACGGTCGTTTGTAAATCAGACATCACAGACCACGATCTGATTGTGACAGGTATAAGCACAAAAACGTCAAAACAAATCCAAAACAAACGATTTGTGAAGAAAATTGATACTGAAGGCGTTGAGAATGAACTCCGAAACTTCGACTGGTCCGGAGTTACTTCTGCACTCACAATGCAAGAAGCTGTTAATGCCTTTAATCGACTGCTGCTTGACGTTATTTCCAAACACTCATCATATGTAGCCATTAGCCGGTCCAAGTTTTCGATTAAGCCCTGGATGACCCCCGGACTTATACGGTGCTCAAGGCATAGAGATCATCTCCATCAAAAATGCCGCAAAAATCCAAATGATCAAATCCTGAAACAAATCTACATCCGGTACAAAAATTTTCACAACGGGCTTCTGCGGAAACTCAAATATAACTACGAATCAGCCGAGCTAGAAGAAAATAAGAATAACCCAAAAAAACTCTGGAATTCAATCAAGAATATCACTTACACGACGAAAAATGTACAAAAGCCAACCGAACTAACGCAAATTAAGAGTACAGTTGGCGAATCTCTCGATTACTGTAATCAGTTCTTCGCAAGAGTTGGTGAAAGGCTGGCCAACGATGTGCTTAAAACCACTAACAAAACTCAAGAGGACCTTGCGCGTGAAATGTCATCAAATGTTTCTCCGCCTCAATCTCTGTTCCTAATTGCAACCAACGAATCAGAGGTTGAGTCGATAATAAATAGCCTGAAACCAGATAGCTCTCCTGGTCTAGACGGGATCACAAACCGTCTGCTAAAGGCTATCAAAAGCTACATTATCACTCCCCTTACACACATTTTCAACCTTAGTTTGTCCGAGGGTATCTTTCCTGAGATTTGGAAAGAAGCGGCGGTCATACCGCTATATGAAGCAGGGGACAAATGTAACCCTAGCAATTACAGACCAATTTCTTTGCTCGGGGCTCTCTCAAAAATCCTAGAAAAATTGGTCAGTAAACGCTTGGTCAGTTTCCTGGAAAAATATAACATAATCTCAAATCGGCAGTTTGGCTTTCGCGAAAAAAGGTCGACTGAAGACGCAGTGGTACTCATGACAAAGTTAATATCAGGATACCTCGACAATAACGAAAGCTGCATCGGTGTCTTCCTGGACCTAACCAAGGCGTTCGACACTGTCTCAATCCCAATCCTACTAAAAAAACTAGAACTTCTAGGAGTGAGAGGGATCGCCTTGAAATGGTTTAGCAGCTATCTGTCAGGCCGAACACAGCGAGTCAAGATAGTCCAAGACATAAGTAACCATATGGAAATCGGTTTCGGAGTCCCGCAGGGTAGTGTATTGGCTCCTATATTATTTAATGTTTACATTAATGACATAGCTTCAGGCAATTTACCCAACGCTGATATAATTTGCTATGCCGACGACACGGCAATTATCTTCCACGATCGCAGCTGGACAAATGTTGCTGAAGCCGCAGAGAGAGGGCTGGGTGTTGTAGCTGACTGGCTAAAACGCAGCTTGCTTACACTCAACACTACAAAAACAAAACTCATATGTTTTCATAAAACAAAATCCTCAGCTCCTACTATTTCACCCAGTATCAAAATTCACACTTGTAACCGAACGCAATCACCAACATCTTCCTGTTCTTGCCAGCCGATCGACAGAGCTACTTCCGTAAAATATCTTGGGGTAGTAATTGACGAGAAGCTGGATTTCAAGGAGCACATAAAAACCACAGCAAATCGGGTACGCAAACTTATTTACGTTTTTAAAATTTTACGTAACTCCGCAAACAAATCATTGCTCAGAACAGTCTACATTAGCATCTGCCAATCTGTACTAGCATACTGCATAACTGCTTGGGGCGGAGCATGCAAAACCCACTTGATTTCTCTGGAGAGGGCGCAACGAGCTGTCATCAAGGTCTCCCTTCGAAAACCAATTAGATACGCTACCAAACTAGTGTACAGCGATCTGGATGTCCTCAGTGTTCGTGGTATTTTTATCCTCCGTGTGGTGTCAAGGATTCACGGAGAAGTCTTGAAGTCCTCCAACTACGACTGCATGCTACAAAAACGCACATTCAAAGTCCCAGTTCCCCCAACTGTATCAGCTTTCGCTCAACGTCTGCCTAACTTCATCCATCCGTTTGTCTACAATAAAGTCAACACTAAAATCCTCATCAAAAAATTGACTGTTAGGGAAGTTCAGAAAAAAATATCTTCATGGCTCAGCTCCCTTTCCTACGAGGACATAGAAGAACTTCTAAAAGTTGATAAATAACCACTTTTTCTTTTCAACATACACAAACACATACATTTATATATATACACACACACACACACACACATTCACTAGCAAGAATTAACTTGATTGAGTCGCACGCTGATGGATAAGTTTAAATTTTATCTAGGTTAATTTATTTTTATTATAATTTAAGATAGTTTTACAATTGTTTGTGTCTTAATTCATTTATTGTAAAAATGTAAAAATAATTTCTGTTAGTAAGTATTTCCCCTTCCTTGGCTTTAAGTTTCAATTGTATAAACTCACTTGAGTCTGGGTTACCTACGAGACAGGCTGAGCCTAGTGTAGGAACCAGAGCAACCTGATATAATATACTTCTTAGCTGAGGTACCTACACTTTGTCAATTGTACATAATTAGGATAATCTTAGCACCCCTGAAAATGTTTTTGTGTATTACCTACAATAAATTTTTGTATTTTTTTTTGTATTTGTACTTATAAGGATAATTGCCATACCCTACCAGGGTGCCATGCGACCCATTTCCATTGTGACATCTATTGTATTATACCATGGTTTGCAATAAATGATACTATACTATACTATACTAGGAAGGAATATAGCATAGATTGGACCTGGGGAGCCGACCTTTTCACCCCCCCTTTTTGGGGGGTCTGCATGGTACGATCTCCCGGCTACCGGGCCAGATCAACTTTGTTTGACCTAAGGAACAATCGTGCCAAGCGGCATCGCCTGAGACTAAAGTGCATGCTGTTCCATACATTTGTGTTCCTTACTAAACCTACTAGTAGGGCGGCGTTTGCAAGAGAAGGCTTGTGATTTCTGTCCGGCTGATGTTTAGTGCCGGATTCAAATTTAACAACTTGTTGCGGGTTTGATCTTAACTTGATATGACCTTGAAGATCGCTCACCCTGATTGGTGCATGCGAAATGAAGTGAAAGTCGAGCGTGAGATTCGCGCCAATCAAGACGATCGTCAAGGTCGTATCATAAGCATAATAAGTTCTAACCAATCTGAATCGGGTTTTCTAAAATTTGTTTGATTTAATTAGGTACTTTGTTGGATTACTGTCCTAAACCAACAACGAATGCCGGCTATGCTATTAATTAAAAAAAAAATACCACTTAGCAGATTCCATCCGTCTATCCGTCTGTTTGTCATCCCCCCTCCCCCTATCATAATCTCCGAAGAAAAAGTATGATTTTTTTACATAAGATTAACATTTATTTCTTTATTTAATCTTAATTGTACAAAAGAAAAGAATAACTGACCAAGTGCAAGTCGGACTCGCGCACGAAGGGTTAATTCCGTAGGTACTTCATACGAAAAATCACGTTTGTTGTATGGGAGCCGCACTTAAATATTAATTTTATTTCTGTTTTTAGTGTTTGTTGTTATAGTTGTTGGAGGGTGTTGGAGTGTTGGGGTGTTGGAGGGGCGGATAGGACGCAAGCGGGGAAGAGGAAAACCCAGACGCAGCTTTTTGAAGCAAGTGAAAGAAAAAGTAGGGGTTGTGTCGTATCAAAATGTCAAAGAGCTGGCGCAAGATAGGGAAAGCTGGAAGATACTCCACCGACAAGAGAATAACTCTTAAGTTAATGATGATGATGATCATGTGAAAATTTCAACTGTCTAGCTATCACGGTTCATGAGATAAGTACAACCTAATGACAGAAACACTGTAACAATATTTTTTGAAGCCTCATAGGTATTAATATATGTCGTTTCTAATATTAAGGCCATCTAGCGTTGAACGATGGTAATACTTGTTTAATACTTGCATTGATCGTATTGACGTCTGTCTGAAGGCTAATTAGTTGCTGAAAGGATCGACAGAGGACGTGAGTTAGCTCGCTATCTGCATTTTGTTAAATGAAAGGTTTTCTTTTATTAATTTACAAAAATTAAAACCTAATTAAATGTGTTATTACTGTTCTTCTTTCCTTTTTGGAAATTATTATTATCTTGTTTTTACTGAGACGAGTTTTGACAGCTGTATCTACATCGTGCGCGCAACGAAACGCAGCGGTGGAAGTATCTTCGGTTTGATCTGTCAGCTGTCATTTTCATTTCGGATGAGATGGTGTAGAAGGTCGATTCGTTTTCTTCAAAGGCCATTGTGCCTAAATAAATATTGTTTTAAATTGCGGCTTAAACCGCTTTATCGTAAGTATTTTTCTTGATCTACGTATCAAATTGTTCGAGACGTGTTCAGTCCTTATTGTTTTATTACTTATTTTCTTGGAGAATATTATGTTCTTCGTACCATAACCTCTGAAGGCCCCATGCATGGACATGAAGGCACGGATGTACAAGCCGGCTTCTTATCTACATTGGGTAAGTTGCTCAACCGTCCTTGCGAATTTTAACTCTCGTCGAGGATCGGCAAAGTCACTCATACTTATTGTTTTTAAATTATTTCCAGGGCTTTCAAGAGGAGGTTTTCGTTTACCCCTTCAGTTCCCTAGTTAGTCAAGGGCGTCGGCATGAGCGAGGATGTGCTCCAGGCCGCGCTAAGCTGGTGCTTCCTTGACGGCTTAACCAGCATGGACGTTCAGAGTCGGCTGCTGTGGCATCGGGGTGGTTGAGCTCACCACCACGCGGCCGCAGGGCCCAACTCTCGTTTCTTTTCTAACACGAGGTTAGAGTGTTCCCTATTATATATTTTACTAAGGCGTCAATGTTTAAGTTACCTTAACCACTATATAGTTTACTGAGGTCTTCCAGTTCCTTGAAACCACACAGACTCACCCCCTGTGTTCTAAATTTAAATGAAGACTGAGCTAGTTACTACAATTATTAGTTATTACCTAACCTAATCCTACCGCTAAGCTGGTGTAGCAAATTGTAAGCTTCCTTTGATTTTACCACGACGCTGAAAGAAATATACCCTTAAATACAGTAATTCTTTATTTTATTTTAAACCACTATAGGGCTCCCCGATTTACCCGTAACAGTGGCGCCCAACTTGGGGCTCTAGTGTGTTCAGGCTGGAAGACCATTATTCTATTGATTATTTCCGTATAGGTTATACATAGTTATAGCCTTGTATTCTTACAAATACTTATTAATTTATCTTAAGAGTGTTGCGGTACTGTGTACTAAAAACTAAATATTTTAATTGTACTTTGGAGGGTGTTATATAAATCTTAAGCTTTGTTGTCATAAAGGTAGTAATTTAAATAATTTCAAATAGAATGTTATGGACAGTGTATTATTTACATTACCTATTATATTGTACATTTTATCCTCATTAGTATGGTTGGCAAAATCATTGTTAAAAGGTTTGTTTAAAAATAATCAATTTACTCAGAAGTTTAGTTGTAGGAGGTTTCTTGTGTGTACAATACAGTAAGTTGGAAATATTTGTGGTATTATCTATGAAAAGGGACCTTATTGTCGATGGCGCTTACGACACTAACATCGATGAGCACTAAACGTAGTAGTTTAAAATTGGTGATTCTGGCCCATTTTAGTTATTTTGATTTCCAATTTAGCAATTAAGTTTCTTTGATTACCACCACCATATTTACAGACTTTTACAAGGATTTCATGCATTATTTTCTAGTATGTATAAGTCCTTGAACTACGTTATTGCTTGTCAGAAACACGACGGCTCATTATTTTCTCGATAGAATCTTAAGTTGAAAACATGCCTAACACTGTCTTTATTTCCTTATGTTAGAAGTACTAGGACGAAAATGTATATGAAACTTACTTCAGTCGATAGCTTTTAAGTAAATCTTCATTATTGCTTGTCCTTTTATCTATACGTTAATTTTTTCATTCATCATTTGATGAATTCAACATTTTGCCTACTAAATTACACCCTACGCGGCAATACCTTGCGCCTATTCCTCACGCCAGTACGCCCGTGACCACTGTCAGCGTCGGACCTGTGCTAGTTTAGCGGACGTTTCATAAAATGGGTAATCACAGTATAAATATGCAAATATAACACTTTAAACTCTCCCGTTTTGTACACATATTTAATTACACAAACGGGTCTACCGCGATATAATTTCATTGTTTTTACCTTTAATTCCGACGTTTCAGCTGAGTTGCACCAGCTGTGGTCACGGAAAGACTGACGTCCCAACAAATGTCAACGGAGATATTAATAAAACACCACTAAACTACCCGACGTGACGACGTCAGTCTTTCCGTGACCACAGCTGGTGCAACTCAGCTGAAACGTCGGAATTAAAGGTAAAAACAATGAAATTATATCGCGGTAGACCCGTTTGTGTAATTAATATGCAAATATGTTATACACACAACGTTTTTCAACATACTTACGAAGAAAAGCAAAATAATTCTTAAATACGGTGACATTTCAGACATTCGTCCGTCATATTGTCATTTTATAACAAGTTGGGCAGCAAAGGCACACACCCATCTAACCAATCCGGAATTCAGTCACGATTGATAAATTGTGTAAACATATTTTAAAAGGCTATAAAATTAATCAAATTGAATAATTTAGACTGGTCACATTTTTGTAAAAATCGATTTCTACTGGCAAAACATATTACTTTTTGGCAACCGTGTTTTTTAACCTAATTAGACCCCGCTGAATCCGAATTTGCCGGTTGCTTGATCGAATTCTTGACTGGAAGTGAGATATGTGATATTAAAGGTCCCTTTTTTTAGTTTTTCGTAAATAACTCGTAAACGGTGGCCAATATAAAAAAAAAATGAACTAATAATCTACACAAAATTTTCAATAAAAAAGATTCAGTACATTTTTAGCAGGGATCAATATTTAAAAAGATAATAAAGAGGGAAAGTTAATTATGTATAATAAATTCTAAGGTTCCTTGTTTTTATTTTTTCGTTAATAATTTGAAAAGTATGACTCATAGCAAAAACAAATCTTACACATAAATCATCATCATCATCATCATCTCAGCCATAAGACGTCCACTGCTGAACATAGGCCTCCCCCTTGGACCTCCATACGTGCCGGTTGGAAGCGACCCGCATCCAGCGTCTTCCGGCGACCTTAACAAGATCGTCTGTCCATCTTGTGGGTGGACGTCCTACGCTGCGCTTGCTAGTCCGTGGTCTCTACTCGAGCACATTTCGACCCCATCGGCCATCTTCTCTGCGTGCAATGTGGCCTGCCCATTGCCACTTCAGCTTGCTAATCCAGTGGGCTATGTCGGTGACTTTAGTTCGTCTACGGATCTCTTAATTTCTGATTCGATCACGTAGAGAAACTCCGAGCATAGCCCTCTCCATAGCTCGTTGAGCGACTTTGAGTTTTGAGATGAGGCCGGTAGTGAAAGACCACGTTTCGGAGCCGTAAGTCATCACTGGTAACACACATTGATTAAAGACTTTCGTCTTGAGGCACTGAGGTATGTCGGACGAAAAGACATTACGTAGTTTCCCGAACGCTGCCCAACCGAGTTGGATTCGGCGGTTGACCTCTTTTTCGAAGTTGGACCTACCTAATTGGACTACTTGTCCTAGGTAGATGTACGAGTCAACAACTTCGAGTACCGAGTTCCCAACAGAGACTGGGATGGGCACAACATTGGCATTTGACATAAGTTTCGTCTTGTCCATGTTCATTTTCAAGCCCACCCGTTGTGAAACTCGGTTGAGGTCATCGAGCATCATGCTGAGTTCCTCCATCGACTTTGCCATGACTACGATATCGTCGGCAAACCGAAGGTGAGTGATGTATTCGCCGTTGATGTTGATGCCAAGTCCTTCCCATTCCAGGAGCTTGAAGGCGTCTTCCATTACGGCAGTAAACAGTTTCGGAGAGATAACGTCTCCCTGCCTTACGCCTCTTTGCAATGGAATCGCCCTCGTGCTCTGCTCCTGTACTCGGACCGACATGGTGGCGTTATTATACAAACACTTCAACACTTCGATGTACCGATAGTCAATATGGCATCGCTGAAGAGACAAGCACCGCCCATGTTTCCACCGAATCGAAGGCTTTCTCATAGTCCACAAACGCTAAGCATAATGGCAAGTTATACTCTTCGGTCTTCTGTATAACTTGCAGCAGCGTATGGATGTGGTCTATGGTACTATAGCCTTTTCGGAAACCGGCTTGTTCGGGAGGCTGGAAGTCATCAAGTCTGTGTTCGAGACGGTTCGTGATGACCCTTGAAAACAGCTTATAGACATGGCTCAGAAGCGTGATGGGTCTGTAGTTCTTCAATAGGTTGTTATCACCTTTTTTGAAGAACAACACCACCTCGCCTCTATTCCATGTTTCAGGCGTTATGCCCTCGGACAAGGCGGAATTAAAGAGCTTCTGGAGGACTTTAAGAGCGCTCTTACAAGAAAAGTCGAAATAACGCAAAATTGATGATACTAGACGACGAAATTCAGGACTTTGTGCTCATTATTAGAAACAATGAGTACTTGTTCCAGGAAAAGCGTCTTCTTATCTTTTTAAATATCGTTGTAAATATTAGAAAAAGGACTTATTAAATTAGTAATGATTTTTTTTCTGATGGTCGTTTCCGAAAAACCCCGTAAAGCACTGAATGGCAAGCTCTTATTTGGAAATGTTGAGAAGTTTACTCTGCTAAACCTGGCTATTTTGTATTACTAATACCCTGTACTTTAGGCATATCAAACGATATTTTTCCTACACACCTTTGAGAAAGAGAAAATCAAAGTAAAACGAACTCAATTTTCTCTCCGAAACAAGTGTCAATTCCTACGAAAATCTACTTAATATCGAAGTCATTTTCATACTCAAGCAATCTGCAACGTTTGCTTATACTGTTGGTATACATTAGTGTTTATGAAATTCTACTATAATTTTTTGGCAATTTTTTGAAAACTACTCTATATTACCGATGACGCGCGCTGCGCCAGCTCAGTGCCGCGGCAGAGCTTGTAGAGGCAGGA
Source organism: Cydia splendana (assembly GCF_910591565.1). Lineage (NCBI taxonomy): Eukaryota > Metazoa > Arthropoda > Insecta > Lepidoptera > Tortricidae > Cydia > Cydia splendana. The sequence continues at coordinate 27,402,322 of NC_085960.1, read as the reverse complement.
CGTGTGTCGGTCGGCTCCGCACATTTTCAACGGCGACAACGAGATTTTTTATCATTGTGTGCGGCGGGCGCCGTGTAAAACGCTATACTGTGTGCGTGTAAACCGCAACGAGAGACTTTGATCCTAGCACTGTTTTTATAGTTTTATAATGGTACAGTTTAATAAACTACCGGACAGGATTAAAAATATTTGAAACGACCTGACATTCTATATGTATTAATTTTGACTCAAGATAGTACTCAGGGTCTGATGATGGAGCCGGAAGGTGGTCACCGGTACCAATCAACCATGCAACTAAACCACTTCGTGTTTAGGCTCGTTTTATTCATCTCAACAAGATCTTTGACACAAGATAGTACTCATGGTCTGATGATGGAGCCGGAAGGTGGTCACCGGTACCAATCAACCATGCAACTAAACCACTTCGTGTTTGGGCTCGTTTGATTCGTCTCAACAAGATCTTTGACACAAGATAGTACTCAGGGTCTGATGATGGAGCCTGAAAGTGGTCACCGGTACCAATCAACCATGCAACTAAACCACTTCGTGCTTGGGCTCGTTCGATTCGTCGCAACAAGATCTTTGACAAAAGTTAGTACTCAGAGTCTGATGATGGAGCTGGACTGTGGCCACGGGTACCAGTCTACCATGTAACTGAACCACTTCGTGTTTGGGCTCGTTTGATTCGTCGCAACAAGATCTTTGACACAAGATACTACTCAGGGTCTGATGATGGAGCTCGAAGGTGGCGACGAGTACTAGTCTATCACGTAACTGAACCACTTCGTGTTTGGGCTCCGTGTTTGGGCTTCGTGTTTGGGCATCGTGTTTGGGCTTCGTGTTTAGTGTATCACCTAGTGTCAAAGATCTTGTTGAGACGAATCAAACGAGCCTAAACACGAAGTTGTTTAGTTACACGATAGACTGGTACCCGTGGCCACCTTCCAGCTCCATCATCAGACCCTGTGTATCTTCAGTGTCAAAGATCTTGTTGAGACGAATCAAACGAGCCCAAACACGAAGTGGTTTAGTTACATGATAGACTGGTACCCGTGGCCGCCTTCCAGCTCCATCATCAGACCCTGTGTATCTTCAGTGTCAAAGATCTTGTTGAGACGAATCAAACGAGCCTAATCATGTTACTACATGGTTGATTGGTATCCGTGACCACCTTAATCATCATCATTATCATCAGATCCTCAATACTAGTTCGTTTTTAAACCCTCGTTGATACAAACTTTACAACCTATAGGTACCAAATGCTATGACGAAACATGTAAATAAGCGAGTACCTATAATTTATTTCGAGTAATACTTATACCTTCATAAGTACGAGTATGGGGCTATTCATAAATTACGTCGTTTCAAATGGAAGGAGGGGGGGGGGGGGGGGGGTCTGGACATCGGATGATGGTAGTATGACGTAGGAGGAAACAGAGTCATCCGAAGCATGATTTTTGGATGATTTGAGGGGTGGGGGGGTCAAAAATCGTCAAAAATAGATGAAAAATTAATTTATGAACACTGCACACACTTACATTTGCACTGCATTTAGTATTTTCGTACTTACCAAATAACAGTTTTAGGACTTTAAAAGTTAAGCACAGTTAGTGTTGTTATGGTTGATTTCAATATGCTTCGCGAAGGATCAAGAATGTTTAATCCATCATTGTAGTGCGAGTGTGGTAGAAGGGATCGGCATACTAAGCTCGCACGGCCTGCCGCAGCGCGTAAAATACCTAAACTCGCTCAACGCCGAAATGTAATAGCGCTCTTAAGTACCGGTGTTCCACCCGCTCTCAGAAGCTCTGAAGTGATTTCGTCTTTGCCCGGCGCCTTGTTGTTCTTAAGCTGCTTCAGGGCCATCCTAATCTCGTACAGACTGATGTCCGGGATATCTTCGGTATAATGTCGGGACAGCTTGGCTCTTGGACCTCCTACCAAGCTGTCAACGGGCTTTGCGATCGAAGTGTATAACTGTCCATAGAACCTCTCGATCTCACCTAAAACCTCCGCTTTGCTCGACGCTATGCTGCCATCTTCCCGTTTCAGCTTTGTCAGCTGGCTTTGCCCAATAGACCCTTGCTTTGCTTGCGTTGCTTTGTCCTTTGCGAACACTTTGGAGCCTTGGTTTCGCTCAATAGTCTCTTTAATACGGTTAGTATTAAAGAGACGCAGATCATGTCGCAAGGACTTAGATATACGTCTATTGAGCTGCCTATATGACTCCGCGTCATCGGGAGACTGCAACTGTAGCGAGCGTCGTTCAGCCATGAGGTTTAAGGTTTGCTCGGTCAATTTCTGAGGTCTTTCTTTACGGCGGGGTCTAAAAAACTTAGACCCTACTGTGTGGACAGTTTCCACTAGCCCGTCGTTGATTTCGTCCACTGAAGCCAAGTCCTCTAGGCAAGCAAAGCAGTTAGAGAGCTCGAGTTGAAAGCTTTCGGGGTTTTGAACATGGGCTCGAGTAGGTCGGAGCGTAGACTTTATCAGGCTGGACCTTTCAAGTTTAATATTGATATTCAGTGTGCCTCTTACGATTCGGTGATCACTACCGGTCTTTACCCTGTTGATCACACATAAATAATAAACATAAAATTTCCTACAAGAAACATGTAGAATACTTTTCGCTAGGATCAATATTTAAAAAGACAAAGCAGCCGGTAAGTTAATTACAATCAATTTTAAAGTCCCTTTTTAGTTTTTTGTAAATAACTCGTAAACGGTGTCCCATAGCAAAATAGGTTTTATGAATAAATAATCTACATAAAATTTCCTGCAAAAAAAATCTGAACACTTTTCTCTAGGATCAATATTTAAAACGATATTAAAGGAAGAAAGTTCATTACAATCAATTCACATGTCACTTTTTTTAGTTTTTAGGGTCCCGTACCTCAAAAGGAAAAAACGGAACCCTTATAGGATCACTCGTGCGACTGTCTGTCTGTCTGTCCGTCTGTCACAGCCCATTTTCTTCAAAAGTACTGGACCAATTAAGTTGAAATTTGGTACACACATGTAAATTCGTGACCCAAAGACGGACATCTTACGTAAACAAATGAATTTTAAACATGGAGGCCACTTTTTAGCCAAGGGGGGTTAGTTAACATTAAGAACCTATTTTGCTATGGGCCACCGTTTACGAGTCATTTACGAAAAACTTAAAATAGGGACCTGGAAATTGATTATAATTAACTTACCCCCTTTAATACCTCATTAAATATTGATCGTAGCGAAAAAGTGTACAAAACCTTTTTTGTGGACAATTTTATGTTCAATATTTACGTATAATATTTTTTACAACTGCCCCCGTTGCAACCGTTTACGAGTTATTTACGAAAAAAAAGCGACCTGTGAACTGAATGTGATTAACTTTCTTCCTTTAATATCGTTTTAAATATGGATCCTAGAGAAAAGTGTTCAGATGTTTTTTGCAGAAAATTTTATGGAGATTATTTATTCATAAAAACCTATTGTGCTATGGGACACCGTTTACGAGTTATTTACAAAAAACTAAAAAGGGACTTTAAAATTGATTATAACTGACTTACCGGATGCTTTGTCTTTTTAAATACTGATCCTAGCGAAAAGTGTTCTACATGTTTCTTGTAGGAAATTTTATGTTTATTATTTTATTGTGTAAAATTTGTTTTTGCTATGAGTCATACTTTTCAAATTATTAACGAAAAAATAAAAACAAGGAACCTTAGAATTTATTATAATTAACTTTCCCTCTTTATTATCTTTTTAAATATTGATCCCTGCTAAAAATGTACTAAATCTTTTTTATTGAAAATGTTGTGTCGATTATTAACGTTTAACATTTTTTTTATATTGGCCACCGTTTACGAGTTATTTACGAAAAACTAAAAAAAGAGACCTTCAAAAATTGATTATAATTAACTTTCCCGCCTTAATATCTCTTTGAATATTGATCCTAGCGAACAATTGTACGGAATCTTTCTTGTAGGCAATTTTATGCAGATTACTTATGTTTAAGAAAATTTTTGCTATGCGCCACCGTTTAAGAGTTATTTACGAAAAACTAAAAAAAAGGGACCTTTAATATCAACTATCTCACTTCCAGTCAAGAATTCGATCAATCAACCGGCAATTTCGGATTCAGCGGGGTCTAATTAGGTTAAAAAACCCGGTTGCCCGGTTAATATGTTTTGCCAGTCGAAATCGATTTTTACAAAAACATGATCAGTCAAGTATACACTCATATTGTATACATATAATTAATAATTATTTAGGTACACTCACCGACCTCACCGTCTTACCTACCATTTTTAGGGTTCCCTACCCAAAGGGTAAAACGGAACCCTATTAGTAAGACTCCGCTGTCCGTTCGTTCGTCCGTCCGTCTGTCAGCAGGCTGTATCTCACGAACCGTGATAGCTAGACAGTTGAAATTTTCACAGATGATGTATTTCTGTTGCCGCTATAACAACAAATACTAAAAAGTACGGAACGTTCGGTGGGCTCAGTGGGCGAGTCCGACTCGCGCTTGTCCGGTTTTTAATTTCATTAAGTACTCATCAAAATTCGAATTTACTAATAAATCTTTTTCAATATTAATTGCCAAACTAAAAATCCCGGAACTGACGATTCAGAATACCGATGTCGTCAGAATAAGGACGTAGACGTGCTGCGCGGGAATGGTGCGGTGCGCCGCGCGGGGCGCCCGCCTGCCCGTTCTACCACTCGTCTGCTTCACCCCCTTGAAAACGTAAAACTCGAGTATAAGAGCGCCTTAAATATTCTATACACTTTTTCGCTAGGATCAATCTTCTTCTCCTTCAACCTAGCGTTTTAGCTAAGCGTCCGGTCTTCAGCATCCTCTGGTGTGAGTAGATTTTAAGTAGATTACTTATGTATCAGAACATTTTTTGGTACAGGCCACCGTTTACGAGTTATTTACAAAAAATATTAACAATTGATCATATTTAACTTTTTACCTTAAATATTTTTTTAAATACTGATCCTAGCGAAAAAGTGTATAGAATATTTAATGTAGACAATTTTACGCAGATTACTTATGTATCAGAATATTTTTGCTACAGGTCACCGTTTACGAGTTATTTATAAAAAACTACAAAGGGACCTTTAAACCCGATGACTGATAAGTTCATCAGCGTCACATAACATAAATTGACCTCCGCATTGGATAGACAGCAACATTGAATGTTCCAGTAATCAAAGAAACTTAATTGCTAAATTGGAAATCAAAATAACTAAACTGGGCCAGAATCCCCAATTTTAAACTACTACGTTTTGTGCTCATCGATGTTAGTGTCGTAAGCGCCATCGACAATAAGGTCCCTTTTCATAGATAATACCACATTTATCCTTGTTTAGTGAGTTATCAAATGTAATTATTCAGTTTTATTTATTAATTGCTAAAAGTGCTATTTAACCATACCTATTTTATTCCTTTACCGAAGTGAAGTGTAAGCAAATTATACCTAAATTTTCTTTCAAATAGTACCGCAAGCTTATCTATTCTTTTTATATTTAGTAGTTGAAGATGCATTTTGTCACCCAAGCTTTTTAACCTGTACGGCGAATACATTATGAGGAAGGCACTTGACGGCTGGGAAGGAGCTGTTGCAGTTGGAGGTCGATTGGTCAGTAACCTCAGGTATGCAGATGATACTACAGTAGTTGCGTCTAGTGAAGTGGAAATGGCGGCTCTTTTGAAGCGAATTGAGGATGAGAGCGCTAAGCTGGGCCTTAAGATAAACCATTCTAAAACTAAAATAATGGTAGTGGATAGGGCAAATATACTTCCAGTTACCGACGTACTCCGCCAGTACGAAAAAGTCAGCGAGTTTGTGTATCTTGGGTCGTTAATAACCTGCGACGGTGGCAGCACTGACGAAATACGCCATAAAGCTGGTATGGCTAAGAGTGCTATGGCTAACCTTGACAAGATCTGGAGGAACAGAGGTATGCGACGTACGACTAAGGTGCGATTGGTTCGAACTCTCGTCTTCTCGATATTTATGTACGGTGCCGAAACGAGGAGCCTGAAAAGCTGTGATGTTGCTAAGATTGACGCTTTTGAAATGTGGTGTTGGCGAAGACTGCTGCGTATACCTTGGACAGCTAGAAGAACTAACATCTCTATTTTGGAAGAACTCAGTATTACCACACGGCTCTCCAAAGCATGCCATGAACGAACCCTTAGATTTTTCGGACCAGATCACCAATGCATGATATGGAGAAGTGAAGGCAGCCTGCACCGTGCAGTCCACTTGACTTATGACCGCAATCAATGGAGACATGTTGCATGTGGTCGCGATCCTCAGCATTGAGGGAACGAGGAAGAAGAAGAGTTGAAGATGAATTTGTCTTTTTGATGTGAATGATGTACAGTCAGCTGTTTTTTATGTTGTACTAAACTTACTGTTTGTTCTGGAAGGAGGTTAGTTTAAAATTAAATAATATTACTTACTATAGATGTGTAGGAGAATAATTAAGTACAGTCAGCCACATTATTGGTGCTGTTTTTACCTAAAATATTTTAGTACTAACTTAATGATAGTGAATTGCGGTTTTGTAAATGGTAGCACAAGATATTAATATTAAATATGTAGTACTTTTGGAACCTTAACACAGTAAGTTAAACATGTGAAGAGCATACAGTGTGATTAAAAAAAATTGACATCCATTTAAGTTTTGAATAACTGGTTGACCTTTTAGTTCTTTTATCGTTTAACTTAAACAATAACAATAACCGGGTTCATTTCTTTGAGGGTTATCTTTAACATGAGTCTTATTGTAGTGATATTGGAGTTGTTTCGTACGGGAGTTATGTTTATTACCTACTTTTCCTTATCTATTATCTCGACTTAAATCGACTTAATTCCTTATTGTTGTTACTTTAGTTGGAGTAAATATTTACTTATTAGTTTACTATCGGTGATTGCGCGGGTTTTTTGTTATTGATGTTCGGTAGGAGTTTTTTTTTGTGTTGCGTGCAGGAGTTTATGTACGTAGTGTCCGGAGGGTAAAATTACCTTTCTTTCGATCGTATCTGAGCAAACGTAACTCAGGCACTTGGTTTGTTTGAGTGGTGGGTGGAGAGGACGATTTAAAAGTCTATTCGTATGTTTTACCGGGGTGCTGGCGCTTAAAATCAGCATTCCAAACGGCACTGGCTGGTCGGGTTTTAGGCGGATTTTAAACCGTCAAGCTCTTAATAAGAGAGTGTCGTATTCCTTGTTAACGCTTTGCGGTATGACTTAAATCATATGCGTGAACGTTAATGTTGATGTAAGGGGGTTGTTCTGTGGTAGACGCCTTAAAGCGTTATCCGCAACCATCGGATTTTTGTGTGTTAGACTGACAGACTTGCATTGCCTGAAATGGAGTCTGCATGTACAGTCGACTTCCTTGTGTCTCGTGTTGTTTCGAACGTTACCGTCTGCCTGTCGTTCAGACACAGCTGGTTAACGTATCGTTGTTATTGTCTTATAGGAGTCATTCCATATGAAAACGTCCGAAATGAATTATTTTGTGTCGCCGCATGATCACGGACTTTAATGAAAAAAATTGAGGGTGTACTATGAGACATTTAATAACAAAAACCGTTGTCGAGAATTTTTTTAATACTTTGTTTTCCATCAGCACCCATCGGAAGTTTGAAATGGTGTAATTTTCCTACTCCCGCAAACTATGGTAAAACTTTGTTTAGAAGTAATGTATAAAAGTGATGTTTATTTAATATTATGTTTTAATAAACGTAGTATTCGTTGTGCATTATATCATTTACTCCAAACACCTCAGCATAAATTACCGAGTCACTAAAGTTTAGTTAAAATTTGCTCATTTTCGTCATTTTCGGTTTTAAATTCTGACTATTGTATTGGACCTGAGAATATAATTTTAATATATCTTCAAAAACACGAAAAATCAAACTAATGTCATCGACTTTAGGTATCAAAATGTATTCACTCGAAATGGGTCCACTTTGATCCCAAAAAAAATGTTTAAGTGAAATTAAAAAAATTAATTTATGTTCAAAAAATAGACTATATTCTCAAGTATACATCTCAATTTAATTTTATAGTGTTGTTTTTGCTACGTTATGATATACGATTTTTTGAAAATCGTGAAATATGCAAATTCAGATTACTTAGTAAAAGTGTCTTAAACCCATAAAACTGCACGTAAATAAGAATTGTTTCTTAATTAAATGAAAAACATCACTATAAGAAAGAAATATATTTATATAAAAATTACTATGTCTTGCTTAATTCCTACTTCTACGTTTGGATTTCTGTTTCCTAACTGTCACAACTTCAAAAATTTGTGATGTTGAATATCTACGAGCTTTTAAAGTGTCGAAAGTAAGACGTTCGAAATTATGGTGCGATCTCTTATTTTTAATTGTGTGTAAATTCTCGAATCTCTCTGTTAAGCTCGATTCTGCAGCTTCGACATCTGCTCTTGAAACAAAAAAGAATTGTATGCCGGGAATCCGCTCCGTACAAAAGTCGAACATTGCTTGAGGGGTTAATATGTGACTTCCCGCTGTTCTAAATATGCAAACTAGCTTTTCGAATAATTATTCTTATGGTACCTCCTGACTCCTGTACTGTATATACTGAGGTCTTCCAGTTCCTTGAAACCACATACTCACCCCCATTTAAATGAAGACTGAGCTAGTTACTACAATTATTAGTTATTACCTAACCTAATCCTACCGCTAAGCTGGTGATGTAGCAAATTGTAAGCTTCCTTTGAGTTTACCACGACGGTGAAAGAAATATAATACCCTCAAATACAGTAATTCTTTATTTTATTTTAAACCACTATAGGGCTCCCCGATTTACCCGTAACAACACGGACAGTGGAGTCTTAATAAATAGGGTCCCATTTTTACCCTTTGGGTACGGAACCCTAAAAATGTGGTGCTGTCGTATTGATGTGACACGAGTTATACTAAATAATGGTGACTCTTAATTGAGACAGCCTAGCTAGACACATAAATGTAATCTTACTTCTTCTGCCACGCAACGACAGGATCGGAGTCGAGGTCCCTCGAGGTGAGCCTGAAGGCGGCGCGGCGGTCCTCGACGGCGGGGTGCGGCGTGAGCACGAGCCAGCCCACGTGCGCGAACCAGAAGCCACGCCGGATGTCGTGCGGGTCCGCCGCCGTCTCCGTGTACTTGTGGTGCACGCGGTGGTCCAACGCCCACGTGTAGATGTCACGCTGAAAGAAACACCAACGCTTTAGCTTTCACTTGACAGTGCTTTAGAGATACAGTATTCTCTTGGATTCGTTCCGCGAGACATTAAAATTTTAAAGTAGGTACATATTTTGTTATGGTAGGATATTAACATTTTGTAGTATCCTGGCTCGCTGCCAACCCCTTGGCACGTCACGCGAAACCGGGACACACAGACTGCTCGAGACACCGGAGCATCAAATATATAATAGGACTGGAGTGTAGTATATAGGGTTAGCATTAGCAGTCAGGATGGTAGGAGGGACAGGAAATGTTCAGCCGACCCGAACACAAGGCATCGTGAAGTCAGCATTGGGTAGATAATTAGATATATATGTACATACTTAGTGCGTAATAAATACCTACCAGGTGTGTGGCTATGTGATTAGAAACTATTTGTATAGTGCCGAGTATCACGGTTGAGTGAGTTCTTCCACATATATATCGGGTATCCCTCTTTCTTCCTATACCACTCTTTGTTTTTCAGAGCTATTGTGATGGAGGTGAGGTTATTTACATCTGAGCACGTGCTATGAGCGTTTTTACATTGTCCGATTCGATATTGGATGTATAATGTATATAGTAGGTATATCCTACATCCGCGTAGTCAGGCCGCGGCGCGGGGGCGCGCCCGGGCGCACACTACAACAAGCATTATGACTACACATACGTACACAAACAAATATTATCCATAGCTCCATAGCTGAATTTATCGGAAGCGCCTTTCCGATATCGGATGTCGGAAGGTGCCTATGACAAAAACAGCCGCAGGAGAGTGCCATTGGCATTAAGTCCGCCTTTATTGCGTTATTTATCATTTTTTTAGTAATGAGTAATGATTTATTCAATGCATGCACAAATACAGAGAAACACATCGGGGGGCACGGCAGTGCCCCCGCCAAGTCGAGCGCGAAGCAAACACTGCCGTACCATCCTTTACTGGAACCATTTCGCCGCATTTTCAGACGGCAGTGCCCCCGCCAAGTCGAGCGCGAAGCAAACACTGCCGTACCATCCTTTACTGGAACCATTTCGCCGCATTTTCAGGCCCCTATTTGAGAACCTCTGGATAAGACCAGAACCCAGAAATTTTCGTCATCTAGTAGGCTATAATCACATAATTAAAATCCAAAATTTCAAGTCTGTAGGTCATTTAGTTCCGAAGTTAAGCGAAAGCAAAGTTTCGCATTTATGACACTCACTCACTCACTCACTCATGATCATCAGAATAGAACTAGTACTTCCCATAAACTCAGAGAGCTGAAATTTGGTACAGAGTTAGGGTTTAATGGCCACATAAAGGGAAAACTATAAAAACTAGGATTATCGAAGATCTGGAGTACCTGGTGACTGCCCAACAAACAATTAGGCGACACTTAGCACTTATTTTATCACCTAAAGACATATAACGGCTGGAGAATAGCTATATACTCTAAGCTTACAGGCTCTGGTGACATCAAGGTCTTTAAGAAGTCCATGTATAGCTTTAAGATCCACAGTAGCCGTTTTGGCCGCTATAATGGATCTTAAGCAGCTAGTGTTATAGCTCAAAGTGAATTCTACCACCTTAACATCTATATGAGTAATAAGCCGCTGCAATTTTCACTTAAGGTTCTAAACAGGCGATAAAAACTCTTTTATAGCTCCGTTACTCGCAATCGCTTCTTAACTCTCTTGTCTCACTTACAGTCGAAAAGAGAAGTTATGAGTCACTTTTATAGATCATGTAGTCGCAGACGGGCGTTATTCAATACCTTAGTACATCTTATAGTGTTATTAGAGTCTTACTTACAACCTAAGCCTATAGCGCCATGTTAATATGACCGATGAATCAATAAGCAAAACAAAAACTGTTAATTAGAACGTAAATACTTAATAAAAATCGATAATTTTACTCAATATAGACATAATGTTAGTACTGTTGTATTTAAAACCGGACTTCACGTATATTGTGTAATTTTGCGAAAATTAAATACGGTGGACCACAATTTAAAAAATATTATATTCAGATAAATATGCAAAGGATCAGAGGCCCTTTAAAATTTTGTTAGTAATACATATAGTTATTGACAGTGTAATTAATTTCGCCATCATAAATCCGCAGATAACACCGGCATCGGTGAACTAAAATAATTATTTGCTTTTATTTATCCGCCATTACATTTCACTTCAAGCTGTCACAGTGCAAGCTTACAAATAATAATACAAAATGGAAACATCTGCAACCAAAGCAGTCAGGGCTAAGGAAAAAATGTACAATTACCTTCTTGAGTGTTACAAATATTGACTTTAAATGCTAATATACCATCTAAAGCTGAAAGTATCATCTATATAGCTCTACACTACTACTCAAACAGTTAGTAGTCGCTTATTTGGCACCCTTTTAAATCCTAAGTTGTTAATCAACGCTATTACAGCACTACTTTAGCGCTCTTCTACTACAACAGTTTGTAGTCACCTATATGCAACCCATATAGCTCCTAAAGAATTAATTAACACTATTGTAGCTCCACTATACCGCTCTTATGTCTCTTTTTTTATCCCCTAACCCTACTGTAGCACTGTTATAAATCTTACGGTGATAAAATTTGTGCCCAATCCGGGGTTAAAACGGGGTTATAGCCGGCTATAACTCCTATTTTTAGAGTACTAACAACACCTAAAGAGTAAATAGGCGCTTATATAAATCTCTTGTAACCCTTAAATTTAGCGCCTAATGTTAGTTGGGTGGTGACCCTGATTAGAAAACACAAGAGCCCAACCAAACTATTAGAGATCGACATACCGCCTTTATAAAAAATATTCAACTTGGTGGGCCGCTTCATTTGATGTCAAAAATCGAAGGTCTGAAGTATTTGATGAAGAACCCTCAGCTGGTCTCAGCTGTATTAGAGATATGGTAATGCCCCCTTCTACTATTGGTACATAAAAAAATCGACTGTCATTGCAAAAATCCAGCGTAGTGGGACACATCTTCTAATTTAATCTAGCCTATAGCGTCCCACTGCTGGGCGAATGCCATAAATCAATATGCCCACGTTTCTACAAAAAGAAGTGAAATCCCACCAAAAACATTCTGTAAAAAACTAGCCAAGTCTCGATGGAGCTGCTTGTTTATCTCTAAAAAGTAATGAAATCTAGACAAAGTCGTGCCAAGTCTAAGGTTCCTTACTGCGATTTCTTTATTATTATAGTTAATGTTGTGTGACTTGGCCGTTGAAGGGTACACAAGGGTACAAAACCAGGTGCTCCATGACACCAAACAAACAGTATAAAAAAATTTATTTCCAGTACAGACGGACTTCTAATCATTGATAGAAGTCCGTCTGTACGTCTATTTTATGTTAGATCGATGGTCGATTTGACGCTCCAAAAAGAAGTGTTTGTTTCAGGCTCGCCTATACATAACTATTATTGAAATACGCAGCTTTATCAAGCCTACAATTGACTGGTTATTGAATCAACGTTTTCCAAGTGGCAATTTTCCATCGTCAATGGGTAGCGGTTCTGGCGACAGATTGGTGCAATGGTGTCATGGGGCACCTGGTTTTGTACCCGTGTGTACCCTTCAACGGCCAAGTCACACAACATTAACTATAATATATAATAAAGAAATCGCAGTAAGGAACCTTAGACTTGGCACGACTTTGTCTAGATTTCATTACTTTTTAGAGATAATCAAGCAGCTCCATCGAGACTTGGCTAGTTTTTTACAGAATGTTTTTGGTGGGATATAACTTACATTATAGGTACTTCCTTCGGACTTCCGTCGGATCGGACAATGTGAAAGCGCTCTAAGGCGGGCTCTGTTAGCTTTGGACGATTACGTTTATCCGGTGCGTCATGGCAGGTGACACGACCATTTAGTACATTGCAAACCAAACTATTTAGTCATTTGACCATGAAAATATTTGCAAAACATTCAATCACCTCAATACCATCGCCCACACTGTTAACTGTACATCGGTGGACCTTGTGCCTTTTGTAATAAGGTCCACCGATGTACAGTTAGGAGTGTTGCTGTTTGTACGTTGAAATTCGTCAAACGATATTTAAATTGCAGGCTGAGCTGTGTACTAGACATACGTACTTATACAAGTTATACATTATACACTACAAAACGTAACCCTCTTTCAGCAGTCGATGTAAAAATGCAATTTGAAATGAAAATTCTTTGAGGAAATAGCTGAATATCTAGTTGGTTTTAAAATTAAAACATAAAATTGCTTAACGCCATTTTCTTAGGCGAAGTATCTTCAACGTAGGTATTTTCAAAATTTACAGAGCCTCTTATGAGTCTTAAGAAGAATTGCAATAGGTACACTTCAGTTATTGCTGCAGCCTTATAGCGTATTAAGATTAAGTGCACTTTGTTGCAAAATAAGCTGATTATTTTATTATATCATGTCCAAACTGAAGTAAACTAATATTCCAGCATTTTCTGTTAAAACTAGTAAAGACTCCATAGATCACTTATCGACTAGACTATATTATGTTTCTGCCAAAAAATATTTTTGAAAGACACTCTTAATTATCGCTGACTATTATACTCGTACTTAATGCCCCCAAAAAAATTTAATCGTCAAAACGAATAATCATGAGACCACTCTTGAGAGTGCTACCAGTACCAGTAGACCAAGAAGTTCCACTACCCATGTTCTGGCTCCATCACCAGATTATATTGTACTACAAGTTTTGTACAAGTGAAGTTAATATAAGTGTGTTAATAATAAAGATCACAGTAGACAAGACACTAGCAAAGCGTTTGACGAACTTTATATGGAATATAGATACGGTATTTTTTCGTAAAAATCGATCCCCCCTTTCAAATGTAGCCTATGTCCCCCGCGTTGTAAAAACGAATCGATTGACCCCTTAACCTCATCCACGAAGGTGATTACTTACAGCTATTTTACGGATTTTTACTTTTTACATTCATTCATTGGTCAAATATTTATTGCCTTCATTGGTTTCAAAACCTAGAGGGATACACGTCCAGCCAGCGTATTATGGATGGCTTTATCCATCTTTATCCACGTGATAAATAACTGCGCCGCGGGATAGCATATTATGTGACGGACACCGTTTTATCGCGCTGTCACGTAGACAAGAATGACCATCATATCCTTCGAGCAACACCGGCTTCCGACACATCGGAAGGGAGGGGCCCAAACGATATCTTACCGTACAAATCTTTCTGCCAATTTTTGCGGGGGGAAAGGTGCACACAGTCGCACTTCTCACACACTTACATACAAAATCCTATCTGTAATGACGACACAAATACATAGATAATGACACACGTCAAAGACAAATATTGCAAACCTCGATCTCTTTTTGTGTACGGACGAGTCACAAGTGTCACAACACGCACACTAACACATTTTCGTCGAAGTATTTTATTGTATTCTGACAGATGAGAAGTCGGATTTGTCGCTCGACCGATCCGCAATTTGTACTGGGCGAGCAAAATCGATAAAGCCAACAATTACATGAGACTAAAATATAAAAATGCATTTTATGACATGTCAGAATATAATAATTATGATTTAATCGTAACTTAATTTAATATTTTATTTATTTGAATTGTATTGATAATTTTTATATTGTTTTATTTTATTTTAATGAATTGTAATTTAATTGAAATTGACCTAATTAATTAATAACCCTTTTGACATGTAAAGTTTGTAATTTTATGAATAAATGAATATGAATATGAATACATAATAATTGTGTTTAAATTTAATTAAACGTATGATATGTAAAAAAATATTACATGTGAAATGTAACACCTTCTTTTTGTAAATTTGGTGTCTCCGACCTCTCTTTACGATAAAAAACCGAGCAATTAGGCATTTTTTCTGCTGCTGTGTTCACGCGCGCGTCTGGACTCGGTCTAGTGAAAAATCCGAGCGCAACTAGTTCTATTACCCGCGCTAGATCAGTTGATCTTGTACCTAGGCAGAGGGGAAATAGTGCGAATGCCGCCTCCCTTCCGTGTTGCTCGAAGATCATATCCGTACAGATGTATCCGCCAGATCTATCTGGTAGGTGTGTCAAGCCAAACAGGTGTCAGGTGGACTTTAGGTATTAGGTAAGGTACATTGACAGTTGTGTCCGGCGAACTCATCTGTACGTATATCCCTAGGTATATGTCAATGTAGGGTATTTGACTAGGTATATTAAAAATAAATTATTTTACACCATACAATAAATTAAGCACCAGAAGATTAATAGAGAAACGTAGACAGCAGTTATTTATAGATACAATTTCTATTTTAAAACCCGTATAAAACGATAAAGAGTAGGTCATTTGATCGTGACGTCACATGCTAGTGGATATTATGGATTCCATAGTAGCAAATCGTTTTGACAGTTCGAAAAAAGTTACTAATTTGATTAATAGTAGTCAAATGAGTCGCTTAATTTCAAACTCTGGTAAATCCATCTGTCAGGTTATGCGATTTTGGTATTAAGAAAAGGTAATAAGGTATATTTGCTGAGAGGGTCGAATGGACTTAAAGCCTGGCCAGGAATATATGATCATTGTCAAGAGGGCGCTATTATTCTCATTTATATGGCAACAGTTCAGTATAGTCTGAACAATGTGGATTGGAAACTCGTTATTTTGACTTACATACTTTTATTCACTCTAATCATAATCAGAATCCAAATATTCGGTGTTCACATTTTTTTATTGTCAGTTTTTAACGTATAAAATTCATGTATTTTCTTACGTGTCACACATAGGTCAAAATTACCTTACAGGGTCTGCTACATTGTCAATGAACAAAATGTATCGTCTACAAAGCCCATAGCAAAGAGAATAGAGTGTATAGAGAGTTATTGTCATAGTAAATTTTGTAGTCACTGTAAATTTATTGCCATCTATCGACACAATATTAAAACTAAAAATGTATGTATGTTAGGTATATCTTAGCCCATCGTAAATATTTTTAAACACATCTTTGTTACTGTACTTACTGTACTTAAGTATTTCCTCGCTTGTATAACATAACACTACAATAACCAAGTCGTAAAAACCAGACTATAATGACATTTTGATTTGTTTACCTGTCAGCTCTGATGTTAATTTGGAAATGTTTCGTAGCGAAATAGTGTAATTTCCCGAACAGTTCTTTTCCAGCAGTTTATTATTTACATTATTTACAATGTTTCGCTCTTGATTATGTATAGTTTTGGCCATTTTTTTGTCATTTGTTATTTAATATTCAACACTTAAATTGTATTATTCAAGTAAACCGCCACAATGACACTGACAACAGTGACAACCTATCATTAAAATTATTGCCAGTGTAAGAAATTAGTTCCAATGAAATTCCGCAACATGGCGCATGATCATATATTTTTGTCAGGCTTTACCCGAGTTTGAAGTTAAGCGACACGAATACTCTATTGTTGCCAAGTCAATACAGGCGTTTTGAACGACGATCGAAGCACTGCTTGATAAATAGTCTGTCAAGGCTGCTACCTCATTCACAAAACGTTTTATTACAACCGCCAACTCATGCAGTTTATTTTGACCTCTAACGACAGAACAACAAGGCATAATCGGAGCTCACAATCAAAGTGGTCCACCTGTGTTAACAGTCTCGGTGTTGTGAAGAACCCCTAGGTCAAAAAGATCAATTGACTCTAGTTGTGGTAGACAATGCAAATTATTACTTCATTTTGTTCAATTGTTTGAAATAAATACCTACTGTGTTTATTTGTGTGGTGAGTCCATTTTGGGTTGATGATATTACGGAGTAGCCATTATATTTTTTTACACATTATTTTCTTAAGTGGGTAAAATTACTAACACGAACAGTTTGAGTACCTAAGTAAATAATAATGTTAATTTTATGAGTTTTGTGACCGTTTTCAAACTATCAAAGTAACCCTAATTCCTAAAGTCGCCCCATTTTACGGTACGTAAACTAATGAAGTCATTAGGGTTACAATGAAGAAATGTATCTCAGCAGAAATGTGTATGATATCCTATTATTAGAAATGATGTGACAAAGAATTTAGACTGTAGGTACAGAACAAAGGAATTAAAACTAAAAGTAGACCCTAATGGTCTTATGTTAAGATCGTTACGGTAATCTTAGTTTTTAAGACTTTCTACTATAACTTACTAAAATACTGTTTATTGTTAAACATTGTCATAAGTGCTTGTTTATTGCGTAACGTGTAAATACTTTAAGTTAGCTATTTATAAGTTGTCTTGTAAGTGAAATGTCCGTAATATCATAGACAATAAAGTTCTTTAAACCGAAAGGAGACATATAACAATGGGCCAACATCTAAAGAAATTAAAGTATATAATGGTAACATAACAGGTTATAATCAAGAGAATTGCTAATAACAGAATCGGCACGTGACAGGTACCTATAAAATAAGCGATTTTGCTCAAAGGGGTTCATGTAACCTGAAATCGTTTATTTTATTCCTTGTTACAAAACGACCTTTTGGCTCATAGTTCGCAAATCTCGTTTTTTATATACCTATTTAAGTTGTAACAAAATATTTAGTGTTATGTAAACATTTCTTTCAGTGTAATATAAATTCCAAAACATTTAGCCAAATGGCGGATATGTATTTAGTTAAAAATGTATCTTACTCTTACTTACTTACATTTGTAAATCGAATTGAGTTTAAATGTACCCACTTGCAAGTAGAAACAAAAACGTTTTATAAATGCTTGACAAAACAGCTACAAGTTTTATTCTAATAGGTGGTCTGACGCAATATCATACAAAATATCTCTCGAGGTCTCATCCTACACACAAGCCTGCGAGAATAACTTCTTTAGAAAGTTACGAAGGGCTTTTGAGGTCGACAACCTTAAATGTTACTAGTGCCCCATACTAGATTCATCTAGCGGTCACGCTTGATGGTAGTTTGAACATTCTACGAACTCTTCGAATTTTGTATACAATATCAACTTTTTAGAAATCTAACTTAACAAAACGGACTGTGTAAAATATGTAGGTAGTAAGAAGGTACTATTTTAAAATATGTATTTGTAATAATTTGTATATTTACTTAAAGGGTGAAATTTTAACCACCGTCCATACTCTACGACCTCTACGTAGTGACTTTATAGGCCATATACTGAACAACTTTTATTATTAGACCAATGCCGAAATCGCTTAAAAAAAATTGGCTGTTTCATACATTCCGGTTGTGGTAATGCCCCTGATTTCTATGGGACAGCCGATTTTTTTCGCGATTTCGCATTAGTCCCATAGGTAATAAAAGCTGTAAAGTCACTACGCAGAGTATGAACGGTGGTTAAAATTTTACTCTGTATTCGGAATATGAGTTTGAGAGTAAAGAATTAACTACTATTATTAAGATTATTAACTAGCCTTTGCACGAGTCTCTTTGACCGGGAGAACATACTTCTTCAATTTCCCAGACTAACTTCCCCTCAGTTTCAGTTTCCAACTTTGATTATTATTTCACAGGGGATATCAGGGGGTATAGAATTTCCGAGCGACTTGCACCATGAGCAAGCAAACAAGATGTACCTAATTAAGAGCCCTCAGCAAGCTCGGCCGAATTTCACATTCCCATACAAACGTTACGTTCTCATATTAAAACTACATGCTGGATTGTAATGAAACTTAGCACATACAATGACATAGGTATACACAGGTGTCTAGTCCTGTAATTATAGTGTATTTAAAAAAAGTCAACAAACAATTTGTACAGTTTCGGGTAGTTATAATACTTATTTATCGGTTAACCAACCAAATACAAAACCGCCTGGATCAGTCACTGAACGACCTGACTTTAACCTACATTCATCATCATATACTTAATGTTGTCAACTACCCTCAACTGGCTTAAGGAGCCATTTGAGGGTAGATTTTGTTTACTTTTATTTAAATACCTAAAGATACAGAGTATAGTTTATATAGCTCCAGTTTATTAAAACAAACGAAATAGAGCAAACAGCGAGTATTTTTTGAACTACATATGGTATCTGAAGCTACATAAACGAATTAGGGACTAACTTAACAAGACTAGATATAAGGTATATCTATTGTACAAAGTTTTTAGCTAGTCATTTTAAAATGAGTGCGTAACTACGTTTGTATGGAGAACCGAGTTTGCTGGGGATTCTTAAAACCCGGCGTTATTTTCTCCACATACACGGCAGAACATTAATAACGACTACAATATACATATTATAGAACCATCGATCTCTAAAAGATTCAGGTTTAGGTTTTAATTTGCCCTGGACCGCATTCGTTTTAGTTTTCGCATTAATATAATTTAGCCAGAAACATAGCTTTTTAGTTAAACCCTGCTTGCCATAAAACACAGCTGGGTGCTCCCACTAGACTGACACTTATAGCCAGAGGACATGCAACCGACTTGTTTCACATTTAGGTAAACACAAAATACTAAAGGTCAACAAACCTTGAGGGAAACCATGCTTCAAATTACATCTTTATGCTTATGTAAATAATCTTATTGTGCAGTTAGCAGAACTATTATATTTTCACGCCACTGTTCGGAAATGTGGCAATAGATGGTCTAAAACCAAGCTGGAAAGTAGGCAATAGCTGTAGCACCTGAACCACCACTACTACAATGTTTCATTATTATCATCATCTGTCATTGGTGATGGTTCGCTACAGCAATGAGTATCATTTAAAACATAAAAATCAATAAAAGGTCTTTTTTGGCGCAACTTTTTCCTTCAAAAATAAAATTAGGTTATTTATAGGACCAATTTCTTGTTTAAAAAAAATGTCAAAACCATTCAGTTAATTTTTTTTAACAATTATCCATTCAGTTCATTTTTTTTTACAATTATGGCCTGGTTGCGAGTCCTTTAAGCCAACCATTCAGTTCACGCTTAAGGCGTTTTTTACTTTTGTAGCTGTTTGTGGTTTTTTTTTAGCAAAAACGCTTCTAAGTTTAGAGTCGGTTTGAAGCAAATAACAGAAAAACGCCTCTTAAAAGTGATAAAAAAACGTAAAAAAGGCGGGATCTGAAAATAATTACTTACTGAATTGGATAGTGTAAATTGTGTTTGACTAAAAAATAAAAGAAACACGTATCTACGCTCACTATAAAAACCGGCCCAGTGCGAGTCGGACTCGCAAACGAAGGGTTCCGTACCATTATCTATAAAAACGGTCACCCACCCGACGTTGCTTAACTTCGATCAAAAATCACGTTTGTTGTATGGGAGCCCCATTTAAATCTTTACTTTATTCTGTTTTTAGTATTTGTTGTTATAGCGGCAACAGAAATACATCATCTGTCATCTATCACGGTTCGTGAGATACAGCCTGGTGACAGACAGACGGACGGACGGACAGCGGAGTCTTAGTAATAGGGTCCCGTTTTACCCTTTGGGTACGGAACCCTAAAAATGAGTTCTTCTAGTGAAGAAAATGATATTCTTACGCTGACGCCTGCCGAAATTCAAGAGACAGCACAGGCAGTAGTAATTAGCTACCAAAGAAATCGCGGGGTGGTATAATACAGTACAATTATACATTTAGCGTTTGCGTCAAATCCGGTAGTTCTGATTTTTTGCAGACTTATTTATGATGTTGGTCCAATGAATAACCCAAGTTGGTGACCTCGAGCGCCGAACGCAACTTTGTCAAAAAACGAAAAAACTGCGAAAATTTCGGAATAGTTTCCGAGATAAAGGCTTTCAAAATTTAGATTTTTTTGAAATTGAGCTCGTAAGCTAAGTGAGTGCAGTGAGTATGCACTTTTGACTCAGGCGATGCCGTTTGGCACGATTGTTCCTGTCAAATACTAGATATTGAAACGATATGGATTGGATATGTCAGTGTCAAACAAGTGTCAAAATTGCGTCACTTTTGACACTTGTTTGACACTGACTGACATATCCAATCCATATCGTTTTAATATCTAGTGTTTGACGTATCTCATTGTTCGAATACGGCTGTATATGCCTTTTGCTCATTTGATTTTCACGTATAAGGTGAATAAAGCTTGCCTTGATTTGTCAGTGACGGGGCGTCATTGTGGCTTGCAAGTAAGTCTGACTGTTAGGTACTCGTAGTAGCCAGCTTGGTTATTGTTTGAAGTCGTGCACTCATCAAATTAATTTGGAAAACAGCAACACCCGGTATCAACCGGAGACCAAGCCCTAATAGTTTGACTAGAGTAGTTTTCCATGTGATTCATTACACACACCCAACTATGATGCTAACGTTTGTTTTCGAGGTTCGCAATCTTGTGACAGAGATATATATATATATATATATATGTATGTACTTCATACCTGTCCGGTGATGGTAAAGAGCAGCGCCAGTAGCACCCGTAGCGGCGTACGAGCTTGGTACGCTCGGTGTGACCACAGTCGGTGCACGCCCGCTGTGATACCGAAGCCTGATGTGTAAATTGTCAGGAATGCTGCAAAAATATATAAACACCGTTTATATTTTAGCCGTAGAAAAAGCTAGGAGAATGGGCGAGTGTCACAGCTACCACCGCCATCGGTGGCCCACCACTAGGGTGGAGCGAAATCCAAAATTCTTGAATATAGCAATGGAACCCCTCTAAAAGGGTGTCTAATTTTTTATTATTTAAGGGAAAACAAATTAAAAAAATATTGGTACCTATTTACTTTTAGCCCTCTACTATTCGATTATATATAGCAATATATGTATATTTTTAATAAATTTAATTTATGCTAAATTTTTTTAAAACAAGTTTTATTCATTACATAACATCTTTTTCTTACAGATATACTGGATTCCTATACTTATTTTTGTTTGTAACGTATATTTTTATGACACGGTAAAACCACGTAAATAGGGGTTTTATGGAAAATGCCCTTTAACCCGGATATTGTGCACAAATTGGAGTTTACAATCCATAACAGAATCGTTAAAACTATTTTGAACATGATAAGATAATAAAAAGAATATTAATATAAGTATATATATGCCTAACATACGTGTGAACATGACCCAAAAAGGGCGTAAGCGACGCCGAAGGGCGTAATTTGACGCGTATTTAAACATATAAGTAACCCTTTTTTTGCAGTAAAATGATACTTTTCGTAATCAATAACATCGTTACTTTGACACAACAATGTCTAAAAAAATAACCCATATAATTTTTTTACACTGTAGCATTTTCCTTGTTTTGCATGAAATTGCTGTTTAATATGAAATTTTGTAATTATATTATTGCATAAATATTAAAAAATGCACTAAAATTATGGTAATAACTTATTATACGCTTATTAAGTATTATATAATTTCAATAAAATGTACACATATTAGTGAAATTGTATATTTTAATAATTGATGAAAATTTATTTACCTTTATTAATTTCTTTAGCGGCTGAGTAGAGGGCTAAAAGTACTGTTGATTTTGAAACTTGATATAATCACTATAATCTACATGACAAACTGCAACTTTTGGTACCGGTTCCACATTGATAATCAAATTTTTATTTTTTTCTATACAACGACGCTCCACCCTACCCACCACGCATGACAGCTGCGATGGCGATTGGGACACTAGTTTGAACTTGGAATTTACTGTGGGGGAACTCCCGCTAGAACGGTCCGTGTCGGGGCCGAAGCGTCCGACGCTTCAGTTTAATTATACAGGAAATCATTTTGCATAAGATCAAGGTGCGTAGACAAGATGCTAATCGTTCGCTCCATACTCTCCATAGCGTATTAGCGTAGTTATCTCTCTCTATCATTCTTCCATATTAGTGCGTCTCGTTCGCTACGGAGCGTTAACGATTGGCATATTGTCTATGCACCCAAAAAAGCTCTTTAGAAATCGTTTTCAGTTTTTTTCATTATTGGAATAAACAGTTAAGTGCCTACCTACCTAATGGATCGTAAGTAATTGAAGCACGAAGGTTATTATATGTACGCTATTAGGTACGTTTTATGTTTTGATCATATTTTTCCTTTATCTTAAGCGCCCTCCAGACTATGTCCGTGAATATGGCGAAGCCGTGAACGCGAGTGTGGCGTCGATTTCGCAGATTGTTCACGCCTTCGCGCCTTGTTCTCCGTTTTTTGTCGGTATTTCGGCCCGCGTCAAAGAAGACGCGAAGCGCGAACTTGCAAGACTCCACGTTACACAATATTTTGGCTCCTCTGTGGCAAGATAAATATTAATTATATTATGATATTAAGCAGCTATATTTTACGATTTTACAATAAAACAAAATGGAAAAACAGCTAAATCACGTATGATGCCATAGATAACTAACAGTTCAACTCGATCAGCTGATGCTTTTCCGCCATATTGCCGCAAACCAAACTGCGAAATCGCCGTGAAGCAGCATACGAGTGTGGAGTCATACGTCAACTTCGCGATATGTTCGCTCCTCGACGTCGCGCCGCGATTCACGCACATAGTCTGGAGGGGGCTTTACAGTATCTTACAGCGTCGCGGTCTCATACCTCGTACGTATACAACAACGGGTGTCCACGCGTTTTCATGGAATACTTGTAAATCTTCTAATATGCATATTATAATGATTTTACTAGAACCTCCCAAGTGATTTGACGATTAGACCAACACGTGCATTCGTGCAATAATTAAGTGGGTTGGTGTGGAGACACCTCGAGGGTAATCATCATCGTTCGATAATAATACCTACTAGGTATTCGAATTGTTAACCAAGGCCGGCACTGAGCGTGGTGCATAATGAAAGTTTCTATATTGTCAAAAACTGCTTTTAAAAATTCTGTTTGACTACAAAAATATATTTATTTCTGTAAAACGGGACCAAACTGAAATGCATAGGTACGGCATTTTTCCACTATGTCCATTTGTTATGATATTTCTTTCTAAGTACTTAGTGGCTTTTCATGATGATTGTGAAGCAAAGAATATAATACTCATGTTGTGAAGTATCCACCTAATTTAAAAATATATCTTTAAACTGTTATTTTGACATTTTTATTTAATACTCGCGTGAGCGATTGGTGTGCTCACGTGAGTATTCGGCCCTTGGCTCAAAGTGTCACTTTTAATCATCTTCTTGCTTCAATTTTCCACCATTACCCGTAACATAAACATTAAAAATATCTAGGATAAAAATTATCATACAAAACACTTACCAAAAATCGTTGTTAAGAATTTCACTTTAAATGTAACTATCAGGTACAGTCCATAAATAGAAACTAAATGCAACAACACTTGTACAGTCAGATCGGGCCATCTAAACTTAGATTTGAACTCCATAGCCTCGTATTTTTGTAAGTCGAACCCTGTATCTACGTTCACTTTCTCACTAATATTGTCCACGGAATTATTGTTATCACATTGTTGTTCTTGGTTTTGGCTCTTATTGTCCATAGCCATAAGTCTCATTTTAATTTGGGACGGCAGATCGCTGTCGCACACGTCGGCGTCGACGTTCTTTTGCGCGGGCGCCATTCTGGAATTAAAAGAAATAATCATAAGTACAATATATAAATATTCTTAACATTATCAGTTAGTCAGTTAAGGTCTTAATCTTATGTCGCATATTCTTAATTGCTAGGAGTTATTATCACCTATCTTAGATGTCATGTGCACAAGCACTAAAAATTATTTATGTTAATGAATGATTATTTACTTATTCAGGCAATAGACACATTACATACTAAAAAATCTGACGAATGTCAGTTTATATTATTAACTTTGTTTGTTTGATAAAATTAAATTTCCGAAATTTCTTCGGATATCCTATTCAAAGCAGTTTTCCCTAAAAGTGTTTGTCTATTTAGTCTATTTTTTAAACCACTGATGAAATTTAAAACAAGAACTTTCCAAATTCTGAAGTTTTTTGAAAGACAAGTCACATGTCAAGTGTAATTTTTACATTGATACATTATTACATTTATTACACAAATTGACTACCTAAGTTCCACAGTGATCACAATAAGGCTTTTGTTGTGAATAATTGGCTATTGATAACACCTCTAGATTGATACCTGTATAGCTAGAATACTTAGAATTGCCAAATTTAAGAGTTTGTGAAGCTATTTTAACCTGTAAACAATTACTGACTTTACTGTACAGTCAGCAGCAGAAGCAGCAGGCGAGTTGTTTAAAATTATCTTGACGCGACTTTATTGTTAAGAGAATACGAGCGTGTCAAGGTAATTTTGAACACCTCGCCCGCTTAGCAACTTCTGCTCCTGACTGTAGGTAACTAATAGGAACGATAACATTAGATTTGAATGTTGTGTTCGAAAATATAAACGGGGCGTCGCGAAACAAAAAAACCTCTGCTATAGCCGATGTAAAGTGATTACTAACTAAACATAAAGTGTGTTATTCATAAATGCGTGACAAGGCTCAATTATTTGAATCTGGTTGTATACATGTAGGTATTGTTTCTACCGCATAAGTTTATGCATGTGACTGAAATAAAGAAAGAAATTAGCTGATAAAGCGTTTCCCTTAATCTAAAGTCATTTTCACTTAATGTACTTATGTATGTAAGAAAGGGGTAAAACATAAATTAACTAATTGAGGCTTGTACAGTTTTATGAATAAGGGGGAGTGTGACTAAGGTAGGTGAGACAGCCAGACGCGGCGTGAATCATTCCTCCAGTCGCACCCACCACACTAGACGATTAGTTGCCCCATTAATTTCCGGTTAACACAGGTGTCCCGGTAATTTTACTCCTAGTATCCTTATCTGCAAATAATGCTTGATAAACTTATCAGGAATAAGATAAACGGGACACCTGTGATCCAATTTAACTCTCCTGTAACACTGTAATAATTTTAGGGTTTGACTCATTTTAGTTACAATGCGTGTCATGTTTGTGAGAGTTTAGGTTTCCATTTTCGAGCACCGAGTGTTGAGATTCGTTCCTATGTGTCGAGGACTCTTCGTTTACGAGAACGAACTAAAACTACAAATACTAGTAATTAAAAATACGTGACTCGAACCGTAAAATTATTATAGTGAGAACACCTGTGCTAATAGAGCAAAGATAACAGAATAGATAAGTATAGATCCTACTTATACGACAAACTTGTAGAGAATGTAGAGATACCTACTCCTAGGGTTCAAAGTTCAAATCAAATTATTTTATTAAATATTTTTCCGGCCTCGGCCACCAGTGGACGTGGTCACTATTTCTTTAGTGTTTGACATATATTTCAGTTTGAAGAGATATGGGATTATTACACATACACAGACCTTCGATTTTCCGTAGCCGTAAATACAATATCCCATTGCTAGGAAGGTACGCTACAACGAGGTCAGACGGTGAGCCAGAGAAACTATAATGTGTTTGGGAATGTTATCGAGTAAACATAACATACTTATCACATATAACATAACAATCGAGCATTCAACGCTATCGAAAAGATATCAATCTGTTAGTGAATAGAATCAGGCGTTACTTTGCGGAAATCCATACTAATTAAAACCAAAATATTATTTTGAAGATCGAGAATGGGAAAAAGTCTGGAGTTTATAAGCTTACCTGTGACGATTGCAATAAAGTGTATGTGGGGCAAACGGGCCGTAGTTTCACTACTAGGTATAAAGAGCATGTTGCGTCATATAGACATAACCATCCAGAGAAGTCCAATTTTGCAAAGCACTTATTAGATACAGGTCACACTTTATCTGAGAATCATTCTTTTGATATTTTACATGTTTGCGAAAAGGGATTGCGTTTGGGTGTTCTGGAACAACTGGAAATAATTAGGTACAACAATAGGGGCATGATTCTTAACGAACAATTGAATGTTGCGTCATCGCCGTTATTACGAATTTTTCCATCTCACTCACACTTGCACGGTAGGGGCAGTGGTCAAGGTATAAATATGGCCGACCATTCTAGACAGGTCATTCCGTTGCCGGGCGTCAGACCGTCAACAACTCCTGAGGATGCCTCGTAGAGAGGCGAAACACGTGTCGAGGTTTATTCTTTTGGTGGTGGTTTGTTATATTTATTTGCGTATTTATTTTTGCGGTGGGAGGGTGGGAATATTAATTGCATGTAAAAATACGCAAGTAAGTATAACGGGTTAGCACTGATTGACTAGCACGTTATCTTTTCGCGGATTAGCAAAATAATATTTTGGTTTTAATTAGTATGGATTTCCGCAAAGTAACGCCTGATTCTATTCACTATTTGAAAACGGCTTGCGTGGCCGAACAGGCACGACTTTATGTCAAACTAACCAAACAACATCGTGCAGCTGTCCAGAATGTTTGGTTTAACCAACAGTGCAAGCGTTTGAATGTTGTTCCTAATTACATCCATTTCCGCTGTAGTAGTACTTCCAGGGCTGCTAAATTGGCTATTAATAGGGCTCAGAAAATATGGTTGAACGAAGAATCTCGCCACTGGTTTTCAGTAAGGGATAATTTGAAATTGCATCTTAAGGTGTTATATTCAGAACTTTCATTTAATTTGCATAATCTCGAATTCGATATTCTGGACCAGAAGGCGAGATACTTTGCTTCTGAACTTGCACACCAGATGTATACTACCCAGCTTAACAAATTGCATAGTTTAACAGAGTCGAGTTCTGGTTCATTTTTAAGGAGAAGGGATGTGCAAGTAACAACTCACCATGTTTTCCATCCTCGAGTCAAGAATTTAACTAATGTGGAGTTCTCAGAAAATGAAATTGGGCTTTTAGATAAAGGTTTGAAGTATAATTTCCAGACAAAAATTACTCATAGAACATTAGAAAATTTGGCAGTGGATTCTGAGGTTGCAATAGTGCGGGGCCGTGGTGATGTAGATACAAAGACCATGGTGGCTAATGTTATCAAGAGTACTAGTCCAGCACAGAGTGCGTGTGTTGATTCTGATGTTTTGCTGCTAAGATCTATACAACAGAAAGTGCAAGACAGTGATTTGGTGGTTTCAAAGGCAGATAAAGGCAACTGCATTGTGATTATGGAGAAGGGACAGTATAATCAGAAAGTACTAGACCTTATTCAAGGTGACGGATTTTCGAGATTGCAAAGAGACCCAACTCCAGGTTTCCAGAAAGATCTTAGACAAGCAGTTAAGAATTCTTCGTTTGTTTTTGAAACCGAACATCAGAAGAGTATGGTTGTGCCTATGAATCCACGAGCTCCTATTCTTTATGGACTTCCCAAAATTCATAAGGATAATATCCCAGTTCGTCCAGTGGTCTCATATTTGGGTGCGCCAACTTATAATCTGGCAAAAAGGTTGAATTCCATTATAAGAGACAAATCCCAGTTCCAGCCGAAATATTGCTTGAAAAATAGCTTGCAGTTAATAGAAAAGATCCAGGACATTAACATACCAGATAATGCTGTTCTTCTTTCATTGGATGTAGACAGTTTGTTTACAAATGTGCCATATGGAGAGACTTTGGAGATTATTAAGGGTCTTTTTGAAAGGCAACGTTTACATCCAGGGGAAGTAGATGAATTGATAGATC
Organism: Cydia splendana; assembly: GCF_910591565.1. NCBI lineage: Eukaryota > Metazoa > Arthropoda > Insecta > Lepidoptera > Tortricidae > Cydia > Cydia splendana. Next base: position 27,373,649 of record NC_085960.1, on the reverse strand, counting down.
TAACAGCGATTTGTATGAAACAAAATTATTTCAGATTTGGGGGACAGTATTATTTGCAAAGTGATGGTTTGGCTATGGGTTCACCACTAAGTCCTTTAATGGCTGATATTTTTATGGACCATTTTGAGAACCAGCATATTGTGGGCAACAATAATATATTATACTATTTTAGATACGTGGATGATTTGATTATTTGTTGGACGGGTAGTATGGGCCTGCTGGATGCATTTATTGCTGAAATTAATGGTAAGCATCCAAAAATTAAGTTTAAAAAGGAACTAGAGCAAGACAACACATTGAATTTTCTAGATTTAACAATCACTAAAGTAAACAACAGGCATCAGTTCAAAATTTACCGTAAGCCTACACATACTGATACAGTTATCCCGGCTTCTTCCACGCATCCGTGGCAGCATAAGTTGGCTGCTTTTCATTGTTATGTGCATAGAATGTTGACTGTGCCTCTTTCTGATGAACACTATCAGATTGAATTAAATAATATTTATCACTTAGCAGTTTCGAATGGTTACGATAAGTCTGTTGTGGATGGTATCATCAGGAAAAAGCGGAATAGTATGGTCAACACTATGTTGTATGCGGCACGATCCTCTGAACCGATTAAAAAATATAAAGCGAGCATAACTTATGTTGGGAAGTTGTCTGATGCAATTTACAAAATTTTGAAGTCTAACGACATTCCTGTGGCCTTTAAGACAAATAATACTTTGCACTCAAAGCTTTGCAATGGCAAAGATAAGATCGAGAATGGGAAAAAGTCTGGAGTTTATAAGCTTACCTGTGACGATTGCAATAAAGTGTATGTGGGGCAAACGGGCCGTAGTTTCACTACTAGGTATAAAGAGCATGTTGCGTCATATAGACATAACCATCCAGAGAAGTCCAATTTTGCAAAGCACTTATTAGATACAGGTCACACTTTATCTGAGAATCATTCTTTTGATATTTTACATGTTTGCGAAAAGGGATTGCGTTTGGGTGTTCTGGAACAACTGGAAATAATTAGGTACAACAATAGGGGCATGATTCTTAACGAACAATTGAATGTTGCGTCATCGCCGTTATTACGAATTTTTCCATCTCACTCACACTTGCACGGTAGGGGCAGTGGTCAAGGTATAAATATGGCCGACCATTCTAGACAGGTCATTCCGTTGCCGGGCGTCAGACCGTCAACAACTCCTGAGGATGCCTCGTAGAGAGGCGAAACACGTGTCGAGGTTTATTCTTTTGGTGGTGGTTTGTTATATTTATTTGCGTATTTATTTTTGCGGTGGGAGGGTGGGAATATTAATTGCATGTAAAAATACGCAAGTAAGTATAACGGGTTAGCACTGATTGACTAGCACGTTATCTTTTCGCGGATTAGCAAAATAATATTTTGGTTTTAATCAATCTGTTGGTAAACTTTATGTTAAATAAAATAAACAGTAAACATTACGAAAAAAAACTAACTGTTATCAGGTATTATTAAATTCAACTTGGGTTATAACTCAATAGTCTCAATACCGCTGATGCACAGTTAGTTTATTTTCACCTTGGTCCCAGGGTTGATCACAAGAAAGTATATAAAAATACATAGACCGATTTTGTTATATCTGTCCATATCTAGTCTGAGGGATAAATACTGGACGTAGGTCTTACTAAATATTTTTTGACTGCCGTACCCCGAATACGCAAAAAAATGGTGTAAGTATCATGCAATTCGGGGAATCATAATTATCATGTCGAGGTTTTCTAAGGAACAGCTGTTTTATTTTTGTAATTTCGGGATTGGGTCCATACAGAAATTGTTTAGTATGATTTACATATTCCTTTAGAGAGTATGGCCAGTCATAACAAAATCACTTTATAATATAACACTTATATTTCAAGCTACAATCATTTAACTTCGGGCTGGAAAAGTCAATATTTACACGCAATCTGGTTTTCAAGGTAACGCTATTGTATTTAATTCTTATCACAGTCGCAGTCATAAAATTATAGTTAGACATTATGTAGGTAAGGTACTTGGCAATATAATATAGTGCTTAAACACGTTCACCGCGAGATGGGATCGAAAGACCCCATGCAAAGTATGCTTAATTGTGAGTCTTACACTAATTGCGGCAGCGAAGGTATTTATTATATATGTATGTACATTGGTCCGTAAATAGGAACTCTTACTACCCATTACCACAGAATAAATAAATAATAGTACTCCATTACGTTACATTCATAGCACTGAAGCCACTGCAAACATGATGCAACTTCTCTTGAGAGTCTTGAGACAAGTTCTCTACATCATTCTACATGTTACAATTTTACAAGTTTAATTCTAATGTTAGTAGGTATCAGTGGCGGAGTGTCCGTAGAACTCGATTCCCATCGGCTTGTCTGGAATTTAATTATTTCTTTATTTTGTTGGACAAAGGGGAAGAAAATCATAAATGAATAATGGCAGAGATTCATCGACAGATGCTGTTAACATATGGAAAATACAGTGGTTTTGGCTTCGAATACAATCTATTCAGCGTCATGGTTTCAAAAGACACAGAGATGCAAACTGGCAGCTTCCTCGCTCAACGCATTAGTCTAAAGTCTAACAAACCAACATAGACATACTGCTAACATCTTCATTACCTTGCCACAGGAGCAATTGATTTCAGGTTTACCTAGTTTGAATTTTTTTAAGATTACTTCATTTTGTTATTTATTGCAAGTATAAAAGAAATAAAAAAGTCCGCATAGCATGAGGAATTTAGTACATTGACCCGCCTGTTTCTATCTCTATCGCACGGGCGTAATTATAGGTATTGTAGACCAGCGATGCCAACGGTCAATGCTACTGTGCGAGCGGGACCGCACTCCGCAGTATTAATTATTCGCGGGCGATAGAGACAGAAACACGCGGCTTAATAAACGAAATTCCTCGTGCTAAGCGTCCTTTCTTTAGTTAATTTGCTTGTAAATATTTTGTATACGGAAAGATAGTTGGCATAAGAGTGCTTGTATTTATCTATGACGTTTTGATTAATTTACAATATTCATGACTCAGTCATACAATGCTATCTTTTTAAGTGCATATACTGCAGATAATACATTTACAGGTAATCGATTTAGAAAACATGATTCAGCGTAAACAGTCACTACTTATTTCAACGCTTCTTCTTAATCAATCTTATCGCATAACCAAATATAATGTCATGTGTTTTATTTATAAAAATAAACCTAACACACATTTTTCGCGTTATCAAGTCGAGTCAAGTCGGTGTGCCTTTCAATTAGGTAGGTATAAATAGTATAATGTTTTTATATAATATTATACGACGATGTGCGTGAATGCGGTAAAATATTATACATGGGCGATTAATTTTACCAAGGTAGGTATTTCTCAATACCATTATGTTTTAATAATTTTCCTGTACTTACTTTTAGAATTACCTGTTTTCATTGATCTGCACACATTATTATTCAAAAGTGATGTATGTGCTAAATCATATTTAATCGTGGTTTGATAATAACAGATTATGATGGGTTTTTTAAAGTTCGAATTGGCCGATTTAGTGGTAAGCAAAAAATAGGTTACTTAGGTATGTCTAAACCAAGATAAAAAGGCGTTATTAACTGAGTTATTACAGAAATATTTTTCACAAGAGTTATCATTAGGTATCTCTAAAACTAAATCGATTTCAGAAATATTCGTATGACATCATTAACTATGACATTTTATTCTTGTGCTATTTAATACGTAAAACACACTAAACAACAACAAATGTACAATCGTACATATTTATATACTTTACACCTCTGAGGCAAAATTATTAGAGGAAGAAATTACGTAATACATGACATCATCAGCCATTTCGGATTAATTTGTAATTCTGTATTAATTTTAACACTTCACTATTCATTATCTTTGCGCCATCCTGGGTCGTAAAACACTTCAGCCAACATCTGCTAGTGAGTCAATGATTAATTTAATATTAGGCAATCAATCTTTCTAAAACTATCTATTGTGATTTAAAAGAGAAAACAATGATAAATTTAGATGTTTGTTACCTATTTCTTGAAATTTCATAGAATTGTGTTGTATGCATGTGACATTGTAAGATTCTTCACTCGTTAGTTTACAATCTAACGTAGGTAGGTTAGGTTAGTTTGTATTCTTCATACCGTAAGGTTATAATTTAACTAGCGAGATTGTTGAGAACAAAAAGCGTTTGATTAAGAAAAACTAAACAAGAGACAGTAAGATGTACGTTCACCATTGGCGATATTATGTTTATTTCTCGTTGTATTCACAAGAACTTTTTAATTTAACGCTTCCGTGAATGTAAGAAGAGGACACAACAAAACATATTCTGCTCGATTGTACTATAAACAGGTAGACGTAAGTATACAGGAGCAAATACCTAGGGAATCCGTGCACACTGTAGGCGGCAGTTAGCAACTTGAAGACCTTGCTAGCTTTCGTGGAAGATTTGCGATTTGCGGAAAATGCCCAGTAAAACTACGCGTAACTAACTAACTAACGCTTTCTAATTTCTTTTTCTTATAACATCCACAAGCTACCACACTTACTTCACCCATGACCCATGGACCCATGTTAAGACCGGGCTGTCGCTGAATGCATTATCGTTATACTCCAAAAGAGATTTTTTTTAAAGATTCAAATGCAACTGTTCTTATAAATCTAAGAAGGCACTTTGTTTTTGTTTGAATAGAGAGTACTAAATCAATGTAATTTACCATAAAATTGTTAGTTACCTACTTATTACTATTACTAATGGAGTAAAAAAACCAATCACGTAATTAGTTAGGTAGCTCCGTAAAAGTTGATGTCAATTTATCCTGTTTAATTTATTTAACGCGCTATAAAATAAGTAAGTAATAAACACTTTTTTGTCCGAAATAAAGATAGGTTACAGCAAATATATAATTGAAAGTACAAAGATGAACTTATTGATATAAGGGATATTTTGCCAGCTAACCTAAAAAAGTACCTAATTAAAATTTATAGGTAACGATGGTAATTATACATTATAACATGCCCAATAAGGTGACTGCTATAGTTATTGGCCACTCCGTACAAGTCCGTAGACGTCTTATTGTTAAAAATGTCCAAGTGGTGGCCAATTACTGTGGAAGGGCCAATAACTATAGCAGTTACCCTACATGAATAAATAAATACAAAAGTTTCATAATATGAATGCTTCTTTAAAAGTTTAAAATGGTTGTTTAAAACTATCGCTGCAGATATGCTTTCCGTGTTTGCATGTCCTATGTTATGTTTTAATTGTACCATTGCATTAATCATTGACATAATATTGTGATGCTGACATCGGTGGCCTCAATATGAATGTACTGAATAGAGTAATATTAACTGTCATTGACCGAAGGGTCATAGTGGAAAACACTATCAAGAGAAATCTTGCGTTATTCGACCAATCGCCACAAGGCCGACTTGAAAATAGTTGAGCAATCTTAATCACAATTTTCTGAAGCAGTTTTTGTGATGTTTCTTTTATAAAAAGGACTATGCTACTCATACTCCTGAGTTTTGTTAAACAGGTATATACATCACTAATCACTACGTTTAACTAAAGTAACTTTTAGATTTTTTTCGAACTAGGTGTCTTTGCCGATGAGCACGTAATATAAAATGATAATTCCTACAAAATATCTTAGAAACTCATTGGTTCAAGTTCGGATCCAAAAGGCACAATCAGGTAGGAATTTAAACTCAAACAATACCTTGATTATGATGGCCTTCATAGTAAAAACGAAGTGTAAGATCCAAAATATCTAAGTGAATATTTTTAAATAATTAATACCACAGGCGGCCTGCAGCGGGCCGTAGGTATTATAGGTACATATATCAATCAAATTTGAAATTTAAATGTAACTTAAAGTTGTCATCGCTACAACTTAATACCTAATAGTTTATCGCCCCAAAGGGGATATAAATATATTAGGTATGTTAAAACATTTATAGCCAACTTTTGTATTCTAAATGTGTCATTTAAGAAAATACCAGATGAAAAGCGCCAGTTTATCGATACGAATAGGTATAGGTTGTTGACAAAAAGTTTAAATTGCAGCCATTAAATTAAGTAGGTAATCTTAAGTATAGCTGACGACGTATATTTGGATCAACAAGTTGTTCTAGAGATCAGTGCAAATTATATTTCAAGAAACTTTTTTGGTAACATCTTTCTGGGTTGGACAGTTTGTAACATCAGGAACAGATACTTAGATTACTATTATTATTTCCTAACCAAAATGAAGCAAATTGTAAGTAAATTGCACACAGTTGGTGTTCCGCCGCCCGCTTGTGCTCGTGACATCATTTTAAAACAATACGGCGTACTGAAGTCGTCAAGGTCTGCTAATTTGCGCTCTTTATAAGTCTTGCATGCATAGTTTTTTTCTAATAGTATAATACCTATTGTAAATATATTCATCCTTAACTTCATATTAAAATAAAATATAATTGGCATATTTAATGCGGTAATGCGTAATCGATCAGTCAATCAATGGCCGGAAAAGATTAGGTACTTAATTTGTCAATGTTATTGTTGTACAGCGTTAACTTAGTTGTATGGGTCGCTATCGTTTCGTTATAGAAAATCGGTACATATTAGTTAGGTACATTAAATTTAACGAAATTATAATTTATTAATAAATTTATAAAAAAGAAAACTCCACGAGCAACGATAGCAGCTGTCTGACTTTGCCTTATTGGGCCTCCAAGATGTATAAGGATAATGGATATTTTTCAGCGGGGACTATACCTTAAATTCCCCATTAAAAATACCAGTTATCCTTAAACACACGTGCGTGGAAGCGTCAGTGCGTCATTTGTTGTCATCTTGAACTTTATTGTCATCTATGATAATTGACACATGCAAAAGTCGCAATAGGGCTAATAAAATTGAATTTAAAGTCATAATCATCCTGTCTTTACCCTAAATTTGTTAGTGACCGAACGATTTAGGGAGGCAAAACATTATGCTACATTGTATACAGGATGGTCCAAACCTTGACGTCCAAATTTTTTTAGATTCATCACGTCGCGGGCTATTAGAATATATCTACGTTAGCCGATTTTTCGTAGTTTTCGAGTTATGATTTTTTAAACTTTTAACTTTGTTTGGACGTCAAGGTTTGGACCATCCTGTAGATCGCGCCAAACTACTTAAGTATCTCGCAGGATTATCATTAATATCATTATAGAGTAAACTGTCGTTCGTGTGTGTGTATTTCATGAGGTTATATTACCCCTTTATTAACCGACTTAATTTTATAAGAACAAGGTTTGTATTTGGCGCTGCGGCGCTGGTTATTTTTAAGAGACATCATTATTCAAAATCCTTTACCATCCTAGACTTCCTTTTTCACTTTAATATAGCACAATATCGAAAATTGTAGTTATGGACCGAAGTAACCCTCCCTGCAGTATCAGGTCTGAGGATTTGGGGGTCATTATTAAATGAATATGCCTGCCAATACCTTAATTCCTAATTTGAATCATGACTTTCTCGTTCCTGGTGGCTAACGGCAGTGAACTGTAAGCATCAGTCCTAAAGAGTTAGAAGATGAGTTATCTATATATTTACACTTTTACAGGATAAACCCAATATATAGGTACATTGCCTTGTTTTTCGTACATTAGCTTGCTTTTCTTAAACCAGTGTTTTCGTTACCAATTTAATTGATTTAAATCTTTATTTTGACCGAGGACTATTGCATTTGTCCTTCCAAGTTTTGATTTGCAGGCAGCTACCTCTAGCCAGGCAAATGCCTAAAATTTAACCCGTCATAAAGATACGTACAATGGAACGGAGCACATCACCGGAATTGTGAGTCAGGCTTGGCCAATTTTTTTTTATTTGTTGTTAGATAACTACCTACATCTAATTCAGGATAGGTACCAGTTTAATCCGCTCTGAAGCTTGTTTGTGCAGGAGTATTCAATAAATTGTACTAGGTACTGCGTAGCGAGTTGTTGCTGGTCCCAAAACAGACTGGGTGTTTGGTGCGATTCGCTAATGCAGATCAGTTGAATCGAAGTTGTACCAGATTCAATTGCACTGATGTTCCAATAAATCAATCAAAAAAATTTAAGCATGTGTGTGAAATCCTTCCTCGGCGTCGTTAAGACCATTAAGCAACATTTCATTTGACTATACTTTCTACCATGGCCATTATAAGAAATATATGGGTTCAAAACTTATAATTTTTCTTTGCCAAATAGCCCCTTGGTTCTCAGAGCCCCATTTCCGGTACACTTGACATTTACAGCCGCAATTTACACGCCCATCGTAAAAAATCGTTGCCTTTCGGTACCCTTGAAAGAAAACCATGAATTCCAAATGCGGGGGAGTTCCACATAAATGTCATAAAAGTAATTGAGTACATCAGTGGCACGCCATCATCAATTTTTTACGGAGTTTTATTTACACTATCGCTAAGACGATTTAGGACTTGTACTATTTACTTAACACAGAGTACACATTTAATATATACCGATAATAAGTGACACGTCACTTTTTAGGGTTCCGTACCTCAAACGAAAAAATCGGAACCCTTATATGATCACTCGTGAGCCTGTGTGTCCGTCAGTCACATCCTATTTGCTCTGAAACTACCGGACCAATTAGGTAAGTTGAAATTTCGTACACATATGTAAATCTGTGATCCAAAGACGGACATGTAACGTCAGAACGTCACACGGACACGGGCGGACATTCATATTAATATTTTGTGTTGTTTGGTTCTATTCAATTCGACTTATTACATCCCTCTTTACAAATGTTTAGTAAATACTAACAAATCGTTCCAACTTTTCGTCTTGAATTAAGTACTTCGTTAAATAAGACTGATGGGAAGCAAACATAACCAACAATATCATGATGATGTCACGTTATAAATGCCGAATAGTGCCCCATTGGGCTCTCTAGTGGCGCAAAATACGACACTGCGACCAATTTATTTCGAAACGTATCACAATCTGGTCTAATTGGAATCGCTTGAAACTCTATTTTAAATGACATCACATCACATGACTACGGACTTTGTACAGAAACCGTGTAAGTACATACACTCTTTTATATCTTGAATATTTTACAAAATCATATCAAAATCCAACGACTCGACTGACTGAAACATTACAGTGAAAATTGTTTGAATCAATTTGAAAGAGCAAACGCGAGGAGCATGTAGCATGGAGTATGTAGTCATCTAAGTATAGTAAAGCTTATCTAATAAAAAGTAATTGTTAGATTGCCCAAATATGTATAGTCAAATCGCTGGAATAATATTTCTATGTTTCTTTTATCGAACTGAAATTTGAACTTTTGTCATAGTGACATTAAGTCGAATTTCAACTATCTTGAAAATGAAACATAGAACTTTGTAATATTGAGCCAGCGAAATGTCAAATGTGTTGGTAAAATCTTCTCGAAACAATATTGGTTGATTCGCCTCCAGTCGAAACTTCTAGTGACCTATTGCTAGAATCCATAATAGAAGCCTTAGTGGTGGTTTCACATTAAAATAGGTAGAGTCAGAACAAGATGAGTTGGCAGTGATTTTGATAGCCCAGACGGTGCAAGTGTTAAGTAAACGTCATAATTTTATAGAAGTTTGACGTTTAAAACAACACTTGCAGCGTCTGGGCTAACATAATCACTGCCAACTTAGCTTAGGCCGATTCTAGTAAGTTGGGGTGCTAAAGATAAAATAATATAGGTACCTATGGCACAAAAAATGTAGGCAAAAAACTAGTTGCCTACCTACCAAAATGAAACATGCGCAGGAACTCTCTTAATTTGACACTAATCTTACATTTTAAGGGAAAAGCTTCGAAAATAACCTAGTTACTAAAATAAACACCTAGTAATTTACGGGTATTTGCAACTTATAATATAATATCAATAAAATAGGAAGTATCTTTGTATTATGACGTAAGTACCTATGACACCATCGTTGTTTACTTAGCCTTGGAGCCGGCATAAACAAAATTTAGAAATGCCGAATGTCACCCAGACATGTTACAGCACAACATATTATAAGCAACGAGTTAGGAAATCCTCATGGTTTACTTACGAAATGTTTTAACGGGCGGAATACACTAGTCGAGTCGTGTGACATTCACTATGGTGTATATGTGTTTGCACAGCTCGCGCGGTGGGGCTTTGGCGGTGCGGCGTGATGGTCGAACCAGCGCTCGCGACGCACTATGGTGGACTGAGTCGGTTTGTTAGTTACTCGTGCCGTGCACCGTCGAACTGATGGGATGGGGTCGGAGCCGTACAAACATCACTATGCGATAAACCTAGCTATTCAACCTACGACACGCGACTCTAAATCAAGGATACGTCTTCGGATATGCGGTAAATTCACCCACGTAGAAAGATGTGATATTAAAAAGATGTGGTTTTTAGGTTAAAAATGCGTGCATTGTAAAAATGCAACGTTTTCATCCGGTAACAAAATTAGTCTTTAGATACGAAGTTCCTATAAATCACATTTTTTAGTATTTATACCACAGACCTAACAATAGGCTAACCTAATTATCATTCCCAATTCACTGAAACAAAACGTGTAAATTGTAGAGCTGTCTAGAAATAGCGCCGCGGCCTTGGATTTTTCGCCGGACATAATTCGACCGCAAGACGTTTTCAGATACCTATTGAAAACATGACATTGATTTGACATTACACTCAGTGTATATTATTCGCACTTATTTATTGATGCCTGAAAGCAGAAAATAGATCAATATTATATTGATGTCACAATAATCAACATATGAATATGCCTCCTCGTTACGTCTAAAATACATTACCAAAGATCCATAGTCTAATAAAACATGGTCTTCTCTTCCCAGAGTGACACGGGCCTACGTCACAACAACATGGCCGCTATATATAGCGCTATCGCATATTATCATATAGCGCTGTCGCATGATGACGTAGGCTCGTGTCAGTTAGATGACCTAGAAAAGACGGGAAGAGAGTACCAGGCGGAGTATATTATTATACCATGCCAAAGATCTATGATACTCAATTCTCTTTGATATTACGTAGGTAAGGTACCTTAATATATTAAAAAGGAATATTTTATGATAAATAGGTACTTACCTATTTATTGCTATATGTAGGTACTTACCTACATATAGCAATTACCTTGTTACTCTCACATAGCTGGTTAGAGCACCGAGTAGGTACGTAGGTATGTTAAGTGTAGGAATACTTAAACCTTTTACATATCGTCTATATTTTGTCCTTACAAAAATACGATCGATTAGCAAATTGTAAAAAGATATTCATCATCATCAACATTTATTTTACTTGTAACATTTATTATCCCAAATTTCATTTTACCCACCCTGGATTATGCTGATGTGTGTTATAGCAATCTCACCCAAGCTTATCTAACCAAGGTCGATCGGTTACTCAACAAAAAAAAAACAACGGGTTGCACTCCGGGAGTGCCGACAGAAGTGAAAACTCAATGACTAGTCGCAAATGTCTGCAGCACTATGTATAATTGACCCATCCTCCTTTCTATTGAAAAACTTTAGTTCCGAAATTGCTGGCCTGTGAGCTTAAATTTGTAGCGTTAATTGTTTAAAATTCGAATAGAAATTGTAAAGTTACCTTGCAGACCTCGCATCTAAATATATTTGTTCATGATATTTTGAGTTTTATTCACCAGTACTAGAGTTCACTTTTACTAGCGATTTCATCAAGATGTAGCTTAATTGAATTATATTGGAGTGATATAAAGTTAGAATGTAACTGTGAGATCCTCGTACTTCAGCCCGTACTGGACTTTTATGTTAAGCAATAAAGCTCAATGTTCTAATCTTGAACATTGAGCTTTATTGCTTAACATAAAAGTCCAGTTTTAAATAATTGACCTGATTATGATACGTTATGACTAAAGTTCTTTGGTGAATAACATTGTCTGTCACACATAACGTCAGCGCGTTACGCGTTACGCGTTACGCTGTCTCGAGTTTATCATTTTTTCCCCACCTCAAAAAGTGCTCAGCGCCGCTAAAGAAGTTATCACTTCAAAAACTTGATTATCAAAAAAAGGCCCACGCACGGGTTAGTATATTAATTTTATTAAGTACTCGTATTTATTTTTTATACACAGATATGTTAATAAAATTCCTGCAATTTCTCAGTTTTGAAAATTACCCTTAAAATTGTATTCCCTATGTTATTCAAGATCAAATTTTGTACACCTATGTCATTACATACCTCAGAACATACAACAGACTACACAGACACAGATAGACTTGACGATATCTCGGGACATATCCTGAGAAAACTGTTTCAAGTCGGAGAGCTTGCGTCACCACGGCGGCAGCGGGGCGCGGTCCACGCGACGCGACACATCTTTAATCCCCATACTGCTGAGCATCACTACCTCTAAACACGTTATCATACGCGCACGTCTTACACTCCTAATTATTAATTTAACTTGACTTGAAATCTTACCATTTTATTCTAAGGAAAGTTTTATTCGGACTACGTTACTTATTCGTAACTAAAAATTAGAAGCCGCAGAAATATGCGACACGCTCTTATGGCTCTACAAATAAGACGTGTCAGATATTTTTGCGGCCTTCGCTGTGTGACATATTAAATATAAATAATAATAATAAATATTATAGGACTTTTTTTTATACATTACATACATTTTTTACATATTATTGCAGGTGATTGTATATTTACATGCAAACAGGTAACCCCGTGACCTTGACCGTGTCTCGAGACGTATCCAGGGAAAACGGTTCCATGTATGGCGATGCGTCACCAGGCGGCGGCGAGGCGCGGTCGGCCCACGCGAACTCTACTATAGGATCACTGCCTGACCACGTAACAGCGGCACCGCACGTGTTTGACACACTTCACACTACACACTACACATTATAATTAACATAGTTTTTTATCTTCGACTCCTCTCAAGCCTTAAGAAATGCATAATGTTGTTGCATAGTAAAACCATTACGAAATTTACGTTGCCGACTTTTTAATGTAAGTTTACGTATGAATTAGACTGATACTAAATGATGTCATTCGGTTATCGTGCATCTCGCTCGCGCCTATACATGTACGGACAAGTACGGGCGAAAAGCACGATAACTAAATGAATTAAGTAGGTATAGCATTCTGATGTCAGTGTATGTTCGAATTGATCGTATTGTTATAGGGCAGCCTCCGTTGGAGTTTCGAAGAAAACTCTTGAAAACAACCCAAACAGTTTATTCAACCAAAATACACTGCACAAACTTACACACTAAAAGATTTAGGATATTACTAGATCTATGTTAAAGAGTCAATTACGAGTGACAATGTTTTACTATTATTCAAATTTTTATATAGTAATATTGCTATCAATGCTCCACCTACATTTTAGTTTTAAGCAAAATAATTATGAGTAAGTATATAACAGTATGTTACTTTCTGGACTGTATACTTTTAAAAACAATGACGCGTATCTAATGTGATGTGCTTAATGATATAGTTAGTTCAAATATTTTACTGCATAGTATTTTACAATAGTTAACTAATAAAAAAATTGGCAATACAGCAGTACCAGAGCAGGACCTCTTTAATCCGAACCACTTCTAATCCGAACCCTTCTGTAATCCGAACGCCGTCCCCCGCCCACTTCTTCACTCGCTTCGCAAATGCTTTTACGAAAAATGCGAGACAAAGCTTTTTATTTTAAAGTTCGAAAGTTTTCCCAACATCTTTATTTATATATTTAATTTATATTTGTATATATGTCGCAGTCGGATCGTATAATCCGCCGTATTACATTACGGCTAGCCGTTTTCAAAAACAGGGGCGTTTTGAAATGCGGCGGTTTAACGATTAGCCGGATTGAATGCGGCTGAATGAGAATCCGCCGGAATGTATTCGGCGCCATACGTTCTTCAACACGGCTAGCCGTAATGTAATACAGCGAGTCATTAGCCGCCGCTTTGACAGTTTTTAGTTCCCATTTTTAACACCCGTGGCGCTGCCTGACTAACGCTGGGGTGTCCATCAAATCTGGAGTTCGTCGGACTGTTTCTTTTCAAAAAACATTTCTTTCGCAACTTAACTAGACGGAGCCCCGCTTCGCGGGGCTTTCGCGGGGCTCCTATTTCTGAGCGGTTTGCCCTTCGGGCATCTGAAGCTACCTAACGAACCTAACCTACCTACCTATTGATTTAGTGAGACGTCCGTGAAAACATTACACTTTGGGGAAAAAAGCGTAGGTATAGGTAAGTAGGTTAGGTTCGTTAGGTAGCTTCAGATGCCCGAAGGGCAAACCGCCCAGAAATAGGAGCCCCGCTTGCGGGGCTCCGTCTATTTAAGTTGTGAAGGAAATGTTTTGGAAAAGAAACACATGTAGTGCGGTGGGACCATGGTAAAAATAAACTAAATTGCAAACATTGTCAAACTCCGGTTACGTAGGCGACCGAAAGAACTGGTCACTCTACAATCTAAAATAGTAGTACGATGCGGCTAAACGTTGGCCGCCTTATTGAAGAACGTATCGCAATGACAATCCGGCTAATCGTCGAACCGCCGCATTTCAAAACGCCCCTGTTTTTGATAACGGCTAGCCGTAATGTAATACGGCGGATTATACGATCTGACGACGACATATATATCACTTCCAGAAGTAATTTATTAATGTAATCTACGACCAGAAGAATAACAACTTATCAGAAATCATCTAAACATACTTAAAAATCCTAAACGCTGCATACCGCTCTTACAAAGCAGGTACGCCGCGCGACAATAAACATTTTTTTTAACAGAGTTATGAAAATAAAATGTTTGACAAGTTTACTATTCTGTATAGTAGGATAACTGGGCTATTCACAGGTATTTTTTTTCTAGAGCAAATCCTCATAGTTTAAATTTTTTAGAGGATTTACGAAAAAAAAAATTAAAAGATTTTTTTTGAATTTTGAATTTCTCGATTTTTTTGTATGGGTGAGTGAAAATTTAGTCACAGAACTGAATTCTTCATCCTCGAATTACACGAAAAAGACACCAAACTTGATATAGTTGAGAGATGTATGCAGATATAAAGCTTAGAGTGAGGCGCGCCGGAGGCACTTTTACCCCCCCTCCCCTGCCCACCTGCTGGGGGGAACCTCTTGGCAACCGGGCTTAATCAGCTCAGATCACCCCCAGGAACACCTGTTCCAAGCGGTTTACTTTGTCTCCAAAATGCAAGGTGGTGGACCTTAGATCTCCTGCTATTTGTCATTATAATTAGTTCGTTTTTTTTAGCATTAGAAAGAACTTGAAAGAAGGTAAGCGATCTTGACATGTCTATTAATAGAAAAACGCTTTTCAAAAATCAGTAACTATTACTTATGAAAGCAGAAGAATATAAATGATCGTATTACATTAATAATTGTTACATATTTGCCGTAACATATTTTTAAAATGTGGTTTACAATTAAAAGACACATCAAGATT
This sequence comes from Cydia splendana, assembly GCF_910591565.1. Lineage (NCBI taxonomy): Eukaryota > Metazoa > Arthropoda > Insecta > Lepidoptera > Tortricidae > Cydia > Cydia splendana. The sequence continues at coordinate 27,358,140 of NC_085960.1, read as the reverse complement.
GTCTACCTTATTTCTAATGCTAAAAAAAACGAACTATAAATACTACTCGACAAACTAAAATATTGGATTTTTAGGAAGGTATAATGAATATTACGTTTACAGATAAATACACATTTAATTACATTATATTGTTTGTTTTATTCCATAAAAATACCCGATAAATCCGAACGCTCCACTAGTCGTAGTATACATAGTTGTATTGACCTACTGTGGTATATTCGTAGCATAGTCTAATAAAACATGGTCTTCTATTCCCAGAGTGACACAGGCCTACGTCACAATAACATGGCCGCTATATATAGCGCTATCGCATATTATCATATAGCGCTGTCGCATGATGACGTAGGCTTGTGTCACTTAGGTGACCTAGAAAAGACGGGAATGGAGTACCAGGCGGAGTATATTATTATACCATGATTCGTAGCTGAGGCAAGTTCAGTATGCAATGACTTTATAGAGAGAGACCGACTATGGTGACTCTAAAAACATGCATACTAAACAAATAAAGGTAAGGTTTACTCGGCTAATTCCGAATGTCGAAAACTGTCGGATAATTCCGAAATTCAGATGAAAATCACCCTTAATTCCATCATAATAAAAGTCTCTTTTCGGAATTATCCGACAGTTTTCGACATTCGGAATTAGCCGAGTAAACCTTACTTGATTATGAATACCTAATACAAAAGTTTACAAAACCTAAATACTAACTTAAACCCTTGCTACACGGTCGCCGACAAGCCTTCTAACCGTCTGACCTTGGTCTGTGCTTGGTCAGTTTTGGTCAAATTTTGTTGGAAACAACTGTCCACACAGTCCGGGACGGACCAAGGCCACGCGGTCTGAAGGCTTGTCGGCGACCGTGTAGCAGGGGCTTTACCAATACAAGACTTTAAATTAGTCCTAATGGTGTGCTTATTGATTTCGTAGATCTGAAGGTCACTGAAAGCGCCCTAATATCTTATTTATCACTGTCGGAAACCATTCAAAAAGCCTGGGACAAGTAAATATGTAAAGTAAATTGTAGGTATGGAATATATGTACAGGAAGATCGATAACTTTGTTTATATGTATATATGTAGTCTAACGAGCGAGCGAAAGCGAAGCGAAGTTCTTACATTCAATTTGGAAAACACAGCTGGCTAATAAGGCACGCCCCGGTATTTCGATGTTTTTTATTAACTGAGCTATCAGAGGATAGATTGTTACGCAATAACTCTAGTAAATTTGTTCTAATTTAAATGAAATTGGGTAAGTAAACGTATTGTTTAGGACATTATATTTTATTCATTAAATTTAAATTATGACCAAGGGGTTCTGGAGCTACAAAAACCTAGAAGGCCAAAAAGCAATTTGTGAGTGTTCTTGCTATTCTGGTCATCTTGTTAGCAAAAAAGGATGTTCGAGTATTTTAAATTAAATATAGGTACTAGTACATAATAATAGGCCTATAGGGTATTATACTTGACAGGAAATAGTTTTTGGCAAATGCTATAATTTATACTATGAATATCTGGGAGACCGAGATTTGCTCAAAAAACATACAATAATTTCCTTGTTGACCTGTTTTACAGTTTTAAAGCATTTGTTCGAGTGATGAGTGATGACTTACATTGAAATGTTCATGTTGAAATATTATCATATCACAGGCCAAGATAGCTACGTGGGCTTTGGAAGTATCTACACGATAAATAATTACCTACTAACACTAAGTTACGGAGGTCAAACTCACCAGAAAAAAAAGAAACTTACAAAGCAATCGTTGCCACTTGGCAAACATTAAGATTAGAAGTTTTGCTGGGAAAGTATTTGCAGGCGCCCGTAGCTGAAATTAGAAAATATAGATATAGATCGAAAGCTATGTTTTTAGTAGTTAATTGTTAATAAGTGTTCGTATCATAGTGTATTATGAAGCGATTATGGAGTGCGCGAGGACACCATTCCGGTGCAATTTTACATTTGTAAAATGCTGCACAGTGCATGAGCAGCACTACCGAATTGCATCCTACACCAATGAATTAGCAAAAACTAAACCAAAAATAAAAACATATTATTTTTAAGAGACGCTGAACGGGGTCCCAATTCGACATGTACAACTGTCAGATTTCGCATCCACGTCAAATCATTTGCATGTTGATTCGATCAACTGTGGATAATATCATTTGGTGGTTCGGTTTGGTTTGGTTGTCACCTAACTGTGGATTGCTACCTAATTAATTGTCAAAGGAGGGTGGGCAAATTGGCCTATATGACCAATAAGGACAAGCAATATGTCACTGGACTTTATTCTAAGTTCTAATACTTTTACTATGGGAGATAGTCCCAAATCTTTGTGTGAAAAAAGTTATCACCGCAAAAAGTAGTGTGAGTTTAAACGTGACTGTATAGTTTTTTTCGATACTAAGTTCCTGTGTTTTCTTATGTTTTTTTGTGTCATTTTTTTTTAAACAGCGAATTGGCAAGTCTCGCTATACAAAAAAATTGAGTAAGTATATTAAGTAAACTTTCCAATGGTATGTCGCTTATATATTATTGGTTCATAGGCCAGTGTCCATACAAATTTGCCCATCCTCCTTTTGACACTGTACGTATTCGAGAATTTATGTTTTATCCCACATCAACGGGAGATCAAAACGTTACGTCAAACGTCTCTTGTCGAATACCCCTCCAGATGTTGGTCAGTTTGAGAAGTACAGCCTACAGTTTAATTTATTGCTCCTGTTACCAGTATCACCCCTGTCCCTGGGTCCTGGCCCTGGCCCACCCGGTTTATATTATATAGCCACTTTAGCCGTCAGTATCTATTTGATATTGACTATGTATAAAGCACAGCACGATGTATTAATATAAGTGAAAAAGCCGGAGAAAAAATCTCAAAGAATGCGCAAGTGAATCCCGCTGTTTATCACAAAATGCAAATATAGGGAAAACCGCAAAGGAGATCGTGGATTTTGGGGCTGTCGCATTTATCATACAGACTATTTCAAATAAATATTATTCTTATTCTTCTTACTATTTATTATGTAAAACAGGTACGAATTTTATTACGGAAGTAGATTGGGTGTAAAAAAATGTACTAATGAACTAAGAACAAGTTCAAAATATTACTTTATATTATATTATGAGTAAACAATTCGAATACGATGTTTCTTTAACCAATTTCAGAAAAAAAATCGGGACTTATTTTACGGAAGTAAGTATGATTATTGATTAGTAGGTAAGTATGTGCATTTTTTTTAAACCGTTCTTGCCAGATTCATGTTTTCTCTGCAGGATTTCTCAACATTCTCATTTTATTTCGTGATTCTGTCTTTACCGTCGTTACCTAGAGATTATGACATGAGTAAACAATTCGAATACGATGTTTCTTTAACCAATTTCAGAAAAAAAATCGGGACTTATTTTACGGAAGTAAGTATGATTATTGATTAGTAGGTAAGTATGTGCATTTTTTTTTAAACCGTTCTTGCCAGATTCATGTTTTCTCTGCAGGATTTCTCAACATTCTCATTTTATTTCGTGATTCTGTCTTTACCGTCGTTACCTAGAGATTATGACAATTAAATAGAGGTTCAATCAAATCTTAGGTAAGTACCTACACTTCAGTTTGTTTTGGGCCCCAGTGCTAAACAAAATCGGCTGTCTTCTTTTTCCTTCGTATCCTCGTGCCGCCCAATGTGCAATACATTGTACAAAGTGACACTTAGCATAACTGCCCAAACTTTAGAAATTAAATTCAGAGCTAAACGCCCAGTGTGCAATACGCTGTACATAAAAGTTTATCTGGCGGCGTAGCACGGTCGCGTTTTTATCCCTTGTCACCATGCCTGTCACGTTCTAACAAGTATGTAAGTGCGAAAGGGACGCGCATAGTGATAGACGATAAAAATGGAACCGTGCTGCGCCCACAGATGTCAGTTTTACATTTTCGCGCAAAATTTGAATTTACCTAGAGGTCGTGAATGGTCGGTTCAGTGGCGACCATGGTATAATAATATACTCCGCCTGGTACTCCATTCCGAGATTCGCGTATGACCTAACTGACACGCGCCTACGTCATCATGCTGTTTACAGGTTCTCAAACTTTGAAATGTGGGAGAATTTTAACCAACGGTGAAAATTATTTTAACGGCATTAATTTTAAGTTATTCATGTAGAAACATAGTAAAATAAAACAAATCTAATGTATTAAATTAAACTTTATTTATCTATACAAGACAAACGTTTAAAAAACTAATTCACAGTTACACATTAATTACCAAGCTTACGACGTGAAAAGTTTGGAAAACACTGCGACTGCTGACACTGAGCGAGAAGGAAATAACAATTAACACGCGTTCGACAAGGATGACGGTCAGGGCATGAAGTTATCTAGATCCGAATTGTCAAATGTCCACAGCGCTATCCTGTGTTGCCAGTAGTATAAACAGAATTACCCGAAAGTCTGAGATTTCTTTCGTGAATCGGAAGATATTGCTAACGAGTAATTAAAAATGACGTGTTATTGTAAAATTTAAGCTAAAATACATATAAATGAAAATTATAAAATTATAAAGAAATATTTTAACTTATTAACCATAGGTATAATGTACCCATGTAACATGTTATGTTGAAATAAAGTGGCAATGTTATTGTGACGTAATCGCGTGTCACTCTGGGAATGGAAGACCATGTTTTATTAGACCATGAGTGGCGACCATTTTGACAGCTGACGTTTGACAGATATTCATAGACAAGTGTTGTACTACCGCAATTATTCAAACACTCGCGACACATGGGTATATAATCTTGATTTATTAAATGAAGCATAGCTTTTTTCGTTTAGAGAGTGTCATAAAAATTATCCTGAATGTTTGTTTTATTTAAATATACTGTTATTTTTTTACAAAGGCACAAATATATTTTTTTTCTTAATCGTAAGATTATGTTACTGTTATAAAAATACATAATATAACCTATAACTGAAGGTACTTTTTTGATAGTTTATTTTTAGGCCTGCATGATGATTTACTTGTTGAATACGAGCTGGAAGACTTTTTGCCATCACATAATAAAATTTGTGATCCTGAATATCAACTTTCTGGTGATGAACCAAATATTTACAGTCTTAGTGAAAAATAAAGTTTCGAAGAAAGTGATACTGAAACACAGCAAACATACATTAACTTATTAAGTTTTATGTTATGGAAGTTTATTAACTATTTTTCAGACCTTTTTTTATAGCATTTCAGTGTCAAATATGAATGTTAACATACATAAAAAAGTTGCCCAATACTAAAAAAACTATTTTTCTAATCATTTTTGACTTACGTTGCTTATTATGTAACTGTTTAAGAAGAATAATAATAGTCGGAGGCTACGTTATCACGATTACGAGCCTTAAAGTTGATTTAAAAAAAAAATTATATTACTTATAACATCTGTCGCGAAACGCCTGTCTTTATGGGAAGTTATGTAACTACAGTGGTAGAGTAAATTAGACATGACATGCGTCGCGATGGAATGAGATAAAGATGTTTGAATCTTACCTTTATCTCCTGGTCTATGCCTGGGGTTCTAGCATCTATTGCCCTCAGGAAACTCGTGCTCGCAGGATAGGCCACGCCTGCGGGGTTCCAGCGCACCACCTGAAGTTTTAAGTGATTTATGACATCACCGTTATCACTGAGCATCTCGGGATATCTTTTGGGGATTCTACTACTAAATCAGATTGGCATGATTAGATCTATGTTAAGTATAAGTGTCAATAAGCTTCAGTCAGTCAGTCATGTCCCAGAGATCATACTTCTCCCACAGGCAATTCAATACCTCGGTACCGCAACCACAGGGGTACCGACTTAACATATCAGCCTCGTCAGGCTCTAGGCACACCGTATAGGTTGCCGTCAGGCCTCGTCAGGCACTAGCTCACGGGCATCACATCCACAGGGATGCCCTTCTCCACTCTCCAATAACACATGAGCCCCACAACCACTGGGGGGGCCCCACATCTGCCTTCTATACCCAAGTCCACCGTACCTCTCGTACGGTGGTGATCTCCCTCGTAACTATAGCCAAGTAGTGGACATGTCAACAATCAAGTTACGGGGACAAACATTCATAGAAGGTATTTAGTTTAAGGGACATCTAGGTAAGACTGAATAGTTACGTTATGAGCTTACGTTACGTGTTCATGATATAAAGCAAAGCAAATACAAGCAAGTGGAGAATACTCAGCTTTAGGGAAACCAGCCCATGTGGTTTCCTGCTTCGTAGGATGAACCTCGATAACCTTACGAACACACTTCACTGTTCATCACGTTACGGCGGCAAAGTCTGACTGTTCATTAGCTACGTGTACGGAAGCAGTGATGACCATAGAGTGTTCCATAGACTAGACCTGGTATACTCACCATAGATACACTACTTCCTGGTAGGGTTGCCAGCGGTGAATATAGATGTTAGACGTCATCGCAGTGCCTGGCACTCGCGACACTCCCGAAGACCGGCAGAAGTGAAGACAGGGATTGCGTCCACAGCCGGATCTTCTCTCGGGCTTTGGCGGCGGCATCCCTTTGCTGCCGTGGTCGAGGAGATGCGCCAGTGTCATAATCAGCATTTGATCCATTGTCTGTCTCAATATTATTAGGCGAAGTGACTCTCTCTAGAGTACACTCTTCACTTATACCTGCTGTATCATATAAAGTTTCCTTATCCCCTTCATCATTAAAAGGCATGTCGCCCAAATTATCGACTTCGAGGTCGATGTCTAAAATTTGTGAATCTTCAAGAACTCTTGAGTCTTCTTTATTCACCGTTGATGTAGCAGCTTCTTCGCTTGTCACATCTTCTACTTCTAATGGATACAATTGTGCTAAAGAACGAGTATATACTTTATTTCCTACCTTAACTCGGGCAACACGACACATATTGTCGCTCCCCTTTTCAAGAGATATAATTTTCCCTACTTTCCAGTCTTGTCTAATTTTGTTATCGGCCTTAATTTGTACTACTTGGCCCTCTGATGGTTCAAGCTTGGATGTGCACCTAGGTTGTTTAGGAGAGTGTGAATACCTTTCTCTCAGGCTCAAAAGGTACCGATCTATGAACATTCTTTTAAACTCTTCCAATATGCTGATACCTTTCTTCCAGCTTTGTACTAGATCACTCTTCGTCTGTGTTTCTAGAGGTAAAGATCCATCACTCCCGGTGTCTGTTATTATGGTTCTTCCCATAGCGATGAAATCAGACGGCCTAAGTATATGTTCTACATCTTCGTCGACATATGTTAGCGGTCGAGTGTTGACAACAGCTTCAATTTCCTTGACTACGGTACTTATTTGATTGTCCGTAAGAAGATGTTTCTGAAGAGTTGTTCTCATGCAGACTTTGACCATACCCACAAGTCTCTCGTAGAAGCCCCCGAACCATGGTGCTAATTGAGGGATGAAACGCCACTTAATCTTCTTTTCTATACAATAAGGTCGTGTCATAACTTCGGATATTAATTTAAAATTAGTGGCATTGTCAGATGTTATTACTGTGGGTACGTTCCTAGTAGCTATGAATCTTCTTAAGGCGAGAAGTCCTTCCTCTGCTGTCAAATCTCTCACGACTTCCAGATGTATGGCGCGTACGGCAAGACAGGTAAATAGGCAAATCCACCTCTTCTCCGTTCCTGATTGGGTTTTAACTAGTATCGGGCCTAGATAATCTATCCCTGTAAAAGTAAAAGGTTCCGTGTAGTTGACCCTTTCAGGAGGTAAAGCCGGTGTAGGCGGTAGTTTAAATGGTCCACCCCGTTGTTTGATGCATTGACTACATTTACTTATGACGTTAAGAACTCGCTTCTTTCCTTGTGGTATCCAGAAGTTCTGACGAATTATACTAAGAGTGTGGGCGGCTCCGACATGATAATTATCATTATGAGTTCTCATAATGATATTATCAGTATATGTACTCTTAGGAGGTAGTAAGATTGGATATCGTTTGTCATACGTCCAATTAGCGTATTGGAATTGCCCCTTGCTCCTTAGTATTCCATCTTCATCTATAAAAAGACCTAGATTTCTTTTTAGGCTAGTCTCTTTTCCTGCTAGTTCTTCGGGAAAGTACTTAGCTTGGACTTCTTTGATCTCTGAAACCTTAGTATATACGATGCCGATGTCTTCGTGCGTCCCTTCTTTAGGTCCAGTTCTTAAGCTGTCGTCTTTATGTGTCGTTTCTTCAGATCCAATACTTAAACTACCAGTTTCATCCTGTATCTCTCTGTCGTCAAGTTCTATTTCCATTGGAATGCTCGACAGACCCTCCCCAACCAAAAGAGAAGTGTTACTTGACGGACTGACAGGCCATTCTACTGAGTCTTTCAATAAGAACTCGGGTCCTGCCAACCATTTCTCCAGTTCCTCCTTTGGTTGTGCGGGCCTGGTAGCCACGTCCGCTGGGTTTAAATCCGTTGGAACATATCGTACCTTCAGTTCTTTGTTTTTCTTCATTTCTTGTATTCTTCTTGATACGAACGGTGTTAGAAGTTTATCTGAGTAGTACCAACTGATTACAATTTGACTGTCCGTCCAGAGGATCTGTTCAGTTATTTCGCCTTGTAGTGACTTCTTAACGTACTGGATTAAACGATGACCTATAAGAGATGCAATAAGCTCTAATCTTGGGATCTTCAAATGATCCTGATCTTTAATTGGTATCAGTCTTGATTTTCCTATAACGAAGTTTCTCTGGTTGCCCTGCACTATGTAGACAACCGCTGCATATGCTTTAGTCGAAGCGTCTGTGAAGCAATGGATGGAATAGCTCTTCAGCCGAAGGTTCTCTACACAGCACCGGGGAACACAGGTGTCCTTTAAGTTCTTAAGTTCTTTCTGTACATCAATCCATCTCTTCGCTTCATCTCCAGCTAAAGGGTTATCCCATTTTAATTTAAGTTTCCACAAGTCCTGTAGGAGAAGTTTCGCTGATAATGTAGAGGGTGCTGCATACCCACAAGGGTCGTACACTGACGCGATGCATTGTAGAACTCCTCTCTTTGTACTAGGATACTCACGTTCCTTCAGTCGCAAGTGAAGTGTATCCGATTCTAAGTTCCAGTCCAGTCCGAGTATCTTAACTATTTTATCTTGACAGCTGTCTGGAACCTGTTCTATGAAGTCACATGAGTTAGAGCTCCACTCCCTCAAGTTCATTGACATTTGTTGAAACTCTTGTTTTGTGGCGCTATATAAATCTATAGCTTCTTCTACAGTATCTGTTCCAGTCACCATATTATCCACATAGATGTCATGAGCAACACGTTGTATACTCTCTAAGCTAGATTTAGATAAGTGGTATTTAATTGTGGCGTTCAGTAAGAACGGGCTGCTGATCACACCGAATGGGACTCTACAGAACCTCATATGTATTAAATTATTATTTTTTACTGATTTATCTAGATCCTTGATCCAAAGGAATCTAGTTACGTCACGGTCCTTAGCTTGTAAACCTATTTGTAGAAATGCTTTCTCGACATCTGCACAAATACCTATGTTATGTGATCTAAACTTCAACAATATTCCTGTTAACTCTTCCAGCATTAAGGGACCACAGTAAAGGCACTGATTTAAGCTCTTATTGTCCTTGATTTTAGATGACGCGTCGTATACTATGCGCGGAGGCTTATTCTTCTGTTTGACACAGTGGTGTGGTAGGTAGTGAACGGGATGACTAGGGCTAACAACCTCTTCCTCCGGTACGACTTCTATTATTCCTAATTTCTCTTGTTCTTTAATCAATTCGTCGTACGAAGTCAATGTGTCAGCTTCTAGACGTTTAATTAAACTCACAAGTCGTCCTAGTGCCAAACCGAAGTTAGGATCCAAGTCTGGAGGGTATTCTACCCATGGCCACGAGACTTGGTATCTGCCATGTTCAAATCGGGTCGTCTCGTTGAAGTGACGCAAGGCTTCTTCCTCTCTGCTCTCTTTCGGAGAGTCCACGATGCCAATTGTTTCCAGATCCCATAGTTCCTTTAGATTTACACCTTCTAATGGTAAATCAGGTTTATTTCTTCCTATGTCCAAGTTAGTCTGACAATAGGTGATGATTTCCAAGTTATTATCTGGTTCTATCTCTGGTTTTCCTCCGAAAGTCCATCCAAACTTGGTGTTAATCATGAAAATATCTTCCTTTAATTCTATTATCTTGGGTAATAACAGAGATAGATAGTAGTCGTTACCCACTAAAAGGTCTATCCGGTCACCGAAGGATCCATCATCAGCTAACTTATATTCCGGATTCCATAATCTACGGTCAGGTCCTAAGTATGGAACGCCTCTTGCAATCACAGGAACAATGTTGACATTAATTGAAACAATTTCACCGGTTTGTGTTACCATCTGGATCTTAACTTTGGGACTTTCCACTTCTTGAGGTGTATTGGTACCAAAAATAAATATAGTAAGATGACTATCTTCTATGGTTACCAAGTTGAATTTCCTTGCGAAGTCCTTTGTAATGTAAGATCTCATGCTTCCTCCGTCAAGCAGTACCCTACCTTTATGCCTGTTGTTGTTTCCTTCAGCAGTTATCTCTATAATGGCTGTTTGCATAACGGTAGGTCGCACATCGTTTACTAGGCCTAGTCACAAAGGAATGTTAGGCTTGGAGGCTTCGTTGTTTTCTGTGACATTTCCAGGTGTCTTTGTTGTGCTCGCCTGCGCTTCTGTAGTCTTTGTTGATGCCATCTCTGTCAGAGCCTTTGGACACAGAAGTAGGTGATGGTAGTTATTTCCACAGCCGGCGCAGGGTTTTTTCGATTTGCACGTTCTTCCAAAATGTCCTCTTTCCATGCATCTGTAACATCGAGCTACAAGCCTATTTTTCCTATCCCTTATTGTGGTATACTTCTTACATTTCGCAGAGTCATGTTCTGCTCCACAGAACAAGCATGATATCCTGAACCTCTTTCCAGATGGTTCCGTTGAAGAATTTCTTTCTTGGTTACTTCCAAACTTCCTTTTCACCCCTTGGTTTCTTGAATTTGAAGCATAATTGTTTCGCTGCCTATAACTATTATTCTTAAATCTATAGTTATTTCTTCCTCTTCCAAATCTAGGGTTATTAAATCTTTCACTGACGTGCAGTGTCTCCGTAGTGTAGTTGCCTGAAGTACTTTCACTTGTTTGGGAGATGAATCGACTGGCGTCTTCCTTGGCGGATATTAGCTTCTCTAGCTCCTTTCTTATTTCCGGAACTGAATCGTCCTGGACTCTTTTCTTCAGTTCATAGACTATTTCTTCTGGGAACTTTTCCAGTATTACAAACCGAAGGTAGCTGTGCGTGTCGTCTTCGCCTAAGGAACTTAACACTCTAAGATGGGTCTCTATCTCGTTCAGAACATTCCGGCAACTGATAGTGGAACTGTCGGCCGGTTTAATTTTGCTCAAAGCAGAGTAATGGGCATCTTTGACAAGCTCCACGCGTCCGTATCTTTCTTTCAACGTGTTGACAGCTATGGTGTAGTTCCTGTTGGTGGTTCCTAGCCCTTCGATCAGCTTCTTAGCTTCTCCTTTTACGGCAGAATTGAGATACATAAACTTATCTACATCACTTAGTCTTCTACTATCAACTAAGGAGACAAACTGATCCCAAAACTGGTGCCAGGTTAGAACGTCACCGTGGTACTCCGGTAGATTCAGTTTAGGTAGCTTTCCCGATACAGGCATGGCAGCTTCTTTTGATGTGGCTCGAGCTCTTCTGATCCTCACTTGCAGCTCACATAACTCTTCTTCAGCTGTCAGCTGGATCGTAGAAATCCTGGAGATCTCATCGGCATCAGGCTGATTAGCCATCCTAAAGTAGTTATTCATTTCGGCTTTTATTCTACTCAAGCTGCTTTCTAGCTTGGAGACGACAATTTCCATTTCCAGGAGAAACTCGTCCGTAGGGGAACCAGGTATGATACTCAATATCTCCCTCGCCTTGACAGACAAACTCTCTAAATGTCCAGTAGTAAACCGAAGTGCGGTTTTCAAGCCTTCCTCCATGTTGATTACTAACGTAGATACAGACCTGTAATATACACACATCAAATAATAACACCACATTGTACACCGCTCAATGTACAATGTCCCAGGGAAGATAATTCAAGAGACAAAATATATAACTTTGTTATTCGTAGCATAGTGTCGCAGGCATATAGCGCTTAGGCAGGTTTATATGTGTTAGTTGTTGTTATTCCATAAGCATTGTATGTGTCCAGCATAACTCAAACTTTCATTCCATAAAATTACTTAAATCTAAGGGTTCAACTTTAGTTGGTCGAGGTCGCATGCTGACAGCTCTTGATAGGTCAATAATCGTTTCATTTATTTGTGTGAACAAACCTATTAAATTTATTAATTTAAAGTGGGCTAAATGTTCCCAAATGTGTACCTATTCCAAAATTAAAAAAACTAATATTCCAAGGAAATTTTAAATACTAGCAAATTTTCTAATAATTATTCATTAAGTCATCACCAAGTCTATTTGGAAATAAAAAGGGTAACTTACTAATCATGATTTGTGTATATTTGTGTCAAAAGAATTAAATTAAGTAATTATAGATTGAAAGTGCCTTTATGTTGTAAATGTCACTAAAGAAACCTTCCATCCTATTTTATGTGTCAAAATAAATGAAGTAATCATAGATTGAAAGTGTCTTTATGTTGTAAATGTCACTAAAGAAACTTTCCATCCAATAAAATTATTTTAACCATTGATGTATATCTCAGGATTGGCCTTACGGGCAATAATATTGTCCACAAAGTTAATTAAATTTCTTATGAATTTATGATGTTGAATTAACACTGACTCTAATATTGCAAATCAAGTAGATAGGTGTGTATGTCTCTATATTTATTCACTACTTATTTTGTGTATGAACTATTGAAGCATAATAACTTTCAAAGAAATCTATAATTTCAAAGTGTGTTCACTGTGTTCTAACAAAGCCAAAAGTTAAGAAATATTTAACCAAGTATTTATATCACATAATGACAATAATAGTGTAATTATTTAATTTTAAGTTTGATTTTATTTTAATTTTAAGTTTCACTTTATTTATTTGTATTGCTCTTCAATTCCTACAACCTACATCATGTAAAAGCACTGATGTTAAAAGAAAACACTGTCACATATAACCGCTGTAAATTAACACACAAAGCATTCACAAAAATATAAGCATGGGTAAACAGGGGTTTTGGGTTTGTAAAAAATAAACACACAAATATTTATTTAATCACACATAGCAAAAGCAGTTCCCAAAATTTGTGAAACTCCTGGCGGACAATATAAAGAAATCTCAACGTATGATGAAATTACTGGAATGAAGTTGAAATTCCTTTCCGTTCACTTTTCATTCGCTTGAGCACGCATTTGACTTTACTTTTAAATAAAACATTAATATCATGATATGAATGTATAACTGATGGTCAGGAATATTACTTATTACTTTATTAAAATAATGTTGCTTTGATCATATCAAGAATTCTACTATAAGGTTAAATTGATTATGATATTTAGTAAAAATATAGTGAAGTAGGTACTAATTTCTATAAGAATTTACTTGTTTATATTAATCAAGAAATTAATTTATTGGAACTAAACAAATGAAGGTAAATTAAGCAAATTTATCACACAATTATACTCAAATGTATTACTCTTTTCGCTTAAGTGCTCATGAATCTAATATCAAATATAGATCATTAATATGTAGCGGCGAAATAAGCCCTAAGCAAGGCGTATCGGGTTGCAGGCACATGTCTCGATATGCAGCTTCTCGGTCCTCGCATGAACAAAAGCTAGATGAATTCGTAAATAACATGTACTTACAGTGAAACAGACGGGATCTCGCCTCAGATGACACCGGGCAGACGTAGCGCTGGCTTAGTGGGAAGTAGGTAGGTGGCGGCTATAGGCCTACAGCTGCGATCATATATAACCATGGATACCGCCTTTAGGAACATTACCGTTCAAATTCTCGGGCCAAATTAGCACACATACACAATTACGCCTACATTCAAATAAGACGACGCGTTTACAGAGCCTGTAATCAAAGCTCGTAAACAAAATAAGAGTCATCTTTATTACACCAATGGTACATAGCTAAGTGTAGATGAAATGCATATAATGTCAATAACTACCAATCAGCGACATTAATCCGCTAATAACCTTCTTGCTGTACGTACTGGCCGCTGAGAGTTCGCGGTTCATATTTGATTAGAATGTGACTTGGACAGGGATAGGTTTATGCCATACAGTGAAGAACCAGTCAAATAATTCACGTATAATAATTTAATGCAGATTAAAAGATAACTAGTTAAAATGTTGTTATGACATGACAGACTAACTCAACATAAGTAAATATATCATTGTTGTATAAATGTATTCCGCTATAATAAGTATTTTGTATATTTTATTATCAATCTGCATGGCAGTGCGAAGTCACGTTCAGGTATAGTCTGTCCGTTTTTCTAAGATCAAGTACGCCATAGTAAATGTATGGCGAACTTGATCTTAGAAATCGGACTGGCTATACAGTCTGCAAAATTTACATGGGTACACGAATCGGGTCAAAAATATTTGAACAGGCGGAGTCACAATAAATCCCCACTTTCAGTTCAGAATATTTTATATGTATATAGCCGGTCAAGCAAGTTTGTCAGTAGAAAAAGGTGCAAAATTAAAATTTTGTATAGGACCACAGCCGTTCGCGCGCTTACATTTTCTAAATTTGCCGCTCTTATAATATTTTAAACTTTCGCGTTTTGAACACATATTAACTCACATTATATTGCCGCTCTTTTCTACTGACGGAAATGGCTTGAGAGAGAACCTACATATATGTGACAGTAGAGGGTGGATTCAAATGATCAACATTTTCAGATAATGTGTGTATTTGTTAAATTAATTCAGTGAAAGCATGATAGGAAAAATGTATCTACATATAGGAGACCGGGTATGATTATCTCACGGGTTATATCTCATGAATAGAACATATTCTAGATATCTTGCCAGGCATCCACTCAATTTCATGTCTCTCTAATTGGACAGCTTTTTTCCATAGTTCTCTGCGAATAGCATCTTGTGGGAATCTGAATGGAAAGTAATGTAAAATGACAATACCAAATTTGATTATTAATTTGAAATAACTAGGTAGTTTTTTTATAGCTCCATCTCATGAAATAAAAAAGGAAAATACAAATCTGTAAGAAGGAATTTATTACTACATTTATAATTATATAGAAAATACCTAAACCAAACACAAGTTAATAAAATAGTCTACTTCATTTAGCATAACACCATCCCTATTATCCTCGCAATTTAAAAAGTCGTATGTTGTTATGAAAGTCGTATGCAGTTGTTACGTTTTAGCTTAGCACGGTAGTATTGAAAACAAATCGTCATGTTTTTTCCAAATTCTACTGAAGTTATCTGTTTACTACAAGTGAAAAGTGATTCCACTGTCCTTGGTATGAACTAAAATAACTTCTGCACCACTTGACGACACATGAATATATTTTTAATTACAAAAAAACGTTGTTTTTATAAATCAATTTAGCCATTTGTCACTGACTGTCATCTCGGTGGTACTGAGATTGCCAATCGAGCAGTTTGTAAGTACCGCCTATCGCGGGGTAGTTTGCGTTGCGTCATAATTGAGCGGACAGAATACTTCCATGTATAGCATTTCGCTGGCCTACAGGTATCAAAAAATATTTTGTCAAACAAAGATAAAAACTAATTTAATAAGAGAGGGAGGTCTTCACCTTAACTAGCATCATCAAATTTTGACAAGGTTTTCACAAACAGGTTAAATTCTAACTAGAAAGCCTCAAAAAAGTTTGAAAAAGGAACTTGAATAGCCTATGGCGTCTACAGTAATTGGGAAATCGCGATAAATTTTGATATTCGCGTGATACCTTTATTTGATTTGTGTTCTCGAATGAACAATCTAAAAGTTTCTTTATTTAAAATAATTAAAAGAACTTACCCCGCAGCAAAATTATAAACTGCAACTTTCTCGCTGTTATTTAAGTCGTAGTCAACGTAAAATGGCGGACCCACGCTATAGGGTGTTACGTGCGTGTACGAACTCGATGAGCCGACAATACCAACACAACAAACCAAACCGTTTCCGATATTTGTAATTGTGGTTGTAATAAAATAAACCTTAGATCGATGAAAATAAAGCTCATAATGGTTATATTCTTCTAATTTACTTATAGATGAAGTAAAATATGAAATAATAATTATTACTAGGTTTTATACCTATTCAAGTTTATTAATCATTAAATTAATGAAGACGAATAAAGAAAAATATTTTAAGATATTAGGGTGAGTTAAATGATTTAAAAGGAATAATAATATCAACGATTGACCAACCAAGCGCCCTGCAGTTTACGTTCTCATAAACCCACGTAATTCTAACTTAAGTACTATTACAACCATTTTACTTAATAACAATACATAATTCATTATTCCACGCTATATTTTGATAATTTTCTTGAGTATATATCCCTTTTGCGAAAATAAGTACATTATTGTACTCCGTAGTTGTTCCGGTCCTCACTCTGGGGTTGCCGTTCTAAAAACTTTATTCAGTATCGATGATTATGATTATAAATCGAATGAGTCAAACAACATTCGATCTCTTCATTGATCGAATCGATCGTTTATCGATTAATTATATTCGCAGTTCGCCATTAAACTTAAATCAGCTTATGAACTATGTATTAACCTAATCTAGTATCTGAAATGAACATTAAATAACAAACACACTATTATTTATTCAACCGATCCGATCGATGCGATCCTGGTATCTGAAATAAATTTCTTTTATTTCCTGAAAGCTCGAAGAACAACATCGACTATTTTTTGGCCCATATCACGAGTTTTAGGCATAGATTCACACATCTCAGCATCGTTCCACCATGTCGCGAGACGCCTTGTCTTTATGGGAAGTTATGTAACTACAGTGGTAGAGTAAATTAGACATGACATGCGTCGCGATGGAATGAGATAAAGATGTTTGAATCTTACCTTTATCTCCTGGTCTATGCCTGGGGTTCTAGCATCTATTGCCCTCAGGAAACTCGTGCTCGCAGGATAGGCCACGCCTGCGGGGTTCCAGCGCACCACCTGAAGTTTTAAGTGATTTATGACATCACCGTTATCACTGAGCATCTCGGGATATCTTTTGGGGATTCTACTACTAAATCAGATTGGCATGATTAGATCTATGTTAAGTATAAGTGTCAATAAGCTTCAGTCAGTCAGTCATGTCCCAGAGATCATACTTCTCCCACAGGCAATTCAATACCTCGGTACCGCAACCACAGGGGTACCGACTTAACATATCGGCCTCGTCAGGCTCTAGGCACACCGTATAGGTTGCCGTCAGGCCTCGTCAGGCACTAGCTCACGGGCATCACATCCACAGGGATGCCCTTCTCCACTCTCCAATAACACATGAGCCCCACAACCACTGGGGGGGCCCCACATCTGCCTTCTATACCCAAGTCCACCGTACCTCTCGTACGGTGGTGATCTCCCTCGTAACTATAGCCAAGTAGTGGACATGTCAACAATCAAGTTACGGGGACAAACATTCATAGAAGGTATTTAGTTTAAGGGACATCTAGGTAAGACTGAATAGTTACGTTATGAGCTTACGTTACGTGTTCATGATATAAAGCAAAGCAAATACAAGCAAGTGGAGAATACTCAGCTTTAGGGAAACCAGCCCATGTGGTTTCCTGCTTCGTAGGATGAACCTCGATAACCTTACGAACACACTTCACTGTTCATCACGTTACGGCGGCAAAGTCTGACTGTTCATTAGCTACGTGTACGGAAGCAGTGATGACCATAGAGTGTTCCATAGACTAGACCTGGTATACTCACCATAGATACACTACTTCCTGGTAGGGTTGCCAGCGGTGAATATAGATGTTAGACGTCATCGCAGTGCCTGGCACTCGCGACAACATCAATCAAAAACCCAATTATGCATTTAAATGAACAAAAGATACGAAGGTGGAATTCAGTTTACTGTATTCATTTTTATCCACATATACGAAGACAAAAATAAAAAAAATCCTGTTCGAGATTTTTGTAAAAAAAAAATGTTTGAAGTGCGTGGGCAGTTACGACTTCAATATATTATGGCTCATATATTGCACACTGGGCGTTTAGCTGATCTTGCGTTTTTTTTCTTGGGCGGCACGAGGGTATACCTACTTAATCCCGTAAAGTAAACCCAAACTTCCCGGCAAAAAGGTATTTTAGGTAACAACTTATGTACGCTAAGTACCTTCTAGTCCCTAATGGTTTTATCCTCTTCAATAAACAACCTAATGGTGCTCCTACACTGGCAGTTGGGTACATAACGTTATATAACGCCGTGTGTTAAGAACAACGCATAATAGAAGAGATAGTACTGATAGTGTTATATTATGTTATCCCTGTCCCACAATGTTATTCACATAATATTATGTTTTATGCTCATTTGGTATTGGTACCTATCATATTGTAAAAAACAAAACATGTGTCAACACCTACATATTATTTGCCTCGAACACGAGCTCAGGCATGTAGAAGAGCCCTAAGAAAAAATGTTCATAAATATAATAGACTAGCTTTTGACCGCGACTTCGTCTGCGTGGAATTAGTAATTTGGGTACCATAATTTTTAAACAAATCTGCTTTTTATTACATCCTTCTTTTTATTACATCCTTGTTTTCACCCCCAAAATGGATGACTAATTAGTCAAAAATGCGAACTTTGTTTATTTATAACGAAACTAAAACTAAAAACTAAATATAAAATATCTCTTCCAAGCTTCTGGAATGGACCCTAGAATGCTGGCGGCTTGGAGGTTCGAGAAGTTGGAGAAGTTGTAGAAGTTGGAGAAGTTGATAAAGTTGGAGAAGTTGAAAAAGTTGGAGAAGTTGAAGTTGGAGAAGTTGAAGAAGTTCGAGTTGGAGAAGTTGAAGTTGAATTTGAAGAAGTTGGAGAAGTTGAAGTTGTGGAAGTTGAAAAGGTTGGAGAAGTTGAATTTGAAGAAGTTGGAGAAGTTGAAGTTGAAGAAGTTGAAAAGGTTGGAGAAATTGAAAAAGTTGAAAAGGTTAGAGAAGTTAAAGTTGAAGAAGTAGGAGATGTTGAAGTTGAAGAAGTGGGAGAAGTTGAAGTTGAAAAAGTTGGAGAAGTCGAAGTTGAAGAAGATGAAAAAGTTGAAGTTGAAGTTAGAGACGTTGAAGTTGAAGAAGTCTGAGTAGTTGGAGTTATAGAAGTAGAAGTTGGAGAAGTTGAAAAAGTTGAAGAAGTTCGAGTTGGAGAAGTTGAAATTAGAGACGTAGAAGATGAAGAAATTGAAGAAGTAGGAGAAGTCGATGTTGAAGAAGTTGAAAAGGTTGGAGAAGTTGAAATTGAAGAAGTAGGAGAAGTTGAAGTTATAGAAGTTGAAGTTGAAGAAGTTGGAGAGGTTGAAGAAGTTCGAGATGGAGAAGTTGAAGTTAGAGAAGTAGAGGTTGAAGAAGTTGAAGAAGTAAGAGAAGTTGAAGAAGTAGGAGTTGAAGTTGAAGAAGTTGAAAAGGCTGGAGAAGTTGAAGTTGAAGAAGTAGGAGAAGTCGATGTTGAAGAAGATGAAAAATTTGAAGAAGTTAGAGTTGGAGAAGTTGACGTTGAATTTGAAGAAGTTGAAAAAGTTGAAGTTGAAGAAGTTGATAAGGTTGGAGAAGTTAAAGTTGAAGAAGTAGGAGAAGTCGATGTTGAAGAAGTTGAAAAGGTTGGAGAAGTTGTAATTGAAGAAGTAGGAGAAGTTGAAGTTATAGAAGTAGAAGTTGAAGAAGTTGGAGAAGTTGAAAAAGTTGAAAAAGTTCGAGTTGGAGAAGTTGAAGTTAGAGAAGTAGAAGTTGAAGAAGTTGGAGAAGTTGAAGTTATTGAAGTAGAAGTTGAAGAAGTTGAAAAAGTTGAAGAAGTTCGAGTTGGATAAGTTGAAGTTAGAGAAGTAGAAGTTGAAGAAGTTGGAGAAATTAAAGTTGAAGAAGTAGGAGAAGTTGAAGTTAGAGAACTAGAAGTTGAAGAAGTTGAAGTTGAAGAAGTTGAAGTTGAAGAAGTTGAAGTTGAAGAAGTTGAAGTTGAAGAAGTTGAAGTTGAAGAAGTTGAAGTTGAAGAAGTTGAAGTTGAAGTAGTTGGTGAAGTTTAAGAAGTTGGAGAAGTCGAAGTTGGAGAACTTGAAATAGAGAATTTGTAGTTGAAGAAGTTGGATAAATTGAAGAAGTTTAGGAAGATAAAAGAAGTTGGAGATTTGAAGAATTTGTAAGATGGAAGTTAAAGAAGTTAATGAAGTTGAAGAAGTTGAATACGCTGGCGCAGTTGAAGAAGTTAAATAGGTTGGAGAAGTTTAAGCTGAAGAAGTTGAAGTTGACTAAGATGAAGAAGTTGCAGAAGTCGAAGAAGGTTAGGAAGATAAAGAAGTTGGAGTTGTTGAAGAAGTTGAGGAAGTTGAAGTTGAAGAAGTTGAAATTTAAAAAGTTGAAAAGGTTGGAGAAGATGAAGTTGAAGAAGTAGGAGAAGTTGAAGTTGAAGAAGTAGGAGAAGTTGAAGTTGAAGAAGTAGGAATAGTTGAAGTTATGATTGGCTATGGTGGACTGGTAGAGAATGCCTTTAGGTATTAAGTCCGCCGTTTGTACATTTTATTTGTATTTTGTGCAATAATGTTTAAATAAATATATACCTACAAAAATTTGTACCTGGTGAGGTGTCGGGTCTCGGAGGCTAGACATTTCTAGAATACTAAAGTATTTGAACAAATTAAATTATTTCAGAAAAATATTATTATTATTTATTATTTCAGTTTATAATTTCTAGAATAGTCCAGAACATTCGAGAGTATTCGAGAGCATTCGACAGCATTTCTGAATATTCTGGAATGTTGTCGAATATTCGAGAACATTCTAGATCAGCGGTCGGCAACCTTTTAGCAGCCAAGGGCCACATACAGGGTTGGGCAGTATTTCAATTACATGTATTTGAAATACGTATTTGAAATACATTTTAGTATTTTGTATTTGTATTTCAAATACTACCTGGAAAAGTATTTTGTATTTGGTATTTCAAATACTGCACTCACATGTATTTAGTATTTTGTATTTCAAATACTTCAAGCTTCAAAATACATTTCTGCAAAATACATTTTATTAAATTGTATAATCCTAAAATGGATCGGTTTTTTTTATTGTTTCGACATTAAGGATTGAAATTAGTCCAAATTTGTGCAACAATGTAGGTTTATATTCAAATTTCGTCAAGTGGACAAAAACTAGAGCTGGACGAAAACTAGCGCAATGACCCTATAAGTTTTTAGGAAAGGATATTCGTTAGGAAAACTAAATGGTTAAACAAAAAAATTGAAAGGTATTTTGTATTTGAAATACATTATTTTACACACTGTAATTTGTATTTTGTATTTCAAATACCCGTCACCGAAGTAGTTTGTATTTGGTATTTCAAATACTTTTAAAAATGTATTTTGTAATTTGTATTTGAAATACGTGGAAGCCAGTATTTTGCCCAACCCTGGCCACATAGTAGTTAACGGAGGTGACGCGGGCCGTACTTTGTTAATATTTATGACTTTATGAGACATTGTTGTTTGTCACTATTACATACAAAATAGCCAAGACACCTCTCGGGCCGCAAGTGACAGATTCGCGAGCCGCATGCGGCCCGCGGGCCGCAGGTTGCCGACCGCAGTTCTAGATCATTGTGGAACATTCCAGAACACTTTCGAATGCTGTGGAATATTCTGGAACATTCGAAGCTGTCTCTGGTATAGGAGGCTAGACATTTCTAGAATAGTCCAGACCATTCGAGAGTATTCGAGAGCATTCCACAGCATTTCAGAACATTCTGGAATGTTGTCGAATATTTGAGAACATTCTAGATCATTGTGGAACATTCCAGAATACTTTCGAATGTTCTAGAATATTCTATATCCTTCCCCGGGACTCAAACTATCTGTATACCAAATTTCAACCGAATCGGTTCAGCGGTTATTGATTCCCCATACAAACTTCCACCCCCTTTTTCACCCCCTTAAAGAGGGATTTCTGGGATAAAAACTACCCTATGTCCTTCCCCGGGACTCAAACTATCTCTATACCAAATTTCATCAAAATCGGTTCAGCGGTTTAAGCGTGAAGAGGTAACAGACAGACAGACACACTTTCGCATTTATAATATTAGTATGGATTTATGCATTTCAAGATCAGAGCCCATACCATAAGGCACTGACAATGACAGTGTCAAAACCATAGTCAAAACTGACAAAAACGCTAACGTCTACGTAATTTAAGTAGGTACTCGTAGGTACTTTCTATATAGAGCGAGATGTATCTCGCTCGCACTAATATGCGAGTACGAGCGAGATGAATAGAAAGTAAGGTACGTTCACCAGCGTTTATATCAGAGGGGCTACCGCGAAAACCGAAATTCGCAAATTGCGGGGATCTTACTCTTTTACTCCAATGAAGGCGTAATTAGAGTGACAGAGAAAAATGCCCGCAATTGACGATTTTCGGTTTTGGCGGTAGCCCTACAGTGCCAAACTGGTGGTAGCTACACTTCACACAAAAATAAGATTTTCCTGCGTTTACACATGAGTCCTTTAATGGGTTAGGTCCGTTTGTTCCGAACACACTTTTTTAAGTACATACTACGCTCAAGGTTTAACACATTTTGTTTCCTTTGTAAACAAACATATTTTTACCAGTACGTGTTATTTCCAAAATACTTTTATCTGCTAAGCGAAGCGAAGGCAAGGGAACATTATGCGTTCTTTTTAGGTAGGTACTTACAAGCTTTTATTATATAACTTACCCAGTAACTTTATACATTTAGCGTTTGCGTCAAATCCGTTAGTTCTGATTTTTTACAGACTTGTTTTTGACGTAGGCCTAATGAATAATCCAAATTTGTGACCTCGAGCGCCGCCGAACGCAACTTTCGTAGCGAGTGGTTCGAAAAGTGGAATCTTGAGCGTTGTGATAGTTTCAAGGCACGAGGGTTAAACAAATTTTTCCACCGAGTGAAACACATTTGTTTCACCACGTTATCTGATGCGATGAAAATACTCAAATAAAATCAGGAAACCACACAAAATTTCTCATTTGATTTTGAATAATCAAGAGAGCCTTAACGAGGTCGTGTGATTATAAAACTTCTTTCTTACCTATCTTTATTAAACTCACCGAGTTTATAATATATTTTACAGTAAGTACATATGGGTCTACTTTCCGTGCGTATGTCAAAAGTTTAAAGGGTCATATGTACTGTAAAACGTTGTACGATACACGTGCGAATAGGTAATTCGCAACTAGTGTCGTTTTAAAACACTCCCTTCGGTCGTGTTTGAATTTATCGCCACTCGTTTCGAATTTCCTCTTTTCCGCACTTGTATCGTAAATAACTATTATGGACATTTGAAGCTGTTCACATTATTATGTATGTGCATGTCTCCCAGCTGGACAAGTCTACCGCACTACCTACGCCCTATTTCTAAAATGTATCAACAATTACAAATTAATTTAGATTTGGTAATGAAACGTAAATATTAAGGGTTTCCAGTTTACTGTAGATTAAAAAGCAATTTCATTAATACACATGTTTGAGTAACAAATACGGATATTTATTTGACAACATTACACAATAATTAGTACTTACCTAATTAATTTCATTGTTACTTCCAAACTAGATTTTCCAACAAAGATCACCTTTGACATCTTAATTTAAATTTCACAATAATTACGTTTTTGATTACTACAGATCCCATTTCATACGACGTATCTACATTTAAATTAAGAAGAACTGCAAAAGGAGTTGTCCCTTTATAAGTAACTAGCGACCCGCCCCGGCTTCGCACGGGTTAACAAATTATACACTTAAACCTTCCTCAAGAATCACTCTATTGATATGTGAAAACCGCATGAAAATCCGTTCAGTAGTTTTTGAGTATATCGCGAACATACAAACAAACACACAAACAGACGCAGCGGGGGCTTTGTTTTATAAGGTACCTACCTATTGGTGATTAGAATTGTCTTTTATGATATATTTTTTCATCTTTAACAAACTATCTACTACAATAGAATCAATAAAGTTGATTGGTAGAGAATGCCGTGTGACATTCATTCCGCCTTTTGTACCTGGCATTATCTATGACAAGGCACCTTATTGGAGATGGCGCTTACGTTGCCCTGCGTCGCGCAGCGTTGTGATCAGTACATCGTTTACCACAGCATAAGCGCCATCGACAATTATCATAGATCATAGATACCATCACATATTATTACTGTGTAATCCATACTAATATTATAAAGGCGAAAGTGTGTCTGTCTGTCTGTCTGTCTGTTACCTCTTCACGCTTAAGCCGCTGAACCGATTTAGGTAGATGAAATTTAATATCAGGATAGTTTGAGGCCCGAGGAAGAATATAGGATAGTTTTGATCAATCACCCTCATCATCCCATGCAAACGAAGTCGCGGGCAGACAATTAGTAACTAAGATTTCTCGGAGTATTTACACTTGTGATAAATATTCTCGGTTCCATTATTTATTTCGTAAATCCATACTAATATTATAAAGACGAAAGTGTGTCTGTCTGTCTGTTATCTCTTCACGCTTAAGCCGCTGAACCGATTTAGTTGAAATTTGGTATAGGTACCTAGAGATAGTTTGAGTCCTGGGGAAGGACATAGGATAGTTTTTAAGTATGTCGGAAATCATCCCTGAAGAGAGTGCAAAGGGGGGTGGAATTGAAAGAGTTAATGAATTGCCTAATAATTGAAGTAAGCAATGCGCGAATTGAATGATTGCTATTAGCATTATCCAGGAGCTATAACTACTTTAGCTGCTGTCACTAATTCCACGCAGACGAAGTCGCGGGCAAAAGCTAGTATTGTATACACAAAGCAAAAAAGCAAGCCAACTAAATTTTATGTAGGAACAGTAAATAATGCAAATTTGTCATAGTCCCAATAGTGTAAGTAGTAGTTTAGGTACCAATTAGTAGCGTTAACAACAATGAATCTAACATTACAAGAGAACACAGAATGGGTCAGGTCAGGTAGCGGGGCGTTTCAACCACTGGCACAACTTTACAAACACCTACTAAAAATGAGTACTTATTAATTAATTTCAAACAACACTTCGTCACTCATGTTATCAATAATTATTGTTAATTCCAAAACTCCGTAGAATATGTGCGGAAGGAGAAGTCGTGGAATGTATGGCGCCCAATTACAGGACACTTCTCTTTCCGAACAGACTCTAGCATATCGCCGGTATTTAATTACTCTTTTGCTTACTTTTACTTTAGTTACTTTTGCTATTACTTTTACCATACTGACTAACTTTTGCAAGGCCAATTAACCCCAAGATCGCAAACGAAAGATATGCTGTTATGTGTATAGAACAAAACAAAATGTGCTAAAACGAATAATAAGTATATAGAAAACATTGGTACATCAGGGTCCAAACACATTCCATTGTATGCTTAACGGATGACTCACGCTAGACCGGGCCGGGGTCGGGCCGGAGCTTCCTACCTTATCACCGATCAGCCGTCATAGAAAATGACATGTCGCCCGCCTCGGTCCGGGCCCGGCCCGGTTTAGTGTGAGTCATCCTTAACTCGTTCCGCGTCTCGTCTTTCATCCTACTATAAAATCATGTGCATGATTTTATAGCAAAGTTAAGTTAATCAAAAGTTAATTTTTACGCTGCACCCGTAAGGTACCTAGATGGTTACATATTTCAACATTTTTAGTAGATAATAGCGTCATACCTCGGTCATACATAGTGTATGTAGGTAAAAGCCGTCAGACATAATTAGCTGAATTTAGCTTGGCGAGTGAAAAAGTCTAAAAAAAGACGATTGTCCCAGTACTTTAGTCGTAGTAATTAGACAGTAAGACTCAGCATGCTAAACTCAGCCCTGTATGTCTCCGCCTTTAATTTTAAAAGCTGTCAAAATGAGAATCCAAAATTTTCTCTGTCATCTTGACATTGCTCGGACCATGTTTTGAGAAAACTCCGTGGTGGGGAAAGTGCTCGAAGCCCGAAGCTATAAGTACGAGGCGCGGCGCGAGCGCCGACTAAAGCTCGCCGCTCTCTCACACCAATGTCACGGGCGCTCGTCTAATATTTATTGCATTAATTACTTTCACGTCAATGTGCATGTTATGTTAGTGTGTGTTCTTCTCTCTCGGATTTAGCGCGACGTCATTTTTGAAAGTTGGTACGTATATTGAAATAATATTTAGATTGTTAGTGACAGTTAAATAGTAAGTTTTGTGAAATTTTAATATAATATAGGGTGTAAGTTAAGATTATCTTAATTTTATTTGGCATTAATATTTCCATAGGTAGATATGAACATTTTAAACATTAGTAAATAATTTAAAAAAAGTTGATTAGATCGAAATAACCTTTTTTGGAGATAAATAAACGAGGTAATTCCCTTAACATAAAATTACAATATTCTTTATTGTACAATCAGCATCAATAGTAGTGGATGGAACAACGCTCCAAAAGTATCTTACATCATGGAATACTTTTCTAAATAGAGAAATATATAAGTAATAGTTGTCTAATATGTTGAACACATAAGAGACATATATTTTTGTTAAGCTATTAATTAGAGAATGGTAAATATTTTTAACGCGTAGTCTGATCCGTTAATTTTGATGCTAATGCTTTAATGAAAGAAAACTGTACTAATAACAAACTTAAAAGTAGAGATACCAAACACAATCAGCGGTCTTACAACCAAAGAATGATCTTCCCAATAAACCTTTTGGTAGTGGATTAATTACCGACGTTAATAAAATGTCCGACAGGTATCTTCATGAGTAAATATAGCCAAAAAAATAGAAAAATTACAACTGTGTTGAGAAGAGCTAGTGACGCCGATGTTCATTGCGGGCTGGACCGCAGTCGTGCGGCTTATTGCGAGCGATGCGTCTAGCGCGATGTAGCGCGGTTGATTATTTCCTACATTTTTCAGTAAACTAATTTATTTATATTGATTTATTACTTTCACAACGATGCAATTTACTTGAAATAACAGTACAGATTTGTTTAGCTAAAATGATAAAAATTTAGGTACACCAATAATGTCGGACAGACACTAGAAAAAAAATAAGTAGGTACTAGTCTCCTTTAAGGATCTTCATTTATAGGTAATGAAATGAGGTTGAAATTTAAAAAAATATTACATTTTCTCAGAATGTAGCTCTTTAATAATAATTAAGTACGCTATGTACCTACTGTATATTTTGACCTAGTTCCTTCGTTTCTCCTTATTTTGTCTTGGTTTTTATACATATACATAATACAGTACTGTGACTACTTAAAAACACAAATCAAATTAGGTTGTGTAAGTAGGTATGCGAAATTCCAAAACAGTAAGTATTGCTAATCTGGCAATTTCGGTAAAATAATTTCTGAGCGTTCTATTAAAAATTTAAAAAAATATCAGAAATTGGAGTTCTAAAGTCGACCTGCTTGAGAGTTAACAATAGAACACATTTTCTTTAAATTGGATAGGTTGCTGAAATAAATTGTGATAAAAGGCTTTTCCGTCAGTTTTATTTTCCAGTAAAAAAAACATTTAAGCACCTCCCTACACCCATACCTAAAAAAGATACGAAAGATTAAGATGTTCACAATATTTTTGATTCCATGTAATTGAAACAGAACATAACAATACACAGGACGTAGGTACCATTAGGTAGTACCAATACCAACAATGTATTCTAACGCAAACACCAAAAGTATCAAGTCGTGTTAGTCAACTATATTCGTTTACGTCGTGACCAAGTTTAGTCAAGCCGACACATTTTTACAGATAACTCTAACCGCAATCTTCTTGAAAACCTCGAACTCTGGTTACAAGTGAACGAATTACCTACACAGTTACACATACTCGTACCTACACATGGAACATAGAGTCAGACCGAGATAAGACTGCAACGATTTTGATAGCCCACGCAGTGGAAGTGATTTTAAATGTCAAACTTCTATGAAATTATGACGTAGGTAATATAAATAACACTTGCACTGCGTGTGCTATCTAAATGGTTGCAGACTTACCTCGGTCTAACTTTATTTATTTAATACTATCTAAATATGTATACGTATAGGCACCTATTATAGGTCAAAAATTTATAATGATGTCTCGTAGAGATCGAGGAAAAACACGTGTCTTATTTTGTACTTTTGGTGGTGGTTTGTTATGTTTATATGCTTTGCGTACCTATTTCTTTTTGTGATGGGAGGGTGGAAACATCAATTGATTGACTATTCATAAATTACGGAACACAAACGTTTTATGTTAACTTTTCTAAAATGTATAAATACTGGTAAATAATGTGTAAATAAAATCCTACTCCCACCGATAATAAATATACAATACACTTAAGTGCAACGAAAACGGGTCGCTATGTTCGGAAAATTTAATATAAAATAGCCGCTTTTTAATGGATTAAGATCCGAATGTAAGTATTACCTTTAATATTTGCCTTAGGTATATACAAACCAGTTGCTTTACTTAGCCACTGACAGACCACGCACAGGCGTTAAGAGTATGATCATCAAATTTTAAACGCTCGTATAGCTATTTAACCAGATTTAACCTCGTAAGACCGGTGGGTCTTACGAGGTTAAATCTGGAGGGTGGAAAGTTTTTCAACTTTTAATTTGAACCTTATTCTATAAGTATTCGAACGAATTTCGTCTGTTTAAAAAAGCAATGAAACAAAAGAAATGCTACTTTATTTGGTTCATGAAACGTTCAAATTAGATTGCACGAATATTTACATTGTAATGTACATTTAGTCTCCGGAGATTAATACGTATATTCTTCAAATGATGTCGGTAGAGATCCTCTAAGAAAAGATTTTGGATGAGGGGAAATGGGATTTAAAGTTTTATTAAAATGTAGTTTTCTATTTAAGAGCCCAATATCTGATTAGTCTCAATATTCCTTGCATCCTACTAGCGGATTGTACCTCTGCGTGCGTTCAGTAACATGGGTGGAGGTTAGTGATGTGCCGTGGGAATTTCCCGGGAACAAAGAATATTCCCATATGGGAAATTCCTGGGAAAATCGTGGGAAATTTCCCGTTGTTCCCGGGAATATTCCCCAAACAGGGTATTTCCCGGGAACGTTTCCGGGAAATTTCCCACCAAGGGAATTTTCCCGGGAACGGCACATCACTAGTGGAGGTCCTATAGTTCATACACTCGGTGTACCCCTTCACACATTTACCCACCGCATTTGCATTTCTCACACCATTGTTCCATCTATGGAAAACACGTCAATATTTTTTTAGGAAGCAAATTCGTTGTTCTTTGAATACAGATTTATTATAATAGGAGGAGTCCTACGTGGAGACGTTTGTTAAACCGTGCCAAGCCAAACGATACTGACCTCTTTAGTTTAAGTTGAAAACATTTTACGACCTCACAAACGTGTCGTAAAATATTTGAAAACATAGTTCTGTCAGATTCTGCACAATGTCTATAGAATAATGGGCAATTTGTGCTCACGTACGAGTGCTAGTTATTTATTCCCATTAACTGGCTTTTCAGCAAAAACCCTGGACCAAACAATAGTGATAACGTGAAAAAAACATAGTCAAATGAGAGTTGTAGTCCGAGGGTTCATATTTTCAATTTTATTTTAGCTACAAACATATTGTACTTGATCCCACTTTTTTGTTGGTACATATTTAATCCAAATTCTAAATAGAAATTTACAAGCATCACCATGCAATATATATTTTACGACTATACGGCTATTATACCAATTCCCACTTATCTGCGAACTATTCTTAACAAGTAAAATAGTTGGTATCTAGCTAACATGAAACATAGCTCTGCTGCATAAATATTTAATAATAAATAAGTAGGAATAAAGTGATTTATGTAATGTTAATTGCTGTGCAGACATATAAACGCCTATTACACAGGCCTTGCCAACATCCCAGTCGTGAAAAGTTTGTGTCGTATATCGAGAATACCTAATGCAGAGATTCGGTCTGGTATTAAATAAAATAAAATAAGTTCTTAAATCATTTACTATACCTACTTGATTAATATTCATCTTTGTGTGGGATATACTTAGGTTGTATGTTTTAGTCAACTAGAACGATGAAGAATAAACAATGAAATTTCATGAAGAGTACACATTTAGGTCTTACATGTATTGTGTTTAATTCTTTTTATATATGTCAATAGTACCTACCTGGAAGAAAGGAAACCAGTTAATTAGGTAACCTAAGTATCTCATTCCGATATATCTGCAAATGAAGACACGCAAATAAATTACGAAAAACTACGAGTTGTAATCAGAGAAAAAACTCTTCACATAACTGTTTAAATACATATCTGAAAGTTGTTTAATTATGACCTTTGTACTTTCCCAAAACAGCATCTTCGAAAAGTGAATTTCGAAACTTTTAGCACCAACGTGAAGATTCACGCGCTACACAACAAAATAATTAGCAAACAGAGATTAAAAGCTAAACACTACAGAAACTAAACAGTAACCGCATGTATAAATAGTCAATGTTTTTTTTTTTCACTTCATATATATTTTATTTCTTAATCATAACATTATGCGAAAACAATATTAAGACTGTTAAGGAAAATTACGGTTATGTATAAGTTTTGTGCTAAACTTGTGTTACCGTAAAAATAAGTAAGGTCACTGTGGGCAAGTCCGTCTACAAGGCAAGTCCGTCAACACGTTATAACTTTTGAATTTGAAGGCGTATGCGACTTTGGAGTCCAGTCGAGTAACCAGTTTTTCACGCTAGTTCCGTCACTGTAAAACAGATGGCGCTGTGACAACCAACTTCAGAGCAATCCGCCTCAACAAGTCATTTCGTGTTTTGAACTCGAAGTCATAGTGCGACAACCGTTCGAAAAAATTTTTTTAAATAGTTTTTGAAAAGATTGTGCATCAGAAAGTAACTACGTAGGTAGCATAAGAACCAGTTGTCTTTATTCTATTTTTAAAATATCAGAAATTAGCTTAGTTTTGTAATTATACGTTCCACAATTTATCATATTAAAATTTGACTAAGTTGGAAAGTCCGTCTATTATGTTCAAGGCAAGTCCGTCATATGCCGGACTTTCGTTAAATCAGAGATTACCAACTGTTTTTGCGACTTTAATATTATAACCATTTGATAAGGTATCAAAAAATCCTCCTGACTTTGCACATGATGTTACTTTATTAAATTTTGATCTCAGTAAATTAATAGAAACGATTAAAATTCATTTTTAAATTACTATTGATCTTTTATTTCAGAAATCAAAAAAATAATTATGTTTAAATATTTTCCAAAAAAGGTTTACCACCCCATCTTGGTAGTATATGCCGGACTTGCCTTTGTTTTAGAAAAATGGTGTTTATTTCGAATCTGAACCGTATATTGACAAGTTTAAAATACTTACACTTTTCATTGTCTTGATCCGTTCTTTTTAGGAATTTGACTACGAACATATACACACCCATAGATTGGCTGATATCATAACTAGACGGACTTCCCTTAAACTGCACGGGAAGTCCGTCTACTCGCCGAATTTTAAAAAATGTCATTGTTTTTGCTTAATTTGTGCTTGAAATGATCTGTCACTAAGGCTAAACTATTAATTATTAAATTCTTCATCGTATGCGATTACAAGCAGTAACATAGGTGAATAATTAACGGAACTAGATCACTCCAAAGTCAAAAAAAAATAAAGTATGCCGGACTTCGCCACAGTGACCTTAAATAACAAACAAAAAATTACAATTAATGAGCACAAATAAATAAAAAAGCCATTTGAAATGTGTGTAAAACTTCTTAATTCTATAATTACCTATAGCTAACGAGCCATATTCATTCATTCTTACACGAGTGTAGTTACTACCTATGAAATAGATGATTATTTTATAGCAGAAAAACATAATATATAGAGCGAGTAAATTCATAATTGTCAATGTATAGGTAGGGTTGTAGAAATACAACCACCATAATCAACTGGTAATAAAAAAATATAAGAATTACTTACCATACGTTACATAGGTATAAAACACGTAAGGTTTCTTAATATAACATACCTACAGGTTACTACTAATGTCAGGTTATTCCAAACTCGCTAAGAATAAGTTTAGGAACACCAAGTCTACCATACCTAGGGTTGCCATACGTCCCGTATATACGGGACTGTCACCGTTTTTGTCCCGTATTTTGTCGACCGGTCTGGCCTAACACCCCCCCCCCCCCCCTCGGTGGCCCGCGAAAGTTTCTGCAGGTAAAAAAGTTTGGAGACCCCTGCTCTAGAATACCACTGTCCCTTATCAGTTCCGACTAATTATGGCAACTCTAACCATACCAAGCATAACACGCGTAAGTTACATTCGTTTACCGTATTCTCGCGCAATAAATTCTACATTCGCACCGATTTTGCACTGTCACTTACGGTTGTTATGGTGTATAAGTATAACTACAGTTAACTCTATTTGATGCGTGACGAACGAACCAAATTTGTGAAATGAACATCAGCTGAGTTGAGCGTTGATTGCTCTCGGAGCCTCGGCCAGGGCCAAGCACTCTGCCGCGCTAACTTTATCCGCAGTAACTCCCTTTAAAAACGCTTCAATTGTGTATTTTATTGTGTAAGAACAAGCGGTAAAATTGTATGAATTTCAAATGCAGATACGACAGCATTTTCAGCGATAACCTAACCGTAACCGCGTTTACTTACACTGATGGTATTCATTTAAATCTTCATTCGTAACTAACGATTTTGGCCCACTTCCAGTAGTCAGACTGCTCAGACTGTATAATATCAGTTATTTATTAGTTCACTGACGAATAAATTAGTAGATAGGTATGTTATAAAATTATTATATAAGATAGAAAGCAGAATAACCTAAGTAAGGTATTAGTTACTGAACATTTTTTTTCTGCGCATCGAGAATAATATGCAGAATTTAATTGAATTTAAACTGTCAGTAAGACATACTATGTAAACTGATCGAAAAAATAGTAAAGTTAGATTAACGTTACCTTGTTGGGATTTAAAAATAACTATGTTTTATAGGTTACATTTATTAACCTAACTTAACCTATAATGAACATACAATTTCAGTTTACTCGAAACGAAAGCATTCAGTTTAGTTTAACCAACCCAGCGAGAATATTTGCATTTATTAATGCAAACTGCGTACGTGACTTGTAATATCTGCAAACAAATCTTTAGCTCGTAGACATTTTCTCTCACCGTTACAAAAGGTTTGTAGTAAAGAGTTGAGGCTATGTTGTAGCACTTGTAGAGGCGTGGAGTGAATGAACTGCGGCGTATCATTTCCGTTGTGCACTTGGCACAGATCGCAGAGCCGCCGGCGGGTCTTGCAGTGAAAGTGTATAGGCATTGACAAAAGTGAAGTAGAGGTCAAGCGCATAACAGGTTCCATTTTTGAAGACTTTACTTTCCTGACGGAAGTAAAAGTCGGCAAAACGCGGAGATGATATACCTACGCTTTCATCCACTGAGTAGAAATGTAAATATTACATAAACATTATCAAACAGATTTATTTTCTTCTTTACGTATCCGTTATCATTCTCGGCGTTTCAGAAGTTTACAGTTCATATGGTGCTACTTTACCGTCCTATGTCCAAAACAATATGTGCCTATGTCCAAAATTTAAAGGGCCATATGTACTGTAAAACGTAGAATACACGTGCGAAAAGGTAAGGTATCGTAAATAACTATAATACACGTAGTACAACGCCCCCGATTATATTTAGACTCTTTGTCATCTTGACGTAGTTATATGTAGTGAGTATGTAGTTTTAAATTTCTACTGGCAAATTTTGAAACCCGGTCGTCAGGAGGTTAAAGGTTGGAATATAGTAAACATCCCTATAATGGACGTGCTACCAGAAATGAAATATACATCATGAGTTTTTAAACACTGGCAAAATTGTACATTAACATCAGTTTTTAAGCACTGGCAAGATTTTACTAGGTATGTTAATACCTACTACACAGTCCACTCCATCGCTGCTTAAATTTGAAGAAATGGCGCCTTGTTGTCCATAATTAAAAAAGACATAATTTTTAATTTGTTAACTATGTTAAAACCAATTGCGGTATATTTCACTAAATACGTCGAAAAACATAAAAGACGCTTAGGATATTCAACTTTAAAGGTACCTGTCCTTTCATACTTATAACACAGAGCGGTAGAAACTTTAAACGTACCTATCATACATACTCCAACTTTTTTCTTAAACGATTCATGATTGGTGCAGTTACCATACCTAACACCAAGATTTACAACTCTTGTGTCTCGTTCCACTTATTCTTAACATCATTTTTTTATTTATTCATACTGTATAACCACCTAGATAAATACAACAGACAATAGGCATCTGTGCATTGTATGTTCATTTTAACTTTTATTCATTGTTTATCAGCCGTGCCTAGATACCTAACTACATCTGTTCGTAACGGCATTTCTTAGCGGACCCCTAACTGTTAGGTAGTTTGGTAGTCTAGGTCTTAAAATGAGGAACAAAGAATTTATAATAACTAGCACCTACGAGACGATCCGCTAACAGTCACTTTTAAATAGCACAGTGATGATGAATCGACTTTGTATTTATGTTTCGACTAGGTCACCAGACAAAAACTTAATACAAAATGTAGGCCATCATTCCTAACGAAGTAACTTCAGGGACTTGCTTGACCAGTTTTTATCTAAGTTGGACTAGATGGTACTCGCTACGGGGGAGCTCAGTACGGTTACCATCAGTTTGTCACTGACATAAACGCCGTCGAGAACGTAATTTACTTTCTATACATCTCGCTCGCACTCGCATATTAGTGCAAACGGGATGTATAGAAAGTAAATTACGTTCTCGACGGCGTTTATGTCAGTGACAAACTGATGGTAACCGTACTGGTGATGATATCAGCATGTGAAAGTAAAGTGCTGTCTCTTTTCCCCATATAATAGCCAGAGTAGCCTTTCTAATATACTCACTTTTATGACTTCATTACCATTTTTCAATTTCGCTTTATGGTTTTAGGTTAGATGTAGAAGTATGTACGTACCTAATAGATATGTATTATAAATAAATATAGGTGTATGATAGTCCTAAACGTTCTTCATCATCATTGGCCCGACATCTACAGCAGATGATTGTTGCAGCGTCGGGTAAAATCAGGTGTTCTTACCTATTACATAACAGATGTACTACATATGCCTTTATATGGTATATTAATTATTAATATTTCAAACACTTGCTTGTTTATAAATAAATAGGGGAGACTTAGGTGAGTTGTGACAGATGAGAGTTGTGACATTGTCGATTTTTTGGAAACTAATAACTGTTAGCGAGCTCGCAACAGTGTGCGTTTGTTAGCTCGTAACTTGAACTAACAAACGCGCGCTATTGCGACCTAGTTTTTAGTTAATAGATTCCAAAAGATCGACTATGTCACAACTCTCCTCTGACAGAACTCACCTCGGTCTCCCCTACCTGTAGTTGTAGGATTATTAACACGCGATACAAGTGCGAAAAATAGGAAATTCGCAACGAGTGGGTATAAATTATAAATTAAAACACGACTGGAGCGAGTGTTTTAATTAGACACGAGACGCGAACTGCCTATTCGCACATGTATCGTACAACGTTTTACAGTACATATGGCCCTTTAAATTTTCGACATGTACGTAATATGCTAATTATTGCAATTGCACTAGTGCGGTAAAGTAGCACCACATGTACTGTAAAGATAAGATATCTATTCGTAATAAAAAGATACATCGTGGACAAGTACGACGAATACTCAGGTAAAGTTGTGGGTCAGTCGGTAAACCTCATTAAATTTCTATTCGGTAATTAATATCATAATATGACTTTCTTGTTGCAGCATCGCTAAAATATTACTTATTTTGTACTTGTAATTTCGGTAAAATGTTTTGCTTTGTATACGAAAGTGGTTCGATAATTATTAAACTCTCGCCTCGATGAACAAGCGTAAATTTCAAGTTTATATCAATAAATGAATTCCTGAAATTTTTCCATTTGACTGAAATAAGCAATATAGTAAAGGCACTAATAATGAGACATTAAAGAGAATTTGGAATATTTTTGATATTTCACTGATAGGTATCTAATACATATCTATCAAATACATATCTTCCTCTTTGTGCGTTAAAAATTGAATATCCTATTTCATCTATCATGTTTTCGAATTGGTTTCAACATAATTAACAAATAAAACTACGTCCTTTTTCTCCAATCATGGGCAATATGAAGCCATTTATTTTAAAGAAACAGATATTAATGAAACGTCAAAATTAAGCAGCTCTAAGACTCTGCAGGTTTACGGTAAAATGTTGCAAAATGTTGAAAAAAACCGATGTTTTAACTTACATATTTTACAGTACATCTGATGCTACATTACGATACCAGCTGCTATAAGCACATTACGTGACTGCGTTGAAAATTTAAAGGGCCATATGTACTGTAAAATGTTGTACGATACACGTGCGAATAGGTAATTCGCAAGTCGTAACGATTTAAAACACTCCCTTCGGTCGTCTTGATAAAATCCGCCACTCGTTGCGAATTTCCTATTTTTGGCACTTTTATCGTAAATAACTATTATAGAATTCGTTGCCGTAGCGATGTGAAATAGGTCATTTCATTTGCTTGTGCAATCTTAGGCTTGCGCCTAAATAAACCAGGCTAAACTAAACTTTACGTCGCTTTTGTCTTCAGAATCAGTGTACAATGACGACCGGGACATCCCTCGCGCTGGCAGGCAGCCTCTTCGCGGCCAAGAACAAGTACGTGGACGACGAGAACATGAACGCCGTACTCACAGGAAGGAGTTCCGGCAAGCGACGAGATTACGAGTGAGACAACTTCATTCATTCATTCATTCATTACAAGCTTTTTATTAACTTACAATACGGGTCAAATCTTGCAAGTTAAATTTGACCCACCTCCCAACTTCCAATGAACCTGAAAATTTGCATACACATGGAAGTCGGGTGACAATGCCATATTACGAGTATGGTACCATCGAACTGATCTGATGATGGAGACAGGAGGTGGCCATAGGAATTCTGAACGAAACCTAATTGTGTTGTCGCGATGAGTTTTAGTTGCCCGTGGAAAGAAATTACAGTCAGCGATAAAAGCTTATGCCAAAAATGTTTTTTTTTTGCCACACACTTTATTTTGAATCTGGTGCTATATGTAGGTTCAGTACGCATCAATAGTAGCAAAAGAAACAACGCGCCAAAAGTACTTGACACCCTGGGTTACTTTCTTAAACATAATTATATAGGTATGTACTTACTTCTGTAATTCGCGATGTTATAGTCTAACTAGCTTTTGCCCGCGACTTCGTCTGCGTGGAATTAGTAATTTGGGTACCATAATTTTTAAACAAATCTGCTTTTTATTACATCCTTCTTTTCAACCCCAAAATGGATGACTAATTAGTCAAAAATGCGAACCTTCTTTATTTGTAACGAGCCTTTTTATTTTATTTGTCTTTTGAGCCCTTTTTAATTTAAGATATTATTTTCTTTTATTTATTAATTTTAACGTGATAACGTCTTATAAATGCTTGCACGAAAAAGTGTCACGTTGTGGACAAATCTCCATGGTCACGTTGTGGACAGATCTCCATGGTAACGTTATGTAATGTTATGGTAATGTTTTCTTATGACGTTATCACGCAAAATTATCGTCCGTAAACCGACTTTACAGATCAGACATAGACATATTTTTGTATCTTAACATCACTTCCACCTCCACTCCAACTTGGAGGTTCGAGAAGTTGAAGAAGTTGTAGAAGTTGGAGAAGTTGATAAAGTATGGAGAAAAATTTGTACCTGGTGAGGTGTCGGGTCTCGGAGGCTAGACATTTCTAGAACAGTCCAGAACATTCGAGAGTATTCGAGAGCATTCCACAGCATTTCAGAACATTCTGGAATGTTGTCGAATATTCGAGAACATTAGAGATCATTGTGGAATATTCCAGAACACTTTCGAATGTTGTGGAATATTCTGGAACTTTCGATGCCGTCTCGGGTCTCGGTGGCTAGACATTTCTAGAACAGTCCAGACCATTCGAGAGTATACGAGAGCATTCCACAGCATTTCTGAACATTCTGGAATGTTGTCGAATATTCGAGAACATTCTAGATCATTGTGGAATATTCCAGAACACTATAACACTTTAAACTCTCGCGTTTTGTACACATATTTAATTACACAAACGGGTCGGGTCTACGGGTCTAAAAAATTCAATCGAGAGGACGGGTACAAATTATCGTCTACTTGGGGACCAGTGATTCAAATGTTGAAACCAGCGGATATATCTTCGGACCAGTGTACGGATACTGTGAGTGTTGCGTGTCGTGCCGTGGACAATAAACATTAAACTTTAACGGGTAGCTGCAAATTCTTTGTCTACCCCGAACATTTTTATAAACTAATTTCGGGTAGTTTAGTGTTGTTTTATTAATACAGTGGAACCTGGAAATCTCAAGGGACCGGCAATTTTTTGTCAATTAACCAGGTTTTTCATTTAAGCAGGTCGTGTCAATTAACGAGGTTCAAAAACTCGTTGTGTCAATTATAGAGGTTTTCATTAATATAGGTTGCGTTCTGACAAATTTCTTTTATGGAGGTGCAAATAACCATTGAAAGTAGATTTACACGCTTACGTTCTGGTTTTCTGGTCTATATATGGCTTCTGTCTATAGGTACTTGCACTTTTACACTACATTAATTACTACTTTATTTTCTTATTAATCATTTGGCTTTAAAAAATTCCCTTCAATTGTAGAAGAAAGTTTTATTAGAATGTAAAAAGCATACTTTGTTTTTGATTTAATCAAAACTATTTCACCTACTACAGGCTGTGATAGATACCCAATAAAATAATTGAATTCTGGATGAAGATATAAATAAAATGATCATTGCTATTAAAATATTGTTTCTGCTGTCTACAACTACATTATTTCAATTACAGACGTAATAAGTAAGACTCGTTTCAATAATAGAGGTAAAAAGAAGAGCAATAATAACGGATTTTTTTAGCACAGTGTCAATTATAGAGGTCTTAGTTGCAATGTGGTCAATTACAGAGGCAAAATTACGAAAAGCACTAAAATCTAAATAGCAATTATAGAGGTTCCAAAATTTCAATTATAGAGGCCTTTTGATCTCAAGGGACCGGGACCGGACTTTTGGTTGCAATTATTGAGGTTTTCCATTTATCCAGGTGCCAATTAACCAGGTTTCACTGTATCTCGGTTGACATTTGTTGGGACGTCAGTCTTTCCGTGACCACAGCTGGTGCAACTCAGCTGAAACGTCGGAATTAAAGGTAAAAACAATGAAATTATATCGCGGTAGACCCGTTTGTGTAATTAAATATTCCAGAACACTTTCGAATGTTGTGAAATATTCTGGAACATTCGAAGCTGTCTTGGGTATAGGAGGCTAGACATTTCTAGAATAGTCCAGACCATTCGATAGTATTCGAGAGCATTCCACAGCATTTCAGAACATTCTGGAATGTTGTCGAATATTTGAGAACATTTTAGATCATTGTGGAACAATCCAGAATACTTTCGAATGTTCTAGAATATTCTATATCCTTCCCCGGGACTCAAACTATCTGTATACCAAATTTCAACCGAATCGGTTCAGCGGTTATTGATTTCCCATACAAACTTTCACCCCCTTTTTCACCCCCTTAAAGAGGGATTTCTGGGATAAAAACTACCCTATGTCCATCCCCTTATATGGGGCTACATTACCGCACTAGTGCGATAATAAGCTCATGCATGACGCAACTATGTCTATGCCACATGTACTGTAAAACGTTGTATACATGTGCGAATAGATAGGTAATTCGCAACTCGTGTCGATTTAAAACACTCCTTTCAATCGTGTTTTAATTATCGCCACTCGTTTTAAATTTCCTATTTTTCGCTCTTGTATCGTAATGTACTATATCGCATGGTTGAAAATAAAAAGGTATGAAACAAAAAGCATTAATATATGTGTAGTACAACATTTATGGGGTAATTACTAGTAATGCATTTCTCTAACCATGAATAAGCAAATAGGTAATAATATTTATTGGCGTGTAAACCTCGCGTATAAGTACGAAAGTTCAAGTAGTAGTGTAAGGTACAAAATACATTTTATACTTTTCATAATACCTAAGGATTAATTTAACCTCAACCGTATTCAACTTACTCATAGAAACCTCTTCAACAAGATTGCGAACGCCAGGTTTGCAGTCCAAAAGTCAATATTATTACATACGTATTTACTTAGTCTTGTTGAGAAATGCATCAGTAGTATTCCCTATTGCTAAACATCAATCGTTATCATAATTACTATCAATCCATGCAAAAATAAATAAATAAATCATTAAGGTTCACGTTGCGACATTAAAACATTGCGGTTGTTTGTGGACAAAATAATTAGGAAACGTTAATTGTGGTGATTAGTAGTGTTATTACGAGTATCAAATGGCGTAAACTTAGTTTTAAGCAGTTCAGAGTATAAGATTAAGACGATCTACCTACTTAAAAAAATACTTTGACCAATGAACTTTACACGCGCGTTTATATACTCTAAAACGTTTACGTTTACTGGATTCGTTTGTTTCATGTTTAAATAGGTCTCTCAAAAAAGGCTTTTCTTTTGACGTCTAAACGACACCTAGGATCTAGGTATGAAATTACCTATCGTCTTTTATGATTCAAGCAGGCGTAGTAGGGCCACGAAAATGTTTTTAGTAGTAGGTAAACTTCTGACCGCCAAATGGTAGTCATCTAAATACTTAATTGAAAATCACAGAGTTCAAAGGCTGCGCAGCGTATTTAAAGCCATTACATAAAGAAATAGATAGATATAATGTAAGTGCAGTTTTACTCAGCACACGCTGCTGTACTATTCTGCAATGTTTATTTACTCCTCAAACTGCGCAAAGGGGAGTACCATTCAGATTATAAATATGTTTTTGATTTGATATTGTGGCAGGTCGATATTTGATGTCAGGATATAGATAGGTGCGTTTTTATAACATATAACATATTGTTCCGTCAAGGTCACACACATATGTACCTACACAATTTAAATAAGGTAATCTAAGGCATCATCATTCTTATTAGATAGGAGATGTACGGGATGTTTTGAACCCTTATCCATCGCGAGGTAAATATATAGGTATAAACTGAGCAACTTTTACTAAGGAGCTAATCCCGAAATCGCGGGAAAAAAAATTGTACTCCCATACCTTGAAAACATCGACATCTGATTAGCAAAAGTGTATGGGTAGCCAATATTTGTAAGGTAAAAGATCCTGAGCAACATACATATAGGTATATGCCATAAAATACAAATAATATTTAGCTCATTATACGTTCCTTCTCTTAGGATTTATATATAAATCCTAGGATATTAGGATTTATATAGGTATACATATATACCTATCGGTACTCTGGTTCACAATCGTACTAATTTCGAAGATAAATTTGTTGTAATTAGTACCATAATGCATAGACATAAAGTTGTTATTACAGCCAAATATTCCGCGTAATTAGTACGACTGTGAACTAGGGTATCGATATGATACTGTAACGAGATATCACGCCGGTGAGTCGCTTTTACAACGGATGAAACGAAAGCCAACGATAGAGGACAAGAGATATCCATTAAACCCCTATGTATGTCCAGCGAAAATTAATGGTTAATTAACAGCCGAGTTCATACCTACGTAGGTATAAATTTATTCACCTTATTGCAATGGATTAAGATAAAGAAATATATTCCTATTTTATGAACTCGATTGTAGAGTCTGTGCGGAAAGAGAAGAGTCGTGGAATGTATGGGGCCCAATACTCTACACAGATTGTACTCGATGACGCTTGGTTTAAGACACTCGCAAGTAAGCGAGCCAAGCGTCATCATCCCGACATCTGAACCACTACCACCAGTTTTGACATTGACAGATACGCTCGCGTCTAAGTAACTTACTTTCTATGCATCTCGCTCGTACTCGCACATTAGTGCAAGCGAGATGTATAGAAAGTAATTTACGTAGACGCGAGCGTATCTGTCAATGTCAGAACTGGTGGTAGCCGTACTGTTCGCCACGGACACACTATACACCTGCCTGTTTTGCGGTCGTGATTGCCGCTCCTGTATTGGCTTATACAGCCATGAAAAACGTTGTCGCCCTGCCTGACACTGTTTGTATAGTCTGCAATATACTGAAAGGCCTATGATGATGATGATGATGATGTACACAGACCATAAACTGCCATAAACTAAGAAAGCGTTTTCGTTCCAGGTGGCAGATTGTGTGGAGAAATGTTCTGGCGTTCGTATATCTGCACATCGGTCTTATCTACGGTTCCTATCTCATTTTCACCGGCAATGTCAAGCTATGGACACCTATCTTTGGTAAGATTTGTATTAAATTGTTAATTACAATATAAAGACAATAGACAATTAAATATCTCTTTGATCATTTATTTCTACCGTTGATCATACGCTTGAGGCTATTTGAAACCTTCTAGCTGCTTACTTGCAGACTTAATTAAATAACTTTACGACAGTCATAAAGTTGATGAAAGTTATGTTCCTATAGTCTGTATCTTTAGGTATTTAAATAAAAGTATACAAATAATTTGTACATTTTCGGGTAGTTATAACATTTATTGGTTAACTGACCAAATACAAATCCGCCTGGATCAGTCACTAAACGACCTGACTTTAACCTACATTATTTGATCATGTAATGTTTTCATCTACCCTCAACTGGTTTAAGGAGCCATTTGAGGGTAGATTTTGTTTACTTTTATTTAAATACCTAAAGATACAGAGTTTATAGTCACCAAGTCCATTGTCGTTGTTTGAAAACTTAGATTAAGACCAATTACCTCTCGCATGTTATTTGTTTCACCTAAATTAGTATGTTTGGAAAATGTGTATCCCGTTAGCTTTTGGCCGGTGTATTAAGGCCGGAGTTTTTAAAGACCCGCGTGTTTGCCTGTGTAGAAGTCGTTAAACTCTCATAAGGTCTAAGAGATTTAGATTAAGAACTCGTCGGCAAACTTTTGAAGAGGAGAGCCAACCGCATTACAAATAAGTAATCGTTATTAGGAATCTCAAAGAGCCTCAAATGTTGATATCAGTCCTACAAGGTACATTTTTGGGTGTTTTGTAGAGCCGCATTTGCAGGTTCAAAGAGATGCATGTGACTCGCGAGTCGTTTGTCGATCCCTAAATTAAAGATGCTTACGTTACATTCTCTTCGATTACTGTGATGGTTACATTATTATATTAT
Source organism: Cydia splendana (assembly GCF_910591565.1). Taxonomy (NCBI): domain Eukaryota; kingdom Metazoa; phylum Arthropoda; class Insecta; order Lepidoptera; family Tortricidae; genus Cydia; species Cydia splendana. Next base: position 27,314,657 of record NC_085960.1, on the reverse strand, counting down.
GGTTACATTATTACATTATTATTATATTACGTATTTTATCGCCTAGACGCGACGGAAACGTCCGGGTGTATTTAAAAATTTATTATACGTAATATAATCCAGTAAAATTGTTTTATATCATGAGATTCTAACGTAGTGGTTTAATATGTTACAGCGGTAATATTTACGCTCCTGTCAGCCATTGGTGTGACCGTGGGCGCACACCGACTATGGGCGCATCGCGCGTATAAGGCGCGCTGGCCCATGCGCTTGGTGCTCGCCTTGCTCCAGACCATGGCCTTCCAGAACCACATCTACGAGTGGGTCCGGGATCACAGGTTAGATATCTGTAGCCCAGTTATATGCTTCACATCTAACCCATTTCTGCCATTAGCGTGACGGTAGATTTACACGTAAGATTTTTGATAGACATTTGGCGCAACAAACCTAAATTTTATCAAAGACTCCAAAGTACTTGAAAATTTATCTTTAATAGTAATTAGTCTTTTGTAATGTGTTAGAAACACACTAGCCTAGGTACACCTACCTAGCTTATCAAATTGTAAGCCAAGTGTAAGCATTGTATATTAAAGCAAATATACAACAAAAACATCTTTCCTTAAAAAATTATAGATATTGCGAGGACGTTATTATTTCTATTAAGCGACCTGAGCCTGCCCGAGGGCGATAAGAGCATGTAAACGCTTTCATTCATAATAAGCTCTCTTTTCAAAAACCGGACACGTGTCGCCATGAAATTCTCTTTAATTTGATTCTGATTTTTATTCCCGCATCCGTATTTCATATATAAAGTCGGATAGGGTCAGAATAACATTGGGCCAAGAAAAAACACTTTTATTTTATTTTATATTGGGCGCACTAGGTCCAGAACAATTTTGCCATTTCCTTACACACAAATTCCTACCGTCACACGTAAACGTTCCGCTGAAAATACGCCTTGAGAATGGTTAACAGTATTGTTTGACCCCAAACAATCAGTAATTAATTATATTATGTATATTCTATGACTCAATTTTAGGGGGGCAAGAAATTCTTACGCATTGCCACACGGTGCATCCGGGAAATCACCAATACCCAATACTCGCTTACATTACTTTTACACACATCGTTTTAAGGTTTAAGAAAGCGACTAAGAATCAAATTTCCGAATCGACCGGTACGTATGACAGGTCACTTATACCAGTGATTTAAACTATGTAGATTCGTACCTTATCTAATTTTCTAAGTCGATTTGCACCTATCCAAAAGGGGAGATTGAGTTGAATTATAAGTTATATCTTTTTTTCCTATAACAATAAATTACAAGAAGCTTTAGCCGCTGGATGTTTAGCGTCACCTATGCTAATAAAAACTTGAACTTCGAGTTTTCGCGATAGTGATAGATTATCTAATACCTAAATACGAAACATTGTGGAAAGTAAAAGGGAATTCGTGACTTCTGATAGGTAAATACAACACCTTCATAAATTATCCTTTAGTGGCGAATTAATTAGTGACAAACTCGTTTCTCATAATACGAAAGAGAAAGTGAAGAAAAATCCACTAAAATAATATTTTAATTTGATGTATAAAAAATGTTATTGCAAAGTAAAAGGAGATGATTATTTTTAAAAGATTTTCTCGGTAATCTCTCGTATTTTTGCCCATTTCGTGCGCTGATTTTACCTGAATCAATTCCCGGAAATAAACTTCCACGCTAACCCTCATTAATACTCGTAGGTATCAGTGTTGGCTGAAACGTTAATTTAATTAACCATTTTTGGCCATTAACCATTATAAATTGAACCGTAAACTGTAACCGTCCGTTACGGTTTAGGGTTCCATTTATAATGGTTAATTGCAATTAACGTTCGGACAACACTAGTATAATATCAATAATTGTTCTCGAGTTTAACACGAACAGCGAGGCTTTCAATGTTTATCGAGTTTTTACACATGTTACTTTTAGTTGTAACATATTTTAAATCCGTAGATTATTTTATACATTAAGAGGGGGCTAACGCAAAATTGTAGTTTGTAGTATTTATGTTAAAAAATTATTCACACGAAAACTAAACTTACAAACCAAAACCTTAAAAGGTTAAAGTTGCCTAGATAGAAACAAAAACCGGTCAAGTGCGAGTCGGACTTGCGTTACAAGGGTTCCGTAAATTACCCAATTTTTGACTATGTATTTTTTTATGTGGAACGTGAATAAAAAAAAAAGGCTTTAAAAACTCGTAGGGTTCGGATCAAAAACTAAGTAATTAAGTCCGACTCACGCTTGACTGCACATTTGTAATAGGTTTTCCTGTCATCTATAGGTAAAGAACTATCTAGTGTATTTTTTTCAATATTTTAGACACAGTAGTTTCGGAGATAAAGGGGGGAGGGGGAAGGGTCGGACAGATAGTCGCACGATTGATCCTATAAGACGGCGGTCGGCAACCTGCGGCCCGCGGGCCGCATGCGGCTCGTGAAACTGTCACTTGCGGCCTGCGAGCCTCTCTGGCTATGTAATATTGAGAAACGACAATGTCTGATAAAGTCATAAATATTAACAAAGTGCGGCCCGCGTCAACTTACTCATCGTTAACTACGCTACTAAAACTACGCAAAAAAAGGTTGCCGACCGCTGCTATAAGAGATCCGTTTTTTTCCCTTTGAGGATCGGATTTACGGAACCTTAAAAAAACACGGAAACCTGTCTAATCTTATTAATATAATTTTAGAATAAGAAAGTTTCCTTTCTAATTTCCTGGCTCTACCCCCCCTTAATGTTTTTACAATAATTATGTGTCATACACATATTTCCGGAATGTTAACTTGACACACTTTGGCTTGGCTTTTGACATATGCAGGCATGACAAGTCATTTATATTTTTCTCGCTCTTGTTATTTCATGTTAGATAATACGTAGGTACCTATACATTCAGAAATTGTTCACTGGTTGCCCAGCTAAATCAGGTACCTTACGTACCAAGTGGAGGAAAAAAAAATACATGTATAACTACATTATATTGAAATATTCGAATTTAAACTGTTGTGAGACATACTAATATTGAATTATTTTACGGCGCGCCGCAGTACGCGTTACAATTAAGGCCGTCGTGAACGCTGCTCGCACTGTTAGTGCTTCAGAAAGGAGACCTAGGCTCTCCGAAACATGTCGCGCGAGTGACAAGTCGTAATTATTCAATATTGAAATATCTTAGCAACAAAACATTTTATTTGACATTTCGTTTTTCGCATTCTTCGTTCAAATAACATACGACATATGACTGTAGAAATTTATATATTTCACGGGTCATTACGCCTGAAAAATTCCATCTTCTTTTCATGCGAAAACATCAACAAAAAGAACTTGTTTTGACTAAAAAAACAAGATTTGATTATATATTTTATAGCTTATTTATGTGTTAAGAAAAACTCTAAATTGAATACTTGTTATCGGTACATTACGGCTGTTACAGGGTCCACCATAAGTACACGGAGACGGACGCGGACCCGCACAACGCGCGGCGCGGGTTCTTCTTCTCCCACATCGGCTGGCTCATGGTCCGCAAGCACAAGGAGGTGTTCGAGAAGGGCGCCCAAATTGACATGTCCGACCTTGAGAAGGACCCCATCGTCATGTTTCAGAAGAAGTAAGTTTAGACCCTAGAAAACTCCGTTTTTAGGGTGTCGTCGTCAACTAGAACCCCTTATAGTGTCGCCATGTCCATCCGTCTGTTCGTCCGCAGCTTACCTCTTTTTAAGTTAATTATTACCTGTCTTAAGAGGTACCTACTGCTCTTCTCTTATTTTAACAAAAACTCTGAAATATAATAAAATCTAATGAGTAATTGAGTATATAGCGATACATCAGTATATATATAGAGTTTGTTCACTTCTCCGACCAGTAATGTCCGATTCGAACTTTAAGATACATCAATGAATAGATATAGAAACGATATGGATTAGATATGTCAGTGTCAAATGTGACGTTTCTTCAAACAAAAACGTCTATCTAGATCTAGATCTATTAACTGACGTAAGTATCTTAAAGTTCGAATCGGGCCGATTGAGGCAGAAAGCGAGAAATATAAGGCCTAAACACGGGAAGGACAACATGATTAGGGATCAGGGTATTATGAGATAAGGTCTCTCATCGCTGTCAAACATAGATTGTTTAGACAGTGAGCATTTTTTTAGAGAAGAGAACCACTTTTCCTATAGACTCCCCCGGAGTCTCCAAAATAAATTGGTTGTTCCGTAGAAAATTTCATGATTTAATCAACTAAAACGAGCGTTGTAAAAGTTGTTCAAAGTGTGACATTACATTCAACTTGCAGAGTAAAGCCAAACATTGGACAACAACGAATACGAGTATACCTATTTGCTAGTAATAATTAACGTAGTTTAAAAGTGCAAGCCAGCAAACCACGTAGAATACGAGTATGAGAATAGTAGATTGTTAACCAAGGGTTGAAAGGCACCCATTTCTGTCGAGGTAGTTTGGCGCTCGAACGCAGTGAGAGCGCCAATAGTCCGAGACGGAAATGGTGCCTTTCACCCGAGTTAAACACTCTACTTTTCATATCGAATGCGAGGAAACCACACAAGACAAGGCAATTTCGCAAAATCAGTAATTGAAGTACCCAATAGACCTACAGCCATGATTTTTTACCTTAGGACTTACTTGCAATCGGAGACTTTACATGTGTAAAGATTAATAACGCCTAGCGCAAATCATTTAGATTGCAATAGGTATTTACGAAAACACACATTTTTTAACAAACTGCAGTAATTTTAAAATGATTTGTTCATTATAGTACGAAAATCAGCGGGATTGCCTCTTACTTTTTAATTTTATACTTTTTCGTTCTAAAAGCCGCCACAGACTACCGGACCGTACCGCGACCTTGGTGCGTCGCACCACCTAATAATATAATAAAAGTATTTTAAATATTAAATAACAATTTAATTAATGATATAAGAAATTTTTATCTTGTATTTTATTTTATTTTCATGAATATAGTGCTAAATAACTTTAAAAACCAATTTAATATCGTACAAACGTTTAACTGTGGCTGTATAAGAATCTGCCTTTGCTCATTTACGCAAGTGTAAGGTTAAAAAAAATATTTTTGGTGTATTCCTTTTGGTTCCCGCCTTATGAAATCGAGTAAATAGAATTCAACGAAAGAAATCAAGAATAATTTGTTTTAACAATTTACTTACATCATTTTTTATAAAAAAAAGGATCAACGTGGGATTAGTAAAATTAAAGAATTACCAATTGTTACAGGCGAGGAAATAAAGACACTATTTTTCCATTTTGTTTCCACCCAGTTGTTCGTGCCTCGTGGGACGGGGACGCAGAGGAGTACACCACTTTTCTGCGCTAGAGCATAAACGTATCACTTTCTGCGCACCTTTTAGAACAACAACGACCCACTTTCAGAGCATGAGATATGAAAACAGCTTTTAATGGCTATTTGCACCTCCATAAAACAAATTTGCTAGCTAGAACGTAACATTTATTAACGAGAACTTGTATAATTGAGTTAACAGTTTTTGTACCTGGATATATGGTATGACCTAATTAAATGACACAAAGTTGCCGGTCCCTTGAGATTTCAATTATTAAGGTTTCTTGTAGGTATATTAATTATTGCACGTATTTAGTTCCTACATTATCGAGATTAATCGAGCATAATTAAACCAATATACTGTGTAACCCGTGTGTGTTTAGTTTATACAAGTAGTTACCTACTGGGTATAATTATACCAGTACCTAGTAGTTAAATAATAGGTGGGTGCATATTATTGGTCACGAACTAGTTAGTGGCAATCAGTGATAACAAACAACGATATAAGATACAATAATAAAACGCAACAACAGTTATTAAAAGATGGTTCTAATAAATGAAAACACCATCTTACAATTTCATTGAAAAATAGGTAGGCGTGTAGTTTTGCATTTCAAAGATCGATTAGGTTGAAATGATAATTCAGAAATTTGTAAAGGAAATTAATTTAGTTTTTTCGGGTGTTCTTATTTCTGAATCTCAGAAACAAAAATAAAGACAATTAGATAAAGGTAACAACAGACGGTCCTATTGCTAGGGCCTAATTGTAGTTTTTATATTGAATTGTTAGATAGATGTTTTTACCAATGACATGAAAAAAATCACATTGAAACTAGATTAGGTATATTTGCAAAGACCGAGTAAAATAGAAAAATAACACAAAATTATGTCTAATTTTCATTTATTTTAATTGCATAAATTGTTACTCTGCATACAGCAGTATAGTATAATTTTAGTATACCTATAATTGCTAGATTGTGATATAGCCGAAAGACGTGACGAACAAAATTTTAAACAGTAGTGTTACGGCCCGGCCACGACTTTGCGCAGCCAGCGACGGCGGCGGCGGCACCATAGGTGAGAACGAAAGGTACAATGATTTAGGAAGAACGAAATACTGAAAAAATGTGTTTTTAGACAGTTAATCAGCTATGCGGCCAGTCCAGGTTTTAAAAACTGAGTAATTTGGTACAATTTGATTACAGAACGTATCTAGTGGTGATGCCAATCCTGTGCTTCCTGCTGCCGTCGTGGATACCGGTGTACTGCTGGGGCGAGGACCCGTGGACCTCGTGGTACGTGGCCTCCATCTGGCGGTACACACTCTCGCTCAACTTCACGTGGCTGGTCAACTCGGCGGCGCACATCTGGGGGAACAAACCTTTTGACAAGTAAGATACTACAACATTACCGGAGCCTAGCCAAGATGATAGTCGTACATGGACAAATAGTCAGTCGGTACTTTGTCCAAAAGTCTTCTAGAAATCGATTTTCGCACATGTGATCTTGGATATGGCCATATTTTGATATAATATATGTATACCCATCGGAAAGTATTATCATGGCCTTCCCTGGGACTCCAACTATCTTCATCAGTGTGAAAAGGTAACAGACAGAGTTTGTAATACATACTTATATTTGCAGGGATAGGGGTTTGTGCCCCGTCACGCATAGCAACCATATTATTATGTGATGTTGCAAAAGCAGTTTAAACTTATACTTTATAACGCAAGTAGGTGCCTACACAATAAACAATTGAATCAGGCAACATAAAGTTGTCAATACTAAATAATATACACGTTTACTATAGGTACTATCCATTGCTATTCTAGAAACATAGGCGCCACTGACAACGTGACCGTGGCCATCTGCGCGGTCGGCGAGGGCTGGCACAACTACCACCACGTGTTCCCGTGGGACTACAAGGCGGCAGAGCTCGGCAACTACCGCACCAACATCTCCACGGCTGTTATCGACTTAGCAGCTAAATACGGTACACATTAATTGCTTTATTTACTTTATTAAGGACGAGAGGCCGTCGCCAAGATCGCAAATTCGAAACACGTTATCTGCCGATAGAGGACGATAGACGATGTCTGATATTTCAATGTTGGTGGTAGGCCCTCAGACTGATAATGAGCACGGCGGAAACTACAACCGCAATAATATTGCCATGGTGCTTACTGTCGACTTGGAGGCCAAAAAACATTTAGAAGGCACATTTGCTGTTGGTAGTTCGCAATTTCCTCTGACTCTAAATAGGTTTTGAAATTTTGTCCCCTCTTTATATTTAGCAATGTGACAGACAGACGGCCGGATGATCAGAGTCGCACCATGAGGAGGAGACGTGAGCAGGACTAACACTGCGCATATCGTTCATTATAAGCAACTGTTTCGTATCAGTATTAGTGAGGTTAACGTTAATTTTCTAGTCGTGTTGAAAAAAAAGTTATTAATTTTTTTACGACATTCATGGTCACCCTAAAATTAGAATACTAAACTACCGATATTCTGTGTCAAAATGAATGTCATTTACTGTCATCACGGTCTGGTTACTTTTGAAAACTCGTATCTCACTCAAGTTTGACAGTTTATTTTCTTCGTAATCAAAATGCCATTACGGTTAAAGAGGTTTTATGTTTATTAATTAGGTCCTGTAGGGTGACCATGATTGTTGAGAATTAAATTTGCCCTCACCAAAAAGTTAAAAAATAGGAAAAAGTGTTGTTGTTTCTCCTAGATACGACGGTGATCGATCAATTATCAGTTACTGAGTGTGCAGGATTAGTCCTGCTCACGTCTCATGAATCATCCTGTATTTATGCGCTTACGTTTGCATAGGTTGGGCGTACGACTTGAAGACCGTCTCCGTTCAAATGATCAAGAACAGAGTGGCGCGGACAGGAGACGGGAGCCACCCGTCCGTGCAAGAGACCAAGCAGGTGGAAGACGACCACGACCACGCACACCCCGAGAACCCCGTGTGGGGCTGGGATGACAAGGACATGCCAGAGGAAGACCGGCTCTTGGTGGAAATATCACATCAGAAATCAGAATAGCGGATAACACTGAGGTCATTTTTGGGAAGGAAGTTCAGAGGGTAATGACACTAATGGCCCGATACGGCCCGCAGTCCTACTATTAGGCACTAAATTATTATTTATTAACTTCAATGAACTTTAAATAATGTAGGTATAACCAACCTTCGTTTGTGTGATTTATTTTATTTTTTTACAAAACATGAATCCTATTTTCTAATATTGAAAGTTCACAGCATTATGGTGGGCTGCCAGAAAATGGTTAAGCATACTTACCGTTGTGTTGCTCTTTTGTGTTAAATACCTATTTTGTGGGTACTAAACGCCCACTTGAAAGAGGGAAGACTAGAATTATGGGTCCTACTATGTTAAAAATGTTTAAACAGGAAATTGGTTGCCTACTTAACTATTTCAATATAAACATTTTTCTACTTACCTACTAGGTAAATGATGCCAAACTGACAATTTTATAATGTAAAATAACCTAGAGTTAAGTGAGTATTTGTTGTATGTGATATTTTATGAATATATATAGGTATTGGGTATTGACCTGACTTGTCAAATTAGTTACTTTTTTTCGAAATATTTAAAAGATATGGATCGTTGGCAGATGTTGTGGTTTTGCTGAGAGCATCATGAAATTTGTGAATATAAATCGCCATCGTATGACATAATAGTACTTGAAAATCACACTCCCTTTTTTAAAATATTTATAATTAATCGAAGGCCCAAAAATAAGTTAAAACCGTCGCCGTTATTTTGTGCATTTGGTTTTTTTTTTATTCTTTAAGTACTTTAATTATTTAGAGTACAGTCCGATCCGCTTTTGTTGCGGCCAGCGCCATAATTGTTTAAGTAGGCACTTTTCGAGGCGCGAGAGGCAATACCTACCTACCTAAAGTTAGTAAGTATATTTATATTTTGTAAATACCTACTTACTGACTTGATATTAAACATCAAGAAAACTAAGTATACAGTTTTTAGAAACAACAACACATTACAACATTTTAGAAACAATACATTGATTTTATAGGAGTCTTTAAGTATTAACTTGCTGGCGGAGAGGTAAAGTAAAATTACGTTGATTTTTTAGGTATTTTTTAAATCTGTGTTCAGTCTCATATTTATTTTTTATTCGTGTAAAGGTTACATTTATAAGGATAAATTATAATTAGTTTAATGTGTAGTATTTATAACGATTTCTCTTGTGTTTTGCATTGTTATAGATTTTTTTATACTAAATGTAAATACAAGAAGACTTGCTCATTATTATTTAATAATATATATTTGGTATAAACGATTAGTCGTATTCATAGTGAGTTTTCTTAGCCAGTTTAAAAATTAAATAATTAAAGAAAATAAAAGCAACTTGTTTTTGTTAACCTTTTAACCGCCATAGAATTTTTCATCGAACGTGCTCCTGTCGTCGGCGGTACGAAGTTACACGGAGTACGAAGTATTGTATTTTTATCAGACCGCGGCGAAATGAGCCCGATTTTGTATGTCTACAGCGGTTAAAAGGTTAATTACCTGGTCCTTAATTAACTAATGATTTACTTATATGTTTGTCCATTTATTGGCAATTCTACGACGCAGATTTACATACGAGGGCAACACTAGACGTTTTTCGGATCTTTAAAACTATAATATTAATTAGACTAATATTTTTTTTCTTATTGGGATCTTACTTACACTCTTCCTGACAACGCGTAGAAATTTCCTTTACGATGGAATTTACCTAAAAAGCACAACCACACACGGCTAGTTTTTACTTAATAACCACTTTTTATAAATCTGGAAATATTGGTGCCTTAGCGTTTTTGAATAGCAATGTTGGATTATCCATTGAGATTAAAGTATTCTAGATTACGCATTTTTTAAATGTTCTTGTTTCAGCTTTAAATATTATAGCTTTGCCAAGAAAAATAGAAGTATGTTTGCTAGGACGTGTTAGTACTTACATAGTTTCCGAATTGTTATGCGTGAAGTTTGATGATTTTGGCGAGATATGTTTTATTACCGTACGACTCTGTACGAGACCTGGGAGACATTGGCCAGGTAAAAATTTGAAGTCAAGGGAAGTCTATAAACCAATTGATGTATTAAATTGTCAGTGTTATGTAGGCTGCATATAGGTACTACAGAGTGCATTTAAGGGACTATAACTCACATTGTAAAAGATTCAAGCATGAAGTTTGTGCTATACGGTTAGGTACTATTTAATATAGGTATAATAGCATGAGTTCTATGCTCTGAAATTAGCATCCTCTGGGAAATTGTATCCTTATTGAGTCGTGTTCTGCATCGCGCCCGGGCTGAGTTACATGCAGGTGCCACAAGGGACGTGAATGATTTTAACCGCTCATCCCCCAAGCCAAAAGCTACAGAAAATGTTACATGACTTTAGGACCTTTAGGTCGTTGTCTATTCCAAAAATAAAACATTTGTTTTTATACTTACTTTTATCAGTAGCATAGGTTTATTAAAATAAGTATTTTTTTTGCAAGAACGTCTTTACGAAATGTTATTTGCCAATTCGATGTCTCTAAGCGCCACTTGCACCATCCCACTAACCGTTTAACCGTAAACCCAGTGTCAAATTGTACTGGTAACCATGACTCCGGGGTGTTAGTGGAATGGTGCAAGTGGTGCTAAGGGGTTCTAAACTAGACGCCCTTAATATGGCTGCGCTACCATATTAATGTTGGTTAATTCCATTTCGAAGAGATTTGAAATAATTATAAAACTAACAATTTTAGAAGACTTTATTTTCTTGATTGTAAGTAAATGGCAATTCTTAAGATTTCGTTTAAAATCAAACATTTATGTAAGTATATCATTAAGCATGAAGGCAAGTATCCGTATCACAAAAAAAAACCGGTCAAGTGCGACTCGGACTCGCGTTCCAAGGGTTCCGTACATAAGTCCGACTCCCGCATGACTGCACATTTTCTAATAGGTTTTCCTGTCATCTATAGGTGAAGTACTATATTGTGTATTTTTTTTCAAAATTTTAGGCCAGTAGTTTCAGAAAAAAAGGGGGGGAATGGTCGGACAGACAGACAGACGCACGAGTGATCCTAGGGTTCCATTTTTTTCCTTTTAAGGTACGTAACCCTAAAAAGTATACAACGCTGGGGCTCAACTACCTATAGGTACATACTGTTTACTGATACCTTTGGCATGCCTGCCATGTCGGTGTTTACTTCGACTTCAAACTAAATACCAGAGAAAAAGCAGCTTTGCGGTCGCCGTTGTCTCAAACCGTTATAAAAAAACAAGTCGAACTTGCCTCCTGTTCTTTAGCATTCGGTAATTCACCGGGTTCTAAATTATTTAGACAAATCGAATTCAATACCTATTTTTAAATATTACTTGTATGTAAGTAGAACCACCCCTTCAAGTGGCGGTCAACCCGTGAATGGTCGATGCGAAAACCAGTAAACTGTCATCCACCAGTGAGTGCATGGTTAATGAGGTGAAATGAAATGCGTTTATTTTGCTTAAGATTATGTACAGATAAGTTGGTAGAGTTGGTTGGTGTTGACGTATTTAGAGGTGAAATTAAACACATTTGAGTATAGTTACGCTCTTCTAGCCCCCAAAATTAGGTAGCGAGTTAGAGAAGGATAGCATACCATAAGGAACACAAAAACACTTGGTATAAAATTTGTTGGTGAGGACCATTGATTCGGGAGCGACCGCCTAGTCCGAGGTCAGTCTCGTTTTTAAGAGGTTGTTTTGTAAAAGAAATTGTATCTTAGGTCCCTTTTATTGATTTAATCTTAAAGATTCTTATTGATTTAGTCTTCCTTTGATAATTAAATAGCAATTACCTTCAATAATCAATTAGTTTCATGGTGGTAGTCATTTTTAACAAGGAAGCTGGAAAACTGTCATTCTTCCGGAGTTTGATTAGGCCTGGCCAAATGTATAAACATTAGAATAATTTAATTGTTATATTCAAATAGCCTATATAACGCTGATTCTAACAATATGTGATTTAATATACTTTTAAACATAGAAAAGCTTAAATCGACGATTTTGTAAAATTTTCTTAATCTGCGCTGACCATCACCCACCGGGGCCCCGCCACTTGACTACTTTTCGCGTTTTCGCTGGCGCCGCTTGAAGGGTTAGAACAAATCGAATTCAATACCTATTTTTAAATATTACTTGTATGTAAGTAGAACCAACGCGTTTACCACATAGGGAAGTCAACCGGAACCCCAACTACTAGAAATATATAAGCCTCAAAAGTGATGAAGCCGATCCGATGCACAGAGATCTCCGTGACTATTTCTTACAGTTTTCATTTTAGTGTTTATGTCACCGGGTTATTTCTCAGAGATCATTTAACCGAGGCAAACTTAACTTATTTTTTCTTACATGACTAAAAATAAATAGTACCTATTTACAGTGTAATGAAATGTGTAATATACACTAAATTCGAGCAGCTGTTTTTAATGTTACCTACCTATTTAAGCAATTTTTGAAGTGAAAACTTCTTTAGCGGCGCTGTGCACTTTTTGTGGTGGGAAAAAAATGTTAAACTCGCGAGAGCGTAAGACGTAAGACGCTTCGTCAGACGGACACGTGACCTGATCGAAAAACTTACAATGTCATTGAGTTTTCGCTTCTGCCGGCACCAGGCGTGTCTCACTCCGCGATTTCGTCGCTTTGCTACAGGTAGCTAAAAGTACATCCGTTCGGCCCCAATTTTGGGGTTTGCCATAAGCCGCGCGTGGCGCTGTCGCCACCTAGCGGCCATATCTGTGCTGATCGTAACAGACGCGTTTTGTTAGAGAGTGAGTCTTCTGTACTTAGTACTATTATTTATTCTGTGCCGGCACTCCCGGAGTGCAACCCGTTGTTTTTTTTAACGGCTGTTTTTTTAATACTTTGAGACAACTAGACAAGACAAGACAAGACTGTAGGTAATGTTCTTACAAAATAGTTTAACTTAAAGCACTGAGTATTCTGAATACAATTAAATATCTAATTTCTATGACGACGATTCCTCTTCCGTTTTTTATTGCCAATCCTCCTATTCTTATATCCGTGAATGTGAACGAATTTATTTTCATTGCCCAAAAATTCATCCATCCACTTGTGGTTCGGTTCTTCGACAATATTAAAGTCGTCTCCGTTGTTTATTTCTTCAAAGTTCTCTACGGCCTCATAGTTTTGCGTTTCATCGTGTTCATAATGTTTGTCCTTGTAGCCGTCGTTGGTGTAGATGATTTTTTTGTGGTGATAATAGTTGTCGTTGAAGGCGTTGTTCCGGAGAAGCGTGAAGACGGCGCTGCTGAGCGCCATGTTGTTGAGCATGACCACGCCCATGACCATCATCTTGAGCGCTGGCAACACGAACGGCAAGATGGCCGACATGATGAGTCCCGGTATGAGAAGCAGCGGAACTATCGAGTAGAACCGGCTTCTCAATTTCTTCATCGAGCTATGCGCAGACTCAACGTCATTGTCTGAAACTAAACACGAACATATCATATCGTGTACTTACCTTTTAAAATATCTTCTACAAAAAAGTGCATATTATAAAATATATAAATAAATCATAAATAATTTATTCGTTGCAACCATTACATTCGTTAAAAACATAAGTAATGCTAAAATTAGTTATACTTCAATTATCTTTGAGAAAAGGAAGGTATAGATGGTCAAGCAAATCTTGTCAGTAGAAAAAGGCGCGAAATTCAAATTTTCTATGAGACGATATCCCTTCGCGTCTACATTTTTCAAATTTGCCGCCTTTCGCTACTGACAAGATCTGCTTGACCAACTTTATTTAACTTAGCAGGGACACTGCCGTGCAAGGATTAATATTATCCTCCTTATGTATAAGCTGTGTATAAGTTACTCGTGCTTATAATTTAGCTAATAAAAGATTCTAAAATATGTTCAAAATGTGGAATTTCGAGCATTGTGCGGCTTTCAAAGCATGATCCACGAGGAAAATATGAACTAAGTAAATATAATTTCAAATTTGTGATGAGTTAGCATTAGCATTAAATATCTACATAAATATTCAAAATGTTCATTGAATTAATAAATAATGTATTTTATCGTTTGCCCGCTTAAATGTCTGAAATAAAATAGAAAGCTTAATCTTAAAATAATTAGTAAAAATGTTTTTATGAGAAGATTCCGTCCGATGGTTATATTTGATTAAAAAGACAAGCACGTGGCTACACTACCGTCATGCATAAAAGCCGTTACAGACATTGAAAATAGTACATATGTCGCAGTCGGATCGTATAATCCGCCGTATTACATTACGGCTAGCCGTTTTCAAAAACAGGGGCGTTTTGAAATGCGGCGGTTTAACGATTAGCCGGATTGAATGCGGCTGAATGAGAATCCGCCGGAATGTATTCGGCGCCATACGTTCTTCAACACGGCTAGCCGTAATGTAATACAGCGAGTCATTAGCCGCCGCTTTGACAGTTTTTAGTTCCCATTTTTAACACCCGTGGCGCTACCAGACAAACGCTGGGGTGTCCATCAAATCTGGAGTTCGTCGGACTGTTTCTTTTAAAAAACATTCCTTTCGCAACTTAACTGGACAGAGCCCCGCTTCGCGTGGCTCCTATTTCTGAGCGGTTTGCCCTTCGGGCATCTGAAGCTACCTAACGAACCTAACCTACCTACCTATTGATTTAGTGAGACGTCCGTGAAAACATTACACTTTGGGGAAAAAAGCGTAGGTAGGTAAGTAGGTTAGGTTCGTTAGGTAGCTTCAGATGCCCGAAGGGCAAACGGCCCAGAATCCGTCTATTTAAGTTGTGAAGGAAATGTTTTGGAAAAGAAACAAACACATGTAGTGCGGTGGGACCATGGTAATAATAAATTAAATTGCAAACATTGTCAAACTCCGGTTACGTAGGCGACCGAAAGAACTGGTCACTCTACAATCTAAAATAGTAGTACGATGCGGCTAAACGTAGGCCGCCTTAATGAAGAACGTATCGCAATGACAATCCGGCTAATCGTCGAACCGTCGCATTTCAAAACGCCCCTGTTTTTGAAAACGGCTAGCCGTAATGTAATACGGCGGATTATACGATCCGACTACGACACATACACCATACAACTGCGATTGTAAATACGCAACGAGTGGCGATAAATTTGAAAGGCTGCTATTTAACTGATCACCAGATTTAATAAAATTTAATACCAAAAAAATCTACTTTACCACCCTAAAATAATAAACGATCACCAAAATTATAACACCATTTTAATGTGAAATGATTACCAATTTTATTACATTTTACTATCCTATTAAAGGAAATGACACCAAACTAATCATTATTAACCCAAAAATTGTAAATGATTACCAAATTTCAAACCCCATTTTAATGTGAAATGATAACCAAATTTTTACATCTTGCTATCCTATTAAATAAAATGACACCAAAATAATAATTGTAAACCCAAAAATAGTAAATGACCACCAAAATTTGAACTCCATTTTAATGTAAAATTCTAACCAAATTTTTAAATCTTGCTATCCTATTAAAGCAAATGACTCCAAAATAATCATTGTGAACCCAAAAATAGTAAATGACCACCAAAATTGTAACCACATTTTAATTAAAAATGTGCAAATATTTAATATATCGTTATCCTATTAAATTAATTAATCCACTTCGTCATCTTTTTCTAACCTAACCTAACCCACTTTTCTAGTAACATTTCGTTCAAACCTAACCTAACCCACTTTTCTAGTAGCATTTCTTTTCTGTATGGGTCGCAGTTCAAACCTAACCTAACCCACTTTTCTAGTAGCATTTCGTTTCTGTAAGGGTCGCAGTTAAAACCTAACCTAACTCACTTTTCTAGTAGCATTTCGTTTCTGTATGGGTTGCAGTTCAAACCTAACCTAACCCACTTTTCTAGTAGCATTTCGTTTCTGTATGGGTCGCAGTTCAAACCTAACCTAACCCACTTTTCTAGTAGCATTTCGTTTCTGTAAGGGTCGCAGTTTAAGCCTGACCTAACCCACTTTTCTAGTAGCATTTCTTTTCTGTAAGGGTCGCAGTTCAAACCTAACCTAACCCACTTTTCTAGTAGTATTTCTTTTCTGAAAGAGTCGCAGTTCAAACCTAACCTAACCCACTTTTCTAGTAGCATTTCTTTTCTGTAAGGGTCGCAGAAGTTCAAACCTAACCTAACCCACTATTCTAGTAGCATTTCAGTATGCTACTAGAAGAGTAGGTTAGGTTTGGTAGGTATGCGGTGCGGGGTACGGGGGGTTGAGCGGGAGGGGCTAGTAATTTTGGCATCATTTTACTTTATTTGGTAATATGTATACATTTCTTGGTAATCATAGTGGTTTATTTAGGTGAAAATATCGCATTAATTTGGTCTTCAAGATTTGGTGATCATTAATGATTTTTGGTGATCATTCAATATATTTGGTATTCGAATACAATTTGAAGTGCAGTCGTAATTAAAACGGTGGTACTTTTGTAATTTTAGGCCTTATTTTTTTGGTGTTCAGTAATTTTTTTTGGTAAGCATGATTTTTTTATTTAGGGTACCTAAGTATTTTTTGGTGGTCATTATATTTGTAGCCAATTTGAAACACGACACGACCGAATGGAGAATTACCTCTATTCGCACATTTACCTATCATACAACGTTTTACAGTACATGTGGCCCTTAAAATTTTCGACTTAGTCACCTAATGTGCCAATTAACGCACTAGTTTGGTAAGGTAGCACCATATGTAGGTACCTACTATTATAATACTCAAATTTTAAGGGCCATGTGTACTGTAAAACGTTGTACGAATAGGTAGTACGCAACTCGTGTCGAATTAAAACACTCTCTTCAGTAGTATTTTAATTTATCGCCACTCGTTGCGAATTTACTATTTTTCGCACTTCTGTCGTAAAGTATTACATTTGGAATTTACTTATTGTGCGAGAATAGGTACGATATGAACAATCGAATGAGTTCTCGGATATCATGACAGTTGTTATGTGTGGTGGAGCACTAAGGCCCAGTTGCACCAACCACATTTAACAGACTGATTAACGTCAAACAGCTGTGGAATATGAAATTTCCCATACTAATAAATTTAACGATCGTTTTAACGGTGACAGACGATTTGGTGCAATCGACCCTAAGATATATAATTATATTATACAGAGACTGATTTTAGAATAGGTGGTGATACAAGATATTAATACTATTTAATACACGACTACTCATTACTGTGAGCAACTTTTGTTATGAGAGAAACTCTGAAATCGCAAAAAAAGATCAGGTGTTCCATATTAAAATTCAATTCGATAATTGTACAGAGACCAGGGTTTTTTGTGATTTCTGAGTTACTGCTACAGTGAAAGTTGATCACAGCACGTACAATCGAGTATGTACTCGATTGTACGTGCTGTGATCAACTTTCAACATATGTATGTTATTATACATATAAGTATCCTGTATTACCTTGTATTATTAATGGTTATTTTATTATACGGTCACTTTAATCTCGTGACAAATCTGAATACAATAAAGTGACATTCAAATGCATATAAGGTTTACTCGGCTAATTCCGAATGTCGAAAACTGTCGGATAATTCCGAAAAGAGACTTTTATTATGATGGAATTAAGGGTGATTTTCATCTGAATTTCGGAATTATCCGACAGTTTTCGACATTCGGAATTAGCCGAGTAAACCTTAGGTCAGTCTTAGAGCATTTAGTAACTGGCGATGTCATCGCTGTCATTTTCTTTACGAAACAGTCTGTTGATTTTTGCGGGGGAGGGGACGTCAAATGCAGGGCCGGATTAACCCTAAGTCAAAGTAGGCAACTGCCTAGGGGCCCCGCCTCGGCTAGGGGGCCCCGGCGGCTCAGCGCGCACCAAATAAAATTTTGTTCCATAGGGTCAAAATTCATAAGTAATTTTTTTATTCTTAAAATAATGAGTATACTTTGTTATTGCTTTTTTTTCGATCAATTCTTTAAATTAATGAAATACTGTAATAAAATTGAAGCAATACGTTACAGTTTACGGGGCGTATTCTGCGTACCTGTTGTAAAGTTGTAATAATAGGGGATTTCAGGAAAAATGGTTCACTTTTATTCGAACAACCAACAACTTTCGTGTTATTTCGACTCAGAATCACGAGGACTATTGATTAAAACCAAGAAAAAGAAAGAAGACGAACGTGTCCCCAGTTTTTCATAGGAATGCTCGACCTTCAGCTTCACTTTTTACCTCAATTTACCATTGGTTTGTGTTTCACATCTCCTCTACTTCAGCTTAGCCTTTGGCCTCGCTGCGGCCTGCAGTCTCGCTTTTTAATACAATGGACATTGGTTCGTGTTTGTGCTCTGAACTATTTATCCTGAAGTCTGATGAAGCACGGCTTTGACTTCGCATGAAAGCTCGCCTCACTGGGGCACTTCGGACTTTTAGGCCCAGATGAAGATCGATACCCAGCCTTTTAACACGCTTTCACAATTTGCGATATATTGTTAACAAAAAATTTCGCGCTCGCTGCGCTCGCGTTTATTTTTGGTTCTTTAGTTGACCCTGTATCGTCTACATGTTAGCTTGACTAGTGAATGAATAGAGTTAGACCAAGAAAAGTCTGCAATTATTTTGATAGCATACGCAGTGCAAGTGTTATTTATACGTCATAATTTCATAGAAGTTTTGACGTTTAAAATAACACTTAAACTGCGAGCGTGCTATCAAAATTGTTGCAGGCTTATCTTGGTCTAACTCTAGTAATTTAAGTAATTTTAACATATGGAAATTATTTATTATTAGGTTGATTCTAATCATGTGGCTCGGCGTTTGGTCTTATGGTCGGACAATTGCTGTTCAGCCTCGCAAAATATTAACTATTGAGAAAATCAACTTTGCAGAACTGAGCTTAGCCGTTACCCTCGCTTAAAATTTGCCATTAGAGGTAGATAGGCAAGTGACGCTGAAGCTCACATCTTTGGTATTGCACTGGGAATTGGCCTTGAGCCTAAAGGGCTCTCCCCACACTTGACGCGACGCGGAAGCGGCAAAAACCGATAGAATAAAGCTTTATGTCCACGCAATAAGAGCGAAAAGAACATCGTTCGATTTGGATCGGCTCGGCCTACGCCTGAAAATTGAAATTAAAAACGCAAACTTAAACTTTCCCTGTACTAAATATGCTGTGTGCAGAATTGACTGTAGGGGGCCCCGAGCCTCGCACTGCCTAGGGGCCCCGACATGCTTAATCCGGCCCTGGTCAAATGTATTGCTATTTCTACTTACATGATTTGTACGTAACGTACAAATAGCCATGTCAGTCCATACAAAATTTTGCACAATTGTGCAAGTTTTTCGGCAGAGGGGTAAGCTCTTAATGGCCACTCCAGTTATTAAATGCTCTAAGAGGTCAATTAATGAACCACTTTAATTAATTAATGTAAGGTGGGGTAAGACTATCACCGGGGCAAGACAAACACTTGTATGGAATCCTCATAATGTTTGTCTTGCCCCGAGCAAAATATAGTATTTTATACAATCGTGATATAATAGAGTTTTGCAGTCGAGTACCGTGTTTAGGCAACGAAACTTGCTGAGTTGCCTAAGTAAGGTACGAGATTGAAAAGCTTGATTATATCACTATTGTATACAATACTTTTTCTACTAGTCAACAAAAATAATACTTTAAACTAGTAAAATCATACAAACAAACCAAACCAAAAGTATACTGAGCTAAGATTAGCGAGCAGCCGCGATACCTTCATACTGGTACGCGACCCGGCCGCCGCGCCCCGGGCCCTACGGCGGGCTGGTCAACGACACCTTCTCGTAACTCATGACTCTCATGAGGCCCTGGTACTTGCTCCGCGCTAAATTAAATTTTTAGACAGTTGTTTTCTCGATTTTGGCCACCGTAGCCTATGGAGACTAACAAGCAACACTAAGTGGTTTTCGTAGTCTATGGATGTTGCTATATTAAGGGTGTCACGTGCGTTTCTGACTTATGAACCAATTGTTTCTACTATACAACCTAAAATAATTAATTTGAGCTATGGTTTTGTTTCGTCCTCTTGATCGCGGCGAGCTGTGATTGGTCAATTTCATTATAGTTGACTAAACTGTATCGAAATGAATATTATAGTTGAGTTGGGAGTACATTAAAAATACCCAATTGCAGTTTGGTATAAGAAATCTTAATTTAAGAATTACAGTCGACTAGTAGAAAAAACTATTTATAGCCCACCTTATCTTACCTTATGTAATAAATTTTCGAAAGCGTCATGATTATTCATGGCCTAAGATAATTTTTAAGTAATCGTTTCCGATGGCGATTATAGCTCATACAGAATAAATTATAATTAAATATATAAAACAGAAAGTCACGATTTAACATAAACAACATATTCTATTTATAAACCATGGTCAAAACTGCATTGATAAAATGGAAAGTAACCTTTTGTGCTATTATATAGGATCGAGGTTCGCTTTCCATTATAGTGACCGATTTTAGACCGATTTCGAAACTCGAACGAAACTGCAATTAAATTATTAGCGTAGGCACGCGTAGCTAACTTGCCGCGTGCGTTAATGTAGTGTGCATTAATAAACGCGTCTAAGTACTGTGATTGGATAAAATTGCACCTAAATCAATTGAATTACAAATAAGTAACTAATTCAATCATTCAAATATATACAGTTGTAGTGAACGTTATAATATAATTATATCCTTTAATAATCATACCAATAAATTCGTTGTAAATATCTGAGAGCACACTAATCTGAATAAATATGTTTTTGTTAATGTTTGTGTAAGTAATATGCCATCCGGTATTTTTTTTTTCAATTAAAAAACTTTTGTAGAATTTAATACCTACAGGATAAATGCGTATTATGTATTTAGAATCAGCTGGTCATCTGAATTAGGTAATCATTGTTAGTCGTATTTTTTCTGATATTTATACCACGTATGTTATACAGGTACTTAAAAGCTTAAAATGAATTTGATATAACTCTTACCTGAATAGACATCCACATTGAGAGCCCCGTTTTCCCTAGAGTTCAGCTGTAACGAGTACCCAGAACCTACGTTTAACTTCAGCGATCTAAACTGAAGCAACTTTTCCGCGCCATCACACAGTTCTGAATAAATCTGGC
This sequence comes from Cydia splendana, assembly GCF_910591565.1. Taxonomy (NCBI): domain Eukaryota; kingdom Metazoa; phylum Arthropoda; class Insecta; order Lepidoptera; family Tortricidae; genus Cydia; species Cydia splendana. The sequence continues at coordinate 27,293,127 of NC_085960.1, read as the reverse complement.
CGTCGGAGGTATTAGCGTATTTCTGCCATGGAAACCTCTCGACGTCCTCTGTTAGGTTGAATGTTTGTTCCTTGTTGTTGAGTAGGTGTTCGGCGGCGTTTGAAGCGCGCCAGGCGCTCAGTGCGCTCAGGCATTTCCCGGGGCCAAGTGCTTGGCCGCATGTCACTAGTTTTCCGACCGGCGTGCCTTCGATACGCAGCGCGGCGAGTACCTCGGGCGGCACGCCGAGCGCGCGAGCGCACACCGGCCACAAGGCGAGTGTGAGAATGGCAACGAAAGCGCGCATCGCCGTGGACTGAACCGCAAGATAACTCGGTCGCTCGTACTACTCACACCACTTGGAAGGGACTTTTTGCCGGTCGGGCCACTGACATTCTGTTATGTATCGAGCAGTATGCACCTGTTCAGAAAGACTTTCGCAGATATGCCTAATTTAAGATTTTAACTTGACTCTGTCCGTGTTGTGTACTCTATTTTACTTTATATGTACCTACTACCGTCTGTATTCAACTATTAGATTAGGTTATCTATTTATTTATTTTCAAAGAAGCTCATGATGGTCAAAAACACGTCATATTAATTTGAAAATTTCATTGAAGGTGAACTGAAAGCCTGTAACTCGTCATAATGGCAGTATTTGTAGGCAACAAACGGGATCATTAGTTGAACGCATCAGAATAATAAACTAGGTACCCTATTTAATAGCCGACTTGGTACTTGGTACCCCACCAATTGTTGGCAACTTTATTTTAAGTCGCAGTGAAAACAAATAAACAAACTATTGAGAAGAACCTGTTAAAGAATGGAAGCGTTCGATTAGTAACAAGTAGGTAACTACTCATAGCGTAGTTTAACCTAAATTTATCGATGCAAATGTGCTTCGTTTATCTTTGAGAGTAATATTTAAAAAATAAATATTTAATTCGGTTCGTTTGAAGCGGCATGTATAGAAGCGCTGAAGGTCGGTTTGCCAAAACATTTAAATCCCACAAGAAAGTTCGTCGCATGAAGAAAGTTTAGATTACTTACCTATTTATTTATCTATATATATAAAAATATAAAGCTGTTGTTTGTGTGGCTAAAACTCGAAAACAGCTAGACCGATTTGGTTAATTTTGGTATTGAAATATTTGTATATATAATAATTGGCCAAGCACGAAGTCAAGACTACGGTGTTCAGAGCACCGTACCACGCATCCCTAGGCGGTTTTAAGTTTGGATACTAATACTAATTTATCCCATACATTTTATTCACGAGGAAATAAGTAATGTCTGGGAGCTCTGGGACCTTGGAGTTTGGACTGTTATTAAAGGCCTCTGGGCTAGTATAGGTAATGTAGAAGTTATAAAACTTCTACCTTAGATATATTTTTTAGAGATTAGAGATTTTATTTACCACCTGGTCGGGTTGATTGATTTATATATCCATACCAAATTACAGCTTTCCAGCACTAACGATCAACCTCATCTTGCAGGTGAAATGAGGAAAAATCGTAAGAGTCCCATTTCGGCCAACCGAAGTCAAGAACGTTTATATAATATAGGCCTACCGTTTATCTAAAACGTTTGGTGCAGGCACATTTCTATATAGTAGAAACAAATTATTCTGAATTTCTCTGTAATTTGTACAAACCATTTCGTAAACTGACATTCCGCTAAACTGTTATTTTTACATATTGCTAGCAACATATTGAAGTATATTCTTCCACTTGTCTGAAAATTTTCAATATTATTGATTCTTTCAAACACCAAAATAGTTGACAATTTAGGCAATATACGTCAGGGTTGACAAGCAACTTCGAGCATGAAAAACTAAATCCGTCAAAAATACTAGGTATACATACAACCTCATGATAATCTTTGATATAGTCGCAATTGTTGTATTTTAAACTTGTAGACTGGGCAGGCACGACTCATAAAGGAATAATATTTCAATTGAGTTTGTGATTCGGCATTTCTTGGTTTTTGACGTTTAGGCTTGTTTCTGACACAAAATGTAATTAACGTAAAGTATTAATCAATTTGCTCATGTTTCATATAAGTCACAGAAATAAGTAATAATAAATGTCTAAGTTTTAGTACAAGTAGGGTAATTGCGTCAGTTTGCCGTCCAGTACCTGTTTACGTCCACTTGGCGGAGTTGCTACAAAGAATTGCGTATAATTTGAATATAAACCTACCTTACCGCACAATTTTGGACTTATTGTAAATCAGTTTTTAAAAGAAAAAATATTTTAGTAGAACAATTCATGAGTACCAAATCTTACCTGACATTTTTGTCGCTGGCTGTAAGGTTGACGAAATATAAAGTTAGGGTCTCCCCAGATATATCGACGCGCATTCGGCAAAAACCGATAGGAAAAAGCTTTATGTCCACGCAATAAGAGCGAAAAAGTCGTCGTTCGGCTCGGCTCGCATCGGCCGGCGCCTGCCGACGCGTCGACGGCTTTTTCGCTCTTATTGCGTGGACATAAAGCTTCAAAACAAAACGAACGAAACATAAACGACGAAAATACACGACGACACATAAATACGACGAAATATAAAGTAAGCTGATCTTGATCAAACTTGTTTGACAGATTGGCTAAGGGTCTCCCCAGATATATCGACGCGCATTCGGCAAAAGCCGATAGGAAAAAGCTTTATGTCCACGCAATAAGAGCGAAAAAGTCGTCGTTCGGCTCGGCTCGCATCGGCCGGCGCCTGCCGACGCGTCGACGGCTTTTTCGCTCTTATTGCGTGGACATAAAGCTTTTTCCTATCGGCTTTTGCCGAATGCGCGTCGATATATCTGGGGAGACCCTTAGCCAATCTGTCAAACAAGTTTGATCAAGATCAGCTTACTTTATATTTCGTCGTATTTATGTGTCGTCGTGTATTTTCGTCGTTTATGTTTCGTTCGTTTTGTTTCCAAAAACTGTGAAGTTTAACTGTCATATTAGTATATGTATAGTTACAGGTCTTCCAAAATTATTTTTTTGTAACAGAACGGGATCTGGTTGCTGCTCTCACCGATCCGTTCAAAAATATGCATATATACTGTATACAATTAATACATACTGTATACAATTAATACATAAATGTAATGGCACTTAATGAAAAGGAAAATTGTTTCGACGAATCAGATACTCTCAGTAAAATCTATAGATGAGGCCATAGCTGTTAATAAGTATTAAATGACTTTATTATCTCTATACGCTTTACTAACTCTATGTGCTCTATTGTGAATAAAAACACAACGACAGTGAAGAACGGAATTCTTAATTTAATTTTTTACAGGTAAAGTCCAATAATAAATATGATTCTTACTGAGCACACTGAGATAGTCCATTGGTTGGAAAGCCCGTTCGAAATTTAAACTTATTTGCATTGTAACAGGGTTGCATTTTGTAGATCTTTTTCTCTCTCATAAGGTCAATGTGGCGAAGTCCGGCATACTTTATTTTTTTTTTTACTTTGGAGTGATCTAGTTCCGTTAATTATTCACCTATGTTACTGCTTGTAATCGCATACGATGAAGAATTTAATAATTAATAGTTTAGCCTTAGTGACAGATCATTTCAAGCACAAATTAAGCAAAAACAATGGCATTTTTTAAAATTCGGCGAGTAGACGGACTTCCCGTGCAGTTTAAGGGAAGTCCGTCTAGTTATGATATCAGCATTGGCTGACTACGAACATATACGCACCCATATATTGATATGGGTGCGTATATGTTCGTAGTCAAATTCCTAAAAAGAACGGATCAAGACAATGAAAAGTGTATTTTAAACTTGTTAATATACGGTTCAGATTCGAAATAAACACCATTTTTCTAAAACAAAGGCAAGTCAATATACTACCAAAATGGGGTGGTAAACCTTTTTTGCAAATAATTAAACATAATTATTTTTTTGATTTCCGAAATAAAAGATCAATAGTAATTTTAAAATGAATTTTAATCGTTTCTTTTAATATACTGAGATCAAAATTTAATAAAGTAACATCATGCGCAAAGTCTGGAGGATTTTTTGATACCTTATCAAATCGTTATAATATTAAAATCGCAAAAACAGTTGGTAATCTCTGATTTAACGAAACTCCGGTATATGACGGACTTGCCTTGAACATAATAGACGGACTTTCCAACTTAGTCAAATTTTAATATGATAAATTGTGGAACGTATAATTACAAAACTAAGCTAATTTCTGATATTTTAAAAATAGAATAAAGACAGCTGGTTCTTATGCTACCTACGTAGTTACTTTCTGATGCACAATCTTTTCAAAAACTATTTTTAACAAATTTTTTTCGAACGGCTGTCGCACTATGACTTCGAGTTCAAAACACGAAATGACTTATTGAGGCGGATTGCTCTGAAGTTGGTTGTCACAGCGCCATCTGTTTTACAGAGACGGAACTAGCGCGAAAAACTGGTTAATCGACTGGACTCCAAAGTCGCATACGCCTTCAAATTCAAAAGTTATAACGTGTTGACGGACTTGCCTTGTAGACGGACTTACCCACAGTGACCTTACTTATAGTAGGCTATTCAGAAAAAAATGAAATATCCCACAAAAGTAAGTAAGTAGAATTAAACTTTGTATCAAAGACATAAGTCATAAATTTCAATGCCGAAGTTATAAGTAAGGATCTTTCTCGCTAAAACTTCTTCCTAATATGAAAAGACCAGTGTAAGCATCAGTTAGCTAGCCCTAAGCAACCAAAGATCAGGCTGCAGTTGAAAAACTAATAAAGATAAAGTTAACCTGATAATTTTCCTGCCGTCTCCATGCTTGTTTTGGTTAGATATTGACTGGTCAGCTGCCTGTTAGCTATAGTTTTCGCGAAAATCGCCAGGACAGAGGTGAAAATTTTTGTATGAAAACTTGCAACTTTAAATGGATTTTTTATCGAAACTACTGCACTCTAAAATGAAGTCAAAATCAGTCCATCGACTCAATTTTTTGCAAGCTTTCTAATGGTACCTCAGACGATTCTTACAATTGAAAATAAAATTCAGTCTACCCCTCTCAACCCCCTAAATTTCCCCCTAATATCAGAAATAAGCAGTTTTGACTTATGCACAGTGTTAGTGATGGTACTTGCCATATCTATTCCAAACTTTAGGTACCTACATCAAACGGTCTTTGAGAAAAACGCATTTAACCGATTTGCAAGACCGAAGTGATCCCATAAGAGCACCGTGAACGAAGTTTTGTACGGTGCTCTAAAAATGTAAAGCTGTTGTTTGTCTGGCTAAAACTCGAAAACAGCTGGACCGATTTGGTTAATTTTGGTATTGAATTATTTGTAGAAGTCTACGGCAGGTTTAAACGGTGAGAAAATAATGAAAAATGCAGAAAGACTATAAAAACAGACAGAGAAGATAATAAAAACAAACAATTTTGTTTTCCCATACAAACTGCTCCTACCAACCTACCTGTCAAACAGATATCGGTCCTGTCGGTACGGTACACTCGAGTTCCTCAAATTGAAGATTATATTAAATCAAGGGCTTTGAATCGATAACTTAAATCCTTAGCATTCGAATTATCGCGTATTTAGATTTTAAGATTGCAAACAATAATAACATATAGTGTCACTGTCAAGGCCTGTTCACTTCCTAAGAAAGTTATGTCCCCAAATAATTGCGCATGTGTGCGCCTTAATCTTCTATGTGTGCGTTGGCCTCCGGGAAAAAGTTGCGAGTAATAAAAATAAAAACATTTTTCTACAGCAACATTGCTCCCAACTCTGATTTAAATTATCACGAATTTTATACAATATTAATCATAAAACGGGACTTAAAACGCTTAAAACTTAATTACATGCGATTAAGTTTTATAATGAATATTTGCTTCCAACTGTCTTTATCAATGTTCATAAAATATATGGAGGGTAGGTACGTCTACCCACCATAATAAAAAATATATTTGTCAATGACTCTGTCCAACTGCTGTGGTTAAAGTTCATAAAGAAAATTTTATTTATTAACTCTTTAAATAATACATACAACGTGTACCGCTACGTACCACTTAAGACTGTAAGTCTGTACCTACATGGATTACAGCAATGCACATAGAAAATGTGCTAAATGCGGAGCAACGGCTGTTGAAGCAGCCAGAGTGAAATTTACAACTTTAGTAGGTTCAGAAGGAACCGAGTCATAACGCATCTGGAAAGCGTATTAATTAACCGTGAAGAAATGTATGAATACAAGTTGGAAATCTGTGTAAAATGCCGTATGTAAAGTGTAGTGTATCTGTGTGTAAAGTGTAATAGGTAGGCATGCCTAATGTTATTTGTATAAAAGGTACTGAAAACTTTGTGAATGCGCTTTATTAATGTCTATTTTTTTATTAAGTTGCCAGTTGCCAGTTTTCAGTGTATATTTTTATATGTAAAACATTTTTTAATAAATAATATCTATAATGTTATAAACATAAACATGCCTTTTATTTAAATCAATTGATAATACCACAAACAAGGGGTAATATTTGCATCTTGCATATATTTCGTGATATGAAGATAACAAATATGTTTATCAACAGAATTACTACCTACCAATACCCGCCAGGCTAAACCGGTTGTCAACTTTAGTTCCATTGGTACACAAAGACGGCGCCACTAGTATAAACGTATAAACGGTTGGGGACATTTTTTTGTATGGAGTTACCGTTCTTCTCCTAGTGAGTATTATATTCTTTGGTCACTGTTACAAAAGATTGTCATTATTGGTTGTCGAACTTTAAGGGTGCGTTCAGAAACAGAATAAAACTGCCCTACCTACCATAAAGCCGTAACAGCGCCATAAGTGCGGTAGTCGCACCGAACCGCGCCCGGCGGATTGTGATTTCAAATCCTTTTTATTTTTATTTTTGGGAAGTTTTGGCAATTTTTTTTTATTTCACGTAATCAGTAGTTTATTGGCTATTAAATTAATGCTTTTTTAATTCGAAATTTGAGTAGTTTTTTCACAATTACCACTTTTTTGTCGAAAGGCGGGTTTTTTAAACAAAAACTAAAAAGTTCCTGTTTAATATTTAAGTTGCCCGGTTAATAATAAGCCAATTAAAAATAAATGAAAATCAAACATGTTTCGTGATTTTTAGGGTTCCGTACCCAAAGGGTAAAAACGGGACCCTATTACTAAGACTCCGCTGTCCGTCCGTCCGTCCTTCCGTCCGTCTGTCACCAGGCTGTATCTCATGAACCGTGATAGCTAGGCAGTTGAAATTTTCACAGATGATGTATTTCTGTTGCCGCTATAACAACAAATACTAAAAAGTACGGAACCCTCGGTGGGCGAGTCCGACTCGCACTTGTCCAGTTTTATTTTTCTATCGAGCGAACTTTAACTTTTTCAGTTTTTGGTTAAAGTTTGCCCTTCCAAATAAAGTCTAGTTTCTGTGTGATTTTTTTCATGGCATAAATTTGGCTATGTAGAAACGTATAACAATTAAATATAAAAACTACAAGTTTGCGTTGTTTGTAGAAAGTAAACGAAAAATCTTAATATTGACATGATGGAAAATACAACAACACAACAACAACATAAAATATTGACAATTGTGTCAAAATATTTTCCATCATGTCAATATGTAGGTATGTATATAAACCATAGCTTTGCCCGTTCGTCGGGCTTTATTCGATTTTTTAATTATTAAATGTGATTGTAAGGGGCGGCAAAAAACTGATTGTATATTTTTGGGAGCTCCTTATTCTTATACCTAATATTAATATGAGTAATTAAACAAGTGAAATAAATTACATGAAGGTGCATATTTCTGCTAATAATAGACTAATTTATATAAAAATATTTTCTATCCTATTAAAAGACCGGGATTTATAGACCTGTGAAATCCAAGGAGATACAAATAATGTTTATGATATTCAGAGAGGAAAATGGGGACTACGCAAGGCTTGATGTCTGACAGGTCACGATCCGGCATTCTCGGCATAGCAGGAAATGGCCTATATTGCCAAAAGCGAGCACATTAGCATACGGCGGCCGCCGGTCACGGACGGATTGCCGTCGCGCGCCGGCGCCTACGCACTGCTCGGATTTCTCTACCACCGCTACGTGCGGCGACTTCATTACTCGCGAGTCGGGTCTAATTATACGAGAAGACGATGCGACACTTCATATGTTTTATTAAACGATAAAACAAGCTTCAAACAAATCGTCACTTCTAATGGCACTAAAGTATATTGTTTGCACACACGCTAGGGCATTTGATTGATTCGTGAATTTTACATCAGTCCCCTGTTTATCAAAAGCTTGTAACTTGTAATACAAGTGGAAGACCCTTTCTAACAAAAGCTGTCAAAAAGGGACTTCCACTTATATTACAAGTTACAAGCTTTTGATAAACAGGGCACAGACCGTAATTTTATGTGCCTATGTTATAATTACCTACTTCGATTTTTATATTTTTATATAATTCCAATACATACTACGATTTTGCTACGATTTTATTGGTACATTACGTGGAGTGTCATAATACGTGAACCGCCATGTCACTATATCAGAAATTAGTGTTCAATTTGCACTTCACATTACGTTTCTTTGTTACTTGCACTGATAATATGACGTTGACGACACAAGGTCACAAAAATGGCGGCTGCCTTTTTGGCGCGAATATTTATCGTTTAATTTTTTTTATAATATGTTTATGTTTAATAGAGTTTGAGTTACGCAGGGGTTAAAATTGGCTCCGAATTTTCGTGGCATAATAGTGCGAGCGAGATGTACCTATAGAGAGTAAGTTACGCAGACGTTAGCGAACATATCTATCAATTTGACACTGATAAGGCAATCGTGTGGCAAGGCTACTGTTTCTTAAGGCAACTGTCACTAAACAAAAGGCAAAAGGATCGTTATTAATTCAGAGTCCGTCCGAATAGGCCTGATGACAAATTTTAAAATCCCTTTTATTACTGTCGGTACACTTGTATTGGTTCCGAAAAACACAATATTTCAGCTATACGCATAAGATTTAACATAAATAATTGCATTTTATTATAGCTAGTTTAAACGTCGCGCGAAAACGCCTCGCACGCCATTTGTGACGTCATCAATTAGTTGGTGGCAGGGTGGTAGACATTGTTTACATACTTACAGTTACGAATTTCCCTTGAATCCGAATGATATTGTTAATTCAGCACCATATATGTATTACGATTAGGAATGATAAATTCATTACAAAAATTTATCACAATAACTCATTTTACACAGAATCTCTCACACGGTTGCAATTTAAGATGAAAATTTACATGTATCTAACATGTAAATTTTGAGTGAAAATCACCGAGCGCCGGTTTTACTTTTTAATCTTTCATTTTTTCTAGTTACGACAGCCAACATGGCAATGATAGTTCCATTCAGCCAAATAATTAAAAAAGTTTGTTGGTGAAATATCGTATTATTTAGCATTTTATTTGGATAATAACAAATAGATATCTACTTTATATCGTGTAATAATATTTTTTGGACGTAATAAATGTTTAGTGGCAAAATATTTTTTTTTTTCACCTTCGAACTCTTTGGTGAGGACGTATGGATTTCGGTCAATGAGGTTGTCTATGAAATATGTTATGGATTGATGACGTCACTGCTTAGAACGCTTCTGATTGGCGTTTCAGTAATAATGGCCGATTGGAGAATTTTACACTTTTATTTTATTGAATATACATACTAATAATCCTTCTGTTTATACTGAGATTGGGCCATATTTTCGAATCATATTAACATATATGTTTCTTTGAAACCTTTATTTCCATGATTCTTTGTTACTTGCAGCAGGCCTATTTGAATATTAGACTGGAAATTAAATGACAAGTGAACGGAATTTTCATTGCTATAGTTCGTTTTTTTTTAGCATTAGAAAGAACTTGAAAGAAGATAAGCGATATTCACATGCCTTTTAATTGAAAAACGCTTTTTAAAAATCAGTAACTATTACTTATGAAAGCAGAAGAATATAAATGATCGTATTAGATTCATAATTTTTACATATTTGCCGTGACTTATTTTTAAAACGTGTTTTTCAATTAAAATACACATCAAGATTGTTTACCTTTTTTCTAATGCAAAAAAAACGAACTATAATTCGTAACCCGCTTCATAAATTTAATCAACAATAAATCACTTTGAGAGCTTGAGAAATGAAAACTATTTTGTTTAGGCATATTTTATTGAGCCGAGCGTTACTTTACGAAAATCCAAGGTAATTAATATTGCTTTGCTGATTCCACTACCTAAATCAAAACATGCTAAGTAGTTAATAGGGGTATAATATACAACAGAAAATGGAAAATTAAACATGTTTTTTCTGTTAGGCCAAATTTAACCTAGTAAGGCCTGAGTCTGCCCTTGCAAATATAATCTAGTTTTCTTGTGATTTTTTGTGTTAGCGCGTTTTTGCAGTGCGCGGTCCCATATCGGATGGAAGTAAAATGTATAAGATAGCTATCTACCTATGTTGCTCTTTATCGCATACCTCAGTAAAAAGATACAAAAGAAAAGAAAATAAACAATTGATTGAATATAGATACAGACAATAAGCGGTATTTCAGGTAAGTATGTGTTTTCCTATATTTATTAATTCATTTAAGAAATCATTAGGTATTGCTAAAAAATAATGATAGAGCAGAGCAAAAAAGCAATGATTTTCGTCTCTGGCTATTAACAATATAAATTATGTTATGTCACGAATTTGTATTCTGATCGTCAATATTTTAATGTTTGCTTTAGTGTGCAGTGTGCGTGACCGCTGAAGGGCGCGCGGCCCGACATTGCAGGTACATGTATGTACCTACATATGTATTTATAAGTAGGATCCTACGTCCAATATCGGACCGGCCAATGTAAAAACGCTCTAATAAGACCCCTCTTAATTAGTACCTACCCTAAAAGAGTCAAATAAAAAGTTCAGAACGCTGAACGCAGAATTGGTAGATTTGAGGATGTAATTACAACTCTGAGAATTGGATGACTGGCTCTCGTCCGTTTTATTTTAATTGTTTGGGGTAACGAGCAAATAATATTAATTGGAAATACCTAAGCTATTTCCGAGAACGGTATTGTGGAACCTAGTCTAATTAAAATAGTAGGAACATCAGACGGTTCATTTCGCGCCGTTACCGCAAGTAAATCTTAGTACCTTATTCAAATAGACACTTTTTTAAATTAAAAAACTCAACATTAGGTACTTGAGTATCTGACTGTATGTAATCATTTATTACTTCAACGAATTTTTTCTTTCTAATTTTCATGTATGTAGGTATTGTCAAAATTAAACCGTTTATCCTTTACAAATGAGTGCGAACAAAGTAGGCAACGCCATCACAATGCGTTCTAAACTAAAGCTTTTTTTCCTTTCTTCCTTACTATCCTGGTTATGACGGATCATGACGTGACTATTCTCTTTTACAGTCTAAAACAAAGTCGAAAAAAGTTTACTAACATCGTGGATTTGATTTCTAAAGAAAATCTGGCACTAACTAATGACATTTTGCAGAAAATTATGTTTGCTTGCCTCATTATAAAGATATAATAACGTATTTTATGTGAACAGTAATAGCGCTCGTTAACTAAAAGTGCTTGTCGACCTAAATTAGCAACAAGCTAATTTTTTATTGGATAGTCAACCGGGTGGCGGGTACCTATTCAAAATTCCTGACAACAAAATTGTTCTACCGAGTGTACCAAAGAAGAATTGTGGAAGTTTGTAGGTCTACTTTTTAAAATGGGACTAATGTTAGAGACTACTGGAGCAAAAACATATATACGCCCCGATTCAAACAACAATCAATCAAATCTTTGGATATTATGGCTCCATCCATGGTATAATAATATACTCCGCCTGGTACTCCATTCCGAGATTCGCGTATGACCTAACTGACACGCGCCTACGTCATCATGCTGTTTACAGGTTCTCAAACTTTGAAATGTGGGAGAATTTTAACCAACGGTGAAAATTATTTTAACGGCATTAATTTTAAGTTATTCATGTAGAAACATAGTAAAATAAAACAAATCTAATGTATTAAATTAAACTTTATTTATCTATACAAGACAAACGTTTAAAAAACTAATTCACAGTTACACATTAATTACCAAGCTTACGACGTGAAAAGTTTGGAAAACACTGCGACTGCTGACACTGAGCGAGAAGGAAATAACAATTAACACGCGTTCGACAAGGATGACGGTCAGGTCAGGGCATGAAGTTATCTAGATCCGAATTGTCAAATGTGCACAGCGCTATCCTGTGTTGCCAGTAGTATAAACAGAATTACCCGAAAGTCTGAAATTTCTTTCGTGAATCGGAAGATATTGCTAACGAGTAATTAAAAATGACGTGTTATTGTAAAATTTAAGCTAAAATACATATAAATGAAAATTATAAAATTATAAAGAAATATTTTAACTTATTAACCATAGGTATAATGTACCCATGTAACATGTTATGTTGAAATAAAGTGGCAATGTTATTGTGACGTAGGCCCGTGTCACTCTGGGAATGGAAGACCATGTTTTATTAGACCATGGCTCCATCGATACTGTCGATGATTCCGCCAACGTCAATAAGGTTTAGGAACTTTAGGAAGGCACGTGCTTTATGAAGATAAATGGCCGGTGAATATCCACGACGCAGTTCACTCAGATGAGAATCGAATGTAGGCCTATCTTACAACCGTCCTGGTAAACAAACTTAATTATTATTAAAATTACCGGAGACTGCTCGGAAAACATATAAAAAATCAAAAATGCGCGTTTTCCCAGAGATAAGACCCAGTAGCTAGATTGATTTTTCGCCCCCGAAAATCCCCAAAACCACGAGAAAAAGAGTAGCAAGATGGAAAATATGATAATTAGATTTTTAAGGGATCATTGCGTTCCACTTGGCGCCGTTCTGTGGAGCAAGAGCTGGGTGTATTGGGGATGGGGTGGGAGGAGGCTACCCAGCAGGGGGTAACAGGATGGAAAGAAGAAGAGAAGATTGCGTTCCACATTGCCTTCCAGTAAAGTTTACACTTTGTCCCGGCGGCCGCCCACATGTCCTGTTGGTAACGTCCCTTATTAGACCTAACGAGAGCTCATAGTTACCAGCCCGTAAAGTTACACAAAAACATAGTAACAGTACTAGCAGTACTGTAGGTACCTATTTGAAAATGTTTGGGCCGCCGGCGGCCCACGTGGCGCTGAGAGTATTAACTTTTAGCATATTGTCCACAGAAGGAACCTTATCGTTAAATATCGTTATATTTCCAATAAAACAAATAATGAAAATCCTAAAATGTGGCTACCCTACATATCAAGCCTATCCGACATAATTAATCGATGTTACTAACGTATGTTAGTAATTAAGGCAACATTCAGATGGTGATAAGAACAAAACCCATCCGAATGTTACCAGAGGGCCTACCGCGAACCACGTTCGACGTGTTGCCTCTCTGTCACACTTACATACGAATTTACAAGTGCGACAGAGAGGCAACGCGTCGAACTTGGTTCGCCTTAGGGCCTCTGTATCTGTACTTAAGGCCATGGTCGTTCTCACCCACTTCCGAGAACAACCGCTCCCGAACATTTAAGAGTGTGCTCTTCTTCTTCGTGTGACTTCTTTTTGTCTATGTATGGTGTGCCATACAGACACAAAAAGAAGTCGAGTGGTAGTTCGGTCCCGCAACTAAGCCACTGCGTCTCTAAAAAAAATCTCGATATTGTTCAGAATTCCTACATAAACACTGACCGAGAAACGTCTGGTAGGAATACTTGCAAGTAACATAAGGATTTCTTCAAGATCAGTCATACCGCTGCCGCTGCTCGCCAGCCTGGGCATGCACTGGGACAGTTTGAATATTCTTATTTTCTTTGACAAGTGACAATCAATCAACATACGCTTTCTTCATAAATTATGTGTCAGATATGCAACCAAAGAGAAAAGTGTTAACTTAAGATAATTTAAACCTCTTTTAACTTAAGCACAATTAGTAACCAAAACCTTGGGATAAATAGAAAATCAATGAAAAATTACTTTTGATTAAATTATCAGCACGAGACTAGAAGAGGGGCTTAGTTTAGGAAAGATATCATATGTATTACTATGTGTAAAACATTGATTTAGTATTCTCATTTTGAAGTCACCCTGTATCAACCATTCATTCAATTATTTTATCATACAGCTTATACCTAGAATAGCATGGTTTTAAGATTATAATACGAGTAATAAATTAGGCTTAATCAGAAATCGAATATCAACCAGATTAATTCAGGTCCGCTGATAGCCGAGTGCTCATCGTGAATAACCGCCAATTTCACATTGAAATGAAAGTTCTTGCTAATGGATGAGACCCAACCAGGTGAATGAGATTAGTTGAAGAATCGGTAAAGGGACGAAATTAAATAGATCCAATTAGTGTTCGCATTAAATCTTTAATGGAACAGAATCCTAGGATTATCATTCAAGGTTTTATAAATTCGCATTTAAAGGTATAAAAGCTTTGTAAAGGCTAAAGCTAGATCAAAAGAAAAAAGCCAACCGCTTAATCCAAACGGAATAATTATTGAGCTAGTTTATGAATATGTAAGTAGACGCGGCGATAATGACATGGACTCACGCGTCCGTGTTTCTCACTTTCAATTATGCCGATAAGGATCAGAAGCCGTTGTCGTTGTCCAATATGTCCATGGGGAGCACTGGGCCCGTTAATGATTCAACATTAGTCGATCAGGGCCGGGGATCGGGGCCAATTTCAACAGTCACGCACTGTACTTTCTTTACCCATCGTGACTTTGGTCTCGCCGACCATTGTCTTCGCAGGACACTTTATATCCTGGCTGCATGTCAAAATACAATCAGTCATAGTTTAGCGACCGACTGGCGATCGTTCTTTCTTTTAATTGCAGTGCAGAAGTGTTGTGGGTGGCCGATATGTGTAACAAATTCACCGTGTTGTCCCTAGCCTACGTGGTTATATTCGTAGGCTTAGTGCAATGTGAGGAAGATGCTTCAAACTTGACGGAAATTTTAAGCAGTGGTAAATACATTATATTCTACTTACAAACTCTCCGAAGTTTGTTAAAATTCTGTTTTTGGTACTTTATACTTTGTATGGTAGGTACATATTTATTATTGCTCTAGTGCTGAATTAACATTATCATTTAAGTTCAAGGGAAAATCCGTTAGTGTAATACATACTTACTAATGAAACCAATATTCATACCAAGTTTCATAATACCTGCCCCAAAAAAAGAATTAATTAATTGATAGTACATTACGATACAAGTGCGAAAAGTAGGAAATTCTCAATGAATGGCGATTAATTAAAAACACGACCCAAGGGAGTGTTTTAAATCGATACGAGTTGGGAATTACCTATTCACAGTTTATCGTACAACGTTTTACAGTATAGGTTCATAATTTCATATGGCCCTTTACATTTTCGACATAGGTCGTAATAACTATTATATAATTTGTGACATAGGCACGTAAAGTGCTAATTACCGCACTCGTGCAGTAAAGTAGCGCCATATGTACTTACTTACTATAAAATTAATTTTAATTTATCGCCACTCGTTGCGAAATTCCTATTTTTCGCACTTGTATCGTACCTAACTAATATAATATCTTTAATCCGGCGTAATTTTACTTCATTTAGGAAACTTAGGAAACAAATTAACTTGACTCTAGGTATATGTCGCATAGATAATTACTTAATAAGTATTACAAGGCAACAAAGATATCACGACACTTGGCTAGAAAGATTTTCAACGAGCGTGTAAATGACATATTCTGAAGTGCTAATCGCACAGTGTGGCCAGTTATTAAAAAGATTACGTTACTAATTAATATTTATACATAGATCACGCACTCAATGGCTGTTGTCAGTTAACAGAAAGCCCTCATTTAACTTACAGTAATCATAAGTTACGTTCTTTGATTGCGAGTACCTACCTAGTAATCTGCTTAATTTTACTTTGAATGAGCTACAATAGTATACAATGTCATACATTAAATGTATGGGAAGATTGTTACTTGGAAACATGCAATGAATGTTCGCATGAGACCACCGACTTATATGTATGTAGGTACTGAGAGTGTCTAAATGTTCCTTTATTACTACTATTATATGAGAGAACTTAAGAATTCTCATAATTTTACAGTAATGAGGAATGCAAACAATGGAGTAGGTAAGTACCTTTTTACAATTTGTCCCGTATGGAAGGAACTGTGGTTAAGAAATTATTAACTCCGGGTTTTCCAACGGTTATTGTTCATGCCCCGCTACTGATACCTACATTCTTTATAGTAACAGCACCAGTCATGGGACATTTAAGAGGAAATTTGGAGTATTTATGATATTTCCCTTGTACATGTAAATGGTCTTCCGCTTAGCGTGTTAAAAGATGAAAGTCCTATCCGCCTTTCATGTTTTAGGCGTGTTGTATCAAAGATGCTGCAATGAGTTTCCACATAATTAACAAATTAAAACTATGCTTTTTTTCCCCAGTCATGGACACCAAAGCTCCAGTAATGGGCCCCCGGTAATGGACGTGGATCCAGTAATGGGCCCCCTATAATGGACATTGCTCTATCAGTATAAAATATTGAAATGGGGAATAAGTTATGGCAAAAAAAACAATTTTTGGTATAAGCTTTTATCGCTGAATGTATTTTTCTTTCCACAGCCAATTATTATTGTATTAGATTCATCGAGACAATTCTAATATACCCAAACACAATTAGTTAGGGTTTATTGCGATAAAGTTCCCATGGCCACCTCCTGTCTCCATCATCAGATCAAGTCCATGTTATCATAATATTGCATTATCATCCGATTTGCATACTTAATTACGTACTTACACAAAATTTCAACTGAATCGGAAATCAAAAAGTGGGTCAAATTCAGCTACCAAGATAATTTGACCCACACTAACTAACAAGGCAAGTTAAATAAAAGTTTGGAAAAACGATATTAATTTATCCTAAGTCCGAGAATACCTCCTGGTTGACATATTTCGTAACTACATTTTACTTCTGTATTGTTTAAAACATGAAATTATGGCATGGCAAGCATCATTATGTCAATTGTCCCATCATAGGAGGTATGCAGTTTTACAGCTCCTATAATGGGATTGGGCCAAATACCACTTTTTTTTTACATCTGTGGAGTCACCACATAGTGTGTTGTATACCTTATCTCATGGTAAATGCAATTAACAAAACACATTCTAGTTTTCATCAAGTATTAATTAATTAAAATTTAATAAATTAACTCACCTCTCTTAGCGAAGTTGTTAAGAATTTTTAGTGATATTTTTTTTCAGTGGCACGACAACTTTTGGGTTGACACATTTCTTAAAAAATAACCGAATTTAATAAAAATTCAAACATAATCAGCTCTAGGACTCTTATTTATGATAAAAATATATCCAGTGTTTATAAACTACTTTTATATACTTATTTTAGAGGAATTGTGTTTTTTTGTCCCATTACTGGTTCCGTGTCTATTATAGGGTATACTACTATAATACAACTAAGTATAGTTCTTTTTTTTAGCATTAAAAATAAGGTAAACAATCTTGATGTGTCTTTTAATTGAAAAACACATTTTAAAAATAAAAGTTACGGCAAATATGTAACAATTAGAATCTAATACGATAATTTATATTCTTCTGCTTTCATAAGTATTAAATTTTGATTTTTATAAAGCGTTTTTCAATTAAAAGACTTGTCAAATTCGCTTACCTTCTTGCAAGTTCTTTCTAATGCTAAAAAAAACGAACTATAGCAATACTAGGTACATTACGATACAAGTGCCAAAAATAGGGTTTTACAGTAGGTACATAATGGCCCTTTATATTTTCAACATAGTCACGTAATGTGCCAATTATCGCACTAGCACCATGTGTACCTACTTTTTCTACTGAAACATCATGACTTCACCGTTGGTACATGTAGGTACAGGGTGTCTGGCTGCAGATTTATAATTTCAATATTAAATAAAAATCGTATTATTGTGTATATATATTTATTAATTACATCCGCAGTTTAAGGAATGATGCGGATTTTATTTTTTAAAAATAATGTTATCCAAATGTTTTCCATCGAGTTGTCGACATTGATCGAAGCGAAGCCTCGTGTTTCTCGCCACACTCTGAAGCAAATTTGGTCGAATGTTGCGGATTTCATTACCAATGTTTTCTTTTAGGGCCTCAACAGTACGCGGATTGTTGTTATAAACTCTTTCTTTGAGATAGCCCCATAAGAAAAAATCCATCGGGGTCAAATCAGGCGACCGCGGTGGCCATGGGATGTCCCCAAACCGACTGATTAGTTTTCCAGGGAAAGCTTGCCGTAATAAATCCATTGAAGCTCTAGCCGTATGTGGGGTTGCCCCATCCTGTTGGAACCACGTGTGCGATGAGAACGATGGATGTGCTCGCAGATTCGGTAAGAAGTAATCCGTAATCATTCTTGCATAATTTTCGCTATTGACATTTGTCGCTTGTCCCCGGGCATTTTCAAAGAAAAATGGTCCGATAATCCCATGCGTTGACAAAGCACACCACACAGTTACTCTGGGGCAATGCAGCGGTTTTTGATGTTTCATTCGTGGATTGTGTGTTCTTGGAGACCAGTAACGACAGTTTTGTTTATTAACATGACCGTTTAAGTGAAAATGAGCCTCGTCACTCCAAAAAATCGAATTTACGGTACGAAATCTTTGCAACATTATTTCGCTAAACTGTTTGCGTAACACAAAGTAATTTTCCTTCAATTCCTGGACGATTTGAATTTTAAAGGCATGAAACTTTAAGTCTTTTTTCAAAATTTCATGGACAGTTGCTCTAACAAGTCCTAATGAGGCTGCCCTTTTGCGTATCGAAAGTCGGGGATTTTCACGTAAACTTCTTTCAACGAGTTCAATGTTTGCGGGGGTCCTTGAAGTCCGGGTATGCCCTGGGCGAGGTCTGTTCATAGCGGAACCAGTTGCACGGAACTTCTTAACCCAAGAACGAATTAAATTGACGCTTGGTCCATCACTCATTCGTCGAATATTGAAGTGTGCACAAAACTGTCGACGAGCGACAACGTAAGAATCGCCACCTTTAAAGAACGACTCGATAACGAACGCACGATGCACTTCTGACCATCGGGGCATTGTGGCTAACAAATCCGCACAGTCGGTGGTTCGAATGACGTAACTGACATTTGGCACTGTTTTTTACTTTTTTTTTTAATTTAATTTAAAAAAATAAATTTCCAGCCAGACACCCTGTACTTAGTGAAATATTTCCATATATATATCTATTTGCTACAATCCTCCAACACAAATTCTCAATACCGACCCCGTTTTGTAGGTATCTTATTATCAAAAATGTAGGTACCTACTTCATACTTAAAGACGAATTGCTAAACACTCAGCACTTAATTACAAGTTTATGTGTATATTGCTATACCTATTTACCAACCTACCTATTTGATACTCGATTGGTATTTACTATACAGAATGTTTATTCAGTCACCTGCAATAATTTACGGGGTATATACATATATACATAAGTCATGCTGAGCAACTTTTACTATGGGACCAATACCGAAATCGAGAAGAAAAAATTGGCTGTTTCATACATTTTGGCTGTCTGACCTTGACATTTTCTATGGGAGAGTAAAATTATTTTTCCTGAATTCGGGGTTGGTCCCATAGTAAAAGTTGCTCAGTACGAGCTATATATTCAGCCCGTAAATGATTGCAGGTGTCTAAATTAACACCCTGTATACTGGTTGCCAAGTCAAATCCCCCAAGATATTGTTGACAATCGATGTCTGATTAGTGATCCAAAAGGCTCGAGCCCTGTTAGCTCTTTTTTTAGGGCTCGCCTCATCTCTTGACGCCTAAAAGGCTAAAAGCCTATTTTACTAATGAAATAAAAAAGGCTTTTAGCCTTTTAGGCGTCAAGAGATGAGGCGAGCCCTAAAAAAAGGCTCACAGGGCTCGAGTCTTTTGGATCACTATGTCTGATTATGAACGACGAAAGCAAATAAGTATAAAAACTCTGTGAAAAGAATACAGCCCGGTCGAATCTGAGCTCGTTAGAAATCGAAAGCAACAGTCGGAAATTTAAAGTATTTAAACCCTACAGCAAAACTGTTTTTTTTTTCGGAAACTAATAGGATAATGGGTGTCTATCTTTGTTTTCGCATGTTGATGGACTTATAAGTTTTTTTTCATCACGAAGTACTTTAGATCAGAGGCTCCATTTTTGAATTTCGACCGTTCGATTTCGTGTAATTCGTTCAATAATATCTCCACTACTTAGGCATTTAAATTCTACTAATAGAATTGAAAACGAGTGGTATAGTAGTGGTAGATTCCAACTTTCTATAGCTCGTATTTAAAAAAATTGCAATTCGTCGTTTTCCACCGATTTTTAAGTGACAAAATCGAGCGTTCGAAATTAAAAAATCGGCCTTCAGGGACCGAATACCGGTATATTTTTCATA
The DNA here is from genome assembly GCF_910591565.1 of Cydia splendana. Lineage (NCBI taxonomy): Eukaryota > Metazoa > Arthropoda > Insecta > Lepidoptera > Tortricidae > Cydia > Cydia splendana. Next base: position 27,272,625 of record NC_085960.1, on the reverse strand, counting down.
CAGATTAACCAGTATTCAATTTCGGTATAATTTAGCTAATCTGATCAATCATTATCATTACCTAAATACTATTCTATAATATCCAATAAATAATGTGAAAGCTATGATATTTTGATTTTTACCGATAACGGTCCCTGCTTTAAATATGTACTTTTAGGTAAAAGGTATGTACATACATATTGTACATACTAAAATGCCTCCTTCATTAAGTTCGTCGCAATTATTGTCCTTGATTCTGCCTTCTCTCGCCCTCTGCCTTAAGATAGAGGCCTCCGCATACAAATACAACGTTCACAGTAATTTGGTTACAATGGTCTTAGATTATAGCTTTTTAAGAAGTTCTGAGTGCGTTCTGACATTCAGGAGAAACGCGCTTTCTGGTAGACGACCGTACGTCCTCTCTGCATCTAATTGCCTATTCAAGTCGAAATATTTCAAACACAGAGAGAGCATATTGTTGTTTTTAGGATCGCGTCGTGACTTTCTTAGAACCTCAATGCCATGGCGAATATAATTTATTGAGCTTATTTAATTAGTTTTTATTCATCTAAGCAAGGCCCCAACGTTGTCTGTTCTCTTTGACGGCGCAGCAACTAGTATCACTTCTCTCTCCTCGCTCTTTTAAAAATGCCATTTGTCAAAAAAGGACAACTATACTGTTGACAAGATGAACTTCAAATCAAGGTGTCGCCGTTTTGGTGGTTTCAAGCTGTGTATTTGTGCGTAAAAACGTGTATGTGTGCGTTTTTACGGATGTCAAAAGTCGATTTTAATCATCTTATATATCGATAAACGCTACACAGCGGAACGAAATAGCGATTAATTGAAGCTTCGATATCTTCGTTAAAAATAAATATAATTGAAATGCTAATGGATAGTGAATATATTTTTTAAAATTGCAAGAAATGTGGATAGTTTATCGATATGACTTTATCGACATGTCCACAGCACGTTGCACATTGTTAATCGTACATAAAAACCAAGTGGCGACAGTGACAGCTCGCTTAGACTCCATCTTTAGGAATATTATATCTATGCATCTAAGAACTTGAGATAATGCATGTAATGTACTCATGTGTTTACAGCAGAGGAGAGCGTAGGCCGTACGTTCGGCCACAACGCGCTGAAGCGACTCTCGTTCATCTTCTTGCCGGTGATGTTCACGCTGGGTGTCATCTCCACGCTGCTGATGGCGCTGGCCGTCATCTCCGTCAAGAACTTGGCCATCGGAGTTATGCTGCTCATTGTCTCCGTCAGTCAGGTATGATCAAAATTTCATCACCGTAATCTGCTTTTTAAACATTTTAAACATTTCACGCTTATATCCACGTCGCGTACTGCTGAGGCGTTATTTAGGACCCGAAAGTTACACGATCGTAATCATAATTCCTACAAATAGGTATGATAGCTCCGCTCGTTACTCGTCCCATTATTCAGCATAAATTAAGTTCAGCCCGTCGAAAGGAGTTTTCGGCACAAACTTCAACTCACAAAAGCGCTCAAACGCACAACCCTATATTAAAAATCACACGCCCGAGATACTCGATTATTTACCTGTAGCTACTTAAAACCCATCAACAATAAAAACCACAAAGTGTAACACCCACTAATGCTACTAATGATGGTTACTGACTTCAGGCCGTATCGCGTTTGTTCCTGGCGGCGGCGCCGGCGTCCCCGCTGGTGCACCTGCACCCGCGCGCCGAGCTGCTGCCCGCACCCGTGGCCGCGCCCTGGCCCGCGCCCGGGCCCTTGCTCTCGCCCTGGGCCCGGTCCGACAACGACGCTACCATCTCCGACTAAATACTAATATAATCCAACCCATTACACTAAATAAAATTCATTAGTCCTTTTTTCACATAGGTAGGTACCTACACCCAGCTCCAAAACTGCATGGTCACTTATGAAAGAATTCCATTTATATTTTGCAACTATGCAGCTCGCTGGACATTCTACAAAATTCCATTTATGATTTGCAACTATGCAGCTCCTTGGACATTCTTCGCAAGATCCTATGAAAAGAAAAACAATGAGTACTTTCTTTTGACGCATATTCGAACATTTAACGAATATTTCCGAAGTTTTAGCTAGAGACTAGTTAGAGCTAAAAATAAATTAAATTGGTAGGTAGATATTTTATTAGTAAGTATCTGTACCAATTAGCCGTAGCATCTACAAAAAGGCGACTTAAAGAGAATGATATTATTTTGTTTGATTTGATTTGCAAATCTGACTAAGATTCTCAGAAATCTAACTGGAAGACTCTAACATAATTAATGTAAGTAACTGGAAATTCTCTTTAGACTGTAAAGAGGATTTATTTATCCTTTAATTAAATTAGAATTCCTAGTAAGAACTGATAAAAACAATCTTCTTTTTTATCAACCAAATCTGTAGAATTACACAGATTGATGGTACTCAATCATGTTATTCAAATATAAAACAAAACATACCTCAATAGTTTTAAGTCCTATCTACCTTTTTCAATATTTGCATTTGTTAGAATAGTGATTTAATTTATTTTATTTATTTATTTGTACCTACATTCAGAATATTCAGATATGTATATTAGTTTCGTCTGTCTCTCACGAACTCGTTTTGTGGCAGATAGACGACGAAAGAATGTTGATTACACCTAGTTAGAATAAGTATATTTTATAAATGAATAAAAATATATTATAAAACATGTTGGTTTTTTGGTAACGACCTATAGACCTCATGCAGTCCTGTCCTATTGAAACATTTGGTTTGAAATTATTTCAAATGAGATTGCGTCCAAAGCGACCCTAAACTTTCTGCTCGTAACATATCAATTAGGTAATAATTGAAAATGATGTATCACTACACCTTATAAAACAAAGTCCCCCGCCGCGTCTGTCTGTTTGTATGTTTGTTCACGATAAGCTCAAACAATACTGATTTCCATGCGATTTTCACCTATCAATAGAGTGATTCTTGAGGAAGGTTTAGGTGTATAATTTGTTAACCCGTGCAAAGGCGGGGCGGGTCGCTAGTGACTTGATATGACATTTGATGTTTCGAGTGCGATATTCACTCGTGGTTCCGAAGAAATACAAAAATTAATATCAACATCCTCAAGCTGCCCGGGTTTTCCGGCACTCAGTCTTTTTTATCAAGTCGAAAGATATGCAGAGAAAACTCTTGATTGATAGTGCCATTAGCAGTTTTTACTGCGCGGAACAGCTTCATCTAGCGTGCGATTAGTTTGGGTTTATTCTCGAGAAATCTTTTAATGTGCAATTCAAGTTTTTAATAGATAGTTACCTAGCCCAGGAGTAGAGGAACCTGGTTATGGTAGGTACTAATCTGATGATGGAGCACTGACTTAGATGTAATGTGATGTTGAAGACCAAATAATATTATATCCGTGGGAACAATGCAACCTAAGAGTTTATAGTACCTTGTGCAACATGGGGCGTAAGTTAAATATTACAAACGAGAGTAAGTTAAATCGCGACGGCTTTCCGGAGCGATTTATAGACTCGAGTTTGCAATATTATTACGCCCAGAGTTACACACAATGTTTTTCATCACACTTGCGATACAAAAATTAAGCATAAAGACAAAAAACTGTTAATTATGGCACTAGAAACTTCATAACTCCCTAGGGAAAACGCTTTTTCTATAACTCCCGCTAAACCTGCGTGCAATTCCACATTTACTGAGCGAGTGTGATGAAAAGTTCTTTGGAATAGGTGGTCTCAATGTCAAAGTCAAGTCTCAATAAGTATCGGATGACTGTTTATAGAAAAGTACAGTCCGCGATAAAATATTTTATTTAGAATTTTTTTTTAAATTTCATAAAATATGCTAATAATCTCGCCTAACTTTAGGCAGGCGTGTCTCACTCCGCGATTTCGTCGCTTTGCTACAGGTAGCTAAAAGTACATCCGTTCGGCTCCAATTTTGGGGTTTGCCATAAGCCGCGCGTGGCGCTGTCGCCACCTAGCGGCCATATCTGTGCTGATCGTAACAGACGCGTTTTGTTAGAGAGTGAGTCTTCTGTACTTAGTACTATTATTTATTCTGTGCTTTAGGCCCTTTCCGCTGCTGGAGTCACCCTAGATTAGGTTTTATTTACCATGTTTTTAGTGTGTTGGATTTATCTTTTTATTTTAACTTGCACCTGCACCCGCGCGCGGAGCTGCTGCCCGCGCCCGGGCCCCTGCTCCCGCCCTGGGCCCAGTCCGACAACGACGCTGCCATCTCCGACTAAATACTAATATACATACTCCAACCCGCCACATACTAAATAAAATTCATTAGTCCTCTTTTCACAATAGGTAGGTACACCCAGCTCCAAAAGTGCATTCTTTATTCTTTATTCAAACACTATGTATAAGTTTACAGCTCCAGCCAAGGCACTTATACTGTTAATTAGGTACATATGTTGTCAGTATCAGTCAGTATCATAAAATTAGTAGGTACACTTATTGTATTACACACTTATCTTTATAATTGAACATACATATTATGTATTACTAAGTTACATAGAGATAAAAAAAGAATCTGATATTAAATAACATAGGTAGAGTTTAAAAAAATCCTGATACTACGTTGTAGGGACGGCCACTTGTCTGCGAATATGTCTGCGTTTTGGACTGTAGCTATGAAGTTATTTAGTAATTCTATTGCTCGGTACGTGGGTGCGTTTGAACCGTGATAGGTGCGAACATTTGGATATGCAAAAAGGTTTCTGGCTCTACGTGCGCTACGCCCTACTGCAGCTATGTAGTTGTCTGGGGTAAAAATACGCATACGCTCCAGAACGGATGGGTTGTCAATACGATTTCTTAACAGCAGACAATAGTGTAAGGCAAGCGTTTGCTTACGCCTTAGCTCGAGAGACTCTAACCCTACCATTCCCAATACAAAGGATGACGGAAATAAGTACGGGTAGTATCCGTAATACCTTTTGTAAAGATGTCTAGCAAATTTACGTTGGACGCGCTCGACCATTATGGTATATTTTGCTTCCCGAGGGTCCCATGCGATAGAATTGTACTCAAGCTTGCTGCGAACATAGGCATTATAAATAATTATTGCGATTTTAGGGTCACGAAATTCAGAAGTCGTTCTAATAATGAACCCTAAAATTTTGTAGTCACTTTTGCAGATATTTATAATGTGTGAGTGCATGTTTAGCTTAGTGTCGAGTGTTAACCCTAGATCCTTTATTTCTGTTACTCGGTCAAGGGGAATGTTAGTAAGAGTATATGTCTGGAGGATATAATCTACAGACCGGCTAAAACTTATTACTTTGCACTTAGATTCATTTAGGTACAAGCGGTTTGTTTTACTCCAGCTGTCAACCATGTTGATTGTTTGTTGCAGTACCGTACAGTCGGATGGATTTACGACCGGTTGAATTATTTTAAGATCATCCGCATAGAATAGTGATTCCACGCCTGATATATTACTTGGCAGATCATTGACCATGATTAAGAAAAGAGTAGGCCCCAGAGTGCTACCTTGACTAACCCCGGAACGAGTGTAATACCTTTCAGATTGGTAAGAGTTTAATTGGACATATTGTGTGCGATTCCTGAGGTAGTCAGAGAAGAAAACAAGAAGTTGAGGGGTGAAACCTAAGGCTGACAGTTTGCATAGGAGAGTATCGTTGTCAACTAAGTCGAAAGCTTTCTTGAAGTCGAAATAAACAACATCAACTTGTCGTGCAGTATCCATTTGGCGCAAAACGCTATCAAAGAAGCAAATGTGGTTGGTAGTAGTGGATCGTGAAGCGCGGAATCCATGTTGACAATCTACTAATTTACGATTTATCTGATTAAGTAAGCAGTGGTTTAGAATGGTCTCAAACACTTTTCCAAACACGGACAATACAGCAATGGGCCTGAAGTTTGTGATATCGGAGGACTTACTTATCTTAGGAATTGGGGTCACTCTTGAGACCTTCCATTGGGATGGATATACGCCCAGCTTGAGTGATAGGTTGTATATGTGAAGTAACGAGTGTTCTAACAAGCATACACAGTCCTTGACTAGAAACGGGGGTATACCATCAGGCCCAGCTGACGACTTAGGTTTGAGTTTCCGAATAGCGGCTCTGATTTCTGAAATACTGATAGTTGGGATAGCAATCATAGATTCATTGTTGTTACCAGCCTCCAGTTCCGCTTTTTTGGGATCTAGTTGCGGAGCTTCAGGCTGGAATACGGAGCTGAAGAAGGACGCAAAAGCATCGACTGCTTCTTGATCAACGACTGTTTTACCTTTATATATGTATTCAGATATTATGTTTCTATTCTGTTGTTTACTTTTTACATATTTCCAAAATTCTTGAGGGTTTTTACTTATATTACATTCAATATCATGAAGATATTTTTTATAAGATTTGTTAATTAACTCCTTTACGAGAGACCTGTAGTATTTAAACATTTCGAGGTTAAATTGTAGGCCTAATGATTTAAATTTCTTTAAGTGATAGTATTTTAGTTCGATATATTTTTTGATTTCCGGTGTGTACCACGATGGATATGTATATACTTTAGTTTTGGGTAAACGTTTGGGCACAGTAACATTGAAAACGCCGTAGAGTTTTTTGTAAAAAACGTCTACCGCAGAATCAATGTTATTTGAATTAAGAACATCAGACCAGTCAATAGACTCTAGTTCTGTATACAAGGCAGGGAAATCAGCTTTAAAAAAATTCCATTCGGTCGGAGCATCACTATGTTCAACACTACGTGACGGTGAAGATAATGTGGTCCGTCTTGCCTGTCCTCTTGGCAGGGTGACAGTCACTCCTAAAGGTGGGTGATATGGATCTATTGGTATCAACGGCTCGACATCGCTACCCACGCACACGTCACTGAGACTAGTTAAAACTAAATCCAAAATGCCTCCATATTCGTTACAAATTTTGTTTAATTGCCTAAGTTTGCAAAATTCGGTGAAACAGTTAAATTGGTCAACTACAGTTTTTGTGCATGAGGAGAGGTTGAAATCGCCAATAATAATGGATTTTATGGTAGAAAATGTACAAATTGCATTCTCAATACACGTTAGTACGCGAAGATACTGATCTCTATTATAATTTGGCGGTAGGTATGCTACACATATAAGAATTTTATTATTTTTAATATGAAGTATAACAAATAATATCTCCATGTCTGGTGTCAAGCCATCAATTTGCATTACTAACTGAGGTTTGTAAATATCTTTCACTGCTAGCAGAACTCCTCCCCATCCCGCGTCGCCTGCTCTATCCTTACGGAACACGGTGTAGTCCGACGGGAAGAGCTCAGCATCTTGTATCGAGCTAGTTAGAAATGTTTCAGTGAGCGCAAATATGTCACAGGCACTTGCGAGGGCATTTCTATAAAAGAGCGAGGTTCGGCTACGTAGTCCCCTAACATTTTGGTATATTATTTGTATTCTAGTAAAGCGGTTTTTGTTATGTATTGTTTTTGTCTGCGTAATTTTGTCGAAAGGGCTGATTCCAAGGTTTGACACATACGTCTTTTGGCCAGTTATCAGGGATCATAATTCTATCTAACAGACTCGATGGCACAGTAAGCTTAAATGAAGCATATTGACCGCGGGATTTAAGACATTCAACTTTAAATGTGTCACAATCATAACCTGTAATAACTTTTAAATGATTTTTAACTACATCATCGGGGGTTCCCAACTTCACATAATATAGGTGAATTTGTCTCATCCATTCAGACGCTTGGAGTTGAGAAATGCAAGTGGTAGCACAGCCCCGTGTGATTCCCTTTAGTGACTTTCTATGGTCGTTAATTTCTGATAGGCCATTTTGGGTTGGATTTGTGTCGCGAGATGTTGATGGTGGTACCTTAAGCGGTGCGGCAGGAGTAGTAGACACTTGATTGTCTTTGTTTTTGTTAGGTTTGGAATCGTTGTTTGTTCTTGCCTTGGGACTGGAGCGAATAACGGGCTGGACTGGTAGTAGGATAGGAGAAGCTGGTGCTGTGGTGGTGGTTACAGCGGCGGCGGCAGCGGCGTAGGATGGATAAGTATTGGTAGTTGCGGTGGTGGTAGCAGAAGCGGCGACGGGAGCAGCAGGGGTGGAGGTGTAGGCAGGTGCAGATGTAGCGACGGGAGCAGCAGGGGTGGAGGTGTAGGCAGGTGCAGATGTAGCGACGGGAGCAGCAGGGGTGGAGGTGTAGGTAGGGACAGATGTAGCGACGGGAGCAGCAGGGGTGGAGGTGTAGGTAGGGGCAGATGTAGCGACGGGACCGGCAGTTGCAATGGGAGTATTGTGCTCACTTAGTCCTGTAACATTGTTGTGTAGTACGGCAGTAATCTTATTAATAAGTGTCGGGATTAATTCATCTGACACCCTCTTGCAAATTTTATCTATTAGACGTTCATTAAATGATTCTTCAATTTCCTGGCGTACAATAGATCGAATACTTTCAAAGTAAAGAATGTCGTCGCGGAAAGTCTCATTGCAATACTGCACACTAGTATTTAGTACATTTGGAGACCGCTCTCGCCGTGTTGTGATGTTTCCAAACATGGAGTTATCTGCTTCGTAGATAGGAACAGAAGGAGCGTTGGAAGTACTGGGATTCGGTATAGGAGTAATTGACTTCTTGGTTTTACTAACGATATTCGTCTTTCCATAATTTTGGTTACAGTGACGGCATTTCCAGTTACTTTTATTTTCTATGGTCATAAGGGTAAACCGTTTAAAACTTACGCCCATTTCTTCTAGACAGTCTAGGCAGTACCTGGAGTGGCAGGAACAACAATCCAGAAAATTTCTGTGGGTCACCGTGCTACATTTACTACACAGAACCATTATCGAATATTATCTTAGCAAATTTATAAATATATATCAAAGATAATTTATAAATACGTATATAATGAAGTAAAATAATGAAAATAAATTTTATTGACGTTGACGTTTATGACACGTTCTTTCTTTTCTTTTCTTTCCAATTGCCACTTATGAAAGAATTCCATTTATATTTTGCAACTATGCAGCTCGCTGGACAGTGGACATTCTTCGCAGGCTCCTATGAAAAACAATGAGAACTTTCTTTTGACGCATATACCTACATTATAAAAGCCTAACTTAAGAAACGAAGTAAATAAAGGAAATAATCTAGCCTACATGTCTCACTGTGAAAAAACCTCCTCTCCATTACGCGAGGGATTGGCATGTGCTTCTAATGCTGACGAAATAGTCAAAGAAAATCTCGAGTCTGAAGTTACGTAGGTTGCCCTGAAAGTTTCGGGAATTGCATACTTAGGAACGTATATTTGACATGTGTTATACCTCTTTGTTACAAGCATAGTCTCATTATTCGAAAACACTGGCCACTTAGAAAAAAAAAACAATGTTCTATTTTCAATTGTTTTTTAAAGTCGTTGAGTCGCTGGTGAAAATGGAGCTGTCCCGCGAAAGTTTTAGAGCAATGATTTATTATGACTTTAAAAGTGGATTAACACAACAACAATGTGGAGACCGATTGACTATTGCTTTTAGTAGTGAAGCACCTTCGAAGACGACAATATACAGGTGGTATTCGGAATTTCAACGTGGCCGTGTGTCTCTTGCGGATGACGTACGTGAGGGTCGACCGAAAACTGCCGTTACCGATCAAAACATCGATGTTGTTCGCCAACTGATAAAAGAAGATAGGCATGTTACATATCGGGAAATTCAGGAGACTTTAGGCATTGGAATGAGTCAGGTACAAGTTATTTTACAGCAAGAGTTGGGCGTGCGGAAGTTGTTTTCCCGGTGGATTCCTCACTTGTTATCTGACGACCAGAAAACGGTCCGTGTCAATTGGTGCCACAAAACCCTAAAAAGATTTAATGGAGGAAGCTCAACTGCCGTTTTTAGTATTGTGTCAGGTGACGAGTCATGGATTTACGCATATGAGCCTGAATCCAAAAACCAATCTCGAGTATGGGTTTACGAAGACGAGCCGAAGCCAACAAAAGTTGTTCGTTCTCGCAGCACGATCAAAAAAATGGTAGCCACGTTTGTCTCCAAATCGGGTCACGTGGCGACTATTGCTCTTGAAGATCGAAGAACTGTCAATGCCGATTGGTATATAGGCGTTTGTTTACCGATTGTTTTTGCTGAACTGCGAAAAAATAACCCTAACCGCCGTATTATACTACACCATGATAATGCCAGCCCTCATACTGCTCAGAAAACAAACGACTATCTGAAGGGCGAAAAAGTCGAATTACTGGACCATCCTCCGTACAGCCCCGACCTAAGTCCCAACGATTTTTTTACTTTCCCGAAAATAAAGAATCGGTTGCGTGGTCAGCGTTTTCAGACCGCGGAAGAAGCAGTCCACGCTTATAAAATGGCCATTTCGTCAACCCCCAGTTCAGAGTTCAATAACTGTTTTGAAAACTGGTTTCAGAGAATGAAAAAGTGCATTAAACACAAAGGAGAATACTTTGAAAAACAATAAAAGTACTTTTATTTCATTTAAACGCGTATTTTTTCCAATTCCCGAAACTTTCAGGGCAACCTACGTAATCAAGGTCAAAAGTCAGAAAAGTCGGGTTTTCGCGAATATCGATGTTTCTATATCTTAGGTAGGTAGCTCGAGCCAGTGATGTTAACATTTATATTTAAAAAAACCGGACAAGTGCGAGTCGGACTCGCCCACCGAGGGTTCCGGCCGCGTAGCCAACATGAAAATCGCTTACGCTCCGTAGCGATCGAAACGCAACTGTCACTGTCGCACTAATATGGAAGAGTGATAGAGAGACACAAAGCGTTTCGTTGTCGTAGCGATAGCAATTGTCACCTTGGCTAGGCTGGCAGTACTTTTTAGGGTTCCGTACCCAAAGGGTAAAACGGGACCCTATTACTAAGACTTCGCTGTCCGTCCGTCCGTCCGTCTGTCACCAGGCTGTATCTCACGAACCGTGATAGCTAGACAGTTGAAATTTACACAGATTATGTATTTCTGTTGCCGCTATAACAACAAATACTAAAAACAGAATAAAATAAAGATTTAAATGGGGCTCCCATACAACAAACGTGATTTTTGACCAAAGTTAAGCAACGTCGGGAGTGGTCAGTACTTGGATGGGTGACCGTTTTTTTTTTGCTTTTTTTTTGTTTTTTTTTTTATATGGTACGGAACCCTTCGTGCGCGAGTCCGACTCGCACTTGCCCGATTTTTAGTATTTGTTATTATAGCGGCAACAGAAATACATCATCTGTGAAAATATCAACTGTCTAGCTATCACGGTTCGTGAGATACAGCCTGGTGACAGACGGACGGACGGACGGACGGACGGACAGCGGAGTCTTAGTAATAGGGTCCCGTTTTACCCTTTGGGTACGATACCCTAAAAATGTATCACAAAAAACAGTATGGATGAACCGACTGTTAATAAATACCTACTCGTCATACGATGATTGATGGACGGTCGTCACTATTTGATTCGGTCAAATTGTGTTTTTAGGGTTCCGTACCCAAAGGGCTCAAAGGGGGGGGCTCCGCTGTCCGTCCGTCCGTCCGTCTGTCACCAGGCTGTATTTCACGAACCGTGATAGCTAGACAGTTGAAATTTTCACAGATGATGTATTTCTGTTGCCGCTATAACAACAAATACTAAAAACAGAATAAAATAAAGATTTAAGTGGGGCTCCCATACAACAAACGTGATTTTTGACCGAAGTTAAGCAACGTACTTGGATGGGTGACCGTTTTTTTTTGCCGTTTTTTACATTATGGTATGGAACCCTTCGTGCGCGAGTCCGACTCGCACTTGCCCGGTTTTATTTCTTTTTTTGAAAAACTAATTATAGCCAGCCTTTTATGAATGTAGTATGATACCTTTGGGTTTGGTGCTTTACGCACGCTAGCATCCCCTTCCCTCCCCCTGCCGCAACCCCCCCTTTTGCATGAAATATGTCCCGGTTCACAGTTTTTTTCATTTTTTGGGGAAAGTATAGACTATAGGAAAAAAGTGTCAATAAAAGAAACAATCCCAATTAAATTCTTAACAAAAAAGGTTATATTCATTTTTTTGATATGACTCACCATATTCATGTTATGGCTAGATGAACTTCGACAAAATTTAAGCGTTGAAAAACTTGTTCAAGTTCAATATAAAATAGTACGTAATAGTACTGAAAGAAATCCTACACGGAGAATAACCTTGCAAGCTTATTCTCCGTATAAGATTTCTTTCAGTACTATCACGTACTATGTTATAGGTATTGAACTCGAACAAGTTAATACATGAATATGGTGAGTCTTACCAAAAAGTTGCATATAACCTTTTTTGTTTAGAATTTATTAAGGATTATTTCTTACCTTGACACTTTATTCCTAATTCTAATACTTTTCTCAAAAATTAATAAAAACCGTCAACCGGGACAAATTTTATGCAAAAAGGGGGGGTTGCGGCAGGGGGAGGGAAGGGGACGCTAGCGTGGGTAAAGCACCATACCTAAAGGTATCATACTACATTCATAAAAGGCTGGCTATAATTTGTTTGTCTTCCCCATACATTAGAACACAACTTAACCGAATCAATTCGGAAATCGTCATAAACAGCCAATTGTCTCTTTCCAAAGGCCGATGCGCAATAAATCGCTTCAGTAATTACCCACACATGAATTGAAAGCAAGAGATGATGCAAATCATAAATACAGTGATGTGTTGTGTAATTAACAAGTGAAATTAGACATCAGCATCGAGTAATAGTGAAATCTGATATCAATAAGAACAGTGATTCTTAAGATATCGGTTTCTCCATTGTTTAGGGCTTATAATACAAGAATTATGTGCAAATGTATTTTCACTTCTCATGCTCAAAAAGTGCACCTTTATGTCGTGCGTAGACGACATAAAATCGCATTTTATGCTCTAGAGCATAAAGTAAACTCATATCTGCCATACAAACTGCCAGCCTTGCCGGCGCGCCCCCGACCGGCGCTCTCCCGATCGGCGTGCCCCGCGCCTCCGACCGGCCCAAGAACAATTTTCTTTAGTCTTGAATAAATACGTTAAAATAACCTAAAATATTTGATTTTTTTGTATATTTTCCTCGCAATCGAAGTGAAAAGCAGAGTGTAGAACAAGGGCATAAATGTCCATTTTTACCCTCGTCTACTATTTTGGTCTTCGCTTCGCTCAGACCAAAAAATTGACTCGGGTAAAAATGGGTCACTTTATGCCCTTGTTGTACAATCTACTATTTTTTGCTACGGTTAACTATGTAGGTACCTATGTGCCAATTCAAACATACATTTTGTTTTCATTTCTCATGCTCTGAAAGAGGGTCATTGTTGTTCTAAAAGGTGTGCAGAAAATGATACGTTTCTGTCTGCACTAGAGCATTTTACGTTCCAAGTACGACTAGACTAGGTTTATTATTTTTTTCATTTCTCATATTTATCTCCCCATTCCATAAATAACGATATTACTTTTGCCTAAATTATTAATTGAAAGTACCCTCAAGATTTACTATAAAAATGTCTACTTTCTCATGTTTAAAAAAAAACACATGTATTTTACTTTCCTCGTATTCGAAATGAAAAGTAAAGTGTTTAACTCGGGTGAAAGGCATCATTTCAGCCTCGGACTATTGGAAGAATCTTATTTTTTATTGTGAATAAATGGGAGAATTATAAGAAGGGTTATGTAACCTACTTTAGAAATAGTTTGCGTGCATTTCCCACAAATTTTTATATTTCAAGATAGTTTTATGTTAGTTAATATGACATTGAGAAATAGTAGATTGTTAACCAAGGGATGATAGGCACCCACTTGCGACAAGATATTTTGGCGCTGGAACGAAGTGAGAGCGCCAGTAGTAGGAGTCAAAATTGGTGCCTTTCTCTTGAATTAAACACTCCTACCTACTTTTCTTTTCGAAAACGAGTAAAGTAAAGTACATGTGTATTTTACAAAACATGTACCTAAGTACATTCAATTAACAATTTAGGTAAAGGGATCGTTATTTCTGGAATCGGGAGTTTAATTTCACAACAAAACCATTTAGAGCTAAATGTTCATTGCTTATCGTAAAAAAAATAAAAAAACGTAGGTACTTGGAAACTATAACTCCCTAGGGCCGAAACGTATCATTTTCAGCCCGCTTCATATCATTAAAAACAATAATCCACTTTCAGAACATGAGAAATAAAAAGGTAATTAATGCATAATAATTCAGATTTTATATGAGATGTTAAGGTAAGTAAGTGCTGTCAACTCAGCAAAACAAAACCAAATACCTACATAAGGTCAGTGTAGCTACGGAGTAAGTTGTACCTATAACCGGCCTTCACATAAGGGCCTGTTTACACATTGATTAGTGCTTATTCCGACTTTATACAATAGCCAATTAGCCACTAAACGCAAGTAGCAAGTAGGAAAAGTATGAACTCGGAATAAACATTAAATCAATTGTAGGTAAACAAGTCAGGTAGGTAATGTGAAGGCCAGTATTACTTACGTCTAGATACGATATGGATTAGATATGTCAGTGTCAAAAGTGCCTTTTTTGTTTGAAAAAACAACTCTAAGAGCAGCTACTAGTAAATGAAGATTTTTTATTCCTTTTTAATAGGTATTTCAGTAGGTATATAACATTTTGTCGTTTTTGTTGCAATTCAGTACACTCTGGTAGTTAAGTTTATTTTTAAAATTTCTTGCACATAAATTACTTTCATCGCTACAAACCTACTTCTGAATAAATACTGTAATTATTACAAACACTTTCACATTTTATAATATTAGTACAGGATCTTTATGAAATTCGAGAATATTTCACTTTCGTCATACAGCGTCAGCGACGCGAAAACTTATTTAATCATAAGTAGGAAGTAGGCACTTCATTAACAAGATCATGATCAAGATCAAAACGCATTCGAGCACTCCAATTGCCGTAACTTTCACGGCCAGAATGCCGCGACTGCGTGTTTATTTTTTATTTCGGTGCAGAAAACACGTCAGCGTCATGGACCAAAGAATGCACAGACGCCGCATCGCTGAGAGGGATTTGATTCCATAACACACTGATTTCGCGCGTCTACACATAGTTGGTTGAGCTCATATCTGATTGAACTATTTTCACTCCATCAGCCCAAGCCGAAAAGTTCACAGTATATTTAGCTCTATTATACTCATTTATCGGATTTGACAAGGGTTTGACCCATTCACGGTTCAGCCCTCGTTTTGTAAATGTGTGTGAGTTGCGAAAATCAGTCATAACGACAGGGTGGCCGTATAATTCTAAGGTCCATAGTGACTGTCATAATGATACACAGCTTCATTTTTGTAACGTATAGATTTATGTACCTACTCTCTGTTCCATCACCGACCGGTCAGTGCCGTGAAATCGGTTTTATTTTCAATAGGTATGACTTTTGGATAAAATTAGCTCTCTTCTTCTTCCTCGCGTTATCCCGGCATTTCGCCACGGCTCATGAGAGCCTGGGGTCCGCTTGACAACTAATCCCATGATTTGACGTAGGCACTAGTTTTTACGAAAGCGACTGCCATCTGACCTTCCAACCCAAAGGGGAAACTAGGCCTTATTGGGATTAGTCCGGTTTCCTCACGATGTTTTCCTTCACCGAAAAGCGACTGGTAAATTCAAATGATATTTCGTAGGTACATAAGTTCCGAAAAACTCATTGGTACGAGCCGGGGTTTGAACCCGCGACCTCCGGATTGCAAGTCGCATGCTCTTACCGCTAGGCCACCAGCGCTTGGATAAAATTAGCAAGTCACTATTAGTTTATAACCCGGAAAAATAATTGACTAGCAAAAGAGGTGAAATGAGGGCTGAAAGTAAGAGAGTACCTACTATGCGGTAAAGGTGGAACACGAACGAAAGTTTAGCGGTTTAACGAGTTCTACGAAAACGATATCGCGGAAGTTACACATAGTTACTGTATAAATTTAATATTATTCGACATTTTAAATTTGATTAACACAGCACATTAAATCGTCGGGTGACAAGCAAAAGTCACTAACTAACACCTTTAAAATTATTGAACAATAAACCGTGTTACAAGTGTAATAAAGTGCATTGTTACTTTCATTTTTTGATAGTACTTAGTGACTTTTGCTTGTCACCCGACGAAATATCGCTAAGAAATCAATCATACGTACTTACCCAGGGCGAATTTGTGTATTTTGACAGTCGCGCTCTGGGGCGGTATTCAAATTTTAAAATCTGTTATGATTTTATATTGATATGATACGAACGCTCGCAAGGTCAAGGTACATATCATAACAATAAAAAAATCATAAGATTTTAAACTCGAATTGGCCTCCTGCTCTGTCTCGTTCGCCGCAAATGATCTTGCCGAACGAAAGTTACCTGAAATCCCATCGGAATTGTTAGTTTACGTGGCAAATTATTCCAAAAACACTTGTAACTTATTGTACCTGAGTATACTAGGAATTTGACGACAACTATTTAGGTATAGTTATGCAGGTACTAACTTCAGTGAAAATAAAGGAATTCAATCAAATTTAGTTAATAACTGCCATAACTTGCATATGTCATGCAGATGTCAGATATAAAGACACGATTTTGCACCATCTGTCTGAGCTCATCTTTTTACACAGACTCAATTGATTTCGAAGTATCTAAAAATAAACCATTGTCCTCTCAGTGGTTTATTTTTAGTTCCAATATTACGGCACAGGATTTGACTTTTTAAAAAGTAAAAAATAAAAATACCTACCTATCTATCTCTGTCACTATTGCAATATTTTGAGCGAAAAACGAAAAGTAATATATTTATGAGTAGGTACTGTGTCAGAATGACATTGTAATGATTTCTCTACGGTTGCTACTTGCTATAAAGCACTTACAATCTAGCTAAGCTTTATAATTGGAAAACCTAGGTATATATATGTCTCAACTTTTGACTGCTAAGTTTCTGACGACAATAGTAAGGTACGCTTCATTCATGATCCGTCATGTGAAACTGGGTTCAATGGTAAGTGTCCATAATATAAAAATCTCATGGCTTTACGAGCGCCTTACATAAAACCAGAGACTAGTCAATAGTGAGAACCGTCAGTATCATCATTGTTGTTGATGGCGCTTAATAGGTATTATATTAGGTACCTATTACATTTTGGTTATTTGGTACCTAAATGAAAACCTTGACTTTAAGAATAACTTATAACTTTGAAACGTAAACGGTTTAGGCTTTCATTGTACTTTTGCGCCTATGCCAGCGTACAGGCAAATCCAAATTTTAAGTAATAAAATATAGCGGTAAGGTGACGACAGTTTTCATACGCACAAAATCCAATATGCAATGCCGATGACGCACGCGGTGTTGTATACAACGTGTCCCAAAATTCAACGATAAGCTGGTACCAGAAGATGGACCTGCTCATGACTACTCGAGGAAAAAAAAATATCTCAATTTATTATGGAGTTACAAAAAAAAATTAAAATCGTAACTACATGTATTCTGGTATTTTTAAGGGTTGTGGTGGATAGCAGTGCTAATTAGGTTACCGATACAAAAAAAAAACAGAAATATTTGAAAAATTGTAGACATGGTCGTTAAAAATACCATTAGCGGTGTCGATTTTCATTTTTTTGTAATTCCATAATAAATTGAGATATATTTTTTTTTATTTTTTTTCCTCGAGTAGTCATGAGCAGGTCCATCTTCTGGTGCCAGCTTATCGTCG
Source organism: Cydia splendana (assembly GCF_910591565.1). Classification (NCBI taxonomy): domain Eukaryota; kingdom Metazoa; phylum Arthropoda; class Insecta; order Lepidoptera; family Tortricidae; genus Cydia; species Cydia splendana. The sequence goes on along the minus strand of NC_085960.1, from coordinate 27,254,941 downwards.
AATTTTGGGACACGTGGTATACAGTGTGGAAAGATAAGTCGGGCCCTGGAGGGAAACTACCTTAAATCCTTAAGCTGGCTCATTTTACTTAAAGGAGACATTAGTTTATTTTTAAAAAGAAACAAAACTGCATTCAAAGATTTTTATATTTTTCTTTAATTTGGCTTGTCTAAAAAAATCTTGAGTACTAAATATTAGATTTTATTGATATTTTGTATGACAGACGAGTGTAAGACCTAATGTTTCTTGGAGAAATGTTATCATTAACATTAACTGTATCGACTAGTAGAATAAAATTGCGTGTTTATTTTTTGGAATTTTTAGTCGATTCGAGTCCCGGGCGAGGCAAGCTAGTTTTAGAAAATCTTTGAATGCAGTTTTGTTTCTTTTTAAAAATAAAGGAATGTCTCCTTTAAGTAAAATGAGCCAGCTTAAGGATTTAAGGTAGTTTCCCTCCAGGGCCCGACTTATCTTTCCACACTGTATAGTGTCGGTCTTTTTAACTTGCTAGCCTCTGATAAAACTGTAATTGTTTATACTCAGCTAAACAGGTGAAAAGCAAGTAAGCGAAGCTATTGAGGTCGATGAACGAGATATCAAGCTTATTCGCAATTTCTAACTGGTTCCAGCGGTTCCGTTCCGCCCAGGTTCCGTACGTATTCCCTGCAGAGGGTCTTTAGCAATCGCAATAATCCTGGGATTGAGAAAGTTGTTTGAATATTTTAGATGACGTTTTATCTCTGTTCAGCTTAGTAAAGTTCGATAGGCACAATCAGTTAAATAACGATTTGTATCGACGAAGTAAAATTAAATAGTTGTGTCTATCCAAATCCAAACAGATTATATAATTTAAACAATATGTATTAGATAACTGTTATATTAATACTTAACTAGAAGTAGTTAAACTACAAGTACAAGTAGTTAGTAGTTAAATGCAAGCATTTAGTTGCTTAATAGGTACCTTATTTTACTATTAAGTACCTACTACAAACTCATCACGCGTTCGGAAAAAAAAGCTAAATGAAAGTTAATCGATTATATTTTCTATAGAGAGAAAACACCACAAATCAGCATAGAAGTATTTGGAAAAGTAAGGTGAATGCACAATTAATTTATGATAAAATGCGTGGAAAACAGATGCGTGTGTGGTACAGTCAGCAGCAGATATACCTGAGCGGGCAAGGTGTCCAAGAAAACATATACACTTCAATCGTCACAAAAATAAGGACATCTAAGTTGTCATTTTCACGTAGGCTTTCAGTTCGTCACATATATCTTAACTTCTGAGTTTTCCTTTAACACATACACCCTTATTTAATCACAATGACAATAACGGTTAGAAATTCAGTGGTAACTAAGCACTCAAATTCAAGCTGCTGTCATTAATACATACATGCACCATGCACTGCCAATCACGTACGTCAGCAGGGTGCCACAGGGTGCTAAGCAGTTGTTATTTCAATGGTAACTAAGCATCAACATTTTATCTGTTTAACTTTTAAAAAAATACTGTAGCAGCTACGAATTGACACCTCCTTTCATAAAGAAGTATTTTATCGTCAAGTGTCAAACTTAGACAATAAATAAGTATTAGGTTCTACGTGAAATAATCGGTTTTTATTTTAACTGTCATAGGCGGCCGTTCTTCCAAACCGTAGAGCATATATATATATGTTAATATATTTATTTAGCCCGCTTATTGTACTAAAATATACTATATAGTACTAAAATACAATGCTCCGAATCGATCAAAGAACGAAGAAGAAAATAATTGAATTGAAACGTAACACGTTCACTGTCCCAATCTGACATGTAAACCTTATGGTTTTTTAATAGAGGCTAGCCGTGGCCCCACGTGAGGAGCACGGGCAGTAAAGGTGTTAAACATATCCAACTATGACTCCTTTCTTTATTTTGTTGGTTGGACTTATGATCTGCAAAAACGGTGCCTCCTCTTCTATAGATGTATGCGATAAAAACATCACTGCCATGCATATAAGTAATAAACTGTTGACCATAGGAATAACGAATTTTGTTTTTACAACTTAGTATAACCTAGCAGTAAACATCAAATGGCATTCCGCACAGGAGTAATCTAAGGAACGCCCACTGCGGGTTCAAACCCACAACGTCCTGTTGTGTGTGTGACATACTACCTATCTTCAAAAATTATATAAACTAATGCGATATTAACATAAAACCAGAAGACACAACTTAATAATAGAAATGAAACCCAAAAAAAATAAAAAGCTGTAATCTCTAGGTGCGTGCGACTGAGATTTGAACCCGCGGTCTCTGCTTTGAAAAGCAAACGCCTGTTACTGAGACCACAACGTGCCTTGACAATTGGCTCTAAATTCGGCTTCAGTTACTTTCGCTATGTGTCATTCGTTTTGACGATTCTGCTAAAAGAAATAGTTTGCAGTAAGTTGACCGAGAGGCTCCTGTCAAATGGTTGAAGAGCAAAACGTGAGATAGATGTATGTGATGACAAGACTGTACTGCTTTCGATGATTGTCAAAACGCGTTACCTGAAATTAGCAAGTCTATTTTTCATTCAATATTCGACCATAGTCGTATGCTTTAAACGTCTATTTTTCCATATTGTTCAGATATATTTGACACGTTGACCGCTTAGATACCAGTGCTTTTTTGACAGCTAAGGTATCAATGACTTGTTGTAAGTGTAGAAATTAATGAATAGCGACTGTTAAGTTATTTGTGACACGTTGAGCGCTCACAAGTAAATACTACCATGACAGTCAACAACTTTTTGACAGTTTAAACGTTTACCTCTCTTTGAGCACCTGGAGTGTATAGCGACTTCTGCTGCTGACTGTACGTGAATAATTCATCAGACTTTATTGAAGTTATATCACCCTGACGTGATAGCAATTTTCTAAATCACCCGTTATATATGCATGTTATGTCATGCAAACTCGTTCGAAAAAATTTCCATGCACGGCAAGATCGAGATCTCAGTATGCATCCAGTTCGCAGCTGTTGGTCTGTTAGAGGGGAGAATGCGCGGCAGTACACTGCCAAAGTGTCCGGCAGAATGGGCGCACCGCGCACGCTGCTCTGCCTCGCGCTACTGGCGGCCTGCGCCTGCGCCGGCGCCGGTGCCTCGCCGCAGAATGTGCCCGTACGTGCCGAAAACCAAATTGAACTTTTCGATGGAGTCACCATGCACATGCCGACTCCCGAAACCACAAACAGGACTGAGAATGCAATAGTCTCCTTTACAATTGACACTAAAAGGAGCATGCAGGAAGGTAAGTGTAGAAAACTAATTTTATTAAAATTCTTGCTCTTTAGTCATGGAACGTGTTAAATTATTAAAAGTGTATTTAATGTAACATGCACGTGTAGGTAAAATTAAAACTCAAAGTAAAATACTAAACCAAGATATTCAAGTGTTCTTGTCATTCATTATGGCTACAAATATAATGACCACCAAAAAATACTTTGGTACCCTAAATAAAAAAATCATGCTTACCAAAAAAAATTACTGAACACCAAAAAAATAAGGCCTAAAATTACAAAATTACCACCGTTTTAATTACGACTGCACTTCAAATTGTATTCGAATACCAAATATATTGAATGATCACCAAAAATCATTAATGATCACCAAATCTTGAAGACCAAATTAATGCGATATTTTCACCTAAATAAACCACTATGATTACCAAAAAATGTATACATATTACCAAATAAAGTAAACTGATGCCAAAATTACTAGCCCCTCCCGCTCAACCCCCCGTACCCCGCACCGCATACCTACCTAACCTAACCTACTCTTCTAGTAGCATACTGAAATGCTACTAGAATAGTGGGTTAGGTTTGAACTGCGACCCTTACAGAAAAGAAATGCTACTAGAAAAGTGGGTTAGGTTAGGTTTGAACTGCGACCCTTACAGAAAAGAAATACTACTAGAAAAGTAGGTTAGGTTAGGTTTGAACTGCGACCCTTACAGAAAAGAAATGCTGCTAGAAAAGTGGGCGAGGTCAGGTTTAAACTGCGACCCTTACAGAAACGAAATGCTACTAGAAAAGTGGGTTAGGTTAGGTTTGAACTGCGACCCATACAGAAACGAAATTCTACTAGAAAAGTGGGTTAGGTTAGGTTTGAACTGCGACCCATACAGAAACGAAATGCTACTAGAAAAGTGGGTTAGGTTAGGTTTGAACTGCAACCCATACAGAAACGAAATGCTACTAGAAAAGTGAGTTAGGTTAGGTTTGAACTGCGACCCTTACAGAAACGAAATGCTACTAGAAAAGTGGGTTAGGTTAGGTTTGAACTGCGACCCATACAGAAAAGAAATGCTACTAGAAAAGTGGGTTAGGTTAGGTTTGAACTGCGACCCTTACAGAAACGAAATGCTACTAGAAAAGTGGGTTAGGTTAGGTTTGAACTGCAATCCATACAGAAACGAAATGCCACTAGAAAAGTGGGTTAGGTTAGGTTAGAAAAAGATGACGAAGTGGATTTATTAATTTAATAGGATAACGATATATTAAATATTTGCACATTTTTAATTAAAATGTGGTTACAATTTTGGTGGTCATTTACTATTTTTGGGTTTACAATGATTATTTTGGAGTCATTTGCTTCAATAGGATAGCAAGATTTAAAAATTTGGTTAGAATTTTACATTAAAATGGAGTTCTAATTTTGGTGGTCATTTACTATTTTTGGGTTTACAATGATTATTTTGGTGTCATTTTATTTAATAGGATAGCAAGATGTAAAAATTTGGTTATCATTTCACATTAAAATGGGCTTTGAAATTTGGTCATCATTTACAATTTTTGGGTTAATAATGATTAGTTTGGTGTCATTTCCTTTAATAGGATAGTAAAATGTAATAAAATTGGTAATCATTTCACATTAAAATGGTGTTATAATTTTGGTGATCGTTTATTATTTTAGGGTGGTAAAGTAGATTTTTTTGGTATTAAATTTTATTAAATCTGGTGATCAGTTAAATAGCAGCCATTCATTATTAATAATTATTCACTTAATGTCTACAAATCCTTCATAAAGTAGGTATGTTGTTAACCTGCAGATAGGTACAAATCCCGCGAAGGAGAGGATTGTGCGAACGGCGGGCTTATTTGACACTAGATACGTAGAGAACCCTCTTAGCAAAATATAGACAGGATAGGTACAACTGCATTGTGTAAGTACCTAAAACATTTGTTTTACAATGCATTTTTTTTCCATTGTCATATTTATACGACTTGATTAGAATTTACAACATTTACCTACAACACTGGAAAATAACGCGCGGGCTAGGGTAGGTATTCTCAATCATTCCTTTTCCCGCATCAATGTTGAGTGGTATGCTACTGAACTGGGCACCTGTCTAGTTTAGCTTTTTCACATAGTTTAACTACCTACAATCCGTTTTAAAAGCAGAAATATGTAGGTTGTACATACTATATATCTACTGGGTACGTATATAAATAACTAAGTTCAAGGTGGAAGGTTGCAAATATAGCTCTGAGATACCTAGTGAAAGCGAAACACGTGTGGTAAGTTAATGAGTAATTTATTGACTGACTTTATATCTATCGCGGGCGCAGCTGCGGCTAAATCTAATGTTACATCATGTAGGTATAGGGTTACCAGATGACAGGAATTTTCCTGGCATGTCAGGAATTTTGGCCTTTTGTCAGGAATGGGGACGGAAGGACGGAACACGAAAATGTCAGGATTTTTTTGAATTGATAGACTTTTTTATAAAGTACCTTTTTATTTACTGAAATTAATAGAAATAATAAATTTAATAAAACTTAAATTGATAAAACGCGGCTATCGGCTCAAATCGGGTGGCCATCGCTAATATCCGGAAATCAGGAATTTTGTCAGGAAATTCTAAATTTGTAGGTATCTGGTAACCCTATGTAGGTAAAATAGGTAGATCCCCATTTATATGCATGTGCCTCGGGGTCGTGGAGCAAGAGAGCCAGACATCATACAGAATCCAAAGATGAGCCTAATGATGTTGTTAATTATTGTTTATCACCAATAATGATGATTATTTTCCAGATGACAAGTAGGAAAAAACATTTTTGCATACAATTAGGTGACCCTACTCAATGTGACGTCTTGTCGCTTTCCATACAGCGTATGTCAAAAGTCATAGGGTGGCCATAATTACTTAGTATAACATTAATTTTACTTGAAAAATAAGAATAATTCAAGTAATTATCTTTTAATCAAATACTACCATATGATAATGTGGATCATTTACAGAGTCAGAAAAAGTGGTTCTGGATCACGACCCCGAAATCATCCTGTATATTGGAATTTAATTATAATTATGACAAGTATTTAGGTAATAAAACTAATAAATTTAAAAAATCGGACAAGTGTGAGTCGGGCTCGCCCACAGAGGGTTCCGTACTTTTTAGTATTTTTTGTTATAGCGGCAACAGAAATACATCTGTGAAAATTTCAACTGACTAGCTGTCACAGTTCCTGAGATACAGCCTGGTGACAGACAGACAGACAGACAGACGGACGGACGGACGGACGGACGGACGGACGGACGGACGGACGGACGGACAGACAGACAGACAGACAGACAGACAGACAGACAGACAGACAGACAGACAGGCAGACAGACAGACAGACAGGCAGACAGACGGACAGTGGAGTCTCAATAATACCCTTGAAAAAAATACAATTCGACTTATCTTACCTATACCTACTATACTTATACGTACCTACTTATATTATATGATAATTGACTTACACTCATTTATTATTTACAAGTTTTTATTTAGTTTCACATGTCCCGTTGTCTGTCTGTCTGTCATCAAATCTTGCAAGTTAAATTTGACCCACTTCCCGGTTTCCGATAAAGCTGAAAATTTGCTTACATATACATATGTTAATTGGATAACAATGCAATATGTATAAATTTTGGTACAATCGAGCAGATCTGATGATGGAGACAGGAGGTGGCCTCAGGAACTCTGTGATAAAACAACGCAACTTGTTTGGGTTTGTTTGAATTGTCTTGATGAGTATTAGTTGCCTGTTAAAAAAAGTACAGTCAGCGATAAAAGCTTGTATCAAATATGTTTTTTTTTATATTAAAAGTTATTTTAGATTTAAAGGCGCATCGTATATCAATAATATCTAATCTAATACCTTTAAACGAGCAATTCTTGTTTATTTATTTATTTATATATATATATTTCGGGGATCTCGGAAACGGCTCTAACGATTTCGATGAAATCTGCTATCTGGGGATTTTCGGGGGCGATAAATCGATCTAGGTCTTATCTCTGGGAAAACGCGTTTTGTTGTTTTTATATATTTTCCGAGCAAAGCTCGGTCTTCCAGATATTAGGTAATTAACCGACTCAAAACTTTGTGATTGTCCCCCAGTTGTGTATTAGTCCAGAAATACATTGATAACTTCAAATGTGCACGTTATCGCTTCTACCTGCAATAGTTCCTCTAAATAAAAAACGCATCTGATTCCAATAATATTTTGATATCGACGATATCACGTTTGAAGAGTAAACAATAAAAAGGCCCGTTCTTAAGTTTGAAAGTCTACAAAATACTGGAATTGCGGAAAGTGTACTTTTTCACAATAACGTCCTTTGTAAACCAGCCACGAAATTTGGCCACGAGAAAGTAGAAATTACCTTTCGAGGTTGACGTGTATAATAATCAGAGCAGCCGCCTTGACGCGGCCCGGGCATGCCGCCATCATTAAATCGATCAACCATCTGCGAAGAAAGTGAAATGCAATGTGCATTCCATTTTTTTTACAACTGCGTTTTAATAATTAAACACTCATACAATTAGTACAAAACTCTTAACACTTTCTTGTTAGGTGTAACACTCCGATAACAGCAGAAAATCTCATTGACAAAGCGTAAGTTGTTCATGTAAGATGTCGCTTTATTTTACATTTGCCATCTCAAATTTTGTTTTCTGCATGGAAATCGGTTAAGTAAATACTACCAGTAAGTAGATTAATTATTCCATCAAGGGCGTGTAGGGAGCGGCACTACAATATAAACAATGAAATTAACATAATTAGTTAATTACATACTAGAGTTAATTTTGCAGCAAATAAAACCGGGGGTCAAAAATAAACGGATATATAAGTAGCTTTTCAGGGTAGAGCTCCGTGTTAGGTACTTAATTACTTACATAATAACCAGCGTCCGTCGTCGCAATTATTTATTGAGCAATACTACGTTATGTACTTGCTAGAAAGCTTACAATTAATTACTTTTAACAGATTTAAGTAGGTAACACAAGTTTAGAAAAAAAATCGCTAGGTATTATACTTTATTCGATGACATTTCAAAAAATTAGAGAAAAAATCTGTAAAGCTTGTTATCTTGGAAACTTTATTTTTGACCCCCGATTAATAGGATTTTATTTGTTGCAACTTTAATGCTAGCTCCTTGAAAAAATACCTCGAATTACAAATCAGGCATATATGTATACACCCAAAACCAATAAGGGCTTGAGTTTATTGATAGCATACCTACTATTTACTAATTTTGCTTTCCTTAATGTTTTCAGGTCGCGGTAAACAGAAGAAGCTGATGGAGCGCATCTTGCCGATGTTTATCATGCCGTTTATTATCCAGTCCACCATCGTGCCCATGTTCCTCAGCATGCTCAAGTTCATGCTCTTCAAGTCCATGATGGTCGGCAAGCTGGCCTTGGCCCTAATCATCTTCAACGCGTTTAGAAACCACAACACCTTCAAGGGAAGAAAGGAGGAGCAGATTGCAGATGTCCACTACGGCTACCATGGACAAATGGAGGAATACGGAGCTTATGTAAATTGAGGGTCTATCAACAAATATGTGACTTTAAAAATGCTATTTATGCGAAAAAAGGCGGTAAGCGTAGAACGACAACGATATAATATCCTTATATTCAATTCAACCACAGTCGAAAACTTTTATTTATTGTTTTTAGTCAAGAAATTTATTACCTAGTCCAATAGAAACATTTGGTTGAAAATGGTTTGTAAATGAAAGGAACATCCTATAAGTGTGTTAGTAAATAATGACACATAGAATACATATCTACGTGAGTACGTATCACGAGTACCTACGTAATTCTTTTCTCATCAGGGCTATGAGAAATTTGTACTAATACTAATGTGAATGCTGTAGGTACCTACGTCGGTTCCCTAACATAAGTATCCACTTTTCTATACAATTGGTATGGCAACTTGGGTACTTAAGTTGGGGAACCGACCGTAAATAATTATTAAAATGTATCCACGAGTGTTTGTGGTACCTATGTGAATAGTTTGACATGAAGCAAGGCCAATGTCGACTTGTATTACACGTATTTTAGAAGACTTGTCCATCCAGAAGGGGCTCAGGAGCAGGACAATTTTCATAAAATACCCTTCTTAAGAAAAATACCGGAGTACCTACGAGTATGTTTGGTATTCTTTATTTGTAATAATGAATGAAATGAAAAACCAGCACTACAATATAAGTACTATAACGCATGTTACATGACCCGCGTATGTTTGTGGTATTTAATATCAACGCAATATTAACCGGTCAGCATTTTTTGAACTCACTTTATCGAGTAGTGGTGGCGTACAAAAGAATATTAACTATTTTCGATGCTGTAAAATAATTGATGTAACAGAGAATTTTATCATAAATTCCCGTACCTAAGCAAGTTTAGCATTTTTTACTTTATTTTGGTGTGCTCGATAGAAAACCGCTTCGGGTTTCGGGTGCCAACCTACGCTACGCCGCCACTTAATTATGCAAAGGCTTTAATTAACTATGTCATTATCTAATTAAGTACTTAGGTATGTAAATACCGTAGGTATATTATTTGTAACTATATCTAAGTATTTACTAATAGCTTAATATATAAGTAGGTAGTCTGTTTCTCAGAGAATGTACCTACCTACTGTATCAGCCGTTACCTACCTATAACTTTCTAAAAATAAAGAAACACATTAGACCCGAGAAATGAGGCTGAGTAATGACTATTACTATTTTATTATAGACGTTGCAATACATAAGTACGGCAAGACAAATATAGAATTGAAAAAAACAGATTTAGGTACTATATTACTAAGTGGTTTATGTTATGTGGCAAAAATATTAGAATTATATCAGTATTTTGCTTTGTCTTTACAAGACATTAAAAGTACAATACAATAGATGAAAATGTGATAGTTTTTTTTACGTAGGTACGTACGTGTAAAAGGAAAATAAGATCGCGTGGCGGTTGGTCTTCGTTCCACTTTGCTCAGTAGTCTCAGTAGTCTCAGTACCTACAAAAAATATCATTCATGAAATTGTGTTGTTGTTGTTTTACCAGACCCAGACTGAGACTTGGCATAGCGAATTCAGCAATCCTGGTAAATATACGAAACATCCTGATAATTTAGAGTTATATAGGTATTACACAAAAATTATTAAAACATCGTTTTCTAGTGATTTTACTAGAAAAATAAATACTCAACTCATACTCAAGTTAAATGTTCCCTTAATAATATGTACCTATTATAATACACTACACAAGAGAGACAAGATAGACACTCATGAGAGACAAGATACCTACCTAGTAATAATAACACATTATTGAAAACTCTGGAGAGTCAGAAAAAAATACAAGTCCATACGGTAAATAAGTATTGCGCTTTCGGCCGAGGCTTCATAGCGTTTTTCACGCCTACTGTGAGGAGTGTGAGGAAATAAATAAATATTTCATATACTTGGTCAAGCAGATCTTGTCAGTAGAAAAGGCGGCAAATTTGAAAAATGTAGGCGCGTAGGGATATCGTCTCATAGAAAATTTGAATTTCGCGCCTTTTTCTACTGACAAGATTGGCTTGACCGTCTATATTATAATTATATAACAGAGGATAACATTTCAATAATACCTACCTACCCTGACCATTAACAGATTGTTAACTTTACAGCGACTAGAACTTCTGTGGCGTTAATATATTGTTTTGAGTACTTATCGTCCCATGAATACTTCTTTTTTGCAAAGTGTATTGAAAAAAATAACCATTCATTAAACAGACTATTTACATCCGGTCCAATAATTTCCGAACAATGACGGGGAAAACTATAATACTTATCCATGAAAGTTTATAATTGTTTGTTGATACATCTTACTGTACATAGATAAGTTTAATTTATTGTTATTTATTTAAAAATAAAAATGAATAAAAATATTGCCTTGTTTTTTTTTCGTTGAAGGGTACAAAACTGACGGAAACTTAATATTAAGGCCCCTGCACATATTGGGCCAACGCAGGCCAGTCCAAGGGACGCAGCCATGCGGTAGAATAAGATAGCAATATCACTTGCTCCCTCTAACGCATAAATGCATCCCCCAGACTGGCTCACGCTGGCCCAATATGTACAGGGGCCTTTGGGTAATTAAATAGCCCGTCTAAGGCCCCATTTACCCGAGAGCTTTTTCAACGCGCGTTAAAAAAGCGTTTGAATGACACAAATGGATACATGTGTATTAAGCCCCCATACGCACGAGACCTTTTTCAACGCGCGTTAAAAAAGCGCTTGAATCTGTCCGCACTCTAAATTCGATTTAACGACCAAGGCTTAAGGTCGAAAATACAACAACGCTTGATAAAAAGCGCCACCGCTGTTGTTGGAAGGGTCTTTCAAAATGAATAGGGGTTTTAGAAGAACATTTTTTGATAAAGTGAATATTTTCGGAAATAATCGCTTTGAAAGAAACAAAATGTGTGTGACAATTTTTGTATCGTTTCAACCTCATAGTGTGGAGTGTCGTTGGATAGGCCTTTCAAAATAAATAGGGGTCTTTAAACAACATTTCTTGATGAAGTGAATCATTTGGGAAATAATCGTTTAGAAAGAAAAAAAAAAGATTTTTCCTTCTAACTTTTGAACCATCTGTCATATTATGAAAATACCTAGTGCTTAAAAAACTCAATCAAATAAAATTAAAACAAACTTAATCAGTTAAGCCGTTTATGAGTTATCGCTAAAAGTCTTCCCTTCTTATTTTAATTAAAAGCCTGGCAACCCTTATTTGTGACCGGATTTTCGCAGGCAACCCTATACCATTGTATTTGCAATAAAATTACCATCATTTTGATGTATAATTCAAGCGTCAGACAGATGAGTGCAATTATCGATATAAAATCACCTCTTTAAACACGGCAACCACATAATAATGACCGGAACGAGGTAGGCAACCTAGATGATTTATGTTGTACAACTTGTATACTTTCCCTTGAAACTTATTTCGTTCGTCAGACAAATCGGTGAAATTTGCCGAAAAATTTTTTTTTACAAAATTTATTAAAAATAGCCTTGACCGTATTTCTTTAGGCAACCCTATTTATTTATGTTCTGGAACATATTTTCTTTAATATTTTCATAGTTTCATCCGTCAGACAGGTTAGTGAAGGTCGACCATATATGTGGGATCTTAGACCAGTATGAGAAGAGTCGTCTCTTCTCTTTCCGCACAGACTCTAAAAGCCGTAACACACTGCCGCACCGCACCGCGACATTGGCGCGATATCACTCTTTCTCACTCTTATTGGTGCGGCGCATCGTGACCTTGGTGCGCTGCAGTAGCGTGTTATGGCTTTAATATCTCGGTATTCTCATTCTCGGTGGGGAATAAAAAAAAATGTGAGACTGATAACAGGGACAAACAATAATAACGCTTTCTCTGCTACTTCTACTGAAGGCGATGGCTAAGGATAGGCGTCATACCCGATACCCGTGTACGGGTGCTGTTTGACGTTTGTGTAGACACCGGTCTCTATTCTATGGCTACAAAAGTGTTTCTTTAGACCAAAGATAATGGAAATTTGGACTGGCCCCATTTACACGAGAGCTTTTTCAACGCGCGTTAAAAAAGCGCTTGAATCCGTCTACACGCTAAATTCGATTTAACCTTAAGCCTTGGTCGTTAGCAGAGAAAGCGTTATTATTGTTTGTCCCTGTTATCAGTCTCACATTTTTTTTTATTCCCCACCGAGAATGAGAATACCGAGATATTAAAGCCATAACACGCTACCGCAGCGCACCAAGGTCACGATGCGCCGCACCAATAAGAGTGAGAAAGAGTGATATCGCGCCAATGTCGCGGTGCGGTGCGGCAGTGTGTTACGGCTTTTAGAGTCTGTGCGGAAAGAGAAGAGACGACTCTTCTCATACTGGTCTAAGATCCCACATATATGGTCGATCTTCACTAACCTGTCTGACGGATGAAACTATGAAAATATTAAAGAAAATATGTTCCAGAACATAAATAAATAGGGTTGCCTAAAGAAATACGGTCAAGGCTATTTTTAATAAATTTTGTAAAAAAAATTTTTTCGGCAAATTTCACCGATTTGTCTGACGAACGAAATAAGTTTCAAGGGAAAGTATACAAGTTGTACAACATAAATCATCTAGGTTGCCTACCTCGTTCCGGTCATTATTATGTGGTTGCCGTGTTTAAAGAGGTGATTTTATATCGATAATTGCACTCATCTGTCTGACGCTTGAATTATACATCAAAATGATGGTAATTTTATTGCAAATACAATGGTATAGGGTTGCCTGCGAAAATCCGGACACAAATAAGGGTTGCCAGGCTTTTAATTAAAATAAGAAGGGAAGACTTTTAGCGATAACTCATAAACGGCTTAACTGATTAAGTTTGTTTTAATTTTATTTGATTGAGTTTTTTAAGCACTAGGTATTTTCATAATATGACAGATGGTTCAAAAGTTAGAAGGAAAAACCTTTTTTTTTTTTTTCTAAACGATTATTTCCCAAATGATTCACTTCATCAAGAAATGTTGTTTAAAGACCCCTATTTATTTTGAAAGGCCTATCCAACGACACTCCACACTATGAGGTTGAAACGATACAAAAATTGTCACACACATTTTGTTTCTTTCAAAGCGATTATTTCGGAAAATATTCACTTTATCAAAAAATGTTCTTCTAAAACCCCTATTCATTTTTAAAGACCCTTCCAACAACATCCCACACTATACGATACGGAAAAAAAATACTCACATACATTTTGTTTCTTTCGAGGCGATTATTTCCTAAAATATTCACTTTATCAAAAAAATATTTTTGAAGAACCCTATTTATTTTAAAATTCATATCAAATGACATCTTACATCATAGGTATCAAACGAAAAAAAGAAAGTCGTTGGATAGGTCTTTTGAAATAAGTACGGTTTTTTAGAAAACATTTTTTTATAAAGTGAATATTTTAGGAAATAATCGCCTCGAAAGAAACAAAATATGTAAAAATAAGTATGTGAGGATTTTTTTTCCGTGTCAACCCTATGGTGTGGGATGTTGTTGGAAAGGTATTTCAAAATGAATAGGGGTTATAGAAGAACATTTTTTGATCAAGTGAATATTTTCGGAAATAATCGCTTTGAAATAAACAAAATGTGTGTGACAATTTTTTTATCGTCCCAACCTTATAGTGTGGGGTGTTGTTGGATAGGCCTTTCAAAATAAGTAGGGGTCTTGAAACAACATTTTTTGATCAAGTGAATATTTTAGGAAATAATCGCCTCAAAAGAAACAAAATATGTAAAAATAAGTATGTGAGGATTTTTTTTCCGTGTCAACCCTATGGTGTGGGATGTTGTTGGAAAGGTATTTCAAAATGAATAGGGGTTTTAGAAGAACATTTTTTGATCAAGTGAATATTGATAAAGAAACAAAATGTGTGTGACAATTTTTTTATCGTTCCAACCTTATAGTGTGGGGTGTTGTTGGATAGGCCTTTCAAAATAAGTAGGGGTCTTAAAACAACATTTTTTGATAAAGTGAATATTTTAGGAAATAATCGCCTCAAAAGAAACAAAATGTATGTGAGGATTTTTTTTCCGTGTCAACCCTATGGTGTGGGATGTTGTTGGAAAGGTCTTTCAAAATGAATAGGGGTTTTAGAAGAACATTTTTTGATAAAGTGAATATTATCGGAAATAATCGCTTTGAAAGAAACAAAATGTGTGTGACAATTATATTATCGTTTCAACCTCATAGTGTGGGATGTCGTTGGATAGGCCTTTCAAAACAAATAGGGGTCTTTAAACAACATTTCTTGATAAAGTGAATCATTTCGGAAATAATCGTTATAAAGACAAAAAAAAAGGTTTTTCCTTCTAACTTTTGAACCATCTGCCCAAAAAATATGAAAAATATCATGAAAATAGTGCTTAAAAACTAAATCAAATAAAATTAAAACAAACTTGATCAGTTAAGCCGTTTATGAGTTATCGCTAAAAGTCTTCCCTTCTTATTAAAAGCCTGGCAACCCTTATTTGTGACCGGATTTTCGCAGGCAACCCAAATTACCATCATTTTGATGTATAATTCAAGCGTCAGACAGATGAGTGCAATTATCGATATAAAATCACCTCTTTAAACATGGCAACCCCATAATAGTGACCGGAAAAAGATAGGCAACCTACATGATTTATGTTGTACAAGTTGTATACTTTCCATTGAAACTTATTTCGTTCGTCAGACAAATCGGTGAAATTCGGCGAAAAAATTTTTTTTTCAAAAATTTATTAAAAATAGTTTTGGCCATATTTCTTTAGGCAACCCTATTTATTTATGTCCTGGAACATATTTTCTTTCATATTTTCATAGTTTCATCCGTCAGACAGATTGGTGAAGGTCTGAAGGTCGACCATATGTGGGATCTCCTACTATACCCAACAGTATGGTTCTACTCTAAGTAGTATGGTTTATGGTGGGCAACAAGTAGCCTACCAAATTACGTAGGTTATGTTTGGCAAGGCCCCAACGCTGTCTGTTCTCTTTGACGGCGCAGCAACTAGTATTATTTCTCTCTCCTTGCTCTTTTAAAAATGCCGTTTGTCAAAAAAGGACAACCATACTGTTGACAAGATGGACTTCAAATCCAGGTGTCCCCTTTTTAAGTAGCTAACACACTACCGCACCGCACCAAGGTCATTGTGGGACGCACCCATAAGTAAGAGGGAGAAAGAGATATCGCTTTCTCCCTCTTACTTATGGGTGCGTCCCACAATGACCTTGGTGCGGTGCGATAGTGTGTTAGCTACTTTAGGTAGACAAAGGTTGTGTATGTGTGCGTGAAAACGTATATGTGTGCTCTTTTAAGGATGTGAAAAGTCGTGTTATATATCGATAAACGCTACACAGCGGAACGAAATAGCGATTAATTGAAGCTTCAATATCTTCGTTAAACATAAACATAATTGAAATGCTAATGGATAATTAATATATTATAATGTAATAAAATAATTTAATTCTTGCGGAACACATATTATTTTAGTAGGTATTTATGTATTTTAATTAAATATCTGAACTTTCCCTTGGTTCCCTGCTGGGGCGTGACGATAAAATTGTGATCTGATAACCACAATAAAGAATAAAAGCGTTTTTGTTCATTTTAGGTATCGTTAAACCTTTGAAGTAAAATTAAAATTGCAAGAAATGTCGATAGTTTATCGATATGACTTTATCGACATGGCTACAGCAAGGTGGGCCACATTGTTAATCGTACACTAAACAAAAGTGGTCCCAGTGACAGCTCGCTTGGAAGGTATCTCTGTATATTATTATATCTATCATGTTTGGTATGTTGTCAGAAATATTAAAACGTTTTTAATTTTTTCGCGTTGCACATGTTCAGAGGGGCTACCGCGAAAACCGATATTCGCAAATTGCGGGGATCTTTCTCTTTTACTCCAAGGAAGGCGTAATAAGAGTGACAGAGAAAAATGCCCGCAATTTGCGAACTTCGATTTTCGCGGTTATAGCCCTGTCCCCCACGAGCGCACGCTTATAGTATGCGTATAGTACATCTAGAGAAAATATACTAGATCTATGGCATGTTGCCAATGCTCCAATGAAAAAAAAAACTAGATCTCTATGGTATACGTCAAATTCGGTAAATTGTCAAATCATGAAATCAATCAAAACTTGAGTCGAGTTGTAATTTTAGTTTTATTACTAGATTTTTCATGGGTTTTACCCGTTATTTCTTTACAGTTTACCTATGGTCTTTTAATATAAATGTTTCTTAGATTCCGAACCTCTTAATTACTGTTGTTAAAACTACTGTATAGTTGTGTTCAGCACTATTCGAAAAGGGGAGTGTGCTAAGTTTTAAAAATAAAGTTGTGTTTTGTTAAGGGTCATGTTGGCAAATACAGAAATTCGCAATTTAAAAGAGGGCACCCTCGATACTATAATAAAAATTTTGCATATTGTAGAAGACGATTGGAAGAAATTCATGGCTTTTATACCCATGGACCCTCAGAAGGAAAACTCCGATCGTAAATACAATAGTGAGCACATAAGGTTAGTCACAAACAGACAATTAAATTGAGTTGAATTTAAAAATAGATTTGATAGTAATATCACTATATAATTATAGCACAGCTTTTTGTTAAGCAATATGGCTTATATATTTACACATATATTTAACAATAAGTATATAAATTCGCCTATTCCACCTATCCCTACCGCGATATCCCCCCCAGTGGGGATATGTGGAATATTTTTCCATCTATTTCTACTAGTAGGGATACTTTTCCATCTATCCCTACTAATTGATGCCAAATGGATTTTTTTCCGCATATCCCTACCATTTTCCCCCTGGTAGGGATAAATGGATTTTTATCCTCCCGTCCCTACTGTTTCCCCCCCTGGGGGGGACAGGTGGAATTATTTCTATGTATACCCATTGGTTTCCCCCCCGGTGGGGATAGGTGGATTTTTTTTCACTTATCCCTACAACCTCGCTATTTGGTAGGGATACATGGAAACTTTTCCAATCATCTTAACCTGATTATATTTTGGTAGGGATACATGGCAACTTTTCCAATCATCTTAACCTGATTGTATTTTGGTTGAAATACATGGAAACTTTTCCAATCATCTTAACCTGATTGTATTTTGGTTGAAATACATGGAAACTTTTCCAATCATCTTAACCTGATTGTATTTTGGTTGAAATACATGGAAACTTTTCCAATCATCTTTACCTGATTGTATTTGATAGGGATACATGGAAGTTTTCTCCAATCATCTTTACCTAATTACATTGGAAAGACTGGCCAAAAAAATTGTGACGAGGCTATCTGAACATATATATGAAAAGGTGCAGGGGCGGGTGGAATAAGTCCATATTATATATCTACTAAACGCCTGTGCAAACCGGCGGAGCGCAGCGCAGATCACTTTAAATTTATCAATGTGTATTCTTTCCTATTTCAATTTCATTCAGGTATAAATTTGAATGCTCTGAGACATGAAGCATCTCGGAGCATCACGGAGGATTGTTACTCCGCGGCATCGAGGAGCACGTTAATCCTCCTGGGTGATCTGCGCTGCGGTCCGCCGGTTTGCGCAGGCCTTAAACAGCTAGGTAGCAGGGCGAGTGGATGAAATTCCATATATATCCCTACTAGGTAGCAGGGACGGGATGACTGGAAGAATTTCCATATATCCCTACTAAACAGCAAGGTAGCAGGGACGAATGGAAGAAATTCCATATAGCCCTACCAAACAGCAAGGTAGCAGGGACGAGTGGAAGAAATTCCATATAGCCCTACCAAACAGCAAGGTAGCAGGGACGAGTGGAAGAAATTCCATATATCCCTATCAAACAGCAAGGTGGCAGGGACGAGTGGAAAAAATTCCATATATCCCTACCAAACAGCAAGGTAGCAGGGACGAGTGGAAGAGATTCCATATATCCCTACCAAACAAAAAGGCAGTAGGGATAGGTAACATAAAATCCACCTGTCCCCACCTGGGGAGGAAAAAAGAGGTTAAAGTGGAAAAAAAGTTACTTATCCCCACCAGGGGGGAAATCAACAGGTACACGTGGAAAAAAATCCACCTATTTCTACCAGGGGGAAAGTAGTTGGGAAAAGCGTAATAAATTCCATCTGGCCCTACCATTCAAAAATAGGGGGGATAGATGGACGACTTGATTCCATGTATCACTACCAGTAGAAATAGATGGAAAAATATTCCACATATCCCCACTGGGGGGGATATCGCGGTAGGGATAGGTGGAATAGGCGTATAAATTCTCTACTTGAGAACAATCTTACATCAATCAACTAAACTTTTGGATTGAAGAAGATTTGTATCTACTGGTACTACAATATACATATTACATACAGAAACATATATGAGTTATCATCACATAAATACAGGGATTGTTACCAGTATATATATATATATATATATATATATATATAACTAAAAGTCAAAATATCACATTGCATACGCAATATTTTTTTGATATTCTACAATGGTAATTAGGTTAGCTAAATAAAATGCAAAAATATACATAAAAACAACCGAGATACCGAAATTTAATAATGGTTAATTTGTATGAAAAATATACAGGTAAGTATTTGATCCCTGCATTAATATTATGCCCAGAAATGGTTTCGCCGGAAGACCAGCACTGACTTTCGGGTTAGCATTATGCTGAGGCGAGACCATTTCGTGGTAAACTATATACTTTATGCTTTAAATAAACTTTTTGTAATATGTTTGTATGAAATGTAGTTTTAGTTTGCCATGAATAAATGAAATTATTCTTATTCTTCTGTCCTATTATAAAAACAAGATTCTAATAATTAATCAACTTAACCAAACTGTTTAAAACCACTGTAATTTTTTTTATTTAATGAAGTGGTTTGTGGACAATGTGGACTGCTGGTGAGGTGCCATTCATTTATTACGTAAGGTGATATTTGCCAGTTTTTGCCCGCTCCTGACTGTCACTTTTTGTTTTGCAGATTGATTGAGGAGCATTCCAGGGTTATCAATGAAAAATGTGCTAAAATTTTGTTTGATGAATGGGGGACCTCCGGCCAAATCAGACCAACACTGAAGACAGTGCAACAAATTGCATTGAAAGCAGAGATGATGCGGCTTGCGGATGAAATAGCTGACATTTTGAGAGGTATTAAATGTATAATAATTAATAAATAATATTTTTCTTTATTGTTCAAGAAAATGAAATAAGGTCAGGTGGGGTAAGAGAAACAAAGTTTATTTTGCTCGGACAAGAGAAACAAGAGAAAATATGTGGAAACAGGAGTGTTTTTAAGTTAATTTTTCTTAGGGTTGTGTGCCAAAATGGCAAGGAACCTTTATAGTTCCGTCATGTCCACCTGGCTGTCCGTAGGTCATAGCCATTTTACTCAGAAACTATAAAATATATTTTAACAAAATTTTAAACGTAGGTTTGTGAGCCACTACTTTGTTAAGAAGTAGAGATGTGCGCCGATGGCAAAATCATCGGCGGCGGCGTCCGATGATTTTTTGACCGGCGGCGGCGGCGGCGTCCGATGATTTTTTGACCGGCGGCGGCGGCGTGATCGGCGTGAAATCGGCGTGGCATAATTTTTGATACTGCATGGGAACGTGGCTGTACAAGCTCTACATTAAAGCCTTCTGAGTATTTACTAGGCTATCCAAAACATATTATGTGTGTTTTCTAAATTATTGCCGAAAATTATATCCCATCATGACACTTGGCAACTATTTATTACCAACCTAACGGTTACCAACGGTATGTTTAAATATTAAAATAAAAATGATAATTTAAAACGCTACATTTTAGGCAGTATTTTTACTTAATTTGTAAGTGGAATACAAATAAATCACAAACAAATCTTTATAAGTTAAGTCTTAAATCTATATCGTCAGGTGACAAGCAAAACTCACTAACACCATTTCATAGCCAAGGTGAACCATATTAGTACTAAAAGAAGGTCGATTTTTGTTTAATTTTTTTAAAGTAATTAGTGACTTTTGCTTGTCACCTGACGATATTGACTTTTCCCAGCCGCTGTTGCCTCACCTAGGATTTGTTACGAAATAATGATGAACTACATACTTTACATTTGTCTGAACTGAAGTTTATCAGAAATCTATGTTAGAATAAAGATGTCATCGTTTTCGAAAGAAAACGTCTCTGGCAGGTTGATTCGCTCAACAGAATGTCTTTGAAGTGTCCCGTTTTATGGAATATTAAGGTCTACTTTGTTTTCATTACTGCTAGCTTAGTGATGATAGTTGGTGATTTAAGTTCCTTTTCATCACACTTGCTCGAAAAAGATCTTATTTCATGCAGGTGTACTAAAGGACAAAGGCCTATATTGTTCCCGCGGGAGTTATAGATTCTGAAAAAAAAAGCTATAACTCACGAGTGAGTTATGGCTTTTTTTTTAAATTATGTCACTAATTCATACGAAAAAAGTAGTTTTAAATGAGTTTTACATTGAAAATACTGACGTTTATAAATTATTTTTTAAGTGTATGTTTAAAAATATTTAATTTGATTAATTTAATAGCCGTTTAAATTATTTTTTACACAATTTTCGATTATGGCTGAATCCGAGTGGGTCTGTGCCTTCGAATCCAAACCTGCCAAAACAAGACAATATGGCGGACGAATGTTTGAAATGTCACCGTGTTTAAGAATGATTTCGCTTAAAATTTAGTTTTTTCTTCGCAAGTGTGATGAAAAACATTGTAAGGACTGTATCGTTTATTATGAATACAACTTTACTTAGCCGTTTTTTCTGGTATTATATTTTTATTAAAAAAATTACACATATAGTTTAATTAGTGCTTTAATAATAAGTAACATTTCGTCCTGGGAGAGCACGTAAAGCATATGGTTTGGACAATATTTACCCAATCCTCCCGAGTAACTACAACGATTTTGGACAAATACTACAAGAAAATTTACGGTTTGCGAACAAGACGAGATATTACACAAAAAAAATCGTACTATGTAAACAGCAATTACATATGATTCGTAAAGCGAAACATCTGGGCATAGTCTAATCATTTCTTTTAGTTGAAAAAAAAAGTTTTGGATTTGTGCTTGGTGGCCTTCTAGAGAATATGGCATGTTACTTACGACAACCCCGACTTTGGTATACAATATAACCATCATGGAGCGTTTCTATCGACCTGTTCTAGCCATGGTTCAACGCCATGAATGTCCGTTTTGGATTTCGGTAGATTCTTTTAGCTGTTTCCCTCATTTCCCTGGCGTCAGAAATTGACGGGAATCCAAAATGTTGCCTAAAAAGTCGTTTTCATGTAAAGATAAAAATTCACCACATTTATTCTGTGGATGTTCAATTGAGCAATCATGAAAAGGTCACTTAGATGGCATATTAACCTTTTGTTTCTTTAAATCGTACCAAGGAATCGGTGAAATAGTCTCAAATTAAGCTCGATAGGCTTGTCCAAATTACATTTGCTAGACGGTATTAAAATCATCATAAAGTCCCTAAAATAAAATAAATGTAAAACCTTCTTATATCAGATATGGCTTAAAAATACCCCCAGATTATACCTTCTTAACATAGTAATACAAAATAATACATACGTCAACACCAACAGTTAGACCAGGTTTTATCTGTACCTATAATAAACGATACAGTCCTTATGTAACTCCGGGGGTAAGCATATTGTAAACTCGAGTCTTTAACTCTTATAGACCTCGTTTACAAAATCTCGCTTACCCCCCTCGTTGCACAATGTACTAATAAGTAGGTATAATTGTTTAGGTATAGCTTATTACGAAGCTTTAAACTGACTTTTATAATTTTGTTTGAAATATATATTGTTAAGTAAAAGAAGCTGATAATCACCATCAAATGACTAAGAATTGATCGTGTGTAATTTTAAATGAAATTGTATAATTATGTGATAAATAAATAAATGATATCTATCATATGATGACCCTTATGCGTGTCACCAGCATCATACGAGAAATCATAAAATACGCATTTATAATCGTGGTGGCAGCTTGCTGGAGATTCTAAGAAGAAAATAGCATGTTTATGTCCTAGGATATGAACCTGCTATTTTCTTGACTTTAGTTCACTGATTAAATTGACAATCAAGAGACTATTGATGTAAAACAAAATGCGTTCTACAAAAAAGATGTGCGAAAAAATATCAAATAATAACCTGAGATCCAGAAACTAGATCTTGATTAAATTAACGCTAAATCGTTATCACACCGCAACGATAAAAATGATGCTAATTTGGTTCACCGGTAAATAATAAGCGAAAAAGCATAACCCTTCGGGTGGCAGCACCTCCGGTTGAACGGTAGGAGAAATGGCGCGGCTATTTTTTTAAATATGCCTCTAAGTGGCAGAGGCCGCGAGAAGGTTCGGTCATAACAAGCCCGTAATTGGCAGAGACCGTCTCGCGGCATCTGTGCGACGCTGCATTTCGCGTCTAAAATAAAACCGTTAAAACGACGCCTTGCTTGCTCACTCTTGCAAGATGCATTCGTCAATAAACAAGGATGGTATTCCCTAACGGTCGAATTCCGGCGTAAAACAAAGTTTGTTAGAAATGACGTGATGTTCCTGCCCACCTCGCCCACTACGCGCCGACTGTCGTCGAGCCGCGAACATTCAAACAGAATACGCACTGATAAAAAGTGAAATAAACTGTGTGAATCGTGTTAAATGTATTGTTTTGTCATAAAGACTGCTTTATCTACAATCAATTGTTTTATTTCGTAATTATACGTATTTTTACATGAAAGTAGAAAAAAATTAGTAATATGAGATTAGAACAAGTCTAGCATAATTCACATAAATAGAATAGAATTCATTGGTATACAATCAAATAACCAATTTTATGCTTAATTCAGTGATATATAGTTTGCATATATCATTCATAGTTTTTTTTTGGGAAACGGTCATATTTCTAACACGTGCCAAATTCGCGATAATCACCCGTTGAGGCCCCGCCACTTGACGTATATTTTTCCAAAATGGCTGCGCCACTCCACCGGCTTGTTATGTCTGTCCGTCTCGCGGCCTCCGCCACTTACCGTAGAGACCTCGAGGAGGACAATGCCACTCGAAGGGATAAGGATCTTTAAATTATACCTCTGACACTATCTACTCACTACGCAACATGGAGTAAGACATGATAGGTATCAAAATTTCCCACGCCGATTATACGCCGGTCAAATTTATCGGCGGCGGCGGCGTGGAAAAATCGTCGGCGGCGGCGGCGCGGCGGCGCGGCGCACATGTCTATTAAGAAGTAAAATTTTATAAAAATATATTTTCAGGGCAGTTCTGTAAATAAAACCGGATAAGTGCGCGTCGGACGCGCCCACCGAGGGTTCCGTACTTTTTAGTATTTGTTGTTATAGCGGCAACAGAAATACATCATCTGGGAAAATTTCAACTGACTAGCTATCACGGTTCATGAGATACAGCCTGGTGACAGACGGACGGACGGACGGCGGACAGCGGAGTCTTAGTAATAGGGTCCCGTTTTTACCCTTTGGGCACGGAACCCTAAAAATGAAAAATTAAATTAAATATCATCAACATGTGGCACATCATCAGATAGGTCTTTAAAAATAACATGAGACTGCTAAAACCGTTTTTTGATTAAGTGAATACTTTTGGACATAATCACTCCAAAAGTCAAAAATATTGTTTCTTTCATAATTTGTCCTATAACTTATTTATTTGTTTAATCCAGTGTTGGCCAAGCGTTAATTGCAATTGACCATTAACCATTACAAATTGAACTGTAAACGAACGGACGGTTCAACTTGTACTGGTTAATGGTCAAGAATTTTCAATTGCATTAACGTTTCGGCCAACACTGATTTAATCCTTATTGCACATGCACAATACATGATAGGTGATAGGTAATACAAATGGCTAAACCAGAAATATTAAAAAGGTACAGGGTCTTTTAATGTTCAAACATTTAGAGTCCTTCTAGATTTAATGAAAATTATCATAACATTTCCAGAGCCTCATCCCCCACGGCCAACACAAGGACCAGGAGCTCCTGTCACTGAAAACATCTCACTTTTATTGAATGAGAGCAGCTCAGAAATCAGGGACACAACTGCACAAATGAAGTCTGTAAATAATGAAACTAATAATGACATACAAGGACAGAGTACTGGACAAGTATATAACATACCTAATTTTAAGCTAATAGCAAAGTCTGTTGGCAGCGATGAGTCCTATAAACAAGAATCCAGCAATCAACAGTTTAGTGAACAATTGCATGATCAACAACCCTATATTCAACAAGTTAACTTCCAGTCTTCCAGTCATCAATTGGATTATCAATCTGAATATCAGCAATTTCAGACTTCTGTGCCAAATATTCCTATATTTCAAGGAACAACTGAAGGTCTGACACTGAGTAGTAAAATAGATTCATCAATCCTCCAAGACCCGGACTTGACTCACTTTGATTATGAGGAATTACAAACTGCAACAAATAATTTTTCTGATATCTGTAAAATAGGATCTGGTGGGTTCGGGATTGTGTTCAAAGCTCCCCACCCCAGACACGGCATGCTGGCCGTCAAGAAAACTCACAACCAGCCCAACCAAGCAGAAGTGATGAGAACATTTAATACCGAAGTACGGTATCTTTCGCAATTTCGCCATATAAACATAGTTCCAATCTTGGGATTTTCTAAAAATGGTCCAGTGCCTTGTATTGTTTGCGAATTCATTGAAGGTGGATCTTTGATTGAAAAAATAGCTGAAAAAGTGTTAAATGAGAGGCAGAGGATAACTATCATGCAGGGAACGGCGGAGGGGCTCCGCTACCTGCACAGCAACCGAACATACCATCCCACCGCGCCGTTAGCAACATACCCCAGCGCACAAAATGTCTCCAGAATTAACTTCGTCCATGGTGACGTCAAAAGCGCAAACATTTTGCTTACAAAAGACTTTGTCCCCAAGGTTTGTGTTGAACTAGATACATAACTTTTTTTTCATTTATATGTAGACGAAACTGCAAGCAAATGTTTTAATGCTATAAGTACAATAAAGTCTAATCGAGGGAAAAAATAATATACATTTAATTTGGCACAGTCAGTTGACTGACTGGTAGCTACGTAGTTACGTAGGTACTCTTTATTAGAACCAAAGCTATCATTTTCTTGTAGAACTAATCATACCATTCGCCAGTAACATATTATTTTCTTACTTACTCTTCTCACTATGAAACTGACGTAAAAGACTACTCCAACGATTAAATGCTTTTTTATGTTAGTCAATGCCGATTAAAAACAAAATGCTTTTGTTACAGCTCTGTGACTTCGGCCTGACGAAATCATACGAAGAAACATTCATCATGCCAACAACATTTGGAACAAAAGTTTACATGGCACCCGAGGCGATACAAGGCACCGTCACTCCGAAATCAGACATATTCAGCTACGGAATCGTCTTACTAGAACTCTTAACCGGCCTCAAACCTTTTGTCTTAGCAGACAATACAAAAATAGACATTAAGACTTACATTTATGAGGGTACGAGTTGTGGGAAAAGTATTTATGAATTTCTTGACCAATCTACTCAATGGACAAAGGCTGTAGATATCTTTATGTTAGTTAAGAAATGTTTGGAGAATAACAGGCATGACCGGCCGACAAGTGAAGCTATATGTAATATATTAAATGCCTTTATTAACAACTGAGGTGCTATACATCTGTGATGAGTTAAGCCTAGGACCTAGAGACCTGAATTTAAAGTCTAACTTTTAGGAGTTGTATCTTGATAGTCGCAGTATTAAAATATTTATCATATAGATAAGTGTAACATGTATGAGAGAGTGAATCTACACGTTACTACAGATTATTTCTTATTTCAATAAGGTTTGTTAAATTAATATAATAAATTATGGTTTAAAATAATAGTTTTCATACCTACTTTTTAGTTTCCCATGCTTAGTTCCACAAAAAAATTGAAAAGTGCTTGAGAAAAAGGGACGACCTCAGAGCTGACTCATATTTTGTGCAGCAAATATTTTTAGGCAATAGGTAGCTGTCAGCTACCACTATTTGCTTAACTATGATGCCCAACGGCTTTAGTTTAAGAAGCATCCATTGGAGCTGAACTTGTAGGTACCTACAGCCTCCAGTCGTATGATTAGCTCATCTAACGATTTTGCGATCTAGACCAGACAGAATACCTTGTTGGCGACCTTCCTGCGCTGCGTATATAATACCTACACCTACATCGTCGCAAATATATTAACACTCAAAACAGCACAAAACGGCCAGTGTAGGCGTGCCACTGCCGAGGCGGCGAGGAAATTCCCTCGCGCGTATGCTCGCCCTGTGTGGAGTTGTGGACCCGGCCATCCCGGCTAATCTCAAGCGCCCAATGTCCAATACAAAATGAACACACCTAGCATGTTCTTGGCAGTGAATTTGTTAATGATAATAATTATAATCATCAATATTTAATCATTCTGGGGTACGATTTTGTATAACAAAATTAACAAACAGCGATATAGTTTTTTTTTAATTCGAATGTTATCGATAGCTTTGGCCTTTGGCAGTTCGGGAAGCATTGGTAGCCTAGTGGTAAGAAGACGTGTGGCTTGCAAAATCGATGTCGTGGTTTTTCGTTAACTCGCTCAACCGCTCCGTGCAACCGCGCGCCAGCTAGCGGACGCTTTGAGGAGTTTGCGGGGTGGTTATTACATGGAGAAAAATAAATAACTTACGCATAGTAGCTCTGATTCTGATGTCATACGGAGTTCTAAAAATGTTTACAATCACTCACTAAACATGTATACACAGCACAGCGCGATATAAGAATTAAGAACAACTATGAAAAAAAACTCGCACTGGAAAAATCTTTTAGTCTACTGACACTGACTGATGTGACAACATTATTTTTTGTTTAAGCTTTAAAAGCGGAAACTAGAAAATAGGTTTGTCATTTAGGTAGAGACTTTTGGGAGCAAGTATTTAATTTTTATTTATACATTGGAGGTAGAGTTAGACCAAGAAAAGTCAGCCGCGATTTTGATAGCCCACGCAGTGCAAATGTTATTTATACGTCATAACCTCATAGAAGTCTAACTCTATATGTAGGTACATACCTACACCTACTTGCTTTTAAAATACCGAAGCCATTTATTTTTAACATACTATTATGTTTATTACATACTCTGGAGCTTATAGGGATATGTGTAAGGCCTGAGTGGACGCTCGAAGCGCAGCGTTCGGCGGGGCGTGCAGCGTGGCGTCGGGCTCACAAGTGATTTGAGCAGCGTGCACTGCGTGCACTAAGGCCGCTCCTATACGTTTGCATTTGTTTAACATGCACGCTGCACGCCCAACTCGAGCGTCCACTCATTAGGGGCTATTCATAAATTACGTCATTTCAAATTAGGGGGGTCTGGACATCGGATGATGGTAGCATGACGTAGGAGGAAACGGGGTCATTTGAAGCATGATTTTTGGATGATTTTAGGGGGGGGATCAAAAATAGATGACGTAATTTATGAACAGCTCCTTATACTGCCAAGGTGCCAAGGCTGTGCAAATTTAGCGTGGCTAGAGTCTAGCATATTCACCTTAGGGGTTAGTGCCCGATTCACCAGATTATTTTGGATTGTGACGAACTAAAGTAAATCCGGCGAAACAGGAATCTGGCGAAACAAGAATCCGGCGAATCGGGATCTAACCAACTTAGGCCTAGGCATGTTCCATGGAAAAAAATACACAATAAAAAACATAATTTAATTTATTGTCATCGATGTAACTTTTACATAAATGTTTTATTAAATATACAAAATTATGTATAAAAATATTGTATAGATTCTGAGAAAACCTTTCCCAATAGTGTAAATGCATTTTTTTTATTAAAAACATGGAATGTCAGAAATGAGACAAGCTTCACAAGCGCATATCAAACGTACAAATAAGTAGCTTAACTTTAAACTCGGGTAAATCCACCTGTGTTGATAGGGTACGGTAGGATGCTGAGGTCGAATGGATTTATCCGAGTTTGAAGTTAAGCGACACAAATATGTAGGTATGGTCTTATAACATTCAGTCTTACATTATAACCATATTAAACCAAATAACCCAATTAAAACATATTGGTAGGTACTTTGTACCGATATATTTCAAAGATATGGAATAATGAGGAACAGTTGTATAAAAATATATATTTTTTAGATAGGTACATACTATAAAAATAAGTGCTCCATGATCCATGAACAAAGTTTTGCACGGAGCACGAAGACACATTTAGAAGGCACATTACATTTTATATGTCTTAAAAAATAAGTAAAAATTAACAATTAGCCAACAGTGAAAACATCTAAAAACAACAGTATGAAATGCCTTTCCTTATTGCATATTGCATTGCATTAAACTAGGGTATTTCACATTTTGATTTTGTTCTAATAAAACTGTTCATGCTCGAGAGAAAATAACCTACTTGTTATTTCATACTTTAGAGTTAGTGGAGTACTTATAAAATTTTAACTTCCCACAGCGGCACACGCTACGAAACTATGGTTTATAGTTTGCAAGCTGAACTATTAGTTTGGGATTCCATTGTATTAGAAACCGCAAACCGGAGGCGCAAAAAAAAAGCTTCAGAACGCTATTTATTATTTATCTATCATCATCTCTATGGCCTTAAGCAGTAGGTAAGAACATATTAAACTGTAGGTACTGCACCAAAAAGGCCGGCACGCGCTAACCTTTTGAACGCCAAACGGCGCATCCATTTGCCGTGCCACTGACGCCACGGGGGTAAAATTTAGTTTTGTGAATAAATAATGCCAACCTAAAAGTGGGGTGTATTTCAGTAGATTTTCATCAAAAAACGATCGACGTCTAATGCCGTCTTTGGCGTCGTTGTCACGATTTTGCGTTGACGTCAATTGCCGTCTGTGGCGTTCAAAGGGCTAATAAGACAGGTACAAAAGGCCAACTCTATTGTAACACCTGCAAACGGGCCCATAACAGGCGTAATCCGTAATTGCTGAGGTCGCCGTCGTCGAAATCGATGAGGACTATATTGCCTAGGGCCATAAGGAGTATAATAGAGAAACTTTAAATAGCCATCTAAACCTTTTATGGCGCCTCCGGTTTGCGGTTTCTTATACAATAGACAACAGAATCTCAAACTGACTTGAAAACTACAACACTATGCAAGACTATGCTCATGACTTACATTAATTTTGACCATAACTTTGGCCATAGCGAGTATTTCGCGTTAAGAGCACTATCATTGCCATATTTCACCTGTAACATAACTAAGTAAAAAATGTTTACTATGAAGTGTCACATGTTTACAATGATACACATTATCTATGCTTAAATGTACCGTTAACTATATAGACCAGTTCTGAGATAAGTACCTACGCGAGCTGATATTTAACAAACGTCGGCAGCACGAACGCAGCCTTGTGCACCTCCGAGTTATAGTACTTCAGTTTCATAGCAGCTTCCTCGTCTTTTGTAAAGGTAATGGTGGGAACGTCGAAGCGCACGTTGGGGGTGAGAGAGCCGATCACGAACCCGATCTGGCCGGACGGGTAGGTCGGTACTGACGCGTAGGCGTAGGCCGCTGAGGGGAACTGTTTTCTGCAATGGCTGTAAAAAAGTATTGTGTTAAACATAGGTTTTACAAACAGTACAATTTTGTCTTGACTGCCTAATCCAAGGCCTTCAGGATTTGTATGCTTTAAAAAATATAAAAATTTTACCTTCCAATAAAATTGGTATTATGTTTCCTTCCACGTCGGATATCTTCATTGAGAGAGCAACGCGATCGTTGACCGATAGGTGCCGCTAGCGTCTATGTAGTCGCTCCGCCCCACGCAGTGACGTAGTTCCGCTTCCTTCCTGCCAACCATTGCTCGCTTCACGCTGCTCGCCGCGGCCATGTCATTGTTGAGGAGAAGTACCGTCGGCATAAAAGTAGCCTAGAAGCCTGCCAGGAAGGCATTACTCAGATATCCGACGTGGAAGGAAACATAATACCAATTTTATTGGAAGGTAAAATTTTTATATTATGTGTTCCGTTCCACGTCGGATATCTTCATTGAGACCTGTTTATTATCTCCTGGTGGCGAGTCAGCGGGCGCGCAAGCGTTAGGGCTACACCTACTGTCATAGAACTCAGATAAAGAATAAATATATACGACATATTGCAACCCATGAAATCACAGTGACTCGTTATAATGATACATTACAGGAAATTGAGAATTTAAATTGTAATCCCAGGTTCGAATCTGACGTTAAACTGGTTTGAGAGATTTCTCATTCGAAATCGCTTCCGAACCGCAGAATCTCGGCGAGTCATGATCCCAATTAACTTAAGCCAAAATATCGTTAAGTGGATAGTTTTCCAGCCACTTTAGTTATCAAGTACATCGTGGATCGAAAGCAATCGTAGGCGAGGCCGGCTTAGATGAGACTGTGGCTGAAATAAATAAGCGCAGTGTCCCCTAACATTTGTGTAATTCTCGCAAGTTGACGTACCCAGACTACCTACTTACTGGGTCTATACATTATTCCGGAGCTTCTAAGAGTCAAGTCGGTAAGACACGTTATCTGGTTTAGAGCCGAATTTCGGACACAAAATAATAGCGTGAAAGTTAACTATGCAATTACCCGGGCTACAGTGTAGTAGACTAAGGTCATTGACCCTGCGGTCTGATGCTAACAGCAAATGTGCGGCAGCTCTTCTATCGTACTTCTTCTAACGTACCTAACGTTGTAGGGCTATTCAAATTAGGGCAAGTAGATTTCTCGCGTCCCAAGCTGGTGGTTTGGGAGGCGCTGGTCTCGCTATTAATGGCGTTGGAAGAAGGCATAGTGTCCGATAGTGGTTCACATACAGCACTTGTTACAGGCTTATGAACAAGTATCGTTCTGAAAGCTAACATGGACAATAGAAATAGATGTCTGAGATAGCTCGCTACTTCACTGGGTATTAGAGGTACCTGGCAGTCGATCTTATTTTTGATGCACCATGAAGACCATTTCTACATTGTGGGCGTACAGGCGGCCTAGACAAGGGGACGATCTAGGGAGTGCTCCCGTTACTGGTTTTCAATACAAACATAGTACCGGAACCGGGAATACCCGGTTCCTCCATATTAGTGAGACAGTGACAGTTGCGTCTCGTTCGCTACGTAGCGTTAGCCCTTGGCATG
This sequence comes from Cydia splendana, assembly GCF_910591565.1. Taxonomy (NCBI): domain Eukaryota; kingdom Metazoa; phylum Arthropoda; class Insecta; order Lepidoptera; family Tortricidae; genus Cydia; species Cydia splendana. The sequence goes on along the minus strand of NC_085960.1, from coordinate 27,222,874 downwards.
TTGCATGCATGCGCCAGTCACGCCAGTAGGTACATCACAGCGGACGTCACTCCTGATCTCGCCAGCTCGGTGTTGGAGCGTCCTATCTGACAGGAGCTACGCCTCATTCTTAAGGTCGTTGACTCGTAAGAGAGGGCGGTCTGATGCTGTGTTCACTAGGACCGCCAGTAAATTGCAAGCTTACCACAGCTGCGTGAAGGCTCTCCTTATCACGCCGTCACAGTAAACAGACTAGGCTGGGAGGTGGAGACATCCATACCAAGTCGTATCACCGGCAGCTGCCAGACGCGACGTGGTAGCAGTTCAGAGTCTGTTAAGAAATACCGTGACACAGTGCGAAGGCTCTCGAAAGCGGAGGCTGGCCAACAGGCCTATCAGGCGAAGATAGTCTCGGCGGCTCCTGGGCGTAGCTGCCACTCGGGCGCGCAGTGACTTCTTGATAAACCGTCGCCCTCGGGGGTTGTACCGACCTGGTAAGTAGCAAGGAACCAGCGCAACCTGAAGACGATCTGCTGGCATCAGCAGTTTTTGCGACAGCCGTGGTAACGGAGGGGATGTAGTGTCGCCGTCGTTTTATGTATACTGTAGTGGTGCGGTTGTATGTTTACACTTCTGTCGTCAGCGCTGCAGATGTGGCCCGTTAACGGTTACTTTTCACTGAAAGGGCCTTACCTCGTACATTGTCTACCAATATTGGAAATTGTAACGGACTGCTTGCATAAGATGAGGGAGGAAGTGGCGCGAGGCTTTCGGCAGCTTCGTGTTGCTGAGGACTGCGAAGGTGTCACCTTCCTCCATGAACTAAAGTTTGCGAGTTTGAGACGGAACAGGAGGCGTTGAGTCTCATTTCTGCGAGAAACTCGGCAGCAAGGCAGGCCTGTATGTCGCGAAAAAGAAAACTTTCAATCGGGGTGTTGTGCCGCGTGTCCCACGTGATGTCTAGGAGCGTGATAGTCTGATTCGCTTTATCCGAAGAAACACCCTATATCGAGCTAGTATAGGGGCATGGTCGCATGCTTTTAAGGAAATCGAACTAATGAAATCAAGTCTAAAATCGATTTTGGCGCTTGCGTAACAAAACTGTTTCGATAAAGTCGAAGACAGACAGATGTAAACTGTTGGAGTCCTCCTGGCCCCTTTCTCTTAGCACCGGAAACTCAAGCTTGTTCAGGCGCAGCGGGTTTATTTATCCCATTTTGTTTATTATGGGCTTGGCGCACGAGAAAGACTTTGTAAGACGGAACTTAAGCTGGAGAGCGCAGGCAAGCAGAGATAATTATGTGAAGTCTGCAGACCTTTTCGATGCCTTTCACCTCGGTTTTGAGCGGTCGCACAGGGCCTTGTCGCTAGCTGTTCTCCGGTTGGATCACTCCATGGCCTCGAGAAGTCGTAGGAACCTCGAAGCGGCACGGCTCCTCGTCGATCAGTATCCTCCATATTTTCCTCTGAGTATCGACATATCTTACCGCTTTCAACTCCGGGCAGTCGAGCCACGCAGGACGAAGCTCATTACAACCTTTTCTGCCGTCGCCGGAGGATTCCTTAACCGAAAACAAGAGCTTAGCGGTCTGTTCGTGCTGTGGCACCATAGCTATAGGCGCCTGAGTACCTCAATGGGACCATGTGGACAGGACAAAACTGATACTGAGGCGCCCATCAGCAGGCAGCATCGGCGGCAGGTAAGTTCGCGGTGGTATTCTTCTATTCTCGAACAGAACATGGGCGCCATTGCAAGGGACGACATCGTCGTGGTTGCAGCATCGGTGGACAGCATCGACGTGATTGTCGGTGCCATCATGGCAACCGCCGCCGCTCAGGAGGCGCCGGTGCGTGAAGCTAGAGGCGCCATCGAGGCGGACGGCTCGGGAGGCACCGGTGCGTGAGGCCGGGCGGCGCTATCATGGCGGCCGCCACTGGTTCGGGAGGCGCTGGTGCGTGAGGCGAGGACCCATCGTGGCGGCCCGCTCTAGAGGCGCTGTCGCGTAAGGCGGGCGGCTCCATCGTGGCGGCCGCCGCCGCCGGCTCGGGAGGCGCCGGTGCGTGAGGCGAGACGCGCCATCGTAGCGGCCAGCTCGGGAGGCACCGGTGCGTGAGGCGGCCGCCGCCTGGCTCGGGAGGCACTGGTGTGAGGCGAGAGGCGCCATCGTGGCGGCCAGCTCGAGGCGCCAGTGCGCAAGGCGGTGGTGCCATCGTGGCGGGCGGCGCCGTTGTGGCGGCCGCCACCGCCGGCTTGGGACGCGTCGGTGCGTGATGCGAGAGGCGCCATTGTGGCGGCCAGCTCGGGAGGCACTGGTGCGTCGGCCACCGTAGCCAGGCTCAGGTGCGTGAGGTGAGAGGCGCCGTCGTGGCGGCCAGCTCGATAGGCGCCGGGCCGATGGCTGGTTCGTAGTTGCACTCATCATCACGGCGACACTGCTGCCCTCGGCGGCGCCATCGTGGTGGCCACCACCGGCGCGTGCGGCACCACGGAGCGACGTCATGACGGACGGCAGCCAACGCGGCGATCGTCGCTATACTCGTAGCGTTTCCACTGCTTCCACGTAACTTACCTTCCACTCGAGCAGTCGGGACGCAGAAGCGGTCCGCCTTCACCTTGGCGCCAGGACGGGATCGAGAGGTCCGCTATCCACCCGCGCCGCGACCGCAGCAACAGGAGCGGGCGTGTGCCTCTCGGAGTCCCGCGGACTGGAAGCGCCCGCAGCCACAGGAGCGGGCGAGTGACGTCTCTCGGAGTCCCGCGGACTGGAAGCGTCCGCACCGCGACTGCAGCAACAGGAGCGGGCGCGGACTGGAAGCGTCCGCACCGCGACTGCAGCAACAGGAGCGGGCGCGGACTGGAAGCGTCCGCACCGCGACTGCAGTAACCGGAGCTGGCGCGGACTGGAAGCGTCCGCACCGCGACTGCAGCAACAGGAGCGGGTGCAGACTGGAAGCGTCCGCACCGCGACTGCTCTCGCGGACTGGAAGCGTCCGCACCGCGACTGCAGCAACAGGAGCGGGCGTGGACTGGAAGCGTCCGCACCGCGACTGCAGCAACAGGAGCTGGCGTGGACTGGAAGCGTCCGCACCGCGACTGCAGCAACAGGAGCGCGGACTGAGGAGCGGGTGCGGACTCTCGCGGACAGGAAGCGTCCGCAACAGGAGTGGGCGTCCCGCGGACCCCGCACCGCGACACCTCGGGCTCCGGCCCGCAGCGTCGCGGCGTCTCGGAGTCACCTTGGACGACAGCAGAAGAAAGTCGCGCGCGGGGGCAGACCTCCCCTGAGCCCCTGTCGCGTCGCAACTAACGACACGAGGTACTCCCAGGTTAATACGACCTGCCTGAGAACCGTCCTTTAGTGTCGAAGTAACTTCTGAACGCCAATAAAACTAGAATATCATTAAACTGGCTCACCGGATGGTTCGAGACAATCCAAACCTCCTTATCGGCGAAGCGCGGCACCCGGCAGCGGCGCGCGCAGGCTGCCCGCCTCCGCGCCGCCCGGGCGCCGCCCCCGCCGCCGCCGGCACGATGACCGCACGTTCCCTCTCCGATGCGGAGCGACTTGCGTTACCACTTGTTAACGAAAACCACTAACGCACTTCCTACTTCGATCTCGAAAATGCGAGTTAACGGTAACGATTTTAGCAGCATGGAATGTGAAAATTAATTTAGCAAGAAAAAAGTGGGTAGAATCGAAAAGCACCGTTCGATGACTTCGATCGCGAGACCGCCAAAAGACTAATAGTAGCGATCTCTACTATATCTCACTATTTAATCGACCGAGTTTTGGATCGGAAATGTTAAAGCACCATGCTGCAAAAATATACGCAAAAAATATTTGCGGACCATCGGTCAGACGGTCGACGAAACAATGACATGGCCGCGGCGAGCAGCGTGAAGCGAGCAATGGTTGGCAGGAAGGAAGCGGAACTACGTCACTGCGTGGGGCGGAGCGACTACATAGACGCTAGCGGCACCTATCGGTCAACGATCGCGTTGCTCTCTCAATGAAGATATCCGACGTGGAACGGAACACATAATACCAAGTAAAGTTTGGCATGATAGTCTTTCTTATCTTACTCCTACTCACAAAATTGGTTTGACAGACTATACGTACCAATTAGAAGCAGGTAAATATTTTAATATAAAGCTTGTAGAAAGAAGTAAACTTACCTTAGTGTACTCCTGACAAGTTCCAAATCATTCCAAATAGTACCCGCCTGCGAGCACACAATCCCGCCCTCCCTCAAGGCACTCTTCATCAAGCTGAAGTAATTCTCCTGGAACAGACTGACAGCCGGGCCGACGGGGTCGCTGCTATCGGTGATGATCACGTCGAACTCTGCGCTGTGCTGCTTCATGAACTCGAACCCGTCGCCGACGTGCAGTGTCAGCTTTGGACTGTCGAAGCCTACGGCCATGAATGGGAGGTGTTTCTTTGATACTTCTATTACTTTTGCGTCGATTTCCACCTGGAAATAATAGTTTTACTTACAATATAGTGGGTTTCTGGCTATGCACCGGCTATTGTATCAGCTACGCAATTAACTGACTTTTGGTAGACCTTATACAGTCGCAATAAGGTTCACGTTTGGTAAGTCTGCGTCAATGATGATATTGCGTTACCAACAGAAAACATCAACACGACTATTTTCGGAATGAGGATAAATGCGCAAAGCTTAACGCAGATGGCGCTGAAATCGTTTAAAAAAACATGTCTTGAGAGGATCTGATAGTGATAACTTAGTTAACTTACACTTACCTACCTTACCTTACCTTACCTTACCTTAACCGCCGTTATCGTTGGTCGTCCAATTATTTCAGTATGTCTTTTAATTATATGAGTAGACAAATATGCAAATGCGCGTCTCACGTAAATAAAAAATCTTCAAATTTGAAACTTACTACTATTATAATATACAGGGTGGAAAGGCACGACGATCCTTTCCGGAAATGGGAGATAGTTTAGCCTAAGCTCTATATTTTCTCCATAGAAACTATGTTAATATGGGCAACCGTTTCTAAATTATGACCTTTTAAACATCCACGCAAAAAACTACTTTGTTCTAACCCTAACAGGTGACAGGGTCAATGAACTTACTTGTAAACAATCAGTATTCGACAGGAAATTATGCTAATTTGTTGCCATCTAACCATTTTTAGGTCTGCTTACAGCACGGTAAGAATCATTGCAGGATTTTCGCTTTCTTAGTGGTTCCACTTGTTCAATACTTGAATGAAATAGTTATGTTATTCCTTAATATTAATAATACTAACCACAACATTGTTTACAACGACAGTTCAAATGGTGACATTGACAACCACTCAAAAGTACGCAATCGTCTTATAAATATCTCTGGTTTCCTTGACTGATAAAAAGGTTTTAGTTTCTTAACACGTTTCACAAAATTATTTTCGAATAATTGGAAACTATTTAAAATAATAAAAAATTACATGTAGGTTGTGTTAGTTGCACCAAATGAACTTGCAAAAATGAAATACTAAGAATAAATCAAGAATAAATACTTCTTCAATACCAAACTAACAAACCTTCTTGCGTGGTAGGAAATAGACAAGACGTCTGATGTTTGAAATTAAATTTTCATTGAACTATACTTATTGAATGTCATATTCTTCAAATAAAAATGTTAGATGCTCGTGGCTATTTAAATTTGTGGGGCTGTGTAAAAGATATGGTGTACCAAACCAAACGGAATGTGAAACTGCGGACGAAATGAGACAAAGGCTAATTGGTGCTTTCTGCGGAGGATAAATGACGAAGAGCATACACTATATCGCATGTGCATCGACATACTCGGGTACGGGCTGCGGCGGCGTTGTAATACACGGAGGTACATTTGAACACCGTATGTGAAAAGAAGATAGTATTAAGTATTGGAAAAAAGTAATTATCTAAGAAAGTAATAAAATTGTTTGTAATATTTTTGCATGCATTTGATTTATTTGACATTTATGCGTCATTCATACATCATTGCGATACTGTCAACGATCGGAAAAAAGTGTAAAGTCCCGAGCTTTCCCGACGGAGATCCTTAATCTAGCCGTCATGTGCACATGCTATAGGGTTATCACCACAGTTAAAAAGTAGTATTTTTGCAATTTTTATTTTTTACTCAATTAACGATTCTTACCATTACCAATAGTCTCTGTATCACTTAAACGACCTAATACTTCCGGGAAGGATCGTCGTGCCTTTCCACCCTGTATATATTAGGGCGGTCCTTATATGGCAAAAAATATTTTTTTTTTTCGATTTCTTTACGGGGCACCATTTCATATGGTTATTTAACATGAAAATCGCTTAATATATTTTTTTCATATTTATTGTACGAAAATTAGGGGTCGCTACCGCAGCTTGAAGTTTGTGAAATAAAATTAAACACACGGGTTACATTAAAAATCGGATATATTTAAAAGAAACACTTTCAAGTAGTAACAATTGCAATTACTTTCTCTAAATTAGATATTCTTAGAAACTACACAATCTAGTATCCGTTACACAACAATAACACAATGAGAAAATTATGATAAAAGGGTGGATTTTTTGGCGTTGGGGTACTTTTTTCGGAATTGTTTTACAATTAAAAGCAAATACTGTTTTTGGTCTTCATTAGTTGTTAGGAGCTTGTTGTACTCCTCCATCAATGCCACTCCTCGTTCAGCGATGTCATTTACTACCCGCATCGACTGTAAAAATTTTTTTGCAGCTTTAAATTCTTCGTCGTCTTCCCAATTTACAACATCTTTGCTCAAAAATCCTGATGATAAGCCAAGTATTTGGAAGAACCTTAAAGAGTTGCTTGTCACAAAGTCTTCTATATTTTTTTCCATGATATGTTTTGCATCTAGACTTATTCTCTTGGGACAATAGTCCAGCCCTTCATCTTTTAGTGCAATGACCATTTTTTTCTTGCTTTCAATCGAAAGTTTGTCGTCGAAAAATGCTAATGGAACAAGTTCTTCACTTAAATACCACAAATGACCTAAAACCTTCTTCAACGCAACGTTAGCCATCGCTAGATTAATATTTTTAAAGGTTATTAGGTCTTTCAGCAGTTGTAAATCATTTCGCGGTGCATATTGCCCAGCAGGTGCTTCGAACCAATACTTCACGTATATGACGACAGTAAAAGTACAAATACTTTTTATCGCTTTTTCTTCTCTTTTAGTCATTTTAAATTGATGCCGAAACATAAATAATTTTAAACAGTACATAGCTTTTGCCATCCAGCGAGCACGGTGAAGTCCAGCAGGCGTTCTGAATGAAACTCCACTCTCAAGTATTCCTCCCAAATAAATTATTGTGAGATTTAATAGCTCTCTGTAATCGTCACGCGGTTGGTATTCACGCAATTGATCCTGTCCGAAAGAAATCATTTCTGAAGATATATCTTCAACGTGTTTGGCTGACTCGGGATCAGAAATAACCGTCTTGTAATCCTTACAATCAATATTGGTCCAATCCTTTTTGAACCTTTTGAATATCAAAATTTCTGGGCCACTAGATGGACCAAGTGCCTGATTTGTGATGGCTTCTAACATAATTTCCATTATGTGATGTCGACAGGCGAGCCAAATCATATCTCTTTCCATTTTTTGTTCCAAAATAACGCAGCATCCGTTTCGCAGTCCAGTGTTTACTGCCGTTGTGTCAAAACATAAACATTTAATTTTGTCACTTAACCCCCATGACTGTACGGTTTCATGAACAGCAGAGGCACACGCTTCACCGGTTCCACGTTCAAGTTTGGGAACTGCTAAGAGCTGATCTATTCCATGCCCGGACACTAAAATTGGTAAGCGATCCACCGTTTTATGTCCTGTTATGTCTTCAATAAGTTTACCATCCCAGTGAATTGTTAAGGGTAAGTCGGGTTTGAATTCTGTTTTTAAACAATTTGCTATTGTTTCACGATGCTTCATCCGCTGCCGGCGAATCGAAGAACGGTTGACATTAAACTTTCGAGGTACTTTACACGTTTTCTTCAAAACAGATGATAAGACGATAGTAGCTTTTCTGTCAGATAATTTAGCGGCATCAAGACTCTCCGCTATGTTTTCATTAATCAAAACCTTTCTACCTCGCTTTTGTGGTGGCGGTGCTGGAAGTGTTAAAGGCCCTGCTTCCTGGTTCATGTCAGGTGTTGGCGTAGTATTTTCACTGCTAGATGAAGATGAAAACTTATTTATTCCTCGCAGAGCATTAATTCTTTGTTCTTCGCGTTTTCGGCGTTTTTGAAGGTTTTCTTCTTTCTTTAAGTTCAAAGCCTCTCTCTGCAAACTTTCTTTGTCCACAGTGGTCATAAAACCTGCCCGATTTACTCGTTGTTGCAATAAGAATTGTTTGTCTTCTTCGATGGTCATCATATTTAAGGCATTCGCGTGCGCAATATCGAACAATTGGTCTATTTGTTTTTGCCACTTTTGTTCTTTATCGGCTGTTACAGCGGAGCGTTTTGAAACATTTTCTTTTTTTTAAGTTTCTGCCACTCTTTAAAGTGATATTCAATTTTGTCTATTACATGCTTCTTTAATCTTGTCGGTATTGCAGCTTTTTGCCATATAGCCAAGACATAATTGGCAGTGTCCGTCGCAGAACGTCTTACAGTTCTTTTCTCGTCGATTTTAAAGTAAAAAAACAAACTAAGCACTTCACGTATTGAGGGTAATTTTGTTTGCTTCAAATTTGGTGTTAACTGTCCTATAAGCCAGACGTTAGATGTATTTCGCGTTGACACGCGTACGCCACTACTTGTAGACGCTATTACGACACTTCAGAACGATACGCTTGAAAATTACGTGCACACTGTCAGAAGAACGAAAATGGACTGAAGAGCGTCCCGTGCGCTCGCGTCACAGGGGTGTGATAGGGGGGCGGGGGGTGCGTCAGTGTTTTGCTAGTAGGTTCCAGCACTTGATAATCATTTAACAAGTAAAAAATTAACAATGAAACCGCTTGAATAACTAGTCGGCTTGATTCATAACATTGTTATTTTTTACATATTTTTCAAAACTTTGACCTTCGGTAGCGACCTCTAAAACTAGTTAAAAAAATTAAATAAAAATAACGTGGAATTAACTCACACTAAATAACAATTTAAAGAGGTGCCCCGTTCACTTTTCAAAAAATGAGAAATAAGGACCACCCTAATATACACGGTGTGGCCTGTAACACGAGCAAATAATTAAAACATAGATTGTACTCCTCAAACGGTGACACTTTTGTTCTACAACTTTTAAAAATTATGAAGTACATATTTAGACTCCCTATTTTTCATACAAAATAAATATTATTTTCAATGAACGCCATCGCCACGCCATATCATTGTGATTGACGTTGCTTGTCATGCCTTAAACATAACAAAATTCGCAATACATTGCGTCTTAGAATAAACTTTAAAGTGTATTAAAAATCAAACCCCAAGTTATTTTTAAAAGTTGCTGAACAAATGTTGGTCGGTATGAGGAGTACAGCCTACAGTTTAATTTTTTGCTCATGTTACAGGCCACACCCGGTATATACCAACAATTGAACTTAGGGCATACTGAAAATTCCTGGATTGGCCATTTAGAAAAACCGGGCAAGTGCGAGTCGGACTCGTGCACGGAGGGTTCCGTACCATAATGCAAAAAAACGGCAAAAAAAAACGGTCACCCATCCAAGTACTGACCCCGCCCGAAGTTGCTTAACTTCGGTCAAAAATCACGTTTGTTGTATGGGAGCCCCACTTAAATCTTTATTTTATTCTGTTTTTAGTGTTTGTTGTTATAGCGGCATCAGAAATACATCATCTGTGAAAATTTCAACTGTCTAGCTATCAAGGTTCGTGAGATACAGCCTGGTGACAGACGGACGGACGGACACGGACGGACGGACAGCGGAGTCTTAGTAATAGGGTCCCGTTTTACCCTTTGGGTACGGAACCCTAAAAATAAGTCGTCTCATACATCAGAATCCAGAAACTTTCAGTATGGCCCACGTACATGCTGCTATCTGAATCGAGAATCTGTCATTTCAAAGTTAGCACTCAATAAGTTGTCTTCATAGGTACATCCTGTTGCTGGGTCAGCCTGGGGTACTGATAAGAGAGATAACCACCCGACCTTCCCAATTCCAAGTTCAGATAACAACATATTTAACTGTCTATCAGTCTAAGCAAACTAATACTTTATCTATACTAACAATGTTGGTATCGTCACTATTTCAAATCCTTATCTAAATGACTATTCTACTGGTATTTAAATAATTTTGGTTAGTATGTGCGTTGAGGGCTAATATGCATTTATTGCAATTACTAATGAGATTGTAAACAAGCTTTATTGTAGGTAGTAGGTACTCATTAACAATAAGCATCAATACTAAACAATGTTTCTTTTATTATTCAAATATGAATGAATAAAATAATTATTGCCATCTTATGTTGTTTCAACTTACCTATAAAGTAAATTAGGTATTGTAATAATGTCTATCATATAGTCTATCACTCTTTTCATTATTAGATTATTAGAGTTATGATGATGTTGGATGCAATTATCATGTCTATTTTTAACACACTTACATCAACTTCACTAGTGAAAAACAATGTAATAAAATCTAGCATGTTGATTTTAACCTATCCATATCATTTTCAAACAATGCAATAATATATAGTCTGTGTGGAAAGAGTAGAGTCATGGAATGTATTGGTTCCCATACATTTCACGACTCTTCTCTTTCTTCTTTCTCTAATACAGATGACAATACAGTAATCAGGTACCAAATACCGTCAGCAGATTTTACTTTAATGTTTTTATATGAAGCTTACCTGAACAATTTGTTTCACTTTAGGATGCTTGGCCACTTCTCTGGCTACTCCACCATCACCTCCACCCACAATTAGTACTTTTTCAGGATTTTTGTGGCAACATAAAGGCAGGAATGATATCATCTCCTACAAAAAACAACTTATTAAATAAATCAGATATAATATTATTTACTTTATGGCGTTCCTTAGTGTCAGAGGCCAAGATCCACTTCGGGTCACTGCGCCACGGCAGTAAGTAAGGACTAAAAGTCATTTTGACAAACTTATAACTGTGTCATTGGTAGGTAGTGTTCATTATAAGTACTCCAAAAGTATAATACCCCATATTCTTATATTTTTAATACATACCTACAGTTTCCCAATGCAATAGTGTAGGCAGGCTATTAATATTAAAAAAATAAGAACTAAGTATAACACAACACAAACAAATTCAAACAATATAACTTTTGTTAATTCACTTTCAGAACAACAGAATTATGTCAGTTCTATTGGCCACTTGATTAAATGTGCACAGGGCTTGTGATCATAAATAATATGTATGTTACAAGTTGAGTGATTCAGCTTCTTATTAATTATTCGGTTTGTTTCAATGAACACTGTAATCCACCACATTTGTAGGTACTTATTTAATGCAAATTTAAATTTAATTTTATATTTAAATCTCCAATCACAATGTTTGTTTTTGAACTGTAACATTAGCATGCAGTGATTTAGTTCCACTAATCCTGTTTTTTTTTTTATATATAAATAGGTAACTAAAATGAACCCAGTAAAACTTACCTGATAAGAAAATTCGTCTTTCTCAGTACACTGTATGATTCCATCCAGTACCAAAACTTTACCTAAACTTGTAGTATCAAAAACTTGAACATGTTGGTATTCAGATTTCTCATCACAAAGCACCTCCTTCACTTCGAACGAAAACGTGCCTCCAGGCCATAATTCGCATGCCTCAGTAAACCAGTTCTTTTTAAGAGAGTCCATTACGAGAATTATCTCTGGAAATAACAAATAATTCATAAAAACATCAAAAACCAAATATTAAAAAAACGGAATTCTTATTAGAATATATTTGAAATATAAACATAATTTACCGATATTTTCGAGTTATTTCAGACAAAATGTACCAATACGGTAATTAATTACAGTTTAAAAAATTACACTTACCTACTTTCTGATGCGCGAACAAAGTCAGAGCACAGAATTGAATATATGAACAAAATTAATTTGTTTAATAACTCTTGAAGAGTCAGAATGCGTTGAAACTTCACCGCAAGTTCAATCAGACTACGACTACGAACTACGAGCAACTTCGTGAACTTATCGGGTCGTGCGCATCCACCGCATCCACTATAGTTTGACAGTAAGTGACACTGACAAGTGACAAACATGTGTCAGCTGATCCTACCAAAGTATTTAAGATACAAAATAAAACCTCTTCAACGCAGGCAAACAGATAGATGCGCTGTATATATTAAAATTTAATTTTGTAAATTTAACTGGTGACCGAAGAGCTGGCGACTACCTCGCACAACGTATCAGCATTGCGATACAGCGAGGAAATGCCGCCAGCATCCTTGGTACAATGCCTCAAGGGCCTATTTTAGATTTAAGCTAGTTATTAATTTCGTTTAGTAGTACCACTGTATATATATGTGACGTCCCACGGTCAAAGGTACCTTATGGCGGGTATGGAGTTATGCATACCCCAGTAATCTACAATAAATAACCTATCGATAACACAAAAGATCAACCTTCTAGGTTGCGTAGTTACAGAGATATGATTTTTTGAAAATAATGTTGTGAAATGAGCAACTTTACGATAGAGAAGTTTTAAGTTTAGCCGCCTAAAAAACTATGTTCCTGAAGTAAGTTACATAGTTGACTACAAATAATAATGCCTGATATATCTGAGATTAAAAAAATATTGCGACTTGTTCTGTAATGCAAATAGAAACTTTTGATATCGACTGATTTATGTGTATACTAACCAATCTCTTGAAAATAAAGTTTTATTTCATTTTCACGATTGATTGCAATGAGCTCTCAAGATTTAAATTTTATCTATTAGAAAACGACACTGACAGACAGTTTAAGCAAAAAACAATACCGATTTAGAGGTGAAAATGTATTTTCTGACTTTTTCATATAAAATCACAAAATTGAATATTTTTACTTTTAATGTGACACACAATCAATTTTTCTGAGCACATATGAAAGAAATTCTGTCATTCAAATGAAATAAATCCTAAAACCCCAACTAAATACTATATTTAACCCCTTATGCCACTTTAAACTTACATAACAATAACAGTATTTGCTCCATACATTTACGAAAAGGTACCTTATGGAAATAAATCTAATAATACATCACTACAAAATATCAATCATATTATAGTTTATCTTTTATGAATAGAAAATATTAATTTACATTAAACTGCCCCCAATTTAATTAGTTCTTCGTCATAATAATCTTAAAAAAGACCAATAATTTGTATGTAATGAAAAGGTACCTTGTGGTCAAGTTACATGATGAGGCATGATGATGATGGAACAGTTAGGATAAACTAATAATATTTTGGGGTTAAGATGGTATAAATCGTCTATTTCTTATCAATAATATATTTCGGTTGCTATTGAAGATAAGCGGCATTGAGGTTCAATGACCTCAGATATTCCATAAGGTAATGCGTCGGGTATTGGCATTTTTCAGCAAACCAATGGCTGATTTACTGCATGCGACCAAACCAAATGAAGATTATTCTAGTCAAGAAAGACTTGACGAGAGTAACTTTGGTATAATAGCAGTCTACTTGGATTTGTGATGTCGGTCTATGTACGGTTATAATATTTGCGAGGCGCCCCAACCAGAACTGAAATTATCAAATTAGTTTTGCAGAATGCTAATACAGTTCTCTACCAAACTTCTTTTCCCGTATTGACTAGTTTTTTTGGGAATTTTCAATCTTTTTTCCATAAGGTACCTTTTCTACTAAACTCTGAGACGACATTACTAGGCTTATAACTAACTTATAACAAAAATAAAAACAGGTAAACAAACGTTACGCATTAAGGTTTCAGATCACACAATAAAAAAAAATTGAGCATTTTTTCACCTCTTTACAAAACATTTAATATCTCCGAAACTAGAAACCCTCATAAGGTACCTTTTCCCGTGGAACGTCACATATTGTATGTAAACTAGCAAAAAGCAGAGCTTTGTAAAAGTGGTAACAGACTATCGCACCGGACCGCGACCTTGGAGCGGTTCTAGGAAATGCTTTACTGGCGTGGGCTTCCACACTATCGCACCGGACCGTCAAAACGGTGCGATCCTAGCTTACAGACTGCCGCACACGTGCGCCAGTGTTGCCAAGTGTCCCATATTTCCGTGTTTTTCATCAAATTTTTGCAATGGAATCCTTTATAATTTTAAATTAAATCTTAAGGGCTTCAATGCGGCTTTGCTTTTTAGAGGTAGGTAGAGAGCCTAAGACAACACAATCCATAGTTTTGCATGAAAATCTTTGCAAATCAGTTTCATTGAAGCATTGTACCTGCATATTTTTATTTCGTCAACTGGCTACATTGCCGTCCAGTTGCTATGACACCACGAAAATGTATAAGTTTTCAAAAAAGAATGCCTCCAGTGTTATCTAAACAAACTAAAATCGCTTGGTAGTGGCTACAATTGCCACTAATTTTAGGCGACGTTAAAATATCTAGCGTCTGGCAGAGACCTAAGAGAACTGAAATTCTGCACGACCATATCGTCCCAACTGCTCTCAGAAATAATACCAGAGACCTGCCAAGCTATCTTTGAAGCTCTCAAAGACTATATAGAGGTGAAACAATTGAATCTTAAGTCATACCTATGTAGTCATAGTTAACTTTGTGTATAACAAATGAAACAATTCATTTCCCTTGTCATCACCCAAGTAAATGGCGGTACCAGGATTTGAACCTGGTACCATCAGCTTAATATGCAGGGTCACTAACCACTAGGCCAGACAGATTGCTATATATTTAGGTAATGTGTACATATTTTCCCAGTACATGTCATCTTGAAACTTAAGTCATTCTCATTGTCAATAGCGATGACAGCAAGGTGTCATCTATTGGGCAATAGCATGTGGAGTACTAGTATGTTTACCTTACTTTTACTTTAGAAAACCTTTTAGTATCTGGAATAAAAAATAAAACAGCAACTTTTGTGTCAACAACAAACATGTGTAGGTACCTAATGTGAGAAATAAAACAATATGCTATTAATAATCAAATTATTATTATTTATGAATCACAGCTTTTATGGCACCTAATTAGAATGATCATACTAAATACCTAATAATAATTAACAATAATTTTATTATCAGTCACCTCTCTGTCACACCAATTTTGGCAGTGTTAAAGGGAAGAAATATATGTTACTTATACTTATTTATAACAATAATATTAGTGTCAGAAAAATACATACTCCCCATGACTCACTAAACTGGCTAACATTTGTAGGATCACTAGACCCTTTCCAAATAATAGTTACAAAATGTGAAAACTGTGCAGTCAACCAATTTGGTTTCGGGGCCACTTCATAACTTGCCACATTATGAAGGGGTACCGAAATCAAATAGGTTGACTGGACTTGAAAATTAAAAGTGTAAATAGTACAGTAAGCTGCAGAGAAAAGGTAGCCTCTGCAGCTTACTGTCCCATATACCTAACATAATATATAATATATCATCTCAAGGGGCTATTTTATAAAAAACAGATCTTTTATTGTTTTTTATTTGCCTCTGAATAGACTCTGACCACACTAATTATGCACAAACGTTGCAATAAGAATGCATACACATCCTTATAAGCTATCCATACTTGATAAGTACTTGGAATGAAAACTTAGGATGGTCAGAATATACTCATACATTTAAATATGGGTAGTACAGTCGCCATCAGATATATCGGAGCGGCCAAGGTGCTCACAAATATCGGAACACGCCTCTATTGTCAGGGCGTTAGAGCGCGTGTTCAGATATTGTGAACACCTTGGCCGCTCCGATATATCTGATGGCGACTGTACCAGAGATTCGGTTGGTATATTTCCGTTGAGCCAGCTCCTGTAGTCTTGCTGGACTCCACCTGAAGTTAGCAAGATTTGTTTTTATTTGGTACATTATTGAATACAATTAAAAAAAAACTTGATTTATTTACCAACCTTTTTTCGCTCCCGCCGGTAACATGATCTTAAGTATTCAATTTTTTTCCTGATATCCTGGTGACCGTTGCATTGGGAAAGTATTTTTGGTAGCACTCTAAAAGGACTTCGAATGATTGCGAGCGAGCGTCCTTATCAAAATATTTGGCGTGGATTAAGTCCCATAACCACGGGAAATCTTTATACAATTCCAAGATTTCAATGATGGATTGTCTTTCATCACATGATATATATATAGTATATTAGAGAAATGGCAGCCTTTAGGGCCTTTGCCAGAGTCAGTGAGAATGGTGACAGGTAGAGAATATCAACAAAATTAATTATAAACTTAGCAAGAAAAATCGCTGTACGTCATAGTAGTAATTGACGTTTAACATTCCACTGAAAATGAAAGCCGAGGGTCTACCGCGAACCACTTTCGATGTATTGTCTCCCTGTCACACTTACGTACGAATTTATAAGTGCGACAGAGAGGTTACACGTCGAATGTAGTTTGCGGTAGCCCCGCTGTCAAACGGTGCGACGCAGCTTACACACTATGGAAATTGGTGCGGAGCGCACCAGTATTATTATTACCTGTCAGTTGGTGCGACGTGCATGCCCACCGCACCGCTATTAATAATAATTATGTGCGATGGAAGCTTACAGACTATCGATAAATGCTCCGCACCGCACCAAGGTCGCGGTCCGGTGCGATAGTCTGTTACCACTTTAAGGGCTCGCGGAGTTTTAAAACCTAATAAACGTACCGGACCGCGACTTTGATCCAGTCCGAGGCTTGTTCCATGTTCGATCGAGTAGGTACGTAATAAGTCCGTTAAGGACGCAGCTATAAAAGTGAGAGCAAGAAAGAAATATACCTACTAATTGGATCCCGGTCGCTGTCCGGTACGCCTGTCTGTTTTAGCTTTTACTTTGTCCATTAAAAACCTGTCCAGACGACAAAATCAAATTGCCAATATCATCCACACGTAATATACAATTTCATATATTACATCCTACACGGTCGCCCAGTACTTTGTGTAAGGAAGCCAACTGGCTTTCCTACATAATGTTGGGTCGGCGAGCCAATGTCCTTAAATTTATTTATGCGTCCTCCGCACATAAACTTACGTATAATTTGCTCTCTTAAGTTTTTAGTGCTCATCAAGACGAGTGAGATGACCAAAACAGCGTGTGCCTATGTTGCAACAAACGTGAGTTCCACTAAATACTGCCAGGGTTCAGCTACAGCTCTATCTTGAGTATCTCCTAAGTGCTCAAAAAGACGAGTCGGATGACCAAAACAGCGTTTGCCTATATTGCACCAAACCTGAGTTCCAATAGGTACTGCCAGGGTTCAGCATCAGCTCTATCTTGGGTACTGCTCTCCCAAGTGCTCATTCTGACGAGTCGGTTGTCCAAAACAGCGTGTATCTATCTTGCACTAAACCTGAGTTCTACTAGGTACAGCCGATGCAATGCCGATACAAGGTAGAGCTGATGAGCTGATGCTAAACCCTGGGGTCAACTGGGAGCATCAGCTCATCAGCTCTATCTTGGGTACTGCTCTCCTAAATGCCCATCAAGACGTGTCGAATGACTAAAACAGCGTGTGCCTATGCTGCACCAAACCTGAGTTCCACTAGGTACAGCCAGGGTTCAGCATCAGCTCTGTCTTGGTTACTACTCTCCTAAGTGCTCATCAAGACAAGTCGGATGACTAAAACAGCGTGTGCATATGTTGTATTAAACCCGAGCTCCACTAGGTACTGCCAGGGTTCAGCATCAGCTATCTTGGGTACTGCTCTGCCAAGTGATCATCATGACGAGTCGGATGTCCAACCTAGTGTGTGTCTATGTTGCACCAAACCTGAGTTCCGCTAGGTACAGCCAGGGTTCAGCATCAGCTCTATCGTACCTACTGCTCTCCCAAGTGCTCATCAAGACATGTCGAATTAGGTACTAAAACAGCGTGTGCCTATGTTGCACCAAACCTGAGTTCCACTAGGTACTGCCCTGGGTCTGGGTCATTTTGTTGAACTGCACGCCGACGTTGCAGTCGGCGTGCAGTTTCCATACAAGTTGCAGTCGGGTTGTAGTCCGTCTACAACTTATCTTTATTTATAATTTTGGCAGTTCCAAGCAATAGTAACACTAAAACTGTTTGTCGAACTGAAAATACCCGATTTAAATTTGCTAAAGGCGTATCCAGATTAGTCAATTTTTCGCCAATCTGATTCAATTGCCCGATCGAATCAGGAGGTGCGAACGCAAAGCTCGCCGAATTCAACCGCCGATAATGACCGATATTACCGATAAAATGAGGTGCGGACGCAAGAATGCCAATTTGTGAGGTCAGTATTTTTGTTCTGGGGCATTTTTTCAATTTAGAGGGCTCTAATATCACCATAAACCTAAAATTGGAGATTGACGCCAATTTCATTTCTGATCAAATCGACCGATTTGATCAGTCCCGTCTGGATACCGCTTAACACAACATGACTAATCAGTTCATCGGCGCCACAGAACAGAACATACGAGTAAATTGACCTCCGCAGTGAATATACAGCAAGATTGAATGTTCCAGTATTCACAGAAACTTAATTGCTAAATTGGGAATCAAACCGAGCGAAGCGAGATGGGTCAGAATCCAAAATTTTAACCATTTTTGTATTCATCGTTGTTAGCACATAGTACATTAGCAGGAATTTTAATTCATAATTTTTCTAACAGATGGCGCTGGTAGTAATACAAAGTGTTATTCCTAGGCCCCAACGCTTTCTGTTCTCTTTGACGGCGCAGCAACTAGTATCATTTCTCTCTCCTTGCTCTTTTAAATATGCCGTTTGTCAAAAAAGGACAACCATACTGTTGACAAGATGGACTTCAAATCCAGGTGTCCCCTTTTTAGGTAGACCCAGGTTGTGTATGTGTGCGTAAAAACGTATATGTGTGCTCTTTTAGGGATGTAAAAAGTCGATTTTAATCATGTTATATATCGATAAACGCTACACAGCGGAACGCAATAGCGGTTAATTGAAGCTTCAATATCTTCGTTAAACATAAACATAATTGAAATGCTAATGGATAATGAATATATTATAATATAATAAAATAATTCAATTATTGCGGAACACCTATTTTAGTAGGTATTTATGTATTTTAATTAAATATCTGAACTTTCCCTTGGTTCCCTGCTGGGGCATGACTATAAAATTGTGATCTGATAACCACAATAAAGAATAAAAGCGTTTTGGTTCATTTTAGGTATCATTAAACCTATGAAGTAAAATTAAAATTGCAAGAAATGTCGATAGTTTATCGATATGTGTGAGAACTTCTCCTCTCACACTAAACTAATCACTGAAAACACTGTGTATAACGAAATACTTTAATATCAAATACAACACAATAAAATAATACAATTACAATAAAAACAGCCTCCGCTGACAATATTATTTTCTCGAACAGAGAACCGTCATAACATTCTATTCAAACATCCTTCAAGATTCAAACCAGCCAGTCTGTCAACAATTGCCTAGGCCTCTTTGCTCTAACACTCCTCCTCAATTGTTTTCCCTCAGACATCCTATCCTCATCCAAACTCTCCTGGTTCCTTTCACTCTAACGAACAACCTTTAACACACACCCATCTCTCTACGACAAAAATCATGCTTCTCTCTAACAACGGCTTTTGTCAAGACATCAGCAACCATTCGCTTTGTTTCTAAGTACGCCAGCGAAATTGCACCATTTTCGATTGCTTCTCTAATAAAATGGTAGCGAACATGCTTAGTCTGCTGATGTTGCACTGGGTTTTGTGCAATTGCCATAGCGGATTGGCTGTCCGTATGTATTGTTATGGGCGACTCCTCTTTTCCCATAATTTCTGTAAGGAACCTTTGAAGGAATATGGCTTCTTTGGCAGCTTCGGATAGGCTCATATATTCAGCCTCAGCTGTTGATAAAGCTATACTCCTTTGTTTGGTACTTTGCCATGAAATGGCTCCCTTTGCCATCATGAAGACATTGCCGGAATATGACTTTCTGTCAACAAGGTTTCCACCATGATCTGCATCGGCAAATCCTCGTATATATCCGTATGTCATGTCCTTGGAGTACTTGAGTCCCATGCTTTTCGTACCTTTAAGATACCTCAGTATTCTCTTTGTAGCAGTCCAGTGAACTTCCTCATAGTAGTTACAAAACTGACTCATAAAATTTACTGAATGTGCTATGTCAGGTCTAGAACACACAGCTATATACATCAGTGATCCTATCAGCTCTCTGTAGGGTATACTCTCATCAGGTGTATATGGCTCTTGTGGTTTCTGAAAACGTTGGCCTGGAACTCCTGGTGTACTAACTGGCTTGCAGTTTTCCATTTTAAACCTACGAAGGACTTTGTCTATGTATTCCTCTTGGTCGATTTGGATATTTCCGTTTTCTTGTTTAATTCGCATTCCAAGAAACAGTTCGGCCTTTCCCAAATCCTTCATCTCAAATTTTGCCTTCAGTCCATCTTTAACATTTTCCATCTCAATCTTGTTGTTATATAGTATCAAGATGTCATCTACATATACAGCTAGGATTATCGTGTCCTTTTCTGTTTTTCTTATATAAACACACGACTCATTTTTACATCGTTTGAAGTTAAGGCTCTCCAGCTCAACGTGTAACTTCAAATTCCAAGATCTTGGTGCTTGCTTAAGTCCATATAGGGATTTCTGGATAAGACACACGTAGTCTTCCTTCCCTTCCTCTTCGAAATGTGGTGGTTGACGCATGAAGACTCTCTCATTAAGACTTCCATTTAGAAACGCAGTTTTTACGTCCATGTGATCAATTTGTAGACCGAGATTAGCCGCTAAAGCTAGAAGAAGTCTCATTGAACTGTGTCGCACTACCGGTGAGAAAGTCTCGTCGTAATCTATGCCTTTTCTCTGGCTAAAGCCGCGTGCAACCAAGCGAGCTTTGTAACGAGTTTTATTCCCCGCCTCCTTTTTGATTCTAAATATCCATTTGGAATCAACAACGTTGCTTGCTTGTTCAGGCTTTACTAGAATCCACGTTCCGTTTGTCTTCAGTGCGTCAAGCTCCTCCTTAATTGCATCTCTCCATTGTTGAGCATCCTTTCTGGATAATGCCTCTTGCACTGTAAGCGGATCATCCACCTCTGATGTCGCTTGGTAGGTTACATAATCAGGTAACTGAACAGGTTTTCTGTCTCTGAGTGGATATCTCCTTTCTTCCACTAAAGGTTCAACTGATGTATCTCTATTCTCTTCAGCTGGTAAAAGTTCTACTGATATATCTCTATTTTCTTCATCTGATCTCTCTTCAGACGAAGCCCAGTTTTCTTCACAATCAGATATTTCAATATGAGCATCATGACCTCCATCATTTGACTCCAGGTTCTCTACCTGAACCCTTTGCTCTTGCTGAACATTTTGCTGTAGAGTTTCCCGTTGCTGAACATTATCTCTTTGCTGTGGAGTTACCGGTTGCTGTACATGATCTTCTAGGTTAATTGTAACGTGCTGCTTCTTCTCAGGATCATGAGCCCTTGCACCTCCTTCATATTTTTGGTTCTCGAAAAATACTACATTTCGGGCTCTATGCAGCTCTCCATTTGAAGGATCTATCAGCCGGTACCCTTTTGACTCTTCGCAATATCCTACAAATACCAGCTCTTTACTCTTCGGATCCCACTTGGTTCTCTTTTGATCTGGTATGTGCATATATGCCTTGCATCCGAAGACCTTGAGATGACTTAGATCTGTCTTTCGTCCAGTCCACATCTCTTCTGGCGTCATCTCCTTTACCGCTATAGTAGGACTTCTATTTTTTAAGTATACAGCAGTGTTTACTGCTTCGGCCCAAAAACTGACGGGAAGTCCTGCCTCTTGTAACATTGCTCGGCTCTTATCGGCAATCGTCCGATTTGCACGTTCGGCTACACCATTTTGTTCAGGCGTGTATGTAATGGTTAGCTGATGCCTTATGCCATGTTCTTTGAGGTAGGCATCCACTCTCTTGTTTACGTATTCAGTTCCATTGTCAGTTCTTATTACTTTCACTTTCTTTCCTGTTTGCCTCTCTGCTAAATTTATAAACTCTTTTATTTTTTCAAACGCTTCACTTTTAGCTTCAAGAAAATATACGAAAGTTTTTCGCGAGTAGTCATCGATAAAAGTTATATAGTACCTATGACCCCCAATAGACTTACCACTCATTGGCCCGCTAATGTCCGAATGAATTAGCTCGAGGAGCTCTCCAGCTCTCGTAGCCTGGTTACGTTTAAATGGTTGCCTAGTCTGCTTGCCCATCAAGCACGCTACGCAGTCTATTTTGTAGTTAGTAATGTTTGAAAAACTCACCCCTGTTGCCATTTTGTCTCTCAATAAAGTCAGGTTACGTACACTCAAGTGCGCCATCCTTTTATGCCAAAACTCCATCTCGTTTCCAATTGTAGACGCCAGTGCAACTGCCTGTGAGGAACATGTCAGTTTATAAATGCCCCTATCATGCTTTCCGGTTACACATGGGTTCCCTTTTATAGAACATTCATCAGCATTATAAATTTCGCAACCTTTTTTATTAAAAACCACAACCTTATTTTTAGTATTGACCATATTGCTCACACTAAGTAAATTTGAAGACAAGTCTGGTACATACATCACATTACTGATACTAATATCAAGTGAACCATCCTCTACAATACCAAAACCTTCTCCAAAAACCTTACCTCCATTCGCGCAACTCACTTCTACCTCTTTGTCAAAGTTCACAAACTTATCCATCCAGTCCTTCCTGAAACTCATATGTCCTGACGCTCCTGAATCTATTATCCACTCGTCTTGATGAGTCTTCTCTCGATCTACACTGCTTAGTGCCGTCGCCATATGATTCCTCTTCGATTGACGTGGATTGTGTGGACAGTCACAAGCTTTATGCGGTCCCTCGCAAATGAAGCATTTGACAGTCCTCTTCTCTTTGGACTCTTTGTTCCTCTGAACAAATTTCTTATGAGTGTTGTGATGCTTTGATGAAGTGAGCGCTGAGCTCGAACTAGGCTTGTTACTTGGGCCTGCACTCATTTTGTTCTCATCGAGTTGCAGCAGTTTTGTTTTAACATAGTCCGAAGTTAAGGTTATGTTCGCGCTCTCCAGCGCCAACCTCATAGGCGCATATTCCTCAGGTAGGCCTTGTAGCATTAGTGCTGCTAGTAATTCGTCATCGATTTCTTTATCTAAGTCTGCTAGTTGGTTGCTAACTTGCATCAGTTCAGTTATATATTCAGTTATTGAATTAAACATGTTCAATTTTAGGCTCACTAGCCTTGACAACAATCTACAGTTGATACCTTTATCTTCGTAAGCTGCTTTCAGATTATTCCACGTCTCGTACGCCGTAGTAGCTTTACGCACGTGCACCTTGCACTGACTCTCGATCAGTAAACATATTTTGGTTCGCGCTCTCTGATCGTTTCTCTTTGCCGTAGCATTTGTAGTGTCAGCAACTGCCTCAATATACTACCACAAATCGTCGTGCACCAATATGCACTCCATGTCAAACTTCCAGGTATTCCAGTTATTGTTACCTTGCAATTTCTCTATGCTCGGGAGCCCCGGTCCCGCATTCGACATGTTGGTACTCATTGTGTTGTTACTCGAACGAACGTAGGACGTTTTAGGTAGGTAGTTCTTACCGCCGTATTCCTCTAGATCCAACATAAAATATTTCTCTCTGAGCTTTACACTAGTGTTGTACCTTGTTCATGATTAGATCGATCAGATTTTTGGAAATCGTGCTTCCCATAACCTGTGAGAACTTCTCCTCTCACATTAAACTAATCACTGAAAACACTGTGTATAACGAAATACTTTAATATCAAATACAACACAATAAAATAATACAATTACAATAAAAACAGCCTCCGCTGACAATATTATTTTCTCGAACAGAGAACCGTCATAACATTCTATTCAAACATCCTTCAAGATTCAAACCAGCCAGTCTGTCAACAATTGCCTAGGCCTCTTTGCTCTAACAATATGACTTTATCGACATGGCTACAGCAAAGTAGGCCACATTGTTAATCGTACACTAAACAAAAGTGGTCCCACTGACAGCTCGCTTGGAAGGTATCTCTGTATATTATTATATTACTATGTCAAATTTCAGACCTATCAGTGCGATAGTTTTTCCGTAAAGTGTACCACAAGAATGCATAGTTTGTCGAATAGTGATAGTAATAAATGATTAAAAAATTTTTTGTAAAAGAATCTAAGAATAAAATAGAAATTAATGTAATGAAGGCAACTGAAGTGACCATAATAAATATGGTTATCATATTTTTTCAAGGGATGTTTGATGGAAGGGGACTTCAGGTTTGAGCGCCATCTTAACTGGCGTGCGTTGGGATCGATTGCTTTGTTTTTTGCTCATTAACACATTCAACACCAAGAACCCGACTGTCGGGTACACTGTTCGTAGCGACTACGCGCTACATACGACGAAACCGTGGCTACGCGCTACGAGCGTAACCCGTAGCACTTAGTGGTATTGAATGTGTTAATATTGTTTAAAGTGTAAAGCCCCCTCCAGACTATCCGCGTGAATCGCGGGCGAAGCCGCGAACGCGAGTGTGGAGTCGATTTCGCTGTCTGCGAAAATCGACTCCACACTCGCGTTCGCGGTCGATATTAAATCGATAGTCTATTATACAGTAAACTAATGTGGTAGTGTGCAGCAAGGCCTATTGACTTCCTTGGAATGACGTAACCCTTCATAATTGTACATGTGTGCTCCGTTCCTAGAGGAAGATTGCCAGTAATTACCATAAAAATATTTTACTACAGCAACATTGCTAGAACTGGCTTTGTCTATACGATTTCTAGGAACAAATCCAATTATTTTATCAAATATATTTTGATTTGTATTTTATGAAGTAGTCGAAGTCATATGTAAATTATTATCTATTTCAGTTTGTCTTTGTCTATGTTCATAAAATCTATGAAGGGTAGACGTGCCTCTACCCTCCATGATAAAATTTAAAAAAATCTTTGTCAATAGGCCTCTTTGATAGGCCTTGATTTGGGTCTGGCCGGTAAGAACATAGGCAAGACAAAAGTCTGTAATGTCAATGCTGTCATTAAAGTCATTTAACGCAAAAATATCAGTTTTCATATAAAACGATTTATTCACTTGAAATATATTTATTTACCTATTAATTTTAAAAATAAAAACTATTCATATGTACGAGCAACATATCTAAATGCGTCTTTGCACAGACTTAGTTAAATTTAAACCGTTGTAGTAAACCAGAAACAGCGATAATTTCAAGGTAAGAAATACATATATTAATCTTTAAATAAAAATGAGCGTACTAATTGCCAAATTCAAATATAATAATTTAATCTTACTATCCCCGTAAGTCCCGCGGACGCTATATCGCGTCCGAAATTTTAATCAAAATTCATCATAGATGTTAAACCTCACATTGTTTAAGCTGGTAAATTTAGACCCGGTAGCAATTAGCGACGTTAGTAATTAGGCAGTTAGATTATATTGTTTAATTTGTGACTGTTTTGTTTTAGAGAGGGAATCAGCAGATGGCTTGAGCGTGAGATAACACTATAATCCTGGGCCGTCATATGATTTCTTGTAAAAAGCTCAAGGGGCACGTATCTGCCGCATATCCAGACTAGTATCCCGGTGACCAAGAACGCTGCGCGGAGCTGTGAAGCAGAAAATGTCCGATAACCGGATAGATGTAATAACAACTTGTAACTATTTGCCATATCAATGTATGTATTCATATGTATTGCTCCTAACATATATACAGTAATCCTAATAGGAATGAAAATATTTATATCTTAATATACTTTTTTGTTACCTTTTATATTTGACGAATTTCTAAATATAGTACCTAATACTGGATTCGTCAATCTACGCGTCCAAAGTTAAAACGGCCGTTTTTGTTTTGAGCTCATAGATCGACGAATCCAGCAACATAAAAACTAGTTTGGTGTATTCAAAAGGTACTTAAATACACAATACAGTCAGTAGCGGTCCCCTTTTTGAAAAACCTGTCGCTAAATTTAAATAATCACGATTATTTAGCAGTGGCGCTAGTGTGCACGTTGATGGGCTCTTAAAAACCTGACCCCAACAAAAAAGAAAAAATACAAAAAAAAAATCCCTCTCCGGGATTCGAACCCAGGACCATTAGCTTCCTGAACGGGATTACTGCCAATACCCGCTAGGCTAAACGGGTTGTCAATTCTAGTTACAATGGTATCCTACCAGAGCGCTAGTAGTATAAACGAACTTTTGAAAGGGACATTTTTTGTATGGAGTTATCGTTCTTCTCCTAGTGAGTATTATATTCTTTGGTGTGCAGTGAATGGAGAATTGGTCTTGAAGCACGTTTTGCCGTCATTTTGGAGTCTACGGCCGGTTGTCCATGTGTTCCTTGTAAAGTTCGCTATCGCTTTACAAGAGCTAAATCACCAATGAGAATGGATGTTTAATGGATATGACCAAATAACTGGTAGAGACGCTTTTACTTAAAGTATTTTGAAAATGAAGGCTACTGAAGACATTACTATCGGAATTGACCTAATATGAATAGTATTTACTGAAGACGTTTACCGGATTGACTTACTGAAAAGACAAAAAATTTACTTATGACGAGGCAGTATGGCTTAGAGCTTTAGCCTGTCCTGATGGACGAAAAAAAAAAAAATTGATGGAAGGGACTTGTCATTGTCCTAGACCTGGGGCCCTACCGTGAAAATCGAACGATAGAGCGCCATCCGCACGTAAATTAGTTCGAACGAACCAACTGAAGCCTACCGGGAAACTCTTTCGTTTTGGCTTACGTCTTTCGAATCCATAGAATTGACCGACGTGAATGGAATGAACGAACCTAACGTTAAGTGTGCATCACACTTCACATCCTACGCTGGGACATTAAACCGGTAAATTAATAATTTACTTAAAACTGAGTTAGATATACTTAAATAATTAGTTTTACGTACTTATAACATACAATGATACTAAAAACCTTCGTAGAATAAGTTTTAATACCAATTTAACATTTTTTGCTGTTTGTCGAATATAATTTTAATAGATTAAGCAGTAGTGTCAAGACTGTCAATGTCAAATTCATTGTTTACTGTCTCATGACTGTCTTGATGTCGCCGATGTTTGTCTGTTGTACCACATATTTTAATATTATAAAATTTGTATTTACATTGAAAAGGTAAGAAAATCTTTATCTTGTCTTTAAAAAAAACTTTCTAAGCAGAAGAAATTACCGTTATAATTGAAGTACTTGACGAATTTTTGAAACTATGTATCACAATGTACCTACTTTTGATTATTTTAGTTGCTTTTAAACATATAAATTACTTCCTAGTACCCGATGACTTTCGAAACTACATATGTAGTTTCATTGCATACTTTTGGTTACTCTCGCTCGACTTATGAAACAAATAAGAATAAGATACTTGGTAAACAGTGAACAGTTGTAGTTTTTACATAAACTAATTATTTTAGCAGTTTAAAGGATAATTTTCAATCTACCTATTATTAATATTTTCTCAAAAGTAATTTATTTTATTACTTTGTAAGTTCTTAAGGTCAAATAGTCTATTGATTGTCCGCGGCTCCTGTAGCCGGTTATTTTAGAAAAATATGCTCTAATTCATGTGTTTTTTTAGTTCCAGACTAGTGGGAATCACAATGGACCTACAGTGAGCACCCTGGCAAGGAATATGTTCAAGCTTATAGCTTCCAGCTATTGCTGGAAAATGGAAATTTCTATAATGATATGGAGGCCAACAAAGGTAGGCATTTTTACTGATTTAAATCACAGTAACGTTTCGTACTCATGAAACTATCCTGATTGTGTATGAGATAATCTACGATTTTCTTTCACTTTCATACTTTCTTTGAAATAAAAGTGTCTGCCCAACGCCAACTAGGTACATGGGTACCTACTTACCTAGATGCCAAGTAGGCTAGCTACATACTTATATATCCTATACGTCATGCTTTAAAGGTCTACAAATGTCTAAATTATAATAAATAAGAATCATTAGATTTGACATATAAACTTAATTTCAATTTTACACCGTTCACTGGAGTATGGTTTAATACAATAATTTGTATATATCTAAATATAATTCTTGTTTTTATTAACATTTCCACAGACTCCAGAGCATGTCTGGCAGCGCCTCATAGGGCTATCCTGCCCTCGACTCCCAGTCTACCAGCCGCGCCGGTCCGTCGCCTAATCACAACTCCAACCCGGTCAACCGCAACAGGAGCCACAAGAATGTGAGGTGGTGCTGGAGATGAAGGTGATCGAAGCCAACGACCACTTATACACCCGCGAACTGATGCGGTGGAAAAAACTTTGGTCTTTTTTTAACATTAATTTTATAACTTTATTTGCTTAGACTGATTTGAAATATTCTTTATTGAAAGTGTATAATGTATATAGAGATTTGTCCGATTTTTGTTAAAACAAAAAATAATAAAATTATACGCAAAGTATATTTTATTGAATTTAGCTATTTTTATCAGTACACGGAAGCGTCGCGACTATATCTCGCGGATCGTCGGGCAGTGGTCGAACACGTAGTTGGGAGATTTTCAATAAAAAGTTTGTCTTCACATTAACATTGTTTTATTTATTAATTTGTGTAAAAAATTTAACAATTTTACCAGGCTAAGGGTTAAGGGTTATATTTCCCACGTATGGCACTTCAAACATCTGTTCTATTTTTGATGAGTAAGACATTCAATTGTCATTTTCGAAATGTTAGCCTGGTAAAGGGTTAAAATTGTATAATTATATTTTAAATATTAATATAATAAAATTTGGGACTAGCTGAATGCAGCACATGCACAAACAGGCGGCAAATGGGCAGAAGCTTCCTCCTCCTCCCTTATTGTCTACATTCGAAAAGAGTTAGTCAGACCAAGATATTAAGCGATTTTTATAGCACAGACGCGCAAATGTTATTTAAATACATAATTTCATAGAAATTTGGAATTTAAAATACACTTGCACGTTTGTGCTATAAAAATAGCTGCATACTTATCTTGGTCTCACTCTAATGTCATTTACATATTATTGACTAATCATTGACTATGTTTATTTGCACATACAAGAGTAAGAAATAAAATAGCCTACCTAACCTTATAAAATTATTTATCATAGGTACATTTATAACCGTTTCGGTGCGGTTGGCACGACAGGCGTGTCATCAATGATTTCAACGTGTGGCGCATGACACGACAGGCGTGCGATCATATTCTATGGCGTAAGGCACGCCTGCCGTGTCATGAAATAATTGTTCGCCGCCACAGCCAAAAGTTTTCGAAGTTTACACAACTCAGATATAATATAACATTTAGATTTTTACATTACAAGTCTTATATATTTCGTTCGTGTGTAATTATTCCTTTACGAGTAACATGTTTGCTTATCGTTATATACTATACTACTACACTGATTGTTTTGTAACAAAATTCTGCCATGGAATTTTGAACAATACATACATCTTAAAAAATAAACACACGCATTATACATCTTTAAATTTTAAAGTATTCTATCTATCTATCTTTGTATATCTACATCATTTATATCGATGGTCAAATATTCAGAACTATACTAGACAAAGTTATGCAATCATAGTTAATAACACAATCGGCACAATCTGTGTCTGGTTAAGACACATATTTTAAATCACTCAGAAACAAATGTAATTTATTGTACCTGCTAGGTATATTACTCCGTAGTCAACTTGGCCAATACAACTCTTAGTGCTGCTAATCGTGTATTAGTTTAACTAGCAGGTACAATAAATTACACAATTTATTCCTGTAAAGGAGGCGATTCAAATATATGTGCCTTATTATCCTTATGCCTTACATTAGCTTTCTAAGGTGAATTTAATAATTACCACAGCATGGCCTCATAGGAAATAAGACTAGTTTGCTAGCCTCTGCTTATATAGTAGATAAGTCTTAGTCTTCTTCTATACTACGTAGGTACGGGGCATTGGGTAATAGTTGCATTATCAGCTGGTAATGTAGCTCCTTGAAAAGCCGGCAGTGTTATTTTCATCGCCGTCGTCGGGAGTACGGTCTTCGCGTATAGGCACAGCACGGATCACAGATCAGACAGTAGTGGCCATGGTGGTGGTGTAACTGAAACATCATAAGAATTGGTATTAGAATTATTACTATACTTACTATGTACTAATATTACTGTTTGACATCTTCATTACATTACTAGGAATTTCATTATTATTTAGAACAGCGGTAGGCAACAGGCGGCCCGTGAACCTCTCACTTGCGACCCGCGAGCCCCCTTGGCTATTTTGTATGTAATATTGACAAACGACAATGTTTGATAAAGTAACACATATTAACAAAGTGCGGCCCGCTTCAACTTTTTAACTACTATGTGGCCCTTGGCTGCTAAAATGATGCCGACCGCTGATTTAGAATACTAATTTTATGATTCTTATTTTCTTTAGACGCTAGTTTACAATGACTTCGCCATTTTGAAAGTTTTCGACGTGTAATAGTTACATGTCGTTGAAGTGTCGCCGGGAAACAGACACACACCAACAATGCGCGTGCTATCCCTGTGGAAAGCGTATCTAAGTATAAGCCTATAGTAGGACCTATGCCGATGGTTGTTGGATCTGTCGGCGAATGAAACAGCTTTCTCGTCACCCCCCAATGCAAATCTACACAATGGATGGTTAACTTCATAGCTACAGTCCAAAACGCAGACACATTCGCAGACAAGTGGCCGTCCCTACAACGTAGTATCAGGATTTTTTTAAACTCTGCCTATGTTACTTAATATCAGTTTTTTTTTTAATATCTAGGTAACTTAGTAATACATAATATGTATGTTAGAGATAGTTCGAAAAGTGTATACATATTTATGAATTTTATGATACTGACTATGTATTATTAACAGTATAAGTGTCTTGGCATCTTGCAGCTGTAAACTTATACTTAGTGTTTGCCTGAATAAATAAAAAATAATAAAGAACTGCAAATCAGTGTCCATAACACTAAGTTACCTTTTAATATCCCAAATGTTAGCTCTATAGTGGAGCGCGCCTTCTTTTGTATGGCGTTATAGCCTCGGGGATTCTTCTGCGGCGCCGCTTGCAGAAATCATAAGGTGTCCCGTGTTCCCGCAGTGGATACCCGGAGTCTTCTAAAATTATAATAAGCACATTATATTAATAGTGGGTTAATATCTGCCTAAAAACCATCGCTGGTGTTACGGAACCTTTCCTGAAGGCCGCAATGGAAACATTTATTTGTAACTAACACAAACAAACGAAGAGTCTCTCACCCTAAATGCATATAAAATAAGCGGCAATTATTGCCGTTCTGTCAGGGATAATAATATAAAATAAGACACAATTATATTCCTATTATTTCCGTCATCCACATTTTGCAACTAGAGTTAGACCAAGATAAGGCTGCAACGATATTGATAGCATGCACAGTGTAGGTAAGTGTTATTTATGCGTCATAATTTCATAGAAGTTTGACGTTTAAAATAACAGTTGCACTGCGTGTGCTATCAGAATCATTGCAGTCTTTTCTTGGTCTAACTCTAGGGTCATTCGAAATATTTCGTAAATAGTTTCCGTGATGAGCTAAACCTTTTAGCAGCCAAGGGCCACGTAAGTACATAGTTGTTAACAATGTTGAAGTGGGCCGCACTTTATTAATATTTGTGAATTTATCAGATATTGTCGTTTGTCAATATTACATACAAAATAGCCAGCAAGGCTCGCGGGCCGGGCTGCAAGCGAAAGATTAGCAGGCCGCATGCAGCCCGCGGGCCGCCTGTTGCCGACCGCTGCGTTAAACCATTAATGAACCCCTGACGTAACATGTGCATCTATGTCTGTCTGTAGTACGTAGCTCCCAAACACACATACACTCACACAGGCTCATTGATCTTACTGTAGGATCGTTTAGTGTATGATTAAGAACACAATATATATTTATATAAATTATTAAGTTATAACATACCTACCTACCTAATGTGCGCTATTTCGCTGGTACCACATGCCCGCTGCTCGAAGTAGTCTTGACTAATGCTATTGCTACATATGAAGGCGTCGTGGGTTGCCCTGCCGTACGACGCGTCCATGTTAATGATGTAGTTGACTTGTTCCCATATCTGAAAACCGAACGTTACATAATGTTAATTTATATTTCACCATAGTACGAATTTAGTTAGCTTAGCTCCCTTTTGCTTGTATTGTACAATTCTAATTTATTCCTATTTTTTCAGTCATCCACATTTTACATCTAGCGTCATTCGACAATTTTGTAAATCATTTTTTCCATGATGCGCTAACTAAACGATTAATTGATTGTGTGTGTGTGTGTGTGTGAATTAATAAAAATGAACACACACACACACATACACACACATGCTGATTAATATTACTGTGGTATCGTAGTGCGTGATTAGAAACACCAAATATATGTATATAAATTATAACACATACATACCTAATGTACACTATTTCGCTGGTGCCACACATGCCAGCTGCTCGAAGTAATCTCGACTAACGCTGTTGCTCCATATAAAGGGGTCGTAGGTTGTCCCACCATACGACTTGTCCACGTAATTGATATGATCCCGTATCTGAAAACCAAACGTCAGTTGTTGTTAATTTCTGTTTCACTTTAGTACGAAGTTACAAAAAATGGAAGTCAAATTCAAATCATGAATATTTTAGAGTAGGTATACAGTAGTATACACATCTTCTATAAAGTCTGGAAATAAGTAATGTAAGGCTTAGTAAATTAAATAAATTAATAATCCATACTTTCATACTAATATTATAAATGCGCGTAAAAGTGTGTCTGTCTGTTACCTCTTGACGCTTAAACCCCTGAACCGATTTGGACTTAATTTGGTATGGATATAGTTTGGGCCCCGAGAAAGGGTTAGTTTTTTTCAATCATCGTCATCATCCCACGCAGACGATGTCGCGGGCAGAAGCTAGTAATTAATAAATATCTTGGACACGGCGCGTATAGTACCTACGTCGATTCCTCTCACTGCGGCCTTGACCACCGGCAGCTTGGGCCTTGCCCCGCTGCTGGCGGCATTCTAGGTTAGTTTTTTTTTATAATATGTTTATATATTTTTTATTGTTTTGTGTTTTTTTTTATATTCTACTTATATATTCAAATCGTAAAAAACCTAAAAGCTAAGACACAAATCGACCTAGTCCAATAGAAAGCTAAATAAAGCTTGTATTGTGAGTACTAAATGAAGATATAATTATACAATAGATAGAATAATATAAAACATTCATAACTCCGGATCATATATCTGTGATAAACACAGAAATAAATACCTTTACCAGGATTCGAGCTCGAAAATTCCTCTTTCATTGACGGGGTCACTACCGACTGGGATAAGAGCCAGTTTAAAATTAAAATATTTTGGGATTAGAATAAACTGGTTAAGATTATTATTCCACAAAATTATTTTTACACACATGGAAAACATGAAATATACTGATCAATATATCAACCTCCTAATAGGATAAAGAGGCAATCTTTTTTTATAAGGTACACTAAAGAGACAACTTTCAAAACATTATTACAATAGTATACAGTAGTATAAATAAGAGGTAGGTTTTTTTATAAAATTGCCCTTCAAAACAAGCACAGAAATAGACAAGCTGTTTTAGCTGCTTGTATTAGACTAATAATAATAATATATCTGCCGGAAATAAAATTGCGTATCATTTTATTAGGCAGTCGTCCGTTTTATACCATTTATATCCCTTAGCCCAGTACTTATCATCACCATCGCTTGCACGCATTAGCCTAGTTAATTTTAGATACCATCAACTCTCAATAGTCCTTACACCCTGGCGGATGCTGCCTCTGCGTGTGTTCCATGACGCGGGCAAGGGCAGCATCCGCTCGGTTTACCCCTTACATTTCATTAAGTGTCAAAAGGGACTCACGTGTTGCCTACGGCTCCGCGCACGCCTCCCAAAGGTCCGGAACACCATTGTTCCGTGATGGAAAAGATATACAAGAAGCGGTCTTCATATTCCTATGGCCCATGAAGGGTCACATGTGTGCATCGAAAACCCCTGGAATGCAGAATGAAATTATTAGTACTTAATTTATGAAATATGATATAAGATTAATGTGCATTACTTCTAATGTACAATGTATGTATAACTATTTTTTTGAGAAGAGCCCTGCTAAGTATTTACTGAAATACTGGTTAAGTACTACTTAGCATCAATTATGTATATATGTAAACTTCTTTTAGAATTGGGTAGATACGTAATTATTGTATGTAGGTAAGATTACCTACATATAAGGAACACTGTGTATAGATAGAGTGGGGGCTAGAACAACCTTAACTGTAAATGTTTTATGTATTTATTTATTTTAACATTTCAATCAGGTAAGAAGACCCATATATTACAAATACAATTTGACTGGACAATTCTTCTTTTTAAACCCAAGTTTTTTTTTAACAATATCTATCAGTATATTTTATAAATTCATATTCATTCATGGCATATTAAGTAGTACGTGCCAGGTACTCACAGTATTATTTTATCTGATATGAGGTTATTATAAATAATGTAAACAAATTTCACTTACCCGGCTTTAATGATAGCCCATACTGATAAGACCGGGGTAATTTAGCAGTTGGACACCGCTTGCTGAGAAACAGGCATCCATTTGGTCCCGGCCCACTTCATCTTGATAATCTGCCTGCCATAAAAGTTTAAATGGAAAAATAACGTAGAAGTACACTACTTTGCGAACAACTCAGTTTGAATCTCGGCATTATTTATTTATGTGATGAGCACAGATATCTGTTCCTGAGTCATTTGGTGTGTGTTTTCCATGTGTGTATTTATTATATATCACAACATAAGCCTTCTTGAGCTTATTGTGGGGCTTTGTCAATTTGGGTAAGATTGTCCCATAACATTCATATACTTACATATATTATTAAATTAATATCTTCTGTATAATACAAAAATACATTCTATCAAATGGTATATTATTTTAATTAGATACTGACAGACACTACATAGCTTCCCATGAAGGTAGAACTTACAATACTTGAAACATACATCTTGCAATGCTCTAGACCTTTTATTGTGAATGTTCAATGTTTTGACTATTTGATTAATGACTTACGAAATAATCTAAAAAGTATACCTTATTGAACAGGGTCCTACAGCTATTTCGTCGTGGATGTGGAAATATGCAGCGTGGTATTTACAAACTCCGCGTCCAGAACTTTCACTTAGCGGAATTTTTCTCGCATTAGGCACATATAGAAGCGGCTTGTTGCCGGATATCTTCAGCCAGGTTCTCTTGCGACAGAAACATCTTTGTAATAGTTCACAAACAAACAGTACAATTTCACGCAGCACGACACAATCAACTATAATAATAAAATACACGAAGGGCATGATACCCTATTATGACAGAATGAAATTGCCAGGTCATGAAATTGAAAAAACAGGAGCACTGCTTTGAAACTGCGAGTTGATCGAGCATAATCCCCAAATATCCATTTATTCATCCCGCTGCAGTGCTCAAAAACCGAGGACATTCAAAATATTTGCAAAACAATGCGCGGATTCACTGCCACAAAAACGGGATAAAAAGCTGAAAGGTGAGTTTTCTGGCAGCACTGTGATAAACGAAAGAACAACGTTAGCTCTTGAGGTAACGTGTGTTTTGACAGTTCTTTACGAATTTCGTGCTGTCAAAAACTCCGAAAATTGCGTTTCGCGGTAGGTCTATGGAACGTTATTCGATCCATAATCGTCTTTCGAACGGGCCGCTCGATGACGGCTGTCTTCGCGGTAGCAAACCGTGTTTTATCTGTCAGAATTGCCCGCAATTGACGATTTTCGGTATTCGCGGTAGCCCCACTGTCACCGACGTCACCGTCGACAGGACACTAGGACCAAAGAGTATAATAATATATGTATAGTACTAGGACAGTCTGAAAAATATAACTGTAGTTTTTAGAAACTAAGGCCCCGTTCGCACGGCAGCTTTTTCAACGCGCGTTAAAAAAGCGTTTGAATGACACAAATGGATAACCATGTATGTATTCACACGACAGCGGTGGCGCTTTTTATCAAACGTTGTTGGATTTTCGACTTTAAGCCTTGGTCGTTAAATCGAATTTAGAGTGCAGACAGATTCAAGCGCTTTTTTAACGCGCGTTGAAAAAGCTCCCGTGAGAATGGGGGCTAATTGTAATTACTTTCATTATGAGTTGTAAAGCATGAGCGCTATATCTTACGAAGACTTTATCAATGCTGCTGAACAGTTTTTAAAGACATCACAAAAGATAAACGACGGATGGCAACTGTTGCAACTACAAGATAAAAGTAAGACATACCTCAAGAAAGAGAGCTTTAAAGTTTGTGAAGGAACAGGCGATTCTACTCTTCTAAAAACTGAATATGTAATATTTTACAATCATAGTTATGGCGTACCATCATTCAGTTTCAATGTGTGGAACTCAACAGGAACCCTCCTGACTTTGAAGAATATTAGACAAATGTCCTTTATCAGGTAAAATTTCCATTTCATTTGTCTGGGTTATTCACCATTAGGGTTGCCAACTTTTTTTTGGTGGAATATAGTATTTTCCAGAATAAGGAATAAAAATATAGTACATTCAGATAAAATACTAAACATGAGTGTAATATACGTTTAATCGGAAATATAGTATTTTAGCGTACTATATATTTTTCCAAAAGTATATAGTACAGAGAGCCAAAATATAGTACAATACGATATAATATAGTACGGTTGGCAACCCTATTCACCATACCCTCCACTAGTACTTTTTTCCAAAAGTAACAACTTCTTGCACCATCCTGCCTGTTTACCAATTACCATTTTCAAACATTCTTTGATTATACTATCATTTGCCATTACTCAAGTTTTATTGACAATGGCACCGGTCAGTTTTCCCATTCTGGTTGTTAGGGAGTTTTTTTTTACATTAGAATGATTTTCCAAATTTGTTTCAGTATCAGTGAAAAGGACTTTTACTCTGTTGTAACTCAACAGGAGCACCCAATTTTCTTCCGTCCATATTTCATGGTGCATCCTTGCCACACTGAGGAACTGCTCTTGGTGTTCAAGAACAAGTCAAAGAACATTATTGTGACATTTCTTGGATTAATAACTCCATTGATAAAATTAGATTTGTCAGTAGAATATGGCTTAATGAGTTAAATTTTTTTTTTTTTTTTTTAATTATGTAGTTTACACTGTTTTTCATTTATTTCTAAGCCTCTATTGCTGATTATTTGTGTTTCATATTTTAGGTAGACACATTCACATAGGCCTGCCTCCTCTTACATTTTAAATTTTTGTGTCAAATTTTCACCAAGGCACTTTTCCAAAACTAGTTATACATATTATCTGCTGTAACCAATATTTTTTCGTACAATAAAGTACTTTATTCATTAGTTTAATTATTTTGTTTATATTTTTATTTTTGTTAATAAACCCCTGAAAAGGTGTAAGTAAATTATTAACAATTAAAGGTTTAACTTTATTCATTACTTTACTAGTTTTGACTGAAAAATCCCAACTACAGTAATGGTCTAAGAGCTAGCCACGGCAATAGGTATGCAATTTATAGAGCAACGAAATCCCTCTAGTTAGTATGCCATACTATCATTATTTATTAATCCGGGCGCCTGGCAGCTGTCTAGCGGTGGGTGTGGGAGTGGATGGGCAACAAAGTGGTTGTAAAATCAATTGAAGGTGTGCAATTTATAGAGCTCTGTGTTTGGTGTGATATAATAGCTAATTGTGTATTTGATTCAAATATAACAATGCCAGGCGTTTTATTAGGGGGAAAAGTAGTGCCAGGTGATGAAAATACACAATCGCTTGTGCGCCTGCAGGAAGTACTCACAATTGCTTTACGCATAGATTGTGAGTCAGGTGCAATTTGCTCGTGATCTTCCTGCAGGTGCACAAGTGATTGTGTATTTTCACTATTTTCATCACCTGGCACTACTTTTCCCCCAAATAAAACGCCTAGCATTGTTATATTTGAATTAAATACATAATTAGCTATTATATCACACCAAACTCAGAGCTCTATAAATTGCACACCTTCAATTGATTTTACAACCCTTTTGTTGCTCATCCACTCCCGCACCCACCGCTGAACAGCTGCCAGGCGCCCGAATTAATAAATAATTATAGTATGGCACACTAACTAGAGGGATTTCGTTGCTCTATAATCTATAAATTACATACCTATTTCCGTGGCTAGCTCTCCGGCTATAAACTAAGGTGTTACGCAAAAGTCGCAAAACTAGGTAAAACGCTTTTTAATTTAAAACGGTTTAAGATCATGTAATAATGGTAATATAGTAATATTTAGTTGTGTATGGATGGGTTAAAATTAAAAGTAAACACAAGTAGTCTAAACAAATTTATTTCCAGTAAATTAATTTCATGTCATTTTAGTAATGGTTTTGCACTAGTGGTTAAACAAATTGTTTAGAATGCAGAATTAATCTGACATTTTTTACAAGCAACATGCCATTCTTTGAGCTATTTTGGATATGCCAGAAACATTAAGAACATTTTGACATGTTATTAGTATGGATAGGCCCTAGTCTAAATGCCTATGTTTAAAGGGTTAATATCCACTTTCACCGATGTCTGCCAGGGCTCGGAACCGGTATTTTTTTAAAACCCCGAAATAGCCCAATATTTTGAATTATTTTCTGCTGTACGTAGGACTGAATCATGTAATTAGGTAACAAATTCGTATTATTAGATTCATCATCATCCTGGCGTCAATCCCGGCTGTGCCCCCGCGCGGGGCGCGAGGACCCGGGGTCCGCCTTCCGACTCCTTCGTGACCACTTTGCCCGATCTTCGGCATCCCTGGTAGTGAGTCCGTTGGCACGCATGTCCTCCTTGACGACATCAAGCCATCGCTTCTTGGGCCGGCCTCTTCTTCCCGTACCGGGAGGAGGCGGCATGGCCAGGCATTTGTTACCCACGTAACTTGCCGGTCTGCGCGAGACGTGGCCATACCAACGAAGGCGACACTCTTGCAGTTTGTCTGCAATGTCACGGACGCCAAGACTACCCCGAATGTGGGCGTTTCGGACGCGATCCTTGCGTGAAACTCTGCACATTGTCTGCAGATTGTCCCATTAAAATTGAAATAATAAACCAAAGAACGAAAACAAACGTAATAATACCGGTATTTTTGTATGGAGCAAATAACGGTTTCCGAGCCCTGATTGTCTGCTACATTACAGTTAGCGTGGCGGATCGCGCTTTGCACCCGACAGCACGACATAGGCCGATTTCGTCTCCTTCTGCTTATCCTGAAGCATCTGTAGCGTGCCTAGCGGCGTGTCGGTTGAGCTCATCTTCTTCATCAGCTGTTAAATAAAAAAGAAAATGTATTTATATATTTAACTTTTTGTATTTTTTTAACTTTATGGTGCAATAAAGGATATTTACATACTTACCCAGAAAGGTTAGCAAACTATATGTAAAATTTATTATATCAAATATTCACAGACAAGTGAATTTTGTGGAAGGACTCTGACCTCTACAGAATGTAGTGCTCAGGTACGCCTTTTAACAAAAAGTTTTCACGTCCTTAATTAGCCTATTCCTTATTTAATTTATTTAAACTTTTAATGATCAAATAGGGCCTAAAAAGCTGTGTACTGACCCCCTCCTGCAGCTGTTTCTTGATGCGCTTCTCCTGCTTGTTCTTGCCGGGCCCCTTGCCGTGGAACTTGTGCGAGAGGTAGCGGAAGGCCTCCTTGGGCGCCAGCGGGCGGCCGTCGTCGTCCGCGTACTCCAGCTTGATGCGCGGCCGGAACGACGACTTCTCGCGGAACTCGGTGAGCGGCCCGCCGCCGCCGCCGCCGCGCTCGCGCCGCCCGTGCTTATCGTCGTCGCTGCACACAAATTATTTGTGAATAACTCTTTCGAGGACCCGCTCGGTTACCTAATTAAATGTTTTAGGTAATTTATGCTAGAGATCTCCACATTTATTCCAACAGAAAAAAATTGGCCTCTGAAGGTTCCTATTTATCTTCCGGTAGCTCAAACTACAAGGTCAGTGCTACCTCCTTAACAGCTGGAATTTTTACTCAATTACTACCACTGGGTAGAAGGTGGAATATCAGAGCCAACTTTTAACCCTCAACTTATTTATTTAGATGATTTTGCTAGCGGGAACCGTGGCAGTTCGCTGGGGTAACAGATGTTTTTTTTTTACATAACCCAAATGAACCTCTATGAGAATGAAAGTTACCCTTGCGTCTTGTCCTCAATGGTGTAGTGTCGGGCCTGCAGCAGGTGGGTGAGCGCGGCGCGCGGCGCGGGCTGCGGGCCGGCGCGCTCGAGGTAGCCCTTGCTGAGCGCGAGCTGCAGCGCGCCCGCCACGCCGTGGCCCAGCGCGGGCTCGGCGGCCAGCGCGGCGCCGCCCGCCAGCAGGTCGGCCGGCGCCTCCTCCGCGAGGTCCACGCGGCTCCACGCGCCCGCCCCGTCCGACCCCGGCGGCTCCGGCTCCGCCTCCGGGAGCTCGAAGTCCTGTGTGTCGAATATAGATCATGACTAACGACTCTACGAGTTTCGGAAATGACAACTAAAATGATATACCTAGCCCATTGTTTCTTGTTTACCGACAATGGCAAAAGTCGTGACAGAGGACGAATCGAGATACGCTGTTTCTTTTGTTAAAAAAACTACTACAAATTCATCTATAAATGGCAACGTATTTCGCTAATAATTTTTACCATAATCTCCTGCGTGTGGTCGCGGTTGCCGGCCTGGCCGTAAGTGGGGATGTCGCCGAGCGTGCGGCAGAACTCGGCGCAGGCGTCCAGAACCATCACCCCGTCGGTCGGCTCCTCGCCTTCGGGCTCTTCTTTCACTTTTTCCAGTATTTCCTCCACCTTGGAACAAACACGATATACATAAAATTGTACAACACATGCGGAAAAAGAGAATAATAGAGAACTCTCGTCCATTGAGCAGGATAAATAATTTTGTACCAACTGTGGTAAAGTAAGTATCGATTGACTAATTTTTCACGCCAGAAACGTACGTGTAGATGTATATCTCGTGTACCTTGGGCGTGTGCTCGGCCTGCCGCAGGCGGCGCGCTCGGGCCAACGCCGTTTGCAACTCGGAGTCCACTTTCACCTCTTCCTTGGACCATGTACTTCTCTTACGGACAACTAATGCGGTGTATATCTGTGCTGTAACTGACCTTGGGCACGATGGGCGTGTGCTCAGCCTGCCGCAGGCGGCGCGCTCGGGCCAACGCCGTTTGCAACTCGGAGTCCACTTCCACCTCCTCCTCGTCGATCACCAGAGATGTCTTCAGCTGCTCCACCTTTACATCTGCAAGGATAAATTACATTTGTAAAAATACAAGGATTCCAGGTAATCTATGCGGTTAAAATAAAATAACTTTACAGATCACCAACAACGCTTTAGTATTACATAGGGTAATTCGTCAGTAACTGGCCACCGCCAATAACTGGCCACCCTAAACTAAAAATGAATTCTATTCACCTATAAACAGAAATTCATTTTAGTATAAGGTTTCAATAACTAGCCACCTTATACTAAAATAAATTCTGTTTATAGTAGAATAGAATTCATTTTTAGTTTAGGGTGGCCAGTTACTAACAGGTGGCCAGTTACTGGCGAATTACCCTACTTGTGTATAATAAAAAATAGCAGAAGTTGAATGACAGCATTTAGAATGCTTTCAAATATTAAGCCTTTATAGTGATGTGCCGAGAGTAAAATACCATTACCGGTATTTTACCATTTGGGAATATTACCCGTAAATTACCATTCTTCCCGGTAATATTCCCAAAAGCGGGTAATATACTCGTACTTGAACGCTTACGTTATAAATGAATTAATTTAATTTAAAACATGTAGAAATGGCTTAATTATGTCACTAAATAAATAAAATAAATACAATAATTAAAATAAATACAATAATTAAAATAAATACAATAATTAAAATAAATAAAATAAATAAAATATATTAAATAAAAATTAAAAAAGGAACAAATATACACGCTCAAAATAAGAATATAATTATATCAATTAAGCTATAAAAAATTAATGAATAAATAACGTATAAAAACAATGTCATTGAACTACACCTTGCCTACTCATAAAAATGTGATGATTATTATTAAATCAATGTGATTTTTACATTTTAGTTTTACTAAAATTCTAGTATTATTCATTGAGTGGTTTTGACTGGAACTGGTTTTGACTATGCCCACTTGCCCAGACAAGGGGAATACTTCCTAGTAATATTGGTAAAATACCGAGTAACATTGGGA
The DNA here is from genome assembly GCF_910591565.1 of Cydia splendana. NCBI lineage: Eukaryota > Metazoa > Arthropoda > Insecta > Lepidoptera > Tortricidae > Cydia > Cydia splendana. The sequence continues at coordinate 27,180,388 of NC_085960.1, read as the reverse complement.
AAATTACCAGTAGTTTTGGGAATTTACTAGAAAAGTAAACCTATGTTGATTTTTTGCACTTCGTATGATGCATTTGTTGACAAGTAATGATTTAATGTAAAACAACTTATGTTGACATTTACTTAATTTGAATATTACCGTAAATTACTGATTCTGGGTAATATTACCGGTAACATTACTGGGTATTTTACCGCCTTGGGTATTTTACCGGTAACGGCACATCACTAAGCCTTTATAATATAAGGCAGAGGGAATATATTTCCCACCTGATTTTGAACTTTATTCCAAAATGACAGGTTTCAGTTATGCATAACATCTGACTCATAAGGGGTTAAAAGTACTTAAGGCGCTCTTATACTCGAGTTTTACGTTTTCAAGGGGGTGAAGCAGACGCGTGGTAGAACGGGCAGGCGGGCGCCCCGCGCGGCGCACCGCACCATTCCCGCGCAGCACGTCTACGTCCTTATTCTGACGACATCGGTATTCTGAATTGTCAGTTCCGGGATTTTTTCCGGCAATTAATATTGAATAAGATTTATTAGCAAATTCGAATTTTGATGAGTACTGAATGAAATTAAAAATGGTAGGTAAGACGGTGAGTGTAAATAATTATTAATTATATACAATATAAGTGTATACCGCGACAAACTGAGAATCTAACCAAATGATACCAAATTATTATGAGACAAAAAATAGTACTTATACTAATAGACATTAAAAATGTAATAGAGCTAGACCAAGAAAAATCTGCAACGATTTTGATTGCACACGCAGTGCAAGTGTTATTTTAAACGTCAATCTTCTATGAAATTATGAATAACACTTGCACTGCCTATGCTATCAAAATCGTTGCAGACTTGGTCTAACACTAGCAGTCAATTTCGGGCAAGTAGGTAGTGAAAATAAGGAAGAATACTAGCAAAGCTAAGATAATTTGTGGGACTATTGAGTTATGCATAGCTCCAATAAGTGCATAAAATTAGCTATCTTCACAAGAAAGAATTATAACAATTTATAACTCTAACTGTAATACTTACTATTTTTCTAATTTTGAATTGACGAGTAAAAGTCAAGCATTTAAAGATTGTAATGACAAAAAACACTTCTACTTCGACATTCGAGTTTGTTAATAGCTCAAGAAAATAAAAAAAATCTGCGGAAATAATTCGTATAATTTTGAAAATGGGGGGGGGGGGGGGGGGGGTGAAGGTCCCTTTTTTTAGTTTTTCGTAAATAACTCGTAAATGGTGGCCAATATTAAAAAATCTTGTTAAACGTTAATAATCTACACAAAATTTTGTACAAAAAAGATTCAGTTCACTTTTAGCAGTGATCAATATTTAAAAAGATAATAAAGAGAGAAAGTTAATTATATTAAATTCTAAGGTTCCTTGTTTTTATTTTTTCGTAAATAATAAACATAAAATTTCCTACAAGAAACATGTAGGACACTTTTCGCTAGGATCAATATTAAAAAAAACCGGGCAAGTGCGAGTCGGACTCGCGCACGAAGGGTTCCGTACCATAATGCAAAAAAAAAACCGATAAAACTGCAAAAAGAAAACGGTCACCCATCCAAGTACTGACCACGCCCGACGTTGCTTAACTTTGGTCAAAAATCACGTTTGCTGTATGGGAGCCCCACTTAAATCTTTATTTTATTCTGTTTTTAGTATTTGTTGTTATAGCGGCAACAGAAATACATCATCTGTGAAAATTTCAACTGTCTAGCTATCACGGTTCGTGAGATACAGCCTGGTGACAGACGGACGGACGGACGGACAGCGAAGTCTTAGTAATAGGGTCCCGTTTTACCCTTTGGGTACGGAATCCTAAAAAGACAAAGCAGCGGGTAAGTTGTTATTTATGTATAAGATTTTTTTTGTAATGAGTCATACTTTTCAAATTATTAACGAAAAAATACAAACAAGGAACCTTAGAATTTATTATAATTAACTTTCCTTCTTTATTATCTTTTTAAATATTGATCCCTGCGAAAAGTATACTAAATCTTTTTTGTACAAAATTTTGTGTAAAGTACTAACGTTTTACAACATTTTTTGATATTGGCCACCGTTTACGAGTTATTTACGAAAAACTAAAAATAGGGACCTTAGAAGTGATTATAATTGAATTTCCCGCGTTAATATCTCTTTGAATATTGATCCTAGCAAAAAATTGTACTAAATCTTTCTTGTAGGCAATTTTATGCAGATTACTTATGTAATAGAATATGTTTTGCTATGCGCCACCGTTTAAGAGTTATTTACGAAAAACTAAAAAAAGGGTCCTTTAATATCAAATATCTCACTTCCGGTCAAGAATTCGATCAAGCAACCGGCAAATTCTGATTCAGCGGGGTCTAATTAGGTTAAAAAACCCGGTTGCCAAAAAGTAATACGATTAGCCAGTCGAAATCGATATTATGAAAAATATGACCAGTCTAAAATATTTGAATCTTGTATATCTATGTTTAAAAATTATTCAATTTGATTAATTTTATAGCCTTTTAAAATATGTTTACACAATTTATCAATCGTGACTGAATTCCGGATTGGTTAGATGGGTGTGTGCCTTTGCTGCCCAACTTGATATAAAATGACAATATGACGGACGAATGTCTGAAATGTCACCGTATTTAAGAATTATTTTGCTTTTCTTCGTAAGCATGTTGAAAAACATTGTGTGTATAACATATTTGCATATTTATACTGTGATTACCAATTTTATGAAACGTCCGCTAAACTAGCATAGGTCCGACGCCGACAGTGGTCACGGGCGTACTGGCGTGAGGAATGGGCGCAAGGTATTGCCGCGTAGGGTGTAATTTAGTAAGCAAAATGATGAATTCATCAAATGATGAATGAAAACATTAACGTTTCGATTAAAGGACAAGCAATAATGAAGATTTACTTAAAAGCTATCGACTGAAGTAAGTTTCATATACATTTTCGTCGTAGTACTTCTAACATAAGGAAATAAAGACAGTGTTAGGCATGTTTTCAGCTTAAGATTCTATCGAGAAAATTATGAGCCGTCGTGTTTCTGACAAGCAATAACGTAGTTCAAGGACTGAAGTTATACATACTAGAAAAGAATGCATGAAATCCTTGTAAAAGTCTGCAAATATGGTGACAAAAAAGCGCATTTTACTACACACCGCGCCTTAAGTATTGAATCTTTCAAAATGTAGGTCTAGTTAATAGTACATTATTGTCGAGGCTCGGAAGTAGCTACTTGCAGGCTGAGGATTCGTTTTAAACGGACGACCTTGGGAGTCCGTTTAATTGAATCCGAAGCCAGCAAGTAGCCTTCCAGCCGAGTCATATATAGTGCTTTTCTCAAAAATGGTGCAAGAAATATAAATATCATAGAAATATTTTACAAAAGCAACTTTCTTACGTATATATTTTCACAGAAAAAAGTAGAAACAATTGAAAAAATTAGCTTTGACGCCTTTTTATTTTTTTAATAAAAAAATAGAAGTGTATTTTTCTGCCGAAAATACGCCAACCTATTTGAGACAGCTAAATAGTCGCGGTACTAATCATCTGTTTGGCTGTTTAATGGGCCTGTGCCTTCATTTGATATGGCCATTTCAACTTTTAAAAAGTTTGGAACTCGACAAATAATGGAATTTGTATGCAACATTGCAGTCCCAAAATCGAGACTGCAATGTTTTTAACTTTTTAATTTTTGACTGACCATAAACTACGCGCTTCGCAACCTATTTTTTAAACGGCAAAGTCGACTTTGCCGTCCATTTTTGAGAAAAGTAAATTTTATATCTCATGAAAGTCATGAAGTAAAACAAAGAAGTTGCGAGTCTACCTGTGTCGTCGGTTTCAAGAGGTGCAGCGGCAGCGTCATAATCATCGACATCTATGGGCTCCTCCTTCGCCTTCTTGCGTATCTTACCCTGCCAAAACACACACAAGTAGTTACATACTTAATTTAATGAACCTTAAATGCGTGTTTCAAGGTCTTTTATAAGAACTAAATCCCAGTTTAGTAACACCAAAGTATTAATAATACTCTGCTCTTTATTGTTATCCCTCTCACTCACATCTGGTAATAGGTATATTCGATCGTTTAGGGAAAAAGATGCAATCCAATCCACAAAATTATCAAACCTGAGATACGAAAGGTGTGTATTAAGCAAAAAGGCGCCCACCTTACAGTGTTTTTATCACTCGTGTTTCTATTGCCGAGTACCTGCACTAATATCGCGTATTTCTAAAATTAAGACAGCCACTTTACCAAAAAGCACTTACCCTGCGCTTGGTCTTCTTGAATTTGGCGTTTAACTCTGCTTCGCTGAGGTAGTCGGACGCGAGCTTGAGTTCGGGCAGTTTCAGCGTCTCCAGCCTCTTGTCTGGCCCGCCACGCATCCGTTCTTGCCGCTAGAATAATTATTAGGCGTTACTTCAAATCAAAGTAAACAAGCCAATTTTAAATATCGACCACAGCAAAATTCGCAATGATTTATGCCAGGTTATGCAATAGAGGGCAGTTATGAAAACAGTTTCCCGAATGCGGGCCCTGTGGCATGCTTTATTTATGGAAATCTCCACAACCTCGTATATCGACTAATGAAACTGAACCTTTATATTAGAAGCAGTGGGCACTCACCATCATGTCTCGGAAGCGCTGCGCCTCGATGCCCGCGTGGTCGCCGAGAACGAAGCCGCGACGTTTCTCCGCCGCTTCCTATTAAATAATAATCCACACTTAACTGTCTCGACTGATAACCCTTATTTCAAAAACAAGATCCACCAACGGTCAAATAAAAGTTACAATGTTAGGTGTATTGTCGTCAAAAGCAAATATGAAGCGCTTATCTCTGTGCCCGGCGGGGACAAATGGGAATTCATCATCATCTTCTTGGTTACCTTATCTAATTCCTCGTCGTATTTGGAGAGCACGGGTTTCTGATAGCCCAGGGCGGCGGCTTCCAGGTCCGCCTCGTCGTCGTACGCCTGGTAGCCGGTCTTGGCCTTCTTGCGTGACTCGATGTTCTGACAACGGAAATAAATCACGTTGAAATATACATGTTTGCGTACGAATAAAATATAAAGATTTTTGTTCATTAATCTGATACGAAACTCAACATTTAAGTCTTATTTACCGTTTGCTGTTGAGGGCAGGGCAGTGAGCAGGGATATTAAATACCTTGACGCTGAACAAGTTTGCTCGTTGAGGCAGAACAAGTTTGCTCGTTGAAGCAACTGGTTCTTAAACTGTTTTAAAGTTAATACAATATTGAATAAATGAATGAAAGAAACCGCTTCAGATGTTTCTAGGAACTACCAGTTAAGTACCACTGTGCTGTAGCACAGTTGCGGCAATATTTCTGGCAACAATCTGTCGCCCACTGTCCTGCCCGCAGAGGCAGTGTGCGTGTTATGTAATCGTGTCGTACCTTCTTGTAGCGCTCGTCGTCCACGATGTTCACGTTGACGAGCACGTCCTCCGCGTCCTCGGCCAGCACGTCCTTGTCGGCCAGCGTCAGCACCGTGTCGCGTTCGTCTGCCAACTGATGAATAAATATAAGTTAAATTTACACCTCATTCTACTGACAAAACCTTATATATATTATATAAAGAACTGACTTCACAAAACGTGCCACCATTTTATAATCTTCACCAGCGGTCACTCACTCACTTTACCGTCATTTTTCAAGCAAGCATCAAGTATACATTTTAAACCAATACAGGATTTTTATAATTGGCCCAGGCAGGAGTCTTTAAGTTATCAGGGAAAATGCATAGTAAAATATCCCGACAAATTGAGAAGCACCTCTTTCAAAGGTTAAAATGAATTATTCAGTCTTCAAATTATCTAGGATACTGCCTATGCAAAGTAAAACTATTTATCGCCTTAAGGAGCCCTGTTTCCATAACCGGTGGATCCGAAATGTGTACTTACAGAGTTGAGGTCGTGTGCAACCCGCAAGCCCGTCAGCGCGGAGGCACTGTAGGCTAGGGAACGGTCGGCACGCTCCTCCTCTTCGACCAAGGCTGACACACCGAACACTGCGTCCATCTCATCTAACATGGCCGCCTGATGACAACAAAATAATGATTTAAAAAAAATCTTTAGATATAAGTGAATATGGTTTCCAGTAGTTTGGAATCTGATTGGAGGGCTCGTTCAGAGACCGTTAGATTACGATACACTTTATAGTTCTTGAGGATGAGGTTTGCAGTCGTGTGGCAGATTTAATAAGTGTATGTAAGGCTATTATTAGTAATAGTTTAAGAAACCCTGGTATACCGATTTTTTGAAATGTAGGCATTAATAAATAAAGAGCTCTACTATTCAGAGATCTTTAAAAAATCTAACTATACAGCCAGCACAGAAGATACTACATTTGAGCAAAAAAAATTACCCTCTTAGCAGCCTCCTGTTTCTGTTTCGCAATGTCGCGAGACTTGTTCACCCAGGCCGACGCATCTTCTTCGTCGGAGCCTTCTGCCAGCAGAGTTGTTTGCAATCTGAAATATCATCAATATTGTATGTATATATTGATATCTTCAAGGAAAGCATGTTTTCACCTTTCAGTTGTAGCAAAAATATAAACAGCAAAAATCAGTCAATAATTATTCTGATGGTAATCCTTGATCCTTCGAAACAAGTGAAGCTTGACTGCACTTACTTCATTTCCATTTGTCTTTTTTCTTTGCGCAACTCCAGCCGCTCGCGTATTTTCTCGGTGCGTCGCTGCTGCGCGAGGTTCGCGGCCGGCTTGTGGTAAAACTCCCCCAAATCATCTTTGAACTTGCCGTCATCTGTGGAAGTGGAGCATTTCAATAGATCTATTAATAAAGCGGCATTCGGGCACTAAGAATTTTCTAAAAAGATCTGCTGGAGCATTCCACGAAATTGTCTACCGTTTGTACCGTACAAACGCGAATTTTCTGAACATTTGCAGGTATAAGAGTTTCCTTTTCTATGACAAGTGGTCAAAAATATGCACAGAAAAATAATGGCCTGCTTTAAATGCCGAAAAAAAGTTACAACACAGGAAATAAAATTATTTACCAAAAGCGTTTTATTTACCAAAAGGAGCTTGAGTCAGGCTTGGCTCTCGGTCTATTTTTCAATGGAAAGACTGTTGCCAGCACTGGTGCTCTTTTCTATAAGTACTTGCGATTTAATAATAAACTACAACTTACAAAAAAATATCTTATGCGTTGCTACTACTTACCATCTGGCTTCTCCTGAACCTCTAGAGGCTTTAACCCGAGCTTGGCTCGCAATCTGTTCGTGTCCTCGATGGAAAGGCTCTCCCCAGCGCCGGCGCCCTCCACCGCACTCCCACCTGCGCGAGGTGACGATTCGCGTGAGTGGCTGTCTCGCGGGTAACTGACTTCGCGCGCGCTGCAAAAAAGGAGAATATTAATAATCGCTAACGCACGGCCGCGGCTATTGCCCGATGCTGTCGCGAATAAAGCGTTTGGCCTTTATAATTGCCTTAAGGAACCTCGTAATTTATCCACGCAAAATATGTAAATGTGTATGGATGGTGACGCTAAGATGGACTCAGGGAGATTGCTCGACTGCTGTGGATCCAGCAAGATAAAAAGAAAGAACATGTTAGTAAATTTCATTACTTAGGGAGGCGTTCAGTTTATCTAAAAGCCATTTAGTCCATCAATTTCACCAAATATTATAAACTCTAAATAGTCTTTACGCCGGCGGGTGCTGCCTCTGCGAGCGTCCCATGACACGAGCAAGAACACATCTACTCTGTATCCCTCGCATTTCATTAGATTATCGATAGGCCCTAAAAAGGTAGTAAAAGGTGTCGGGTATCTCATCCCAAGTATGATATAATGGTCGTTCTTGTCTACGTGACATCGTGATAAAACGATATCCGTCATGGATCACGCTCTGTTAAGAAGTGACGAATATTTTGTCACGTAGATAAAGCTATCCATAATAGGCCTGCAAGGTGTCAAAACTACAGCATACCTGACTGGATCATCGCGCACGCGCTCCCTCCGCAAGCTGCGCTCTCGCTCACGCTCGCGCTCTCCGTTGCTGCTGGGCGACGACTCGAAGCCTGGTTCGTACCGGTCCGTTAAATGAGAATCCACTGGCACCTCCTCAACTGCAACAAATAAACACAGTATTAGGGCAAATTACCTACATTTTGAAGTATACGTGTACGGTCGGGGCATACAGCGTAGCCTCGAGATTTCAAGAGATTTGAGTGCACTGAGGCCGCTCGAATACGTTTGCATTTTGGTTTACAATGGGCGTCCGGCTGGTAACCCTATAGTTTGTTTTTTATAGCATTAGAAAAAAGGTAAACTATCTTGATGTATCTTTTTATTGAAAAACACTTTTGTAAAAATAAGCACGGCAAATATGTAACAATTATGAATCATATACTATTATTTACATTCTTTTGCTTTCATAAGTAATAGTTATTGTTTTTTAAAAGTGTTTTTCAATTAAAACACACGTCAGATCGCGTAGTCTTTTTCTAATGCTAAAAATAACGAACTATAGTTCGAACGACCACTCAGTTTCCGTTCAGTAGTTTTTGAGTTTATCGCGAACACAAACAGACAGACGCGCGCGGGGGACCTTGTTTTAATAAGGTGTAGTGATGATTTAATGTTTAGCTATCGATGTCGGGTATATTATTTTTTTTAAATTATTTGTTTTCGTTGCATATAAGTCTAATATACAATGCATAATATAACATACATACATATATTTTTTTATAGATCAACTCGCGCGTGACGTACGGACGGAACAAGTGTATTAGCATGAACGCTGATACTACGGCCAAGTGCGAGCCGGACTCGCGCACGAAGGGTTCCGTACCATTACGCAAAAAACGGCAAAAAAATCACGTTTGTTGTATGGGAGCCCCACTTAAATATTTATTTTATTTTGTTTTTAGTATTTGTTGTTATAGCGGCAACAGAAATACATCATCTGTGAAAATTGCAACTGTCTAGCTATGACGGTCCATGAGTTACAGCCTGGTGACAGACAGACGGACGGACAGACGGACAGCGGAGTCTTAGTAATAGGGTCCCGTTTTTACCCTTTGGGTACGGAACCCTAAAAATAGCTACATACTTAAATAATCGTGAAATTTAAAATTAGTTTGTTTATTCTCATTGTAAAACGTGACGTACATAGGTAACCCTAAAAGTTCTTAGGAGCAGCCACTTTAGAGATCATTATAACAAAACGAGGCATAAGTACAAACTATGAAGATAAAAATTTCCCCTTTAAATTATAGGACTTTATAAATTTTCTGAGGTAGGTAGGAGATTAGTCCAAAACCGTGACACGGGGTAAAACAAGGACACGGCAGTATGGCTACTTAGATAGTCTTAGATTTACGAACGCTTTGATCACTGCTGTCTACTATCTTGGTAAGTTCACAGATTATAATAGTTCTTACGAACAGATACTTATCTTTCAAAGAAAACGCAAATATCTACCGTTTTGATACCTACACAAAAATACACTGGAGCTTCGAGCAACACGGAAGGGAGGCGGCATTCGCACTATTTCCCCTCTGCCTAGGTACAAGATCAACTGATCTAGCGCGGGTAATAAAACTAGTTGCGCTCGGATTTTCAACTAGACTGAGTCGAGACGCGCGCGTGAACACAGCAGCAGAAAAATGCCTAATTGCTATAAAAATTTTGTTATAAAAAGAGGTCGGGGACATCAAATTTACAAAAAGAAAGTGTTACATTTTCACATATAATATTTTTTTTACATATCATACGTTTACTTACATTTAAACACAATTATTATATTTTAGTCTCATGTAATTGTTGGATTTATCGATTTTGCTCGCCCAGTACAAATTGCGGATCGGTCGAACGACAAATCCGACTTTTCATCTCTCAGAATACAATAAAATACTTCGACGAAAATGTGTTAGCGTGTGTGTTGTGACACTTGTGACTCGTCCGTACACAAAAAGAGATCGAGGTTTGCAAGATTTGTCTTTAACGTGTGTCATTTTCTATGTATTTGTGTCGTCATTACAGATTGGATTTTGTATGTAAGTGTGTGAGAAGTGCGACTGTGTGCACCTTTCCCCCCGCGAAAAATGGCAGAAAGATTTGTACGGTGAGATATCGCTTGGGCCCCTCCCTTCCGACGTGTCGGAAGCCGGTGTTGCTCGAAGCACTGGAGTGACCTTCAACGCGACGCTCCCCGCACCGCGCGCGCCGACATAACGGTAGGGTTGCCGACGCTTCTTTCAAATACTTAGGTATCTAATAAGGGTGGTATTCCACCTATCCAATTTCTTTGTCCAATGTGTATTGCATCTCACATTTTGCTTTAATGAGAGAGTGAAACGCATTGACATTGGACAAAGAAATTGGTCAGGTGGAATACCACCCTTAGGTAGATATATAACTATGTGCCGTAAATACATTACTATGTACATCTTTAAACTATTTAATAGTACCTACGGTCCTACGTAGCTTGTAACTATCGTAAAAATAATAACAGTAGATGTTAAGAATATATACATATACATACACCTATATTATACATATACATATATTGAGAATGTCTACTTATTTTTCCTCATCTGTCGAAAGAGGAAAAACCGATATTTTTTATTTGTTTTGTTGTTTCTGCATTCATCCACACTACAAGCTGTGCTTTTTGTTCGCGACGAAGACATTTCTTTGGCATAGCGCGCGGTGACGTGCGTGCATGAGCGCGTGTGGCAACCAACTAGCTTTTGTACCGCTGGCGGGACGAGATTCGTAGGCATAAATTCGAGCTCTCGCGGTGAGTTCCAAAAATGTAGTGCCTTTCCAAGAGGGTGTGGTGAAAAATATTTTTCTAAAATGCAAAGTACAGTAATTTCATGCAAATTTGGAGTTGTTTCATCAGCTCAGCTAATAGGAAGGACTTTTAAGTGATGATCTGATGATTTGGTAAGATAATTTAATAGCATTAATAAACCATTTGGTAACAGTTATTTAGTTACTGGCGAATTACCCTATACTGTCATTCGGTCACAAAAGGGGTATTCAGTTTTTAAGGTTCCATACCCAAAGGGTAAAACGGGACCCTATTACCAAGACTCCGCTGTCCGTCCGTCTGTCACCAGGCTGTATCTTACGAACCGTGATAGCTAGACAGTTGACATTTTCCCAGATGATGTATTTCTGTTGCCGCTATAACAACAAATACTAAAAAGTACGGAACCCTCGGTGGGCGAGTCCGACTCGCACTTGTCCGGTTTTTTTTGTTTGAAAGGGCAATCTTTTTAGTTGGTCCCATTGTCATCAAGTCAGGGTTTGATGATGGGATCCCGTTGAAATTGAGGGAATTTTCAAATATTATAGGTACACCAACAGTGATTTTGGGTATTACAAATATTATTTTGGTAACTTGCGAATTTACTCCTGGAAATCACTAATTGGTTAAGTGAAACTGCTCATGAAGAGTTGAAGACCAAATAATTACTGCATGTCAGACTATTTCATGAAGTCAATCTTTTTTGTTATGATTATTTTCATAAAATATTAATATACCTATTAAGACCAGGCGGCTTAGCACGGTCGCGTTTTTATCCCTTGTCACCATGCCTGTCACGTTCTAACAAGTATGTAAGTGCGAAAGGGACGCGCATAGTGATAGTCGATAAAAATGGAACCGTGCTGAGCCCGCAGGTCACTCACGTATTTTAAGTCGAAAAACACTCGACATATTTCACTCCGTACCGAGGAGTGTCAGTAGGAGCTTGCGTTGACGAACCGGCGGTTTTTAATATACAGGGTGAAATTTAAATCACTGGCCATATTCATTCCAGGCACTAGGTTACACTTAAGGAATCTATTTAGCGAAAAAAAAGAGTACATTTTTTTTTAATTTTCATTTTTCAATTTTTAAATACTTTCCACGAGTCGTGGTCACCCTATTACCACAAATGTAAACAAACCTAATAGTAGGTTTTAACAACAACATCAGCAAAACCCTTATCTGACCTTCACTAAACCTTATAATCGTTGCAATAGGGTCCACCTAGTTAGTGTTGGCGATGGTAGGCAGGTTTATCAATTTCGAGGGTAGTCTAAACCATTCCGCGCTAGCGGTAAACATAACGGTTAGCATAAATGATTAGTCACTCGTCACTCGCCAACCTTAAAATAATAATCGCGCGCGTACTAAGGTTTAAAAAAATGTTTTCGAACCGGGAATATTAGGAAATGGTACGGTGTTATTTATTAAGTGGTGAGTGTTTACGTGGTGCACAAAGATTATACGAAATGGAATCAGTTCCACGCCTTCGCAGACAAGGATTGAATCCAAGAGTACCATCTCGTGGGACTTTCGTTAATTGCGTCGACTTTTAATCAAATGTAAGTACATAAGATGATTAAATTTTTTAAATACGCCTGAATGCAAAGATTCCTGACCTAGTTTTTACTCATTGTTTTTAAGCCACGGACGTTTTGTTAATAATCATTAGTCAGAAATAATATTTTAGATTAAAAATGGGTTGCCTTTGCATTTTGATGGCTCTAAGCCCGTTAAAGTATGAAGGAAAAATTAGCAACTTATGTACTTAGGTAAGCGTCTTATCTCGCTGCAATAGGGTTCATAATTGGTGACGCGATTGCAAACAGCGGGAGGGGCGGGGTGTCAATGACCTTAACTGATAAGAGAGAAGCGGGTGTAGTGGGTAGTTGTCGGTTCACCATAACGTACGAGGTTTTTAGGACAACTTGATGATGAGTTATTTCGAAAAAAATGTACTGAGCGGTATTAAAAGAAAAAACACGTGTTTAATATTTTTTCGAGTTCTTTCGGGTGTTTCAATTTGGCCAGTGAATTAAATTTCACCCTGTATATATATTATATGTCTGTGTCTCACAAGTTTTGTTATTAACAATATAATAAGTACAATTAGATCTTTTAACAGGGAAAAGCAAAGAGTTTTAATCTGTGTGATTTTCTCTGTTAATAAACTATTATTAAGCTGTTAATAAACAGCATGATATAATATACCTATATATAAACTGGATTCTATGGTTTTTTGCTAGGTATGTTAAATTTCTGGAATTTATGTATCATGATGAGCTCCCATCCGAGGTTTTCCCGAGGGTCTACAGTATGGGGTTCTTTAAAAAAGGAGTGTACAGGTTTTTAGAAGGTCGGCAACATGCTTAACACTTCTGGAGATGCAGGCGTCCATAGGCTACGGTGACTGCTTACCATCAGGCGGGCCGTATGCGTGTTTGCCACCAATGTGGTATAAAAAGAAATTCAACAATAAATATACATTATCAACAATTAAGTCTTCCTACTTTAATTGTAACTGTAACTATTTTGTAAAAATGTTGTAAGATTTTTCCACTTTTCAATGATAGTGGTAGTGCCCCTGTATTTTATGAAATATATTTACTAAGTGAAGTTTCAAACTTATCTAATATGTATAATGCAAACTAATGTATTACTTTATACCTTTACCTTTATACAATAAGAATTTGAAATGGTTTTTATCTGGCCTATCATCCTCTGTAAAGTAAACTTATACAAAAGGAACAAAATGCATTGGATGGTTTTTGTTGTTCTGCTACTGGTTGTATTTAGCCTAGTCCAGGGGTCACCTATTACTTTCTTCAGGGGTCCAGCTCTTATAATAAAATTACCATTGCGGTCCGTTTCTCCTTGTTTATTAAATAAACAAAAAAATAAAATAAGTCAGTGGTCCGGATGCAGACCGCGGTCTGCCATTTGGTGACCCCTGGCCTAGTAAGTATAAAGCTGGAGACCCTGAGTATCAATCCCATTAAAGGGATTTATTTATGTGTTTAACACAAAAAAAATTCCAAAACTGTATGGATCTGTTAAATGTATTTAAGTATTTATGTATTGTCATCTAGTACCATGACTTATGGAGCTTTCTGTGGGCCTGTCATCATAAGTGCATTGTAATATGCCTAGTTGAATAATAAACTATCTTTATCTTATCATCTAAGATTGTCACATAATATTTACTGTTATTATTTATTTGTTGGTGTGTTGTCCGGCTGGTTTTGTTCAGTCCAATCTCTGCTGCTTTTTCATTGTGTTTGTTTTATTTAACTTAGTGTTCAATAGAATGAATGAATAAATAGTATGAACTATATTTAATTACACAGACAGGTCTACCGCAATATAATTTCATTTTTTTTACCTTAAATTCCGACGCTTCAGCTGAGTTGCACCAGCTCGCGCGGTAGACCCGTTTGTGAAATTAAATATGTGTACAAAACGCGAGAGTTTAAAGTGTTAGTATGAACTATGTACCTATGTGGTTTTGAAGAGAAGGAACTACTGGTTCAATAACATTGGAGAAGAGGCAACTATATTACAGTACCCACCTGCCGGCACCGGCACTCGGGGCGCAGGGGCCCGACGCGAATGCCACCGAGTCTGAAATAACGAGCAGACAATGCCATTATAAAGTCAAACGGAAAAGCCGTCTAGCCGATTATCATCTCTAAACTGGGACTCTACACTTACTACAGTTACTACAAGGCCAAAAGACCATATAATAATTTGTTGCACACGGTTGCACAATCACAAATGTTCCCAAAACAGAAATGATCAACGGCGTAAGACGTAATCAATTAAAATAGTGGAGGTGAAACTAACCGTCTGGGGACCGGTCCTTTTTGCGATCCTTGTGTTTTCTGTGCCTTTTCCGTTCACGTTCTTCGCCTTCCAAAGGAGACCGCGACCGACTCCTGTGCTTCTTCTTTTTCGATTCCTTCTTATGTTTTTTGGAACCCATTTTGAGGTGTTTGATTTAAATACAAAATGTATGTATGTTTTCTGATAATAACACTAAATAAATTAAACACTTTACAACTTCAAACACAACACGTTTTATTTGTCAAATACATTCAACGACGCCATATTGATTTTAAAAAGAATGAAATGAACGGAACGGAATTAATATTTCACAGACATCACAAACCCGGAATTTTAAAGCCAAACCACACTACCGTACCGCACGCAACAAGATCACGGTGACCGCACCCATAAGTGAGAGCGTGAAAGAGATATAGGTAAGATTAGAGGAATGGAGTCGATGTTAATATAAAAATGAAAATCATACTCATCTTTATTCAGTAATTTCAACTTATTTGCCCTGCAATTGCTCACTATAATCTTACTGTGCGATGAAAACTTGTATGCCTAATGATGATACTTATTTTAGTTAAAAATATTATTATAGTTAGACCAAGCTAAGTTGCCGGCGATTAAATACACACACCTTTTTTTAAGAAATTGACGGGTAAATCACATTTTGTTTTGTCCCTATTCACCCCAGCCATCCCTATTCACTCTGGTTGAATGACGTTATATATAAATTCTTATTATACCTATGCTTGGCGTAGGCTGAGGTTCGTATTCTACCTAATCGTGATTACTTGAATAGGTTAATAATTGATATTAGGTACAGATAGTGCATACATATTTCCATCGTATTTTAACGGAAACGTACGAAGGTGTATTGCTATTTCAGTCAGTCTACAAAAAGTACTGAGGTTGGCTGAAGTAGCATGGCAAATACGAACGTTTCCGAGAAAATACATACGATGGTAAACAATTATGCAATACATCTGTAATTTTATTATAGGTACTAAAAATAAAACTAATTCAAGGGGGTGTATAAATCGTTTAATAAAATGTAAAATATTAACGAATAAAATACAATCAACTTAACATGATATAAAATTAATTAGTTTTATATGGAAGACCAGTGAACAATAAGTTTTATAGTTTCATTTACGTACATGATTATAAATAAATCAAAAAATAAAACATTCAACAAGTTTATTTCGAATTAACTCAGTATTCATTCATTATTGTCTTAGTAAATGAATCAAATATAAAATGTTGTAAAAAATATATCTATGAATATGTTCAAAGAATTGGATAAATAGTTGTTATAATTATATTACAAAATATAATTTTACATACGGCTACAAACAAACCACGTACTTAATACTAGATAACATGTCGGGTATAATTATTAATTACTAACTATATCAGCGGCCTCCAAACTTTTAGAGCAGACGGCCACGGCCAGGCTATTGTTCCCTTTTTGCGGGTCTAATTATAATAGAGTTTGGCACTTTTTGCGGGCCAGGCTTCCAGGCTCCGGCCCGCGGGACGTAGTATGGAGATCCCTGAACTATACAAATATACTTCTATACGAAATACTCGTCAGTGTTACATTAAATATTGGCTCTTACCGGAAATCAACTGTCAACGTACTTAAGAGTAAAAACATTTTCAACTTACATTGCTCACCAACATAAAAAACAATAAATTAATTTTCGTCAATAGATAAATAAATTGCTACAGTACAAGTAGTCCAATAATGATATAAAATCCATATGATAATAAGGCACATTGTAGACATTATATACATAATTAAACCTATAGGTTTATTATCCAAAAGTAGCTATAATATTTACCACATGCATTTATACTTAATCCTTTGACAGCCATAGCCGACAAAGATTACAGTATAAAATGAACCTTAAAACATCCTAGTAAAGTTTACTATTGTGTGTTATATAAAATACTCAGGGTGGTCAACAGCGCCTCGAATGAATGAGAATATTTATAGGTTAGCGACAGCTGTTATCAGTTTAACATATATATCAATGCCCTTTAAAAAAATATCGGCCTTCAGAAACTCGTCGTGGTCATGTAGCAGCACTGGGGTATAGTTCATCGGCGAGAACCCCAGCGCAGGGATACCAACTTTGCGAACGTACCTGCTATCCGTAGCAGCGGGAAAGATTCTGCAGTCCAGTTTAATATTCCTGAAATTTTACCAAATATATATAATTATATTTAGATATTACGGATTGTCATACAGTTAGTCAATATGTAAATTTTTGTCAATAGTACTAGTGCGAGTGAGATACAATCCTCCGGTTCCATTCTCTCTTTCGGACCGTAGTCTCTAGTTTGTTTTGCTCGGTCATAAGAGACAATTTTGATGAGCAAAAAAAAGGAACAGTACTATTCGTCATCTATATAATACGTGAATTAACTGACTTTTATGAGTTATATATAGACTATAACCAACTACTGAATAAGTAATTAAACGGTAGAGATATGGGTTGTTGTTTATTAATAACTTTAAGCAGGTCAACATTACCAATAATCAATCATATTTGACCTTTGTCCCACAAACAAAACGATTGTTTGTTTCGACTAAGTATTATTTTTATAACTTTAACACAACAGTTTGTTTCGACTAAGTATAATTTTTATAACTTTAACGTGTTTTATTGGGGCTATATAGTATGGGATTCTTCAGAGTGTACAGGTTTTTAAAGAATCTGTAACGGGCAATGAAAAAACCCTGAAGTTGCCGGCGTTCATAGGCCATGGTGACCGCTTACCATCAGGCAGACCGTACGCCTGTTGGCCACCGAGGTGGTATCAAAAAATACAATTTTTAACTTACATCTCATCGGCGGCAGCTTTGAATGCTAACCAGTAAGGGTTGCTCGCGTCAAGTTTAGTGGACTCCACCTTGTCATTCCGCTGTTCAAACTCGTAAGTTACACCCTCCCCGGCTTCTTTGCACCATTGTTTGATCTGACAAATAAGCAAAACATTTGAAAACGTAAAATGCGCCTACTTTGCTTCCCATTGGGTAATTGTGCTCCAAGTTATTATACATGAAGAATATATCACAACGTCACTTAAATGTTATAACATGCTAGTATTGATAGTCTACCTGATTAACAATAATATATATCAACGTACCTACCACAATTAATTTTGTACCTACATAAATTATTATTCAGATTGTTATTCATTTCATTTAGAAATAAAGCTTACCATATCCTCAAATTGCACATGGTCGACGGTAATGGCCAGCCTCATATCAAAAACTACACTTAGTTTCTCGGGAACGACATTCGATTGCACACCACCCTATTGAAGAAAATACAATTTAGTCAGTTTTTGAATGTAATGAACATATTTCATTCGTTCATTTACAGATTTTTACTATATAGTTTTTTATAAAATTTTATAAAATTTCTGATTTAAAATTACAAATAAAACGGCTTAAAAGGAGTGCAAATTTATTAATTGCTTCTGCCCACTTACCATTTTCAATTAAGTGGTCAGCTTGAAAATAAATCGCACGATGCTCAATAATTTCTCAAATATTTCCAATAAAGACTATTAAATTTTAATTAAGCATAGGTTAATATAAAATAGTATTGTTTACTTACCGTAAAACCTTCCAAGTCACCCAACTATGGTCTAGTACTACAACATGGTCCAAAGACTCCAAAGGTTCCAAAGTAATTAAGTGTTAATATTCTTAACAGAGACCAAGCTAGGTTGGCAGCGATTTTTATAGCCCAGACTATGCGTTATTTTAAACGTCAATCTTCTATGAAATTATGACGTTTAAATAACACTTGCATAGTCAGTAACATTTAAGAAAAAATAGTTTTTTTTTATTATAAACTGATCGGCGATTGGCTCTAGTCACACCTGATGGAAAGTGAAGACAGAGCCTAAGATGGAGCTCACCGGTTCAGTAATAGCCTATTCACTCTAGCCCTCCCCTAGTAGTTCTGCCTTAGAACTCGTCATTGAAATAATATGAGTCACCTAAACAAAGATATTAGAGTTAATTTTGGACCATAATAGTTGAGAAAATAAAGACTATAGTTAAGTCACTGAGTGGTTTTACGGTACTTAAAATTTTGTGACACACCAAAGGTAATAAAATAAACTTACAAAGATCTGCGTCATATTTATCGTGGTCACGTCTCCAGTTGTTAGTTTGGGGTCACTTTCCAGGATGCGTTTTTGTTGTTCCCGCAAATCCATAAACTTGTCGATGATATATCTCAGCTATAAAAATAAACATTATTAGTGAACAGAAATACTGACTAACAGCAACACCGTTTTAACTTACCATCGCTGGATACGGTCGCCTGGGTCACTTTTAAACCCCTGGCTTTATGGTAATTAAAATAACCAAATATACATTTGTGGCAGCTTAAAAGTAATTTTTAAAATGGGTCATCTACTAAGCATATTAGTAGAATGAGAACGTAGAATAACATTTCTCACCTTTTCACCAGCAGTGTTCGGAAGAATGAGGGAACCATGTCCGGGCGTTCCAGGGCAGTGAACGTGAATTTCTAAAAATAAATTATAATCTCTTTATTTCGGGCGACATAATATAGGTATGTACAAGAAATTATTATTTTTTTCGTGTCTAAAATAGTAGATAAATTTAAACAAGTTGTTACAATATCCGACTGCGGTTAGGATTCGCAAGCAATTTAATAAAGCCTATGCATCTCTCGCATACCTGAGACGAATCTGAAAACTATGGGCCATATGAAGAATTACGTACATACATACAGGATTAGGGGCTGTCCATAAATTACGTCATCGATTTTTGACGATTTTTGACCCCCCCCCCCCCCCCCTATCATCATCCAAAAATCATGCTTCAAATGACCCCATTTCCTCCTACTTCATGCTACCGTCATCCGATGTCCAGACCCCCCCCCCCCCCTAATTTGAAATGACGTAATTTATGAATAGCCCCTTAGGTTTAAAATTAAACCTATTTATAGGAAAAACCCCCGCAGTCGGGTAAAAAGTAAAATACCTACTGTCCACCTAATGAAAACAAAATTTCAACCACAGCCCTTATCGCATATTAAAAATAGCTTAAGTATAATATTAATGTTATACCTACCTAACGACTTTTTTGTTTATACTTGCCGCAATACCAACTGGCGACTGAGATCATAATGCGACTCCTTTACCCTTGTTAAGACCAAACAAGAGTGAAAGAGATGGCATTATGACCTGACTCGCCACTTGTTTTGCGGCAAGCAGGTATAATAAAAATTGTTGGATATAAAAAACTTACGCCATATGCTACGCTCGCCATAGAACAAGATGAATTCTTCATCAGGGCTCGCGATCCCTTCGTCTAACCCGAATCCCACGTTCAACGCCTTGAACTCAGGAGTATGCACAAACTTCATCATGCCATCATGACCCCCAATTTCTTCATCTGCAAAAGTTACACAGTACTCAAAACGTTGCTCTTATTAAAGATCCATTATTTATCTTTGAAGAAACAGTATTTGTTCAAACAATGAATGTACGCGTTTAATAATGGCTCAGTAAACAGAGACGGTATCTTAATTAGTATGTAGATAATAACATTTTCCTTTATACTTATAATGTTTTAAATGATAACTTAAACTCAGCTTACTTTCTTAGCTACTTTACTTGATAAATCAAGCAACTTTGTACTTATAATAATAACCTTCAAATATCTGTAGGTAAGTATAATTACCTATGTTTGGGTTTTGCGATTCAAGTTCTCAGTTCATTGGAATATCTTTTTAATATCTCCTTTATGTGACTTTACGAGTATTCTTACAGTCGTTACAAGTAACTCGATTAGTGAAGGAATAACAAATTGTTTATTTCTCTCTCATAAGTAGGTTTGTTTTCTTTTTGTGAGTGTTAGGTACACATAATATTATATACGGGTACTGGGGTTACTTTGATTAGAGGGGTTACATTATCAAAAAATCAAAAATCAAAATCAAAAATATACTTTATTCATGTAGGCCTAGCAACAAGCTCTTATGAATCGTAATTAATCTTAATCTAATTATCAGAGCAATTTATTGATGTTAATATTATTCCATAATAAAATTGGATTATTATACATATCAAATTTAACACTAAGAATTTCACAAAAGAATCGTCAAACATTAAAAAGATTGTATAAAAAAATACTAGTCTAGAATTTCTAGAATAAAATCTAAATGTCAAAAAAAAGCATAAGTAACAAAAGAAGTAGATAGTATTACATCGGAATATCCATTTCCTCATCAATAATCAAATGTACCTAATAAATAAATAATCATTTCGAATAACAATTAATCCCACGTTGTAATATCATTCATGTAGTCTTGTGTGGTATAATAAGCTTTAGAAATAAGTTTACGCTTTACATAATTCTTAAATTTATTAATAGATAATTCAGTAATATGGTTTGGAAGTTTATTATAAAATCTTACACAATTACCCATGAATGATTTTTTAATTTTATGGAGCCGAGTGAAGGGCACTGCGAGCTTATGTTTATTTCTAGTATTAATATTATGAATTTCACAATTTTTCCTAAAATTTACAATATTTTTATGTACATACAGAATATTCTCATAAATGTATTGACAGTGCACTGTCATTATGTCAATTTCCTTAAATTTATCTCTAAGTGAGTCTCTATGGTTCATTTTGTATATTGCTCGAATAGCCCTCTTCTGCAGAACAAAAATGGTATTTATCTCTGAAGCACCGCCCCACAGTAAAATACCATATGCCATAATGCTATGGAAGTAACTAAAATATACTAATCGAGCTGTTTTCACGTCAGTTAACTGACGGATTTTGCTCACTGCAAAAGCTGCAGAGCTCAGTCTATTCGAAAGAGTAGCAATATGGGGACCCCACTGGAGTTTAGAATCTAAAGTTATACCAAGAAAAACTGTACTATCAACTAATTCCAATTCCTCATCCTTCACAATGACACTTGTTTGCACATGCCTTACGTTACTACTAGTGACAAACTTAATACATTTAGTCTTTTTCTCATTTAACAATAAATTATTAACATTGAACCAATTTACTACTTTTGAAATGGCATTGTTTACATCATTGTAAGCTTGTTGCTGTCGTTTGACTTTGAAAATAAGTGAGGTGTCGTCTGCAAACAATACTATATCATGGTGGGTCTTAACAAGGAATGGCAAGTCATTTATGTAGATAAGGAACAGGAAAGGCCCCAATATTGACCCCTGTGGTACACCCATAGAGACCAATGACCCAGGTGATCGCTGTCCATTCACATCGACCCTTTGTATTCTACCATTTAAGTAGGACTTAAGTAAATTCAGTGCCGATCCTCTAACTCCGTAATAATGAAGTTTCCTGATTAATGTTTCATGACAAACACAGTCGAAGGCCTTAGATAAATCACAGAAGACACCTAAAGCATCTCGTGACTCCTCCCAGGCATCGAAAATATGCTTAATTAGCTCAACACCGGCATCGGTTGTTGAGCGACCCCGTGTAAAACCAAACTGCTTATTATGCATCAAATTATTAACGTTAAAATGTCGTACTAATTGAGAAAGAACTAATTTTTCAAAAATCTTGCTAAATGTTGGTAGCACAGATATCGGTCTAAAGTTAGTGGGGTCAGAGCTGCTACCAGATTTAAATAAAGGAATTACTTTACTATGTTTCATTAGATCAGGAAACTCGCCGCAATCAACACTGTTGTTAAATATAACTACCAAGTCAGGCGCTACAATTTCAACTAAGGATTTGACAGCATGGACAGAGACTCCCCAGAGGTCATTAGTTTTTTTGACATTAATTGATTTAAACGCCTTTATTACATCTGAGGTACAAACATGTTCAAAATGAAGGTCTCCACAACACTCTGGAGCGTTATGTTTTAATAATGTAACAGCAGATGAGGGTGATGAATTTAAATCCTTAGTTGTGGATACTGGTACCTCGGTGAAAAATTTTTCAAATTCTGTAGCTACTTCTAAATTGGAATCTATAATTTTGTTATCAATGTTTAGTTTAAGCTCTTTAATTGTGTGTTTAGAGCGACCAGTCTCCACATTTATAACTTTCCAGGTTGCTTTAACAATGTCGGAACTACTTTTTATTTTCTGACTTAGATAATTTCGCTTAGCTATATGACAATCTACTTTAAACTTCTTCGAATACTCCTTCACATGTTCTTTAAATTCATCACTCTGATTAAACCGCCGTTCCTCATATAAGGCATACAGTTCACGTCTTCTTTGATGTAAGTCCGCAGTAGCCCACTCACTAAAAACTGATGCACCACTAACTACGACCGATTTTGAGGTGAATATCGCATTATAATGATCCATAAAAGTGTGAAAGAATGAATTATACATACTATTAGGACTCATATCGGAAGACAAAAAGGGTAGCGCCTGAACTAAACTTAGCTTCATTCTTTCCACGCGGTCCGAGGTTACTGGTACAAAAGTTATTTGTTTTCTCATGGTATTTTTCCTTAATGCCTCAAATACCATTAATTGACCTAAGTGGTCTGATTCTAAATTGCTGATAACTTTTTTAGCAATAGGAAAAATATCTGTGAAAATATTATCTATACAGGTTGCACTAGTAGCAGTCACTCTAGTGGGCTCCATAAACATGTGGTTGAGATTACAAGATTTAAAAAGATTCAATAATCTACAAGACATTGTTGAATTTTCCATTGAGTAAGTATCTATTTTTCAGGAATATGGAGTTTATTTTGAACACGAATTTAGAGTTTTATGATGCAACCAACCTTACCAGAACCAACCTTAAGGGCTCATTTAGACGATGCGAGAACTCGCATGCGAGTTTCGTTACATTGCGGTTTTTGATCGGTCGGTTGAATTGGACGTAACCAACAGTCCGCAATGTAACTAAAATCGCATGCGAGTTCGCGCGCCGTCTAAATCAGCCCTAACAGAAATACATGATGAAACAATTCAGAAACGAATTCCTTATAGTTTAAGAATCGGTATTCAATGTTACCCCACGACTCAAAGAAATCCCAGTTTACGGTACCTAGTAATGTTGGGTGTATTATTATATACCTGGAACAAATGTGATATGAAGAGTCCTCTTTAACTGCACTCCGGCAGCCTTCAATTTACGAACAGCCTCCAGGTATTGTATACCAACGCATTTCATGTCTTGAGAACCGCGGGCAAAGATTTTTCCATCCTTATCGATGTGGGCACTGAAGGGTGGGTATGACCAACTTTTCTGCAATAGTAACATATGGTCACCACTAGTTTACAGCTAGATCTGTTATAGGTTATCATAGTAAGTAGGTACGACAACAGCGAAAAACTCGAGTTTTTTTAAATCTTTAACTTATACATAGGTAGAATACTAACTTCGAACACTGGCACGACATCCATGTGCGAGTTCAGCAGTATCGAAGGACGAGCCGGCTCCGAGCCTCGCCATGTTAAAATGACGATTGGCTTCTTCGGTACGATCTCATGAACTACAAATTCCAGGCCGAGCGATGACGCTTGCTTTTTCAGGAAACTTACGCACGCATCTGAATAACATTATTAATAAGGGTGGTATTCCATCTGTCCAATATCTTGGTCCAATGTCGTTGCGTCTCACTCTCTTATTAAGCAAAATGTGAGACAACGTACAAATTGGACAAAGAAATTGGACAGGTGGAAAGTCACAAAGAATCCGCGATGCCGCCCCCATACAATTGAAGATACCCTCTCATTTTAAGACGAGATGCTGAAATAACATAAAACTTTGTACGAACATTAAATTAAGTAGGTAACAAAATATCTATGGCTGGTACCTATTAGTTTTCGTAGGTACATTCACCACACGGGATTGTTATGCCATTTAGAGTTCATGCTAAATTGGAAATTCTATAGCGTAAGTATTGAACAACCAATTTAGCTAGGATCCTAGATGGTACATGTGAGAGCACACAGTAAAATGAGAGCGTAAAGTTAGATTGGATGGAGGCGGCTAGGGCTAGGTTCTTGTGACTATTAACTATGATCTTTTTAAGATGTCAGTGCCCAAATTGTAAGCCCTTCGCGATGTTGTCACTTGAAGTGGCATAAAACATTGATATATCTTAACACTATCAAAAGTGGGCACTATTCTCATTATTCAATTGTGCCAGGATAGACTCAATTGGTTGCATGTCAGCCCTATCTTACAGGCCAAATGGTGCACATCCTGAGGGTTACTGCCATCTAACTAGGCCTTGTTTATTGACAGTAATAGGTGAGACATATCTATAGGTAATGCTATTTATTCACTTTGTGCATGGTTTGTTATCATTATTTGTCCAAACATTAGACGCTTTTAATCTTTATCATGGTTGTCCACAGTAGCAACCCCATATTTAACTGACTTCAAAAAGGAGGAGGTTATCAACTTGACCATCATTTTTTTTGTATGTTTGTTACCTCAGAACTCCATCATTTTCTAAACCAACTTAGATTTTTTTTCCTCAAAATTTAGTTCTGATGATGGGATTCATGAGGAATTGAGAGAACTCCTGACAGTGGCAGATTTGCAGCCTTGGCCACCCTAGGCCCCAGGTCCCTCATTACGTACTAGCCACCCTTTTCTCAGTACCTGTCTATATAGACTGACTGATAGCCCCTAATATCTAGCCGCCCTTACAGCAAATCTGCCACTGACTCCTGAACTCTGATCAGCGATTTTTGTGTCTTCATCATCCAACCGATCATTTGTATTGTGCCGGTGTTTTATGCGGATCTGCTTTCTCAGTATTTTTTCAAAGATGAAACACTCATGGGCGCTTACAACATATTGTCCATGGTAACGACATGATTTTATTGTCACGACACAGCAGGGGATGTAAATTTATGAGATTGTATCGCTATGCAGTTGCTTTTATACTATTGTGGATGGCAACAGTGAATCAAGGGTGATAATATAAAAGCGTCTGCATACAATCTTCGGGGCCCTGCTGTGTTGTGTCATTACTGTGGATGACCATGATAAAGTATACAAACATCCAATGGCTTCTCCTTTTTTAAGAACTGTAGAGTTGTAGACCTCAGAATTTTGTATGCATTTCAACTTGATACTTTCATGCAATCTTATGAAAAGGGTAGACAGATGGAAGGATTGATCATTTATTATTATTATTATAATAACTAATTTATTTCAAATTGATCTTGTAACAAATTGTA
This sequence comes from Cydia splendana, assembly GCF_910591565.1. Taxonomy (NCBI): domain Eukaryota; kingdom Metazoa; phylum Arthropoda; class Insecta; order Lepidoptera; family Tortricidae; genus Cydia; species Cydia splendana. The sequence continues at coordinate 27,154,517 of NC_085960.1, read as the reverse complement.
TCATCCTGGCTGCACTACAAGATAAAATCATCTGCAATTTTATTTCATAGTTGTATATAGCATAGTTCACATCAAACATTGATATATGTATATAATATTAGATAAGATTATGAAGATTTTGTCATTCTGTCACTATTACTATGCAATTTTGTAAATAAATAACATAGGTATACATACTGCATAATAGGAATGCAGTTATAGCTTAATGTACAGTATATTGTTTTAACTAGTGAGAACTGTTAAAGTATTTTCTTTCCATTAAAGTAAAGTAATTTCTTTCCGTTTGCTTTCCAAATAATTCAAATAAAATATTGTGATATTGCTTACTTACCATAATTGATGTTTGGCTGCACACTCGGTATTTGCAGATATTCCACAAAGTTTGCAATGGCCGGGTTACTGGCATACGACATGGCTGTAGGTGTACTGTGTTCATTCAGAGCTCTAGGGCAGAAATGATAGCAGATTCAAACTCCGCACCTTATATACCGGTACGTCGTCTTGAGAGATAACAAATTTGATACGCTTCCAACTGTGATAAATGTCTGTGTCTTGTTATGTTCCATTAATTTATCAATAAAACAAACATCAAAGTTTTTCGTAACCAATCTTGTGTAGGTATAACTTCCGCAAGATATAAACTACATTTTCAATTACATCAAATTTTGTCACTTTTTAATTGTTTAAGTCTTTGTACATAAAAGTATTTTTTTACTTAATGTTATTAATACTTACTCAGCTTACTCTTACTTTTATTGATATTGTGATTTAGATTTTTGACGTAACACGAGTCCAATCTCTCGACAAGTTGACAATGACATTGAAAGATTTAAGGGCTACATACATTGTGCAAGTCTAAAAGCCATTACAGACGGCCGTACCAACGCTCCGCTGTACGTTCGATCTTGTGTATGTTGAGGACGCCACTATAAGTGAGAGCGAGAAAGAGAAAAGAAGTTTAAACAAACGACATCATCGTGTATGTCACAGTCGTGTATGACACGAGCGAGAAAGAGAAAAGTTTAAACAAACGACACCATCGTGTATGTCATCGTGTAGCACGGCCTTTTCCAAAAATCAATGAATGAACGAGTTGAACGAATGTCCAATGAACTGTCAATGTCATTTATGACGACGTCGCACTGCGTTTTGCTTTGCGTGTTCTTAGTTTCATCTTAGTTTGGTTGACCAATAAGTGACCGTTGCAGTTAAACTGGAATTTACATTATTACATTTACAAGTTATCGGTGAAATTTCATGACATGACGCACTTATTAAATCGTAATAATATCAGTTCCGTTATGAATGACGAGTACCATAAGCTAACCGCGGAACTTGACGCTAGGGAAGTACTGCAATACTTAAACCATCTAGGAATTCAAAATATAAGCGGAGAGGTTTTGAAACACTTTATCACAGGTATGGTGCTATTATTTATGTACGTATTGCAGGTATATAAATTAATTAAAGTAAATGACTTGTTTTTATTTTGAAGTTTGTTATGGTGGCACCCTTAATGTAAACTCTAATTTGTATCTCGGATACTAAATTCTTTTTTATTACTTTCACAGATTTAAAGAAATTAATAAAGTATGATCTACAGCAGAAATATGCATCTGATCATGAGAACATTCCAACACAAGGTCCAGAAAGGCTACACAGTGCTAGTACATTTTCATCGAGGATTAGATCTCGAATATCAAATAGCACAGATTTGAAATGTAATAGAGATTGCCTGAGTAGAAGAAAGGCATTGCATGTCCGCAATATACAGTCTGCTCCTAATATTCGTCAGTCCGTGCCCGACGAGAAACCGTTAAGAAGGGCTTGCTCGTGTGTCAGAGTTGAGAAGAAGGAATCTATGTCCAGCCAAATGAAAACCTCTAATACAACCTCAAACAATAATAGTAAGTTTTGTAATGAAATAATGTGTCATGACCAATCAAAACATATTAAGACCTAATTGTTTGATAATATTTTTTGTAAATGTTTGATTTTAATATTGATACTATGACTTGGACATTGCATTTTAGATTTTTTGTTTGAAGCTAATTAATTCATATTTAAATAAAGGAGCAAGATGGAAATTTCACAGACTGCAATATTAAAAATTTATTAGTGTCATGTATAGATAAGTATTGAAATTAATTATGATCATTTCAGTAATTAGAGTAGCAAAGCCACCAGCAGTGAAGAAATGTGATCCTGTATCCCTGTATCATTATTATACATCACTTTGGGAGAAGTACAAGCCCAATGTTCCCGGTGAAAATAACTGGTCTGACTTGAGGTGGAGTGTGAGACAGAAAATGGCAGGTACAGCCAGCCAAACACATAATAAAATAAACAAGGTGAGACTAACATTTTTATACATTTAAGTGCAATAAAAATAGGTCAATTTGTAAGTTTTCACATGTCATGATACATAATCAATAGGCGGGTCCACACAGAATTTAGCCGCAAGGATTTTGCCCGAGGCTGTGTCTGAAGGCTACTCATTCTGTGCATAAAAATGTATTACTGTGCATGTAAATACAATACATAATATGTATTTTTCTTTGTTTTAATTATAGTTTTTATCTTGTTCCAGATTCCGGATAATCCCAAAATATTGGATAAATGACAAATATCTTTTAACATCAATGTATCTGTGGAGTAAAAGATATAGATATTTAAACTTGGGAATGGAATCCAGAGTTATTAGCAATAAGTTGATGTAAAGTAGCAAATTAAATATGTATTGATAATATTGTTTAGGGCCGGTTTACACTTTGATTAGTGTTTAGTGTTACACTAATCAATGTGTAAATAGACTAAGTGAATGGTGTAACATTCTTTGAGAAAATACAATTAATTCATTATCAGTGATGGGATTTCTATGCCACTTGGGGTGAATGACCTCAATCATTTATGGTGAAGGTAATGCTAGGTATGGATATGCCGCGGGATTCCGGGATTCGTGTGCGATATAGGAGAGTGTTTTGGCATGTTACTGTTAATCAATTAATCATGCATTGCATATATTATTATTATTAATAATTGAAAATTTGATTACAGATCAATTGAATATATCAATAAAACCACTAAGCTCGCGTTACCTTATCAGTTTTGCATTGCCTTTCAACGACCGAGTCGAGACCCATGTTGCAGGTAGTAAACGTCTAAAAATAAATGTCAGTAGAACGATACATTGGTTACGCGTTGGTCTTCTTTTAATAAAAAACGCACTACAGCTGCTTTTTGCACTCATTATATTATTAAGTGCAAAAATACCACGTGTCTTAATGAAGTTAATGACAAACTACATCCCGACATAACTGTTAAAATAGAAATACGTACGTACATATGTACGGTTCTTTAAAAATGTTTTACTTAAATCATTATATGTACTTATAAGAACATTTTTGTATAACTTAACACATTCATTGCCACTGAGTGCTACGGGTTACGCTCGTAGCGCGTAGCCACGTTTTCGCCGTATGTAGCGCGTAGCCGCTACGAACAGTGTACCCGACTGTCGGGTTCTTGGCCCTGAATGGGTTAATCATTTTTTTTCTTTAAATCATAACCAACACTGATTTTTTACAGTCCTTTATTTTATAAACGAATTACCAACACCGAAATAGCGTTAACTTTTCTAACAGTTTTGTTCCTATCGCGGGCCAAGCGGCGTATCCATATTACCATTTCGACTTGATGTCCCACGGTGTGGCATAGAAATCCCCGATCACTGTTCATTATTATTAAACTGTTAAAGTTTCTTGTGCATTGTTTCATAGAAAACCATATGTGACTGTGTTTATAATAATGCTGCAGCACAGTTGGCTTCTTACATTTGTTTAAAATTAACCCGTGAAGCACTCTACTGTCACACATATGATGGTAATTAATATAGGAGTTCCATACTACTGTGATTCTGGGGTGCTCCACGGGTTAAGCTAAACCACACCTGGTGCTGTAAATATAAAATGAATAATACCTCATATTTGTAATTTTTTATTTCTATACTAACTTTTTGCCTTTAATATTTAAACCTGATCTAATTTATACTGTGACTGCCTCTCAGTGGTAATGCCGTGCAAGTGGCTTAGAATCCGATCTTCAATTCTTTCAGCTGCAGACATTGTGAGAATTAATGTGTCATGTTTCAACATGGAGTACACATTCAGTCCATAAACTGGCATAATATTGACATGTGGCATAGCATCGGTGGCCAATGTTATATTTCTTGATACAAAATCAGTACTGAAAAAAAGATATATAATTAGAAAATTCAAAAACTGTTTATTTTAACAAAGCAAATATTCATTTCAATACGCTTGTTCCCCCTCTTTGTATTGTGCAATAAAATGAATATTTATATATGGTTAAACTTACTCATCAACAATTAGGACAGATGGTCCCCAATTCCTTTGCTCAATAAGCTCAGCAAAATATTCTGGTTCATCTGTGGGCAGTTCAAGGTCTCTGACTATGTGTAGGTCATCTTGGGCAAATTTAGCAGATAGCGTAGACGTCAGACCATGCAGTCTTAGATGAAAGGGCAACATGTAGAAGTGGGTTGTGCCCGAGCGGGGTCCATGGGCTATACCGCCTCCACGCCATAAAGGCGAGCGAATCGAACCGTGTCTGGCTCTGCCCAGACCTTTCTGAGGCCAAGGTTTTCTACCTCCTCCACGCACCTCTGCTCTGGTCTTTGTGTGAGCCCACGATACCCACCGGTACTTCCTCTGCCACACCACATTACGTTGAATTATATCTATTCTAGGCACCGTTGCATACACCGAAGGGTGCAACTCGAACAATCCCAATTTCTGTTCCTCTATTGTATCCAAGTTTTCAATCCATACTTCGCGAGGCTTGGTATATTGGGGGGAAACCTTCCACTCTTTGTTGCTCACCGTTAATGAATTATCCTTAGATGTTATAATAGAAGCATTGGCCGAAGCAAAGGCTCGTATTTGCGGCTTAAAAGATATATGAAGGTTTTTAAATGCGTTTAATAGTATCGAAGTCATTGTGATTTTCAGCAGCGAGTAAGTCCAAAGTAGATTTTAATCAGAAATTGTACACCATAATGGCTTTTATTTCTAAAATTAATCGAATCAATTTAATTAAATAACATAACCTCAACACTAAAAGTCACTTTGCTAAAACTAACCACAGATACGATAAATATTTGCTACGGAACCATAGAAGGTAGGATCCTATAGAAGTGCTATACGCGTGCCGTGAGGGACAAAACATACGCAATGCGACACTAATATGATTGGTCGAATTTATTTGTAGTGGAGAATCAAAAAAGTGAGACTGTGACAAGGACAAACAATAATAGCGCTTTTGCTGCTACTCCTACTGAAAGATACATAGAGTAACACCAAGAAAAGTCTGCAGTGATTTTGATAGCCCACGCAGTGCAATTGTATTTATACGACACAATTTCATAGATGAGGTTTAAAATTACACTTGCACTGCGAGGGCTCTCAAAATCGCTGCAGACTTTTCTCGGTCTGACTTTAAAAGCGTTAACAGACTATCGCACCGCACCGCGACCTTGGAGCGGTTCTAGGAATACCTCGTACTGGCGTGGGCTGCCACACTATAGCACCGAACCGTCAAAACGGTGCGATCCTAGCTTACAGACTGCCGCACACGTGCCCCAGTGTTGCCAAGTGTCCCATGTTTCCGTGTTTTTCAATGAATTTTTGGAAGGGAATCCTTTAAGATTGAATTTCAATTAATGTGGTTCCGCTTTTTTAGAGGTAGATGAAGGGCGTGAGGTAATATAATGCACCTTTTTCCATGAAAATCTTAAAAAATGTGTGTCTTTTTAAAGCACTGCTTCCGCATTTTTGTTATTTCATCGGCTGGCTACATTGCCGTCCACTGTCATAATTTGAAAATGACAGCTGTCAATCGGTGCGATGGAGCTTACACACTAGGGAAATTGGTACGGAGCGCACCAGTATTATTATTCCACTGTCATAATTTGAAGATGACAGCTGTCAAACGGTGCGATGCAGCTTACACACTAGGGAAATTGGTGCGGAGCGCACCAGTATTATTATTACCTGTCAGTTGGTGCGACGTGCATGCCCACCGCACCGCTATTAATAATAATTATGTGCGATGGAAGCTTACACACTATCGATAAATGCTCCGCACCGCACCAAGGTCGCGGTGCGGTGCGATAGTCTGTTAACGCTTTAAGACTATCCCGTTCTATCAGTTCCCCCCATCACTCATGCCAGATCCAGTTAAATACTAGATTCATGTACGGAACGGAATGGAATACTTAAGCCCCCCATTCACACTCCTACATTGTAGTCCGGCTCGCAGGACCGCGGAGTACTCGGAGTAATTAACAATGGAGCCGCCATTAACAGGCGTTCCCCTCTGTCGAAAAAAGGCGGCCAATGGTCAACCACATGTCAACCATATGTATGAACTGACGTTTATCTGACATGACGTACCTATACCACAGAATAATTAATAGTACTACCGTACAGAAAGGAAACTTCCTACTAAAACGAAGTTTGACAGCGGTTCAGGGTCGAATCTTGCTGTCCCTTTCTAATATATGGCACTATCCCTTTCGGCTATTTAGGGTTGTCAAAAATCAAGTGATTATCTTATCTGTGGTCGTGCACGCAAAAGGAAGTCAAGTGGTGCCAACCCTAATAATTGCTCGGAGCAATGCTGAGCCGAGCGGAGCCGAGTTTGACCGAAGTCAGGAGTTTCGCACCCCTGCCTATACATTTGATGTGCTCCTCCCCCGCAAAAAACGGCAGACTATTTTGTACCGACAATTTTAGACATGGCGTCTCCGTTGGTTATATCCTCTAAGGCGGAGTAGGATATAGCTCACACACCTCCTACATTGTAGTTCGCCTTGCAGGACTACGGAGCAAGAAATAGCTCACACACGGTACTGTTTTGCCGTCCATCATCAGTACTGCTTCGTTTCTCACTAGTGTCGGTCTACCTACTCTTGAAAATGTTACGTGCAAAAAAAAAAGGAAATAGCTCTTCTGCTATAAGATGGTCAAGCAAATCTTGTCAGTAGAAACAGGCGCGAAATTCAAATTTCCTATGGGACGATATCCTTTCGCGCCTACATTTATCAAATTTGCCGCCTTTTTCTACTGACAAGATCTGCTTGACCCAGTATATGTATTTTCATGTTATTGGGTAAAAATAAAAAAGAGTGTGGGAGAAGAAACTGCTAAAAATTCGCCAGAGAGCGTCATATTTCTTAAGTATTGGTAATAATTGTTGCAATGCCTATTCCTCCATTGTTTGTTGGAGTGATTGGGTGATTTTTGGTCCCACGAACAGCGATTTTCTTTATAAATTTCGAAAAAATTGCGCGCACTGTTGTCATATGTCAAACACGGCAATCCGCTACGCAGGACGTCAACCCACAAACAATACTGCGCGGCGGACTGCAGCGGTGGGCGGGGCTTGCAGGATTTGTAGGACTCAAGAGGCATCCTACTTGGGTATTGCAGGTCGGCACGTAGTCCGCGACCCCATACACACAGTCCTACATAATGAGGCGGACTACAATGTAGGAGTGTGAATGGGGGGCTTTACATCAAAATCATAGACAAATAAAAGTGAATACGGTCCAAAGAATATAATACTCACTAGGAGAAGAACGATAACTCCATACAAAAAAATGTCCCTTTCAAAAGTTCGTTTATACTACTAGCGCTCTGGTAGGATACCATTGTAATTAGAATTGACAACCCGTTTAGCCTAGCGGGTATTGGCAGTAATCCAGTTCAGGAAGCTAATGGTCCTGGGTTCGAATCCCAGAGAGGGAATTTATTTTTGTATTTTTTTCTTTTTTGTTGGGGTCAGGTTTTTAAGAGCCCATCAACGTGCACACTAGCGCCACTGCTGAATACATTAAACTAGTTTTTATGTTATTAGATTCGTCAATCTACCCGTCCAAAGTTAAAACGGCCGTTTTTGTTTTGAGCTCATAGATCGACGAATCCAGCAACATAAAATCTAGTTTGATGTATTCAAAAGGTACCTAAATACACAATACAGTCCGTAGCGGCCCCTTTTTTAAATACATGTCGTTAAATTTAAATAATCACAATTATTTAGCAGTGGCGCTAGTGTGCACGTTGTTGGGCTCTTAAATTAGCATTTCACAAATAAGTAAAAAAATACGTTAAAAGATAATGATTAGGTACTATATTCAGAAATTCGTGAAATATAAAAGGTAACAAAAAGTTACGTATTATTAAGATATAAATATTTTCATAATACATATGAATACATACACATACACTGATATGGCAAATGGTTACAAGTTGTTATTACATCTATCCGGTTATCGGACATTTTCTGCTTCACAGCTCCGCGCAGCGTTCTTGGTCACCGGGTAACTAGTTTGGATATGCGGCAGATACGTGCCCTTCTGAGCTTTTTCCAAGAAATCATATGAAGGCCCAGGATTATATTATTATCTCACGCTCAAGCCATCTGCTGATTCACTTTCTAAAACAAAATAGTCAAAAAATTAAACAATATAATCTATCTTCCTAATTACTAACGTAGCTAATTCCTAGGGTTACCAGCTTAAACAATGTGGGGTTTTACATCTATGTTGAATTTTGATTATAATTTCGGACGCGATATAGCGTCCGCGGGACTTACGGGGATAGTATGATTAAATTATTATATTTGAATTTGGTAATTAGCACGCTCATTTTTATTTAAAGATTAATATATATCTTACCTTGAAATTATCGCTGTTTCTGATTTACTACAACAGTTTCCACACACACACTAGGGCTTTCCATAATCCGGATAAGAATTGTTGATGAAGTCGCCATTGCCGGATACATACAGCAAGGAAGGAAGAGAGACAAAGGTTTAAATTTAACTAAGTCTGTGCGAAGACGCATTTAGATATGTTGCTCGTACATATGAATAGTTTTTATTTTTAAAATTAATAGGTAAATAAATATATTTCAAGTGAATAAATCGTTTTATATGAAAATTGATATTTTTGCATTAAATGACTTAAATGACAGCATTGACATTACAGACTTTTATCTTTTCTATGTTCTTACCGGCCAGACCCAAATCAAGGCCTATCAAAGAGGCCAATTGACAAAGATTTTTTTTTATTTTATCAAGGAGGGTAGAGGCACGTCTACCCTTCGTAGATTTTATGAACATAGACAAAGACAAACTGAAATATAATAGATAATAATATACATATATCAAAAAATAAATAATAATTTACATATGACTACTTCATAAAATACAAATCAAAATATATTTGATAAAATAATTTGATTTGTTCCTAGAAATCGTATCTATAGACAAAGCCAGTTCTAGCAATGTTGCTGTAGTAAAATATTTTGATGTTAATTACTGGCAATCTCGTCTGGGAACGGACAACACATGTACAATTTTGAAGGGTCACACATCGTTTCAAGGAAGTCAATAGGCCTTGATACGGTCCCACTACACAATAAGAACAGTCGGCTATAAAAACTTTCACGATTAATACAATTTTGACAAAAAACCTTTTTTGTTCTTATAAACTATAGTAGTTCGCCCAAAACGATATAGAGCGAGTTGTTTGTACTTGTTGTATTTGTTGATTGAACTTTAGTCGACAATGGATCGCGTGCGATTATTGCAAGGTCTTTGATTTTTTCTCGATTTTGGTCACCGTAATAGCCTATGGAGACTAACAAGCAACGCTAAGCGGTTTGCGTAGTCTATGGATGTTGGTAGGTATATTAAGGGTGTCACATGCGCGTTTGTGACTTATGAAGCAATTGTTTCTGTTTCTAGTATACAAAAACTCAATTGGCTTCCAATCCGCCGCCGTAGAGATCTTCACACTCTTTCTGCTAGCTGCCTGTTTCGCTCAGGCAGGCACAATCGATTGCGTCGTTCAATGAGAGGTTAAAGAAGCTATATTATGGTTATCTGATCTGACTGATTAATTTGTCTATATTTCTATAGTATAGTTGCTTTATATCTTTCTAATTCTTTCAATTTTTTTGTGTATTTTTCCCATTCCTTTTTGTGTAATATATGTATGTTTATCCTATAAATTTTGTATGTATTTATATCCTTTATTTTTCTGGTACCTTGTTGTACATTTTGCTGCAGGTGTCACCCTCTTTTCACTCTCTCCTCTCATCTACTCAAATAAGGTTAACTGGAAGAGATCCCTCAAAGGGATAAGTTCGCCTTTGTACTTCCTACTATTTGTATGTTATTTTTAATATGTCTTTTTGTACAATAAAGAGTTTACTACTACTACAACCTAAAATAATGAATTAATTTGAGCTATCGTTTTGTTTCGTCCTCTTGACCGCGGCGAGCTGTAGGTAATCGGTCAATTTCATTATAGTTGACTAAACCGTATCGAAATGAATATAGTTGTATATAGTTGAGTTAGGAGCTCATATGAATTTTAATGAATCGAAAATTACCCAGTTACTGTTTGATATACGAAATTTTAATTCAACCAGTACAGTCGACGAGTAGAAAAAATATTGTTTATCTACACACATATCATAAACTGTCTATGATGCCTTCAAAATCCGTAAATAATTTATTTATTACGATAAACTGTTTTGTTACGGCAAATTTCTTATCTGTGAAAATGTGGTAATAGCTTCATTACTATATCAAAATCGATTTGGTAATGCATTCAAATTTCGAACATCTCTGAAAAAAAAAAGCAATTTGATTTGACCCCTATTCTAATATCAGTCGAGATGACGTTTTATTCGAAATCAAATGACAATTTGCATACAATATTGACAAATCTCGCATGTAAGTTGGTATCGGACTATATGGTAATCGACCCCGACTCTAGGTTGTCTCTGAATTTAAAAAAAACCATGGATGCGTGACGTGCGTGAAAAAAGTTTTCATTTGCCGCCATTTGACGTACAGTAAAGTTTATCTTTTAATTAGTTTGTAAGTAAAAAATAATTTGTTTTGTTGTTTTTAAAGTAACTATAACAAAAGTTTCGTGTAAAATGTGCGATAAAGATATTTCGGAGATGCCATCTCATATCCGCGAGTTCCGCCAGAGAGCAAAGTAGGCTACATGAGGTTAGTGAATATATCATAGAAAGTTTATAATATGTGTGTGGATAAAGCAGTGTATGTAACTGTACATAATTAGGCATTAAAACACTCGCGTGATACTATTATGAAACTCATTTCATTCGTTTCATAAACCCACACTCGTATTTTAATGCCTTTCATTATGTAGCAGTTACATAAACTACTATTAAGTGCTAACAAATAGGATAGTTTCTTTATATAAGTACCTAAGTACCTACCTAGCAGTCATCTTTTTTCCATACATCTGCCTAAACTACTTTTTTTACAGTCAAATATTCATTAAGTTACAATTTACAATATAACTTTTTAATATTTTGTGTTCTACATTGTATCGATATAGAATATGTGTATCGGAAGTCGAGAAATTTAATGAGAACTACCTATGACAGTTCAAAAAACCACAATAATTCCGGTGTCTGCATGTATCAAATTGCATTTCCATTATTTCCAAGGTGAAGTATTGTCGAGTAAAAGGAGCAAAATATCCCTATAACAAAAATAACTGAACTCCCATCAAAACCATTGATTGCAAAAAAATGTGTCCCCCAGGAAGCCTCGCATGCTCTTTTGTTCACGATAAAAAACCACAGAGTCGAGTCTGCTATTTTATTTTCATGAAAGCCCTAAAGTTGTAAGACATGTTTTAAACAATGCTGCCAGTATGAATCAATAAAAAAAAGATGCTTAGTACTTAGACGATATAAGTAAGTTTTGACGACCGGTCTGGCCTAGTGGGTAGGTGACCCTGCCTATGAAGCCGATGGTCCCGGGTTCGAATCCTGGTAAGGGCATTTATTTGTATGATGATACAGATATTTGTTCCTGAGTCATGGTTGTTTTCTATGTATTTAAGTATTTATATATTATACAATATCGTTGTCTGAGTACCCACAACACAAGCTTTCTTGAGGTTACCGTGGGACTTAGTCAATTTGTGTAAGAATGTCCCTATAATATTTATTTATTATTATTTATTTATTTATTTATATATCGATAATTGACGACGATAGAATTTAGAGTAATTTTTATTTTATGAGCGGAAAACAATACGTTCAACAATACGTTTTGTTTTATTACCTATACATACTTTGTTTTCTTTAGCATTAGACAAAAGGTAAACAATATTGATGTATATTTTTATTGAAAATGATTGAAAAACGCGCAGACGAATCGCCTGGTGACCTATCCTATACCGTCGCTCATAGACACCCGTTACATTAAAGGGATCGTAAGTGCGTTGGGGAGTATGCTCTTTTTTTGAAGGTTTGAAGGTCGTATCGGTCCGGAATTGCCGCAGTTTATCTGTGCGAGGCAGGAAATTTCTGGAGAAATGCACAGTTCAGGACTGCCAAGTTGCCAACCATCTAAGTGGTGAAGATGTAAATGTTGTAACGTAGGGGCCTAATGCTAAAAAAAATCGGGTGAAGCCCGACGTTCGAAGTGTGCTACTTGCAACTTAAATGCTGCATGCTACAAAACTGCTGTTAACAAGTATATTAATAATATATAAGCCGTAGCCTAAAATAATCAATCGCAAGTATAACGACCGGCTACAGAATAATACCTAATGGTTTCGACTAGTCCTAGTCCTAACGACAATATTTCTACACGCGGTACTATAGGTATTAGAAGCTTATCTAGTAATGTAGTAAAGCCTTAGTTACGACACTACTACATTTTACATTTGAAGACCTTATTTTATAAGTTAAGTGTTAAGTTTCTTTTATAAACAAGTACAAGTTCTCCGAAGGCATGAGGTATATAGCGGAATTCATAAAGTAGTACCTATACACATATAAACTTTCATTTTGGTGCAAGTGTATGATTATTTTTGTTCAGCACTGTAAGTCAGGTATAGGAAGTAGTAGGTTACAAAATTCTGGAATAAAAAGCCTAGCAGGCCTATTCGGATTTCGAGATAATCACAAGATCTTGAGACGATTTAGAGATCAACTAGATCTACATTAGATATCGACTAGATGTGACTTGGATATCTAAGTCATAACTTGTCGAAATCGTTAAAGAGGGCCTCCAGAATCGCGGAAACGTCAATTTTGACATATCTATCTTACAAATATCTTTAAATTATCCGTATCGTAACTTGTTGAAGTCTAGTAGAAATCTAATTCATTTTCCGAATCGAGCCGAGGTTATAAAAATGGAGGAGAGATGATAATATATATTTAACAGCTGCCGACTGGACTTCGTAGAAACGAAGTTGGAATTTTCCTTCAAGTAATTTTACTCATGATCGACTTCAGTTAAACTTTTATTGGCAATATCTTAAGAAAAAACTTCTCAGTATATTAACAGTTCAGTTTTCAGTAGGTATTACGTTTAAATTGTTAATTATTATTAAGTATCTAATTGACTACGGTTAGGGTACCTACGACTTAGATTTAGAATTAGATTTATTTATTTCATAAGTACATATTTTCAAAGCGCCGTATTCGTATTGCAAGTCGCATTTTGCCGACCCCTGGTATAAGTTAATATAGTTCGTTTTTTTTAGCATTAGAAATAAGGTAAACAATCTTGATGCGTCTTTTAATTGAAAAACATATTTTAAAAATAAGTTACGGCAAATATGTAACAATTATGAATCTAATACGATCATTTATATTCTTCTGCTTTCATAAGTAATAGTTACTGATTTTTAAAAAGCGTTTTTCAATTAAAAGACATGTCAAGATCGCTCACCTTCTTCCAAGTTCTTTCTAATGCTAAAAAAACGAACTATAGGTATAGCCCCGATACAGGAAACACGATAAATTAATTTGGATTCGAGTTATTTGCTTTCGTGTACGACGAATGAAATCTGGTTTCAATACGATGCACCGAAACCCAAAGTAAACAGGAGCTTAATTGCTTTTTATTCAATCTATAAATTTAAAATATGCTTGTACTTAGCAAAGAAAAGTTTTGGGAGGTTTTTAGAAACTAGTGTAATTAAGTAATAGGATTAGATATATGTGTCAGACCACAAATAAATAAATGATTATGATTATGACCAAGCTAAACCTAGACTTTGTAATGACAAAGTTGGTAAAGAGCTAGCTTAGACGGACTCTAGGTGGATTTTTTTAGACTTCAATGATTAATCGAACGAGCGAGCGAAGCGAAGCGAAGTTCTTACATTCAACTTGGAACAGTCATCTGGCTAGGGGCACGGCACGTCCCGGCATTTCGATGTTTTTAAAGCTGAACTCTAAAAGCATAGTTTAATGACATTAACTTAAGTAAATTTGTTCTAATTAAATCAAATTTGGTAAACGTGTCGTTGAGGGCATTGTATTTTAGTAATTGAGCAGGCTCGATCAAGGGGTTATGGAGCTAAAAGAGCATAGAAGGCCAAAAATCTATTTGTGAAGGATCTTGCTATTCTGGTCATCTTATTTGCAAGAATGTATGGTCGAATTTGGTATCAAATAAAAGCGCTCGGCTTAGACATATGGCTCAAAAAACAGGTATTTTATTCTTTAAACGAGTTCCTCCAAATCTAGTAATATTAAGCAGAAATTATAGTTGTAATGTAAGTACACAATGTAATAAATTAAGACCACCTACGTATAGCCAGGTATAGCTTTAATTTAACATTTGCATGCTTAACCAGCAAAATATGTCACTGTACAGGATAATCTTTCCCATATCACCTTGTTGGTGTCCATAATATATTTTATGCAAATAAAAGAATTTTATTTTTTTATTTTTTTTATACTTATCGTTTTTATTTACGATTTTAAAATAAATAGCAAGGTAAAACGAAAATAAAATAAACATTAAGTATAGGAATAGGTACGTAACATTTGACATTTGACAAGAAAGATCTCGGCTTACCACAGATACAGGTTACTTTAGTCTCTATGGTGACTTTTTGCCGACTAAGTAGGTGCATTAAATTGATCTATATTTTTGGCGAACCGCGAGTTCTCAGTTCGGGGCGAACCGGGCGAACTACTAGTTTTTAGCAGTGTTGACTGCCCAATTCGCAAGATGGATGTTGAAAATATAGACAATATTTATCTTGTTTCAGGTAAGCGCCTTCCAAGTTCCAAATTCTACTTAGGTACGAAACACCTTTCGTAAAATAGATTGAGCCGGCCGTGGCCCGTGGCAAATACGATGGATTCCGGATATTTAATACGGATAAAGAAATGGCAATTTCCTCTCCCGTTTATAGCACTGGGGTATTTTTTGTATCGGCGAAATGTGCGCATAGCAGTCGCGTGGAGGCATTAATTACGGCATTCCCGGCCGTAGAACTCCCTCCGCCTTAAGATGCGGCTACACGATAAGTGCTGCTGCGCTACCTAAGTTCCCTTCTACATTTTATATTTGGAACGAAAAAAATGCAGTCCAAGAGAAAATTTAACGTAGTTCTCAGATTTTAACTCTAAATTGTTACCCATTTAAATCGGGTTACCTATCAAATAGGAGATTACCTATTAAAATAATTGAAGATGCTCCATTGAGTTGACAGTTATGCTTACCTACATTTGTTTGAATCTGTTCTAATAATTTGTAGACGTTATTAATAATTGTAGAAAACAAAAGATTACCTACAATTCATCATCAAATAATAATATGCTCCCATTCTAAGGCTTTGAGCTAGTCCCAATAATAATTTGACTAATATAGATTCCTAACGATTACGCGTAGGAGTTAGTAGAACAAAATCCGGTAGTCATCTTACTATAGTAGATAATGCGGAAATGACAAATGAAGCAGAAATGGTTAAAGGAGCTAACAAGAAGAAAAAAACACTGCACCGCAAAAGGACCTTAGTTAAAATACAGAATCTTTTATGATCGTACCAATTGCGATTGAATCGAGTTGTAAATCGTTATACTTCGCGTGTAGCAGCGCCTTAACTAGGTATATGGCGCCATTACACAGCCCAATCTCAATTTCAATTTTATCTCGCCGATTTGGCTCCGAATTAGGTGCGATTTATTTTCATTCTGTACGTTCACTCGGTGGAAGGTAAATGTTAAGGTTCTCACAGATTTATTGCTTTTCCTGAGCGACTTGACGGGCCCACTGTTCTATTATATTATCACTGAGGAGGAACCGCTCAAAGCAAGTCGATATAGGTTCATTTTGTAGGTACTGTATAGGTCGATATATTATCACTGAGGAGGAACCGCTCAAAGCAAGTTGATATAGGTGATAACACATTTATTACGTTAAATAATACAATTTTAAGCTTATTTCAATACAGTTGTGTGGTAGCAAGAAGAGAAATCTAATCTTCAAGGATGGGTATTCCACAGCCGTCTTCAGATCCAAATCTTTCTATCCTTCTTCTCGTTCCTCTAATTCTTAGAGAGACAGCTCTGATGATTGATATTTGTATTTTGACTTTGATCCAGTTGATTATTTGTGAGTATGGTTTCGACCATTTTTCATGGAGCTTAAGGGATGTTCTTTTTATGAAGGATTCATATTCCGTTCCAACAGCGCCATCACAGGAGACCACAAGAGGAGTGAATGAGGCTCTGAGATCTTCTGCAGCCAGGTCGTATTTGCGATGTTTTTCGCGAGCGTGTATTTGGGCAATCGTGGGCCATGTGAGTAGACCATACGAGGCGGCGTCGGAATTTACAATGCGAACGTCAAAGAACGCCTTCCTCGCTGGCTCCCATACACTTTCCAGTAGTAAGTCGCTTATTAGCCCTGGTTGATCTAAGGTTGCGGCTCGCATTATTGGCTCAGTAGTAGCCGAACCCCATGCTGGTTCAGCCCAACTTTTGATATCGTCTCTGTGTTGGTCGTGGCCTCTTTTTATGAGCCCTCCCTTCTTGCAATTAAGTGCATGGTTTAGGTTGAAGTTATTTTCACCACAGCCATCGCAGGTTAGTGGCAGGCTAGAAGGTTCATGCCCGTATCTGATCGCAAGGCCGTCACGAAACTGCGTTGCTGTTAGGTCGGTATCATCAGCTTTGGTCGGTAGTACTGTTAGCCACTGTGATGATTTTTTGTTAATTACCCTTTGGATGCAATTCTTTGTTTTTATTGTTAGCTTATCCATGATTGATTCTAATTCGTGTTGTTCATTATTTTCTCGTTTTTTTCTTTCTTCTTTTAAAGTTTCATATACATGTTTTTGATGGTCTTCTATGTTAATTTCATCGCCGGTTCGAATTGCATCTATTAGTATTTTGTTGGCATTTAATGATATTGCATGTGAGGTTTTAGCTTGCTTTGTGGGATCATTAATTGCAAGGCCTCCGAGCCTCGCTGGAAGAGCAAAGAGTTCATGTTCTATAGATGTTATTTCTCTGCCTAGTATGGAGGGTGTTAAATGAGTCTTGATTGCGTTCTTTAGGTTATTGTAGTCTTCGTCTGTTCCAGTAGTCACTCTTTGTAGGTATTGCCACTCGCATTGTAGTGATTTAGTTAATGCGGTATGTACAGCTTGAGGATATTTTTCACAAGCTTTTGTTATTCTAAGGATGCAATCAATCCAATTTTTTGTTTTTTGTCGTATATAGTCGGTTTTATCGCTTATGTCTCCAATAAAACTTCCTAAAAATCGATGTGCTTTTACAATTTTGATTCCCAATTTATCGAATTTTTGTTTGGCAATATCTGTAAGGCCTTCTTTGACTATTAGATAGCTCTTTGTAGGCTCAGGGTAGTAGCCATATCTGGGTCCTTCTTTCATTAGCAGCTTAAACCATTTTAGTATTTCATCAAATTTGCCTAAGCATGCAGAGTCATCCGCATACCAGTTCTGAATGTATTTATTCTTGTTTTTGCATGTTTTTATTAGTGGTAATATTCCAATCGCGTACATTTGCATTGCCAGTGGATCTCCTTGGGTCGTTCCTTCTTTACTTAATATGTATTTATTGGTATTTCTAAATGATATGACTGCGTGTCCTCTATAGGTATTAAAGAGGAATCTCGAGCATCTGGGCCATAGAAGTCTGGCATTCCATAGTGCTAATGGACGATTGAGGGCATTAAATGCATTGGTAGCGTCAACGAGTAGTATACCTTCGGTGTTTTCTTCGTGGAAGCTTTCTGACATTGCGTGTGCTGCACCTTCTATACCGGCTTTTATTCCATTACATAGTTGGTTTGCTCCGCATGCTTCTTGTACGTCAGTGCCAGTCGTCAGAGCCATAGCTTTTGCTATGACACGTTGAAGTACCTCCCCTATACCAATTGGGCGGACACCAGGTGATTTGTCAAGGGCGATGCCTCTTCTGGCTAGCAGTGCCCTTATTGCATCCCATTCTACTATTTCGTTTGCTAGTTTTCTTGTTAAAGCTGCTATTGATTCTCTTAATTTGAAGCTGTGTGGCCCAAACCTTAAAAGCATCGTTTTCCACTGATCAGCATCGGTCCCGCTTGGGCCTGCACCTCCCGAGATGCTTCTTGCTACTTTTTCAATATGGCTGGATGTTACGTCAACATCGACAAGGTTTGGAAGTTGTGTTGTTTGGTCGAAATCTGATATAATCGGTGTTGCTTGGTTTGGATGTTTTTCTTCCAGGATCTGAAATATATTTTTGTCTCCAATTTTGTCGTCAGGCTTTAATATTCCACCACCATTACGTTCTGTGATAAATCTGTTCGCTTGTTAAGTTGATATCGGTTCATTTTGTAGGTACTGTATAGGTCGATTAACCAAAGGCTGGCCCTGAAGCTCGATGGAAATAATAACGGATATACATTTTGGTTTACAAAGGAGTGTTACTTATTACGAATTATGTAACATAACTCAAGTCTTATGGAAGTAGCCTTAGCCCGCGAATACGTCCGCATAGAAGTCGACCCAATCTTCACCTCCCTTGGGGTTTAAAACTTTAAACTCTCGCGTTTTGTACACATATTTAATTACACAAACGGGTCTACTGCGATATTACTTTCATTATTTTTACCTTAAATTACGTTTCAGCTGAGTTGCACAAGCTGTGGTCACGGAAAGACCATAAGAAAGGCGGTGTCTTTCCGTGATCAGAGCTGGTGTAACTCAGCTGAAACGTCGGAATTTAAGGTAAGGTAAGTACCCCTATTAACGACCCCATTAAAATTGGCATTCATTACCGCGGTATGTACGAAATAGCGTTTAATAAGAAAGCTTATTAACTTTCTTTGAATCTAAGAACACAGAAATAAAGCCTTATCTTTTGACTGTCGAATAAGTATAACATTACTACGAAAACATCACGCAAAAAGTCGAAAATCGTAAACCAGCGCATCAGGAGCGCAAGATTTGGTTGCTCCATACTAACACGCAACACCTGAGTAAGTAAACGCGTATTCTATTTAGTGATTAGCGTAATAATAGTAAATATTATGGAAAGACTAAGACTTGAGATTGATTCTTAGTTATTATCTTTATGATTCCCAAATACTTTATTTGTGATATTTGCTCGGCAATAGGAAAAAAAATGGAAATTAAAAACCTCGGTGTTAGGTTCCATTTTCTTTGTGTGACACCTAATTTCGAGGTATACCTCGGTAATAACCGAAACAGTATTTTAGATTCGAGCGATCTTATATTCATATATAAATGCACATTTCCTTGACTTTTGATGTTATTGAAATATTTAACCACCTATAAAGCTAAAGAGCTATTAACGTGATATGAAATCTATGCAAGAACTCTTAATTTTGGTTACAATTTTAGACACCTTCTCAGACGTTTTCTTAGAAACCCTTATATGAGAAACTCGTTCAAGTATTCATATAAAAACAGAAGTATGGATATAAAGTTTATTTTAACCATTGTTTCGTAATATTTGAAATCATCTATACTGATTGTATTAAAAAAATACGAGATAACTATTTATTTTTATTAGTCGTAAATGCGTTTTTAAATTATTTGAATTGAACCGTTTAACGATGGTTAGAAAAGACATCACTCGGTAATAAGCTGTATGAGAACCTAATACAGACCCAAAATTTTAATGTAGGTACCGTTGCACACAATATTGTTTCAAAGGCAGCAAACATAAAAGGATATATGTAATTATAAATAAAGTAAATATTGGTTTTTAGATCTTTGCCTAGAAGTTAGCATTTTTTTATACAACACTTGGCTATTGTGATCTTATAGACAAAGGAATCATATAGGTAGTATTATATAGAAGTGCTGGAGTAGAAAAATAAATTTTATGTTATTTTAATAACAAAATAGACACACAAACATACAGCATTAACATTAACTTACACAGATCTTGTATATTTATATTGTGTAGAATATAATTGTGATAGCTTAAACTTTTTGGCGCAACTTGCCCTCCATGTCCGGTTGAAATAATTAAGTACCTATTTATTTAACGTAGATAGGTAATCAATTAAACAAGAATTTCGACAGCATCACACTTGCTCGTAAAGGGTAGGTAACCCACGATGTTATTAGCGTTAAAGGAACCAACTATTTTTAATTAAATTCATTAATTAAGTCTTATAATATGAAAAGCGTACTGTACTGAATACCTATACCATTTTTTATCCATTATTGTCAAATAAATATTATTTATCATAATTATGGAACTAAAAATGTGACGGGTTATCCACCCTCGTAAAAAGGAACCCACATCCGCGGTATTTGGGTCACAGTGGTCCATTACCACGGTAATAGGCGATTCCGACATGTTAGTTTTGATAATTATTTTTTCCTTTATAAGTTTCTAAAACAAGGCCAGAAACTAAAATAATATAAACTTTAATTAACAAACTAACATAAAAAAATATGTCTTGGTTCATACACCGCCGGTTTATGCTTAATTTTTGGCTCTTTTTGGAAAACTTGCTTAACCCCCTCGTTAATAGGGGTACTTACCTTAAAAATAATGAAAGTATATCCCTTGGGGTTGAAATTCAAAAACTTGTTGTCCTTGGTAGTGGAGCTCTAAAACATTTGAAAGTTCTGAAGGGGTTGAAACGGTTTTGGCTGTGCGTTTTGTCTGTAAGTACCTATCTATATTTATAACGGACCGTTTGCAATAATTATGCACCGATCTACTATTTATACACATACGCGTGCAGTAAAAAAATAACACGTGCGTTTTAAATGTATCTGTCGCAGTCGGATCGTATAATCCGCCGTATTACATTACGGCTAGCCGTTTTCAAAAACAGGGGCGTTTTGAAATGTGGCGGTTTAACGATTAGCCGGATTGAATGCGGCTGAATGAGAATCCGCCGGAATGTATTCGGCGCCATACGTTCTTCAACACGGCTAGCCGTAATGTAACGCAGCGAGTCATTAGCCGCCACTTTGACAGTTTTTAGTTCCCATTTTTAACACCCGTGGCGCTGCCTGACAAACGTTTGGGTGTCCATCAAATCTGGAGTTCGTCGGACTGTTTCTTTTCAAAAAACATTTCCTTCGCAACTTAACTAGACGGAGCCCCGCGAAGCCTACCTATTGATTTAGTGAGACGTCCGTGAAAACATTACACCTACAAAAAAGCGTTGTAGGTAAGTAGGTTAGGTTCGTTAGGTAGCTTCAGATGCCCGAAGGGCATACCGCCCAGAAATAAGAGCGCCGCTTGCGGGGCTCCGTCTATTTAAGTTGTGAAGGAAATGTTTTGGAAAAGAAACACATGTAGTGCGGTGGGACCATGGTAAAAATAAATTAAATTGCAAACATTGTCAAACTCCGGTTACGTAGGCGACCGAAAGAACTGGTCACTCTACAATCTAAAATAGTAGTACGATGCGGCTAAACGTAGGCCGACTTATTGAAGAACGTATCGTAATGGCAATCCGGCTAATCGTCGAACCGCCGCATTTCAAAACGCCCCTGTTTTTGAAAACGGCTAACCGTAATGTAATACGGCGGATTATACGATCTGACTACGACATATCGATTCCAACCCATGCGAAAGTTTTGTTATCTACTTACTTGTGAATATAAATGCCTAACAAATCTTAAAATTAGGAGCAAAATCTCTGCATGTAGCACGGAGATCAAAACTGCAAGATAAAAGTTACTTAGTTTCTTTTATTGAAATTTATTTTAATGCCTAAGTAAGGGAATGGAAGGGAAATTACTATAGAGAAAGGGCCTGCTAATAGTTGTGTAAGCTGTATTTATTTTACCACAGAGTTATATTTGTAAAGACGAAAATAATATTATTTTCACAATTAAAGGGTCAAACAGATCAGTGTGTTATGTCTTTCCTGTAGACATACACAAGAGTTAAGGGCTATAAAGGTTAATTTTCTTATTTAACCCTTATCCACGTGAAAAGGTCCTCCTTTTATTTAGAGAACTATGATAAAATCATTGCTTACATGCCCACAAGCTGTTAACTATTGCCCACAGGAGAGAAAAATGTACTGTTCGCGATAACACACTAGTTTTCTCTCCTGTGGGCAATAGTTAACAGCTTGTGGGCATGTAAGTAATGATTTTATCATAGTTCTTTAAATAAAAGGAGGACCTTTTCACGTGGATAAGGGTTAAATAAGAAAATTAACCTTTATAGCCCTTAACTCTTGTGTATGTCTACAGGAAAGACATAACACAGTGATCTGTTTGACCCTAAAACTTTTGCTGGTAAGATAACAACACCCCTTTTTCTCTTTTAGGGGTGCAAGATCATAAAGCTAATAAATAATTACTTTAGAAACGAAAGAAAAGAACTTTAAGTCCCTTATTACAAAAATGTGCAATGCCCCGTACAAACCATTAATATCTTTTTCATATTCCCCCCAAGAAAAAAAATGTTGAAATTTATCTTATTGAAAAATAGGGCCTTTTCCACGGAGCGTCAAGTATTCCGCTTTAAAAGTGAACATTTCCCGCGATAATAAACTTGCCCCATGGGAATGGAAAGATTATGCGAAGTTTTTTACTAAGTAGGTACCTACCTAAATATATAGGTACTTATAATAGTTAGTGTACTAGTTTTGTCACGTGCTGCCATTGTTATAGTTCTTCCTATTTTGAACCGACTTCAAAAAAAACCGGTCAAGTGCGAGTCGAACTCGCGTCCCAAGGGTTCCGTACTGCACACATTTTCGAACGAGCGAGCAAAGCGAAGTTCTTAAGTACATTCAACTGTTCATTCAATTGTTCCGCACACGGCTGCCTAGGGGCACGTCCCGGCTTTTCCGTGTTTTTTAACTGCATGAGCAATCAGATGATAGTTACGCAGTATATTTTTTTAATTTTGTTCAAGTATTGTGTTAATGGTATGTATCCTCCCGCGTTTGTCTATGCTCGTTCGATTACGTTGACAATGTCATGAGATGAAAGATATATTTCTTTTGATCCTGTAAAGAATCTAGTTTTATTAATGTTTTATAGCGGATAATTCCCATACATTTCACATGGCGACGATGACTATCGGCACGTTAAGTGCATTTGAACCCAAAACGCAACAATGGGAAATATTCTGTAACAAGGTAAAACAGTTCATTTTGTTAAATGGAATAGATTCCGAGGACAAGAAACGGGCTGTCTTGTTGACTCATCTATCCGACGAAGCCTATCTTTTACTTCGTAATTTACTTCATCCTAAGGTGGTAGAAAGTTCTAAATTTGATGAGTTGATAGAAGCATTAAATAACCATCTGACCCCGAAACGTGCAACATTTGCGGATCTTAGTAAGTTCTATAACGCAATGCAAGCGGAGGCAGAAAGCGTGGAGGATTGGGCAGCTCGACTGCGAGGCTTGGCTGTACACTGTGACTTTGCATCTTCTCTCGATAAGGTGTACCGCGACCGCTTCGTTCTCGGACTGCGACCAGGAAAAGTAAGAGATCGCGTGTGTGAACAAGATGCGGCGAAACTTACTTTCGCCAAGGCCTTAGAAGTAGCGCAACAGACAGTGGTCGCGAGTCAGGCGCGCGCAACTACAGCTAGCGCCACGGCGATCGCTACTACAGTAACCAAGGAGGAACCCTTGTTGTGGACGCGCGCTGCTCGTCCTGGCGCGCCGGAGAAGGCATACAAGAAAGAAGACCGTTGCGCAGTCTGTGGCATGAAGAGCCACGCGGCGGAGACATGTCGGTACAAAAACTACCGCTGCCAAAGGTGTAAAGAGAAGGGCCATCTATTGAAAATGTGCAATTCTAAGCTTAAGTCCGTTAATAATATTAATGTGGGGACAAACTCAAGTTCCGATGAAGAGGATTCAATTAGGAATTGTAAAGAATGTCAACTTTTTAACTTAAGGTCAGTTAATAACGAACCAATCCTAGTTCCTATTATTCTTGATGACAATGTTAATCTTACCATGGAAATTGACTCTGGGTCAGGCATGAATGTTATGTCAAGCGAGCTGTATTTCAAACATTTTTCACACAAGAAACTTCTAAAAACGAATATTAAAATGTGCCTTTACAATGGACATAAAATTTCGCCCTTAGGTCATTTTCATACACAAGCTAAGTTTGAAGGGCGGTCACGAAATATTCGTTTCTTTGTTGTCAAAAATGGCGGTTCCCCGCTACTTGGGCGAGAGTTTATGTCTACATTTGATATGACTTTTACGTCTAAAATAAATAAAATTGATTTATTTCCAGCAAATAACCCAGAGATACGCGAATTGGTCAACAAGTATAAAGAATTATTTAACAAGGAATTAGGCTGTTATACACGATCTGAGGTTAATTTACGGTTGAAGGAAGGTACGAGTCCGAAATTTTGTAAAGCACGCCCTTTGCCTTTTGCTATTAAGGACGCAGTGGAGGCCGAACTCGCAAGGTTAGTTGAGGTCGGTATATTAGAACCAGTAAACCATTCTGAATACGCGACGCCAATTGTCCCGGTTCCAAAATCTAATGGTAGTATTAGAATATGTGCAGACTACTCTGTAACGTTTAAACAAGGATATTCACGTTGATAAGTACCCCTTGCCTAGGATCGAAGAGGTTTTCGCTAAATTAAGCAATGGTCAACATTACTCAAAATTAGACTGTAGTCAGGCCTACAATCAGATTAAATTATCAAACGAGTCTCAAAAACTGACGACCATCAATACGACCAAGGGGTTGTTCATGTACAAGCGGCTCGTGTTTGGACTGGCTTGTGCTCCGGCGATTTTTCAGCGCACTATTGAGAACCTCTTGGCAGGAATTGAAGGTGTGACAGTTTTCCTTGATGACGTTTGTGTGACAGGTCCGACTAAAACTATACATTTAGAAAGATTAGAAAAAGTTTTTCAAAGATTTCAGGAATCAGGTTTTCGATTAGAAAAAAGCAAATGCGCCTTTTTTCAGGACAGTGTAACGTATTTGGGCCATATCATTAATAAGGATGGTCTACACAAATGTCCGAAAAAGGTGGAGGCAATCGCTAAAGTACCTAAGCCGTCTAATACAACAGAGTTGAAGCGTTTTTTAGGTATGGTAAATTATTACCGGAATTTTGTTCCTAATGCTTCGGCTATACTTGCGCCACTGCACGAATTATTGCGTGACGGCGTACGGTGGGTTTGGACGGATCGACAGCAGGAGGCTTTCGATTGGGTGAAGAGAGAACTTAGCAGCGATCGCGTGTTAGCACACTTCGACCCGACGGCACAGCTGGTGCTGACCGTTGATGCTGGACCCGCGGGTCTTGGAGCTGTGTTAGCACTAGTCGACGCCGCTGGTTGCGAACGTCCGCTAGCCTTCGGTTCCCGCTCTCTTTCCCAGAGTGAACGCAATTATAGTCAACTGCAAAAGGAAGCGGCTGCCATTGTCTTTGGTGTTAAACGCTTCCATCAATATCTATACGGCAGACAGGATCCATTTATTTTAAAGACTGACCATAAGCCGTTGTTGGCAATCTTTGGCCAGAAGGGAGGCATGTCAGTGACCACAGCTTCGCGGTTAGTAAGGTATGCAATATTCCTATCTGCGTACAATTATAAAATTCAATATACAACAAGTAAGGAAAATGTGGTTGCCGATTTTTTTTCAAGGGCCCCGTTGAACCAGGTACCCCAAGAGGGTTCGCAAGATGAGGTAGACAATTGTTCACCAGCCTTACATTCACTTCAATTAGAAGGAATGCCGGTCACGTATAAAGACATTCGCGAAGCGACTTCAAAACATAGCGTGCTTAAGACGGTAATGAAATATGTTAATGATGGTTGGCCACGTAAAATTATATGTCAGAGTATCTTGCCTTATTTCTTATGTAAAACTGACCTGGAGTTAGTACAGAACCGACATTTTAAAAGAACTTCACCGGTCTCACCAAGGCATTGTTAAAACGAAAAGCGTCGCCCGTTCTCGGTTATGGTGGCCCGGCGTTGACCGCGACATCGAGCAGGCAGTAGGCGCTTGCCGCGTGTGCGTGGCGCTGCGGCCTGCGCCGCCACGCGCCGTGCCCCGGCCCTGGCCGCGACCCGCGGGACCATGGACTAGGATACATATTGACTACATGACGGTCGCGCAATCGACTTATTTAGTAGTCATTGACGCTTATAGCAAATGGCTAGAATGTATTGATATGGCTAGTGGTACAACTACCAAACACTTGCTTACAAAATTAAACGAATTATGTTCTAGGTTCGGCCTCCCTGAAACGATTGTGTCCGATAATGACATCAAAATAGCTTCTCAGGAGTTTATTGATTGCTGTAAGTTTAACGGTATCTCGTATCTCACTTCACCAATTTACCATCCATGCAGCAATGGACAGGCGGAGAATAGTGTTAAAACCTGTAAAAAATGATCAAGGCTATTTTAGATACTCATACCTGTAAGCATAAAATTAATGAAAAGCTTCAAGAATATTTGTTTGAGTATCGAAATACTGTACATTGCTCGACCGGCGCGTCCCCTGCGCGGTTAATGATGGGCCGTGACTTACGCTGCAGATTGGATCTGTTACGCCCACCGTGTAAAAAACAATCGGATCAGTTAGAGGAAATTATACAAACTTGTAATGATTCTAGGACATTTCGTGTGGAAGATTGGGTGTGGTGTCGCTCATATGTTAATAGGAAACCCGTGTGGCACAAGGGTAAAATAATAGAGAAAATAGGCAACCGAATGTATTTAGTTAAGTTAGATATTAATAATTTAATTTGTAAACGTCATATTGACCAATTGAGGCGTTACGTTAGTAACCCAGATGTACACCTCGAGCGCGAGGTAGCACATTCGTCATCCGCCTCTTCTACGCCATTCCAATTGATAGACGATGACCCCGCGGACGAGTGGCAAGACGCGACGGATGGGGAAGCACAGGTAGACGTAGGAGAGCTGCTGCAGCAGCTAGAGGAGAGGGAAGTACCGCCGGCAGAGGTCGGAGAGCCCACACCTCCAGTGACGGTGGAAGCAACAGAATTGCCACCACCGACAGTTGAGGTCGAACGCTTAGGGAGTAGAGTTTTGAGACCCCGGAAGGTTGTTAATTATAAAGTTTAATTTATGTTTAAGGTTGTTGTTATTTATGTACAACTTAGGTGCAGTTGCAATGTGTTGATTTTAGTTAGATATGTTTATTTATAGCTTCTGGCTCTTCAGCTAAGGGTGGAGGAGCTGGTATGTATCCTCCCGCGTTTGTCTATATATGCTCGTTCGATTACGTTGACAATGTCATGAGATGAAAGATATATCTCTTTTGATCCTGTAAAGAATCTAGTTTTATTAATGTTTTATAGCGGATAATTCCCATACATTTCAGTTAAGCATAGTGCCTACATTTTTTTTGCATTGGTTAGGCGTATCTCTGTTATTTCAAGATAACAGGGCTATAACCGCGAAAATCGAAGTTCGCAAGTTGCTGGCATTTCTCTCTGTCACTTCAATTACGGTTTCATTGGAGTAAAAGAGAAATCTCCGCAATTTGCGAACTTCGGTGTTCGCGGTAGACCCTCTGATATACGGCAGTTCAGCCTTCTCATTTAGCTACTCGTACTTAAACCAATTTTTTGTTCTGTTTGAGCACTAACTTCCTACAGCTCATCCTTCGACCTTACGTGGAGGCGCACCTCTCTCGGATGATTCAGGCCTTCGGCCCAACGCAGCGCTTGGCCTTCGACCTTCGCACTAGCTGTCCACACCACGTTTCACGTACACAATTGCGGTTGTGGCCCTGATAGAGCTTATCCGCAATTCTTATTCTTAAGTCCGGCTCACGCTTAGTTGCAGACTTCTTATACGTTTTTCCAGTAATCTATAGGTATCAGGCCCAATCGCTTAACAAAAGATAGAACAAAATCGACGATCTCCTTTGCAGGAAGCATGCACATGTCGGAGGCTCCAGGCCTTCAGGGCCTTCGACCTTCGCATTCAGACACTTGAACTATAATTGTTCTGTGTTTGAGCACTAACCTCCCGCAACTCGGCCTTCGGCCGTGCGTTTCAAAAAGTCTCTAGGGGACGCTTCGGGCCTTCGGCCCTACGCGTAGCTCGGCCTTCGGCCTTCGCTAAAGCTGTCCACACCACGTTTCACGTAAACCATTACGGCTGTGTCCCTAAAACAGCCCAACCGCGTTTTTTTTTCTTAAGTCCGACTCACGCTTGACTGTAGATTTCTAATAGGTTTTCCTGTCATCTAGAGGTGAAGAACTATTATGTGTATTTTTTTCAAAATTTTAGACCCAGTAGTATCGGAGTTAAGGGGGGGGGGGGGAATGGTCATTTTTTGCCTATTTTCTTAAATAACTTCTAAACTATTTCATATAAAATTATAAAAAAAATATATTTGAGATCCTTAAAATAAGCTCTTTCATTTAATATGTAACACGATATGGTTTGCAAAATTTTCTTTTTAAATTTTCTCATATTCTCCCTAAAAGTGCCCCCTATGCTTAAAATTCATTTATTTTTATTACATGTCCGTCTTTGGGTCACAGACTTCCATATGTGTACCAAATTTTAACTTCATTGGTTCAGTAGTTTTTGAGCAAATAGGCTGTGACAGACGGACAGACAGACGCACGAGTGATCCTATAAGGGTTCCGTTTTTTCCTTTTGAGTTACGGAACCCTAAAAAAGGAGGAGGTTATCAATTCGACCGTATTTTTTTTGTATGTATGTTACCTCATAACTCCGTCATTGGTGAACCGATATAGAATTTTTTTTTTTGTTTCAAAGTATATAGTTCCAAGTTGGTCCCGTTTTTATCAAATCCCAGTTCTGATGATGGGATCTATGAGGAATCCAGGGAACTCCTCGAATCTTATAAGCATACATACAGCGATTTTTGTATTTTCATCAACAAACTAAGCATTTACAATTAAAAAGTGCCACTTCATAAAGTGGGACTGCTCTTGAAGAAAAAACGATTTCAAAAAGGATAAAATAAAATAAATCTTAAAAAAAAGTAAAACCGACTTCAAAAAGGATAAAATAATACATTATCCCGTTTAATATGCCTTAATCGACTGAAACGTATGAAGTCGGTGCCAAGCCAAATTTTAAAAGAGTCAACACCCCGTCAAATCTAATGCCAACCCTGGTGTAGTTTAAATTGTAAATTTGTAACCAATATTGTAACTATTTGGCTTGGCACCGACTTCAAATGTTTCAATTGCTTCGGGCATATAAAACGGGATAATATATTATTTTATGATAAAAGTAAAACCGACTTAAATAAGGGTAAATTTTTTATCCTTATTGAAGTCGGTTTTACTTTTTTTAGGGTTCCGTACCCAAAGGGTAAAACGGGACCCTATTACTAAGACTTCGCTGTCCGTCCGTCCGTCCGTCCGTCCGTCCGTCCGTCCGTCTGTCACCAGACTGTATCTCACGAACCGTGATAGCTAGACAGTTGAAATTTTCACAGATGATGTATTTCTGTTGCCGCTATAACAACAAATACTAAAAACAGAATAAAATAAAGATTTAAATGGGGCTCCCATACAACAAACGTGATTTTTGACCAAAGTTAAGCAACGTCGGGAGTGGTCAGTACTTGGATGGGTGACCGTTTTTTTTTAAGATTAATTTTATAATATTTTTTAAAAATAATTAATTAATTTATTCAAAACAAAAGGAAATTATAAAATTGACGATAGCGCACCCCGATTACTGCACGAGATATGCAAAGAAAGTCGTGTCATTCATTACGAATCTTGTTGCCTCGTATTAGTGCGCGCGCGTGAGATGCCAAAGTCTTATCTATAACGGGTGTGGCCTGTAATATGAGCAAAAAATTAAACTGTAGGCCGTACTCCTCATACTGACCAACATTTGTTCAGCGACTTTTAAAAATAACTTGTGGTTTGATTTTTAATACACTTTAAAGTTTATTCTTAGACGCAATGTATTGCGAATTTTGTTATGTTTAAGGCGTGACAAGCAACGTCAATCACAATGATATGGGCCGGCGCACATACGCACGATACGACGTCGTATCGTGGAACGACGCGGCGTCGTCTCACGTTGCGACGTCGTGTAACGTTGCGACGTCGTGTCGTAGAAATCTACGACGTCGTATGACATATGACATATGAGTATAATTATTAATTTGTTGTGCTAACGGTACTTTCGAATCGTAGTCTGATTGTGGTCGACTAAAACTACGATACGATATCGTGTCGTGAATCAATCAATGCACATCGTAGATTTCCACGTTACGGCGCCGCAACGTGACACGACGTCGTAAAATGTCCAGACACGACGTCGTATTGTGCCGCGACACGACGTCGTAACGTTACACGACGTCGCAACGTGAGACGATGTCGCGTCGTCTCACGATACGGCGTCGTGTCGTAGGTATGTGTGCCGGCCCATGGCGTGGCGATGGCGTACATTGAAGATAATATTTATTTTGTATGAAAAATAGGGAGTCTAAATACTTCATAATTTTTAAAAGTTCTTGAACAAAAGTGTCACCGTTTGAGGAGTACAATCTATGTTTTAATTATTTGGTCGTGTTACAGGCCACACCCGGTATATTTATGTAACACTGTATGTGTTCTGAACAATAACAAAAAAGTCTTATAACGATCGCTAAGGTCGTATCAAAACAATATCAAAACCGTAACAAATGGTTAAATCAAAATTGGCCTCTAAGTCTTCAACGTCCCAATTCTGACGAGTGGTTTCGATGCCAGCATTGCCTGCTCACTTCAAATAGAGCAGCGATCGGAAACGCTGCAGCTCTAGTGTCAATTTGCTCAATCTTTGAGATCGTCATGTATGTTGAGAGGGTTGAATATGATTTGCAGGGATTTAACTGTTTATGTTTATATTCCTGCGTATTTACTCAGTGGAATGCTTAAAATGAACGTACAAATACCTACCTTAACCTAAGTGAATCTCTGAATAAGTTTTTGATCCTTGATAGAAATGGAATCAAATTACCTAATAAAAAAAAATCGGTTATAGTAGTTTTAGTTAATTATTTCTTCAAATTCGTCAATGCTAAGCGTCGTTATTTTAAAAGTTAGGGTACGTCTTTTAAGACCATTTTGGCCGCGCAGAATCTAATCTGGTATTTTACCTCACTGACCCGTTTAAAAAATCCACCCTGAATATTTAATACTAACCTACTCGTATGTATATCGCTCTAAAGGGGCCCACTGATTAACAGTCCGCCGGACGGTATCGGCCTGTCAGTTGTTCGGAACTGTCAAAATTTTGTACTAACTGACAGGCCGATACCGTCCGGCGGACTGTTGATCAGTGGGTCACTTAACGAGTCTAAAACGTGACTGCCATTCTGAAGTTTTAGATAAATGACGATCATCGATAATTACAATGCATTTGTCGAGAGGAAAATTTTGCGGTTGAGTAGATGTACTTTTTGTCTTCATAGGTACTTTAATTTACTTGAAACGACTCCAAACAAACGTTCAACTAAGAGAACCTTAAATCCGGAACCAAACGATGTGGGTCGCGTATTATTTATAGTATTTACCCAGGACTCGTGTTTAATCAGCAAAAAATGCCTTTGAAATCTGGATTTTTATACAATGTACATATTTGCTTTAGCTTCGAATTTAAATGTATTTTGGAACATGTTTAAACACGGGCCGTTATACGTATAATGTAATTATCGCTACATAAGTAAAATATTGTGGGCCTTCGGACGAGGTGTTAATTAGTATTAAGTTTGTCTATGTAAGGGTCTGACATCAAAACACCTCTCGTGAAGGTACCTACTCGTAATTTAGCCCGAAACCGAAGCATTATTAACAAGAGCTCGTAAGTAACCGATAGTTACACTCCATGAACCACGAGCTAAACATATACAAAACACTCCACATTATGGAGTATTTACGAAGAGCGCGAGTACGGGAGCGCCTCTGGGCTATAACCGCGAAAATCGAAGTTCGCAAATTGCGGGCATCTTTCTCTGTCTCTCTCATTACGCCTTCACTGGAGTAAAAGAGAAAGATCCCCGCAATTTGCGAATTTCGGTTTTCGCGGTAGCCCCCCTGTGTGCCGTGTGGTGATGGCGAGTTGTCAACATGCTCCGTCTTGTATTCAAGGATATCTGTTCCATGAAGGCACTATGCCTAGTCGTCGTTCCCATTGCTTACAAGAACATGTGACTTGAATTGAACCCGTAGGTGTAATTGGAATCTTGAGACCCATAATTGTAATTTAGCATAATTTTGTAATCATGTATTCGTTGCAATCATGGTATCACATAATTTTGTTCTTAATAATACCAAGTACAATCATGGACCCTACTAGTGCGTAGCAACATGTTTAACGTTAATAAAAAAATATAATTAAAATGAAATATATAGGTACATATTACATATTAAAACAACTATGTATAGTAAAAATCATTTATTTACATACAATATATATACAGTACTACTAAACGAAATTAATAACTAGCTTAAATCTAAAATAGGCCCTTGAGGCATACCAAGAACATTGTACATTGTACTATGTAGTTATAATATTACCTTACCACATTCTATAATCTCCTTCTATTTAAGTGTTTGATGATACATAGATAGATAGATAAAGCGTTTATTTGATTGCTGCAAATACACACAAATTACAAAAATATATAGGCAGACAGCAGATATATAGCTATATAGCTATATAGATTTGCTATATAGCTACTGTCAATTTATTTGATAAATTGCGTTCCTGTCGTTGCTGCAATTTATTTGAGATTATATAGAACGTACAATCCGTCTCACAATTTAGGAGATTGTCAGTGATCTCGCGCATTTTCCGCTACTACAACGCTGCACCAGAGGGGCTACCGCAAACCACGTTCGACGTGTTGCCTCTCTGTCGCAGTTGTAAATTCGACCGTAAGTGTTACAGGGAGGCAACACATGGAACGTGGTTAGCAATCGCTAACCGAATCTCATTTTAATAATGGTCGCCACGCGGCCAGCGGAACAGTCGACAGTCATAGGTACACTAAGCGCCACTTGCACTATCTTACCCGGGATTAACCGGTTGAACCGTTAACCCAGTGTCAAATTGTACTGGTAACCATGGTAACTCCAGGTTTAACCGGTTAGGGTTAGTGAGTTAACCCCGGGTTAGTGACTGGCGCAAGTGGCCCTCAGTAAAGGACTGGTTTGCCCCAGCCTTCGTCTGTCCTGCATTCGCAAGCGATTAGAACATCCCTAGAGAGTTATTCTACGCAAGCAGGCAATAATAAGAACAAATTGCCGTCATTACTTAGAGTCAGAAGCCCCGCCCGGCGAGTTACCGCAGACCCGGATTGGGATACACAATGACCTGCCCAGTACCCGCTCTCGGTTACGTAATTACCTATTTTAATTGGTAATACTTAATAGATATTATCATTGGGTTCTATCATAATTAGGAAGCTTTGGAAAGTTGTTTTAAGTAGATTTTATAGGTACCCTGTCGTTGTAATAGTTGTAGTCGGTGATCCTTTTGTAACAGAAACTGAATCCACTTTGTGAAAGTATGAACGTACTGTTAAGTGTCTAATATTTCTTTTGTCATAACAAATAACCTCTTGTCCAGCTTTTAATAACCCATATCGGTCTGCCTGTTTTTACTACTGACACAATTTTGTTAAACACATGCGTGTAGAAAGCGTAAGTCTTAGAGATGGATACAGGGGTGGGATGGAATTTAAAAGTCACCAAACACAAGCGTTTTCCGAGCGTCGGCGTCTAATCAACTTTTTGGCTGGCTGCTGGACGCAAATCGCACTTTATGGTAGTGAAACGTGGACTATCACCCAGATAGACCGAAAAAGACTGGAAGCTTTCGAAATGTGGTGTTGGAGACGTATGGAAGGTATAAAATGGACGAAGAAGATAACGAATGAAGAGGTATTACGAAGAGTGAAAGAGAAGAGGATGATATTGAATACCATCAACAACAGACGGAGAAAAATGATTGGACATTTGTTACGGCACGACAACTTCTTTAAAACCATCAAAGAAGGTAAGATAGAAGGAAAGAGAGGCAGGTGCAGACCAAGACGTAGCTATGTAGACCACATAAAAGAAAAAGCTGGTGTCGTGTCGTATCAAGAGGTCAAGGCTATGGCTTATGAGAGGGAGAAATGGAAAATACTCCACCGACAAGACGCAACTGGGCAGCGACGCCACTTATAGAAAGTGGCATCTGACGCTGACTAGACACTGACGCTCGTAAGACGCCAGTGTGGGGTGGCCCTTAATCCGCCTTCTTATGGCTCCTCTACACGATGGGCCAGCGCCGGCCACTCCAAGGGATGCAGCCATGCGGTAGAATGAGATAGCAATATCACTTGCTTCCTCTAACGCATAAATGCGTCCCTTGGAGTGGCCGGCGCTGGCCCTTCGTGTAGAGGAGCCATTAAGAGGGAGGGAAAATGACATAAAACACGAGTACACATAACTGCTGGAGCCGCTAGTATAACTTGTCTAATATGGTTATATACTTACGTACCTAAACATTCTTGGAATTGTATTAACTTTATTTATTCATAACATAATAAAAACACTTATTCGTATACCTACCTAAATAAAAAATTTGACCTAAGTCGTAGTCGCTCGGTATAGGGTGCCCAGAAGGCTGGCCGCATTGCCCCGCTGGATGGCAATGCTGATCCGTTGGGCAAAATATTGGCCAGCCCTCTGGTCACCAGAAGCCTCTGTGAGGCGCTTTGATAGCTGCTCATAGAGGCGATGCATTTTCTCGGAATTAAATTTTTTCGGAGCTGATTTGTATGGGCTGTTTTGCTGACCACGCCATCTACAGAGTACAGCACATAAAGAGATAGGAACTTTTGAAATGCCTTCTTTTAATTGTGACGATTATGAAGAATTGCGGAGTATTGTTATATTATAATTAGACCTACTCCGCAATCTCGTCGCCCTGTCAAGAACATCGGGTAGGTTGGGGAGTGAATGAGCAGGTTAAAATTAGTAGTACATACTTAATATTCAACCGAAATAATATAAATAATTTTTGACCGACCAAAAGGAAGTAAAATTACATCCTACTTTCGTAACATATTAAATGTCGTAGTATAGGTACAATATTTTGTATAATTCAGTGCATTATAGAAAATTAAATAATATATATATTTATTTTATATTTATTGTATGACATATTTTTTTTTATTAAATTAGGGTGACTATTTACTCATAATGCTTAATTTTATTTGTTTGTTTCTCTTTGTCTTAATGATACAATCTCTAGTCTGAATGTCGAAATCACGAAGGCATTTGCAATTTCGTATGGATGATATTGATATATTTGTATCCAAAGTACCATTGACCGGGGTGACTTTCCAATGCAGGGGCGACTTTAAAATTCTGGTTTTTAAGCCATAATAGTTATGCGAGTTTTTCTACAGTAGGTGAATATGAATATATAGTAATCTAACTAGTTACAGGAACATTTTAAGTAAATAATGAGTAATGGTAATTCTATGGCCGTTTTAAATCTATCAAAGTAACCCCAAATTTTCCAAAGTCACCCCGGTCTACCGTTTGAGGCTCTCAAGGGACCATTGCCGCCTTGGAAATGTACCAGCTACTTAGGGTGTACAGTATTTAATTAATCTATCTTCTTGTGGTCCCTAAATATATATAGTATAGTATGACGCAACGCATACAAACACACATTAGTTTCTTAGTGTCGCTACTTTTCCCGTTTTTGTATGTTGCGTCGTGGGCTCTGGGGAGGCGCCCCTTTAGTAGTTTAAATATTACCTAATTCATTTGAATGTTTAAATGATTTAATATACAACTGAGTAGGTATACCCAAATATGTTATGATTAAATGTTACAAAACTGATACCTACATCAAATACGCTGGTGCCTTTCATGCCATTCCTTCGAAATAGTGAATAATTTGAGGCACATAATAACGTGAATCCGCAACATTGTAATTATACATTCCTTGATATATTCTCGCTCATTTTGGAAATGTTAGAATTTTCTCCACAGTATCGCGCTATACAAAACTCACATTAATTTAGGAAGGTATTTACTTAACTATTCAAACCTCCTTCTACTCGTAATAATATACTTACTTATAATATCTAAATACTCGTATTGAAAGTGTCTCAAAGATACGAAGTAAAGGTGACTATATCCCGTAATCGAAATAACGTCTATGTAAAACGAACTTAAAATAACTTTAAATTTCAGTAGGACATTTGTAGTAGGTAGTAGGAGCTGTAATATATTATGATTAATTGAATAAAAACTCAAAGTAGAAAATGTTGTATTCAGCGGCTACTTATTCAAAGTGACACCTTTGTTGTAATTTATTTTAGAACTTGTGGCTGTAAGTTAACGTTTTTTTAAAAGTATGGTCAGCTACAGAGAAAATGTACCCCTCCCCCTGCATATAAGTTTATATGCAAAGGCGCCAAGCAAATAGTATTGCCTGCTTTACAATAAGATTGAGTATCTAATATCTAATACATACTGGTAAAACTGTATTGACATTGGAAATGTCTTTTCGTTCGCTCCAGTATACGGTCCGATTTCACGAAAAAGTGCGATCCCCTTATATCTCGGAAAGTTGTGAAGATATGATATTAAAAAATAGGCTCAAAAGACGCATAATCACGAGAGCTGTAAGGTGCAAAAATAATTATTCGAGAAAGTCAATAACAAAAAAAGTTATGGTCGAAATAGTGAAAATAAAATTCAATTTTTTCCGAATTTTTGATTTTGGTGCTCGATAATTTGGAAACGAAGAATGATATCAAAAATTTGAGAA